>NC_064615.1:405829215-408401715 GCF_023898315.1 Schistocerca nitens
AGTGGGAAAATCTGGACCAACAAGGCCATGAACTTGTGGATAGTATGCCACGACGAATACAGGCATGCATCAATGCAAGAGAACGTGATTCTAGATATTAGAGGTACCGGTGTGTACAGAAATCTAGACCACCTCCTCTCAAGGTCCTACTGCATGGTGGTACAATATGCAAAGTGCGGTTTCCATGAGCAATAAAAAGGGCGTAAATGATGTTTATTTGATTTCTATTGCAATTTCCTGTACTGGTTCCGGAACTCTGGGAAAGCAGGTGATGCAAAACTTTTTTTACTTGTGTATTTCACATTTCAGGGGTAATGTATATTAAAAAAGACATTTATTAGCATGAAATTTTATTGAATTTCATGTTATTTGACTACTTAGTGTTTTTAAATAAACTTAATTAGTAGAAGAAACATATTTGTAACTATCAACAAGTAAACAAAGAAACCGATAGAGTTTGCCTGAAAATTTATTCCTGTCGCGATTTGCGGAATCCCTTGTACATGAAGTGTAGTAAGGTACCCAGAGCTACTTTGCACCTCGGCAAGTCGAGATGCAGACACAGAACCCCCCCCCCCCCATTTGGCAGTTAACATGTGTAGCCATGAGATGTTGCTAATGTAGCAAGAATGAATAGCGTAGATGCAAATTTTTTGAATTTCACAGAATTACAATTGCACTAGAAAATTGAAGGTTTGAGGGGGAGTCGAAGCGTCGCCTCATACACGTTCGTCTTACGAAGCTCGAGCGCCTACCGCTTGACCACCATGAGCTCTAACGTGCGCAACCTATGCACAGATACATTAGTTACATAATAGATGCATAAAACTTCTCTTGAGATTTTATGGGAATTGCAGAGTAGTGCACCTTACTACTTGCAAATTATGTTGTTCTAATGGCCTGCTATAGGTGCACAAAACTTAAACTAAATCCGTAATCCAAACGTCATGGCCTCCACTTGCCAAGTAATGGATATAAGTCCATGTCTGGGTCTCCTGTGATTCACGTGCTCTCATAAAAGTAAAGACAAAATAAATTTTTCTTCGTTATTACTTTGTGTGAGCTAATCAGCACACAATATGTTTAGAGATTTAGCTTGATCAGGTGCACAGCAACATAAGCAAAGACTAACTGTTCTGACAGTTTAATTTTTCTTCATTAACAAGATGCTTCATTATAAAGAAACATTGTTCACACGGTTTTCACCATATATTAATATAAATTAATATATTTATTTTTATTTTATTATGATCTGTATTTGTTTATTTATTTTTTAACTGTAGAAGAAAGTGGCAAATGCTGTCTGTAACTGTGTTAATCTGTAAGGTCTCGCTGAATATTAATATCAAAACAATTTCTTCTCCTTCTTCTTAAGTGTTCAGCACTGAGGGAGCTTTGCAGCAGTAAGAAATTTCTCTCGTCTGTCAGCATTCCTCTTCATTTCCACATATGTAGCACATCTTACGTTACACATAATCTGTTTAGTGTATATCCTTGGTCGTCCTCGACTATGGCTTGAGTCAATGGGTGTTTATGCTAACTTTAGTGTTTCTCTTGTTTATTCTTACACCATACCATACCTGTTTTAACCTTGTCACTGCTACTGTGATCTTGAGTCCGAAGAGTAGTCTGATGCAGCTCTCAACGCTACTCGATACTGTACAAGCTTTTCATCTCCCAATAACTGCTGTAACCTACAACTATTTGAAATTGCTTACTCTATTCACCTCTTTGTCTCCCTCCATAATGTAAATGTGCTCTATCAACCGATCAAATTTTTTAGCTAGGTTTTGGTCAAATTTCTATTCAGTACTTCCTCATTAGTTACGCGACCTATCTATGTAATCTTCAGCATTATTCTGTAACATCACATTTCCAACGCTTCTGTCTTCTTCTTGTCATAACTGCTTATCATCCACGTACAAGGGTGCATTCCAAATGTTCACTTCTTTTCTTTCTTCAGAAACACTTTTCTTGCCTTTGCCATTCTACATTTTATGTCCACTCCAGTTCGGCAATTAGGATTTATATTATTGTCGAAATAACAACACTCATCTACTGATTCTAGTGACTGATTTTCCAATCTAATTCCCTCAGCATTGCCTGATTTTCTTCGACTACACTCCATTACCCTTATTTTGCTTTTGTTGATTTTCATGTCATATCGTCTTTTCAAGACAATGTCCAGCTCATTGAACTACCCTTCCCAGTCTTTTGTTGTCTCTGACAGAATTACGATGTCATCGACGAACCTCAAAGTTTTTATTTATTCTTCACGAATTCCTCACCAAAAATTTATGTTGGTTTCGTTTACACTTGCTCAATATATAGTTTGAATAACATCGGTGATGGGCTACATACCTGTCTCATTCCATTCTTATCCACTTCCCATTCATGGCCCACTATTCTTATAACCACCTTCTGGTTTCTACACAAATTGTAAATAGCCTTTCACTCACTTTCTACTCGTGAAACCCTTATAACTTCAAAGAGTGTATTCTAGACAGCAACACTGACAAAAGCTTTGTGTAAGTCTTCAACTGCTGTAAATGTGAATTTCCTTTCCTTAACCTATCTACTACGAGAAATTCGTAGGATCAGTACTGTGTTGCGTATTCCAACGTTGATCCGGAACTCACACTGATTTTCCTCGAGGTCTGCCTCTGTCTGTAACTAATTCATGTTAGTATGTTGCAACCGTGACTAATAGTTTGATAATATTCAGAACCTCCTTTATCTGGAATTGTAATTATTACTATATCACATTAGGAGGCTGCTATTGATTGGTGAGCTTAAGTCTGCTTTCTCTTTGCCCTGGAAAATTCGATAAATAAAAGTATTATTAGAATCATAACACCCTTTTGCCGTAGATATTAGCGAGAACTGTGCTATGACAACGTACAGCCCAGCCGAGGCCGCCGGCCGTCGTGGCCGAGCGGTTCTAGGCGCTTCAGTCCGGAACCGCGTGACTGCTACGGTCGCAGGTTCGAATCCTGCCTCAGGCATGGATATGTGTGATGTCCTTAAGTTTGTTAGGTTTACGTAGTTCTAAGTTCTAGGGGACTGGTGACCCCAGAAGTTAAGTCCCATAGTGCTCAGAGCCATTTTTGAACCAGCCGAGGCCGCTTTCAGCAGCCACGTGAGACGTGTCATAAAGCTAGCCGCAGTATCATTTATCGGGCCACCGACGGCGCGATTGGGGGTTGGCGGGCCTTGAAACGAGCAGCCTTTCAGGCAATAAGCGTGCAGCCCGCCTCCTGCTGACAGCACGCTAACGGTGACTGCCGCGCACTATAGCGCCGCCGAGGTCAGTGTGCAGCATTTTCCACTGTGGAAACGACGTGTCCATTGATTTATTTGAGCACAAACGTTGGTTATGTGCTTACAGCTTTTAAACCTAGATATTTGTTGTTGATCAATATTGTATGCTTGTGGTCACAAGAAGCATGGAAGAGAATATAACGGTCTTATATGCGAAATTGGAGGAGTAAAGGACCGAGATTAAAACCGCAGAGACAAATTGACTTCTAGCATTGATTGACAAGGTGATAACATTTATGATTTGCTTAAGGAGTTACACACTGAACGCAAAAAAGTGTGACCTAGTGATAGGTGGCTACAATGAGCCACAGCGCCAGGGATCGCGCTAGAGGGTATTGTTCCGCCGCCTCCACTGGCAGTGATTATTGAGAACTCGTAGTGGGCAGTGCTTTGGGAGAACTCGTGGTAGTCAGTGCTGAGATGTCGTAGTGAGGAGTGTTTGTTGAGATGAGCTAGTAGGCAGTGCTTGCTGAGATGTGATACTGAAAAGTTCTTGTTGAGATGTGATAGTAGCGAGTCGGTGTGGAGAGATTGTAATGTCTAGAGTGCTTTTCATCAATATAAATTAAGGTAACAAACTACTTTTCTTTTCTTTCTCATTATTTCAATGTCCTGAATAATGCGTCATTACAGGTTCAGTCAACAAAGCATCTGGCTTGTGTTCTTGTATTAGAGTGTAATTCTGGTTTTCTTGAGTAATTATAGTATTTCTATTTTCTTTAATTAATTCAGTATAAATGATATTTAAAATTTCTTGTGTTGTTGAAGAAGAACCGTGCCAGATGCGTACGTTGAGTCATACTTCCACACACAGAACAGTTACACTTGTGCTTTGGTTTCGTAGGTTTTATAGTTGCTGGGGACTTAATTAATTAATTGTGTTAATGAAAATTTCCATTTCATTCTTTGTTATTGTTCTATGCAGTCAGATAGCGTAATAATACTAGTCAGGGCCAACCGTTACGAGACTTCGTAACCGAACAGACAGCTACTGAATCAAAAAATTAAAATTATTTGCATTATATTTTAATTAAGCCCCCATGCACGTGGCGACCGCTGCTTCGGATCGTCCCTTGGAATCTTCTGATTGTAAAAATAGTAGACAATAGTATTGTTGTAGTAATTTGTAGTTTAGCAATTGTAGTCTATTTTGCATGTGTAGATTTGGTAATTGTCATTCTTCTAATGGTATTTTTTTTTTTTTGCAAAATTTCATTTCTGTTGTCTTGTCTATGGGTTTGACAATTAGTGTAATTATTTCAATTGTTCGATTAATCGTGTTTGAAGGAAACATTTCGTGTGAATGGTATTGTTGCAGATAAAGTGTCATTGTGTGTAATTTCATATAGTGACGAGTTTCGTATGTTTTGTAAATGATTACGCGGTCGATGAAAAAGGCAAAAATGATGGACAGTGAGAATGACTAAATTGTTGACATGGCGAACTCGCCAACACAGGACAACAGTATGATGAATAATGGAGTGGAAAAGAATTTAATAAGTCGGGAAAATAGTCCGGAACCATTTCAAAATTTTTCTCAATCAGGAAATTCACAGAATACGAGATTAACGATAGAAGAGTCTGAAATAGTATCGAACACAGATAGCTTTACAGCTATGACGAAGGAAACTGGTTTTGCGGGAAATGTTAGGGGCGAAAGGAGTTTCGAATCAGTTACTATGGAGCAGATGATGAGTGCTATATTAAAAATGGAAACACGGTTTGGATCTGAATTAAAAACACAGAGGGGAACAATGGAATCACTGGGATCACAAATAGGAACAATTAAAACAGAGATGGGAACTTTACGATCTGAATTAAAAACTGATATGGGAACAATGGAAACACGGTTTGGATCTGAATTAAAAACACAGATGGGAACAATGGAAACACGGTTAGACTCACGAATAGGGACATGTTTCAAAAACATGAAAGATGAATTAAAGAAAGAAATCAGAGAAGAAGTACAACCGATTTTGAATGCTCACAATAATAGATTAATTGCAGTAGAGATTAGACAAAGGGAACAGGATAGAGAACAGGAGGAAAGAGATCGCGTGATAGTACAAAAATTTTCAGAGTTAAATTTACAACGTGCACATGATAAGGAAGAAATATTTGAGAGAATCGAGGAATCCGTACCAAATGACAGAATAAATAATCTAACACAACAATATGAACAGTTAACTACCAAATGTGTCAATACAGAAACCCGAGTTGCGGCACTTACGGAAGACGTAGACTTGCTGGAGAGAGATGAGGAGATTTCGGATAAATTGACAGGTCTTGGTTTAAATGGGGACAGAGATTTGGATGATACAGCTCCATTACCATTTGCAGAAACTGAAGAGTATCAGAACATAAATAAACATGTTGAAAATCAAGGAAAAATTAATGAACGCGTTAAAAGGGAATTTGAGGCATTACTAAAGCAAGACAAACATATTGAAAGCGAAATCGTAGGAAAAGACAGCAAAAGAAATTTGGAATCACAGTTAGCGGAGGGGTTTGAAGAAAACAATTTGTTTCATTTACGGGACGCAACAAGGGAGCGCCAGGCGCGCGAACTTGACAATAATCGACATTCGGACTGGGACAGACGCGGTAGGTCTTTGTCTCCACGAGGCGAAAACTTTGTCTATAAACACTTTTTGACTGTTCGGAAATTTAAGATCTTTCGTAATTCTAAGAATGACATACATCCATGTTCATGGCTAGATCAATTTACGTACGCACTTCCGACAAATTTGCCACTAAGTCACAAACTGAAATTTATGTGCAGTTATTAATGTCCTCAGGGGATTCACTATACTAAGTGAATATGTGCCGTAGCGTTCACAGTGCCCCGAGCTGTAGTGGTGCTATTTCCCTTTTAGTTTTCTGCACCGCTGCCTACTCTTTCACTATTCTTTGCATCTAAAAAAAAAAAAAAAAAAAAAACAAACAATTCTTCTACTATCCATCTATCTAGACAGTAGGTAAAGATTAACCGGATATGACGATTTTACCCAAAAGTGACTTCGGAAATTACCGTTTGGACTTACTGTATCTTCATTAGCATTCATTCGTAGCTTAAATGAAATCTTACCTGTTTATCTTCGTGACAATATTGCTTCATATGTTGACGATATTCTTATTGCTAAACATTCTTGGAGTGAGCACAACAAAATTTTGGATTCATTATTACGTATTTTTGCAAGAGTTGGCATTACAGTGAACTTGGAAAAATCTGAATTTAGTCGTTCTCAGGTGAAATTTCTCGGTCACATTATTTCTACAGAAGGTATTCTTCCTGATCCAGAAAAACTAGACGCTATTCGTAATTATGCTGTTCCTACTACAAAACGTGATGTTCGTAGTTTCCTTGGTGTCTGTAATTTTCTTAGACGCTTTGTTAGATTGGACAATTTGGCCACACCTCGTTTATGTGAACTATCTGGAAAAAATTCTAATTGGTGTTGGGATGAGGAAGCTCAGTCAGAATTTGAACAACTTCGTGATGCTTTAGTTGCTGCTCCACTTCTTTCACATCCGGATTTATCTAAAGATTTTTGTTTGGCGACGGACTCATCATACAAAGGCCTAGGTGCACATTTATTTCAAGAGATAGAAGAAAACGGCGTTGTAGTACAGAAGACTATTGCATTTGGAAGTCGTGTTCTCTCTAAATCCGAAAAGAATTATTCGATTACGGAACTTGAAGCTTTGGCTGTTGTTTGGACTTTCACAAAATTTCGCACATTTTTGTTCGGTAGACATACTAAGGTTTACACTGATCATCGAGCTTTGGAATTTCTTATGTCGACAAAATTAACTCATGGCAGATTGTCACGATGGGCGTTGTACCTACAGGAATTTGATTTTAGTATTGTTTACATACAGGGATCTTCAAATATTGTTGCTGATGCTTTATCACGTGCACCTATGGGTTTGAAACAAAGTGCTGAAGAGGACTGCAAAGAAAACCATTATTGTTTGATGTACATTCAAGGTGTTGCGTTCGAGAACTTTATTTCGTCTTCGCTCCAGGACATCGCTAAGGAGCAAAATAAGGATCCAATCTGGAAGGACATTAAAGAGAAGTGGAGGAGAAAGGAAAGCGTAGCGATTAGACAGCATTATTTAGTTCGCAATGATATTCTTTTCAAACGAAAATCGGTCGACAACTCTGTTTGGTTAGTTTGTATTCCTGATGAGTGGGTCAATAAATTGATTTGGTACACACATTTTAGTTATGCGCACTTTGGTCCCAGAAAATGCTTTCATAAATTACGAGAAAATTGCTACTTCAGTAATATGGAAAAACGTATTCGATCTTTTCTTGCCAAATGCAAATGATGTCAAAAGGCTAAGCCGCCAACAATTTCTCACAGAGCACCGTTGTTTCCTATCATTCCAGCGAAATTAAAGGAGATGGCTGCAGTTGATTTGTTCGGTCCAGTGGTTCGATCTACTAATGGTTTTGCGTACATTTTTGTAGCAGTGGAATTGACATCAAAATATGTGTGTTTTACACCGTTACGCAAAGCAACAGCTCGTTCAGTATCTAATGCTTTCATAAAACATTTTCTTAAAGAAGTGGGTCATGTTGATAAGGTTATATCAGATAATGGATCACAGTTTCGCTCTAAAATTTGGCTTCGTACTCTACGGCGTCGTAAAATTAAACCAATCTTCATTTCACTTTTTCACCCTCAATCTAACGCTTCAGAAAGATGGATGAAGGAAATCAATAAATTGTGCCGTCTTTATTGTCATCAGAATCACAGAACTTGGGATCAGTATCTTCATATTTTTCAAAACATTCTGAATGAACTTCCTAATGACTCAACTTCTTTACCGCCTCTATTGATATTAAAAAATAAAGTACCAACAAATCGCATTTCTGAAATAGTTCCTTTTCCACCTTCACGGAAACTGCGGCATTCTGAAGTTGTCAACCTGGCCCTACAAAATATTGCGTCTGCAGCTGCTAGAAGAGAGAAATCAGCTAAACGTCCTGGTCGTTTAAAAATATTGTCAGTCGGTCAAAAGGTGTTAATTAAGTCTCATCGTTTGTCTCATAAAGGAAAAGGCTTATGTCGCAAATTTTTTCTGCTTTATAACGGTCCATATAGAGTTCGCAAAATTATTCATGATAACACTATTGAAGTAGAAACTCTTAAATCTCGGCGCTCTAAGGGAATACATCACATATCTAACGTTAAAATTTTTGTGGAATGAAATACTTTTGAGAAACCAACAGTTATACGTAAACATGCGGAGAGTACAAGGATACCGCGGCGTGTTTCGGCGGCGGCACAGACTCAAAGCAACAGTGAAGTCTGCGCGCCGTACAAGGCAGTCGTTGACCGCAAACAATTACTTCCTACGTCACGTGCCAACAGCTGATCGAGCGCTCAGTGTGAATGCACTGACAGCCGTAAACAAATACACAGTCTAATTTCTCCGATTAAATTCTGTATAAGCTATGGTGACTTTATAAATTATGTTATTAACGTTCAGTACTTTTCAGGATATGGTTCTATAAAATATTTAAGAACTTCAGGTAAATTCTGTGCGTGTCCGACGTTAAGACGACTTGCTATTGAGAAAATTTCAGGAAGAATGTCATTTCGAAGAAGAAAGTAATAAACAAAAAAGGTAACGATTAATTGAGTTTATTTTTCAGGTAACATATTTCCACTTAGGTACGTACTTTAGACGTAATTTGCTGCTTGCGATTACGTGACTCATACTTTGTGCTAAATTTCATGTTCTATGAATTTACTTGTGAAGCGACGTGCTTGCGCACATTAACTGATTTTGACAATTATTGATTAATGAACAGTGTTCTTACTTATGTATATTATGCATCGCTTGGCTGCTATGCCTTTTCACTGATGTCATATTTTTTTATTATGTGCCTGCTGTGCTTACTTATTTAAATTAGAATTGTCACCTGATTAATTGTGCTGACTGTGGTTATGTATGTAAGTTATACTTTGTGATTTATCTGCTTGCGCCTTCATGTTTACTTATTAAGATTACATATGAACATTTATTTGCTTATGCTGATATGATGATAATGGCCTGTTTATTATGTAAGATACACATTTGCTGCTTTGCGTATGGATTGTATATTAACACATTTCCTTTTGTTGTCATAACTACTCTTCAATTTAGAATATAGCAATGCTGATGTACAGTGTACAAACATGAAGATTAGGTTACACTATTGTATTAATTGTAGATTGTTCGCTTGGCAGAGCCTCGTTATAGGGATTGTGCTGCATCCACTTGTTGACATTCTGTTCGCTACTGGTATATTGTCGCGATATTGCATGTATTGCTTACGCTCAGTGCCTTATATTTTTAAGATAAGAAAATGAACTGCTATAATGCTACGAACGACATTGGTACAAGAAACTGCATAGAAGTCACATGAGCTGGAGGTTTTATGGAAGCTGTATAAATTTATGCTAATAGGAAGGAAGCTAACGACATGACATACCAACACTAGGTTAGACCATTGACAGTTATTACACTGCATTTTTCGTGAGTAATTGAAATAGGAAGTGACACTTGACACAAGAAATACTCCACATGTTTGCTTCTGTTTGCCATAATTTTTGAAGTGGTGTACACACTGAAATATCACGATCATTAACACTTCGTAATCGTACTTAATTACTGAGAGTTATTCGAACTAAGTCTGTTAGAGGTCGTGTATGCATTTCTTTTATTTAATGATGGACAAGGAACCAAAATGTATCTTATAATTTATAATGAGTAGAAAATTTGTGTCAGATGGATTACACAGAGGTTGTGTGTGGACACTGTCTCTTCGGATTGTATGGGATGCTGAATTGAAGTTGCACTAGGATTTTGTCTGTACTTGTTCGAGGAGACTGACTAGAGGAAAGAGTTGTTATGGAAGTGAAATGATATTGGCAATGAGGTTATATATATCGACGTATTGAAGAGGTATGATTGAGGTATTGAGATTATGTGAAGTTGTTGATTATTGGAGTTTTCGTGGACAAGAGGTAAGGTAAATGATATTGATGATCGACGTATTGAAGAGGTATTATTGAAGTATTGAGATTATGCGATGCTGATGATTATGGGAGTTTTGGTGGATAAGAGGTAAAGTAAGTGAGGAGCGTATTTTTTTTGTTGGTCTATATGGAACAAGGAGGATGAAGATGGCAGACTAGAACACTTAAGTAGAAGGAAGATTGTCTACACACACACTTTGTTAAATCACTAAGCAGTATATACTTTTTTTTTGGAGAGAGGAAGTAATTGCATATCTTGGCTCACTGACAGTTGTTCAGCAACCGTACATTTTGATCTGGCTTGGCAAACATTGGTCTTGACATGATGACTATGACGTTGACTAACTATTATTGACTGTTATACATTGCTGCCACTACTACTTGATACACATGATGAACATAAAATTTTGACAGAATTGCATTTACACAGTTAACACTATTCAATTACACAGTAGCACTAATGTGGATGAAAGATGAGTGAGTGTGTTTTCCTTTTATAATCCCAGAGAAGTGATCCCAACCTACCTCCTAAATATTATTTTACTTGTTTGTTGTGGCTTGCACTGACACCCATAAATATTATAGGTTTACTGGTATTTGTGTATTGTAATAGTTAATAGGACAATTATCTGATATCATTTGTGTGTTTGTTATGATTTGTATGTTTAGTGTAAAAGCATTGTATGTGTATTCAAACTATTGTTCATGCCTGAACTGTCTGATTAGTGATGGTGCTGCACTTTTCAACATGATGTGTGACATTTAGTCATGTTTAATTTCTGCTGATGAACAGTGTGATTAGTTAAAGTGAATATTATGAACTGCGGTCAGCACCTGTTCAAAATTGCTGGGTGCCACTGATGGACTGCTTCTACTGAAAAGGTGTTACTTGTGGGTGTCTGCACCTGTTCAACATTGCTGGTGCCACTAATGGAACTGCTTATACTGAAATGGTGTTACTTGTTGGTGTCTGCACCTATTCAACATTACTGGGTGCCACTGATGGACTGCTTCTACTGAAAAGATGTCACCTGTTGATATCGGCACCTGTTCAACATTGCTGGAGCCACTGATGGAACTGCTTATACTGAAATGGTGTTACTTGTTGCTGTGTGCACCTGCTCAACATTGCTGGTGCCACTAATGGAACTGCTTATACTGAAATGGTGTTACTTGTTGGTGTCTGCACCTGTCCAACATTGCTGGTGCCACTAATGGAACTGCTTATACTGAAATGGTGTTACTTGTTGGTGTCCGCACCTATTCAACATTACTGGGTGCCACTGACGGACTGCTTCTACCGAAATGATGTCACTTGTTGGTGTCGGTACCTGCTCAACATTGCTGGGTGCCACTGATGGACTGCTTCTACTGAAAAGATGTCACCTGTTGCTGTGTGCACCTGCTCAACATTGCTGGTGCCACTAATGGAACTGCTTATACTGAAATGGTGTTACTTGTTGGTGTCTGCACCTATTCAACATTACTGGGTGCCACTGATGGACTGCTTCTATTGAAATAATGTTACTTGTTGGTATTTGCACCTGTTGACCATTGCTGGGTGCTACTGCTGGAACTGTCAACTGCTTATTCTTGAGCTATGGAAAGCGTTTATGTGAATATTTGTATAAACTGATTTTTTGTGTATTACTGTTTGTGAAAAGTTATGAGACTCTTACCTGCACATATTCGTCATTGCTGACGCTATTGATTGAACTGTTTAACCACATAATACTTGTGTAAACTGTTATGTAAAGTCACATGTATGAAGGAATTTGTATTGCTTACTGTATTTTATATATTAGGTTATTGAAAGGTCAGTGCAAAGCCAAAATTTTATCTAGTTATATGATATTTACGCATTAATATTGTCTTTTATTTTTGTCTGTATTTTTTTTGACGAATTTGGTGGTATTTTCACCACCAATGCTGGCAAAAATACCATCAAATTCTAGCCTGTGGAGGAAGGGCATATGAAAGGTGGCTACACTGAGCCACAGCGCCAGAGATCGCGCTAGAGGGTATTGTTCCGCCGCCTCCACTGGCAGTGATTATTGAGAACTCGTAGTGGGCAGTGCTTTGGGAGAACTCGTGGTAGTCAGTGCTGAGATGTCGTAGTGAGGAGTGTTTGTTGAGATGAGCTAGTAGGCAGTGCTTGCTGAGATGTGATACTGAAAAGTTCTTGTTGAGATGTGATAGTAGCGAGTCGGTGTGGAGAGATTGTAATGTCTAGAGTGCTTTTCATCAATATAAATTAAGGTAACAAACTACTTTTCTTTTCTTTCTCATTATTTCAATGTCCTGAATAATGCGTCATTACAGGTTCAGTCAACAAAGCATCTGGCTTGTGTTCTTGTATTAGAGTGTAATTCTGGTTTTCTTGAGTAATTATGGTATTTCTATTTTCTTTAATTAATTCAGTATAAATGATATTTAAAATTTCTTGTGTTGTTGAAGAAGAACCGTGCCAGATGCGTACGTTGAGTCATACTTCCACACACAGAACAGTTACACTTGTGCTTTGGTTTCGTAGGTTTTATAGTTGCTGGGGACTTAATTAATTAATTGTGTTAATGAAAATTTCCATTTCATTCTTTGTTATTGTTCTATGCAGTCAGATAGCGTAATAATACTAGTCAGGGCCAACCGTTACGAGACTTCGTAACCGAACAGACAGCTACTGAATCAAAAAATTAAAATTATTTGCATTATATTTTAATTAAGCCCCCATGCACTAGTAATAAACGAAGTGTTAAACCGCCTAAACAGGTATGGGACAGCTGGGTAAAGTGGCCAGCCTAAGGTATTTCTGGTTGCTTTTTTTTAAAAAAAAAAAAAAAAAAAGAAGAGCTGGGCAGTAGTTGTCTGAAACGCACAGAAATGAGTGATTATAATCTGCCACTACTGAACTATAATATGTAGTAGTTGAATTACTTGAGCATATTATTGTTGTTGAGGTCTTCTTTCCGGAGACTGGTTTGATGCAGATCTCCATGTACTCTATCCTGTGCAAGCCTCTTCATCTCCGAATAACTACTGCAGCCTAAATCCTTCTGAATCTGTTTAGTGTATTCATCTCTTGGTCTCCCTCTACGATTTTTACCTCCAAGGTGCCCTCCAATACTAAATTGGTGACCCCTTGATGCCTCAGAAGGAGTCCTGTCAACCGATCCATTCTCTAGTCGTGCCACAAATTCCTCTTCTTCGAAATTCTGTTCAGTACCTCCTCATTAGTTACGTGATGTACCCATCTTATTTTTAGCAGTCTTCTATTCTCTTCTTGTCTACTCTGGTTATTGTCCATGTTTCACTTCCATACATGGCAAATATTTTCAAAAAAAGACTACCTGACACTTACTCGATGTTAATAAATTTATCTTCCTCGGAAACGCTTTCTTACTATAGCCAGTCTACATTTTATATCCTCTACTTCGACCATCATCCGTTATTTTGCTCCCCAAATAGCAAAACTCATGTACTGTGTTAAGTGTCTTGTTTCCTAATCGGCCGGCCGGGGTGGCCGAGCGGTTCTAGGCGCTAGAGTCTGGAGCCGCGTGACCGCTACGGTCGCAGGTTCGAATTCTGCCTCGGGCATGGATGTGTGTGATGTCCTTAGGTTAGTTAAGTTTAAGTAGTTCTAAGTTCTAGGGGACTGATGACCTCAGAAGTTAAGTCCCATAGTGCTCAGAGCCATTTGAGCCATTGTTTATTTCCTAATCTAATTCCCTCAGCATCAGCTGGTTTGATTCGACTGGATTCCATTATCCTCGATTTGCTTCCGTTGATGTCGTCTTATTTCTTCATTTCAAGTCACTGTCCATTCCATTCAGCTGCTCTTCCAGGTCCTTTGCTGTCTCTGTCAGAATTACAATGACTTCGGCAAACCTGCAAGCTTTTATTTCTTCTCTATGGACCTTAACTCCTACTCTAAATTTTTCTTTTGTTTTGTTTACTGCTTGCTCCGTATACAGATTGAGTAACATCAGGGACGGGCTACAACCGTGTCTAACTCCCTTCTCAATCCCTGCTTCCCTTTCATGCCCCTCGACTCTTATGACTGCCACCTGGTTTCTGTACAAATTGTAAATAGCGTTTCACTCCCTGTATTTTACACTGCCACCTTCAGAATTTGAAAGAGAGTATTCAAATGAACATTGTCAAAAGTTTTTCTTAGTGTATAAATACTAGAAACGTAGGTTTGCCTTTCCTTAACTTACCTTCTAAGATAAATTGTAGGGTTAGTATTCCCTCTACGGCATCCAAGCTGATCTTCCCCGAGGTCGGCTTCTTCTTGTTTTTCCATTCGTTCGTAAAGAATTCCTATTAGTGATGATGATGATGGTTAGTGTTTAACGTCCCGTCGACAACGAGGTCATTAGAGACGGAGCGCAAGCTCGGGTTAGGGAAGGATTGGGAAGGAAATCGGCCGTGCCCTTTCAAAGGAACCATCCCGGCATTTGCCTGAAACGATTTAGGGAAATCACGGAAAACCTAAATCAGGATGGCTGGAGACGGGATTGAACCGTCGTCCTCCCGAATGCGAGTCCAGTGTGCTAACCACTGCGCCACCTCGCTCGGTTTCCTATTAGTCAGCGTAATATTAAGAACTTCAAACAATTCAATTTTCACAAAGAGTCGGGCAATGTGGCCGCTTTCTTTTTAACTCAAAAATAGGAGATAAAAAGCTGTTTTAACAATAAAATAAATATATTTTATTGTAAAATATTAAATTATTAATACTTCTCACAAATAAAAGTCAGACTATGTTCCTCAACTGCTGCACAGAGTTCGTGGACACAGAGGGGGCACAATTCGCACTAAATCCAGTGCTTCTCTCGCGTGGATTTAAAATTTTTTCTTTGCAGCACATGCAGTCTCTGTCTTCATTGTTGACATCATAAAGAACTCTTGTAGGGTTGGGTTTCCAGTTCATCGCACTCTTACGTTTAATGCCGTTTTCTCCACTGCTGTTTTCCGTTTTTCCTTTTCTTTTTATTGTCTTTTTCTCCTCTTTCTTTATTACCTCTTCTAAGCCACAGTTATAAGGGCGTGCTGTAAGTATCGTCCTTCTTTCGGCCGTTGCTTTTACGTTTCCCAACTTCCCAAGTGACCTGAACCCGCCGATTAGATGGCTGGTTTATCTGCACTGACGCTATTATACAAAATCTGTTTACCCTTTAACAGTATGACTGAAACTTCAATAACTGAAGCAGGACCACGGAATCATCGAAAAGGCGCAATTCTGCTTCCCCTCCAAAACAAATACACGAACTGGCCACTTACTTTTTTGTTTTGAGTGATCAGCTTTCTTACAGGTCTGCTGCGGCCCTCCACGAATTCCTCAACTTTTCTCCTGTGCCAATCTCTTCTTATCAGTGTAGCACTTGTACCCCACGTTATCAGTTATTTGCTGGATGTATTCCGACCTCTGTCTTTCTCTACAGTTTTTACCCTCTACAGTTCCCTTTAGAAATATGGAAGTTATTTCATAATGTCCTACCATCCTGCCACTTCTTCTTGTCCGTGTTTTTCATGTATTCCCTTCCTTGCCGAGGTTCTCCGGAGAAGCTCCTCATTCCTTATCAGTCGACCTATTTTCCGAGATTCTTCTGAAGCAACATATCTCAAATGCTTCGCTTCTCTTCTTTTCCGGTTTTCCCAAAGCCTACGTTTCTCTACCATATAATGCTGTGCTCGAAATTTACCTTATAGCACAATAACTAAAACCCACAAAAATTATTATAATTTTGAGGAGCGGGACAACAAACAGGTAAGACTCCGTGGGGTAGCTGTGCCCATCAGGAAGAATAAGTTAAAGAATTTCCCGCGCCTTGCCAATACTTCATAGCCCTTAGGACCCCAATGGCCACTTCCCGCCATGTCCGCTTTGCCTGGCTCTCTTACACATGATGGATTTAAGATATTGAATGATCAAATCTGAGATACCCCAGGAAGGGTAGAGGTATCAGAATAGCTTAGAGAATTTAACGACACATTGGAGAGCTCAGAACTCACTGACTAGTTTGCAGGAACGGCAACAACAATTAGTGGAGCAGAAAGTACAATAAAAGTAGAATTAGCCGGCATTACACCTAAGGGCATCAAGGGATCAACAATTTAGTACTGGAGGGCAGCGTGGAGGGTAAAAATCGTAGAGGGAGACCAAGAGATGAATATACTAAACAGATTCAGAAGGATGTAGGTTGCAGTAGGTACTGGGAGATGAAGAAGCTTACACAGGATAGAGTAGCATGGAGAGCTGCATCAAACCAGTATCTGGACTGAAGAGCACAACAACAACACCTAAACCTGTAGACGATATAGCAGGGAACAACAAAGAGTTTCAAAGTTGTGGGCATAGTTAAAAAAGAAAAACGTATCTATGAAAATCGATATCCTAACTTCGAAAAATATTTGACTTATGGAGAATACAATCAGGAAAGTCTGAACCCGGTAAACAGTGTATCGAGTAGAAGAGTGAACACCAGGTTTGGTGTTAATGTGTGTTCGTGCTTTAAGTGTTATGGTGAGAAGTGTCGTAACAGTAAACCGTGATTACTAGGGCGTAGTGCCACTGTCTAATTATGTAGTGTATGAACTAGAGCATATGTCCATAAATGGAAAAAAAGTTTCACTATAGTGGGTCATGCATGGCATTACGAATGCTATGTGGGATAGGTGCGCTATAGTCTTTAGCAAGGGGTGTACTGGTTGTCAGGGGAACAAGAGGAGGGGAACTAAGTTGGGTTTACGCTCCAATCCCGGGAAGAGGTTACAGACTTAATCAAGGGGACTAACGATCATTACGAGATGCGGTGTCTCGTTTAGTCTGGTTCACTGCTGTGCAGACCTTCAATTATAATGTGAGTGTTATATAAATATTTTCTTTCTATTTGTTTCGTTTTATTAGTCATCCTGGCGGTACAGCCTTGTTATTTACTTATTTTATTGTACGGTACAGGGGAGATGAAGTTAAGAAAAGATTAGCTTATGTTATGATCGAACTGTGCTGCATTTCCAAGTGCCAGAAATCAGCTGTCAGATTAAGCAATATGAACAGGGTCGCTGTACTAGGAACACTGCTTTATCACTGGATGATAATGGAATAGTATGAACGTAACATTACGATGGGTAATTTAATAATATGATCCTGATGCTGAAAAGTGGTATCAGTAGTAATTATAAAGAGTTTTGGAAAAGAAACATATGGATTACATACAAACATTTTTGACATGCTATAATTTATATGATCATTTATTGTATTGTTTAAAAACGTGTAAGAAGCGTCAAATGAACGAGGGGAAGAGGAAGGGAGTCATTCCCTAAAGGAGGTTGCGATGAGCTAATATGTAAGAGAGAAGAAATACCTTAGCGCAGCAATTGCTTTGTCGTCGAAGCAATGAAATTAGTCAAGTCTAGCGTTATTTCCGACGAGAGTGGGTTTATGATTAAGCGTTGTAGGTAGTCAGATTAAGAAAAACAACCATATATTCCTTAGAGTTTTAACAAGAGATAATATTATGTTCGTGCTAGAAGAGTTTAAGGTATCTCAAATAAGCGCAACAGTACTTTGAGGTAGCACGTCGGAGTAAAGATTTTTCAGCCATTACCGCATTTTGCTAAAATGATCAGTGGTCTTAAATACGGTAATATAAGTAGTGAACTATATGTAATACCAGCACTGACATGCCAAACGAAAACAAGTATAGATATGAAGATAATTTTAGAAGAGCCTGAACACAAATCTATAGTGATCAGGAAGAGTCGAAAGGATAAGGAGTAACGGCTTTATTTAAAGAAATAGACCAGAAGTGGTAGGATGCTTCACATATTGGTGAGTATTTGTGATGCAGCATACATAATGAATGCGTTGGACGATAAAGGGAAGGCAGACCCATGAAAAGGACGGCCTACGCCTATGTCAGAGGAATCCACGGAAAAAATGTCCTGAACCGTATTAGGTTCAAATGGCTCTGAGCACTATGGGACTTAACTTCTGAGGTCACCAGTCCCCAAGAACTTAGAACTACTTAAACCTAACTAACCTAAGGACATCACACACATCCATGCCCGAGGCAAGATTCGAACCTGCGACCGTAGCGGTCGCGCGGTTCCAGACTGTAGCGCCTAGAACCGTATTAGGAAAATGAATTTGTAAAGGGACACCACCACTGAGTCGGCGTAAGTTGGGCGCAACAGCTTCGCGAGCCTTCCTCGACCAATAACGTAACGCGATTCTGTAAACGTCTCTATGGTAATGCCACAGTGTTACGACAGCTCTCTAGACGGCAACAGTTTTCGCCTGAAGGCGTTACCGCTTCGCAGTTGAAAGCTGCAACAGTGCTGCGGACTGTCAGGGATCTTCTTAGACCGTCTCGACAACACCATCTTAAATTGAAAGGTAAGTAATAAGCATCAGCGCTTAGAAAAGGGTGTAAGAGCAAATAAATTGTTGGTTCAAAAAATGGTTCAAATGGCTCTAAGCACTATGGGACTGAACATCTGAGGTCATCAGTCCCCTAGACTTAGAACTACTTAAACCTAACTAACCTAAGGACATCACACACATCCATGACCCAGGCAGGATTCGAACCTACGACCGTAGCAGCAGCGCGGTTGTGGACTGAAGCGCCTAGAACCGCTCGGCCACAGCGGCCGTCCTAAATTGTTGGTCACATTCAGGAAGCGTTCTCCGAACTAGTACAATATAAAGAGAGTTACCTGGTTAGTCTCGAAATAGTTCTTCAGCGTTTCGGAGCATGCTTGACTTTATAAATGTTTGAGATTTGCAAGTAGCAATCGCGTATTGAATTTGCAGAACGGTATGTAGCTCCTTGGAGGCATAAAATATTAATGTAACTAGCCTACGCGTAAGCATTTAATGAATCAGAGTGAAATGGCAGTGGCTACCTCTATTGCACAAAAGAGACACAGTATACGATGGTAAATGTAAGGCGAAAGTAAGGTCGCAAAATATCCCGCATGTAAATCCTATAGTTAGCACGACCGTATTACACTCCTGGAAATTGAAATAAGAACACCGTGAATTCATTGTCCCAGGAAGGGGAAACTTTATTGACACATTCCTGGGGTCAGATACATCACATGATCACACTGACAGAACCACAGGCACATAGACACAGGCAACAGAGCATGCACAATGTCGGCACTAGTACAGTGTATATCCACCTTTCGCAGCAATGCAGGCTGCTATTCTCCCATGGAGACGATCGTAGAGATGCTGGATGTAGTCCTATGGAACGGCTTGCCATGCCATTTCCACCTGGCGCCTCAGTTGGACCAGCGTTCGTGCTGGACGTGCAGACCGCGTGAGACGACGCTTCATCCAGTCCCAAACATGCTCAATGGGGGACAGATCCGGAGATCTTGCTGGCCAGGGTAGTTGACTTACACCTTCTAGAGCACGTTGGGTGGCACGGGATACATGCGGACGTGCATTGTCCTGTTGGAACAGCAAGTTCCCTTGCCGGTCTAGGAATGGTAGAACGATGGGTTCGATGACGGTTTGGATGTACCGTGCACTATTCAGTGTCCCCTCAACGATCACCAGTGGTGTACGGCCAGTGTAGGAGATCGCTCCCCACACCATGATGCCGGGTGTTGGCCCTGTGTGCCTCGGTCGTATGCAGTCCTGATTGTGGCGCTCACCTGCACGGCGCCAAACACGCATACGACCATCATTGGCACCAAGGCAGAAGCGACTCTCATCGCTGAAGACGACACGTCTCCATTCGTCCCTCCATTCACGCCTGTCGCGACACCACTGGAGGCGGGCTGCACGATGTTGGGGCGTGAGCGGAAGACAGCCTAACGGTGTGCGGGACCGTAGCCCAGCTTCATGGAGACGGTTGCGAATGGTCCTCGCCGATACCCCAGGAGCAACAGTGTCCCTAATTTGCTGGGAAGTGGCGGTGCGGTCCCCTACGGCACTGCGTAGGATCCTACGGTCTTGGCGTGCATCCGTGCGCGCATCCGTGCATCCGTGCCCACTATACGCCCTCGCTCAAAGTCCGTCAACTGCACATACGGTTCACGTCCACGCTGTCGCGGCATGCTACCAGTGTTAAAGACTGCGGTGGAGCTCCGTATGCCACGGCAAACTGGCTGACACTGACGGCGGCGGTGCACAAATGCTGCGCAGCTAGCGCCATTCGACGGCCAACACCGCGGTTCCTGGTGTGTCCGCTGTGCCGTGCGTGTGATCATTGCTTGTACAGCCCTCTCGCAGTGTCCGGAGCAAGTATGGTGGGTCTGACACACCGGTGTCAATGTGTTCTTTTTTCCATTTCCAGGAGTGTATATAGGATGTAAGAGTTCCATGACTAAGGATTTTATTGCTAGCGCACTCGAGCAGATGTAACTTCGATGGATTGCTCACGCACTGCCTGCGATATGTAGGTTACAATAGAATCGCGGACCAGAGAGCAGTGTCGGCAGCGGTAGCTCGCAGTCGGGCGATTGGGTCAGGCCGCTTGTAGAGAGCAGTTGTCGAGTCGTATAGCTTACAGAGAGCAGCAGTGTTATGGTATTACCAAGGCCGGTCTTGGAGAACGATGGCGGTGCCTGAGCGATGTAGTATAAGGTAAAATCAAAATATTTTTATTACTTATTGCCGCGCGCATATGTTAATTGCTACAACCGATATTTGTACTATTGTCATATCAAATTCCTATGTAAATGTTTAAAAAAATCTTTGAGTAATAATCTTTCTTATAAAGATAACTTTTGACAGTCATTCATCTGAATTTAAATTTTTTACTAATTTCTCCTCTGCTTAGTCATGCCAATTATCGTAAATAAAATCAGACATTTTTCATACGTAACAAAATCTGGTGGCCAGCATTGCACTGGGCTGTGCTAGAAAAATTTCATATAGAAGCAGATATATACGCGTTATCAGGCGACATCACTGAGCTAAGAATTTTCAGTTTATTCAGAATGACTTTTCAGGCCCATGACGCAGCACTGCTGACGTCCAGATTTACCAGTTTAGATTCACAGTCAGTTAATTATGGAAATCCCGTTTTGCAGATGTCATGGGTTCAAGATATCCTCCCATCTGCACATATCGTAAACATATCTCCCACACCGGGATGTCCCGACGCATACTTACTACGGAACAGAATGTGTATATTTCATCGTAACAGATCCATCCACTGTAGGTGTCGTAACACCTTATGAAACCCATTCCCATTCCATTAACTTACTCCCATACAAATTTTGGGGATTACCTCCACTTCACTTTAGATAACATTTACATTCTTGTAACCTCCCAACAGATTACACATGGTAATGGATGGCTTACAGTGGCCATTGTACGAGGTGGTACAGGTGTTCCAAACGTTTCTGGATTGGAGAGCTTCGTCGACAGAGACATCATCGCCTACAAGACCTTTCATGTTACTGAAAATGCAAATAAAGACTTTGGAAAATCAACATACATGTCACCCTCTCCCTTCTTCCTTTATACACGTAATAGACGTAAGATATCTGTAAATGAAACTGTATTTGTTTGGTGTAAGGGAAAAGGTGTTTGGGAATATGTTAAATTTGTTGGTGATTGTACATTGTATTTTCACAAATAAATTGATCTGTAGCGTAGCCCTGAATACGAGGTTAGGTTGGGTGTTTTTTTTTTTTTGGCAGGGGGGTCAGGGGGGGGGGGGCGCAGCCCCCCCATGCAGCGCATAGAGTACGCCACAGCATGTAGCGTCAGAGTCTTTTGGCGCGCGGCCGGCTGATTGCGCAACCGCGCGTTGTTATTTAGAGGTTAGTCACTTATCATTGCGAGGTTACGAGATTAATCTGTTGGGAGGCTACAAGAATGTAAATGTTATCTAAAGTGAAGTGGAGGTAATCCCCAAAATTTATATGGGAGTAAGTTAATGGAATGGGAATGGGTTTCATAAGGTGTTACGACACCTACAGTGGATGGATCTGTTACGATGAAATATACACATTCTGTTCCGTAGTAAGTATACGTCGGGACATCCCGGTGTGGGAGATATGTTTACGATATGTGCAGATGGGAGGATATCTTGAACCCATGACATCTGCAAAACGGGATGGCGAGTGAGTGTCTCCACCGGTTGTGTGGAGCCGTTTGTTCCTTGACGTAATTTGAAGGTGCTTAGAAGACAAGGAAAATAAGAGGAGGCCATGACCACAATCAACGCCATGGAGATAAACATGACTGTCGAGCTGGCTTACGTAGGGAATACTTCTTGTCTTGATCTTATCCAAGCTACATCAGTTTTAAAAAGATATGTTAGCTCGCATTGTACACGAGATTGTATATGAGGCACGATGTTTTTGCAAGAAAGAGTATTAACACAAAGGGTTTAAAGTTCAGACGTTTACGGCATTTATTTAACTTGGTAGACATTTAATACTCTGCTCTACTGCAGGACCCACCCAAGCATAGGGAGACGAAGTCCAGTGGAGACTGCTGCAATACGTTTAAGTGAAATTGAGGGAGGCAAACATCAAGAACTGCGACAAAGTGAAATTTTACCAAGTAGATCTACTGACATCGAACGTAGGAGGGCTACAGATAGCACATTGGAAACGTTACACTGATATCTTACTAAGAACCGTCTTCGTTGCACTTCACTTGTCAGAAGTTTTCGCTTACACAATATGATTTTCTTTTTAAAAACATCCACTTTCACCATGAAATCAGAAACAAGTTGCTTCTCGCCTTGCAGTCTCTTCCTGTGGGTAGTTAGCTGTCAGCTCTACTTAAAGTGCAAGATCTGCAGCCTATTCCGGATCTTTTAATTTTCCTTCATAAGTTGAGCAACAGTGGGTCTTAAAATGAAAACTCGTTCGTTTTGTCACAGAGCTATATGGTAAGTGTGATAGCGTTACGGAGATGTTTAATACACTCAAGTGGCAGATTCTGCAAGAGAGGCGCTCTGCATGGCGGTGTAGCTTGATGTCCAGGTTTCGAGAGAGTGCGTTTCTGGATGCTTCCCCCTACTTATACCTCATGAGGAGATCACGAATGTAAAATTAGAGAGATTCGAGCGCGCACGGAGGGTTTCCGGCGGTCGTTCTTCCCGCGAACCATACGCGACTGGAACAGGAAAAGGAGGTAATGACAGTGACACGTAAAGTGCCCCCCGCCACACAGCGTTGGGTGGCTTGCGGAGTGGAAATGTAGATGTAGATGTAGAATGTCTTTTTACTTAACCAATATACTTTGCAGTAATACTTACGTCCCCATAACCTTCGTTATATTCAGAAATTGTGGCAACTATCGAAAATTTTCTATCCGTACCACCATCATGTGTTCAATGCCTGCAAGTTTAACACAAACTGCATCTTGATGTACAGAACAACGAATCCCTTGCAAACCGCATATAGGTAATTATAATTTTTAGCTCTTTCGTCGTCAATTAAATATTTAAATTCCTTCTGCATGGTGGTGTAATACCGTTTCATAGCAAATTTGCGTTACCCGTAGGTTATACAGCTACATAATGAAACTGAGTGTTCTCATTCCTCTCCTCTGTGGATTCCACTCATTTTAAAAGATTCTGTTTTAAAAGACTGCAACGATACATCGCTAGACTGTTTCTTTTTGCGCAAACAGGCACTGGGCCTGTGAAAGTCCTTTGTGCAACAAACAGAGAAGAGGAAACAGCGCTTTCACCATGATTCCGCCGAACTCCAGAAAGTCGTGCAGACCAAAATACGCAGCATCAAATACTGAAGAACGTGTCCCATCGCCCTGTTAAATGAAATATCCGAAAGCACCGAGTAAAGCCGAGGTTTACCGAATACTGCCGAAGCAGGCCAAACTCTGGACCGCACGCGGATTGCAAAAATGGTTCAAATGGCTCTGAGCACTATGGGACTTAACATCTGAGGTCATCAGTCCCCTAGAACTTAGAACTACTTAAACCCAACTAACCTAAGGACATCACACACATCCGTACCCGAGGCAGGATTCGAACCTGCGACCGTAGCGCTCGCGCGGTTCTAGACTGAAGCGCCTAGAACCGCTCGGCCACCTCGGCCTACGCGCGGATTGCCTTACAGGCAAAGATTTCTGCGCGATATGCTAGCTTCCGGTTGGCTGCGGTTGCACAAAATATGAAAACTGTGAAATACTCCCATCAGTCAATAAGTCCGTGGATAAAGCCAAAATCGATCATCCTGCTATGGGAAGTTCAGCCGAAGTGGAACACCAAACGTACATAATCCCTGGTAGCAGCGTAATTCGTCAACAAGAGGACAACCGCCGCGTGTATTGGAAGCATGGTACACGGAATGCGACACTGGCTAGTTATCGTTGTGCAAGTAACTTCAGCCTGCTCGGGAGACCAAGGGACCAAGCCACGTAGAGTATCATGGGGGCCCGCGGTATTGTGCTCCCTGGCAGCTGCGCGTATGTGGCGCCGCCGGTTGTGAAAATGAGTAAATAGTCTCTGTGTCTAAGTCACTGACTACAACAGCTACCCCATTCACAATTGTTTACATATTTTATGAATGATAAAATCGTGGTGGAAGCATAGCCCATGTGGAAATTAAAAGGTGTAAAATGATTTCTACAACTTCTGAATGCTCTGAAGTACGTACTTTATGGAACTATCGGCGAAAAGTAATGATTCCTAAATTACTTTCTTGTAGTTATTAGGAAATAAAATGAAATTTATGTGATACGTAGTCGCAAAGTCCGTGAACTATTGCAAGGCCATGTATTCCTGCTGTGTGAAAATAATTTTCAGTGTTTTGAGTACTCGTTTATCGGAATTTTGCAGTCTCCGCCTCTGTAAAGAGTTTCGTTCAGTTATCACGTGACGTGACTCTCAGCTGCGCCAAGTAAACCGAAAACCCTCATTTGTCATATACTGGGCGAGGTGCTCGTGGTACCAGAAAGAAGGAGTACAGTCAATGGGCTGCACAATGGAGCTATAGGTGGTGCTTAGTGCACAAGAGGCGGTTACCGGAGCCAGGTTTTTGACATTTGCGTGGCAGTATGAGCGTTTCTTGGAGAAAGAGGCGCAGATACGCACACAGGTTTCTTGAAAAAAGCCTTCAGGTAACTTAGACCGTTAGTGGCTGCACATTGTGAAATGGCTCGCCAATGCATTGAGCAAGTCATATTATATATGAGCCTTTAGTGCTATGAAATATGTCAGCACATATTTTATTCGTATCAATGAGACGAGCTCATCGACACCTTACAACGGTCTACACGATGAAACTGGCGAAATTATGGCGTATAGTCTTAATACACCATTACGCCAATCAATAAAACTTTAATTACAATTACACCGTACAGCTAGACTTCAGTGGTTAGATACTGTATACAGATACAACTGGTAAAATATGTATTCGATTGAAGTAGCGATCAATAAATTCGATTGTAACCCAGAAGTGGTGAGATATATGTATTGCTTAAGAGTCCAGTTGAAAATCACATAAAACCCGATTCAAAACGACATTCCGTATTAATGAGTAGAATAATGTTCAGATACCTATTCGTTTCAAGATGTGATAAATAGATAGATTTACCATTTCGCGATTGAAAGAAGAACCATTGATGCAGAAGACTGTAATGTTTCAAAATGATCAATATCGGAAGGCCAAAGCTGTTACAACAGTCTTAATGTAAAGATTTTATAAATTCAAATAAATGAACGATTTACATATTTTACATTGGTGTGAGAAAGCATGAAAATTCACGTTAGTAGGGACGAAGCGACCCTATTTAAGGTGGCGCGTCCCCTGCCTAATGGTCTATATATTTTCCGACTGGGTGATACGGAATGCCACATACGAAATCAGAAAGAAACAAAAATCTGAACTTTTCTCGCGATATTACGTAGCAATCTCTGGTCCGCCACTATGTCAGAAACTGTGCTCGCTAGGTACCTTAGAATCAGTGTAATAATAACATGGGATACCCAGAATAAATTTCTACCTGAGAGCTAGAAGCCATGTGTAATGATAACATTTATTTGGCCGCTTGTGGTTGAAAATGTGTAAATAAGAAATACATTACATTATTCATTGGTGCTATTCATGCTGTGACGCCAACGTTTATAGGCTATGGGCTATTAATTGCACTGTAGATCCCATGTACATTAATTTACAGTTTATACGAATCTACTAATAAGGTGAGGAATAAAGGTAGGTATGTGTGATACGACCCAATGACATCAGCGACAAGCCATCGGTATTTAGTTAAGGATCACACATGTTAGCCCGGCAAAACATAGTGTGTGATATTATAATCCGAACAGATGGTAGTGAATGTGACAGTAAAGTTTTCAGATCGTGTGTAACAGGCCTAGGTGAAATTAGGTTAATTGTTGGATGTTTTCACCGGCCGAACAATTCCACTGCGTCAGTCTTCCAACTGGCTTGGTGCTGCCCGCCACGAATTCCCCTCCTGTGCCTTTTCATCTGACAAGGAACCAATTGATTGCGAAGTCGCAGGTTCAGTCTTTATAGTAAGGCCCATTTGGAAGTGTTATGTTAACAATTATGACAAGGGAAAATTAGCTGCCAACGGCTCACCATGAGCATCAGGAGAGCGACAGAAAGTTAGTGTCCGGGAGGTGTAGCGATCAACCTGCTATGAGATGCATATATTACATTTCACAAAATGGACATCGTCAGCATCCAACTGATGTTCGAAACAAACCATTAACTTGCACCATGAACACCGATTGAAAAATGGTCCTCCACAGTGATCACGAAAGTTTCACCATCAAGATACAAAGCGAACTCCTTGGGAGTTACAAACTGTGCCGGACGTTCAGCTAGACATCCACTCTTAAAGAATGCATACTGAATAGTATTGGTGTAACGAGGTGATGAGAACCGACGGAGTATGATGGCATGCAATCCAACGAGAAACAGTCTGTCGTGTAGCTTTATCGTGAAACTAGCTGTCCTTTAAGGTGTGGTTGCAGATGTGCGTTAATATGTTTTATATGCACGGAAAAAAACAAACTTCCACACGCTGAATTTGTCCAATGGCCCCAGGTGCTATGAATTGCAAAGTCACACACTTTTCAGGAGGGATAGTTCGCTCTAAAGGCATATGATTTTTATGCGCGGACCAGAAATCAACCAAAAGCAAGTTATTTTGACCTGCTATTGACTAAAATCAGTGCTCATACCATAGTGCTCGTTCTCTTACAACCATTTACCCACTCTTGCTTGCCGTAACGTAAATATTCCATACTGCCCTGGCGGGATCACGCACACGGATCAGAATCGTAGGGGGAAGAGCACCTACAATTTCTCGCACCACAATAAATAACTTTACAGCCGATTTGGTATCCAGATTAACAGTCGGCGTAGTTCTATACAAATGCGTCAAAGCATCGGTGTTACTTGATCTTGATACAACTTTCTTGGTACGTCTAATTTGCAGAGTTCATTTCATATGCATTTCCTCTTCAAATCCCGATTGCTCGGAGTGGAAGACAAATTCTTTACTGGACCATGGGATAAGTTTGTTTACCTCGGCTATAAATTTTCGGGCCCATTCCGCATCTTGCTGTGCATCATCAAGTTGACGCTTTGTTGGGAATTTCGTTGTCTTCCGTCTCCCAGTTCTTTTACACTGTTTGAAGTTACGGAAACAACCACTGCTTCCCTTGGAATCACTATAATCTGATGTGCATGACGTAGTAAGTCCACTATCAAGCACGTCCTGTAAATTGTATCTAGTATCCTTGAAAATCGTAAACATCAGTTTTGTAAGAAGTGCGCCTTCTACTCCCTTGAATATCGGTCATGTTGCTGCGGACTTATTCGAAGGCTGAAGCTGGTGATCTTCCATGTACGTAATTATGTATAGTATCCGCTCCGTGGACAATCAGACAGGATTTCTGAGTTCCTGTCCGGCAAGGATGATGAACTTTATGGCTCGACACCCGTTTCAGTATCACATTCACTTGTTAAGCACGTATCGTCGTCGTAGTAATGCTCATGTACATTGTCCACACTGTCGAGCGTATACAGCACCACATATTCCCCTGACTCATCTTGTAGAGAAGCTAATATTTCATCTGCCACTTCTTTCTCACTCTGCAAAATTCCTTTGGTTCCTTTCTGGCGAAATGTCAACTTCACCAATTATTGATGTAGATACACTGTCACGTTTGACTTGTCTATCGTTGCCATTGCTCTCCATTGTATCAAAACTAATTATTTCGAATTATGATGTAGAGTTCCGTCGGAATAACACAGACACTGCAACACTGTACTTATCCACTGACACTGGGCAAGTGACTTTCAAGTAAAATGACTCCCCTGCACGGGAATATACATAACGGATGTACCAGTACAGGATGTAGACATACGCTTCACTACATGTGGAAGTTTGAGGTTGGCTGTAAGTCGCGCTTGGATAGCCAAATGGTAAGGTGACCGCTCGCTGCAAGCGGGAAATCAGGATTCGAGCCCCGGTCCAGCCCAAGTTTTTACTGTCGTCATTCCATTATACAGCTGATCGTAGTTCATATTCGCAACTGCAATACATTTCATGCACATTACTACCACTTTAGTGAGTTACTCACCAACTGAGTAGTTCAACTACGCTCCATATCTCCATGCCGTACTCACCATTGGATGCATCCAGTCCTTTCCACAACTGCCATTAGCAGCCAATATTGTGGTTGCGTGGGGGTCAATAGGTGGGGTGTCGAATGCCGTTAACGTCGTTGGACTTTTGGAATTTCGCTTTCAAGGAGTTCCTTGCGAAAGCAGCATCTGCAACCTATGTCCTCAGTTATTTTGCCGGCCGCGGTTGTCTAGCGGTTCTGGCGCTGCAGTCCGGAACCGCGGGACTGCTACGGTCGCAGGTTCGAATCCTACCTCGGGCATGGGTGTGTGTGATGTCCTTAGGTTAGTTAGGTTTAAGTAGTTCTAAGTTCTAGGGGACTTATGACCTAAGATGTTGAGTTCCATAGTGCTCAGAGCCATTTGAACCATCAGTTATTTTCTGGATGTATTGCAATCTGTCTTCTTCAAGAGCATTTATCATCTACAGCTCCCTCTGGTACCATGGAACTTTCCCTGTTGTCTTAACAAATTTTCTATGGTCCTGTCACCTTCCTCGCCGATTCTACACAGAACCTCGCCAGACAACGTAATTTGTAAATTTCTTCTGTAGTACCGCACTTCAAAAGCTTAGATTCTCTTCTCTTCCAGTTTCTCCGCAGTCGTTTCGCTGCCGTACAGAAATGTGCTGCAAACGTATATTCTCAGAACTTTCCACGTCAAATTGAGGTCTTTGTTTGGTACTAGTAGACGTCTCTTGTCCAGGAGTGCCCCCGTAGCCTGCACTAGTATACTTTTTATGTCCTTCTCGTCTGCCAAACTGATCGTCACATAACAGATCTTCAATCTTCTTTCTAATCTTCTGCATATTATTCTCGTCAGCAACGTGGATGCATGAGGTGTTAAGCTGATTGTGCGACAGTTCTCGCACTTGTCGGCTATTGCAACAGTCGTAATTGTGTGGATGATGTTGTTCCGAAAGTTTTATGGTATATCGTCAGTCTCATATCAGTCTCATACGCTCTACACACTAAAATGAATAGTCATCTTGTTGTCACTTCTCCTAATGAATTTAGAAATTTCGATAGAATGTTATCTACCCTTTTTGTCTTGTTTGATCTTATGTCTTCCAAATGTGTTTTAAATTCTGAATCTAATACAGGATCCTCTGTTTCTTCCCTGTCGACTCCTACACCTTCTTCTATAAGGCATCAGCCAAGTCTTCCGCCTCAGAGAGGTCTTCAGTGTACTCTTTCCATCTATCCGCTCTCCTATGCCTTTGACAGTGGAATTCCCACTGCACTCTTAATGTTACCACGCTTGCCTTTAATTTCACCCATGCTTTCTTTGACTTTTCTATATGATGAGTCAGTAAATCATTTCTTATTCGATTTCTTCACATTTTCATGCAGCCATTCCGCCTAAGCTTCCCTGCACTTTCTATTTATTTCATTCCTAAGTGACTTGCATTTCGGTATTCTTGAATTTCCTGGACATTTTATTAGTTTCTTTTGTCGTCGATCAACTGACGTATTCCTTCTTTACCCGTGGTTGTTTCGGAGTTTCATTCCTTTGACACATATTTTTCTTTCCAGCTTCTGTGACCACCATTTTTAGAGATGCCCATTCCTCTTCAAATGAGCTACCTACTGAGCTATTCGGTATCACAGTATCTGTACCATCAGAGAAATTCAAGCGTATCTCTTCATTCCTTAGTATTTCCGTATTCTTCTTCTTTGCGTATTTATTCTTCCTGACTAGTCTCATAACGTTAAGCCTACTCTTCATCATTACTAAATTGGGGTCTATATCCGCCCATAAGTACGCCTTGCATACCATTATCTGGTTTTGGAATCTCTGCATGACCATCACGTAATCTAACTGAAATCCACCGATATCCCCCGGCCTTTTCCAAGTATTGCTCCTACTCTTGTGGTACTGGAATAGAGTATTCGTTGTTACTATATGTAATTTATCGCAGAATACAATAAGTCCTTCACTTCTCTTATTCATACTACCAGGCCCATATTTTACTGCACCATTTCTTCTGCTCCTTCCCCTGCAACCGCATTCGAGTTCCCCTCGGCTAATTTTCATCTCTCTTTAGTACTGAATTCCCCTTTCAATATCTTCATACACTTCTTCTGTCTCTTCATCCTCTGCTTGCGACGACGGCATATATACCTGAACTATTAGTGTTCGTGTTTGTTTGCTGTCTATTCTGATGAGAACAACCCTGTTGCTTAACTGTTCAGTTACTCATTCTTTGCACTACCTTCCTATTCATAAGCAATCCTGCTCCTGTTATACCATTTTCCGTTGCTGATGATATTGTCCTACACTCATCTGATCAGATATTCTTGTCTTCTTTCCATATTACCTCGCTGACCCCCACTATATCTAGACTGAGCCTTAGCATTTCCGTTTCCGTATTTTCTAACGTCTTTATCACGTTCAAACTTCTGACAATCCATGCCCCGAGTAGTAGAACGTTATTCTTTCGTTGGTTATTCACTCTTTCTCTCATGATAATCTCCACCTTCGGAGTCCCTCCCAGGGATCCCAATGGGAAGTTCTGAATCTTTTACGAATGAAGAGATCGTCATGAGGTTTTCTCAGTTAAAGGCCACTTGTCCTGTGGTGAAACATAATGTGTATTTAATGTTGTGGTTTCCATTTCCTTCTGCATTCTCGTGCCGTTGATCATCGCTGATTCTTCCGCTCTTAGGGGGAACTTCCCACAACAAGGGCAAGAGAGTGCCCTGAACCTCTGTTCACTTCTCCGGGTGAAATTTTATGCCGGAAGTCTGCGGATGCTGCCATTGTTGATGATTTTTATTCAAAATGTAAACACTGCTGGGTTCGGACCCAGGACAGAGGACGTTCTGATTACTGTTCAAAGACCTACACCTAGACCACAAGTTTTAGAATCAATTCTAATAAACACACGGTCAGAAATACATTTATCATGCAGTATTAGTTGGAGGTGAATTTGACATGCGGACTATAGACTGGAACGTCTATGGATTCATTGCAGATGGCACAATCAGACGGTCTTGGGAACTACTTATGAACACGATTTCCGATAACGCTCTTGAGCAGCTAATTTGACAGCCTACACACAATGGAAAGAGACCTTGTAGCTACGACGCCATCGACAGCTTCATACTTAGACAGGGATAAATGACTATGACGTCAACATCGCGACTATGGGTACTAAAGTTAACAAATCAATCAATAATGCTACGAGAGTATTTCTGCTAGAAAGAACAGATAATCGGGTGTTAAAATTCCACTTAAACAATGAGCTGAAATCATTTAGCTCCACTATGATGCACGCCGAGGAATTACGAGCGAAGTTTAAGCGGAACGTATATTTGGCTCTGGAGGAAGATGTGCTGAGTAAATGTATTAAAGATGGAAAAGACCTGCTAAGGTTTAACAAGAAAATTCGGAAAATGGTGAGGGAGGAAAGACTGTTGCACTCTCTGTTCGAAAGACGACGTGCAAAAGACGACAGGCAAAAGCTAGTAGAGATTCATGCACCTGCAGAAAGACCGAAGACCGATGCTCGAAACATACATCTGCCACCGTCATACTCTAGCAAAACATCTTGCGGAGAATTGTGCGTAAAATAGCTAAGGTGGTGGATGGCTTCTATACAGTTACTTCTTGACCAGTCCAGTAGAAGGCAGCAAAAAAAAAAAAGACTAAATTTTAAATTTCGCATTTAGGAAATCGTTCACGTAGGATAATCGTACAAACAGACCATCATTTGACCAACGCATGGACTCCCGTATGAAGGACAGAATAATAGGCATCGATGGAATAGAGAAACTACAGAAAGGGTTTAGCTTTCACTCATCGCTGATTTCTCGCCCAGCGCTATGCCCAAGCGACCGGAAGGAAGCGCACGTGAGACCCGTGTATAAGAAAGGTAAAAGAAGGACTCACATGATTACAGACCAATATACTTAATATTAGTTTGCGGCAGAATTCTTGAACATATTATGTGTTCGAATACAATAAATTTCCTTCAGACAGAAAAGCTTCTGTCCGTAAATCAACAGGGAATTGGAAAGCATCTGTCACACGAAACTCAGTTTGCCCTTTTCTCACATGACATCTTGCGAACCACGGATGAAGGGAACAGGCAGATTCCATGTTTCGGTATTTCCGAAAAGCGTTTGACACCGTGTCCCAGAGAGACTTTTAATGAAGGTACGGGCATATGGAACAGGTTCCCATGTATGTGATTGGCTCGAAGACTTCTTAAGTGACAGATCCGAGTGCGTTGTCCTCGACGGCTAGTGTTGATCAGATACAAGGGTATCGTCAGGAGTGCCTTAGCGAAATGTGACAGTATCACTCTCATTTTTTATGTACATAACTGATCTGGCAACAGGGTAAGCAGCAGTCTGCGACTGTTTGCTGATATTGCTGCGGTCTATAGGGAGGAGTCATCGTTGAGTGACTGTAGGAGGATACAAGGTGACTTCCACAACATTTTTAGTTTGCATGATCAGCGGCAGCTAGCTGTAAATGGAGAAAAATTTAATTTAATGCAGATCAATAAGAGAAACAGACCCGTAATATTCGAATATAGCATTAGCGGCGTGCTGCTTGACACAGCCACGTCGATTAAATATCTAGGCGTATCGTTGCAAAGCGACATGAAATGGAACGAGCATGTAAAGACTGTAGTAGAGATGGCGAATGATCAACTTGGGTCTTAGGGAAGTGTGGGTCATCTGTAAAGGATTTCGCGTATGGTACATCACTCCGACCCATTCTTGAGTACTGCTTGTGTGTATGGGATCACCACCAGGTCGGATTAAAGGAAGACATCGAAGCAATTCAAAGGTGTGTGACTAGATGTATTACCGGTAGGTTCAATCAGCACCTAAGTATTATGGAGATGCTTCGTAAACTCGAATGGTAATCCCTGTATGCATGACAATGTTTTTTTCTCGGGGAACTACTGAGGAAATTTGGAGAACTGGCATTTGAGGCTGACTGTAGAACGATCCAACAGCCACCAAAATTCATTTTGTGTAAGGACCACGAGGATAAAATAAATTTGGGCACTCTATTTGCGAGTGGAATGGGAAATGAATAGTAGTTGTACAAGGAACCCTCCGCCACTCATCGTGTGGTGGCTTCTGGAGTATGTATTAGATGTAGGAAGCATGATGTCGCTATGACATTACTGTATGGCGAATGACGCAAGATTCCAATTCTACGTCTTTTGCCTTTCGCAGAAAAGGGCTCTACCAAATGGGCTATCCAAGCACGATTCACGACCAGTCGACAGCGCTTCACTTCTGTTTGTACACCTTCTCCTTCCAGGATTGATAGTCCGGGAAGGTATGTGAAGGATTTCTGTGAAGTTTGGAAGGTAAGGGAAAAGGCACTCGCTGAAGTAAAGCTCTCGAGGCGGGACAGGAGTCGTGTTTGGCAGCTCATTCGACAGAGTATTTACCCGCGAGACGCAAAGGCCGTAGGTTGGCATCCCGTTCCACCATAACTCTGAATCTGCGAGGAAGTTTCGAAGCAAGATTATCCAACCAAGCTCTTCGCTGTATGCAGTCCCTCCCTCTTTGCGAGCGACTCGCATTATTGTACCAAAGCACCGCAGTGCCTTACGTTTTAACTCGTTGAAGAGGTATTTTAAGTTTCTTTACGATGGTGATGTATTGTACAGAACTGTTTGTTTGTCACTTGAAAAAAATATTAAATAAAAGACGTGATCACATGCACGCTAACCACACTCTCCCGCTCTTCTTACTGTTTATACATTTCCACCTTGTTCTTCTTCCACTAATACACTTTAAATTCAAAAGAACAAACTCACGTCCTACTTATGTCGTAATCATTGCAAGCAGTTCTGTCTTCCAATTTTGGGTTGTGAAAAAATGGGACAACGAAATGGGTACTGGTTTCCTTGCCTCTTTAGTAGTTATTCTGGTCTGTGGTCGCAAACCATAACGTCAAAACGTCTTTGATTAATCTAGTTTGGGACTGATAACCACCATACTGGAAAAAGTGGATAGAAATGGATTGTATCAAACGGTTGTCTTTTGTGACTACTCACGGAACAACATAGCTGGGCATGGAGATAATATTTCAGCGAAATTTTTATTAATAGAAGAAAACGAAAACGACGATGTCAAGATAGTAATAGGGAATTTTAATGCAATAGTAGGAAAAGAAATTAGAAATAAAAGTTTAGATGAAATAAGTAATGACAATGCCATTTGGCTGAAAAATTTTGCTACATTAACGGTCATTAATATCTGAAGCACTACCTCTCGTCGCAAGCCTGTACACAAAGTAACCTGTAATTCAAGTGATAGGAAAACGGAAAATCTGAATAACAATGCTCTCACAGATAATTGGCATAGAAAGGCAATTAGAGATGTATTATCCTTCCGAGGAGCGGAAATAGGGGCAGACCACAATCTAGCATAAAGTGCAATTAGAATCAGGTTGAAGACAGTACCTAAAACAAAAATCAGAGCTGGACGTGTCACCAAATATGATCTCGGAAATATAATAGAATCAGAATAATACTAAAATACCGACATGTGGCTCTAAGTAGAATGGGAGCAAATCATGAAATGACTAGTAATGAGTGTTGGAATAGAGCAGAAGAAATCATACTCACAGGCTGTAAGTCATAAACTGCAGAGGGTAAAAAAAGTCAGAAAGAAATGGTTTGATGAACAATATGAGAAAGATGAAGGCAAGATTAAGAAATCACGCAAGAAATGGCTAAAAGCGGACGACAATCCTGAAAGAGAACTTACTTTCTGGTAGATATAAGAGACAGAACAAAAACATTAGGAAAAGACACAACATCTAAAACTAATCTGTTGAATCTGTACACGAAACTCAACAAAATACAGTCTTATTGGAGTTACGAGCTATGTTCCCTTGGTTGCAGGAAACAGTAATGAATTAAGGATGAGTCCACATTTTTGCATGTAGTTGTTGTTGTTGTTGTTGCTGCTGTTGTTGTGGTCTTTAGTCCTGAGACTGGTTTGATGCAGCTCTCCCTGCTACTCTACCCTGCGCAAGCTTCTTCATCTGCCAATACCTACTGCAACCTACTTCCTTCTGAATCTGTTTTGTGTATTCATCTCTTGGGCTCCCACTACGATTTTTACCCTCCACGCTGCCCTCCAATACTAAGTTGGTGATCCCTTGATGCCTCAGAATATGTTCTACCAACCGATCCCTTCTTCTAGTCAAGTAGTGCCACAAATTTCCCTTCTCCCCAATTCTATTCAATACTTCCTCATACGTTTAGTGATCTACCCATCTAATCTTCAGCATTCTTCTGTAGCACCACATTTCGAAAGTTTCTATTCTCTTCTTGTCTAACCTATATATCGCCCACGTTTCACTTCCATACATGGCTACATTTCATACAAATACTTTCAGAAACTGCTTCCTGACACTTAAATCTATACCCGATGTTAACAAATTTCTTTTCTTCAGAAACGATTTCCTTGCCATTGCCAGTCTATATTTTATGCCCTCTCTACTTCGACCATCATCAGTTATTTTGCTCCCAAAATAGCAAAACTCACTTACTACTTTAAGCGTCCCATTTCCTAATCTAATTCCCTCAGCATAACTCGATTTAATTCGACTACGTACCATTATCCTCGTTTTGATTTTGTTGATGTCCATCTTATATCCTCCTTTCAAGACACTGTCCATTCTGTTCAGCTGCTGTTGCAGGTCCTTTGCTGCCTGTGACAGAATTACAATGTCACCTGTGAACCTCAAAGTTTTAATTTCTTCTCCATGGATTTTAATTCCTACTCCAACAATGTTACAGAATACGTTTATCTGGGGCAATCAATTGACACAACAGGGGATTTGAAATTTTTCGTCGAAGTAAACTGGGTTGGAGGGCTTACGGAAGGAATGCAACAGTTTTCAAATTTAACATGCCAGTCTACTTAAAAAAGACAGTTTTTGATCAGTGTGTCCTATGGGTTTTAACGTAAGGGGGTGAAAATTGGACTTTAAATGAATTTTTCAAAAGGGAACTTAGAACTGCTCAGAGAGCTATGGAAAGGTCAATGTTAGGTGTCAGTAAGAAAGATCGACAGAAAAGTGAAGAAATACGAGAAATAACATGAGTGAAAGATATTATAGATCGGGTTAAGACTCTAAAATGGCAATGGGCAGTACATATTGTATGAACGAAGATTGTAAGATGGACAAAATCAGTTTTAGAGTGGAGTCCCAGAGAAAAACGAAGACCACCAGGGAGACCACTTGATCGCTGGGATAAAGAACTCTGTAAAGTTGCGGGCTTCAACTGGCAGAAGACAGCAGCGGACAGAGACACATGGGAACCCCTCTTAAAATGTATTTAATAACTTAAAGAGGCTACTCTTCTATAGATTGAATTAGCTGAACAATAAAATAAAATAAAATAAAATGCGTAGCAGAATTGATAGAGATGATGTTCGGTGATATAACATGGAATCAACACAGACTTTACGCAACATTCTGTGGGTTCCAGTCATTGTAATTAAAATAAACGCAATTGTAATTTATACTTCTTGATATCGGGATAAAATGGTTAATGTTTCTCTCACCACTCACTATGGCTGTCAGACCGCACGTATCAGCGACATCTGCGGCGACGGCGCCACGCTTGCAAATGCAAAGTGCATCATCTTAGTGTGATCGCAAAACTACATGACAGTAGGCTTGCAGAAAGTTCGCAACATTTGCTTGCGGCGATGCCAGGGAGACGTGGCAATCGTGGCAGCACACACGTCGTCGTTGCGCTCGGAAACTCGCGCCTCAGTGGAGCCTAGCAGAGGTGTGTGGCGTCAGTGTCACGTCGGCGTCAACGCTCGTGTCACACGCAACACTCGAGTCACGAGTCCACACCTCTGACCGATTGAACAACTTTTAGAGAAATAATAATTTGTTAGTGAATTGTTCAAAGTGTCTTTCCCCTGCAGAGCAGAGAATTCGAATGATTCCTATTGGATGAGAGTAAAATGGAGGGGGGGAGGGGGCGACGGGAAGGTGCTCGATAGATGTTGAACGATCTCCCCCTCCCCTCTTCCGCCCTCCCCACTTTTCCCCTGCCTTGTGTGACCTTTCCACGCGCCACCAGCCAAAAAGTGCTGACACTTGGGAGGTAGCGATTACGGCCAGAATTAACGCTACCCCTCTGCTTACTCATGCAATTTATAAGAAAGTGTAAACTGAGATAATTTTTGTTTCTTAGACGCAACAGAACAATTGTATTAAGCTTTCCGGTTTCAGGCCTCGTACATCTGCCGGGAGCGTTCTCGTTTGTCATGTATGGAGTATGGGATGTGGAACGTTCAATTAATGCGGCAGCGGCCACGATCGCTGCAATTATGGATGGTGTGTGTCCGGGGCGCACGCATCGGTAGCCATGCGGCGGACGGGCCTTTATTCGGGGCGCCTTATCAAGATTTCAATTACCACGCGTCCGCCGGCGAGCCGTTAGCGGCAGCCCTGCGCCCTGCTCTTTCAGCACTCCCATATCACACTGTGTGCAGTGGTCCATAAAGGTTCCAGGAACAGCTGACAGTGATGCCTCTCGCTGAGGATCACCTCATGAAACTTGCATCACCGTCAGCAAATTGCGCCATCGTACAATAATGTTGCAATGATTATCTGATGCACTACTTCGACGTCTCAGCTAATATCTATATTTGACACAAATGGGACGTTTTGCTATGAAGCTCATCACCATCTGCAAATTTCGCCATCCTCCAATAACGTTGCGATTATTTTCCGATGTACTGATTCGATGTCACAGCCAATATCGATATCTGACGCTAATGGGACTTTAGCTGTGAAGCACCACCTACATCTACATTGTTACTCTGCAACTCACATTTAACTTTTAGGCAGAGGGTGGGTGGAGTTTGCATGCGGGCTTAGTTAAAAATAAATATTAATGAATAAATGCAATAATTTTAGCAGCTGTGTGACCGGTTACGAGGTCTCGTAACCGGTTGGCCCTGACTAGTATTAGCATGTAATCTTACTGCATAAAATAAAAATAAAGAATGACAAGGAATTTCCATTAACACAATTGATTAATTAAGTCCTCTGCAACTATAAAAGCTACGAAACAACAAAGCACAAGTGTAACTGTTCTCTGTGTGGTATTGTGACTCAACGTACATGTATCTGGCTCGGTTCTTTCTCAATACGACAAATATTTTAAACACCATTTACCATGAACTAATAGAAAAACCAGAAATACTATAATTGCACATAGAAACCAGAATTACAAGTCTAATAAATGAACACGAGCCAGATGCCTTATTGACTGTATCCGTGAGCAAGAGGCATTGTCATTAAAGAAAACTGTAATACCTTTTTACCTCATTATATATTAACGAAAATTTTCCATTACACCAGCATCATAAATCAAAAGCCCATCTCCTCAAATACACTCTGACAATTGCCACTCCTTCCATCTATACATTACACCAAACGAACAGCATCTACTCTCTCGCCCAATAGAACAACAACTGCCCTCGACATCCTCTGAACTGCTACTGCCCTCGACATCCTCTCAACTGCTACTGCACCAGTGGAGGCGGCGGAATAATAATCTTTGGCGCAATCTTTGGCGCTGTGACTCAGTGTAGCCACCTTTCAAGTTCCTCCCAGCAGACTTACATTGTTACTCTGCAACTCACATTTAACTTTTAGGCAGAGGGTGGGTGGAGTTCCTGCCAGACTATATCCCTGCCATCCACTCTCGAACAAAGAGTGCGAAAAATGAGCATCTAAGTCGTTGCATAGAAGTTGCGATTTCCATTATTTTCTCTGTTTTTACCGTTGTCTACTTTGGGAGACAACAAAACATTTTGATGTTCACAAGAAAGGATTAGTGACTAAAATTTGGTGAAGAGGTCTCACCATTGTGAGCAACGTCTTTGTTTTAATGGTGTCCACCCCAAATCGCTTATAACGTATGTGACTCACTCTGATATGTTTCGTCATAATATGAAACGAGCTACTCTTCTTTGATCTTTCCGTCACACCTATCTTTTGACGATCATTTACTATTCTGCTCTGCATACGTAGGACGCAGTCTATGGCCATGCCAGTTGGTGGTGATGTGGAGACCAGTGGATCATGCGTATTTAGGCGAGCAAATCGGCCGCTCAGAACTCCTGTGAGGTAAGTTCTATTTGATGTACGGCCGAACGATAGCAGGCCTGGATCTCACGGTAAGCCGCAGTGCCCGCTCAACGTGGGCCAGGGATGAAGACCATGAGTGTAGCCAGATATGGGTAAATCTCAAAAGAGGAGGGCTGGACAATGATCACTCACTCAGCAGAATGTGGAATGACCAAGAGTGACAAACTTTGAGACATGCTGAAACATGGCGTCTTACAGCTCTTTCAGTGTCTATAATAATGTACAATGAAATGTTAATGAGAATCTGAATACATCTGTAATCTCTGAAAAATGAGGCACTTCCACTGACACAACAGTATTTCACTATCTTTGAAATTACAGAAGTTAATATTTCACCACAAATAAACATTTTCACAATGAACCTTGGATTAACAGCTTTTAAAAGCTTCAACGTACGATGTCTCAGATGATAGCATTGCACGATAGCTAAGATCTCTGAAAGCCTCTCATTTCTAGCTATTTTATACAGTGTGGTCCATTGATCGTGACCGGGCCAAATATCTCACGAAATAAGAGTCAAACGAAAAAACTACAAAGAACGAAGCTTGTCTAGCTTGAAGGGGGAAACGACATGGCGCTACGGTTGGCCTGCTATATGGCGCTGACATAGGTCAAAGGGATATCAACTGCATTGTTAAAAGAAATAGGAACCCCCATTTTTTATTACATATCCGTGTCGTAAGCAAAGAAATATGAATGTTTTAGTTGAACCACGTTTTTTCGCTTTGTGACAGATGGCGCTATAATAGTCACAAACATATGGCTCACAATTTTAGACCAACAGTTGGTAACAGGTAAGTTTTTTAAACTAAAATACAGAACGTAGGTACATTTGAAAATTTTATTTCGGTTGTTCCAATGTGATACATGTACCTTTGGGAACTTATCATTTCTGAGAACACATGCTGTTACAGCGTGATTACCTGTAAATACCACATTAATGCAATAAATGCTCAAAATGATGTCTGTCAACCTCAATGCATTTGGCAATACGTGTAACGACATTCCGCTCAACAGCGAGTAGTTCGCCTTCCGTAATGTTCGCACATGCATTGACAATGCGCTGACGCATGTTGTCAGGCGTTGTCGGTGGATCTCGATAGCAAATACCCTTCAACTATCCCCACAGAAAGAAATCCGGGGACGTCAGATCTGGTGAACGTGTGGGTCAATCCACCTGTAATGAAATATGCTATTCAATACCGCTTCAACCGCACGCGAGCTATGTGGAAGTACATCGCCATTCTGTCATGCAGTAAAACATCTTATAGTAACATCGGTAGAACATTACGCAGGAAATCAGCATACGTTGCACCATTTAGATTGTCATCGATAAAATGGGGGCCAATTATCCTTCCTCCCATAATGCTGCACCATACATTAACCCACCAGTGTCGCTGATGTTCCACTTGTCGCAGCCATCGTGGATTTTCCGTTGCCCAATAGTGCATATTATGCCGGTTTACGTTACCGCTGTTGGTGGACGACGGTTCGTCCCTAAATAGAACGCGTGAATAAAATCTGTCATCGTTCCGTAATTTCTCTTGTGCCCGGTGGCAGAACTGTACACGACGTTCAAAGTCGTCGCCATGCCATTCCTGGTGCATAGAAATACGGTACGGATGCAATCGATGTTGATGTAGCATTCTCAGTACCGACGTTTTTGAGATTCCGGATTCTCGTTCAATTTGTCTTCTACTGATGCGGATTAGCCGCGACAGCAGCTAAAACACCTACTTGGGCATCATCATTTGTTGCAGGTCGTGGTTGACGTTTCACATGTGGCTGAACACTTCCTGGTCACTTAAATAACGTAACTATCCGGCGAACGGTTCGGACATTTAAGAATGATGTCGTCCAGGATACCGAGCAGCATACATAGCACAGGCCCGTTGGGCATTTTGATCACAACAGCCATACATCAACACGATATCGATCTTTTCCGCAATTGGTAAACTGTCCATTTTAACATAGGTGATGTATCACGAAGCAAATACCGTCCGCACTGGCGGAATGTTAAGTGATACCACGTACTTATACATTTGTGACTATTACAGCGCCATCCATCGCAAAGCGAGAAATGTGGTCCAACTAAAACATTCATATTTCTTCACGTACTACACGAATATGTAATAAAATATGGGGGTTCCTAATTTAAAAAATAGGCAGTTGATATCCGTTTGACCTATTGCAGCGCCATCTAGCGGGCCAACCATAACGCCATCTGGTTTCCCCCTTGAAGTTAGATAAGTTTCGTTCTTTGTAGTTTTTTCGTTTGATGCTTATTTCGTGAGATATTTGGCCCGTTCACTATCAATGGACCACCCTGTATTTCACTACCTTTGAAATTACAGAAGCTAATATTTCACAGGAAATCAGCATTTTCACAATGAATCTTGAATGAACAACTTTTAAAGGCTTCAGCATGGGATATCTCAAATGTAGCATTGCACGATAGCTATCATCTCTGAAAACCACTCATCTCTAGCTATTTTATATATTGAATTATGATGTCTTTCATAACATTTTTTACGTAAATGTTGGTAAAAACATCGTATTTTCCACATTTACACAGCAGATAAATAAGAATGAATACCTCACGTTTTGTTGTACTTGTGTTTTTATTTAGTGAATAATTTACTATTTTGTCATTAACTTTATTTAAATATTAATTATAATTGATAATCAGTCGCATGTGTTAGTTAATACCACCTTTGTAAACTAGTGTCAAAAGGCACTTGACAAGGAGGCTTAAATAATATCTTAAACAAATTGCAATGGCAATTCATTGTCATTTAACATGTGCACTAGATTATTTAGTTATGAGCAGACCTTTGTAATCATTGTAAATGGTCTCAGTGTCATCGAAGGCTGATAACATATATTTATTTAAAGATGGGTCACATCACGTCTGTAAAACGTAAGAACGATGTACAGGGTGTTTCATAATGAACATACCGGTTTTAAGGCGTTGTAACATTTGTTACGTTCATCTTACAATTATAAATAATACACCAAATGAAAGACCAACGCAAACAGTTTTGTTTGTATACCTGTGCATGATGGGAAGCGTATGGAATGACAAAGAGCGACTAAAAAACGTGTTGAACGAGTGCGAGTCTTTCAGGCTTAGCCCCAAGAAATATTCCCGCGGAAAGTTTATGGGCCTTTCTTTTTCTGTGAATCAACTGTAAATGATGTTTCTTATCTTGATGTGCTACGGCTATGGCCCGTGCATCAATGGGAAGAAGCTGAACGATACACTTTTATTTTGGAGCAAGGTGACGCGCCGCCTCCCTGACATAACTCAGTATGCGAATGGTTAAACGACGTTGTATCCGACCAGTGGATTGTGCGCAAGGAGCCGGTTGACGCACAATTTTATGGATGACCTCCTCGTTCACTCACGATCTAACGCGATCATGTGTGTGTGCCTCCGATACCAACTGATCTATCTCACTTCAGAAACAGTGTTACTGCAACAGTTACTACTGACACATTGATATAGGTTTCGGATCATTTCGCTATCGACTCGATGTGTGATCAGTGTTCACACTGAATAATTATAAGAAAAACTGTTTGTGTTTCTCTTTCATTTGGTCTATTATTTATTATTGTAAGGTAACTGTAAATGTGCTACAAAGCCTTAAAACACGTATATTCATTTTGAAATACCCTGTATTTTTGGTGGGTACGGCCTTCAGCCAATGGAAAAGCAGATAGTAGCGGAACACTATGAGACATGTGGAGACTCCGACTTTTCGAGTGAAGAACTCAAGGGAGCGATCGTGGACACTTTAACGTTTGTGTTGAAAGAAAACAGACCTGCCTGTGGTAGCAAACGTGATTCGGAAGTACAGGTGATTCTGGGCGGTGAACAGCTGCTATGAGACGCTAACTTTTGAAGACGCTTTTCGGTTGGATCTCGAAGGAGACACCTTATGTTAAGTGCTGGAAGAAGCCAGACCTGCCTACTGTTACGTGCATGATTCACTCATAAAGGTGACTGATTCTGTGCGGTGAACAGCCACTACAATACTCAAACTTTCGAAGGGACTTTGTATTTCGTATAGTCTGAATGTGCCCCAGAGTAGGCCTCTAAATTTTGCCACTTGATTTATGGAACTTTAAATAGAGTATGAGTTACTATCCTTTCCATCACATGTGTTGATTTGTGAAACATTATGTGTAACTCTGAACTGCTTTTAGTTGGTGTATGAATGTTTATTGTGATTACAAGATGGGGTTAGTTTTCGCATGTCTTTGGTGACTATTCAGTTTGAGGATTTTACTACCATTCTGCTAACGCTCTCAACATAACATTCCTGCACTTGAAAATGGTATTTTCTGTTTGTATTTTATCTGAGCGTAGTAGGACCACTTACCATTTATTTGAGATGTCCTTTCTTGAATAAACATTATTCGACATAATTCTCTGTCATCTACATCAGTTACAGACGTTAGAACAGAACCCTTGTTATTAAATTGTTCATTTAACTTTTGTATTTCTCAGTATTTTATTAACTCACAATTCTAGCGAATGCATAGTTTAACTGCAGGATCACAGCTACAGGTCATTATTTGTAGTCAATTAGCTGCGGGGCATTAAGGAAGATGAGTGCATCTCGACCCCATGACTACGTTGAGCTATTCTAATTAGAGCCGTTCATAGCCGAAGTAACTAAATTATAAGTAACTGCACGTACACAGGCAACTGATTTGCTTGTATTGGATACTGATTAGAAAGGCAACTACTCACATGGGAACATCCCCATCGCACCCACCTCAGATTTAGTTATAAGTTGGCACAGTGGATAGGCCCTGAAAATCTGAACACAGATTAATCGAGAAAACAGGAAGAAGTTCTGTGGAACTATGAAAAAATAAACAAAATATACAAACAGAGTAGTTCATGCTCAAGATAAGCAATATTATGGATAGTGTGGGCTCAGGAGCCCCGTGGTCCCGTGGTTAGCGTGAGCAGCTGCGGAACGAGATGTCCTTGGCTCAAATCTTCCCTCAACTGAAAATTTTATTTTCTTTATTTTCGCAAAGTTATGATCTGTCCGTTCGTTCATTGACGTCTCTGTTCACTGTAGTAATTTTAGTGTCTGTATTTTATGACCGCACCGCAAAACCGTGCGATTAGTTGACGAAAGGACGTGCCTCTCCAATGGGAACCGAAAACATTTGATCGCAAGGTCATAGGTCAACCGATTCCTCCACAGGAAAACACATCTGATATATTCTATACGACACTGGTGACAGCATGTGCGTCACATGACAGGAATATGTTGTCGACCCACCTAACTAGTACACTTGGCGAATGGGTAAAATGATTCTTCTACCTTGCCCGATTTAGGTTTTCTTGTGGATGTGATAATCACTCCCAAAAAAGTGATGAAAACATAAGAGTTTGTCACATAAACTGAAAACAAAAAGTTAAATTTATCACTCGAGAGAAGACTTGGACCTCTCATTCCGCAGCTCCTGAGCTCGCACTGTCCTTGATATTGCCTATCTTGCACATGGACTACTCAGTTTGTATATTTTGCTTATTTTTTTCATAGTTCCACACAACTTCTTCCTGTTTTCTCGATCGATCAGTGTTCAGTTTTTCAAGGCCTATCCACTGTGCCAACTTATAACTAAATCTGAGGGGGGTGCGATGGGGAGGTTCCCTTGTCAGCAGTAATCGCTGGGTAACGTCGCTATTGGCTGCTCGTCTGGCATATGAATGTAATCGCTTTAGAACTGCTACTACAATTCTAACATGTTACTATATTCTGTGATCCAGATTCCAAATGTATTGTGTGATAGGCCATTTGCTTGTGGGGCTCCGAGCATAGATTTCGCAGCAGTTACATGTGTAGCGGCACCACAGTTTAAAATAGAAAAGTTAGATTTGGTGCAACATTTCTGAGCGCACAAGTCACAGCGGGCCTGTTGAGAGTAAGTTACGCTGACCAGCGGTTGCGAAGCAGGATGGAGGCCACAGGGCCTTCGAACCACTGAAAAGCGTAAACGCAGCTGTTTGCATGGCACAAATTACAGGCATAATGTGCCCACTGGCGCCACCTAGGTGTTGTGAGTACATGACTCAGAGCGGGGCGTCAGCAAAAGAGAGGCACACAGCCACGTATAAATAGGTTCGGGTTTCTAACGGGATTCATTCAAGTATGGCAGCTCTCCTGGATGGCGGCACGTGTCACACCAACAGCTACATGCAGCAGCAGATGGGGCGCCAGCGTTCCAATCCACAGCGGGTCACTGATTCGACCCCCTGAGGCCGACGTGGGCTCCGTAGCCACCCAGCCATCGGCGGGCCACTCTTCTGCTCGCAACCATGGGCAGTGGTCCTGGCTTCCACACACGCTGAAGGCATCCTGGGGCGAGGGTCGCAGATCCGGATGCCGGATCGCGGGCGCTTGTGGTCACCACAATCTCAGCTACGCCAGTGAGGAAGGATCGACGGGTCGCTCGGCGGCTCCCAGTGGAGCGGCGCTGTTTCAACATGGAAGAAGACCACTGTGTCGGCTGCCGCCGCAGCCCTGATGACGTGGTCCTACAAGGGCGACACACAGCAGCGCGTTGCACTGGGTCACTGGGGCGGTGGCGTCAGCATTGTGGAACCCTGTGACGCAGACCAAGGTGAACGGGGCACTGTAGTGGAAACAAATAAATCATTTGGAAAGCTCGGACGAGTCTTAATACGGCGCCTTCTACCTCTTCCCACTACAATTGGTCATCCTGATACATTCGGTGGCAGAAGTTGCCATTACAGGTGCACGAGGATTGGTAGCAGAAGTTAGGTGTGGGTAAGTTTAGTGTGTAACTTCAAGAAACAAGGGAAAGGCTAAATAGAGGCGTGCTGAGCTCGTGTCTGCAGTGGCCAACAGCAGCCGAGACTCCGACTGCAATGCTAGCAGCAACGTCTTCTGGGGCAACGCGAACTACCAGCGCCGATCTTGAGTCGATCAGCGTCAGAAGGGGCGTCGGCATTGACAGCACCCATACATTCGGCAGCAGCAGCTAAGCAGTAGGAGCCTGCATGATTGACAAGTTAAGTACCTGTGCCGAGACAGTTGGTATGTGTGAATCCAGAAGGATATCGTCTGACGGAGCTTACGACGAACGTGCAGGCACCCAGTCTGTGTTATTCAGATAATACTAATGGAGCAGTTAGTTCTAAGTTTGAACGCGGGAGTTCAGAAATAGAACTTACTGATTCGGCAGATAGTCCAAAATTAGGGTGGGAAAGTAAATTTCCAGACTATACATCGTCAAATCTACTGGAAAATATTGATAGAAATGCCGTGTAGTATGGCAGTAATGTAATATAGTATGGAAAATTTGGCTACAGAGCTATGTTCTGTGACAAAAGAGCTACGTTCGAAAATTGGAAATGTAGACACAGGTGTAGCACAAAATGTAAAGTTGGAATAGAAAAAATTAGACACGATGAAGAATGGATGATTGATTCAAAATTAGAAAGTATAAGGGCATACATGGGCAAAATATCGGAGGAGGTGGCCTGATAAAGACCAGAGTGGATGCAGTAGAAAAAGATTTCGGGGAAAAGGTAGAAAAGGTTCCGGACGAGTGGGTGGCGGTGGTTAGGGTTGTGTGCTGAGGCAAAATGCACTTGAGGAAGTAACCACTAAATATGCTAGCAACTTGACAGGCAAAATAGTAAAATGCGAGGAGAAGGTGCTTCAAAATAGAGAACATGTTAAATCAAGGTTAAATAAAAAACCATGTGCAGCATGAGCAGCAGTTTAAAGAAATGAGAGCTGAATTAAATTTTTTAGCAGTGAATCAGGCTACTACTGTGATACGTGTTCCATAGGTTAATTCAAGAACGAAGAAGTGTTTTGCGACTGATAGAAGAAACCTTCCTGTTGATTTTATTGCTGCATGTACAGATGACTTTGTGCGATCAGTGTCGCAAAAGGCAAAAATTAAGTTCTGTAAAAGACATTTTGAAGGCAGTGCACAATCATGAACAACTTAAGCGAGTGCTTCATTTACTATCCATGAAGTGTCTGAGAGTTGTGTCCTGAACAAACTCAGAGGTAAAGTGAAACACACGCGACTTTAGTATGAATACCTCAACGGACCGAGTTTCAGACACAGAAGTCAGTCGACGCGGGATTTTTGTGACCTTCTACTGGCTACGTTGATGCGAGTAACTCGCCCGCTGGGAGTGCTGATGGAGATAATGATGCTCAAAAGACGCTTACACGAACATTTACAATGAGATCTTGTCCACAGTCCGACAAATTCCATCAAAGAATTTTTAGATTTCGTTGAGAAATTTGACCAGGCGTTGAAATTCAAGCCACATAATTCGAATAGTACACAGGGAAATGGCTGCCAGTACGGGAACAATAGTAATATCTACAATAATTATAAAAATAATAATAACAGAAATAATTATCAACGTACTAATAATTTTCAAAGGCAAAATGGAAACTGGAGCTTTTGTAACGGAAGGCAAAATCAGGAGCGAAGATTTGAGAGTTAGGAGCCTCAAGAAATGCAGCACCAGAATAAGAGGTCGGAGAACTGCAGATCGTCGCATCTCAGGTCCGGAGGTGGCGAAGTAAACCAGTGTTGAAAAGGACACGTTATCTCAAAAATAAGAAACAGATGTTGGAAATGGGGTTTATAAGAGATTAAAATTGAGTGGGGAATAATTTTAAGCAGCGCAACTATAAAGAGGGCACAGGAAATATTGTAAAATGTGATGAGAGGCTCTACAATGATGATATGTGGCTGGAGAATTAATTTGGTGAAAACAAAGGGAATGGTGCTATGAATGTGTATATTTGTTGAAAGATTCTGCTGTAAGAAGAGAGATAGAGGTGGATCTCAGTTTGGTGGAGGTGGTATGTATGACGTATTCTACTGAGAAAGTAATGAAAATTAGGTGAAGCTACATGTGAAGACGGCGGAGCAGTAGTCTCGTCAACTGGAGACGAATTTTGTCGTATATCGTCGGAAGTATGTGAAGGCGACGTAGGAATAGTCCCGTAACTACTGATGAATTTTATTGCGCATCGGCGAATGTGGTTGATTTACTGTTAAAGAGAAATAAAGGTGATGTTTTAGATGCTGATGTTGCGATGGTTGAAGCTACTGATTTAGAGATATCGTAGGAAGGAGTTTGTGCATTTTTTTCAGTTGTTAGATAATGAGTTTCATGGTTAGACTGAATATGTTCCATAAATATCGAAAAAAAGCAAGGATGACTGAAAATGATCTTTTGCGGTAGCAGTGTTCAAAGATGTACAGCCTCTAAGTGAAATGAAAGGTGTTGATGAAGAAAAAAAGTATGCGTTTCTCGAATCTAAAAGTGATATTCCAGTGGCAGTCACAAATTTTGTATGTGAACGTATGAGTCCGTTGCCGAACGAGGAAAGAGGGCTCGAACTTCAGCATGTGAAAAATCGTAAAAAAGTGAGATTCAAAAGATACTCTTACTGAGATAAATGTTACAAGGGGCAGCGGTGGCAGAGTTATACCTTGTGAATGAAACGTGGTGTTTATTAATATATGGGTGAATATGTATAATTTTCATGAGTAGTATGTAAGAATTTGGGGAGGGGACTATTTCTGTTTTGTGTAAGAGATAATTTGATAGATTTAAGATGTAAGTGATAAAGAGTGGAGGCACAACTTAATGCAAGGAGAGTGTCCATGTTGGCCATACGACTCCCTGTGCACGGAGGTCGGCAGAACATAATAAACTTAATTATTTGCGAAAGAGAGCAATAAGATTTAGGGGGACTTTTCTAGAAGTTACTTGAATGTGTTACTTGTTGCAGTATGGATGCGTTTCCTTTGTAATACGAATAATTTTTCACACAAAATTTGGTGCTTGGAGGTCATCGGAACTCATTAAAATTTTAACTGCTTGTGGAAGTACAAAATATGTTTAGGTGCAAAGTAAATGCAAAGTTTTCGCGGTGTATTTCAGGGGTTATTCCTATAATATATGTTATTCTGGAAGTGTTTTGAATAGAAAAAATGGTTCAAATGGCTCTGAGCACTATGGGACTCAACTGCTGAGGTCATTAGTCCCCTAGAACTTAGAACTAGTTAAACCTAACTAACCTAAGGACATCACAAACATCCATGCCCGAGGCAGGATTCGAACCTGCGACCGTAGTGTTTTGAATAGATTTGTATTAGTAAATGTTTGGATTAACTTCGTATAAAGGTTGTGACGATAATTCTGGGGATAAGTGTTTCATTACGAAAATGAGATACTGGTGAATTTATAGTACAGTTTAGTTGCTGAGAAAAGGAAAGCTAAATAGGTGGCTTCTGCACAGGGTGGTATTAGTTTTAAAGTTTCTACTTAGACACAGTGAAATTGTAGAGAAATGATGAAATGTTAGTTGATTTATGATGCCAAACGAATTTCATAGCACGAAAGACAATCAATTATTTTGCCTATACGATAAATCAGTTTTTGCTTGCAATCCCGTTTGTGAATGTTGGACTCCACCGGGGAAGGCGTTCAGTTCCTGATCTATGATAATATGATTACTGATAACTATACCACAGTCGTACTTCAACAGCTACCATTCTTCAGCACTGGCGGTGACTACGGAGTGACTCAAGTTTAGGCGCAGTACGTGGTCAAGGGAGTCATGAATTTCGATTTCGACAGAGGCGGCTGGACTGCGAACCATCTGAACTTCGACACCAGAACACCAGTCGTTTGCTGTGCCTCTGAAACTGAAGTACCACAATGTACTGATCAAAGAAATAGGTGCTATCAAATGAATCCGAAAGCGCTAAAACATTTGAAAAGTAAGAAGTGACTCGGGAGTTTATTTGACTTTGTGTGTGTGTCTGTGTGTGCGTTTGTTTTATTTAGTTAATATGTCGTAATTTCTGTAATTTGTCTTCGACTTTAGGCTGGGAGACAAGTGGAGACTGGGACTTTTCGAGTGAAGAGCTCCAGGGAGCCATTGTGAACACTTTGACGTTTGTGCTGGAAGAAGACAGACCTGCTTGTGGTAACATGCGTGACAGGTTCTGGGTGGTGAACAGCCGCCATGAGACGTTAACTTTTGAGAACGCTTTTCAGTTAGATGTCGTAGGGGACACATCTCTAGTGCTGGTGGAACAAGGCAGGCCTGCCTACTGCATCCTGCGTGATTCAGTCATACAGGTAACTGATTCTACTACAGTACCATAACATTTGTATTTCGAGTGGTCTGAATGTGTTCGAGAGTAGGTCTCTAACTTTTGCCGCTTGATAAACAGAATTGCAAAGAGACAGTGTATGAGTTACTTTTCTTTGTATTGCGTGTGTCATTTTGTGAAATATCATGTTGAACTCTGAACTGTTTTGAGCCGTTGAGTGTTCTTGTGCTGTGATTACAAAATGGGCTTCGTTTCCGCTTATCTTTGATGAGTGTTTAGTTTGAGGATTATGCTAACACTCGTGTAACGCTCTCAACGCAACTTTACTGTATTTGATAAAGGTATTTTCTGTTTGTATTTTAACTAGATGTAGTAGGAGTGCTTCACGTTGACTTGAGATATTCTTTCTTGAATAAACATTGTTAAGCATAATTCTCTATCGTCTACATCTGTTGCACACATTAGAGTAGAACCCTTGTTATTAAATTATTCATTTAACTTTCATTTTGTATTTCTGTGTAATTTATTAACTCGCAATTCTACTACAGAATCAGAGCTACAGTTTATTATTTACATATTATTAGCTACGGGGCATGAAATCTGACGTACACGGCTCGACCTTATGACTATATCGAGCTGTTCTTATCGAACGGAGCCCTGCATAACTCAAGTGCCTAAAGTACGAGTAATGACAGGTACACAGGTTTGCTTGTATGGGAAGCTGTTTAGAAGAGCAACTGCTCAGTAGTAACGGCTAGGTAACGTTGCCAACAGACAGGCGTTTCATGTAGTTGATGACGGCGGAGTTCACGAAGTGAACTGCTGGGCACGAGCAGAGTTCAGAGAAAAGTGAAGGTTTAGAGAGTAAAGAAGAATTTATGACAATTTCAGCGCCCTGATCCTATGCTGATTATCCAGAAGAGAACCGAGAAGCATAGCGTAGACAGTCCAATAAATTTCAGGCCAGCAGCCGCGCAAATAAAATTTCCTCCACTGATATTTCGGCCGCTCACCGTGCGGCTATCCTCAGAGTGAGGCACAAGACCGACGACAAGATGCCAAGCGCGGCCTTATATGCTCCACCGCGGTGGTGCTGCGCATGCGGGTCACAGATGCTGGTCGGCGGCAAAGAAATACGCTTGCACGTGCTCCGCCTGTGGCGAAGGCGTACAGACATTCGATTCGCTTATCGATGTATGATCAGCGGCGGTAACACCATGAAAACTTCTTTGCAGTTTAATTGGCCCAAGAGCCGGATTCCATGCTTTTTCCATATTAAAACCATTATCTCTATTTATTAAATTATTAACTAATATAATCTCTATAGCTTCCTTGAAGACAGATTGCCAAAAGGAAGAGGTGGATGTTAAAATCCTTATGTCACTGTAATTCATGGAATGCCCTGTATCAATACAATGTTCGGCTACAGCTGACTTGTCTGGCTATAATAAGGGTGTGTATCTTCGATGCTCCACACATCTCTTATGAGCGGTGCGTGTTGCTTGACCTATGACAACTTCTCACAATTTCCGCAAGGAAATCGTCCTTCACAGAGCCGCCTATCAGCATATGTGACCAGCATGCACAGTACCGCCGCGGTTGAGCGTATAAGGCTGCGCTTGGCATCTTGTCGTCCCCCGGACTCGAACACGTACAGTGAAAATTCACGCGCCGGGCATCATCGCCATAGTTTTTTTTGTGTGCCGTCGTGTTAGTGCCGTAGTGTTTCACCGCCCACGCTCCATCGTTCAAGTGTGTTATTTCAGTCGCCTATATGCGTGTACCAGTGCTGAACGTTTTCTATTTTACTACGCCTGTGAACGGCTCCATGTTTTTTACTTTGTCCATCATTTTGTTTTGTTTTTCTATGTCTTCCTATGTTCTACTTGTATATCTGTGGCCGAAGAGCGGCGTAGTGTTGCCGCTGCCGGCCTACCTTGTATAAGGTGTTAAAATGACAACAAAGAAAAAAAAATCTTGTTGTCAGTCTTGTGACTCACTCTGAGAACGGCCGGACGGTACGAGGCTGAAATATCAGTGGAGGAAATTTTATTTGCGCGGCTGCATGCCCGAAATTTAATGGACTATTCGTTACGCCGCGAGAAGTTGAAAATGCACATAGCGTAGGCAGTGTTTTAAGTAGGTTTGTTGCACCCTCTAAGGGTTCTGCCATTCAACTTCAGTCTTTGGTTCACTTTACGAACTTAATTCTCTACGTGGCGGTACCAATTAACATTATCTGTAATTTTAAACCTTACGTATATACCGGTCGCTGAATCGACAGCCATTAAACTTGTGTGATCCATCTTCTAACCGAAATTTAACAACATTTTTGTAGTACTCATGTCGAGGAGCCCACGCTCACTGAGGTCCAGAATAAGTTGCTTCTTTTGTAACAATGCAAATATCTCATCTCAATCGTTTTGTAATTAATTTGAGTCTTCTTTGTTAGAAAAGGACGGCAAACAAACCAAAATCGCCTCTGAAAGTCTTTTCTACACTCTTCATACGATTAAGAACAGCAGGGGCCCATAACGCTTCATTATGGAACCCCAAAACACAGGGTGATAAGCTGCCCTACCGATGTCGCTTTGCACAAGCCACACTACGTCTGTGTCACGAGCAGTATCCAGGCAGGCGACAGCCACGTAATTGATGTAAGATCCCTCTGAACGTTTTCGACGACTCTTAACAAACGGATTTTTCTTTCCTCTCCTGTGCCAACCTTTTCATCTCAGAGAAGCAATTGCAACCTACATCCTCAATTACTTGCTGGATATATTCCCATCTCTCTCTTGCTCTACAGTTTTTGCTCTCAATAGCTCCCTCTAGTACTATAGAAGTTATTCCCTGATGTTTTAATACATGCCCTATCATCTTCACCCTTCTTCTTGGCAGTGTTTTCCATGTATTTCTTTCCTCGCCGGGTCTACGGAGAACCTCCTCATTCCTCAACTTATCAACCCACCTAATTTTCAACATTTCTCATTAGCACCATATCACAAATGCTTCGATTCTCTTCCGTTCCAGTTGTCCCACATTCCACGTTTTACTAGCATACAATGCTATGCTCCAAACGTACATTCTCAGAAATTTCTTCCTCAAATTTGGGCCTATGTTTGATACTAGCAGATTTCTTTTGGCCAGGAATGCCATTTTTGGCAGTGCTACTCAACTTTCGATGTCTTCCTTGCTCCGACCGTCACGCGTTATTTTACTGCCCAATTAGCAGAATTACTTAAGTTAATTTACATCGTGATCATCCATTCTGATATTAAATTTTTCGCTGTTCTCATTTCTGCTACTTCTAATTATTTTCGTCTTCCTTCGGTTTACTTTCTATCCAAATTCTGTACTAATTAGACTGTTCATTTCATTCAACAGATTCCGTTATTCTTCTCCTCTTTCACCGAGGTTAGCAATGTCATCTGTAATTTTATAATTGATATCCTTTCACCTTGAATTTTAGTCCCACTCTTGAAGATTTCTGTTATTTTCGTCATTGCTTCTACAACGTTGAACAGCAGGGGTGGAAGACTACAACGTTGCCTTACACCCTTTCTAACACGAGTTCTTTGTTCTTGGTCTTCCACTGCTATTTTCCCTCTCGTTCTTGCACCTATTGTACGTATATTACCAGTCTCTCCCTATACCTTATCCCTGTTTTTCGCAGAATTTCAAATATCTTGCACAATTTTACATCGGCGAACGCTTTTTGCGAACCGAATAGTGCTGTCAAAAATACAACTGAGGATTCGCCATGAGTTAGACGCTAATTTTCGACGAGGACATACCTTACTTTTCGTATTTATCCAAGTTTCTCGAGTCCTTCTTTATGTAATTATCAGTGTAGTCATACAAGTTTCGGATGTCTCTGTAAGTTTATTCCGTTCATAGTACTTAATCTTTCGTAAATGCTTCACAAACGGTGACTTTTAAAGTATGTTTCACTATCGGAAACAGCGAACTTAACAAGAGAGATCAAAATTGAAAGCTTGCAAATAACAACTTTCCAACCAATGACAAGATCAATATATGTCTCATTTCGTTAACATACTAAAGTTGTTTCATAAACAAACTCTATGCAGATGTCTTCGGATGTTTTGCCACTTATTCTGCGACATTCTGAAGATGTGTTTCACATCTCCAGAGCGAACTGGCCAAGAACATTTTTCTGTCGTGTAGGGTTGCATAAAATGACATCGTTAGGTGCGGCGGAAGCACCTGGTATAACTTCTGTTTTACTAGATAACTTCCTTTCAGTTACAACGAAGTGTGACCTTTTTCCATCATAGCTCAATGACTAGATCTTTAACGAGCTTTCCTATTGGCTGACCAGGAGTGCGGCAAGTACTGGAATGCTCAGGGCAACGACATCCAGTAGCGACTCCAGGCATCTTGATGTGGGAATTCAGCGAGACATTGCTGTCGGTTATGCTGTGTGCAGTTCGACCTGTGTGATTAATGTAAAGAAGTACAACAGCGCTGATTTGGTGGACAGATAACGCAAATTATCGCAAGTAGAGAATGGGTTACCACCAAGCAAAGTTTCTTAGAAGTAAAGCTCGATGGACCTTCTGGGAGGCTGGTTAATTAACCAGTATCAGACTCTGCAGCCAGTAAAATGTTCCACGGAAAGCAGTTCAGCAGTCTGTGGCCTTGATTACCATTCCGAACATGTATATAACTGATAATACAAAACAAATGCAGAAACCTGAGATAGGGAACGGAAGATAGTATAATCTGGCGGCAGGTATGGGCCACTTTCTGTTTTTCGGGTTTGCAGCTAGTCCGAGGACGGATGCAGCGCCACGAATTTGCCGCAGACATGGTTTGCTAGAACATGAGTGACGTAGTTATAGAATTCGTGTCACAAGTAAATTTTGTTTCATTTTGAGCATCGATGCTTGTGCAAAGTGCAGTTTCCAGCATCGGTTTGAAGGTAAGAAGTAATACTCGTATTATTACAGTAGTATTAATATTTAAGTAGTCCATTGTAGATTGCATTGTGAGAATGATTTTTCTTTTTGTGTTTTTCTTTCTTTTTTTTCTTTTTAAGTCTACTATTCAAAATTTAAGTAGAGGAGGGGAGTGGTCTGAGACTGCAATGAAGCTAAAGCTTTCTTGTGTTTTGGAAGGTGAATTGACCGAACGGTCTGCTACCGATCGTTTTTAGTGTTCCTAGAACTACACTAAAAAAGAGAGTAGAGTTAGTTGTGGGAACCAGCAGATACGTATGACACCTCAGATAGAGTTTTTAAAACTCACATTATTCCTGAGGTATTTCTTGAACTGGACGGAACCCGTTGTGATAGATGTGAGAGGTGCGCACATGAAGTTTGTGTTACAATGAAAACAGTTTCTTTTGATTTCATCTCTGAAAATTAGACAAGTATTGTTTAGCTAATTTGCACCATGGGAAAAATCCAAAAGATTATTTTCCATAGCAAATTTTAAGTTTCTGTTGTAAGTTTTTACTTTATTGTATTTGTTATATTGTGCTTTTCATGTATTGAAAAAAATGGTTCAAATGGCTCTGAGCACTATGGGACTCAACTGCTGAGGTCATTAGTCCCCTAGAACTTAGAACTAGTTAAACCTAACTAACCTAAGGACATCACAAACATCCATGCCCGAGGCAGGATTCGAACCTGCGACCGTAGCGGTCTTGCGGTTCCAGACTGCAGCGCCTTTAACCGCACGGCTACTTCGGCCGGCTTTCATGTATTGACAGATTACGTATATCTTTGAACCTCAACAACACATTTTTTATCCAAAAATCTGTATTTTGTTGTAGTCGACATTTTTATTAATATTTCGTATTGTAAGTCTTAGGAAATATTTTCTTGCAGTGTATCGTTTTGGTTATAAATCATCTTTTCACCATCTATACTAAAACAAATGATCAAATAAAGGTTTCACGCAGTTATTCCTTCTTTCGAAACAACAACGAAAGTTTTACACGAATTTTGGCTTAAGAGGCCTGCATTAGCTGCCGTGTCTCTACTTATTTAATACTGAAAATCTAGCCAGTAATCCTAGACACTGTGTTCATTAAACTTGAGCCACAGGCTGCAGGCTCTTTGAAATGCATAATTGCCACATTCATATTAGTAAGAAATAGCCACTGGGATAAGTAACAGGTCGTGTGGTACATTATGATTTCCTTCCAGTGAAAGAATAGAACAGAAACGAATTATTCTTTAATTTCCGAGCTTCAATATGCCAATGTGACAATCATTCTAAACTGCCTCGACAGTTATTCAGTTCACTAAATCGTCCGTTACTTCAGCAGGAGTTGGACAACAACAGGGGAGCATTCCGAGAAATGAATGTTAGGACATAAATGTAGATGCTACCCAACCCTATAGGCTACGCTGTTGAATTTGACTCCAAACAGCGCCTTTGCAATGTTCTCTATACGTTGCAAGTGTCCATCATGGTCAGCACAGTTTTATGTATAATTTCGAGTGCAATATGTCAGGCTGAAGTGTATTCGAACTTGGGCAAACTGTTGGTACTCACAAGGTAGGCGCTTCTGTACCCAAGGTAACCAAAGTGTTTGGCACTTCGAGAGGCATCGTATCGAAGATTTATTCCGCATACAAGGAAAGTGAACTATATTGATACGCTAAGTCACAACGCGGACGAAAGTGACAGTCGTCATATCAGATGAGTGTTACGAAAAATAAGAGAGCGACAGGTGCAAAATTCGCCGCAGAACTAAATGTCATACTGGCGAACCCTATCACCGCCAGAACAACATGAAGTGAGTTCCATAACGAGGGAATTATAGGGCGATCTGGAATTCCAAAATCATCCATCAATTATGAAATGTTCGTAGTAGGAATACGTAGTGCCGTAGGCATAAAACCTGGACTATGCAACTATGGAAGACAGTCATTTTGTCGTATGTGAATAGTTTCAAACTATTTCCAATTTCTGGCCGAGAATGAGTTCCAAGCTTCTGGTGATGATTTTGGCAGACATGTCGTGAGATTTCATGGGCTCAGTGGGTAATCTGTAAGGTCGCATTACCCACAAGGAGTACGTGACTATTTTGGCGGATCACTTTCATCTCATGGTACAATGTGGTGCTGTGCTCCAAGACGATAGGACCACCGCTCACATAACTCGCATCATCCAGAACTGGTTTTTTGAGCACGAGTATGAATTATCGCACCTCCCGTGGCCACCACAGTCATCAGATCTCATCAATATTATTGGGACTTTGTGGCCTACTTTGGAGAGAAAGGTGTTTGATCGCTATCGACCTCTATCGTCGTTACCTGAACATGCTACTATTTTGCAGGAAGAATGGTATATGTTTCTCTTGAACGTCATACTGCACATGTATTTAACCATTCTGAGAAGACTGGAAGCTGTTTTAAATGACAACGATTTTGCTATCCCGTAGTAGACACAATAATGTGTTGTGTGTTTGGTGTTTCCATATTTTTGTCACCCATGGATGTATCAGTGCCGGCCGCGGTGGCCAAGCGGTTCTAGGCACTTCAGTCCGGAACCGCGCGACTGCTACGGTCGCGGGTTCGAATCCTGCCTCGGGCATGGATGTGTGTGCTGTCCTTAGGTTAGTTAGGTTTAAGTAGTTCCAAGTTCTAGGAGACTGATGACCTCAGATGTTAAGTCCCGTAGTGCTCAGAGTCATTTGAACTATTTTTGATGTATCAGTAATGTTGTAAATAATTACGGGACAGCAGCTGTAAAAGTTTTTCTACCAGGATAAGGACGCCAATTTTGACCGGTAGATGTAAGACCATTAAGTGTGCCGGCAGTCAGACACAGCATCTAGTGTGATTACGCCGCTTTCCGCACTACATGGCATTGAGAGGTGCTTGCCGTAAGGTTTTTGTAACGTAACGTAACATCGAAAGAGGTCATTTGAGCTCTTGCCATATCGCTATTGTGTGCAAGGTAGTGGTTGGATTCTGCAATAACTAGAACGCCCCTCGCCACTCTTGTACGTACCTACTACGAGTCTGTTGAGCTTCATTGGCCGTATCATACCAGAGTAACAGGTCAGCCTTTACATACTTTCAATAAACATCAAATCAAGGGAAGTGAGAATGCTATCTGTAACTTAATGAAAAGGTGAAAGTCCAAGTAATTCAACATTTACTCAAGTGCAATTTACATATGCCGAATCCCAGTCGTTGCATTATGACCTCCAAACTCTTTATTCACTTTACAAGAAACCTTCAGACGTAACGCAATGGCTACTAGTCGTTGACGTGTGGGACAAAGGACAGCCGATGGCAAAAGTTTATTGCGTAGCTTAATTACTGCACATCTCCGCCTCATTAGCTGAGTGGTCAGCGCGACCGAATGCTTTGCAAATGGGCCCGGGTTCGATTCCTGGCTGATCGGATATTTTCTCCGGTCATGGGCTTCTTGTTGTGTGTCTTCATCATCATATCATCCACATCGACACGCAAGTCGCTGAAGTGGCGTCACCTCAAAAGACTTGACCCAGGCGGTCTACCAGACGGCAGTCCCTAGCCACACGACATTTCGTTTCATTTTTTTGCACATCGACACAGAAGTCACTGTTCCAATCATTCTGGAGGGGGAAGAGGTATCATCAGGGGAAATTAATAGCAAACTGTTGGCAACTGATTGACCAGCAGTCCACTTGGTGGGTCACATACAAGAAACACCGCAACGATCTCATCAGTTTCAATCGTAACCGATCGCAAGCGACCTCTGACAATACCAGCAAAGTTTAGAAAGGACACGAACCCAACGACTCTGTATCTGTAAGTCACATGGCATACAATCTACCTCGTTTCACGTGTGCCGGCTGACAAAACAATTTCAGTAAGATTTAAAAATAATTCATCAAAGGCTGTTTAGAAGAACGCAGTTGTAATCAGTTTAAGAAAGCAGACTTGAAATACTTTCTAATGCCACGTGTAACACGAGGCATAGAATGTACCTCTCATTCCAAGAATTTACGTACGGAAGTCGCTGGGTAAGTTAGAAAGCACCATCAAAATAAACTACATTGAGGGAGGAACGCTGTGTGATGATTAAATGACTTGAAACACGTGAGAGTTTTGATAACACCACGTGTAATCCCGCAACGGAGTAAACTTGATTTTAATTCGAAATTTTAGATGGAGAAATATCAAACATATTGTACAAACGTTAGTTAAATGAGTTTATTGAGTGTGAAGCATCCTATAACCTTACCTGAAACTATTTGACATTACAAAACCCACCTGGCGACTCATGATTGTAATCACAATGACGCATTGAAAAATACAGACTTCACACAGCCAAGATTGCTGTTGTGCAGATTTATTGTGATGACAGATTTTAACAAACTGCATTTCCATCATCAGATATGTAGCAACATATTCAAGCACGCTGGGATCGGATGCAAAGGGGCGTAATACATTTTTGCATAAATATGGGCTATACCGTGGAATATAATACACCTCCTGCAGTATATTTCACTGAATCTGTATCAAATGCGACTTATACCATGTCATATCATAAAGCAATACTTCGTGAACAGGAGAACAATAGTATATCAACAAGTCAAGCATAAAGTAACTATTACATAAAACGGTGTACATACTGCACTGATTGTACAACGTAATGTTTGTACATTAGCGGAAAGAAGATTGATATTCTCAAGTAAATGTCATATACGTTACAACCAGCCACCAGATGGCACTTTGGTAGTAACTACAAAAAGATTTTAAGGTGTTTTAAATTTTTATATAAATTAATTTAAAATTACTACAAAAAATTAATTTACTCTGATTTGTATTACGTATGTATGCAGTATAACATTCTTGGATCGTAGATTTGTGTTTATTTTGTATGATACGAGGTATTTCGGTTTGTAAAGGTCGATGTTTATGTAACATTGTTTTACGCCCATTTACATCTGAACACAGAGTGCTTGTGTATGATGCTCTATGTTCTGATGTTGCTTATGATGACAACGTAGTTTCCTGAAATGCATCATCACAGCAAATTCTAAACAGTAGCAGTCTTGGCTGTCTGGAATGGTACTTCTGTTTCTGCATTAAGCTACGTAGATCGCCCCCTAACTTTATAATGTCAAGCACATACAGACAAATGAGAATCACGAAATACCAAAAAAAAACCGATGACACGCTAATTTAAAATGGAAAATGCTACAACATCGTTGACTGCACCTGCCAAGCGTCATATTCTAAAATTCTCAAATCTGGTGAACGTTCACAGCGAAGCAGCAACTTACTTCGACCAAAGTTAAAAACAGAGTACCTGTTCTTTTTTCTAACCGGCTGCACCCTGAAGCAGAGCTTGCCAATTTTTCAACGGTCGCCACAAAACACGTGGCCCCTGACAACATCTGATTTTCGGAGAAAGCACCAAGCGGGCAGTGATCTGATTGCCTGCACCAAACCAAAGATCTTCCGTCGCCGTACACCCACTGCTAAGCTACGATATTTTGAAAGGTATTCACCCATTGCTACTGATATCACTTCTTAAAACTGACCGAAAGTTTAGGATGAAGGTACTGTCTGTCCGGAGATCCTACTTTTACTCCGTTTTCGGCAAGCTGAAGGTTATAATCTTGTAGAATTATGAAACGAGTTAGCCAAGATTAAGCAAATACGTTTCAATAATTGGGATGATTCTTTTAGGTTACTTTTGCTTGAGTTGGTAGGGAGAGCGGCAAATGGACGAATGTGAACGGCGAATTTATAAAGCCCATAGTGTTTGACTGTTGAAAAAGTTGTTATTCAGTAGCATTCAGGCCGTCTCTGTCTTCGCCGCTGCGAGATCGTCAGGAGTCACTCCAACATGAAAGCAGTTTTCCTACAAGAGGCGAGCCTCTCCCGTCATTGCTACACTATGTGATCAGAAGTATTCGGACACCTGGCTGAAAATGACATACAGCTTCGTGGCGCCCTCCATTGTAATGCTGGAATTCAATATGGTGTTGGCACACCCTTAGCCTTCCACTCTCCCAGGATTACGTTCAATCAGGTCCTGGTAGGTTTCTTGGGAAATGGCAGCCCATTCTTCACACAGTGCTGCACTGAGGAGAGATATCGAAGTTGCTCGGTGAGGCCTAGAACGAAGTCGACGTTCCAAAATATCCCAAATGTGTTCCATAGAGAATAGAATTCAGGTCAGGACTCTGTGCAGGCCAGTCCATTACAGGAATGTTATTGTCGTGTAACCACTCCGCCACAGGCCATGCATTATGAAAAGGTGCTCGATCGTGTTGAAGGAGTCGCCGTCCTCGAATTGCTCTTCAACAATGGAAAGCCAGAAGGTGCTTAAAACTTCAATTCCATAGCGCCAACTGCTGCTCCCGTTTGACAATTGAGACATCAATATGGCAAAGTTCGTTCTGATCGAAGGCTCCGCATACGGATATGTCCATGGTGAAGGTGTCTGCAGGACCAGGACACATCTGAGAAGACGACGTGTTGCCACTTGGCTGTCCAGTGTTACCGTTGGACGCGCAGCTGTCAGCGCGCCTGCCTCTGCTGACGTGTGAGTGCAGCAGCAACAATGGTGCTGACACTCGGTGGTGTGGCTACTCGTGTTGCGGCAGGCAAACATTCCCATTTCCTGGTTGAACTACTCCGCACTGTCTAGCGAACAGTGTCCGAGCCCTCATCTCCTAAACGCTCGGTGACACTGAGATTCTGAGTGACGTTGAATATGACAGACATGGACACCGTCGATTTCACAGTCGCAACACATTCGTGAATTCCCTAACCACGCGAGCAGGAATATCGTGGAATAATAAACGACATTGTCGATAGGCCACGATTTTGACATTCTTGAATTCCAGCATGTATTGATCTTTCTCTTTCTTACCTATCTGCAAAGAAACAAAAGTCAACTGTTATTTCTGAATGAGGAATCCGCTGCATAATATTTTCTTATATACAGAATGTACATGGCGTTATTCCTGCCTGCTCTGTGTGGTTGTGCAGTGTAGTGAGTATAGTAACTGGATGCTACTATTAACGCAGCCCAAACATTCACAGTAGCAGAAAACAGTTCCCCTGCTATTGTTTCTTAATGATGGCTGCTTTGCACTCTTACAAATAAATACTTGTTTCATAGGATGGCAGTATAATAAAGATGTGGCAACACGATAAGAAATAACATTTATTAAGAGTATGTTAAAAATGGTACCTAACTCTGGTACAGATTCTTGCGTGGTAGTTGATGTCTTAAACCTAATACAATGATAGCTAAGTAATTTTGCTGTCTCTTGGCAGTCTGTGATTTTGTCAGTATAAATGAATGTAACGTAGCAGACATTCGATCACAGTTGCCCAATGGCTACTGGGTGTAGCCTCCATAACCTCCTACAGTTCAAGATGGTGGAGTTTCTGCTTTATCGTTTAATATGAAAGGAATGTTGAGTGCTTTGTAAAATTTCGTCACCGCAGTCGGGTTTAGCGTAATGCCTTCTTTGCAACCTCTGACAAAGCTTAATGCTTCGGAAATCATATTTGTAAATCAGCTCATATTTGTAAAACGGCTCATATTTGTAAAATAGCTCATTTAAGTTTCCACTCGGACTGTTAATCTGAATTTGATTTGCTCCCTCTAGATTGGTGAAGCCTAAAGCAATGAAGAGAACTAGACCTAGTAAATTCGTTGTTGTATTCGAGTTTGTTTCTTAAATTGCTTATACGTAACGTCAATTGCAATTTGTCCTTTTACTGGAACCTCCTGACTGCTGTAAATGAACAGCGGACTTTGAAAGTCTGTTAACTTTGACATTTCTAACCTCCGGTACGCCTGCAGGTTGACGATTCAAATTGGCGACCCCATCTCAACTTGCAAAGTGGTTAGCACTTCGTTAACTCGAAGAGTTGAAAATAACGACTTCGTACTGTCTTCAGAGATGATATTTACCTGATATTTCATTCATGAACGTTTCTGAATTTGCACTTGTGCGTTACGAACTATACTTTACTTTTTATTATTAATCATTTTCATATGCGTGAGTATATGCTGGTTTTGTTGGTTGTGCGTCGTTTCGCACACCTCACCCTTATGCCTGGGATTTTTACAGTAATGTCAACGTGCGTTTTTGTAACTTTACCATGGTTTGGGCCACAGTCATGTAACACTTTTTATATGAAAGTTCCCCCATGTGACTACTGTATAGTACAATCCTGCTTCGGGCATGGATATGTGTGATGTCCTTAGGTTAGTTCAGTTTAAGTAGTTCTAAGTCTAGGGGACTGATGCCCGCAGATGTTAAGTCCCATAGTGCTCAGAGCCATTTGAACCATTTTTGAAAATAATTTGCACCTTTGGGTACTCAAAGAAGTTTATTTTGACCACAGAGGGAAGGCTATAAGATGATGCAGTATATAAACTGTATATACGCATTTGCAGCTTTCATTTAATGGGTTATTTACAACTTTGCTTCACCATCCTCAGGAACAAAAACTGCAAGACAGTTTGTAAAATTCTTGGCTTGTGTAGAGGGAGGAACTGCGCTTGTTCTAGTGGCTCAACAAATGAAACATAGTTACAGTCAATGACATAAAGAGATATAACCATATACACTAATGAGCCGAAACATCGTGACCATTGCCGACAACGAAGTTGGATGCCTCCTGGTGGTACTGCGCGCACGTCACTCAGTAAGGAAAGAATGTAAGCGGAAGAGAGACGAATGGGTACTCATCATGGGGAACGGGCCGCAAGTGCGGAATCCCCTTATATAAGCGGGTTTGACAAAGGAGTGCGGCTGGAAACGGGAATCTCTGAAACGGCGAGCTGGTCGCCTGTTGGCGTGCTACTATCGTGAGCACCTATGGAAAGCGGTTGAAGGATGGTGAAATAACGAGTGGGCCATATAGTATTGGACGGCTACGTCTCATCACAAAACGTCAAGGTCGGAGGACCTTTACTGTATAATTTAAGATAGGCAGCGATCCGTGGCAGATCTGACGACAGACTACAAAGCTGGTGCAGGCACAAATGTTTCGAGCACAGCCCTCAAAGGCAAGCCTTGAACATGGTGCTCCACATCACAACACCCCTGCGAGTTCCAGTGTTGACCCAATGACATCGCCAGTTATGACTGCAGTGGGCACAGCATCACTGAGTTTTCACCGTGGATCAATAGAGACGTGACGCCTGTCGGACGAATCGCATTTTTTGTTACACCAGCTCTATGAGTGGATCCTTACAAGCCGTCATGCAGGTAAATGACAGCAGAAGCATGCAACGCGGCACCGGTGCACGCTGGTGAGGGCAGAATTACGCTATGGGGTACACTGAGTTGAGCATCCATGGCATTTGTGGTGGTAATCGAAGGCATCATGACAGCAGTGAACTACGTGAACATTACTGGGGACTACCTGCATCGCTTCATGCTGGAAGACTTCCTCTATGGCGATGACATCTTTCAGCAAGATAACTGTCTGTGTTGCAAGGTCATGATCGTGCTACATCGTGTGAGTGGCGTTATAGTGAACTCACATTGACTTTTTAGTCAGAAAATGTGTGTGACACAGGTCCAACCATAGGGTTGGACCACTGTGTGTGTAGATGCAACCACTGGATAGTAATATTTATACATGAACAATTGTGACGTGACGATGACTTCATTTAGCCTGCTTTTTGTGACAGTTTGGAAGATGTAACTGAAAGGTTTCCTAAGTTTGCCTTTCAGCTGTGATGGAAGTATTCTGCAGGGTCAGTGCTCTGAACAGCCGTCCCTATGCCTGACTTCTGGCTTTTTAATTTACTCTGTGTGGTCAACGCAACGCTGACATCCTCATCTCCCTGTGATGTCGTCCTGCTGTATTATTACTTTGTATGCTCATCTCTTATAGTCTGTATCAAAACTCTATCTTGTGGCATCATTACATGTAGTATCAGTAGTTCCTCCTTGCCAGCATTCCACACCGCTTTTGCTTACTGACTTGCTCTGCTCGCCACTTGCGATACCAAGAAGAGACTTGTAAAATTCTACTCAAGTCTGAAGCCTGTTACTTCGGGGAACTTGCATAGGTATGTCTGTGAAGTGAGCATTCAGATACTTAGAACAGAAATTTGTCGCCAACATGCATTGCCTCCAAAAGTCAAGTGACTGTTTGGGGGCGATTTTTCGTTCGTATCCGACCGCTGCGACCGAGCGGTTCTAGGCGCTTCAGTCTGGAACCGCGCAACCGCTACGGTTGCAGGTTCGAATTCTGCCTCGGGCATGGGTGTGTGTGATGTCCTTAAGTTAGTAAGGTTTAAGTAGTTCTAAGTTCTAGGGGACTGATGACCTCAGATGTTAAGTCCCATACTGCTCAGAGCCATTTGAACCATTTTTTCGTCCCTACTAGCTACTAACAGTCATCATAGCTGTAAAAATAAAAAAGCTTATGTGATTTTAAAATGTCGGTATTCAAAATGTAATGCCATGAAGTTGTAACAGAAGACATGCGACATTTATGGTTTGATGTTAGTGCAACATTGCTACTATGTGTCCATTACGAGAGCGTAACTAAAATTCGTTACGAAGTGATTTGGATGCGGAAGGGAAAAGAAGAGAAAGAAGGGTCAGGAGGAGAATGGAATTAACACATCGTCGTCCGCGTTATCGTCGTTCTTTTTCCGTAATCCGAATTGAGGCGCCTCTCGACAGTTGCAGAAGCGCTGACTGGCCCGAATGAAAGCGACGCACGCGCAGAGCGCAGCCCATCCAGCACCTGCGGCGGATCAGTCGTCTGCGTGGACTCCATTAGGCAAATAGCGTCGAAAGAAATCTCATCAAGTCGTGATTTAATTCGCAAGTTTTAATGGACGAAGTTGCAGCACTGGCAGATTGGAACAAGAGGAGCCATAAATAACGGCGAGCGCCCGCTGTCTGTCGCTGCCCGGCGCTTCCTGCCGGACTGGCAGAGGGGGAAGTGACGCCGTCCCCACTCATTCCTCCGTCTTCCTGCTCCGCAAGTGCGGCGATGGCCTTGCACAGTTTAACGTTTTGCAAATGGGAGACCGCGGACAATGTCATGGCTGAGTTCTGTTTCACAAGGTTATGGACAAAAAAGTGAAACTACACTACTGGCCATTAAAATTGCTACACCAAGAAGAAATGCAGATGGTAAACGGGTATTCATTGGACAGATATATTATACTAGAACTGACATGTGATTACAATTTCACGCAGTTTGGGTGCATACATTCTGAGAAATCAGTACCCAGAACATTCACCTCTGGCCGTCAAAACGGCCTTGATACACCCGGGAATTGAGTCAAACAGAGCTTGGCTGGTGTGTACAGGTACAGCTGCCCATACAGCTTCAACATGATACCACAGTTCTTCAAGAGTAATGACTGGCGTATTGTGACGAGCCAGTTGCTCGGCCACCATTGACTACAAGTTTTCAATTGGCGAGAGATCTGTAGAATGTGCTGGCCAAGGCAGCAGTCAAACATTTTCTGTGTCCAGAAAGGCCCGTACAGGACCTGCAACATGCGGTTGTGCGTTATCCTGCTGAAATAGGGTTTCACAGGGATCGAATGAAGGGTAGAGCCACGGGTCGTAACACATCTGAAATATAATGTCCACTAGAATGAGATTTTCACTCTGCAGCGGAGTGTGCGCTGATATGAAACTTCGTGGCAGATTAAAACTGTATGCCCGACCGAGACTCGAACTCGGGACCTTTGCCTTTCGCGGGCAAGTGCTCTAACAACTGAGCTACCGAAGCACTACTCACGCCCGGTCCTCACAGCGTTACTTCTGGCAAAGGTCCCGAGTTCGAGTCTCGGTCGGGCACACAGTTTTGATCTGCCAGGAAGTTTCATATCAGCGCGCACTCTGCTGCAGAGTGAAAATCTCATTCTGGAAACATCCCCCAGGCTGTGGCTACGCCATGTCTCCGCAATATCCTTTCTTTCAGGAGTGCTAGTTCTGCAAGGCTCGCAGGAGAACTTCTGTAAAGTTTGGAAGGTAGGAGACGAGATAATGGCAGAAGTAAAGCTGTGAGGATCGGGCGTGAGTCGTGCTTCGGTAGCTCAGTTGGTAGAGCACTTGCCCGCGGAGGCAAAGGTCCCGAGTTCGAGTCTCGGTCGGGCACACAGTTTTAATCTGCCAGGAAGTTTCATAACGTCCACTGTTCAAATTGCCGTCAATGCGAACAAGAGGTGAGCGAGACGTGTAAGCAACGGCACCCCATATCATCACGCCGGTGATACGCCAGTATGGCGATGACGAATACACGCTTCCAATGTGCGTTCACCAAGATGTCGCCAAACAGGGATGAAACCATCATGATGCCGTAAACAGAACCTGGATTCATCCGAAGAAATGACGTTTTGCCACTCGTGCACCCAGGTTCGTCGTTGAGTACACCGTCGCAGGCGCTCCTGTCTGTGATGCAGCGTCAAGGGTAACCGCAGCCATGGTTTCCGAGCTGGTAGTCCATGCTGCTGCAAACGTCGTCGAACTGTTCGTGCAGATGGTTGTTGTCTTGCAAACGTCCCCATCTGTTGACTCAGCGATCGAGACGTGGCTACACGATCCGTTACAGCCATGCGGAGTAGATGCCTGTCATCTCGACTGCTACTTTATACGAGGCCGTTGGGATCCAGCACGGCGTTCCGTTTTACCCTACTGAACCCACCGATTCCATATCCTACTAACAATCATTGGATCTCGACTAACGCTAGCAGCAATGTCACGATACGATAAACCGCAATCGTGATAGGCTACAATCCGACCTTTATCAAAGTCCGAAACGTGATGGTACGCATTTCCCCTCCTTACACGAGGCATCACAACAACGTTTCACCAGGCAACGCCGGTCAACTGCTGTTTGTGTATGAGAAATCGGTTGGAAACTTTCCTCACGTCAGCACGTTGTAGGTGTCGCCACCGGCGCCGACATTGTGTGAATGCTCTGAGAAGCTAATCATTTGCATATCGCAGGATCTTCTTCCTGTCGGTTAAATTTCGCGTCTGTAGGACGTCATCTTAGTTGTGCAGCAATTCTAATGGCTGTTGTTGTTGTTGTCTTCAGTCCTGAGATTGGTTTGATGCAGCTCTCCATGCTACTCCATCCTGTGTAAGCTTCTTCATCTCCCAGTACTTATTGCAACCTACATCCTTCTGAATCTGCTTAGTGTATTCATCTCTTGGTCTCCCTCTGCGATTTTTACCCTCCACGCTGCCCTCCAATGCTAAATTTGTTATCCCTTGATGCCTCAGAATATGTCCTACCAACCGGTCCCTCCTTCTTGTCAAGTTGTGCCACAAACTCCTCTTCTCCCCAATTCTGTTCAATAGCTCCTCATTAGTTATGTTATCTGCCCATCTAATCTTCAGCTTCTTCTGTAGCACCACATTTCGAAAGCTTCTATTCTCTACTTGTCCAAACTATTTATCGTCCATGTTTCACTTCCATACATGGCTACACTCCATACAAATACTTTCAGAAACGATTTCCTGACACTTAAATCAATACTCGATGATAACAAATTTCTCTTCTTCAGAAACGCTTTCCTTGCCATTGCCAGTCTACATTTTATATCCACTCTACTTCGACCATCATCAGTTATTTTGCTCCCCAAATAGCAAAACTCCTTTACTACTTTAAGTGTCTCATTTCCTAATCTAATTCCCTCAGCATCACCCGACTTAATTCGACTTCATTCCATTATCCTCGTTTTGCTTTTGTTGATGATCATCTTGTATCCTTCTTTCAAGACACTGTCAATTCCGTTCAACTGCTCTTCCAAGTCCTTTGCTGTCTCTGACAGAATTAAAATGTCATCGGCGAACCTCAATGTTTTTATTTCTTCTCCATGGACTTTAATACCTACTCCAAATTTTTCTTTTGTTTCCTTGACTGCTTGCTCAATATACAGATTGAATAACATCAGGGAGGAGCTACAACCCTGTCTCACTCCCTTCCCTACCGCTGCTTCCCTTTCATGTCCCTCGACTCTTATAACTGCCATCTGGTTTCTGTACAAATTGTAAATAGCCTTTCGCTCCCTGTATTTTACCCCTGCCAACTTTAGAATCATAAAAGAACGTTGTATACCTGGAAGAATCCTGGAGATACTAAAAGGAATCAGATAGATTATATAATGGTAAGACAGAGATTAAGGAACCAGGTTTTAAATTGTAAGACATTTCCGGGGGCAGATGTGGATTCTGACCACAATCTATTGGTTATGAACTGCAGATTGAAACTGAAGAAACTGCAAAAAGGTGCGAATTTAAGGAGATGGTACCTGGATAAACTGACTAAACCAGAGGTTGTAGAGAGTTTCAGGGAGAGCATAAGGGAACAATTGACAGGAATGGGGGAAAGAAATACAGTAGAAGAAGAATGGGTAGCTCTGAGGGATGAAGTAGTGAAGGCAGCAGAGGATCAAGTAGGTAAAAAGACGAGGGCTAATAGAAATCCTTGGGTAACAGAAGAAATATTGAATTTAATTGATGAAAGGAGAAAATATAAAAATGCAGTAAATGAAGCAGGCAAAAAGGAATACAAACGTCTCACAGATGAGATCGACAGGAAGTGCAAAATGGCTAAGCAAGGATGGCTAGAGGACAAATGTAAGGATGTAGAGGCTTGTCTCACTAGGGGTAAGATAGATACTGCCTACAGGAAAATTAAAGAGACCTTTGGAGAGAAGAGAACCACTTGTATGAATATCAAGAGCTCAGATGGCAACCCAGTTCTAAGCAAAGAAGGGAAGGCAGAAAGGTGGAAGGAGTATATAGAGGGTTTATACAAGGGCGATGTACTTGAGGACAATATTATGGAAATGGAAGAGGATGTAGATGAAGATGAAATGGAAGATAAGATACTGCGTGAAGAGTTTGACAGAGCACTGAAAGACCTGAGTCGAAACAAGGCCCCGGGAGTAGACATCATTCCATTAGAACTACTGATGGCCTTGGGAGAGCCAGTCATGACAAAACTCTACCATCTGGTGAGCAAGATGTATGAGACAGGCGAAATACCCCCAGACTTCAAGAAGAATATAATAATTCCAATCCCAAAGAAAGCAGTTGTTGACAGATGTGAAAATTACCGAACTATCAGTTTAATAAGTCACAGCTGTAAAATACTAACGCGAATTCTTTACAGACGAATGGAAAAACTGGTAGAAGCGGACCTCGGGGATGATCAGTTTGGATTCCGTAGAAATGTTGGAACACGTGAGGCAATACTAACCTTACAACTTATCTTAGAAGAAAGTATAAGAAAAGGCAAACCTACGTTTCTAGCATTTGTAGACTTAGAGAAAGCTTTTGACAACGTTAACTGGAATACTCTCTTTCAAATTCTGAAGGTGGCAGGGGTAAAATACAGGGAGCGAAAGGCTATTTACAATTTGTACAGAAACCAGATGGCAGTTATAAGAGTCGAGGGGCATGAAAGGGAAGCAGCGGTTGGGAAAAGAGTGAGACAGGGTTGTACCCTCTCCCCGATGTTATTCAATCTGTATATTGAGCAAGAAGTAAAGGAAACAAAAGAAAAATTCGGAGTAGGTATTAAAATTCATGGAGAAGAAGTAAAAACTTTGAGGTTCGCCGATGACATTGTAATTCTGTCAGAGACAGCAAAGAACTTGGAAGAGCAGTTGAACGGAATGGACAGTGTCTTGAAAGGAGGATATAAGATGAACATCAACAAAAGCAAAACGAGGATAATGGAATGTAGTCAAATTAAATCGGGTGATGCTGAGGGGATTATATTAGGAAATGAGACAAAGTAGTAAAGGAGTTTCGCTATTTAGGGAGTAAAATAACTGATGATGGTCGAAGTAGAGAGGATATAAAATGTAGACTGGCAATGGCAAGGAAATCGTTTCTGAAGAAGAGAAATTTGTTAACATGGAGTATAGATTTAAGTGTGAGGAAGTCGTTTCTGAAAGTATTTGTATGGAGTGTAGCCATGTATGGAAGTGAAACATTGACGATAACCAGTTTGGACAAGAAGAGAATAGAAGCTTTCGAAATGTGGTGCTACAGAAGAATGCTGAAGATAAGGTGGGTAGATCACGTAACTAATGAGGAGGTATTGAATAGGATTGGGGAGAAGAGAAGTTTGTGGCACAACTTGACTAGAAGAAGGGATCGGTTGGTAGGACATGTTTTGAGGCATCAAGGGATCACAAATTTAGCATTGGAGGGCATCGTGGAGGGTAAAAATCGTAGAGGGAGACCAAGAGATCAATACACTAAGCAGATTCAGAAGGATGTAGGTGGCAGTAGGTACTGGGAGATGAAGAAGATTGCACAGGATAGAGTAGCATGGAGAGCTGCATCAAACCAGTCTCAGGACTGAACACCACAACAACAACAACTTTAGAATTTGAAAGAGAGTATTCCAGTCAACATTGTCAAAAGCTTTCTCTAAGTCTACAAATGCTAGAAATGTAGGTTTACCTTTCCTTAATCTATTTTCTAAGATAAGTCGTAGGGTCAGTATTGCCTCACGTGTTCCAACATTTCTGCGGAATCCAAACTGATCTTCGCCGAGGTCGGCTTCTACCAATTTTTCCATTCGTCTGTAAAGAATTCGCGCTAGTATTTTGCAGCTGTGTCTTATTAAACTGATAGTTCGGTAATTTTCACATCTGTCAACACCTGCTTTCTTTGGGATTGGAATTGTTACATTCTTCTTAAAGTCCGAGGGTATTTCGCCTGTCTCATACATCTTGCTCACCAGATGGTAGAGTTTTGTCAGGACTGGCTCTCCCAAGGCCGTCAGTAGTTCCAATGGAATGTTGTCTACTCCCGGGGCCTTGTTTCGACTCAGGTCTTTCAGTGCTCTATCGAACTCTTGACGCTATATAGTATCTCCCATTTCATCTTCATATACATCCCCTTCCATTTCCATAATATTGTCCTCAAGTACATCGCCCTTGTATAGACCCTCTATATACTCCTTCCACCTTTCTGCTTTCCCTTCTTTGCTTAGAACTGGGTTTCCATCGGAGCTCTTGATATTCATACAAGTGTCTCTCTTTTCTCCAAAGGTCTCTTTAATTTTCCTGTTGGCAGTATCTGTCTTAGCCCCATTGAGATAAGCCTCTATATCCTTACATTTGTCCTCTAGCCATCCCTGCTTAGATATTTTGCACTTCCTGTCGATATCATTTTTGAGACGTTTGTATTCCCTTTTGCCTGCTTCGTTTAGTGCGTTTTTATATTTTCTCCTTTCATCAGTTAAATTCAATATTTCTTCTGTTACCCAAGGATTTCTACTAGCCCTCGTCTTTTTCCTACTTGATCCTCTGCTGGCTTCACTACTCCACCCCTCAGAGCTACCCGTTCTTCTTCTACTGTATTTCTTTCCCCCAATCCTATCAATTGTTCCCTTATGCTCTCCCTGAAACTCTGTACAACCTCTGGTTTAGTCAGTTTATCCAGGTACCATCTCCTTAAAGCTCCACCTTTTTGCAGTTTCTTCAACTTTAATCTACAGTTCATAACCAATAGATTGCGGTCAGAGTCCATATCTGCCCCTGGAAATGTCTTACAATTTAAAACCTGGTTCCTAAACCTCGGTAGTATATTTAGGCAGAGAACGATTCATCGCTATGCAGTGTTCTCCCTATTACTCGATCGATCGAAATTGGAATTCACTGTGTTGCGTAGCTGATTAAATTTAAATCATTTATCACTGTCATTCTCTCAGTAATAACTACTTTTTTGTAGTGATCACCTAAAATAAGGGCCTATCGTCCTCGGGGATGTTCCGAGATGATCGAAGTATCGATACCTACACAAATGAATAGTACTCTAGTCGTCTTGCGATACCAGTCACATGAGCCTGCAAAAGTATCGATACCTTCAGATGTTGCTAAATTTAATTCTTTTATGTAAATGAAATAATGTTGAATATATATGGTATTTTACTTGATTAATTATTTTATGCAGTGTAATAATACACAGTAAATTCTTTTATTTCTTTATTAACGATATTCCTTAAAAAGTCAACATTAGGAAGATTTCCCAAAAAGAGAAATGGTTTTAAATACTTGGTAGACAACTTATTTCTATTCTCAGTCATAGCTGAACCAGCTTTTGATTAAGCACATATATTGCAACGACAATCAGATATTGCTAGGCTTATCTGTACAAACTCGGAAAATGACTTTCATGCCACCTCGTTCTGCAGATGGGTTGCTTTTTAACGGTTTTGCACAAGTTAACAAGTAAAGAGATATTGCCTGACTTTTGTGTGTATCCTTTTCCTTTTCGCGTGTGTGCGGTAGCGGTTATTGGAGTTCCAAAATTACACTCCTGGAAATGGAAAAAAGGACACATTGACACCGGTGTGTCAGACCCACCATACTTGCTCCGGACACTGCGAGAGGGCTGTACAAGCAATGATCACACGCACGGCACAGCGGACACACCAGGAACCGCGGTGTTGGCCGTCGAATGGCGCTAGCTGCGCAGCATTTGTGCACCGCCGCCGTCAGTGTCAGCCAGTTTGCCGTGGCATACGGAGCTCCATCGCAGTCTTTAACACTGGTAGCATGCCGCGACAGCGTGGACGTGAACCGTATGTGCAGTTGACGGACTTTGAGCGAGGGCGTATAGTGGGCATGCGGGAGGCCGGGTGGACGTACCGCCGAATTGCTCAACACGTGGGGCGTGAGGTCTCCACAGTACATCGATGTTGTCGCCAGTGGTCGGCGGAAGGTGCACGTGCCCGTCGACCTGGGACCGGACCGCAGCGACGCACGGATGCACGCCAAGACCGTAGGATCTTACGTAGTGCCGTAGGGGACCGCACCGCCACTTCCCAGCAAATTAGGGACACTGTTGCTCCTGGGGTATCGGCGAGGACCATTCGCAACCGTCTCCATGAAGCTGGGCTACGGTCCCGCACACCGTTAGGCCGTCTTCCGCTCACGCCCCAACATCGTGCAGCCCGCCTCCAGTGGTGTCGCGACAGGCGTGAATGGAGGGACGAATGGAGACGTGTCGTCTTCAGCGATGAGAGTCGCTTCTGCCTTGGTGCCAATGATGGTCGTATGCGTGTTTGGCGCCGTGCAGGTGAGCGCCACAATCAGGACTGCATACGACCGAGGCACACAGGGCCAACACCCGGCATCATGGTGTGGGGAGCGATCTCCTACACTGGCCGTACACCACTGGTGATCGTCGAGGGGACACTGAATAGTGCACGGTACATCCAAACCGTCATCGAACCCATCGTTCTACCATTCCTAGACCGGCTAGGGAACTTTTTGTTCCAACAGGACAATGCACGTCCGCATGTATCCCGTGCCACCCAACGTGCTCTAGAAGGTGTACGTCAACTACCCTGGCCAGCAAGATCTCCGGATCTGTCCCCCATTGAGCATGTTTGGGACTGGATGAAGCGTCGTCTCACGCGGTCTGCACGTCCAGCACGAACGCTGGTCCAACTGAGGCGCCAGGTGGAAATGGCATGGCAAGCCGTTCCACAGGACTACATCCAGCATCTCTACGATCGTCTCCATGGGAGAATAGCAGCCTGCATTGCTGCGAAAGGTGGATATACACTGTACTAGTGCCGACATTGTGCATGCTCTGTTGCCTGTGTCTATGTGCCTGTGGTTCTGTCAGTGTGATCATGTGATGTATCTGACCCCAGGAATGTGTCAATAAAGTTTCCCCTTCCTGGGACAATGAATTCACGGTGTTCTTATTTCAATTTCCAGGAGTGTAGATATACGTGTTACAATAGACAAAGCAACATCTTTCTCCGATTTACTTGGGGTAATTTGTTGTTCATAAACCATACTGCTGAGTTATTGTATGGCTCGCCCGCATTCTGCTGGGTCTTGAAAATGCAGGTTTTAAACATATGATCAAATAGAGTAACAATGATTGCATGCTTTTCTTCAGTTCTCTCAATAAAACTTCTTTCCATCTTTGACTGTTAGTGACACTGGTGTGAAATTTTTAGGTTTTGTTGATAACGGTTAACCATTGATATAATACTGGGTAACATAACACACTTTCATCCTGACGCTTCTCTTGTGACATAAAGATTTCGTGAAGCTTTTAGGTGGTTGGGTGTTTCCATCTTCACAGCGGACACAAACGCACACTCACTCACTACTCGTATATATGCATATAATCGATTCAATACTAATAGTTTTCTTTCGATACCAAGTATATATCGAAAGACTGATTCAATTCTAAAGCTATCGGTATCGAAATAAAAGTGTCGACTCATTGCTTGCATTTACTTGGCTTTGAACATCCGTAATCGTCCTTGGTTCATGAATGTTTGCATTTTATCCTTCTCAAGGTTGTTTAGCCCACCAGAAGAAAGACCTCTGTAATCTAAATCTGTTAATCATGTGTTATGTATGAGTACAGGTCGTACCATAGGACCTGACTCACATCACGATGATAATGTGTTGTTGGTGTAGCATTCAGCCCAAAGACCGCTTTGATGCAGCTTTTCATGTTAATGTGTCGTACGGAATCCTCTTCATATTAGCATGACTACTGAAACCTGCATGTACATAAACCTGCTACCATTTTAGCCCCCATTCTTCTCTACTCCTCCCTTTCAGTATCATACTGACCAGCCTTCCATGTCCCAGGAAGTATACCGTCAACCGAACTTTTAAGTGAAGTTGTGCTGTAAATTTTTCTGTCGGATAATATTCACTGCGTCTTCATTAGTTATTTGATCTACCCATCTAATCTCTAGCTTTCGTCTGTAGCACCACTTTTCAAAAGCTTCTATTATTTTCTTGTCTGATCTGTTTCTCGTCCAAGTTTCGCTTCCGTACAAGGAGACACACCAGAAAATATCTATGGGATATAGTAACATGCTTCTTGAGCTTCCAATTTATGTATTACTTAGGTAATATATAATTTTCCGAAAATATTTTCCAGTAATTGTCAGTTTCCATTTTATACCGTCCCTACTTCGTCCATCAGCAATTATTTTCTGCCCAATTAGCAAATCTCGTCTATTACTTAAGTATCTCCTTCCCTAATGTAATTCGCTTAGAATCGCGTATAATAATAATAATGGCGTGTGACGAGGGCCTCCCGTCGGGTAGACCGCTCGCCTGCTGCAAGTCTTTCGATTTGACGCCACTTCGGCGACTTGCGCGTCGATGGGGATGTAATTATGATGATTAGGACAACACAACACCCAGTCCCTGAGCGTAGAAAATCTCTGACGTAGCCGGGAATCGAACCCGGGCCCTTAGGATTGACAGTCCGTTGCGCTGACCACTCAGGTACCGGGGCCTGATTTACTTCTACTACATTCCATTAGCCTTGCTGGCCCCGAGTCTCTCCCGACATACGCATTGTTCAAATAACTTACGGAAATGCAACCGAGACACGTCCTCGACAACCGCCGATAATCACTCCTCAATTTTCCCTTGAAAGTGACAGGGTGACCACCCGACGAAAATCGGCATACAAGCTGCAGTTTTTCCTTGAAAATGATAGGGTGGTCACCTGTCGAAATATCGGCAAGCAGCTTCGAATATGAACTACGCAGCTGTAAAAGGGAATGATGAAAATGGAAGTTCGTGCTGGACCGAGACTCGAACCCGGATTTCCCGCTTATCCCGAACTATCGTGTTACCATTTGGCTATCCGAGCACGATTCACAGCCAGGTCTAAACTTCTAAGTGTCGTCAACCATGCGTCTACATTCGGTGCTCGTACATCCATTTTGTATATTCCTGTACAGGGGAGACATTTTTGAAAGTCGCTTGCCCGGTCTCGATGGATAAATACGATATTGCAGTGCCTTTGTTATTCCGAATTAAAATGGAGTGTTTCTTCGGACATGCACGCATGTACGGGAATATACATAATGGATGTGCGTGTATAGGTTGTAAACACATGGTTGACGACACTTGGAAGTTTGGGTCTGGCCTTAAGTTGTGTTCGGATAGCCGAATGGACGTCAGTCGGCCTTTGGCTGTGGAGCAGTGCGGGCACGTCCCAGCCGCTCCGTGTCGCGTTTCCGGGTCTGTTGCTGTTTACCGAGCAACCACTTTAGTGTCGAGTGTCATAGCTACGATCCTGACATCCGAAGGCTCTTTCGTATCGGAAAGCCACAATCAAGCTTCAGTTTGACGAAACGTACTCCAGAACCAGGGCCCACGAAGTAGAGAGATTTTTGCGAGACATGATATACACTGATCCGAAGGAGTTGCTGGATATCCATTTGTCTGTCGTCTCCAGCACTGTTTATCTCAAGCTCACTGACGATGACGCCTGTGATAAACTTGTCTGCCAGTCTGACGGAAACATGGGTATAGTAACACTTTAAGGTCGTGTACTGGGAATATAAAATGTGCACATGTTTGGGTTACCATTTCAAGTCCCAGCGAATTTAGTCACCCATGCTCTTCGACCTACGGCACAGTTCTCGGCCATGCGGCCGAATAATCGAGGACCTTCGAAACTTATCCTGTCCTTAACGGGGTACGACAGACGGGGAGCACGCCGCACCTTATATGCCGCAGACATAGCATTATTCTTCCAGAGCAATGCCGACCACTTGGTAGTAGGCGGAGATTGCTTAGACCATCCGACCAGATGCCGCGCTATACCACCTGCCAAGCACTCCAGACGCTTGTAACGGACTTGGCTTTGTTGGGCACATGGGATCATACAACACGGTGATCGACTGGAATACAACTACTTCACTAGCCATTCCGCAAGGTAGAATTAATGTCACATAAGGTCTGCGGTCGGCTGTTGTCGACGCTGAGATGTGGACGACAGCGTTCACGGGCCACCTAGCGTATGTGTGAACTCTCACCCACCCCGCCAACGTTTCCGACACAGTAGGGGTCCGTGGCTCCTCAGTGTGACCCTTCTTGGTGAGTTAAATTGCAGACGTGCAGTTGAACCGACATGGAGTAGATGTCAACGGCGTTTACCCGCCTGCAGTTCCACACTTCATTGATGGTTACGGTGTATTAAACCCACCTTGTGCCAAACATTAGCCAGTTATGGAAGTGATGGAGGGCGCTGGTATACCGAGAGCACTCTTATTTCTACTACACTGCACTCTTCGAACAACGCTAGTGCTCTGTGCTTGATGTGAGTGAGATTCCAACACCTCCGTCGCCGGAGGGACAATCGGCAGAAGAGCACGTCAAAGCACACTTGCTGTGTATGACCGTGGAACTATTCGCGGGTGTGCGGATGCAGTGATGAACGATCTTCCCTTCACCATACCATTCAAGACAGGAGAAGACGACGCACGTCATTGCAGAGGTCGAGACGGAGGATGGCGATGAGCCAAAACGGAAATGGATATCGTCCGAGTCACACAGTCATGCATACTTTTCTACGAGCGAAACTACAACATGGACGATGGAGTCAGGGAAGTCCTATACGACCTACCCGTCCCTCGGAATCGGCAAGATGAGGTGACTTTGGAAGCGCTACCAGAGGCTATATTGCGCGGTGCTCTCAACAAGACGCCAGGCCCTGACGAACTTCCTCTTGAATTTCACAAGCGGGTTATTGGCCCAACGTGGGTCAGGATTTACAGATAACTCCTGAACCACGCTTTTCCAGTACCATCTGATTTCATTGACGGCCTCTTCATTCCTGTGCCCAAATCCGGCGGAAGCCGTCGCGCCGCGCGGGATTAGCCTAGCGGTCTCGGCGCTGCAGTCATGGACTGTGCGGCTGGTCCCGGCGGAGGTTCGAGTCCTCCCTCGGGCATGGGTGTGTGCGTTTGTCCTTAGGATAATTTAGGTTAAGTAGTGTGTAAGCTTATGGACTGATGACCTTAGCAGTTAAGTCCCACAAGATTTCACACACATTTGAACATTTTGAAGCCGTCGCCTCTTTGATTTTCGCTCACTGACAGGGCTAAACACCGACTAAAAACTGTTGACACTCATTCTCCGTGAGATGCTCAAATTCGCAGTAATGGAGGCCATTCACACTGATCAAACAAGCGTCTGAGTCAACGCTAATGTGTTTACGACTTTCAGCATCTAGAGAGACGTAGTGGCGCTGATGTAAACATGCCGTCTTCAAGGAGCTGTCGTTACGTTGGATTCTGACCATGGTTTCGATCGTGTCGATCATGGATTACTGCGTGCAATTATGAAACGCATCGGCGTCGCGCGAGTAACGACATTTGTTGTGCTTCGTTTGATCCAAGGGACGGTCACGAGGATTGTGGTGAATGGCTACCGGTCCGCCCCCCCTTCCTCCCCCCCCCCACCCTTCCGAGTCAACAGGTCCGTCAGATAGGGGTGTCCTCTTTCTGCCATTACATTCGCCATTGCCCTCGAACCAACTCTTCACGGACTGCGGTGAATCTTGGAAGGACTTAACCTCCACTCCTTGACCTTTCGAAGTGGCGTGTACGCCGATGATATGATGTTCTTAGCACGGACTGGTGACGAAATACTTACAGCGCTTTCCTGGCTCTAACAGTACGGGGCAGTGGCGGGCAGTATGATCAACTTACGGAAATCACGCTACATGGAAGTGGAACGAGGCAGCGCTTCGGAAGCAGATGTACCCCTGACAACGGTCCCAATGCTCAAGTGCTTAGGGTATCGTCCTGTAGGCAAATACAATGTACTGCGCCCTTTATTTATTGTAAAGTCTTACAACATCTCCGAACACAGGCTCTCCTCAACAAATATAGGCCGTTGGTCCTTACTCAACGAGCCCGGTACGTCAATGTGTACATGGCTTTTCAGCTTAACCATTGCGGCCACGTACTACCGATGACAGAGACGATGGTTTCCACGATACACACAGTGTTCGGACACGTGATGAACGCTAATGCAGTTTTAAGATCCGTTTTGTTACTCTCACTTTACCCTTCCACAGAGGAGCTGTTGGAATCTCTCTCACATCAAGCACAGAGCACTAGCGCTGTACCTTTTCTCAATGCGGCGACTCTAGCTTTCACCAAAAGACAATCTTACTGGCACCCTGATAGCAGAGGTGGTCCCACACACATACCTGTTGTACATGGCGCCCCCAATATCTAATTTTAGGACTTTTTCGTGGAACAGAGCTATAAGTTGGGAGTTATACTGCAGACAGGCAATCCGACTGCAAAGATTTATTGTAGTGTCCTCCAACGCTGGAATCCAGCTAACGACATTATACGATGATACCCCACGGTCGATTGGACGCGCCCTTCCTGTCCACTCTTGTGCAGTCGACATGGTATGTGATCACTAACGAGAAATTTCCGACTTGACGAAGGCTCTATGCCATTCACCTAGCTGCCGATCAAATGTGCCCCCGTTGTGCGACAATAGACGCGAACGAGCACAGATTGAACTGCGGCCCCCAACGCGACTGCTGGAAATTGATCTGCCAGATACTGCTTTCTTTCTACGCCCCCCGCCCCTTTGTTTCGATTGTGCCCATGGACCTGTTTCATCCCGACGCCGTCTATTTCTCGATGACCCGGATGAATGCGGTCATTTGGGTAAAGGGAATGGCGATACATTACATGTACCGCAACGGTGGAAGGTAAGACCTCGATTTGTGGTAAACATGATGGACGAGTTCACGGTCTTAACAAACAGAACGCAATGCCGGAACCTTTTCGCTGACTATTTGGGGTCGTCGTTCATGGACCCACCGCCCAGTTGTGGTGGTGAGAGAAGAAGTTGAATTGCACACGTGACCTTTCCACGATCCCCATACGGTAACAGAAAAGTCTGTGTGCAGTGGCCCCAGGCACTCCGACGGTTGACGTGTGGTGATGACTGTTGAAATGATTATCGCCTCTTACTGGCCGACCGCTTCTATAACATGTACCCAGCGGGTAATATGGCTCTTTTTAATTCGCATGATATAATTTTTGGCTTATGGCTCCATTGTATTGTTGATTTGTAATTTATACATAAACAAAACTGTGACGTTGCACCTTTATGGTGAAATGGGTGAGACATCGTGGCCAGGCCTCCGGATCTGACTTCTGCCCGCCCTTTCCACCTCCAACCTGCCACTGATTCTGCTCCTTCATGAAAAGAAATCCAACTGACTTGCCAATATTTTGGCCAATTTCCACAAAATTATAATGTCTTCGGGAACCTGTAATGGTTCTTTATTTTCGAAACCATTACCACCCGCCAACACTATTTTTCGATACCGTAGATTAATGAATATTTTTCTGCGTAATATCTCATATTTTTCACTGTATTCAAATTTGGTTTCAGTTTTATATGTATGTACGTCGATATTTCGAGATGTTAAAATCGATATCATATCTAGTGTGAATATCTTTGTCCTTATTGTTATCTTTCTTGCTAGTTTGTGACTTTTGGTGCGGGAGCGCACAGGGTAGTCAAATTTTTTTTGTTGAGTATGAACAGTCTTGACTTTGTGTTGGAAATGAAAAGATGAGTCTGAGTTGTGGACAATGAAAAATGTTGTGAGTTTTATTAAGAGCAGTAACGGCTGCGAAATTGTATGAGGAAGTAATGTTTTGAACATGAGAAAGTATAAAAAGTTTAATAAATGTGAATTTTTTGTGAAAAGGGAGTGTCAAGAATTATTTTTAAGTGACCATTGTTTAAAAAAGTATGAAGCACATTGCATGAAAAACATAAATCATCAAATTAATCCTGAAAGATTGTCTTCGTAAGTTCTTCAAGTCGGCGTCGTTAACATCCCAGTACCTTTCGCACCAACAGCGACAGTCGTGCCACCTGGACAACATTTTTAATTACGAGCCAAGGCCAGAGCGAGATCGACGTAGGATTGAAAATACAAGATAAGTGATATTATTGTTAATTTTCTTCAGTGACTCTAATCAATTGATGTAGCAATACCTGCCACATTAAAGACCTTTTAGTTGCGCAATAAAAAGAGCATACTTTAAGTGCGCGACGTGATAATTTTTGAACTAATTAACTGTTAGTGGAGGTATTGTTATAAACCCTTTAAAATTTTATTTCTTCTTTCTGAACTTTAATGCCCTTTCTAAATTCCTCGTTGGTTTCCTTCCATGTTTGCTGATTGTATAGACTTAATGGTTCAAATGGCCCTGAGCACTATGGGACTTAACAGCTGAGGTCATCAGTCCCCTAGAACTTAGAACTACTTAAACCTAACAAACCTAAGGACATCACACACATCCATGCCCGAGGAAGGATTCGAACCTGCGACCGTAGCGGTCGCGCGGTTCCAGACTCAAGCGCCTAGAACCGATCGGCCACTCCGACGGCTATAGACTTAATGACGTAGGGAAACGACTACAACTGTGTCACTCCCTCATAATCTTTCAGTTCCTTCCACAGAAACCAGACTGCAATTTCAAGGGTCCTAGTGTTAAATAACGGTTCAGTCTCTGAATTTTACCGTCTTTTCCTTCGCAATTTCAAAGACTGTAGTCTAGTGAACATTGTTAAAAACTTTTTATAAATCTACAAATGCTAAATAACTAGGTTTGCCTATTTCAGACTATTTTTTTTAAGTTAAATCGTAGGTTCAATGTTGCCTGTCGTGTTCCTACGTTTCACCGGAACCCAAAGTGGTCTTCCCCGAGGCCAGTTTTTGTCGGGCTTTCTATTCCTCTGTAAATAATTCGTGTTAGTAATTTGCAACAATGACTTATTAAGCAGGTGATTCAGTAATATTGTCATCTGTCAGCATCTACCTCCTTAGCAAATGAAACTGTTACTTTATTATTTAAGTTCCAGGGTATCTCTTATGTCTCTCGCATCAGGTGGAATAGTTTGTCATTGTACTGTGTGTTCTCCTACGAATCTCAATAATTCTGAGGTAATGCTGTGTACTAAAGTGACGTTATATCGACTTAGGTCTTTCAGTGCTCTGTCAAATTCATCTGACAGTATCGTAACTCTCAACTCATCTTCATCCACTTCATCTTCTTTATCTACAATATTTCCTTGAAGTCAGGGAGAAATGTAAGTGGAATAACTACAAGTAACTGCTAAGTCCTGCTAAGTAATACCTCCGTAGAGGCGAACTTACAGCATAAGTAAGTAGATAAAAATTTTTCCTAACAAGGGAACCTCCCCATCGCACCCCCCTCAGATTTAGTTATAAGTTGGTACAGTGGATTGATCTTAAAAAACTGAACACAGATCAATCGAGAAAACAGGAAGAAGTTGCGTGGAACTATGAAAAAAATAAACAAAATATACAAACTGAGTAGTCCATGCGCAAGATAGGCAACATCAAGGGTAATATAAGCTCAGGAGTGCGGTGGTCCCGTGGTTAGCGTGGGCAGCAGCGAAACGAAAGGTACTTGGTTCAAGCCTTCCCTCGAGTGAAAAGTTTACTTTTTTATTTTCGCGAACTTATGATCTGTCCGTTCGTTCATTGACGTCTCTGTTCACTGTAATAAGTTTAGTGTCTATGTTTTGCGACCGCACCGCAAAACCGTGCGATTAGTAGACGAAAGGACGTGCCTCTCCAATGGGAACCGAAAACATTTGATCGCAAGGTCATAAGTCAACGGATTCCTCCACAGGAAAACACGTCTGATGTATTCTATTCGACACTGGTGACGGCATGTGCGTCACATGACAGGAATATGTTGTCGACCCACCTAACTTGTACACTTGGCGAATGGGTAAAAAGATTATTCTACCTTGCCCGATTTAGGTTTTCTTGTGGACGTGATAATCAATCAAAAAAAAAGTGATCGCATCGGACGGACAGATAATAATTGTCTGAAAATAAAAAATTAAACTTTTCACTCGAGGGAAGGCTTGAACCAAGGACTTTTCGTTCGACAGCCGCTCACGCTAACCACGGGACCACGGCGCTCCTGAGCTCAGGCAATCTTTGATGTTGTCTGTCCAGTGCATGGGCTACTCAGTTTGTATATTTTGCTTTTTTTTCATAGTTCCACACAACTTCTTCCTGTTTTCTCGATTGATCTGTGTTTAGTTTTTCAAGGCCTGTCCACTGTGCCAACGTATAACTAAATCTGAGGGGGGTGCGATGGGGAGGTTACCTTGTAAGAAACCTACCTACGGTAGTCCATTGGCAGGTCCAAATCTGGTAAAAGTTTACTTAACTACTTTTGATCCCACTCGCTTCGAAAAATTATATCACTAAACTGGAAGTACTATGCATTGCCTCTAAAACTTTTGTGTTGCTGCTGCTGTAACTGTGCCCAACACTGCAGCACATGTGTCTGACGCGCCTTCTCTGTAACCAGCTGATTTGGCTGATGGAATATCAGGGTCTCTGTAGCGATTCTCGGTTTTCTGTGGTTCCTGTGCCGCGGCTGCAGAGTATGTAGTTTTGCCGCAGCTACACCACACTCGTGTCTAGTGGCCGGAGGAGACGACAAAAACTACGGCAGTTTTTTGAGTTGTCTTAAGTAATGTCAGTGACAGAGAAGGGCTGTGACGTTGCCTCCTCCACAAACCTCGAAATAATTACCTGTCTCCCATTTCTCATTGTTATCAGTTCTCTAGATACAATGGCTGAAACAAACAATTAGTGCAACCTTATAGAAGTTTCCGACTCATTCAAGATTTATTGTTGCAACAGTGCATATGGAGTACATGAAATGTTTTCACTTACAAAACAATACCACACGCATTTCTGAGATACCAGGTATCGAATCACGCTGGAACATCCATTTCAGTTTCTGGTGTAGCCTTGTCATTTTTCTTATAAAATGATTTCACTCTGGCATATTTATATACTTTTGGAAAAGTTCGTTGTGGCACTGATGCATTACATATACCATTAAGGGTACTATTTATTAAATTAGAACTATTCTCCAGAATTATCCTTGAGATTGGATCAACACTTCACCAGCTCTCTGTTTTTTAAATTTATATGATTTTATTAATTTCAGTGTAAGACATTGGAGCTACTTCTGTAGGGAGTAGTCACCTGTGCTTCCATGCGACCCGCAATAGTAATCGAAGTAAGGATGAGAGCTGTGGACTCCATAAACATTACCGCGGGGCCTCCCGCAATCGTTTACACCTGCTGTCTTTCCAGATGACGACGACGGTGGAGACGGCATCTTCCAGCAGGATAATTGTCCGTGTTACAAGATCAGGATCGTGCTGCAGTGCTTTGAGCACCACTCTAGTGAACTCACCAAACTGCCTGATATGAACCTGGCGACACACGTCTAGGAGGCCACTGATACCAGCTCCTCGCCCACAAACAACTGGTCCGTAATTTATGGGAATTGCCTGACCTGTTGTAAGTAGGCTGTTTAGGTTTTTTTATTGGTAACTCCACCTCTGTATGAAAATCATTGGCTATGCTGTGTGCAGTCTGTGGCTAGTTTGCGTTGTTGTCTGCCATTGTAGTGTTGGGCAGCGGCAGCTGGATGGGAACAGCGCGTAGCGTTGTGCAGTTGGAGGTGAGCCGCCAGCAGTGGTGTATGTGGGGAGAGAGACGGCGGAGTTTTGAAATTTTTAAAACTGGATGTCATGAACGGATATGTATATTGTGAGTTTTCAACATTATTAAGGTAAATACACTGTTTGTTCTCTATTACAATCTTTCATTTGCTAACTATGCCTATCAGTAGTTAGTGCCTTCAGTAGTTTGAATCTTTCATTTAGCTGGCAGTAGTGGCGCTCGCTGTATTGCAGTAGTTCCAGTAACGAAGATTTTTGCGAGGTAAGTGATTTGTGAAAGGTATAGGTTAACGTTAGTCAGGGCCATTCTTTTGTAGGGATTTTTGAAAGTCAGATTGCGTTGCGCTAAAAATATTGTGTGGCAGTTTAAGGACAGTCGTGTATAATGGTCAAAGGGGACGTTTCATATGGCGACCCTGCCAGGATACGAACCTGGAATCTTCTGATTTTTTCTTGTAGTTTGTGTAATTAGTATAGCTTTTGTTTATTGCTAGCGCGTAATTTTAGAGAAAATCTCCTTTGTAGTTGCAGTCTTTCATTGTTGTACAGTAAAACAGTTGTGGCATGCATGTAGATTTGCACCAAGTATTTCGCAGCTGCAATTAACTAGATATTATTTTCAGTGTTATGTTAATGTGTTCTCTTATTTCGCTCTTCAAATTGTGCTTTTCTGTGTTATCGTGTGAAATATTGTGTCAATAATGGCGTGTGAAAAACGTAACACTAGGCTCCAAAGTAAACTGAGAAATGACAGTGAAAACGAAAGTAGTGTGTTAGCGCCACCGAGTAATGAATTAACTGATGTTCAAAGTAGTAATTTGGTAATTGTGCATAGGGAAATGGAGCGGGCTGCAAACAATGGTGTAGACAGTGAAACAATTAGTGAACAGGGAAGCATTATCGATTGATCGGTCGGCAACAGCTCGCCTCAGGAATCCGAAATGACAGGACACAATTTCGCAAATACTGTAGATTCAGGTTTTGCGTCCTCACCGTTTTCTCAAATAAGTCAAGACACATTTTCTGCTTTTCAAACTGCGAATATTGCCGGTTCAAATGCATTGCTGAATAGCACAGTGGAACATGTTTCAGACACCAGTGCATTGTTATTACAATTAATGGAACAAATGGGACAAAAGCTTCAAAAGTTAGACATAATGGAACAAAATCTTCAAAAGTTAGACACGATGGAACAAAATCAGAGACAAACACAGCAACAGCTTCAAACGTTAGACTCATTGGAACAAACTCTTGAACAAACACGTGAAGATTTAACTACTGAGTTACATAACATTGAATCGAAATGTCAAAAAGTCTGTAATGACGTATAAACACAAATTTGTGAGCATTTTCAACCTATTTTTTCGCGGCATGAAAATGCATTACAGAATCACGAAGCAGCCATAAAAGAACTGCAAACTATTGTTCATGAAAATCATTAGACCTTGCAAGCTAAATTTGACTCAGTTGCATCTACCGATTCGGTTACGCAACTTGCAAAAACTCAGGAAAACTTAAAGGACACAGTAGATACTCTGAAACTTGGTTCAGAAAAACACACTGAGGAAATAAGTACACTGTCGGAGAAAGTAGCCAAACTTTCGGATCAGTTCACTAGTTTATCTACGAAGGTAGATGATAATCTGAATGACACAAAACCGGTAGTCTTTTGACACAGAAGAGTGCGAACAAATTAGGAAATTCAATCAAAATCAAATCAATATACAGTACAAAAGAGAAATCCGGGAAGTACAAGATCAGTTATACAAAAATTACAAATTTCAGAGGACACTCGCGCTCCAACACGGGAAGAGGGACTTAGAAATACGGAAAAGCCACAAAATAATAACACAGGGCATTTCGGAAGTTATGAAAGAAATTGGCAATGTGCACCGAATTTTGAGATGGAACGGCCGACACGACCTAACAATGACCGATATGCGACTCGCCGACATGATGATTTTGACTATAAGCTGTTCATTACTACACGTAAATTCAAAACGTTTAAGAATTCTGGCAACGACATTCATCCACAAGCATGGCTCCATCAATTCTCTCATTGTTTTCCTCCCAACTAGTCGTTAGAACACAGATTAGAATTTATGTGTGGCTACTTAGAGAATGAACCAGCTGTAAGAATGCGATCGGTCATTCACGATTGTCACAGTGAAGGAGAATTTTACCATGCCTTCCTCTCAGCATATTGGTCTCAAGCTACACAAGACCGAGTTAAACATAGCATCATGATGATGAAACACTTTGAACAATCTGAATTTTCCAGTCTTGTCAAATATTTTGAAGACATGTTGCATAAGAATCAATATCTTTCAAACCCATACAGCCCCTCAGAACTCATCCGCATTTGCTTACTCAAATTGCCTGAACATTTACGACATATTATTTCAGCAGGACGTTGCAAAGACGACATTGAAGCTTTTCAGGGACGGTTACAAGAACTGGAAATTGACACTGACAATCGCGGAACGCAGGAGCACAACAATTACAGATCACATCCGTCGCAATTCCGCGATGAAAGAAATAATAACTGGACGCGACAAGGCTATTCTTACAACACAAATCGTGACCGAAACAGACACCACCCATGTGACAACCACTGGCAGAGTAACAATAGTTACAGGGAAAGAGCACCTCTCCGCAGTAATGACTATCACAGAGACAATCAGAGAAACAGACAATATGGGAACCAAAATAATTATTATCAAGGGAGACAGAATAACTTCAGATGCAACGGTCCAGCGCGCAGTTACGATTCAGGGAGAAATTCTCCACCGCGTGACCGACAAGAAAGAAACTATGGAATCTACCGACATGACGACAGACGATATGATCGTAACGACAGACCTGAATTGCATCAGAACTGGCGGGATTCAAACAGAGCAGAGCCCTCTCGGAAAGGCGAATTTGTAGAAGTTAGGTCTCCTAATCCCAATAACAACGCGCGCCAACAAAGAGACAGACAATGACTCGCGCCGCAGGCACGCACGTGCGCCGGCTGGCTCAGAGAAAAATAACATAGAAACTAACCTTGAGAAAAATTCCAGTGTTCTTTTCCGACGTATACTGCATGATAATTACTTTGAAGTTGAAACTCTGCGTACTAGAAAGAGTAAAGGTTTACACCACATTTCACATGTAAAACCATTTATTGAGAGATAATATGCTTTTTAACTTAGTCTTTGCTATATAATTTTTCACTTCACATTACTAGTATGCTTTGTCAGACTTAGAATCTGTTAACATGCAACAATGTTTGAAGTTTAATATCCAGTCAAGAACCAAGAGAACTTATTTAAACATAAATTACGAATGCATTGTTATTGTGACAGACGACACAGTGTTATTGTGTGTGTACATTCTTGCTTGTTAGTTGCACGATTACATAACGACTATAAGGCTCACATACTTAGAACATTTACCAGTACCAAGATTTTAAACATGGCTGCAGCAGCAACTGTTAAAATTCTTCAGAATAAAGGATGACAGCCAGAAACAGTTGCAGGATAGAATTTTTTTATTAAAACTCTTGACCACGGTTTCGGTACATATAAACATACCTTCATCAGAAGTAAAACTTCTAAAATTACATCATGCCATGGAGAATAATAAAATAATTATGCCAAAGGCGTCGTCAGTAATTTAAAACATCTCCATTTATACGACATGTGTAATGGCCACAAGATCATAGCGAACAGTTTAACATCGTTGCTTCGCCTATGAACTATTGAGATTTACCAGTACTGCTAATGAGATTTTAATGCAACATTTTGGTTTACTTGAAAAGACATTCTGTGAGATACCAGATGACACAGTGGTTAGTTTATGTGACAGCTACACGATTTTATCACGACGCTACTAATGAGTGACAATTTACAATGTTGCTATTTCAGTGTTTCTGTTTTATATTTGCACAGTTTTTCTGAATTCTTCTGTAAAGTAAAACATGTTTTAGTAGCAACTTTTGTGGTATAGCTACAATGAGACAGCCTTTTCCGTAGCACAACAATACGTTACAGCACAGTAGTTTCTTCTTCACGGCAATAAGCATAATAACTAAAGGTATCTATACGCAAGGCATTTAACGTTTGTTTATCATGAGGTAAGTACATTGACTTCTGCAGAACTTGGCTTTCGGAGGACGATAACTACGTCACTTCCACAGAGATTATCTTACAGCAAGACGAACATTTAGCGCTACAGTACACGTATTTGAGTGATTAATTTTGTACTTAAAACGCTTATTTTTAAAGATATTTGAAGTACAATGATACAAAGGTTTTCCGTGATACATTTCATTCCATTGCTGTAATCTGTAACACCTGAGGGTATAATTACATTAATCCTCAGGGGGGTACACGCTTACTTTGTGTACCATGTGTTTGGCAAGCACAAGGAGCCCTAGCTAATATGGTATTTGCTTATACAACTTTACACATCGGTACCATATTTCTCCAACACAGAATTACACAGCTATCTGATTATTTAACAGAGAAACAAATTTTTTTTATGTCAGTGACACATATTTACACAATTACACAGTTGGATAACTTCATACTTATGAAATTGTATTTTGTCTGTACTTTGTGAACTGTTCATATTTTTTCGGAACAATTGTGATACTATGAGAGCTTTGAATGAGGCATTTGGTATGGGATCATGATTTTTAAAGTACGTTTGAGGTTGATGACACTATTGAAATGAGTAGAGAATTTTTTTTAGGTTTTTAAATTATTGCAGAAAGCTAAGACGTTTTTGAGATTTGATTGAGGTGTTATGATGTTATTTTTACGACGACGATGTGTATTATGCTGCTGAGGTATGCTTATGATCAATAAGTTGATGCTATATGAGGAATCTGAATATGCTATGTATTTGTTATGATGAAATATTGAAGAAGTGTCGACGAATAAGGTAAGGAATAATGAGTAGTGGTTAGTGACTCTGGTTTGTGAAAAAGGTTGTTGAAAACCAAGAATCGTACTTTAAGAGTTATAAAATGTATGTAAATGCGTGAATGTATTACAATGCCGACGAAAACTTTTGGACACTGTTATATTCATAAGATTTTGTTTCTACACATTTTTAACGCAAATTCTCGACCTGTGAAATTCTTATTTCAGACTGTCACTGTAGCAAACTGCTGTCGTAAATATTTCGTTAAGAAACGCAAGTGACCTTCACGTAATGCGTTTTGGTCGTCCAGCTGAGAGATAGTCGTCTGACAAAAGAAAGCCATTAGGTGGAGAGAAAAAAAAAGGGGGGGGGGCATTATCCTCGCTATTGACGTTCCTTTGTAAAAAGCATCGCAAATATGACACGCTCATTACTTGAAAACATACGATTACTCATACTTTGTGCTACTTACTGAAATGCTTATGAACTTACGGGAAAGATTCGTATATCTGCACACCTGATTATGACAAGTGTCTTTCTACGAGAATTGAGAGCATTTCTACTAACTTATGAAATGCCTCATGACTACTGAATGATATTTTTATGCTTTACTTTGTACATAGTTGCTTATTTTATTTTATATCTGGTTTCCAGCTGTGTTGCAACATTGGTTTTATAAAATAAAATAAAATGCATTTGCTAATGTGAACACTTTCTGCCAACAGATCTATTAAATAATAATTTTATGATTCGCATTCGTCGAAAAAGGAGCACTTGGAATGGAAAGAACAATAAGAAGGGATTAATAACAGTAACTGCAGACATAATTTTCTTTTCAACTACTTGGTAATTTTTTTGGTAGAGTAAGTTATTGTGATGCATCACTCTAGTGTTAAGATGTGACATAGGTATTAGACATGGCCATTTTTAGTGTAACATTTTTTCTGCTTGAACTTTGTCATGTTTAGGTATAAGTTATTTCATTTTATGCTGCTGTTTGCCAGGCATAGTGCTACTAAATTTCACTTTGCATTACTCTGTTAAGCCAGTTTACTACTGATTTATTTTTCTTGTTTGCTGCTCATTGCCTTATATTAGTTGTAATTTATGCTGCTTGCTTTGCCTTTGTATTTTTTGTCATTGATGTTTGTGTTAATTGTTTTGTGCTGCTGCATTGCCTCGTCCCTTAGTTTAGCATCTGAGCTCAGTAGATTTAAGTTAGCTTAAGAGGGGGTAGCCTATAAGAGAATGAGTTGCGATGAATTTGAAGAAATGCACTGAGAGGCTATACGAGAAAAGTACAGAAAGCAGGTATAGATAGGACTTTTTGGAAATAATGAAGAACGAAGGGAGATCTCCGAGAAGTAAAGAAAGTTTTGTTTGCAAAATACTGCAGTAAAACAAACCCTGTCCTTTTGTGTTATCCCCCTATGTGTTTGTGTACCCTTGTGTATTTGTTTTCTTCCTGTCTCTGTGTACTGTTTCATAGAATTTTTTTCTCTTCTAATACTAAGCTACATTCACTATGATGAGGAATACTGTTATCCTCAAATATAATTTGCATTAATAATATGTTATTTACTTTGTAAAGATGTTTAGACATTATTTATTCTGTTTTGTTTTAATGCTCATGTGTGAAGTCGATGTTTCAATAATTATTCTGATCTTTTATGTATGTACTTATGTCATAATTCCTGTAACACTGATGTATATGTTATTTCGATTCTTTTGTAAAGCCCATATTACTACAAATGTTATCTGTACTATTATGTTCTTTAATGATGTTTTCTGTATCTTTGTAATTGTATTCTCATGTTATAACATTGTAATTGTCACCAGTTCATCATATTATTAACTTGTAAGTTACATTTCACTGCACACGTTTCTGTTGGTCATAGTATATGGACAATATGTGAGAAGTAGGGACTGTTAGTGTTTGCACGTGTGTTAATAATTCAGCAAGGGACTGGATAACAGCATTGCTGGTTCTAAGGACAATTAAAAAACTTTGTGAGTGCACAAGTGGTGGTTTATGGACTTGCTATATTGTCCGCAAGACTCTTCGATGGTGATTGTGCACCTGCACATTTGCAACAGATGGCTGCTGGCCGTCTCTACAAGGACTACAGTAGGTCTGCACCTTTGATGGCCCACCAATACCATTATTTCTACAAGGACTACAGTGGGTCTTCGTCTTTGCTGACTCACCAATACCATTATTTATACAAGGACTACAGTGGGTCTGCACCTCTGGTGGCCCACCAGTACCATAATCTCTACCAGCACTACTGTGGGTCTGCTCTGTGATGACCTACTTACCAATATTCTTCAAAATTTCGACTGACTCTGCTGTGGGTTTGCTCTGTTGTGGACCAATACCTGCCTGCATGTCAAGAGTCAGCACTGTCTTTCCGTTGCAAGGACAACACTTATTCTTCAAGATTGCATGGAAATCCACTACTTCCGTGTGCATTTTCTTTTACTGCTCAGACTTTGAGATAAACGCTGCTATTTTACTGTGATGAACGATTAGGACTGTCTTCATGGACTGTGAGAAAGTTTAGCTTTTGACCAACATTGTATCAATAAGTGTGTGCAATTGATATCTTTGTTATTGTAATTATAAAAAAAAATTTATCAAATCATTATTGGCCACTGTCCAAAACAATTTATAAAATTTTTTGTGGGGAGCATGGGGGCTATGTAAGTAGGCTGTTTAGGTTTTTTTATTGGTAACGCCACCTCTGTATGAAAATCACTGGCTGTACTGTATGCAGTCTGTTTGCATTGTTGTCTGCCATTGTAGTGTTGGGCAGCGGCAGCTGGATGGGAACAGCGCGTAGCGTTGTGCAGTTGGAGGTGAGCCGCCAGCAGTGGTAGATGTGGGGAGAGAGATGGCGGAGTTTTGAAATTTTTAAAACTGGATGTCATGAACGGATATGTATATTGTGAGTTTTCAACATTATTAAGGTAAATACATTGTTTGTTCTCTATTACAATCTTTCATTTGCTAACTATGCCTATCAGTAGTTAGTGCCTTCAGTAGTTTGAATCTTTTATTTAGTTGGCAGTAGTGGCGCTCGCTGTATTGCAGTAGTTCCAGTAACGAAGATTTTTGCGAGGTAAGTGATTTGTGAAAGGTATAGGTTAACGTTAGTCAGGGCCATTCTTTTGTAGGGATTTTTGAAAGTCAGATTGCGTTGCGCTAAAAATATTGTGTGTAAGTTTAAGGACAGTCGTGTATAATGGTCAAAGGGGACGTTTCACTGTTCGCAGACATCTGGTGCCTCATACCTCCGGAAGCCTACCAAAGACTTGTCCAATCCATTCCGCGTAAAATCGCTGCAATGTTAGGGACGAAAGGTGGACCTAGACGCTATTAAATAAGTCTCATAATGTTTCGGCTCATCGGTGTGTACCTTACAAGAGAAAGTTTAGAGTCTCAGGGAACAACATGTAACAATAATTACGGGTTAACCTTAACAAGGTAATATAATACGTGTTTCGTGTACGATCGAGCGACGATGAGCTGCGGCTCGAAATGGGGAGTGATGTTTTTGTTTAGTTTGAAAATGCAAGTAACAAAGTAATGATTGTTTTCTGTGCAGTGTCCGTACAAGTGTAAACGTGTCGGTTTAATGTCTTTCTTTATTGGTAACAAACATTATGCTGAAAGATAATATAATGGGCTGGAATCATTTCATAGTTAAATGAAGAAGAAGGAAGAGGACGTGTCACCTGAAATGGAAGTCTAGAAGTAAACTAACAGCACTAGCGATGAAGGTTCAAAATGATTCAAATAGCTCTGAGCACTATGGGACTTAACTTCTAAGGTCATCAGTCCCCTAGAACTTAGAACTACTTAAACCTAACTAACATAAGGACATCACACACATCAATGCCCGTAGCGGTCGCGCGGTTTGAGACTGAAGCGCCTAGAACCGCTCGGAAACTCCGGTCGGCCAGCGATGAAGGAAAACGTGATGTAGAAAGATCGAGATAGAAACGAGCCTCCAAATAGATTTGTCACTCAGCTACTTGTTGAGCGGGACGAGAAGGAAGTGTAAGCATTATGATATATGATACCGGTAACAGTTTTCTAATGCTTTTAGAATGTTTCAAATTTTGATGGAATTCGCAGCCGAGTTAACAGATCTAGTGGTAAGGATATGACTCATGGGGATAACAACCAACTGTTACAGCCTCGGAAGGCAGGTTTGCAGAGCTAACTCACGCGGGACTTGTGGTCCCCGACCAATTCCAGGAGAACGACATCGTATGCGAGGAATGGGGGGGGGGGGGGGGGGCGCTTAGAGGTAGGAGGCCTGACGGGGCCGCCCGCACTGACACAGGAATGACGACACACACCGGGGGACAGAAACCGTCACTCGCAAAGCGGTCCTCACTGCGTGGCTTTTTGAAAAGTAAAAATTAACTTATTTTGATCTCTTTCTGAAGAAACACATTGCTGACGATCCTGCGGCTGTACTAAATTTATGAAATCTATTCAGTGTTGGGAAATCTTTCTGACATTATCTTTATTAGATACGAAGATATTACCTGTAGGGGACGCACAAAAGTTTATTCCAGACGGTACTCGAACACACATTTCCGGCTTATCGTGAGCAGTTGCCGTAACCACTTTCTTGTCTTACTTTGTTAGTTATTGTTCGTTGCATTTGCTCGAAGCGTACGTCCCATGACTCCCGTTCAATTTCATCGTTGATCCACTCACTTAGTTTTTTTAATTTTTTATTTTTATAGAGGGCAGGTAATATCGCTTCGGCTATCCGAGCACGCTTCCAGGACCAGCCAAAGTTCTGTCTGGGACCCAATCACTCGCAACTTTACTTGATTTCCTGCCACAGTGTTTCAAGGGGAGAAACGTATTCAACGTTAATATTACCATAGTCATTTTATCCTTCGAGGCTAATAACACTTATTTTCAATTACGTCTGAAAAAACAGATATCGGTGACCACATGTATTACATTTATGGAATTTATTAGAAATGTGGAGTCTTTTTGCCATTAGCTGCATTAGGCATTGGTGACACATGAAAATTTGTGACATGCCGGGACTCTTCCTACTTAATGCCAATAACGCAACAAAGATTCCCCAATTCCGAATAAACGTCATGAAAATTAACTGTTAATAAAGCAAATAAATTTCCTGAATCAGTCTGCAGTCATCATGGATATTTTGTGAATAAAACCGTCTGGACCGCTTAACGTAATTTTTTGTTCTTTACCTCATTCGGTAAAAACGGAACTCTTAATGGGATCACTTTGTTGACCAACTGTCTGTGTGTCTGTGAAGATCTTTTTTTCCCGGGAACGGGTAGGGGTAGCAAGATGAAATTTATGTCATCCGCTACGGTCCATCGTCCCTTCACGGTGTACAACATTTAAGCTTCTAAGTCGACTTCTATATGTTAGGTCTACATCTCTGCTTCCGCCGTTTTGCAATAGACGGCAGTAGCGGCAAGTGGGGTTCAGGTTCAAAGGGTTCACATTGTTCAAATGGCTCTGAGCACTATGGGACTTAACTTCCGAGTTCATCAGTCCCCTAGAACTTGGAACTACTTAAACCTAACTAACCTAAGGACATCACAAACATCCATGCCCAAGGCAGGATTCGAACCTGCGAACGTAGCGGTCGCGCGGTTCCAGACTGTAGCGCCTAGAACCGCTCTGCCACTCCGGCCGGCGGGGTGCAGGTGTTTGGTCATAGGTTTAATAAAATAAGCTTAACCATCTGTTAACACTATTCCATAAAAATATTAGTCTATTTGTGATTCCATCAGAAGGTTATTCTCGATTAAGTACGTCAACTTACGTACCCATTTCTCGCCATGTGCGAGAAGTTTTAATTTTCTGCTTTAACATGAAGAAATCTGCGGCTGTGGCTCTTAAAACGCTGGGTGAGACCAATGATGATGGAACTATTACTGGAAGAACGTGTAGAGAATGTTTTCAACGCCTTAGGAAAGTGGTTTGATGTCGAAGACCTGCATGGCGGTTGAAGACAGAACGTTTCCGTGGCTACTGAAACAAACGAAGACAGTCACAGGACATCATTATCGAAAGAAATTGATGCGCTCGAGCCCAACACTGAAACACAAACGGCCACAATACAGCGACAGACACGTAAAGGTAATTTTGCAGCAGGTCAGTGCTCGACCACGTGTCGCAAAACCCGTCAAAATATACAGAGAAACGTTGGAATGATAAGTCCTATCACTCTCGCCGTGTTCTCCATACGACGCTCTCTCTGATTACCACCAGTTTCGATCAGTGGCATACACTCTGGCTGACCAGCGCTTCCGATCATATGAACAAGTGCAAAGTTGAATCGATTCATGGATCCCCACAAAAGACGCCCAGTTCTTGCGCCACGGGATTCGTATGATATCCGAAAGATGGGAGAATGTAGTGGCCAGAGATGGGCAATGCTATGAATCATAATTATTTTGTAAGTTTTTCACAATAAAGCCCTGAACTTCGAGAAAAAACGGTGGAAGCAAAGTTGTACACATAACTAAATTTGTACGGAAACCTCTTAGCACGAGTGCTGGTCCTATTTCTCGTTCTTTTTTAATTTATTTATTTAGTCGTTTTTACTGCTGCGATCGTCAGATCAAAATTTGCGATGTGAACGTCAGTCTCAGTATCAACAAAACCCACTCCCGACGCAGCCATACGTTTGATTTATACTGATTCTGGAAGTTACCGGACAATTTCTAAGTTCTGATATGATGATGGCAGTAAAGTATTAAATCTTTGCACATAAAAGGCAATGTCTCAGACTGACTGACTCACTCACCGACTCATCAACACCCAGCCCAAAGCACTAAGGATAGAAACTTGAAATTTACAGCGGGTGTTGATCTTATACTGTAGGCGTTCTTTAAGAAGGGATTTTTCGAAATTCCACCGCTAAGGTGGGGAAATAGGGCATGATAAGGTTCTCTGGAAGTATGCCGCAATTAAGGCAGTTTTGGAGGTAAATCTACGAAAGTCGGTGTTTGGTTTCTCGGTCAGAAATAAGGAAATACATGTGATAACATTTTCGAAAATTTTACCCCTAAGGGGGTGAAATAATGAATGATTTTTTTTAAATTAAGACATTATTAAAGAAGAAATAAAGTATTTTAAAGCTACATGTATGAATATTAGTAGTTGACTTCTCGGTTACAAATGAAAAAAATATACATTTCAGTATCTTTCGAAATTCAGCCACTAATGGGGTGAAATAGGGAATAAAATGTGTTATGGAGGAAAGGGTAATGGATGTCCCTGTCCTCAGGAGCCAGGTGATGCGTGTCGTAGCCCTGCTATTGATTGCCATTGGTGTAGAATGTTGCAGAACCAGCACCTAGAAGGGGAAGTACTGTTCGGAAATTAAGATGTGGCGATCACCTGTCATCGCTGTGTTGTACAGTTAGTACTAAAGACGTCAACAGGAAGCATTCGAAAGTTTCTGGCAGTGTACAGAGAATGAAGGAGTACTTAAAGTAGTACAGGGGCATATATGAGGACACATGGGACTTGGAGTAGTTAAGGAGCGAGGAGGCACGGATTATGAGGATTATATCGCTTACAAGATGTGCCACCGATGTAGGAGGTAGACTTCTGAAAACTGTTTGGGACGGATGAGGAGGAGGACATCAGGTGGATGAACGACATTGTGGAAGTAGTGAATCTGGGTAAAAAGTAACAAGGCAGTTAGTGAGTGGGACACTACGTATGTCGCAAGTTTGGAGAAGGATTTTTTTAAAGAATGTTCGGTTACTATGTATCCTGATTGAGGAAGTACGCGAAAACTGCGGAGCAATCGAGGAACCACAACACTAGAAAGTTCACAAATCGAAGCAGAGTACTGGCCAAGGAAGTAGTGGTAACGAAGGTGCTACAAATAGTGTGTGGGAAGCCAGCAAAGAGGTATAAGAGTTGTGGGAAGCTATGGAGCAAGCTGTGTAAGGACGACTGGGAATAAGCTTGTTGTCACTGGCTCAATACCTAGAAGGGCTACGGGAAGTGCAAAAGGTGCTACCAGGAGAATAAGGGCTGATTTTGGAACATATTCATAAAACCTTACCTTTTTATTTTAATCGAGCCACGGTAGAAGTAAGAACCAGTAGAGAAAAGGAGTACATTTGTTTCCTTTCCAGTAACAGGGAAGCAGGCACGGTACCAACGTTACGTAGTCCACACATATCCTATTATGTGGACGATGCTTGTCAGGGTGACGATACAGCGGTTGTTATTTATTATTGACTGCTGATGACAAGAGCTGGCATATGAAAATGGAAGAAGTGGAGCTGCAGAAGTGTTACAGGGGTGAAGTTATGCTTTGTTCAAACAGGGCAAGGTCAGGACTCCTGTGCCCTAGAGTTACTGCTGTGTCAGTAAACCGAGAAAGATTGCAAGAAAAAAGGGCCTGAGTTGCACTTCCAGCACTTTGAGGCACATTGGTTCCACTCCCCCTTCGATAAATTGATAGTAGTAGCCAGTTGTTTCGAAAATGAGAAACTCACGACAGAAAAAAGGTCAGGGCTGAATTGGAGTGGATTGTTAATTAACGGAACGTTATGCGAACTGCATCTTAAAACAATAAAAGTGATTACTTTTATAACCTTTTGATTTGGAAACATGCGCTTAAAATATGACGAGGCATATTACATGTTCTAATATGATACAGCGATTGTGATATCGTCACAAAATATACACTAAAACAGCTTAGAATCATTGCATATAGTGTACAGCGGGCCACAGTGCCGGCGGAGTCATAACTGTCAATGGCGCTGCTGTTCATAACAAACTGTATACAGTAGCCATAACATATGTTCAGGGCGTAAACTCGTTACTGGTCACTACTGTAAGTCTACACAGATTCGTGAGCTATAAAACTGTATAAAATGCAACAAATGAAGGGAACAATAGCGAAAATCTATAGTCGCTTGCCAAATGTCTAAATTATTAAAGTGATAAAATGTAATAGCTAAAACACGAATAAAGTTAAATTTAAAATTGTTAAGAAGGAACGATTAGGTGACAGAACGTGATTCTGACATGCTCTTCTTGTTATTTTAGATAAACATAGTAACATGCGCTAGAATTAGTATATACAGCTAATAAAATAAAGTTGATAGATTAACTAGAGACAGAAGCGAAAAGGGTTAAAACAATAAAGTAATTAATGAGCGATATTTATTGGCATAGAGCCCAGAATGCAGCATACACGAGAAGTCGGAGGAACGTAACTGCCAGAGGGCTTCGCGTCCCCTGCGGCACGACGTTCCAAGAAAAGTATAACAAAATAAGTCATTTATTAAGATTATTTTGTTAATGAAATGTATTACATAAACAGAGAAGGGACAATAAAACGCGAGATTAAAGCGAACAACGTAAGAAGATGGACCAAACGTGTGACGCACTCTGTACTACACTACTGTTTTGAAAGAAAGTGAAACACGAACACCGAGAGATGCGAAAACAATGAAATTTATTCCACTGACTAGCAACGTGACACCCAAATGATAAGCTTGACAGACAGGTACAAGCACTGTGACTGGAAGTTCAGAACGGAGAAGCGTCACCACGTACTGCAGTCGGAGCCTCCATGCATGGCATGTGTGGCGTGCCGTACTATCGCGGTTTTTCACAATTGTGGGCAGGATTACAACAAAACCAATTACTTATTATTAGCGTAAGACGAGGTTTTATTTAATCACTGCCTCTTCCGGCTAATGGTCCTTATTTTGTTAAAGAAATCTCCACCTGGGAACGTGTAGCAATGTTGTCTGTCAAGCAATGTAAAATGCACCAAGTTCATGCACGAAATTGGCAAAACTTTTGTTTAAGCAAAATGAACAGTTATTACACACAATACGACACGCGCAGAACACTAATGTATTCTTTCCTGTCAAAAATATTTCATAAAACTTCTTACGAAGTACTCGGGCTTCATACATTAGCAGAGAACGATTTTTATCACGTAACATGTTGTTTGCACTATGTTTAAAGTTTATTCACAATATAAGTGGAATTTATTACATCTGAGTGAGTTCTGGGCCACCAATACACAATTAATATCGCAAACAGTGACCATCAAGATTTACGTCTGTTTAAAAATTCAATTTAAAACTGCCGCTGCAATTTTTCACTAAGATGGCGGCTAACATAAGACAATCACTTATCGAATCTAGTTCAGGCATTGTTTTACTACTAACAAATAATATATATTAAACCTTTTCTGTACCTTCAGTACATGCATTAACATTTAAAAGTATTTCTCAAGTTATTATTCAGCATTTTACCAATAAACTGCGCTGTAGATCAATAGCGCTAGTGGGTGCGCTCCATGGAAGCTGAACAGAAAACTTAACATTTATAAAGGAAAAGAATCATATTAAAATGAAAATTCAAACACGCGTATTGATTTCAATGACACAAACTCTATTTTTGAAATATTACTTAACAACGCAATACGGTCTTTTAACAGACCAGACCTCCGTATTAGAACACATCAGTCACATCAGATCAGTACAACAGTTCGAACCAGAAGAAGGATTATTCTAGAAGGATCATAGATAGCAAAAGATAGAGGTTTTCATTATCTTTTCCCATAGGTATTGTCTGAGACACAGGTTTTTACAGAATATTAAATTATTTCACTGACAATAATTAATTATTATTTTAGTAACGATGAAGTCCTTTTTTATTAATATCACGAGAATTTCACTCATATTCCACACACAAAGATGTCGTAAATTTTACGAATAAATACATGCATTGATATTACACATGGAATCAAAGAGTGCCTGAATAGAGCATGCAAAGTGCACGCATAGTAATAAAAAAATTATATTGTTAGGTTACACAATTTTATTCGTGCTATCGTTTGGATATTTGTGTAAGCATAGTGAGGACCACGAGGCTGAGGTTCTTACACTATTGTATCAATTGTGTGATAGGTTAACTTGGCAGTGCTACTGTTATAATTAATTGAAGCATTCTGTTCTCACTAATATCCAGTTTTTTCTTGCAATTTCTCTGTTTGAAATAAGATGATACATAACTCAATGAGTCATCTAGCACATTTTCATTTATGCATAGGACGAGCAAATGCATGGGAATAAATTTATTGGAAGAGACAGGACAATATTTTTAGTCTGATAACATGTTGCGACAATTGTGAGGTCAATTTCTTCTAGGATGACCCTTATAAGAAGACACTAGTGATTTGGTAACTGTGTGATACTTGAATTTGTGGTAAGATTGTTGCATTTTCATTGTGTTGCATTTTTTCCCTTCCTTACTTTCATCTAACGTACCACATTACAGGTATGTTAGGATTTTGTTCTGTATCCTATTTTAATACTCTACCAATGCTCAGAGAATCCACCTGACAGGTTTTTATTGTTACAGTGAGTTGAAATAGTCCACTTGTACAAATATCCAGAGTATATATAAAATTGGATTTGCTTTTTACAGGAGTGTGTGGGTTGTCAATTTTTACTATATGTGGTCTTTTATTCTTTAAATTTCTGTAATTCTATCAGATTCTTCTATACACAACTTATTGATGTAACTGAAATGGTTCGTCATCAAGATAGATTTTACTATGTCAACACACTCTGAAGATAACGCACCCTGCAAATTCTGGCTTTTACAGTGAGTTGCAATAGTCCACTCATATTAAATTTCAGAGTATGAATAAGATATGAAAACATATTCTTTTTACATGAATGTATCTCTTGCCAGTTTTTAATATAGGTAGAGTTTCCTTATTGGAATTTCTGTATTTGAGTGCAGATTGTTAGATAAATAGGCTATTGATGTGACTCAAATTTTTAGTCTTAAGATAGATTTTTACTATTTCAACATGGTTTGGATATAAGTATGGTTTGTTGATCTAATTACTATTGGTTCAGCAAATAAGGTATCCTACTTTTCACTCTTTGCACTTTTACTGTACGTTAACAGAATAATGAATATTGTGTATGTCTTCCACATCATCAGCAAGTTATATAGAGATGTAGAAACTTATGGACAGTATATGTAATAATTTGGCTAAGCCACACAGTTACAAGTTCTCATTTCATCCTACCACTAACTTTAAGTACGTGATTATAATTGGATCATTTTTATATTATGTCTGGATTTTGTTTTAGTCTGTGCTATAATATGTGCAATACTGTAATTAACACAATGTTACATTCTCGGTCTTTACATAGTGGCCAGGTCAACCGAGACCTTGTTGCATGCTTCTCATTATGTTTTTCCTATGTGTTAGGGTTGCATGATTGTATTAAAAGGATTATTATGCTACATGAGGGTACTGGAGATAACATTTAGCTTTCTTTAGGTTATTTGCCGCATCTTGTAACGGAATAATGTACATGTCGATATATCTTCGAGGGTATATCTTCAGCATAAAGAGATCTTTGGGCTGTAATGCCAAGTCACTTTGTATTTTTTGTTATGAATGGGACTCTTGCTGCCCTTGTAAGTGCTATGAATGAGTTTTTTATCACATTTTCCATGCGGAGTAAAATATTCAATGCTTTGTGTAGTAATGTTCATGACAAATGAAATATTTCAAGTGGTTTTCGTAAGTATATTATTATGTGATTGCTAGGGGGCTATTTGTGTTGTCTTAATGTTGTTCTACAAATTGAAATGTTGTGTTGTTAGGTACCAGATGACGGCTTACGTCCGACACCGGTAGTACTAATAAAAATCAATTAATGCAGTTCAGTGTCATGAAATTTTTGAAAAACTTTGTAGCGCGACATGGTTAAGTTGCACCGAGCGGGCCCCTGGACTGTCACACTTGTCAGTGGACAGAATAAGCTGTACTCTGCTAGTCGAACCCTATACATTTACTTTTATAAAATTATACAAAATTATTTTATTTAATGGGATGGATTTTTAACCAACATAGCCAGCAAGTATTGCGCTCGTTAAATGTACATTCGTTCCTGATTTGTGATTCCAACTATTTACTGCTGATGAATTCTAATCACTGCAACACTATAAAAGGTTTTACTATTCACAAAAACTTTTACGGTTCTGTTCTGAATACAGTCGCGATAAAACAGCAGATAAAAATAAAGGCGTTCTAGTTAAATACAGGCGAGACGCAACCGCATCGCATGCACTAACTGTGATAATGCCAACTGGTCTGGTACAAGGAAAAGCTTGAGTATCTTTGGACTTTAGCGATAGTATTGACAAAAGCTGTGTGGCTGGGCTTTCCTCAAAAACCCAATACATAAACAGTCAAAATAGAAATAAATACGAAACAGCGCTTGTGTGATTCGCAGATCGGTGGAACAAACGATTCTGCTTCCTCAATGTAACTGACTATAGCGTCAAGGACCATTGCCCGCACGATGAAAGTAAGCATATTCGCCAAATTCTAAATAATAAATTTCAGTCTTAAATAATTCTTTGTCGACAGTTTTTATGTGGAGATTCTTTCACACGTGGGCTCTATCACTAAGGAAAACTCTGATACTTTTTCCGTTTTTAATTAAATCGATTTGCAACGTCATTATGGAGCACTAAATTAACTGAAACGTCGACATTTCTACCAACTTTGCAACTATGGTCATGAGGAGGATTAACTAATACTTTAGTTAATCATCCTGAAAAGGACCGCTGAAAGTCAGTACAAACGTCGGTGTTTTAATTGTTTTAGTGCTCCCTAATGATTCCGCATAAATGCCAAAATTATTTTATTAAAAGTAAGAGCGACTTTAGAAGGCTACGAAATTATACTTTTGCTGTTTTCGTGAGAGCACTGATTACAGCAACTTGTGACTGATATAAAATGGTGGTAGCATACTGCTGAACGGTAGTTAACACGTTTTTGTTAGGTCGCTTTCTTGTCTCTGTATGTTCAGTTCAAATTTTGTTATTGATTCATCTTGACTTACTGATGAGCTAGAGACCGGAAACTTTTCATATAACTCCCAAGTGAATAACAATGCACTATTAACTTGCTCTCATGCCTGGTGTGTGGCAGAGCGTACTTTCTTTTGCTATCTGTTTATCTCATAAATTTTTTTTAAATCGATTGAAAAATTTCACATACATAAGACTAAAAACCAGGAAATAATTATTTAAATAAAAAAATCTTAATGTAACACTTTTAGAAACGTATAAAGTAATTTCTCCTAGGCCCTTACAGAATCCTAACACTATACAGATAGTATGAGTCAGACTTTTTAATTGCTATGACAATACTTGTGAAATTTAATACGAAAAGGTGAGGTGAGGTGAGGTGTCGATAATAGTAGGGAATGTAAAGAATAGCTACCGTTGAGAAAAATCACTGGACAGTTCATATCATTTACAGTGCTAGAAAATTGTCAGTGACGTTTCATGAATGAGTTACCTATTGCATTTTCCCCCGTTTGTAGTTTTAAAATTTACAAACATTGTCATTAAAATTAAAAAACGTACACCAACAAATTTTTAGACTATCTATATTGACTCAGAAATCAGAAAGAGAATAGGAGAAACTATTTTATACTTTTGAGCAGTTTTAAAAACGTGTCGTATTATAAAGTTTTTTTTAATTAATATTAGAAATAGACAGACAACTTCGACTCAAATTGCCGAAACGTTTTATAAATTTTAGTAATCGTGAATGGAGATTTTAAACTGTGATTATGTGAATCATATTTTTTAAATCGATACTTCGATCTAAACCAGAGACGTTATGCACTCATTGTAATCTAATAGGTGTGCAGAAAATATGAAGATGAGAAAAATACAATGGAACGTAGTGATGGATTTACTTACTTGCGCGTCAGTACAATTTCATGTTTTAAATATCTGATTTGAACGGAGGGTATTACGGAAATATGAAAGAAACTCAGATTAGATTGCTGATAGGAGTTAAAAATGTGACAACAGTCAATTTCCGCTCATATTGTTTATTGGGTAAAACGGTTTAGACACTTACGTCAGTCTCAGTAGCCCATGTTGAGAGTTATGCGATTACTGCGTCTGTATGTAGGAGAGAGTTGCCTAAATAGTACGACAGATGAGATTTTCTTTATTGTAGCATAAACAGGAAGTTACAAAATTATTCAAGAAATTCCATCTTCTATTGTAGAATGTTTTTCTTGGTACCTGATTTAAAGAATAGAAATTCTGACAAAAATAAATTCGCTACACTTAATTTTCTAAGCATCCACATGTAAAAATTAGGATGCAGACATGTTCCATCCCTATAAAGTATCACGGAACTTGAAGATATTTAGCAGTCTATGGTTACGGAAATGTTCCATGTTGTAGTCCTTACGTAAATATTTGCAGGGATTACAGTTAACTTTTTCACTCTTTCCCCCACCCCTCCATACTTTTCATAGAACCACATTTTGCATTTCGTGCACATCATCTATTTGGTTATTCGATCGTCCTCGCACAACTCGCAGTACCAGTCCTCTGTTTTACGAAAGAGTTTCTGTGGTGGCTCCCTCACAGAGTTACAAAACACTTCCTCTTCACGGGTGATTCTGTAGTTCTAGTTTTCTTCGCCTTTACTTCGGTTAACTTATTTTCCATAGGCTAATCGTCAGCTCACAGGGTCCTTGGCTCTACCTTGAAGTTTTTCTTGGAATTTTCATCATTTCGCTCGGATTCGGAGATAATTGTTGAACGTACGTCTTAAGCCCGCTGTTTTCCTACCATGGTTTCTGCTTTGACATTAAGGGGCAATCCGTTTCTTTGGCAATGTCGAAAGCAACTTTTCTTACTTCCAACAGTCGTAAACCGAATATTATCTTTTCAAACGTAAGAATATGCTCTTCCAATTCATTTTTAATTATGCTGGAAAACACTTTTTCTGTGAAAAAAAATTCTCATTTTTATTTTTGTTTTTGCCTGTTAATTGTTATATGCCACGTTATCATTTTTTCTTTGTCAACATGCTACAAACGTATCACAACGAATACATTTTCGTCACTGTCGGAAAAGTAGGGTTATTTCATGTGTGTTCAGCCATAAATAAAACATTACGTTGCCAATTACCCTGTAAGAGTAATCCTCTTCCAGAAGTGACAAAAAGTTAGATGACAATTACAACAAAATCAACGCTGTCTTCAGACGGTGTATTCCTCAACACAAAGAACACATAGCTGTCAGCATGGCTCTAAGAATCATGTAGTTGAACCTCGCGTCCTTAACTGTCGGATAGTACATGAAGTACGAACTTAAAAGTAGTGATACAAGTTAGGAGCCAGTGCAATACAGGCAACTCTCCCCTAACAGGAGTGCGCATTTTCCCAGGATTCCTCCAAAAGAACCTCCAGCAGGAGAGCTGAATAGAAGCATGCTTTTACTGCGTACTGACGCAATTATCGGCTAAGAAGTGATATGGAGTAGTGAGCATGACATAAGGGTCTTAACCAACGGATTCAACTGTAGTGAGCACTCTGATACTCTACGCCACCTACATGGTTAGTGTGAACGAAAGGGGTTTTAATGCGGTGGAAATGCGAAATCGAACGCAACGAATGTTCTTTTCACTAAAAGCGTTTTATTAAGTTGGTGCACAAGTTCATAGCGTTTTTCCCTAAGTTTACTAAACACAGCACATACACATGGAAGATACTTTTATCATCAGTATTGTATTCTACTTCACTATTTACATCGGTTTTCCAGCGGTAGGGTAACTTTCGATTCCACGACTGTAAAAAAAACATTGTTTTGAGGTGAGGAACTCGTCGAGCCATATTTATAGCGCATTTTCATCCACGAGGGAAGTTCATTGAATGTTGTTCGATAGCGAGCGGAAAAGATGAAAATCTGAGGCCACAAGAAGAGGTGAATACGATGCGCCTGGAATGACTTCCTAACCTAACTCCTTTATATTGTTTTCTGTCAGTCTAGCAGTCATCAGGGAAACATCGCTTCACGAGGTCTTTCTGGTCGTTGTTCTGGGACTGCGTCCGAATTTGGAGGACGCGCTCATATCTTTGTACGGGGAGTTGCTCAACCGTTCCTGTTTTCTTCTTTATGTTAGCAGAAAGACACCATTTCCCTTCGTCAGTAACGATACATGACAGGAATGGTAGGAGTTGTTCAGGAGCCGACTGATGACGAATAAGTAGAGATGCACATATGGCCACCCACCGATATTTGTGATTTTAGCTTATGGTGTGCGGTATCTACACACTCTATTTCTGAACCTTCCCCACTGCATGAAAATGTTGCGTCACGGTGCAATGATCACAGTTCATCACATTTATCAGTCCTCGAGTACAATGACTTGGATCATTGTGGATTAATGCGTTTAAACCATCTTCATCCAACCGCGAAGGTCTTTCTGAATGTGGAGAGTCACTAATGCCAAATCGATCCTTCTTAAAACAACAAAACGATTTTTTTTGCTTTACTTTGTTCGGTGGCATTATCCCCACACACTGCGCAAGTTTTTATAGCTGCCCTGCTTTGGTGTCACCCATCTACTGAACTGAAACAGAACATCTTTATCTACAATAATGATGGAAGCAGAAGAAATGAATTAAGATTCGTGCCACGGCGGGGACTCGAACCCGGGTCTTCTTGCCTACTAGGCAGAAATGCTAACCATTACACCACCACAGCACTATGGTCATCATTGCTGCAGGAACTACCGAAGTCGAGTGCCCTCCCGAACATAAACTTCAATTCATACCTTCAGCTTATTTTCCGCCGTACGTTTTCACTATTGACGACTAGAATAGGGTCGTTCGTGCAGCTATATCCACTGTAGTGCTGCGGTGATGTAATGTGTAGCATTTCTGCCTAGTAAACAAGAAGACCTGGGTTCGAGTCCCGGCCGTCGCACAAACTTTAATTCATTTCCTCTGGTTCCATCATTATCGTAGGTAAATATGAGGAAAATTTAATTACAAGATCACCTATGGCGCAGGACTTTCCCATTCAAAAAAATGGTTCAAATGGCTCTGAGCACTATGGGACTCAACTGCTGAGGTCATTAGTCCCCTAGAACTTAGAACTAGTTAAACCTAACTAACCTAAGGACATCACAAACATCCATGCCCGAGGCAGGATTCGAACCCGCGACCGTAGCGGTCTTGCGGTTCCAGACTGCAGCGCCTTTAACCGCACGGCCACTTCGGCCGGCGACTTTCCCATTACGTCCAACGCTGGGGTGCTATTCAACTGCCGGAGAGCCATGGCAATAGTGAAATAGTGACAATGTAAGGGGGGGGGGGGGGGGCATAAGCTGAAGATTTGAAATGAAGTTCGTGTTCGGGAGGGCACTCGACTTCAGTTGGTTGTGTAGCACTGTTGCTTATAGTGCTGCTTGGGGTGTAATGGTTAGCATGTCTACCTAGTAAGCAAGTAGACCCGGGTTTGAGTCCGGGCTGTGGTACAAATTCTAATTCATTCCTTCTGCTTCCACCATTATAGTAGATAAAGATGAGGCTTAAATGTCTCTGGGACTATTTAATTGTAAGATGAAACAGAACAACATGTCGGAAAACGTTCCGATTTCTACAGCGTCCACAGCCCCACTCTGTCTCCAAATAAGAAAATGACAATATGTATGCTCAAATAGCAGCTGTTAAATACAAATAGAATAGGACGACAAATAAACGCTTAGTAACCGGAATACCAAAATGCAAAACAACAACGTTACGAACTTATAGACCAACCTAACATTTCCCAGGACGATATGGGGAGACTGCATCATCACAGAGCAGCTACAGTAGCAACGAAACCGTAAGTAGAGAACGGAAGCACAGGTGAGGACTACCGTTAGACGCTGTGCGCAGTGCGGCACGGGAGGAGCATAAGGCGACCTCGCTGTGGTTTCCGGAAATGTGGCGCTCAAGAGAGCGAGCAGCAGGCGGCGGCCAGAGGAAGCGTTTCCCCGCACAGGATGTCGCCTGCGACCTGGATGCCCGCGGTACCAGAGCCATTGCAACTGCGCCACCGTAGGTAACGGCCCATGACAGCGCACGGTACGACGATACCACAAGCGTGGCAACTTCTACGCCAAAATTCGAATTACCTGCAACTACCTACTTTTCACATTTAACTTTTCAAAGCGCTCAACGTTAGCAACTGTTCCGTTTCGTTGCGAAGTTGAAGATCTACTACACACCGCTGAAAAATAAAAGAGGTAGCGAGCGATTTTTTTTTCCCAATGAGGTCGAGTTTTTCAACGTCTTTTACTTGCGATAACTGTACTGAATGCTGCCATTGTGTAAGTTGTGTTGGAAAGATAGACGTTCAACGCAGGGTTCGCTGTCGACGCCGAGATCATTAGAGACACCGAAGGATCGCACATGCTTGGCAGAAGAAATTGGACATGATACTGTCCTCAGGTTATTTAGGAAAGCTGTGGGAATACAGATAAATATGGATTCGTACTATGTTTCGAACAATTAAGACACCATTGTCTTTAAAGACTGCTCCAAATCCTAAGGTTTAAGTGTACGAGGCGTGTTTTTTAAGTAAGCACCGTTTAGAAATTAAAAAAAAGACGTCCTAAGATATCTCAATAATTTTATTTTTACATGAAATCCTGTATCTTAATCTACGCACTGACGCCATTACAGTATGATTCTTCCTTGTTCACGTTGTGTACTGAGTGTTTAAGATGCCTCCGATAATCGTGAGTCCCGCCGACTGTGAAGTACGGGCTGTTATAAGATTTCTTAGTGCTAAAGGCCTAAAAGTGATCGATATTCATCGTGAGATCTTTGCAGTTTACGGAGAAACCATTATGAGTGATGGAATGGTAAGAAAGTGGGTGAGAGCATTTAAAGTGGCTGCACAAACGTGCATGATGAACAACGGAGTGGGCGTCCTTCGGTCGTTAATGAAAGTTTGGTGCAGGAAGTGGACAATAAGGTGAGAGAAATCAGACGCTTTACGATTTCCTCCTTGCGGGATGACTTTCGTAATGTTCCTCGTAGTGTTTTGTATGGTATTGTGATCGAGCACTTGAATTACCGAAAATTGTGAGCACCGAAAATGTTGACGGATGTCCACAAAACCAAACGTTTAGACAGTGCATTGACTTTCCTTGAGCGGTACCACAACGACGGTGGTGATTTCTTAAGCCAAATTGTTACGGGCGATGAAACATGGGTGGCGTACGTCACACCAGAATCAAAGCAACAGTCCATGGAAGTTGAGCAAGGACATCGTTTTGCTGCAAGATAATGCCCGTCCGCATGTGGCGAATCAGACCAAAGATTTCATCACATCTTTTCGATGGGAAACTCTAGATCATCCTCCGTACAGCCCCGATCTTGCGCCCAGTGACTGCCATCTGTTCCTGCACTTGAAGAAACACCTGGGCGGTCAGCGTCTTCAAGACGATGACGACGAAGTCAAAGCAGTGGTGATGCAGTGGTTAACAAGTCAAGAGACAGACTTCTATGAGGAGGGTATTCAAAATCTGGTAAAACGTTATGACAAGTGCCTCAATATTGACGGAAATTACGTAGAAAAGTAGATTAAGGTGCAGGCTTTCATGTAAAAATAAAATTATTGAGATATCTTAGCACGTCTTTTTTTAATTTCAAAACGGTACTTACTTAAGAAAAACACGCCTCGTACTATTCTGGTGACACCAGAAAGTTGTTGATATTGTCAAACACTTAAGAGGACTGTAACACCGCCCGACAGCTGCGAAATATGTCACGTGACATCCACGATGGTGCTTATGTAACCGAAAACCTTACGGCGTAGGAGCGGATCCACGGAGGGGAAGGGGTGGACAACTACCGTTCTGCTTTCAGAGTCTATTAGTTCCCATCGTTCGGCTATAGTCTTGTCGGAAACCTTTTCACATAAATAACCTGACAACAAATGACAGTTCGGACAATGCACTGCCCCATTATACCTTGTGTAGGCGATACTACTGCCATCTGTATATGTGCATATCGCTGTCCCATGGCTTTCGTCACCTCAATGTGTAGCGTATCTGTCCAGTGTTGCAAGTCGAGCGCAAGCATCGCTCGTTGCTTCAAAACAACACTTCAGAGTAGATGAACTTATGCAACCCGACCGATTGCAATACTCGCTGCTTTAACACTGAATATCAGGAGTAAATAAGTCTTACTGACGCAGCACGAACAGTTCCAAACCTCGTCGCTTCGACAAAAATAATGTATCTTTTTGTAGGCCACTGTGCGCTAGAACAACGGTGACATAGTGGAATGAACCAAGTGGAAGTAAAACAAGTTATAATCGATTTTTAATGGGTCTGACATGTAGAAGGATCTTGAAATATGAGTCAAGATTGAGATTATCAGTTATTTGTTTGAATTAGTGATCGAGATAAATCGCAATGAGATTAACAGCGAGCAAAGCTGTGCATAATTCAAAGTAAATTTCAAAATGACCTTTACGTAATGGAACACTACGTATGTGGAGCTAGTGGAACAAGATCTGCTTATCAGGGCAGCTCTCATACTCAAAGTCAACGTTCCACCAAGGGGCTACAAATATAACCTAAACAAGCAGCACAAGTTGCATGACAAAGTAAGCAAGCGATGAGCTACACAGAAAATGGATCACACTACCGCAGTTGCACTAATTACATTCCTTTGAACAGCTACTGCGCGTCGACCAATACCAAACGGTGGCTACGAAAGACGGCCGCTGTCCACATCTCAACCGGAAATATAATGCCCAGGTTCCAGGCTCGCGGCCCTCAGCTTCCTTACTCTCTAAAAAAAAACTCCAACGTGACAGGCAAGAATTGTTGTTAATTTTATGAAAATCAGAGGTAAATGAGCATGTAACTTTCCTCCTTTTGCGTAAAGGACGTACAATACAGAACACGAATTTAGCACTGGGCCAAAGCAGTGCCTTCATGATTGATAAAACGCACGCACATAAAACTGTGTATCCAGAGTGACGCAGTACTATTGTCTGAAACAAATTATTACATCACAAAAGACTCTTCCACGCTGGCGAGATAGTGCCGTGGCGTTTGAACCTTTGAATCTACTCAGAACAGAAAGAACGTCGTGCTCAGTTATTCTGTGATTCTGTGGGGTGGCCGTGGCTTACACTGACGCCAGGGGTGCAGGCTTTCATTAGCGGTGGACTGGGTAATTGCCCGAGTTCCTCAAAGTGCTCATCCCCCTCCCCCCCCCTCCCCCCTAAAAGTAGGCTTTCTCGTCCTAATGAGATTCAGTAGCTGTATTTCTGCCGACAAAGGAGGTTGTGGAGACGCTTCTGTCCGACCGAAACTCACTGTGGCGAGTGCAGGGCTGCCTTGTGAGATATACTGCCCTAGAACACTCACAAGGTAACCGTGAAATAGCCGCAGAAAAATGAAATAACATTTCGTAGGGATCTGTGACAGTAAGGTCATATTGGGACAGGGAAGTTACAAATGGTTCGAATGGCTCTGAGCACTATGGGACTTAACATCTGAGGTCATCAGTCCCCTAGAACTTAGAACTACTTAAACCTAACTAACCTAAGGACATCACACACATCCAGGATTCGAACCTGCGACCGTAGCCACCAAAGTCTCGTCATTTCTCTCACGCTCCCTACCACTGTTAGTAAAAGGAAAATTTAACGTGGTTGTGTACCTCTTAATGGGGATGTGGCTAACGGACTTAGGATACCAGCTTTATATCCACTTGTGTCTAATTTCTAGCTTTGGAGGCCTGGAGCTTCCTGTTACAGTGGAAACTCATCAACCGAGATCGCGGCTACAATCTCAGCAGGGCATGGGAACCAGCATTGAGTCTAATTACAAAGACGCTCAGCAAAGGAAACAAACAGGCGACTAGGGCGAACGAGGGAATTACACCGACGCCACCAAAGACGCCTGCGCCAGCGTCTCACCGACCGCTGACGCGCGGGCGCGGACCGCAGAGAGAACGAGGGCAGGGCATTTAAGACTGCCGCCCGCCGTCAGGAGCTAACATTCGAGGGTTGGATTCCCTCACTTCCTCATCGAGGACTCGCACTGCCTGGGCTACTCTCAGGGTGTATCTTCGACGTGGAAGAGCCCCACCCTTTCCTTGCCGTGTTTGCACGCCGTCACTACTGCTCGCCGTCCGGTCCTTCTCGCCGCCGTCTGATCGCCGCCTGCCGCCGGTACTTGCCGCCGCCGCCTGGTCGCCGCCGTCTTCGCCCCCTCTCGCGCGCCAGCACCATGTCCCAATCCACCACCACTATCATTTTCACCTCTCCCTCCGCTGCTCCAACCACCATCACATGGAGCTCATCCTCCACCCCCCTTCCCGCCCCTTCTCTCCCTGTCCACCCCACCCCTGCGCCATTTTTGTCTGTAACGACCCCCAACTCGCCCTCCCCTATCACTGTCGCCCCATCGACAGCTACCGACTTTCCGCCGCTCCCTGCACCGCCTCCGACAGGCTCCAAGCCAGCACAGTTTTTGGCTCGACGTTCCACAGTCTCTGTGACACCCACGCCCCCTCCCTCTGCGTCATCCGCTGCTCAGGGTGGTACTGCCCCCCACCATCTCCCCCTGCCACCCCTCCCCCAGCCCCCTCTCCACCCTGTCGTGACCACAAAACCTTCCAAGAACCCAAATGTTGACCCTTCCCCCGAAATCTCCTCCATGAAAACCCCCGATCCCTGTGACCCACCGACCCCAATGGACGCGACCTCGACCCCCACCCCTGCCACACTGGCCACCCACACTTTTGTCCTCTCCACTCCTGACCCTCAATTCCTTGTTGCCCACTCCCTCACCCTAGCCATCCGGAAATACTACCCCAATGGCCCCATCTCCCTTCTAATTCCAATGCTTCCTTCCACACTGATCTCCTCTCTGCATCTCACATACCCAACTTGGCCAACATGCAATCCTCACTCCCTACCACACCCTGTCCTCTCCCCATCAGCCTCAATCTCCCTGACATCCGCCAACCTTCACCACTGTGATCACGAAGCTTAGCCCCGTGGTCACGGAGCCTGAAATTTTGGCAGAAAACTCCCAGCCTGACATCGAAATCCACTAGGCCCGTCGCATCTTCAATGATGCCAGGCCAACTTTTCTCATGTGGATATTCACTGAATCCTCCTCCTCCATTGACCGCCTCCTCACCGAGGGAGCCATCATCTACAATCGCCGTCATAAGGTGGACCCCTCCCATTGCCCAGTCCAATCCTACTGCTGCCAACGCTGCCCCACATACAACAACCATGTTACCTCTGCCTGCAAGAACCCCTCTACTTGTCCCTACTGCAAAGCTTCACACTTCCTCAAGAACTGCCCCAACCTCACCTCTCCCCCCTCCTGCAACACCTGCAACGAACCACATCCTACCTACTCCTCAAAGTGCAAAGCAGAACCTCCTCCAGTCATCCCTGAGCTCACCGTCCCTGTCCGTCCTGTTGATGACCCCATCCACCCCAACAACTCGCTCCGACCTCCACCTACTGCAGAGGACATCATTCGTTTCATCACCATTGTGCTCCAAAACATCCACCCCTTCCAGCGCTCCCACACCCTTTCCCAAATCGCCCTCGCTGCCTGTTCCATCTTCCATCTTACCACCTATGCCACATACTCCGTCAACCAGGCCCACTTCACCTTCACCCCCCTCACCACCCTCGTCTAACTCTCCCCTCCCATGGTACAAGAACCCTACCCTATCCTGTACCACAATATTCGCTCCCTGCCCACCCACAAACTCCTCTTCCTCCACACCCTCCGTCAGCACCGCTTGGATGCCTTTGTCCTAAATGAAACCTTCCTTCAACCCCGTATCTCCATCTCCACAGCTCCTTACACCCTTCATCGCACCAATAATCCGTACTGTGGTGCGTGGCGGAGTTGCTATAGGCCACCTCAAGCACCTCCCTGTCCGGCCCCAACCTCTCCTCAACAATCCTGCCTAGCATCTCACCCTCAGCCTCTTCTTCCCCACCCTTACCATCACCTGTGCCACCATTTATGTCCGCCCTCGCACCCCCATCCTGTACGATTTCCTGGCCCACATTGACCGCACCTTCTCCACCTATGTGATTGCCGCCGACCTCAATATCCACAGCCGTGATCCTGCCAACCTCCAGCAGTGGCATCAGTTTCTCACCACCCTCCAGGGAGACCTGGTTCCCCTGCTTCAGCACACCCGACCCGAATCCAACACCACTCCTGATGTGGTCCTTGCCTTTCCCAACCTCCTTGGGCGCATCACTGCAGATGTCCTTGACCTCATTGGCAGTGACCATGCTCCTGTTCTCCTCACTATCTCTAGTGGTCGCCATCCCCACAACGCTCCTCGCCCCGACATCCCTCCAAACTTGTCAATGATTACTCCCGTGCCCACTGGGATGCTTACCGGGACTCCATTCACGCCCAGGTTGACGGCCACGATCTTACCCTCCACTCTCCTGATGACATCTCTCGCACTGCTGCCTTCCTGTACCAGACCTTGTCTGGCGCCGTCGCCACCCATATCCCCACCAAAGCCATCCACCAGTACTGCCCCACCCTGCCTCCACAGGCTGTTCTTCTCCTTCGTGAGTCCCACCGCCTCTATTGCTCTTTTCTCTGCAGTCGTGACCGGGATACACTTACCCACCCCTGGGAATTACGACGACACTTCCGCAACCTGCTTACTGCGAAGAAACACCGTGCCTGGCGCCAGACATGTACCCAACTCAACACCATGCTCCCCATAAACTCTTACAAGTATTGGTCTACTTTCCACCGCCTTACTGGGAACCGCCCCGCCCCCCAGTACCCTCTCCTCCTTGATGACCGTCCCTTTCCTGACGACCTAAGTAAGGCCAACCACTTTACCTCTCACCTCTCAGATGTTTTTGTCCATCCCAGATGATCCCCACTTTGACTATTCCCTCTTCCCTGACGTCATGGACCGTATGAATACCTCTGTTCCTCCCCTTGCTCCTAGCCTCCAGTACTTGGGCCACACACCACCATCTGAACTTAACACTCCCATCACTACACAGGACATCAGCCTTACACTCTGCACTAAACGCAACACTGCTCCCAGCCACGTCTGCATTATCTACCACCACCTCAAACACTGCCCTCCCTCCTTACTTTCAGTCCTTGCCACCCTCCACAATGTCATCCTTGCCACTGGCTTCTATCCCATCCTGTGGAAAACCTCCCATATCCTGGTGTTCTCCAAACCCAATAAGTCTCCATCTGATGCCTCTTCCTATCGTCCTATCTGTCTCACATCGGTGTTCAGCAAGCTCTTGGAATCCATCCTTTCCTGGCGCATCCGTCACCACCTCCACCAAAACCACCTCCTCCCGACACCCAGTGAGGCTTTCGACCTTCCTTCTCTGCCGATGACCAACCCCTCCGCCTCACTCATCTCGTCTCCCTCCAGCTTAACTCCTGTCGCTCCGCCATTTTTGTCTCCCTCGACCTCGAAAAGGCCTATGACAGTGTCTGGCATCCCGGTCTCCTGTTTAAACTCCAAACCTATGCCCTTCCTGTCAACTACATCTGTCTGATGGCCTCCTTCCTCTCCAGCCGCCCCTCCTATGTTACCATCTACAATGCCAATTCCCACACCTTCTATTCCTCTACAGGTGTGCCCCAGGGTTCTGTCCTCTCCCCTCTCCTCTACCTCCTGTACATGGCAGATATGCCCCAACCCCCTCCCCCCTCCAGTACACATCTTGCAATATGCCAATGACACCGCATTCCTCGCCCTCGCTCCTACACTCCAACGTTCCCAACGACTTCTACAGAATCACCTTGATCTTTTTGCCGCATGGTGTAACCAGTGGCTCCTAAAAATCAATACTTCCAAGACCCAGGCAATCAACATAGGTCGTATCACTCGCTCCTTCCAGCTCCTGGATTTCTCTCTTACCGTCTGCACCCGTCCTGTCCGCCTCACCCCCACCCTCACCTACCTTGGCTTCACCATTGACCGTCACCTCACCTGGATCCCTCATCTCTGCTCCATCCAATCCAAAGCTCACAACTGCCTCCGACTCCTCAAACTCCTCTCTGGCCGGACATGGGGGTTGCACCCCTCTACCATCCTCCACACCTACAAATCCTAAATCCGTCCCATCCTCTGTTATGCCAGTCCCACCTGGATATCTGCCCCTCCCAAATTCTATAAGTCCCTCCAGATCCTTGAGCGTCATGCACTCCGCCTCGCCTTCCGTACACGCCTCCCATCCCCCACACAGATCCTCTATGACCTCATTCATTTCCCTCATCTGCTCCTATTCCTCGAACATATCTGCATACTCTACACCTCCCACTGCCTTGATCCCCCTCACCCCCTGGTTGCTCCTCTCCTCTCCCATCCCCACCCCCTGCCACGCCTTCACTGTTGTGTCCCCATCTACCCTCCATCTCTACACCCTTCATCTCCTTTCCCAAGATGGCTTCCATCAACTCCCCCTCCCGGATGATGCCCTCTCTCCCTCCATCTATCCCTCCTATCAACTCTGATCCCCATCGCCCTCCTTACCTCCGTCCTTTCCCTGGGCTCCCTCTTCCCCCCCTTCCATCCTGTTTTCTCCCCACCAAACCACTCCCTACCTCCGTTCTCCCCCCCCCCCCAAGTCCTTTTGTATTCCGCTCCTCTGCCTTCCCCACTTCCTGCCGCATCTGCCCAGCACCCCCCCCACCCCTCTTATGGGTCCTCATCCTCCATCGGCTCCTTTCCCGCCTCCCCCCCTTCGCTTTTCCTCTCCTTCCACCCTTTTTTATTTTCCCATCATCTGTCCAGTTTCCCCCCACCTGCTCTCGGCTGTGGTATGTCACATTTGCCAACTTTTTAGTGCAGTGTTCCAGTGACTGTTCAGTGTTGTTCGTCTTTCTCGTGTTGCGAACAGAAACCATGCTGTCGCTAGGTGTGAATTTTATGTCTTTTGCGAACAGAAGCCAGACTGTCGCCGTCTTTTTTTAAATTGTCTGTCTATTGTTTTACCTGTCTACTTCGTATGTATTTTATTAGCATCATCATCCCTCTGTTCTATGTTTTAAGTTCCACAACTTTTTTTTTCGCCATGTTACTCTTTAAGTCTCCGATTTTATCGCCTGTTTTTATTATTAATTCTCTTCATCTTTTTAACAAAGTCTGTAGGCTGAAGGGCGGCCTACTAAGCTGCTGCCAGCCCGCCCCCTTCGGGGAGAATCGAAATTCAATAAAGAAAAAAAAATAAAAAATCAGGAGCTAAGTTCCTAGGCGTCACTCTGGATCGGCGCTTGACGTGGAAGGCGCACATCAGGGAAGTAAGGGGTAAAGCGCTTGGCAGATTGCACTTGTTATACCCCATACTCAACCCAGCGACGACCCTGCCCCCACACTGCGGCATAACTCTGTCCCTGACACTAATCAGGCCAGCATTAGAGTACGCTGCTATGGAGTGGGGCAACGCGACCGACTCGTCCATCGCAAAGCTGCAAACGGTCCACACCAAGGCGCTTGGTTTAGCGCTTCACCTGCCACGAGAGAGAACCGGAGAACTCCACAGAGTAGCAGGAGTACCGCTGCTCGAACACCGATTCCGGCAAGCGGCGCATCGTTTTTATGCGGACGCCCGGATGTCGGAGAACGACCTCGCACGCAACCTGGGCAGCCAAGAGCACTGGCGCCCGACCACAAGGTGGCCAGACCAGTTGCTGGAGTAAAGGAACGCCGCAACATGAGCTAGAAGAACTAATAGAAGCACCGCAACCGTGAGGAAGATTCAGACGAGAAGACGACATCTAACATCCCCAGGAAGAAGTAGGAAGGGCGTGATCCACCCATCCTACAACTCACCGGAGTGTGAAGCTTCGTGAATATGATGCGTAGTGTAGGAGCTCAGTTCGTCAGTGCACCTGACGGCGGCGACATGCCTGATCGCAGAAATGTTGTGCCCATTGGCATTATACCCATGAACTGTTCGAGCAAGAGGCATATCGTTGACACAACAGCTGGTCGTAATAGTAATGTGCAGACGGGGCGTGAGTCGTGCTTGGGTAGCTCAGACGGTAGAGCACTTGCCCGCGAAAGGCAAAGGTCCCGAGTTCGAGTATCGGTCCCGCACACAGTTTTAATCTGCCAGGAAGTTTCATGTCAGCGCAGTGTGAAAATCTCATTCATGTACAGTCCAATCACATGACCATCCGGAATACCTGACCACACAGTAATACCACATCTGTGTTGGAATCCCTGGACGTGTGTGGCATGTGGGATTTATCTGCCCAGACACGGCTGTTTCGAGAATTGAGAACACAACCTCTAATAAGTGTACACACATCTGTGAAGAGACAATAGGGATGACACCTTAGGACGCTGAAGGTTCTACAGGAAGCATTGCGCTCCCAGAGTTTAAGGAGCACTCCTTTTCTCAGTTGTAACCAATATTTCGTTAACAGACAACAGTGTTATCTCTGTTGTTCATTCAGCATTTGACGTCAGGAATAATGAAGTATGTTATCTACCATCGTCGGTAAAATTTACCAAAAAAAAACTATATTCACACCGAATATTATGTTTGGTGTGTTGTCACACTGGTTGCTACTAGTACTTTCACGAATCATCATATTTATTTGAGTTTCTAGTATTGTTCTTGCTGTTACATAGTGAGTATTGCACATTTGAAGGTTATGAGGAGTGTTTCTTAAACGTTTATGACAGTTTGTTTTCTTTGGATTTCAAAGACGGATGAAGAAAAATGGTGCAAATGGCTCTGAGCACTATGGGACTCAACTGCTGAGGTCATAAGTCCCCTAGAACTTAGAACTACTTAAACCTAACTAACCTAAGGACATCACACACATCCATGCCCGAGGTAGGATTCGAACCCGCGACCGTAGCGGTCGCGCGGTTCCGGACTGTAGCGCCTAGAACCGCTTGGCCACTCCGGCCGGCACGGATGAAGACAGTAGAAACGTCTAGATACAATTGTGCCGTATATGTGGTGAGTTTTCTCGAAGAAATCACTTGAGTAACAGTTTTCTCGTTTCAGGTAGGATTGTTTTTCCGTGAACTACTCGCCACGTTGAAGAAAACCAACGAGCTTTGAAGAGGACGTTTTTACAGTCTACCACTACTGCCTACGACAGTGCTCCCAGTAACTGGCAAATGTCTTGAACTGCGAACATTTAAACTTTGTGTGTCACTCACATTTAGTGGAATGATGGAAAGGGAAATCGGCTGTGCCCCTTAAAATGAAAAAGTCCAATAATTTGCCTCAATCGAGTTGAGGAAATACCAGATAACCTAAATCAGGATGGTCAGGTGGGGATTTGAAGGATAACAAATTGATTCCATAAAAAGAAAAAAGTGTTAGCACTAAAAAAACTAATTCTCACTTGAAAGCAAGTGTGAATCCATAATATATAATACTAATTTTTCTCTTATTTGTAACTTATATTTTTGTATAAACTAACGAAAAAATCCTGTCAAATGTGCGGTGTACTGATTAAAATGACTTGTAGCTTGTCCTTATAACGTTATTATGAATGACTATTTTAATGACACATGAAGTACCTGTAACATGTGAGTGTTCGAATTGTCAGGACTTAATACAACTTTTACTTCTTTTCACTCACGTTTGATATTCAAGCAGAATTGCAGAGCCACCAAATAAGAACGAAACTGTGGCATCGATGGTAGACCCGTAAAGAAATCCAGTTAGCAAAGAACTCAATATCACATGTAAAGAAGCCTGATTAGGCATACACGTAAGCCTGAAGGTTATGTCAGTATAAAAAGATACAAGCTTTAACAAGGATGCAGGCTTGCAAATTGTTAACTTTTTTAGTTTTAGATCTAGGGATTTCTAAACAGAGTTTGCAAGAAGATTTAAAATGAAAAAGTTAACGTTTCCTCCTGTTTTTCGATTTGAAAACTTGTAACTCAGTGAGGTAAGAGACAAAATTAACGTAGTACTTTTTTAATTCCATACAAATGTTATCTTTAACCGCAACCCTTTACTCTACCTCTTCCTTTACCTATTACCTAGATCAGTAGCGAGATTCGAATCCACCGAGAATGCAGTTTCGCTTCACAAAAGAGAACTTTAGCACTTGGCTAACGAGCCAGTGCCGCCTACAGTCCACTCTCAGTGCCACAAAATTACCTGCCATCATGCAAAGTGGGTTTATGTCAGCTAAGAGCGGCAGTCACGCTAAATAGGACAGACAGGCCGCCAGATCTGTGGTGGACTCAGTGAACACCACACAAGCTGGAGATTAAACAAACCAGATTAATCCGCTTGTGAACGTTAATTGAACCAGAACCACAAATATATAACAGTTGTAAAAGAACTACGCTTAGGGAAAGGGCGAAAACCTCACTTAATAGGAAATAGTAAAAAGTAAAAAACAGGTGATGGTACCCTCACATTCACTACCTAAAAAGACTCACTCTAATTACTCCCTCCTTTTAGAAAATACTGCGACTTGTACATAAGAGTGGACCTCTGCACATAGCTCTATCTCTAATACTTGATTAGTGACAGTCACCGATTGTGTTATCCTAACGGATGCCAACAGGTTATACAATACGAATTAAACAGTGTCAAACTGATGATCAGAGATAACCTTTCTAGTTTAATTTGAGAATCGGCATTTTAAGAAGCTGACATGATTTTATCTTGACTTGGTTGACATCTTTGGATTCAGTTTTATACTAGAAGATGTGTTAGAACCCGAAACCTAAGTGGCACAAAGAAAAACAAAATTTAATAAAACCACGCAAAACTTATTTCGTTCAGATAATACAAAACACGATGCTGAATCAATGATAGACTTTAAGCTACCCTTCTCTTCAGTTCGACTCATTGCGAAATATCAACTTCATAGTTTTCATCTTTAAGATTTTTTGATACTGTTTCAATAATCATTACGTAATTATAAACACAAGCATGTAATATCGCAAACACATAAATATCTCCGAATTTTTCTAATACATTTCCATAATATTTCTGCAGAAATATACACATTCAGAAAATACTATCAGGTAGAATCGTGTAACTGTCTAGGTGTGCTGCAGCCTGCCCTCAAGGCAGTGTCCAGCAACCCTGAGAAACAGATGGCTGGTGGTGCAGGTTCCAGACAGCAGCGTCAGTTCCAGATGTTTAGAGCCCGTCCCAGAAATTTCTCCTGCTGCTGGAACACTTGAGACTCGGCGACAGCACAGAATAATTCGAATTTAATTCGCTGACTGCGATTAACTTGGTATATTAGGTACTGTCCGTCTACTCAATAGTGGCATACGCGAAATTGCGCCGTAAGGGGCCTGTACCTGGATTTCCCGAATATCGGATCGGTCGCCATAACCACGTCGAATATCAGTGTAGGCTCCATAGACCGACCCAAACTTACTAGCCTAGGCGGGCACACAACGACAATAGCACCAAAGGAAAAATGCACCTATTGGAGCACAAAAATTGCGAATATGTTCCTGTATGTTTAAAAGACTCTGACTGAAGAGTGAGGTACCGGCTGCCATATTCTACCTTCCTCACCACCTTTAAGAATGTTCCCTTTTTTTTAACATTTAACTCACCTCAAACGTCCACAAACATCCCTAATTATAACTCAGTCACACCCTCTAGTCCATCGCTGTGAGTATCTCCTACCATCCAGTCCCAGTTGCCCTTTCTCAAACACTCAGTACAACTGTTTTTACTATCTTTTTGTGTCTCTCTGTTATTGTCTCGTGTGTCACAGCAATAGTCGTCTTCGTTCTGACCTACTGATATATATTCCTCTCACTGTCACTGCCTCCCTCATACTCTCTCTAATTGCCAATATCTCATTCGTTTTTTCATGCTGCTGCAGTATCTTCTCACTATTCTCTCTTCCTCCTTGTAATTGTTATATACTCCGTCTCTCATTATTACTGGCTCTCACTCACTTCCACTTTCTGCTTGTCTTTATTCCTCTCCCACTGGCAATGTCTCCTTCATTATTTTCCTAGCACTGTTCTGTCACTGGTAAGTACGTTCCACTGCTACCCTGTCCCTCACCTTCTCTCACACTGCCAACACCTTCTTTGCTCTTTCTATAACACAACCATTATATATTATCTTCAATTACTTTTCTGTCTCTTTGCCACTGCCACTGTCTTCTTCTCTATCAGCATAAAAAAGTGCAAATAGATACCCATGCCAAAATTTTTCGAAACTTTTTAATGGTGCAGAGGAGGGTAGAATGAGGCAGCTGGTACCCCACTTTTCAGCCAGAATCTTTTAAATAGACACGAATACATTCGAATTTTTGTGCTGCGATAGTAGTATTTTTCCGCTGCCTCCCTTTTGGGGATTTGGTCGAACAAATAAATAAATGTAATGAACAGGCAATTACTCCCCTCCAGGGAGCCAGAACTCTCATCCAGTGTGGCTCACCTCCTTCACGTCAGGTGCGTGAGTCAGCCAAATGTGGGCTTCTGTCGTCTGTAGGACTGATCGTAGCCTGTTATGCCTATCGTCTAGGTTTGATTTCCACTTCACGCAATCATTTTTAACCAGTATGAACAACTCCTCTTCACCTCTGGTAACGCCAAGTAAAGAAGGCAGGATTGCACCACGGTCCCACATCCACATTAAAAATGATGTCCCTTCGCTGCTGACACAAGCAGAGTCGGTTTAAGTAGAGTCATGACAGAGGCGAAAAATCGCGCCATGTAATAAGCCCATCACCAGTAAGTTTCCTTGCATTACATACTTTTTTTATCAATCCGTCGTCATGAAGGTTAAAGGTACTTATTTCTTATTTTATTCGAACTTGACACTTTGAAAATATGATTGAGGTGGGAACTCTGATTTGCCTTTTCGCACGAACTAACCCATCGGTACGACAGATTTCCATCATTTTGCTGTTTACTCGAATTCCAAATTCCTCGAGGCACCCACGAAAGGCGCATGACGAATGTCTGCGTACAAATCTCAGTCCAACACAAACTGTCTTATTATGTTACTTTAAGTTCTAGCATGTGCATATCTAACTACTAGTCAAAAGTTATTTTTATTTCTAGTGACTCTACTTTCGTTCTCAACTATAGTGAAAGGAGCAAGTTACGACTCACAGTCGCATACAGAAATTTTCGTCACATTGTTTCAGGTCAAACAAGTCACTCCTAGCTACTTCGGAAAGGCAGTAGGAAGTTAACGTCTATTCTTGGGTAATCAACAGCGAAGATATATGCGACATTCGGTTCTCAAACTGTACATAACTTTCCGTGACGTCAGTTTTAGTCCAGACGTGTGCATATCTCGCAGCTACTAAAATAAATGGCGATAAGACAAAATAAATAGTTTCGTTATTTCTGCCACAAACATCTCGATACTGGTGAAAAAATTTGATGTCGAACATTTCACTATGCTTAATTAATAATCCTATTGGGTGCTGGGTTCGATCCCCATCGAACACGAAACGTTACGTCATGTCATTTTAAGTTTAAACATGCACGCACTTTGTTACTTACGAATTAAAACGAATGAAACCATATTTAACATCTTCTGTGTTTAGTTAGGAGGAACAGTGGTCGCTGGATAGGGGCCCTGGCCCAGTACAAAAATTTTTCATGTTACTTGAAACTGAAACTTACTGACTGACACTTGCCAAAAAATAGACATTTTACCTCTTTTTGCTTTTAGTCAGCAATGACGATCGGTACTGTGTTCGAATTTTGATCAGACACGAAACTTTTGTTTGGTTAGCATAGACTGTAAGTGATGGGCTTGAATCAACATCCAGATCAAAACAGTTCAAAATGTTATTTAAATCTCAAACATGAGCACAACTAAGTGCTCATGAATCCCTTAGTTTCTTAATGTCACTCTGTGCTAATAATAAGGTAATTCAGGACTGTCGAATTGTGCTCAGATTCACTTTTCATTATGAGTACAGTGAAATTACGAGTGATACACTGTTGATGTTGGGGCCTTGTCTCTAATAAAGTGTTTTCCAGTATATTCAATATCGTGGTCGTAATTTCCATCTGGACTGATAGCCATTTGGAGGAGTGTTCTGTAGGGGGTCTCTTACAGCAGCTATTTTGTATAGTCAAACGACTGTATCATAAGGAATATAAGAGGACCTGCAAGTAGGCTACATTTTATTAGGCGGCCTGCATGCAGATTAGACGAAACGCAACTCAGGTCGTTCGGATACTTTTAAGCTTGAAGGTACATATATTTTGCGGTGCACCTGACAATAAATAGTACTACGTACGTGATGTTCTGTCTTACTTATAAGGTTTGGAAATCTGATTAGTTAAAAATTTCAGCTCCCTAATCTGTGTCGAAAACAGAAGTTGGAAAATAAATAATTTATTCTGAAAATGGGCATTAATTTCACGTGGAAATGAGACCATAATCTGTGTAAACTCAGTTGATGGTAGAATTATTGAACAAGACAGTAGAAGCGTTTTCAAATCAGAGTAGATATTAATAAAAAGGTAGTACAGTATTAACTAGCAAATTTCATTGTTTCACAAAGTCTAGAAGTATGTTGTAGGTATTTTACAATGCAATACGCTTACTTGAGCATTTCAGTTCAAAGTGTATGCTTCTTTGTCATTCATATGCAGATTGGTTGAGAGTCGCCACGGTGGCACGACGATGATATCTGGAGGTATACCAGCTGGCGGAAGACGAGGCGACTCCTGGCCCCTTGCAGAGTATGTGAGATTTTAATATTACCTCCCTCAGGCTGACCGTATCCGCATGTCACAGTGGCTGGCATAAATATTTATGAAGGTTGCAGCGAGCAAGGCACTACTGGCACCCGGTGCGATCTCTTCAGGGTGTCGGAAGCCGCGGCAGCTGCTCATGGAGATGGAGCACTTTCAAGGTCTATGCAAGGTGTGTCCAGCCCCGTACAGAGTGTACCTCATCTTTATTAACAAATTTTACCTTACATAAGACTGCAGGCTTTCGTTACCGTTGTCACTGAAGTTAAAATCTTCTCGGTCGTTCTGAAAGTGGAAAATCTGATATCAATCTCCAGAATTTCAAAGAATCTAGCACCTCGAATACCTGCCTCACCTAGAGTGTATGGACTATCCATTACACACAAAGATCGGTTCGTTTGACACTCATAAGGAATGGGATTAAAATGCCAACTTACTTTTTAGCAAGTTATCTGTCAGTAAAACTGAGATATCTAGGTGGAAAACAAATACTTTTGTCAAAGGTTAGAGATATTTGTTAGGAATTAAACGCACTGTAAAATTATCCCCAAATGACATTCTTGTTAGCTCGATGTTACATGGCTACTTACCAGTATCCCAGTATCAGTTACATGTCCATGGACACTGAAATTACTAACAGAATTGCAAAGGCATCATCTGTCATGGCTAGATTGAAAAACAGAGTGCGGAACAACGGACTGCTTACCACAAAAACTAAATTAAAAGTCTACAACGCTTGTGTTATAAGCACCCATCTCTATAGCTGTGAGACATGGACAACTCTTTCTAGGCATGAATCTCGACTCAACAGCTTCCATCTCCGCTGTCTCCGGAAGATCCTTCAGATCTCTTGGAGAGATAGAGTACCCAACACCGAAGTGTTTCAACGTGCAAGCACAACCAGCATCTTTGAACTCCTGAGTCATCGACGTCTAAGATTGTTGGGGCATGTCAGGCGCATGGATCCTGAAAGGATACCGAAACAACTGCTGTACGGCGAACTTCAGGAGGGTGTGAGGCCAGTGGGACGACCGCATCTTCGTTTCAAGGATGTCTGCAAGAGAGACCTGACCAAGACCAGAATCAATCCAAGCCGCTGGGAAAGCATTGCAGATGACCGTGTCAAGTGGCGAGTAACTGTGCGCAACGGCGTGAAGCTCTCGGAGGACGAACGCACACAGGAACAAATCAGGAAGAGGACAGAGTGAAGAGACAGAGCTGCTTCTGTTCGAAGTCCCTCAGATTTCACATGTACAAACTGCAGTAGGGACTGCCACTCTCGAGTGGGACTTTTTAGCCACAGCAGACGCTGCAGACTCTGAACCAAGCATGCTACACCATCATCCCTCAAGGATGGACGGATGCCATTATTAGTATCAGTTACAACAGAGATCATAAGGAAGAAAGTTCTTCCAGAAGTCCGTGTCTTAATCGATTTATGTCTTCTATCGAGCTGCTGAAATCCAGTGCTGAATTCTATGAACAGTGTGACGCTCTTGCTATGGTGTCACCCTCTCCCCCAGTAGCAGCTGACATTGTTATGTATCATTCTGAGCAACATACATTAAGTAGTGCTCCTTTGAATACTTCCTGTTGGTTCCGGAATGTGAATGATACAACTGTTACATGGCCACGCGGGGTAGAAGATCTTCAATGGTATTCACGAAAAAATAAATTTTATCCTAGAGGTTGAGAGTGAGGTAGGTATCCAGTTCCTAGACTGTTGGTACTTAGAGAATCTGACAACAGTCTAGGGCATGCAGTGTAAAGGAAGTCTACTAACGTCGCACTCAAAGCGGGTGCACACAAGCAGTTTACCAATTAACAGGATCTCTTGGCATCAAAGAAGAACCGCTAACATCCATTGGCCACTACCAAGCCGAGACTCACTTCAGGACAAACAAATACATATTATTCACTGAACAAGACTTTAACATTGCGTAAATTTTCCTTTAAACAGTAGAAGCACAGGGCCAGAATATCAATAGGCAGTATGTTACGGTGCACCCGCCCCACTGTGAATTATCCTAACTCCTTTTCAAATAACAGAAGGAGGCTCCCGTCACCAGAGCTCCAGAGCACTACCTTCGTCACCTTCTTTAGCGGCTGCCCAACATTCGACAAGACGTTCGGCGATCCGGCTGTGTACATGCGTTGTCCATCCCAAATCTGCCCAACTAAACCCCGCCGCCAGGCACTTCTGCTCCAGCTCACATGGTGGTAGCCTTGCACTACCTCTCTTCTTTGGAAGACAATAACGGCCGGTATCGTCCACACAATATTGGATCAATTCCGTGGCTCAAATGGCTCTGAGCACTATGGGATTCAACTTCTAAGGTCATCACTCCCCTAGAACTTAGAACTACTTAAACCTAACTAACCTAAGGACAGCACACACACCCATGCCCGAGGCAGGATTCGAACCTGCGACCGTAGCGGTCGCGCGGTTCCAGACTGTAGCGCCTAGAACCGCCCGGCCACTCGGGTCGGCGGACCAATTCCGTGAATGATTCAATAGCGGAAGTGGTGAACTGGTAAGAGCAAGGTAGGCTCACAGGGCGGAAGAGAGTGGAACGGCGCAGTAGTGGATTATTAATTAACGGGACAGCTTGTATCTTAATGGGACCGACGTTCCATCTGTAGCTGCTCTTACATGGATCACCAGATTGAGGAAACACGGCCACAGCTGCAATAGTTGCAATGCTCATCAGTGTGGGATCCGTACCAGATCGGGTTGACGGAGGAGATAGAGAAGACCCAAAGAAGAGCGGCGCGTTTCGTCACAGGGTTATTTGGTAACCGTGATAGCGTTACGGAGATGTTTAATAAACTCAAGTGGCAGACTCTGCAAGAGAGGCGCTCTGCATCGCGGTGTAGCTTGCTCGCCAGGTTTCGAGAGGGTGCATTTCTGGATGAGGTATCGAATGTATTCCTTCCCCCTACTTATACCTCCCGAGGAGATCACGAATGTAAAATTAGAGAGATTAGAGCGCGCATGGAGGCTTTCAGACAGTCGTTCTTCCCGCGAACCATACGCGACTGGAAAAGGAAAGGGATGTAATGACAGTGGCACGTAAAGTGCCCTCCGCCACACACCGTTGAGTGGCTTGCGGAGTATAAATGTAGATGTAGATGTAGCCAGAGAAGCCGATGGGAATGTATCCAGCACAAAAGTTGCACTCTCTCAATAATATCCAGAAACCAGACCTAATCCTCTCATTGAACTGGCTCATAGTTACCTAAGACGGGCGTATTTCGGCGGAACAGATGTTACAGCATGTGTAAAAATATTGGAAGAAACAACACCATATGGTTGCACCCGCAAATGCCAAAATACCCGGTGCCCTGACACACTGTTTTGTGCAGGCTTTACCTACCAGACTCATGGAGCCTCCCGACCAAGCAAACCCCCGCCACCACGGATCCCAGTGGACTGGATCACCAATCGAGTGTGAGTGACAGAAAATGGAAAGGGGAAAGTAAATAACGATGTTTCCATGAAAATTGAAATATGAGTAGAGTTAATAAATATATGCCCTAGTATTTAATATGATGCAAAACACTATCACATAGTACATGGGACCAATAATTAAGATTTAACGACAGGAGGAAGGATGCCATGGTGGCTAAGAGCAAGGAGACAAAGCAGCTCTACGTTCTGTTGTAAAAATTTTTCGTGAGGAACTGTCTCTCTGTTAAGATCGAGAAGATGTAATCTACTTGTTGTAAAGGAAGACTTGGGACGATTGCGAAATATATACACTACTGGCCATTAAAATTGATACACCACGAATATGACGTGCTACAGACGCGAAATTTAACCGACAGGAAGAAGATGCTGTGACATGCAAATGATTAGGTTTTCAGAGCATTCACACAAGGTTGGCGTCGGTGGCAACACCTACAACGTGCTGACATGAGGAAAGTTTTCAACCGATTTCTCATACACAAACAGCCACATAGGAATCCCACTGCAATTGTAAAATGATGAAAGAATTGCAAAAAGAATAAATTAAGAAAGGCGTGCATAGTGAATGAGAATGACAAGTACGTCTTTGAACCTACAAAGACGAGCGGCCCACTCCCGAAGACTGAGTTCATGGTGCAGTACGCAGCCACTGAAAGTTTGAGCATCCACAGTTGCGCCACCTACTACTGCTGTAAGTAGGCTGTTTAGGTTTTTATGTTGGTAACGTCACGTAGCGCTCTGTATGAAAATCACTGGCTGTGCTGTGTGCAGTCTGTGGCTGGTTGGCATTGTTGGAATATTCGCTATTGTACTGTTGGGCAGTTGGATGTGAACAGCGCGTAGCGTTGTACTCGTACATTTGGAGGTGAGCCGCCAGCAGTGGAGGATGTGGGGAGAGAGATGGCACAATTTTGAGAGCGGACGATCTGGACGTATGTCAATCAAAAAGAGTACATTTGTAATATTTGATATCATGAACTGATATATATGACTTTTGAAGCTGTTCCTGTGTTTGTCTCTGATTTTGTTCCATCGTGTCTAACTGTTGCTGTGTTTATCTCTGATTGTGTTTCTTGTGTCTAACTTATGAAGATTTTGTTCCTTTGTGTCTAACTTTTGAAGCTTTTGTCCCATTTGTTGCATTAATTGTAATAACAATGCACTGGTGCCTGAAACATGTTCCTCAGTGCTATTCGCAGTACATTTGAAAAGCCAATATTCGCATTTTGAAAAGCAGAAAATGTATCTTGACTTGATTGAGAAACGGGTAATGACGCAAAACCTGAATCTACGGTATTTGCAAAATTGTGTCCTGTCATTTCGGATCCCTGTGGCGAGCTGTTGCCGACCGACCGATCGACAGTACTACCCTATTCACTACCTGTTTCACTGTCTGGACGATTATTTATTGCCTGATCCATTCCCCTATGCACAATTACCAAATTACTACTTTGAATGTCCGTTAATTCATTAAACGGTGGTGTTGATAAGCTACGCTCGTCGTCACTATCATTTCTCAATTTCAAATGGTTCAAATGGCTCTGAGCACTATGGGACTTAACATTTGTGGTCATCAGTCCCCTAGAACTTAGAACTACTTAAACCTAACTAACCTAAGGACATCACACTCATCCATGCCCGAGGCAGGATTCGAACCTGCGACCGTAGCAGTCGCGCGGTTCCGGACTGAGCGCCTAGAACCGCTAGACCATCGCGGCCGGCTTTCTCAATTTACTTTAGAGCCTAGTGTTACGTTTTTCACACGCCATAATTATCACGTATTTCACACGGTAACAAGAAAAGCACAATTTGAAGAGCAAAAATAAGAAAACACATTAACATAGCACTGAAAATAATATCTAATTAACCGCAAGCACAGCTGCGAAATACTTGGTACAAATCTAAGTGCATGCCACATCTGTTTTTCTGTATAACAATGAAAAACTACAACTACAAAGAAGATTATCTCTACAATTACGCGCTAGCAATGAACAATGGCTACACTAATTACACAAACTACAAGAAAAAATGAGAAGATTCCAGTGAGGTATCCTCGGATAAGGGTCGACATATGAAACGTCCCCTTAGAAAAATTAATGAATGACTGTGCTAGTAAACTTCTATGTTATTTGATACAAAGACTGCTGAGTAAAACTGAACGTACTCAGACATTTCGCTCTTTACTTATTCTGATCATCACTAAACTGACACACAATACTTTTAGCGCAACGGAATCTGACTTTCAATAATCCCTACAAAAGAATGGCCCCGACTAACACTAACCTATACCTTTCACAAACCACTTACCTCAAAAAAATCTTCGTTACTCGAACTACTGCAATACAGCGAGCGCCACTACTGCCAGCTAAATAAAAGATTCAAACTACTGAAGGCACTAACCACTGATAGGCATAGTTAGCAAATGAAAGATTTTGATATAGAACAAACAATGTATTTACCTTAATAGTGTTCAGAAGTCATTATATATATATATATATATATATATATATATATATATATATATATATATATATATATATGTGTGTGTGTCCATGATATCTAATATTACAAATGTACTCTTTCTGATGGACACACGTCCAGATCGTCCGCTCTCAAAATTCTGGCATCTCTGTCCCCACATCCACCACTGCTGGTGGCTCACCTCCAACCGCGCAACGCTACGCGCTGTTCACATCCAACTGCCCAACAGTACAATAGCGAATATTCCAACAATGCCAACCAGCCACAGACTGCACACAGCACAGCCAGTGATTTTCATACAGAGCGCTGCGTGACGTTACCAACATAAAAACCTAAACAGCCTACTTACACTGCCAATTCCTCCTCTTTTGGACGTGATATCATACCACCGGCAGGCTGTCTCCTGGCCCACCCCTGCAGCCACCAGACTCCTGCCCTGGAAGACAACAGAACGAGACACGGGTAGTACTACCGCCCACCTTTCCGTGCTGGTTTGGGCACCTAGGCACCACGAGATCTCTCTCTCTCTAGGGCGAGATCCACTGCCGGAGACTAGCATCCTCTACAAGCTTCAGCGCGGCTGGCTCCGACTGCGAACTGTCGTGACCACTAACTAGGTCGCTCGTGGCTGCACAAGCTTCTGGACTCAGCACTCCAGGGCGCCAAACGTCAAAGCACAACAGCCGTCACGACACTGCCACCATGCGCTAGCTATCCTTACCACGTGCGACCAAGGGGTGTGGCCACCGCGTCCACTGAGACGCTACCAATGTAGTCGCATGAAAGCTAATACGATATCTGAACTTTTGATGCTGTCTAAGTTATCAGCAGCCCCCTCCCACAGTCTCGCACATCGTCACGACCAAACCCAGAATATAAGTGGTCCTTCACTTTCGGTTCAAAAATGGTTCAAACGGCTCTGAGCACTATGGGACATAACATCTGAGGTCATCAGTCCCCTAGACTTAGAACTGCTTAAACCTAACTAATTATGGAACATCACACACATCCATGCTCGAGGCAGGATTCGAACCTGCGACCGTAGTAGCAGTGCGGTTCCGGACTGAAGCGCCTAGAACCACTCGGCCACAACGGCCAGCTTCACTTTCGGACCGCCTCAGTGGTCAAAAGAGTTAGTTACGGACAACTATGAAGGTTAATGTAAAATAATTATGTCGACGAGATGAAGGATCTATGATAACATATCAGAAGTACGGACATGCCGTTTGAGAACATTGTACAACATATATAAGGTGGCTGCCTATTTTGGTAACTGGATTCCTAGTGTAAGTGGAATCATTAGGCTTTGAATTACTGAAACTGTGCCTTGGTATAAACAAATTAAATTAATGAATGCTATCTGATTATGATAATTAAAACTAAGTTAAATGAGTGTATTACACTTACCCAAGCCGTCAGATATAATCAATCTCAGGCTTATTATGAATGATAGAACATCGATAAACATGAAAATCACTCGCAGTATTAAAACCACCAAAGAGTATTAGCTGACATTGTAAGTAGGCTGTTAAGGTTTTTCTATTGGTAACGCCATGCAGCGCTCTGTATGAAAATCACTGACTGTGCTGTGTGCAGTCTGTGGCTGGGTAGCATTGTTGGAACAGTCGCTATTGTAGTGTTGGGCAGCTGGATGTTAACAGCGCGTAGCGTTGCGCAGTTGGAGGTGAGCCGCCAGCAGTGGTGGATGTGGGGAGACAGATGGCGGAGTTTTGAGAGCGGATGATCTGACGTGTGTCCATCAGAGACAGTAAAATTGTAAGACTCGATGTCATGAACTGATATATATATATATATATATATATATATATATATATATATATATATATATATATATATATATATATACACTCCTGGAAATGGAAATAAGAACACCGTGAATTCATTGTCCCAGGAAGGGGAAACTTTATTGACACATTCCTGGGGTCGGATACATCACATGATCACACTGACAGAACCACAGGCACATAGACACAGGCAACAGAGCATGCACAATGCCGGCACTAGTACAGTGTATATCCACCTTTCGCAGCAATGCAGGCTGCTATTCTCCCATGGAGACGATCGTAGAGATGCTGGATGTAGTCCTGTGGAACGGCTTGCCATGCCATTTCCACCTGGCGCCTCAGTTGGACCAGCGTTCGTGCTGGACGTGCAGACCGCGTGAGACGACGCTTCATCCAGTCCCAAACATGCTCAATGGGGGACAGATCCGGAGATCTTGCTGGCCTGGGTAGTTGACTTACACCTTCTAGAGCACGTTGGGTGGCACGGGATACATGCGGACGTGCATTGTCCTGTTGGAACAGCAAGTTCCCTTGCCGGTCTAGGAATGGTAGAACGATGGGTTCGATGACGGTTTGGATGTACCGTGCACTATTCAGTGTCCCCTCGACGATCACCAGTGGTGTACGGCCGGTGTAGGAGATCGCTCCCCACACCATGATGCCGGGTGTTGGCTCTGTGTGCCTCGGTCGTATGCAGTCCTGATTGTGGCGCTCACCCGCACGGCGCCAAACACGCATACGACCATCATTGGCACCAAGGCAGAAGCGACTCTCATCGCTGAAGACGACACGTCTCCATTCGTCCCTCCATTCACGCCTGTCGCGACACCACTGGAGGCGGGCTGCACGATGTTGGGGCGTGAGCGGAAGACGGCCTAACGGTGTGCGGGACCGTAGCCCAGCTTCATGGAGACGGTTGCGAATGGTCCTCGCCGATACCCCAGGAGCAACAGTGTCCCTAATTTGCTGGGAAGTGGCGGTGCGGTCCCCTACGGCACTGCGTAGGATCCTACGGTCTTGGCGTGCATCCGTGCGTCGCTGCGGTCCGGTCCCAGGTCGACGGGCACGTGCACCTTCCGCCGACCACTGGCGACAACATCGATGTACTGTGGAGACCTCACGCCCCACGTGTTGAGCAATTCGGCGGTACGTCCACCCGGCCTCCCGCATGCCCACTATACGCCCTCGCTCAAAGTCCGTCAACTGCACATACGGTTCACGTCCACGCTGTCGCGGCATGCTACCAGTGTTGAAGACTGCGATGGAGCTCCGTATGCCACGGCAAACTGGCTGCCACTGACGGCGGCGGTGCACAAAATATATATATATATATATATATATATATATATATAATGACTTTTTTGAACACTATTAAGGTAAATACTTTTTTTGTTCTTTATCAAAATCTTTCATTTGCTAACTGTGCCTATCAGTAGTTAGTCCCTTCAGTAGTTGAATCTTTTATTTAGCTGGCAGTAGTGGCACTCTCTGTATTGCAGTAGTTCGAGTAAGCAAGATTTTTGTGAGGTAAGTGATTCATTTAAGGTACAGGTAATTGTTAGTCAGGGCCATTCTTCGTAGGGATTTTTGAAAGTCAGATTGCGTTGCGTTAAAAATATTGTGTGTCAGTTTAGTGTTGATCAGAATAAGTAAAGAGCGAAATGTCTCAGAACGTTCAGTTCTGCTCAGCTGTTCGAAAATCATATAACGTAAGGGCTTTACCAGCACAGTAATTCAATAATTTTTCTAAGGGGACGTTTCAACATATTCGAACGGTGTGCATCGCGGACCGATGTCGTTAATGTAATCACAGCCGCAGATAGGAAATGAGAGTAGCTAGTAGCAATTCGACTTACAGTTGGTTGAACGATGTTGCCATCTGAAAGATGTGAATAAGCTTAAGTAATGTAATTTAGTTTCTGTATTATGAACAAATCTACTGTAACGTAATCAGCCTCAGGATATCTGCGCTCAGCATCCGCCATTAAGAATTACCTTATCGGTTGAGATTAGCATGAATAAGGGTTACGTGATCTTTAAATTAGGGTAAATTATCTGAGATGCCAAATACTTAGTAAATTTTATCAAGTCCAACAGTTGAGAAAAAGGTGGCACCTCGTAACAAGCGATCATGAAGTGAGTTTTGACAAAGAATATGCCGCTACATAATCGAATATTAAGTAAGTGAATTAGGAAAATGGAAATGAGAAATAGTTTGTGCAATAAAGTGAACATAATACTGGTACGCAAGCCACTTCGCATCCGAAAAACATGCAACACAAGTTGGATGTAGCAATAACCATACATTCATTTCTGTGAATGACTTCCAGAAAACCACAGACTAAACTAAATTGAAGAGGAGAGTGACTGAGTTGATTGCATAGTGGTTGTGATTAAATAAGAAGAATATGTTCTTTTAATCTTATTCAAGCCTTCTGATTGACAAAGACACGAATCGTTTGTAACTCAGCGCAGAATGGTAGACGACCTCTTCCAGAATTTGCAGCAAGTCTAGCACACAAAATTAGTGACAGACCGGTCCGTAGAAGAGGACGAATGATTTAACAGAAAACCGGGCATGTTAACAACCGCTTAGAATAATCGCAAGGATCTTTGCTACAATACCGCTGCCGCCGCTTCTAATTCCAGTCGACCACCTTGCCATCCCAAGTGACCAAAAACAAGAGTCTGTTTCAAAGCTGCGTGTAAACATAATACTCGTATACCAGCCGCATGCACGCTGACTGGAAAATTGCTCGGCAACGCGTGAACTAATGTTACTTCCCAGCATCTCAGAGGGACAACTGAGAGATCTACACTGTTTATATCGATACTGATTACAGAACATTTTTGCCAAGTATCAGCAAAGACAAGTCCGCGAATTAACATTCAACGATTGAAAGTGGCCGTTGACACTACGTGAGAGATGCTCCTAGTGTTTGAGAGACTGCGATGCTGTACTTGACGAGAGAAGTTTCTCTGCTAAGAGGTCGCACCAGGCTGTGCTTTGTGCGTAACAACTTGGTGTGAGCCAAAGCCGCTGCTGCTACCTCCTGCGGTCCGGCACTGTGCAGTGTGAAAACATAAGCCCATTAGGAATTTTGCTCACACGCGCTATCAGAAGTCTCACAATGCCAACTGTCCACCACGCACTGTCTGGTAAGTGACATATACTTAAACACACCCATCACAGTCCACCTGGTAATTTTCCATTTGTCTCAAAATAGCAACAACTAAACCCAGGAATGTGACCCTGGGAATGCTTTTTACCATAATTTGCATGTTGATGTTCTTATTTTAATCACCATGGTGGAAAAATGTGAATTGATTTGTACTCTGTTCATGTTGGTGCAGCTGGATCACGTAATTTCTTTACTTATTAAAGTATTCGCACATGCTGAATTATAATGCAATTATTTTATTAATTTAATTAATATTAATTTATTAACTCTTCTCTGTGGGGCCTTCAGATTATAATCACTTTACTGCATCTCTATGTCTACAGTTATATGGCTAAAGCTGACATGGAGACTTCGCCTACTCTTCATCACTCACAGAACTGGAAGCTCTTGATGGCCAAGAGTCTTTTAAAAAAAAAAATGCATTTTTCACGCGGGTCGGGCGAGGTATGAGCTATATAAGTTAGCGTGATTTCCAGGGCAGCGGTTTATGTGCCACAAAGAGTGCAGAACGGTAACCCGAGGGTGGCGGAGTCCAGTCTCCAAGCGCAAACTCGTATTTCCAATTTTTACGTAACTTTCCGCGCGAAGTGGCCACGTGGTTAGAGGCTCCATGTCACGGATCGAGCGGTCCCTCGCGCCGGAGATTCGAGCCCTCCGTCTGGCATGGGTGTGTGTGTTGTTCTTAGCATAAGTTAGTTTAAGTAGTGTGTTAGTCTAGGGACCGATGGCCTCAGCAGTGTGGTTCCTTGGGGATTCACACACACATTACGTAACTTACACCGCAAATAAAAGCTGTGGAAGCTTTTAGCTGTGGCTAAATTTGTGAGGTGCTGTAAAATAACGTCACGGTAAAACATACGTTATGGTTTCCAAAATAATGTGTGCACCGAGAACAAACCAACAGATACTCATAACTATAGAAGACCCCCACAAATAAGTAATAAATGTACCATATGATGACGAATCGCTAGGTGCTTAGAAACCGACAATTGAAAATAAAAATTGAAGATAAAAGAAAGGCGATTGGTTAAACTAATTTCTGGAAGCCTAAAATTAGATATTCTTATTAATTTATAGTTGACGCTGTACATGTACTGAGGTGATATTCTGCATGAAAGTAGGAGAGGCGCCGCGCGGGATTAGCCAAGCGGTCTGAGGCGCTGCAGTTATGGACTCTGCGGCTAGTCCCGGCGGAGGTTCGAGTCCTCCCTCGGGCATGGGTGTGTGTGTTTGTCCTTACGATAATTTAGGTTAAGTAGTGTGTAAGCTTAGGGACTGATGACCTTTGCAGTTAAGTCCCATAAGATTTAACACACATTGCATTACAATAGGAGAGGCAGTAATTTTCTCGGCGTCTTGCACACCTTACAAACGCCGAATTTTTAGAATTACGTGGTTTGTTTTAAAGTTTCTGTTTGGAAGCACACGTGGTTTACATTCATAAAATCTTCTTTATCATTGCACAATTCGAGAGAAAAACTACGCGTAACGATGCCATAATTCCTTCTTCGAAAGTTATTTGCAACCCTAAATTTTTCTTTACATTTCATATTCACGCCTTTAGTAATAATCTTAATAAATACAATATACTGAGCTCATTTCAGTTTACAACGTCATACATGAAAAATACAATAAAATTAGGTTAAAAAGATATACTTCTCCAACTGTGCTTCAAATTTCAATGAATATCTTTCACAAATTAAAGCAGATCGCGGTTCGCAAATAATAGTTAAGTGAAGTTAAATTTCGGTAACAATCACTGCATAGTCATACAACAAATAATATTTCTGTATCGCTTGAAAGCTAGGAAACTGTACATTATTCTCAAATTACATAAAGAAAGAAACATACATCACAATGGAGAATAGTATTTCCAAACCCCTCGCTGTTCTGTCAACTGGGTATGTCTTCTCGTAAGTATATGATATCCACTAATCCTTATCTTCCGTTCATTCTTCCAGCTATGCGGTGGCTCTTGAAACGCACTCCATAGGAAGTTAGAAAAATACTGTCGGTACTTCGGACTGTTCGCGATTTTAGATCCAAAAGTCCATTACATTCTTTGGGCCATCTCTGAACAAAAAGAGCACCTTTTGGCCGCGAAGTCACGTTACGGCATTCTCTTTGGTACGTGGGTATTAAGTCCCGTCCGGGAAGAATATAATCCCTGGTTCAATGTTGTGTTGTGCCAGTCGAAGAAAGAAAGCGATCATTTGTGTCGCCAAACGCCACACTTCTGCCGACGGGCCGCATATGAGGCGGTGGTCATCGTTGTCCAGAGTTTGGCACTGAGGGCATAATGGTGAATCTGCCATATGAATCGCATGGAGTCTGGATCGGGTGACATTTTTACCATTAACTGTTAAGGTGCCACGTTGCACGTATCTTTGTATCTAAGGAAACATGGTGTATCGATCGCCTACTACTTGCCAATTTATATGTGGATGTTTCCTCTCTGTAGGTTTGCTATGTCGTTCGGTAGTTAGTATCCGATAGATGTCACGCGCCGTTGCAGGTCTGGTTTCCGGCAGAGTCATCCGAACGTAGCCGTACTCTATAAAAAATGTGCGTATATGCTAAAGTGACTGGGAAATGTACTGGACCGTCACTGGTGCCATTCGAGAAACTGGTGCTAGTTCTTGTATTAAGATTCCTGTCAGACAAGTCGGATGTCATCTCCACAGTTTTAACATTGTGGTGATGTATAGTGCCACCGCTCGATCACGAGCATGTGCAAGACCATGTCCACCCCTACTAAGAGGGAGGGCAAGGGCGTCGTATCTTACTTCAAGCAGTGGACCTGCTCTCCCAAAGGAACCGAACGCCACCAGTATTCGTCGTGCAATCGTCACCGGCATTGGGAGTACTTGAGCAAAAGGCGGAATTCGTGACGCCAGGTGGGTGTTAACATACGTGACCCGCTGGATCATGTGTAATACCCGTGTGATGTTGCCTCTAACGCCCGTCCAGACGGACTGTAGTAGTCTCTTATAGTTGTACGCTGCTGTGCGACATATGTCGTTGGTTAAAACAGTACCTAGGCATTTCAAAGTATCCATGAGCCGTAAGGGTGCTACACATTCTTCCGTTAGTCCAAAACCAATATTCATAGGTACAGAATCGTCCATGTTCATGGGCTGCCAGTGGTCGTTCCATATTTACGTATCCAATCTGAAGCCGTACTCATATCGTTTCCATTCCGTACTGTCAGCACCAGGTCATCCGCATATGACTTGCACGTAAATGTGTATCCTCACAAAGTCAGTCGTGTCAAGCGGTGTCATAGGCCGCAAAGTAAAGGGTCGAGAGCCAGTGCATATAACTTCGTTGATAATGAGTAACACCGAAAATGCGGGATGCATGGCACCTGCTACCGATATATAATTCTGTTTGTGATTTGTATGTGAATATTTGTAATTTAAATGCTTTCTTTTAATAGGTAAGGACATTGCTTCACTGTATGTGTAGACTTAGGACGTTTCATTGTATTTATCTGTGTCTTACTGTGAGACTTATAAGCTCTGGGATAAGCCAAAGGAATTGTTATTTGCATCGACTAGTAACGATAATAGCAGTGCTTGTGCGTTGTAAAATCTTTGGGTAGCGAGTTGTTGCACGGAGCGCGCGGAGAGAGAGAGAGAGACGGTTTCAAATGGCTCTGAGCACTATGGGACTTAACTTCCGAGGTCATCAGTCCCCTAGAACTTAGAACTACTTAAACCTAACTAACCTAAGGACACCACACACATACATGCCCGAGGCAGGATTCGAACCTGCGACCGTAGCGGTCGCGCGGTTCCAGACTGTAGTGCCTAGAACCGCTCGGCCACTCCGGCCGGCGAGGGAAACGGGTTCCAGCGCTTGTAGTGTGCGGAATTGTGATGTTAACGCTCTCGCAGTGGCGAGTACCATTTTCGGCGGCATCACGTACGCGCGCCGGCCAGATGTCTAGTAGCAGGAGTACGGAAAGTGGACGACCGGAAGAGGCTGTATTAATTATGATTGCCCATTCCTGTAATTAGCTGTGCTCCACAAAATGCTACCGTCTTCAACAACAGCAGTAGTTCCAGCAATACAGTTTCGTCGTCGGCTCCGAGTTTCGTCGTATGCACAGTACTGAAGTAAGACTGCCATTGGTAGAAAGTATTAACGGCTAACCCAGCTGCACAACTGAATGTGATTTGATTGGTAAAATTTATTTAAATAATAATTTGTTAAACTCAGGGTGATTGTGTCCTCATTGCCCCCAGACATTGCTACTAAGCAGGATCCTTGTTCCCTTTTTCTTTTCCCTATATGCTAACTGTCATAAGAAACGAATAGTTACTGCCAGTTTATTAGTGAATAGATTCACTTTTAAGAATTTCAGCCTCAGTCTATTTTCAATTAACTACTGTACAACAGAGGTGTCAGTATATGTCTAAAGTAAAGCAATTTCATTTTTCAAGTTTGAGAATCAATCACTGAAAAAAATCCAAATCTAAAGAAATGCGCAAATGAAGAGTGTTGAAGTTTTATTTACTTTACATATAGCTTGGAGCACATGGCTGTTTGGTTTGGTACGTATTCTAGTGTTTAATTCTGTTCAAGTCAGTAAAATAAAGGCACAGTTGTTCAGACAATAATATGAAATCCAATTTGCAAATTAAGTAATGGCAAAATAAAAAGTGCTTGTTTTTTTGTAAATTTCTTTGACGATGTTATGTTGAGGTCACTGAAAGTCAATGTTCACGTAACGAAGTTCAATACTAACATACAGTTTAATTACATATTTTCAAATCATTACTCGACTGCTTTTTCAAAATTTACTGCCAAGTATAACGTAAGAGTGACTTCTCAGTTTTCTTTACCATTACATACTCGCTTAAAATTAGTGTCAAAAAACGTGAAAACCTTGAGTTGCCACGTCAGTGTTTAATAATACATGTCTTTCTTTCCCATGATCTTGTACAAGATTTTTGGTGCAAATTGCCCTAGTGGGCTGGCGACCATTAATTATTTCCTTTTCGTTCATTAGTGTAACTTTTGGTTTCATGATCAGTGGTACCCCTTTTCTGTCCAGTGTTGTTCGTGAGTGAATGCACAAAACAACTTTCATTTTCCAAATTATAGCCCCGTTCGGTTTAATTACTTTTTATTTTTAGTAGAATTTCCATTAGAAAGGTCGTTTGTATATACTTATCGGTATCTCTTCTGCGGGAAAGATAGCCTCATCCAATTAGAAAAAATCCATTAGGCATACACGCGATCCACGGTCATATTTTATACCGCAAACAGGATAGGCCGATTGGTAAGAGGGAGGTTACAAATGAACATCCTTGTTTGACCGACCTCGCTACGACGAGGGATTTTGTAATACGTACATTGACGAGAACTTTGGAGGAGGCATTGCTGAGTAGCCGCATCACAACAGCGATAAATGGACTTGGAAATCGCATATGTGTTTGGACTTCAGCAAAATAGTTATGGCTTATTCTAGCAAAGGCTTAATCAAAATCTATTGACGCTAGTGCTGCACTGAGGCGGCACGTCTTTGCTAGGCCGATGAAATTGTGATAATCAACGAACGCCGTCTGGATGTTGTTATCTCCGCCGAGTGCAGTTTAATCGAGTGAGAGTCCTAGGCACAATACTCTTCGGAGGCATCCTGTTAATAATCTGGCGAATATTTTAAAGTCGCAGTTATGAAGCGTCAGGAGTCGGTAGTCCCATATCCGTGTACCACCCGAGGGTTTGTCTATCGGGATAATCAGCCTCTCCACAAAAGCTGGCAGTAAGGACACGTCAGGAGACGTTAATTCGCGGCGGATGGTAGTCCATCGTGGTGCTAAAAAATGGTTCAAATGGCTCTGAGCACTATGGGACTCAACTGCTGAGGTCATTAGTCCCCTAGAACTTAGAACTAGTTAAACCAAACTAACCTAAGGACATCACACACATCCATGCCCGAGGCAGGATTCGAACCTGCGACCGTAGCGGTCTCGCGGTTCTAGACTGCAGCGCCAGCGCGGCCACTTCGGCTGGTATCGTGGTGCTGTCACATGGCTAAGAGTCCTGTAGAATTCCAGAGGGAGGCCATCTGGTCCCGGCGATTCGTTCACCTCTCCCCTACCAATGGCCTCCATCACTTCCTCTTCTGTAATCTCCTCCATCAGTTGTACTTACGCCTCTGGTTCAATGGTGCGGAAATTAATATGTGTAACTCCGGAAATGGCCTTCATTTATGTATCCACTGCGGTGTAAAATTGAGTTAATGCTCTACAAAGGCATTGCAATGTTGCAATGTTAGGTGTCTGACATCATCCGTTTCCACGACATGTAGTAGGGCTCTTCGTCGTTTTTTGTTTTTATTGATGATGCGATACATCGATGGGCGTTCTCCAACAGTCCGATCTAGTCTCCGCGCGCTGAGCACCGTTTCTTCGAGATGGTGTCGCGTGATGGACATAATTTTGATCTTTGCTCGTTGTACCGCGCCTTGCCGAACCGGAGAAGGCGTTTGTTCCGCGCCTTCCCGTAGCGTTGTGAAATATAAATCCGTCGTCTGACGTCGCCACACTACCTGCTCACGAGCATATGTGATCATTGGACGGCGCAACGCCGGCTTGGCGCAACCCATCGACCAACTTAGGGTCGTGGGGTACAACCGAAGGCGTCGTTCGCAAGATCTCCAAACATATTCAATGACGTCTCGTCAAGCTGGGTCCCGCAGGTGCACTGCGTTCATTTCTCAAGGATAGCGGCTAAGCCGCACTTGCTGCCGCCGGAGGGAGATTGTACATATTAATGCTGTATGGTCGGTACAGGCTGTAGGCCACACCTCCGCTTGCATGACGTCAGCGTTAAGATTGCGTGTAATATATATTCGGTCGAGACGTCTAGCTGAATGACTTGTACGGGCGTATCCAGGACAGAGGCCATGGACATGCTCCTAGATGTCGACCAGAAGCATACTCTGCACCAACATTCGTATTTTTTGGCACGGGGTATAGCGAGAAAATTGGTTCAAATGGCTCTGAGCACTATGGGACTTGACTTCTGAGGTTATCAGTCCCCTATAACTTAGAACTACTTAAACCTAACCAACCCCAGGACGTCAAACACATCCATGCCCGAGGCAGGATTGGAACCTGCAACCGTAGCGGTCGCGCGGTTCCAGACTGTAGCGCCTAGAACCGCTCGGCCACTACGGCCGGCGAGAAAATTGGTCTTTCGGGGCCAGTACACAATTAAAATTGCCGCCTGGAATTAATTGGTCATGTCGACCTTGGAAGAGCGGGGCTATTTCGTATGAGAAGAATCGGGAACGCTCTCGCCTCCTGTCTGTACTGGACGGTGCATAGATGTTGTTGAGTCGTAAGTCGAGTACTGCCATTGCTAATCGCCTTGCCGACAGTAGGTACAGTACGTCCTCTGACGTGAGGCCTTTTTTAAGAAGTATTGCCAGTTTCGGAAGCGTGTGATATGTAGGATACGTACCCGCACATGACAGGAAATTCATCTACATATACTTCTTGCAGGAGGACGATGTCGATGTCCGCTGCTTGTAGCATGTCTTTGAGTCAGGACATTTTAATCTGCGACCGTATGTGACTGATTCTGCTAGAAGCAAGCCGACATGCTTATCTTCGTTCCGTCGCCTGTATGTCGGCCATGGTAGCTTACGCCGTATGCTGTTGTACTGCCACGTTACGTGACCCCGTCCCTGCCGGCCGTCTTTGGTTATAAGTGGAACTTTAATGGGCGCCGCCCTCGCCGTGTCGCCTGTTGCGACTGTCCATTGATCCCCTTCAAAAGCATCAGCCGAGTCTCCTTGCGACAAGTTTTTCGTCGGCCGGGGCTCGCCAGCCCCGTCTCTCTGTGTCTCCTCTTCTACTACCTGGGAGTAGCAGAGGCTTGCTGGTTGCTCTGCGCTGTCAAGTTTTTCAGGTCGTTCTTGGCGGATGCTGCTGTCGAGACGGTGGTGTTCTGGATGAGGGGTCCCGGGACCCTCTGTAGGGTGGTCGTCTTCCTCGGTCGTTTCTTGATCGTCGCCCTGCATAAGTATTAAGGAATCGTCCGACGGGGTTAGACGTCGTTTCTTGCGCCGTTTCGGAGACCGTTGAGACCGTTGCTTACGCGTGTTTGTTTCCGTATCCGAATGTGGTCGAGTGTCTATGTCGCCACTGCAATCTGACACGAAGACAGCCGTTGGAACTATTCACTGTCGATGACCATTTGCTCATCCGATCTCTGTGCTGGTGCTACCGGTCGGTGCTGCTCGGTAGCGGCGTGGCCGCCGTCAACATGCTCTTGTCGTCATCCGCCATCGTCGGCTTTTCGACTGGCCTCTCCAGCTGTTTGGTGGGGCGTCCTCCCGGAACACACTTGCATATGTGAGAGGGAGAGACGTCACCACAGGTGTTGTTACAGCTTCACCTGTCGATATTTGTGCAATTCTTCGTTGCTGAGCAACGTGGCCTTCCTGACCACAACCTGAGCAAGTTTTCGGCTGAACATCGTAAGTGACTATCGCCTCCAAATGTGAGATACGACAGCACATGTCTTGATAGCTCGATCCGTATTTGTCGCATGGCATTAAGTACCGGATACGTGGTAAAGGTTGTCAGTTTTTCTGCGATGAAACTAAGTACCCGACCATAGGGTTGTAGCGCGTTAACCACGATCCCAGCTGGAACCTCAAATGGTAGCTCAAATACTTTGACAGTTCTCAAATCCAAGCCTCGCATGATCAATAGCTACCGTTCCGATATAGCCGTCAGAATGTTTAAATTTAACACGATCTTCATGGTCGCGTACGGTCTTGTCGCATACCACGTCGTTGATGGTTTGACATAGAGCACACTGTTCGTGATAGAGCAGTGGATGCCTATCATATCTTGTGGTTCAATTTTAATTTCTTCACGTATAAATCGTTCTACTTCAAATGACTTCTGTCGTGAAAATATATTATTAAAGCTGATAGTAGGTTGTCCGCAGCTCATAATCTAGCGGTAGCGTTCTCGCTTCTCGAGCACGGGGTCCTGGGTTCGATTCCTGGCTGTGTCAGGGATTTCCACCTGCTCCGAGGTGACTGGGTGTTGTGCTGTCATCATCATCATCATTGATCCCCATTACGGTCGGAGGAAGGCAACGGCAAACCAACTCCTTTAGGACCTGCTAGTACGGCGATGCGAGTCTCCCGTATCGTTTACCTACACTCTCTCAAGATGCCTTGGACATTATTTCCATTTCCATGATAGTAGGTTGTCGGTAAGAATTAGCCATTCTAGTTCGAAAGTGAAAGCACTAGCGAAGCCTAACATGAAGTAGACAACCGTGTGCTCGCGAAGCTCCCCGGCGGGGACGTGAACAGTCGTCCGAGCCGCACGACTGCGGAAAGCAGACTGTCATTCAGCTGCACCAACTGTTGCATGGAAACTGCGCTAACATAAACGGCCCATCCGCGTCAAAGTGCTATTTTTTCTCAAAAGTTTGACTACCTGTAGCTCCCAGTTTTGTCACTTTCATTTCTGGACAAGCCTTGCATGTACCACAAATTTGAAGGAGATCGGTGATTGCGAGTAGGCGCAGTACCTTTTCAGTTTTCATGCTTTAATGCTTAATGTTTCTATTTGTTCTTCTTATATAACAACTGAATTAGTGACATGTGACAAGCAGCATCTTACGATGACCTGCTTAAAAGTAATACCTCCGAATTTATAAGCGAAAACTCTGTAAGCTTTTTAATGAAAACACACGTTAGTAAAATTGTACGCATTTATTCTTCATGCCTACATATCTGCAGCCTCTGCCTCTATAGGGCTCCTAATTGTAGCGCGTAACATGACGGTGCGTATCGTAAATACATTACTGTGACAACCTGTCTGAAGGCTGAGTAATAAAGTTTTGCGCATATAGCTGTGAGACCAGTAGGAAGAGAGTCGATGGGTATCTTAAAGGTAAATAAAGGGATGCGAAGCCATGCCGATTCTAGTGTCGTGGTCAGCTACACTAGGTTTCTCAGTTTAGGACCCATGGTGCTAACAACTCTATCGACATCGTCCCACAGATTATCGATTAGATTTTAATCCAAGGGGTTTGATAGCCAGGAGAGTACCGTAAATATCTGGTGCCCTTACAACCACGCATGTACGCTGCCAGCTGTGTAACACATCGCACTGCCATGCTTGCAGGTGTCATTGTGACGAGGGAACTACATGAAGAGGTTCCCAAGGAGAGATGCAAGCTTGTGATGATGCCTTGTGCCTTCCATAATAACGAGATCACCCTTTGAATGCCACGAACACATTCCCCAGACTCGACGGTTCCCCCTCAGGCCTGGACACTCCAGACGATTTTTCGGGTTGTGTGCTTTCAGATGTTTCACGCCGTACACGCCAACGGCCGTCTGTCCGATGGAGCACAAAGCGTGGTTCATCTAAAATGGGCCACCTGTAGCCACACAGTGGATGTCCAGTTGCTATATTAGCCCTCAAATTCCAAACTTCGCCACCGAAGAACAACAGTCAGCATGGGTGCACGAAGCAGGAGCCTGCTGCGGACGCCTACACACAACAATGTTTCCTGAACGGTCGATGAGGAGACACTATTAGTAGTCTCTTGGTTCATGGGTTGTCAGTTGCTCAACAGATGCACGTCTATTCGGCCGTACACATCCCAGCAGTCGCCGCTCACTGCTGTTATCTATTCCATGTAGTGCATCACAGTTGTCTCAGCGCCGGTTTTGGACAGCACCATTTTGCCATGCACGGTTTATTTTAACCGGGATCAGTGATCACGCGATCAGTTCACAAACTTAGCCGTTTCGGGAATGCTTCGACCATTGACACGAAAGCCAATCATCACTCTCATTGTCTTTTGCAAGTTGGGTAAATGGCTCCGTTCCCGCATTACGACAACGACTGCGCTGTTCCTCCGCGATCCCCGAAGCGCTTTACACACCCTCCACCGCTAGTGCTGCCACTTGCCTTCTGTGGTGGTCATTGCGCCTTCACGCCAAACTTAGGTGTCGGTCGCATTAATGTGACTGGAGCGTGTACGTTGGTGAGTGAGAAAAGGCGTGCTGCAATCTAGTTTCGAATTCGACGATTTCGTCCACACATGGGGAACCCTCTGCTTCATCATGAAAATGCTAGATCTTACACGAGCTCTGCGACACGTGCAACATGCCGACGCCTTGGGTTTACTGTCATCGCTCATCCTCTATACAGTCCCGACTGGTCCCATCCAATTTTCGTCTGTCTCCAAAGCTTGTAGAACACCTACGAGGACTTTGCTTTGATAGTGATGGAGAGGTGCAAGAAGATGTGAGGTTATGGCTACGTCAGCAGAGTCAAGCATTCTACAGCGACGGTACCAACAAATTGGTCTCTAGTTGGTCCAAATGTGTTCACCGCCAGGTTGATGTTCAAATGTGTGTGAAATCTAATGGGACTTAACTCCTAAGGTCATCAGTCCCTAAGCTTACACACCACTTAACCTAAATTATCCTAAGAACAACACACGCACCCATGCCCGAGGGAGGACTCGAACTTCCGCCGGGACCAGCCGCACAGTCCATGACTGCAGCGCCCCAGACCGCTCGGCTAATCCCGCGCGGCGGCAGGTTGACCATGTTGAGAAACATGAAGACACGGAGAATAAAGATGTAGAACTTAATAACGTATGTTTTATTTAAGCGGTTTGACATAAAAAATTCGGAGACATTACTTTTCTCCACGCCCTCGTACATCATGTAATTAATATTGCCCATTGGTCATTAGTACATGGTAATACTCTTTTGATGTGAAACTGAATAATGAAATGCATGTCCAATCATCACTTCAAATGAGTAACAGCAGCAGGCTTTTTGAACCGAAATATTGTAAAACTGAGATGTAATTGTCTTACATTGTTTGCCGTATAGGACATCCTGATTCGGCCTATACGTGTGAAATACAACTGTTTAAGGCTCATCTCGCGAAATGTTTGTGTCTGGTTTAAAGCCTCCTCCTACTGGTTCCTTAAATTGCTGCACTTCACAAGTCCAACTTGGCGAGAAAACTTCAATACGTAATACTATTATAATGACTATCCTTGCTGGAAACCACTGAGTGAAATTATTGAGATGTGCACATGGTGGCTTTCTATCCGAAGTAAATAGTAGGAGGATCACACTCTGATGTGCTATACTGTTTTCACACTGGTATGTTCTTGTGCATAATATCTAGACTTGATTTTGCGAGTCTTATATTACTTTGTATTGTTTATACATTATAGGAAACAAGGCTCGCCTTTTAAACGAATAAAACAGTCTGATTTAATTATTCAATTTTTCTTCTTGTTTTATAATTATTTTAATACGGAGTTTTATGTAGCTTACAACCTTCGTGTAGCGAATGAAAATTTATTCTTGGCTTATTTGCATTCATTTCTTTCTTGTCCGACCTACAATTGCTCTACCCTTCCCCAATCCGATGCTAGATTCCTTTCTGCCTGAGTTATGCTTCGTTTAAGCCAGCTTCGCTGGCGAACTCTTTCGTAAGAGCAAAGAAATAATCTCGAGTAAATTAAGTCCACTGCTAAGTGGCCTGTAACTGCTACATCCTCTACAGAAAAGGCTTGCTCTAAATACTCTTTAGAAGAGAGCCATGATAATCACCTGCCGTGTTAAACGATTCAGACTTCAGTGAAGAATAACTCTTTCGTGTTCAAAGTATGGCTTCCCGTAACAGCAGTTAGTAATACGCCTAATGTAGAACCTCATTACGCTTAGGAAAGAGATAAATACTGAAACTGAGAAGATGGACATTCGAAAGCCGCTTACAGGCGTACTATTGCGTGCGAACGGAAATTAGCACATGTGATGTGGACATGTTCTTAAGGAAAAGCACATCTGCTGTTGCAGAGACGAATTTCTGGTCGGTTCATTTGATAACAATCGAGGGAAAATGCGACAACAATTGTATCAGGTGGTCGTTTCGGAACGTGGCGGAATACTATGATTTTTAATAACTTGATAAAAGATATGTAATTTTAAAAGTGTATCAATTTTACGACAGAAAACATGTGAGACTGAAATTTTTGTCAGTTATAGATGCTTATAACTGTGAACATAGCAGGACGTCTGAATGACGCGTCTTTAATTTCCTTTTCTGCATTGATACATCCGGAAAGGGGTGGCAGGTGGTAAGGTACTATGGGACCAATCTGCTGAGGTCATCGATCCCTGCGCTTACACAGAGTTAATCTAACTGAAACTAACTTTCGCTAAGGACAACTCACACACCCATGCCCGAGGGAGAACTCGTACCTCCGGCGGGGGGAGCCGCGCGAACCGTTGTGAGGTGCGGATCATCCGAGAAGGTATCCAGGTTTAAACTACCTAGAAAATAGTTTATATGTACATAAAACATGTGCGAACGTAACTTCAAGACCACGGTATACATGGAAAAAGTGAAATTACGCCTAGAATTACTTAACTTGATCATGAAGGGAAATGTGGTGGGGCAAGAAGCAGAGGTTCCTCACGCTCGAATACAGTAAGCAGGCTCAAATAGACGTAGCTTAGAGTAATCACGCAGAGATGGGCAGACTTCCACAGAGCAGACTAGCGTGGACAGCCGCAGCAAAACAGTCTATCAACTGAAGAGTACAACAATAACAACAACGCCAATTCGAATTACACTACGAGATGTACAAGATCTGGTGAGCTTGCACATAACAACATTTCGGAGCTCGCAAAGATGTTGAAAGGCGGAAGTCAACCCACCTTTTATGTGATTTTTGTGACAGTCAGTCCACCTTCCATGTTTTTTTACTTGCGTCAAGTACTGCATAGTGATTTTCTACTGGCGGCATCTTCTTACAGTTTTTACCATGCCACGAGTAAAGATCACCCTGGGAACCTAATTGGTAGAGTTTTGTCTTAATTTTTATTGCGCTTGACATTCAGCACACAATGTAAATTTAACCACCTTTCCTAAACATGGATGATTACTACATTGTAGGAATGTAGGAGTAGCTTCTGTAAGTAACCTGTTTGTATGTTGAAACTCTCTAGTAGAGCACTTGCCCTCGAAAGGCAAAGGTCCCGAGTTCGAGTCTCGGTCCGGCACACTGTTTTAATGTGCCAGGAAGTTTCATATCAGCGCACACACCGCTGCAGAGTGAAAATCTCATTCTGTTTGTATGTAGCGCTGTAGACTGTGTTAATACCGGTAACAGCGCTCTGCTCCCTCGGCAAGAGATTCTGTTGTTGGACGGACTAGCAGTCAGCGAGTGGATAGAGAACTGTATGGATATGTTTTTCTTAGTGGAGACTCTGTGTTAGTAGGACTTGCATTCTAAAGTGAGAAGCAAGGAAATGTATGTTTGATTGGTAATGTTTAGGATAGTGAAATTATTGACAACTATTTAATTTTTATAACTGGTTGTCACACAAGTTAGGTAAATTTTTTTAAATACATTGTTTTCTCCTCAACGAAATCAATCTTTTGCCTACCATACGCCAGCTAGTAGGTAGAGTCTATAGTAGTTAGAATCTTTTTATTTAGCTGGCTGTAATTGCTGCTTGCTGTAATTGCTGTTGTTCGTGTTATAAAGATTTTCTGTGAGGTAAGTGAGTTATAAAAAAAATGGCAATTAACAAAGTTGGAGGTTGTTTCATATTTAATTAATTTCACATTTTTTGGACTTTTATCACTGTTAGGATTTCTTTCAATTTAGGGCCATTCTTTTGTGTTAACTATTGGAAGCCATGTTGTCACTGTATAACAGTCACATTGCGTTGGGCTTGTACATTGTGGGCAATAAATGAATACGTTAAGCTTGAGTTGTCTTCGTCAGGGAAAATTCTGTAGGTTAGTGCTTAAATGATTCAAATAAGTAAGGACTTAGTTTCATTGCAAACGCATGCACATGGGTGAATTCAGGTCGACTTTCTGTGGCGGAGGCCTGGGAACAGAGTTGAATTTAATTTTCGAAGCTCGGTTGAAGCGTCGGTGCGTAGGAATCTTATCTGCGCGCGTTTTTTTAAACTTCAGGCTTTGTCAATAGTTTCTGACCCACGCGCAAGGCACGAATTCTATCAAATTTTATACGCTGAATCGATGAAAAATTTTTCTGAGTTTTTTTAAGTCAGTCATTAGGAGCTGTACGGGATTCTCGCGAATGATAATCTTGCTACTCGTTTAAATCGATTTAGATGGGATTGACTTTGTGGTACATCCGGTCACGATCCATCTTATGCATCACAATGCCGGCTAAGTTTCGAGTTTCTATTCGGTACGTGTCACATGCCAGCTTTGATAACTCAATCTTCACCAGAAGCAGGGAATTTTTCCTTCGTTTATGCTATGATTCTTTCAGTCATCATGTGTAAGCAGTTGAGGATCCATGTTACTTTCCTTGAGAAGTGAACACGGCAAGTGCAATAACCCGTCCTCTCGAAGCTTTGCTCAGTGGAAGAGGGTTCAAAGTAAGCGAACACGTATCTTGACTTATCCGTAAGCAATCTACCATTTCTGAGAAAACTATGGACAAAGTTTCAGAGGTGCGTTATGTACCTTTTAGCGCGTGACGAATTCAACCGGAACGGTGGCATAGCGGCTAGCATCCGTCGCTTCACATGTTGGCGCCCGATATTCAATATCCGATTATTCTTTTATTTTAGTTTTTCGTTTATCTACCCACAGCCGTAGAAGATTACTACATGCAAGTGTAAAACAGTAAATGAATGAGAAAATTATTTTAAATGGTTTTCGATGAAATTCCTGTACTGTGTTTTGTTAAAACTATTTGTCATGCTGCGTATTTGCTCCCGAGACGTGGTGTTCGGTCCACCAACAAGTACTGGGTAATCAAAAAGTCAGTATAAATTTGAAAACTGAATAAATCACGGAATAATGTAGATAGAGAGGTACAAATTGACACACATGCTTGGAATGACATGGGGTTTTATTAGAACCAAAAAAATACAAACGTTCAAAAAATGTCCGACAGATGGCGCTTCACCAAATCAAAATAGCAATAATTAGCATAACAAAGTAAGACAAAGCAAAGATGATGTTCTTTACATGAAATGCTCAATATGTCCGCCATCATTCCTCAACAATAGCTGTAGTCGAGGAAAAATGTTGGGAAAAGCACTGTAAAGCACGTCCGGGGTTATGGTGAGGCACTGGCGTCGGATGTTGTCTTTCAGCACGGACTGAGGTCTGGGGACCTGGGAGGCCAAGCATGACGAAAGTGGCGGCTGAACACACGATCATCACCAAACGACACGCGCAAGAGATCTTTCACGCGTCTAGCATTTTTTTTTTTTTTTTGTTCTAATAAAACCCCATATCAATCCAAGAATGTGTGTCAATTTTTACCTCTCTATCTACATTATTCCGTGGTTTATTAAGTTTTCAAATTTATACTGACTTTTTGCTCAACTGGTATACTCATTTACTCCTGCAGCCTGCAAGGAGGGTCTCGTATTCAACCGATTCTAACCCGCCCCACTGGTTTTGTTCCCTTGAGGTCGAGTCCTTATTTTACTTTATGCGATCTTGCCCAGAAGACAGCATGTAGGTAGAGGACTCCTTTTCCACTTGGATCTGTTTCCTGCTTTATACCTCGCGTCACCCACTGCGCCGATCGGATTCCGTCCCTCGCGTTTCCTTTGGCCTGTCTGGAGGTCTTCTTCCATGGGAAGTAAAATCTCTGGATTTCAAACGACATCGACATTTGTCCATCCTGAGAACATAACCTGCCCGTACAAGTCGTTTACTTATCAGGCATACAGTATTTGTTCTGTTGTAGATCTTACCGAGCTCTTAATTATGGTGTATCATTAAATAGTAAGATAACAGTAATTTTATTGAATGTGAAGAGTCGACGAGTGAAACTGAGAAGCTTGAGTATATGAAGTGTCAGAAGTACACATACAAACTCTGAGGGCAGATTCATAGCAGCACAACAAGGGAAAAATATATAAACACATCTTCCAGTAACATTTATGGCGGGTGAAAGTCCTCACGTTACAGACCAGCAGCAGTCTCAGACCTACGTGTAGGCAGCAGTCGCAGGTGACTGCCTCGTAGGTCTGTGTGTTTTCCTAGCATGTGTTCCTGACGCTGTTTAGTAGTACTTGGTCAGTTCACTCTTTGAGACTTGCTACAGGTTTCCATAGTTTTCCTAGATCTATTAAGTCGAACGCCAGGAGTTTTCCTCTGAAGAGGACGCAGCTCATTTTCTTCCCCATTACTCCCCGTTGCAATCTAGTGCTACGTCTTTAATAGACTCCTTATCGACGGATATTAAACAGTAGAATTCTCTCTATATGACGTTAAGAGACAGAAAAATGTCACATGGGACCAAATCTAGCGACTTCCGTGAATGGGAACTATTTTGAAGCCGACTTCGTGCATTATTGCTATTGTAACGATCGATGTTTGAGCTTGTGAGCATACAGTAATTACGATACCATTTATTTATCTTTTGTTTCTTTTCCTTAATTATAGCCATACGCTTGCAAGTGTTGTGTGGGTATAATATTTCAAAATAGCAACGCACCAGCGAAAGTAATAATTGCTGCCAACAATAACAGCAGTTTTTCTACTAACTGAGATGGCTCCATAGGGTGCGCACTATTGAAAATCGGGGAATGAGGTTCGTGACTAATTTATCTACGGTGAGGATCACCCTCTCGCATTGGAAGAACGTTTGCTGATCAGATAATAAAATTTGATTTCATATCGTGCATAAGTTAGGGAAACTACTCAGTTATAATATGGCACATGGAATTCTCATACAGCTTGCATTATGTCAAAAAGAAAAAGAAAATCACGATTTAATAAACCGATATGGCAAAGATAAATTTGTGTTCGCCATTCAGGAAGCAACCTTTAATAACTATCAGCCACATCCTTAAGTTTAAATTAATATTAACTACCAATAACATAGGTATAAATTTTGTAATAGCAGCGGCGCCAGACGTGGTTATCAGGAGACAAGAAATAATTAGAGTTAGGCGATTGGGAGCAAGACAAGCTATATGGGGATAATATTCATGGCCAATATATATATATATATATATATATATATATATATATATATATATATACAGGGTGTTTCAAAAATGACCGGTATATTTGAAACGGCAATAAAAACTAAACGAGCAGCGATAGAAATATGCAATATTCTTGGGACAACAGCACATTTTCAGGCGGACAAACTTTCGAAATTACAGTAGTTACAATTTTCAACAACAGATGGCGCTGCAAGTGATGTGAAAGATATAGAAGACAACGCAGTCTGTGGGTGCGCCATTCTGTACGTCGTCTTTCTGCTGTAAGCGTGTGCTGTTCACAACGTGCAAGTGTGCTGTAGACAACATGGTTTATTCCTCAGAACAGAGGATTTTTCTGGTGTTGGAATTCCACCGCCTAGAACACAGTGTTGTTGCAACAAGACGAAGTTTTCAACGGAGGTTTAATGTAACCAAAGGACCGAAAAGCGATACAATAAAGGATCCGTTTGAAAAATTTCAACGGACTGGGAATGTGACGGATGAACGTGCTGGAAAGGTAGGGCGACCGCGTACGGCAACCACAGAGGGCAACGCACAGCTAGTGCAGCAGGTGATCCAACTGCGGCCTCGGATTTCCGTTCGCCGTGTTGCAGCTGCGGTCCAAATGACGCCAACGTCCACGTATCGTCTCATGCGCCAGAGTTTACACCTCTATCCATACAAAATTCAAACGCGGCAACCCCTCAGCGCCGCTACCATTGCTGCACGAGAGACATTCGCTAACGATATAGTGCACAGGATTGATGACGGCGATATGCATGTGGGCAGCATTTGGCTTACTGACGAAGCTTATTTTTACCTGGACGGCTTCGTCAATAACAGAACTGGCGCATATGGGGAACCGAAAAGCCCCATGTTGCAGTCCCATCGTCCCTGCATCCTCAAAAAGTACTGGTCTGGGCCGCCATTTCTTCCAAAGGAATCATTGGCCCATTTTTCAGATCCGAAACGATTACTGCATCACGCTATCTGGACATTCTTCGTGAATTTGTGGCGGTACAAACTTCCTTAGACGACACTGCGAACACCTCGTGGTTTATGCAAGATGGTGCCCGGCCACATCGCACGGCCGACGTCTTTAATTTCCTGAATGAATATTTCGATGATCGTGTGATTGCTTTGGGCTATCCGAAACATATAGGAGGCGGCGTGGATTGGCCTCCCTATTCGCCAGCCATGAACCCCTGTGACTTCTTTCTGTGGGGACACTTGAAAGACCAGGTGTACCGCCAGAATCCAGAAACAATTGAACAGCTGAAGCAGTACATCTCATCTGCATGTGAAGCCATTCCGCCAGACACGTTGTCAAAGGTTTCGGGTAATTTCATTCAGAGACTACGCCATATTATTGCTACGCGTGGTGGATATGTGGAAAATATCGTACTATAGAGTTTCCCAGACCGCAGCGCCATCTGTTGTTGACAATTGTAACTACTGTAATTTCGAAAGTTTGTCTGCCTGAAAATGTACTGTTGTCCCAAGCATATTGCAACAAACGGTGTAGCAACGGTCGTAGGTTCGAATCCTGCCTCGGGCATGGATGTGTGTGATGTCCTTAGGTTAGTTAGGTTTAAGTAGTCGTAAGATCTAGGGGACTGATGACCTTAGAAGTTAAGTCCCATAGTGCTCAGAGCCATTTTTTTGAACAAACGGTGTATTTCTATCGCTGCTCGTTTAGTTTGTATTGCCGTTTCAAATATACTGGTCATTTTTGAAACACCATATATATATATATATATATATATATATATATATATATATATATATATATATATATATATATATATATAGGGTACCGTACGTTTGGTGTGGAAGATGCAGTAAAAGAGAACATGTATGAAGACGGAGAAATTTTACCATACTATAATGATTATTGATGAATTGATTTTGTGTCGACGCAGTTATACAATAGTTAAAAATTAATTAACTTACTGACAGGATCCAGCAAAGCTTCAACTGTCGCTGACACTTTACATCCGACAAGGTTGCGGTCCATGTTGTTTACCATTGCCGTCGGGAGCTTAGGTGCACGGGAAAACGTTCTGTTGAATGTATGTTTACGAATAAACACCGAAACAAAGGTAAAACGAGCGTGAAGTCAAGTGAGAGCGTATAGGCTAATGCTATCAAACAGCACGAAAGAAGTGGGTTAAAATACCTTCTGCAAGATCGATTTCCTCGTCTCAATTGACTACTCGAGACAAGCGAGTCTACTACAGCGCCCCTGGTGTTTTATTCCTGCACTGAGTCTCGTTTGTGTCGAGTGGTCAGTTCCGTTTACAACTCAGCGCCAAAATTATTTGTGTTGTGTGAGCTGTACGCTGTGCAGTTTGGCATCTTAACGGTGAGTGTGAGGTTGGGAGGGACTACTCTTTTCATGAAAAAGATCGAAATATAGCAGCAAAATGTAGGAACAAGCCATGATAACAGAGTTCAATTACGACGACAGCGGAATTCATAGTGAAGTTCTTGTCAAAGGTCGTGTGGTAATTTATTTACATTCCTGAAAACTGAGAGAGTAGGAAGAGTGTCATCCAAACATTCCAGAACATACTGGCATACATTTCTTAGCTCGAGAAAATATATACCTGCAAAGAGTAAACACATCAAAAAATTCAGAATGAGATTTTCACTCTGCAGCGAACTCTCGAACTCGGGACCTTTGCCTATTGCGGGCAAAGTGTTCTACCAACTTTTTTTTTAATCTCATTTTGTTCGCTTTTGTTCGTTGCATCCGCTCGGGGCGGACATCGTAAGACATCCGCTGAAGTTCGTTGTTGATCGATTCGCTCAGTTTTTTTATTACAGAGGGCAGCTAACCTTCTGACCGAACACGCTGAGCTCCCGTGCCGGCGTAGTTTTTTTTTTTTTTTTCATTTTGTTCGGTATCGTTCGTTGTGTTTGTTCTGGGCGGACGTCACAGGACATCCGTCCAAGCTGATCGCTCTTTCCTTTACTCAGTTTTTTTATTACAGAGGGCTAGCGCCTCTCTGACCGAACACGCTGAGCTACCGTGCCGACGTACACCCTGGGGGCGTTTCCTGAAACTTCCTGGCAAATTAAAAACTTTGTGTCGGACCGAGACTCGGACTCGGGACCTTTGCCTTTCGCGGGCAAGTGCTCTACCACCTGAGCTACCCAACCACGACTAACAACCCGTACCCACAGCTTCAATTCTGCCAGTACCTCGTCTCATACCTTTCAAACTTCACAGAAACTCTTCTGCGAAACTTGCAGAACTAGCACTGCTGGAAGAAAGAAGAAGCAGAAGAACTTCTGTGAAGTTTTGAAGGTAGGAGACGAGGTACTGACAGAATTGAAGCTGTGGGTACGGGTTGTTAGTCGTGGTTGGGTAGCTCAGAGCACTTGCCCGCGAAAGGCAAAGGTCGCGAGTCGGAGTTTCGGTCCGGCACACAGTTTCAATTTGCAAGAGAGTTTCCCATAAAAAATATCCAGGACGTAGTAAATAGCATCTTTTTGCTTTATCCTTTATATCTTGTTTCCTTGCTAAGTGCCAAATAACACTGAAAATTATTTTTCTCCTCAAATAACTCTAACCTTTTCACAGTTCGAATAATTTGTATTAAAACTCTACCTATTTGTTCTTATTTCTGCATAGCGTAGGTTTTTTTTTCTGTGATACGTAAACACCTTTTTGGTATCAAATATTTCGTCTATTCGTAAGAAAATACTAGTAGTAAAAAATAACAGGCCCTTGTATAGCTTTTCAGTGTGTCAAGAAAACAAAGCAAACAACACAATAAAGATCAAGGAGGCACAAAAGCACAGAATCCATTCCTATAATAGGAACGAGATCGGCTCCAGTAGGTCAAGTTTCGATTTTAGCGGACCCCCGGAAAGCCCCTTACTTTTGCCCATACGCAGTGTGCAGCATACTCGGAAATTCAGAACTACACACTCGGCACAATCTCTACATCATTGGTGGCATAGACACACTCGCCTCGTAGTTGACTGCTGATTTATACGCAGGCACAAAAAGTGCACGCACTTTGAGTAGCCGATTTTGCCCAGAAAGTCGCTCGTGCAAAACGGGCTTAAGACGATGTCCCCGTCATATGAGTGGACCACCATCAGCAATGTCCTGCTGCATTACTGCAGATGCTGAGAGAGGCTTGGAATACAGGGTGGTCCATTGATAGTGACTGGGACAAGTATCTCACGAAATAAGCATCAAACGAAAAACTACAAAGCACGAAACTTGTCTAACTTGAAGGGGGAAACCAGATGGTGCTATGAATGATTGGTCCACTAGATGGCGCTACCATAGTTCAAACAGATATCAACTGCGTTTTTATAAAATAGGAACCCCCATTTTTATTACATATTCGTGTAGTACGTAAAGAAATATGAATGTTTTACTTGGACCACTTTCTTCGCTTTGTGATAGATGGCGCTGAAATAGTCACAAACGTATAAGTACGTGGTACCACGTAACATTCCGCCAGTGCGGACGGTATTTGCCTCGTAATAAATTCCCCGTGTTAAAATGGACCGTTTACCAATTGCGGAAAAGGTCGATATCGTGTTGATGTATGGCTATTGTGATAAAAATGGCCAACGGGCGTGTGCTATATATGCTGCTCGGTATCCTGGACGACATCATCCAAGTGTCCGGACCGTTCGCCGGATAGTTACGTTATTTAAGGAAACAGGAAGTGTTCAGCCACATGTGAAACGTCAACCACGAGCTGCAACAAATGATGATGCCCAAGTAGGTGTTTTAGCTGCTGTCGCAGCTAATCCACACATCAGTAGAAGACAAACTGCGTGTGAATCGGGAATCTCAACATCGATTGCACCTGTACCATATTTCTATGCACCAGGAATTGCATGGCGACGACTTTGAACGTCATGTACAGTTCTTCCACTGGGCACAAGAGTAATTACCGGACGATGACAGATTTTTTGCACGCGTTGTATTTAGCGACGGATCGTGATTCACTAACAGCGGTAAAGTAAACAGGCATAATATGCACTACTTGGCAACGGAAAATCCACGATGGCTGCGACAAGTGGAACATCAGCGACCTTGGCGGGTTAATGTATGGTGCGGCATTATGGGAGGAAGGATAATTGGCCCACATTTTATCGATGGCAATCTAAATGGTGCAATGTATGCTGATTTCCTACGTAATGTTCTACCGATGTTACTACGAGATATTTCACTGCATGACAGAATGGCGATGTACTTCCAACATGATGGATGTCCGGCACATAGCTCGCGTGCGGTTGAAGCGGTATTGAATATCATATTTCATGAGAGGTAGATTGGTCGTCGAAACACCATACCATGACCCGCATGTTCACCGAATCTGACGTCCCTGGATTTCTTTCTGTGGGGAAAGTTGAAGGATATTTGTCGCGTGCGGTTGAAGCGGTATTGAATATCATATTTCATGAGAGGTAGATTGGTCGTCGAAACACCATACCATGACCCGCACGTTCACCGAATCTGACGTCCCCGGATTTCTTTCTGTGGGGAAAGTCGAAGGATATTTGCTATCGTGATCCACCGACAACGCCTGACAACATGCGTCAGCGCATTGTCAATGCATGTGCGAACATTACGGAAGGCCAACTACTTGCTGTTGAGAGTAATGTCGTTACACGTATTGCGAAATGCATTGAGGTTGAGGGACATGATTTTGAGCATTTATTGCATTAATGTGGAATTTACAGGTAATTACGCTATAACAGCATACGTTCTCAGAAATGATAATTTCACAAAGGTACATGTATCACATTGGAACAGCCGAAATAAAATGTTCAAACATACCTACGTTCTGTATTTCAATTTAAAAAACCTACCTGTTACCAACTGTTCGTCTAAAATTGTGAGCCATATGTTTGTGACTATTATAGTACCATCTATCACGAAGCGAAAAAAGTGTGCCAACTAAAACATTCATGTTTTTTTTACGTACTACACGAATATGTAATAAATATGGGGGTTCCTATTTTAAAAAACGCAGTTGATATCCGTTTGACCTAAGGCTTCGCTATCTAGCGGGCCAACCTTAGCGCCAGCTGGTTTCCCCCTTCAAGCTAGACAAGTTTCGTTCTTTGTAGTTTTTTTCGTTTGACGCTTATTTTGTGATATATTTGTCCCGGTCACGATCAATGGACCACCCTGTTTATATCAGGAGCTTAATATTCAGTGTTAATGGTCAGTTCCTATGGGACCAAACAGCTGAGATCATCGGCCCTGATGTTCAGTCTGCTGATTACGAACTTTATGACGTCATGTCCCCTCTCACTCCCGGGATTTGAATCTGCTACCTCCAGATCGAACATCGCCACATCGATGAAATGACAACTGCCGGTAAAGTAAATATTTTGTACGTCATCCGGTTTAGCAATATGGGACGTTGCATCTAGCGTACAGACATGTAAACAAGATGCTGCACTGTCAGCTATTCTCTACATCATTATCGGTTTGTTATAAGATGATTAACTCAGAACTTAGCTATATTCACAGCTATTTTTCTACCTGGACAATAAAAGATGCAATGAACTGTCATGAAACTTTTTATTTGTTAATTTCGGTTTTAATAAAATTCTAAGGTTATTTATCTTTTTTATCCAGAAATGTTACTGAACCCATTTTGCAGGCAGCTTTTCAACTACCGAGCGAGGTGACATTGTGATAACACACTTGACTGGTATCCGGAACGACGGCAATTCAGGTACCTATCTAGCCACCCATGGTTTTAACTATATCATTCAACGGAAATTTCAGGGTGGTTCCTTTGGAAAGGACACGTTAAATTTTGCCTATCTTCCTTCCTTCCTTTTTTATCCAACCTTTCAATCGTGACTCTAGTATCTTATTACTTACTCATTTGTGCTTTAATATATGTCGTCGTCATGAAATATCTCTGACTACTGAATAGGCAGGGAAAGGAATTGTAACTAGTTTTAGATATCTGTACATTTTTACATCATCAACGCTGACATTTCTAATGTAGTGAAGTGTTGTCTGCTACCTTCAGTGTGCACCCTTAGATTGTTTGTAGAGTTGAAGCGAGGAAGATGAAAGGCCAGAAAAGCACTATTTTACTGAAACGTTGGTTCTCCTCAAACGGCGGCTGTAGTCACAGCAAAAGAGAAACAACTGAGCATCGAAATAGTTACCATCTCAAGTATTCGTTATTTTCAGTTGCGTGTGGATTTTATTCTCTTTCTTGGCTTCCGGACACGGACTTTGATGAGAAAAGATGTTTTCTTGTAATGAAAATTTACGAGTAATGGTAGCCAATGCCGTGCAGAATAAGCAAGAAAATTCTTTTGCGAGTAAATAAAAATAAAATAGAAATTTCAACATCGCTGAATTGTAATGATGTTGAAGAAGGAATGTTTGTTCTTGAAAAGCAATTTCATACAGCTTTGTACTAAACTTAGCAATCCATTTTAGTAGTGTCTGCTGTTTTAGTCAGAGAGCCGTTTTACTGCAACTACGACATCTAAGATGATCATATAAGCTGGCTACCGCCTGCACCACTCCGCTCAACATAATAATGACGGGCATAACGTGACACGGCCCCTGTCTCCGGGACACTGAGTGGCTTTCAGGGTCTGGCGAGGTTTATTTGGACGTAAACTCGCACCGCATTTGTCCGTTAGGAACCAAAATGAGCCTGACGTGGTTTACGTGGCCGTAAACTCTTACAGGACTTGTCCATCAGGACGCAAAAGGACAGCTATGATGGCCAGGCGGAAATCTCATTCGCCAGTCTGAACAAAAATTCGAGTTCCTGGAGATTTTTCCATGAAACTTCACGAGGGAAAAATGTTGCGAGTCAGGAATAAATCTACATACCTTTATTTCACCAAGCTGTATAATAATGACTTATATTAATTAATTAGCGTCCATCATGCTAAGTAAAGAACTCTTTGGGAAGGCCGAGTATCAACAGAAAGAAGAGAAATGTTCAAAAATTTAATGAGGAATGCAGGAAGTACTATGTTTTATTGACCAAGACGAATGTTCTAATGCTATGAATTCAGTGTACCTCACCAGCAGGCCACACAAGAGCCCTCGGTCCTGACAACTTGTTACACGGAGTCTGCATATTAAAAAAACATTCAGATGAAACTGCAAAAATATTGGAAAATATGATGCGACTGATGCGAAGTATAGATCTGTTGTTATGACTGTACTGCTATGAGAAAGACCGCATGCACGTGAGCGGCGCTGCATTGCGTTCATATGCTATACATGCGTCAAATAATTTTGTGAGGGGGAGACAGTTGGAGCTATGAGAGGAAGAGAAGATAGATGAGGCAGCCAACCTAGTCGAATGGTGTCGGAACATCATTTATCTGACGAAGAGTGGTGGCTCGACGCAATTCATAGTGAGATGTCAAATTAACTGACGTATCTTGGGCTGTAAAGAGTTCTGATGACCGATATTTGCTGCTATGTTCCGTAAGGAATGGGACTGATCTGTCCCAAACCGCACTCTGCCCATGTCGTAGCTCTGAATGGTCGTCTTCCATATGCACCAGGATTTTATTCCATGCTATTCGACCAGACATCGTACATCGCGGGAATATTCGTTGCTGCGGGCGCCTCAGTATGTGCAGTATACTGGATTTCAGGCCATGGAAGAAACCGTTTCATCACAGATGGACCCCGTTTAGCTTCAAAAGTAACAGCAAATGTTTTTTGATCTGGTGAGAAGACGTAACCCGTTGTCACCCACTGACATGTGTTAAAGCAACGATGCCTGTGTGTGGGATGACTTAACTCCATTTGGACGCATTGACGCTGAAAGTTAGCTTTTAATTCTTGCCTTTATATTTTGCTTATAATATATCGCGACGGTAATCTTTGCAATCTTTCACGAGTATCTGCTGTAATCAATTTTGATTAACCGGAAAAGGCATTGTGAGCATCCTCTTTCCATATGTTTGGCGAGTCACTTTGTTTTTAGACAAACAGGAAGCTTACTCGACTACCAAGCAACGACGCTGATCTCGTTTGAAAGAGCAGTCGCCATTCGGTTCTCTTCTGTGCTGTTCGGAATCAGCGCTGTTCTCTCCTAAATGCTAGCTCGTGAGTCAGTGTTTGGATAGAAAATTGTCTTTGCCTGGCGCTAATCTGTGCTGTTGTGGAAATTCTGCAATGAATAAGGAATTGGATGCAGCCATTTCAGTTAACTGCCATGGCGCAGCCTAGTTACAGTGGTTAGCTTACATCGGAATCGCACTGCGGCGATAACTCCGTGATTAGGAATAGTGGAGAGCGCTTGCATGTGCTAAAATAGAAACTTGTAGTTTGCTCGTGTTTGATTGAATGGAAATTAATTGTAGCGCAAATTATTCTTTTCTTCATCGTGCTTTAAATTTAAACATGTCACGGTCTCCAGCACCATGAAACAGTTTTTGTTTTCAAGTAGTGAAATGGCAGCGTAATGTTCCGATTACATGTCGTGAATTTGAATCTTGTACCTATTGTTTTGGGTGCACATGTGGAATTTTTTTTTATTGTTATTTTAACATCTTATACAAAAGGTGGGCCGGCAGTGGCAATATTACGCCGCTCTTCTGCCACAGTCAGTACAAATAGAAACAATGAAGACACAGAAAAACACAACGTAACGGTGGACAAAAAAGCAGTAGACGCATGAGTAAAGAACACGGAGCCGTTCACAGGTGTAGTAAAAAATAAGAAAACGGTCAGCACTGTGCACGAACACTGATGACTGAGAGAACACACGTGAACGATGGAGCGTGGTTTGGTGAAAACACTGAGGCACTAACACGACGGCACACACACAGAACCGATTGCGATGATCTCCGGCGCGCGAATGTTCACTTGACGTGTGCGAGTCCGGGGACCTGCCACAAGGGGAATAGGTGGGGGAGGGGGGAGAAGGGAGAGTGTAGATGCCAGTGGCAGTGGTGATGGGAGGGGGAGGAAAGAAGGTACAGTGGTAGGGGAAGCCGGGGGGGGGGCGGAAGGAGGGAGAAAGGGAGGAGGGAGAGAAGGGAGAGAGGGTGCCCTAAGGATCCACAGGGAGGGGATACGGAGGATCAAAGTTGATAGGAGGGGTAGATGGAGGGGATGAGGGCATCATCATCGAGGGGGAGTTGGTGGAAGCCACCTTGGGAGAGGGTATGGAGAGTGAAGAGATGGAGAGCACGTGGGATGCGGGAATACAGGCGCGGCAGTGGACGGGATTGGGAGAGGATGGGTGAGGGTGAGGGGGATCGAGTTTACTAGAGGTGTAGAGGATCCGTATCCATTTGAGGAAAAGGAGGAGGTGCGGGAACGGAATAAGGTCATACAGGTTCCGCGTGGGGGAGGGGAGACGGATGCGATAGGCGAGGTGGAGAGCATGGCTTTCGAGGATTTTAAGGGACGCATGTGGAATTGTAAATCACGTATTTGTGTTCAGTAACAACATAATATGTTATCAGTATAGCTCACCATTCTTTACTATTAATACATAATATCGTGGCACATTGCACGGCCGACGTCTCGTACGAGAGGCGTTCGGTAAATAATACAGCACTTTTCTTCCTCGGCCAATTTCGGTTGAAACAATGCAGAATTTGTTATGGGACATCGTGGAGTATTTACGCTTCAGCCTGTGTAGTTTCGTGAAGATCCGACAGGTGGCGATGGTATATGTAGCCTTGAAACTGCCGTCTTTAACGGAGGTGCATTCCTAGCAGAGACCTGTCACTGAGTTTCTTTTGACGAAAATCCAGAGGATCCCAGATATGCATAGACACTCGCAAAATGTCTACGGAGACCTGGCAGTGAACGAAAGCACCGTGAATCGTTGGGCGAGGCGTCTATTACCATCGCACAAGGTCACGCAAACTTGGACGATCTCCAGCGTGCCGGCCGGCCGCACACAGCTACGACTCCTGCAGTGTTGGAGCGTGCGCTCAATTTTATTTCAGGCAATCGAGAGATCGCAACGAAACACCTCACTGCACAACTGGACGTCTTGGTAGGTAGCACACACACACTCGTCCACCAGGTGGGGTACTCAAAGGTGGTGCCCGGTCTTCGCCGCCTAACAGACGACCGTAAAGAGGAACGAACGACCGTCTGTGTGGAATTTCTTGTGCATTACGAGGCTGATGGTGACAGTCTTTTGACGAACGTCGTCGCAGGTGACGAAACATGGATCCATGACTTCGAAACGGAAAGTAAACGGCAGTCCATGGAGTCGCATCACACCACCCCTCGTCCGAAGGAAAACTTCAAAGCCGCACCCACAGCCGGTAAAGTAATGACGACGATCTTCTGGGATTCTGAAGGAGTTATTTTGATTGATATCCTCTCTCATGTGCCACGGTCAATTCATAAGTGCATAGCGTTAAACTCAAGTAATTGGAGAAACGACTGGCATGTACGACGCCATAAAAATGTAAGCGAACTTCTTCCCCATGAGAACACAGGCCTGAAATAAGTCTGCACGCCTGAGAGGAGATCACAGTACTTCAGTGGACTGTTCTTCCTCATCGACCCCACAGCCCAGATGTCCACCTTCCGGCTTCCATTTCTTTGGCACACTGAAGGTGAAGCAGTACGTGGACGATTGGGAGATTACTGATGTAGCAAGACGTTGACTCCGTCGTCGATTAGTAGATTGTTGGCATACAGGCCCTCCCAGTAAGGTTGCGTAACGCCATCACAATGGACGGAGATTATGTTGAAAAGTGAGGCTTTGTAGCCAAAAGGGTAAGGAATTATATGGTGTACTGGAATCCTGAATAAACCCAACCTGCTTTCAGAAAGAAACGTGTTTGATTAGTAATTTAATTCCGCTCGTATACTGCGGCTTCGCCTCATGAACCATTAATTTTCTTGTGCATTGGAAATCACTGAGTCGCAAGAGAATAGTAATAAGCCGTGTTTCTTTATATGCTATTACTTTTCATGTGCCGTTAAAGTAGGTCGACGGGTGCTGCTTCGCCGTTTTCTGTTTGTTAAATATCATGGGAGTCACCTCTCTTAAAACTGTGGTGTTTAAAAAAAAATTGGTACTAGGATTTATATTTGTATTGACATTGTTTAATTATTCTTTACAATTACAGTAAATGATTGCAAAACTGAGGAGATGTACTCACTGAACAGCTGAAAGCTACTCTAATATTAGATATGGCAGCGCATTTCTTAGTTGAGTGGAACTGTGAAAATGGGTGTATATATGACTATACCTCCTAAAATATACGAGTCACATGGTGTTTCAAAATTATTTCCCGGGGCATAAGACTTTTTTTGCGTTTCTTGTAAGTTTCAAGGTGTGGCTCCCACTTCTTACGGGGTCAGTCATTGCTTTTTATGACAACATACGTCTTTCAACGTACAGACATAAATACTTCCACATGGGAGGGCTTTGGCATCCTGCAGGAGTGAAAATTAACTGATATTAATTTAATTCCTTGTGACAGTGCTGCAGTCATTATATACCCTACAAAAAATGGACTCCCGCCCACAATCTACCCTTTTCGGCGACAAATATCGTTAGAAGTAAAACAGTTCAGAGCTTGGCCAGAGAGCTCAGTTACGTGTCTGTGGCGTACAGGGCACGTATTGCATGCAGCCTTGGGGGGCGTAGCTCTCTATATGACCATGCATTTGCCAGAACTGCAAAATTTTTGCATTGTGTCTTTGCGTACTTTGACCTGACCTTTCCTTTCATGGTGCTACACATCATACTGAATTCCTCATTCTTTTCTTAAGTTTACGCTTCGCCGAGATATATTACGTCCCATGTGCCAAGAATCTGGGGTGTAAACGTGTTCAACAGTTTTGTTTTCTGTTATGCGTTTACATCTTAAAAGTCATGAGCCATGGCATACCATGAACTTGGTTTTATTTGTCGATATGCGTACATTATGTTCCTTAACTGTATTTCAGAGTTCATATACCGCTCTCTGTGAGTAATCTTCACTATCCGCAGCTAAAATTGGTAGTCAATAAACATAAGAGTTCTGATAAAATTTCTTCCTTTGAATCTGTTCTGTGTATTAAACATCGTAGTCAATTGTTTACATTTCCCCATAACGTCGGCTAAATATAAATTAAAAGCTATAGGTAAAATAGGTTGAGCAGACGTCCAGTTTTCAATAGGACTGTCCCTTCCTTTCGTTATGTGTCCCGATGTCTCAATAAATTTATAACGGGGCGCCAAATGTAACATTTTTCCGTAGGTCCTTACTTGTCAATAATTTTAATTGTTCATTTACTTCTCTCTGGGTTTTTATTTGTTTTATGTACCACTTTTGTCTCACAACTTTTTCGTACTTTCTTACTGCGCTCTAGGCGCAACTCGAATGTTTAAGGGAACCCAATCTCCATTTGTCACGTTTTAGGTATTAAGTTTTCTTTGCCCTTGAGCCATAATGAGAGCATAGAGAGAAAACTACAAGTTCGCAGTACAAATAAGGAGAGAAGACTTTCCAGTCTTGCTCATTGCCAGCCGTCTGGCGCGAGCTTCGTACTGATCAATTTTTATGGTAGAAATGACACACAGAAGTAACAAGGTTTCGCGAAAGCTCGTTGTAGGAATGTTAAGTTTCAAATGTTGTGCTTATCTGTAACAGCAAATTAGAATTAGCTACACACTGTTAGATCTCACAGATTGGCAGTAGCTGCAAACGGCTCGGTCTTCCGATTTCTGCCGAAAAGTACAAATAAAAAGTAGAAAACAGCTTTTAACAATGGGGCAGAGCGAGCTTGCACCACTGCATTCTACTGTTTGTTGTTCGCTTTGTTCGAGACAAAGTTAAAATAGGGAAAAGAAAACAAACCATGCGGAGATGCTGAGTCGCAGATAGGCACAACAAAAAGATTTTCACACTTAAAGCTTTCGACCGATGCCCTTTGTCAACAATAGACACACACACACACACACACACACACACACACAACTGCAGTCTCAGGCAACTGAAACCACACTGCGAGCAGCAGCATCATGGGAGAGGCGACTGGGTGGGGGAAGGGAGGAGGCTGGGGTGGGGAGGGGGAGGGACAGTATGGTGGGGGTGGTGAACAGTGAAGTACTGGACATTGGGCAGTGGGTAGGGGAGAGGTGGGGAGAGGGGGTTAGTAGCATAAAAGGAGAGAAATATATAAAAAATAAATAAAATAAAAAATGAAGTAATAATTAAAAATAAAATTGTTATTTATTTCTCTCTATTTCTCTCGTTTTCCACTACTTCCTTGACCCCCTCCCCACCTCTCACCTGCCAACTGCTCTACCTGCAGCACTTCACTGTCTGCCATCCCCACCATACTGTCCCTCCCCCTCCACACCCCAGCCTCCTCCTTTCCTCCATTAAGTCACCACTCCCATCATGCACTGGTGCTGCTGCTTCCAGTGTAGTTTCAGTTGCCTGAGACTGCAGTCGTGTGTGTGAGTTGTTTGTGTGTGTGTGTGTGTGTGTGTGTGTGTGTGTGTGTGTGTGTGTTTGTATGTGTGTCTGTTGTTGACAAAGGGCATTGGCCAAAAGCTTTAAATGTGAAAATCTTTTTGTTGTGCCTATCTGCGACTCAGCATCTCCGCCATGTAGTGAGTAGCAGCTTTACTTCTCATAATATTGTTACATTCAATCCTGAATTTCCCGTTGTTTGAAAAGAAAACATACTTTCTCTGAAACTTTTGAAGTAGAGTTTCCTGTCTTGAAGGAAAACGCAACATCTACTGGCATACAATGTTCTTTATGTCGTTTAGTTTTCTGTACTGAACATGGAGGACGTGGTGATATAATACAGCGCATTAAGTAGAAGAAGCACATGTTGGTAGCTTCTGCGAGAGCTTCCAGTAGTGTAAGTTCCTTTGTAAGTACGAACTAGCTACAAACTGAGCAACATAAACCCATCGCGGCTGATAAAGGGCTGTTTACGTTTCGTACTGCAAAACGCAACCATTCATTGCGTTCAGTGAACTGCAGGGCTCTTACCAGCATAAAACTTTTTGAGCAGAAAAAGTGCGAGACGGTTTTCATGAAAGTCTTATCGCGACATGCATTGCATGAAGTGCAATCAGAGCTTAAAGACGCTAAGTACCTGTCTGTGATGGTTGATGCGTCAAATCACCTTAAAATTTGTCCCGATTACAACTAGAGAGGTATTCAGTGAAAAGTAATTTCTTTTCAGAACATTGTTGGAGAAACAGAAGAATTATTACCTACTTCCGGGCATCTTAAGGAACCATAATTTACTTGGAAAGATCGCGTTTTCTGCAGGTAGCTGTAACACTAATTTTGATGGATACAAGAGGGCTGGAACAAACAAAGTTTATTCTAAACTGAAATTTGTGCTCAAAATTAACATTTAAGGCCCTGCTTCTTTAACCTATGTCGTACACAACGATGTACAAGCAAGTACAGGCATTCTTCCTATCGATATATCAACTGTAGTAAATAAAATTTTTCAACATTTTGTATTTATTCTGTGTGTAACAACAACGACGCTGTACTACTGTACATATAAGTAAATTTTTTTTCCATCTGAATTTTCGATAAACTAGTGTAATTGATGTTCTGATTTCATTTCTTTTTTGTTTCATGCCATTATGTTAAGGAAACTGTAAACAATTTTCAATGTGAGTATTAATGTTTATGTCAAATGTCAAGTAATATTGTAATAGAATTGAAATGTAACAAATGTTGAAACTGTTGTAAGATGCTTAAAATTGTAACTGTGCGTCTGGTCCATACGTATGCAATGTGTTAGGATATGTAGAATGCAAAACCTCGGGTGAATACCCTGTCTGTAAGGGAGCGGTAAAAGGTGGATGGCAGGCGAGCGCGGGAAAATGCGCACGGGCACTGCACGGCACAACGGGCTCAGCAGTAGTAGTTGGAGTTTCGCATTGGTCGGAACAACACCTTCTGGAGCGAGGAGGCTCTCCTGGAAGACGTAGTTTCATTGAGCCTCGGGTATGCCGTTCCAACGCCCACACAGCATGGCAAAATTCCATAGGCACTAATTGGAAAAGTATTGCGACGCTAAGAAGAATTAAAGTGCCGATACATCAAGAGCCATAGCTGTGGTTGTATGTGTGCTTTGTGCTTCGCCATCTCGCCACCTACCAACCGCCGCATCGATACAAGCAGGTTGAAACTTTTAGTACTGTATTCGTATGGACCATAGAATGAATTGTCTAATAATAACCTAAATTTTACCAGAACTTTCCCCTCATTTAATTATCCTCACAACTAACCTAGACAGGGTCCTTTCCAAATGTTGTGCAACCCGAGTGTCCCAAAATGAAAAATTGAATTTTGTGCTAATAATAATTACTTGCAGACCTAACTATGTTAGAATGGTGTTTAAAGAACTGTTTTGTTAATGAACCAGTAAACGAATAACGAAGGTCTAACGAAGTTGAAAGATAACTTTAATATTGATATAGTAATGAAGTTTAATTATTTCGAGACAGATATAGAGGTATTTAAATGAGAAGTAAATAAGATAAAAAGAGTAGTAACTTATATACTGGAAATCTTGAGAGCATAATAATTTCAGTAATGATTTTTTTTAATACAGTGATCATAACAGTTTCAGGACCCCCCCCCCCTTTTTATTCATGTGAATTCTGAAGTGTTCTAAACTGATTTGACCAGCAAAAGTTAAAGTCAATATAAAAGCCAAAATTTATCAGTGTTTTATATTTATCAAAATTGACATTGTGTGTGTGACTCGAAAGTGCTGTTTCTAGGGTAACCTATGCCCGATTTTAATCAAATCATTAGACAGTACGAAGTTTGGTAGTATACATTATAGTGTAGTGTTATGTATTTATGGTTTTTCCATATCAGTACAGAACGTGAAACTATCAGTTCAATAGATTTTCTGGTTCTAAAATTCTACTATATTATGCAGTGTTACTTCTTGTTGCTTTGCACAAATATCGGCCAACTTATACAGGGAAGAAACTCAGTTAATGTCTAATTAGGCTGGCGATCGTATTATTATTAAATTGGTAGCATCTTCAGTGTTACTTTTGGTACATACTGACATGTAATTGCATTTTGAACTTGCTTGACGGATCATTGTTATTACAGAGTGGGTGTAAGTCTGATTTGCCACCATTCAGGTACACACGGTCAATATCTATACGAAAATCCTGTCTCGTAAGGTGAAACCCACTCACTTACCATAGTACAGGCTTTAATGAGTATTGTGTGCCCCACGCGCACGTTACATGTGCGTGTGGAAGAACTCAACTCATTTTATGATTTTGTTGCTAGTGAATAGAAACAGGTTGGGGTCCTGTTAAAACTAGATGGCCGTCATTGCTATCAGGAGTTACAAGACTTATTGATAGCTGTGAACTAAAAAAGTCTTATTTCACATCTCAAGGTAGGTTTCCTACATTAGATAAAGTTCAGGCACTTCTCTGACTTAATTTCACATAAATCCAAGTGATAATGTTTTCAAATTCAATACAAAAGTTGGAAGGAACCAAATTTTCTGCTATTAAGTCAGCTGAGGACCTAGAATTGCTGAAAGAAAAAAAAAAGAAAAACAATAACGGGTAATGTGGTAAGTTTCAAACTTCTGTTGTTTCTTCAGTGCTAATTAATTTAAAAAATGACGGTGTTTTCACTCAGTTGATATATGAAACAGTTACAAATTTATTTTCTGAGACTTTGTAAGCTATTAGGAAAAATTTATTTCTCTATGAAAAAAACCTCTGACATTATTTCGTTGGATAACACTGAAAAATTCTGTATCTTGCAATCAGGTTTAAAAAAGGTTTCTTAAGACATTAGTTCAGGTTCAACGACTTAGGTAAACGAAGATGAATTACAATTTTTGAAAACATTATCAGTGATCTTATATTAATATGATAATTAAAAAACAGTCTAACGCCCCATGTCTCGCTGTTCTGCCATTCATATTACAATGAATAATCTCTAACGACTAATTTATTCTCTACTACATTTTCTACTTATTTTGATGTGTTGCATCGGTAGAGAACGCTGTTTTTACGGCAACACTTAACGTTTGCATAGATCGTCTTTGCTGTCGTTACAGCACTCTGTGGCAGCTTTTCAGAATGTCGCATCGATATTGGACGCCGTTTCTACGGCAACCCTTAACGTCCATCTAGATTATCTTTGCTAGTACCTTCTTTCTTTCACTATAGCAACATTTGACAGCTACTCCATATATCTTTGCCAACAGCACGTATGTTACGGAATGGTTAACACAGGGCAGATTAGACTACCTTATTTTAATCTAATTATTTACTACAGTTTATATTTTTTGACGAATAGCTATTTCATAGCAATTTTACGATGTATTTTACCTATAGCTCTTCTTCAAATCTTAGTAATATAGAGTATTGTAATACATTTTATGCTAATAGTACACACTGTACTTCTGATTGGTTAACACTGATGTCATACACAGGACGGTGAGTGGGACTAGTACTACTTAAGCTCACTCCCTGCCTATCCGTTTAGCAGTCAGTTCAGCGTCGTGGATGGGCGCAGCCTGTTCCATGGAAGTCCACCTGCCGTTCTGGGTGTATGTTGTTCGTAATCTTATTTCAGTGTATATACGTTACTGTAAGGATCCCTCTATCTGTACGTGTGTTATTTCACAGTCTGAAGATGATCCTTAAGGATTGAAACCAATCACTCCGATTAAAAGAAATTTCCGATCAAGACTGTTTTTTAATTGTCAGAAGATGAATTAGTTGATGGCCTAGGACATGTGAACAAAAATGTTTCTAGAAAACTTGAAGAACGGAGAAAAATAATGTGGATAATGATAAGAGGTGATGTTATGTGTCCCAGATACTTAAAACGCAGACATTTGATGTATAAATGTAGAAGTGCTTGTGAGTTTTGCTCTTGCCATAAACCAGGCATAAATGCTGTCATGGAAAGAGTCTTTTCAATTGTTAACTCCCTTTGGACTCATGAAAAAAATCGGTTTACTACGAAAACTATTGAAGCAATTGCAATTGTTAACACTAATTTTCAGTATAATAGCTGCAAGTAATTCTACAACCACCTATTAAGCAATCCAAACCTCTTCCAAGACATCAGGTCTTCTGGTAAGTACAAAGTTAACATTGATGTTTCTGATTAAAAAATCACGAGTTTATGTTCAGCAGATATTTCGTGTTGTGATACTGTTTGCTGTTTCCGTGACATTTTAAATTCTGACAGATTTCTTGAAAACACTTGACGTACTAGAATATGATTCAGTGTCATGGTATGTGTGTTTTACGTACGTTACAAACGTCTATGAGTGTATAAACGTTCGTTTTCTATTATCTCATTGAAGCGGTACTAACTTATATGAAGTACGTTATCTTTATAACTAGTGTCCTATTTTTTCCCGCTTTTTTCATTTCTGTTTTTCATAAATGGCCCGTTCCGTCCACAAAAATCTGGTCACACTAAGGTAAAATACAATACCCTACTCTGAACTGTTTATTAATACTTCCATCTGCGATATTTCCAGAGTTCAACTTTTCGTTTATCTGTTTTACTGTGTGTCTACTATGGATAACTTCGATTAGATGCAAGGTAATCCCTCTCTTTTTAAATAATGCTCAATAGTTGTCCTCTCCACATATTAACGATAGCTTTACTATACTGCAAATAGACTACGCAGGTTTTTAAATTGTGTTCTCTTCTTCTTCCTATTACTTGTGTTAACGAGAGAATGTTAGCAGACAAGAACTTCCTTTCCCAAAACCTGCTTTTTGTTCGAGTAATAAGCTACCTACGATGTTTCTTATTCTGATTACTGCTACCTCTGCATATATTTTGTACGTCAAATTGAAGAGACTAATAGTTCTATAATTTCCACAGTCTATTCTTGATGTTCTTTTGAAATTGAGAACTACTGTCGTTTCCTTTCATTCCACTGCTATTTTCCTTTACTACCATACCGGATTTAAAATGTTTAAAATCCTAGCCTTAGCTTCTTCTGGCAAGTATTTAAAAAGTTCTATATGTAGATTGTTCGTTCAAGAAGCTTTTCAGTTTTTATACACACATCAAAAAAAGTTTTCCATCACCTCGGCTCAGAGAGTTCCAGTACCTGTACAGTAAACTGGATTAGCCATCTACATAAACAACATTGCCGCCATTTTTATTGCTCATGAAAACCACACATTGCATGTTGTACCACCATACAGCGAGACCTTCAGAAATTGTGGTCCAGATTGCTGTAAACACCGATACCTCTAATACCCAGTAGCACGTCCTCTAGTATTGATGCATGCCTGTATTCGTGGTGGCATACCATCAAGGCACTGCTGGTCCAGATTGTCCCACTCCTCAACCGCGATTCTGCGTAGATCCCTCAGAGTAGTTGGTGGGTCATGGCATCTATAAACAGCCCTTTTCAATCTGTCCCACGCATGTTCGATAGGGTTCATGTCTGGAGAACATGCTGGCCGCTCTAGACAAGCGATGTCGTTATCATGAAGGAAGTCATTCACACGATGTGCACGATGGGAGTGCGAATTGTCGTCGAATGCACCGCCAATATGCTGCCGATATGGTTGCACTATCAGTCGGAGGATGGCATTCACGTACCGTACAGCTGTTATGGCGCCTTCCATGACCACCAGCGGCGTACGTCGGCCACACATAACGCCACCCGAAAACAGCAGTGAACCTCCACCTTGTGCATTCGCTGGACAGCGTGTAGAAGGCGTTCAACCTAACCGCGTTTCCTCTGACGATTGTCTGGTTGAAGGCATATACGACACTCATCGGTGATGCCTACCCTGAGCGGTCCATTCGGCATGTTGTTGGGCCCATCAGTACTGGTCTGCATGATGTCGTGGTTGCAAAGATGGACCTGGCCATGGACGTTGAGAGTGAAATTGCGCATCATGCAGCCTATTGTGCACAGTTTGAGCCGTAACATGACGTACTGTGGCTGCACGAAGAGCATTATTGAGTTCAAATGGCTCTGAGCACTATGGGACTCAACATCTGAGGTCATCAGTCTCCTAGAACTTACAACTACTTAAACCTAACTAACCTAAGGACATCACACACATCCATGCCCGAGGCAGGATTCGAACCTGCAACCGTAGCGGTCACGCGGTTCCAGACTGAAGCGCCTAGAACCGCACGGCCACACCGACCGGCATAAGCATTATTCAACATGGTGGCTTTGCTGTCATGATTCCACCTAGCCTTAATCCGTAGGTAGCAGTCATCCAGTGCAGTAGTAGCCCTTGGGCGGCCTGGGCGAGGCCTGTCATGGACAGTTCCGGTCTCTCTGTATCTCCTTCATGTCCGAACAACATCGCTTTGGTTCACTCCGAGACGCCTAGACACTTCCCTTATTGAGAGCCCTTCCTGGCACAATGTAACAATGCGGACGCGATCGAACTACGGTATTGACCGTCTAGGCATGGTTGAACTATAGACAACACGAGCCGTGTACCTCCTTCCTGGTGGAAGGACGCCTCCGTCTAATAGTCCTTGCTCATTCATGATTATTTACATCTTTGTGCAGATTTAGTGGCATCTCTGAACAGTCAAAGGGACAGTGTCTGTCATTCTGTGATACAATATCCACAATCAACGTGTATCTTCAGGAGTTCTGGGAACCGGATTGGTTAAAAATTTTTCTGATGTCTGTAGCTTTGGAACGCCTCTTTAGTATTTTGGGGAGGGCCCAAATGCTGCCAAGGTTATTTCGTCTACGGTCCAGACGTTTTGTTTGGAAGCCCTTACACGTCCTCCGTAGAGTTCGGATCTCTCGCCATGAGAAGATTTCATTCAGTTTACTTATTTACATCTGAGCCCTCAAGTATAGTAATTTAATACCGCAGGCGAGGACGATTGCACGGAAAATCATTTAACCGTCTGAAATGATGATTCTCAGCACAGTTCAGTTTCTGTCTCCAAAGATATCCACTTTTTAAGTGGTTCAAATGGCTCTGAGCACTATGGGACTTACCTGCTGTGGTCATCAGTCCCCTAGAACTTAGAACTACTTAAACCTTAATAACCTGAAGACAGCACGCACATCCATGCCCGAGGCAGGATTCGAACCTGCGACCGTAGCGATCGCGCGGTTCTAGACTGTAGCGCCTAGAACCGCTCGGCCACTCCGCCTGGCCCGCTTTTTAAGTCCTGGACAACTGGGTCCTTTGCTTTCTGTCGAAAATATGAAAATGCATATTGCGATGTAATTGTGCTTGACGTGTGATACGTGGAAGCCCAGACGGTCTGGCAGAGGCAAAGAAAAAGGTAATAAGGACGAGACAGTCTCTTCATTGGCTGCAGAGCAAAAGAACAAAGCCCTTCGTTGCTACTAGACGAATACTGCCACACTTCTGACGTAAGAGGAAAACAAAAACCCCTTTCCTGGCTCTCCGCGTGGCCATACGGCAGCAGACAGGCAGCCCCGTCTGCGGTTGAAAACAGCTATAATAGACCGCTGTGTGAGTCTGGTTCATTAAAACTGCCGGCTCTGTGAAACAGCGCAACCAACATTTCTTCATAACTCTGTACTCTGTAGCTTCAGAGGGGTTTATTGCAGTATAACAGGACTTGCAGAGCGAATGTTGTATGATAGCTGAAGGTTTTGGCATCTCTCATAGGCGTTGTCAAAATAATGAGATGAATTTTCTGGTGTGTAGTTTCTTCCAAGATGTTACGTGTTGTCAAACTAAATTATCTATAGAACTCGATGAGGCAATTTTAATGTTACTTTCAATATTTAGCACATTACACAGTAGATACTGACAATATCTCTTTCTCTTTGTACCAGTAATTGGTCTAAGGACAATCCAGAAACTTTTAAAATTCTTGCTCTGTAATATCTGCATTTGTTTCAGGATTTATCTTCTTATGGATATTAAGACATCTAAGGCCACAGATGCTTCGCCCCAGCCTAGAGAGACACCACGAGTACCTGGAATTCTACATGAACTTTGGTGAATGTTACTTTTCATATGGCTAAGCGCCTTGATATTATGGTGACAAATATAAGTAAAAATATGTAAATCGCTGAAATAACGTCGTGCTGCAGTAACTCAACCGTGCAAACACCACGCAAATTACTGATCATGATGAGCAGACCAACAGATGAGGCCCTCGAAATGAGAACATTCATAACGTGTCTCGCACTGTAAGGGGCCAGCCTCCGGTCTCCGGTCAAGAAATCAGCTGCATGTTCTGCCAGTTTTTTGTAACACTTCATGGTATCACTTGAGTGTCATATTTGAAAAGGAAGCTGATTCCAGATTATTTACATTTACACTTTTCTCCCTCAGCTTTCTCTTACAACTTAACGTGTAACGTTGTAACTTACAAGACAGAGAAGTGACCTGCGCAAGAGTTGAGTCGCAGAGCCAAATTCACAAGCGTTGCCCCGGTATTCCGTCTAAACACAACACCCACGTAGGTAGTTTCCCACACTTCTCTGCACAAAGTTTAGGACATTTCTACGTCTCTCCTTGAGAAAACAACACAATGAATACTTAAACCACGAAAATATTGGGTTAGTGCATAAGTTCGTAGCATTTTTTTATTCATCACTTAATAAACGCAACAGATACACGTAACAGAACTTTAGTCATGAATAATATTCTTACCCTCGTTATCAGCAACAGTCTGCCAGCGCTGTGGTAACTTGAAGTACCCGCGACTTTAGAAATAACGTAGTTTTGTGGCGAAGAATTCGTCGGACGGTATTCGGAGCATATTTTCATCCGGAAAGAAAGTTCCTTGAAGGTTATTGGATAGAGAGCGGAAAAGGTGAAAATCTGAGAGTGCTAGATCGCAAGATCATGTGTATAAGGTGGGTGTAAAAAGCAGGCGGGCGTTACAGTGGAGCAGCATCACTTCATGCTGTGTTTCTGGTCGTTGTTTCAGCACTGATGGTTACACCTGGGAACCAATTCGTAGTACACCACACTGACGCCGTTCTACCAGATGCATAACATTATCTTCTGTGGATGCACCCAGGCCTTTGTGCAGAGAGTTGCTACTTTGCTTCGTCTGAACCATTCCACTATTTTCCTTATGCTAGCATAAAGACACCATTTCTCGTCACCAGTAACGATACAAGATAGCAATGGTCGATGTTGTTCGCTTGCAACGAGCCAACAGAACTGCAAACGTGGCCACCGGCTGATTTTTGTGATTTTGGCTTAGAGCGTGCGGTACCCACTCACACGGTTTTTGAACCTTCTCCATTTTACGTAAACGTTGCACGATTTACATGAAATGATCATAGTTCCTCACATCTGCCGTTTCTCGAGTAAACTGACTTGGGTCATTGTGGATTAATGCGGTAAAACTATCTTCATCAGACCCATAAGGTCTTCCAGAACGTGGAGAATCACTAATGTCATATTTATCTTCCTTAAAACGAGAAATCCATTGTCTTCCCGAACGTGGAGAATCACCAATGTCAAATTGATCTTCTTTAAAACGAGAAATCCATTTTCTTGCGGTGCTCTGTCCAGTGGCATTATTTTTATAACCAACGCAGTCGTTTTCGTGGCCTCCACTGTTGTCGCCCCTCTCAAACGGAATAATATGTCGGAAACGTTACGATTTCTCCACTTGGCACTCCATTTTCTAGCGTCCACAGCTCCGCTCACTATCTCTATATGTCAAAATGATAATATGTAAACTCAAATAGGAATAGTGAACCGCAAATAATAAATGACTGTCGATAAATAAACCCATAGCAGCCGGAATACCAACATGAAAAACGAAAACGCTACCAATTTTTGCGCCAGCGTAATATAGAAATTAATGATCACACGACCTAAATATATGTGTTAATAACATACACCACATTCAGTTCACTATGGGAACAGAAAAGACAATACACTACCTTGTCCTGAAAACTACAAAATCTAACAACAGACACAGCTTCAATATTTTTCAGAAGGTAAGCAGCTACAGATACGAAAATACACAAGGAATCAAACCATCCACATTCTTAAGAAACGCCACACATCGGTCATATGGTACATAGACTGTGAGACTGCGCGGAGTACCTCTTAGAAAAAAGAACTATCATCAGCAATTAAATCTGATCATCAACATAGCATAAAACAATGGGTACAACAGCAATAACTGCACTAACCCCATGAGACCATTCAAAGGAAAACACAAACGGAATACAGCATCATTAAAAACAGTCCAGATGTACCAACACATACAATAACATACAATGCACACTTGCATCAGAGAACATACCGCTCAGCAGAAAATGGCGAAGCATAACATACTACAACCAACTCACACACAAGATAAGTAACATATTTGAGAAACCTAAAATTAATACACCTTCAAGGCAAAGAGTGCTATACAAAAGACACTATAACGTGTGACAGAAGAGAAAGATAAATACAATTCACATACATATGAATTAACATGTAAAGGCTGCAACACTTAATATTTTGGGGTGACTGCAAGAAATCTTAACGTTACCTACAAAGAACATATAAGGACATTGAATAGTGGATGTACCTACTCCACATATGGAGAACATGTAGTAAATGAAACTCAGCATCACAGCGAGATAGAAACTGAGGTGGCACTCATGTCATACCAATAGAAAATGCGAATGCTCACTATACAGTTAGAAAATTTCATATAGAAGCTCATAAGTAGAAATGAAAATATACTCATGCTCAGTGACCAAAACGGAAGTAACAGAAGAACAAGATAAGTAATTCACTGTTTACCATAAAAAAATGAAGTGGAAATATTGACACACAGGTACAGTGCCCAACCAACCAACCACCCTCCATCATGGCCCCGATACCTCATTCCACTCATGTGCTACAGCATCCACGATACCTCAGTCAGCCCTAAAGCATGTGTACAAGAATATGTGCAGTGTGCTACGATAGGTTATCTACACAGAAATGCAACATTGGAAGAAACCGGTTCTGTGTGCATCTAGAAGATACAGAACAGCAATCAGATGCATGAATATAACTTAAAATGATGGTAAGGAAAATATATAGTCAGTAAACAGAAAGAGCTGGAGTTGAATGATCTGCCGAGAATAACTACAGTCCGAATATCAAAATACGTCTAATTAAAAATCTTCTTTATGTGTTAGGCCATTGAAGATGTCTGGCATGAACAGGTGAAATATATTTGGTACACTCAAATAATGAGTTCCTGAAGCCTGCATTTTTCTTTTCTATATGATAAAGCGTCCGCAGCTCGTGGTCTCGCGGTAGCGTTCTCTCTTCCCGAGCACGGGTTCCCAGGTTCGATTCCCGGCGGGGTCAGGGATTTTCACCGCCCCCAAGATGACTGGGTGTTGTTGCGTCTTATTCATCATCATCATTTATCCCCATTAGTGTCGGAGGAAGGCAACAGGACTTTGCCTAGTACGGCGGTGCGTGTGTCCCGCATCGTTCCTCTTCGCTCTGTCAAGAAGCATGGAACTTCATTTCCATTTCCATATGATAAAGCATAATATACAATATGTCATTCACGATTTCTCATTACTTCTTAGATTGAATGACGACATAGAGGCAAGAATGACTTCCGTTACACAAAAATTACTGCGAAGTTAAATAAAAAAATAAAAAATCGGTCCATCCACTGGACTCTCATCGTGGAGGATGGTGGAGCAAGTCCTCGTCTGGCCATGCACGTTTGGGTTTTCAGTCATTCTTCCAAACTGTTTAAGGCAAACTATAGGGTGGCTCCTTTGAAAGGGTACACCCGATATCATTGCATATTGTTCCTCAATCCGAGTTTGTGTACCATCTCTAATGACCTCATCTTTGAAGACATGCGAAACCCTAATTTTCGTGCCATCTTCCTTTATAAATCAAAACTAGCCACTTCATGTCATTTTTGTACCCCGAAACACCGAAAAAGGGATTAATGCCAGAGAATACAGTAGGAAAAATTTCTTTGCGTGATATGCACGTGGCTGTATTTCTCATTGTTATGTACACAGATCGCTGATGACAAAATAATGGACTGTAACAAACTAAACGGTATTCCCTTAATCACATGCCCTTCGCGTAGTTGTGGTCTATCGTATTATAACTGACACATATATTTTCTTGTTGCACTGTTATGTGTTCCATAAATCCAGTTTAACACAGACTTATGCTTAAGCGCCTAAACATTTTTAATTTATAGAATTTCAGAATTATTGGACTGTTCGAAGTTCGATAATTTTAAAATGAAACTTTAACTGTGCAGTGGAATTGTAGTTGAAGTGAATGTTCTTGGAAGATGAAAGCTTTATGCAGGACCGCAACTCGAGATACGACCTTTGACCTTCAGGATGAAGAGAGAAGTACCAACTGGTACTTAAAAATTTGAAAATCAAGAAATACAAGGTCTTTGTGAAGAGGGTGATGGCAGTTACTAGTTAATTTTTAGTGTGAAGACGCCTAGAAACAGTCGATGGAACATCTAAGAGAGAGTGTGAAAGACAAAGGTGAACACTTATTACTGATAATGTATGCAGGAAAAATTTAGAAGAATGTATCGTCGGGGTCTTTCGCGGTGGCATGCACGCATACCCGAACTAGCATTGTACCTTACCTCTTCACAACACAGGCACTGCAATTTCGTAAATCAGTGATTAGTTTTCTTTGAGATTTTGGGATAACTTTCCCACACACAAAGCAAAACGTGTAGGGATGGTTTAGACAAGAATGACGATTGCCAGTTGCCATTTTTACTCCGTGAAATTTTTAAACATTGCAACATCCCACGATCTCTCACAAGAAACACACGCTCAGGTAAAAAAACTGGCAATACACTGTTGGGCCTAGGTAAACATGATGAGTATTGCGTCGTGCATGTTTCAACACGTACTAGATGGTGAAGCCTCTTTTGCATTATTATCTCGCCATCAGAAGAATAAAGGTAGAAATCTTTATCACACCTTACATCTACTGGTGATCTGTAGATATTCTAGCAGTCTTGTACGAAAAATAAGGAAGTAGACCTCTAAACAAAGAAACAGTAACAGCAAAGTACGGAAAATAAGCAATAAAAACCTTAAAAATTAAAAAAAAAGAATTTTACGCGCTAGAACGTTTTCAATGGCAGATTCGGATTCTATACACCAAAATACTTTGTAATTGATACATCACTCCAGAGGCTAAATGGCTACTGAGTAGAACTTTTGGCGTATAACATTGGAACTATGACGATTTTAAATACGACTGTTTGAATTGAAACAAACGGACGCATGTATTTCCACTTTCTTTGGAGATAAGAAAATGACAGAACGCCAGTGCGCGCAAGCAACTGAAAACCAAGCGACAAGGAGACAGGTGAAACTTCTTGCCAGATTAAAACTGTGTGCCGGACCGGGACAAAGATTTATTGTTTAATGTATAGCACTGCATCTCAGTTCGTAAAGAAACTGTTATTTAAATGGTGACAAATTCAGCAAATTACTTCCTGCTGAAGTTGCCAAAACAGGTAGTCATAAAATAAGTCATTATGTAGGTATTGGATTTGGTGCCACTGCTCCTAACAAAAACTACGCAGAATGTGCATAGGTATTTTGCAAATTCTGTATCTAAAAATTGCTGACAACAGTCCTTTGAAATAAAAAATAGTCAAAGGTGGCATATGTTTATTGTATAAAGCTATTCTGAGAAATTCTCAAGTAAAAATTGCGTTGTAATAATGTGTGTCAAAAAAGAAAATGACTCCATCAACACCTTACGTAATGGAGAGAGAATACTTAAAATTTTGTGAATATTCTAAAAAACAACTGAAGAATTCAATCCTAAGAAGGACAAACTTGATCCCTTTCTGATGAATATACTGCGAATTGTGAACCATGACTCCATCAAGTTCGTGCAGAAGCTGTTGTGCACGTTTCATTGAAATGCTGTAGTTGAACGTAACTTTTATATGAACAAAGAAGCTTTAGTTGAAAACTCAGGTGAAGATACAATCGTTGTTACAGTGCAATTCAATCGAATGGTTCAAATGGCTCTGAGCACTATGCGACTTAACTTCTGAGGTCATCAGTCGCCTAGAACTTAGAACTAATTAAACCTAACTAACCTAAGGACATCACACACATCCATGCCCGAGGCAGGATTCGAACCTGCGACCGTAGCGGTCACGCGGTTCCAGACTGAAGCGCCTTTAACCGCACGGCCACACCGGCCGGCAATTCAATCGATAGGTGCTTTATTTAATAGTGAGAAGCAACTGAATGTTGACATTATAAAATCAGTCATACAAACTGTGAGGAATGCTTCATCAAAAAGAACAGAAGCCTTAAAAAAAGAAGAAATGAAGTGGTCAGTCTTAAAAAAGATCAGTTCAAGATATAATAAGAGCTCGAAAATAAAAAAATAAAAAAAACATGATTACTGAAAAGGTAAAAGAAGAAGCTAATGTTTTGGATGTTGAAATTTCGAATTTTAACCAACAAACTTAAATACTGAATCTTTTAGTGTGAAATTTAACATTTCACATACATTTTGTAGCTTTAAAATTGTTATGTTGTCTTAAGTAAAATTATAAGTTTTCACTGCATTTATATGTTTAAACTATTTGTATTTTAATTGACGTGATGACAAATATATCTGAAAATAGTCATACTCCATCCTAAGTGAGGGTTTAGTAGTTTTGATGAATACATCACAAGTCACACATGGGTACATTATTCATGATGACACACAATGTAAGTGATATAACAATTATTACACTTAGCTTTCATTTCAACCAGCGTTCAGGTTTATAAAAAGTGTTTTTGTCCTTGTACCACACATTTTCGAGAGGTCATAGATATAATTAAAGAGGTAATTAAAAAATCACGAAAAGGTCATGAATTTGATCCTCTGAAAAACAGTAGACATCCTGTCTATCAGGCTCTGTATGCTTTTTATGTACTGTTCTATTATACGTGTTGTAATTTACTGTTATCACTGGTGTTGCTGAATACGGAGAGTCGCGTCTGCCAGTTGGCTGTCGGAGAAGACAGCGACCTTAGCCCCCTCTTACTCCTGAGAAAGGGTTCTTGATGAACTTGAGCATCTGTCCAAATGAGTTCCGGTAGATTACAGCCTCTCGAGCAGCTTAATACTCGGCTGGGGAGAGACGCAGGGCTGACAACATTATCTTGATACTTGAGCCGGAACGCTGCTTAAGAGACTGCGCTCAGGCCCCATCTGCTGGAGTTGCGAAGAGCGTAAGAAGGCGACGTTCAACTTTTTTCCCCTTTATCCTAGAAGAGAACTTCACTGATTTAGGAGACTTAGCTGGCTGAGGATTTCTGCTCAACTTCTTAACTGTTAGAGCTATGCGGAGACGAAATTTCTGCGTCACGACCAGGTTTTTGATATTATCACCGACCTTTTAAATTGGTTAATGTTGATGCTTAATATGAGTTATGTTACCAATATGAGATCACCTTTTTATATTACGAAATCATGCTTAATCGCTCATTTCGTCGAATACTAAGTGTTTAAAAGAATGTTTAGCGCCATGTCACACAAGTCTACAGGGGAGTATATCAGCTAGGCACAGCCCGTAATCTAGAAAAACAGTTTTACACAGGAGGGTGAAACTCAGTGTACAGAATGTTTCAAGAAGATTCAACCAATTTCACGAGACTATGTTCCCTACGTGAATGAAGTTAAAATCCTAGAGTAAATTTTAGTACGCCTACAATGTTTTCAAAAGCACCATCTGATTTACTAGGCCACACCTTTTAAATGCATGTAATTACAATTTCAGGATGTATTTTACAACGACATTTAAGACCAAAGTGTTCATTTGCTCTTAGAAAATGCTTAGTATGCCTTCAAACGACACTGGACAGTAACCAAACTCGCTCGAATTTAAAAAGGTAGGTCTTACTGTGCTATGTATCGTATATTTCAACAAATGAGAGTGACTTGCTATAGCTTGAATTTAAACAGAATTATGCAGAATCAGACCATAATCTGACTTGAACAAGAAATTACATTTATGCACTGTGAATAGTGCTTGACGAAAGATTTTACTCTAACTGCATAATGAATTTACCAATACAATTATGGTCTAAAGCTAAAATGCTGTGTTTGTGTGTAACGTACAACCTCTGTTCGAAGATCTTACCTGGTTAGTTATTTAGTCAATTACCTTCACGTTGTATAGATAATTTGCATAACAAATTGTGAGGATGCTGGACGTGTCATTGTATATTCACATGACAAATCACAGGGTAAGTATGCCTACATGCAGATCGCTAACAGGTGCTATTTTTTTATATAAAAAAGAAGACAAGACATGCAGATATGTGTTAGTTATTCCCACTCACTATCTTTCACATATTACAGCGACAGGAATTTTACGGAATACAATTTCTCAAGAGGAAACTTTTTCAGTTTTTTTCAAAATTTAGTTTTCTGTCTGTCATACATTTTATAGCACTTGTTGAGTGGTCAAAAATTTTAATTGCTGCATTGTGGACCACTTTCTGTGCTGCAGACAAACCTTAATATGCTGTAATGAATGTCATTTTTTTCTTCTGGTATTGTAATTATGTACATCACTGTTCCTTCTGAAACGCAGTGGATTATTTTCAACAAACTTCAGAATTGAAGAAATATACCGTGAGCAGATGTCATAACACCCAACTCCTTAAGCAGATGTATACATATTACACACCACATATTACATTTTTTAGCGATAAAGACTTTCTCTCTTGAAGATGAGTCAACCAGAACATTGCTTAGAGTGACATTATTAAATAAAAATATGCAAAATATGTCAACTTACTGATTTGTCTCTTCCCAAGATTTGCAGTGATTCTAAGTGCAAATGTTGGTGTACTGTGTTGTTTTAATTCTCATCACAATGGACACCGAAGAATATTGAAGTGTCCAACCCATTTGTTACATCGTCAACCTATGATACACTTATTATTGGTGCAGCACTTCTACGTGTGCAGAAGTGAAAACGTTGAACGTTTTTAAATTTGAAAGAGACTGCTCACAGAAAGCTAGTCAATGAAACTTTTCAAAACATTGTTACTATTTGTTCTATTGCTCTCTGTACCTTTTTATTAATTACAATGCTAGTGTCATCCATAAAAAGAGCTAATTCAGTTTGTTGTATATTAGGCGAAATGTCTTTTGCTCATGTGAGGAACAATAGAGGACGTACGATTGTGCCATGCTGAACTCTGTACGTGATTTCTCCCGAGTCATAATGATGACCCCAGACTGCAATTTTTTTATTAAAGTTGACCTTTTTCATTATTTTGGTTACACATGGCATTAACCATTGGTTGCCTATACCACCAGTTCCATAAAATCTCAGTTTATCTAGGAGAATATTGTGATTCACAGTCAAATGGCTTACACAGACAGTAGAAAATACCAACCGACGCTATATTTTTATTTAATGGTGAGTTTCTGGTTTCCCTTGGGGTTTTCACTCACTTCCAGTTTTCCACCTGTACGCCTTGCTGCTGCCTCCACTGTAGCCCATAGATTTAATGGGGGCAAGTCCAGTATGGTGTCCATTCCAGCAATGGGTTCAGAGAACACATATGCTCGCATGACACGGGCAAAAGGCTAGCCGCGTCAGCCTTATCGACAGCACAAGAACGGCTCTGCTTCCGCAGACATTTTCAACTGCCGTAACAGTAAGAGGATAGTGATGACAGCTCACTGTCGTATGCACAGTTAGCTTTCAGTTTTCTGAATCATGTCAGAAGTTTTTGCATTTACTGCTGTTACTATTCAGTGCCACAGTTCACACAAACTCGTTGGAAAAGGTTGCACACAGACGGGGTGTTTCACAAACCCGTAAAAGAAAACACCTACAGTGAGCTCAGGTGACACTGAAAACGAATGGTCAGGACCTGTTCAAGAACATTTTCACACATAAGTGACTTATCATTTGGCGCCGCGCCTTCTCCCCTTTTCCTCTCATGCTGTGATCGGTGTAGATTTTCGCTACCAGTGTTACACACCGTGTACAAACCTCGTTCTTGTGCGCCCTTGGCGGCCCTCCAAGCTTGGGGCCCCACACGGCCACCATTAATAGTAATACTTCCTGCATAGAAATCCTACAGCTGTGATGTCTCTGGTGCTCCTCTCAACTCAGTTTGTGTCGCTTGTGCCTTAAACAGGTCCTGCCAGTGGTGGAAAGCGTGATCCACAATCCCCTTGTAAACTCCTCCCTTACCAATTGGCTAATGCGATATGACCGTGATTGCTTTTGTCTGAAGAGTTTGACTTTGGATAAATTTTTGTGTTAACTGAAGAGAAGCGTACAAGTTGTTCTCCAAAACAACCTGTTTTCCTTCTGCACTTTTACTCATTTGTATTTGGTTCAATACTTAAAACAGTGCCATCACTCACATAAAATACGGAACAAAAAGAGGTACAACGTGATGCAAAGAATCCACAGTAAGTCTGGCTGAAATAATATAGAAATTAATTAACACAGTCGCCAGCCTAATTGGGCACTGTATATTCAGTATCTGATCAATATTGTTCACAGAAATGAATAGATAACTGTTTGGCTATACGTGTGGCAACAAAACACAGACACAAATTTCTGACACACAACAGCTTACGAAATAGTAATGGATAAAGAAAGTAATTATCTTATGTCGTTAATACTGACATGATTTACTGGAGGAAGCACTTTTGTTACGACAATAATTTACACAATCTCAGATTAACGTTTACTTACGTACCCTAGAACCCTGGACGTGGGAAGCTACATACTTTGAAAAGATTGTAATTACTAGGAAAATTTATTGAGTCAAATAAGGAACCGTTGGCTTTCAACACGTTGACAACATTGAACTACGAACTAAGCCAGTACACGATAGAATTATTAGAATAGACGCAGATATGAAATATGTTAACTCTGTTTATTCTATTCTTTAATTTGAAATTTCCAGAATTACTTTAATTTTAAGTTACGTCTTTTTACTATGTCTACGCGCAATTGGTAAGGATGATATTGCCTCTGAATATTATTGAACAACACTGTTAGCTTATAGCGGCTTAATTATAATTTGCTTTTAATCGTCTTCTTAACATCACATATGAGTATTCAGTAACTAGACTGAAGCACAAAAGAAACTGTTATAGGCACGCATATTCAAATACAGAGATTTGTAAACGGGCAGAACACGGCGCTGCAGTCGGCAACGCTTATATAAGACAACAAGTGTCTGGCGCAGTTGTTAGATCGGTTACTGCTACTACAATTGCAGGTTATCAAGATTTAAGTAAGTTTCAACGTGGTGTTATAGTCAGTGCACGAGTGATAGGACACAGCATCTCAGAGGTAGTGATGAAGTGGGGATTTTTCCATATGACCATTTCATGAGTTTACTGTGAATGTCAGGGTTCCAGTGAAATATCAAATCTGTGACATCGTGACAGGTGTCATGTATAATTTTGGTATCTGACTCGATTGTGAGCGAGCAGCGATGTTGTGAAGCTGTATCACAGGAGTTAGGTTAGTATCTCTGAAGTGCGTGAGGGTGCAGTCAGGCAGACAGTGTTAAGCTGTATTAGAGTGTGGAAGCAAGGGCAATATTATGTTTCAAATTTAAAGTCTCAGTTTATCAATTCGTTCAATCATTATGATTATATCAAGATTGTAACCGAAACTGATTTGTGAAGGAGGATGTCTGATAGAATGTCAAAAGCAAATACTGTAAGGTGAGAGCTTGAATTAATATTAATTTCGCACCTTACATGAGATTATATACATCATAACGAGTAGATTGATATGTCACATGACATACTTCGGTGACAGTGAGCAGATTTGCCTATCAAAATGTACTGTATGTAATGCAAACCGGGATGACGCTCGAATCGACTGTATTAACACACCGAACCCAAATCCTTCATATCAATGAGCAAAAAGCGAAAAAAAAAAGCTGCTGGAAGAGACGCTTGAGTTTAGGATGGACTTGGGTTGCCCGGCCATGGCACACATATAGTGAAATGCTTTAAGCAGAGTGTGACCCATGGTGAGGAAGATGGAGAACGCACCAGGCGGTCCATCAAAGGGAGCAGGTGATGGCCAAGTGCTGCTTGCGATGGAGAAATTCCTTAGAAAATTGCATTGAGGAATTTCCAGATGGATACAAACAGGCGTGAGAAGCAGTTAAACAGAGCCGCGTTTTCTGATCACACGAAAGATCCGTTGTGCTCTCATGATGTACGCGTATAATTTTTAGGCGTCATGAACGGGCACAAAATGTCTGGTTGTCTGAAATAAACTCAGAACGAGTACAAGTTGCGAGATTGCAGCGCAGTTTGAAGGTACGTCCCTTGCGATTGGCGGGGTAGTTTCCACGAGATGAAAGGAACGTTCCCCTAGGTATACAAATCTGTAACGTGAAGCACGAAAGGACGCAGTGGGGAACAGTTTGCTACGAAAGACAGAATATCAAAATCTTCAGGGACTCTCCTCTGAACCAGCGTCAAGTGTAGAAGAGGGCGCATCACGCTCTGCAAGACGCAAAAAGAGGAATCTTGTGTGAACACTGCATTCACTTTGGCTTTGAGTCGTTCAGCTCCCATAGTGGAGAAACGAAACAGCCACATAGTTAATTGTTCTTGTGAGAACTGAGAGGGCATTGAAGTACACACACTAATCCATCTATACGTGTGTATATCGTCATATTTTCCAGACTAGGATTGAGTGCATGTTTTCTTGCCTAACGAGAAACATAGCACAGTTTCAGCTGAAAAAATCAGTAAGGATTATGATTAGCTTTTTATAGGGTTTTCAGAGGACGAGGGCAGCCATACAACCAACAATATGTCGCAGTTAAAGGTAAATGCCGCTGGCAGAGGCTTAAAAATATTGGATCACCAGCTAGCGTCCACTGTGAACACAAGCAACCTTGAGTAATCTTTTTGCATATCTTGTCACAAAAACTAACCATCTTCGATAGACTTGACTGTCATCCTAAATAGAACCGAACCTAGAACCTGGAATCAGATTACTTGACGTAATATTGGCCAAATCAGACAGTGTTTCACTGTCTAGATGTAAGAAAAAACTTGTAGGGAACCTTCCACTTAAATTTGATATTGTTCTGTTCAGTATTATTTGTGCTAATCTGGGCGTAATACATTATCATAAAAATTGTCCTGAAATGGTCATGTCACACTCTATGTAAACCAATGTGCTTCATTGACAATAATGGCATCCGTCCATTCTTGAGGAATTATGGTGTAACATGCTTGGTTCAGAGTCTGCAGCGTCTGCTGTGGCTAAGAAGTCCCACTCGAGAGTGGCAGTCCCTACTGAAGTTTGGACATGTGGAATTTGAGGGACTTCGAACAGAAGCCGCTGTCTCTTCGCTTTGTCCTCTTCCTGATTTGTTCCTGCGTGCGTTCGTCCTCTGAGAGCTTGACGCCGTTGCGCACAGTTACTCGCCACTTGACACGGTCATCTGCAATGCTTTCCCAGCGACTTGGATTGATTCTGGTCTTGGTCAGGTCTCTCTTGCAGACATCCTTGAAACGAAGATGCGGTCGTCCCACTGGCCTCCCACCCTCCTGAAGTTCTCCGTACAGCAATTGTTTCGGTATCCGTTCAGGATCCACGCACCTGACATGTCCCAAACATCTTAGACGTCGATGACCAAGGAGTGCAAAGATGCTGGTTGTGCTTGCACGATGGAAGACTTCGGTGTTGGGTACTCTGTCTCTCCAAGAGATCTGAAAGATCTTCCGGAGGCAGCGGGAATGAAAGATGTTGAGTCGAGATTCATGCCTAGAAAGAGTTGTCCATGTCTCACAGCTATAGAGAAGGGTGCTTATAACACAAGCTTTGTAGACTTTTAATTTAGTTTTTGTGGTAAGCAGTCCATTGTTCCATACTCTGTTTTTCAATATAGCCATCACAGATGATGCCTTTGCGATTCTGTTAGTAATTTCAGTGTCCATGGACAAGTTGCTACATATTGTGGATCCCAAGTAGGTAAAGTCATCAACTACCTGGAGAGGATTGCCATCAATGCTGATGGATAGAAGGTTGGTAGTGCTCTGCGCCATGATATTAGTCTTTTGAAGTCTGATGAGTAGACCAAATTTTCACAGGCATGTGATAATTTGTTGATTATATACTGCAGCTCATCTTCTGTGTTCGCTACTAGAGCTGCATAGTCCGCATATAACAACTCACGGAAAACAGCTGTAATTACTTTGGTCTTGTCCTTGAGGCGAGCAATGTTGAAAAGATTTCCATCAGACCTCGTATATAGATATACTCCATCCTCACTGTCTTCAAAGGCAAATCTGAGCAGAAGGGAAAAGAAAATCCCAAATAGTGTAGGAGCTAACACACACCCCTGTTTCACACCGCTGTTAACAGGGAATGCTTCTGATGTTTTACCATTGAAGCAGATTGTTGCTTGTGTTTTCTCATGGAAAGAGACAATTATCTGTAGTAGTTTAGGTGGGCATCCAATCTTCTGCAACAGTTTGAAAAGCCCATTTCTGCTCACTAAATCAAATGCTTTAACAAGGTCAGTGAAAGCAATATAAAGTGGCCTGTGCTGCTCGCGACATTTCTCTTGTAGTTGTCTTAAGGAGAATATCATATCTACGGTTGATCGGCCGGGCTTGAATCCACACTGAAATTCTGGGTAGATTCTGGAAGCTAATATTTGTAATCGCATTAGGATGACTTTTGCATAAGCTTTCCCGGCTACACTTGGTAATGAAATGCCTCGGTAATTGTTACAGTCACTTCTGTTCCCTTTCTGTTTATATAGAGTAACTATCCTCGAAGTCCGTATACTCATCGGGACATAACCTTCTTCCCAGCTGGTTGTGATAAGTGAATATAAATGTTTGAGAAGAACAGATTTGTTATACTTAATAACCTCTTCAGGGATCCCATCTTCACCTAGGACCTTTCCGTTAGCAAGAGAATCTATTTCTCTACTAAGTTCTTCCACAGTAGGCATTGCATCTAGTTCTTCCATAACTGGCATTTGTTTGATGGCGTTACATGCATCCTTGCTAACTTCATTCTCGGCTGCATACAACTCGAGGTAGTGTTCAACCCAGCGTTCCATATGTTTGCCTTCATCAGTAATGACTTCACCCGTCTTGGACTTCAGAAGAGCTGTTTTTTCTGACAGTTGGTCCAAATGCTTTCTTAATACCATCGTACATTGCCTTAGCATCCTCAGAATCGGCCGCTTTCTGTATACCTGCACGTAAATTCAGCCAGTAGTTATTTGCGCGTCTCTTGGATGTTTGCTGTGCCCTGTCCTTTGCTTTTAGTAGGTCATCTCGAGTTCTTTCATTTGGGTTTCTTTTGTAAGCAAGCAGGGCTTTCCGTTTAGCCTCAGTGACTGGTTCCATTTCTTCCAAATTTTGCTCGTACCAGTCCTTATTTCTTTTTCCTTTCATTCCATAGGCCAATACTGCTGAGTTGTACATTGCACCCGAGAGTTTTGCCCATTTCTTATCAACATTCCTTTCTGCATGCACGTTTCCTGGGAAAGCACTTTCAAAATTACTGGCAAAATCCTGCTTTCTTTGTGTGTCATGAACATGATCTGTGTTGATATGGGGATGACCTCTCGGTTTAGCGTGGTGACATTTCTTAGGAGTGAGCCTCAATGTGCACGCTACTAGAGCGTGGTCTGTGTTGCAATGAGCACTATGATAACTTCGTGTCAGTAGCACATTTTTGAGACCAGTACGCCTAGCTATGACTAAGTCAAGTTGATGCCAGTGATGAGAGCGCGGGTGTCTGCAAGACACCTTGTGCTGATCCTTAAGCTGGAAATATGTGTTTGTAATACAGAGTCCATAAAAGCAGCAAACTTCAAGCAGTCTCTGGCCATTTTCATTCGTTTTTCCCACCCCATGATTTCCCAGGCAATTCGGCCATATGTCATTATCTGATCCAACTCTAGCATTAAAGTCCCATAGAATATACGGTGTCTTGGTGCTAGGTGCCTTGGCTGTTCTGTCGCTGAGTAAATCATAAAACAGATCCTCCTCTTCCATGCTGGATGGTAAGGTGGGAGCGTACACATTTAGGATGTTGACAGTGCCACTTGAGGAGCATATTTTCAAAGCAATAATTCTCTCTGTTCCACCGGATGGTGGCACAGTACAGTCCAGGAAGATGTTTTTAACAGCAAATCCTACGCCATGAATTCTTGGCTCGTTTTGAGACTTCCCCTGCCAGAAGAATGTGTGATTATCCTCCCTGATAGAACCCGCGTCTGGAAGCCGCGTCTCCTGCAGTCCCGCGATGTCAACATTCAAACGATGGAGCTCTCTGTCAATTACGGCAGTCTTACGGATGAAGTAAACCTCTTGGGCATCGTCAATGAACCTTGGACACATGGTCCTAACATTCCAGGTCGCAGTACGAAATAGTGATTTCTATATTATTTCATTTTTGTTGTTGGTAGGTGTACTATATCAACCCGCTTGTCGAAGATTACTTCTAAGCTCCACACACCCCGTCAGCAGGCAGAAAGTGGCGGAACAGCACCTTATTGGCTGGGGGCTGCCCAGCTTGATGCGGGCGGTAGCTGTCCAATGAGATGCAGTGATCTCTCCCACCGTCGGAAGTGGCCCCTGGCACTCGAGTCTTACGCCAATCAGACAGAGCTTATAACCGGTAACTGCCTCTTCCCGTGTTGAGCCTAAGTCCTTGGACGTCGCTGAAGTGTCCTCTCCAGGATGCTACAAGCCTGAGCGATAAATATGAGGACACGTGAGTTGCCCAATCATCACGGCCTCCCTCTCGACCTAAATGATAATATCCAGAGGAAAGGCAAGCCAATACGTCTGTTATCACTTCGGTTGCAGGAGCTGCCGGAAGGGGACGTAGTACGCCTTCCAACCGCCTTTGCGGCCCCACTCCAGATTTTCTTTCAAGGTTTTTTCCCTTAGCCTTCATCCCTCCCGAGACCAACCACAAGGCAGTGGTGTGTCAAGGTAATTAGAGAAAGAAAAGGAATGGTAACTGAGAAGAGGGTAGGGAATAGGATATATAGGATATAGGATATAAGACGGTTCGTTGTGAGGCACACTTTTTCTGGCTCCTCTGCTGAGACCTGCCCGGCTAGGTTGGAGCTGCCAGTAGCTACGTTACCACCGATATAGCTCTCAGCTTCCTTGGAGCACACAAACTCTCCCGCCCACACGGACAGTGCTACGATAAGGCGGTGCCTCATGGGAGAGACAATAATAGAGTAAAAAACCAATTTTGTACAGCTAAACACTGATGTGCTCTGACGTAGAATAAGGGTCTGCTCCTACTTCCAATTATTTATTCTAGTTACTCTAACGCACTCACAGGGTGTTTTGCTGATCTCTGATGAATGTGAAAAGGAGTGGATTGTCAAAACATTATAACGATGTTACTTTTATTTCACTATAGCTGCGTCATCAGACTATCTTGGTTATTGTATCGAGAGTTGCTAGGCTTCAGAGATAGGAAAGTGTATTTTTTGGATGTTAAGACGTTCATTAAATTTAAAATCAGCCTTGTGCACTTTTGCACAGCATACCAAAAAAATTTGTGTTGTCATTTAGAGGCATGTTTCATTACTTTTTTTTACAAACCTTTCTCTTACAATTTTGTAACTGATCATGGAACAAAGTGTGTTCGAGAAAATAGTTCGATTTGCAGCTAACAGAGAACTCACAGATCCTCTCAAATGTCTCTGTGTAGATACAGTATTTTGCAACTTTCGCAAAGCGGCATGCAAGACAGAGCAATACTGCAGTGCGTTATCCAGATATGTGAAGAATAGAGGTAATGACTACATATTTTGATTCTTTTTTTATTTATTCAATCAGGGCCAACTTATGTCATTCAGAAACAGTTTTTGTAATGAGCTTTGCAAAACCAATTACTGTAGGTTTTATGTCAAAGTTCATTATTCAGGCAGTTTATACTGTTCAAAATTCTTGCAGTCACATTCCTAACTTTTAAAGTATGAAACACTTCCCTTTTCATTAGGAAAATTAATTATTATTACAGCGCAGCTTTTTTTTCACATTACAACAGTGTAAGTCATATTACGACTGTTCATTTATTATTACAGCTCAGAGCTTACTATCAGAACCACAAATTCAGTCATATTTTTAATTATTTTAAAGATAACTTTCAGAGTTATATTTTTTTATTATTTAAAGACAACTTTCACTACTATTTTAATTGTTTTAAAGAGAAGTTTCACTCTTATATTTTTTATTATTTAAAGAGAACTTTCAATCAATGCGGCCGGTAAAAGGTCCTGCAAGAATGGGACCAAGGACGACTGAAGACAATTGTTCAACATGACAGAAGCGCAACCCCTCTGAAAAGTTCTGCAGATTTCAGTGCTGCGCCATTAACAAGTGTCAGCGTGGGAACCATTCAACGAAACATGATTGATACGGGCTTTCGGAGTTGAAGGCCCGCTCGTATACCCTTGATCACTGCACAACACAAAGCTTTACAACTCGCCTGGGCCTGGTCTCACCGACATTGAACTGTTGGTGCCTGGTCGAACGGGTCCTGTTTCAATTTTTATCGAGCGAATGGACGTGTACGGCTATGAAGACAACCTCATGAATCCATGGACCCTGCATGTCAGCAGGGTCTATTCAAGCTGGTAGAGGCTCTGTAAAGATGTGGGGCGCGTGCCGTTGGAGTGATATGGGGTCTGTGATACATCTAGATACTACTGTAGTAGGTGACATGTACGTAAGCATCCTGTCTGATTACGTGCATCCATTGTGCATTCTGACGGAGTTGGGCAATTGCAGCAGGATGATGCGTCACCCCAAACGTCCAGTATTGCTACAGAGTGGCTGCAGGAACACGCTGGCCTCCAAACTCCCCAGACGTGAACGTTATTGAGCATATCTGGGATGCCTTGCAACGTGATGTCAGGAGAAATCTCCAACCTCTCGTAATCTTACTGATTTATGGTCAACCCTCCAGGATTCATGATGTCACTTCCCTGCACCACTAGTTCAGACATTAGTCGAGTCCATGTCACGTCGTTTTGCGGCACTTCTGCTTGCTCGCGGGAGCCGTGCACGATATTAGACAGGTGTACCAATCTCTTTGACTCTTCAGTGTAGAAAGGAATGGGACACTAAGTAGGTGACAATGACTCCACGATAATGATACCAGGTACTTCAGTTTTTATATAAAACAGTTATTTTTGAATTCAATGAAAATATTGCTGGGTAATGCCTCAGAAAGCTTCGAACAAGAACTAAAATAAAACAACCTTACAGTTCTTTGCAGCTGTTAAGTCGTCGTATTCGTTGTCGTCTACAATGATCCATTGCTCCATGTAATATTGCGATCTCACCTTCATCCTCAGTGACGAATTGTGGGGCAGGATCTAGATGTTGCTAGAACCTCTTGCATTCGCCTGCACTCGTGGTACTCTTGACGCCTCGCTAGTAACAACTGCGCCCCGGCGGTGCACCTCCCTTGCGGCTGTCCACTGCTACGTGTCACAACGAAGTAAGTCTCCTGCGCGTTCTGCTCTGACGTCACACTCGCGTCCAAAGACAGCACTGCTACAAAAGCCTTTACTCTCTGCCAACGCTATTTCTTTTCGTCACTTCCCGAAACGGCTTTACACCAGAATAAATACATCATAATACGAAGTAATTTATAAACATCACAGCATATACCACATATTTACTAGTTAACAAATAATATCTAAATATTTACAGAATAAAACAAGTACGTCATATTTACAATTCATGCAATGGGAAAAATTTTAGATAGCACATATGTATTATATTGTCACACACTCATGGTTGGTTCATTGTTGAGGCAGCTCACTGTTAAAACATTACATACGGAAATGATGAGTGACTGCCATATTGCTAAGTCCCACGCGCAAAACTGTTGACTGTGCTCTATGTCTTGAACGAATAGACAGGGTTGACCTGTGGATTTCCCCTTGTAGGAAGAATCCTCATCATCAGTGTTCTGCCAAAAGGCAGGATTTCACATGGTAGTTCTCCAGGCTGTCCGGTCTTCTGCCATCCTCTTCAGGTCTGCATAATTTCCTCTTCCCTTTAAGTCGTCTATCACCTTGTATCTCCTTCTTCCTCTCAGTCTTCTCCCACAAACCAATCCTTCCAAAGCATCTACTAGCAAGCACTCCCTTCTCAATGAATGTCCCAACCAGTTATTTTTCCTTTCTCTTACAACCTTCAACAGACATCTTCTCTCACCAACCCTTTCCAATACTCTTTCATTACTCACTCTTTCCATCCAGCTTATTCTCTCCATTCTCCTCCACATCCACATCTCAAATGCTTCTAACCTTTTTTCATCCTCTCGTCTCAGTGTCCATGTTGCTGCCCCATATAGTGCCACACTCCAGACAAAACATTTGCCAAGCCTTTTCCTTAGTCCTTTATCTAATTTTCCACATAAGTGTCTCCTCTCTCTGTTGAATGCCTCCTTCGCTATGGCAATTCGAGTTTTCACCTCGTGGTGACATCTCAAGTCTTCAGTTATTGTGCTTCCGAGATATTTAAATTCACTTACTTGGCTAATGGTAGATTGTCCTATTTTAATGCCGGCCGCGGTGGTCTCGCGGTTCTAGGCGCTCAGTCCGGAACCGCGCGACTGTTACGGTCGCAGGTTCCAATCCTGCCTCGGGCATGGATGTGTGTGATGTCCTTAGGTTAGTTAGGTTTAAGTAGTTCTAAGTTCTAGGGGACTGATGACCACAGATGTTAAGTCCCATAGTGCTCAGAGCCATTTTCCTATTTTAATATTGGACAGTCTGCGTCTTGTACTGATGACCATACTCTTTGATTTTGCTGTGTTTATTTGCATCCCATATTCCACACAAGCTTCATTCAGATCTTTGAACATGTTATTCACTGTCCGCTCATTTTCTGCCACTAATACCATGTCATCCACAAATCTTATACATTCTATTCTCTTTCCACCAATACATATTCCTCTTTTCCCATCTAAACTTTTCGCAATAATCTCTTCAAGGTATACGTTAAACAACAGTGGGGAAAGGCAACAGCCTTGTCTAACACCTCGTCCAATGCTGCTTCCTTCTGACATTTCATTTCCAGTCCTTATCCTTACTTTCTGGTGTAAATATAGATTCTGTATCAGTCGTCTCTCTTTCCAATCTACTCCTTTCCTCTTCAAGATATCCATCAGCTTGTTCCACTGAACTCTGTCAAAATTCTTTTCTAAATCTATAAAAACAGCAAAGATTTTTCTACCCTTTTCCATATATCTTTCCCCTATAGTTCTTAGCAGGCCAACAGCATCTCTTGTTCATTTTCCTCTTCTAAATCTGAACTGCTCCTCTGCATTCCCTCTATCCAGCTTGCCATATAAGCTTCTATTCAACACTCTCAGCAAGACTTGAGCTGCATGAGAAATTAGACTGATGGTCCGGTGCTCTTCACATTTTTTAGTATTTCTCTTTTTCTCCATTGGTATCATAACTGTTTCAGGGAAGTCCTCAGGCTATTCCCCTTTGTCATATATATCGTTACAGAGGTAGACTATTTCTTTTTTTGCCTTGTTTCCCAGACTCTTCAACAGTTCTGCTGGCAAATCATCTATTCCACATGTCTTCCTATTCGTCATCTTCAGGGCCTTTTCTACTTCTGCTTCCAAGATGGTAAATCCCTTTCAATCTTCCGGCACATATTGCTCCTCTTCAACGTTAATTTCGCTTTGCTTTTCATCCCCCTTATACAAGCATTCAATATATTCTTGCCATCTGTTCAAAACCTCCTGCGGTTCTTCTGCTAGAGTACCATTCACTCTTTCTATTTCCATGTTATTCCTCTTTCAAAAATGGTTCAAATAGCTCTGAGCTCTATGGGACTTAACATCTATGGTCATCAGTCCCCTAGAACTTAGAACTACTTAAACCTAACTAACCTAAGGACATCACACACATCCATGCCCGAGGCAGGATTCGAACCTGCGACCGTAGCGGTCACGCGGTTCCAGACTGAAGCGCCTAGAACCGCAAGGCCACACAGGCCAGCATTCCTCTTCCTTTTACGCTCAAAAACTATCTCACTAGCCAGTCTATACATCATTTCATACTTTCCCTCTCTCTCCATTTTCTCTATTTCGTCGCCTTTCTGTTTCATCCATTCTTTTGCTTCTGTGTTTCTTCTTAATTCATTATTCAGTTTCCTGTACCTCTTTTGGCTTCTTCAGTTTCTACACTTTCCCACTCTCTGCGCTCTTCCATCTTTTTCAACATGTATTCTGTTATCCATTCTTTCCTGGTGCTTTGGGGTACTCTAATTCCAAGTATTTCTTTGGCAGAGTCCATGAGTCCTTCCCTCAGTTTTATCCACTTGTCATTAACACTTTCATCAACACTACCTCTTTGCCATTTTTCCATAAATCTGTTCTCCAAATATGATGCCTTTCTTAACTCTTTGAGTCTTTCTGTGTTTAGTCTTTCCTTTGCTTTACCTCTCCAGACTTTTTTCAACTTCACTTGTATTTTATCCCATCACTAGGTTGTGGTCTGAATTTATATCCGCTCCTGGATAAGCTTTAGCATTCTTCGAACAGTTTCTAAACCTTTTTTGTATCAGGATGTAGTCCAGCTGATATCTTTCCTTATTCAAATTTGATATCCATGTGTAACGTCTCCTTTTGTGGTGTTCAAATAATGCGTTACCCACTGCTAATGAATTTTCTTTACAGAAACTAATTAGTCGTTCACCTCTCTCATTTCTTGTTCCTAATCCAAATTTTCCTACTGTATCTTCATCTCTTCCTTCACCCACCACTGCATTCCAGCCCCCCCCCCCCCCCATGATGATAATGCAGGCATTTCTATTTTCTTTCTCGATGAGTTCTTGTATTTTCTCATAATATTCTTCCACTTCCTCATCTCTGTGCTGGCTGGTTGGCATATATATATCTGTATTTATGCCAAATCTTTTGAAATACCCTTCAGTCGTATCATCGTCAGTCTTCCATCTATATATTGTACCTTCATTAACTTATTTTTAAACTTTTGCCCCATAAATATTCCTACTCGGTTTTCACCACTCTTGATTTACCCTGAGTAAAAGAGATTATAATCTCCACTTTCAATCTCCACATTCTCTCCCCATCTCATTTCACACAAACCGAGGGCATCTAATCTGTTCCTTTTCATCTCCTGTTTTGCATTCTCTAGCTTTCCTGCTTGCAGAAGTGTCCTCACATTCCATGTTCCAATCCGTATCTTTCCTCCCTTCACTGTCCCTTTCTTCCTTTCAAATATGTCTACTCTAAGTGTGTTCCCCTCCCGGAGATCCGAATGAGGAGAAGTCTTAACTCCGATATCTTTCACATGGAGAGACTTACCATGTACTGCTTGGGAATGTAATATGGTAGTTTCCCGTTACTTTCCACATAGGCATTAGGATGCCCAGCCTAAAGTCAGCCGCTCACCATGAGTCAGACGCTGTATGTAGCCGCCCCTCTGGGGTTCAGTCGCTACTTGTACTCTTTTTGTACCCAAAGAGAAAAAGGTGCCTCTTCCGCCAGCTCCGCCGTACCGGAGCCCATCTTCTCCGCCTTCGCTGCCGTTGAGGTCTTCACCGTATCCCTGGCAAGGGGCCCTCACGAGTTACTATCACCCGCGCCAGGTGAACCAAGGTATTTTTAACGAGGTGTTACTCCTCCCCCTCCTCCTTTCTCAACCGGGCTTGGGACCGGCTATGGCGGAGTTGGACGAATCCTAATGAACAATAAATCGTGTAAAATGGTATTAATGTTCCATGGATTCATAATCAAAATTAATAATAAGGCTATTGTTTTTTGTCAAGGTCCAATCCCTTGCGAAATTAAAGCCAGAGAGGAAATCCGATGACGCTTTGGACAGATGTGATGAGCAGTGTACCTACTGTGCCCGTCGATCGCGTCATGTCGCACTTTCCAGTTATGAGTGCACTCTGAGCACATAAAGATGCTTAGAACAATAGAGTCGCCTGCCAAGTGTGAAGAGCGTGCTGTCATTCAGTTTCTTCATGCTAATTGGTCCTGCCTGGTTTCATGCAGTCCTCATAACGCAACTGTCCTGCGTGAAAGCAAAGTGCGGCAGTGGTGCAGGAACTTTGAAGCAGGACACACAGACATTCATGATGCAGACGGTCAGGCAACGAAGAAAGTGTCAGCTGATGATTTTTTTCAATGAGTGGACCAGTTGATCTGGGAAAATCATCTACGAAAGGCAATTCAGTTAAAGCGAAGAGGAAAGTTGTAAACAGGCGTTGTTCTTCTTAATGACAATGCTCTACTGCACACCGCATCTGCAACAAAGACGCTCCTCCAAAGTTTCCCACTGAAAGTATTTGATCATCCAGCGTACAGCCCGGTCTTGGTACCCTCTGATTTTCATCTCTTTGTCCACATGATCCGATGGCTATATGGAGAGCATTTTCATACAGACAATGAGCTGCAGACCACCATAGAGAATCGGTGGGAAGCTCAGGCAGCTGCCTTCTATGACGAGGAGATCGCAAAGTTGGTAAGACTCGATGACAGGTATCTTAAGTCGGAGCAACGACTATGTAGAGAAGAATAGGGAAGATGTAACTAAATGTTGCAAATAACACATTTCTTATTTTTACTGCCGTTACCCTCGTTCTTTCCCAAAAGTTACAGGGACTTTTCGGTTATACCAATACAGTAATTGATTCTTGGCCATTGTTTTATTTACTGTACTTCATGTTCCTCCAAAACACTAAAGTTAATCAAATGAAATTTGTAAGGTCCATCTCAAAGCACAGTATTTTGCAGACCAGCCAAAAGTTTCATGCTTGCAAACTTTCTATATACGTATAAACCGTATTTCTTACGGAGTTCAACAGATTTGGTTTTTATGCTGACTGTTGCAGTGAAACATTCGCTGTTCCATTTTAATTTCCTTCATTGTACTTTTTTTTACTATCCTTCTGCAGTTTGTCAACACTGGAAATAGATGAGATGTCGTGCATCATCATTCAAGTTATACGTATCTACATTGTTGAGTACCACAACAGATATTGTCAGGATTTAACGTTTGTCAACGTCTGGTAGTAAAAATAGATGCTGCCCTCGCATACTACATAAAAATACTAAACAGTTACCTTAATACATATTGATAATGAAGGATGCATGACCGATCTGAAAACTATAGAATGCTTTTGCATCTCAAAAGGACTTATTATAGACTACTTTTGTTTGGTGCTTTATTTGAACGGATGTTACTTGCGTGGAAACAGTGAAGGGTGTTCCATGGGCCATAATTAAATCTCTAATTAAATTCTTCAGAAGAACGTGCACACATTACGCACTTTAATAACACAGAGTGTCGCGATGTTTTATGAGCTATTGCGTTAATTTTGCAAGGTGCTAAACGGTGCAGACCACCTCCAAGGTACCTGTCGACGATGTTTGGAAATAATTTTTAAACTTTTTTTCCCAATTTGTTGGAGTTCATAACGCTTCCGTAGGCTCCATGCCTCTTTTGTCTTATGGATGTCAATGGGCAGTGTTAGTGGAGTGCCTTATGAGTAACGATCTGTTCTCACGACAGCTTATATCAGTTCCCGAAATTGGAGATAGCACTTATATACGTAAGCCCTTAGTTTCTATCACAAATATAAATATTACCAGAAAGATTTCTTTCGTTACACCGAGTATCGTCCCCAAGTTTTCGGAATGTTAGGGGGCCATGGAAGACGATCCAGTGCTCGTATATTGCACTTATGTAGCTAACTGAACTCTTGCACTGTTCTGATATAATGGACATCCATTTAAAGGAATGTGCAGTTTTACGCTGGTTAACATTTTGCTGCAAATGTTCAGAATTTTCGTGCTATGATGAGCAGAGTAATACTTGGTTACGGTTTGTGGATTACAGAACCCGACCATGATGCTTAAATTTATTACATCTGTCGACGGACTTTCTGTTTTAGATAATGAAATATTTGTATGTATTTTTCCTCGTAATTACCCGTTGGAAAAGCCATTCGTATTCATGGCTGGGAAGAAATAAAAGTGTGATAGGCAAACGCACATTTTTTCTGACTTGCTCTCCTACAGGAGAGTTTCTGTGAAGTTTGGAAGGTAGGAGACGAGGAACTGGCAGAAGTGAAGCTGTGAGGACGGGGCGTGAGTCGTGCTTGGGTAGCTCAGTGATGCCGGCACGGTAGCTCAGCGTGTTCGGTCAGAGGGTTAGCAGCCCTCTCTAATAAAAAAACTGAGTTAATAAATCAAAAACGAACTTTAACGGATGTCTTGCGACGTTCGCCCCGAGCAGATGCAACGAACAAAAGAGAACAAAATGATATTTACCAAAAAAAAAAAAAAAAGTGGTAGAGCACTTGTCCGCGAAAGGCGAAAGGTCCCGAGTTCGAGTCTCGGTCCGACACACCGTTTTAATCTGCCAGGAAGTTTCAACTGAAAGTTTGTTTGAACTTTCCGACTGTTGCTTGCAGAGACTTGTTGATGTGTTGAAAAGTAGTGTCATCTCTTTGTGTCACTTTGAAATGTAGTGCAGCACTCAGTAGCAGTTACTTACCCTGCCATAACGATGTTCAACTTGCTTTTGGACGTCCCAAACAATACTTCACTACATCACTGAATCGTTATTCAGAGCGTTAAAGGCGTCTACAGTACCACAAGTATTACTGTAGCCGAAGCAATCTCAAGGTAGGTGAAATAAGGTGTCCTGAGCTCACAGTCAATCATGGATGATTTCATCGCTGGCCACCGTCTGTATATATAGATTCCTTACGATTTACCAGACAGGTACGCTGTTCCGAGGTCACTTATCGAGTACTCACTCATCGATGATCCACGACTCACGCGGTACACTGAATCCTTACTTGACGTCTCAGGCACAGACTCGCATTATCCTCCCCTTTTACATATACTGAAAAAAAATTTCACGTCCCTTGATATCTTTTCAGATATTTAATACTGAGGAGTGTCTTCCATTCTACACGAGTTCCACCTAATAAAACAGGAAGTCGATATTGTTGACCCACCTGCAGCCGAAGTTTATTATTCCGGAAGCGTCTGCCACTGTTGCTCTAGCAGAGGAGAAAGCAACACCGATTTCCATAATGTTATGGAAGCAATACAAGAGAAAAATTCATTCCCGTGTTGATATTTGTTTTACACCGGTGCATCCAGATTTTTCTATGGTTTTCATGTACGTGGTTTAAAATGGAAGTAAAGAAATAAATAACAACCATAAAACGTTATCTATGCTTTGGAAGACTGTTTCGCAGTGCAAATGCCTTGCAGTAATGACGTATACGAATAAAATTTCGTAACCACTCCCTATATACGTTCTTTCTTCAAGTTTACAATTAATATTGTAGACATACTATTTACCCAGGGAAACAGTGCTTTAGCAAATCTATGTCTGCTTCACACACTTAAGAACAAAAGGCGTATTTTAAATTATGTAAATATGCTCACAATAATGGTGGAACTTAATAGTATTTCCACACTTGTATTATTAATAAAAAGTACGTAAGCACCTACAGTTCTGCCCCATCAGTAAATTCCATCTGACACACGTGCATCCTCCCCTCCCCCTCCTCCCCCCTCCTCCCAACACACACACCCAACACACATACACATACACACACACACACACACACACACACAGTACGAAACTGAATGTTTTCTAGTTCATTAAAAATTCTTTTGTCAAGTATTGCACCTAAAATTCTACTTTATCAGCACATTTCATCTCCAATGAAACTAACAACAGTTAGTTTAAGTTACGAAATTAGAACTGCACTCTTACAGTTCCGTGTCTGAAAAACTGCCATACATTTTTTTAAGTAGAAACTAATGTTAACGTATAGAAGGACACATATTTTGAAGCATAGAACACAACTATGGAACGCTCACAATGATATTCCAAGTCTAATATGCGTGTATTACTTTCGTAATTTGGAGAACGCCTAAATTTGTTTCCTAGATAACTATTAACCTTGGGCACACACCTACAGTTCTGCAGTGATTATCCAAGCACTCCTGAAAAAAATTAAATCTAAACTTAAAAACTTTTAATTCAATTAATATGTTACAAATAACAAAGTAGAGAGAGTATGACTATTAGCCTTGTTTTACCTGATAGCATAGAGAAAGTGAATGAAATTACCCTCCCCTCCATTAATATTACAGACTATATAATTAAATTACCTGCCTTAGCATCGAAATCTTCCATACCAAAAACACGATAATGTTATTTTAAAACAGTAAGCTAAAGTAGCTAAAGCCTTCATACATCATGCATCAAACTTCTCCTTCCTAAAGGTTGGCAACAGTACAAAACTTGTATTTCGAGCTACATGAGTAGCTATCTCCATTTCACCCAGCCTCCTGATTTGGAGGTTTAAAAACTATCGTAGTCGCAGATTCAACATCATTACTGGATAAAATAAGTCTAAATGTTTCACCATTTATTATTAACGTCATCTGGGACCTACTGGACCATGCCATGTACAGAATGGGTCAATTTGAGAGTTTTGTTTCAGCTTTCAATTTCTTAGAGTGCTAACGACGAGTAATTATATGTTTCTTAGTTTTCGTACAATAAATCAGTTACGAACCACCTGTTTTTTATTTTATTTATTATCTCATAGTAAATCAATTACACACCACATTTAATGGTTTACATTTTCAAACACACACAAACTAAAATCAGTTACAAATAATATTCACTGCTCTCATATCACCAGTTTCAGCAGTTAATTGGGTTCATCAGATGCGATCATTTCAGCAACAGCTACATCACGTTATAACAAGTCCAAATAAGCGTTCTGAACAACGTGAAGTCACTTATATATTCCTTCCTGTGTACAATACACTTTCACACAATTTTCTCAATAACATCACTACCACCACAACCACCACCACCACCGAATTCTGTAACAGTTGAAGAAAAAAAGAATCATGAGGTAATGTATTTACGAACTTACTTCGAGTGCTATTATAGCAGACAGTGAACTCATAAAGAATGAAGATGGACTAAGGTTGAATGCTCATGCTCTCCTCCTCATGTGTACACTTTGGTATTGAGACAGTACCATTGTGATTCACCACTCAGCTTTGTGAGAGCTACAGCTCTCTAAGATAAGAACAAAATCACAAAACAGAGTATTTAAAAACACGATCTTATTTCGAAAGTAATTGTAATAAACTGTAAATTTATTAAATTCAGTGAAGACGTACTTACACCAATGCTTGTGCTGTTCTTCCTCGGATAACACGTAGTACTCCTGTTGACAGAAGGAAGTAGAGTAATTGTGTGCATATTTGTTGCTATTTATCTCCCCTTCTCTCATCAAAGACTCTACCTTGCAGAATCTGAAGTGCACATCACATGCCCAAAACAGCGAATCCTCCTTGCGGAAACTGAAGAGCAATTGTGTACAGGAAAGAGAATAAGAACTGACGACAAAGACATTTAAAACACTATATCTGTAGCTACAATCCCATCCTGAGCTGGTTAGTCGACTTCTGAGCTGGTTAGTCGACTTCGAAAGCCTGTTCTGACAAGGGTATTACGCACACTTCTCCTGTAGTTCACCTGAGTGCATCTGATGAGATTGAAGAGCTGCAAGTGATAATCTGCTGCTGGGGGAGGAGGGGCGGTAAAAGAGAGGGAGAGACAGAGGGAGAGAGAGAGAACGAGAGAGAGAGAGAGAGATAAGACTTGCACAGGCTTCCACCCATAGTAAAGCTTTAACAGAAGCCTAATTTATGCTGAACATTGAAACTGCGTTCTATGATGACCTATCACTTTGGTTACAGATCTGTGTTCAAGTGCATAAATACTCTCAAGTGCTTAAGTTTTATGCTCCTGTTAGCAATAGTTTTTGAGTTATTAGCATTTTATGGGTGTTTAACTGGAGTTGAGATATATAGATATGGTTACAGCTAAGAACCGGTCTCGTGCACTGACATACGGCCGGGATAGCGGTGTGCTGACCACATACCCCTCCATATCCGCATCCAGTGACGTCTGTGAGAGGAGGATGACAAGGCGGCAGGTCGATACCGTTGGGCCTTCCAGCTAAGCTAAGAACACCAAATTTGGTATGAAGGTTTAATTATACTTTATATTCGTGGGCTCACTGTCATGTGGTTTTCAATTATATTGAACAAGGAAGCTCTAATGATCACCTAGTGTATTCCGAATATTGATATTCTGCTGTATGATGACTTATTTTAATAGCAAATCTGTGTTCGATGAACATATAAAAAGAAACTTGACAAAAAATAAAAACACCTGCAGTCGTCCTTACTATTTTATGTTATTTTGTCGCTACCAGTTTCGACGGTTCATTGCGTCATCTTCAGGCTGGTTTGATGTGATACGGGCGGATACGATCCCCATGCATAACACATCAGTTGCCAGCCTTACTGGATTCGCGGATAATCTGAAACTCACGTATCAGCACTCCAACCATGAACTGTCAACTCTTGTTTGATTTGGGTAATGGAGCTGCTTGCCTCCTAACTTTGGTAGAGGCTGGTGACATTTCACTTTTTTTTTAAATTGTGGCAATATGTTGTGTGCGATAGACGACATTTTGAAGATCACAGAAAGGAAATAATGGGATCCTAGATACACATTGAATGCCTGTTTGTACCTCTTTGAGATCAGAGTGCGTCAAAGTAACCAACGTCCTAAAATAAATTTTTCACTAGTTATCAACATTCTCTTGCCTATTTCAGATGGAATTAGTGATGTGGTACTGAACTAACATTAGTGATAGGCTGTTAAAGAAACTGTAGACATTTTAATAGAGATTCCAGTTGGGTGTTATAAGAAACAGCCCAACTGCTTGTTAATGTCAATGGAAATAAGAGTTTTCATCTAGAACTAAAGACAAAATTGCCAAAAGTGATTGCAAATAAAAACGTTTCGCGATCTCTACTTCAGACTCCTTGGTGCTGTCGTCGTAACGTTTGTGCACATTAGTGAGATTTGAACCCACCTTTGAAGCAATGTTCTTCAACTCTACCTCAACCTGCTGCTCCACTTTGTAGGGAAGCAGCCTACTCACGCTGTAGTAAATTCACATCAGTCTTTCCATTGTGTGCCAGCCTAGTCCGCTGTAACTAGCTCTGACGTCATAAATGTTGCGCAATACTTCAAAAACCAAGCAAATAACCTAAAACGTTTCTAGCATGTCAGGAGTAATACTATATCAACATGTGTTGAATGTCAGTTTAATAACTTTAACCATTTTCGAAATTTGGACTTTTTCTGTAAAAATCATTGGCGCAACAGAAAAGAGCTAGAGACTTAATAATTTATATTTAGATTCCTTTTTCATAATTATTTAATAGAAACAATACTTTGGATCTCACAAATTAAGATTTTAGTTGAAATTCAGTATTTTCTGGTTTTTGTCTTAAAAATTAAGGAAGCAAGATAGATTAAGTAGGCTAATAAATAAGGCTAGGATGTTTATATTTAAGTAGAATGGAGATCCGCTATAATCATAAAGATGTGAGAAATTTCAACTGAATAACTATAAAAGTATAGCGATAGCGTATCTCCAAAGGGCAAGTTTAGAGCTCGTCTACTGCGTGCAGTGTAATTAAATTAATTCTCTCGCCCAAAGTATTTAACTTAGCCACGTCAAACTTTTATTATGATTACTTACCTGTGTGTTGAATGCACTTGTAAATTGAGAGCTTCATTTGCCATCAGAAAAAGAAGCTATGATTTATTCAATAACTTAATGTGGTGCATTACTAGCCCAGCGGCTAGTCGGCAGAGCCGATTTGATCAGGCGTTCCCTTAGCCGTCCGCACCGCGGCTTTATATATAAGAACGCTGCGAGAGGAAGGCAAGGCCCCAGTTCTCTCCAGACGCTAAATAGCACACCATCTGTGTCAGGAGTCGCGTCGCGTCACGTCGCGTCGGTATCATTGCTACAAACAGCCTCGGATGCCTTATTAAGTTACTCGGGATACGCGTAACCATGAAATCATTTTCGAGTGAAGTGTTAATTCTGGGATGACTTTAATGATCTATCTTCAGTTTGCGTATGTCGTATTTTCACGTGCCGCCGCGGGACAGACATTCTACCATTATTTAGCGTGGCGTTTGATGAGCATTATCATCAAATTATGGCGAGCATTCACTTAAACATTTAATTTGGACAGTTATAGTTGCATCAGCGCATTAGACTCTGAACTGCTCTGTTAGTCAGATTGTGTGGATTCTTTTTTTTTTTTCATCTGTGACTTTCAGAAAATAGAGAACTTTTTTTTCACGATCGTGTTTGATTATGAATCCCAGACAATTTCCTAATTCCTCAGAGCTTCAAGCTGTAGCTCTAAGTGTATTTCTCAGATGAAGTGGGCGCTAGGAATTCTAATTACAGGCTTCACGTTTTGCTAATCACTTTCTGGTTGCCAATATTGTAGTTAGAGAGCCAGTGTTGAGAACGGCAAAAGATAGCATAAATAATAGGAACATTTAACAACAATAATTCCACCCGCCGCCGCACATATGGTTAATCGGCCGGGAAATGCAATGTTTCTACATTAAAACATTTTATATAACAACATTATTCCTACCAGCCGCCCCACAACTTCTACTCGGTAATGGACCAACTGTTCTTCTCAATTGAAGACGTGAAGTCTGTAAATCAGTCCGCAATCATTTTATTTTTGGCACTTTTATTTTCACAAGTCCGTCATGATCAAACAGGTTTCTTTACATTTTATTACCGATTTCGGCTTTCCGCTATCTTCAGATCCGTTGTAAATATAAATACAACAGATCTGAAGATGGCGGTAGTCCGAAACTGGTAGTAAAATGTAAAGAAACCTGTTTGATCATGACGGACTTGTGAAAATGAAAGTGCCAAAAACTGTTCTTCAGTCTCACGCTTTACTTTCGATTTTACCTTCGTCGTTTCTGCTGACATGTGAGAGTTGATCTCTGTGTTTACGTTTTGGATTACCTGATCCACATTTAAATTTACATTACTCGTTTCTCCTCTTAGCTTTCATTATCGTTTTGCAGTTCCGACATGAGACTGTGCAATGTTGCAATTAGTGACCACAATAAAACATTTTCCGCATCTCGTGGTCGTGCGGTAGCGTTCTCGCTTCCCACGCCCGGGTTCCCGGGTTCGATTCCCGGCGGGGTCAGGGATTTTCTCTGCCTCGTGATGGCTGGGTGTTGTGTGCTGTCCTTAGGTTAGTTAGGTTTAAGTAGTTCTAAGTTCTAGGGGACTGATGACCATAGATGTTGAGTCCCATAGTGCTCAGAGCCAATAAAACATTTTGCCCATCCAACTCTCTCTCTGGCGACAGCTGATCATTGTTCGAGCATCATCAGTACCCACTGATATTGAATACCACCTGGGTATTATCAGTTATTGAACTTTAACTTTTTCTACTACATTTAGATGTTCTAACCCCATACCATCTTCATAGTAGTCTTATCGACTACATCACACAAACTTCAGTACTGCTCAGTTTCCTATTAATTCTATCGAGTTTCACTACACCCCCTTCTTTCCCTGGTGAGGTGGAATCTACTGGGTCTTCATCCCTATCGTACCACCTTCATACAGTAGTCTTATCGACTACATCACACAAACTTTAGTACCGCTGTTTCCTCTTAATTCTATCGATGTTCCCTACGCCCTCTGCTTTCCCTGGTGAAGTGGAATCCACTGGGTCTTCACCCCTATCAGCCATTCTGTTCCAAAGTGTTAGAAGCGTGCCATGCAACTGATAAACAGGTTGAGATGGAACCTTTCGAGAAGACTGTTGGCCGCCGCTGCTTCAGGTGCCGCCGACGGTCTGTGGCCACCCTGCCACTTGGCAATGCTCGCTCCAGGCGTCAGTTCATCTGTTGCTCTGTGGCTATACATTCCTGTCGCCACTTTTTACGAACAACCTGGCGATATTATCAGTCTCTGTAAAAGTGCTCGCTTCGTTATGACACTTTCTCTTTGTACCGTAAGCCTGACAAGTCGCAACCTCCTGTTGCTACTTCTCACTGTTGCGTTGAAAAACTGAAAACTTATTCTTGGAGAATACCTCGTAAGATAAATATCGTATTCTTAATTACACCGTAATATTACATGCTGTTTCCCAGCCGATGCAACAGTTCGGAATATGTTAAATTCTCTAATGTAGGTAAATAACGGAATTCAGCTCCTTTTGGTGCTAATCGGAAGATAATACATCGCCTTATCTCAAGAGAAAATAAATTCTAAACCGTACCACCGAATTTCTATGGAACTAACTGCTCGTACCAGGAAGCAGGAGCCTAACACGGGTGCGTGACTGAGTTGCATCATGGACCAACCTATTAGTACCGAGTCCATGGAATACATTCATTCTGCTATACTATGTGACATATGGTTTATGCGCTGTGCCACACAATACTTAAGATCACACTGTCAACATAATTTTCGATCTTCTAGTAATAAAAACATGATATTCTCCAAGACAGTTACCTTCATGAGCGGTCGTGTTTCACAAGTCATGAGGGACGATATAGTGACAAAACTGAGGCACTAAAGAAATACAAGTAGGTAGTCAACATCGTGCCACTTACTGACGTGCTTTGGAGTGACGACGTATTGCATATCGTAAGCGGTGTTTATTATAATTCACCGTCTAAGTCGGTGTAGATTGTCGCTGTCAAAATATTCGTTATCAACACCAAACCAAATCACTTCCTACGCAGTTGTACTCGATTAGCCTATGTTAATTCGAGAATGAAAAAGCTCATTATCCATAGAGGAGAGCTGCCGTCCAATGCAAGACTCATCTCTTTCAACTAATAGTGCATTCCCTCTAAGCAATAGGGCCTTAAACCCTCCCCCCCTACCCCCACCCACCTGGTAACTTTTCTGGGCTGCATTACGTCAGACAGTCCACTTTAGTAATTATAAACCTTCTCATTATATAAGGACCTCACCCGATAGCTTTTGTAGAGACAGTTTCAGAATGACACGTGAAATAATTTCCCCCGCGTCCTTATTTAGAAAATAATTCATTTTATGATGTGCTATACGTCTTTCAGTGCTGCACTGTGTTCTTTCGCTTTGTCATAGCTGAGGGAGAGTCTGCCCATGTTGGTGACTCGCATACTTTTTGTGCACCGTCTCCCTGCTCCCATCTATGTAGTTTGCCACCTGCTCCCTTATCTCAATTGTTATTATAGTCTGAAAACTTACTGACTCTGAAATGAGCGTGTACAATGAGATGACATACCACTTCCACTTCTTAAGCTGGACAATAGTGCAATACCTTTCATTGTTCAATTTTGTATAGCTTTCTCCAGTACGTGCTGAAACTTTTTATGTGAAGAAATTATCAGACGATTTTTTACATAGGAGAGATTTTAGAAGTAGCTCTTCAATACCCTGAGAATATTCATGATTTTTATCATGATTTTTTCCTATGTCATGAAAAAATTGCGCTGGAATCTAATGGTAATAAACAGAAATTAAATTCTACTTTGTATGATAAAAAAATTGTGTTATTCACTAAAGAAATGCAAACCAGTGTTTGCATCATGAAGTGGTTTTAGAAGGATTCATACAACTTCTCTTTTTGACAAGTTCCAAGGAGGAAACCATACGCTGAGATTAGAACAATGAAACGTATTTATACAAGCAATGATTTTGAGAAGAATTTTTAAACCTATGAATAACGATGTGTTTGGTAAATCTATGCAAACTGTACGAAAGATGAGAGACATAAAATTACTGACATCCTATGGGGCAAATGCACTAATTCCAGAACCTAATTTTCTAATTAGCGCTATTCTCACAGAAAATTAATTTTGGTGTTGCATTATGCAGACTTAATGTGGCGGTAGGAATGCTAGTTTTTAGGCACTTCAAAGGTTTATCTCGTAGATTTTCATTATGAATATGACTTTTCAGCCAAGCTTAATGTACCAAATAAAAATTTCAAATATTTACGAGGGTATCAGGAGTGATACACATACATCGTTTGGTACTTCAGGTTTATCTGTGAATAGCATACAACTATATAACATAGGAGGTTAATTTATTGAAAGATGCGCTAAATGTTTGACCTATTACTGAAGCCACCAGTCTGCAAGCTAAATTTGAAACGTCCCCTTTGAAAAATTACTGACACAATGTTTTTAGCGCAACGCAATCTGACTTTCAAGAATCCCTACAAAAAAATGGCCCTGACTAACATTAACCTATACCTTTCACAAATCACTTACCTCACAAAAATCTTCGTTACTCGAACTACTGCAATACAGCAAGCGCCACTACTGCCAGCTAAATAAAAGATTCAAACTAATGAAGGCACTAACTACTGACAGGCATAGTTAGCAAATTAAAGATTTTGATAGAGAACAAACAATGTATTTACCTTAATAGTCATAATATATATAGCAGTTCATGACATCCAGTCTTACAAATTTCAAATGTCCGCCATCTCTCTCCCCACATCCACCAGTGCTGGCGGCTCACCTCCAACTGCGCAACGCTACGCGCTGTTCACATCCAGCTGCCACTGCCCAACACTACAATGGCAGACAACAATGCAAACCAGCCACAGACTGCACACAGCACATCCAGTGATTTTCATACAGAGCGCTACGTAACGTTGCCAATAAGAAAACATAAACAGCCTACTTACAATTTCCATGCACTCTAGACTGAACCAGGTTGTGTAACGTGCATAGGAATAGGAGAGAAATAAACTGCAGTTAAGGAGCAAACCATTGGTGATTATTGACCATGTGTGTTGGATTCTGTAACAGGTTTATAGTATGTTATACAATCCAAATGATGTGTAATTTCTACACTTAAACAACAGAAGCTGGATTTATCAGCAGCTGCTCATAAACGGTTTACACTACCAGAGAAAGTAAGTACCCTAGCTCAGAGTCAAACCATCTTAAAGAAGAAAGATTTCATTGTGTGTTAAAATGTAAAAAACATTGCTGTATGTGCGAAAAGGGAAAAAAATTAAATATGATTTGTAATTCATCTATTGTTTGAAAAAATCCTCGTGCTGTTTATAACTGATTTCAAATTAATACATTAATTTTATTTATTCCTTCTGAAAGTTCCTTTCTACAGTTCAGTTGAACAGGCGGTAGACCATTAATCAGACGATTTACAGTGCTTGTAATGATGTTGATATTTAGAGTTTCCCTATCTTATAGCACTGAAAGTAATGAATGCTAACTGACTTAGGTAAGGAATTTTATAACTGTCATTTCAAGAAGCCAATGCAAAAATAATAAGATAAGATGTTTAAACGTTTCATTGCACAAGGCTCTTTCGGTAATAATAATTTGCAGAGCAATACACGCAAGGAATTTCGCAACGCTCTTTTCAAGGAGCTAATGCAGAAACAGAAAATTAGTCGCTACTCAACTTTTCCATTCTGAGAAAGTGGAAGGAGTATCAGCGCAATGAAAAGCTGAAAATGCCCCTTGTTGTACGTCGTGTGGTCTAATAGGTCCCAAAAGTGATTCATAATTAATGACGAAACATTTACATTTATCTTACACGTTAAAAACGTTGAATCTGCGACTAAAATTGTTTTAAACCTCTGAATCAATAAGCTAATGAGATGGAAAGAACCATTCCTGTTTACAGAAAGAAAATTTTCGTGGAGTCGTCAGTCATCAAAATGGATAGGTTTGATGCAGACATATGAACACTTTAGCTAATTTAGCTAATCATTTTAAAATTACGTTAAGATTTATTTTGTGTGTTAGAAAAAAAAATGGTTCAAATGGCTCTGAGCACTATGGGACTTAACTTCTGAGGTCATCAGTCCCCTAGAACTTAGAACTACTTAAACCTAACTAACCTAAGGACAACACACACATCCATGCCCGTGGCAGGATCCGAACCTGCGACCGTAGCGGTCGCGCGGTTCCAGACTGTAGCGCCTAGAGCCACTCAGCCACCTCGGCCGGCTGTATGTTAGATTTCGATGCTAAAGTAGGGATGAGTATTTCATTTATTTTTTTCTGCCTTCAAGGTAACTAGGCTAATAATCAGGTACCGCATCTATTTTATTATTTGCTACATATGAATGAAATTAGAAGCTTTCAGGTTAGGCCTAATACTTAATTTTGTTCCAAGTCATTTGGATAATCATTGCTTCAGACGTGGTTTCAGTTGTTTAGGAAACAAATTTTTGCACTGTCTAAATCAAGGTAACACAAATATTTTAGACACAGATACAACAGTGTGACAATTCCATTGTTGTGTTGTCGGCACAAAAGTATGTGCCCTTGTTGATGTTAATATCAGATTCTACTTAAGGCAATGTATAGCATATATTCATACAAGTAACCAAAAGTGTGCGGTTCTAATTTCATAATTTAAAGTAACCATTGCTTATTTGTACATGAGGTATGAAATTTATTGACGAGTCAGAATTCTAAGTACAGTATTTGTCATAAACATTTCTGATAGTGAAGTATAAAACAGAGAGAGGTAAAACTTATAGATGAGACATAGTTTCATGTTCCTATATATTTTCGATAATTAATACAGATGTGGAAATACATACTATAGCTCCACCAGTATTTTTAATATCTCTACGTATTTTTGATCAAGCCGTGATGATGCTTTTGAACATGACGACGATATATGCTGTATTGCAGTTTTTAATTTTCCATCACCCTAACGTCATGGATTCCGCCTTTGGACATGATTTTCTCATACGTACTTTGCGGAACACCGAACACTATTTTTCGTACTTGAGAGCGGTACGTATTTACGCCCGAAAAGTGTGTAGGAGTTGCTGTAGACATTTTACTCTCCTTGGATACGAAGCTAAACCGTTAAAGATACGACTAGCCTAGATGAAGCAAATGGTCACACATTGATGGAAATTGGAAAGCCCAAATTTATCGGTTAATGCGCGTAAGAAGAAGTCTATGACTGAATCTGAATATCCCTTCCTCCCACTTCACATAAATCCAAAGGAGAAGGACGGGAGGCTAAACTATTATACTGCAGTCTTCATTCGCAACTGCTATGTTGCCAAATCTGTAAGTGTAACGTTGTAACGTAAAATCTGTCATCAACAAACAATACAGTCTTGTTCTAATTTTCCTTCGCCACGCTTGTATTCAGCTCTCCGACGTCATCAATATTTCATTTATCAACCGACAGAACGAAAATTAACTTCGAATTCATCCCTGGAAGGTTTTACTCGATGGAACGACATGCTAATTATTGACTTGGTGGTGAGAATTAGTTACAATCAGACTTTCTGGAGATGATGAAATGTCATCGGCAATAATACACACACTATAACAAAAAATTTTCCCTCTTCTTTCGAGTATGTTCAGGTATGTTTCATCTACGTGAAGCCATCCATATATCATCGGCTGCCAAACGGCAGGGATATTGATTGCGCCGCGTGGTGTAGCAGCGTGGTCTAGGGGCGTCTTGTCACGGTCCGCGCGGCTCCCCCCGTCGGAGGATCGAGTCCTCCCTCGGGAATGGGTGTGTGTGTGTCGTCCTTAGCGTAAGTTAGGTTAAGCAGTGTGTAAGCTTAGGGACCGATGACCTCAGCAGTTTGGTCCAATAAGACCTTACCACAAATTTCCAAGTATTAATTGCTACATTTCACTTGCTGTTATAAATAAATTTTCTGTGGCTTTAAGTTGGGGTGATCTAGTGGGGTAGACAAAGTATGACAGAATGTTTGAGTTGTCGTCAAATCAGTAACGTATCCATGCTGTTCTCGTCTTTGAAGATGGAAGTGTCTGCCGCAAGACCTTACGCCATTGTCTTCCCAAACTGACGTCCACAAACTGAGGCCAGGTAGAGGAGGTGCTGAGCTGACGTGACGGAAGTCTATTGTCAGGCTGTGAAGCCTTAGCCTGCCGCCTCCTGCTTTGGCTGAAACATTGTCGATGTAGCACGACACGAGGGCCAGGCAGCAACAGTGGTGACCTTGACTACAGACTGCCTGAGCCTGGCGCTGTTCCGCTTCCGTGATCAAAAATGACGTGATCTGCTACGATCTTGACGCCACTGCAATACTCATCAGGAAGATGTAGACGAAAGTGCAACAATCGCTCACCGAGAATGTTAGCATCATAATTGACGTACACAGTGACCTGAGTGAAGGAGTCCAAGACATGGCACGAGGAACAACCACAAAACATCACATGACCACTCCCTTCCTAAGCAGAACCTTCACACACTGTAAGTTAAATGCCACATTTGGCCCCCGATTCACTCGATGCTTGTCATCATTTGAAAAAAAAAAAAAAAAAAAAAAGAACTGCGACTCGTCGGACAACGTTACACGTCTCCAGCCAGTTAGTGTCTAGTCTCTGAGTTGTTTAGACGAGTGAAGCTTTCTAAGCAAATGTGAACATCGGTCATTTGCGAGGCTCTCAGTTCCAAATGCCCACTGCATGCATTTCCCGTAGCAATGTTCTTCCTGAAATTTGTTAAGATGGAATTGCATTAAGTGAGATGCAGCAAATTCTTGTCTGGTTTAAAGCCAATTGTCACTGTCGGCTAGAATCTTTTTACGACCACTGTTGTTACACCTTGTTACAGGGGATCGAGTGGCACATCATTCACAGTGTGGTCACTGCCACGTCTAATCTCGACAGTTCCTTTCTGCCATTCTGTCACATCTCCACCTCAACCCATCTTACAGTAATGATTACAGACAACCGATTGGTGTGTGGACACCAGTTCACTGCCGTGACTCACAGCAGTGGTGTATGGTCACATGGCAGCCTGGAATCAGTAGTAAACCATCTGCAGGGCTTCAAAGTTACTCGTGCTTGTGTAAGGGCGCGACAAATAGTTTGTCTGGTGTGCTTAAGCACCCTGCCGAACGCTCAAAGATGAGTATGTCGTCCTTTTTCCGGCTTTAATGAAATCCATGCGAGGTAAAAGAGGAAAACAGATTTACACTTCATCAAAACTAAAATGTAACTACCTTCTTATTATAACACTAATGAATCACAACTTTAGCCAATCTAATCACACAAATGCATGTTATACAAGGTGTGCGGACTTGGAACGTAATGGTCACATAGTTTCAGTTGTAGATAATGGGAGCCCAAATACCGATAAGAAAAATCTTAAAAGTTGCCACTGTGCATCTCTATCCACTAATTACTATGTGCACTGGCTAACTTGAAAATATAAGTGTAAAATTGAACTTCTGAACTGAGCAATTTCCAATGGATCACTGAAACAGGTCCGAGAACCCCACCCCCCACTACTACCACCACTCTACTGTGCAAATTATCCCTTTACTAAAGTTTTAGTTAGTAGTACTCTATCAAGGGCTACAGTGACAATTTGGATCTTTCTGAAGTCTGGCTGCGTTAACTTCTAGGGACTCGTCGTACTTGCCCAAAAATTCAACAGAATGAAGGCAAGCTGTAGCTTAATACAGTTCAGAACTCACAAGGGTTTGAGTTCCATGTAATTATTAGTTTTATTTTTCGTATGACCCGCAGAGCTAAGTTTAATCAACTTCCGAGGATGAATGTTTATCCTATGGGAGAACATAAACAACCAGACAATATCTCAGCTAGATCTCCACTTACTCCAAACTCTCGAAAAATTCTAAGTCCAACTTGATTCTGATTCAAGTTAAAAGTCCGAATCCACACTGTAGATCGGCGGTAAGATTTCAGAGCTTGGAATCGCCCCCCGAAGAAAAAATAGTCGAAGCACATAGCTCGAATATATTACTTAATGTTCACAGGTGACATACATGAAAATTCCACGCAGAATTTCATAACTCACCTCTTAGAAAACTCTCAATACTTTCTCTTGGTCAACTCGCTGCCCATCCAACTCACGCAGAGATTACTCGCGAATTCCATACAAACCAGCCTGCCTGAGAATAGATGGCGGCAGGTTATTTATACTCTCACATAGATCATATGAGTCAAATAAAGTACATTTGCTTACTGATCGTGTAAAACTATAGATCTTGTGATAAACGTAAGTATTATATATTAAATCCTTCCAAATGTTATCTGCTTTTCGAAGCTGCAATTCGATTTTTAGTACACACACAGCTTTTTGCATAAATTACACTTTTAATATGAAAAGCGTTGGTTTCTCGATATTCTTGTTAACAAAAAATCTATTAATTATGAACCTATTTATACTTTCCTAACTATTGTCAATCTTTAATGCTGCCGCTGTTTCCACGATATAAATTACTCTTGTGACTAAATTTGCAGTTTTTTCTGTACGGGATACAAAAATGTCAATGTTTATCACAATTTTGGTTCAATTACCCATTGACACTTGGTTTATGAAAATCGGTGCAGCTGTAACCAAGTCAATTATTTAAATTTCATACTATTTGTAAGCCGCTTAACATGAATAACGTAGAAACTATTCATCGCACCAAGGACGCACTTATATACTAGTTTTCTCTATAATTTTTCCTTAATTTATGTGGTAATGGATTTCTAGTATCTTACTGAGTTCACATTTTATTAGAACGTATCTGATTTTTCACTCTTCAACTAAATCTTTTGGTCTCTCATGGCACATGGCAGCCGTTGCCCCTTTTTCTCTCCCCAACGGCTTTCGAGCACTGGAAATGCCGGCCACTTGCTTTTATCGAGTTAGGTGTCCGCTCCAATAGCATAGCTGAAAGAGAGTCGACAACTAGCGGACAAACTACAAAGCTGTTGTAGCTGTGGGAAGCCAAGCTGAACCACCATTTGGCATGCTAGCCCCCCTCTTATCTGTCAAACGTAGTTCGCGCGTCAAATGTCTGACAGAGCATAAAAAATTCCGCGCTCCCGGTCGCGTCCGCTCTCAAAGTTTGTAGGATGCCTTCGTGGTGACTGTACCGTCACAGAGTACAACAATAACGCTGACGGATGGTAACAAGAATTTATAGAAATTCTTAGCTTTTAAATAGCTTGATATCACCAAAGAACAAGAAAATATTCACTTCTTACATTAAAACATTCTAGACGAGAAGTTTAATTACGCGTACTCATTGTCTCAATGTTTTTCGTACGTATCTACTTAAGATTCTTTCATTATACTTTTTGCAACAGACATTTGCTGTGGAGGCCAGGATCGCTTCCGCACATATCGACCAGTAGCTGGCATGTAGTGTAGCTCCCAGGCAGGGCCCTCAGGGTTGCCGATATCCCACGGACCGGCGGACATACGCGACGCCTGAGTGCTTCTGGTATTCGCAGCTGGTGCCGGGAACACCTGCGCTCGTTCTCAAACTCCGGAACCGCCAGAGACTATTTCCGATATCCTCACGCCTTGTACGTACCTGCGGTTAACCTCTTCAGAAACTCGATTCCATTGCAAGTTGAAGTTTAATGTTTCGAAGCTTTCATCAGAAATGGGATAGAACAACTTTTGGTTCCACACAAGCCGTAGGAGGCCGTTGGGGTAATATCCGTAGAACGTTTGGCACACTTATACGGCTCGTGCAACAAATGACATTTTAATCCAGGTCAATGAATAAGAAAACAATACAGACAATGAACTTCCAGTAAGCTGGAGTAATTGCAGTGCAGCCACTTGTGTTAATCAGTACTAAGGAAATCAGCCAAAGCTGCAAATTTCACTTTCATTTATTTGATGACTATTTCTGGTGTAGATCGATTTTTAAATCATCCTATAGAACAAACTACCTAACTTACAGTCATATACAATACAGTTGTATCCTTTTTTGTTATTTGATTAAATGGACAAGTGTGATTTTAGTGCCGTTAGGTACCCCAATTTTTGGTGCTTTGTGCAGGACAAATTTGTGGTTAATTTGTTTTTAGTGGGAATTGTCAACAATTGTTATATCTTTATACGGTTTTCTAAGGTTTGTTATGGTAAAGTTTTCACGAATGTAAAGAGTTGAAAATGATGGAAATTTTTAATGTACTATTACTTGATGTCTTTTAATACTAATTTTGTGGTTCACGTTTAATGATTTTTACGTACCTTTTATCATCATGGCTTATGAATTCGTCACGCAGTATGCACTGCTGATCATTACTGTTCGATGAAAGTATATCGGCGTTTTTGCTAAAAATTTTAAGAGTATTACTTTTACTGCTGACTCGTAGTGTTATTGCACTAATTGTTGTATTCTGATGATTGGAGTATAATGTACTAAATAAAAACGATATTTCCTGTATCCTGATTAGGCAGTCCCTTCCCGAGATTTCCTTATGGCACTGGGAGGAGTAGACTGCCAATTGCCTGTATGCTCTGTAACTGTGCATTTGCACTTTCTTATATGTGTATGTTTGTTGCTTTGACATGCTTCTTGTATTTTGGGAAATATAATTTAGACTATCTGCTACGCGTATCTTGGTACGTTCTGTATTTTTGATGTGTGCTTAATAATTTGGCAACAGCTGTGTTGTACATGATTTGAAAATGGGTACCGACCTGACTCTAGTCATTTAATAAATAGAAGTTAAATTTACAACATCGGCTGTTTTTCCGTTGTACAGTATAAGCAATATTGTCACGTAGCAGCATACATTCACAAGGGTTTTCTAGAATCACTAATAGCAGCACGAGAGACTTCAGTTTCAAATAATTTCAGCTTCCTCGCAAGATTTGTCAGTTCACTATTATAAAACTTTTGCATGTATGTTTTTATTGATTTACACAATAATGAAGTGTTTTAGGCACTGCAAGTATTTAATTGCTTTTCGAGCAACATCGCCTTGTTTAAATAAATAAAGACGGATTGATAAAAAATTCATCGCTCCCAAGATTACATATTTACTTGAAAAAATTAGTAAATAAATTCTTCCTCCAAAGTTTAAAGATGGATCAAATAAGGGATTAAGCAGTGTCTGTTCAAACATGATAGCCTTGAGGTTTGCATTAAGCGCTGTAATGTGTTAGCCTAAATGTGTTTTACTATATTTCCAGTTGTGTGTAACAAGTGCTAAAAGTGCGGAGGAACTGCTCTATAATGTAGATGAACAATGTAATTACGTGTTTAGATCTGACTAGAAAACATACTTTCATAAACAGCGTTTATAGTTTTCAGCAAGTACCAGCTGGGTCAGTTAGATTCTGTGTGGGACTACCAGCAGCGGAATCATGGTCTAAAACTGTAGCGAAAGAATTCAGTAAGGCGAGATAATTAATTACTCATTAACTATAGGGTACATCTTTAGTCGCTCATTAATCAAGCTGCGCCATTGCCAAAGAAGTCGATGAGCACACCATAAACCTGAGTGAGAATAAACGTATTTTATTGTCCAGTATAGTACTAGTACTGTATGAAAAATTTTGTTGCAGATTAACATTTCAAGTGCAACACAGACTAGTACCTAAGGGACACATTCAGTGGTGCTTGAAGCTGAAGGAACCTACGATATGATCGTACGTTGAAAAGGCATAGATTTACTTCTTGAAACCATCAGCTTATTATTTTCACTTTCAGTGTTTATTTTATTTCGTTCGTGGCTCCAAATTCATTCTGAACCTTAAAATGGGAAGCGATCGAAAAACAACGAGAAGAACAGGAAAAGTATGTTTTATTAAAATAATTTTCCGGATCTGCAGAAAATGGTGTATCAGTGTTTAACTGTCACATTCCGAAAGTAAAGAGTTGATGGTAGATTCCTATTTAGTCATAAGACATTCTTGTCTCACTTAACATCTCTGGCAGTATCTCTTCTGTGCTCAAAACCGCAATAATCAATAACTGTGTGTGAACAGATTCGTAGATCAGACGAAGACAAGGCCACAACATCACGGTTGGAACGATTCCAACTAAAGCACTGTAATCTTCAAACAGATGTTCAGATTGATGGTGGGTTGTTGTTGTGGTCTCCAGTACAGAAATTGCTTTGATGCAGCTCCCCATACTAGTCTATCCTGTGCAAGCCCCTTCATCTCCAAGTAACTACGGCAACCGACATCCTTCTGATTCTGCTTAGTGTATTCATCTCTTGGTCTCCCTCTACGATTTTTACCCTCCACGCTGGCCTCCAACACTATATTCGTGATCCCTTGATGCCTCAGAAGATGTTCTACCAACCCATCCCTTCTTATAGTCAAGTTGTACCACAAATTCCTCTTCTCCCCAATTCTGTTAAATACCTCCTCATTAGTTACGTGATCTAACCATCTAATCTTCAGCATTCTTCTGTAGCACCACATTTCGAAAGCTTCTATTCTCTTCTCGTCTAAACTATTTATCGTCCATATTTCACTTCCATACATGGCTACACTCCATGCAAATACTTTCAGGAAAGACTTCGTGACACTTAAATCTATACTCGATGTTAACAAATTTCTCTTCTTCAGAAACGCTGTCCTTGCCATTGTCAGTCTACATTTTATATCCTCTCTTCTTCGACCATCATCAGTTATTATGCTTCCCAAGTAGAAAAACACATCTACTACTTTAAGTTTCTCAATTTTTTATCTAATTCCCTCAGCATCACCTGATTTAATTTGACTACATTCCATTATCCTCGTTTTGCTTTTGTTGATGTTTATTTTATATCCTCCCTTCAAGACATTGTCCATTCCGTTCAATTGCTCTTCCATGTCATTTTCTGTCTCCGACAGAATTACAGTGTCATTGGCGAACCTCAAAGATTTCATTTCTTCTCCATGGATTTTAATTCCTACTCCAAATTTTCTTTTGTTTCCTTTACTGCTTGATTGATATACTGATTAAATAACATCGGGGGTAGGCTACATCACTGTCTCACTGCCTTCCCAACCACTACTTCCCTTTCATGCCCCTCGGCTCTTATAACTGCCATCTGGTTTCTTTACAAGTTGTAAATAGCCTTTCGCTCCCTGTATTTTACCCCTGCCACCTTTACAATTTGAAAGAGTGTATTCCATTGTTAAAAGCTTTCTCGAAGTCTACAAATGCTAGAAACTTAGCTTTTTTCTTTACTCTATCTCCTAAGATAAGGCGTAGGGTAAATATTGTCTCCGTCGTTCCAACATTTCTACGGAATCCAAACTGATTTTTCCCGAGGTCGGCTTCTGCCAGTTTTTCGATTCGCCTGAAAAGAATTCATGTTAGTATTTTGAAGCCTTGACTTATTAAACTAATATTCGGTAATTTCCACACCTATCAACACCTTCTTTGTTTGGGATTGGAATAATTATATACTTCTTGAAGTCTAAGGCCATTTCACCTAACTCATACGTCTTGCTTCCCAGATGGTAGAGTTTTCTCTTGTATCTCCCAAGGCTATCAGTAGTTGTAATGGAATGTTGTCGACTCCCGGGGCGTTGTTTCGACTTATGTCTTTCAGTGCTCTGTCAAATTCTTAACGCAGTATCATATCTCCCATTTCATCTTCATCTACGTCCTCTTCCATCTCAAAATACTGCCCTCAAGTATATCGCCCTTGTATAGACCCTCTATATACATCATCCACCTTTCTGCTCTCCCTTCTTTGCTTATAAGTGGGTTTCCATCTGAGATCTTGATATTCATACAAGTGGTTCTCTTCTCTCCCAAAGTATCTTTAATTTTCGTGTAGACGGCATCTATCTTACCCCTAGTGATATGTGAATCTACATCCTTATATTTGCCCTCTAGCCATCCCTGCTTAGCCACTTTGCACTCCCTGTCGAGCTCATTTTTGAGACATTTATATTCCTTTTTGCCTGCTGCATTTACTGCATTTTTATATTTTCTCCTCTCATGAATTACCCAAGGATTTCTACTAGCCCTCGTCTTTTTTCCTACTTGACCTCTGCTGCCTTCTGTGTTTCATCTCTCAAACCTACCTATCCTTCTTCTACTGCATTTCTTTGCCCCATTATTGTCAGTTGTTATCTAATGCTCTCTCTGAAACTCTCTACAACCTCTGGTTCTTTCAATGTATCCGGGTTCCATCTCCTTAAATTCATATCTTTTTTCAGTTTCTTCAGTTTTAATTTGCAGTTCATAAGCAATAGATTGTTGTCAGAGTCCACACCTGCCCCTGGAAATGTCTTACAATTTAAAATCTGGTTCCTAAATCTCTGTCTTACCATTATATAATCCATCTGAAAACTTCCGGTGTCTCCAGGCCTCTTGCACGTATACAACCTTCTTTCATGTTTCTTGAACCAAATGTTAGCTATGATTAAGTTATTCTCAGTGCAAAATTGTACCAGGCGGCATCCTCTTTCATTCCGTACCCCCATTCCACATTCACCTACTACTTTTCCTTCTCTTCCTTTTCCTACTTTCGAATTCCAGTCCCCAGTGACTTAAATTTTCGTCTGCCTTCACTATCTGAATAATCTCTTGTATCCTATCATACATTTCTTCAATCCCTTTGCCTTCTGTGGAGCTGGTTGGCATATAAACTTGTACTACTGTGGTAGGCGTGGGATTCGTGTCTATCTCGGCTGCAATAATGCGTTCACTGTGCTGTTCGTAGTAGGTTAAATGCACTCCTGGTTTCTTTATTCATTATTAAATCTTCTCCTGCATTACCCGTATTTGATTTTGTATTTGTAGCCCTGTATTCACCTGACCATAAGTCACGTTCCTCCTGCCACCGTACTTCACTAATTACCACTATATCTAATTTTAACCTATCTATTTCCCATTTCAAATTTTCTAACCTACCTACCTAATTCAAGGATCAGACATTCCATGCTACGATGCGTAGAACGTCAGTTTTGTTTCTCCTGATAACGACGTCCTACTGAGTAGCCCCCGCCCGGACATCCCAATGGAGGACTACTTTATCTCCTGAATATATTAGCAAAGAGGACGCCATCCTCATTTAACCATACAGTAAAGCTGTATGCCCTCGGTAAAAATTACGCCTACAGTTTCCCCTTGCTTTCAGCCGTTCGCACTACGACCACAGCAAGTCCATTTTGATTAGTGTTACAAGGCCAGACCAGTCAATCATCCAGACTGTTGCCCCTGCAACTACTGAAAAGGCTGCTGCCCCTCTTCAGGAACCATACGTTTGTCTGGCCTCTCAACAGATACCCCTCCGTTGTGGTTGCACCTACGGTACGGCTATCTGTATCGCTGAGGCACGCAAGCCACCCCGCCAACGGCAAGGTCCATGGTTCATGGTGGATTAGCTTCCCTTTACTACCAAGCGAGTTACTTCAAAACAACACGTTTGATAAGACTACAAAATGCTTGATGTCTGCTCCAAATACAGAATTATGCCTCAGTGAGATTTTTGCCAACATATTGTCACACACACATTTTAAAAGTTTAAATAATTAATGAATATGTAACATTTTATGAAAACAATTTTGTAGTAATAGGGCAGTGCAATTCCAGTTTCCTAATAGCAGTGTTTGCCGAAAAATGATAAGAAACGTTCAGGATAAGTGGCTGTTGTTTGCATATCCTGACGCCCTTACAGACAACGTTATCCGCTTTGGAGATTCATGACAAATGTGACAGAGAATTCACCAAACCTGAGAAACAAGTCATCTTGTACTCACTCAGAAGTCGCCGAGAGAGTGTATGCAGTAACGGTATTTCAAATGAAACATAAATTTTTTCTGGGATAATGTCTGTTTCTGGGAATCTCTTGCGATAACATGGTTTCAGAGCTAACGGAATTGCTTCGACAGAATTACATTCCACCCTCGCATCAAAGATTTTGTCTTAGTTGTTACACTGTCGTTTTTGCACTACGTAGTTTCTGTCAAAAAATTAAATTTAGTTTTGTGTCCTGTTCGTGGCAGCACTTTCTCAAGCCTAAAGTCAGTGCTTCGTTTATTCATCATGAATATGTAGAGCCCTTGAATATATGCAGAACAAGCTACTTTATGCTAATATTATTATTAAAGTGACACAATGATAAAGTAGTGAAGTGAAAATTCGGAAGTGTACTGCAGTAAACATAGTTTTTCCAAACTACGTGCCAACAGCCTGATAAAAAAATGGAGCATCCAGAAGGAAAGGAGGAAATAAATAACGGGCTGAACACACGTGATGCTATATTAGCGATTACACACTCGAGTCAAATTTAAAAAGGACCTGGTAGCGCGAGCCCGCTTTTCACTATGACGTTGCATCCCCTCTGGCCTGACGCATGCAGTCATTCACTTGTAAGGGTCTCATAAATCAGTTGTATCCTTTCCTCAGATATGTTGACCACAGATGTTGTGAGTGACCCTGATGTCTGTAATACGTCGATGAGACGAAGTTGACGTCCGAGCTAGTCTCACACATTCTCTATTTGGGGGGGGGGGGGGAGGCTTACGGATACGCCGGCCACAGGAGCACCTCAGTATCACGCAAACAGTTCATAAAAACAAGTTGCTTGTGTGGTCGAGTATTGTCCTGTTGAAAAATGGCACCATGGCACTGTTGTATTTGAGGTAACACATGAGGACGTTGGATGTCCGAGACGTTCTGTTTTGTTGTCAGAGTTCCCTCCAGACCAGCGGCCATGATCTGAAGTCCCACGATGATACCAGGCATAACACCATTCCCCCCTCCGCCGCATGTTAAGAATAGAAACTCTCCCTGGCTTGCCGCCATACTCGCCGACGACGGTGCTCCGAGGTAGTGTAGTACAGTACAGCGATTCATCACTAAACACATTGCCACACCAATCATTAGTAGTCCAGCTTCCCAGTCACGGCTCCTACGAAAATCAGAATGATTTGCAGAACTATAGACCTATATCTCTAACATCGATCAGTTGTAGAATTTTGGAACACGTGAGTAAGAGTGATTTCAGGTGTGCCGCAGGGGAGTGTCGTAGGACCGTTGCTCTTCACAATATACATAAATGACCTTGTGGATAAAATCGGAAGTTCTCTGAGGCTTTTCGCGGATGATGCTGTGGTATATCGAGAGGTTGTAAAAATGGAAAATTGTACTGAAATGCAGGAGGATCTGCAGCGAATTGACGCATTTTGCAGGGAATGGCAATTGAAACTCAATGTAGACAAGTGTAATGTGCTGCGAGTACATAGAAAGAAAGATCCCTTATCATTTAGCTACAATATAGCAGGTCAGCAACTGGAAACAGTTAATTCCATAAATTATCTGGGAGTAGGCATTAGGAGTGATTTAAAATGGAATGATCATATAAAGTTGATCGTCGGTAAAGCAGATGCCAGATTGAGATTCATTGGAAGAATCCTAAGGAAATGCAATCCGAAAACAAAGGAAGTAGGTTACAGTACACTTGTTCACCCACTGCTTGAATACTGCTCACCAGTGTGGGCTCCGTACCAGATAGGGTTGATAGAAGAGATAGAGAAGATCCAACGGAGAGCAGCGCGCTTCGTTACAGGATCATTTAGTAATCGCGAAAACGTTACGGAGATGACAGATCAACTCCAGTGAAAGACTCTGCAGGAGAGACGCTCAGTAGCTCGGTACGGGCTTTTGTTGAAGTTTCGAGAACATACCTTCACCGAGGAGTCAAGTAGTATATTGCTCCCTCCTACGTATATCTCGCGAAGAGACCATGAGGATAAAATCAGAGAGATTAGAGCCCGACGGTCCTTCTTTCCACGAACAATACGAGACTGAAATAGAAGGGAGAACCGATAGAGGTACTCAAGATACCCTCCGCCGCACACCGTCAGGTGGCTTGCGGAATATGGATGTACATGTACATGTAGATGTAGAATGCTGTCATTTGTGTTATGGTCTTCGACGACGGTACGACAACAAAGAACATGGTACGGAATCCATTAACTGTACTCGGTATGGTCGACTGAAACACTAGCGACGAGTACGTCTGCCTTCACGCCCCAATGCAGTCCAACATCGGACCATTCTCACATCCGAATGCCCCACAAATGTAGATACCGCACTATTCGACCAGCCGACCAAATAAAGGTACAGAATGAGATCCCTTTCAGACACTGTCAGGTACTGACAGCGCTGTTTCTCACACGAGTATGCAGCATCTCCGTGGTCTTCGCAGCGGTCACTCAGCATCTGACGCTGTTCAGGCCCCTTACATACCTTACAAAGCCTGATAATAACACTAAACACGAACAACACTAATGGTTTCTTGTGGCCGTTCTACTTGTCACAGGGAACTGCCGTTCTGTACCATTTTGCGTGCCTGCCAGTAGACCTAGATATGTTATGAGGTGCTACAGTGGTCTGCAAAACTTAACGACGAAAGTAACTTTCGCATGGTGTCACTGCCAAGTAATACGAAACTTGGACCATAGATATAAAGACGTACCTCCATATGGCGAGAGGTGGGAACAAATAATTCATTGACGAACATTGTCGAAGATGGTCTGTCTGTAATGATCAAGATGTTATGTCCTGGGGAGGAATAATGTTGCAGGAGCATACAGACATCGAAATCTTTGAACACAATACACTCAAAGGACAACGTTACAGAGACACTGTACTCCTTCCTCCTGCGCGTCTTTTCAGTGTGCATTCGGTCCTGACTTCATTTTCGTGAATGCCAATGCGCGGCCTCATCGGCAGTCGAGGTGGAGAAGCTCTTGGAACGACAGAATGTTCGGTGAATGGACTGGCCTGCTCGTTCTCCAGCCTTAAATGCCATCGAGCACTCGTGGGATGCGTTGGGGAGACGTATTGTGCAGCACGTACACATGCACCAACGAATATCCCACCACCCAGCAGTTGTTGGAGTAATGAAATGCGCTACCACGGGAACTCCTTTACCAAACTTGTGGCCAGCGTAGGAGCACCTCCCATTCGTGGTGATCACACACCTTATTAAGAACCATGTCCCGCCTTTTGTAATGCCCTGGGGAGTATCATGAGGCGCGCTGACTTCAGTGCAGTTATTGCCCATGAATATAAGGGTGATTTCTGTTCGTCACTTTGCGTACTTCTCTCAGTTACCTTCTGTATTACAGTGTATCGGAGGAACTAGGTGGAAAATGGAGACGATTCAAGGACGATTCCTTATATATGTGGGTGTTTCTATTCCACTAAGCTAAAATAATTCCAAATCAGCCTTCACTCAATCCTTGACAAACCAGAAAACAGAATTAAAAATATTAAACGTATAATTATCTACAAAAATATGAGCAATCAAAAAGAAAGATGACCACTCTCATGTCAGCTCAGTTGCAATACTGGTGACGTTCTAACGAAACATATTGTGGTAGTTCAGGGCGGTGGCTAAATAATATCCGACATTCAGTGTTATAATATCATTATTGATAGCTTAAATATGAAAAATACGACATAACTACAGGAATTCACCTACATTGACACTATTGTTCGTTTTAAACTGAAAGTACCCTTCAGTATAACCCAAAAATGTCTGTAGATTCATAGGCGTCTTATCCCACAGGTAATGTGACAGTTGAAGAATAGTGTAAATAATAACGGCACAGTTATTTTAATTTTGGTAGTGAATATCACCTACAGTGTGGAGGCTCGTTCATATTAAGAATAATTAAATATTCCTTTATGAATAACATAGCAAACAAAGTACTGAGGTGCTGGTACTCTTACACGGAAAATTTTTCTGTCTGACCCAGCAATCACATTGAAAACATCGTATATCCTACACAGAAATAAATTCAGTACACCAGATCATAAACTTCACATTAGAGGAAATATATATACATAAGAATATCATCTTAGTAAACATCAGTCTAAACGATTTAGCAAAATACATTTTCAACGAAAACGTTAAAAGGACTGCAATAGATGTAATGGTGCATCAAACGTTAAATTCCATAATGATGAAAAGCATCTACGAGTAATACTGAGGCCCTTGAAGCATAGAACGAGTGAGAACGTACTTAGACACAGCCCTATAAGAGAAAAAAAATGATGAAATGTACAGCACAGATAAAAAAGATGTTGTTAAATTGTGCCTACACTCGTAAATACATACATGATGCAAAGTGACTAACTCACACAAAGTAATATAAGCAGTTTAGTATATACTTAAACAAAGGTCTGTAAATCTTTATAATTAAATGTTTATAATTAACAAGATGTTGGAGAAAATTATCTATACAGCTTACAGAGACACTGTTAATACATACATATGAAAACTACAGTTAGTGCTTGGTAAGAGGGAAAAAATTACTTAGAATCGAAGAGCTACGAATGATAGTACTCTGGTAGAACAGGCAGAAATTAAAAAAACACGTAATATTTCATGTACTTCTTGTTCAGGAAAATCAAGCTGTAACAAACACAAAAAGTATGAAAATATTTAAAGTAACAACGACAAGAGAGGCATGTTATCATGCCGCGTGGTGTAGCCGTGCTGTCTCAGGCGTCTTGTCACGGTTCACGCGGCTGCCCCCGTCGGAGGTTCGATTCCTCCCTCGGACATGGGTGTGTGTGTTGTCCTTAGCGTAAGTTAGTTGAAGTTAGATTAAGTAGTGCGTAAGCCTAGGGACCGATGGCCTCAGCAGTTTGGTCCCATAGTCCTTACCACAAATTTCCAAATTTTTCCATGTTATCACATTAAAATGCAGATACAAGAAACATATATACAGCGTTAAGCATTACTCCACCGAAAAGATTCTGTTGTTGTTGGATACCTTCTAAGTATAGTGGCATTAAGGGACCTATGGTCTGGGGCGACTCCTTATGGAGTGATTGAATTTCGTTTGGTTTATTGTCACCAGCGGTGTTAGTTGACGTTAACAGTGACTGACAGCAGTGTGGATAGGTTTATTACTGGAGAATTGTCGAATACGCTTACTTCTATGAGTTCACTGAATGCAATAAATAAGGGTCTGAATGACGCTATGCAAAGCTGTTCCCACAATGACGGTAACCACATCACTGTACTATTCCTTCTCTTAGATATAAACCCCGGAAAAGCCGGTTGGTCACATGAGAAAAAGTCCGAATCGTTCATTTAAGTTCACCAAAAATCCGGCCACCCCTCAGAAGTCAGGCCATAAGCACGATCTGGCAACACTGAAACATGCAAAAGTATCTAGAGGAAGTGTTGCCTTCTTCTCGAGCTGCTGCAGCGTTCTGTCAATTTATGGTGTAGTGTTGAACGTCGGGCAATGTAAACACAAAGGCGCGAGTTCGAGTTCAGTAAGTCCTTTATTTTTAAACCTCATTTCGGTTGTCTGCTAAAGTTATCTGTTAGGAGGAATTCGCTTCACTTTCTAAATCACCACCAATAGCAGAAATTTCCAGAAAAAATTCAACGAAAGATATCATCGGGGGTTCAAGATCGGAACAGTTTGGAGGTTCCTCTTCCGGCTGCGGCCATTGGCTAACGACTACCGACCACACACTACCAGCCACCTGACGACGGGAGACGTCCAAACAGATAAACGCGGCGTGAAGCTATAGGAATATGTCAAGTGCCATTTTCTTACTTGAAGTTCTTATATTTATCTTGCAGTTACGTACTGGATTTTCTTTACTTGAGACTTACGAACATTGTTTCAGCGTAGCAAAATGGAAGTGAAAGTGGAAGAAGGTCTAACGTTTGCAATATATTGCTCGCTTTGGGTGTACCAGAGAAGTGAAGTCAGCGAAGATAGCTCGAAACCTTAGTATTGTTGCAGGGCGAGAGCTTTTCGGCAAAATATGTCAGAAAAGGAAATTGGAAATTTGTGGTAAGGTCTTATGGGACAAAATTGTTGAGGTCATCGGTCCGTAAGCTTACACACTACTTAATCTAAATTAAAATAACTTACGCTAAGGACGACACACACACACACACACACACACACACACACACACACACACACACACACACACACACACACACACGCACACACACCCATGCCCGAGCGAGGACTCGAACCTCCGACAGGGGGAGCTGCACGGACCGTGACAAGACGCCAAAGACCGTGCGGCTACCCCGTGCGGCTGTCAGAGAAGGATTTCGGGTTTCAAGAAAGCTCGTTCTGTCATGAACGATTCTCCACGTTCAGGAAATCTTGATAATTGACATGGGAGAAGAACTTCGAATATTTAACCATTTTCCACGTTCAGGCAATCTTGATAATTGACATGGGAGAAGAACTTCGAATATTTAACCATCGTGCGATATTTTCATTTAATAGGCAAGGCTCAGAACTCGGGTGTTGGAGTACTGCATGCTGTAATTCAAGACAGCAAAAACCGAGGGCTTGACTGTTTCTGCATTTTTGTTTGTCATCAGTTTGCTCATTGCGCTTTCTATGTAATATTCTTACTGGGGACGAGTTATGATGCCTTTATTTTAACTTCATAAGAAGAAATTAATGGCTGAGTCGGAACAAAAGAAACCCACTCGTGCAAAGCGCAGATTGAACATAATAGTTTGCTTCTGGTGCCTCAAAAACGGAGTTATGTATTATGAACTACCCAGGCAGCCTCCGTCGCAGTTGGTATTTGTTGCCAACAAGTAGACACCTTTCAGACACCATGTAACAAAAAGAAACGAAGAAACTGCATGACACGTTGATACTGCCCGATAAGGCAGCCTACTGATGTCACAAACAAAACTATCCTGATATTTGGGATGTCACCACTCAGGCACTTATTATTATGATCTTATTGCATCAAATGTTTTCCTCTCCCACTCCTTATCGAACAACCGTTAAGAAATTTCCTTTAAGGACGAAAATGCACTACGCAACTGGCTTAACGACGTCTTTATGGCAGAACCAGTAGGTATCTACAGGTTTACAATCAGTAAGTTACCTTAACATTGTCAGACTGTTCGGAGAATATGTTGTTAACTATTAATTTCCGTCTCATGTTTAAGATTGTATTCGATAAACTAATTGAAACAGCTAGTACATTATACACTGTACTAATACAAATGAAATACAATTTACTGTGAAAGTCTATTTTAATACACCATAAAGTATCTGAATCACGATCATGCCTGTATTGGCCCGAATTAGTAATTTTTAGACTTACTTTATGTCTAGTGTCAGTTGGTATGAAAATGTGACATTTCGTAAATAAAAACTGAGTATTCACGAGAACAAGAAATTATGTTGGCAGAAGCGTAAAGAGGCATTATCAATTGTGTAGTATCATAAGCTTTTCGTCCTTACATTATGGTGCACTGGAAGCAGCGAGACGACTTTTGTTGAAATGTTCGTAAGACTTCCTAACTGATTTTCGATCTTGCTGTTTATAGTTCTGTCACGTAATGGCTAAAAATCTGGCCATGAGCGAAACTGTAACAGCGGGTCAAAGCAACTTTTATTTCACGGGCGACCACGTTGGCTCAGAGCTAGCAAGATCTGCTGCATTCCTCTCGTCCTTATTTCCCAAGTAGTGGCTAACACAGATAAATCGCAACGTAAAAGACTAGATTAGTTGCAATTTTGGGTGGAATGACTTTCCTGGACTGAAAAATATGATTGATAACGTTATGTCATAATTTAAGTGAAAAACACTCAGATTATTCAATGGAAATGACATAAATGTGTATCTAGTGAATTTAGCAGCATAGTTTTGTGCCTTGTAAGAGATGACTCGTTGGTCACAGAGTTAGCAGACATATTCTCTTTTCTTGCGAAGACTTATTTATACCACCAGCAGTAGAAATGCCAGCCGATGGTTTCACTGAGTGGGCTGTGAAGAGGCTACAGCTTTCGCCTCAAAGACATGGCTGCCGAGGGCTGGGGTAGCAAAAATATAAGTCAGCGGGTCTTATTCCTATTTCTGTGACTATGTTTAGGGACTTAAGGGTAGTTACTGATAATACTCAGATGCGCCGACTGCAAACCAAACATCATAATTCAACAACTGTAACTGTTATTTATGTTTTTCTCTCTTAAGCATACTGAAAACTATATAGGGTGTCAGACCGATGTTTTCCACCTCATACGTTTCCGAAATGAAAAAAAAAATATGAAAAATGTAACTGGCCGGGGATTTACGTATGTCTGGGGCCTACAAAATGCGCAGCGATGCACTATCCCAACAAGTAAACAAATAACACTTTAAACACAAAGTTAAGTTTTTGTAAATGGCACACTATGTTTTTTCTACCGAAATGAAAACTATAAGTACCATTAGTGATGACAGACTTGAATTCAACGCTCTGAACCTAATAATTTCTGGAATATTTAGGCTTTAAATAATGGAAACGGTGACACAGTTCCTGCCATAATACTATAACGTCATTATGCGGGTTGCCCGCACTGTGCTGAAGACTGCTCTAGGCAACCCTTGCTCTGCACAGTACGGGAGAAAGTGTGGCGCTATTCCTGTCCTTTGGAGGCATCGTCTTTTAGAAGGTATGAGATTCAGAGCAGTGAAAACAGTTCTGCCATTACTGATTGTACGTCTGGTTTTCATTTCCGTAGAAAAAGCATACATGTGCCATTTAAAACAGCGTAACTTTTGTGTTGAAAGTAACGTTTGTTTATGTTTACAGATTGCGCATTCCTTCTCATTGTGCGAGCTCTTGGCATGGGTGACAACTGCGTTTTTCGCATTTTTTTTCGTTTCGGAAATATATGAAATGGTAGAGTTCGGTGGGACACAGAAGAGTGTCCACAGTGTACATAGCTTTTGACCCAGTTTTCCTTAACTCCATCTCCTCGTGCACAGAAGTCTGCAGCGAGGCTGGGACGTTAGTTACCACCTCGCCTCAGCTCCTTCTCGCTCTGCAGCTATGACCGAACGCGAGGGGAGCTAAAGAGGGCTACGGATTTGGTACGGGATGGTGTTTGCTCTCCGCACGATTGCTTCGGCCTCCTTTAATCACTGTTTGCTCTCTGGCGCCTCGAGACCGAAGCCTTCGCTTCCTCATCCTCAGTGATGCAAAGATAAATTCACGCCCCACCGACAAATATTCCATGAAAAAGGACTGCGTTTTATTATGACCAGGAATTCATTTGGATTTGTCAGACATATTAAATTCTGACAGAAGTAGAGGGCTTACGAATACTTTGAAGGGCGCGCAGAAACACTGAAGGATGAGTATACACCCAACAAGAGGGAGAGGCGTGATAACATTTGAATGACTACAATGAATAACATGGCTCAGTGAACAACACGAGACACCTCAACTTTGTCACCCCTAAAGTTCCGAACTGGATCTTTAGATCAATTAGAAGCGCTTGTTGAACATCATAAATGTCTCACCAGTTTATGCTTATTTTTTAAGTTATGAGTTCATATTGTGGGGGCAAATTTGAGCTCCATGTTTTTTAGTTGAAAACCTCGCATCCTGAGGTTAACCTCTGTTTGTTAACTTAGGCTGAAATTATTCCAGGTCGTAGAATGGTAACGTACGTATTATGTTGATTGCTAGGTTACCCACACTTTACGACATATTATCTATTTACGGTGCTGTTTTAAGAGCCCAAATTGAGAAATGGAGCCTATCGGGTCTTAGTCGGATCACTCCGAACATGATGCAGATACATGGACAGAACTTAGTTACTGGACGGCTAATCAATGTGCCATGACATCAGGTAATTCCGACAAAGATTATGTTATCTTTTCATGAAAATATTGCAGAGCTCTTTCCCAGCTGATGTGTGTTACTAAACAGACCAGTCTTCAGCTCTTCAATATATTGTGCCTTTATGAGTTATCATTTTTCGGCATATTCCGGTTTTATAGTTACTTTCTAATTCTTGCACGGTATTGAACTTTATGTATGTAATAATATTCCAGCACCTGTTTAATTTTTACAGCTGCCGGTACCCAACACCAAGTTAATTATCCCTAAATTTATGTTTACGGTGCTCTTTTCCTCTACCAGAAATCTACCCTGCCATTTATTCCTATACTCTTGCATTTACTGGTGGCTACCTTACCAGATGTCTCTGAAACCTTTTTCTTTTCATTACAGTTCCCTTGGATATCTTTTCCAACACATTCTAATGTTCCCATTGTTTTCCTCTTCCAGTTTACATCGCAATTCACGATTCACATACGTCCGTATTCGTTCAGAAACATCTTCCATAATTTCCAACTCAATTTCGACACCGTTGTAGCTCCTACAGTGTAGATATCTTTCTTCGGGGAAACTCATAAATATACTTCCAAAGTAGTGGAATTATTTCGCCTCATTGCTTCTTGGACGTGTAAGTCACTCAAGAATAGTGATAAGTTGTAGACTTATCCTATATCCTTCCTAACGAGCATCTGCATTTATATTCCTACTTAAAACGTGTAATTGGTTTTCGTGGATACGACATATTACTTATCTGATTTTGATCTCTATCCTGGTTCTCCAAAAGATTTGAACACCATATTCCACGTAAAAACGCAGAAAATTTTCATTTAGTCCACTTATGCTACTGACATGCTTCCAGCATCCTCTCTTGATTTTAAGTTATTAGACGCGAGTTCAGTGACAACCAGAAATTTAGAGAACATTAATACGGGAATCGTTTGAGATGCACTCGTGGAATATTCTACCTGCAGGGAGATGCTTTGAAATGTGATACTATCATTTCCAAAGATAAATTTTTTTGAAGTCTTCACTTTCACAAAATGTATTGACATACAGATTGTATGTACCTTCTGCGTGGAACAAAACATGCTTTTGCGAAAATATGTTACAATATTGGTGAACATAGTCGAAGCAGACTAACATCCTAAATATAATACTAGTGACTGTAGAGATAAATACAAGTGCATGCGAAAACAAGCAGCAGATATTCAAGCGATATCGGCCAGCTGGAATGTCGCATGCTGTATCTCATTTAACTAAGCGCAGCACATAATGCGTTGCCACTAATGAGGGAGCAGCTAAGTTAACCTCGGCTGCTCTAGCTTTTGAGACTGTGCTCAGCGTGTTATTACGTCTGGGAACAGCTCCACCAACAGCAGCTGTGCTCCCCGGAAGGGCAGACAACTGTGTCACAGCACAACGTAAGTTACGCTCAGCTTGCTTCCATCTGAGCAGTCATAGAGGCTGGGACTCATCACTGTTATGAATTATTCCGACAGAATAAACACACAAGCGTTCATTAAGATCATTTTGCTGTAGAAAAGCAGGGACTGATGACTTTCGACACAGTTGATCAAATATATTCGTGAGTGTCACAAGAGAAACTAAAAAAGGTAAATGAAATAAAGACGATTAAATTTGGAAATCTGTTCTCAATAAAACACCTTCGTTGCGTTTACGACACGGTGCCATTATTGTGACAAACAAAAACAGTAATTAATCTACTTTCCAGAAACGAGAAGTAGCATTAAAATTAATTAATTTCAGTTGAATATTTGATATTTTTAATAAATGAAGTATTTTCTTCTGTTACTGTTTACCTTCGTATTTATATACATAACGCGTCACTTAATTCTGCTATCCATCATGAAGATAAAACATTTTTGTATTTCATGGTAAAAAATAGCTTCAAGCAAAATATGAAATAAATGTTAGTAGTTTACAGAGATTGCAAATGCTAGACTAAACAATGCAATTACTGAAAGAGTGTAATTTAACTGAAGTTATACCCGTCGTTCATAAAAATACCGTTAACTCTAAAAATTAAATAATTGTGGTCTACTTTTTTATCGTCGTAGTTCCTCTTAAAAACTAACAGTTGCCAATAAATAGTATGTTTTATTGCATAAAACTAGCAATAATTTATTTTGTGACTTCTTTATAGTTATAGTAAAAACACTACCGTTTCAATATATCCAAACCACTTTCACTGCTATAAAACCGGAACTAGGGAGTCCACTGTGACAATTAAATATGTGATTACCCCTTAAGTGACTAAATTGTACTCCTGTCTGATGTGAACTATTACATCAATAAACGTCTTTTTCATAAACAAACGTTCACTGCTTGTACTAATAAGCTCATAACCCAGTGGAATTGTCATGACCTCGTATTTCATTACAAATTTATTTCTTTAAAAGAACGCATTTCGAGTTAGAAACCTCATGCTGTGTCTCGTAATGAGGGATCATAATTTCTGAGATAGGTCATCTTTAATAACTTTCATAAGTGTCATATTCTGGATCCACTTTACAATGGATTCCCGTACCCAGTCCATTCGTGTAGCAGTAAAAGAGATTTGCATGCAGTAATTGTTACATCTCGTCCAAAAAATGGTAGAGCTATGAACTTTCGACACTCAGACGACAGGCACTATTTTCCACACGATACACTGTTCAGCCAGAACATTATGACCACCTACCAAATGACCGGTATGTCTGTCTTTGGCAATGATAACAGCGGCGGCGCGTCGTTACATGGAAGCAGTGAGGTACTGGAAGGTCGCCGGAGAGAGATGGCGCCACATCTACTCGCATAAGTCCCTAATTCCCGTAAATTCCGGGGAGTGGGGCGTTGAACTCTGATGCTACGTTCAGTCACATCCCGGATCTGTTTGATTGAGTTCAGATACGGCGAATTGGGGGAGGGAGGGGGGGCGAGGGGTCAGTGCATCAACTGTAACTCGGCACTGCGTTCCTCGAACCACTTCATCACACTCCTGGCTTGTGACAGGGCGATTTATCTTGTTGAAAAATACCACTGCCGTCGGGAAACATGATCGTCGCGAACGAGTGTAAATGGTCTGCAACCAGTGTACGATATTCCTTGGTAGTCATAGTGCCTTGCACGAGCTTCACTGGGCCGATGGATGCCCAAGTGAATGCTCCGCAGAGCAGAGTGGACGCACCACGAGTATGTCTATGCCTCGCAGTTGCCCTGGTAGACGACGGAATCGCCCCCCCCCCCCCTCCCCATGGGTATGATGAAGGAGGTATCGGAAATGATCAGACGATGCAACGCTCTGCCTCTACGCCAACGTCCGGTACCGATGGTCAAGTACTCATTTCAGTGGCATTTTCAACGTCGTGGTGTTAACATTAGTACGTGAATGGATCGTCGACTGTGGAAGGCCGTCGTAAAGATGCTCGGAGAGGCTGAATGAGGTAACTGGTGTCCAGGATTGCAGTCAACGTTTTTAAAACTGGAGCATTTTAGCACTGTGTGTTCAGACACACTTGTACTCTGCCCAGCGTTAAAGTCTGTGTGAGTTTCGCCATAGTCATTCCTCACGGTGACGCTGCTATCCTCTGGACGGGTTTATGTCGACGTCAGGTCGGTCATCATAATATTCTGGATGATCTGTGTATGATTACACAGTGTTATAATGATGAAAGTCTACATAAGAATGGGGTGAAAACAGGTATGTCACTGAGTGGCTAAAAATTTAAACAAGGGAGGTACATACTTTATAGATTTCTATGTCTGTCCCCATGTCGCACAAGATTTATAATTTGTAGGCTTATTGTGCGTTCATCTAACGTCGAAAATTCTTTATGCAATCAACAAAAACCACTTCATTTTAACTGCGGGTCTATAGTTTGTTTCGCGGTCGTATGACTTACATTATTTCATGTGGTGCGCCAAAACACAGTTAACCGAAAATGCAGTACAGTGTTTTGTAGCTTTAATGGTTTATACAAAGTAATTTTCCTACTGAAACTATTCAAAGTTTCCTCCATTATTATCTAGACATTTGACACGTCGTTTAAAGAATCATTTACATATTTTGTCAAGTAACTGCTCATTATTACCAAAAAACTTTCATATTCTAGTTCACTTAAATCCCTCAAATGCTGTAGCTTAAGCCGGCCGAAGTGGCCGTGCGGTTAAAGGCGCTGCAGTCTGGAACCGCAAGACCGCTACGGTCGCAGGTTCGAATCCTGCCTCGGGCATGGATGTTTGTGATGTCCTTAGGTTAGTTAGGTTTAACTAGTTCTAAGTTCTAGGGGACTAATGACCTCAGCAGTTGAGTCCCATAGTGCTCAGAGCCATTTTTTTGCTGTAGCTTAAAGGTTTTGTAGCGAAACCATTGGCTTTCAGTATCCAGCACACTGAGAACTCACAAGATGTGAGATCCGGCGATCTTGCAGCCCAGTGGATTTTACCCCGCCTTCTTATCCGCAACTGAAAATTGAACTCCAAACGAGAACGGACGTGTAATCCGTAGTGCGGAGGGGCACCGTCATGCTGCAAACGAAGTTGTTTCGTGCAGCTTCAAATACAGGGGTTTTGTCTAATTCAGTAATAACTTCTCTTAAAATTTCAAGATACTTTTCTGTAGTCTCGGCCGCATCAAAAAATTAACGGCGTATCAGTTCTTTGTTACATTTGGCAGCGCAAACCGTACCTCCAGGATATTTATCTTCTCCTGAACAAAACATTGCGAATTTTCAGGCTACCTAATACGTGCACTTGTGTTTGTAGACTCTTCCACTTAACTTAAAACATACTCCGTCAAACCACAGGGTTGTTCTGTAAAAGCTATAACCGCTTTCACGGCGGACAGTACACCGCTCAACGAATTCACGTCTTTGATCAGTGTCATCCTGGAATGAAATTTTCACTCTGCAGCAGAGTGTCCACTGATATGAAACTTCCTGGCAGATTAAAACTGTGTGCCGGACCGAGAATCGAACTCGGGACCTTTGCTTTTCGCGGGTAAGTGCTCTACCGACTGAGCTACCCTAGCACGACTCACGCCCCGTCCTCACAGGTACTGGCGGAATTAAAGGCGTTAGGAGGGGGCGTGAGTCGTGCATGGGTGGCTCAGCCGGTAGAGCACTTGCCCGCGAAAGGCAACGGTCCCGAGTTCGAGTCTCGGTCCGGCACACAGTTTTAATCTGCCAGGAAGTTTCAGTGTCGTCCTGGTTTGGCGGATGCAGTAATGTACGCTTATAAGGATTCAGATATAATGTCTCTAACATTCTCCTATCACTTCTGTCGGAAAATTATGGTTCCGTACAAGTTCTTCATAAAGATTAATTTGGTTTTGAACTAATATCTGTGCAATGTGCTGCAGATACTCTTCAGTAGTTACTAATTCTGAGCGGTGGCTGCTTGGTAAGTGAGCTACAGTTTGTTCCCTCAAAACGTCGGTTCACTTTCTACCCGTAGATAGCTTGCGCGCATGATGGCTGTGTGTACGGGAACTTTCCAACGAAAGATCGTCCTACATCTTCATAATTTCGATAAAATTTCCACCACAATTGTGAAGCAGATACGCGCTATTCTGCAGGCAATTTTCTATTCATAATGGAGATGTTTCACGCTTACAATGAATACATAAATGACGGCAACGCTGAAATTACCACTTGTTAATACCAAGCCAGTTCTTCCAACACATTTTAAACAATTTTCAATGCTCACAGCTTTGGCGATTTTTCAATGGGATGGATATTTTTTACTTACATACCTGAAATTGGAGTACGGACAGAAATACGCAGCAGTTAACTGACTTATGCCGCATCTGGTGTATTAATTGCTAATTTCTGTGTTCCGTACGGTGTTAAATTTCGTGAAAAATAAATACTCGCCAATCGTGTCTGCGCATTGCCATTGACATAAAAGACGCGCGACGGAAGTATCGGTATAACAGTACCAGCGGAGAAAGGCTCCTGTCAGAGCACATAAAAGGTTACTATATTCTTATTTTAAGGGACTCTGACTCAATAGTAAGTTGCCAACTGCCTCCTTCTACCTTTAAAAATTTGCCCTGATATTTTTTTTGCGAACATATTCACACTCTTTTTAACATGCAAATAACATCTAACTCTAACAAGCTCCTCTAACTATGTCTTTCACACCCACTAGTCCATCGCTGTAAGTCACTCATAACCATATACTCCCAGTTGCGCATTCTCACTCACTCATTCAGTCCAACTCATTATCTCTTTGTGTCTCTCTGTCACACTCTCCTGTCACCGAGCCACAGAGCCATTCTTTTTGTCCTACTAGTATAGTCTCCTCAAAATGTCACTGTCTCTCTCTTGCTCTGTCTTACAGTTTCTGTCTCATTCATTCCTTCCCACTGCAGCTGCCTCTTTTCGCTATATCACGCTGCCTCGTTGTCATTGCAATAAGTTCCATCTCTCCTTATCACTCCCTGTCACCCACTTTCTCTTTGTCCTTCTCTTTATTCCAGTCCCACTGGCACTATATCCTTCACTCTTCACCTAGCACTGTTCTGTCGCTGTCAACTACGTTCCACCGCCACTGTGTCCCTCTCACACTACTGCTGTTTCCTTCGTTCTTTCTATACGACAACCATAGTCTATTTATTCCAGTATTTATTAATTTTCCCACCTCTTCCCCAGTACCACCGCCACCTTCTCTCTTGGCATAATAATGTCCGAATGTGCTCACATCCCACTTTTTTTTAAAGATTTTCTGGAAGATGGAATAAAGCAGCTGCTATCCAGCTTACCAGTCAAAGTCTTTTAAAAAAGGAGCATATTAGCCTATATCTGCTCCGATAGTAGCATTTTTCCTCTGGTTTCCTTCACATGAAACAATCTTAATGGGTCAGTAAAATTTTGATCTTTTACTTGGAATAACAAATCTGAGAGGACAATATTATGGAAATGGAAGAGGATGTAGATGAAGATGAAATGGGAGATATGATTCTGCGTGAAGAGTTTGACAGAGCACTGAAAGACCTGAGTCGAAACAATGCCCCGGGAGTAGACAACATTCCCTTAGAGCTACAGACAACCTTGGGAGAGCCAGTCCTGACAAAACTCTACCATCTGGTGAGCAAGATGTATGAGACAGGTGAAATTCCCTCAGACTTCAAGAAGAATGTAATAATTCCAATCCCAAAGAAAGCAGGTGTTGACAGATGTGTAAATTACCGAACTATCAGTTTAATAAGTCACGGCTGCAAAATACTAACGCGAATTCTTTACAGACGATTGAAAGAACTAGTAGAAGCCGACCTCGGGAAAGATCAGTTTGGATTCGGTAAAAATATTGGAACACGTGAGGCAATACTGACCCTACGACTTATCTTAGAAGCTAGATTAAGGAAAGGCAAACCTACGTTTCTAGCATTTGTAGACTTAGAGAAAGCTTTTGACAATGTTGACTGGAATACTCTCTTTCGAATTCTGAAGGTGGCAGGGGTAAAATACAGGGAGCGAAAGGCTATTTACAATTTGTACAGAAACCAGATGGCAGTTATAATAGTCGAGGGACATGAAAGGGAAGAAGTGGTTGGGAAGGGAGTGAGACAGGGTTGTAGCCTCTCCCCGATGTTATTCAATCTATATATTGAGCAAGCAGTGAAGGAAACAAAAGAAAAATTCGGAGTAGGAATTAAAATCCATGGAAAAGAAATAAAAACTTTGAGGTTCGCCCATGACATTGTAATTCTGTCAGAGACAGCAAAGGACTTGGAAGAGAAGTTGAACGGAATGGACAGTGTCTTGAAGATAGGATATAAGATGAACATCAACAAAAGCAAAACGAGGATAATGGAATGTAGTCGAATCAAGTCGCGTGATGCTGAGGGAATTAGATTAGGAAATGAGACACTTAAAGTAGTAAAGGAGTTTTGCTATTTAGGGAGCAAAATAACTGATGATGGGCGAAGTAGAGAGGATATAAAATGTAGACTGGCAATGGCAAGGAAAGCATTTCTGAAGAAGAGAAATTTGTTAACATCGAGTTTAGATTTAAGTGTCAGGAAGTCGTTTCTAAAAGTATTCGTATGGAGTGTAGCCATGTATGGAAGTAAAACATGGACGATAAATAGTTTAGACAAGAAGAGAATAGAAGCTTTTGAAATGTGGTGCTACATAAGAATGCTGAAAATTAGATGGGTAGATCACATAACTAATGAGGCGGTATTGAATAGGATTGGGGAGAAGAGAAGTTTGTGGCACAACTTGACTAGAAGAAGGGATCGGTTGGTAGGACATGTTCTGAGGCATCAAGGGATCACCAATTTCGTATTGGAGGGCAGCGTGGAGGGAAAAAATCATAAAGGGAGACCCAGAGATGTATACACCAAGCAGATTCAGAAGGATGTAGGTTTGCAGTAGGTACTGGGAGATGAAGAAACTTGCACAGGATAGAGTAGCATGGAGAGCTGCATCAAGTCAGTCTCAGGACTGAAGACCACAACAACAACAACAACAGCAAATCTTATTTTACACCTCACACCAGATTTTACGCGTATAGAAGCTTAGCAAGTGCGTCAGTACCCTTTCACAGAACCGTCCTGTTGATTACGGAGATACTTTACACCGTATTACTCCGCGTTACAGCACATTATGAACTACATTTTCCTCTCACACCGGACACTGCATGTGTATTTTACGTGTAAAAAGTGGTAACTTTGCATCTCTGCATCTAGTAAGCGGTTAAGGGTACCAAGAAAAATGGTCAAGTCTGTTCGAGAATGGGCTCTTACGAATAGTTTATATAAATTTCACCCATTTGCTGTGCATGTAATTCTTGGAATCCGCAGTTCCAATTTTGTGCCCAAAAACATATTTTTCGGGTTTTCTCAGGAAACGCCCAAGAACTGAATGGTAATTCCACAAAAAAACTTCTTACGGCACATAAAATGCAAAAAGAACCAACCGATTTGCTTCGTCTGTCCAAGCTGGAGGACTTGTGAAATATTCAAGCTTTGGCACTGTACTGTAGTACAGTTACAGTACGACGATCTTCCTGTTTGGTAACAAATGGCTCCTAGACCAAGGTCTAACCAAAAAACTTGCCCCTAACATTCTATCACAAATAGAATCCGACGAGTGAGCCCCGGAAGAATCCTGTTTCGGAATATATTAGATAGCGCACGCTGTCGCGTACGTACCAATGAAACAGCGTCTAGGTGCTTCTCGTGACGTTCTGGGATAGAGCGGATTGGAACTCGCCTATTCGCTCTTCAGTTTCCAGACAGACTGTAATCGTATGAGCATTAACTGCCTTTCCGAAATTAATGTCGTTGATAAACTAGGGCACTTCTAAGGTGGTGACAGTTACCTTCCGCTGTGTTATTCAAACAGCAATTGTCATTACCCTCGACACTAACAGCTGAATGGTCCCCAAGCGACATGTTCATTAAGAACTCCTAATTCGTAGCTTAGGTCTTGGAGCTTATAGCTAGGTACAGCTGAGAGCATTAGCGGCTCTATCAATCTACGTGACGTACAAGGCTATACGCACTGCTGCCGTGCTCCCTCATGCGCCATTCAGCTCTCGCCATTGATGTACTAACAAAGACAGTTGCTGCGGCGTTACTTAAAACCATTCCGCCCCTCTGAGAGGCGTCCCTATCGGTTGCTTTATACGGCAAATAAATTCCTACCACGTTCGTATTCTTACAATATTTTTTTTACTTGATTGTAGTCTTACCATTTGTATTCAGTAATAATCGAATCGTTTAGCAGAAATCGAAAGGCTGTGTTTCTAAATGTTTTCACTAATGACATCACCAATGGTACGTTTCTTCTTGGATGTGAGTGAAGTTCACCCTCTATACTTTCATGTTGTGAGTGAAGAGTCGAATATGAACACCTTTGTACGTCTTAAGGGACGTTGCGCAGTATTAAGAAACTAAAAATTTAATACCGCTTCATAATATCGATGTTACCAGTTAATCTGCAGCAGTATTAGCAGCATTACATAGGTCTTTCTGTGTTACATTTCCACTCAGCGTAATTACATTATATATTGACATTGCATTGGTTTTACCTAACAGACACGTCAATTCTTTACTTTTGAAAGGCGTTTTAAAATCCAAGTCTCTTGACAGTTACTTTGTTTCGTTGTTTATTAAGTTTCATATGTTCTACACTTAATACTTAACAGACATTTTCTTGAATTACCGGCATTCCACAATATATATAAATAACCTAGTACATAGTGTCGGAAGTTCCATGCGACTTTTCTCGGATGATGCTGTAGTATACAGAGAAGTTGCAGCATTAGAAAATTGTAGCGAAATGCAGGAAGATCTGCAGCGGATAGGCACTTGGTGCCGGGAGTGGCAACTGACCCTTAACATAGACAAATGTAATGTATTACGAATGCATAGAAAGAAGGATCCTTTATTGTATGATTATATGATAGCGGAACAAACACTCGTAGCAGTTACTTCTGTAAAATATCTGGGAGTATGCGGTCGGAACGATTTGAAGTGGAATGATCATTTAAAATTAATTGTTGGTAAGGTGGGTACCAGGTTGAGATTCATTGGGAGAGTCCTTAGAAAATGTAGTCCATCAACAAAGGAGGTGGCTTACAAAACACTCGTTCGACCTATACTTGAGTATTGCTCAACAGTGTGGGATCCGTACCAGATCGGGTTGACGGAGGAGATAGAGAAGATCCAAAGAAGAGCGGCGCGTTTCGTCACAGGGTTATTTGGTAACCGTGACAGCGTTACTGAGATGTTTAGCAAACTCAAGTGGCAGACTCTGCAAGAGAGGCGCTCTGCATCGCGGTGTAGCTTGCTCACCAGGTTTCGAGAGGGTGCGTTTCTGGATGAGGTATCGAATATATTGCTTCCCCCTACTTATACCTCCCGAGGAGATCACGAATGTAAAATTAGAGAGATTCGAGCGCGCACGGAGGCTTTCAGACAGTCGTTCTTCCCGCGAACCATACGCGACTCGAACAGAAAAGGGAGCTAATGACAGTGGCACGTAAAGTGCCCTCCGCCAAACACCGTTGGGTGGCTTGCGTAGTATAAATGTAGATGTAGAGTTTCGTGGTTTTCCTTGATATTTTGGAACTAGGATACATCACTTGCTACTTCCTGTTCTTAATGATACACAAAGCTCATGTTTATCTTCGCATCATTAGTTTCTATTTCTGTTCCACATACTTGCAATAACGCTGGGAAAATTATCTTGTGTTACTTATTTCTTAAAAAAAATTAAAAAAAGAAGTAACGCGATCATGAACTCATAGATTAGACTGGAAACCATGTCTCACTTCAGGCATAGGGTTGTTGGAAGATGTATGTCCCTGAATGAAATACTTGACATAGTAAAGTAATTGATCCTACAGATAAATAAACTCGGGTTAGAAGTGAAAGACTTGCGCCGATTCATAGGGTTTTTTCACATCATCCTTACTATGTAAACCCACATAGCTTGCAACAGTCACACAGATACAATACAGATGTAAAGAGATACATACAGATATAGTACAGAGCTAAAAAGGATACTTATTGAAATGTATAATCGAGCTGTATTATCCTTTGTCCTCAAAAATGGAGACGTATCTGGAAACATTACGTTGCTTTCGATGGCAGACCGAAAAGTTTGAGAAAAGACAAGTAACTCAACACACACACACACACACACACACACACACACACATACACACACACACACACACACACACACACAAAATTTAAGACCTTTTCTTTCTTCTACTTTGCGACGAAAATTATTCCCTTTATAATTAAAATGGTTGTTGTAAGGACAATACATCAAATCTGTAATGACTGTTATTTCAAAATTCTTGTACACTCGGTTATATGGTCGCTGGTACTTGTTCCGGCATATTACATAAAATAACAATGATAAGATTACCTAATTGTGAGATTAAGGAGTTCATTTAAGGTAAGCATCTTTGTTAGGGGAGCTACCAGGACACGGTGATTAAGCTAAGCTCGAGAAAGCCCGTTCCGAGCTGTCTGACCGAGCTGACGTGGAAGGCAAAGCCTCAGACGCCGCAGAGTAATCCAGACTAACATTAAAGCTCACTGAAGGATTGGTAGATCTCATAGTTGTGACGGTGTAGCAAGATTCGTTCACCGGTAGTCTTGAGCGAAGTACCGCTATGTGTAGCCGTTGTAGGGAATATCAGCGCCAACTCACGATTGTTGATCTTAATCTAATCTGTGATGCTTCATTTCCCTAGAAACACCCGTTTTGAAGCTAATGCGCCTGGTAAAATAAGTGAACTGATAATACATCAAAAAATTAACTTATGTATTATACTTAGTGCCTGAAGTTTTCATCTGCATTCATTATTGTGATTTGCAAAGCATATTACTCAATGTTCGCCGTTAAAATGTGATACTTGATTGCGACTTTTTTTCTTTCTTTTGATATGTTGTTGTACTGCGTTGCTGTGTTTGTTATGTTGCGAGAAATATCAATATTAACGTCTTGGTGGATAAGGATAATGCTAAAGACTTGTATGCCTCCAAACAATGGTACATAAAAAGTACAGTGAGTCTTAACATCCCCTTTTTTGTTGTTATTCTTATTGCAGTCTTCAGTCCTAAGACCGGTTATGCAACTAGCCGCGTTAATCTATCGTGTAAAAACTTCTTCATCTCTAAATAACTAAAGCAGTCTACATTCATTTTAACCCCTTTACTATATTCGTTCCTAACTCTCCATCTACTGACTATTTCTTGATGCCTGAGTATAGTCTTCGGGATTCTTGTACAGCACCACATTTCAGAAGCTTCTGATCTCTTCTTGTCTGAACAGCTTATTGCACACATTTCAGTTCCGCACAAAGCTACACTTCGAACGAATACATCAGGAAAAAGAGCTCCTAATACTTAAATTTATACCATATTCCATGTTAACAAGTTTCTGTTGTTCAAAAATATTTTTCTTGCCATTGCTAGTCTTGTAAGTAGGCTGTTTAGGTTTTTTTTATTGGTAACGCCACGTAGCGCTCTGTATGAAACTCACTGGCTGTGCTGTGGGCAGTCTGTGGCTAGTTTGCATTGTTGTCTGCCATTGTAGTGTTGGGCAGCTGGATGTTAACAGCGCATAGCGTTGCGCAGTTGGAGGTGAGCCGCCAGCACTGGTGGATGTGGGGGAGAGATGGCGGAGTTTTGAAATTTATAAGACTGGATGTCATGAACTGCTATATATATTATGACTATTAAGGTAAATACATTGTTTGTTCTCTATTAAAATCTTTCATTTGCTAACTATGCCTATCAGTAGTTAGTGCCTTCTGTAGTTTGAATCTTTTATTAAGCTGGCAGTAGTGGCGCTCGCTGTATTGCAGTAGTTCGAGTAACGAAGATTTTTGGTGAGGTAAGTGATTTGTGAAAGGTATCGGTTAATGTTAGTCAGTGCCATTCTTTTGTAGAGATTTTTGAAAGTCAGATTGCGTTGCGCTAAAAATATTGTGTGTCAGTTTAAGCACAGTCTTGTATAATTGTTCAAAGGGGACGTTTCATATGTCGACCCTTAGCCGAGGATACCTCACTGGAATCTTCTGATTTTTTCTTGTAGTTTGTGTAATTAGTGTAGCTTTTGTTTATTGCTAGCGCGTAATTATAGATAGAATTCCTTTGTAGTTGTAGTTTTTCATTGTCGTACACAGTTGTGGCATGCATGTAGATTTGCACCAAGTATTTCGCAGGTTGCGCTTGCAATTAACTAGATATTATTTTCAATGCTATGTTAATATGTTTTGTTATTTTGCTCTTCGAATGGTGCTTTTCTGTGTTGTCGTGTGAAATATTGTGACAATAATGGCGTGTGAAAAACGTAATACTAGGCTTCAAAGTAAACTGAGAAATGACAGTGAAGACGAAAGCAGTGTGTTAGCGCCACCGTGTAATGAATTAACTAATGTTCAAAGTAGTAATTTGATAATTGTGCATAGGGAAATGGAGCGGGCTGCAAATAATGGTGTAGGCAGTGAAACAATTAGTGAACAGGGAAGCATTATCGATCAATCGGTCTGCAACAGCTCGCCTCAGGAATCCGAAATGACAGAACACAATATTGCAAATACTGTAGACTCAGGTTTTGGGTCCTCACAGTTTTCTCAAATACGTCAAGACACATTTTCCGCTTTTCAAAATGCGAATGTTGCCGGCGAAAATGCACTGCCAAAAAGCATAGAGAAACACATTCCAGACACTAATACATTATTATTGCAATTAATGCAACAAATGGAACAAAATCAGAGACAAACACAGCAAAAGCTTCAAAAGTTAGACATCACACTTGAACAAACACGTGAAGATTTAACTACTGAGTTACATAACACTGAATCGAAATGTCAAAAAGCCTGTAATGACGTAAAAACACAAATTTGTGAGCATTTTCAACCTATTTTTTCGCGCCATGAAAATGCATTACAGAATCACGAAGCAGCCATAAAAGAACTGCAAATTATTGTTCATGAAAATCATGAGACCTTGCAAGCTAAAATTGACTCAGTTGCATCTACCGATTCGGTTACGCAACTTGCAAAAACTCAGGATAACTTAAAGGACACAGTAGATACGATTTCAACACAAATGGACACTCTGAAACTTGGTTAAAAAAAAAAAACAAACAGTGGAAATAATTTCACTATCGTATAAAGTAGCCGAACTTTCAGATCAGTTCACTAACTTATCTACAAAGGTAGATGATGATCTGAATGACACAGGACCTGTAGCTTTCACTGACACTGAAGAGTATGAACAAATTAGAAAATTCAAACAAAATCAAAATCAGATCAATACACAGTACAAAAGAGAAATCCAGGAAGTACAAGATCAGTTGGCACACGTAATACAAGAATTACATATTTCAGAGGACACTCGCGCTCCAGTACGGGAAGAGGGACATAGAAATACGGAGCAACCACAAAATAATAACACAGGACACTTCGTAATTATGAAAGAAATTGGCAAGGCGCATTGAATTTTGAGATGGAACCGCCGAAACGAAGTAACAATGAGCGATGTGCGACTCGCCGACATGATGATTTTGACTATAAGCTGTTCATTACTACACGTAAATTTAAAACATTTAAGAACTCTGGCAACGACATTCATCCACGAGCATGGCTTCATCAATTCTCTCATTGTTTTCCTCCCAACTGGTCATTGCAGCACAGATTAGAATTTACGTGTGGCTACTTAGAGAATGAACCAGCTGTAAGAATGCGATTGGTCATTCACGACTGTCACAGTGAAGGAGAATTTTACCTTGCCTTCCTCTCAGCATATTGGTCTCAAGCTACACAAGACCGAGTAAAACATCATAATGATGAAACATTTCGAACAATCTGAATTTTCCAGTCTTGTGAAATATTTTGAAGACATGTTGCACAAGAATCAATATCTTTCAAACCCATACAGCCCTTCATAACTCATCCGCATTTGCTTAATCAAATTGCCTGAACATTTACGACACATTATTTTGGCAGGACGTTGCAAAGACGACATTGAAGCTTTTCAGGGACTCTTACAAGAATTAGAAATTGACAGTGACAATCGCGGAACGCGAAAACAGGAACACAACATTTACAGGTCACATCCGTCGCAATTCCGCGATGAAAGAAATAATAACTGGACACGGCAAGGCTATTCTCCCAACACAAATCGTGACCAAACAGACACCACCCATATGACAACCACTGGCAGAGTAATAGTTACAGAGAAAACTCGCATTTCCGTAGAAATGAATATAACAGAGACAATAATAGAAACAGACAATATGGCAACCAGAACTATTATTATCACTGGAGACAGAATAACTTCAGTCGCAATGGTCCACCGTGCAGTGATAATTCAGGGAGAAATTCTCCACCACTTAACCGACATGAAAGAAACTACAGGAACTACCGACATGACGACTGACGATATAATCGTAACGACAGACTTGAATTTCATCAGAACTGGCGAGATTCAAACAGAGCAGGGCACTCTCGACAAGGTGAATTTGTAGAAGTTAGGTCTCCTAATCCCAATAACGACGCACGCCAACAAAGAGACAGACAATGACTCACACCGCAGGCAGCCACGTGCGCCGGCTGGCTCAGGGAAAAATTACATAGACGCTAACCTTGAGAAAAATTTTAGCATTCTTTACCGATGTACCATATACCACATGATAATTCCACTGAAGCTGAAACTCTGCGTACTAGGAAGAGTAAAGGTTTACACCACATTTCACATGTAAAACCGTTTATCGAAAGATAATCTGCTTTTTAACTTTGTCTTTGCCATATAACTTTTCACTTCACATTTCTAGTATGCATTGTCAGACTTAGAAACTGTTACCATGCAACAATGTTTGATGTTAAATAAGCAATCAAGAACCAAGAGAACTTATTTAAACAGAAATTACGAATGCATTGTTATAGTGAACAGACATCACAGTGTTATTGTGTGTGTACATTCTTGCTTGTTAGTTGCATGATTACGTAACGACTATAAGTCTGACATACTTAGAACATATACTGGTACTGCTAATGAGATTTTAATGCAACATTTTGGTTTACTTGAAAATAAATTCTGGATTTAAAGTACTTTCAGTGAGATACCAGATGACACAGTGGTTAGTTTATGGGACAGCTACACGATTTTATCACGACGCTACTAATGAGTGACAATTTACAATGTTGCTTTTTCAGTTTTTCTGTTTTATATCTGCACAGTTTTTCTGTATCATTCTGGAAAGTAAAACATGTTTTTGTAGTAACTTTTGTGGTATAGCTACAATGAGACAGCGTTTTCCGTAGCACAACAATACGTTACAGCACAGTACTTTCTGCATCACGGCAATAAGCGTAATAACTAAGATATCTATACGCAAAGCATTTCACTTTTGTTTATCGTGAGGTGAGTACATTGACTTCTGCAGAACTTAGCTTTCGGAGGACGATAACTACGACACTTCCACAGAGATTATCTTACAACAAGACGCACAGTTTAGCGCTACAGTACACGTATTTGAGTGATTCATTTTGTACTTAAAACATTTATTTTCAAAGATATTTGAAGTACAATGATACAAAGCTTTTCCGTGATACATTTCATTCCATTGCAATAATCTGTAACACCTGAGGGTATAATTACATTAATCCTCAGGGGGTACACGCTTTCTTTGTGTGCCATGTGTGTGGCAAGCACAAGGAGCCCTAGCTAATATGGTATTTGCTTATACAACTTTACACATCGGTACCATATTTCTCCAACCCAAAATACACAGCTACCTGATTATTTAACAGAGAAACAAAAATTTTTTTCTGTCAGTGACAGATGTTTACGCAATTACACAGGTGGATAACTTCACACTTATGAAATTGTATTTTATCTGTACTGTGTGAACCCTTCATATTTTTCAGAACCATTGTGATACTATGAGGGCTTTGAATGATGTATTTGGTATGAGATCACGATTTTTAAAGTACGTTTGAGGTAGATGAAACTTTTGACATGAACAGAGAATTTTTTTTAGGTTTTGAAATTATTGAAAGAAGCTGCGACGATTCTGAGATGTGATTGATCTGTTATGATGTTATTATTGCGATGACGATGTGTATTATGCTGTTGAGGTACGTTTATGATCAATAAGCTGAGAATCATACTTTAAAGAGTTATGAAATGTGTCTACATGCGTGAATGTATCACAATTCCACCGAAAATTTTTTGGACACTGTTATATTTACAGGATTTTGTTTCTACACATTTGTAACGTAAATTTTCGACCTGAGAAATTTTCATATGAGACTGTCACTGTAGCGGAAACTGGTGTCGTAAATATTTCGGTAAGAAAGTTAAGTGACCACCTGCACGTAATGCGTCGTAGGCACCCAGCTGCGCGACAGTCGCCTGGAAAAAAGTCATTAGTGTGTGCCTTTCAGAGGCACAGGTGGAGAAGAGAAGGGAGGCCATTATCCTCGCTATTGACATTCCTTTGTAGAAAGCATCGCAAATACGACACGCTCAAACCTGAAAACATATGATTATACTGTGGAGCTCTTAATTTATGATATTTACTAAAATGCCTAATGAAACGATGAAAAACATTTCACGGCTATTGTCTTGCTAGTTGAGAGAAATGCCATATGGTTTGCTTTATGTATTTATTTACTCAATTTGTTTAATATCTAGTTTCTAGCTGCACTGCAGCATTGGTTAAAATGAAATTTAATAGATGTACTAATATCACTATTTTCTGTCTACAGACCCAGTAAAGAATAATTTTATGATGTACTTTCGTAGAAAAGAGAGCACAAATAGACATTTCCCTTCACAGGAATTGCAAAAATAATTTTTTAACAGGTTGGTAACTTATCTGCTAGAGTAAGTCAAGGTGATGCATCATTCTAGTGTTAAGATGTGACATAGGTATTAAACATGTCCATTTTTACTGTAATATTTTTTCTGCTTGAGCTTTGTCATGTTTAGATATAAGTTATTGCATTTGCTGCTGCTGTTTGCCAGGCATAGTCCTACTGAATTTTACGTTGTATTAAGCTAGTTTTACTACTGATTTATTTTTCTTGTTTGCTGCACATTGCCTTATATTAGTTGTAATATTGCATTTGCTTTGCTAATTTATGCTGCTTGCTTTGCCAATTTGAATTTTTGTCATTGCTGTTTGTGTTAATTTGTTATGTGCTGCTGCATTGCCTCGTCCCTTGGTATATATATCTGAGCTCAGTAGATTTAAGTTAGCTTAAGAGGGGGTAGACTATATAAGAAACTAACTATGATGAATTGGAAGAAATGCATTGAGAAGCTATAAGAAAATGGTTTGGCCAAATAAAAGTTGTGTACAGTGGAGAAAAACTATTTTTGAAAGAGGATGTGAGCAGAATACAGAAAGCAGGCTTAGGTAGGACTTTCGGGAATAATGATGAACGAAGGGAGATCTCCATGCAAAATACTGCAGTAAAACAAACCCTGTCCTTTCCTTTCGTGTCATCCCTCTATGTGTTTGTGTACCTTTGTGTATTTGTGTTTTTCCTGTCTTTATGTGTTTAGCTAATACGTTTTATGTTGTAGAATTTTTCTACTACTAAGCTACATTCACTATGATGAGGAATACTGTTATCCTCAAATATAATTTGCATTTATAATATGTTATTTTCTTTGTAAAGATGTTTAGACATTATTTATCTGTTCTGTTTTGTTGCTCCTGTGTGAAGTTGATGTTTCAAAGTTATTCTGATCTTTTATGTATGTACTTATGTCATAATTCCTGTAACACTGATGTATATGTATATTTCTATTCTTTTGTAAATCCTGTATTACTAGAAATGTTATCAGTGTTGTTATGTTCTTTAATGATGTATTTTGTACCTTTGTTATTGTATTCTCATGTTACAAAATTGTAATTGACACCAGTTCATCAAATTAAGTAACTTGTAAGCATTCATTTCACTGCACATATTTCTGTTGGTCACAATACATGCACAATATGTGAGAAGTAGGGACTGATAGTGTTTGCACGTGTGTTAATAATTCAGCAAGGGACTGGATAACAGCATTGCTGGTTCTAAGGACATTTGAAAAAGAAATTTTGTGACTGCACAAGTGGTGGTTTATGGACTTGCTATATTTTCCACAAGACTCTTCGATGGTGATTGTGCACCTACACAGTCGCAACAGATGGTTTCTGGCCGTCTCTACAAGGACTACAGTAGGTTTACACCTTTGATGACTCACCAACAACATTATTTCTACAAGGACTGCAGTGGGTCTGCACCTCTGGTGGCTCACCAATACCGTAATCTCTAACAAGACTACAGTGGTCTGCTCTTTGATGACCTACCTACCAATATTCTTCGAAACTTCGACTGACTCTGCTGTGGGTTTGCTCTGTTGTGGCCCATTACCTGTCTGCATGTCGAAAGTCAGCACTGTCTTTCCGTTGGAAGGACACCGCTACTTCTTCAAGGCTGCATATAAATCCACTACTTCCACGTGCATTATCTTTTACTGCTGAGACTTTGAGAAAAACACTGCAATTTTACTGTGATGAACCATCAGGACTGTCTTTATGGACTTTGACCAACATTGTATCAATAAGTGTGTGCATTTGATTTCTTTGTTATTGTAATTATGAAAAATTTTTTCAAATCTGTATTGACCACTGACTAAAACAATTTGTAAAATTTTTTGTGGGAACCATGGGGCCTATGTAAGTAGGCTGTTTAGGTTTTTTTATTGGTAACGCCACGTAGCGCTCTGTATGAAAATCACTGGCTGTGCTGTGTGCAGTCTGTGGCTAGTTTGCATTGTTGTCTGCCACTGTAGTGTTGGGCAGCTGGATGTTAACAGCGCATAGCATTGCGCAGTTGGAGGTGAGCCGCCAGCACTGGTGGATGTGGGGAGAGAGATGGCGGAGTTTTGAAATTTATAAGACTGGATGTCATGAACTGCTATATATATTATGACTATTAAGGTAAATACATTGTTTGTTCTCTATTAAAATCTTTCGTTTGCTAACTATGCCTATCAGTAGTTAGTGCCTTCTGTAGTTTGAATCTTTTATTAAGCTGGCAGTAGTGGCGCTCGCTGTATTGCAGTAGTTCGAGTAACGAAGATTTTTGGTGAGGTAAGTGATTTGTGAAAGGTATCGGTTAATGTTAGTCAGGGCCATTCTTTTGTAGGGATTTTTGACAGTCAGATTGCGTTGCGCTAAAAATATTGTGTGTCAGTTTAAGCACAGTCTTGTATAATTGTTCAAAGGGGACGTTTCAGTCTGCATTTTATATTCTTTCCGTTTCGGCTATTTACACATGTCCTGTTGTCCAAGTAGGTAAGTCCTCTGCTGCTTTAATTGACTCATTTCCTAATCTAATTTCCTCAGCGACGACTGATTTAGTTACACTACTTTCTATTACCCTTGTTATACTTTTGTTGCTGTTCATATTAGAACCTCTCTTCAATATACTATCCATTCCGTTCATGTGACCTTCCAAGTCCTATTCCGTCTCTGACAGAACTACAATGGTATCGGCAAATCTCAAAGTCCTTATTTCTTCTCTCTGAAATTTAATTCCGTTTCCTAATTTCTCCATGATTTCCTTTTACACTGGCTCAGTATACAGACCGAATTCCATTGGGGATAAACTATAACCCTATGATACTCCTTTCTGAACTACTGCTTCCCTTTCACGCCCTTCGATTTATGTAAGTGCAGTATGATTTCTATAAAGGCCATAAATAACCTTTGGCATCCTGTATTTTATCCAGGCTCTCTTCATATTTTCTATGAGTATAGTCCATCCAACATTTCCTAAAGTTTTCTCTAAATCTAGAAACGGTATGAATGTAAGTTTGGCTTTCTTCAACCTCCATTTCTTTCGAACCTAAACTGACGTTCCCCAAGGCCGGATTCTACCACGTAGAGGGATGATTTCAAACATTTTTATGTAGGAGATAAAATACCTGCTGTGTTAGATCAGAACTAACACTTATTGTGTAAAAATTTAGTTTATGATTAACAAAGCGTCTTCCTTCCAAAGCAATCGGCTAGAAATAGATGGACTGGTCGCAAGTGACATTTGCTTTCTGAAAAAATCGGAGAATTCAACAGAATTATACCAGAAACCGCTACTACACTATTTACGCAGAAGTTTGTCCCCCACCTCTACCAACAGCGCTGTTTCATATTTTAACCACGAAGTAAAAATGGTTGTTGCAAGGCTATCTCAAAGCCACAGCTATCTAACAATGCAGCAGGTCAAACGTTACCATAGAAACGTAAATAACGTCGTGTTATTTCGTAAGACGACGCAGAGGCGTGCAGTAGCCGCTCCAAGACCATATTGCTATTCCGCCACTCTAAAGGATCTTCTAGCATTCGCTAATGCCTGCTGTCACAAGTGGGTGAAATCGAATAGGCGTATGACTCGACAGGAGTTTGGCGCGTTCAGTACCAATACGCGTAAAACATACACGACAAAATGAGGTAACAGTATCCAATATAAATCTTACAGTTATTAATTTCTATTAATTAAGTGCATATTTTTTGCATAAAAATCGAGACTTATTTGAAATTTCAATAGTTTTAAATGCATATGATTTTAGTGCCTAAATATTGAAGTTTTAGAGAGTTTGCGGATTCATTATCGAGTAATTTCCAAGAATGATTGCCTATCGAAGTCGCGGGGTCCAAACGATATATATCTAAGGTGCGATCGTAAATCGATCATGTGACTCCGGTGGCGGGTGTTGAGTATGTTTACAGTGGTCACTGCAGCAACGACAAAAGAAGAGCGTTACAAAAATACTTGTAATTGAAAAGGAGACGTCTTACCTTACTCATCGTCGGTGTTGTCGTCATATGAAAGTCCATTACGGTGGTCTGGATGGGTAATTTGGAAGAGTCGAACCATGTTTTCTTTCTGATACTCGTTCGTTTTCCGCTCTGTCCGCAATGAAATTGTAACGATATTTCCGCATCGAAAGTGTTCTTACGAAGTTTTACACACTTCGCACCACCACAGTCTACACAGTCCCTTCTTCCCTCGTCCGGTAGTACTCCATATTTGCGATAAAAAGTCGAACAAATTTCTACGTTAGATAAACATGGAATTAGATTTTTCCATGTGAGAGAATCCGCCGAAGAAACGTCAAGAGCACGACATCCCACTCACTAACAACATAAACAGTCTGGATTTCCCTAGCAACTCACAAACAATTCGAGGAGGTAATTAAGAGCAACTAAGGGAACGACGGAAAACAGATAAAAATGACGATCACAAATAATTGGTCACAACACCCGCCACCGGAGTCGCATGATCGATTTACGATCGCACGTTCGATATGTACCGTTTGGACCCCTCGACTTAGACAGGCAATCATTCTTGGAAATTACCACATTATCGAATTTCTAATAGTATTCTTTCTTTATCAATAAACAAAATTTTCTCTGATAATTTAGCTGTTCAAACTAGCGTGTCTCCTTTCGGTTTGTCGATCATTATTATAGCATGTGATTTAAAATCGAACGGATTAAGAGGTTTGCCAATATCTAGCCTTGTGTATGTAATAGGTATAAGGCATTTTGTGAGTGACGAAATCGGGACATTTTGTCACCTAAAGATGTTGATTTAGAACAAAACTAGTTTGTCGTAATTTACGTGAACGTAACAAAGCTGTTGTGAGTTTTATTGACATTCACATTATTCAACTGTGGAGGCACAAAATAACGGTGATTATGTTAGCACTAAAAGATTCTTGTCTATGTGATTAGACACTATACAATCACCGTCATTTGCAACTAAAACCGAAGCATTTGGCAGTGAGTAGCTATGTTAGGTACGGTATGTCAGAAGCGGCACGGACGTTGCAACAGCTGTTTACTAATCGTTTCGATTGTTTAAGTGCATAAAAAGTTCATATGTCTGTTAGACCATTCAATATTTTTTCATTTAAGTACAATACAAAGGACAATGTGGCCTATTTATGTAGCATGCTCCTAAGCAACAATTCGTGATACAGGACTTAATTCAGTTCAAAGCTTTTATCTAATTCTGGGAAGGTTTTGGTAACTGTTTTCGTACATTCTGTATAGAGCAGCCTTTATGTGCAAGTTATGCATTAGTTGCTGTCCATATGTGTGTAATTTTATGTTATATATTGGTACTCTCTAACTGCAACAAAAACTGGTAAGCAGCGGAAATATCGGTATTAATGTGCTTCAGAAGCGGTCGTATAATTGTGCATTCGTTTCTTTGGAATTGCGGTAGTTTTGAAAGAGAGAAATATAGTTTATGAGGCAATGGTTAACTAATTTAAAATTTGATTTTCATAGAAATATTATTTCAAAATTGCATTTCGGGTGTGACAACACGGATATTTACTGTGTCCTGTTCCCTGAGGATGTGGCTTTTTGTTGTTGGTCTCCACAGATACTTTAACTTCATAGTGTGTGTGTTCTGTTGATCGGTACTTTAGTTTGCAGGATATAGGTAACTTCAGGCAGCAAATATTTCTTGAATATTGTGCTTTCCTTAGGTCAGGGTAGACATTCTGATGTAAGCGAAACACTTAGGCCGTTATAAGATGGTATACAAGACGGTATGACAGAGATAACGGGCTCACGTTGGTTTTGCAGATATGAGCAGGTCTTGACAGCAGCACGGCGAAAACTGCATACAGAATAGAAACTAAACAGAGACATCAAGGTGTCATTAAGAAGGACTAAAAAGAAGAAACGAATACTAATAAGGGAGGGAATTTGATGTGTTCCTTGCATTTTTATTGCGAGATATGGCGTTACATTTGCTGTACGCCGTATTTTTCCTTCCCCTAATCACATTTGTATCACAACGGGTAGAATTAAGACCTAAAAGCTATCCTACTCTTGTGAACGGTGTCACTAATCCACCAAAACTCACTACTTCGCCAGTTATCGTTACGTTGATGCGTTACTAAAGTTGTCGCGGCTGTTTGTCCCTGTACGGCTCTGCAGGCATGGCGGAACAGTTTGTGTCCGATGTGAACAGCAAACTGCCCTATCGCGTGGGCGGGGGCGCAGAGCAGACCACAGGCTTCCAGGAAGCGGCTGCGACCGCCGGCATCTGATACTGCGCGCTGCGGCAGCCCGGCACATCGCGCACCGCCCACCAGTACATCAGCACCCCCGGCCGCTGCCGCCTTAGGGATGGGAAGGGCCGACCGATGAAATCCGGTACGGATATTTTAGTTCTGAATAACAGGCACTTTTCGGTATTTGTTCGGTTTCGGTTATAACAAGTGTTTCTCAATTTTTCTAATAACCTAATAAACAACCGAAAATGATCTAAAGAGAGTTACTGTATGGTGCGAAAAGTGGCAACTGGCACTAAACAAAGAAAAGTGCGAGGTCATCCACATGGGCACTGAAAGAAATCCGATGAATTTTGGGTATACGATAAGTCGCATAAATCTAACGGCTGTCAATTCAACTAAATACCTAGGAATTACAATTACGAGCAACTTAAATTGGGAAGACCACATAGATAATATTGTGGGCGAAGGCGAAACAAAGACTGCATTTTGTTGGTAGAACAGTTAGAAGATGCGACAAACCCACTTAAGAGACATCCTACATTACACTTGTCCGTCCTCTGCTGGAATATTGTTGTGTGGTGTGGGATCCTTACCAGGTAGGATTGACGGAGGAAATTGAAAAAGTGCAAAGATGGGCAGCTCTCTTCGTGTTATCGTCAATAGGTGTGAGAGTGTCACTGATATGATACGCGAGTTGGGGTGGCAGACACTGAAAGAAAGGCGGTTTTCTTTGCGGCGAGATCTATTTACGAAATTTCAGTCACTATTCTTCTCTTCCGAATGCGAAAATATGCTGTTGACTCCCACCTACGTAGGGAGAAATGATCATCATAATAAGAGAAATCAGAGCTCTAACGGAAAGATTTAGGTGTTCCTTTTTCCCACGCGCCATTCGAGAGTGGAATGGTAGAGAAGTTTATGAAAATGGTTCGATGAACGCTAGGCCAGGCACTTAAGTGTGAATTGCAGAGTAACCATGAAGATGTAGATGCAGACTTAAATGGTTCAAATGGCTCTGAGCACTATGGGACTTAACTTCTGAGGTCATCAGTCCCCTAGAACGTAGAACTACTTAAACCTAACTAACCTAAGAACATCACACACACCAATGCCCGAGGCAGGATTCGAACCTGCGACCGTAGCGGTCGCGTGGTTACAGACTGTAGCGCCTAGAACCGCTCGGCCACTCCTGCCGGCCGATGCAGACTTAGCCATAGCAGCAATACAAAAATTTTTCGTAAACCTTTTTTAAAGAGCAAGTAATTTTTATTAGTAAATTTCCATTGCTTTCAAATATAGCTTTATTGTAGAATATGGAAAAGCGATTAGTGCTATTTTAAGGGCAATGCCGACAGAAACGAGCAACGAATACGGCATAAGAATTGGTTTAGCATTGCTTAGACAATAATATAACTGCTACCATGTGGCGGAACGTATTAGAAGGTACACGAGTAGATTGAATGTGCAAGACTTGCCTCATATGTTGCATATGGCAATTTCTCACTGTCGTCATTAGACACCAGTAATATTACAGAACGGCACCATCCCTAGTCTGGAACTATTTTATGAGGTGTGGTAATAATGAAATACAATGCTCCTTTTGCTTTGAAACATTAAAAACATGAGATTCCAGAACAAAATAGCGACCTATGAAAAAATTTAAAACGTAACAGTTCATTCATAGTTACTATTAAAACAGAAAGCAGCTGTTCAGCTGCCTGTCTCTTCATACCATGCCTCTGTTTGTAGACCTTGAAATCGGACAAATTAACACCAAATATAGTTCTTCAACCTTAGTTTCCACCCTTTACCACTGACTATCAGTAATGTCCAAATAACAGTATGATCTGCGATTACAACATGCTTTTTGAGCACAGTTTCAAAAAATTATAACCAACAGAAGAATACTTGTGATTTTTTGTCGTAATTATCCACTTATCACTTTTCAAGAAATGCAGCGAACTGTCGAATGACTAAGTTTTCTTTTATTTGCCTATTTAATTTAATATTTTGATTCTATATATATCGACAGTGCGGCAGTCAAATATTTTCGATCTTTGTTCGATGTCTGCATTTACTACAGGAAATAATAGAAGTAAAAAAGCGATAATAATCCCTTATTTCAGAAACCAGTTACTGTGAGTGGTTTTAACAGTCCATTTACTCTGGCGTTGAAAAAACCGATACAACCGAAAACTGTCTTTCCTATGCCAGCTCTGCTGCTGCTTTGCACCTCCCATACTGTGAGGGCGTGTGATGCTGGGGACCTGTCTGACGTCATAGCTTTCCTTGAACATCCCGCTTTTCACACATGTGCTGCTTTATAACAAAGTAGAAAACCCATGATAAACTGAAACAGCTAAAGGACCAAGCTCCTCCGTACCACATTCTTTCCAAAATATTCTTCCTCCAGTAAACCTCCTCAGCAGTTTCTCGCTTCCTGTAACTCCAATAAAGTGACATATTTCATTTTTATAAAGACTATCGTCAATTGACAACAATCCTTTACTGAAAATCTTCAGTGTAAACCAACTGTTTTAATAATTTTAAAATGTGATTATTTCCTTTTCTTATTTTTAGAAACTATTTTTGAATTTTTTTCTGTCGGCCACCGCCAGTAATAAAGGAAAAAATTGTTCAAGTATGGAGGTATAAGAATTTCATTATCCCCTGGCCCTATTAAATTTTATCATAAGTTCCTTGAAGTTTATCGCGGTTGATGCTTTTGTATACATAGAAGTCGAGACTCTAGAAAACTGTAGCGAAATACAGGAAGACGCGCAGATGATCGACACTTGGTGTAGGGAGTGGCAGTTGACCATCAGCGTAAACAAATCTAATCTGTTGCAAATGTATGATTCAAAAATTATAGAAGAATCAATGGAACCAGTTACTTCTACTATATATGTAGGAGTATGAGTACGGAGCGATTTGGAGTGGAGCGACCACATAAAATTAATCGAGAGTAAGGCAGAAGGCAGACTGAGATTCATTGCAAGAGTCCTCTGTAAATTTAGTCGATTGACAAAGGAAGTAGCTTCCAAAACTCTCGTTCGACCAATACTTGAATATTGCATTTCAGTATGGAATCTGCACCAGACATGGCTGACAGAGGAAGGAGAGAAGATCCAAAGAAGAGCGCCACGTTTCGTTACAGCTTCATTTAGTAAGCGCGAAAGCGTCACGGTGATGCTCGGCCAACCCTAGTGCTAGATACTGCAGGAGAGGCGTTCTGCATCACTTTATGGTCTACTGTAAAAGTTCAGAGAGCGTACATTCTTGGCCGATTAAAAAAATGAATTGGTTCCTCCTATCTACATCTCGCTAAAAGACCACGAAGAAAAAAATTAGACAGATTCGAGCCCACACGGAGGCTTACCAGCAATCGTTCTTACCGCGAACCATACGCAGCTGGAATAGAAGGAGGAGTTGACAATAGTATACCAATGTACCCTCCGCCACACTCTGTAAGGTGGCTTGCAGAGTATAGATGTAGATGTATCACTAAATACAAATCCGTAAATGCCATGCTACCCACTTTTATTTTTACAACTGCTTACAGTTCCTGATAAAGGTTTCCATTGTCCGGTGAAATTATGCCTCTTTCTTGCCCACATTCACCACCTATGTACATCCTGCAAGTTCTGCAAAATGCAGTCCAGTTTATTAAGTATGCCCGCTTGAGCTGTACGTAACGGCATTGTCGCGAACTGTACCACTTACTAAGTTTGTGCCCATTAGGGAAAGGCTTGGAGTTTAATCTGCAGGTAATAGTCGCCAAGATGCACAGAGTTAAACGTGAAAAAATGCGAAATGTGACATGTAATTCCAAATAAGGAGGCAACGCTACGGCTGATTTCAAACAAATGGAACACGTGCTATAATTCATCTCATGAAGTGATAGGGAAAAGCACATTAATACTGACCCGGCAATGAGTGAATATTTGATTCTAAACTGTTTTAAGTAATTCAAAAGTAATCTTCCCTCTACAGGCTTGAGTTCTGTTTTTCACCAGCGACGTCTTACTGCTTACTGAATCCCACGTTGACTATACTGAAGTTTAACTCTCTCTGCCAGACTTTCATGCAAGGCTACGCGTAGCACAGAGTTCTTACTAGAGCTGTATCTGCGGTTGCTGCAGCAGGCGACATAGTACAGCGGAGAGTTGTGGCTGCGACTGGTCAGCATGTAACGTACGGAGGCCGCCTGCTGCTGATGCTCGGCCCTGCGTGACATCAGTATGACCAGATGAAATTGGCAGTTCCTCCCAGCGAAAACGACTAACTATAACTTTACACTTGATGAGCAGGAAACTCTGTCATGAAAAGAATTTACTTAGAAGGAAGCATTCGTGCTATGTGCTAACTTCTAGAAAACAGAGTCGAGGAGGTTGACTAGTCAGACCTCGTATGTAGAGACATCTAAAAAACTCTGGCTCTTCGCGTAGTCTCGGAGCACAGCGTCGTTCTCGCCGCCATCACCAATAGTTAAGTAGTCGGCAAACGCGGCTCCCAGTCAGTTTCTCCTCACGAATTTCGGATCTCCCAGCAGTACGAGTATCACAGAAGCTCCAAACACATGTTCTTACAAAACAGCATATGCACGCCCAAAATTTTGCATTGCTCCATTTACACACACAAACAAGTACATTTTACTACCCCACAAGAATGCGAGCTAAGACAGAACATATAGCTTTAAACGACATTCTGTTTCCACGACGCTGAGAGTGATTTTCTCTCGGCTGATACTTATCTTTCCTGAACTCTTCACTCATAAAATGTTTTGTGAGATGGCACCCACTGGCGCCAGGCTACCGGCCGTACTGCAGTTAGAACCGCAGTGTTATCTTCAAAACACAGACGTCTAAGTGCGGTGATCGAACCCAGCGTGTAAGAGTAATATTTGGTGCACACACATGATCATTTTGTAGTCACCTGTTTAAGAAGTCTGGCACTCTGACTACTGCTTTACAGTTTACTTATTCCCTCGTGAAATTTGCTGTAAATGATCCACTGCAGTTTAAAAGGAAGAATGCTGTACATAATAACAATACCAGAAGAAACTGTGGCATCCATTACTCGTCATTAAGGTTGTCTTTAGCACAGAATGGGATGCAAAAAGCTGAAACAAAAATTCTGAATAATTTAACCAGTGATATAAAATATCTGATAGAAGCGTAAAATTTGAAAACAAACTAGAAAAGGTGCTTCCTGATAATTCCTCAACTTTGGTGAAATACACTCCTGGAAATGGAAAAAAGAACACATTGACACCGGTGTGTCAGACCCACCATACTTGCTCCGGACACTGCGAGAGGGCTGTACAAGCAATCATCACACGCACGGCACAGCGGACACACCAGGAACCGCGGTGTTGGCCGTCGAATGGCGCTAGCTGCGCAGCATTTGTGCACCGCCGCCGTCAGTGTCAGCCAGTTTGCCGTGGCATACGGAGCTCCATCTCAGTCTTTAACACTGGTAGCATGCCGCGACAGCGTGGACGTGAACCGTATGTGCAGTTGACGGACTTTGAGCGAGGGCGTATAGTGGGCATGCGGGAGGCCGGGTGGACGTACCGCCGAATTGCTCAACACGTGGGGCGTGAGGTCTCCACAGTACATCGATGTTGTCGCCAGTGGTCGGCGGAAGGCGCACGTGCCCGTCGACCTGGGACCGGACCGCAGCGACGCACGGATGCACGCCAAGACCGTAGGATCCTACGCAGTGCCGTAGGGGACCGCACCGCCACTTCCCAGCAAATTAGGGACACTGTTGCTCCTGGGGTATCGGCGAGGACCATTCGCAACCGTCTCCATGAAGCTGGGCTACGGTCCTGCACACCGTTAGGCCGTCTTCCGCTCACGCCCCAACATCGTGCAGCCCGCCTCCAGTGGTGTCGCGACAGGCGTGAATGGAGGGACGAATGGAGACGTGTCGTCTTCAGCGATGAGAGTCGCTTCTGCCTTGGTGCCAATGATGGTCGTATGCGTGTTTGGCGCCGTGCAGGTGAGCGCCACAATCAGGACTGCATACGACCAAGGCACACAGGGCCAACACCCGGCATCATGGTGTGGGGAGCGATCTCCTACACTGGCCGTACACCACTGGTGATCGTCGAGGGGACACTGAATAGTGCACGGTACATCCAAACCGTCATCGAACCCATCGTTCTACCATTCCTAGACCGGCAAGGGAACTTGCTGTTCCAACAGGACAATGCACGTCCGCATGTATCCCGTGCCACCCAACGTGCTCTAGAAGGTGTAAGTCAACTACCCTGGCCAGCAAGATCTCCGGATCTGTCCCCCATTGAGCATGTTTGGGACTGGATGAAGCGTCGTCTCACGCGGTCTGCACGTCCAGCACGAACGCTGGTCCAACTGAGGCGCCAGGTGGAAATGGCATGGCAAGCCGTTCCACAGGACTACATCCAGCATCTCTACGATCGTCTCCATGGGAGAATAGCAGCCTGCATTGCTGCGAAAGGTGGATATACACTGTACTAGTGCCGACATTGTGCATGCTCTGCTGCCTGTGTCTATGTGCCTGTGGTTCTGTCAGTGTGATCATGTGATGTATCTGACCCCAGGAATGTGTCAATAAAGTTTCCCCTTCCTGGGACAATGAATTCACGGTGTTCTTATTTCAATTTCCAGGAGTGTATTTATATCACTGCAATGTGTGCAACTTACTCACATCTGTAGATATAGGGGAAAAAAACTTTGTAAAGGTTCACATCAAGCAATACTTCAAAATTAAATTTAGATGTGTATATAATAAAATGACTGGTTCCACAACATTACGATTTACTCTGTAGATGACACGTGGAACATGGAATAACTAACCAACTATTCATGTCCTAGACACGTTCGTCCTTTTGCATTAATGCATTTTCGGTGGATTTAATGTGGATTAATGAAGTTTTGTTTTTTATGCAGTAATTGTCGGTTGAAAAACCCCAAGTTAAAATTTTTAGGTCAGTAAAGCATTACTTACAGTTAATCGTTCTCCTCGCCTGAATTTGGGTTTTATCTCATCTGGTAACAGGTAAGAGATATAATGTCAACACACTTTCACGCAACGAACATCTTGGTTTGTAGTTTTCAAATTTCGTAAGCTAACTGCTGTGCAACACCACTGCAGGCCTAACAGAACTATGAGTGATTTCCGTCGTAACTGTACGTTGACTTAATGTTTCTTTTCTTATTTCTCTACGCAAATGCTGGCAGCCTATCAGGGTAAATGTTGACAAACTATTGATTGATCTTTTCTCCTCCCTCTCTCTCTCCCTCCCTCGCTCTCCTTCTGTATGAGTATATGTGCGTGTTTGTGTGTATGTGTGTGCCTGCATGAAGATTTTTATTTTTTCCCTCAGACACGTTAACATTATTGTAAGTCATTTGGGAGGTTGGGAATGTGGATAGTCACGAAGTGGAATGTTGATCTAATAACTTCGTAAACAGTTCTAGGTCACTGTGTTAGACGTTATCTGGAGGGAGATCCACCAGGAGAGCCGCGCTCCTTAGCACGCCGCTTCCTGCACTCAGGGAGGCGCGCTGGCCCTGAATCGAATCCATCTGTCGGATCAACGATGAGCGAGCCTCCATGTGGCTTTTAGTCAATTTCCCACTTCAGGCTACGCCACAACTGGGCTGACTCTTATTTAAAGGCCTTTTGAAAATATTGGTGATTTTTTATGTCTGAGTAAATTCGGTGTATGTTATTGTGTACCATCGTGCGTCGTATCTTCCATTTTCCTGAGTATTCTGTGTTGTTGTTGTTGTTATGGTATTGAGAGTGTGTGAATTGAACGTTTGTGTTAAGTTGTGGTGTTATTTGCCACTTTTTGTTTATTCTTTGTTCAGCTTGCTGTTTGTGACTATCAGCACTGAGGTGACTAGTACGTTTAAATATTTTTCATTGTGGAGAGGCACCGCGATGGCTGTGTTGAACATATACGAGATGCTGCTTGATTTTGTGAGATTCATTAGTTCGAGCTTTGGTATACGATTGCATCATTTGATGGCTGTTGTTTTGTTTCTTGATTGTTATATATAAAAAAGTTAATTTACTTTCAAAGCCGAGGAGCACTTCGATTCATGTTCCACCGGCTCCACACAGTGCATTCAACGAACAAAACTATCATAATGGGCTAGCAACTTTGATGCTGATAACCAAAATAATTTGGTACAATAATAACATGGTTTCAAAGCTAAAGATCAAATTTAATGACTCCGTAACACTAAACACAAACACACCAACAATACTACGACATAACAAACCAAGAAAGACACACACACACACACACACACACACACACACAAACACATACTCTTCAACAATACAGAATAATCATGGTAATACGAGAGAAGACACAAGATGGTTCACAATGACATACAAACGAAAACTTTCAAATAAAATCACCACATAAAAAGCTAGGCATAAACAATTGATACAAATATAACAGAGCTTCAGAGCTAAACAACAAATTTAAAGACTCCTTTAGCCTATATGCACACACCAGAAATACATGTCATACACAATAGACAGTACTGCCCAAAAATACATTCCAAAGTTGACAATAAAAGGAATACTGCAAGAAAAGTGGTATGCGTCAGGTACAATGTATCACATGTGTTGGAAGGTACATGGGGAGAAAAGGTAGAACGCCCGATGTCTGATATGGAGAAGATACGAGGGCCTGGAAGTGTGAGGCAAATTACGCTACATTTGTAGTATATCTCAGAGAAAATAATCATAAGGTAACTTCTAGAGAAGGAGAGATGAGAATGATCCGAATAAACAATAAATGATACCTTCTGACACCGCAAGAAAACTATTATAAGAGAATACCAGTGTTAGAGAGAAACCCTTTCAAGCGACAAAGAGTACACAATAAACCACTCTCCATTCATCTAATAGATAAAACAGTAACATCCAACAGTAGATGATCAGAATGATGCCACACAATCTCTCTCCCCCTCACTTTCCCCTGATCTGTCCAAACAACCTCTAATCCAAAAACCAATCACCGGCACACCTATGACTCTTTACCTGCTGGCTGGTAGCTATTAGGTCTACATTCAGCTTTGTGTAAACTCCTCCCAGACAAACCAGAACGCCACCCTCCCAAGTCCGAATGTCTTAACATAATTTTAACATCACTGAAGTAAAATAAAATCCTTCAGACACACACACACACACACACACACACATACGCGCGCGCGCGCGCGCGCGCGAGCGCAGGCGCGCGCGTGTGCGCTCGTGCGCGCAAACATGGAGAGAAAAAGAGAGAGAAAGTGACACCTTAGTTCGGCAACTTTCATTTCGTTACTTGTCAAAACATAAGTAAAAAAATAAGAAAAGAGACACAAAGTAAGCATTAAGTAACGAAAGAAGTAATTCACAGTTCTAAGAAAAATATGCATTTACTTCCAGATCAGTTATGGTGTTCCACAACAGTTTGCTTACTACAATAGAAACTACAAAGTAAGAAGTTCGTGGCGGGAATGTGAGTGGATGTTGTATATGTGAAGTGACAGTGCTACCTCTAACCCATGAGCAGATGACAGAAAATGCAGTTTTTGGCTGGAAAAACCTTTAACTGCATTTAATAATTTTTGATGTAAAAATTACGACCTTCACAATTTTTTATCTGCAAGTATCGCACATAAAAATGAAACCATATTTTTCGAGATGAAATCCAATGATGATGCCTTAATGCAGAAGGCGAGATGTATCTAGTAGATTGGAGCCGGAAAAAGGTTTTTCAATTTATAAAACAGATATTTATATACTTGCTACGGATAATGGTCATACCAATAAAGTTGTTAGAAGACAAGACTATACCACGGAAATACAGAGTGCTTAACCCTTCATGTAAGCAATGGAGTACGCATTGATGTTCATCGTCTCAGATGTAACTAACTTCCCGCGACTTCCCCCTGTCAAGGCTCTTGTGCCGTTAATTTTGTACGCGTTTGTTGCTCTTATAACTGTGTGGAGAACAATATCTTTTGAATTGACAGTATTGGTCAAGAACATACTCGGCAGCCTAGAAATTGTGTGGACGGAAGCTGGCAGCATGTCCTATGGCAATCGGAGCCAGCTGGAAGTTCAAGACCACTGTACACAAAGAGATATTCTTCTCAAATCTCTTGTCATCTGTGAAAGTTATTCAATTTATTGGAGCCTGTATTACGTTAACAGACATTAAAAATCAAGAATGACATGAGCTATGTGCCAACGATTTATTGACTAACGTCCGCCCTGGTAGCTGAGTGGTACAGTCTGCGTTCGGCAGGGCAGCAGTGCGCACCGCGCTCGGCCGTCCACGCCGCTGCGCGCGCGGAGTGTTTTGTTTACTTCCTCGTCACCGCGCTTCTCAGTCGAACAAGCGCTAATGGCCAACTCTTACAGGCAGAACACTCTTAAGTTCACCTTCTCAAATGAATACGCACGACCCAAAGCACTGGCCGTCGAACGCTTCCTACGCGAAGACGTGAAGATCCCCCGTGACGAGCTCACCGGCATACACCTATCGATCATTACCAGCGTCGTTTATGTTAAGATGACTTCCGACGCTGCCTGCAACGAGATTATTCAAAGGACGCGACATGGACTAAAATTTCGGCACTCCGACGGAAACGTCGGGCCTGTGGATGTCGACCATGCAGGAATTGGCCTTCGGACGATCCGTGTATTCGAACTGCCTTTCGAGGTGAATGAAGATGAAGTCATCGCGGCGCTAAGCCCGTTCGGCAAAGTCCAGAGCCACGTAGCCGAGATATGGTCACAGTTTACGACGTATCCGGTGCTTAATGGTGTGAGACAAGTCCGAATCGATCTCAAACGGCACGTTCCATCGTACATTTCTATCGGCGGCTGCCATGCGGTGGTCATTTACGACGGACAACCTCGAACATGTCCGGTTGTGGCAAACAAGGCCACGTCCGTAATGAATGCCTGCAACGCCGCATCACACAACTAAGGCCCGATGATAGGAACACCGACAGAACCACGACCACCCTTCCAGTCACCTATGCGGCGACACTGCACGTCCAGCCCACACAAGACGCCGTTCATGAGCGTCCGTCTGGTCCGATACACCCGGAGGCGTCCCAGCACCTTGACACCGGCGATGCCGCCCGTGAACATGTCCAACAGCCGGACACATCCATGCTAGAAGATCACAAGGATACCAATGAGAGTGTTCTGGAGAATGACGACCGCATCATAGCACCCGCGGCTTTTGTACCGGAACGACGTGAATCTCTTCCTTCCTCAGACACCGAAACTCATTGCCGAAAGCAGTAGTCGCCCAAACGACGAAAAAAACGCCGCAAGACATCAGAATCGACCATTGAGCCCCCTCCGCAGGACGAAGAGATGGCACATCACTCTGACGGAGAACACGATAACACTTTCTCCTTTGCCACGGAGACGCGTCATCCACAAGACGGTGAACCGTCCAACAGAGATCGTGCGCAAGCCCCTTGAGCCGACTCGGCCAGCGCTGCCACCTCTCGCCCATGTCAAACCTGTCGGACATTTTTCATGGGCGGATGACACGGATTTCCCACCTCCATCTGATGCGGAAATGACATCTGTTCCTCCGTTAGACCGACACTAAAATGGGGGAAGTTTCTACGGCGACTCCTGCGACTTCTATGGACTTCCAGCATCCACCACAACAATCTTCACCAGCTACCAACCTATCGGCAGCACGGATCTCCCATCAGGCGTACCGAATAGCTACTATCAATACTAATAATATCGGCTCCCACGCTAAACTTCAACTGCTCCGTGACACGCTAAGAGCAGCGGACATCGACATCGCCCTGTTACAAGAACTGAGGACAGCAACTTGGACTGGGTGTTACGGATATGAGACGTACGCTGCCCCTGCAGCTATGGAACACACAGGCGCAGCCATCCTCCTCCGAGAAGGGATTGCAGTTTCCGATGTCGCTTACCTCCCAACAGCGCGAGGGGTGGCCATAACAGTTGAAGGACTCAAAATCATAAATCTCTACGCCCCATCGGGCACTGATAAACGGAGGGATCGCTCCCAGTTCTACACAGAAGATATCACGCCTTTATTCCTCGGCCGATACGATCATCTCCTCGTAGGTGGAGATTTCAACTGTGTTCTCGAGCGCACAGACCAATACCCCCATTTCACCACATGTCCGGAACTTCGCTTCCTCGTCCGCCGCCTTCGTCTCCTCGACACTTGGCGATTGGTACACGGCGACCGCCCGGGGTATACACACATCACGAGCCACTCCGCCAGCCGACTTGATAGAATATACATCTCTAACGCTCTAAAATCAGTTCTCCTCGACGCGGAACGTTGGCCGTCTGCCTTTTCGGATCATGACATCTACATCTGTACCATGAACCTACGTCGACAATCTATATGGCGCAGTGCAGGACCTTGGAAACTCAATGTCGCGCTACTGCGGGACCCTGAATGTCGACAACAGGTCACCGACACGTGGCACACCTATGTTCAACGCATTATGCGTTACGAGACCACACTGCAGTGGTGGTTGCTGTGCGCCAAACCGGCCATCCGACGCACATTGACACACTATGGCAGAGCCAAAGCCAGGTGGAATCACCATACAACTGATTTCTACTATAGCGCTCTACGTGAACTCATGGATCAACCTCCATCCCCGGATCGTCTAAAAGAAGCTCAACGCATCAAGGCAAAGATTTTAACCTTGACGAGATGCCGTCTAGAGGGAGCTATTGTACGAGCACGCAGCCAAGATAGGATTAACGGTGAAGAACCTTCTATGCATCATATTATTCAAAATGTTCGTCGACGCCGACAGGCTTTAATGACAACTTTAGACTTACCTGATGGACGACGGCTGACTTCGCAAGCTACCATTGCGGATGCATTCACAACGCACTATAGACTTTTCTATAAGGAAGTACCTGCCGGTGCAGAGGCCATTGCTGAGGTTGCCCAGGAGACACTTGGTACTCTAAACGCAGCAGCTGCAACCCTCCTGACTTCTGAAGTGACCACCGACGACGTCCAAGGCGCTGTGGCCAAAGGGTCACTGAATCGATCTCCCGGCCCGGATGGTTTACCTCTCGAATTTTACAGAACCTTCCAAGATTTGATGATGCCACGATTGAGGGACATGTACTGGGAACTTTTGTCCGGCGCGGCGAACCCGCCACCAATGTTCATGGAAGGCTTACTTGTACCAGTCCCGAAACCCGCAGGAGGAACACGACTCGACAGTTCAGTTCTCGGCCGATCACGTTACTCAATTCCGACCTCAAGATTTTCACATGCCTTCTAGTAGTGCGACTCAAACATGTCTTACGAGACATTGTTTCCCACGAACAAACATCTTTAGGCGGCGATCGTAATATACAGACAGCCCTCAGTGAATATCGAGATGTGATCGCTGTGGCAACACACTCGCGACTGCCACGCGCTTTAACCTCCGTCGACTTTAAACAAGCGTTTGACCGCGTCAATCATGCATTCCTCAACGTAGTGATGGACCGAATGGCAATTCCCCCGACGTTCACGTGATTATGCGGCTCCTTCGTGGAGCAACGTCCAGACTTCTCGTCAACGGAAGACTTACAGAACATATACGGATTGAACGCTCAGTACGGCAGAGTTGCCCTTTGTCGACTGTGCTTTATGCCATTGCGATGGAGCCACTCATTTGCGGATTACGGCGACGTTTGACAGGTATTCCACTCCGGGATCATATGTTCCGCTGCCGAGCTTACGCGGACGACTTGGCCCTCGTCGTACGTTCAGCGGCCGACGTACAAGCTGCGATGCAGTGGATTACCCGTTACAGTGCAGGGGCAGGGAGCGCTATGAACGTGGCAAAATCATGCGCCATGAAGATCGGCCGCGGCCTTCCCGCAGACAGCGTAGTCCCATTTCAAATGGTGGACACCCTTCGTTGTCTCGGGTTGGTGTACACGCGAGACATTCGCCGCACCTCGGCGATCAATTTTCGGGCCAACATACAAAATCACATACTACGCCCGCTGACTATGTGCCAGAGAGTCACCTTCGTCAATACCCATCTGGCAGCCCGGATACCCCATATAGCGCAGATTCTGCCCATCACTGCGACAATGGCGGTCAGATTACAGGCGGCTTTCGGCTATTTCATTTGTTCTGGACACATCTTCAAAGTCCAGTATGAAGCTCTCACCTTACCGAAGCGGGATGGTGGCCTCGATCTGGTTAATGTGAGAGCCAGGACTACGGCACTTTACACCAATACTATGCTCCGGTTATGGAAAAACCAAAATGCTAGTTTTACTGGAATGTTGACCACCGAGCTCGCACCTGTTTCGAGACGCCCACCGACGTCTTTGGCACACATCCCACCTCATATGTCACATATCGGCCGTTTCTTTTTGGAGTACAGCTACATATGCACCGAGCTCCCCACGACCAGGAAGACGACCACCCGCGACATCTACCACCTTCTCCGAAAGTCTCCACCCCGCAACCCCGTCGAAACACGTCACCCCCAGGTTTCATGGCCTACAGTTTGGAAAACGATCCACCAACCATATCACACCACTGACACCACCTCTGTGTGGTACATTCTCGTCAACGGCAAGTATACTACAAGACAGAAACTGCATCGCATCGCACTGGTGGACTCACCCCTGTGCCTCAAGTGCAAAGTCGAAGATACAGATTTACATCGTTTTGAGTGTGGGCCAGCAGCAGCTGTCTGGACCCTCGTACAGAAGATTGTGGCTTTCTACCTCCGAGTACCACCACATCACGTTTCTCCTACCATGATGATATATCCCGACACACCTACTTTCCATCGGCTAAGTGGCACGCCATCACATGGATCAGTGGCATGGCTGTCAACTACCTCTTCCGGGACGACGTCGTCGATCCGGCGGACTTTTGGACACGCCTCCAAGTACATCACCACACCTTTCGCCGACATCGACACTATCGGGCCACTTTCGCGAACTATTTACAGAGTATTTTCACCAACCCGCCTCAAAGCTGGAATCTCAACGAACCGTGCCAGCCAAGACTGGACGATCCTACGTTCCCCTTCAATGGTCAATGATAGAATGCATTTTGTTCTGATGGCGCGCCAAAGTGGAGCATGGCGCGGAAAGTATTCCTATTTTATTTCACTTCTCTTTTCTCCTCCTCTTCTAAGTTTTTTTTTCTCCTTACACATGTTTATCCCTTTCACACATAGCTCTCTACCTGCAGCCTCTTTGTTTTTCTTTCTCCTGTGCTCAAAAAAAAAAAAAAAAAAAAAAGTTGCTGCTGATGGTGAGACTGTATACTCATTTATGTTAAAAAAATAATAATAATAATAAAAAAGAATCAAAAAAGAAGGCCGTTGCGGAAATATAGCTACCTTTTATGTTTTCCGTTTTCAAAGGATATTGTGTTATTTTATGAAGAACGTCGTCTTTTATTTTCATACACAAGAGGTTTTTATTTGTTTTCTTATAAGCTGCAAAAAAAAAGAAACTAACAAAAAAAATGGTCAGCGTGACAGACTGTCAATCCTAAGGGCCCGGGTTCGATTCCCGGCTGGGTTGCAGATTTTCTCCGCTCAGGGACTGGGTGTCGTGTTGTCCTAATCATCATCATTTCATCCCCATCGACGCGCAGGTCGCCGAAGTGGCGTCAAATCGAAAGACCTGCACCAGGCGAACGGTCTACCCGACGGGAGGCCCTAGCCACACGACATTTCCATTTTTTTTTTTTATTGACTAACAATCTTCCGTTATGTAAGCTAGTGGAGGGGTGACGCTGCACACGTGTTGAGACACACTTCGCCACGACTGACAGCTGGCGGACTCAGCATAGGTTGGCCGCTGATTACATCGGAAAGATAAGTTTTTCACACGGTGGATGATATTCTAAGGCTCGTTAGCAATTTCTGATAGCGAAATAATAATATGTGTGATAAGACCGGGAGCAAGAAGTGTTGAAATATAAGTAACGGAATTTATCAACACTGAGTTCAGCGGAATAGCAGATAATAAATTCAGCACTCAAACACTTAGATTTCTTTTATTTCTGCAGTTTTTATGACGGGTAAGGAGCGCTGTGGCCAATTTGTCTATTGTTCTAGTTCTTTCACAATGATGTTTCAAATATTTTGTACCGTTTAGTGGGTGCATCTGTTGAGTCACATTGCACACATCATATGAAGGTAACTGTGGGTGTTACCTGAGTAAGTGCAATGTGAATCTGATATTGTCCATTGGTATTCACGGGTGGGGAAAACTGTATGTGCAAGTACAAGCAATAACCTGATTTACACGTCCCCCCACATGTCAACCCAGCTGCTGCATTGCTCCTTTTCGCCATCATCAGACCTCAGCAGGTTTGCAGAGGGAGTGAACTTCTTCGCTTGTGAGAAATTGATCCACCACTGTAGTTAGTTGCGTATAAACGTTATCGTCCATGATGAGGATGGGTGGACAAACTGAACTTCTCCAAGGTCACACATTTGGCAACACTACCTATTTCTGTACCTGAGAGCAATAAAATGTTTCCACTCAATACCAACGATCTCCTTACATTCACCTATTATGATGCATTCCCACAACAGATCCCCAATATCGCGAAACTGGTAGCTTTACAATATGTTCTGCTCGTTGTACCGGCTACCACTTTACCTCCAGCCAACCTTTCGGAACAATTCATCCTACATACTGAAGACGGATTTATGTCCGTTCAATTTTTGTTTTTTGTTTCTGTTATCGTCCAGTCTTTGTTTGCATGTTCTACTAATATGACCGCGTCCATCTCTGTACTGTTTCATCGACTTTATGGCGTACAAGTTAACTGCTGTGTTCCTCAGGGTGTCGTAGGGTTTCCGACCTTGGGCTACGCGACCCTTGACGTCAATGCGGTGCTTCCAACCACAAACATTTAGGCCGTTGGTTTTCCGACCGTCAAAGTAAGCCGCAACAATGGAGAGGTTGAACAACCGTTTTGTAATAAGACATCCCATAAGATTTTATCCAACCTTACGACTGGCTGCACATATAATACATGCAGCACTCCGTCTTCAGGCCACAAGTGGCCCATCGGGACCATCCGACCGCCGTATCATCCTCAGATGAGGATGCGGATAGGAGGGGCGTGAGGTCAGCACACCGCTCTCACACATAATACATAGTAATGATTAAATGTAGTTTTTTTATATTTTTACCTTTTTGTTTGTTTATTCTTACCTCTACATTACTTTTGCATCTTTTCTTTCTAAAACATTATGGCAACAAATGATTAAACTTATTGTCTTATTTCATTAATTTTCATTTTAATTAAATATCGTAAACATCTTAAATCCGAGTCATTACATATTCTTATAATGTGTTTTAACCTTTTATCAAGATCTATGTATTTTTTCACCTTTTCTGAAGAGACAAGCTATCGGAACGTTTTGAGTTTGAAGTATAGCATTTACTGACTAATTTAGTTTCTTATCCCAACCACCGACGTAATTCATGGTCCTGTTGCCAGTGGTTAAAAGCGTTACACATTTCAGTTGGCATACTAGGAATTTCCATCCATTGATTGAACATTTAGTCCGTGAATTTCATGACGTTTTCTCCACTGGGCATTTCCTCAGGTTTTTTTTTTTTCCATCCAGGCTTCATCAACACTGTTTGGTGGAAGATGTGGCACTGCAGCATGTAAACTGAAGATGGAGGAAGGAGAAATGAAATGAAATGAAAGGAAAGGAAAGGAAAGGAAAGGAAAGGAATGGAAAGGAAAGGAAGGGAATTAGCGATGTCAGCTGCATCGAAACTTTATGTGGAATCAGCGGCGACGAGTGAAAATGTGTGGTGAACCCGGGATCTCCTGCTTCCTAGACAGCTGCATTAACCATTGTGCCACCTGAACACAGTGTTTATCACCACAGCGTGGACTGTCTGGGCACGCCTCTCCTCCGACCCACATTCCCACCCAGCGCCACCTATCCAAATTCCCCGTCCATTTTAACCATGGTAGCTACTTTGAGATTCCAGCAGGAGGTCGAATGTAATTGTGAATCCACACTGAAGGTGGTGGATTTCGTGCCCATTGAGGCAAATTAATTATATGAATATGCAGTGTCTGTTCTTTCGGACGTACTGTTTTCATAGCTTTAATTATGGTCATTTCGTAGTGTACCATTGTACTGTTTAGAGACCAACCAGGCATCGTATCTTTCAATCCAGAAAAAAATCTTTCATATGAATATTGACTTTTGTCTGGGAGCAAACCAAATGAAGCAACAAATACCTTCGTTGTTTCTTCTGTGCTTCCGATGTCAATGTGTATGTTTTAGTTGCTTGGGTTGTTTAGAACAACTGTTAGATTTCCTGTCCATAAGATATGTTTCATTTTCTGACAGGATTTTCTCCACTGATTCAGAATAGGACACCAGGATTCTTTTGTCAGGAACAGACCTCTCGCCAATTTTCAAAACAGCGTTACCTTCGGTTAATTTCAAAATGTTCTCGCTCAGTTGCATCTCCGAACAAATGCCACAGTTCTGGGTTGTCTCACTACCTGCCCTTCTCGCTTTACAGAACGCAGTCTTGGAGTACTAACATTTTGGCATATTTGCGACAAAACCTAAAGCTTTATTTTCCAGTTGTTCAAATACCTGTTTCCAAAATTGGAAAATAGGCCCTGTATTATTCTTTGTTAACTATTTTTCTAGCGTTATGCATTCGTCTTTTTAATCTGCACATCTGATTCATGAGGCAGATATAAATGTTTCAGTTCCACCATGATATTACCGATCGCGATTTTTGAACAGCCCTGCATTTACTTTGTTCGGAATTCACTCATTACCAGTTCGTATACATTTTCTGCGCAGCTGGTAGCGATGACCATCCTTGAGAAGGTACGGCTTCCCTTTCGTTGTTCTAATTATTTCCACTACTCACAGTATATAGAACTCGGGTTAGGTATACGAGATCAGGTAGCTTAAATGAGCAGTAGGTGGCTTGGGCGGGGGAATCTAATAGGGAAACCCACGGTGCAAAACCACTTGGTCGGAAGTCCCACGTTACCTGAGTCACCTAAGAAACCTAATTGTGCAGATAATACGTGACGCAGTGCTTTCTCCGGCCCGTTTGAGAGTCACTTAGTGAATAAGGCGCCGTTAGATATTTAATGTTAATTCTAAACTACCTACCAGTTGCGGAACACTTACTGAAATGAGATTTAGCAATGGCCGTGTCATCTAGACATTATCGCATTACACGTCTCCTGTTATTGTTTTACAGCTTAACACGAAATGTGCGTTCAGCTTCGCTTCTACTCTGTTTACTTTCACAGCACACGCTCCTTTCCCCGTGGCGAAACGTCGATGTCGGTCGCTTTCTGAGTCAACATGTCGTTCTTTTGGCCTACCATTTGCAAGTCAACACAAACAGAATCCCCAGCGCTTGACAATCTGAATATTTATCGCTGGAAATTATCACTTCCTGCGTTAACCTCCCCGGGATTGTTTAAAATAGTCTTGTTATTAACGACCTGCGGCTAATTTCCCCCTTTTTGCGGTTCTGTAACTCAATCGACAAAAACGGAATTCTAATAGGATCATTTCGTTATCTGTTTGTCCGTCTGTTAAAACTCCTGTTTCGCAGGAACGGCTAGAGGTATCAAGTAAAAATTTCTGTCATATAGTAAGGTCTACGGTCTACGATCCCTTGGCGGTGTAAAAAGTTTAAGCTTCCAAGTCAATACAGATGCACAGTTTCACATCACAAGTAAAGGAGAAAAACCGAAAATTTTTAATTTGTAATTATGTCAAATGAAAACTTTTTTCTTATTTGGTTTCTGTCTGTCTGTCTGTCGGTCCGTCTGTTAAGACCCTTTTCTCCCAGGACCAGGTGAGTGTATTTAGTCGAAATTTATGTCACACACTAAGGTCTACGGCCCTTAGCGGTGTAAAAATTGTGAGCTTCTTAGTCAATGCAATTAAAAAATACGATCATTTATGTCACATACTTTGGTACTCGTACTCATTCATTAGAACCTATAGATGACCTATTTACAAACATGACTAAGTTTGTCTGGAAGTCTCAGAGCTCCCCTGCGACTTATTACTAGATTTTCAGACTGCTTCCGACCACCTTGTGTATTCAGGGTGTTACAAAACGATACCGCCAAGCTTCGAGGAGCTGTGGAGAGTGTCGCGAGGATAAAATTAATGATCAAAACCCGTGCCTGGAAACGTCATCCACCGACATCAACAGAGAAACGCATTCACAGGAAACTTCGTCTGTCAACGCAACAACTATCTCCATCTTCTACACTGGCGATCGTGGTGATACGTCGCGCTCATTGAATAAAAAGCAACTTTGCGAGACTTCCCGCCCATGGTCCGTCAGCGATCAAAGCCATTTTTGCGACTGGAAGGGTGGCCTAGCGGTAGTGGATCGGGGGAATTAGTGATGATGGACGGAGGGGTCTGAAGCGAAATCGACGTTCCAGCTCACCCAAAACGTCTTCCTTTGGTTCGGATCGCCATTCTGCAAAGGTCAGTCAATTTTAGGAAAGTCATTGACCATAAGAAATTGCCTGCGACGGTACATAACAGTTACTGCTGAGTAGTTCCTCTTGTAAATAGCATCACTTACGAACAAACTAGTTACGTCTTTGCTGTGGTTACTCGTACTTTAGGTTCTTCTGCTATGGAGGGCTCTGTTTAAAACTAACAGATCGATGCAGTCATAGGGCTGAGCCGCTCGTATCTGATTTTATTCTCCACAATAATTTGCTGCAAATAACAACCTGTAGCTGTGATTTTACAGTTAAATGGAGTATGCATTAGCTAGAATTGTGAGTTAATGAAGTATAAAAAAATTCAAAATAAAAATTATACGAATGATTTGATGATAAGGATTCTATTTTAACGTCTGTAATTGAGGCAGAAACGGAGAATTATGTTGAACAATGTTTATTCAAGAAAGGACATCTCAAATAAGTGAGAAATAGTCCTACGTTATTCAGTTAAAATACAGACAGAAAATACCCTTATTAAATGTAGAAAAGTTACTTTGAGAACGTTACGAGAATGGGAGCAAAATCCCCAAATTAAACAGTCATCAAAGATGAAATATACATGGGAACTAAGCCCATTTGCTGATCACAGTACATTAGGTTCTTCTGCTATGGAGGGCTCTGTTTAAAACTAACAGATCGATGCAGTCATAGGGCTGAGCCGCTCGTATCTGATTTTATTCTCCACAATAATTTGCTGCAAATAACAACCTGTAGCTGTGATCTTACAGTTAAATGGAGTATGCATTAGCTAGAATTGTGAGTTAATGAAGTATACAAAAATTCAAAATAAAAATTATACGAATGATTTGATGATAAGGATTCTATTTTAACGTCTGTAATTGAGGCAGAAACGGAGAATTATGTTGAACAATGTTTATTCAAGAAAGGACATCTCAAATAAGTGAGAAATAGTCCTACGTTATTCAGTTAAAATACAGACAGAAAATACCCTTATTAAATGTAGTAAAGTTACTTTGAGAACGTTACGAGAATGGGAGCAAAATCCCCAAATTAAACAGTCATCAAAGATGAAATATACATGGGAACTAATCCCATTTGCTGATCACAGTACATGAAATATTCATTAGCTCAAAATAGTTTAGATTACATGATCGTTCACATATTGACAAATGTGGTATAAGGAACAGTAGCTCATACTCTGTATGTCCTTAGTTCCTTAGCACAATAGTAATAAGTTACGATTCTGCTATAGAGCACATTCAGATCTTTCGAAATACAAAGTCCTCTCAAAAAGTAGAGCACTGTAGAGGAACCCAGACTCAGTCACTTATATGACTGAACCATGCACGTTAGCACAGGTGGGTCTGCCTTCTTCTTCCCGTACTCCACACAAAGTGTCGCGAATCGCTTCCCTGAGCTCATCACTTGAGAAGCCCCAGTGTCCACTTGACTCTCAGAGTGCTCCACTTCTGTCTGATTCTCCATTGGCTGAAGGCCGTCCTCTCCAAAAATACGTCGTTCTCACATCCTACAAACATGATTTGACTCATCATGACCACTTCTCTGACTAAACTACTATATTATAAGACAATTTAAGTAAAGAAATACACTCCTGGAAATTGAAATAAGAACACCGTGAATTCATTGTCCCAGGAAGGGGAAACTTTATTGACACATTCCTGGGGTCAGATACATCACATGATCACACTGACAGAACCACAGGCACATAGACACAGGCAACAGAGCATGCACAATGTCGGCACTAGTACAGTGTATATCCACCTTTCGCAGCAATGCAGGCTGCTATTCTCCCATGGAGACGATCGTAGAGATGCTGGATGTAGTCCTGTGGAACGGCTTGCCATGCCATTTCCACCTGGCGCCTCAGTTGGACCAGCGTTCGTGCCGGACGTGCAGACCGCGTGAGACGACGCTTCATCCAGTCCCAAACATGCTCAATGGGGGACAGATCCGGAGATCTTGCTGGCCAGGGTAGTTGACTTACACCTTCTAGAGCACGTTGGGTGGCACGGGATACATGCGGACGTGCATTGTCCTGTTGGAACAGCAAGTTCCCTTGCCGGTCTAGGAATGGTAGAACGATGGGTTCGATGACGGTTTGGATGTACCGTGCACTATTCAGTGTCCCCTCGACGATCACCAGTGGTGTACGGCCAGTGTAGGAGATCGCTCCCCACACCATGATGCCGGGTGTTGGCCCTGTGTGCCTCGGTCGTATGCAGTCCTGATTGTGGCGCTCACCAGCACGGCGCCAAACACGCATACGACCATCATTGGCACCAAGGCAGAAGCGACTCTCATCGCTGAAGACGACACGTCTCCATTCGTCCCTCCATTCACGCCTGTCGCGACACCACTGGAGGCGGGCTGCACGATGTTGGGGCGTGAGCGGAAGACGGCCTAACGGTGTGCGGGACCGTAGCCCAGCTTCATGGAGACGGTTGCGAATGGTCCTCGCCGATACCCCAGGAGCAACAGTGTCCCTAATTTGCTGGGAAGTGGCGGTGCGGTCCCCTACGGCACTGCGTAGGATCCTACGGTCTTGGCGTGCATCCGTGCGTCGCTGCGGTCCGGTCCCAGGTCGACGGGCACGTGCACCTTCCGCCGACCACTGGCGACAACATCGATGTACTGTGGAGACCTCACGCCCCACGTGTTGAGCAATTCGGCGGTACGTCCACCCGGCCTCCCGCATGCCCACTATACGCCCTCGCTCAAAGTCCGTCAACTGCACATACGGTTCACGTCCACGCTGTCGCGGCATGCTACCAGTGTTAAAGACTGCGACGGAGCTCCGTATGCCACGGCAAACTGGCTGACACTGACGGCGGCGGTGCACAAATGCTGCGCAGCTAGCGGCATTCGACGGCCAACACCGCGGTTCCTGGTGTGTCCGCTGTGCCGTGCGTGTGATCATTGCTTGTACAGCCCTCTCGCAGTGTCCGGAGCAAGTATGGTGGGTCTGACACACCGGTGTCAATGTGTTCTTTTTTCCATTTCCAGGAGTGTATTATACGAGGATCATTCAAAAAGTAATGCTAAAATTTTTTTCTCAGAACATACTTATTGTTAAGAGTCAGAATTTGATGACAATATATATCAACATATCATGTCCATGTCCTATTTTTCTACGTATTCTCCATCACGTTCTAGGGCTGTACGCCAACGTTGTAGAAGAGCATGTATTCCCTGTTGGTGAGAGCTCTTTTCCTGTAGGTGTAGCCATGTTTTCACTGCAAGACTGACACTCTCGTTATTTCAAAGTGTGCTCCCCGTAGAGAATCTTTAAGCGGCCCAAAGAGACGGAAGTCCGAGGGTCTAGACTGTAGGGTGGATGAGGCAGTGATGTCCAACCCTGTTTGGTGATGTGTTCCCGATTCTCAGACTTGTGTGTGGGCGTGCATTATCGTATTGGAGTAAGATTTCTGCTGGATTCTTGACCGATCGAATACGTCGAAAATCGTTCTCGAGTTTATTTAGAGACTTCATGTTCGCCTCTGAATTGATGGTTGACCCTCTTGGAATTACATACAAGAGAATGACGTCATCACAATCCCAGAAGACTGTCACCACGACTTTTCCGGCAGAGGGGGTTGTCTTGAATTTCTTCCTTTGTGGTGAACGAGGATTATACCGCTCCACGGACTGCCTTTATATTTCCGGCGCGAAGTGGTGCACCTAGCATTCGTCCCCCGCAATGATCCGTGGCAGAAAGGCCTCTCCTGTCGGTCTCAAAACGCTTCAATAATTCAGATGAAATGACCTTTCTTTGAAGCTTGTGGTCCACTGTGAGCATTCGTGGAACACCTGGTGCGCACCTCTTTGAGTATCTGGTAGTCTCGATCATTGCAGACGCACTTCCAATGCTGACCGATATCTGTCGAGCCAATTGTCGAGTTGTGATGTGCCGGTCGGCACGAATAATGGAATCCGCACGCTTCAGCATGCCTAGAGCAATGGCTGTGACAGGACGTCCCGAACTCGGCTGACCATGGAGCTCTGTTTCTGTATTTCCTGAGGCTGTAACTTTCCTTACCCATCGCCCAACTGTACTCTTATCAACTGCAGCATCACCACACATTTCACACAAACGTTTATGGATATTCACCACGGTTTCTTTTTCTGCACACAAGAATTGAATAACAGCACGCTGCTTGTAACGTGAGTCGTGTGTTGACGCCATTTTGACTCTGTACTACGGCTCTGCCATTGACCAGAACTGTTCGAAACATCACCGGCGTACAGGAAAAACATCAAATGTTAAGCACCCACAAGGACATTTGTCTATGTATATTAGTGGCTTTCAAAAAAAAATGTGGGGCGTTTCTTATTGAACGACCCTCGTAAATATTCGGTCACACTCAGATCATTCACAATAATTACAAATTAAGGACTGTTTATAAGTGCACTCACGTTAAATGACAACGAATTGTCGTAAAATATTATTTAAACAATTTTTTATACCTTCTTGACAAAAGCATAGTTTGGATCTCTTTTCAATTGTGGGTCCGGTAACACGTGCGATTAGCCGGCCGCGGTGGCCGAGAGGTTCTAGGTGCTTCAGTCCGGAACCGCGCGACTGCTACGGTTGCAGGTTCGAATCCTGCCTCGGGCATCGATGTGTGTGATGTCCTTAGGCAAGTTAGGTTTAAGTAGTTCTAAGTTCTAGGGGACTGATGACCTCAGATGTTAAGTCCCATAGTGCTCAAAGCCATTTTTGAATACGTGCGATTGACAAAATTTAAATTTGCACAGTTATTCAATAGCACTTGCAATCAACATTTGGGTAATGTTACTGGCAAAATAGTAATCTTTTCGTTAAACAAATACACAAATATGACAAAATATGAGGTATTGATGCTGTGTTCATTTGATGTGTAAATGTGTGGAGACGTTCTGACAAACATTTGCGTAATAAAATAGATACAAAAGGCGTAATTAATCAATAAATAAAATAGATACAGATGTGTACCTTCCAGAGATGATGGATGTAGTACAATGCTATCATCACAGATATAGTTTGTCGAAATTGCTTGAAGCGTTAAAAGCTGTTAATTCAGAGGGTCATTGTGTAAATGTTTATCGACTGTGAAACAGTGACTTCCATAGTTTTGAATATATTGTAATATTAGTGTGTCATTGGCAGCATTTCTCTGACATCAGAGACATATTCATATTTGCATTAATACGTACTGTGTTTTGTTGTCGAAGTTCAGAGAACTGCAACTCAGCCGTCTTTAAGATTGTCTGACACTCCGCCATCTTTGGAGCATTTTCTGTCCTTCTATGCGACCATCCGTAGCCGAAATTTCCCGTGTGGTCCTTTCTGACGCATCTGGCTCTCCCGGAGCGGCTTCGTCGGTCTGCTCTGAGCCCTGGGTCTCGTGGCGTTCAGCTGTGCGTCAATTACACCTTACCTCGTAGCAGTTCTGAGGGCGCGATTTGTTCACCTAAATGTGTATAACGCTACTTATTTTCATTTAATGTGGCACATTAGCTCACTAATTTGGAACATTAAGTCGCACCATATCCTTCATACTTACCAAACACATTACACACATAACATAATAAATAGAATACCCTACTTGCATATCAGAACAATAGTGTACGTTTCTTTATGATGTTGTATGAAACAACATGTACCTCCTAGGATTTGTCATACTATCAGATAAAATTTTATAAATGTTACACGAATTATAAAATTACAGCGTATTAATTATATCGACAAAATAGACATAAATTTAAACAAAATCTCGAGTCAGGTTTATGTTTTCAAAAGTTTGTAGAGATCTTGCGCTCATCTGATAGCACTTTTTTGTTTTCACATCGTCACACTTCTGTCGTAGAAATTGAGATGGTTTGCAGCCCAGTCGCCTCTGCCGAATTTCATGATGGGTTTGCCCAAGTGCTGCACTGAAACATGTACTGCGATGACACAAGCTTCAGTCCGCAGTCACAGTTAATGCTGAAGGACGATAGCTGCCGAAATACGGCTGTAGTTTAGTTACTAATAATTATATGACTTCCCAAATCCTTATAGGTCACGCACTGAATGCCCTCCCAAGTGGAATCGATACATTCACAAGCAGGATAGGAAGCAAAAACTGATTTTTAACTTAGGCAAACTACTTGATTTAGCAGGAAATTTCAACCACTGTGCCCGTGTTTGCACTAGAAAACACATCCTTCGTGCTGGGAAATTTGCTCTACACCGTAATTCAACTAACATTTTATCACTTCGCTACAGTTTTAGCGCATCTAACCAGAAACCTTAAATCGCTCTTTTAACTTTAATATTGTTACTTGACGAATAGCCGGATCATAAATCCAGGAGATGTTCATTCTTATTTGACTAAAATACGATTTATTTGGGACTGTATTCTCATAAACGTATTAACAACTTATCCTCATAGTTTCACAAACTTCAATCTACACTCCTGGAAATGGAAAAAAGAACACATTGACACCGGTGTGTCAGACCCACCATACTTGCTCCGGACACTGCGAGAGGGCTGTACAAGCAATGATCACACGCACGGCACAGCGGACACACCAGGAACCGCGGTGTTGGCCGTCGAATGGCGCTAGCTGCGCAGCATTTGTGCACCGCCGCCGTCAGTGTCAGCCAGTTTGCCGTGGCATACGGAGCTCCATCGCAGTCTTTAACACTGGTAGCATGCCGCGACAGCGTGGACGTGAACCGTATGTGCAGTTGACGGACTTTGAGCGAGGGCGTATAGTGGGCATGCGGGAGGCCGGGTGGACGTACCGCCGAATTGCTCAACACGTGGGGCGTGAGGTCTCCACAGTACATCGATGTTGTCGCCAGTGGTCGGCGGAAGGTGCACGTGCCCGTCGACCTGGGACCGGACCGCAGCGACGCATGGATGCACGCCAAGACCGTAGGATCCTACGCAGTGCCGTAGGGGACCGCACCGCCACTTCCCAGCAAATTAGGGACACTGTTGCTCCTGGGGTATCGGCGAGGACCATTCGCAACCGTCTCCATGAAGCTGGGCTACGGTCCCGCACACCGTTAGGCCGTCTTCCGCTCACGCCCCAACATCGTGCAGCCCGCCTCCAGTGGTGTCGCGACAGGCGTGAATGGAGGGACGAATGGAGACGTGTCGTCTTCAGCGATGAGAGTCGCTTCTGCCTTGGTGCCAATGATGGTCGTATGCGTGTTTGGCGCCGTGCAGGTGAGCGCCACAATCAGGACTGCATACGACCGAGGCACACAGGGCCAACACCCGGCATCATGGTGTGGGGAGCGATCTCCTACACTGGCCGTACACCACTGGTGATCGTCGAGGGGACACTGAATAGTGCACGGTACATCCAAACCGTCATCGAACCCATCGTTCTACCATTCCTAGACCGGCAAGGGAACTTGCTGTTCCAACAGGACAATGCACGTCCGCATGTATCCCGTGCCACCCAACGTGCTCTAGAAGGTGTAAGTCAACTACCCTGGCCAGCAAGATCTCCGGATCTGTCCCCCATTGAGCATGTTTGGGACTGGATGAAGCGTCGTCTCACGCGGTCTGCACGTCCAGCACGAACGCTGGTCCAACTGAGGCGCCAGGTGGAAATGGCATGGCAGGCCGTTCCACAGGACTACATACAGCATCTCTACGATCGTCTCCATGGGAGAATAGCAGCCTGCATTGCTGCGAAAGGTGGATATACACTGTACTAGTGCCGATATTGTGCATGCTCTGTTGCCTGTGTCTATGTGCCTGTGGTTCTGTCAGTGTGATCATGTGATGTATCTGACCCCAGGAATGTGTCAATAAAGTTTCCCCTTCCTGGGACAATGAATTCACGGTGTTCTTATTTCAATTTCCAGGAGTGTATTTAAACCCTTCCAAAATAACATACATTATATAATTAACATACTTAATGTACCCCAAAACGTAGCTTATGACAAAAATGCACTTTCTACTCCCACTAGCAAGTAATATGTTAATGATGTCCAATGATCTCTATGCACCAAATATTGCGCGAACAATACTTACAAATAAACTACGTACATCAGACGAGAAACCCATCCGAAATACTATAAGTAACACATAAATAACCTCTTGAAATTTCCCCTCAAATCTTATGAGAGTAAAATTCACGTTCCTTTCTTTCGCGAATATCGGAACTAATTATTATCTACCGACTTCAGCACACTCATGGTCGTGCCGCCATTGTCGACTCTATCCTGCTCTAAGTTGCCACTCCAGACATTTTACATACGTTTTAAATTCATCGGTACTTTACAGAAGCAAAAATATCCTCCGAAATTCTTACATACTACACATGAAATTACACTTATATACATACTTATATTTATACACATCCCATTCTTCATTCAAAAGGTGCAACTTTGCCACCGTTGAGTCTGAACATATTTTTCTCGAGAGTGAGAGCACATTTTTCACCTTTTTGCGTTTTTTGAACTGCTCAAAGTCGAGGTCTCTTTCCTTGTTCATCAACGGCCTCTTACTGGAAACGTGTTGCCTGGTCGGACGAGTCTTGTTTCAAATTGTATCGAACGGATGGACGTGTACGGTTATGGAACAACCTCATGAATCCATGGACCCTGCATGTCAGCAGGCGACTGTTAAAATTGGTGGAGGCTCTGTAATGGTGTGGGGCGTGTGGAGCTGGAGTGATATACGACTCCTGATACGTCTAGATACGACTTCTTACAGGTGACACGTACGTAAGTATCCGGTCTGATCAGCTGCATCAGTTCATGTTCATTGTGCATTCCGATGGACTTGGGCAATTCCAGCAGGGCAATGCGACACCCCATACGACCAGAATAACGACAGAGTGTCTCCAGGAACACTTTTCTGAGTATAAACACTTCTGATGGCCACCAAACTCCACAGACATGAACATTACTGAGCATAATTGGGATGCCTTCCAACGAACTTTTCAGAAGAGCTCTCCACCCCATCGTACGCTTACGGATTTATGGTCAGCCATGCAGGATTCATGGTATCAGTTCCATCCAGCAATACTTCAGACATTAGTCGAGTCCATGCCTAGTCGTGTTGTGGCACATCTGCGTGCTCCCATTTGTCCTACACGATATTCGGCAGGTGTACTTGTTTATTTGGCTCTACAGTGTATAACCCTGTATTCACCTGCCCAGAAGTCCTGTTCCTCCTGCTATTGAACTTCACTAATTTCCACTATATGTAACTTCAACCTACTCTTTTCCCTTTTTAAATTTTCTTACCTACCTGCCCTGCCTGCGAGTTTTGTTTATCCTGATAACGACGTCCTCCTGAGTAGTCACTTGCCTGAGATCGGAGTGGGTGACTATTTTACTTCCGGAATAGTTGACCCAGGAGGATGCCATTATCATTTAACCATAAGTAAAGCTGGATGCCCTCGGGAAAAATGGCGGCAGTGGCTTCCCCTTTAACAACTTCAGTCTCTAAAACATCACCTTTACTTCACTTTAACAATAAATCACCTACTTCCACTGATACATAATAAAATTCATCACCAGCTGACGAGGCTATTGCCACGTCGCTTTCACAAAATACCTCCAGATACTTCCATCGATAAACCACAAAATTCATCTCCAAATGATGAGACTACGCCGCACGGAGTGGCCGCTTGATTTGAGGCGCCATGTCACGGATTGAGCGGCCACTCGAGCCGGCGGTTCGAGTCTTCCCTCGGGCATGGGTGTGCGTGTTGTCCTTAGCATAATTTAGTTTAAGTAGTGCGTAAGTCTAGGGACCGATGACCTCAGCAGTTTGGTCCCTTAGGAATTCACACACATCTGAACATCTGGCGAGACTACAGATTCGCCGCCTTCATAGATAGCTTAACCTCCTGCCTCCGATATCAAATCATCTGCATTTGCCTACATTATTGTAATTGTTGCTACAGCATAGTGCCTCATCAGAATACGTTATACATTCCACGTCCACCAAATTCAGATTCACCTCAGCCTCTCTTCTGATCAAAGAATCTATCAACAAACATAGATTCATTCCATCATTCACTTCCCTTCCACAAAATAAATTTCTTAGTCCCATACTCTCATTATGAAATTACTCTACACATTTTACAGCCTTGCTTGACCCCTCTTCTCGATTGCGTTGCTTAAAATTACTTTCCATTTTCTTCTTACTTGCTGTGACCTTCACCTTCAACATTTAAGGCTTCTTTGCCGAATTTTCGACAACCACAGAATTTTTAAAATAACTTATTTTCAATGCCGGTTTATTTCCCCATCTCCGGACCTGAGAAGCGACGGTCTCTAATTTCGCGACCTCGTATTCTTGCGTTGCAGTTCATGTGGCTCCTGACCCTCAAACCATATCTGCCGATTTTGACTTTCGTTATGAAAACCTGTTTCCACTTCCCCTGTGAAAATTGTTATTACGATGATAACTATTTCGGTGATTATTATGTTCCTGTTCTGGTACCCATTTCCCTTTCCACTATTCCCAATACATGTCTTGAATTTCAACACCGGAAGTTTCCCAATGAAATCTAAAAATTCGTTGATGGAATTTGTCGCGTCTTGAACATGATGTCATTGTAAATGTTCCGGTGTACGTCTCTTGAGCGTCGTAATCTCCGTCTACACTCCCAACGGACGATTTATATACCACAGATTTGCCAGTTCACGCATACAAAAATTCCACATCGTGTCTGAAACATGGTTCGTTTAGGAATTCATCCTGATATCGCCTTTGCTGCTCTTCACTCCAGAATTGGTTCAGGAAACAACTCTCCAAAGCTTCATAGCTATTAAACATAACACTCATTAAATTTGCCCATTGTTGTACATTGCCGTCAATATGTCTTTCCGCAAATTTAATTTTTGCCTCTTCCGACATCCCTCTCAAACACCCATTTGCACACGCAACAAGAAAATGAACTGGATCGTATTTTCCATCATTTTCAAAACATTTTGTCGCTCCTCAGTTCATACGTGGAACACATATTACAATAGCAGTCTGATTCTCTGATAAAGAATGTAATTCGGCCCTCATGTCTTTACACTGCTGTTGATGTTACACAGCTTCTATATTTAATCTTGATTCAAAATGTTATCCTTTTCACATTCTGCTACTCTACCAGACAGAGTAGTAACATTATTTCAGTTGTTTTGGTGAAATATCTTTACGAGTAAAGCCCTCGTCACCTTGTCCAGACCAATGTTGACTGTCTGCAAATGTAAGGTACGCTTCTACTTATGTTTGAACCCTACGTCATCCTGCCAGTACCGGTGCCTAATGGCAAGTCATGACACTAACATTATTAACAACGCGGTTCCAGCAGCGCAAAGTCTGAAACGTAATTCCTATGATGTTGAGTACACACACAGTAAGTTATTTTCCGTTTACATTGGTCAAATCGCAAAAGTTTAATTATAACCAGCCTGTAATATGCCACTTTAAGCGAGGTAAGTTAAGAAAGAGTGTTTTATTCTCGATGCTGTAATAGTTATTTACTTACTCCTCAAACGTATTAATTTGGGAAACCCCCATTGAGATGAAAAAACAACGAACCATACCACAGTGATAAAGAAAACAGTAAAATTACTGGCATGTCAGTGCAAATCCTTACTAAAGTCAATTATTGTAGTATTAAGAAATCACTCATTTAGTACTGAATTTGTTACATTTCATTGATTGCATATCTGTGTTTGTGTGCGTTTATATTTATAATTTATAGATGGGTTCATAGTGAAATTATCACCGAAAAATCTTGCCTGTGGTGAAAATACAAGTAACGGATAGTAACAGTAAGAAAATGACGAGTACGAAAGAACACTTGTAAAGTCGAATATCGACGAAGCTGTAAATACATGCTTATACGTATTATCGACTGATAGTGTGTTTTATTCTTCATTATTTTGTTGTCAGAATGTAAGATAAGTAATAGGTGTTTCTATATAAGTAATGGGAGTTGTTCTCTCTCACTGTGGAATTAAAAATTGCGAAAAATTTGATAGCCAGAGGAAATGCGCGTAGTTCAGAGAGAGATAAAAGAAAGCTTAACAAAGACTTACTCGGATATATTAACTACCTGTAAATTGTAGCTAATGCAGCGCTTAATATAAATTATATTAGCACCTTAGATGAAACGGTATTCTGGACGTTCTTTTTTAAACGCTGCGTCCCCTGATGAAGAAGATTGACTGCGAAGCTACTTCCCCGAATGAGGTACCCGAGTCAAGTGGATGAAGTTAAATCGACTGCTAAATAGCACGGGGTATCAATCAGAGCAGCGGCTAGCTGGAGAAATTTACTTCCTCGAGGCACACAACAACGAAGGAATTACGTAATTTCTCAGGTGTATGTGTCTTCTCGTAATGTGTCTCTATCACTAGAGGTGCAGTTACAATACGTGACCGCTGCTGTTTAGCAGTTATCAGTAGTCTCCCTGTTAAACTACTTGCCAGCTTAAATCAGGGGGATGGGTAGTAATTGTTGTCTGCTCTGTAAGCACTCCTAAATGTTATATATAACCTAAGGAGTCTAGTGAGAAACTCTTGGTTGGAACTGAGGATTGCAAATAGTTAAGGTTTGCTGAGCGGTCGAGGCATAGTGTCCTCTCGGCAAGTGCGACCGGAATGTACTTATAATAGAGGACTGTAACTTAACTAGTCTTGGGAAAATCGTTGGGCTTCAGTGGAAAGATTAGTGCGAGCGAGCGACCAGCTTTTACTGGCTGGGGGGTTTACAGACATCCGCAGGTCAGCCGCACTCGATGCAGGGAGTTGGACCCTAAGTAGCGTATATGAATGACTAACTACAGACATAACATACACTTTCGTAACCTGAAATGAGTCCAGTAAATGCGATAGCCCTAAGTCAATATCGGAATGCAATATTCTGTAAAAAAGTACCAGCTGCGATCATAAAATATTGACAATAAAACCATTCATTCCACCACAAATATTTCCACTTACTGAGTGATAATTAATTTAACGATACACAATAAACCATGCGTCTGGTAACGGCATTGCACAGTAGCCATTGTCACCACGAATAATAAATATTATATTCATAGAATGAAGGCTTTAACGACCGGATGACATAGCTGCTTGTACACTTTTCGGAATGTGAAGCCGTGGTCCAAAAAACTCTTCTTTTCCTGACGTTTCGTCCAGAAATGCGCTGGACATCCTCAGAACTGCTCCTCCTCTGAGTCTTTCCGACTGACCGGTCGGACGTCCGAGAGCGACATCTATACTGTAAGGATGAGGACGTGGTCGAAATAGTGTCCTTATTCACTATGATTCCCGTTAAAGAAGTTATTACTTTTATAACGGATATTTTTCCAAGAGATTTGACTGCTCTTTTTAGACACTGACTTACTTCGGGTCAGTTCCAGTGTGACGATGAATTTTATGATCAACTTCATGGTGTAGCAATGGGTGCCCATTAGATCCTCCGATCGCTAATTTCTATATGGAGAAAGTCTAACAATCGGCTCTGGACAAAGCAAATAAGAAACCATCTCTATGGTATCGATTTGTAGATGACACATATGTGGTTTGGTCCCATGGTAGAAAGTCTCTGGACGAATTCTTTGATCATCTAAACAAAATTAATCCAAAAATCCAGTTCACCATTGAAATGGAAAATGATAGAATATCTTTCTTGGATGTATTTACGAGACGGTTCGATGGAAGTTTGGAACATAAAGTTTTTCGGAAAGTAACACATACGGCTAGGTATTTGCATAAAAACTACAATCATCATTCACATCAAAAGAGAGGTGCTATAAAAAGTCGAGTCGATAGAGCCGAACGGATATGCAGATGCGAACACCTGGACGCTGAAATGAAACATCTGAAGCAGGCCTTCGAGAAAAATGGCTACTCAGGGAAAGAGGTAAAGAGAATTTTGAGACCAAGGAACAGAAGACCGACGGACAAGGACGAACCACAACTACGGAAAAATACAGTTTCCCTCCGTTTGATTAAAAAAGTAACGGATCAGATCGGTATGATTTTGCAGAAGCATGATATCAGACCAGTCTTTAGACCAACAAAGAAAATAAGTCAAGTACTCCGATCTGTGAAGGGTAAACGCCCTCTTATGATAACATAAGGTGATACAAATTTCCGTGTACGTATAGCAAAGTTTATATTGGATTTATCAAGAGGAGCGTAAATACGCGGCTAAAAGAGCACAAAAGTCTTTGCCAACAAGGAAAAACAGAGAAATCAGATATAGCAGAGCATGTTCTTCAGTCAGGAAACCCCGAAGTGAAGTTTTCAGAAACAGAAATATAATCTACAACGTCATACTACACTCCTGGAAATGGAAAAAAGAACACATTGACACCGGTGTGTCAGACCCACCATACTTGCTCCGGACACTGCGAGAGGGCTGTACAAGCAATGATCACACGCACGGCACAGCGGACACACCAGGAACCGCGGTGTTGGCCGTCGAATGGCGCTAGCTGCGCAGCATTTGTGCACCGCCGCCGTCAGTGTCAGCCAGTTTGCCGTGGCATACGGAGCTCCATCGCAGTCTTTAACACTGGTAGCCTGCCGCGACAGCGTAGACGTGAACCGTATGTGCAGTTGACGGACTTTGAGCGAGGGCGTATAGTGGGCATGCGGGAGGCCGGGTGGACGTACTGCCGAATTGCTCAACACGTGGGGCGTGAGGTCTCCACAGTACATCGATGTTGTCGCCAGTGGTCGGCGGAAGGTGCACGTGCCCGTCGACCTGGGACCGGACCGCAGCGACGCACGGATGCACGCCAAGACCGTAGGATCCTACGCAGTGCCGTAGGGGACCGCACCGCCACTTCCCAGCAAATTAGGGACACTGTTGCTCCTGGGGTATCGGCGAGGATCATTCGCAACCGTCTCCATGAAGCTGGGCTACGGTCCCGCACACCGTTAGGCCGTCTTCCGCTCACGCCCCAACATCGTGCAGCCCGCCTCCAGTGGTGTCGCGACAGGCGTGAATGGAGGGACGAATGGAGACTTGTCGTCTTCAGCGATGAGAGTCGCTTCTGCCTTGGTGCCAATGATGGTCGTATGCGTGTTTGGCGCCGTGCAGGTGAGCGCCACAATCAGGACTGCATACGACCGAGGCACACCGGGCCAACACCCGGCATCATGGTGTGGGGAGCGATCTCCTACACTGGCCGTACACCACTGGTGATCGTCGAGGGGACACTGAATAGTGCACGGTACATCCAAACCGTCATCGAACCCATCGTTCTACCATTCCTAGACCGGCAAGGGAACTTGCTGTTCCAACAGGACAATGCACGTCCGCATGTATCCCGTGCCACCCAACGTGCTCTAGAAGGTGTAAGTCAACTACCCTGGCCAGCAAGATCTCCGGATCTGTCCCCCATTGAGCATGTTTGGGACTGGATGAAGCGTCGTCTCACGCGGTCTGCACGTCCGGCACGAACGCTGGTCCAACTGAGGCGCCAGGTGGAAATGGCATGGCAAGCCGTTCCACAGGACTACATCCAGCATCTCTACGATCGTCTCCATGGGAGAATAGCAGCCTGCATTGCTGCGAAAGGTGGATATACACTGTACTAGTGCCGACATTGTGCATGCTCTGTTGCCTGTGTCTATGTGCCTGTGGTTCTGTCAGTGTGATCATGTGATGTATCTGACCCCAGGAATGTGTCAATAAAGTTTCCCCTTCCTGGGACAATGAATTCACGGTGTTCTTATTTCAATTTCCAGGAGTGTATTATCCACGACTATGTAGAGAAGTAATTGGAATTTATAAGCATCGGGATAATTTTAATAGAAAAGAGAAGGCAATGAAACTTAGCGACATATGGACAGTAGCTCTGCTGAATCACTATACCATTTTATTTTTAACAAGGCGACAATCGTCAGCTAAGTTCTTATCTTTGACAAGAATTTTCTCTGCTCATCACGTGTTATTTCGACCACGCCTCCTATCCTACAATATATATGTCGCTCTCGGACGGCCGACCGGTCAGTAGGCAAGACTCAGCGGAGGAGCGCCTCTGAGGATTGCCAGCGTATTTCCGGACGAAACGTCAGGAACAGAAAAGTTTCTTAGACCATGACCTTACATCCCGAAAGGTTTATCAGCAGCTAAATAGTATGTTGTTGTTAAATATTTCCTAATATTAAGTTTACATGTCTAAGGATGTAGATCCAGTCCGTTCTCCACTCTCTCAGTGATAAAATGAAGCAGTATGTAGTTATTAATGAAGTGATGTATTAATCAATGATAAATACTGATTATTCTGGTATGAATGACGGTGAACTAAAAGCGCAAATACACTGAAGAGCGAAAGAAACTGGTACATTTGCCTAATATCGTGTAGGTCCCCTGCAATCAAAAAACGGTTCAAATGGCTCTAACCACTATGGACTTTACATCTGAGGTCATCAGTCCCCTAGACATCTACATCTACATCTACATCCATACTCCGCAAGCCACCTGACGGTGTGTAGTGGCGGGTACTTTGAGTACCCCTATCGGTTCTCCCTTCTGTTCCAATCTCGTATTGTTCGTGGAAAGAAAGATTGTCGGTATGCCTCTGTGTAGGCTCTAATCTCTCTGATTTTATCCTCATGGTCTCTTCGCGAGATATATGTAGGAGGGAGGAATATACTGCTTGACCCCTCGGTGAAGATATGTTCTCGAAACTTCAACAAAAGCCCGTACCGAGCTACTGAGCGTCTCTCCTGCAAAATCTTCCACTGGAGTTTATCTATCATCTCCGTAACGCTTTCGCGATTACTAAATGATCCCGTAACGAAGCGCGCTGCTCTCCGTTGGATCTTCTCTATCTCTTCTATCAACCCCGTCGGGTACGGATTCCACACTGGTGAGCAATATTCAAGCAGTGGGCGAACAAGTGTACTGCATTTCCTTAGGATTCTTCCAATGAATCTCAGTCTGGCATCTGCTTTGCCGACAATCAACTTTATATGATCATTCCATTTTAAATCACTCCTAATGCCTACTCCCAGATAATTTATTAAATTAACTGCTTCCAGTTGCTGACCTGCTATATTGTAGCTAAATGATAAAGGATCTTTCTTTCTATGTATTCGCAGCACATTACACTTGTCTACATTGAGATTCAGTTGACATTCCCTGCACCATGCGTCAATTCGTTGCAGATTCTCCTACATTTCAGCACAATTTTCCATTGTTACAGCCTCTCGATATACCACAGCATCATCCTCAAAAGCCTCAGTGAACTTCCGATGTTATCCACAAGGTCATTTATGTATATTGTGAATAGCAACGGTCCTACGACACTCCCCTGCGGCACACCTGAAATCACTCTTACTTCGGAAGACTTCTCTCCACTGAGAATGACATGCTGCGTTCTGTTATCTAGGATCTCTTCAATCCAACCACACAATTGGTTTGATAGTCCATATGCTCATAAAACGACTGTGGGGAACTGTATCGAACGCCTTGCGGATGTCAAGAAACAAGGCATCTACCTGGGAACCCGTGTCTATGGCCCTCTTGAGTCTCGTGGACGAATAGCGCGAGCTGGGTTTCAACGAGAACATAGAAAATACTTAAACTTAACTAGAGTAAGGACATCACACATATCCATGCATGAAACAGGATTCGAACCTGCGACCGTAGCAGGTGCGCGGTTCCGGACTGCAACGCCTCTAGCGGCCGGCCCCCGCAATTACGCAGAAGTGCCACAACGCGACCTGGCATGTACTCGACTAATGTCTGAAGTAGTGCTGGAGGGAACTGACACCATGAATCCAGGAGATCTGTCCATAACTCCGTAAGAGTATGATGGTGTGCAAATCTTTTTTGAATAGCACGTTGCAAGGCATCCCAGATATGCTCAATAATGTTCATGTCTGGGAAGTTTGATGGCCAGCGGAAGTGTTTAAACTCAGAAGAGTGTTCCTGGAGCCACTCTGTATCAATTCTGGAAGTGTGTGGTGTCGCATTGTCCTGCTGGAATAACCCGAGTTCCTTCGAATGCACAATTGACATGAATGGATACAGGTAATGAGACAGCATGTTTACGTACGTCTCATCTGTCGTAGTCGTATCTAGACATATCAGGCGTTCCATATCACTCCAACTACACACACCCAACACCATTACAGAGCCTCCACCAGTTGGACAGTCCCCTGCTGACATGCAGGGTCCATGGAGTCATGAGGTTTTCTCCATACCCGTACACATCCATCCACTCGATGCCATTTCCAACGAGACTCGTCTGACAAGGCAACGTGTTTCCAGTCATCAACAGTCCTGTGTCAGTGTCGACGGCCCCAGGCGATGCGTAAGGCTTTGTGTCGTGCAGTCATCGAGAGAACACAAGTGGGCCTTCGCCTCTGAAAGTCCATATCTATGATGTTTCGTTGACTGGTTCGAACGCTGACACTTTCTCATGGCCCAGAATTGAAATCTGCAGTAATTTGGTGAAATGTTGCATTTCTGACACGTTGAACGATTCTCTACAGTCATCGTTGGTTCAGCTCTTGCAGGATCATTTTCCAGCCGCAGCGATGTCAGAGATTTGATGTTTTACCGGATTCCTGGTATTCACGGTACAGTCGTGAAATGGTCGTACGGAAAAATCCCTACTTCGTCGCTAGCTCGGAGATGATGTGTCCCATCGCTCGTGCGCCGACTATAACACCACGTTCATACCCTCTTAAATCTTGATAACCTACCATTGTCGTAACAGTAACCGATGTAACAACTGGGCTAGACACTTGTTCTGTTATAAAGGCGTTGCCGACCGCAGCGCCGTATTCTACCTGCTTACGTGAATACGCATGCCTACACCACTTTCTTTGGCGCTTCATTGTGTGTCGATGTTAATGAGATATATAATTAAAATGATAAGAATTGATGCCAGTAGACTTATCATGACACAGACTCTCAATTAGAATATGTGTATTTGTTACTGAATCATTAATGTAGGACTCGTGGTCCATTTGCAACTATGTTGAAGTGTGTAACTTGGTGCAGAGATCTTTGAGCGCTCATTGACTAAAGTATCATGAAGTTGGCAGATGTTGGTGGTGGGAAAGTTGCTCTTGGGAGCAGGAGGGACAGGAAAATAGGAGGAACGGTTCGGGACATTGATCGAGAAAGAGTTCTAGTTTCTGCCATGGAAAGAGTACAACAGGAGGATGTGACTTTACCTGTGTAGAGACACTCTGGATCGCTTATCGAATCTTGGTTACAGGCTTCTAAGTACGTGGTCGTGGAACCTACGAATTGAGTATACGTCGCTGCTTGATCTTTGTGGGGACTCCGTTATCTTTTGTGACTGACTAGATACTTCAAGGGCTGTTGATATATTTCCGTTTATCTTTATTAACTTATAAAAATACTTGTAGGGCCAACATTCAGTAGGAGTTTTGAACGTTACTGGATAAACTATCTGCTCTCGGAAGTGAAATCTGCAGTGTTGCCTATGTTTATTATAAATGTTTTTATGTTCATTAAGCTACAATTCACATAACTTACCTGCCCTCGCTTATTCGACTGCAGGATCATCTTTTAGTACATTATTTGCAAAAGCGGGGCGCGTAGTGGATGGTGTAGGCACGTCCCAACGACTTTTACGAGCCAAGCTTTATTCATAACCGCGTCACATTAAAAGTAGAGCAGTAAAGTAGCAACCTCTCCATCAGAGGCTCGAAGCAGCGTTCCTCAAAGAAGCAGACACACCTCAGTAGTGTGCGCCGACCAACGGGTTAAACCCGATGGACGGGAGAATGGTGTTCTGTGAACCACGCCCATTGAAATTTGCGCCAAGGAAAGTTCTTCTAATGCTCCTGTCCGATCTCCACAACTTACCAGGCAGGTAGAAGAACTTGAGGGCTGTGGTGTACTGATGAAGAGGTTTGGAGATCATAAAACAATACATTTTATTATCTGTAGGACGAATTCTCAAAAATTTTAGTTATGGTCGGACCTTTATAAACTACTGCGAAAAACAAAAGAAACAAATTAAGTCCATAGAATTTAAAAGTACCATCTCTTCTACTAGACAAAGCGTATCGGCACTTTACACTAAATAAAAAGGATATGGTCCATTCTCGTGGATCAGCATATGTATTACCGGTATGTAATGTACATGAATTTTCATACTAACTAGAAGGCCATGGTTACACACGTATATAAGTGACATAACTTGTACATCGGTTCTCTTTTCAGTTTTAGTGCTACATGGGTGCGTCCTCCACGTGTGATTGAAAAACAGAAAACAATTTTCTTTTAATTGCAGTGCTGCATGCCGTTGTCATTGTTTGCAAATGTAAGATAAATGAGCATTATAAACTTGTTTAATAAGTACGGCTGATGGACTTCATAAGGACGATATGTGCGTCAGAAAATAACTTCCGTAATAACAAAAATAAATGGCTCTGAGCATTATGGGACTTAACATCCGAGGTCTTCAGTCCCCTAGAACTTGGAACAACTTAAACCTAACTAACCTAAGGACATCACACACATCCGTGCCCGAGGCAGGATTCGAACCCGCGACCGTAGCGGTCGCGCGGTTCCAGACTGAAGCGCCTAGAACCGCTCGGCCACAACGGCCGGCTCCGTAATAACAAACCGAAAGAAATTTAAGGTGGCAATGTTTGACGATCTTTCAAGTTAGGATAGAGTTTGCACCGTAAAAGGAGGAAAAGCAGAATTTAAACTTTAAAGTACCTTAAACAGTTGCAACATGTGTGTGTAAGGAGCATATCGTAAAGCGTTATGACGATCATTAGTGGAAGCCTTCTTCTGGAAGCAGGATCTACGTGGTGCTGGTCATTCACTTGGCGGTGTTGACGCGACACGGACAGGGTGGCAGATGGTTGGCACGGAAACTCACTGCAGGTGCGTGACACGTTTCTGGTGGATGAAGGATCTCCAGGCACAGGTAGGTCGCGACGCGGTTAGGTAGATTCCAGAAGTACTTGGCACAAATTTCACTGAGCGTAGACTTCGCATATCCGGGCACAACACTTACTTTGAAGAGTACATCTCTAAGGGAGATCGCCATGTTCTGCTTAGGAAGTGGATACTGTAAATGGGGCGAACCTTCTTAGCAATCATGCCGACCCAGCAAAGCATTGTACCGTCCCTTAAGAACCATTGACAGGGCCTTTGTGACATCTTGCATCCCTTTCATCTCCTGCCATTACCGGTCTCCGTTCCACTGGCCCCTGCAAGATAGTTAATCTGCGCCTGAGCAACGGTTTGTAACATATTGCTTTCCATTTGTACTAGTAGATATATTTTTCCTCTGTCTCGTCAGTCAGTGAGTTTCATGGTCTAGAGTTCATCTGTACGATTAGTTGTAGTGATGTGAAATGACGCAGTTTATATTCGTATTTCACAGTCATGTAAATATAGCGACATTCTACGATTTACAATTTTTTTTTAATACAAATATTCATAAATAATTTTTACTCACCAACATTCACACATTACATAAACAGAAATTCTGCTGCGGAATTAAAGGATTTCTCAAGCGAAACAGTGTCGGTTTGCTTACAATCTTAACTTTGCTGTCAGACATTTTAAATTATTTGGTAAGTGATCGATAATTCTGATGGCAGCATTGTATACCCCTGTTCGTGCTACTCACAAAATCATTGTTTCTTATGGGACTGTCATTATATTCATCATTGTTCCTTTCGAATTGCACTGGTTTATTTACAACAAAATTTCATGAGCTCACCATAAAGAAACAACAGTCAAAATGCCTCCTCAAACATATGTTTACAAGATGACTGTGTGTGGGCACGACACGTTATTCTTACAGCACGTGTTTGAGAAACGAAAAAATTCAGTGGATTGGAAATAACAGCCAACCGGTTGCAAAATACAGATTTATTAAATCTCGACTTTGCTTTCGACAATTTTAAAACAGTCTTCTTCAGAAGGTACTGTACGTAGAATCACATCTTATCTATATCCGATGTGAGAGTCGTTAACTCTGTGTAGTACATATGCGTGTCATCCATGTAATCAACATTTAAAATACATTGTTTAAAAGTAGTGGCTCTGTAATATAGGGCTTTGCCTTAAGACTTTTTAAAATGCAAACTCCTACAATAGAGTGCTACTACTTTTAACATGTATTTTACGTGGTGATTAAGTGGACGTCAGACACATGTACTACACAGAATCAAGGACTCCCATATCGGATATCTATAATATGTGAATCTACGTATAATACCTCCTGAAGGAGAACTGTATTTTACAAGTGGCTGGCTGTTATTTTCAAGCCATTAAAACTTCTGTACACACAGTTGCTGTTGCCCAGCACGTTTAAAAACCGAAATATTCTTTGTTGAAAATGAGTAACACCAGAACATTTTTTCACACAGCAATTTGTGAATCGAAATACGAAAGTGAAGGTAACTCACTTTTTTGTCTCTCTTCAAGATTTAAACGATTCAAAATGCAAAAGTTGCCGAACTCAGGTGCTTTAGAAGTCTACAGATTTGATTTTCCCAGTTTAAATTCTAATTAATATGTATACATCACATGTTTTAAGTCCTACGTAGTTATTATTCCCTCACATTTATCATTGTTCTCGTATTTCTAGATATGTAGAACTGAAAAATGCTTCGTTTTGAAACTGAAAGTTAGCCCATTTGTCGAAAGCCACAGACTAACAGTATTACGACCGCTATTTACCATCCCTTATGTAGGTGTGTGCATAGACCGATTACAACAATAGAGTCATCTGACAAAAGAACAACTAACACTGCATGCTGTGAATTACACGAAATATCGTTTATGTAAAAAAAAAGTACACCGAAAACTGAGCGTCATATAACACCATACGCAATTTCTTCTTATTCATAATAATCTCTCCTACTTGCACCCGTCAGAGTATTAAGTACAACAGTTTCCATTCCTTTTGTTATACATGATAATATCCTTTCATTGGCTATACCCTCAGTTCCCCAAAACCTCAATTTAAGTAGCTAAATATTGTGATTCACACAATCAGGTGGCTTAGAGAAGTCACAGAAAATACCAGTTAGTACTATTTTATTATATTTTTCTTGTTCCTTGTTTTTTGTGTAAATTACTATAGAACTAGTGCTAGTAGATATATGTTTTGCCATTTCATGGGACTTCATGTAACGTCTGGTAATTGCTGTTACCTTTAAACAATGCTGCTAAAGTCGTGTTAAGGAAGAAATTCTTTTCAGATGTTTTTCTTTATCCTATAACTGTCACTCTATGCGGAATTAATTAAATATATGAAATCGCGGAAGAATTATTGTAACTTGCTTGAGGAGCAGAATAACACATTATTAAAACGAAATGCCGTAAACAATGTTTGAGCGTACCAGTAAGGTAGCGATAAACTGCTCACTATGGAATAGTTGCAGCCAAGTTGGAACTGTGGAGTCAGAAGTAAGATTGCGCAAGATTCTGACCTGCGACAGACCACCCTGCTGAGATGTCGCCACCAGAAGGAAACAGTTACGGAGTTATTTTAAAGGACAATTGGAAATATGGGTAAACAGTATAAAGGCTGACGGGAAGCGACACCGGACGATTGAACTAGTACTGATAACGTCAGAAGGTGATCACAACTGCAACATCAATTTTACTCATTTTTATTATTGTTGTTATTAACATATTCCATTGCATACATATCATGGTATACTTCATTATTATTTTTTGTTGTGGACACACTAAAATTCATGTTTTAGATCCATACATACTATATACATAAATGTACATATCTATGTACATTGACAGAAAAAAATAGTACTCCCTGTTAGACGTTTCCAAATCGCTCGAGTTTTGTTGTTGCAATAGTGCATATGGAGTCCATGAAATGGTTACGTTATATATCAATAGTACAAGCGGTTCTGATGTCTCAGGTATCACAGGCGCTCACTCTGGCATCCAGCCAATTGTACAGATGGCAAATATGGTGCTGCGATGCGCTATGCCTGCTCAACCTGTTTATGTAGTTCTGTAAGATCTGTTGGTTGATGAGTGGCGTGAGCCACATCTCATCCCATCATATCCGACATGTTCTCGATTGGAGACAAGTTTGGGGATCATGTTGGACAGGGAAGTTGCCGCACATCTTGCAAAATGGTTCAAATCGCTCTAAGCACTATGAGACTTAACATCTGAGATTATCAGTCCCCTAAACTTATAACTACTTAAACCTAACTAACCTAAGGACATCACACACATCCATGCTCGAGGCAGGATTCAAACCTGCGACCGTAGCAGCAGCGCGGTTCCGGACTGCAGTGCCTAGAACCGCTCGGCCACAACGACCGGCGCACATCTTGCAGAACATGTTCACTTTCACGGATATCACGTGGGTGAACATTATCCTGTTGAAGCAACACATCACCTTTCTGTCGCAAAAACGGAAAAACGACAGGTCTAACAACATTCTGCACTTACCGAGTGCTGGTTAGCGCCCCTCCAGACCGTATGGCATGGGATGGTCACAAACCACCATTACCTGCCTGCAGTCAGGATCTGCTTTTATCACTGAAAACAACGGCGCGTCGTTCCATCTTCCAAGTGATACTCTGACGGCACTATTCGAGCCATGCACGTCGATGCTGAGGCTTGAATGGAAGACGAGCTAGAGGTGTGCGTGCCTGTAGTCCCGCTGTTAAAAACCGGTTTGCAACAGTTCTCTGTGCTGTGGTAGCTGCACTATATGCGTCCGCCTGCTGAGCTTAGTGGTCACGTGTCTGCCCGGCATGCAGCTGGCCCGGGTTTGCTCCTCGGCCGGGTTGAAGATTTTCTCCGCTGGTGGACTGCGTGTTGTCTTCATCATCCTTTCATCATCATCACCGACACGAAAGTCGTCCTGTGTGGTGTCACCTGAACTAAGACTTGCAACCCGGCGGCCGAACTTCTGAGGATGGGGCCTCCCAGCCATCAATAACCACACGATCATTTCATATTTATTGTACTATCTGCTACTTCTACCCTTACAATACAACGACCCTGGTGGGCGTCTGTTCTGCGCGGATGTCCAGAACCTTGTCTAGGTGTGTGAGAATGTTCACGTGGCCACTGATATCATCATTATGTCCCACACGTGTTGCAATCCTTCCAAAGGACCATCCTGCCATCCGGAATGCCACGGTTTGACCCCTTCCAAACTGGATGAGTCGGCCATAGGAAGCACGAGTGAATCTCCATGGCATGATTGCCTGCTTGCTCCACACGCGTGCACCTCACTGAGCCTTCAGTCTGTGGGCATTCCCTGTTAAAGGGTAGACACAGATGGAGCTCTCGTAGCTATGTCACTCCGCTGTGTGTTGGCGGACGAACCTGAAACCATTATCAGTACATCTTTTATCCTTCAGTTGGCTTATGCTTTCATCGGATCAAAACTGATGTCCTTCCAGGTGTACTATGTTTTTTTTTTCCTGCAGTGTATATCTAATTATGTATGTTCCACGACTACTGCTATACTAGTGACCCGATTTCAATCAAACTTGTTACACGTATCACTTACTGTTTGAAAAGCATTGCTGTGGTGATAAGGACCAACTGCCTATGAGGGGAAAGGGGGAGAGGGAGAAGAAACATTGTAGCACACGACGCGCTAATTCCCATACTTCACTCATCCATTAATAGGGAATGGAAGCACGTAATGACTTCCAACGAACACTACACATAATTTCGAATTTTTATGAAATTTTTTCTCATTGCCTACCCTCACAAAATGAAGAAGGAAAAATTATTTGTCACTCACTACATTTTCACTGTTCATGCAATAAAGCTACCGTATGAAGGATGACACTTTAATTTATTACTTCTTTACTACTTAATGTATTCATGACTCATTTTGCTGGTAGTATTCACGTACATCACTGAATTTACCAGCAAGATTATTTCATTGTACACATAAATCAGGAGATACGACGTCAGAAACACTGAGCAGCTTGAAAATTAAACTGCAGGGCGAAATTTGCTAGAGATAGAGGTGAAATGTATACAGATACTGTAACCTCCTCACAAAATTCTTTCTCATTTAATGTAACCTCAAAAACAGAAAAATTCCTAAACCTCTCAACAGTAAAAAATATAATTATGTCGTTCACATTCAGTGTAACGTCCCAACAAAATAATTTCCGTCACCTGGTAATAATACAATGTAACTAACCTCTCAATTAAATTGTCGCTCATCTTTAATTTTTTCAATAATTGACTGTGAATTTAACCTGGTAAATTTTGGACGTCAGCAGTGCTGCGTCATGGCCCTGAAAGATCATTCTGAATAAAAAAGAGAAAAATTCTTACCTCAATGAAGTCGCCGGATAACGCTTATACATCTGCTCTTACAATAAATTTTTCTAGCACAGCCCTGTGCAATGCTGGCCGATAGATTTCTCATTTATGAAAGGGAAACAAATGATTTTTCTTTTGCAATAATCGGGATGATCATGGATGGGAGAAATTAGTAAATTCTTTAAATTGAAATGAATGGTTGTTAAAAGTTACTTTTTATGAGGAAGATTATTATTACGAGATTTTTAAAACATTTACATGGGACTTGAGATAACATTACTACATATGCGCGAGGCCGCTTTTTACCTTATACAATAATAATCAGGCTCCGGCATCGCTGCACCACGACCGGGCCAGCCAACACGATACACCAGACCAGACCAGACCAGAGCAGACTGCAGACTAGCAACAACTTACTGCTACAGCTACACAGTTCCTACTGCAGTCAACACTGTTCTCTGGTCAGAGACCTTGCATATCGCAGGCAGCGCATGAGCAATATTTCGAAATTACATCTGCTCGGACCTCTTACAATACGTTTGAAATACTTTAACGGTGTGTGAAATATATTAGACAAGAGCGTACACGGGCAAATCCATGGGTAAAAAGCGCATCGTACACTACTGGCCATTAAAATTTCTACATCAAAAAGAAATGCAGATGATAAACGGGTATTCATTGGACACATATATTATACTAGAACTAACATGTAATTACATTTTCATGCAATTTGGGAGCATAGATCCTGAGAAATCAGTACCAAGAACAACCACCTCTGGCCGTAATCACGACCTTGATACGCCTGGGCATTGAGTCAAACAGAGCTTGGATGGCGTGTACAGGTACAGCTGCCCATGCAGCTTCAACACGATACTGCAGTTCATCAAGAGTAGTGACTGGCGTATTGTGACGAGGCAGTTGCTCGGCCACCATTGACCAGACGTTTTCAATTGGTGAGAGATGTGGAGAATGTGCTGGCAAGGGCAGCAGTCGAACATTTTCTGTATCCAGAAAGGCCCGTACAGGACCCGCAACATGTGGTCGAGCACTATCCTGCTGAAATGTAGGGTTTCGCAGGGATCGAATGAAAGGTAGAGCCACGGGTCGCAACACATCTGAAATGTAACGTCCACTGTTCAAAGTGCCGTCAATGCGAACAAGAGGTGATCGTGACGTGTAACCAATGGCACCCCATACCATCACGCCGGGTGATACGCCAGTATGGCGATGACGAATACACGCTTCCAATGTGCGTTCACCGCGATGTCGCCAAACACGGATGCGACCATCATGATGCTGTAAACAGAACCTGGATTCTTCCGAAAAAATGACGTTTTGCCATTCGTGCACCCAGGTTCGTCGTTGAGTACACTATAGCAGGCGCTGCTGTCTGTGATACAGCGTCAAGGGTAACCGCAGCCGTGGTGTCCGAGCTGATAGTCCATGCTGCTGCAAACGTCGTCTAACTGTTCGTGCACATGGTTGTTGTCTTGCAAACGTCCCCATCTGCTGACTCAAGGATCAAGACGTGGCTGCACGATCCGTTACATCCATGCGGATAAGATGCGTGTCATTTCGACTGCTAGGCATATGAAGCCGTTGGGATCCAGCACGGCATTCAGTATTACCCTCCTGAACCCACCGATTCCATATTCTGCTAACAGTCATTGGATCTCGACCAACGCGAGCAGCAATGTCGTCACACGATAAACCGCAATCCCGATAGGCTACAATCCGACCTTTATCAAAATCGGAAACGTGATGGTACGCATTTCTCCTCCTTACACGAGGCATCACAACAACGTTTCACCAGGCAACGCCGGTCAACTGCTGTTTGTGTACGAGAAATCGGTTGGAAACTTTCCTCATGTCCGCACGTTGTAGGTGTCGCCACCGGCGCCAACCTTGTTTGAATGATCTGAAAAGCCAATCATTCGCATATCACAGCATCTTCTTCCTGTCGCTGAAATCTCGCGTCTGTAGCACGTCATCTTCGTGGTGTAGAATTTTAATGGCCAGCAGTGTAAGTCTCTGGAACGATTTCGATCAAATTTGGTTCATCTATTAATTATGATCTGGAAAGAAATACTGCCGGGACATGAACAACCAGCCTCCTATTGGAATGTAAGTGATAAAGTGGAGAGAGAAGATGAGGAAAACAGGCAGGGAGGGGGGGGGGGTGTCAATGAGGAGATGGACACAGGTGGTGGAGGACATCGACAGAGAAGGGGAGGGTAAGTGGACAGAAACAAGGCGGAGAAGGAAGTTGATGGGGGGGGGGGGGAGAGGGTAGGAGCAGCTGAACTAACAGAAGACTACGAAATTGTTAAGGCTTTCGTGGCCACTTGTTGACAAACTGCCAATTGGCTTCTGTCTCGGGTTCTTCAGCCGACGTTCATTTAATGATTTTTCTGACGTTTCGCCAGCACGAGTGGCTAGCATTGTCAAAGCTTCACCCTCCATTGCCGGTGGTGAACTGGAGCCGAGCTCGCGGGCGCAGACTATATGTACCTGGCGCGCCAACGTCCGAGGGCTTCTCCGCGGTCATTTCCGGTGCGGTTCTCCTCTTGCTACCTGCGACGGTCGTTCGCTGCAGTACGGGAAGCCAGAATCCGTTGACCTTAAGGCTTTCCTCTTTCTTGTTCAAACTTTTCGCGTGTTTTTGTATTTCTACAGCTTCTCTGAACAAGCGCGTGTGATAATGCTTCTCTACAGCCAGAACTTCCGTGTCGGCGAATTTTATTACGTGGTCGGTCCCATTCAGTACGTGCTCTGCCACGGCCGATTTCTCCACCTGCCCCAACCTGCAATGTCGCTTATGCTCTTTGATCCTGGTGTTGATGGATCGTCCAGTCATTCCGACATAAACTTTTCCGCATGCGCAGGGTATACGGTATATTCCCGACATTGCAAGTGGGTCTATTTTCTCCTTCGCCGATCTAAGACACTCTTTGATCTTCCTTGTCGGTTTGAAAATCGTCTTTACGCCATGTTTGCGCAATATACGGCCGATTCTGTCCGTCACTCTGGGAATGTATGGCAGAAAGGCCGTACCCGACATTTCTTTTTCTGGTTCCTTACTTCGCCGAGTGTTTGGCTGTGTTACACTTCTAATATAATTTGTGGTGTACCCATTGCTCCTCAGGACAGTTTCCAGGTTTTGCATTTCTCGTTTGTTGTGTTGCAGTTCACATATTCGTCCTGCTCTCGTTCCGAGCGTACTAATCATGCCTCTTTTTGGCTCGGGTGATGGTTTGACAGTTTGTGCAGGTATCGGTCCGTGTGTGTCGGTTTTCGATACACGCTGTGTCCCAGGGTTTCGCCGTCCCTTGTGACCAGCACATCTAGAAATGGCAGTTTCTTGTCCTTTTCTACTTCCATGGTAAATGTTAGGTTGGCATGGATGCTGTTCAAGTGTCTTAGGAAGTCACCGAGCTGTTCTTCACCATGGCTCCACACCACGAAAGTATCATCGACGTACCTGTACCACACCTTAGGTTTGCAAGTCGCCGAGTCCAGTGCGTGTGCTTCGAATTGTTCCATGAAGAAGTTGGCCACCACTGGACTGAGAGGACTACCCATGGCGACGCCTTCCAGCTGTTCGTAGAAATCGCCATTCCACGTGAAATAGCTCGTGGTGAGACATGCATGGAAGAGCTTTCTGATGTCCTGCGGGAAAATGGAACCGATGTGCTCCAGAGCATCACTGAGTGGCACTTTCGTAAATAACGAAACAACATCAAAGCTGACCAAGATGTCGCTTGGTGCAAGTTTCAGTATCTTCAGCTTCTCAATGAAATGTCCTGAGTCCTTAATGTATGTGTCGGTCTTCCCCACGTGTGGCTGGAGCAGAGAGGCCAAGTGTTTTGCCAGTTTATATGTCGGTGATCCAGGAGCGCTAACGATCGGTCTCAGTGGTACGTTGTTCTTATGGATCTTGGGTAATCCATACAGCCGAGGTGGTAGGGCTTCTGTGTTGCGCAGGTTTCTCTGTATGTCCGCCGGCAGAGAAGACGCCTTGATTAATCGATTCGTATTCCATGTGATACGCTGCGTCGGATCTGCGCTTAGTTTTCGGTAAGTCGTCGGAACTAATAGGTCTCGGATCTTTTGCTCATACTCTCCGGTCTTCATTACGACGGTCGCATTCCCCTTATCGGCAGGCAGTATCAATATATTCTTTTCGGCGTTGAGATTCTTAATGGCTTGTACCTCTCCTTTCTTTAGGTTGCAAGCTGGTGGATTTGCTCGGCGCAGTATCCTGGCTATTTCCGTGCGTATTTCCTCTGCCCTTTCACAAGGAAGGGTCCGAATGGCTGCTTCGGTGTTGGCAATGATATCCTCCATAGGTATAGTTCTCGGGGTGATAGCGATATTCTCTCCTTTTTGAAGAACAGACACTTCCTCTTCGGTCAATTGTCGTTCAGTGAGGTTGACCACTGTGTGTGACATGTCGGGAATCGCCTTGTCGGTCTGCTTCCGGCACCTTTCAAACTTTTTCTTCTGTCGCTCGGTGCAGCGCTCGAGTTCGTTCTGCATGCTCCTGTGAGTGATGCTGTCGATCTTGTCCCAGTCGTCTCGATCCATTCTGCTACTTAGTTGATAGAAAATGTCCAGAAGCTCCTGATCCGTCCTTGCCAAGTCTCTCCGTGTTGTATGTATTAGCTCACGAAGAAAAGCTCGTTCCATTCTGTCGTAGATACGATGTGCTTGGGCGGTGGTGAATAGGCACTTACATCTCAAGAACTTCGGTGTAGCACATTCATCTCGGCACCGTGACAGAAAGGCGAGAGAGGACATCAGTCGCGCTTTCTTCTTCCGTCGTTGGTCAAGGCGTCGGTACAATCTGCAAATCTCCTCCCCGTAGAGGCGTAATACGAAATTGTTAAGGCTTTCTTGGCCACTTGTTGACAAACTGCCAATTGGCTTCTGTCTCGGGTTCTTCGGCCGACGTTCATTTAATGATTTTTCTGACGTTTCGCCAGCACGAGTGGCTGGCATTGTCAAAGCTTCACCCTCCATTGCCGGTGGTGAACTGGAGCCGAGCTCGCGGGCGCAGACTATATGTACCTGGCGCGCCAACGTCCGAGGGCTTCTCCGCGGTCATTTCCGGTGCGGTTCTCCTCTTGCTACCTGCGACGGTCGTTCGCTGCAGTACGGGAAGCCAGGATCCGTTGACCTTATGGCTTTCCCCTTTCTTGTTCAAACTGTTCGCGTGTTTTTGTATTTCTACAGCTTCTCTGAACAAGCGCGTGTGATAATGCTTCTCTACAGCCAGAACTTCCGTGTCGGCGAATTTTATTACGTGGTCGGTCTCATTCAGTGCGTGCTCTGCCACGGCCGATTTCTCCACCTGCCCCAACCTGCAATGTCGCTTATGCTCTTTGATCCTGGTGTTGATGGATCGTCCAGTCATTCCGACATAAACTTTTCCGCATGCGCAGGGTATACGGTATATTCCCGACATTGCAAGTGGGTCTCTTTTCTCCTTCGCCGATCTAAGACACTCTTTGATCTTCCTTGTCGGTTTGAAAATCGTCTTTACGCCATGTTTGCGCAATATACGGCCGATTCTGTCCGTCACTCTGGGAATGTATGGCAGAAAGGCCGTACCCGACATTTCTTTTTCTGGTTCCTTACTTCGTCGAGTGTTTGGCTGTGTTACACTTCTAATATAATTTGTGGAGTACCCATTGCTCCTCAGGACAGTTTCCAGGTGTGTATCGAAAACCGACACACACGGACCGATACCTGCACAAACTGTCAAACCACCACCCGAGCCAGAAAAGAGGCATGATTAGTACGTTCGTAACAAGAGCAGGACGAATATGTGAGCCGCAACACCTCAAACGAGAAATGCAACACCTGGAAACTGTCCTGAGGAGCAATGGGTACTCCACAAATTATATTACTCGGCGAAGTAAGGAACCAGAAAAAGAAATGTCGGGTACGACCTTTCTGCCATACATTCCCAGAGTGACGGACAGAATCGGCCGTATATTGCGCAAACATGGCGTAAAGACGATTTTCAAACCGACAAGGAAGATCAAAGATTGTCTTAGATCGGCGAAGGAGAAAAGAGACCCACTTGCAATGTCGGGAATATACCGTATACCCTGCGCATGCGGAAAATTTTATGTCGGAATGACTGGACGATTCATCAACACCAGGATCAAAGAGCATAAGCGACATTGCAGGTTGGGGCAGGTGGAGACATCGGCCGTGGCAGAGCACGCACTGATTGGGACCGACCACGTAATAAAATTCGCCGACACGGAAGTTCTGGCTGTAGAGAAGCATTATCACACGCGCTTGTTCAGAGAAGCTGTAGAAATACAAAAACACGCGAAAAGTTTGAACAAGAAAGAGGAAAGCCTTAAGGTCAACGGATTCTGGCTTCCCGTACTGCAGCGAACGACCGTCGCAGGTAGCAAGAGGAGAACCGCACCGGAAATGACCGCGGAGAAGCCCTCGGACGTTGGCGCGCCAGGTACATATAGTCTGCGCCCGCGAGCTCGGCTCCAGTTCACCACCGGCAATGGAGGGTGAAGCTTTGACAATGCCAGCCACTCGTGCTGGCGAAACGTCAGAAAAATCATTAAATGAACGTCGGCCGAAGAACCCGAGACAGAAGCCAATTGGCAGTTTGTTAACAGAAGACTGGAATAGGTACATGCCCACGCGATGCTGGTACTCAGTGCTGGTATTAGATGATTTCTCTTAACTTTAGCAGCCAGGTATGGCTTAGAAGAGTCATTCAGGGTTATTCAGGAGGCGTTTGACTTTTCATCTAGGCGTGCAGAGTTTGTGTGACTAGCAAGGTAGATGGGAGTCTCTTGTGGTTAACTGCGGTGAGACAGTCGGTGTAAATGAAAATTCTTTATTATGCTAATAATCTTGAACAGCTACAGGTTTACATCCACGTTCGGGGAGGGGCCTGGTGTCGAGCAGTATACTTATCAATGCTGACGCACCGGAAGCTGAGACGGTAGAGGCAGTTGCAGCCCAACGGCTCTGCTGATAGCAGGTGGTAAACAGGCAGACGTTTCTGGCATGGTGGCCCAATGTTGCAGTGATGTGGCAAATAGTGGTGTTCACGAGGGTGACGAATCCGAGACAGATTGATGAGGCATTGGGGCTGGTGCATTGGACCCCGGTAGCGAGGACTCTGGAGTACCCCTGTTCGTATCGCGGACCTTCAGGTTGAGCAGGATCCCCAGCAGGCTGACTCGTCGAGACGGTGCCAGTATGAAGGCGACCCGTTGTCTAGACTGCCAGACAATGGACGTTGGTTTGAAGCCTGCTATAATTACGATGTATCCGTCAGAAGTGTTGGCAACCCCGCGATAGAGGCCAACACATGACAGGCGTTGATGCATAGCCCTTCAGCGACAATTACCTGCTCGGCTGAGGAGGGAAAATAAATATATTGCCACCGTAAGCCCTTTAATGCGGAAGATATTGCGCGCATACTTCAGTGCCGTTGCGACTTCTTGGGCGCTGGTATCTTCCTGGAGAACTGGGTTGCAATTCAGGTTGCTGGTAGTCCCGCTCAGTGCTATATGGACTGGCTGTGGCTCACATCCTGGATACGGCACAGTGCTCCTGTCTTGGCCTGTGTCGTTACATAACTACGGTTACTGCCATAAAATTAATATAGTATTTGTTTTCCTATTGGTCACAAATTAATACAGTTGGAAGATACTGAATCACAGAATTTGTATAAGTATTTTAATAAGAGTCGTAGTGTTCAAATCGTCTTTAATGGTTGTTGGTGAATAACTCAACCATTCACGCATACTTTTAACATGCCCTTTATTTCAGAGCGATTACCTATTTCAGGCATTCATATCCATCGTCAGATGGCCAAGTTCTTCAGTTACATAATTGTTTTGATCAGAGACACACGTCAGCTCCAGCACTACACAATAATATTTGAATAATTATCGCCACTCTCATGTCGTTTCGATAGTAAAAAAATATATTAATATACCTGTCTTCGTTTAGAAATAAGGTGAAACAGTGTTTTACACTTACGTACGTTCCAGTGGAAGATGCACAGTCTTGCTGTTTTTTATGCTTTAACACAACGTGTAAGCTGTTGCATTGTAAACACGACATGCAATATAAATAATCACTTTGGCACGTAAAACACTCTTTATAGTATTCCTCACGTCAGTTTGAGCTTCTGACAGGTGCTTAACATTCAATATTTATGTTTACAAAGTGAATAGCATCCATTTATTTCTTATTCATTCATTTATTTCTTATCTAATAAATATTTAAACTAAGTGTAGGTATTACACATCAGTAAAGGATTGTCCAAGGTCGTATGCAGTTAACGTTTACTTGTCAGAAACTTCCTGTCGGATTAAAACTGTGTGCAGCACTGAGAATCGAACTCTGGACCTTTTGCCTTCCCCCCGGGCAAGTGCTCTACCGACTGAGCTACCGAAGCACCACTCATCACCTGTACGCACAACTTCAGTTCTGCCAGTACCTTGTCTCCTACCTTCCAAACTCCACAGAAGCTCTTCTGTGAAGGTCCTGAGTTCGAGTCTCGGTACTGCACACGGTTTTAATTTACCAGGAAGTTCAATATTAGCGCACGCTCCGCTGCAGAGTGAAAATCTCATTCGGTTTACTTGTCAGTTCAACGCAAATAAGTAAAACAACGCGAATCGTCCTTCCAAACTTCACAGAAGCTCTTCTGTGAAGGTCCTGAGTTCGAGTCTCGGTCCTGCACACAGTTTTAATTTACCAGGAAGTTCAATATCAGCGCACGCTCCGCTGCAGAGTGAAAATCTCATTCGGTTTACTTGTCAGTTCAATGCAAATAAGTAAAACAACGCGAATCGTCCTTCCAAACATCACAGAAGCTTTTCTGTGAAGGTCCTGAGTTCGAGTCTCGGTCCTGCACACAGTTTTAATTTACCAGGAAGTTCAATATCAGCGCACGCTCCGCTGCAGAGTGAAAATCTCATTCGGTTTACTTGTCAGTTCAATGCAAATAAGTAAAACAACGCGAATCGTCCTTCCAAACTTCACAGAAGCTCTTCTGTGAAGGTCCTGAGTTCGAGTCTCGGTCCTGCACACAGTTTTAATTTACCAGGAAGTTCAATATCAGCGCACACTCCGCTGCAGAGTGAAAATCTCATTCGGTTTACTTGTCAGTTCAATGCAAATAAGTAAAACAACGCGAAACGTCCTTCCTGATTGCTGGTCTAAATTCAGTACAGATGAATTTCACCAACGACTAATGACTGATAAATCAATAGATTAGTTAGTCTAGGTCTACGTTCAAACACATGTAAATTGATACAGAGAAGGAATCACGCAGATCACAGTCACTAAACTAGTTACGATCGGGATAATAATTCCTAAGTCCGATTAGCACTGGCACTTAATGACAAAAGTTGAATGTCATTTCATCGTGTAATGACTGATGACAGAACACACTGCACAGTGTAAATTCTACACAGGAATACCAGCCTCGGAGCGCCGGTGACACAGGACGCCAAGTCAGAGTATACGAAATTCCTTGCCCGACGTCTGGCTATTCGTAGCTGCTACGGTGTGATATCCTCGTTGTCGGGCTGCTTGTGGAATCGTTTTGTGTAGATCATGGAAGTCACTGTCTCAGAAATGTAGGCAGTGGCTTAGCGAACTGAACTGGCTAAGAGCGACCGGCCACCGTAGTAAATAAACGTCTGATGAAGTGACATCATGTCAATGCCTGGAGAAGACGTGGTTGGCAGATGCAAAGTAATTCTCCATATTGTGGCGCTATTGTCTGGAACGCGCGCCACTGATCTCAAGGCCGGCAGCCCACGTGGCGAAACTAGCACCGAATGATACGTGGCGCCACCTGGAGTCCTTCTTCAAAACAGACCGTATGTTTTGGACACAATTTGGCTTATTCTGATGGGTCTGCCAAAGGAATGCCCCTGTGGAGCAGGTGCGCAGGTAACGTGTCGGCAATCTCTGTAATGCGGGTGGTAGTGGGCGCAGGCGAAGACGTTACATACCACAGAAAAGTACAAGGTGCAACAAGTTAATACCAGTAACAGCTTTTACTCGAACAACGAACTTATTGTTAATGTACTATAGCGCAAGTTCTTTCAGGATTCTTTTAATAACAAGCGACAGTGGAAATTCTATCAAAATATTATAAATCCGTCAGACTGCATGGTACGAATTATTCATAATGTGCACACACATATCTATACACACTGAAGAGCCAAATCAACTGGTACACTTGCTTAATATCGAGTAGGGCCCTCGCGACAACACAAAAATGCCACAAAACGTCGTGGCATGGATTCGACTAATGTCTGAAGTAGTGCTGGAGGGAACTGATACCCTGAATTCTGCAGGGCTGTCCATAAATCCGTAAGAGTACTAGGGGGTGGAGATCTCTTCTGAACAGCACGTTGCAAGGCATCCAAAATATGTTCAATAACGTTTATGTCTGGGGAGTTTGGTGTCCAGCGGAAGTATTTAAACTCAGAAGAGTGTTTCTGGAGCCACTCTGTAGCAATTGTGGACGTGTGGGGTGTCGCATAGTCACGCTGGAATGGCCCAAGTCCGTCGAAATGCACAGTGGACATAAATGGATGCAGGTGATCAGACAGACGTCTTACGTACATGTCACATGTCAGTGTCGTATCTAGACGTATCAGGGGTCATATATCACTCCAACTGCACAAGCCCCACACCATTACAGAGTTTCCGCCAGCTTGAACAGTCCCCCGCTGCTATTCAGGGTTCATGGATTCATGAGGTTGTCTCTATACACTTCTACTCCATTCGCTCAATACAATTTGAAACGGGACTCGTCCGACCAGGCAACATGTTCCCAGCCATCAACAGCACAATGTCGGTGGCGACGGGCCCAGGCGAGGCGTAAAGCTTTGTGTCTGCAGTCATCAAGCGTACACAAGTGGGCCTTCGGCTCCGAAAGCCCATATCGACGATGTTTCGTTGAATGGTTCGCACGCTGACACTTGTTGATAGTCCAGCATTGAAATCTGCAGCTATTTGCGGAAGGGTTGTACTTCTGTCACGTCGTACGATTCTCTTCAGTCGTCTTTGGTCTCGTTCTTGTAGGATCACTTTACGCCCGCAGCGATGTCGGAGATTTGATGTTTTCCCTGTTCCCTGATGTTCACGGTACACTTGTGAAATGGTAGTACGGGAAAATCCCCACCTTATCGCTACCTCTTGCGTCGACTATAGCATCACGTTCAAACTCACTCAAATCTTGATAACCTGTCATTATAGAAGCAGTAACCAACATAACAACTGCGCTAGACACTTATCATATACAGGCATTGCCGACCGCAGCGCCGTATTCTGCTGTTTACATCTCTCTGTATTTGAATACGCGTGCCTACACAAATTTCTTTGGCACTTCAGTGTATGTACACACACATATCTATACGTATGTAAAGAACTTTTGATGATCGAATTGTTAATAAAGGGGAGGGTTGTAGGAGGTCAGCACATTTGCTTAGTATTAGAGTTTAGATTTAATTAACTTCATACTGACACTAGAAACTGCTTATTTGAAATATAAATATATTTAAGCTGTACTAAGTATATGTTTTAGAAAGTGTTAAAAATTTTAAAAAATTGTTATTGGGGTGTTGTTTTGGTGCCTACTTTTTGTATTAATTTTGGTTTCTGTTCGTTTTCTTTTATACATAGTTACTGTTTGTTTTGATTCGCTATAGTGCAAGTGTTTTTTAACGCCGTGAGGATATTGTTGTTAATGTTCCGTGTTAAGTTTAACGTATGTGAACAGCTCAAGGAAATGATGTAGAAAGTGCTTATTACCTAGTTCCAGTTGCTCATTTAGAATATATTGTGGTAAACTACTGGCGTGAATGTGTAACTGTAGTTATTCTAATAGGTCCATATCCTTGCCCTTGTTGGTTGTAAGTAATATCTGAAATTTGTCTTGAATGATAGAAGCAAGTGTCCATGTTGATCCGCGAGAGTATGACTGCAGATTTAATCGTATATTTTAGTGTAAAGTCTTCCATGGTTCACGGTATCCGATGTTAAAGCTTCTGCCAGTCTGGTCGAGTTAAAGGGCGGGGCAGTTGCCACATACATTGTTGTAACTTCCTGATCATTCAGGGCCTGGACTGGTCGTTTTGGCGATGTGTATTGTGTTGTGCTGCACAGTGTTATTGATGCGAGACTTATATGAACCCTTATCGGAAAATATCTGCTAGGAAAGGAAAGCAGGAAAATATTTTTTCTACTGGTGGTTGTGAATCTGCTTAAGGTAATTTTATGTCTTTAATTTTATGATAAAGACTGTCAATTATTTGTATCTTATGTCCATTATTTTTAACTATTCTTTTGACAGTATTGCTTTCTTTCTCTTTGGCAGATAATGAAACAAAACAATAAACAAACCGGAAAGGGTGGACATCTTCTAAATATTGCAAATAGCGACCAGCAAAGTTTGCATCTTTTTATATAGGGACAAGAGCTTAAGCGCTGACACAAAAAAGGGGAAGACCCAGCTGCCATTGCTGAAGAACTACTCCAATATGCGAGCGCTGCTGCTGCGAGGAGAACTGTGCGATAAACCGTGTGGGTTTAGTTGCCACTTATCTGAGGAATCATCTAGCAACGTAGAATTTTCACTTAAAAGTAAACTCTAACTTCACTGTTAGAGTCTCCCAAAGCAAAGAATAACACGCTCTTGACATTTTGCCACAAAACTGCCACAGAAAATATCTCCATCCTATCAGTGACTATGCTCCTACTGTCACGGCATCAGATAGAAGTAATCTACAATATTATAACAGTGTACAGTCATGCTCAAAAGTATCCGAACGACCTGAATTGCATTTCGCCTGATTCTAATGCAACCCACATAGCGCATCTGTCTAGCAGGTCCTCTAATTGCCCCTCGGTACAGTCGTTTGACTATTGAAAATGGTTCCAACAAGTCACCACTAGAAAACACTGCTCTGTATCGCAATAACTCAAGATGTAAAGTAATACCCAGGTACTACAGACATCAGGGAACATCTTATCACAAGTAGGACGGTTCTTCAGGCCTGTAAGCTCACATTTATTGCAATAAATGACATACATGAAATGTTACCACTCTCATTATTACGTCAGATAGGTAATTCACGTAGTAAGTTCGTCGTATTCATGATTTCCTCTTCAAAATAACATACCGTACTTATGATTTGAAACAAAATGACATTAAAAATATAAGTTATTCGCGAGCAGCTAGTTGAGAATATGTATGAACTTCAAATGACACGACGAACCGTCTCGATCTGCATATGGATTCAAACCCAGGTCATGCAGACTAAGCAAAGACTTCGTGACTGACGGAAACTAACAGTCATTCCTGACTAGGCATACAGAGGGTGATATACCACGATTTTAGACAGTATCGGTTAGCAAATATCAACTTTAAATTACATAAAGTAAACATTTTTAACGGGCACGAATTCCTACCCAACATCTATTTTCCCTGTTAACGAACTACGGGAGATGTTAAATATTGCTTCTTCACAAGTAACTTACTTGAAATGCCGTGAGGTAAAGCTTTGTGTTGGACGGGGATTCGAACCCAGAACCTAATAGGATTGTCGTCGAAGTGCAATCGACTGTGACATATAGGATTTTCTCGGCAGTAGCTAGATGTTTTAACTGAAATGACGAGAAGAAACATTAATTTTTTCTCTCCCAGGACTCCAACCTGGCACCTATCGCTGTTATATTGTAGAGAAAACGAACGTTTAAAATGGGTTTGTTACACCAGCAGCGACATGTGAGCATGTTTGAACTAGAAATAATATGACGAATAGTTCAGTGCTTACTGGGAATCGAGCCCCACACATATCGTTGTTGACTGCACACAAAGAGACGTCAGCTACCGAATTTTTCTCCACCAGCAGCTCGGCATAACATCCTTGAATTTACAACGATTTCGCAAACAGTTCTGTGTCTCATTAGGACTCAAAAACTTCAGATACCGTTAGTGTGGACAACGAATGAAAATTCATTAAAAATCAAAATTATTACCCACCAGCAGATAGGTGTTCTCATGCTAGAGCTTGATAATACATAATGAAAGCTTTAGTGCCGGGCCAGGATTCGAACCCTTTCACGCGCAATATGTGGAGTTGTTGAGGAATTTGCAGTTTTGAACAAACAAAAAATTGCAGTCGAGCTGTATTGTCACGAAGGGATCGAATTTCACGTTAAGGACGGTCCGAGTTGCATTCCCAGATCAGAACCAATTTTATCGACATACAGAAGCTCAAATAAAAGATGGAATAAGTGTCCTGTGACCCTGCATAGCGTTTGTTTCGTCACTAGAAATAAATAACTAGTATAAGAAAGGTTACTGTTGATAGAGTTTCTACGTGTCGCGACTCCTGACTTTATTGTGGTTCAACCTAACGTCTGCTTGGTAGAGGAGGAATATCATGTTTAACATGAATGTCAGACCACAATGCCATTATACCTTCTTCACTTGGCGTAGCCAGAAGAGAACAGAATCTGTCTCTCCTTATCAAAAATCATAAGCAGAAGTTGGAATCGAACCCAGACCATAAGTATATTAATCTAGCATCACTCCAACAGACCTCCAAATTCTATTCTCTGTCACTCACTTTTCTATCGTAACAATGTTGCGCCACACTGGATGAGAATTCTGACACACAGAGTCCCTGTAGTGGTTTGCAGCATGTTCAGTACATTCATGTACTTGGTTGACCGAATCGCCATGGACTAGCTGCCTCTGATACTCAGTGGATACATTCGACTCAATTTTGTAATCACCGAAATTAAATCACGTAACTGACACCTACACAGAACTGCCAACAGTGTAGGATGCAGAAATTTACACAGGAAGTGCTTCTTTCGACTTGAGCTACTCTATTGCGCTATCTGTTTGTTAAAAACGTCGTGCAGTGCAAAAGAAAAGCTGTAACTGTCTGTCTCTCAGAAGTCTAGATCCGGCCATATGCATTATCTCACAGCACTGTGCAATGCACAAGTTCTGGAGGAATTGTTGTTGAGTTCTGGAGGTGTTGTAGCTATGTGTCAGTTAGTAGCGTAACGGTAAGCGTCACGCACTGTTGCTGAGACGTCGCGTGTTTTGGTACAATCACTGCTACATTTTTTAAAACGCCCTACTGCTGTCTGCTGAAGTTATTGATCTAATGGAACTTTGAACATAATTCCCTTTACTTGTCAACCCAAAATAGTCGCATGTGGAAAAAGGGCTAACTTCTGCAACATTTTGTTGTTTTCGGGTTTAATAGATGTCTAGGCTGCAGATGCTTCTCGAAACTTTTGTATTATGTATGGGGAGAGCGCATCGTGCCAAAATACGTCAGAAAAATATTTTCTACATTAGCTGTCGTGTGGCAGTGGCATTTTATTCTTCATAAAACGTTGTTTGGCAGCTTTAACTCAGAACAAGTTTCCTACATGTATGTAATCAATAAAGTGCATGTGCATTGTTAGACTGTTATAGATAACATGAGAGAATTCGCATATATCGTTGATGATTAATTTCTCTCTCATGTTAACTAATGTTTTAACAACACTAAAAGAAACCGTACGAAAATAGTGCACTGTATTATAAGAAATGAAATAAAACTTTCCACGATAACCTTACGACTAAAGTCTGTTTCAATAAAACTGAGTATCTGTACACAAGCGTGACTCTATCGGCACGAATTAGTAAAATACTAATCGCTTATATTCTCTGTGTGCCTAGTCAGTAATGACTGTTAGTTTTCGTCAGTCACGAAGTCTTTGCTTAGCCTGCATGACCTGGGTTTGAATCCATATGCAGATCGAGACGGTTCATCGTGTCATTTGAAGTTCATACATATTCTCAACTAGCTGCTCGCGAATAACTTATATTTTTAATGTCATTTTGTGTTAAATAATAAGTACGGTATGTTATTTTGAAGAGGAAATCATGAATACGTCGAACTTACTACGTGAATTACCTATCTGTCGTAATAATGAGAGTGGTAACGTTTCATGTACGTCATTTATTGCAATAAATGTGAGCTTACAAGCCTGAAGAACCGTCTTACTTGTGATAAGATGTTCCCTGATGTTTGTAGTACCTTGGTATTACTTTACATCTTGAGTTATTGCGATACAGAGCAGTGTTTTCTAGTGGTGACTTGTTGGAACCATTTTCAATAGTCAAACGACTGTACCGAGGGGCAATTAGAGGACCTGCTAGACAGATGCGCTATGTGGGTTGCATTAGAATCAGGCGAAATGCAATTCAGGTCGTTCGGATACTTTTGAGCACGACTGTACATGTAGTTTAGATTAATATCACTGTCAATGGTAAACTGGTTTTACTTGTTGACTTTAACGATCGTGTTAGGACAGATAATGAAGCAATGGGGCATCGCGGCATAGAAAAACGTTATATTGACGGAAACGAGCTCCTTTTACTGGTTCTGTTGGCGATGAATTCAAAATTCGTATTACAAACAGGGTCTACGGGATTCTTGAAAGAGAGGAAGCTCTTTGGAGACATCGTCACTCAGAGCAGTAGAACGTGGCAGGTTATAGTATTTTAGACAGTCCAGATATTGAGATATTTTATTAAGTAGGATCCTGGGTGGGACTGACATTTGAACTGCCTACAGTTTAACTGTATGTAAAATAACACTGACTTGTAGATCACGACACAGATCACAGGTTTCTTCAGAAGCTGGTAGTGGTGTTAAATTTGGTGCCGAGTTCAGTATTGACGAGCCTCGTTTAGTTGACACGTGAATTAAAGAGAAACGACATTCTTATGGCGAGACGATACACAGCGCTGCATGTGAAGTGGTTAGTAGGTACCACTGCGCAGGTTAAGATATTCTGGCTCGGAAATACGTAAATTCATTGATGTGCATTAAAAAGGATAGTGAGTGTATAGCGCCGAGAAATTATTAAACTAAACCTGAAGTCTGAGTTACGGAACTGAAAACCAGTGAAGAACAATGATAACTGTTGAATTCTGACATCTAGCTGAGAAGACGTTAGATAGGTTTGCTTCTCTGATATTACTAGAACCGCATTTGGATCAAGAACTTAATGCACATATACAGGGTGTTTGAGGAGGAAAGGTCAATATTTTAAACAGTGATAGTATAAGTGATTCTGAACAAAAAATGATATATGAACATAGATCCGGAAATGCTTCGTTAGGGAGGTATGGGCATTGAATGGAGCTTTAATTCTGCAAAACTGATGTGCACAACGTGAACGTATATGCAATACAACTGGACCGTAACGTGATTTTCTTGAAAATAATGTTACAGAGAAGTGCAGTTATGTTACAGATTTTTACATAATATTTATTTACTTTACATTTAGTACAAAATGCATTACAACATGCATGTTACATGTATTCAGTTCAAAAAGACGTACCACGTCTTTTACAAACGGCTTTCAAACTTATCGTACAAATGTTGTACAGTTCACAGAACAGGTTTGAATATTCCTCCATGAACGTCAATGCACTTTTGTGCTCTAAGGATAACATGTTGCGTTGCCTGTTCAGTTCTCTGTGTTTGGTTCCTAATAAATTCAGCAGCATGCATGACGCAACGAAGCAGTTCATCTCGTGTATTCACATTAACTTTGTGCACTTCTGATTTCATCGAACCCCATGAACAGAAATCTAAAGGTGTAAGGTCAGGTGATCTTGGAGGTCAGTTAATATTACCGCCACGGCCAGTCCACCGATTAGAGTAGGTGCGGTTGAGATGGTCCCTCACACGTAAGATAACATGTGGAGGGGCTCCGTCATGTTGAACGTACATCCGGTTCGCTTAGCTGAAGGAACGTCTTCCAGTAGTTCCACAAATGAATTGTCCAAAAAAATTCAGGTACCTCTCTCCTGTCCATCACTGATTGATAATAGTCCGCATCTCGTGGTCGTGCGGTAGCGTTCTCGCTTCCCACGCCCGGGTTCCCGGGTTCGATTCCCGGCGGGGTCAGGGATTTTCTCTGCCTCGTGATGACTGGCTGTTGTGTGCTGTCCTTAGGTTAGTTAGGTTTAAGTAGTTCTAAGTTCTAGGGGACTGATGACCATAGATGTTAAGTCCCATAGTGCTCAGAGCCATTTTGAACTGATTGATAATAAATGGTCCTATCAAAATGTTACGGATCATGCCGCACCAAACATTTATGGCAAAATGAACTTGGAAATTGCTATCCACTGAAGTGTCTGTATTTTACCGTGACCATCGATGATTATTGCGTGTGTTGTTTATTCCATGTCGTGAAAACTGGGCTTCGTCAACGAATAGTATGTATGGAAGCAAATGACTATTCTCAATTACCCAGTGACAGAATTGAAGTCGTTGGGCATTGTCGCCATCGTGGAGATTTTGGACACGCTGTGTGTGAAATAGATACAGGTTTTCCGTATGTAATGTTTCCCATACTCGTGTCTGTACGCAGGGACATTCTTCGTATGCTCGTACCGGGACTTCGCTCAACACTTACTATAATTTCTTCCTGTTCTTGCAAAATTTGTTGACATGCACGCTCGGATGAAAAATTTCTATTTGGAAGAGAGCCTGTTGCACGCAAAGTGATAAACACTTTGGTAAACACCCTGCGATCAGGTAATCGTCGAGCCGGAAAGCACCTCTGGTATTATTCTCTTGCAGTGGTAGCACTATCGTCACAGAAATCATAAACAGACACCATATCTACGTATTCCTCATTACTGTAGAAGTGTGGCTTTGTTAGCAGCGCTCGTACGAAGTCAGTTAACACCATACGCTGCACAATTAACCGATCCGTCGCCGGTACACTACATAATGCGGCTTACACGGCACAACTGCGCAAACAGTGGGTGATGTGCTACGTACTACGTACGTCACATGACCCTAATACGTGGCAGGTTGCATAGCGCAAACATGGCATATAACTGTGCATTGTTTACAAGAAAATCTCATTACGGTCCAGTTGTATTGCGTATACGTTCATGTTGTTCACATCAATTTTGCAGAATTAAAGTTCCTTTCAACACCAGTACCTCCCTAACGAAGCATTTGCAGACCTATGTTCATATAACATCTTTTGTTCAGAATTAAGTATACTAGCACTGTTTAAAATACTGACTTTTCCTCTCCGAACAACCTGTATTTTCACATCATAGGAATAGGCGTTACATGGAACAGAGAGGTTCTGTGTCACGGTGGGCTCTTTATCTTAGCCACATGCTAAATCTGTGCACAGAAGAACCTGTATTTGTTCGTTCATTACCCATCACTCCTACAGAATTACCGTTAGATGGGTCTAAAAACTTTGGGAATTTCATCAAGTACCACTGCGGATAAAAAATGCTGCGAAACCTGGCGTATATAGATTGTAGAATTCAGAGCCTAGGTTATATTTTATCTAAAGAGACATCCGGGTTTGCCCTTAGGTCCATCATCATATCCACAGGGTGTTACAAAAAGATACGGCCAAACTTTCAGGAAACATTCCTCACACACAAATAAAGAAAAGATGTTATGTGGACATGTGCCCGGAAACGCTTAATTTCCATGTTAGAGCTCATTTTAGTTTCGTCAGTATGTACTGTACGTCCTCAATTCACCACCAGTTGGCCCAATTGAAGGAAGGTAATGCTGACTACGGTACTTGTGTTGACATGCGACTCATTGCTCTACACTAGTAGCATCAAGCACATCAGTACGTAGCATCAACAGGTTAGTGTTCACCACGAACGTGGTTTTGCAGTCAGTGCAATGTTTACAAATGCGGAGTTGGCAGATGCCCATTTGATGTATGGATTAGCAAGGGGCAATAGCCGTGGCGCGGTACGTTTGTATCGAGACAGATTTCCAGAACGAAGGTGTCCCGACAGGAAGACGTTCGAAGCAATTGATCGGCGTCTTAGGGAGCACGGAACATTCCAGCCTATGACTCGCGACTGGGGAAGACCTAGAACGACGAGGACACCTGCAATGGACGAGGCAATTCTTCGTGCAGTTGACGATAACCCTAATGCCAGCGTCAGAGAAGTTGCTGCTGTACAATGTAACGTTGACCACGTCACTGTATGGAGAGTGCTACGGGAGAACCAGTTGTTTCCGTACCATGTACAGCGTGTGCAGGCACTATCAGCAGCTGATTGGCCTCCACGGGTGCACTTCTGCGAAAGGTTCATCCAACGATGTGTCAATCCTCATTTCAGTGCAAATGTTCTCTTTACCGATGAGGCTTCATTCCAACGTGATCAAATTGTAAATTTTCACAATCAACATGTGTGGGCTGACGAGAATCCGCACGCACTTGTGCAATCACGTCATCAACACAGATTTTCTGTGAACGTTTGGGCAGGCATTGTTGGTGATGTCTTGATTGGGCCCCATGTTCTTCCACCTACGCTCAATGGAACACGTTATCATGATTTCATACGGGATACTCTACCTGTGCTGCTAGAACATGCGCCTTTACAAGTACGTCACAACATGTTGTTCATGAATAATGGAGCTCCTGCACATTTCAGTCGAAGTGTTCGTACGCTTCTCAACAACAGATTCGGTGACCGATGGATTGGTAGAGGTGGACCAATTCCATGGCCTCCACGCTCTCCTGACCTCAACCCTCTTGACTTTCATTTATGGGGCATTTGAAAGCTCTTGTCTACGCAACCCCGGTACCAAATGTAGAGACTCTTCGTGCTCGTATTGTGGACGGTTGTGATACAATACGCCATTCTCCAGGGCTGCATCAGCGCATGAGAGATTCCATGCGACGGAGGGTGGATGTATGTATCCTCGCTAACGGAGGACATTTTGAACATTTCCTGTAACAAAGTGTTTGAAGTCACGCTGGTACGTTCTGTCGCTGTGTGTTTCCATTCCATGATTAATGTGATTTGAAGAGAAGTAATAAAATGAGCTCTAGCATGGAAAGTAAGCGTTTCCGGACACATGACCACATAACATATTTCCTTACTTTGTGAGTGAGGAATGTTTCCTGAAAGTTTGGCCGTACCTTTTTGTAACACCCTGTATAAGAGGAAAATAAAAGGAAAGCTATTTCAGAATTTTCTAAGCACGAACCTGTAACATACAAACTGAAAAAAAACGTAAGCTTATTGATTATAAGGCAGTGACACAGAAAACGCTTAGTGCTTAACTAAAATGGTTTAACTCAATTAATGAAAGGATAGAAATTCCAAACCTCGACGCTAGTGGCAAGCGCGGTTACAAATCTAAGTAGCAATTACCCATTACTGAAATGTTTCTTATGTGGTTAATGGGCTCTGTTAATATTGAGAATACGTTTCCTGATCATTCAATTGAAAACAAGGGAGACTCAAATCTACCAGCTACAGAACTGGAGAATCATGACGTAAAAACTGGTGCTACAGACGGTTTCGTGGGACTTTCTGAGTGTCTTGTCCGAAAACTACTTCGAGCAGATAGAGAACGGACTTATGAGAGTAACGTCTCGGACTTCTCAACAACAAATAGCCCTGTACTTTTAGGATAACCTAACGTAGAGGAGAGCGTCAGTGATCAGAAAGCTGATGCTGCATCAATGACTGTGGATGTTGTGAGCTACGACATGAAACGTAGAAAAATAGTTTTGCTTGTAGAGAATGGTAAGAAACTAATTGCAGAGCATCTGAGTAGTCAAGATCAAATATTCAGTTCTGAGGACAATGTGAAGCGTGAATGGATGCAATGCAAAACCATCGTTAAATACGCCTTGAACGAAAATGTTCCGATGAAGGTTTTAAGGTATTCCAAAGAAACAGTCATCCCAGATCGCTAATGTTGTTCATTTTTATGGTACGGTAACCGGTTTCAGTCGCATGTAGACCATCTTCATCCCAGCAATGTCTCTACTGTCGACACGTGAGCCGATGCGCGGAGACGTTGTAAGTGCAAGGAGCAGCAGCATTTGCTATTTGGGTCAAGTGATTTTTGCTACATCACGATACAGAATCGCTGGGGTCCCAATTACGAATTCAAAAATTTATGAAGTCTTAATGGATGGGAAAGGTCCACCGTGATTTATCAGCCGTATTAAGAAGTTGTTCCGGAAGCAAAGACAGTTTCATCACAGATTTAAGCAAAGTCAAAACATAGCTGACAAGCAATAGCTGAACGAAGCGGAGATGAGCGTAAGGAGAGCGGCGAGGGAAGCGTTCAATGATTTTGAAACTAAAATTATGCCAGTCACGCTAATTAGAAACTCTAAGCTGTTTCGCTCTTACGTAAAATCAGAAAGCTGATCGAAATCATATATTCAGTTCCCAGTCAAAATACTGACACCGTCTGTCAGCAGGTGGTGACATTTTGACATCAGCAATGGCCCTCCCGTCATGGAAACAAGCTTTGGCTTATTAATCCTCTCCCAGCGGCTTAGACGACCTCCTCTCGCCCTCTCGACGCGGGAAGATCCTTTTAACTACGTTGCATATTAAGCACTGTCGTTTTAGCCATCGCCATTTGTTAAGTGGTGCACACCCACCACTTTCTGAGCATTGCGCTCAACTTTTGACGGCCCGCCATTTCCTGACGGATTGCGCGTTTTTTAACCGCTTATGTTCTCGTTTGTGTTTGCCGTCTGAGTTATCGGCCGTTTTAGCGAACGACCAGCGGGATATCGATCACGTTTTACTTTTTATCCGTCGTAGCAATATGGCAAAGGTCATTTAATTTTGAGTTCTGGACCTCCGTTTCTCTATGGCGTATTTTACTCCCTTTCTCCACGTCTTTGTTTTTAGCTGTCTTCTGTCGATTGGGATGGACGTGTAGTCGTTTTTATTTCCTCTCTTGTCTTCGTGTTCTACAGTTGTCACATGGGCGTGTATGAACCTAGTTGTTTTTGCACTCTAAAACAAAACAAAACAACAGAAACCGAAACGGGAGGTGAGAAGAAGAAGGCCGAAATACTGAATTCGCTCTTCTGAAACTGTTTCACCACGAAATACAATAATACTTGATACGTGGTATTTACTGGTAGTAAGGAAAATGTGGAAGGGACGACCCACTAGTGTAACTTCCTTTTCTCACAACCCGTTTATTTAAAAAAATATAATCATAATTTGTTTTCTTTACAAATTAACAAATTTGTGAAGTGAATAAGCTTTTACAAGAGAAATCAAAACAAGAACAACTTGACAACAATTACAAGGACCCAGACCTGCAGCGAACCCGTTGTCGGGTGAAACAGTGGTGTTTACTTCCACGCTGGACACAGTTGCTTTTATTAAATACCCTTCTGCAACATATGAAAACATATAAGTAATACTGATAACAAGAGTGTTCCAATTACTCAAACAGATGACGTAATTTTATTTTAAGTTTGGAAACTGTATGTCGACAGATTCGGGATTAAGATGCGCGCCTGTGCTTAAAGGTTAAAAAAATTAGGAAATAATTACGATAATGATAACCCTTGCTTCAAAGCGAGCAACCCTTTCATTTCAATCAGCAACCAAAGTGCGACTGGATCCTAACCTATCCCTTTGAACAATCTTATTCTGACTAAATCTCTGGTGTCAGTTGGCTGTTAATATGTCAAAACTTAAATTGCTTCTCAGTTACGAAGGCCGCTCTGAAGGAACGTTGTAAAACATTACGAATGTGCACTTATTACAAGAGAACTCACTCGGCGGAACCACAAGATCCAGTTAAAAATACACCAATAATGACCAGGTCTTTCTAAGGCAGGAACGTACAGCTTAGCACAACAGCGAGTTCAGATTATCTCAAATAAAATTACAATCAATGAGTTGAACCGGTTAACATATAAATCAAACCACAAGACCCCTGATTGTTTAAAGTAACCTGTGCCTTGGTACAATAGTTCCGATTGTATTTCCGACCAGGAGCTGATTCATTAAAACATTAATGATCGGATATAAACTAGGAAGGAAGGGCAATATAAGATCTGAATCAAATTTCAAACGACAACTAGTGTCTAGTATAACACTACGGCCTACATTAACGACCAAAGAGCCGACCGAGTAAAGCTCTGAGGGTCGCGTACAACCAGAAAATAATTAGGACGTCGGGTACACAATGACACCAATCACGACGAGGATTACAGAATGTTACTCCCCTTTATCATCAAGCAGGTCCATGCATCCGCGGTGCGTCGCAGCGATTACTGACAAGGGAACCTCCCCATCGCACCCCCCTCAGATTTAATTATAAGTTGGCACAGTGGACAGGCCTTGGAAAACTGAACACAGATCAATCGAGAAAACACGAAGAAGTTGTGTGGAACAAAAAAAAAAAAAGCAAAATATACAAACTGAGTAGTCCATGCGCAATACAGGTAACATCAAGGAGAATATGTGTTCAGGAGCGCCGTGGTCCCGTGGTTAGCGTGAGCAATTGCGGAACGAGGGGTCCTTGGTTCAAGTCTTCCCTCGGTGAAAAGTTTTATTTTCTATTTTCAGACAGTTATCAAAGTTCAGGCACTCACACATAATTAACTTCGTTCTCCAAAATTCCAGGACATGTTCAGATTTGCTTGAACATATGCAGGATATGACGGTCTACACACGGAAAAATTTGAAAACGTTAAAAACATATGTTTTGACAGACCACAGGGAAAACTGTGCGGCTGTGAAACTGTTGCATTCATTTGTTGCAGTTTATGTGACAAATCCTTATGTTCTCATCACTTTTTTTAGAGTGATTATCACATCCACAAGAAAACCTAAATCGGGCAAGGTAGAAGAATCTTTTTACCCATTCGCCAAGTGTACTAGTTAGGTGGGTCGACAACATATTCCTGTCATGTAACGCACATGCTGTCACCAGTGTCATATAGAATTTATCGGACTTGTTTTACTGTGGAGGAACCGTGGTTGACCTATGGCCTTGCGATCAAATGTTTTCGGTTCTCATTAGAGAGGCACGTCCTTTCGTCTACTAATCGCACAGTATTGCGGTGCGGTCGCAAAATACAGGCACTAAACTTATTACAGTGAACGGAGATGTCAATGAACGAACGGACAGATCATATCTTTGTGAAAATAAAGAATGTGAAATTTTTGCTCAAGGAAAACTTGAACCAAGGACCTCCCGTTCCGCGAATGCTCACGCTAACCACGGGCCTCCTGAGCTCACATTCTCTTTGATGTTGCCTATCTTCCGCATGGACTACTCAGTTTGTATATTTTGCATATTTTTTTCATAGTTCCACACAACTTCTTCCTGTTTTCTCGATTGATCTGTGTTCAGTTTTTCAAGGCCTATCCACTGTGCCACCTTATAATCAAATCTGAGGGGGGTACGATGGGGAGGTTCCCTTGTGAGTGGTGCCGTTGAAAGCCAGGTAGAAGAGTGCAGCCAGGCCACGAGCGGTCGTTCGACACGAATGTTGCCAACCAACCGACGGGATGTCGGCCTGCTGCTTGTAGTCGACGCTGACCCCGGTGAAGTACTCCGGTGTCTTCGCTCTGCGCAGGCCCTCTCTGCGCAGCTCGTGGCTTCGGCCGCTCGGACCTCGTGACCATCTCTTGTCGCGACTCTACCGCCAATCCCCGAACTTGGTGCCTCTCTCTCGGGCCAGCGAACCCGTATATATATCGGCAAGCAATGAGCTTCTGAGTACGTAACGTACAGATACCAACTCCTCCTCATAGATATTGGCCAGAGGGATGGTCGGTACTACCCTTCAGCTAGTGGCGCCAGACGGAACACTCTACTAACTTAATGGCGCCACGACTCAATACGGTCCCTCGTTCTAATCATGTACGAATGTCGAAATGGCTGTTATTGAGGTAAGTGATTGCGGAATAGAAAAGGCATCAGCACCGGGTGAGATACCAGTATGATTCTACAGAGATTATGCGAAAGAACTTGTTCCCCTTCTAGCAGCAACTCATCGTAGGTAGTAGAGTCCTGCATGACCGAGTACGCGAGGACGAAACACGAGTTGGGGCGAGCACACCCTAACTGGGTAGGCTGCCCGCACTAGTTCTAGTGACCGAACATAGACGCCGTGACCGAATGTAGCACGCATCTTCAAACACATTACACGTGTCATTATCCGTGTGAGACTGCAGCCAGTAAGGGCTTCTCATTTGTGGTGTGTCTCTCTCTGTAATCATACAGCGCGAGGAAGCCAGTGCAGTAAGACCTAAGATTGAAACCAATGTTTACACATTGAAGGAACGGGAAGGTCTAAAAAACCAAGTATGGGGTGAATTTCTGTTGGTTGTAGACGAAAACAGTGCGTCTACTGGGTACGTATCGTGCATAAACTGCTCCACATTATTGTGTTTCCAGTCGGGAACCCCTCATTTAAAGAAACACAGTTGCAGGAAACCTCACAAAGATACAGCTCCTTCAGGGATACCGGCAGTATTAAAAAATAGTATTACAGCAAAATGTGTTGCAATGTGTGCTAAAGATATGAGACCTTTCAATGCTATTTCACGTAAAGGTTTCTGAGAACTAGGCCAAGAATTAACACATCTAGGTGCGCATTATGGAGAAGTTAACGTGGCAGAAGTCATGCCACATCCCTCTACTATAAGCAGACATGACAAAGAACAAGCTGATGCAATGCGAAGAAGCATAATGCCTTCTATTATTGCGGAAGTTATTAATAAAACAAGTGCTGCGACAGTTGATATGTGGACTGATTCGCATAATCAGGCGCACTGTTTGACACTTAAAACACATTACATTATCACAGATTGGTCTCCTGTGAACAATGTTTTATTTACAACAAAATTCCCTGACGTGAAGAAGACGGGAGTAAATATTATGAAAGAAATTGAAGAGAGGATGGCTGATTGGGACATTTCGCCAGACATGTTGCACAGTTTTGTTTTTGTCACCGACCAGGTTGCTAATGTAACAAAGGCTTTGTAAAATCACGAAAGGATACCTTGTGCTGCAAATTCTATAAACACAGCACTTAGCCATATTTTCGATGAAGATAACTTCTTGTTAAATCATGCCCCGAACATCGCATCAACAATAAATACTGCAAAATGCATTGTGAGGTACATTAAGAAAGGTGGCCTCTGCTCGTCTTTGAAATCATCGTCGGAACAAGAGGTCTGCACATCCTGGAACAGCTTTTACGCTATGCTGGAATCCTTACACACTCAGTATAACAAAGTTGCTGCTTTGCTGGCGGAAAAGGACTCCGCTTACAGATTTCAAGGATATGATAATGAGCTTGCAAGAGAAATTGCGCATTTCCTGAGACCATTTAAAGAGGCCACAGATGAATTAGAAGGCGGAAAAGAACCGACAATCCAGTTAGTTCTTCTTTGGTTTCACAAACAGCAACGAATTTGCAGTGTCAATGACACTGACTGTCATGTGAGTAATTGCTGCAGTTAAAAGCACTGTTTCGTTATAATACGCGATAGATTTATAATTAACTAGCGTAATCGATGTGTACTAACAGCTATGTACTTTTTAAGACGAGGTACAAAGGATTAAAAATCGAGCCTTGACTTTCGTTTGTGAAAAGACTGTGATCATTTCCAGACATAAAATTGCTACGTCTCCTATCCGCGATTGTATTGAAATATCATTTTACTTTCCAAGTGCTTTATGAATTTAGCTGTATCACATACTCGTTCTTGGAAATGTTACTTTTATATTAAAAGAGAGAGAGACAGAGATAAATACATTGTGTGTGTGTGTATGTGTGAGAGAGAGGGGGGGGGGTTGGATTTGTACAGTACAGTGCAGCGAGGTGAGACGTCAGCGGTGACCGGTCATGCTCGGTTATCCGCGTGTCCGGAGTCCGGACATCAGACATGGGGCGAGTACGTGACCGAGCCGAGTCGTGTGGGGCCGGTCACGAGCTGCTCGGTGCCCCCTCAACAGGCGAGCCGTGACCGGTCAAACACTGAGCTTTGCAGCACTCTAGTAGGTAGCTGTAGCACGGAAGATGACATAGCGACTGGAAAAAAGCGGAGGTCATTCCCGTTTCCAAGAAGGGTCGTAGGACAGATGCACATAATGATAGGCCATATCTTTGATGTCGGTTTGGTTTGTGCTCATACGTTATGACGGTTCTGAAGAAGGAAAATCTACTTTATAAAATCAACACGGACTGCGCAAACAGAGATCTTGCGAAACTCAGCTCGCTCTGTTCCTCAATGAGATCCGTAGCGTTGTAGAAACGGACCTCTGGTTGATGCCGTGTTCCTTGACTACAGAAAGTTGACGCAGCTTCGCGATGTCGTTTCGTGAAAACTTACGAGCAATACCAGATTTGTGACTGCAGAAAGAACTCAGCACGACGCTGTTTACGAAACAACATCGACACATATAAGGGTACTTTCAGGAGCACCCCAAGGAAGTGTGATAAGTGATAAGACCGATACTGTTTACAGTATATGCAAATGACGGAGTGTGGAACATCGGACGCACCGTGAGGCTTTTTGCAGATGACGCGATTGTGTATTAAAACGCAGGGAACTTCAAGGTGATCTGCAGAAGATTAGAGAATGGTGCAAGTACTGCTGACGTTGAATGTAAATAAATGTAGCATAATGCGCATGCACAGAAGGAAAAAATCGAATGCAGCGCTATTACACTGTTGGTGACAAATTGTCGAAAAATTTAACTGCCGAAAAATATATAAAAGTAACCAACCAGAGCGATGTAAAGTGGACAAAACAAAGAGTAGAGATAGCAGATGCCAAACAGATTCATAGTAAAAATCTTAAGGAAATGTAATTCATCCAGGAAAAAAGTGGCTCTCAAAAGACTTCGTCGACCAGTTCTTGTGTACTGCTAATTATATTGGGGCTCTTACCAGGTTCTATTAACAGAAGAGATAGAGAATATCCAACGGAATCGTTTAGTTGACGCGAGAGCGTTACGAATATGCCCAACAAACTCCAGAGGGAGAAATTACTAAGGAGCTAATACGGAGATTCACCGACAATCATTCCACCCAAGCTCCATTCACGAATGGAACAGGAAATGAGAGTGTGAGTGTGGGGGGTGGGGGTGGCGGGGGATGCCAGACAATGGCAATGGAAGTACTCCACACCAGATACCGTAAGGTGATTTGCCTAGTACAGATGCAGATGCTGATTTAAATGACTGCGCGACTTCTATTTTGCCACCTTACAAGGCAATAAACTTACTTGCTTTTTCCGCTTATATATAATAGGTTCACTTTCTTATGTCACAAATTCTGAAACACCTTTATTTTCATTTTTATATTATTATGATGGACGTAGAGCCGAAACCCGTTATCTGTTCATATGAAACAATTTATGACCAAGACTGTGAATTCTACCATCTACAGTATTTAAATATGAGGAATACCACTGTTCTGACGGTCAAACCGACGTTACTTTGTGCACTAGTTTAGACAGTTTGTCATCAGGAACTATACAAATACGAAGGAATTGATATTAATGCTCAATTTTATAGAAATGATATTCAGACTGTGCGCTGCAGGATTTGCGTGGCTTGTCGTTACGCGCCAGTACTGGTATCGCGACGTAGGTTGGAAACACAAGTATTATGTGGATTACAGTTGCTGACACTCGGCGTAGGTCTGGACAAGGTGAGTGGAGCTTTACTCGTAAAGCTGTTTTTTCAAAGCAACAATAAGCCCTGCTCTTCGTAAATATCGACGCATTGAAGGAACACGGAGAACTCTTCTTTCCGCACCGGGGTTGAAGAACATGTTTCGGAAGTTCTAATTAATTGAAGATTTGGGAACTGCTCCGGGGAGCGGCCGATAACAAATTGCACCACAAATTGTTGTAGAAGTTACTGGTGACATGGCTGAGAATTTTGGACGCAGTGTGGTGTCTTCAAGCAGTGCATAAGCTACGTCACGACAACTGAACATTCCGCGGTCCACCGTTCGCAAACTACTGCAAACAACTGTGAAAAGATATCTCTAGTGAGTTTACAGGCTGTTTTGGATGCAGACAGTCGTCACACTGAGCAATGTTTGTAACCTGTAACGTAAACATGGTACGCAATTAACAAATGTTATTCTGTCATATGAAAACTGAAATGTGTTTCTTCTAATAGTTTACTCGATATTTCACTTCTGCATGTCCTTACAACTGTTTCCACATAGTTTCACTGGCCTACGATCATTCATTTTTCCTAGGGAATGTCCCAAGTAGCGAAAATTAGTTATAACCGCCCAGTTAAATGAGTTAATGTGTTAAATATTTGACTTTAAGGATGTAAACGACAAAAAGTTTAGAAAAGTTTGAAATTGTGTTTGAAGTCTTTTGGAAGTCGCTAACTGCTCTCATTCTCAGATACTGGATAAATATAGTCTGAGTATTTGCGCGCCGTCTGGTATGCTGCCTCGAGACAAACACATTTTCTGACTGTAATACTTGTCCTAATGCGTTCAATTCTTAGCATAGGATTATACCTCTTAACGAGTAGATTATGACAGCACTTTAAATTTTTAAATTCGGTCACTAACTACGCGAAGCACTGAAGATCATATTTTTGTTGCTCCTGGAAACCATAGGTAGGCAACAGGCAACTGGGATTGGGTCCCGGGATAGCAGTTTAGAAATATATAAGGGGAGTTCAGTAAGTAATGCAACACATCTTTTCCTCAGCCAATTTCTGTACAAAAATGCGGAAGTAGTTGTGAGATATCGTGAAATATTCCCGCTTCAACCCCTATAGTTTCGTGAAATTCTGATAGCTGGTGGTGCTATATGTAGCATTCAAAATGGCGCAAAATGGCATCTTTAACAGAAGTGTATTCCAAGCAGAAAGATGTCATTGAACTTCTTTTGGTGGAAAACTAGAGCATCGCAGGTACTCATACGCGCTTGTAGAATTTCTATGGAGACCTGTCAGTGAACAAAAGCACGGTGAATCTTTGGGCGAGTGGTCTGTCATTATCGCAACAAGGTCGCGCAAACCTATCCGATCTCCCGCGTGATGGCCGGCAGTAAAAACGTCTGACTCTTGCATTGTTGGAACTTTCAGACACTGTCATTCGAGGTCACCGACGGATCACAGTCAACCACGTCGCTGCACAACTGGACGCCTTTGTTGGTCGTGCTGACACACACACACACACACCAGTTGGGATATTCAGAAGTGTGTGCCCAGATCTTGCATTGTGCGACTTCCATTTGTTTGGCCCAACTTCACGGGGAATATCAATGTGTGACGGGGAGGTTATTGGCTCTGATGTCGACCAGTAAGTGATATCATGCGGGCATACTGGCCATTCCAGTAAGGTATCGTAAGGCCGTCGCAAGGAAAGGAGATTACATTGAAAAAAAAAACGGTATGGTAGCCAAACGAGCTGGGCATTATGTCATTTATTGGAACCCTGAATAAACCCAACCAGATTTCACAAAAAAAAATGATTTGCATTACTTATTGAACGCCCTCGTCATAGTCTCGCGAAAGAAGATGAATGCTAATTACCAGGAACTTATACGAAAGGTGAATTGAAGTAAAATATTTGAGGATGAAAATGAAACGGAAAATGTTTAATATTCTGCATGGTGGATCGTGGTGTAATTTGTACAGCGACGAAGTTTCATATGCGACGTACTGCTCACAGTTCATGGTAAATCACAGTTGTATTCCTGCTTTCGTGCAGCCCGCAATCTGGCAGTCGTGAATTCGATATTAGCCAGCGGCCCAGAATTCACTATAAAACAATCCATCGTACGACTGGGTGCCGCTACAAAGTCACAGATCGTGCCTGCATTCCTCGCCCCGCTTTTCGCGTGGGAAAAAAGCAGGAGGTGTAGCCGCCGGGTGTCTCGTGCCGACATTTAAATCGCGACGTGCTGCTGCCTTCTCAAAGAATCTATCGTTATTCAAGGAGATGGCGCCAAGAAAACTGGGAAGCCTCTGCTGCATTCAGACTGCTCGCCCGTGTGACATGTAAGGCCTCCTGCAGAGCTTTGTTGCCATCCAGGTTTTATGTACCACATGAAGATAGATGACGCGTGGAAATGATGGAGGCTACCCATTGTGCTTTCTATACGTTAGGGCGAAAGCTGAAAAACTGTGAGAGGTGCTGTAGAATCGTGGAGAAATGGTAAAAATGCTAGAAACTTCAATTGCCAGTCACAGCCTGCTGCGTTCAAAGGTGCAGAAGACAGGAAACTGAATGATTATAAACCCTGAATACAGAATTAATGCGGTATTCATTTCCTAACACTTTCGTTGCATAATCGCCCGAGTAATCTTGTCATGGTCAGTTAGAGGAATCTTTATTGGAATGTCTAATTCAGTGTCCCTCGTTCTTTGATTAAAACCCGATGGGGACAAACTGTTACGGAGTGCGGCCGCAACGTTCTCACAGCAATATTAACGCTGTCGCGGCTGCTGGTCCCCGACGGAGAGTATCACGGGCAACATTAAAGTAGAAGTAATTTCTTATCCTGGTGTGGGGTTTGCGTTTTTCACAAAAGGTCTTAAGTTCAGGGTTTGAGCTCAGCAACTGCTTAAATTTTGAAAGAAATTTATCAGCAATGGCGGCCAAGGACTTCCTGTACGAGGTGCATTCAAGTTCTAAGGCCTCCGATTTTTTTTTTATAATTGACTACTCACCCGAAATCGATGAAACTGGCGTTACTTCTCGACGTAATCGCCCTCCAGACGTACACATTTTTCACAACGCTGATGCCATGATTCGATGGCAGCGGTGAAGGCTTCTTTAGGAGTCTGTTTTGACCACTGGAAAATTGCTGAGGCAATAGCAGCACGGCTGGTGAATGTGCGGCCACGGAGAGTGTCTTTCATTGTTGGAAAAAGCCAAAAGTCACTAGGAGCCACGTCAGGTGAGTAGGGAGCATGAGGAATCACTTCAAAGTTGTTATCACGAAGAAACTGTTGCGTAACGTTAGCTCGATGTGCGGGTGCGTTGTCTTGGTGAAACAGCACACGTGCAGCCCTTCCCGGACGTTTTTGTTGCAGTGCAGGAAGGAATTTGTTCTTCAAAACATTTTCGTAGGATGCACCTGTTACCGTAGTGCCCTTTGGAACGCAATGGTTAAGGATTACGCCCTCGCTGTCCCAGAACATGGACACCATTTTTTCAGCACTGGCGGTTACCCGAAATTTTTTTGGTGGCGGTGAATCTGTGTGCCTCCATTGAGCTGACTGGTACTTTGTTTCTCGATTGAAAAATGGCATCCACGTCTCATCCACTGTCACAAGCGACGAAAAGAAAGTCCCATTCCTGCTGTCGTTGCGCGTCAACATTGCTTGGCAACATGCCACATGGGCAGCCTTGTGGTCATCCGTCAGCATTTGTGGCACCCACCTGGATGACGCTTTTCGCATTTTCAGGTCGTCATGCAGGATTGTGTGCACAGAACCCACAGAAATGCCAACTCTGGAGGCGATCTGTTCAACATTCATTCGGCGATCCCCCAAAACAATTCTCTCCACTTTCTCGATCATGTCGTCAGGCCGGTTTGTGCGAGCCCGAGGTTGTTTCGGTTTGTTGTCACACGATGTTCTGCCTTCATTAAACTGTTGCAACCACGAACGCACTTTCGACACATCCATAACTCAATCACCACATGTCTCCTTCAACTGTCGATGAATTTCAATTGGTTTCACACTACACAAATTCAGAAATTTAATGATTGCACACTGTTCAAGTAAGGAAAACGTCGCCATTTTAAGTATTTAAAACAGTTCTCACTCTCGCCGCTGGCGGTAAAATTCCATGTGCCGTACGGTGCTGCCATCTCTGGGACGTATTGACAATGAACGCGGCCTCATTTTAAAACAATGCGCATGTTTCTATCTCTTTTCCAGTCCGGAGAAAAAAAATCAGAGGCCTTAGAACTTGAATGCACCTCGTATAAGGAGGCATGCTCATTACGCCAAAGCCTTGTCAGAGAGGTATTGGAAGCGAATTAATGTTTCTTCTTGTTCTTGGCGTGGGGTGCTGCCCCTAAATGGGGATCAGGCGGGTGGGGAGCGGGGGCGGGAGGGGAGGGGGGGTGGGTTGAGAGTCAATAATGATCATCTGCAGGAGCATGCACGTGGCAATGGAAACTGCTGAAGCACAGACACAAAGACACATAATGTGAGTCAGCAGGAGATGTTGCGTGTAACTTAAGTTGCTGTGATCCCTCCACTGATAAAAAGATTACAGATATCCCGAATGAGACTGCTATAATAGGAGTGACCACCAGAAAATCATTTAAAAGCCTGTGGAAGAGGAATATTCATGAATCGGAACAAGGAATGTGATAATTCTCAGTTAGGAAAGCCAGAAAATCTGGAAAGTGAAATGTAAAGGCTATATCTATATACAATAGCGCTCAGTGTAGAGAAATGGGAAGATGACAAAGATATGTGGTCAGTCAAATATGGAGAGTTACCAACAAAAGCAAAAATGGTATAAGAGCTTAGGATTCGTTATGAATGGGAAGGTAGGGCAAAGAGTGAGTAACTATTAAAACTAAAATAAAGTATTCCATCACAAATTTGCTGAAAACAATCGCCAAAGGCAATAGTTGAGGCATACAAGCCGACGTCGCATGTAGGATGTGAAGAGGTAAAGACAGTATATTATAAGGCCCCTGAACTGGTAACACAGTGAGTAAAGAAAGATGAAAATGTATTAGTCGTGGATTATTGGAAAACTGCAGTAAGGGAAAAAACAGAAGAATGAGGATTCAGTAGTAGCAGTAAGAGTGTAAAAGGCTCCTTCATGTCTTCAATCGACACGGCGAGTATCAGGAATAACAATAAGAGTTACACTTGCAAGGAGTGTGGGGAGACGGGAAGATAACAGTTGGATTACAACATGAAGAACCAGATATTGAATAGTAAGGAGTAGCCAGGAGCACATAAAAAAGAGGTAGTCACAAGAAGACGAAACGCATGGAAAAAAGTAAGTATATTGCTCATTAATCCAAAATTAAAACCAGAACTGTTAATACATTTATCCCACTGTGAGGCAAGACGGTCAATGCCTTCATGGAAAAATATTCGCGGTTGTCATCGGAATCACGATTGTACCTGTCAGGCGTGGTCCGAAACATAACGGCGGCCACGAAACTCTTTCTCCAGGGCTCCAGAAATATGGAAATCGCATCCGGAGAGTTCGGGACTGTACGGACTACGAGTAAGTGCTTTCCAGCGAAACTTCTGCAGCGTAGTCGAAACAAACTTGGCAATACGTAGACGCGCTCAGAGGCACTGACCGTTTTGTCTCATAGTGGGATAATTATTTTGACAGTTTTGGTGATTATTTTTGAAATAATAAGCTGTTAACTTACATCTTTTCATGCTTCTCCTTTTAATTCGACTGTACCTTATAGATATGGATAACAATTTAGTAATGTTGAATAGTAGGTTTCAGATTAAGAAACGCCTCCGGAAGAATCATTGTTCAGAGAAATGGGCCGCTGAAATACTGAGGAATTACGAGTTGCGTTTGAAGTTCTCAGATGCAGTAGATACTGCGATAATTCACTATATATTTGGCAGTTCAGTTGAAGAGGAAAGGACAGCCCCATTAATTGCACTTACGGAAGTTGGACAGACACTGATCAGTCCGAACATTATGACCACCTACATAACAGCCGGTATGTCCACCTTTGGCACGGATAACAGTAGCGACGCGTGTTGGCATGGCCATGAGGCCTTGACAGGTCGCTGGAGGAACATGGCACCACATCTGCACAAACAAGTCACCTAATCCCCGTAAATTCCGGGAAGGGGGCCTATGAGCTCTGAGGCCACATTCAGTCACATCCCAGATGTATTCGATTGGGTTCAGTTCTGGCTAGGGGGAGGAGGGGGGCTGCACATCAATTGGAACTCGCAACTGTGTTCCTCGAACCACTGCAAGACATTCCTGTCCTTGTCACATGGCAGCATTATCTTGTTCAAAAATGCCACTGCCATCTGAAAACCTGAGCGCTATGAATGGGTGTACGTGATTTGCAACCAGTGTACAATGTTCCTTGCCCATCATGGTGGCTTGTACGAGCTCCACTGGACCCACGGTTACCCACGTGAATGTTCCATAGAGCATAATGGAGCCGCTGCCAGTTTGTCTCCGTCCTGCAGTAAACGTGTCAATGAGCTGTTCTCTTACAAGATGACGGATCCGCGCCGTTTCATTGGCATGATGAAGAAGGTATCGCGATTCATCAGACCATACAACTCTCGGTCACTGCGCCAACGTCCAAAGCCGATGTTCACGTGCCCATTTCAGTCGTAGTTTCCGATATCGTGGGGTTAACATATATACAGGGTGAGTCACCTAACGTTACCGCTGGATATATTTCGTAAACCACATCAAATACTGACGAATCTATTCCACAGACCGAACGTGAGGAGAGAGGCTAGTGTAACTGGTTAATACAAACCATATAAAAATGCACGGAAGTACGTTTTTTAACACAAACCTACGTTGTTTTTAAATGGAACCCCGTTAGTTTTGTTAGCACGTCTGAACATATAAACAAATACGTAATCAGTGCCGTTTGTTGCATTGTAAAATGTTAATTACATCCGGAGATATTGTAACCTAAAGTTGACGCTTGAGTACCACTCCTCCGCAGTTCGATCGTGTGCATCGGAGAGCACCGAATTACATAGGGGTCCAAAGAGAACGGTGATGGTCCTTAGGTACAGAAGAGACTGGAACAGCACATTACGTCCACATGCTAACACCTTTTATTGGTCTTTTTCACTGACGCACATGTAGATTACCATGAGGGGTGAGGTACACGTTCGACGGGCGTTTCATAGGATATTATAGGAATTATACAATAATTCTGTAATTTTGATATTTGTTGACTTTTTGTGCATCTCTGTAGATACTGACGCTTGCTTAGAACTCACTGTATAAATCAATCGTAGCTTCCTGCAAAGTATTGATCAAGACTGCAGCATGGCAATTGACGGTGTGCAAGGCAGCTCCAAACACTACACCGTTTCCGGCAGGATGTGGACTTCTTGCCGCTTTCAAGGCCACGCACGTTCTGGGAGACTTATGAAGAAGTTTCTTTCATTAAAGTCGCGAAGAAGCAGATAATCCTCTGCCGAACGAAGAAGAATCGCAGAAAGACAGCGTGGAGCTCAATGTATTTCCGCTGCAAGTTGTGTCCTGGTTACCGCTCGCGCTTGATATTGCAGTTTTTCGCAGCCAGGAGTGTATGGTAACATTGCGGGCTAGAACTACTGAAGTTACTATTTTACTGGTGACAAATACATATCATTTCCGGTTCTCAAAATTAAACAGAAGTTATATGGCAGCCTCATAAACAAACCTACACTGTACGACTCAAAAGTTTTTGTCAAGTTTTCAAATATCTTTTGGTAAGCTACCGAGAACCTGATAAACTGCGTGTGGAACGATTGCTCCATAAATAAGGAATTTTGGGCACCGGGTGGCATCGCATTTTGCGCAGTGTTTGAACGTATCACCCGGGCGCTAGTACTTCTAACTCCATCGGTGGCAGTGTCGTCAGGACTGATGTTTGTTAGCTGCATGAACAGGCACCAATCAGACAGCAGTTGAAGTCTGGGAGAGTAGCGACACAGTTCCGCATCGAATATGGAACGCTTCATGCGGAACGTCACAACGCTTCTGCCAGTGTGGCTATGTCGCTATGCGAATTAAATGCTGCGATGCATCATAAGGAAGTATATTTGTAGAAAAGAGTTGGATCCGGTATGAAAAATCTGCAGTGCAAATTTTGTATGCGAATAAGAATATTTATCGAGGCCTATGAAACGGTGTTATTGAGAAACTTCAGTCATATTAACAGACTAAACCGGACCTCTGGCGTAAAAAACATGTTAACTGATAGTACACCGCAAAATAATCAGTCTGATGATAAGTTTTATCAAGAACGGACAGAATGTCCATGAGTAATCCCTTATTCATATAGATGCTACCTTATTTCTGGAGAACTTTAAGGACTGAGCACTGAGGACAGCAACATTAAACCCAACATGTTTCTGGAGATATATTAATGACATCTTTTGTCCCACGTGTAGCTGATGCCCTTAACGTTTTCTTAGAACATTGATTCCCTTCATTAAGCATTAAGTTTACAATGAAAGTGGAAATTAAAGAAAAATTCTCATTCTTAAATGTTCTGCATCTCGAATTATGGCACTCTGTGGCAAGGCATTTAGTACAAACCAACACACACTGAGTGCTATTTGAGGCGACTAGCTCATACCCACCATTCCAAAGCACTAGGGTCCTTTGGACAAAAGGAAGAAGACCGTATACCAGAGTATGTCGCGAGAGTAGTGAATTCAGGTATGTAATGCTCGTGAAGCCCACATGAGTCTTTGGATCCATAATGGTATTGAAAACTGTATGATCCATGAAAAGGTGCATAATGCATAGTTACACTGTACTTAGAACTAAAAGATAAAAATTAATATTTCCTTAAGATTTCATTTGTTACAATACAATCTCTTTTATTAATATTAGTGAAAGGGTGTCTCCTGAAACTATATGTATTAGAAGGGTGCCGCCAAGAGGAAATGTTTGGTAACCTCTCGCGTATACAACAGAGACGTATCCCTTGCGGGAAACCTACCACGGGAGACTGGAGACCTGAAGTCTGTATTTAAAAGTAACGGATTCTCGATGAAGCAGATCCGTCGTGCCTTGGAATTCGGACTCGGGCTGTCGACAAAATATCAATGTATCGATATTTTTACAAAAAATATCATTATCTATAGGCTTTTCTACTTAACCAAAATATCGATACATCGATATAAAAATGGCTTTGTCGAGTGCCCATATTGTTATTTCAAATTATTTTCTGTACAATTTTCTATAAATATTCGAAACTGTTCTTTTGAAATTTTAGTAGAACATAATTTTACTTTCACTGTGTGAAGGAGTCTTACTACTAATTGAGCGTTCATCGTGTCCAGTCGTTCTCTTTGTCTGTGTGGAGCAAGCATAGGTAGCACAAAGAAGTAAGCGATTGGACTGGGGAGGGGGGGAAGGGATTAGTAAGATTTTCGATGCGAAGAAATAGCACACCAGTTGCATTAAAAAACAATTTTTAAGGCACCTACTGTTTTATTTCTTCAATCGGCAATCTTCAAAACCGGATGCTAAAAATGAATAAAAAACTAAATGACAAGAATGAAGTGTTCCAGACAGATCCGATATATGACGAAACCGAATGACGGACCAATCGGAAACCTTTCATGGTTCCACTTACATGGAGTTACCAGTGTTAGTGTCCGCCCCGATAGCTGAATGGTCACTGTTACGGATTGTCGTCCTAAGGGGCCCGGGTTCGATTCCCGGCTGATTCGGGGATTATCTACGCTCAGGGACTGGGTGTTGTGTTGTCTTCATCATAATTTCATCACCATCCGGCGCGCAGGTCGCCCAATGTGGCGTCAAATGTAATAAGACCTCGAGTCAGGAACATACAAATTTACTGTAGCCATACACATCAATAAATGTAAATATATAGATACAAATTATGTTTATATTACATATTCCCAGTATTTTGCAACCTCCAAGGCGCTTAGAGCGGCTTGTAGGAGATCATTCTTCGTGCAGGATGTAGGGCACTGAAGCATGAGGCTTGTTGTTTGTCCTTGTCCACAATCCCAGGTTGTCTCTTCTGTTATGAAGCCCCGTCTTTTCAGGTTGTCCGTGGATCACCCAACTCCTGATCGTAATGTTTAAAGATTTCCGCACCTGCCAGCTTTCATTGCGTATAGGTGGTAGTTCTTCAGCTTCTGGCATCCATCTGCGCAGGTGAGGAGTCGACTTCTTCCGTAACTCCAGCCTGGACTTCTCTGGTGACAGGGTGAGCTTCTCAGATGTCCTGAGGAAGCTCTTTCGCGAGCTCAGCCGTTGCTGTGGTGGAATATTCCATGCAGTGGGTGGGCACTCTTCTGTTCCACTTTCAGTCTCTCCTTGTTGGCAGCCACTGCTCTGTGTACCCGTGGTGGCGCTATTTCAGCGAGGTTGTAGAGCTTATCGGTTGGAGTATGTCTTAAGCAACCAGTTTCGTTGGGAGCAATGTCTAGTTGTCTGGCATGAGATGACCTGTACCAGACTGGGAAAGCATACTCGGTAGTAGAAAAACACAGTGTCATTGCAAAAGAGCGAATAGTTTGTAGATGTGAGTCCCACTGTGTCCCTGCTAGTTTGCGAATTAGGTTGTTTAAAGTGTAGGGTTTCATTTTGGTGTTTTTGCAGTGAGTTTTGAATGTCAGAGTTCTGTCGAGAGTGACTCCGAACTATTTAGGGGCATAGGGGCGTGATGATGCTGCAATTGGATGCCTCAGAGTTCAACACGTAGCTCACGATTAGCTTCCCTGTTCCTTGGGTAACAGGCACACACTTGTGTCTTAGAGGGGTTGTTCTGAGTTGGTTTTGATTTCAGTAGGCTGACAGTGTTGTAAATGCATTTGTCAGGTTTATTTCCACTGTTTCAAAGCATGAGCTATGCGTATCAAGGGCAAGGCCCCCTGCATATAAGAATCTTCTCGTGCCCGGGCTCAATGGCTGGTCGTTCGTATAAATGTTGAAGAGAAGTGGAGCCAAGACGCTTCCCTGAGGTAGACCATTTTTCTACGCTCTCCAGCGGCTGGGTTGTCCTTGAAATTCAACAAAAAACGTGCGGTTTTGGAGGAGGGTGCTGATTAGTCCAACTAGGTGGGCGTTCTTGATCATATTGTATAATTTTGCATGGAGTAACCGATGATGGACCGTATCATACGCTGCTGTGGGATCCACGCAGACCACGCCCGTTACTTGTCGGGTTTCAAGGCTATCCTCTATAAAGTGAGTGAGATTCAAAAGTTGCTCTGTACAGCTTCTGTTTTGTCGAAATCCTGCTTGTTCAGGTATGAGAAGACGGTCTAGTACTGTTAGGATTCTATTCAGAATCATACGTTCGCACAGTTTACAAAGGTGACTCAAAAGGCTAACTGGTCTGAAATTTTCGAGATGATTTGCTTCCTTTCGAGATTTCAGAAGAGCTATTAACCTTCTCTTTCGCCAGATCTTGGGTATTTGGCACTGGTTCGTGCAATTATTGAAAAGCTGCAGTATCTGTTTTCTTGTTGCTGGACCGAAATTCTTAATTTGCTCCATACGAATGTCATCAAAATGCGATGCTTTACCAGTTTTGCTCTACTTAATAGCCTTGTTTAATTCAGATATCTCGAATGGGAAAGTCAGACCCCTCGTTTGTTGTTGGGCCTCTTGGTTTATTTTTGGTATTTTGATCCTATGTCTTCGTTTCCTTTCAAGAGTAGTTGGTGTGCTATCTGATCTGCAGTGATCTCGCACTGTGCTGTGAATATGGTTGTGTCATCATTGAGGCGTCTCAATAATGTGCACGCTTTACGGCTGCTTCTGGTTAGATCAAGTTCTTCTATAGTTTAACCCAAGAATTCCTTTTGGATTCTTTTCGAGATGTAAAAAGTTATACCCAGCCGCCAGCGTTGTCTCGCCGAATGGAACTTCTTCGAATAGTACCCTACACTCTGTAGATTGAGCACTGAGTTCTGAAGTTAGACCAGGAGTGAATGATGTTCGACAACCCCGAGGAATGGCAATTATAGAGCACCTCTTTACAGAACCCACAAAAGTGTCATACAAGACAGCTGAAGCTTCAATGCTGGGACTTGCAGCGTCCAGCGTTTCTGTAAACTTCGGTCAATAGGCTTTCCTGAAGTTAGGCCTCCTTCTAAAAAAATGGTTCATATGGCTCTGAGCACTATGGGACTCAACTGCTGTGGTCATCAGTCCCCTAGAACTTAGAACTACTTAAACCTAACTAACCTAAGGACATCACACACATCCATGCCCGAAGCAGGATTCGAACCTGCGACCGTAGCAGGCGCACGGTTCCGGACTGCGCGCCTAGAACCGCGAGACCACCGCGCCCGGCAGACCTCCTTCTAAACGGAACTGTCTGTGATCTAACTGCTGCGTAAATTTCGCACATGATACGTATGTGTTGTGTATTTGGAATAGGGTTGCAGACATTTTTTATGCACTGTTGTGAGCTGTTGTCGCTGCAAAATATCAGATCGGGGGTGTATCCGCGTTCCCATCTGCCATTGCTGAAAGATGCAGGTTGCTTAGGGTCACGTATAAGGCTCAGATGATTGCCTTCCGCCCATTCGTCTAATGCTACACCATTATCATCATCATGCTCATAGCCCCACGTGGTGCTGTGACAGTAGTCACCAGTCACTATTTGTGTGTGTTGACTGTAAAAGTTATCAGGTACATTAATTTTGAGATGAACATCCGGTGGCTTATATATGGCTGTGATTGTACAGTCTTTGATTTCCAAAGTTAAGATTTCAAGATCATTTGCTTCAGTAAATGTTGTTTATATGACGTGTTTATCTGGTTTGACAAATATAGCGTTTCCGTATCTTTTTGGTAGAGTCTTCCCGTAGCCAGTCGCATTCGGTTTATTTTTGGTTTGTGCATTTCACAGCTTCTGTGGGTCTCCTGAATTCAGAGTACATAGCACTTGGTTTGTCTGAATAGCTCTTGTAGCAGTTCTTCTGTTGGTGATGGTATATCTTCTGTATTCACTAATATGATGGTCAACTGTGGATCTGAAAAGGACCAAGATGATGTTCCTGGTATGAAAGGATCAGCCGTCAGAGGAATCTGACGCCCAGGGTACGCCCGACTGCAAGTGTTATCTTGGTCGGAAATCATTGCGATCTTCGTGGAGGCTCCTTCCATGCACTTCAGAATATATAATAATAAATCAATACTTAAATATGTAGTTCTAAAGACGACAATTATTTACAATGTGCAGCCGATATTTTTGTATGCCGATACGCCGATTTTTTTTCCTTCGGTGTACTGATTCATTTTTTTCGATATATCGAGAGGTGATAATGACATTTTATTAAATATCCATATATGAAATTTTTGATATTTTTCAAAATATCAACAGTCGTAGGTGGGACCATCACCGGAATCACAGTAAGTTGAATCTACAACAGTTTCCTGGCTACTGTATTCTGGCAACGCACCTGCTAAGCAAGGGACAATTTCAAGAAATGTTAAAGTCTGTTTTTTTTTGTGCCAATCAAGATTAATGCTGTTAACTAATTAATCTTCTAATAGAGATGTTCTGGGACTAAGGATGCCTGGTGATCATGAAATTGCAAGTCGCTCTGGTAAAGCATATGATGGCCAAACTATTTGTAATATTGAGGCCAGATATCTGGAGCACAGATGATTACAACAACCCGAGACATCTACGATCTCGGAGCGTTGCTTGTTAGAGGGTCACTCAATGAAATACGGATATTGTGAGACAGGTGGCTGCTGCCGGTTCTGGTTACTGATATTCTGTTCTGAAGGAAACCATTGAAATTAGGCTGGCCTATGACCATATTAATAGGAGCAAGCTAATCTTCTGAGCATGTCGTGGTCTAGCGGTTCTAGGCGCTCAGTCCGGAGCTGCGCGACTGCTACGGTCGCAGGTTCGAATCCTGCCTCGGGCATGGATGTGTGTGATGTCCTTAGATTAGTTAGGTTTAAGTAGTTCTAAGTTCTAGGGGACTGATGACCATAGATGTTAAGTCCCATAGTGCTCAGAGCCATTTTTTTGAGCATGTCGTGGAATCCTGCGCTGAAAAACATTAAACCACAACGTTCTAACTCGGAAGATGTTTTTGACGATTCGTTACGGCAGCGATACTTGGTTTCTGGAGGCACTACTAGCAGCTTTGGCAGTGGGGGCAGCACTCACCGCACCGCGCATACGCTGAGTACTCTCTGTAGTTAGCAGTTTCATCCACAGTCTGTTGCAGTGTGGACGGTTGTGACAACCTTTGTACGGTCGCAAGCTGACAAGACTAGTGTGTTGTGTTGCAGTTGAGCACTGAAAAACTTTTAACCAGATTGTATATACTGCTGTACGTTGAAACGCAGTAGGCACGTTCATTAACCCGTACGCTCACGAAGCATGCTGAAAAAAATGACAGTTCCACATTCTGTCACCAGGTGAAAATACAGCGCTGTAAGCAGTCAGAATATGAAATGTTTCTTGTTTTGACGTTATTATGCGGTTTGTCGCTTGGCGATGTATACTGATTTCTGTTGAGAAGTGACTGTCGGTATATAGGGTTAAGAAGGGTGAAGTGTGAAGAATCAGGTGAATCAGATGGTGCAGTAGGGAGATTGAAGCGGCCTATTCCTTTGTAAGTTGTTGATGAAGCTCTGTAGCTATAGCTCACTGTGGAGCACATGCCTCAAATTCTGCAACCTGTCCTCGAGCTGTGTTACAGGAATTGCCTTTCCCCTGGTCAACAGTTCAAAAGTTTTTGCGGCGAATTTTACACTGGTATCCCTACAAGACTGATAATGTGCGCCAAATGAGACCCAAAACAGGCTACAATCTCGTGATTTTGCCCTCGGTTTTTTGGCCCGCAAGGAGATGTACGAAACGTGGCCGGGGAATATCTCTTGGATGGACGAGGCACATTTTATTCTGCACGGTGCCGTGAATGCACAGCAACGTCGCCTATGGGGTTCAACTCTGCTACATGTTTGCAGGAACATCGACGGCACTCAGCTTACGTGACTGTGTCGTGTGGTTTCACAAGTTCCTTCTTTCTCGGTACGTTTTTATTCGAGGTCTCATACCTTGCAGATGCGATATGTGTGCAATAACATCTGCACGTTATAAGGCCTTCCGTTGGGCAACGTGCATTCAGCTTTGCAAGAACACGACTGTGTATGCTCCACTATTTTCATGCAAGATGGGGCGACACCAGCTGAAAGATTTGCTTCAAGAAACCTTCGATAACGACACGTCATCTCTGGGCAATTCCAAGATGTGTGACATTCCTGATCCCGCGACCGAAGTCCATGTGACTTCCGGTTGTGAGGATGTCCGAAAGATCGTATCTATCAGGGATATTTACGGACTCTTCCCGACCTGAAGGACAGCATACAACGACATTTCGCTCTGATTACACTGGCTATGCTGCGGGCAACTGTTGACCATGCCGTCTTACTGATACAGCACGTTGCTGGGTTGGGAGAAAGTATTGAACACATTTGTAACTTGTGACCATATCCTAATAACCGTGTCAGAACTAACGTTATGATTGTTCGATCGTTTGTCCCCTTTTGCTCCACACACACCACTTTCTGACTGCTTACAGTGACATATTCTCACCTGATGGTGGAAAAAATATTTTTTTTAGCGAGAGCACGCTGATTATTGATCCTACCTACGAAGTTTCAGTGTCCTGCAATGATCCCCCACTGCAGCACTCAGACACCGTCAGTTTAATTATAACCACCTGGTACACATATATTCCACAAGTCACTATCGTTGCATGGCGGAGGGTACCTTGCACCAGTACTTGTCATTCCCATTTCCGCTCCGCTCACAAATTGAGCAAGTGAAAAACGACTGTTTTTACGCCCTCTCACAATCCCTCTTAATTTCTCTCATACCGTCTTCGCGGTTCTCCAAATTTTCTCAATCATATTTAATGAAAGGAACTTCTCTCCTAGGACTTTCATTTGTATTCTAGGAGCATTTCCGTGATATTCACAAGGTGATCTAACTCATCGGTAATGTGCTATCACCACACCTCTGAACTGCCTCGGTACCTTTCTTTAATCTGACCTTGTGGGAATCCCAAACACTGAGTAATACGCAAGAATGTGTCGCAGTAATGTTCTACAGGCAATATCCTCTGTACATGAGCTACACGTACAGCAATATCCTCTGTACATGAGCTACACTTTCCTTGATTCTCCCAAAAAACTGAAACAGAACAATCGCTTTCTCTGCTACCAGTCTTACATCCTCGTTCCATTTCATATCGCTTCGCAACGTTAGGCCTGGACATTTAATCGACGTGACTCTGACAACCAGCACACCACTAATACCTTATTCGAACGTCACAGAAGTTTTACCCTCTTCTGCAGTAAGTTACAATTTTCTACGTTTAGAGCAAACTGCCATTCATTACACCTATCCAAAGTTATGCATAAATCGTCCTGTATCCTCCTACCACTATTCAACGATGGTACTTTCCCACACACTACAACGGCACAGCAAAAAATCACATATTGCCACTCATCTTATCCGTCAAATCGCTTATGTATGTGGAGAACAAGAGCGGTCCTATCACTCTTCCTTCGGGCTCTTGTCGATATCCTGATTCCTGACAAACATTCGCCGTCCAGAACAACGTACTGCGTTCTATTACTTTAAGGTTCTTAGCATCACATATTATCTGAAAAACATATTCTGTACGCTCAGACGTTCGTTGGTATCTTTCAGTGAAGCACTATGTAAAAGACTTTCATCAAATCTTGGGATATAATACCTGCCTCTGTTCTTCACTTATGATTAGGAGGATATCGTGTGATGAATGGGAAAGCTGAGTTTCGCACGAGCGATCCTTGCTAAATCCATGCTGGGTTGTGTAAATCTATTATGTTCGAACTTAATGTTCTGCAGACCTTTTTGTCCATTACCTCCAATATTGAAAACTGTGAAAAATCTATCCCTAACGTCTTCTACACAACGTCAATGCAGAGCCGCTTACTCTAGACGTTCACTTCGTGTTCCGACGTGGCCACTAGACGGAACAGCAGGTTCTATGCTTGGCAGAGGAAGCCTTCGACGCCCTGAATCGGCACGAGTACTTTGGAACCGTCTTCCTGGACGCCTCCGGAGCCTTCAGTAGCATGTGGCCTGACGAACTGCTTGCAGGTTTTTAACGATGGGGCAACCAGGGTCACTAGCAGCGAACTCCATTACTTTTGTAGCTGAAGGTTCTGCTAACCAAGCATTTAGTGCTGCCACAATCACAGACCGCCGCGAAACCATCTGTTCCCACGACCCTTACATATCTGCTGAACATTTTAAGCGCAAAACATGCGAAATACTTGAAGAAGAGAAAACGAGAAGGAAACGTTTGATGCTCGCCCAGGGAATACAGGAGTCTGACGCCACGAGATCAGGCGACTAACTGGACGCGTAAGACGCTCCTGAGAGCATTGCCAACACCGGACCAACCAGTCAATTCACACTGCTTGTTTGGGAGGAAACTGACGAAGAGAGATGACAACCGGCGGCTAAAGAGGTGGTACCACCAACTGTCGTCCACATGACCTACAGCTACGTGGATCTCATTAGAAAGCCACCCACTGGTCTCACTGGTGAACTGAACACGTTTCCAAGCCTAAGAACATCAGGTTTTAGGCAGATATCTTGCAAGACTAAAAATGCCGCCTGAAGGAATTTGAAAAGAGGGAATTTCGAATTTTACACATATCGTACCCGACATAAATCTTATATTCAGTTAGTTACATGGACCATGCCACCTGGGACACCTAAAAAGAGGCATCAGGAGACGCCACTGGCTAAGGACTACACAGTAGATAGCATGATGAACATTACGAATCCTCCCAGTTCTGAACGTCCAGACGAGGGCGGGCTTAAGAAGCCTCTGGTCCTCACGACCTTGCAGAGCGATGACAAGAGCTGGTCGATGCACAAACTGATCAACGTACTGTACCTTAAGGTGGCAGTCGTGAAATACAAAAAATCTGAAGCTCGCTGTCAGGAATTTCATCCTGTTGTACGGCCGTGCCATGTGAAACAAGCACGAGTCAAGGGCGCTGGAAACCATCTGACTCGCGAGTGCACCAAGACGACACCCCATGAAACGGAATGCACTGTGGAAAAGCGAACTCGGTGAATTACCCTCGTTGCCAGTATTGCGTTGATATAAGAGAAAATCGACGGCAGGTCGATTCTGCCGCCCATTGTAGGGACACTCCCGCGGCTTCGGTGCATCAGTCTGGGCAGACCCCCATATCCTAGCAGTTTTCCTCTCTGCCTAACACCAACGGTCGGCAGCAGAGGCAGGAATGATTCCTCAACAGATTTATGCCCAAGCTGCGTCCTCATCCCACTCCACCTCCCTCAAAACGACACAAATCCGAGACCAGGTAATGGCTCCAAGTTTTGAGAAACCATGATCGTGGCTCAAGCTGTCTTGGCTGTCTTCAACGATCGCTTCGATATGACAGTGTTTGTTTCATGTCGTAAACCGTAAAGCCGTTGGCACTTCTGACCAGAAGCGTGAGTTGAAGAACTTATCTGACTGCAACTACATTGACGTGGCATGCGTTTCTGAGAAGGTGTGGTGTCGATATTGTGCCTTACCAAGGCAGCTTTTTTGGTCACACTACATTCCATATCACAGCGACCTTTAAGTACCCCTCCTCCCCATATCCCTTCAGAAAACTGGAACCTTCAGGCTTTGTTGTATTTGAATGTGTGGTGCTAGTAGTGAGGGATCTTACGTCAAAACACAAGGCATATTCTGTAATACCGCAAAAGTGAGTGGCGGGTGATTTCGTAGGTCTGTCGAACGCCGTACGACTATTGGTATCATGACGACTGACGAGCTGCCTAATACTCCTCACAGTTCACAATACAGGACAGATACCATCGACATCTGTCTTGTAAAAAAAAAAAGAAAAAAAATGGCCACAGTGGCCGTGCGGTTCTAGGCGCTGCAGTATGGAACCGCGCGAGCGCTACGTTCGCAGGTTCGAATCCTGCCTCGGGCATGGATGTGTGTGATGTCCTTAAGTTAGTTAGGTTTTAAGTAGTTCTAAGTTCTAGGGGACTGATGACCTCATAAGTGAAGTCCCATAGTGCTCACAGCCATTTTTTGTAAAAAAGAAATGGTTTTACGGGCTTCAGCTTCTATGTAGCATTTTGTTCTGGAACTTGCCAATGTTGAAGACCATAGCAGGAGGATGGCACTACGGCAGTAGTAGAGATTTCGCGCAGCTATTAATCGGAGCATGCTGAGGCGACTTGAGGTTCGTGTCGAGAATGTACTGCCTAAGGATGGAGTCCGCTACTTGTATCGAAGCTTACCTCCGCAGCAGTTGACTGTAGCGGTCGACAATTCTGGTGATGCAACAGCAGAAGAAGCCCGCGAAAACAGTGAAGCCATTTTATGGTGGAAACGGATTAGACTAATCCGACGAAGACAAAGTGGAAATCGTGGTCAAATCGCTAGAGTTAAAATTCTGAGATCACGAAATCGATAGTGTCGCTAGCGAACAGCGGGAAACATTAGTTCTGTGACGAATAACTCATCTGAAGGCAGAAAGACCAGGTATGGCTTTCTGGGGGTGCATTCCTTGGGATAGAAAAGGTTTCAGACGGCATGATGGCTTAATATAAAATTAGATGCCATAGGTTGTCCAAGTAATGTGCCCAAGAAGGCGAATCCTTCCTATGGAAAGGAAACTCTTCATTAGGAATGGCAACTGTTGCAGCGGCAGAAAATGGGTACTGGTTGTGGTACCACAGAGTTCGGTTCTTGGACCCGAACTGTATTCTGTTTACACCAACCACATACCCGAGCACATGCAATCGCCGTATTTTCTGATGAAACTGTGCTGTGTGAGAGTTTCTAGATTCTCAGGTTCATTTTTTTGGCACCTCCAGAGACATCCGTACGAAATCAGTCAATTTTGCAACGTCTGGACTCCGAGTTATAACGGACGCTTCCCGCTACACTCTCAACACACACATTAGGCTACCATTCATCTAGGACATCAGAGATTAAACGTCAAATTCTGTAGGAAAACAACTTCATCACTCCCACAATCTCATCATTTTTATTAGGCCTAAAACACAAAAATTTCTTTCATAAACGATCAAAGATGACCTTAACACGATACTTCTGACCCACTTTTATAGACGACCCACGCAGTAACACCATACACATTCCATATCCCCTCGTTTTTCTCACCATCAATAGCATACCCAGAAGTCGGACAGGTATAACGTCTGCTTGTTTACCTGACCCGTACGAACAGGTCCGCCAGTGATCCACGGACGAATTCCGGCGGACTTTCGGAAGACGAGCATCGTCGGCAGCGCTGTTCCAAGGCTGGTACAGCACGCTACGTTGACGTCACGCTGGACAAGTGTCTAACACGGTGACAACACATCGCCGACATCAGAAGAATGGCTGCTGAAAGACTCATCATTTTGTATATAAGGACTTCAGAAAGTAAGTTATACATGTCGTCCGTTGCCGACGATAGTGGGCAACAAGTGTGTCGCATACGACAAGGGAGATCATGTTCAAGATTCCCTGCAGACACAGTTCTGCTGCTGCACGGATGAGATATACCTTTCAATGTGAAGTGAAATTGCGAGGTAATTTGAAACGGTCTCCAAAGTACGCGGCGTATTACGGTAATTGTGGGGGGAAAACGTCTAAATTGCACACAGATTCGCTGTAAAAATCTGGCGGTACATAAACAAGTGCGATGTCGCACCCAGCCGTAGTGAAATGATGCCAATAATTTGATTAAAACCGCACGCACTAGCCTGATGCAGATCTGGAAGTCCAGATTTCGCACTATGAGATTCCCAGTTTTTCGGCGAGCTGAAACAGAAGTGGGCGAGGGAGAGGGGCGGGGAGGGCTTGAGTACAGAGGGAGGGGAGAGATTTTCCAAGGATAAGGACGGTCACACAGCAGTTCTCGAATGGCTCTTTGATCAAGGAGAAGATTTCTGTCGTCGAGGAATTAAAGGATTGGCAGAACGTTACACCCATTATTTACGGAGACCACACTCATGTTCATAAGAAAACCGAACACCTTGAACGACTAGAGAGAGAACTTTCATATTCACAGGACAGATACATTAGTATATTGTGCAGAAATGATTAACATTTCAGTCAACTCGGTTCAGTGTGTGTCCTGTGGTCTAGTGATCGCAGGGTCGCCCGTGGGCCCTGATAACTTTTTCCAAGCGTGATGGCATCGTCGTATATAAGGCACGAATGGCGTCCTGTTGTATATCCATCCATTTTGAATTTACCTGGTTCCAAAGTTCATTTGTCGTGGTTGGCATTGGCTCACAGCACTGCATCTGTCGTTTCACCATAACCTACACGTTTTCCATTGGCGACTAGCTTGGTGATCTGGCGGGCCAGGGCAAAAGGCTGACATCCTGTCGCATCAAGAAGATATGCAACATGTGGTCCCCCACATCTTGGTGAAAAATGGCGTCTGGATGTTGTGCGGAAAGAGTAGGACTATGTGTCGCAGGATGACATTCACGTAGGTCACAATGGTGACAGTGTCCTGGACAAATACCACCAGTGATTAGTGGTTGTACCCAGTAGCACCCCCACACCATAGGGCTGTCTGCTCAAGTTAAACTGATCAATCACCTTCAGTTTATAGCGACAATGAGAGCCGCAGGTACATTTGCGAGGCAATATCGATGTTGACCTTGAACCCGAGAGCCCACGTGGTTCAAATGCTAATCATTTCTGCAGAACATACTAATGTACATGTCCTGCGAATATGAACGTCCTATCTCTAGTCGTTCAAGGTGTCCTGTTTTTTTCTGAACATGAGAGTACCTGGTGACTTGAAAACCAGTGCAATATATCTTTCAGTGTAAAGTGTAGTGTGGTGTCCAACAAAAGTTAGCTGGCCTCCATAAAAATGTTTAACTTGCCTTTTGAATTCCCTTCGCTTGCGGTGCTAAATCGAAGCTCGGCATTGCCTCCACTATTGACCTTGTGGTCATACTGAACAGGGCGCTGCTCCGGCGTGAACTTGAGTATGCTGCAGCCGTATTGGCCAACGGCACCGAAAAGCATCTTAGAAAACTACAGACCCTGCAGAATCGAGTGCCAAAGGTAGCGGTACATGTGGAGCGCGATCTTCCAGCAGAGGTCGCACAGAAATTGCCTTCGTGAACGCTTCCGCAAGGCTGCGCAATCTTTCTACAGAAAAGTGCACGCCCCGCAGAAGCCAAAGACCTGATTTTTGGGGCGCAAAATACATTTCCGAGCATTTGAGTGATAGCTAGACCTGCTTCTTCGCAATAGCTGTCGCCAGATGAAACCAAACAAATCGAATCAGCTAGAGGACAAATTAAAAAAATAACAATAACAAGAAAACTTGAATCGGAGGAACAACTGCAAGGTTTAAGTTAGATAAGACAACAAGGAGGAAGAAATCTACATGGAGATTGGTCATTGTTTCCATTCCCTCATGTTTCCAGTACTGCTGTCTGCTAGCCACGCCATTATGAAGTTTTACGACGATATCAAGATTAGGGACTAGCGCGTCTCTTTCCAGGACTTCGACTTGGCTCCGTCAGTTTTCTGGTTATACGGGCCTGGGCGATTGGATAGTTGGCGGTAGCCTCTTATGCTGTTACTTACCAAGTGTAATTAACTGAGTGTATCTGTTATGTACGTTTGGTGCAGTATGAGAGGTATCGTCTGCACCAAGAATAACTCCGAAAGTATGACAGGAGCTGAAAAGTTTGTGGGACAAATGTTGCATGTGAGAATGGGGGCCATAATATGTCGTCGGTTTTTTGTTGCTAGCTGGGGTCGCTTCAGAGATATGAATGTTAACTCTCTTTTTTTTTTTAAATGGGATGCTATAGTTTGATACTTATTTTCTGATAGCGGCTATCGAGACGAATCCAATGACGTGTAACAGTAAGGTTTTTGAAGGTTAACGAAGGTCAAAAAGGTGACTTGAATGGCCATTTACAGAAGGTGTTCGAAGTGATGATCGTTGGTATCAGTGCAGTGACAATTCTCTCTCTTATCTCGTGCAAATAGTAAATATTCGCCGAATATGGCGTATCCATCCAACATGCCACTGAATGTAAGCACCATTCGACGGTTTCCTCGCGAAACTTGTGGTACAAAAGTTGTTTCTGAAAAACAAGACACAGACATGAGGAAACGTAACATAGTATCATATTTCTAAACACTAAATAATGCGTTTATTAAATATATAAAAACAAACATATATTACAGGTTACTGAAGAGCTTCATAAATAAATGAAGCGAAACTCGTATGGCAAAAAAACAAATCGTCTCTCGTCTAGTTGCAAAGACGGAAAATACCTCCATGAACATTGAAATAACTAGGAAACGTTGGCAAGCGAAAAAAGAAAGGACGATTGATAATATATCTGTTCAGCCAAAATTTGGTAAATTTCAGGTATGAGAAAAGTGCATTCTCGTCTCCCTAATCAGAAATTATTTAAAGGAAATGACACATTGCAACCACTAACCAGTACAAATAAATACACGATTACCTTTCAGTTGCTTAAAATGGAATCTCGAACAAACTGCGGTTGTGTGAAGGAGAGAGAGGGAGAGAGAGAGAGAGAGAGAGAGAGAGCGGGCATAGGAAGATTCATTGATTACTTATTCTGGTTATGTTTCACGTTTCTGTATGTTATTGTTTTAGTGGATAACATGATCAGTGGGTTACTGCTTGTATTGATTTGGTCATTAACTATTTTCTTTTTCATTGCCATGGCTCTTTGCTTATAAAGGTTTTCCTGTAACGTCAGGAGTTTTTGGTTGTAATTTTTCCCTCTCATAATTTTCATGTCTTTTTCCGTGATGATGGCTCATTTCCTTGTTTTATCAGGTGCTCAGCAAAGCTAGAATGGCTATTTTCTTATTTGCAGTTTTTTATACCTAGTTTTGAAGTACTGCATGGGGGCTTAATTAATATATAATGAAAATAATTTTAATTTTTTGTTTTTAGTAGCTGTTTGTCCGATTACGAAGTCTCGTAACGGTTGGCCCTGACTAGTATTATTACGCTATCTGACTGCATAGAACAATAACAAAGAATGAAATGGAAATTTTCATTAACACAATTAATTAATTAAGTCCCCAGCAACTATAAAACCTACGAAATCAAAGCATAAGTGTAACTGTTCTGCGTGTGGAAGTATAACTCAACGTACGCATCTGGCACGGTTCTTCTTCAACAACACAAGAAATTTTAAATATCATTTATACTGAATTAATTAAAGAAAATAAAAATACCATAATTACTCAAGAGAACCAGAATTACACTCTAATCCAAGAACACAAGCCAGATGCTTTGTTGACTGAACCTGTAATGACGCATTATTTAAAACATGGAAATAATGAAAAATTAATCAAGTCTCGTTACCTTCATATATTGACCAAAATCACTCTAATCATTACAATATATCTCCACACCGACTCGCTATTACCACATCTCAACAAGAACTTTTCAGTATCACATCTCAGCAAGCACTCCCTACTAGCACATCTGAACACGAACTGACTACTACGAGTCCTGGACAAGCACTGCCCACTACGAGTTCTCAATAATCACTGCCAGTGGAGGCGGCGGAATAATGCTCTCTAGCGATCTCTGGCTCTGTGGCTCAGTGTAGCCACCTTTCATATGCCCTTCCTCCACGGCTAGAATTTGATGGTATTTTTGCCAGCATTGGTGGTGAAAATACCACCAAATTCGTCAAAAAAATACAGACAAAAATAAAAGATAATATTAATACGTAAATATCATATAACTAGATAAAATTTTGGCTTTGCACTGACCTTTCAATAACCTATTATATAGAATACAGTAAGCAATACAAATTCTTTCATACATGTGACTTTACATAATAGTTTACACAAGTATTATGTGGTTAAACAATTCAATCAATAGCGTCAGCAATGATGAATATGTGCAGGTAAGAGTCTCATAACTTTTCACAAACAGTAATACACAAAAAAATCAGTTTATACAAATATTCACATAAACGCTTTCCATAGCTCAAGAATAAGTAGTTGACAGTTCCAGCAGTAGCACCCAGCAATGGTCAACAGGTGCAAAAACCAACAAGTGACATTTTTTTAGTAGAAACAGTCCATCAGTGGCACCCAGTAATGTTAAACAGGTGCAGACACCAACAAGTGACATCATTTCAGTAGAAGCAGTCCATCAGTGGCACCCAGTAATGTTGAATAGGTGCAGACACCAACAAGTAACACCATTTCAGTATAAGCAATTCCATTAGTGGCACCAGCAATGTTGAGCAGGTGCAGACACCAACAAGTGACATCATTTCAGTAGAAGCAGTCCATCAGTGGCACCCAGCAATGTTGAGCAGGTGCAGACAGCGACAGGTGACATCTTTTCAGTAGAAACAGTCCATCAGTGGCACCCAGCAATGTTGAGCAGGTGCAGACATCAACAAGTAACACCATTTCAGTAGAAGCAGTCCATCAGTGGTACCCAGCAATGTTGAGCAGGTGCAGACATCAACAAGTAACACCATTTCAGTAGAAGCAGTTCCATTAGTGGCACCAGCAATGTTGAGCAGGTGCAGATATCAACAGGTGACATCTTTTCAGTAGAAACAGTCCATCAGTGGCACCCAGCAATGTTGAGCAGGTGCAGACATCAACAAGTCACATTTCTCAGCAGAAGCAGTTCCATAAAATTCACTAGCACTGATCACACTGTTCATCAGAGTTTATAAGCAGAAATTAAACATGTCCTAGCGGCACCAATCATGTAGAAAAGGTACAAGTAACAGTCCATAATTTTTTACAATCACTGATCACACAGTTCATCAGCAGAAATTAAACATGACTAAATGTCACGCATCATATTGAAAAGTGCAGCACCATCACTAATCAGACAGTTCAGGCATGAACAATAGTTTGAATACACATACAATGCTTTTACACTAAACATACAAATCATAACAAACACACAAATGATATCAGATAATTGTCCTATTAACTATTACAATACACAAATACCAGTAAACCTATAACATTTATGGGTGTCAGTGCAAGCCACTACCAACAAATAAAATAATATTTAGGAGATAGGTGGGTAGGATTAGGAAAGGAAAACACACAAAACACACTCACTCATCTTTCATCCACATTAAGTACTACTGTGTAATTGAATAGTGTTAACTGTGTAAATGTAACTCTGTCCAAGATTTGATGTTCATCATGTGTACCAAGTAGTAGTGGCAGCAATGTATAACAGTCAATAATAGTTAAGTCAACGTCATAGTCATCATGTCAAGACCAATGTTTGCCATGCCAGATCAAAATGTACGGTTGCTGAACAACTGTCAGTGAGCCAAGATATGCACATGCTTCCTCTCTCAAAAAAAAGCATATACTGCTTAGTGATTTGACAAAGTGTGTGTGTAGACAATCTTCCTTCTACTTGAGTGTTCTAGTCTGCCATCTTCATCCTCCTTGTTCCATATGGACCAACAAAAAAAAAATATGCTCCTCACTTACTTTACCTCTTATCCAACAAAACTCCAATAATCATCAGCATAATCTCAATACTTCACTAATACCTCTTCAATACGTCGATACATATAAACCTTATCATCAATATCATTTACCTTACCTCTTGTCCACGAAAACTCCAATAATCATCACTTAATCTTAATACTTCAATAATACCTCTTCACTACGTCGATATATATAAACCTCAGCACCAATATCATTTCACTTCCATAACAACTCTTTCCTCTAGTCAGTCTCCTCGAACAAGTACAGACAAAATCCTAGTGCAACTTCAATTCATCATGCCATACAATCCGAAGACACAGTGTCTACACACAACCTCTGTGTAATCCATCTGACCCAAATTTTCTACTCATTATAAATTATAAGATACATTTTGGTTCCTTGTCCATCATTAAATAAAAGAAATGCATACATGACCTCTAACAGACTTAGTTCGAATAACTCTCAGTAATTAAGTACGATTACGGAGTGTGAATGATCATAATATTTCACAGTGTGTACACCACTTCAAGAATCATAGCAGAAGCAAACATGTGGAGTATTTTTTGTGTCAAGTGTCACTTCCTATTTCAATTGCTCACGAAGAATGCAGTGTAATAACTGTTAATGGTCTAACCTAGCGTTGGTATGTCATGTCGTTAGCTTCCTTCCTATTAGCATAAATTTATACACCTTCCATAAAACTTCCAGCTCATGTGGCTTCTGTGAAGTTTCTTGTACTAATGTCGTTCGTCGAATTATAGCAGTTCATTTTCTTATCTTAAAATATAAGGCACTGAGCATAAGCAAAACATGCAATAGCGAGTAAATATACCAGTAGAGAACAGAATGTCAACAAGTGGATGCAGCACAATTCTTACAACGAGGCTCTGCCAAGCGAACAATCTATAATTAATACCACAGTGTAACCTAAACTCTATGTTCGTACACTGTACATCATCATTGCTATATTCTACATTGAAGAGTAGTTATGACAACAAAACAGAAATGTGTAAATATGCAATCCATACAAAAAGCAGCAAACATATATCTTACATGATAAACAAGTCATTAGCATCATATCAGCATAAGCAAATAAATGTTTATATGTAATCTTAATAAGTAAACATGAAGGCGCAAGCAGATAAATCACAAAGTGTAACTTACATACATAACCACAGTCAGCACAATTAATCAGTTGACAATTACAATTTAAATAAATAAGCACAGCAGGCACATAATTAAAAAATATGACATCAGTGAAAAAGCAGTGCAGCCAAGCGATGCATAATATATACAAATAACAACCCTGTTCATTAGTCAATCATTGTCAAAATCAGTTAATGTGCGCAAGCACGTCGCTTCACTAGTAAATTCATAGAACATGAAATTTAGCACAAAGTATGAATCACGTAATCGCGAGCAGCAAATTACGTCTGAAGTACGTACCTAAGTGGAAATATGTTACCTGAAAAATAAACTCAATTAATCGTTACCTTTTTGGTTTTTTACTTCCTTTTTTTTTTTTTTTTGAAATTACCTTCTTTCTGAAATTTTCTCCATAGCAAGTCCTCTTAACGTCGGACACACATAGAATTTACCTGAAGGTCTTAAATATTTTATACAACCGTATCCTGAAAAATACTGAACGTTAATAACATAATTTATGAAGTCCTTATAGCTTTATACAGAATTTAGTCGGAGAAATTAGACTGTGTATTTGTTTACGTCTGTCAGTGCATTCGCACTGAGCGCTCGATCAGCTGTAGGCGCGTGACGTAGGAAGTGATTGTTTGCGGTCAACGAGTGCCTCGTGCGCCGCGCAGACTTCACTGTTGCTTTGAGTATCTGCCGCCGCCGGAACACGGCGCGGTATCCTTGTACTCTCCGCATGTTTACATGTAGCTGTTAGTTTCTCTAAAGTATGTCATTCCACAAAAATTTTTACGTTCGATATATGATGTATTCCCTTAGAGCGCCGAGATTTAAGAGTTTCTACTTCAACAGTGTTATCATGAATAATTTTGCGAACTCTATATGGACCGTTATAAAGCAGAAAAAATTTGCGACACAAGCCTTTTCCTCTGTGAGACAAACGGTGAGACTTAATTAATACCTTTTGACCAACTGACAAGATTTTTAAACGACCAGGACGTTTCGCTGATTTCTCTCTTCCAGCAGCCGCAGATGCAATATTGCGTGGAGCCAGGTTGACAACTTCAGAATGCCGCAGTTTCCGTGAAGGCGGAAAAGGAACGATTTCAGAAATGCGATTTGTTGGTACTTTATTTTTTAATATCAATAGAGGCGGTAAAGAAGTTGAGTCATTAGGAAGTTCATTCAGAATGTTTTGAAAAATCTGAAGATACTGATCCCAAGTTCTGTGATTCTGATGACAATAAAGACGGCACAATTTATTGATTTCCTTCATCCATCTTTCTGAAGCGTTAGATTGAGGGTGAAAAAGTGAAATGAAGATTGGTTTAATTTTACGACGCCGTAGAGTACGAAGCCAAATTTTAGAGCGAAACTGTGATCCATTATCTGATATAACCTTATCAACATGACCCACTTCTTTAAGAAAATGTTTGATGAAAGCATTAGATACTGAACGAGCTGTTGCTTTGCGTAACTGTGTAAAACACACATATTTTGATGTCAATTCCACTGCTACAAAAATGTACGCAAAACCATTAGTAGAACGAACCACTGGACCGAACAAATCAACTGCAGCCATCTCCTTTAATTTCGCTGGAATGATAGGAAACAACGGTGCTCTGTGAGAAATTGTTGGCGGCTTAGCCTATTAACATAATTTGCATTTGGCAAGAACAGATCGAATACGTTTTTCCATATTACTGAAGTAACAATTTTCTCGTAATTTACGAAAGCATTTTCTGGGACCAAAGTGCGCATAACTGAAATGTGTAAACGAGGTGTGGCCAAATCATCCAATCTAACAAAGCGTCTAAGAAAATTACAGACACCAAGGAAACTACGAACATCACGTTTTGTGGTAGGAACAGCATAATTACGAATAGCGTCTAGTTTTTCTGGATCAGGAAGAATACCTTCTGTAGAAATAATGTGACCGAGAAATTTCACCTGAGAACGACCAAATTCAGATTTTTCCAAGTTCACTGTCATGCCAACTCGTGCAAAAATACGTAATAATGAATCCAAAATTTTGTTGTGCTCACTCCAAGAACGTTTAACAATAAGAATGTCGTCAACATAAGAAGTAATATCGTCACGAAGATAAACAGGTAAAATTTCATTTAAACTACGAATGAATGCTGCAGAAAATATAGTAAGTCCAAACGGTAATTTCCAAAGTCACTTTTGGGTAAAGCAGTCAAATCCGGTTATTCTTTACCTATTGTCTAGATAGATGGATAGTAGAAGAATTGTTTTTTATAGATGCAAAGAATAGTGAAAGAGTAGGCAGCGGTGCAGAAAACTAAAAGAGAAATAGCACCACTACAGCTCGGGGCCCTGTGAACGCTACGGCACATATTCACTTAGTATAGTGAATCCCCTGAGGACATTAATAGCTGCACATAAATTTCAGTTTGTGACTTAGTGGCCAATTCGGCGGCAGTGCGTACGTAAATTGATCTAACCATGAACATGGATGTATCTCATTCTTAGAATTACGAAAGATCTTAAATTTCCGAACAGTCAAAAAGTGTTTATAGTCAAAGTTTTCGCCTCGTGGCGACAAAGACCTACCGCGTCTGTCCCAGTCCCAATGTTGATTATTGTCAAGTTCGCGCGCCTGGCGCTCTCTTGTTGCATCCCGTTAATGAAACAAATTATTTTCTTCAAACCCCTCTGGTATTTGTGATTCTAAATTTCTTTTGCTGTCTTTTCCTACGATTTCGCCTTCAGTTTGTTTGACTTGCATTCGTAATGCCTCAAATTCCTTTTTAACGCGTTCATTAAATTTTCCCTGATTTTCAACACGTTTATTTATGTTCTGGTACTCTTCAGTTTCTGAAAATGGCAATGTACCTGTACCATCTGAATCTGTGTCCCTATTTAAACTAAGACTTGTCAATTTATCTGAAATCTCCTCCTCTCTTTCCAATAAGTTTACGTCTTCCGTAAGTGTCGCAACTCGGGTTTCGGTATTGTCACATATAGTAGTTGACTGTTCACACTGTTGCGTTAAGTCATTTGGTACGGATTCCTCGATTCTCTCAAATATTTCTTCCTTATCGTTTGCACGTTGTAAATTTAACTCTGAAAATTTCTGTACTATCACGCGATCTTTTTCTTCCCGTTCTCTGTCCTGTTCCTCTTTTCTGATTTCTGTTGAAATTAAGCTATTATTGTGAGCCTTCAAAATCGGTTGTACTTCTTCTCTAATTTCTTTCTTTAATTCATCTTTCATGTTTTTGAAACATGTCCCTGTTCGTGAGCCTAACTGTGTTTCCATTGTTTCCATCTCGGTTTTATTTGTTCCTATTTGTGATTCCCGTGAGTCTAACCGTGTTTCCATTGTTCCCATATCAGTTTTAATTTCAGATCGTAACTGTGATCCCACTGCTTTTAATTCAGATCTTATTGTTCTTCGTAGTGATTCTAACTGAGATCCCAAATTTAATATTGCACCCAACAACTGCTGCATATCTTCTGTCGTTAATCTCATATTCTGAAAATTTTTTGATTGTGGAAAATTTTGAACTAGTTCTGGACTATTTTCCCTGCTTATTAAATTGTTTTCAACTCCATTATTCATCATCCTGTTCTCCTGTGTTGGCGAGTTCGCCATGTTAACAATTTCGTTATTCTGGCTATTCATCATTTTTGCCTGTTTCATCGATCGCGTAATCATATACAAAAAATATACAAAACTCGTCACTATATGAAAATTACACAGAATGACATTTTATCTCCAACAATACCATTCACACGAAATGCTTCCCTCAAACACGATTAATCGAACAATTGAAAAAATTGCACTAAATTGTCAAACCCGTAGACAAGACAACAAAAAAAAAATTTTTGAAAAAATACCATTACAAGAATGCCAATTACCACATCTACACATGCATAATAGACTACAATTACTAAACTACAAATTACTACAACAATACTACTGTCTACTATTTTTACAATCAGAAGAATTCCAAGGGACGATCCGAAGCAGCGGTCGCCACGTGCATGGGGGCTTAATTAATATATAATGAAAATAATTTTTATTTTTTGTTTTTAGTAGCTGTTTGTCCGATTACGAAGTCTCGTAACGGTTGGCCCTGACTAGTATTATTACGCTATCTGACTGCATAGAACAATAACAAAGAATGAAATGGAAATTTTCATTAACACAATTAATTAATTAAGTCCCCAGCAACTATAAAACCTACAAAATCAAAGCATAAGTGTAACTGTTCTGCGTGTGGAAGTATAACTCAACGTACGCATCTGGCACGGTTCTTCTTCAACAACACAAGAAATTTTAAATATCATTTATACTGAATTAATTAAAGAAAATAAAAATACCATAATTACTCAAGAGAACCAGAATTACACTCTAATCCAAGAACACAAGCCAGATGCTTTGTTGACTGAACCTGTAATGACGCATTATTTAAAACATGGAAATAATGAAAAATTAATCAAGTCTCGTTACCTTCATATATTGACCAAAATCACTCTAATCATTACAATATATCTCCACACCGACTCGCTATTACCACATCTCAACAAGAACTTTTCAGTATCACATCTCAGCAAGCACTCCCTACTAGCACATCTGAACACGAACTGACTACTACGAGTCCTGGACAAGCACTGCCCACTACGAGTTCTCAATAATCACTGCCAGTGGAGGCGGCGGAACAATGCTCTCTAGCGATCTCTGGCTCTGTGGCTCAGTGTAGCCACCTTTCAGTACCTGTCTATCAACCCCAGATATACTGATTGACGTTCTTGGCGTTATAACTAGTAGATACCTACTCTTCGGTATTTATCTAGTTTGTCTATTAATGTTTCTAAATGTGACTTAGAGTGTTTCTTATTCTGTAAGCAATGTGTAATCCGTGTTTCTTTAATATATTTGCTATGCTGTATTTGTGTGTTTAAGTGTACCATTTCTTTCTGTTAGTCATGTTATGAGTGTTAATTTTTATTGATGGTGTTAGGACAGCAACCAGCCACAAATTTACTTTCAGTTCCTTTATTCAAAGGTTACCGTTACCGGTTTAGAATCGTTGTGATTCATCCTCAGACGATTTACATGCTTTCTTTATGACATGTGGTGTGTTTTTTACAGATTAATAGTCCTAAAATATAAATAATACATAATTATATACACGCCACACACAGATGGTTACGTTACAGATTTTCGTTGCATGTGACTTACGTGAAACGTCAGTTTCGAGTGTTTGTTTTCATAAAATTCGTCCAGCAGATGTAAATGCATTCCCACTGCATTCTTATTGTTGCACACGTAAATTGTTCTTACTGAACACTTAAGATTTGTCACTGAGATGATTTCTACCACGCAGCCACGGTCTCCATCATGTCATCATATGACAAAATTGCATTAATTTTTATTGTTTCCGTGGGTGACGTAGCGTCTGTGTGGTTCTGTGGTGTTTATGTTCTCTGCTTGTTTCCATTTTTCCTGGACTGTGTTTTGTTTTTTTGCTTGAGTATTTAGACTAATCTGTATGGTAGACGAATCAACAGAGAAAATAGATAAACTCCCTGCAGACATAAGCAATATACTTAAAAATATTCGAGTCACCATGGAAAAAGAAACACAAAAGCAGGTAAATTTTTTGGATATAACAGTAAAGGGAGACAACAATAAGCACACATTTGATATCTTCAGAAAGCCACCAGTTACAGGTACAATACATGCTTCATCCAACCACCCATTAAATTAAAAATTAGCGGTCCTTTCACGCATGTTACACAGGCCCAGTAATATCCCACTCAGAAAATAAAATGATAAAAAATAATTAGAAACAATACAACTCACAGCCACAAACAATGGTTATAATACCCATATACTACAAAACCTCAACCAAAAGATCAAAACACAACTAAAGTAAAATGATAACAAGCAGAGAACACAAACACTACAGAAGCACACAGACGCTACAGCACACATGGAAACACAATAAAGTGACTCTCAGGACATGGATAACAGAAAGAAATGGTGCACTTTAACATACAAACACACATCAATCCATAGGCTTTGCAAATATATTAAAGAAAAAGACATTGCTTACAGAACAAGAAACACACTGTAGTCACATTTCCCAATAACAGTAGGTATACAAGATAAATACCAAGAAGCAAGCATGTACCAGCTAGGATGCCAAGAATATCAATCAGTATATCTGGGGCTGAGAGACAGGAATTTCAAAACTAGGTATAAATAAAATACAAGAAGGTGGAAGTATGAGAACAGCCATTCTAGCTTTTCTTAACATCTGATAAAACAGAGACACGAACTATAAACACAGAACAAGACATAAAAGTTATGGGAGGGAAGAATTACAACAAAAAACTCCTGACAGTGCTGGAAAACTTTCATAAAGAAAAAGCCTTGGCAATGAAGAAGAAAATAATTAATGGCCAAGTCAACATAAGCAGTAACTGACTGATCATGTTAGCCACTAAAACAATAACAAACAGAAATGTGAAACATAACCAGAAAAATAATTAATGGTCCTTCCCCATCCCATCCCCCCCGGCTCGCTCCTTCTCTCTCTCTCACTCTCTCTCTCTCTCTCTCTCTCTCTCTCACACACACACACACACACACAGACACACATCACAAATGAAAAATTTCGATCCACACACGCTGCACAAAGAAAAGATGAAAGATAGATATACTGTACAGTGGCCGTTGGATACAATGCCCACTGTAAACACACAGGTGTGTATTGCACAAAAGTGCAAGTGCAATGCTATAATAAATGCTAATAAAGAAACTCGGGAAATCGGCCAGCTGCATTATGGGTACCGAATGAACAAATCTCCAGGACATGGACTAGCAACATTGGAAATTTTAATTAACACTAAACGGTAATTTAATCTCACGAAACTTGTGCTACAGAAGTTCCATGTAATCCGAAAAACAAGAGAAAAACATAAGGAAACGTAACATAGTAATATATTTTTAACCATTACATCATGCCGTTATGCTGTATACAAAAACAAACATGTATTACGGGACACTGAAGATACTTCATAAATGAAAGGAGCGAAACGTGTATGCCTTTGATTTAGTTGCAAAGACGGAACATACTTCCATGAATATTATTAATTCTTGCAAAATAGCGGGATCGTAGGTTAGCTAGTACCAATTCTAGAAGCGGGACTCATTTCCGTTGTCTAAAATGCGGAATAAAAAATAACTGAGAGCAGTGGCAAAATAGCCGACCAGAAGTTTGTGTATTTCGGATTTGAATTACGACACAGCTGGCCCAAGACCACGTTGGTTTGGTAATTTTCGACGAGGAAGACAAATCCTCAGTGTAAAATATTGTTGCGTCTGGTACTGTAGATAACTGATGGACGTTTACCTAGGTTTCTTTTTTCAAAGCGAAAACACTAATATGTGACTGTGGCACCCACATCCCACAGCAAGGTAACGAAATATTTAATGTACATTAGAAAAGTCTTAAGCATAAGTTTTCACTAAGACAGTGTCTGTCTAATTTTTTTTTCCATGTCACTATAGCACAATCATACTGCCTCTGTAGTCGTGTACCCAGTAACAGATGATCATTTCATACATTACCTTCCATTCGGAAAATGGGTGCACTCAGTGACTGTTATGTGACTTGTAAATTATAGAGTGCAGCAGTCAGTCGTCCATTTTTAGATTTTATTACGCAAATCGAGATTTCGGCTAGTGGCTAGCCATTCTCAATGAACAATTTTCTATTTTCGATGCATGTAAATCCCTGTTGTTCGGGCGTCAGTCCCTTTTCTTTGAATACTACTGATTGCTGCACTCTATAATTTATAAGATGATCATTTGTCATTCTGACGAGTGCATTTCATCAATCGCGCAGCGTACAAATAGAAAAAGAGCCCAACGTAGAAAAACTTAGATTAAGGTAACACTGAAGTTATTGTGCATATTGTACCAATATATGCTGCAAACGTCGTCGAACTGTTCGTGCAGATGGTTGTTGTCTTGCAAACGTCCCCATCTGTTGACTCAGGGATCGAGACGTGGCTGCACGATCCGTACAGCCATGCAGATAAGATGCCTGTCATCTCGACTGCTAACGATGCGAGGCCGTTGGGATCCACACGGCGTTCCGTATTACCCTCCTGAAACCACCGATTCCATAATCTGCTAACTGTCATTAGATCTCGACCAACGCGAGCAGCAACGTCGCGATACGATAAACCGCAATCGCCATAGGATACAATCCGACCTTTATCAAAGTCGAAAACGTGATGGTACACATTTCTTCTCCTTACACGAGGCATCACAACAACGTTTCACCAGGCAACGCCGGTCAACTGTTGTTTGTGTATGAGAAATCGGTTGGAAAATAAATGGTTCAAATGGCTCTGAGCACTATGGGACTCAACTGCTGAGGTCATTAGTCCCCTAGAACTTAGAACTAGTTAAACCTAACTAACCTAAGGACATCACAAACATCCATGCCCGAGGCAGGATTCGAACCTGCGACCGTAGCGGTCTTGCGGTTCTAGACTGCAGCGCCTTTAACCGCACGGCCACTTCGGCCGGCTAATCGGTTGGAAACTTTCCTCATGTCAGCAAGCTGTAGGTGTCGCCACCGACACCAACCTTGTTTGAATGCTCTGAAAAGCTAATAATTTGCATATCACAGCATCTTCTTCTTGTCGCTTAAATTTCACGTCTGTAGCACGTCATCTTCGTGGTGTAGCAATTTTAATGGCCAGTCGTGTAGATAATAATAATTTTTAGAGAAACAACACGAAAGGCAGGATATCAGGAAAGAAGTAGGTAAGCTAGTGGGATGGAAGTGGGCCCAGGAATAAAAGGAACAACACTCTCGAAACGCTAAGGAAGTTTGGGAGCAAAGAAAATTAATCACAAAGAAGCAAAGCAAAAGTTGATTTCAAAGTTGTTAGTTAAGTACACTGCTGGCCACCGTAAATGCAACACCAAGAAAGACAAGAGGTAGCACAACAAGATTTATTTTGTAGATAACATGTTGACCAAGTATCAAATGATTACGTTTACAGACGTCTGTGACATGTGGTTCCTGCGAGAATCAGTAGCCAGAGTAGCCGCCATTGTTGGAGATCATCGCTGCCACACGTCTCGGCATTGAGTCAAAGAGACGTTGGATGTGTTCCTGGGGTATAGCAGCCCAAGCAGCTTCCACACGTTGCCAAAGATCATCTGGTGTGGCAGCTGGGGATGTAATCTGGGTCACTCGTTGAGCAACCATGGACCACATGTTTTCTATCGGCGAAAGATCCGGAGAGCGAGCCGGCCAGGGAAGCAATTCAATCTGGTTATTGACGAAGAACCTTTGGACAATGCGTGCCACGTGTCGTCGCGCATTATCCTGTTGAAATATGGCTGTGGCCGAGCCCTGAAGGTAAGGAAGGACACCTGGCTCCAGCACCTCGGATATGTTGCGCCGGCTATTTAAAGTACCGGCAATGCGTACTAGAGGCGTGCGAGAGTAATATCCAATACCGCCCCATACCATAATACCCGGTGCAAGACCAGTGTGGCGGTGCATAATGCAGCTGTCCAGCATCCTCTCTCCACGGTGTCTCCACACTCGAATCCGCCCATCGTGGTGCTGCAGACAGAAGCGTGCCTCGTCAGTAAAGACAACGTCATTCCATTCTGCCGTCCACATCCGTCTGTCATCACACCATTGGCGACGGAGACGTCTGTGGTTCTGCGTCAATGGTAGACGAAGCAGTGGACGTCTTGCGGACAGACCACTCTGCTGTAAACGGCGTCGAATGGTACGCGCAGACACTGGATGATGCGTTACAGACGCAATGTGCTGTGCTATGGTTTGGGATGTCACTGAGCGATCCGTCACTGCCATGCGCACAATTTGCCTATCAGCACGTGCAGTGGTGCACCGAGGTGAATGCGATCGACCACGTCGGTCCGTCGTACCCTCCTGCATCCAACGGTCGCATATCCGCATTTCCGCATTACAGTTGTTTGGTTTCGTCCAACACGACTAGCAATAGCTCTGTATGATAATCCACAATCTCGGTAAGCCACTATCCTTCCTCTGTCGAACTCGGATACTTGATCAAAAGATGTTCGCTGTTGTCTACGAGGCATAACTGATCGTCTTGTGAAACAACCACAAGGTAAACACACGTGCCGAACGTACACTCGTCGAAATCGCCAAGCCTTAAATGGCGCTATGAGGTGGCGCCACAGGCACGCGTGATGTGCCTCTGCGCTGAAATTATAATTGGTTGCATATCTCATCGCTGCAAACCCATGGTGTAAATTTCACTTGATTCGGATGCTTCCTTCAGGGTGTTGCATTTACGGTGGCCAGCAGTGTAAATAAATACGAGGAACTTTCAGTAGTTAAGAAGACAAAATGACGTAGAAATGAGAAGACAAACTGATGTAGAAATGAAACAGTTGTAGGAGGAGTTTTGTGCTTTTTTGACTTTGGGTTTACTTGTCTCAGTTGAACTGAGAACAGCTGACGGATAAAAACTCTTTTCTTTATAACCTCAATATTGCATTTCGTCATAGCGTATCTGTTTGAAGTTTCTACCTCAGATGAAGAAGGTTCAATGATCGGTTTTTTGTTTTCGGAAGTTGAAAACCGGCTAAAGTCTTTTCTCAAATGGTTTGACAATATGATAAAAGTTGTATGAACCGCAGAAATCTTCGTAAGTGAGTGGACCACTTCAAAAGTAGTCGAACGTCAGCGATTGACGAGGAAGATCCTGGCGCGCCATGTCCTCAAATCCTCATTGACCACATTATTAGTGAAGACCGACATGTAGTAAGTGTTGTCACAGTTCATCACGCTACAATAACAAGATGAAGTATCAGAAAACAAGTGCAACGTTGGTTTCAAAAGGGAACGCAACAATACAAGTAAACAAGACTCAAATTGTGTACAGACATAAAAGAATGTTGTGAAAGTGTAGGTGATCCTTTTATATACAAGATTTTAACGTCTTATTAAACTTGGGTTCACCATTTCGAACCAAGGGTCCAAAAAAACAATACATAGAATGGAAGCACACCGTCTCTCCCGTCCGAAAGAAATTCAGAACGTAAGCGTCAGCGAGAAAACGCATGTTGATCGTCTTCCGGGATTCCCAGGGCGTCGTCTTTTGTACTTATTTGCAAAATCAGCGTACAGTAAACAGTGCCTATCACTCAGACCTGCAGATGAACAAAGTAAAGCGAAAAATGATAGCAAAATGTCGTGCATTTAAAAACAAAAAGCCCAGTTCACCCAAGAAATCATTGAGGAAATGGATTGGCAGACACGAACTCATCCTCCCTACGGTCCAGATATGGCTCCTTTGGATTTTCAATTGTTTGGTCACTCTATGAGGCATTAAATGGGAAACAATTCTCAACAAGAACGAAGAGTTCAAAGAAGTTGTAGGATAGTGGCTCGAATAACAAGACAAAGACTTCTTTGCAGTATGTATGAAAAGACTAGTTCACCATTGCAACAAGTGCATTAATATTGATGGGGATTATGTCAAGAAGTGGTAAAAGTCTCATTTTGTAAAACTGTGTAGTTCTTTCCTACATCAGCTTCTCTCTTTATTTACACTAGCCAACAGTGAAAATGTAGCTGGGATGAAATAAAAGTTGTTAACTATATCAACCAAGCTGATAACGAAAATGACAATGTAAAACTCGAATTACCTCTCGTCTCCAAGTTAAAGGGGGTGCATTAATTATAATTATGTTTTATTAGCCTTCATAGGCAATTCCTTCCCATATACAGGGTGAAAAGTATTGAAACCGACAAACTCTGGGACGTTGTAGGGGACATCAAAACAAATATTTTTCCCTAATGTCATTTTTTCCTGTGAGGAGTATCTAAACCGGTATAGGAAGATTTCTTGGCAGCAAAGTAATTAAACCAACAAATACTTTTCCATTTCTTTATGACCAGGAGACAACACATTAACACAACCCAATTTCAATTACAGCAGATTTTCAAAAATGCCTCCATTGACACGTAAACAAAGGTTACACCTTCGGATCATGTTCTCTCTGACACGGGCAAAGACGCCAGGAGTATCCTGAACTGTTACAGCTGCTGCTACTATCCGGGCAACCAGATCCTCTTCTGATGCAACAGGAGTTGCGTAAACAAGGTAGCGCATCTCTCCCCACACAAAAAAGTCCAGAGGGGACATATCTAGGGATCGAACAGGCCATGGTACAGGACCACCTCTCCCAATCCACGTTTCTGGGAACCGTCGGTCCAGGAATGGACGCACACGACGACTGAAATGTGCCGGCGCCCCGTCATGTTGGAACCACATGCGTTGTCTTATAGGGAGCGGAACGTCTTCCAGCAATTCTGGCAAGAGTTCAAATGGTTCAAATGGCTCTGAGCACTATGGGACTTAACTACTGTGGTCATCAGTCCCCTAGAACTTAGAACTACTTAAACCTAACTAACCTAAGGACAGACACACATCCATGCCCGAGGCAGGATTCGAACCTGCGACCGTAGCAGTCGCGCGGTTCCGGACTGCGCGCCTAGAACCGCTAGACCACCGCGGCCGGCAATTCTGGCAATGATCTGGCGAGAAAATTATAATAGTGCCTGCCTTTCAATGGACTAGGTATCAGATACGGCCCAATTAAACAGTCCCCAACAACACCGACCCACACATTAACAAAGAACCGCACTTGATGAGCGCTAGTAACTGTGCCATTGGGTTATCCTCACTCCAAACATGCGAAGACTCCATCAAACCCGAATGTTGCTTCATCGGTAAACAACACAGAGGATGGAAATGTAGGATGCATTTCACACCGTTCCAGGTACCACTGTGAAAACTGTGCTCTGGGTGAATAATCAACTGGTTCCAGGTTGTGGACACGCTGTAAGTGAAATGGACGTAACAATTGCTCTCGAAGGACTGTTCTTACATTCGTCTGATTCGTCCCCATGTTACGTGCAATTGCACGAGTGCTGATTGAAGGATCCCGCTCCCCATGCTGCAAGACAGCTTCCTCAAATTGCAGCGTTCTTACCGTGCGACAGCGTCGCTGCCCAAGTAATCTGCTAAATGACCCGTCTCACGCAGACATTGGTACACGGCAGCAAAGGTCGTATGATGCAGGATACGGCAATTAGGATATTGTTGTTGATAAACACGCTGTGCAGCTCGTCCATTGTGGTGCGCTACGTAGTACGCACCAACCATGTCGGTGTACTCACTCCAGATGTATCGCTCCATTAGCACACACAGACAATGTAGTACCACACTGGGGGAGAGCAGTTGCCTACAACTGAAGAGCATAATACGCCCTCTAACAACTGAAGATCATAATACAGCCTCTAACAACTGAAGAGTGTAATACGGCCTCCACCGGTTTAAATAATCCTCATAGGAAAAAATGACTAGGGAAAATATGTTTTCATGTGCCCTACAACCTACCAAAGTTTGTCGGTTAAAATACTTTTCATCCTGTATATTTCTAAATCCCGTTGATGGTAGACAGACTGATTAAGGTTCGAGCAACAATTAATGTGTTTATTTTGTCGCTATTCCTAGCCCAGACTCGTAGCAGCAAGTGGAAGAGAAAGGGCAGAGGGGAGCATGTTTCATTTAAGCGTAGGCTCACTCTCTTACAAGAAGTATTCTGTTCGTGTGCTGGAAGAACGTGCTACTCAAGTGTAGTGAGTGTATGTGTCATTGTAATTCCAGTAATTCAATATGCCTCGAAAATGCGTAAACACTACTGACAATTTTTGCTGCATTTGTGGACAACTGATTTGAATCACAAAGGGAGCCAATAACGCCATATATCAGAGAGGGATACAAATTATACTTTGGCTGAGAAATTGGGAACCAGGACAAGTCCTGGGTTCCTTACATACGAGGTGTGGCTAGAAAAAACCGGACTAGTACTGGTGAAACAATAAAACGAATGCAATAAGGCTGAAAGTCGCGTGGCCTGTCACGTGACTCTCGCTCCGCCTACTGCTCGAGTTTCATCTGCCTCCTGCACTCAGTCTGCCCGTGGCGTCTATTTTAAGTAGTTGACGTTGTGTCTGTGCGTCGGAAAATGTTGAGTGTACAGAAACAACAGCGTGTTAACATCAAGTTTTGTTTCAAACTAGGAAAAGCTGCAAGTGAAACGTTTGTAATGTTACAACAAAAGTACGGCGATGATTGTTTATCGCGAACACAAGTGTTTGAGTGGTTTAAACGATTTAAAGATGGCCGCGAAGACACCAGTGATGACACTCGCACTGGCAGACCATTGTCAGCAAAAACTGATGCAAACATTGAAAAAATCGGTAAACTTGTTCGACAAGATCGCCGTTTAACAATCAGAGCAGTGTCTGAGTTAACAGGAGATGACAAGGAAACTGTTAGGCAGATTCTTCATGAAAGTTTCAACATGAACAAAGTGTGTTCAAAAATGGTTCCAAAGTGTCTCACAATTGAACAGAAGGAACGCCGAAGAATGATTTGTTCTGACATCCTGGAAAACATTGAAAGTGATCCCACCTTCTTACAAAATGTTATTACTTGCGATGAATCGTGGTTTTTTACTTACGATCCCGAAACTAAACGCCAATCGATGCATTGGAAAAGTCCTGGTTCTCCACGACAAAGAAAAGCACGAATGTCAAAATCGAAATTCGAGGCAATGATTGTTTTTTTTGACATCAAAGGGATTGTGCACATTGATTGGGTACCAGAGGGACAAACAGTGAATCAGCATTACTACATTAGCGTCCTGGTTACCCTACGTGAGCGAGTACGGAGAAAACGGAACGATTTGTGGAGAAAAAAGTCATGGATCCTTCACCAAGACAATGCCCCAGCTCACAGTGCGTTGTCAGTGAAGACGTTTTTGGCAAAACACAGCATTCCCATCTTAGATCATCCACCCTACTCACCTGATTTGGCCCCCTGTGACTTTTTTCTTTTCCCTAAAGTCAAGTCAGCTTTGAAAGGAACTAGATTTGAGACTGTTGAAGCAGTAAAAGAAAAAGCGACGGAAGTAATGTATGGACTTACCGAAAATAATCTGCAGCATTGCTATGAACAGTGGAAAATTCGTATGGAGCGGTGTAGAGACCGAGGAGGAGAGTACATTGAAGGAGATAACATGAAATTGTAAATAATTGTAAATAAATGTTTTTTTCCAGCATCAGTCCGGTTTTTTTCTAGCCGCACCTCGTATGTTGCACATCTTGTGTCTTAAGTCTTCATTCGTGACTGAATCGTAAAAAATCTATGGGCTTTGCTATTCCCATGATCTGACGAGAATCATCAAATCATGTGAATGGTTGTTACTTTCTTATGATAACTCCATTAACACATGGTATTTCGAATGAGAAAAAGACCTCTTTGACATATCGTAACATACCGTCGGCCATGCCTACCAGTTCCGCGGAGACGGACTGCCTCTTCGTGTCCCACCTGACAACGGCGGTAGTGAAACTAGAGCTGCACCATCACCTTCGAAACCTAGTTCTTGGAAGGATCCTGATTTTTTTGTGTAACGATGGGTGCACAGAAAGTCAAAAACTAGCACAGTGTGCAGCTTATGACCTAGTGAGAGGTCAGGAATTGTGTAATGGCGTCAAGACTGCAGCAGTGAATTGTCTTGCTAAGACGTTACATGTGACTGTGTTCTGTAATCGTCATATGCCGTTCCTTCCATTTACTTGATATTTACTATTGATTTAAAGGGACTAATGACTGCTGTGGGCATTGACTATAAATGTGACCAGTGGTGGTTTTCATCGACCCCTCCAAAGTAAGCCTCAAGTGTTTGCCACCGCATAGTGGCAACGTACAACAATCAATTCCGATTGGGTATGCACCTTACTTGAAAGAAGCATATGATAAAATGAAACAATTGTTATTGTGATTGAATTACGACAAGTTTAAATGACAGATCTCCGGGGATCCGAAAGTCATAGGCACTCTACTTGTGCTTCAACACTGTTACACCAAATGTTGTTGCTTTTTGTGCCTCTGGGATAGTCGCGCCAAAGCACTTCATTGTAAAAAGAAAGATTGGCCTAAGCGTCAGTCCCTTGAACCAGGATATCACAGTGTTGTGCATGAAGCACGTATCTAAGAACATAATTCTCTGAGCTCTTCATATAAAATTCGGCTTAATGAAAAATTTTGTTAAGGCCATGTACAAAACTGGGGACGCATTTCTTATTTCCGTGACAAATTTCCACATTTTAGTGAGGCAAAAATGAAAGACGAGGGGTTTCGTGGATCCCTCGATATGAGGATCGTGCTAAATGATATTTCAACACCATCCTGACATGTGATGAATAATTAGATTGGGATGCCTTTGTTCAAGTGTTAAAGATTCTAGGAAATAAGAAGGAAGAAAACTAGAAGAATCTTGTGGTAAATCTTTCGCATTGATACAATAATCTCAGGTGTAACATGTCATTACAGTTACATTTCCTCAATTCCCGCTTGGACTTCTTTCCTGACCACCGTGGTGCTGTAACAGACGAGCACGGGGAACTCTTCCACCAGAAAATTTATGAGACGGAAATGAGATACCGAGGGAAGTGGTGTGCATCAGTGTTAGCCGATTACTGCTGGACACTAATAAGGGCATCACCAGCAAAAAAATACAAACGCCAGCCAAAGTGGTTGCGCCTTCAGTGACTTCCTCTAAGGGATACACCAAGCATAAGCTTATATACTCAATAACTTAAATTATCGTAAGTTCAAAACGAGACTTATTTTTGCATTTCATTAACTTTTTCGTTATCAGCACACCCGAAAACATCATCAGCTGTTTTCAAAGACTTATTTTTGCATTTCATTAACTTTTTAGTTATCACCACACCCGAAAACATGATCAGCTGTTCTCATGCCCGTTACAGAAAAAAAGTAATATTTCATTGGCCAGTGTTTCTGATTGTCTCTAGTAAAGGAAATCTTCTGATGTTCAAAGATCAGTTTTTCAAGGTTTTTTTGAATGGAATTGGTACTGTTATAGGGCTCTCCATACCCTGCACGAGCCTTAAAATTCTATAAGCATCCAGAAAATCGAAGAGGGCAGAGCAGCTCGTAAGGTCCCCTTGTTTGACCAGTAGGCCGAGGTCACATTCAACACGCTATTCAGTCGCAGTGGCGTTTACTTGCGTCACAGCTGAGAGCGCAAAGTTTTCTGGAGCCAGCAGCGCCCATCGCCAGCCCGCACTCAGCAGCAACGGTTCCGGCCGTGTAAGTGGAGGCGTCCTGCTCACCCTCCGTCCGTGGGCTCTTTGTCCCCAGGTGGGGCGGCGAGCGGCCATTGTCTCGTCAAGGGCAGCCCGCGCTCTGGGCACGCCAAAGGTGAGAGGTGACGGCTCCGCCGAGGGGCTCAAACCTCCATCCATTTGACGAGATCAATTGCTGGCCCCGTGTACAATTGTAAAGCTGGTAACGACAGAAAACGTGTGCCTCTTCCCAACTGGCGACGTTTCTGTAAAAAAATTATGATTTAGTACTTTAATCCTGTACTCGTACTACCTTTGGTATACAATAGGTATCACAAAATGTAATGAAGAACGTGCACTGTGGCTTAACGTTTCAAAGGAGTTTTGGTTTTTTTCCTTTACTACTTCAATGATACTTTCTAGAACTGAACTAGTTTGAGGAATATGGCTCTGTTAAAATAAATTATATATTACGTATATTTCTACATCTACTACCATAATTGCAACTATAAGCAAGGAAAAATGAGGAAATGATTTTAAAAAATCAGCATTTATTTCCACGTTTTTTTAGCATGTCTAGCGTGTTACACAGGGGAGACTGACACAGAGAGATAGGTAGGTGGAGACGGACTGAAGGAGGGGGTGAGAAGGTGGACAAAGAGAGAGGGATTTCATGGACATGAAAGGAGGGGAAGAGGTAGACTGAGAGAAGGGGGAGGTGGAGATGGTCATAGAGAGAGTGGAGGAGATGGACAGAGGTTCAAATGGCTCTGAGCACTATGGGACTCAACTGCTGTGGTCATCAGTCCCCTAGAACTTAGAACTCCTTAAACCTAACTAACCTAAGGACATCACACACATCCATGGCCGAGGCAGGATTCGAACCTGCGACCGTAGCTGTCGCACGGTTCCGGACTGCGCGCCTACAACCGCGAGACCACCGCGGCCGGCAGATGGACAGAGGGGTAGAGAAGGCAGGGCATATGGAATGGAGCAAGATAAGTTAGAGACAGAGAGGGGAGAGGCCGAAAGGGACAGGGAGGGAGTAGGAGGAGATGGACTAAGGGGGCAAGAGAAAAAGGACTGAGGGGAGGTGGACAAAAGGTGTGATGGAGGAGATGTGTCCAATATACACTACTGGCCATCAAAATTGCTACACCACGAAGATGACGTGCTACAGACGTGAAATTTAACCGACAGGAAGAAGATGCTGTGGCATGCAAGTGATTAGCTTTTCAGAGTATTCACACAAGGTTGGCGACACCTACAACGTGCTGAAATGACGAAAGTTTCCAACAGATTTCTCATACACAAACAGCAGTTGACCGGCGTTGCCTGGTGAAACGTTGTTGTGATGCCTCGTGTAACGAGGAGAAATGCGTACAATCACGTTTCAGACTTTGATAAAGGTCGGATTGTAGCCTATCGCGATTGCAATTTGTCGTATCACGACATTTGTCGAGATCCAATGACTGTTAGCAGAATATGTAATCGGTGGGTTCAGGAGGGTAATACGGAACGCCGTGCTGGATCTCAACGGTCTCGTATCACTAGCAGTCGAGATGACAGGCATCTTATCCGCATGGCTGTAACGGATCGTGCAGTCACGTCTGAATCCCTGAGTCAACAGATGGGGTCGTTTGCAAGACAACAATCATCTGCACGAACAGTTCGTCGACGTTTGCAGCAGCATGGACTATCAGCTCGGAGATCCTTGACGCTGCATCACAGACAGGAGCGCCTGCGATGGTGTACCCAACGACGAACCTGTATGCACGAATGGCAAAAAGCAATTTTTTCGGATGAATCCAGGTTCTGTTTACAGCATCATGATGGTCGCATCCATGTTTGGCGATATCGTGGTAAACGCACATTGGAAGCGTGTATTCGTCAACGCCATACTGGCGTTTCACCCGGCGTGATGGTATGGGGTGCCATTGGTTACACGTCTCGGTCACCTCTTATTCGCATTGACGTCACTTTGAACAGTGGACGTTACATTTCAGATGTGTTACGACCCATGGCTCTACCCTTCATTCGATCCCTGCGAAACCCCAAATTTCAGCAGGATAATGCACGACCGCATGTTGCAGGTCCTGTACGGGCCTTTCTGGATACAGAATATGTTCGACTGCTGCCCTGACCAGCACATTCTCCAGATCTCTCACTAACTGAAAACGTGTTGTCAATGGTGGCCGAGCAACAGGCTCGTCGCAATACGCCAGTCACTACTCTTGATGAACTGTAGTATCGTGTTGAAGCTGCATGGGCAGCTGTACCTGTACACGCCATCCAAGCTCTGTTTGACTCAATGCCCAGGCGTATCAAGGTCGTTATTACGGCCAGAGGTGGTTGTTCTGGGTACTGATTTCTCAGGATCTATGCACCCAAATTGCGTGAAGATGTAATGTCATGTCAGTTCTAGTATAATATATTTGTCCAATGAATACCCGTTTATCATCTGCATTTCTTGTGTAGCAATTTTAATGGCCAGTAGTGTATGTTCGATTTCCACTAAAGCTGACATATGAACATCAAACTTTTGGTGTATCAATACTGAGGTTCATAGCTTCCTATCTGCAAAAAGAGCAGAGATAAAGGCAAAAGCATGCATACCAAGTAGGCATCCTGCATAAAAGACGTGCTGTGTAGAAACAGTGTCTGGCTGAATTAACGACCTGCTTTACTGCACAGCCAATGTGTCAGTGACAAGAAATGATTTTCCGAGCCTGATGCATATTCTGTCCTGCATGACAGTGTGTTAAGAGATGTTGGACATTAGGAGCAAAAGACGGTTTTTAAGTCTCAGGCATATTAGCTGCCAAGCATTACAGGTGTTCTGTGGGAATAACATTGGCCACCTTCATAGAGCTGTTTTTCAGGGCTACGCGTTTAGATGGGCACAGATGGGTGAATGTTGAGATGGATAGAGGAGGCGACGGACAGAGGGGATGTGCAGGTGGGGATGGATAGGGAGAGAGGAGGCTGGAGGAGATCGACAGAGAGAGGAGAGAAGAAATTGAGGTGCAGAGAGAGGGGGGATGCTATAATTAGGCTGGTGGGGGAGGAGAGGATGGACAGAGAATGGGTGGATGCTTGAGTAGACAGATGGACAGAGAGAGGGAACTCATGCTGTCGCCCCCTTCATAAGCTGAGAGAGTTCACTAGGAGCCAACAAGACTATAGTTATGAGTTTGCAGCTATAGTTGGGCACCAACAGAGACTCATGAGTTGAGTCTCCAAGCATGTGGAGAAGGTGACTTTGGATACAGTGTCACAGGACCAGCTGACAAGTTTAAAGCGAGTACAAGGAGAGCATTTTTTATCACTAGCATACACTCCTGCATTCGTGCAACTGAAGAGGTGTGACACACTACAAGTCCGTACGCCGATGTCATGCATAGCACAAAAATATTTACATCGTAGCACATTCACTTGCCAATTTTCCTTAGCAACTATCTTACTGACATCATTTATTTACATTGTGATATATACGGATCTACGTTTTGTCCAAATAAACACTTACCACTCTAATCCTGAAGTATTTTCTAACATTTCATTTCTGGTCCGTGAGTGTCGGCGAGTTCTGGTCGCAGATGTGAGCGACAGCGACGGTTTACCGGCTGCTGGTGGACGAGAACTGCCTTTCCGCCTGCTGACAAGCGGCTGATCTTCGCTTAATCTGACCGAAGGGTGCTGGCCTGGCCAGATCTGGCGGTTTTCAAATGCCAATGTTTCCCACTGGTAGGCTGGCACTTCCTAATGCTTTTTAGGAAATAAACTCCTGAAAGTCTCCTCAAGCTTTACAGTAGTACTACGAGCGTTACCAGAAAATGACCATCTGAAGTGTCTACTTGCTGCTCTGGAGGTTGATTGGCCCAAAAGCAGGCGAAGCTCAGTTGGTTGGCAGTCCTGATGAGGAACAAGAAACGGGTTTTCAGCCTTCAGGGGCGGAGTTGGTGTCGAGTTGTGTATTTCGGAAGTCTGTTATCGGGGAGGGGGGGGGGGGGGGGTTAGTGAAGTGCTCTCTGTGCAGGAAGCGTAGACAGTTTTCAGTTAGGCGCTCTGGTGAATGTGACTGGGAACTGTCTCAATCAATTTTCCCAGCAGGTGTTGCTCTTGAGGGAGCATACGAGCATACATGGTCAGTTTAGGAGGCTACCTAACAGAACGTGGCACAACTAGCCAGGTGGAGCTAAACGTACTTGGCGAGATTTGTTACAAGATAATATACTGCGTTTTTCTCCAATGGAAAGTTTGAGTGTGTAGTTCTTGTGTATGTCCTTATTCTCTTTGACGTTAGACCGTGGGAAAGAAGGAAGGACGGCTGGGTTTAACGTTCCGTCGACATCGAGGTGGTTAGAGGCGGAGCACAAGCTCGGCTTGTTTCGAGGATGGGGAAAGAAATCGGTGGTGCCCTTTCAAAGGAACCATCCTGACAAAACCAAGACAGATGCAATGATGTGTCGACATTTTTTTTATTAATATATATATATATATATATATATATATATATATATATATATATATATATATATATATATATATATATATATATACTCCTGGAAATTGAAATAAGAACACCGTGAATTCATTGTCCCAGGAAGGGGAAACTTTATTGACACATTCCTGGGGTCAGATACATCACCGACAGAACCACAGGCACATAGACACAGGCAACAGAGCATGCACAATGTCGGCACTAGTACAGTGTATATCCACCTTTCGCAGCAATGCAGGCTGCTATTCTCCCATGGAGACGATCGTACAGATGCTGGATGTAGTCCTGTGGAACGGCTTGCCATGCCATTTCCACCTGGCGCCTCAGTTGGACCAGCGTTCGTGCTGGACGTGCAGACCGCGTGAGACGACGCTTCATCCAGTCCCAAACATGCTCAATGGGGGACAGATCCGGAGATCTTGCTGGCCAGGGTAGTTGACTTACACCTTCTAGAGCACGTTGGGTGGCACAGGATACATGCGGACGTGCATTGTCCTGTTGGAACAGCAAGTTCCCTTGCCGGTCTAGGAATGGTAGAACGATGGGTTCGATGACGGTTTGGATGTACCGTGCACTATTCAATGTCACCTCGACGATCACCAGTGGTGTACGGCCAGTGTAGGAGATCGCTCCCTACACCATGATGCCGGGTGTTGGCCCTGTGTGCCTCGGTCGTATGCAGTCCTGATTGTGGCGCTCACCTGCACGGCGCCAAACACGCATACAACCATCATTGGCACCAAGGCAGAAGCGACTCTCATCGCTGAAGACGACACGTCTCCATTCGTCCCTCCATTCACGCCTGTCGCGACACCACTGGAGGCGGGCTGCACGATGTTGGGGCGTGAGCGGAAGACGGCCTAACGGTGTGCAGGACCGTAGCCCAGCTTCATGGAGACGGTTGCGAATGGTCCTCGCCGATACCCCAGGAGCAACAGTGTCCCTAATTTGCTGGGAAGTGGCGGTGCGGTCCCCTACGGCACTGCGTAGGATCCTACGTTCTTGGCGTGCATCCGTGCGGTGCTGCGGTCCGGTCCCAGGTCGACGGGCACGTGCACCTTCCGCCGACCACTGGCGACAACATCGATGTACTGTGGAGACCTCACGCCCCACGTGTTGAGCAATTCGGCGGTACGTCCACCCGGCCTCCCGCATGCCCACTATACGCCCTCGCTCAAAGTCCGTCAACTGTACATACGGTTCACGTCCACGCTGTCGCGGCATGCTACCAGTGTTAAAGACTGCGATGGAGCTCCGTATGCCACGGCAAACTGGCTGACACTGACGGCGGCGGTGCACAAATGCTGCGGGGCTAGCGCCATTCGACGGCCAACACCGCGGTTCCTGGTGTGTCCGCTGTGCCGTGCGTGTGATCATTGCTTGTACAGCCCTCTCGCAGTGTCCGGAGCAAGTATGGTGGGTCTGACACACCGGTGTCAATGTGTCCTTTTTTCCATTTCCAGGAGTATATATATATATATATATATATATATATATATATATATATATTTTTTTTTGCCCTCGCGCGTACTGTTGATTAAGAGGCAGGGCAACCCATGACCTCAGAATCCAACCGGTTGCAACCAGGGTGTTATCCAGCGTAAACCAGATGTAGACACCTCCCGGTTAGTGGATATGATTCTGGATTCTGCACTTGGCGCTAGTAGCTACTAGCATTGCCTGTCAGGAGCAAAGATTCTTAAGTTCAACAAATAATCAATTCAAAAATGACCTTTAATCCCTCAATCATGGAAATGGACACAATTTAGCTACGAGTGTAACTACATACCCATACACCAATAAAGAGGCAGAAACGAAGCTTTCCAGTATTAACAGTAGAAAAAAAGAAACAATCGAGGCCTTGTTGCTGAACACACACCAAAATCTCAACAAGGAGCTAAAAAGATTCATCCACCAACCACAATTCAGTTTCAAAACAATGCCCGATGGTGTGACGATAGCATGGAGACGCCATTTTGGATGAAAAATAAACAAGATTTGGGTGGTACACACGAATGACAAACGACGTTTGGTTATGTGAGACCTTAACTTTTCGCGGCGAATTGAATGTTCACACCCTGCCATTCTCAAGGCACAAATGCAAGGACGAAGAAATGTGCCTTGACACCGGTCATCCTATGGAATACAACAACACTGATATTCTGGCTTGCACGTCCTGCTATTGGGATTGTGTTATTAAGGAAGCTGCTGAAATCAAACTATCAAGAAACCTTATTAACAGAGATGGTGGATTTTGTTTAAATGCTGCTTGGAATCCGGCTCTGTCTCTCATCAAAAATCAGAGGGACAGAATTAGTGCTACCTCACCTGTTGATTAATAGTAACTATCGATATTTCTGATGTTGGTTATCTTTGTTTGTGTTCACACTTGTTCTGTGTGTGGTATCTTCCTTGTTTCTCCTCTGTGAAGCGAGGTATTAAATTTCCTTGCACATTTTTTTTTCCTTGCATTTGTGCCTTCAGAATGGCAGGGTGTGCTCCTGTCGAAATATCGGCGGTGTTCGACGACGTCACCCGGCAGCAAAACCGTAAGTTATTTGAACGTTTAATTACATTAGCAGACAGTATTTTAAATACCAACAAATTTAGCAAAAATCATCTTCTCCCAGAATTAACAACTTAACTAGGAAGCATCAAAGCTACTCACAGTAATAAATGAGGTAACTTAAACGAAAGTCCACAAAGCTATCATATATATAAGCAGGCAAAGACGCAGAAAAGGTACAGAAAATCGCAAATTTACACTGGTATAATAAGCAGTTGGTACAAACACATGCAGGCCTCTTGAACTCGCACACAACATACCCAGAACCTTGGCTTAAGCAGGTAGGAAGATTGAGGCAGTATTTTAAAATTCTAATAGCCGAAAAATCGGGTAAGGTGCATATGCAGATGCTGACGTGATGGGAAAGACAATAGAAAGGAACACTTTGTGAATCTCACGCTGTCCCCAAATTCACTCACAGAAGTAAGGTACCTCACCATAGTTCTAAGAAAGTACGCTTCCCTCTAACCGAGACGCCGCTACCACGGACTTCAGATGTTGGAATGCCCTTCGGAGCCACCAGGATTAAAACTTATTCTCAGACACGCTGTGCCAAGCGGAATATCGGAGACTAATCGTCCGATAGAGAAATCGCATGGCTCTAATCACAACTCGCCATGCTTGAAGAACCCTTCCTGCTCCGCTACCTCCCACCGTCAGACTCACTCCCGACACTACCACTTGTTTACGTCAAAACGACATGTCCTCCCTAAGGGTCAAAGATGGCATGTGAAAGACGTACCGCCACCTGTCAACAGGTACGGCTCCATTCTCATTATATTATAAGGTAGAGTTTCAGTACTTCCATTCTCTCCCCCTACCGCCTTCCTCCCATTCCCAGATATTATTCTTGGCGTACGAAACTGTATCTTGCATAGTGGGTTCACAATAATGCTAGATGGCATGGAATATTCTCACAAGTGTACTTTCGTATTGTTACCTTTATTGTACAACTTTAAGTGTGTTCACCTTTTTTCAAGAATTGAGACTTTTTCACTCCTTATTATTTTTCAGATACTATTTTACACCGATCTTCAGTATTCAGATACAATTTTAAATGATCTTATTTACATTTTTTTTTCACAAGTGTCATATAAAAATAATTTTTTTTATATATCTGGACATGACCTTTGCTTATGCTCAAAACTGGTAATCGAGTGTGAATGTTTGCATTTAAGACTGTAATAACAAATATATTAAAAAGATATTTGAGCAGTTGCAGAATTTCTCAAACAGTATGTCATCCATTATTGAAATACTGCCAGGAGAGGCAGTGAGAGACAGTTTTCATTTTTAATCTTGGATTGTGACATCATAGACCTACTTAAGGTCCTGTGTCTTGGATTATTTACGTAGCATATGTAACATTTATATTTTGGTAAAGAAAGGACACACTATTGAAATCGTGGGCCTAATTAAATAATCCTGAAGGGATATCGTAATAACATTGTCAAATGATATTACTGCATGTGGGCAACTACACAACGGTTGCTACTACTATTTCATTTAAAATGTTTGCAAGCATACGTCGATTCTACTGAATGAAGAGTTAAAAACTTTTTCTCTTTTGGAGGTACTTAAGTAAAAGCAAGGTCTTAGAAAAACCAATATTTCTAACAAACTGATGTTATACCAGTCTTTGTTATCTGATAATTGTGCTCATAGTGGAATACTCGACACTTGATTGACTTTTACTTCTTCTTCAGGCATAGACACGACGTGGATGTAAGTTGCGCTAGAAGCTATATTTTTGCCTACAATAATTGAAATATTGTATTTAAAATTTTTTTTTATTCTGTGTAACAACAAAACTCTCCGTTGTCCCGTTTCAATTAATTCATGTAGTTAATTTGTTGCTATTTAGATGAAGTAGAAGCGGCTTATTTGGTGATGCAGTGATCTACTGCTTTAAGGGTTCCTTCATAGTTACTTTGTTATTTATATGTCGAGTCTGCGTCTTCATTTGAAATCTGATAAACACTTCGCTAAATAACGTCTTCTGTATGAAATTTACTACTTAAGTAGTCATTCATCACCAACAATGACCTCTTGCCTGAATGACTTATTTGAACTATGCGACACTGAATTGTCTTTTTCTTCTTTTTCTGGAACTGATTCAATATGCATGTAAGTTGCAGTAGTTGTATTTTTTTGTCTTTAGAAACTAACTTAATATCGCATTTCAAATTTACGTTATTCTGTAAAACAACAATCCCCTAAGTCCTCCTATTTCAGTTAAATCATACTATACTTTTGCCATTTTCATTGAGTTGGAGGTAATATGTTAGCTGATATAACGATTGAGTGCTTGAAGCCAGTGTGAATGAGGTGATAAATTGTTACACCACCTATGAGGTGAGCAGGAGATACCCCAAACTTTAATGACGAAACAGAGTTTACATGCTTGATATTTTTCCATATAAAATCTGAACAAAATTACAACTTCTTTGGTTAATTAATATAGTTATCTTATCTTTTAATTATAAAACAGAAAAAATAACTAAAAGGTATTATTAGATAAAACAGCAGAGCACTAACATTAGACCTACAAATCAGCACCTTCTCCACACATAAATATCGCGTGCTCCATACATATTGGCTTCACACACTTCGAGCAACAATGTTTTATTTCCTACCTTTTTTTAGTACAGTCACCACAACTGACATATCTGCCAGACAGTTTCTGGAAACCGACGATGAAGGTTCTCCAAGCTGATCAGCAATAATGCTCTTTCGATTTTCCCTTGGAATATGTACGTTTTGATGCCTAATGCTTAGATTATCATTTATCAGATTCAAACCTAAATTACGAATGAAATCTCGGCTGCAACATTGACGCCGACTTTAGTTGTCTTATAATAAATAATCATTTCCGGTTTTCTTTTGTCATCTGTCGATTGGCCTATATTTTTACCATGGTATAAAGTTACGTAAGGTACATAGGACACCAGTGTAGCGTCATTCTGGAACCCAAATCAAGAGTTATTTACTTCTGTTCTTTTTTTTAGAAAGATCTCAGGTACACTTGCCACGCATTTACTGACTGTGCGGACACAAATCAACGAATATTCTTTCAAGGCATGAATCACAAGGGGGTAACTTGTAAACGAATTACCGAAAGTCAAATTCCTACTTGTTGTTATTAACTGGTAAGGCCCTGGTGATTGTTTTCCCGCGTATACTTCCAGTTTGATGATATACAATGTTTTCGCATCTACAAGAGCATGTCTCTTTATGCCATATTTGGCTGGAATGTATAAGCAGAAAGGACTTAGCCCTCGAAAAGACAACAGCATCTCATCAATAGTAAACTTTTCAAAAAGCATACAATGGTATTGAATATTTTCAACAAAATTATCTCTTATAGCAACCCAATTGTCAGTCTCTTTTCTTTGGTCCTGGATGTTCTTGTCATAGAATCTCAAATAGCTTTCGAGAAAGTAAAACTCCTGTAATGACATTGTACTCCGAAAGACTGAAACTCTTATACCGTCTGTGAGCCGCATATTGTTGAAGTTTTGGCCTGCTATATATAAAAGTCCCATAAATCACTCGAAATCCCCAAAAGCTGCATCTTTCAGGTGGTACTATTATTTATTTCCTGGAAATTTTCGCATTTTATTCCCTATTTATAATTTGCATATGAAAGTAAAGTATTCAACATACTATCTGTTATAAAGAGACACGAACATTCATTCTGTGTTTTGGTAAGTTTCACAGCACCTTTTACATCTGGAGAATTAGTAATAATATTCTTAGAACGAATACAAACGCATTGCCTACGATAATCCTTCATCCATTTCGTACCAACCTTGGATGTAGAAAAACCCCACGTATTTCAGGGGACTGCCTGGAAGCCGCCGATGCAGATTTTGGCTCTTCGAAATCATCCAAAATACCCTCCTGCCCCGAATAACTTTCTTCACTTTTTTGAGAAACGTAGTGAGTCTCTTCTTAGCTCTCAGAGTCAAAGGAACTAGAACTTGCACAGTTTTCTAAAACATCTAATAACGTTCATTTTCTCCATAAGACACCTTGAGAAATTACAATCTAAACATAAATCAAATAATTCTATAAATAGCTACATATCATATACTTACTGTAAAATCCAAAATGTAACACCTACTACGAGGTCAGGTGTGATTTACCCCAACTACTTCTGCACATGTCTATCTCCCGCTGACGCGGCCGCAACAATAAATTCTACACTGCCGCTCGCCACACTCTCCGTTACGTACAGCTACTGTGACGACAAGATTTGCGTGGCAACAATGGCATTCAATAATCTCAGCTTAAAAACTTCTTGGGTGTGACGTACCCGACTTCATTCATGCCGGGTGAACGGCTCCATTGTTAAAATGTCGAACCTGCCACTTAATTTGAAGTCCAACTAACTTTTCACAGAATAACTTCTTTTTATACGAACATTTACCACTTTAATAGTCATTCATCACCAACAATGATCTTTTGGCTTGAGGTTAGTTTTCGTTCAGTCATTTAAATTGAAACTATACAATTTCATTTGAAGTAAAAGTAATCAACTTTTACATTAATTGCAATTACCAATGAGAATTGTTGCTCTCCTCTTTTTTTTTTGTCATTCGACTGGACCTTTTTGATTGACTTTTTATAACGCTTAATATTATGCAACACTAATCAGTTTGAGTGAAAAGAGCCACATCAGATAACTGTGATAGATGTGCCGTCTTGGATCGTCATTTTGAATTATAATATAACACAGCAGCACTAAGGTCTGCCGTCTTTTATTTTTGAATTTTGCAGCACATTACATTGAAGGTAACTGTGTTACTTTAAACTTCCTGCTAGTTTTCTAATTTTCCACCATTGCATACATAGGTCTGTTGACTTATGTCCACTGGGCGTCAGAGGATTTGGAGAAGAGCGAGGAATCTCGTAACAATGCGTGGTGACATGCTTGATGACATCATCAGAAGTCTGACAACAATGCACTCTGTGTCAGAACTCTACAGCCCCATTACTTACGGATTCTTATATAAACGTTCGTGCAGTCAAATGTCATGAATTATGCTAAAATATGGAAGCAACAACCAGATTTCTGGCATCTTGTTCCTAATAGAAGTCACGATAAGAACTGATAACGAAATAACGTGTGTGTGTGTGTGTGTGTGTGTGTGTGTGTGTGTGTGTGTGTGTGCGTGTGCGTGTTTGTGTGTGTATTTGTGCGTGCGTGCACGTGTGTGTTTGTGTCAGTGGTTTTATATACTAGTGAATGCGTATACTACTCAACTGATTGGAATGGAAATTTCTGAGACGACAATTAAAATGTGTGATTCACACATACTGTTGTTTCCATTGAGAACTTTTTTACCATGTAGACATGCCTGAAATTTATGTGTCAACAGTAGAATCTTTCAAGAATAGCATGCAAACTATAATGCTCAGTAACTCCAGCTCGATATGTGGTTCTATTTCCCAGGGTGACTGCCGTCACACCATCTGATGGATATTTGGAGCTCTTCTCCTGTTTTCTAAACGTCCCCACAGAGTGCAGTGTGGCTACTACTAAAGCTATGTGCTGTATTTGAGCCAATATTTGTCTATCTGAATCTTGATAGCGGCCTGGTTTTTATATTTTTCGGCACATATTTCTGTATTAAAGTTTGGTTTTAATCACATTTCTTTTTGGTTCTTAGGCACATCCATTCTTGAATAATACTGCCTACAATAATATCCTTTTTACTAATGATTTGTATCTAGTAAACCTGGAATATTATGATTAACAAGAGGAAGATATGTATTTTTCAGTTATGTACCAGGGCAACGCCGAAGTTCTATTTTCCGAACAATGGAACTGAAAAAGATACTAGAATTATTGCAATTGGACGCGGCGAGATAAGCTTAGCAGCACGGATCAGAAACCCTGGGGGAGTGTCAGAGGCGGTTAGAAGCAGACGTCAACGGTTTGTCACCCTGCCATTAATCTGAAACTCCAGGGCACGCCACTGCTATTAGCAGCTTAAACTAATTGGATTGCGTCTCGGCGTTAAGCTGGTGCCCCTACAGTTCAATGTTATCACAGATGGAATGGCACAACGAAGTTTGTTGTAGGTCCTACTACAAGTAAAGCTGACTCGTCTATTGGACGCCAGCGTCATGTATTAAATGACGCCGAGCGGTTCTAGGCGCTTCAGTACGGAACCACGCGACTGCTACGGTTGCAGGTTCGAATCCTCCCTCGGGCATGGATGTGTGTTATGTCCTTAGGATAGTTAGGATTAAGTAGTTCTAAGTTATAGGGGACTGATGACCTCATATGTTAAGTCCCATAGTGCTCAGAGCTATTTGAACCATTTATTAAATGACATGTCGTAGTCAGTTCGATGTTAATTTACGTGATTTTACACACAATAAATAACTAAATAAGGTGGGTCTTCACAGATGTGTTGAGATTATTTAAACTGTTCCTATGACACCTCTTTATGAGTCAAGGACTTTCCCATTACTTGTTTCGTTCCACTTTTCCTTGTCCTCATAAGACCGCTACATACATTATTAGTCACACCCATCACAGAACACACTGAACACACTGCTCAGTTTGGGGCGACATAGGTGGTGTAAAACGTGCCAGGCGCTCCACCGCTGAGTTTAAAGTTCATCATATGGCGAGAGGTGGGAAGTCTTAAATCACTCAAGAACATTGTCAAACATGATCGTTTTGGTGGCCCGGGTGCTATTGTTGTGGGAGGCATGGTGTTGCACGGATGCACTGACGTCTAAATCTTTGAAAATGGTACAGTCACCTGTCAACGTTATTGTGGCGCTGTAGTCCTTTACGAAATTTCATGGCTGTTTTCACCGCTGATTTCATTTGTATTCGTGGTAATGGTAACTGCGCAGTAAATGCAGCTCTTGGAACTTGAGGATATTCGGAGGGTGGGTTGGTCTGTCCTTTCTTCCGGCTGAAATCCCGTCGAGTACGCGTGGGATGCATTGGAGAAAGGTATTCCAGCACATCCACGTGCACAAACGGCACGGCAGCTGTCAGCCGCTATGGTAGAGAAATGGAACGCCCTACTAGAAGAACTCTTTACGAGTCTTGTGACCAGCATGGGAGCAGGTTTCAGAGCGTACGTTACCGTACGTGGTGCTCACACGCCATCTTAGGAACCATGTCCCGCCTTTTGAAATGTACTCCACAGATCGCGATGACTTCAGTATAACCATTGTCTTCGAATAAAAGTGTCATTTCTGTTTGTGTCATAGAGTATCTCTTTTATTTACCTTCTGCTCTGTACTGTACCTAACTGTAGTAGTTTTTGTAATTACGTTTCAAGTTTCATCGAGCCATGTTTCTTGACGAAAGTTAATCTCGTGCTTACGTTTTGCACGCAAGTGTATTTATCCCTTACTGATATTTGTCACAAATAATATATCAGTTTTTTCAAACCAACAGTGCAATTCATGGAATAAGTACTGGAAATAAGACTAAGCTTCATCAAGATTCAAACTCACTTACTTTCGTCCAGAAAGGCGACCATTATTCAGAAACAGTTTCAATCACTTGGCAGCATCCATAAAAAGTTTATCTACTATCGAACTTTCAGTTTAAGGATAACCTAAACAATTTATTGGTTGCCGTCTCCTTCTACTCTATTGACGAATTTGTGTATATTCCTTTAATAACATCAAATAATGTGTTACATAGAACCTGCCTTCTGTCCATCGTCAATCCAGGAATGGGATCAATGTGAATGAGTTTTGTAACCTGGTTTTTCTCTTCGATGAATTGTAATTACAATATCTTAAGAATTATCATATGCCCCTCACTGTATTGTACACTTACCCATTTGTGACCAATCTGTTATTACTTGTTTAACAGTTTTGTCTTTATTCCACATCCATGAGGACCGTTTTATTAAGGATATCCGGAGACAACTTCAGCATATATTGTTTTCTTTACAAATACGTATTTTATATATTTGTTGATCGACACGTTACACATCTGTAATTAGAGGATGATATTGGTCCAGGTTCCATGCAGAATGTCTTTTTTTAAAAAAAAATTATTAACACAATACATCACAACTATATGAAAATACAAAAATAACCCACCACACCAATAATTAGTGGGTCTATTTATTATACTACTAGAATACAGCAAGTTTTACATTTCATTATTGTAACTGGCCTACTTGTGCACAAGGTTAATCTGATTAGCCTATTCTACTTTTCTAGTGTATTCTGCAGCGATTACAGGTGTGCCAGTTGGTATTACAAACCTACTGTTTTAAGGCCTACTCACTGAGCTAAATCCATGTGAGCGTGCCCCTGGCACTGGGCTGGCCAAGTCTGTGTTGTCGCCGCAGTCCCTACTTGTTAGTATTGTTAGTGTTCTAAGTGTACTACTACTGCTAATTGAATTAGTCCTATATCTAAAGTAGAGTGCAGTTGTCGTAGCCTGGTGGGTGATGCACTCGCTGGCCTGGTCCCGTAGTGCGGCGGATTCCAGTCATGAGTGACTGGACTGCTCCGCACCCGGCGGTATGGCGAGTACGTCTCAATCTAATCCGGGTTCGATGTCATCCGTCTTGGGTTCTTAAAAAGTCTCGCAAGATCTTCTGTGATACCACGTTTGCCAATGTGTTGAGAATACTGAAGGTGTCGGCACGTCGTATTAGGGCGTAAGTGTCGTGATCGGGTAATTGCGCTCGCAGGTCATGCGCCACATCATCATATAACGGGCAGTCATAGATGATGTCCTCAGGTGTTCCGTCTTGAACGCCACAGTCGCACGCTGGTGTAGCTCTTTTCCCAAACCGACATAGATATGTCGGGTATGGTCCATGTCCCGTGAGAAAGTGCAATAGTACCCCGCTTGGCTCGAAGTGGGTCATCCCAAGTCGCTCTTTGATATTTGGTAGCAGCTGAAAGACCCTTCTGCCAGTTTCTTCACTCTCCCAAGATGTTTGCCATAACTCCTCCCCCCTTCCCTTTATGGCAGGTTTATCTCCTACCTGTACCCCGAAAATGTCCCTTGTCTTGTCTGTTTTTCCCTTAGTGATCCAGTACCATGCGGCCTGTTCTCTTATCTTTATATGTAAAGGACATAATCCCATTAGCACCAATAGAGCCCCCCCCCCAGGAGTCGTTCTATAGGCACCTACAGACCGCATTATCATGTTTCTTTGCACCCTTCTCACGGCCATGGCTGGCATCACCCTCGTGAGCCTGTGAGCCCAGACCCCACACGCATAACCTACTACTGATGACAGGATGCTGTTGTGATATAATTTGATGAGAGCGGGTGGCAGGTGAAATCTTTTGTGACCGATGTTGATAAGGTTGTTCAGGGTTTCTATGGCGCGTAGTGTAATGGTTTCGATATGATATGTATAGCTCCATTTTTCATCATTTCACTTTGCGACGCCGAAGAACTGGTGTTCCATCAATTCTTACTGTGGGATTCCTGACCAGACTGCCTTTTAGAAGAAGGTATGTTGACTTATTTGGTGCGATTTTCATTTTAGCTTGTTGACACCATTCAGCTAGTATGTTGATTGCTCTTTCTACTTTTGGTTCAAGTTCTTCACGGCTACGGCCGCCGACCAACAGGAGGAGGTCGTCAGCGTAGGCTATCACGTCTAGCACGTCCTCGCTAAGTTGTAGTTTTTATAGCAGTGGTTCTACGTTTACGTCCCAAAAGAGTGGCCCCAGTACGGAGCCCTGGGGACACCCCTTCGTAATGGTCTTTCTCATTTTGTCGCTAGGCGATGATAACCAGACCTCCCTGTCCATGCAATAGCTCCTGAGACAGCCATAGAGGGGCCCTGGGCACTCCTTCTCACGCAAGCGGGAGAAGAGCGAGGGCCACCACAGGTTCTCAAAGGCGCCACTGATGTCCACCATGATGCCGATCACATATTTGTACGGGGCAGAGCCACAGACCTCGGCCGCCAGGGCGATTGCGTCAGACGCCGATCGCCCCGGCCGGAAGCCGAACTGCCTGTCGCTCATCCCGCACAAAGTTCTGTGTGCGGTCAGTCTGTCAGCCAACAGCTTCTCTAACAGTTTCCCCATGATGTCTAGGAGACATATTGGTCTGTAGGACTTTGGCTCCATGGGATCTTTGTCCTTGCCCTTCTTGATGATGACCATATTTGCTCTTTTCCAAATCTTTGGGAATTTACCAGTCCTAAGACATTCGTTATATAAACCTGTGAGAGGTGCTATTAGCTGTGGGGCGAGGAACTGTACCACCTCCGCTACTATACCATCTGGCCCTGGTGCTTTCCCCTTTTTTAGAGACTTTATCTGTGCAGCAATTTCTTCTTCGGAAAAAGGGTACACCCTGGTGTTGTTGGTGTACTCCTGCTGATCTGCCCTGCGGATTTGCTATTGGGTCTCTGTTTCTCCGTTTTCCTCATCATCTGGAAGTAGAGTCCGCAGGAGGACCTCGGCGGTCTCCCGCCAGGACTCTGTTGTTCTTCCAGCCTCTCTGAGAGTGGAGAGGACCGCTGGGGACCTTATCTTCTCCCTGACCAGCTTGTAGGGAACTCCCCACGGGTCAGTTTCAAGTTGTCTTAGTACGTAGTCCTCCCAGCTCTTCCTCCTTACCTGTTTTAATTCTTTCTGGAATGCTTCCTTTGCTTCTCTATATTGCTGCAGCCAGTGTTGTTTTTCCGGCCAGACGGCACTTCGCTGGTAGTACTTCCTCGCCCGTCGGACAGACTGGCGCAGACGTTCGAGGTCGGCAGTTCATGGCGATGGGGAGGCCGCTACGGCCCTTCTCCTAGTAGGAACAGCGGCTTTTACCGCCCTAACTACTGATCCCACCAGTTCCTCGGCGTACCTATCCACGTCCAGGTCACCCTCGGGCAATGGAGGAATACTACACTCTCGGGCCAGGCGTTCCCAGTTAGTTTTATTGAAGTTATACTGTGTTTCCCACCCCAGGTCCCAGCGGCACTCTTCCTGACTGAGTTGAAAGACGATCAGATTGTGGTCGCTTGTGATAAGTTGATCTTTAACTACCCAACTTTGGATGTTGCTACTGATGTTAGATGTGGCCAGGGTGACATCAATGTTGGTCCCTAATCCACCTCCACCTGTATAGGTGGGGGGATTTCCTGGTTTATTGGCCACAACAAGCTGTTGGGACATGATCAACTCCTCAGCCTTTTCGCCATTTGCATCTCTGGTGCCGCTGTACCATAGGGGGGATTTCGCGTTCATATCTGCCGTGATGATAACCTTCTTGCCTTGTAACGCCGTGGTCGTTTCTGCAAGATGATCTAGGTGGTCCTCAAAGTTCCCTCCGTATTGGAAATACATGTTTACTATGAATACCAAGCCAAGAGGCGTCTGTAATTCCACGACGTTAAAGTGGCTGTTTGACAGCTGCGTTATTGTTGTTGCTCTCAGCCCTTTATTCGTGATGATCACAACTGCTTGAGGTTCTTCCCCAGTGGAGATGACTTGCCAGGAGGCCAACATGAAGGGGATTTGCCCAGCCCGAGAATATGGCTCCTGCAGACAGATTACGTCCAGTCTCAGCTCCTCCACTATCCTTCGTAGCTCCTGCATGACAAGGCGACTATTGTGCGTGTTAATTTGTCCAATTACGACTTTTGGTGACATTATGGGAATTATGTGTGGAAGTTACATTCAGGCCAAGGTTTGTTCCAGTCTGACGCTATTCGCCCATTGGCCAGGACTGACTGTGCATATATTTCGTCCAATTCAAATCTTTCCTCTCTCCTATCAAACACTTTTTTGAGCAAGTCACGCAGGGCTCCGAATTCGGTGGGGAGGTTCATTGACCTCAACTGTATTCTGTCTACAGCCACCATTGTGGAGAAGGTGACCCTTCTTCCATATTTATGCCCTACACGTACGACGTGCCGGAGTGCAGTGGTGAGGATGGCCGGCTGCTCCAGGCGGGAGAGCTGCATTGCAAATTCTAGGTTTGGATAGATTCTCCTAGGGTCTACTCCCGTGGGTCTTGATGTTGCTGCGTCTAGTTGTGTTGTACTTGTGACAGAGCTATCCTGTAGGATTGCTTTGTGGGTGTCGTCTTGTGTAGGGATTGTGGTGTTCGTGTCTTGGGGTTCTAGGTCATTGGCTGGCGTGTGGGTGCTTAGTGTTGGGGTAGGTTGACTTGTTGTTGCCGATCGGGCGACAAAGTTTGCCGCTTCAGGGTTGAGTGTGGAGGTGACAACTGGAGAATCGTGATTTACAGGTTCAGCCTGTATGGTTATATCTTTTATGGGAGTTGTTTGTTCGTCTGCTTCTTCTGCTGGTTCTGTTTGTATACTTACACTTCTCACTGTTATTTCTTGTTTCTTGATGTTCTGTACTTGATTTATTAATTCTTTGAATTTACGTGCTCTTTCAGCGTCTCTTCTTTGTTTACTGGGGGATTTCCTTTTCTTAGCTGTCCTGCTTTGATTTACAGCGTCAGCCATAATCAGTTCTGGCTATTAAGCGCTGTTCCAACATCTTGTGAGTTGGGCAGTTTCTACCAGATGCCCCACAGGACTTTTTACCTCTACGTGTACATGGCACACAAACGCTTGTTTTACTGCAGTTTTTTCTGAGGTGATCTTCAGAACCGCACCTGGAGCAAGCCGGCTTCCTAGTACAATATTTGTGTATATGATCGATATCAGCACAGTTGTGGCAACGTGGTACCACCAGGAAATCCTTGACATTTATGGCATGAAAGCCTATGTAAACCTTGCCCATTGTTGTTAGTCTTTTCCAAAGAGCCCCTGAGACTTCCGCCACATGGTGGACTACATCTCGGTCCCTCGGTCCTGTTCTGAACCTTAACTTAAAATCTTTCATAAAAGTCTCAATGTCCATGTCGTCTAGATTCTGTTGGTACAGAGTGTCACAAAGGTCTTCATTGGTTAGTGAAACTGGAACATCATATAGGATGACCAGTGGGTTCCTCTTTCGTGGGGGCTCACACTGGACTGATTTACAGAGTTTCTGATTTGCCAGTATCTTGTCTTTATCCTCTTGTGTGGCAATGTCAACAATAACTACATTCTTGGTTGCCTTGACCCTGTTAATATTAATCTTGTCTCTAGCTGGGTTTACTGAGGTTGCAAAGACCTCCTGAGCTTTCTTAATGTCCTGTCTAGGGAGTGGTCGCCAAAATACCGCTGTGTCAGGTCGTTTCGACACTTTCGCAATCGTTTCCTTGGTGGATTGAGCCTTTGTTGCCGCTTGCGCGACGACACCGGCCCATGACTTTGTTGGTTGCTTCCTGAGCCTGTCATTTTCTTTCTCTAGTTCCTCTATCCTGCCCTCTAGCTTGGCGTTGGCAATTGACGATGCCGCCAGCTCATTCTTGAGTGTTTGAACGGCTGCCTGACTAATTTTTCCATTCTTGACATTCTGGTCAATAAACTGGCTTAAACTCATAAAACGCTCTATGGTGCTTTCCTCCGTCGCTTGATTCAAGCCATATTGTGGCGAGAGATCAGCTATCATAGAAGCCCTCGTGGGCGCACTCGATTCGCTTGTCTCATCTGTAGCCATCATTTCATATTTGACAAGCGAAAAAATTGGGAGCCACGTCTCTTGCCCTGGACCGGCTCCGCTGCCATTGGGGGGGGGGGGGGGGGACGACGACTAAAGTGCAGCTCGTCCACCGGCCTCGCCCCTAGAACAAGGACCCCTCTGAGCTGCCGGGTTCAGCGCGCCGTTTCCAGCGCACTGGTCCCCTTCGATAACTAGCCACCTCCGATTTCACTACCTCGCACCGGCAAGTATACCCCGCACTCCGGGGAGTCCGATGCACCTCCCGCCCTTCGCCCCCTACTAGCCCGAGCTACCACCTGACGGTCAAGGACCCACTCCTACTCAGGTGGTGGGCCGGTCACCCAGTCGTTCGGGGGTCTGGGCCCATCTAACCTCACCCAGGCTGTGTTACCACCTCCTGGGCTTGGCGGAACACGCCTCGGAAAACCAGAGGCGCGGCGAAGCACACTTGCCGACTTGGGGCAGGATCCCACGACGGCAAACCACCCACCGGCGCAGGGACACAGTTGGTGTGTGCCCCTGAGCTCTGGGGAGTAGCAGCGCCAGGCCAGCGCAACATGTCGCAGCCGAAGCTAACGCCACGTCGCACCCGCCCCGCACCACCCCTCAAACAAGAGCCTTGAGGGGACAGGTGTAGTGTCCCCTGTTACGCAGCTCCCCCTGCGCCATGCACCCTTTGCTTTCACTTTGGGTTGGGAGACCTTTAACGTCGTCCAGGACGTGAGGAGCTACAGCAGCCAGGCTGCAGGGCTCCGGGATCGTCGTTTGACTTACCCTCATGCCCTCGCCCGACTGCCAAGCTCTATTCAATAGAGACAGGTGGTGTGTCTCTCGTAACGCAGCTTCCCCTGCGCCATGCACCCTTTGCTTTCGCCTCAGGTTGGGGGCGTTTAACGTCCTACCTTGACGGGAGTTTAACGTCCTTCCTTGACACAACGACAACCCTCACGTTTCCACAGCCCGGAGATGGTATGAAATTATGATGATGTTGAACGAAAGATGGAATGGCCCGGGTCTTATGTTGTGGAGTTTGACATCATCGAGACGGTGCGGCACTCAAACCCGAGTTACGTTCACCGGAGGGCCTCCACACGTACTGGGGGATCATTGCCGACCATGTCTCACCCACCGCTTTTGATAATTCACGGTGGGCCAGTGCGGATCAGTGAGGATTGCACCCAGTTAAGGGCTAGCCTTTTAACGTCATGCACGGACGGCCCTTCCCATGTTAGCTTCACCCCATATAAGGGGTTTACTGAGCGCCGGGGCCACGTCAAGGCCACGGGATAGGACATTGCGGTCCCCACCCCACTCAGGTTCCTCTGAGCCACAAGAGCACTTCAGACTTTCTGAAGATTTCCGGGAATCAGAGGGTCTCCTGGCGGTTTTAACCCAGTTTCGGAAGGTAACACACCTCCCCCAGGTGGCGCCACGTAGACCGCTTTCCCGTGCGTGCAGAATGTCTTTATTTAAATATACAGAATCATAGTGACTGTAAATTCTGAGAGTTATATACCTTCATTTCCTTTCATTTTACATGGTGCTTGACTTCGCGGAAGAGTGGGTGCCAGGCCGCACTAGCGGTAGTAGCTGTTGAGTACTTTTACTTTCTCGCCTTGCCCAGTGCCCTGAATGGGCCAGAGTAGGGACAGTAGCAGCTGGAGTGTGCAGCTTTATCATGTTTTTCGAAGTACCTTTGCAGATAGCCGTCTGACACATCTAGGAAATGGACACGGCCTGCAGAAAATAACGGAACAGCCTCATGAACGGCACGTGGAATTTCAGAGAACTTGTGACGCAAGACTAGTTGCTGGTCATGATACGTGTCATTGATACATTAATCAGTGACTTCACACAGACGCCGCCGAAGCGACCGCTTTTTTGTAGAAGAAGGGCGCTTTGTAGTGTGTTTGGCGTCAGATCATGACGTATAGTTTTTGACAGGAGAATGTGAGAACAAAGATCCTCATCAATGGACCGCTATGTTTTGCATTTTGCATAGTTAGCGGGTAGCCACGGTTCAGCAGGTAGGGATAGCAGGGCGTTAGGATACTCTAAAAATTTGGAGACTTCTTAGGAGACGTGAAGAAGGGCCGCATCTGTACTTCTGACGGGTATATGGAGATGTGAGCATCTTGTGCTTATACGTGGGAAACGGAGATCAGTGCGTTTTAGCAGACAAGCGGGGAGCAGAGTTGCAGTAGTAGCAATGTGCCCCCATATTCAAGTAAGAGCCATTTTCAAGACGGCAGCGTTCATTACAGCAGACGTCTATAACTATAGTGAACATAAGTAGCAGCACTGGTGTCATAGGACATTTTTGGTCCATACTTGCAGATATCTGTACTAGTACCTGCCTCAGAATCGGCCTTGGTGTGTTGAATGTGTGAGCCTTGCAATTAGTCACCAGGTTTACAATCACTGTTTTTTCGTGTGGAACTCACATGCTTTGTAATGGATTCCCTGATCGACATTGGTGTCAGCAGGGTACGCATTCTCTTCCTGTCGAGTACCACTGGTAATCAATTAAAGCCACTAATTAAAATTTCTAGAATATGTGTTTGTAAAGCACTCCACATTTTCTCATTATTTCTGCATATGACTGATGTTTTTAATGAATAAATTAACGTGTTTAAATGCAATATTGTTTCTCTTAGACGCCAAATTAAATATTATACGTGTAAATTCCCACTTTAGGGCCAGTAAAATGAGCGTTATCATATTAAGTTGTGCACATTCAACTCAAAGCGTAAATCTTAAAGGCGAGAGCTGCTCACAATTGCTTTCGCAACCTGTCTACTCAAAAATTCATTTTTCCCTTTTTTTCTTTTTCTAAACCGATACACGTTACAAAGCGTATGTATCATTATTAGTAGCTCCAGATTTTACAAAACAAAATTATTTAGGTAGACTAATAACTAAAACATATCCAACTGCTGGTCACTTCAAGCTGTCAAGCAGTATAATACATAACACTAGGCCATCCTGTACACTCGAACAGTTGAAGCACTACAGCGTAAATGGAGCATAATTAAATAATTACCTTTCTAATATTTTTAGAATTAAAATAGATACTCAGCAAAAAATTTGTACAATATTTTATAGAAATAATAACGGCATTCCCCGAAGATGACACATTACCATTGAAAGATAAAAGGATACAAAAGTAAGAAAAAGCGGAAAGCATCGAGTTTCACAGGAAGTGGAGTTTCCATAAAATTAAAAAAAAAAATACTCAGTTTTCAAGTAATCTTCACCACAACAAACGTACTCGCTTTGAGTCTTCTCTCAACTTTGTCCCAGAGAATACTGAATGTCAGTGTGTTTTCTCTCTTACAGTCTACTTGAAAACTGAGATAACGTTTAATGCAGCAAAAATAGTTTCTCGATATGAATCCGACAGTGTTACGCACAGACACCGTATGCTGTGCTTGTTACGCTTGTTGAAAGGAACTCCGCCATCAGACGCTGAAAATAGCCTAAGGCTAACTGCCCGCCATTTCATCCTGGTACGTTATTTGGATGCAGCATGGAAGTTGTATGGTCTGTCCAACTCTCTCCCAACCGTCGTCACCTTTCTGAACTTTTCGTTTTCGGAGCTGTTTCTTATTCACAGAGCTCCTCAATGGCCTCACAAGGGCGAGCGCACCCGACTCCAGTTCTCCCAACGAAGAAAAATCCTGCGCAGTAACGAGAGTTGATCCCTGCTTTCCTGTTTCCCCCACAAAGCAGCCAAACACGCTGACTGCTTAGCCACGAAGTCATACTCTTATGCTTGTTCCTAAAGGAAATTTCCACATACAGGTCGTTTATTAAGGCATATGATGCTAGCTTAAATGTTCTTATCATTTACAAATAGCCTAGTTCGTAACAGGTATTGAAAGTGAATGATCTATATGAATATAAATACAGCACCGACAGCAGTGTCATTGAAACTTCCTGGCAGATTAAAACTGTGTGCCGAACCGAGACTCGAACTCGGGACCTTTGTCTTTCACGGGAAAGTGCTCTCCCAACTGAGCTACCCAAGCACGACTCATGACCCGTCCTCACAGCTTCAATTCCGCCAGTACCTCGTCTCCTACCTTCCAAACTTCACAGAAGCTCTCCTGCATACCTCGCAGTGTCATTAGTTGCAAGAATAAAGAGTAGATTAAACCACGATTTTGCGAACCAAGTTACCGATATTCACCAGCAGTATATATACTGATGGAAAAAAACGCAGCATCAAGAAGGAGTTGCGTGACATAAAAGAAAGTTCGCAGGCATGTTTCTACGTTTCAAGGATGATGTCTATTCAGATTTCATGCCAGTTGTGATTAAGAGTGACGCTGGTAACGTCACTATGAGGATGCACACGCTGTAAAGATAGTAAGAGTTATTTACCTTTGTAATTGGGGCCCGGGTCCGATTCCCGGCTGGGCCAGGGATTTTCTCCGCTGAGGGACTGGGTGTTGTGTTGTCTTCATCATCATTTCATCCCCATCCGGCGCGCAGGTCGCCCAATGTGGCCTCGAATGTAATAAGACCTGCACCAAGGCGGCCGGACCTGCCCCGAGGGGCCTCCTGGCCAATGTCGCCAAACGCTCATTTCATTTCCAATTAGGTCGTGTCATAGAGTTACGAGAAGCTGAACGTTCCTTCCACTATACTGCAGAAAGACATGGCAGGAATGCAGCCACTGTACGTGATTGGTGACTGCGGTGATCACGAGAATGTACTGTCGCAAAAATACCGGGATCTGGACGATCAGGTGACCTAACCGAGAGGAAAGACCGTCGTGTTTGGTGCATGGCTCTGTCGCATCGTACCGCATCCACAGAATCAGTCTGAGCAGCTCTTGGCACCACAGTGACACAACGAACTGTTGTGAATCGGTTACGTCAAGGACAGCACCCAGCCAGATGCCCTATGGCGTGTATTTCTCTGATCTCGAACCACAGCCACTTGCGACGCCAGTGGTGGCAAGCGAGCACTCATTGAAGGTCAGAGCGGAGATCTACTGTATTTTCTAATGGAAGATAGTTCTGTCTCGGTGCCACTGATAGCCGCATGTTGATTAGGAGGAGCAAGTTTAGGGCCTGCAACCAACTTGTCTACTTGCTAGGTTCACTGGACCTACACCTGGAGTTACAGTCTAGTATGCGATTTTGAATGTCAGCAGGAGGGCTCTCGTGGTTACTGTAACAGCAAATTTGTAAGCGAATCTGATGATTCGAATTGTTGTGCTGTTATTCAACATCAATATGCCACGGGGTGTTTTCAAACAGGATACCGCTGGGCCACATACCGTTGTTCCAAGTCAAAATGCTCGACATGTCCCTTGACCTGCTCGATCACCACATCTGTCTCCAATTGAGCACATACGAGACATCATCGGACGACAACACCATCGTTATCCACAACTAGCATTAGCCGTCCTTGTGTGGACAGACCAAGTGCGACAGGCATGGGACTCCATCCCACAAACTGACATTACACTCAACATTCAGGTGGTTATACCGGTTTCAAAGCACCAGGATTTCAGATTTACAATGGCTTATCTCGCACTTGTATTAATCTATGATACTGCAGTGTTAATCACCTAAATATGTTGCCTAGACAAACCTTTTCCTGCACTTTCATTACTCTACATTAATTGTTGTTTGGTGTTGCGATGTTCTTCCGTCAGTGTACATACCAGAGGCGAGACAAAATCCGTATCTTCACAGCGTGATAGCAACGTTAATGTTATTGGCAACAGTGAACACAGTTTCAAACAAGGTTCTACCTACTTCTTTCGCCAAAGAATGTATAGTAAAGGTTCCAGGATTCGAGTTAGCAACAACTGTCTATATGAGTATTTCTGAAATAGATTTCCTTTGCGCAGTAAAGCAGCTAAAGTCAAGAACTAAAGGAAAATATTCCAGACAACATAGGATACCAGTTACGTTAGTTTCAGAGAACGTTAGTCATATGAATTCATTTTGGCACTCACATTCACGTTCAATCAGTCGCCCAAGAAATGGTCCGTACATAAAGACAAGAAAATTTTACATGTCACGGCAATACACAGAAAAGGGAATTTAAATAAACCACTGTTATTGAGGTCGATTTGTAGAAGATTTCTGGAACGCATATTGTGCTCTAAAATTATGAAATTCTCGAAGAAAACGTTCTGTACGATTTCAGACAATATAATGCAAGTGACCGCACAACTGGCTCTTCACTCAAACGGAGTAATGAGAGCTAGCGTCACGAGGGTCTGAAGTTGACTCCACACGTCTAGATTTCCAGAAGGCTTTCGACAGCGCTCCTCGCAGCAGCTTCTAATCAAATCCCGTGCCTACGGAATATCGTCTCAGTTTTGCGACAGAATTCGTGATTTCCTCTCAGAAAGATCACAGTTCTTTATAATTGACCGATAGGTCAACAAGCCAAGCAGCAGCGATATCTGAGGTTCTCCAAGGACATATGGTTTTCCCTCTACTGTCCTTAAGATAAATCAACAATTTGGAAAAGAATCTAAGGGGACCTCTTAGATATTTTTGCTGTTTACATATATTCATTTATCGGCTAGTGAAATCAGAAGAATATCAAAATCAATTACAGAATGATTTAGACAAGGTAACTGCATAGTGGGAAATATGGAAATTAAACCTGAACAGTGGTATGTGAAAGTTCATTCATACACTCCTGGAAATTGAAATAAGAACACCGTGAATTCATTGTCCCAGGAAGGGGAAACTTTATTGACACATTCCTGGGGTCAGATACGTCACATGATCACACTGACAGAACCACAGGCACATAGACACAGGCAACAGAGCATGCACAATGTCGGCACTAGTACAGTGTATATCCACCTTTCGCAGCAATGCAGGCTGCTATTCTCCCATGGAGACGATCGTAGAGATGCTGGATGTAGTCCTGTGGAACGGCTTGCCATGCCATTTCCACCTGGCGCCTCAGTTGGACCAGCGTTCGTGCTGGACGTGCAGACCGCGTGAGACGACGCTTCATCCAGTCCCAAACATGCTCAATGGGGGACATATCCGGAGATCTTGCTGGCCAGGGTAGTTGACTTACACCTTCTAGAGCACGTTGGGTGGCACGGGATACATGCGGACGTGCATTGTCCTGTTGTAACAGCAAGTTCCCTTGCCGGTCTAGGAATGGTTGAACGATGGGTTCGATGACGGTTTGGATGTACCGTGCACTATTCAGTGTCCCCTCGACGATCACCAGTGGTGTACGGCCAGTGTAGGAGATCGCTCCCCACACCATGATGCCGGGTGTTGGCCCTGTGTGCCTCGGTCGTATGCAGTCCTGATTGTGGCGCTCACCTGCACGGCGCCAAACACGCATACGACCATCATTGGCACCAAGGCAGAAGCGACTCTCATCGCTGAAGACGACACGTCTCCATTCGTCCCTCCATTCACGCCTGTCGCGACACCACTGGAGGCGGGCTGCACGATGTTGGGGCGTGAGCGGAAGACGGCCTAACGGTGTGCGGGACCGTAGCCCAGCTTCATGGAGACGGTTGCGAATGGTCCTCGCCGATACCCCAGGAGCAACAGTGTCCCTAATTTGCTGGGAAGTGGCGGTGCGGTCCCCTACGGCACTGCGTAGGATCCTACGGTCTTGGCGTGCATCCGTGCGTCGCTGCGGTCCGGTCCCAGGTCGACGGGCACGTGCACCTTCCGCCGACCGCTGGCGACAACATCGATGTACTGTGGAGACCTCACGCCCCACGTGTTGAGCAATTCGGCGGTACGTCCACCCGGCCTCCCGCATGCCCACTATACGCCCTCGCTCAAAGTCCGTCAACTGCACATACGGTTCACGTCCACGCTGTCGCGGCATGCTACCAGTGTTAAAGACTGCGATGGAGCTCCGTATGCCACGGCAAACTGGCTGACACTGACGGCGGCGGTGCACAAATGCTGCGCAGCTAGCGCCATTCGACGGCCAACACCGCGGTTCCTGGTGTGTCCGCTGTGCCGTGCGTGTGATCATTGCTTGTACAGCCCTCTCGCAGTGTCCGGAGCAAGTATGGTGGGTCTGACACACCGGTGTCAATGTGTTCTTTTTTCCATTTCCAGGAGTGTATGAGTATTAGAAATATTCCTTTGCATTTCCGTTAAACGATGAAACACACAAATTTCAAGGTTGTCGATTGAATTAGACACCTAGGAATTACAGTTACGAACAACTTAAATTGTAACCACCACAAAGAAAATGTTATGGGGAAGATGAACTTCGTTTTATTAGCAGAGCACTTAGGAGGTACTACAAATCTACTACAGACGCTGCTTGAATTGCTCTTCTCCGTCATCTTCTGCAGTACTGCTACATGGTATGGGACCCTTACCAGACGTATTGACCGTTTCTATCGAAAGAGCCAAAAGAGGATCAACCTGTTTTGTATCAGGAGGAAATAGAGGCGAGAGTGTAAGGGTTATGACAAGCCAGTTGGAGTGATAATCATCGCCGGCCGAAGTGGCCGTGCGGTTAAAGGCGCTGCAGTCTGGAACCGCATGACCGCTACGGTTGCAGGTTCGAATCCTGCCTCGGGCATGAATGTTTGTGATGTCCTTAGGTTAGTTGGGTTTAACTAGTTCTAAGTTCTAGGGGACTAATGACCTCAGCAGTTGAGTCCCATAGTGCTCAGAGCCATTTGAACCATTTTTTTTTATAATCATCAAAGAAAAGCACTTATTCTTGGGGCGAAAATTATTTGCGGTATTTAATCTCCAGCTTTCTCCTTCGAATGCGAAAATACTTGGTGACTGTCTACTTCGTAAGGAGAAATAAGCATCGTTATAAGTGAAATCAGAGTTCGTAGGAAAGCACATAATTTCTCCCACGTACTATTCGAGAGTGGAACGGCAGAGAAATAGTCTGAAAGTAATATGCACCCTCATTAGTCTACGGCCACTACTCCTGCATTCCAGACCATTGTATTACATACTGTGCCACATTATTTCCTCATCGAACAACTGCCTCAAAGGTGCACACCGCTTGACATCAATGGGTAGTATTTGATGAAAGTTTAAGAAATCGAGTTGCAAGTGGAGACCTCAACCTACACTTCAGAAAAAATGGCTGTCCACGTGTCCTCTGCCATTACTGAGCAGGAACCCATGGCAGAGTGACTGCCAACGAGCATACGCGACCAGGCGCTTAACCGCGCGCAGTCTGCTACTAAAAGAGCTCGCCTCGCCATTCCGGCACGCCGCGCCGGCCACTAAACTATATTAGCGCGAGAATCATGCTGCAACGAGCCGTCCGCCACCTACGTCATGGCGCCAAATCGACGAACCGTCCAACAAAAAAAATCTGTGTGTCTCACAGGCACCAACCGTGGGTTACAGAGGGCGTAGATACCAGCGGGGATTGGTTGTTGAAAGATAACAGTGCGTAGGACTCAAATCTCGCTTATGCGAAGAAGTCGTTCAGTCCTTCGTACGTTTGTCATCATTTGCTCAATTTTTTTCAAGTGCTACACCAAGCGCTTTGGATAAGAAAATGATCTCATCACTGTTGCTTAAAATTTTGATACAGTTCAAGCTTTCAACAAGTGACTCTCAAATGTATGACAAGATTAGCCCAAAGAGATCTTCCCTAAGGAGAAAATTGGAGGAATCCGGCGAAAGTTTGGTATTTTACGGATTTGACGGGATAAAAGAGCCATAAATCGTAGCCATAGACTTCATCTACTCATAAAGCTTAAAGAGTAGCCATGTTATGAGGCAGGTTCATAAGCTCAACTCAGATCGAGATCAAATTATTATACAGTTATGCGCTAAGTACAGTGATGATACTACTAGCCACAGACCATGAAGCCAGTAAAAGTGTGCAAAACTTAAAAAATAAGAAGTCGGTAGCCTTAGATGTGTCCACTAAACTCTTAGCAATTTGCTTATGGGAACCAAAACACAATAACGTAGCTCCTCAGGGTAAAATATTGAGCCCAATGTGCTCTTTGAGTCTTGTAATCAGTATGCAATAGTCAAAATCCTTTAGTTACATGCTGTAAAAATGTACACTCAGTTCTCAGCTATGCAATTCGTTTCTGACGAACAAATGGTTAATATATGAACACAGTTTCAAACTAAAGAAAGGGACCACACGAATAATAACCAAAAACAGCAATCAAGCTCGTTGTAGGGTTAGGTTAGTGTTGTTTAACGTCCCGTGGACAACGAGGTCATTACAGACGGAGCGCAAGCTCAGGTTAGGGAAGGATGGGGAAAGAAATCGGCCGTGCCCTTTCAAAGGAACCATCCCGGCATTTGCCTGAAACGATTTAGGGAAATCACGGAAAACCTAAATCAGGATGGCTGGAGACGGGATTGAACCGTCGTCCTCCCGAATGCGAGTCCAGTGTGCTAACCACTGCGCCACCTCGCTCGGTAAGCTCGTTGTAAAAATCTATTCAAAACACTGGGGATTTTGACTGCACAACTCGAGTATGTTTACCACTTAGTTATAAACTTGAAAAATAACATTTATAATTACACCAAAACATCTTTGTCCATGACCGTGGATAAAGATCTAGAATAAACTTATATTTACCGAGAAACAAAAATAATACTCAGGAATAAAACTTTCCCAAGTAATTAGAGACGTTACTAAAATGAACGAATTTAAAAAGGCAGTTATAACAATACATTGTATATATTGGAAAATTACTTAAATCACACAGAGTTACGGCTTGATACAAAATATACCATGCGTAAATAATAATAACAAGAAGTAGAATGAGAATAATATTAAATCACTATCATTTCACGTTAGTTCTTTCTTCTTTTTTTGCTTTTACTTCTTTACTCCCCAAAAATTAGTAATGTCTAACACTTAAACCCTAGTTACAATCCTGCCTCGGGCATGGATGTGTGTGATGTCCTTAGGTTAGTTAGGTTTAAGTAGTTCTAAGTTCTAGGGGACTGATGATCTCAGAAGTTAAGTCCCATAGTGCTCAGACCCATTTGAACCATTTGAACTACTATTCTAAACTAAAAGTACACCTGTAACTGTGTAGATGCCTGTCTGTAAAGATTATGCTATTTTCCTAAATTGTAAACCCTGAAATTTCGAAAGTCACCTTACGGCTAGCGACAGAAACGAGGAGCATCGCAATCATTTTCCTCACTTCTTGTTCCATTCACGAGAAGAAAGAACTTCATCACTCATCACTCTTACTCTTAATTTCCCGTTGTGTGCAAGATTAACTGATAGTCAAATGAAAACGATACAGACGGGATAGTAAGTAAACAGTTTATCATTTCAAAAGTAATCGACATAACTGGTAATATACCACTGGCCATTGAAATTGCTACACCACAAATATGACGTGCTACAGACGCGAAATTTAACCGACAGGAAGAAGATGCTCTGATATGCAAATGATTAGCTTTCCAGAGCATTCAAACAGGGTTGGCGCCGGTGGCGACACCTACAACGTGCTGACATGACGAAAGTTTCCAACCGATTCCTCATACACAAACAGCTGTTGACCGGCGTTGCCTGGTGAAACGTTGTTGTGATGCCTCGTGTAAGGAGGACAAATGCGTACCATCACGTTTCCGACTTTGATAAAGGTTGGATTGTAGCCTATCATGATTGCAGTTTATCTATCGCGACATTGCTGCTCGCGTTGGTCGAGGTCCAATGACTGTTAGTAGAATATGGAATCGGTGGGTTCAGGAGGGTAATACGGAACGCCGTACTGGATCCCAACGGCCTCGTATCACTAGCAGTCGAGATGACAGGCATATTATCCGCATGGCTGTAACGGATCGTGCAGTCACGTCTCGATCCCTGAGTCAACACATGGGGACGTTTGCAAGACAACAACCATATGCACGAACAGTTCGACGACGTTTGCAGCAGCATGGACTATCAGCTCGGAGACCATGGCTGCGGTTACCCTTGACGCTGCATCACAGACAGGAGCGCCTGCGATGGTGTACTCAACGACGAACCTGGGTGACGAATGGCAAAACGTCATTTTTTCGGATGAATCTAGGTTCTGTTTGCAGCATCATGATGGTCGCATCCGTGTTTGGCGACATCGCGGTGAACGCACATTGGAAGCGTGTATTCGTCATCGCAATACTGGCGTATCACCCAGCGTGATGGTATGGGGTGCCATTGGTTACACGTCTCGGTCACCTCTTGTTCGCATTGACGGCACATTGAACAGTGGACGCTACATTTCAGGTGTGTTACCACCCGTGGCTCTACCCTTCATTCGATCCCTGTGAAACCCTACATTTCAGTAGGATAATGCACGACCGCATGTTGAAGGTCCTGTACGGGCCTTTCTGGATACAGAAAATGTTCGACTGCTGCTCTGGCTAGCATGTCCTCCAGATCTCTCACCAATTCAAAACGTCTGGTCAATGGTGGCCGAGCAACTGGCTCGTCACAATACGCCAGTCACAACTCTTGATGAATTGTGATATAGTGTTGAAGCTGCATGGGCAGCTGTAGCTGTACATGCCATCCAAGCTCCGTTTGACTCAATGCCCGGGTCCATCAAGCCCGCTATTACGGCCAGAGGTGGTTGTTCTGGGTACTGATTTCTCAGGATCTATGCACCCAAATTGCGTGAAAATGTAATTACAAGTCAGTTCTGGTATAATATATTGGTCCAAAGAATACCCGTTTATCATCTGCATTTCTTCTTGGTGTAGCAATTTTAATGGCCAGTAGTGTACATTATCTCACTGTGCGGCAAGATGCTCAGTGCCTTCACGGAAATATGTTTTCGGTTGTACCCAGACATGCATCTCTTCGGCCGAAGCAAATCGGCGGCCACGAATGTCTGTCTTCAGAGCTCCAAAAATATGGAAACCGCAAGTGAGCGAACGTAACAGTATAGAGGATGTGTAAAGGTTACCAACAAAACTTCTGCAGCATGGGCGAGAAAATAGGTACGCCAGCTCCTGGAAAGGAAGGTTGACTTTTTTTTTTGTTTTTCACTGCAAGGGTCCCCTGCTCACTTTCTTGAAAATTACGCCACAATTAACTCACGGCGATACGGCGACAACATGTAAAACTTGAAGCATACCATCAAATCCATATGCACAGGAGTGTTGAGGGACGGCACCATTCTACTGCCACATAATGCCCGCCAACATGTTGGCAAGGTTGTTTCGATTACTATGCAGAAGTTTCTCTCGGAATCCCTTACACATTCTCTGTACAGTCCGGATCCCTCCCCATGCGATTTCCATATTTTTGGAGCCCTGAACAAAAACATCCGTGGCCGTTTATTTGCTTCCGGCAGAGGTACGCGCCTGGGTACAATCATAGCTCCGTAGAAAACCTCAAGTATTTTTCCCGAAGGCACCGATCATCTTGTTTCGTAGTAGGCTAAATATATTAACAGTTATGGCCATTATTTTTAAAATAATAAACAGTTTACTTTCTTTTTTCCCTGTCTTTCATTTTCGTTTAACTGACCCTTATGTAAGTTTCAGAAAGTAACATCTTTTCATAACTCGTATTGCAACGTTGTATCCCGGAAGTCTGTGAGTGAGTCTACATCTACAATTGATCCGTATTGCTCCCGATACGATGTAGAAATGGGACCCGATTTTGCCCGAGGTCGTCAGCCGATAGTGCCTACATTGACTTCAGTAAACATTCTAACGCGAAGCAGCTGGAGTTGTGTTGTGGGAGTACTAAGGCTGACACAGAGGTTGATATTTTATGTTAGCTTTTGCTGAAGAAGGACATAGCCCTTAATAAGAGGCGTAGAATGAAGGTACAGGTGCACCAATTTAATGAAGACATGCAGGAGACTTTCGTGTATCCTGCTACCACATACCATATTTTCCAGTTTTTTAAGAAAAACTTTCAATTAGTTAAAATATCCGTGAAGACAAATGTCAAATACGTCACACGATCTAATAAAAATTTCGGCATCTGTTACCTATGTGTGTTATTTGTAATTGCAGTTGATTGTTTTGAAGGAATCTTTACGTATTAAAAGTGTTATGTACTACCACTTTTTATTACGATGCACACAAAATGCAACCTGGTCTCGTTAACTCTTCTAACAACTATGATTTAATATTAAATGACAATTGGATTTTGATTTTTTTGCTACTTCAGGAAAGAACGTCTTACCGGATTATGAGTAACGATAACTAAATTTTTGTTTTTTCTTTTATTTTGCGGTTAGCTGCCTTCGTATTATCTTCGATACTGAGACGTCGCAGCAGCGGAGGCAGCTGCACCACAAACATTCGAAAAAACGTACGATTTTTTATTTTATCATGTTCTCAAGGCGGTTGCTTAACTCTAACTTAGTCACATTCAGTTAAGTTCGTCGACTTTAAAACGGTAATTTAGGAAAGAATTATTACTTTTTGTATATACAAATTAGGAGCAGTTAATCTCGGACCACGATTGCATTTATTTTATCAAAACTTGTACACTGAACGGAATGGTTTTGAGTCAAAAGGATCTCATTTCACCAGTACGTCACTACTTCTCCGCTATATCCAAACTAAACTTACTCACCACAAAAAAAAAAAAAACTATTATCCAGTATTCTGCCAATCCTAGCCAAACAACACGTCGAAGTTCAATTTTAATATCTTTTTTAATATCTTCAGTTGCATTAACATAAATGTAAGCAAAATGATACATGACCGAATTCTCAGCTACGGCTCCGACAAACACTCTCGCACAGTTCATTTTCTACGGTTCAAGGAGCGTGTTTCAACTCTTTACAGTCATTGTAAGACTTGTGGCTGCACCCAGTTTTTGGCCATACCTTTCGGGCGAGATTAGTGGTCCTGGTTCTCGTTAGCAGCGGACTCTGCAGTTGTCCGATCCCACTCATTGTAACAACATTTTTACTCACTATTATCATACATTATAAGATATAAATTCATACTTTTTACATTTATTAAAAAAATTGGTGAACGTCTCGGCATTCTAAGTAGTGGAAATGCTTAGGATGACAACATTCACTTGAAATTACTTGGCAACGGTCAAACTGTACAGGGTGGTCCGTTGATCGCGACCCGGCCAAATATCTCACGAAATAAGCGTCAAACAAAAAAACTACAAAGACGAAACTTGTCCAGCATGAAGGGGGAAACCAGATGGCGCTATGGTTGGCCCGCTAGACGGCGCTGCCATAGGTCAAACGGATATCAACTACGGTTTTTGTTAAATAGGAACCCCCATTTTTTATTACATATTCGTGTAGTACGTAAAGAAATATGACTGTTTTAGTTGGACCACTTTTTTCGATTTGTGATAGATGGCGCTGTAATAGTCGAAAACGTTGTTGTTGTTGTGGTCTTCAGTCCTGAGACTGGTTTGATGCAGCTCTCCACGCTACTCTATCCTGCGTAAGATTCTTCATCTCCAAGTACGTACTGCTGCCTACATCCCTCTGAATCTGCTTAGTGTATTCATCTCTTGGTCTCCCTCTACGGTTTTTACCCTCCACGCTGCCCTCCAATGCTATATTCGTGATCCCTTGATGCCTCAAAACATGTCCTACCAACCGATCCCTTCTTCTGATCAAGTTGTGCCACAAACGTCTCTTCTCCCCAATCCTATTCAATACCTCCTCATTAGATACGTGATCTACCCACCTTACCTTCAGCATTCTTCTGTAGCACCACATTTCGAATGCTTCTATTCTCTTCTTGTCCATACTAGTTATAGTCCATGTTTCACTTCCATACATGGCTACACTCCATACAAATACTTTCAGAAACGACTTCCTGACACTTAAATCTATACTCGATGTTAACAAATTTCTCTTCTTCACAAACATATGGCTCACAATTTTAGACGAACAGTTGGTAACAGGTAGGGTTTTTAAATTCAAATACAGAAAGTAAGCACGTTTGAACGTTTTATTTTGGTTGTAACTTTGTGAACTTATCATTTCTGAGAACGCATGCTGTTACAGCGTGATTACCTGTAAATAACAAATTATTGCAATAAATGCTCAAAATGATGTCCGTCAACCTCAATGCATTTGGCAATACGTGCAACGACATTCCTCTCAACAGCGAGTAGTTCGCCTTCCGTAATGTTCGCACATTCATTGACAATGCGCTGACGCATGTTGTCAGGCATTGTCGGTGGATCATGATAGCAAATATCCTTCAACTTTCCCCACAGAAAGAAATCAGGGGACGTCAGATCCGGTGAACGTGCTTCGACGATCAATCCACCTGTCATGAAATACGCTATTCAATACCGCTTCAACCGCACGCGATCAATGTGCCGGACATCCATCATGTTAGAAGTAAAAAAATGGCTCTGAGCAATGTGGGACTTAACATCTGAGGTCATCAAAATGGTTCAAATGGCTCTGAGCACTATGGGACTCAACGGCTGAGGTTATTAGTCCCCTAGAACTTAGAACTAGTTAAACCTAACTAACCTAAGGACATCACAAACATCCATGCCCGAGGCAGGATTCGAACCTGCGACCGTAGCGGTCTTGCGGTTCCAGACTGCAGCGCCTTTAACCGCACGGCCACTTCGGCCGGCTTGAGGTCATCAGTCCCCTAGAACTTAGAACTACTTAAACCTAATCAACCTAAAGATATCACACACAACCATGCCCGAGGCAGGGTTGTAACCTGCGACCGTAGCGGTCGCGCGGTTCCAGACTGAAGCGCCTAGAACCGCTCGGTCACATCGGCCTGCTGTTGGAAGTACATCGCCATTCTGTCATGCAGTGAAACATCTTGTAGTAACATCGGTAGAACATTACGTAGGTAATCAGCATACATTGCACCATTTAGATTGCCATCGATAAAATGGGGGCCAATTATGCTTCCCCCCATAATGCCACATCATACATTAACCCAGCAACGTCGCTGATGTTCCACTTGTCGCAGCCATCGTGGACTTTCTGTTGCCGAATAGTGCATGTTATACCGGTTTACGTTACCGCTGTTGGTGAATGACGCTTCGTCGCTAAATAGAACGCTTGAAAAAAATTTGTAATCGTCCCGTGATTTCTCTTGTGCCCAGTGGCAGAACTGTACACGACTTCCAAAGTCGTCACTATGCAATTCCTGGTGCATAGAAACATGGTACGGGTGCAATCGATGTTGATCTATCATTCTCAGCACCGACGTTTTAGAGATTCCCGATTCTCGCGCAATTTGTCTGCTACTGATGTGCGGATTAGCCGCAACAGCAGCTAAAACATCATTTGTTGCAGGTCGTGGTTGCCGTTTCACGTGTGGCTGAACACTTCCTGTTTCCTTAAATAACGTAACTATCCGGCGAACGGTTCGGACGCTTGGATGATGTCGTCCAGGATACCGAGCAGCATACATAGCACAGGCCCGTTGGGCATTTTGATCACAATAGCCTTACATCAGCACGATATCGACCTTTTCCGCAATTGGTAAAGGGTCTATTTTAACACAGGTAATGTATCACGAAGCAAATACCGTCCGCACTGGCGGAATGTTACGTGATACCACGTACTTATACGTTTGTGACTATTACAGCGCCATCTGTCACAAAGCGAAAAAAGTGGTCCAACTAAAACATTCATATTTCTTTACGTACTACACGAATATGTAATAAAAATGGGGGTTCCTATTAAAAAAAAAAAACCCAGTTGATATTCGTTTGACCTATGGCAGCGCCGTCTAGCGGGCCAACCATAGCGCCATCTGGTTTCCCTCTTCAAATGGCTCAAATGGCTGTGAGCACTATGGGACTCAACTACTGTGGTCATTAGTCCCCTAGAACTTAGAACTACTTAAACCTAACTAACCTAAGGACATCACACACATCCATGCCCGAGGCAGGATTCGAACCTGCGACCGTAGCAGTCGCACGGTTCCGGACTGCGCGCCTAGAACCGCGAGACCACCGCGGCCGGCTTTTCCCTCTTCAAGCTAGACGAGTTTCGTTCTATGTAGTTTTTTCGTTTGATGCTTATTTCGTGAGATATTTGGCCCGGTCACTTTCAATGGACCACCCTGTATACGCGCTGTTTCCCCCTTTTAGGTAGTGATGCGAGGCTGAATCTTGAAGATGTTTGCTGAATTACGAAATGTCTTGTGGAAAAATTTAGCAAAATGGTTCAAATGGCTCTGAGCACTATGGGACTCAACTGCTGTGGTCATAAGTCCCCTAGAACTTAGAACTACTTAAACGTAACTAACCTAAGGACATCACACACATCCATGCCCGAGGCAGGATTCGCACCTCCGACCGTAGCAGTCGCACGGTTCCGGACTGCGCGCCTAGAACCGCGAGACCACGGCGGCCGGCAAAGTTTAGCAAATTTCATAGCAACATCGAGAGAGTACGAGACGAAACGCAGTAGCATGTACTGGAAAAAACAGTACACATCTGACCAAGGTGGATGCAGTGTAGACATAAAACGATCATTAAAGAGCGTCTTCCGACGTTTTGCGCAGAAAGAAGACAATGTTAGCGTCAGTCTTAGCGTTCTATCGATTGATCACTGACGTTAACAAATAATGGGCCAGGCCAGCATAATAGACACTGAAATAAATTGAATTTCACTTAGGGAACGAAAGATATTACGAAGCACAGTAACTGTAACTGTGCTTTCAGACTACCTTTTGTGTTCACTATTTCATACATGTCTTTTTAGATAGTGAGAGATATGAGAGAAGATATGATGTTTAGTTTGCTTACTTACAGTCCAGTACAATCTTTTCTTATCACTCAATAAACGTTAACGTTTTACAGGAGCAATAATTTTTCCTTGTTTGTGGTGGGTTACTCCTCGAAATTTTTATTCGCTCGGAGATGCGAAACTTTATTTCAGGAAGTACGTGAGAATAGGCAGTGAGAAGCAAATTTAGGACTCTAGAAAGATTTTATGTACCGAATCTGTCGCTGTAATCGGGGATTTTAATGTTAGGCCACTATTTATAGGCAGTTGATCCGAGCCCGATTAGCAGGGCTGATATTCATATTTAGCGTGAAGTGAGCTCTCGGGAATTGGAGGTTGGACTTTTATCTGCTAAATACAGTTTTTCAGATCATTAAATACGAGAACCGCTGCAACTGTCAACGTTTACAATATTAACCAGATAAATTGAAGGACTATCACCGTTTAGTATATAAACATTTGACCACATTCTTGAAGGCGTAAGAAATGACATAACTGGAAATGTAACTTCAGCTAATGCATCAGTCCAGAACGAAACGGTAAGTGGAAACGACTAATTTTGTTTGCTGAAGTTTTGGCTCTGAGCACTATGGGACTTAACTTCTGAGGTCATCAGTCCCCTAGAACTTAGAACTACTTAAACCTAACTAACCTAAGGACATCCCACACATCCTTGCCCGAGGCAGGATTCGAACCTGCGACCGCAGCGGTCCCGCTGTTCCAGGCTTTAGCGTCTAGAACTGCTCGACCACTCCGGCCGGCGCTGAAGTTTTCACAGTAATGTTAGGTATTATTAACAAAGAATTGTTACTGAGTAACTGTGAATGAGCAACTGGTCATAATGAGAAATAATGTTTTCCTTAACCCTGCAAGTCCAATATACGTAGTTCATCCAGCACAGGTCAGAATATTCTCTCTGGAATAGTAGTCAATAAAGTTGCTCAATTCATTATCTATATCTAAATTCACCACTCGACATAGGGTGGTAAATATTGATACCAATGATCAGGAGCACACAAAATCCGTGCTGAAAAAGTTTGAAAAAATCTGTGTGAATGTGGCAAAGTCGATTTCTGATAGTAAACATGTGCCCTCAGGAGGAAAACATTTCCGAAACTGGTGGTTTTCAAAACCAACTTTCACCATCCATGTAAGTACTCTTTAGCGGCCACTTCACTACCAAAATCAGTTTCACGTTTTCCATTCAATGCTTGGTCAGCTGCAGGTAATTAGTAAACCCTTATTGCTGCATCTGTGATAGACGTTTCACCAACAAATCCACTTGAAACTGTTAGCCAAACTATCACCAGATTGTGCAGTAGTATTTGATACGCAGAAATAGTAGCTACATCATTTGCATCAGAGGCTCCTCCATATTCAGAACCTTCTGCGTCGCCTCCTGCAACTCCTTCCCAGCTGTGTCTTACACCATCAGCCAGAACTTCATTTGCCATGGATCTGTCACCTTCATGAAGTCATTCGTATAGAGCTAAAATAAGTATTCACGAAAGTCAATATGATCCCTCTAACTATAAGATCGTACCAAAAATGAGTAAATGATACATCTATTACAGTCAAGTAAATGGGCCAGTTGGTTTCGTCATGTTGGTTGATTGATTTTGACAGGGGAGCTGAAACATCTTTGGTCTAACCCGCCACTGCCCGCACCAAAACGGAGTTTATTGTGCGGTATCGTTCCCTGTATATCTAGTAAAGCCAACCAATGCCTTAAAATTGGGCAAGGCGTCCCTTTACCAGCTTTTTGTTAGACACCTTCAGGTCTAGTTGTCCCGAAAATTCTGTACTTTATGCTATCCAATGCCGTGCATTCGTAGATTGGGTGTGATGCCGTTTTTTCTCTCTCATCACAGATTTTACCAGTTTTAAGTCTGTATGCACCAGCTGCTGCCTCCATCTTGACAAAAAGGTGTAGTGGAGGGATATCAAGCATGGCTTCCATCAGAGCAGTTGGTGAGATGTTAATTCCGCCTGTTATGTCTAAGCAGGCCAGTCCCTGCACCTTAGCAAGCTCCTTAGCTGCAACCTGCTGTTCTACCTTCTTTCACCACACTACGGTCCTGTAGGAAATTCTAGGTCTAAGCACCGTGATGTGTATCCAGTGCACACATCTGGAGCTTAGGACCCTCTTTTTGCCACAAGCGTTTCTGGTACTCACTGGAGTACCTTTCGCCTTGGAGCAGATGCTCTTAATGTGAGGGGCCAATGTTAGATTCTCTTCTAAGGTCACCCCTAGATATTTCACTATCCCCTTTATCGGAAAAGTTTCATTGAAGAGCTTTAGCTTCCAGCTTGACTGTTGGATATGCCTCTTCGTGAATGGCACCACAACTGTATTTATAGGATTAGCCCTTAGATCCTGTTTAATGCACAAGTCTCGCACAATGTCCAAAGCATGTTCTGCCATATTTCTGCCTGTGTCAGTAAAATTGCCAAGTATTACTATGACAAGGTCATCTGTATCTCCTTGGCAGAAGCACTGCCTGGAATTTAGTTCCTCAATGAGTTCATTCACAACTTGATTCCACAATAGAGGGGACAAAACTCCTCCTTGTCGACAACCTCTAGTAGGGTTAATTACCGTCGTTTCATTCATCATGGTAACCTCTACCTTCCCTCCACTAAGCATGGTCCTGGTCCACTTACATATAGTGGTCCCTAGGTCATACACTTCTGCTGCCCTTACCATGGCATCGAAGGTTGTGTTACTGAAGGCCCCTCGATATCCTGGAAGATGCAGAGGGCTATTTCTGGGAAGTGCTTTGTCCACCCACCCAAAAAGTTGATGGAGAGCTCTCACATGATTTACCTGGTTGATATGCATGCTGGTTTGAATGTAGAGGGTCCCTAATTAGCCTCCTCTCCACAACATATACATTAACCAGTTTTCCAATGTTTTAAGACTGAGGGATGGCAGACTGATTGGTCTCATATCTTTGGCCTTGGTATTATCAATTCTCCCTAGTTTTCGAATGAAAACAACCTTCACTGCTGTCCAGGCATTGAGAATGATTCCTACTGCTAGGCTAACCCTGAATAACCTGCATAGGACTCTTATGAAATTCCTTCCTGCCTTTTGCAGGACAGCTGAAAAGATTCCATCTGGGCCAGGTGACTTGAACAGCTGGAATGTTCCCACCGCCCATTGGATTTTATTGAAATCGACACACTCCTTGGAGAATTCCCAGTCCTCTTTTCGAGTGCCTCAGAACCATTGTCTCTCTGGGATCACATTCTAGTCTGTGTTATCTGCCGCAGCATATTGAGGAAAATGATCTTTGAGGAGCAGTTCCAGTGTCTCATGTGCTGTCTTTGTATATTCCCCATCCTCCTTCCTCAACAAACCTCCTGGATTAGTTGGTACTCTAGTGAGGATTCTGTGAAGTCTGTCTTGAGCAGCTATGCTTTCCACTTCCTCAAAGAATGCCTTCCAAGATACCTCCTTTGCTTGTCTAGTTGCAAGGTTGTAGTTGATAAGGGCCTCACAATATTTTACACATTGTCCTCTACATCTCGCAAGGTTAAACAGTCTTCGTACCTGTTTTCTTTGCGTTTCCAAGTTGTTGTTCCACCAAGGAACACTCCTATTTGTGTACTTCTTGGTAATTGTGCAGTTGTCCTGGTACGAGGTCATTATGGCAGAGGCACCAGACTCTGCCACTTTCTCAAACTCTATTGGATTCCTAATCAAGGTTTCAATTTCCGATAAGCTTAAGTCAAGGTGCCTCCTATATGTCTCCCAGTCTGTTTTCCCAGGTTTCCTATAGGCTGTGGTCTTTCTGATTGCCATTTCAACCTTGTGTTTAATGTACATGTGGTCTGATGAGGATGGCTCTAACACCACATGTCATTGTTTGACATAGCTGCCCATCATCACACAACCAAAGGTTATGTCAATTACTTCTTCCCTTCTGCTATTCCTGAATATAGGTTCATTGCCCCTATTCAGGGCCTCCAAGTTGTTATACAGGAGAAATTCAAGAAGGTATTCACCTCTACTGTTGGTGTCCTTGCTGCCCCATACTAGGTTGTGTGCATTGGCGTCACATCCAACCAACAGTTGGCCACCTTGCCAATGGCAAGCTTCAGTCAGTCTCCGTACCTCCAGAGGAGGAGGAGAGCTGTCTTCATAAGGAAGGTATGCTGAGGCTAAACCAGTTTCTCTCATGATACCTTCCTAACTCTGCTGCATCCTGATGGGCACTAGGCCCCTGGAGCAGAAATCCATCATTGGCCTGAAAGAAATTCCATTTCTTACATAGATGCATGTTTTGGAGTTTCTTAGATTTCTAGCATAAATCAGCTTACCTCCAGTACCACTGAGGCCTGATATGCCCTCTTTATATAGGTAGGGTTCTTGTATCAGGGCCACGTCCACTTTCTGTCTCCTCAGGCAGCGGCTCAGGGCAGCAGTGGTCCCTTTACTGTGCTGCAGATTAATCTGCAGGGAGACTGCAGTACTATAGGTCCCTTTCCCTATATTTTGCCTCAGCTTTTCCTGGGATCGGTTATCCAGGGAGGAGGGAGTCTAAGGTTCCTCTCTCATTCTCTTGCTATCTGTCTTCGACGTTATGGGCATCTGTGTATCCCCTTCAACCTGACACAGTTTTTTCTTGGGAGTCTTGGGCTTGAGTCCTTTTAATTCCCTCCACTTTTGTTTGGGAGGCCATTATTTTTGTTCCTTTTGTCTCTGTTCCCTGAGAGTTTTCCCCTCTGGCCCCAGACAAAGCTTTAATCTTGATCTGGTCCAACTTCTCAGTTCCAGTTCCCACTTCTGGCTCCGGTCTAGACACTGATTGAGTAGTGGTAGTGCACTCCATCGGTCTTAACCCCGATGTTTGGGAGTCTGAGGTCTCAGTTTGCCCCTCTGTTTTAATTTATTTTCTTTTGTCGTGTGCATCTTGGTCCCATGGGATTTGGGGATCTACACGGTCCACATAACGAAAACCCAGCGCAGTGTAAGGTTACTTTCTCAGGTAGGTCGCTCGGTATCCATGAGGCTACGTTTGCGACACATCTTCCCTTGTGCCACGCACCCCTCGGCACAGATCGCATGACGCCTTGGGTTGGGAAGGGAACTGGGTAAGGACTAGGAGTGGACAAGGAAGACAGGACGTTGTGGGACACTCTTAGTATGATCCATTATCTAAGGCCTTTCCGGCAGTAGGTCCTCTACCTTCAGCATAGCCCTCAGCTTCATGCAGATACCGAAGCCTCTCCACCTGCACAGTGCTTCGTCAGGGTGGTGTCAGCAGAGAGGTTCGTCATGTTACATATAATCATTCTACATGTGCAGTGTCAGCGGAATTAATTTATATTACATAAGCTGATACGTGGTAGTTACTGTAATTGAGGAAAACGTAGAAGGGAGGACCCACCAATATAACTTTATTTTCACACAACCAGTTTATTTAACAATATATAAACTTAGTTTTACAGATAATCGAGGCATTTAACCATAAAAATGAACAAATTTGCGAAATTCTTTTGACCTTAAACATTAAGCTGAATAAGTTTTTAATCTTTGCAAAATAAATCTTAAATGCTGTATTGCAAGACAGCAAACAATATGACAATGATTACAGGACGGCCAGACCTGCAGCCCAACCGTTACCGGGTGAAGCAGCGGTGGTTACTAACCCGCTGGACATATTCTGTCTTATTAAATGCCCTTCTCCAACACATGGAAACTATATAAGCACCACTGATGACAAGAGTGATTCATTTACTCAAACCCGATGACCCAACTTTTAATTTGAAAGCTGAATGTCGAAAGGTTTGGGGTTAAGACACGCACATGTGCGTAAAGGTTAAACAGATTAGCAAACAATATGAAAATGACAAGGCTTACTTCAAAGCAACCAACCTCTCAATTTCAATCGGCAACCAAGGGGCGGCTGGACCCCAACGCGTCCCTTCTGACAATTGACTAAAGCGCTGGCCATAGTTGGCTGTTAATATTTTCAAGGTTAAACTGATTGTCAGTTATTAAGACCGCTCTGAAGGAACGTCGACGGAACCACAAGGTCCAGCTAAAATACATCAATAATGACTCGGTCTTTCAAACACAGAAGCGAACAGCTTAGTACAACAAGTTGTTCAGACCATAACTAATGACTGATAAATGTAATTACAATCAATGAATTGAACCGGTTAACAGCTAAATCTAACCACAAGGTACGTCTTTTATTTAAGGGCAACCTGTGCCTTTGTACAATTGTTCCGGCTGTATTTACAACCAAGAGCTGATTAATTAGAACATTAATGGTCAGGTACAAACCAGAAAGGACAGGCAGTATAATAGCGGGACAAATTTTCATACGACAAGTAGTGTTTTAGTACAATACTACATCCTATATTTACGACCACAGAGCCAACCGTGTAAAACTCTGAGGGTCGGGTACAGACCAGAAAAGAATGATTGCGAGTAGACAATGGAACAAATCACCACGAGGATTACAGAATGTTACTCCCCTTTATCAGCAAGCAGTCCATGGATCCACGGTGCATCGCAGCGGTTACTGAGTGGTGCCGATGAAAGCCAGGTAGAAGAGGGCGGCCAGTCCACGAGCGGTCGCCCGATACGAACGTTGCCAACCAACCAACGGGATGTCGGCATGCTGCTTGTAGTCGTCGCTGTTCCCGCTGAAGTACTCCGGTATCTTCGCTCTGTGCGGTCCCTCCTTGCGCATCTCGTGACTTCGACCGCTCTGACCTCGTGACCACCTCCTGTCGCGACGCTACCGCCAATCCCCAAACTTCGGGCCTCTCTCTCGGGCCAGCGAACCGCGTATATATATATATATATATATATATATATATATATATATATATATATATATATATCGGCATGCAAAGATCTTCTAAGGACACAATCCACAGACACAAACTCTTCCTCATAGATGTTGGAATGTAGCCGCAACTTCGACCATAGATACTAGTAGATGCGTGACTGATGGCAAAACGTGGGGGGATTTCAAATCAGCGGTCTACCATCCTGTGATTGTATCGTATTTTACCCACATTTCTCAGTTCAGTGCCAAACGCTTCCAACAAAAATTACTTTTTTATTTGCCGGCCGAAGTGGCCGTGCGGTTAAAGGCGCTGCAGTCTGGAACCGCAAGACCGCTACGGTCGCAGGTTCGAATCCTGCCCAGGGCATGGATGTTTGTGATGTCCTTAGGTTAGTTAGTTTTAACTAGTTCTATGTTCTAGGGGACTAATGACCTCAGCAGTTGAGTCCCATAGTGCTCAGAGCCATTTGAACCATTTTTTGAACTTTTTTATTTGCGAAAAATTATGTCAGAACTACATCTGACATGGGTTTGTTCACCGAACCGTTTATAAAATCTAACAAATACATCGAACGCCCCTCTGGTGGGCAGCGGGACGAAATTACTATAAACTATCAATTAAAGTAAAATGTCGTTAAAATTCTTTTAAACAGTAAGAGTGGGCTCGTGTCAAAACTTTAAACATTGGATTCGCCGCGTTTTGAGCTGTAGTCACTTATAAAAGAAAATGGGATATGGGAATTATGTCAAGTATACGTGCCAAAATTGTCGACTTTAGGAGCAGGTCCATTTTAGAGTATCAGTTTTAGGTGCACTTCAAAGGTTCAGTTCCTACTATTTTTACAAAAGTTTAAACTGTCAGTTTAAAAAAATGATATTTTAGATGAAAGATGAGACTTTGAAGTTTCAGAAAATAATTTTGGAGCCTACATTTATTTAATAGTATTAGAAGGTAGAAAAAAATTCTTTTCATGTGTCGGCTACTGGTGCTCTTTCCTTATTATAATTTCACTTGTATATACAAAAAGGTGCGTATGTGCAGGTGACTTAAAGTTTTTGCGTTTCAGGGCCTGTATCCAAAGCTGCTTTCGGTTTTCATCCTTAGGGAACCTATGAGTAGGAACGAGAAACAGTTATACTTACTTCTGTAACCGAATTATCACAGATACTTTCCAAAATGTAATATGAGTCTGACTTTACAGACATCACTTTCAACACTTTAATTTACGTGATACTCTATTTCAAGTGTAAAAAACATATAAAAGTCGCGTCAGCAGATTTTAATAAACGCATCTGCACTATCATAGAAACACTTACACGTGAAATGTAATATCATTTCCCCCGACAAAACGCTGACTACAGCCATAAGCGCAACACGAAACAACCATGTTCTGCCACCATTCACGTGACTTTAGCCCAGAGATGCTGGAGCCACGAAGATGACGTCAGGGCCAGTCTATTATATTTATGGTCGAAGGGCCGCAAGAGGGATAGTCGATACTACACGTGAGCCATTGGCGCCAGACAGAACAGTCTACAAATTACAAATTCGATGGTGCCACGGCTCGTAAGCAGCTATCATTTTCGGCAAAATTTTATATATATACACTCCTGGAAATAGAAATAAGAACACCGTGAATTCATTGTCCCAGGAAGGGGAAACTTTATTGACACATTCCTGGGGTCAGATACATCACATGATCACACTGACAGAACCACAGGCACATAGACACAGGCAACAGAGCATGCACAATGTCGGCACTAGTACAGTGTATATCCACCTTTCGCAGCAATGCAGGCTGCTATTCTCCCATGGAGACGATCGTAGAGATGCTGGATGTAGTCCTGTGGAACGGCTTGCCATGCCATTTCCACCTGGCGCCTCAGTTGGACCAGCGTTCGTGCTGGACGTGCAGACCGCGTGAGACGACGCTTCATCAAGTCCCAAACATGCTCAATGCGGAACAGATCCGGAGATCTTGCTGGCCAGGGTAGTTGACTTACACCTTCTAGAGCACGTTGGGTGGCACGGGATACATGCGGACGTGCATTGTCCTGTTGGAACAGCAAGTTCCCTTGCCGGTCTAGGAATGGTAGAACGATGGGTTCGATGACGGTTTGGATGTACCGTGCACTATTCAGTGTCCCCTCGACGATCACCAGTGGTGTACGGCCAGTGTAGGAGATCGCTCCCCACACCATGATGCCGGGTGTTGGCCCTGTGTGCCTCGGTCGTATGCAGTCCTTATTGTGGCTCTCACCTGCACGGCGCCAAACACGCATACGACCATCACTGACACCAAGGCAGAAGCGACTCTCATCGCTGAAGACGACACGTCTCCATTCGTCCCTCCATTCACGCCTGTCGCGACACCACTGGAGGCGGGCTGCACGATGTTGGGGCGTGAGCGGAAGACGGCCTAACGGTGTGCGGGACCGTAGCCCAGCTTCATGGAGACGGTTGCGAATGGTCCTCGCCGATACCCCAGGAGCAACAGTGTCCCTAATTTGCTGGGAAGTGGCGGTGCGGTCCCCTACGGCACTGCGTAGGATCCTACGGTCTTGGCGTGCATCCGTGCGTCGCTGCGGTCCGGTCCCAGGTCGACGGGCACGTGCACCTTCCGCCGACCACTGGCGACAACATCGATGTACTGTGGAGACCTCACGCCCCACGTGTTGAGCAATTCGGCGGTACGTCCACCCGGCCTCCCGCATGCCCACTATACGCCCTCGCTCAAAGTCCGTCAACTGCACATACGGTTCACGTCCACGCTGCCGCGGCATGCTACCAGTGTTAAAGACTGCGATGGAGCTCCGTATGCCACGGCAAACTGGCTGACACTGACGGCGGCGGTGCACAAATGCTGCGCAGCTAGCGCCATTCGACGGCCAACACCGCGGTTCCTGGTGTGTCCGCTGTGCCGTGCGTGTGATCATTGCTTGTACAGCCCTCTCGCAGTGTCCGGAGCAAGTATGGTGGGTCTGACACACCGGTGTCAATGTGTTCTTTTTTCCATTTCCAGGAGTATATATATATATATATATATATATATATATATATATATATATATATATATATGCAATGCTCATTCTTCATTAGAAGAAGCAGTTCACAAGATTTAATCAGCAAAAGTAGATGCAACTAGGAAATGATTTCACGACAATCTATTTCTTTCCATGTACAGTGCGGAAGATAACTTGTTGTGGATATGCTTACACCAACTTCGGTATTTATTTTGTATTTTATGATGTGGGAAATGTTACTGTGAATCAAACGTATTGTCATTTGTATCAGAAACTTCAGAAGAGTACTTCGGCTGCTGTCGGATGCTCATCGAAGCGTCTGGTATATAGTCGTACTATTATTCATTTGTTCGCTGGTGTCTCAAGCCCATCACCCTAGAAACAAAAAAAATGGTATTCAGACTTATCAGAGAAATTATTTTGACTATATTAATGCCAATAAAATTGATTGTTGGTAATAAATAATATAATACACAACATTTAAGACCAGTGGTATATATATTTACCAGACTCACTTAATGATTGAAACTCAGATAATGTTGTTGTTGTGGTCGTCAGTCTAAGGGACTAATTGGATGCAGCTCTCCATGCTATTCAATCCTGTGCAAGCTTCTTCATCTCCGAGTAATTACCGTAACATACATGCTTCTGAATCTGCTTAGTGCATTCATGTCTTGGTGTCCCTCTACGATTTATACCCTCCACGCTTCCCTCCAGTACTAAATCTGTGTGCTCTTGGTGACTCAGAACGTTTCCTACCAACCGATCCCTTCTTCTAGTCAAGTTGTGCCACACATTCCTTTTCTCCCTAATTCTGTTCAGTACCTCCACATTAGTTATGTGATCTATCCATATAATCCTCAGCATTATTCTGTAGCACCACATTTCGAAACCTTCTGTTCTCTTCTTGTCTAAACTATTAATCATCCATGTTTCACTTCCATACATAGCTACACTCTATACATATACATTCAGAAAGGACGTCCTGACATTTAAATCTATACTCGATGTTAGCAAATTTGTCTTCTTAAGAAACGCTTTCCTTGCTGTAGACAGTCTGCATCTTATATTCTCTCTACTTCTACCATTATCAGTTATTTTGCTCCCCAAATAGCAAAACGCATCTACTACGTTAAGTATCTCATTTCCTAGTCTGATTCCCTCAGAATCAGCTGATTTAATTCGACTGCATTCCGTTATCCTCGTTTTACTCTTGTTGATGTTCACCTTTTATTCTCAAGGCACTGTTCATTCCGTACAACTGTTCTTCCAAATCCTTTGGTGTCTCTGATAGAATTACGACGTCATCGGGAAACCTCAGAGTTTTTATTTCTTCTCCATGGATTTTAGTTCCTACTCCAAATTTTTCTTTTGTTTCCTTTACTGTTTGCTCAATATACAGATTTAATAACATGGAAGATAGGCTACAAACCTGTCTCACTCCCGTCTCCACCACTGCTTCCCTGTCGTGCCCCTCGATTCTCAGAGCTACCATCTGGTTTCTGTACAAATTGTAAATAGCCTTTCGCTCCCTGTATTTGACCCCAGCCACCTTCAGAATTTGAAATAGAGTATTCCAGGCGACATTGTCAACAGCTTTCTCTAAGTCTACAAATGCTAAAAACATATGTTTGCCTTAACTTAATCTATCTTCTAAGATAAGTCGTAGGGTCAGTATTGCCTCACGTGTTCCAACATTTCTACGGAATCCAAACTGAACTTCCACGAAGTCAGCAGTATTTCCATTCGTCTGTAAGGATTTCGTGTCAGTACTTTGCAACCGTGACTTATCAAACTGATAGTTCGGTAATTTTCAAAACTGTTACCACCTGCTTTCTTTTGTATTGGAATTATTATATTCTTTTTGAAGTCTGAAGGTATTCTTGCTCATCAGATGGTAGAGGTTTGTCTTGGTTTGCTGTACCAAGGCTATTAGTAACTCTAATGGAATGTTGTCTAGGCCAGGGGCCTTGTTTCGACTTAGGTCTTTCAGTGCTCTGTCAAATTCTTCACTCAGTATCATATCTTCCCTTTTATCTTCATCTACGTCCTCTTCCATTTCCATAATATTGACCTTCAGTACGTCGCCCTTGTATAGACCCTCTATATACACCTTCCACCTTTCTGCTTCCCTGCCTTGTTTAGCACTGATTTTCCATCTGAGCTCTTGATATTCATACAGGTGGCTCTCTTTCCCCCAAAGGTCTCTTTAATTTTCCTGTAGGCAGTATCTATCTTGCCCTAGTGATACATCCCTCTACTTCCTTGGATTCGTCCTTTACAAAAAACGGCCATTATGCACTTCCTGTCGATCTCATTTTTTGAGACGTTTGTATTCCTTTTCAGCTACTTCATTTACTGAATTTTTATATTTTCTTCTTTCATCTCTTCTGTTACCCAAGAATTTCTATTCGCCCTCGTGTTTTACCTACTTGATCCTCTGCTGCCTTCAGTATTTTATCTTTGAAAGCTACCCATTCTTCTTCTACTGTGTTTTTGTCAATCGTTCTCTAATGCTGTCTCTGAAACTCTCTATAGCCTCTGGGTCTTTGAGTTTATCCAGGTCCCGTTTCCTTAAATTACTACCTTTTTGGGATTTCTTCAGTTTTAATCTACAGTACATAACAAATAAATAATGGTCAGAGTCCACATCTGCCCCTGGATATGTCTTACAATTTAAAACCTGGTTCCTTAATATCTGTCTTACCATTGTCTATCTGAAACCTCCCACTGTCTCCATGCCTCTTCTACGTATACAACACGGTTCGCGCGGCTCCCCCCGTCTGAGGTTCGAGCCCTGCGTCGGGCATGGCTGTGTATGTGTGTTGTCCTTAGCGTCAGTTAGTTCAAGTTAGATTAAGCAGTGTGTAAGCGTAGGGACCGATGTCCTCAGCAGTTTGGGCCCCTTAGGAAATTATCATAATTCCCAAAAACAAAACAAAAATAAATAAATTAAAAAAATAAAAGAAATCCAGTATCCAAACTTATTTCATGATTCTTAAACCAAATGTTAGCTATAGTTAGGTTAGCTCTGTTGCAAATTTCTATCAGGCAGCTTCCTCTTTCATTCCTTATCCGCAGTCCATATTCACCTACTACTTTTCCTTCTCTCCTTTCTCACTATTGAATTCCACTCCCCCATGACTATTAAGTTTTCATCTCCGTTATCTATAATAATTTCTTTTATCGCATCATACATTTTTTCAATCTCTTCATCATCTGCGGAGCTAGTTGGCATATAAACGTATACTACCGTGCTAGGCCCGGGCTTCGAGTCTATCTTCGCCACAATAATGCGTTTACTATGCTGCTCATAGTAGCTTGTCCGTGTTCCTATTTTTTGATTCGTTATTAAACCAACTCCAGCAATACCCCTATTTGATTTTGTATTTAAAAATCTGTATTCACCTGACCAGTAGTCTTGTTCCCTCTGCCACCGAACTTCAATAATTCCCACTATATCTAACTTTAACTTATTCGTTTCCCTTTTTACATTTCCTAACGTATCTGCCCGATTAAGGGATCTGACATTCCACGCTCCCATCCGTAGAACGCCAGTTTTCTTTATCCTGAAAACGACGTCCTCCTAAGTAGACCCCGCCCGGGGATCCGAATGGGGGACTGTTTTACCTCCGGAGTATTTTACCAAAGAGGACGCTATCATCATTTAACCATACAGTAAAGCTGCATGCCCTCGGGAAAAATACGGCTGTACGAAACCTCCTGGAAAATAAAAACTGTGTGCCGGACCGTGGCTCCAACTCTGGACACTCCGCTGCAGAGTGAAAATTACGGTTGTAGTTTCCCTTTTCTTTCAGCCATGCGCAGTACCAGCACAGCAAGGCCGTTTTGGTTGGTGTTACAAGGCGAGATGAGTCAATCATCCAGACCGAAAAGCTGCTGTCCCTCTTCAGGAACCACATGTTTGTCTGTCCTCTCAACAGATTCAGATACTCAGATAATAGATGACTATAATATCAACGTTTCAGGTGTTTAAGAAAGGAATCCATGTGATAAATAAATTTTTATTATATGTGACGGTATACAGGGGTATATAATAGAAAAATTATGAAATTAGTTGGTGCAAATTAAAAAACAAACCAATTAAGCAGAGTGTTGAGTAACTGTTCAGTCCCAACTCTTTACGTTACTTGGTTGTGGGTAGCTTGTAGCACAGGCTGAGGCGCTCAATGTACATTGGGAAGGTGAAAGATACGAATAATCAGATGAGCCTAGTGCTTCGTAAGGACATGATTGTAGCGACTACAAAAGAGAACCAGTGGGCGGCAATAAGATTTCTGAATGTTCCCTTCATTAACGACATTGCGTGCTTCCAGCGCTCCAGTGACGTTTCCCAAGATTTTCGTTTGTAGTTTCATTTCCTCCAGTGATGCATGTCTTTGACAGTTGACCATGAATTTAAGAACAAAGAATGGACGTCAACTTGGCATTTACGTTTCTTCGAGAAATATGTTGTTAAAACAGGTCGTTCTTCCTTTTATAAATGTCAGTTGCTTGTGAATCGTAATCATCTTTTTTTTCCTCTTAAGTGAGAGTTTGATTCAAGAGCTTGTCGTTTGACAAATAAAGCATATCCCTCTAGTTGTGTTGTAGAGCGATTGGTACATGTCTCAGCATCGTTTTTACCTGCCACATCGGGGCTTTGGCCAGATGAAGAAGGTTCATTTTCTCTTACTGTGGCTGGCAGATTTCCAGAGGTGTATCTGGATGTCATAATGCCCTTCAAGAATATAACCTTGAAATGAGACCTTGTATCAGACGAAAACAAGTCTTGACCGCATTTCGTTTCATGCTGTACTTTTTCTACTCAAACTCTCTAGGTGGTTTTCGCTTTTTTTACTACCGCATTCACATAAAAACAATGAAAAATAAAACATAAGTATGGTGTACGCCTTGCCAGAAAACTTTGCCTATTTTCAAAAAAATGTCTCTTAGCACTATGGGAGTTAACTTCGTAAGTCATCAGTTCCCTAGAACTTAGAACTACTTAAACCTAACCAACCTAAGAACATCAAGCACATCCATACCCGAGGCAGGATTCGAACATGCGACCGTAGCGGTCGCGCGGTTCTAGACTGTAGTCTATTTTCATTCCAACGATATGTTATTAGGCTACATTTTTATATACAAATGAGGGACAATTTGATATTCAGATAAATTCAAATTAAATTCAGTCGAAATCGGCGAGGCTTCAGAAACGTACATTTAGTTTCAATTATAATACAACAGTTCATTTCTTCCTTTTTTCGATACGGACACTCGCAGATATTCCATAGCGTGCACTTGGTTTGGTCTAAGGCGATTTCGGTGGGTTGTGCCAACTTCAGAACGGCATGGGCGGTCCAACGCAAGAACCGCTCCAACTTCCGATGGCCTGCGTCGACCAATGGTGCCGCACTCAGAGAGGGGGAGGGCAGATGCTGCATGTAGCCGTGCATTGTGCCCTACCGCCTTCCTGGAGAGACCTTGTTAGCGAGGGCACGCTGCAACTTTCTTCTCCTAAAAACATCTGTGAAACGTTTCCCTTGAGGAAAGAGGAATTGATAAATAACATGATCAGCTTTTTGGGCCATCGTTAAAACTTTGTAGGAGAAATATATATCTCTAAAGCCTTCTAGAAGACTCAGGAAGTCCCTGAGAATACAGATCCCTAAAGCTTTCTAGAAGACACGGGAAGTCCCTGAGAATGACAGTCACGTGCTTCGGTGGCCTGTGCAGCATGTAGCCCAATATTTTCCCATTTTCCCATTTTCCCATGTTCTCACGCTAGAAAACTGTGTGCAAATGGCGCCAAATATAAGACATCTGGATTCGCTAGAGCACTGTGACGTAAAATGTTAAGACGCTAGTTTGATTCGGAGAGCCGCATTTTTCCTGTGGCGGTGGGAGTACAGCACCGTCTGTTTGATTTTTTCATTGGTGGAAGAGAAATCTTACGGCACTTTTCTGATTGGGAATAGCTGCTTGAGATTCAGTTCGCAGAACCGACGCGCTCTGCGCTTTTAACTTCATTTCGGACTTTGCTTTGAGTAGAACGACTTCAGGCTCTACTTGCAGAGGGACACTTTGGCCTCTGTCTGCTGCAGAGTCCCTTCGGTCTTACACGAGGTAGAGTTACTTCAGGTTCCGCACGTAGCAGGGACACTTTGTGATCACTACGCTCCCGGCGGAGACTTCGCCAGCAGACGCCTCGGTGAGACTTTGTCCGGGGCTGATGCGGCAGCGACACCCGTACAGCTAGGCTTCGCGAGCCCTCGACGCCTCCCGCAGTCAGCGCATTCATTCGATGGTGAGATTTACTGGCAGCATCGGTGGTACAAGTCACGATTAATTTAATAACCGAATAAAACGTTCTCGGTTTTCCAGCCGCGTCAATTCGAATAAAATACTCGAGCTTTCGATGACCATCTCCGCCTTCGTCGTCCGGAGTTGACTGACTGCCGGGGCTGTTACGGTCTCTCGGTTATATAGGCATTATGACATCATCAGCAGCCAATCAGATCGATCCAATGTGGCGCACGCGCGTAAGTCGACCCGGGCAGCTCGTGGCACCACTGGTGACGTCACGTGGCGCCAGGGGGAGGCGCCACGTTTGAAACTGCCGCTCCCGCGTCGCGCATCTGTCTATAACGGAGTCCCAATATGTAGGAGCATGAGCCAACACTTTTGTGTTTTCGAACTGTATCTTATGTCCGTTCTCTAGGTAATGCCGACTTGTCAAGCTCCCTTTGTTTTATATGGCGCTTGTGCTCAGTACAACGCTCCGCAACCGTGCGAATTGTCTGTCCAATGTACATGCTGCCACATTCACAGGGTACACCATACACACCGGACACTCCAAGAGCAATGTCGTCCTTAACAGGGTGCAACATATCTCGTATCTTGGGGGCGGGCCGGAACACTGGTCTTAGCCCATGTTTCTGCAGCAGACGTCCTAACTTACTGCTAGTTGCTCCACAGTATGGCAGGAATACAGTCCGTTTGGCCTCTTCTTCTGATTCACCAGCTGTCTTTCGTCGGCGGCCCTTGAAAGCGTTTGCGATGTCTCTTTTGCTGTACCCATTTTCCCCGAAAACACGTTTTAAGTTCTGCAATAACCGTTAATAACTGCACAGTTAGCCTTTACCTGGCTACGTGGGCTGGTGCAGTTGAACAACTTATGTTCCGCACACGAATGCAATCACTGTTGTCCAGTCGCGGATTTGAGGCTGTTAAAATTTAATATATTATAGAACTGAACTTACCGGCACATGCTTCCCGTCCTGAACTTTGCCACCCTTAAGTCACTCAGTTTTATTTTGTTTTGTATTTATCGTTATTGTCATTGCATCTGGAGTAACCTTTACTTAATTACCTGATAATGTCTTTAACGCAATCAGCTTGTGCTAATAAACATAACTTTGAATTTCATTTCATAGCTAGTCATCCCTGTTAGTAACTAAGGAAACTATGTGATCACCCCTAGCAATTGATCCGTTGCCGGGACGAAAAGTAGCGTTCATTTACTGTTATGCGCACAGTTTAATTAGCTTGGTTCATTGGAGTAGTGATAACTAACTTGCGTCAATTCTCACTCTTTTTAGTAGCGACGGTAGCTTCGCACATTTAGAATCCACAATCTCATCCCGTGATCAGTACTGCAATTTGGTTGTACTACTTCAGGTACTTGCATACGGGAATGTCATTTCTATATCTGTGACTAATGTTTCGATTGAAGGATTCCACAGTAGGTCAATGTGAAACGTCTGCTGTGGCTCCATTATGGAAAAATTTCTGCCAGCGACACTTATCTGCTTCTGATCAGAACAAAGAATCTGAAGAAACAGGCTTCCACGAGCGATTGTATTTTACAGCTAACTTGGATGTATTCATGGCATCAACGTCCCAGTTAAATGTGCAACCCAGAGTGGACCTACGTATCTTAACCACAAAAACGTTTCTTCAGTCGTGCGACAAGATGTTGCAAACTTCTGTTGTCGGCTTAATTTTGTGAATGTGGAAGGTTCTGGGAAACAGGGTGATGGAATAACTCCTTTCTTGGAGAAGTGTAACGCTACTTGACAGCAATTACTACCTGTCAAGGGAACTATTTTTATTTTATCATGTTTTATCATGTTGCCTGACACCTCGTCATCAGATGGTACAGAGCTTTTATTGATTGTACAGTTTTTGGAGTCCTTGCGTACCTGTGGAAAGGCAAAAGAAACGAAACAAGAAAGCAGTGAAATCCTCTTGCCAGAGCTAAACACCAACTGCAAGAATGCTACAGACAACAATCAGTGAAGCCTTTGTACCATTTGGAGACGTGTCGCTATGTAACTTGAAACCATTCACGATGAAATAAAAATGCTTTCACCCATGTAGATATAAGAAATCATTGTGCCCTGTAACTCATGTCCATTGAATATACTCATATATTTCGTATAGTTTGCAGAACCAATGTACCAAAGTCTCATTGTATCCAAACGAGCCATTATGCTCATAAATAAAAGCACATGAAGTGTGAAATGTCCGTCAAGGTGTGCAGGAAATACATGACATAGAAAGCATGACATAAGCAACTTATAAGGAATACCGAACAGCATTAACACTTCTCACACTGTTTCCTGTCAGGCCCTTGTAACATTTTCCTGTTATGAACCTAGTAAATTGCATATACAGATTTAGGATTAGGACATATTTTCTCTGCATTTCGTGTGGGGTATACGAGTATTGTTAGAATGTTTAAAGAGTGTTCATGCCCTGAGCCGCATCAATTTCTTTTGGAATAAAGATGGAATATTGATGTTTAATGAGTTTTAATGTCCTGAGCTGCACTATGAGGATAATAATAGTAATGAGCGTATGGCATTGGTGGCCGGGAGACCCTTCGCGGGGCGTTTCGGCCGCCGCTCCACAAGTCCTTTAACGCCACTACGGCGACTTGCGAGTGAATGAGGATGAAATGATGATGAAAGACACACAACACCCAGTCATCTCGAGGCAGAGAAAAATCCATGACTCCGCCGGGAATCGAACCCAGGACCCCGTGCGCGGGAAGCGAGAACGCTACTGCAAGACCACGAGCAGCGGACTAATAATGAGGATTATATTGATACATTGATGATTGTTCCATAATGGTACTGTATGATGTTAATATGCATTTTGTGTACGGTGTGTCCTTTCTACGAAGATCTTTCTTACCTTGTGCCACATGACTGGTGGTGTTTGTAGGAAACTGTCACCGAAGCTTTGCTCCTAAAAAAAATTTTCACCATTCCTTGGGAGATCGCATATGATACTGCCTTCCTGTGTTAGCATGCACAACTGCTTTTATTTTATAGGCTAATAATCACATTTCCAGGTTCCGCTATTTCTGAAATTCACCCTCATCTTTGCATATTTATCTCTTGATTTACTGTGATATGTTACTTTTATCTAGTCAATAAGCTATATTGCACTTAGTACTCCTCTCTTTATGCTTGCATATACGATGATCACTTGTTTTTTTGCTTTGGCTATAGCAGTTCTTGACTCAAGATACATGACGATTGACTGATAATCATTTTTATAGATAAAGTGCATTGCCCTTATCAATCATTCCCATATCTATCCCTGTAGATGTGCGCATTGTTAGAGACACAGGCCATCTAATAGATTTAAATTTATGAAGCTCTGAGGGTACTATACAACCTATAAATGTTGTGTTTTTACTCATACAGTGCCATACCTTGATTTTATGGTCCTATTTGTTTAATATGTATTCATACAGGCCATACAGAGTCATACTTCTTTATAAGACTGCTATACATGCACTTTGTTCTTGTAGAAACCATATCAAGTTACATATTCTCATTATGAATTATGCATAGGCATCTGAGTGCCATATAAATGTATAGATAAATAATATTTTATGATACTTTCTCAGCTTTGATGTTTATGCTATGTAATAATAGGCCGCAAAGGCGATTTCTGTCACATTTTTAGCCATTAAGGTCAACATTTATTTCGTGTACTAGGCCACTTGGAGCCTTAATCATTTTATAACTATTAAAATCAGCATTTATGTATGTAGAAAGGTCACTTTGAACCTCTGATTGATATTTTCTATATCATTCCTTTAGATATTAAGATTTGCATGTATTCCAAGTACAAGGCCACCTGGGACCATTCAGTTCTTGATTTTATAGTTAGATTTTCTTCAGTGTCACAATATTGCATCAACAAGGTCTTTGAGAGCCACAGTATAATATTGTACCACTGATGTTCTCTGTCATGTTAGGTTATTCTATAGCTAATAGGCAGCCTGATGCCACACTTTTGGAATTTTGTCTTATTCAGAGTTCACTTTCAATTTTGCCTATTCACTTTGATGTAAGGCATTGTTGCGTCATCCAGTCTGTAATTTCGTTAGCATCTGGAACTTTTTCTGATCATATAGATTACTTGATGATGACATAGGTAGAAATTGTTACGTTCCACTACCTTTCCTTTGCTGTTTTTTCATATCTTCATAGGCTTTGGCCGTGAATACTCCTTTCCCTTGCCCAATCCCATACCATTATCTTGATGATTAGAATTGTATACTGATTTTGTTTTATATGATTTACTTGTCAGCAAACTAACTTACTATACAATTCACTCATATTATAACCAGATTACGATTAATATTAGTGCACATGGGCACTCTCAGTTCTATCCAGTTTAATGTTGTTATACAGTTAAATTTTTTTGCAAAATCATGACATTTAACTTGATATTGGTCCTTAGGGCTACAATGTAATGGTTCTATACTACTCAAGGTTTCTACTTACCAATAATGAGAAAAAAGTTACCACACATTTGCTGTACAAGGTACTTCCAAATATGTGCCAAATATGTTAAACCCTGCTGGAGGGTTGTGAAAGGAGTCTAATGGGGTACACTTATTTGCAGCACCTGAATATTGTAATGATACTAATGCAAAATAAAATGAACTATTATATTATAAATGATGTATGTATCTGGTGGGTTCTATAAAGCGGATCGCTGGCTGTGCACTGCTGCAGAGCCAAAGATATTGCTTCTGGTCTGAGATTGTAGTGTTGCAGTAAGAGAGTGCTTGGTGCATAGCACTCGGTAGCTGCCTCTGAGCGAAAGAGGATGGAGTAGGCAGTGTTTATGGTGCGCTCTGTAAAGCCACCAAGTATTAGATTACAATGTAGGAATTACGAGAACATGTATTATTGGAAATATAAATGGGGAAACAGAAGTAAAGATGTTCAATTTTTATGACTTTCGTTTTGCCACTGCATTAGTGTAAATGAGTTGGTTAATAATTCCTAACTGGCGAGTAAACCCAGAATGCAAGTAGACAGATTTGATGTAAAGGCTAGTAAGATATTTCGCTTCTTTGTAATGTTTCTAAGGTTCGTTAACACAGATATATATAGTGTGATGATTTGCCTTTCTGCTTATTTAGTGAGGTTACATTAAACTTGGCACCGCGCGACCGCTACGGTCGCAGGTTCGGATCCTGCCTCAGGCATGGATGTGTGTGATGCCCTTAGGTTAGTTAGGCTTACGTAGTTCCAAGTTCTAGGGGACTGATGACCTCAGAATTTAAGTCCCATAGTACTCTGCGCCATTTGAACCATTTTTTACGTTATACTAGCTGTATAAATTTCATTGATTGTGATTCAGTTAGAAAAATGGATGTAATTTTTTTGGGTGATATAATTTCAGTTGTGAGATGTTTTGGAACATCGAACTTAACCTCTAATATAATTTCACTACTGAAAAAGTCATTGTTAGTAATTCACCCAAATCAGTACTGCCTTTCTGTGCAGGTCATATGTTTTTCGAAAACATTGAATTTTTCTTAAAAGTTTTCATTTACGAGCCAAAAGAATTTCATGTATATTTCGAAGTATTACAGCCAGCATTGCACACAGCTGGGCATGTAGCTAGTGTATTTTATTCTTCTTTATGAGAGAACAGAATATATGGCAAATTGAAGACAATTTTATTTATCTGTTATGTGTGCAGGGACCAGAGTTATCAGTTTTGAACAGGATTCAGTACCTAAGGGGCTGAATGTATTTTTCTGTTATAACACCATAGTGAGATATTATATAATTATTTTCTTCTGTTTAATCATGCTTTGTATAAAGTGTATTTTCTTTAATATGTGCTCTTGATATGTTGTATTATGTTTTCTCTTTACTGACTAATTGCTTTGATTGTATTTAGTAATGGATGATTTTGGTTAAATAATTTTGTATTCATTTGTTAATATGGGTAAATGCAGTGTTTGCTTAAAAATGTTTATTTGCTACTTTGTAACTGCTGATCCACACTTAGGGCATTTGGTTCATGCTACGGTAAAAGATGGCGGGGTTCTCCTCTAAAACGGAAGTTATTTAGCGTGCGCGAATTGCGGCTCGTGCGAGTGAAAAGGTGGACATGAGAGTCAGTTGGAGGCTAACTACCGTATAGTTGGCGGCTAGTGATTGGAAGGTGCATTGGTGCAGGTGCTGAGTGAGGCTTACAGTGCTTGGATTTATTATGCCAAAGCCTCAGCTGGATGAATGGATTTAATACTAAGCTCTGTGCCCTGGAAGTATTATAAAATCTAATGATAGTCGCCATGAAGAAAATAACAGAGCATATCAATCGCAACTGCAAGTCCATCTGCGATCATATACACGCCACCAATATTGTGCAATCACAGTAACAGAGAGGAGGAATCAGATTTGTAAAGTGATGGATCAGCACATATAACATGTGCAAATACAAGGTAACTCATACCGAAAGTTATGTACCTACCGTGATTTTTTCCCAATCATAACACATATCAGGATCCTCTCCTTTTGAACTATGATTTCCAGGTGTCCAGTTTGTGAGAAATGATTATCAAAAAAGAAAAACAAGTATCTGATTACTTTTGTTTGAAACTGAGTGAAAAAGTTTATCAAAAAATTACTGTGGATATCGGTAAAGTAGAGGGAGGAAGTAAGTGTATCTTTTATGAATGTCTCCCAGTAATTGAAGATCTTCATTTACAGTTTTGTGATCTCTTAAAATTACTTGCTTAACTTCTGGTTTCAAAAATAAACAACTGACATGAGAACCATTTTGAGGTCAGTTGGAAGTAAATGTTTTTAATGACTGGTTTGAAAGCAATACCTAGTGAAGATATTAACTGTAGAATCTGTTAAAAATGCACACAAGGTAGGTCAGTTTACAAAGAACTGTTTTCCTAAGTTGGCATTCCTTAGATTGTTCATAAAAGTATGTTTGTGTGTTTAGTTTGGTTTAATATAGTTGTATAGATTAGGGGACCCCCCATTTAAAATTGCTCAGCATACGTGAAGTTTCTGGATTAACGAATATTCTAAATGCTCTTGAAATTTATGTTGAGTTTTGTGCACATTCGGTGCTAAACAGTGTAATATCAGTTTATGAGCACCCATTATCTGTTTTATTCTCACTGAAGGTAAAGTTACTATGAAGGTAAACTTACTATGAATAACATTATCCATGAATAAAGTTACTCCTTTGCTTTTAAAGAGGAGTGTGAATATTTATGCAAGTGATATTTAAATGAATTATTACTGTGCAGAAAATATCTGACAAAATAAGGCTAGACATATGCCCAGTTTCCAGTTTAGTATTGGCTTGCATTTGTTGTGTTGATGAAGTTCCTCAGGTTTGATAAAGCATTTAAAATTGATGAGTGTAACAGTGTCTTTTGTGTTTGGAAGGACAGGCATGTTTTACAATAACTGTTAGTATCCATTTTGCCACTTTTTTTACTTGTGATTGGCTTCATTGCACTTTCATAGGAAAGAAGTATAGACTGTGTTTTTCCACTAGAACTGTTTGTTTTTCCTTTAAAGGAAATGTTACACATTTCTATGCGTAATTAGGCATTTCATTTGAGTAAGTCTGAGTATTTAAAACATTTCTAAATTAGATCTGTTACTTTCTGTGTGTTTTCGTAAATTTAATTTCTAGTCCGATACGCAAAATCCTTTAGGCATTTCACGGTTAAATCTGTGAAACTCCTCCCACAGAGTGAGACATTAGCTGCATCTAAATACCAAAATTGGTTATAAATATTATATCTGTATACTAAACGGTGCAGAATAGTGGTATACAGTGACTGTATTTATTTTTTTAGTGTAAGTAATTGCATTGCCAAACAGTTTGTATAAAGTTTTTCTTAGAATAACACAGAGTAATCATACCACTTACAGTTACAACGCGCTACATGAAAACTCCAAATTAGTATGCATTCTCAGTTCATTCATTGATTTAAGCATGTCAATAAATATTCATTAAAGAACGTTACATTCATCCATGTAATGCACAGAGAAATTTTGTTTAAGAAAATTACAAACTAAAGAAAAGTATAGGCCAAGTGCGACTAAAACTCGTGCGCTGAGGGTTCCGTACAAACTCAATAACGTATACATATAGTTCTCCTATCCCGGGAATCGAGAGAATCTGGGCTAGACGATATTCGCCTGTTGTCGATATCGCTACTGGCAAATTATCGGTGCTGGAAATTCCAAGACTGTATCAGAATCTATCTATGCAAAAAAGCATTAACGTACTGGCCTATGAAAATATCGGCTTCACATGGTATATATAGTATCGGTTTTAAAGCTGTATTTTTAAGTATTGATCCATTCTTAGATATTCTGTACATCAACAATCTAGCAACCTGCCTATCCCCCTTTAGAGCAAGAACTGAAAGGAAAACGATGCACGTTAATGCTTGGTGACAACCACGCTAGCGGCACGCAAGGGCACAATAAAATGTGCACGATGTGTCCGTCATTCGGTTTCGTCACATATCAGATGTGTCCGGAACACTTCGTGTCGACTTCCCTGTTTATTAATTTTTTCAAACGTCAGAGACCTAGCAGTTGTTGAGCCAAAACTGCGTGGTGAAGTTAAACGTTGCAATTTCTGTTGGCAGCCCCGAGCGCTGATTACTTCCGCAAATACGTCTCACGCGTCTCTGCCTAACGCAAAGACCAAAGTTGTCATTTAGATTTTTGTTCATCATATTCAGAAAATAGATTTTTAGAAAACTTGTTGCGCTATTTCTTCACTTTGGAAGTCTTGTGGTTCCATTCACACCGCCACCCCTCACTTCAATCGGACTTCTTCTTTGTGCCACCCATTCTTGCTTCATACAGTCAAAGAGAAAGACTGAACGTGATCAAAGTTCAATAAGTAGTAATATTCTTCACACAGTGAAAGTAAAATTATGTTCTTCTACAATTTCAACAACACAATTTCAAATATTTACCGAAAATTGCGAAAAAAATATAATAGAAACTAATAATATCGGCTCTTCATAAGCTATTTCGGTATCGATATATCGTGCAATGTAATATCGCCTAAATGTATCGCCACTCTTTCGAAAAAGATCGATATATCGACAATTCTTCAACAACCCAACTTTTGACACATGATGAATATATTGCAAGTTCTAATGGCACAAAGATATTTTTATGACAACAATTCAAGAATCTTTGGATTTTTTTCCTTTACTTGTACCGTGAAATCTAACTTCTCGCCAGATTTCATGATTTTAGGACACCGGGAAGTACGCTGTGGGTTTTGATGAGTGAGTCTGAGCATATCAAAATATATCACACAAATTGTCTTATATTTTGATTTAATTGACTTAAAAGCTTGGATTTCTTACACCACCAAGGGACTGTGGGCCTTAATACGTGACACAAATTTGTATTTGTTGCGCCTACCCTTCCATGAGAAAGATGGGTCTTAACATACGGACAGAGAGACGAATAGAAAATAAGAAAGAATATTTTTTTCGTGTAATATAATTATAAAATAACTATTTTGGGATTTTCTTCTTTACGTGTTCTGTGAAACCTTGATTCTTATCAAATTTCATGATTATAGGTCAACGGGAAGTAGCGTTTAGGTTCTGATGATGATAATGTTTGGTTTGTGGGGCGCTCAACATCGCGGTCATCAGCGCCCGTACAAAGTCCCAATTTTCACACAGTCTCGTTTTTTTTCACAGTCCAGCCTAGACACTGCCACGAATGATAATGATAATGATGATGATGCAATGATGAGGACAACATAAACGCCCAGTCCCCCGCCGTTTAGGTTTTGATGAGTCAGTTGGCGTATCTTTTGACTGCATTGAGTTAGATGCTGAAATTGTTTACAGCCCCAAGCGACCGTAGACCTTAGTACATGACAGAAATTTCAACTTGATATATTTACCCGTTCCTGAGAAAAAGCGCTCTGAATAGGTGAACAGAAAGAGAGAGAGAAAGAGAGAGAGAGAGAGAGAGAGACAGAGAGAGAGACGGTCGGACGGACAACAAAGAGATCCTATATTAAGCGTTTCGTTTTTACCGATTGAGTTACGTGACCCTAAAAAATCCGAAATTACGTACCTCGTTGCGTGTATAAGCGATGAGTTACATGTGATACTACTTGAAAGCAGTGACCCTTTATTTTACTTCACAACAAAAACTTGTTAAAATATCGCACAGCACTTTGTACCTAGACACTGCGAGGCTCCCGTTGAGTCCCCCACTATGAAGAGGCAGCTAGCGTGGCTCGAGCTTCACGGAAAACATTTTTCTTCTGGCGTCAGTCATAGGGCGAGCGCAGAAAGCCAGCAGCTTTCCCACACGCCGACCACTAATTCGTTGTTTTCATTAATTACCCCCTTATTGTTTAGCTGTCGGCTTTTATAGCATAATAGCTCTTGATTGATTTATAGCTTGCTTTTATGGAACGTTCAACAGTGAACGTCATTCCCATGAGAATTTAGTCATTCTTTAAAGTTGATGTGTTGAATTAGAAGTTCATCTCATCGAGCGAGGAGGCGCAGTGGATACGTAGTCGGAAGGAGAGCCTTTCAAACTGACGTCCAGATACCCAGAGTTACGTTTTTCCCGTGGTTTATCCAAATAACGTAAGACAAATGTCGGGACAGTAGTTTGGAGAGGACGCGGCCAACTACGTTCTCCATATACTGTGCAGCCCCTCGGTTTTCCAGAGCAATGACCAACTTGATTCTTCTGGGAGTGACAGTAATGATAACACCTTCAGAGGTAAATACTGTGTTATGAAGGGCAGGATGACTGAACGGACCGAAGGCATACATTCCGTGAGTTTTCTGGAAAACAGTTCACTAATATTGTCTGTACACAAAAATTTCTTCTAGGATACCTGTTTGACAAAGATTTTAGGGACTAGACGATATGACCTTTCTTTCAGTTACTATTATGTATGACATTACAGTAGATAAAGGCAAGTAAAGGGCGCTCAGAAACTATCTGGCCAAAATCAAGGGACGACTAAGGCCATCTGACTAAATAATTAGCCGGCCGGTGTGGCCGTGCGGTCTAGGCGCTTCAGTCTGGAACCGCGTGACCGCTCCGGTCGCAGGTTCGAATCCTGCTTTGGGCATGGATGTATGTGATGTCCTTAGGTTAGTTCGGTTTAATTACACTCCTGGAAATTGAAATAAGAACACCGTGAATTCATCGTCCCAGGAAGGGGAAACTTTATTGACACATTCCTGGGGTCAGATACATCACATGATCACACTGACAGAACCACAGGCACATAGACACGGGCAACAGAGCATGCACAATGTCGGCACTAGTACAGTGTATATCCACCTTTCGCAGCAATGCAGGCTGCTATTCTCCCATGGAGACGATCGTACAGATGCTGGATGTAGTCCTGTGGAACGGCTTGCCATGCCATTTCCACCTGGCGCCTCAGTTGGACCAGCGTTCGTGCTGGACGTGCAGACCGCGTGAGACGACGCTTCATCCAGTCCCAAACATGCTCAATGGGGGACAGATCCGGAGATCTTGCTGGCCAGGGTAGTTGACTTACACCTTCTAGAGCACGTTGGGTGGCACGGGATACATGCGGACGTGCATTGTCCTGTTGGAACAGCAGGTTCCCTTGCCGGTCTAGGAATGGTAGAACGATGGGTTCGATGACGGTTTGGATGTACCGTGCACTATTCAGTGTCCCCTCGACGATCACCAGTGGTGTACGGCCAGTGTAGGAGATCGCTCCCCACACCATGATGCCGGATGTTGGCCCTGTGTACCTCGGTCGTATGCAGTCCTGATTGTGGCGCTCACCTGCACGGCGCCAAACACGCATACGACCATCATTGGCACCAAGGCAGAAGCGACTCTCATCGCTGAAGACGACACGTATCCATTCGTCCCTCCATTCACGCCTGTCGCGACACCACTGGAGGCGGGCTGCACGATGTTGGGGCGTGAGCGGAAGACGCCCTACGGTGTGCGGGACCGTAGCCCAGCTTCATGGAGACGGTTGCGAATGGTCCTCGCCGATACCCCAGGAGCAACAGTGTCCCTAATTTGCTGGGAAGTGGCGGTGCGGTCCCCTACGGCACTGCGTAGGATCCTACGGTCTTGGCGTGCATCCGTGCGTCGCTGCGGTCCGGTCCCAGGTCGACGGGCACGTGCACCTTCCGCCGACCACTGGCGACAACATCGATGTACTGTGGAGACCTCACGCCCCACGTGTTGAGCAATTCGGCGGTACGTCCACCCGGCCTCCCGCATGCCCACTATACGCCCTCGCTCAAAGTCCGTCAACTGCACATACGGTTCACGTCCACGCTGTCGCGGCATGCTACCAGTGTTAAAGACTGCGATGGAGCTCCGTATGCCACGGCAAACTGGCTGACACTGACGGCGGCGGTGCACAAATGCTGCGCAGCTAGCGCCATTCGACGGCCAACACCGCGGTTCCTGGTGTGTCCGCTGTGCCGTGCGTGTGATCATTGCTTGTACAGCCCTCTCGCAGTGTCCGGAGCAAGTATGGTGGGTCTGACACACCGGTGTCAATTTGTTCTTTTTTCCATTTCCAGGAGTGTAGTTCTAAGTTCTAGGCGACTGATGACCTCTAGAAGTTAAGTCGCATAGTGCTCAGAGCCATTTGAACCATTTGAACTAAATACTATTTGGCAGAGCAAATGTGTCTTTAAGCGCCGCGAGACGCAGTTAGCAAAGTTGAATTAGAAGACTGGTCCGATATGGTATAACATATATTTATTTCTTACTGGTTATTACAGTGGTAGCTCTAATAAGCCAGTGAAAATACCTCCGAATCATCGGAACATATCTGTCAAAACATTTTCAAATATTTACCGTCTACCATGAATCCCTCCAACTGCAGCAGTGGGTCTCACGATGAAATAATCTTAAAAATAAATACAGAAATCCAAACGTGATCGTTCGGGTGGCTGGTTGACTGCTTTTCTGGAGGGGACCAAACAGCAAATTCATCGGTCCCATCGGATTAGTGAAGGATAGGGAAGGAAGTCGGCCGTGTCCTTTGAAAGGAACCATCCCAGCATAGGGAAATCACGGAAAATCTCAGGATGGCGCGAGGTGGGTCCGAATGCAAGTCCAGTGTGCTACCCACTGTGCCACCTCGCTCGGTGACGATTCGGATAATCTTGGTTACAGGAGAAGCCACAGCTCTACAAACACGCGCGACGTCTAGATGGGCGGGAAAATCAGCAGTAGCTCTATTATTTAATTTACCTGTCGGGGTCATCAACTATACTCCAAATTTACAATAATCAACCTCTTGGATAGCTTTGTCCTTTGGTGTGATAAGCACTGCTACTTACGAGTTTTGCCTATTTTGGGCATCTCATTACATGTTGATGATCTTATATTGCACCACATTCACAGGATTCGCTCTCTTTGTAGGCCTATTCCTAATTTTTCAAGTTCTTATGCTCCGTGCGACGCCTGTTTTTGAGAGGTTAAGCGCCAGTCATGTTGGAAAGCTATATTTGATAATTCTGTAACGGCTATTTGCGATCGTTAGAGTGTTTCTTCCGTTTGGACTCAGCTGTAACTTGCATTCTGATTGTGGGTGGAGCTATGCCGACCAGGGGATAGATTTGTTGAACTGTCGTTGGTTTTACACAGCCAGACACAAAGCGCACTGTCTCGATAACTGCCACGTAGTGCAGAGTGCAGAGTTGTACCGGACAGGTACCTCGCCGACTAAATCCAGGAACATCTGTTAGATGTTCCGCATAATTTTCTTGCCGGGAAATAACACATAAGTGACCCTTCAAGAAAGGAGGTGAACATTAAGTCTAAATACGTAATCTTACTTCAAAAACGCACGTGCTGGAGAATAATTTCTCATAGTCAACACAACGAGGAACATTCGCTCACATTTATGCTTTGTGATCATTAAGTAGGCTCTTCGACATAAAAATAACTTTACGGGGCAAAACATATTCAAAGACAAATATGACACTAATCGCGGTAAACCTATCAAAAGTAGGCTTCTGAGTAATTTCGTTATTGGAACAATTCATATGAGCTCACGAGGTGACGTACATTTTTCGACAAACAGAAACTGACTGTATTCGTAGGCAAAACAAAGCAGGATTTAGTTAACATTCTGTACAACTGCTTGCGATATATTTGACTGCTGACGGTGAAGGACTCCTGCTGACAGGAGCTCTGATTAATAACATAAGGTGGCCGAGCGATTCTAGGCACTTCACTCTGAAACCGCGCGCCTGCTACGGTCGCAGGTTCGAATCCTGCCTCGGGCATGGATGTATGTGATGTCCTTAGGTTGGATAGGCTTATGTAGTTCTAAGTTCGAGGAGACTGATGACCTCAGATGTTAAGTCCCATGGTGCTCAGAGCCATTGTTTGAATAACGTAAGAAATTTTTGGTATGACTTCACGATCACGACGAATATTTTGTCAATAAAACCGTCTAGATCGCTAAATAAATTGTATTTCTTTATTAAGACGATTCAACATTACCCACCGTCAGGTATCTGTAATTAAGATGAAAGGAATACAAACGGTAAAAATTTGGAAATTTGTGGTAAGGATTATGGGACCAAACTGATGACAACATCGGCCCCTATGCTTACGCAATACTTAATATAACTACTAATATAACTACTAATATAACTACTTAATATAACTTACGTTAAGGACAACACACACACCCATGCCCGAGGGAGGACTCGAACCTCCGACGGGGTGAAAAATGGCTCTGAGCACTATGGGACTTAACTGCTGTGGTTATCAGTCCCCTAGAACTTAGAACTAGTTAAACCTAAACAGCACACACATCCATGCCCGAGGCAGGATTCGAAACTGCGACCGTAGCAGTCGCGCGGTTCCAGACTGTAGCGCCTAGAAGCGCTCGGCCATCCGACGGGGTGAGCCACGCGAACCGTGACAAGGCACCCCAAGACCGCGCGGCTACCCCGCACGGCACACAAAAGAGTAACAGCCATTTGTTACACATCATTAAAATCCAAAACCTCAAATAGTTAAAAAAGATTTTAAAAGTTCACTCACCAAAATAACTCTCAACACGCGAAATAAGGTTCAGTATTAAAATCTATATAGAATCGGGGCGTTAACTAACCAGTGGTCGATATAAAGATGTATTTCCTAGCCGGCCGATGACACTAGTGCCTTCAGGTTTTAATTTCATTTTATTATTATTTTGTTTTTCTGTTCCTCTTGTTCAAATGGTTCAAATGGCTCTGAGCACTATGGGACTTAACTTCTGAGGTCATCAGTCCCCTAGACAGAACTACTTAAACCTAACTAACCTAAGGACATCATACACATCCATTCCCGAGGCAGGATTCGAACCAGCGACCGTAGCGGTCGCTCGGTTCCAGACTGTAGCTCCTAGAACCGCTCGGCCACCACGGCCGGCGTTCCTCTTGTACTTATGAAAAAACAGTAAAATCATAAAACACGATTTAAATTAGTGCGATTGCATGCTCTTGACACTAACTTTTCAGATGGGGACATTCAGTACGTGAGGAGCACACCAGAACTTGATAACTTAATTTTATCTGTTAATAATATCTTTATTACAGTCAGATGAAATGCGTAATTATGTATAACGGCAGACACTACATTTACAATCACAACTTTCTGTTAATGTGAAATATATTTAGTACTAAATTTTCATGTAGCTCCTTTATAGATATCATTTACGGATTCAAGTTAAGTCGTTGTCAGTTGGCAAAGAACACTTGCAGTACTAAATTGTACGGACTATAATTCGTCCAAACGCATGGTCCACGACACGTATCACATTTCGCAATGAATACTGAGGACACGTTTTTACAGCATTGATGCTGGAAATTCCTCTACCCAACCTGACGCTTAGTTGCTACACTATTTGTATCCCTTGTGCATGCTGCATATTTCATGCACCATATTTATACATTCGTGATGGAAATTGACGTTGACCTTTGAAAATATTTTGCAGATATCTGCTCCTTACTCCTTATGTTTTCAAAATTAAATGTTAGATCGATCCGTATTCCACACGGCACTTTAGTGCGCTTGAGGTAGCGTCTTTGGGATTCATCTTTTCCAGCCCGTCTGGACTCGAATTTAAATTTATATCCAACCACAGCGTTTAGCACTTTTATGGTTTTCATTCACCACTCGGCTAGTTGCTTTCATAATTAAAAAGCCTAATGTGCTCCTGTTTCACCAGAACGATCAAACCATCTTTCATTAATGAGACCGCCTTGGCTGTAGGTTAATTCTTTCCATTTCGCTTCGCCTCCTAAATACATGTGCTCTTCCACCATAAAGTATTCCCATTAGCTCACTAATATTATTGTAACATGCAGCGTTTGAAACTCGTTTGTTACTTTAAATCTGTTTACTCTTTCGAACTGGTTTTGTTAACTTCGCTGTAAGAAGTTAAGTAGCAACTTCTTTTACCAATCGCAAAAGAATTTATATTTTTTAATTATAGGAGACCTCAAGCCACCGAAAGGTTTCAGACTGATAACATAATGGTTAGACAGAGATTTAGGAACCAGATTTTAAATTGTAAGACATTCCGAGGATCAGGTGTAGATGTTGACCACAATGAATTGGTTAGGTGCTGTAGATTAAAACTGAAGAAACTGCAAAAAGGCAAGATTTTAAGGAGATGGGAAAGGACCAGAGGTTGTAGAGGGTGTCAAAGGGAGAATTAGGGAACGATTGACAAGAACAGAGGAAAAGAATACAGTAGAAGAAGAATGGGTAGATTTGAGGTATGAAATAGTGAAGTCATCAGAGGATCAAGTGGATAAAAAGACGAGAGCTGGTAGGAATCCTTGGGTAGCACAAGAGATACTGAATTTAATCAATGAAAGGAGAAAATATGAAGACGCAGTAAATAAAGCGGGCGAAAGGGAATACAAACGTTTAAAAAATAAGATCGACAGGAAGTGCAAAATGGCTAAGCGGGAATCGCTAGAGGAGAAATGTAAGAATGTAGAAGCATATATCATTAGGAGTAAGATAGATGCTGCCTACAGAAAAATTAAAGAGACCTTTGGAGAAAAGAAAACCACTTGTATGTATATCAAGAGCTCAGATGGAAAATCAGTCCTAAGCAAAGAAGGGAAAGCAGAAAGGTGGAAGGACATATGGAGGATCTGTACAAGGGAGATGTACTTGACGGAAATGTTATGGAAATGGAAGAGGGCGTAGAGGAAGTGAGAAGGGAGATATGATACTGCGTGAAGAATTTGACAGAATTTGAAAGACTTAAGTCGAAACAAGGCCCTGGAAGTAGGCAACATTCCGTTAAAGCTACTAATAGCTTTCGGAGATCCAGCCATGACAGGAATCTCGAATCTGGTGAGCAAGATGTATGAGACAGGCGACATACCCTCACACTCAAGAGAAATACAATAATCCCGATTCTAAAGAAAGCAGGTGTGAAAATTATAGAACTCTCTGTTTGGTAAGTCAAGGCAGCAAAATACTAACACGAATCCCTTACAGACGAATGGAAAAACTCATTGAAGCTGACCTCGGGGAAGATCAGTTTGGATTCCGGAGAAATGTAGGAACACGTGAGGCAATACAGACCCTTCGAATTCTCACAGAAGATAGGTTAGTGAAAGAAAACCTACATTTAATAGCATTTTTAGTCTTAGATAAAGCTTTGACAATGTTGACTGGAACACTCTTTTCAAATTCTGAAGGTGGCAGGGGTAAAAAACAGGAAGCGGAAGGCTATTTCCAATTTGTACAGAAACCAGGTGGCAGTTATAAGAGGCAAGGGGCACGAAAGCGAAGCAGTGCTTTGGAAGAGAGTGAGACAGGTTTGTAACCTGCCCCGATGTTATTCAATCTGTATATTGAGCAAGCAGTAAAGGAAACAAAAGAGAAAAATTGGAGTAGGAATTAAAGTCCAGGGAGAAGAAATAAAAACTGAAGTTTGCCGATGACACTGTAATTCTGACAGAGACAGCAAAGAACTTGGAAGAGCAGTTGAACGGAATGGACAGTATCTTGAAAGAGAATTTGGGATGAACATCAACAAAAGCAAAACGAGGATAATGAAGTGTTGTTCAATTAAATCAGGTGATTTTGAGTGTATTAGATTAGGAAATGAGACACATAATGTAGTAAATGAGTTTTGCTATTTGGAAAACAAAATAACGGATGATGGTCGAAGTAGCGAGGACATAAAGGCAGACTGGAAATGGCAAGGAAAGCGTTTCTGAAGAAGAGAAATTTGTTATCATCGAGTATAGATTTAAGTGTCAGGAAGTCGTTTCTGAAAGTATTTATATGGAGTGTACCCATGTATGGAACAGAAACAAGGACGATAAACTGCTTAGACAAAAAGAGAATAGAAGCTTTTGAAATGTGATGCTGCAGAAGAATGCTGAACGTTAGGTGGGTAGATCATGTACCTAATGAGGAGGTACTGAATAGCATTGTGGAGAAGAGACATTTGTGATACTACCTGACTAAAAGAAGAGATAGGTTGGCAAGACACATTCTAAGGCTTCAAGGTATCACCAATTTAGAACTGGAGTTACGCGTAGTGGGCAAAAATAGTAGAGAGAGACCAAGAGATGACTACAATAAGCAGATTCAGAGAGACGTAGGCTGCAGTAATTACTCGGTGATGAAGGGGCTCGCACAGGATAGAGTAGCACGAACAGCTGCAGCACACCAGTCTTTGGACTGAAGATCACAACGCACAACACCCTGTTTGCGTCCTACCATTCTCTCTACAAAATGCATTTTCTTAAAGTTGCAGGATATGCATAAAGTTATTTTTGTCTACACGATTTCTCTTTATACAACTAGATGGACGCCGATCATATGTTTAAGAAGCCTGTTGTATTAATGGATACCCAGTGTACTGATCAATGTGTGCAAACTCATTCGCCCGGGTTCCCGGGTTCGATTCCCGGCGGGGTCTGGGATTTTCTCTGCCTCGTGATGACTGGGTGTTGTGTGATGTCCTTAGGTTAGTTAGGTTCAAGTAGTTCTAGGTTCTAGGGGACTGATGACCATAGATGTTAACTCCCATAGTGCTCAGATCTCTTTGAACCTTTTTTTTTTTTTTTTTTTTTTTTTTGCAAACTCATTTTGTATACAGTCAAATCTCGCTATAGACGACTATATTTTTCCATGTCCAGCGAGCTATGTTGGTCGTCTAAGTAACAGAGACTTACGGTGATTGATGATGGAGATACAACACGACACATTGTTCACACATAATAACACAGAGATCTGTCGTAGAAATTGTAGACTTTCACTTTAACCACGTTTTTATCCATTGCATTTTATCCACCCTATTTCACAGTGTCACAGCTATGTACTACTCCACCAGGAACTTTATACCTGCAATTGTTTCATTGCTGTACTCTTTCGTTTCATGTATTGTTGTTGTGATCAGAAGTAACACTGGTTTAATGCAGCTATGCACGATACTCCATGTTGTACAAGCCTCATCATTTCAGCGTCACAATGGCAGCCTACCTACATCTACCAGGGACTGCTTAGTTTGTTCAAGCCTTGGCTTCCCTCTACAGCGTTTACCACACCATACCCCCACCATGCTTCTCTTCATTACCGAATGAACTACTTCATGTCCCAGGATTGGTCGGATCAGCCGATCCCTTCTTTAAATGAAGCATCATCCTGCTGTAACACAATACTTCTTCTCTGAACTGTTTATTGTCCACGTTTCGCTTCCAAATAAGGCTATAGTCCGCATAAATACTCTCAATAAAATTTAAAATCGGCGTTAACGATGGTTTGATTTTTAGATACGGATTTCTTGCTGCCACCCACCTGCATTATATTTTTCTCTTTACTTCTACCATCCTCATTTATTTTGGTGCCCAAATAGCCAAACTCGTTTATTTCTTTTAGCGTCTCATTTTCTAAACTGATTTCCTCAGCATCGTTTGATTTAGTTCGTCTACACGTCAAAGATATTATATAAAAACGTATCATTTCTGACGCTGTGATGCTGCTTAATTATCCTGTTCTACTTTCACAGATTGCTTTTTCTGTGTCTCCTCTCTAAGGAGACCTTTTTGTATGATCTGGGCTGTGTGCCACCTATATCGATAGCTTTCTCCAGAAAAATATAGCAAAGTGGTTTTCTCGCGAATCAGAGCGCTTTCCGCTCTTTTCCACAGAGCGTTAGATCAGAATTATTGCTGGAGCTCATCCAAGATCATCATGCAGACACTTATTTAAAGAGCTAGAGATCTTCACTGTAGCCTCACAATATATATATATTCAATTATGAAGTTTGTTATTAACAATCCGAATGAATTCATGGCTACAACACTAGAAGAAAGGATGATCTTCACTACTTCAGGTTAAATCTAACTTTGGCTCAGAAGGGGGTAAATTATGCTGCCACAAAAGTCGTTGGTCACTTACCTAGTAGCATCAAAAGTCTGACAGATAGCCATATAGCATTTGAAAGGAAATTAAAAGAATTTCTTAATGGCAACTCCTTCTACTCATTAGATGAGGCCGGCCGTAGTGGCCCTGCGGTTCTAGGCGCTACAGTCTGGAGCCGCGTGACCGCTACGGTCGCAGGTTCGAATCCTGCCTCGGGCATGTATGTGTGTGATGTCCTTAGGTTGGTTAGGTTTAAGTAATTCTAAGTTCTAGGGACTGATGACCACAGCAGTTAAGTCCCGTAGTGCTCAGAGCCATTTGAACCATTAGATGAATTTTTGGATATAGTAAGTGGGTTATTTCCCTAACCCCACAAAAAAATTAAAAATATTAAGTGTCATGTAATATTTTGTGTAATGTAATATCTTGTATACACACCTTTTATTAACCTGACATGTTCCACATCATTACGAAGTGTCGTGTTCATGAACGATGGAACAAGTACTAATCTAATCTAATCTAATCTAATCTCTGTTCCCCATCACCTCAAGGAAATGGTTTACGGAGATAACCGCCTCTGCTGATTTGTTTCAAGCGGCTCTTCGGATCCTGCCACCGGTTTAGTAAGACGTAATGTTCTCTGGACAACATTTCATATGATTTTGTTCCAGTTTGGGCGAACTGTTTTTTGTTGATAATGAGGGAATCGTTTGATTTAGTTTGCGGAATATTCGAGAGTGCTTTTTGTTTCGTTTCATTGAGCTTCTTACTTAATTCTCATGAGTAATGCACAAACTTGTCCTTTAGCTTTGTTCGTGTCGGTAATGACCATGTGCCATCAACAGTGGGCTCACTGCGATTCGTCACCTATCGAGTTTTGCTTAAGAGTAGTGTGTCGAAAAACTTCAAAGGCTACAAATAGATTTAGATCCTTTGGTGTGTTTTATCCAGCCTTAGATTTCTTGGAGAGGTGAACCATGTTTAGATAAAAGTAATTATTTTGCACCTCATCATACGAGTTATTGTCCTCAGAAATTGCTGGTATTCATGCAGTGTAATTACGTTCTGAGATGGCGGAATTACAGAACTTAATTCTCATTTTTGAGACATGACTCTGTTTAGCTTTCTCGCCACGTGCATACGAAGTAATGGTGTTGCATTTGCAGGCTGTTCAGTCGTGTAGCATATCGGGTTCTATGCAGAAAGATCCTAGTTCGTATGACATTTCTTGATCCTTTTGACAGCAATGGAATTTATCACTCTGACTTTGAGACCTATGTAGGTCATCCATGTAGTTTCAGTGATGGCAGAATGATCTGCTGCTTTGTCTTGCTGAGTTTCATGTGGGTTTATTAAATACTTAATGCAAGATTTTCCTCCTTTTGTGTAGTGTCGGAAGTTCCATGCGGCTTTTCGCGGATGATGCTGTAGTATACAGAGAAGTTGCAGCATTAGAAAATTGCAGCGAAATGCAGGAAGATCTGCAGCGGATAGGCACTTGGTGCAGGGAGTGGCAACTGCCCCTTAACATAGACAAATGTAATGTATTACAAAATACATAGAAAGAAGGATCCTTTATTGTATGATTATATGATAGCGGAACAAACACTGGTACAAGTTACTACTGTAAAATATCTGGGAGTAAGCGTATGGAACGATTTCAAGTGGAATTATCATATAAAATTAATTGTTGGTAAGGCAGGTACCAGGTTCAGATTCATTGGGAGAGTCCTTAGAAAATGTAGTCCATCAACAAAGGAGGTGGCTTACAAAACACTCGTCTGAGCTATACTTGAGTATTGCTCATCAGTGCGGGATCCGTACCAGGTCGGGTTGACAGAGGAGATAGAGAAGATCCAAAGAAGAGCGGCGCGTTTCGTCACAGGGTTATTTGGTAACCGTGATAGCGTTACGGAGATGTTTAGCAAACTCAAGTGGCAGACTCTGCAAGAGAGGCGCTCTTCATCGCGGTGTAGCTTCCTGTACATGTTTCTGGATGCGTTTCTGGATGAGGTATCGAATATATTGCTTCCCCCTACCTCCCGAGGAGATCACGAATGTGAAATTAGAGAGATTCGAGCGCGCACGGAGGCTTTCTGGCAGTCGTTCTTCCCGCGAACCATACGCGACTGGAACAGGAAAGGGAGGTAATGACAGTGGCACGTAAAGTGCCCTCCGCCACACACCGTTGGATGGCTTGCCGAGTATAAATGTAGATGAAGATGTAGTTTCCAATTTCTGTTGCCGCAGTTACTATGCTCATTACGCTGTTTGTTCCTTGGAATTTGTATTTCAAAGACAATCATCACATAAGTAAACGAATGTAATTTCATTTAGGTTTCAATGTTATTTCATGTATTTTAAATGGGTTGGTAACTACCATAATAAATTTCCCATTTCAGTGAGAAATGTTTTACAAATGTTCCACCTCATTTCACATTTTCACGACTCCTTCGTAATGTTCCCCGCGAAAGATGAAGGTGAAGTTAATTAAACTGAGTATGAGCATTGAGAGTTTTCTGTTTATACAAGGCACGCATGGCTACATTTAGTCGGGCCGTAACGTTTGGATCGAAGTTCCGTTGCGGCATTTAATGTCAGGGTTTTTCATGAATACTTGTGACCGGCAGGCGTTGCACACATGGTAGAAGCAGTTAATATGTAATTTATGTAGCCATTTGTCCCAGCCCTGCGATCAGTCAGGACAAGCACTGTAAGTAAGTTGTATATGGCAGATTATTTATGTACTCGACACAGACTTCAGTTACTGAGTGCCAAATTCATACATGCAAGCAAAAGGGGAAGAGAGAGAGAGAGAGAGAGAGAGAGAGAGAGAGAGAGAGAGGGAATAGGCAGGAAGCACTTGGCTCAAATGGTTCAAATGGCTCTGAGCACTATGGGACTCAACTTCTGAGGTCATTAGTCCCCTAGAACTTAGAACTAGTGAAACCTAACTAACCTAAGGACATCACACACATCCATGCCCGAGGCAGGATTCGAACCTGCGACCGTAGCGGTCTCGCGGTTCCAGACTGCAGCGCCTTGAACCGCACGGCCACTTCGGCCGGCAAGCACTTGGCAATTCCGGCCAAGGTAAGATTACACTTGCAAGGGAGTATGCAGCTATGACACTCCATTACCTTCCTTTTAGTTGTTTGTTTTTCACGTCGTAACTCGTTTTCAGGACACTGTGCATTAAGTTCATCTGATCCTCCACGTTGCTTTTTGTTTGTCATACATCTAAAATGTCGCTGAGAAGCCTCAAAGTTTTTAAGTCCCCTCCCTGAACTTTAATTCCCTTTGAAAATTTCTCCTTAGTTTCTTCAGCTCTTACTCTGTAAGCAGACTAAGTAATATGGGTAATAGGCTGAAACGCTGTCTGACTATCCTCTCAACTGCTGCTTCCCCTTTCAGGTCCTTCGACTGTTAAATCACATTTTGGTTTCCGTATAAATTGTTGATAGCCTTTCGCTCCTTCGATTATAACCATATTATTCCGCATTCATGCTATTCTTGGAATAAAATGACCTCACTACACATCCTTTTATTTAGAATTTTTGTTCAAAAATTGTTATATCGATTTCGTAATTTATCGTTTTATTTATAATTGTTGTTCAAAAATTGTTACATCGGTTTCGTGACTTATTGCACTGAACTATTCGAATTTGCGTAGCCCATAACTATTTAAAACTGTGGTGTTCAAGTTTTTCCCAATACTCTGAGTTCCATTTAAAACACAGTTGGTTTGTTCGGACTGTACAGGGCTACTGCACTTTAATTCAAAAGCATTGTGTGGAAAACAATACGAGAGTAAGTGTTGGCGGTGCTACGTAGTCGCTATAACGTTTCACTAGAGCTGTAAATGCAAAGCGATCGTCTGTTTGTCGGTTGCTGGCTCGTAGCTCGCGCTTCCTCTACGCTACAGAATTTGCAAGTCGAGATCTTCCACGAGCCACTCCTCTGAGAGGCGGGCGCAATAAAATCTGCATGCAGAACGCCAGCGAGGCGGCGGATGAGCAGACGTCGTCAGAAATGTGTGTAACAACGAGCGCGCGTCAGGTAAGAGATTTACTAGTCACACAGTATCACTAGTAACCGAGAGCAGCAGCGTTTGCGTAGACATGCCAGACGAGTAACACTGCTTGAAATAACAATAGAAATCGATGTTGGATGTACAACGAATGTATCCATTAGGGCAGTGCGGCGGCATTTGTCCTTAATGGACTATGGCAGCAGACTGCCGACGCGAGTTCTTTGATACACCACGATATCGGTGCAGGGCCTCTCCTGCGCTTGTTACCATATCGATTGGACCCTAGACGGTTCAAAAACCGTGGCCTGGTCCCGATTTCAGGTGGTATGAGAGGACTTGAAACAATTATGTTCAGCCACCTGGAGACAATTTGTATCCATTCATTGACTTCATTCTCAAATAACGATGGAACTGTCAACGACCCACAGCGGGATAAGAAGATTCAAGCACTGCGTTGATACCAATGGTCATCACTTCGAACACGTTCTGTAAATGGACGTTCATGCCATCTTTATGACCTTAGTTGACCTTCAAAGATCTTAACTGTTAAACATCATTGGATTCGTCTCGATAGTCGCTATTAGAAAATAAGTATTAAACTATAGCATCCCATTTAAAAAAACAAAGTTGACCTTCATATTTATGAAGCGACCCCACCAAGTAACAAAAACCTACATCATATTAAGGCCCCCGTTTTCCCACACAACCTTTGTTCCACAAACTTTTCAGCTCCTATCATACTTTCGGAGTTAGTCTTGGAGGCAGTAGTTAGTGACTCACTCTGTATACCACTACAATTTTGAGATGAGGTATGCAAAAATGGTTGGCGCAAGGACAGTATCCTCTTATGAAGAACGAGATGGATTGACACATTTCGTAGTGAGATATCACTTGAGAATGGCATAAAAGGTCTAAATCATGACCGTGGTGACTAATTACATTAATTACGAGAGGCCTTCAATAAGTAATGCAAAACATTTTTTCTTTTCTTGCTGCAATAATTTACCAACAGTCGTATGTATTGTAGAAATTTATTTTATAAACTTCTTATGTGCTTCCAGTTTCGGCATTACATTGATGCCATCTTCAGGCCCCACACGTCATAGTCGTAAAATCGCTATGCACGGAAGGAGCCATATAACTGGATCCGTGAATCAAATCGTTATGCAACAGCTTTTGGCGGCCAGGCAAGACAGACTCAGTCTGTGTCGCCTGGCCACCAATAGCGCGTATAGTGCTTTTACGACTATGACATGTGGGGCCTGAAAATGGCATCAATGTAATGCCGAAACTGGTAGCACATAAGAAGTTTATAAAATAAATTTCTACAACACATACGGCTGTTGGTAAATTATTGCATTAACAAATACATGCCAGCCATTGTCCCACGGACCATAATGGACCAACGAAGATAAATTTTTTCTTGGTTGGCTACAAAACCCTGTTTTTCAACATAATCTGCGCTCAATACGGCGGCGTCACGCCATCTTAAGAGGCCTGTATGCCTGCGTGGAACCACACCATTGGTCGACGGCGGAGCTAACGTGTTGCTGCAACAATAACTTCCCTGTCTTCCATGTAGTACTTCCTGCGGAGTGCATTCTTCATTGCGCCAAACAGATGGCAGTTCAACGGTATGAGAACCCGACCGTAGGGGGGGATGAGGAAGAGCAGTCCAATGAAGTTTTCTGTGCTTCTCTCGGGTGCACATACTTGTGGGGGACCTTGCGTTGTCATGGAGAAGGAGAAGTTAGTTATCATTTTTGTGGCGACAAACTCGCTTAAGTCGTTTCTTCAGTTTCATGAGAGTAGCGCAATATACGTCATAGTTCATCGTTGCACCATGAGGGAAAGTATCAAACTGAATAACCTCTTCAGAGTCCTACAAGACCGTAGTCATGACTTTACTGGCTGACAATACGGCTTTGAACTTTCTCTTCGGAGAAGAGGTGGTGTGGCGCCACCCCGTGAACTGTGGCATTGTTTCCGGTTCGAAGTGATGAAGCCATGTTTCACCGACCGTGACGGAGGTTGACAAAAATTCTCATGATCAGCCTCGTCTTTTGTTGTTCATTACGATCTTCTGTTTGGCGACGAGGAATCCAATGAGCTTACACCTTTTGAGTATCCTAACAGGGCCGGCCGATGTGGCCGAGCGGTTCGAGGCGCTACAGTCTGGAACCGCGCGACCGCTACGGTCGCAGGTTCGAATCCTGCCTCAGGCATGGATATGTGTGATGTCCTTAGGTTAGTTAGATTTAAGTAGTTCTAAGTCTAGGGGACTGATGACCTCAGAAGTTAAGTCCCGTAGTGCTCAGAGCCATTTTTTATTCTAACAGGCAGACGAGTGTGTCAGCGCTACCAACAGAGACGTCCACTTGTGAAGCGAGGTATTTGATTGTTTGTCGATCACCTCGACTGAGACTGTTCCCATGTTACAACATTGCAGGAGTCAAAGCTGTCTGCAGCCGTCGAGCACACGGGAGATCGGACAGGCTTGCGAGACCTTGTTCTGGCGATGACAGTCGCCTCGCCCATCGCCTCACCGTGCTTTTGTTCACTGCCAGGTCTCCGTAGACATTCTGCAAGCGTCTATGAACATCTGCGATGCTGCGATTTTCTGCCAAAAGAAACCCTAATGGCAGCTCTCTGCTTGGAACGCACCTCCATAAGAGGTGCCGTTTTCAAGGCTACGTATAGCGCCGCCACCTATTGAAACTTCATGAAACTATAGGGCTCAAGTGGGAATATTCCACCATGTCCCACAATAAATTCCGCATTTTTTCAACCTAAACTGGCCGAGAAAAGAAATGTATTACATTACTTATTGCACTCCCTCGCAACAATAGTAGAGATGGAGACTGCTGTTCTTTCTAATACCCCTGAATCAGCTTCTTAACTTTGTTGCTGTAATTCGCTTTCACCTAGTACATTCTTTCGTATCTTGTTAATGTTGCCAACGGCCTTGCCGCAGTGGTAACACCGGTTCCCGTCAGATCACCGAAGTTAAGCGGTGTCGGGCTGAGCCAGCACTTGGTTCGGTGACCATCCGGTCTGCCGAGCACTGTTGGCAGATGGGGTGCACTCAGCCCTTGTGAGGCAAACTGAGGAGCTACTTGATTTAGAAGTGGCGACTCCGGTCTCGGAAACTGACATACAGCCGGGAGAGCGGATTGCTGACTACATGCCCCTCCATATCCGCATCCAGTGACGCCTGTGGGCTGAGGATGACATGGCGGCCGGTCGGTACCGTTGGGCCTGTCCTGACCGTGTTTTCTTTAGTTTAGTTTTTCTTACCGTTGCCAAAAAGTAATGGGACTCGATCGCCATGTTATTGCGCCTGTCTGATGCTTCTTTTTCTTTCTAATCACGTGCCGATTTTTTCGGACTGTGTTTGTGTAGAACAAAACATCACAGCGAGCAACCCGCGTCGTTGTGCTGGCACTTGGGCCCGGGGAGAGTCAGAGCCGGAGAGAGACACAGGCAGACAGCTTGCTTCCAGCCGGATCATCCGCTGCCGCCGCCGGCAGATAAGACGGCCATTCAGCAGCCTCCGGGGCAGCCATGCGGTGTAATTGCCGGCATCCCGGCGGCAGCGTCTGCGACGTCTCACTTGCCTGGGCCGCCTTGCTGATTCTGCACGCCACCAGCGAGAGCCGAGCGGCGCTTTCAAGTCGTGTCGAGTGATCGCTACTGCGCCTTTCTGTGACCTCTCTAAGTTGGCCACGTTTATTACTGCTTCTCACGTCATATAGCATGGCCAGAAACAGTCTGAAAAGCTTGCAGGGGTGTTACAGGTAGGCTGTGCTGAGAAACAATTACTAATAAAAAAACAACTGGATACGTTGCGTCGTTTCAGAGTTAATATTAGCATTGAAGTTATCCAATCAGGCCATTGCGCGCACAAATTGAAGCATCGTGCCAGGTACAATTAGCTGCAGAAAACATTTCCACCTGCCCAAAATTTATAGACTATTTCTATTGCTCTACAAATTTCGGTTCCACATTGGCACCATCTTCAGGTCCCTAAGAAATAAAAAAAGAGATAAACCATCCATTCTACATCTACATCTACATGGTTACTCTGCAATTCACACTTAAGTGCCTGGCAGAAGGTTCATCGAATAATTTTCATACTACTTCTCTACCATTCCACTCTCCAATGGCGCGTGGGAAAAAGGAACACCTAAATCTTTCCGTTCGAGCTCTGATTTCTCTTATTTTATTATGATGATAATTTCTTCCTACGTAGGTGGGTGTCAAAAAAATATTTTAGCATTCGGAAGAGAAAGTTGGTGATTGAAATTTCGTAAATAGACCTCGCCGCAAAGAAAACCGCTTTTGTTTCAGTGACTGCCACCTCAACACGCGTATCATATCAGTGACGCTCTCACCCCTATTGCGCGATAACACGAAACAACCTGCGCTTATTTGCATTTTTTCGGTGTCCTCCGTCAGTCCTACCTGGTAAGGATCCCACACCACGCAGCAATATTCCAGCAGAGGACGGAATGTGTAATGTAGGCTGCCTCTTTAGTGGGTTTGTCGCATCTTCTAATGTTCTACCAACAAAGCGCAATCTTTGTTTAGCCTTCCCCACAATATTATCTATGTGATCTTTCCATTTTATGTTGCTCGTAATTGTAATTCCTAGGTATTCAGTCGAATTGACAGCCCTTAGATTTGTGCGATTTATCGTATACCCAAAATTTACCGGATTTCTTTTAGTACCCATGTGGATGACCTCACACTTTTCTTTGTCTAGTGCCAATTGCCACTTTTAGCACCAAACAGAAATTCTCTCTAGATCATTTTGTAATTGGAATTGATCGTAAGATGATTTTACTATACGGCAAATTACAGCGCCAACCGCAAACAATCTATGGGAGCTGCTCAGATTATCACCTAGATCATTTATGTAAATCAGGAACAGCAGAGGGCCTATGATACTACCTTGCGGAACGCCAGATATCACTTCTGTTCTACCCGGTGATTTACCGTCTATCACTACGAACTGTGACATCTCTGAGAGGAAATCACGAATCCAGTCACACAACTGAGACGATACTCCATATGCACGCAATTTGATTAATAATCACTTCTCAGGAACGGTATCAAAAGCCTTCTGGAAATCCAGGAATATGGAATCGATCTGAGATACCTTGTCGACAGCACTCATTAATTCACGGGAATAAAGAGCTAGCTGTGTTTCACAAGAATGATATTTCCTGAATCGGTGTTGGTTATGTATCAATAAGTCATCTTCTTCAAGGTGATTCACAATGTTCGAGTGCAGTATATGCTCCAAAATCCTACTGCAGATTGAGGTCAGTGATATGGGTCTTTAATTCCATGGGTTGCTCCTATTTCGTTTGGTTCAAATGGCTCTGAGCACTATGGGACTTATCATCTATGGTCATCAGTCCCCTAGAACTTAGAACTACTTGAACCTAACTAACCTAAGGACAGGACACAACACCCAGTCATCACGAGGCAGAGAAAATCCCTGACCCCGCCGGGAACCGAACCGGGAACCCTGGCGTGGGAAGCGAGAACGCTACCGCACGACCACGAGCTGCGGACCCTATTTCCTTTCTTGAATATAGTTTGTGTTTGCTAAAGAAACTATTATATTGTTTTCCGTACACATCTCCACAACAGACGTGGACACATCACGCGTCTAACGCTACGTTAGTGAAGTGTCGACGTCTGTTGTGAATATACGTATGCAAAGTAATTTTATATAGTGGTTCCTTCGGAAACGTGAATAGCTTACCTCGTTTCGTATATAGGGGCCTGAAGATGGTGCCAATGAGGCGCCGAAAACGGTAGCTAATAAAATTATTCTAGAGATCTGCTGCTGTTCGATAGCTGCTCTATGAAAGTCATCGACCAGCTGCAGTCTCAATCTTTCACTTATACGAGACGGAATTATAGAAATTAGATATACTTAGTGTCAGTTGTTCTCATAGCGTAGATAGTAGCGCACGGGACTACTTAGCATTTGACTCTGGCTTGACACTTACTACTGTCCAATTTTTGTGTCGCTTTCTTGTTCGGTTCTAAGAAACCAAACGAAGAACACGTTTTGCGACAATTTCCAGACTGTTTCTGACCCTGTAGAATCCAGTTTTACGTTTTTAGAAACATAAAACTTTTTATGAGAAAATAATATTACGGCACTGTTATTTGGATGAGTACAAATTTCTGTCACTATTTATATGAAGTAAACGACCACAAGACTGTGAAAAACCCTGAATCTTGTAATCTGTGCTAAGCAATAATCTCCTGAAAAAACGTCGAATTCATAATACCTACTGTTATGTAACACCTGTAACGTAACCTACCCAAGCTCCTCCTATAAACTCAAAGGTAAGCCTTCTCCCATGCAACATAAATGATACATTGCTCATCCACTACCGAAGATATCTTCCGTTTTGTAATAACAGCTGTAAGCTTCCATCTACTTCAGAGACCCCATATACTCTGAGAAATTACGTTGGCACCTCGTTACGTGTTTGGCCTTGCAGCCACACACATACTCCCACAAATACTTCCCCCTTTCCAGGTACCAGTCCTACCTCACTTCGCACACCACACCTATCCTCTTGCGCTCACTCCTTACGTCAAACAAAGTCAGATAGTATTCCCCTGTACCGAACTCCTGCAATTATCACTTGGAAGTTTCATTCGAATTTTTTGTTATCCGAGCTGTTAATTGATCCTTCGAAGGCGGCCTATAGTCGAATTACAGCAGTCCCTACACCAACACCCCAGCATGACAACACCAACTTTATCACCATGATATACAGCCATCCCTGTATCATGATCATTTCGATTCATTTGATAAATTTAGCATTTTTATGTTTACATACAACTTTATTGTGCTCAAAGCCTGAACGGCTGAAGAATTTATCCTGGATGGCAGTCGGACGCGCTGACCACTCAACTAAGGAAGTACACTGCTCCTGCCATCCATTTCACAGTGGTCTGCGAGGGATAGAAGTACGAAGTTCGTTCAATGAATAATAAGCTACCCCAAGATATTTTACACTTCTTAATATACAGGGTGTAACGGGTATAGGTGCAGATATGTCTGTTGGTGATTCAGGACGATGTACTGAATGACATTACACGAGTATTACGTCTTTCGTAGACTAATAAATATAAAAATTACGAGTGGTATGTCTTTAGTACCTGCAAGTACATGTGGCTAGACCAAGCCATTAATGCTTATTTTCCCCTGGGCACCAGGTCAGGTGTTGAAGTGTGAATGCGTGGACGCAAATCGGTTAGTCTATACTGATTGGCGTAGTCCACACAGTGGTGGATGGTGGAATACGACTGCGCGCAAAACACCAGGTTGCCAGGTTTGTGACTTGTCTGTGGGGAACTGTTCGACGTAGGGGAGAAACAACTCATTGATATTTGTACACATTAAGGTGCCACATACAAAAATATCTCCACTTAAACTCGTTGTACCCGTATAAACGAAAAAATCTTTTTAGGTGCTTCGGCTTCGATGTTTCTTCTACAGCTATGCAAAGTCTGTAACAGTTCCGAAAGATGGTAGAGCCGTAGCCAACCTTCAAAACGGCGTTTATCAATATAGATGTTTCACGCAAGGCGCTGAAACTGAATTCTTGGCTACGGACAAAGAAACGGTGGTGAACATCCATAAACGTTTGTAGGCAATGTTTGGGAAAACAGCAGTTGATGGGAGTACTTTTGGGTGATGAGTAAAGAGACTTAAATTGCAGAAACCACAAAAACTGAGCTCCGTGATCGGACACGTTCGTGACACGTTGTGGCAGCCACTACTTAACGAACAGTGAATCGCGCGGATGCCATTATTCGTACAGACTGGAGCATCATTACTCAAAAACTTGCCCTACACTTATCGGTAATCATTAGATGAGCGTGCATAATGAGTGACACTCTGCGATATGCAAAAGTGTTCTCAAGAGCTGTTCCACGTATGATTACAACAGCCCACATGATTTAAAGAAAAGCCATTTCTTCTCAACTGCCGGTCTAATGGAGAAGCCTTTCTGTCAGGGATCGTTATAGGTGATGAAACCTAGGTTTATTACTCTCAGCTGGAGACAAAAAGCCATTCACTGGAGCACTGGAGTAGCACCACTGTCGGTTATCAAAAAGGAGTAAATTCACGGCAGCTCCCTTCTGGCAAAGTCATAATAACAGTCTCTTGGGGTAGTGATGGTGGCATCCTCATGAATGTGTTTCTAAAATAGTCAACAATTAATTCGGATGCATACGTGAAGACTCTGAAGAAACTCAAGAACCGTATCCGACAAGAGTCCTGAATAAATCTTGGTCCAACACAACAGCTCACATCCTTGGACAAGTTTCAGACCCGGAGACACGTCATCAAATTGAGATGGACATCATTTCCTCATCCACCCTATGGCATTGACCTAACACCTTCGGACTTCCGACTGCTTGGGCCACTGAAGAATTCTCTCCATGGAACTCACTTAGATGATTATGAGAATGTAATACATACATCGGAAGTATCGCTGCGAACTCAGGAAAATGCTTTCCCCAACAGGGAATACATATTGATACACAACTTTGGCGTAAATCTAGAGCTGATGGAGCCTATATGAAAAAATAGTACGTTCATATTTTCATCAAATTTTAACTCTTAAAAATAAATATGTTGTGAGAAAAAAATTGTGGGGTATTATTTACTAAAAAATCCGCGCAACTGTAAGTAATATAAGTCAGTATCTTCAGTCTTCAAAATATTAACCACTAAGAAATTCTGTTAGCATGCGAGAGAAAATAGTGCCATGACATTGATCGATTTCATAGAAAGTTTATTCACTGACTTACAGTACATACTGCGTGTCTTTAAAATGAATTTTGAAGCATGTTTCCATAATGATGCTATAAATATTGTGTCGCTTTTACCATCAGCAAAGGTAGAAGAAGAATTGCGAGCAGCACAGTAAGGAGCACAAAAGAAAAAATTCGTCGCTTCCGGATATTTTAAGACTTTACAACTAGGGTTAATGAACGTATACGCATTTTGCATTTGAATCTAGTAACCTGAATGTATGCATTGTCCGAAGATGTATTTTTTCTGTTGAAGACTGTTCTTAATATTGTTGTGTTCCTCGAGTTTGCAGTCTAAGGAAGTACGAGAGCCAATTGCAACAGCTTAAGGGATGCAAGTTTACCCTCGTAGATTATGCAGATTGTTCTAAAATCGAAAAATGCCTGCTACATGGTTTGATCGAGATTTATTTTTCAAGGTCTTTATCATTTTCATTCACAAGTATTCAGAAAAACGCATAATAATTATTTATATTCATTTGAAGTATTTTTATTGCAAGGTAACCTATTGCCCAATCAGTTATTATATACATTATTATTTCGCGGAAGCTACCAATCCTCTTTTGATAACGAGCAATGTCCACGAAAGAGACTTCCACGATACATCGTAGTGGTAGAGATTTTTGTCCTGTACCACTGAACAATTGCCCGTCTACACTATATTTCACAGCAATAATTTTTTAGAATAAAACTTCAAAGAATTTTTTGTTTTTTTTTGTTTTTCCTTGGTGCGTGAATGTCGCGGAGATCGAGCGAGTACTGACGGCTATCCTTCGCGCAACACGGAAAACTGAAGTGTCCGCTTTCAGATGTCACCTAGTCGACGGCTCTCCACAGCAGCAACAAACCCGAGGCTGCACAAAATGTCCAGTAGCAATTACTTTTACAATGCAACGAAATGAACATTAAAAAATTCAGTATTGTAAAGAGTTCATGTTCTGACCAAAATCAAGTTAAAAAGTATTTTGTAACTTAAAGTGTTAATACTTGGTATTGGCTTCTATTCTCTGCTGTTCAATAAAACAATAAGAATCGATATCGGAGATAAAAAGTAATAATCGAGATCTGCCTATTTCCTCAAACCTTTATGAAGAAATTTCTGTTGTGTTTTGTTGGAGCTTTAAATTAACTGCCCACACACATTGAAAAGGGATTTAAATGGCTATGAAAATTAAGAAGTGTTATTTCTGATTTTGAAATAGTTCCCCACGATATATTTCCATAACTGTGTCTGATGCCTTTATTGAAAAAATATGTAAAAAACGGAGGGAGTTATTAATTGAATGTGAATGAATGCTTTGTAACTCAAGTTGACGGAAAATAATCACAGAGTACATAAAAAGAGAAAATGTTAAACTTCTTGTTTGAGTGTTAGTGTCCGAAGCAGAGTGAATTTGACAACATTAGATATTATATTTGGTTTTCTAAACAAGACGGGCAGTCTCAACGAAATTACGACGAATTCAAATACAAATTTTAATCAGAAGTACTAATATTTTTCATCCTATTCCATCTCAAGAGTGGTGAGCATGCAAAATATACACCTGTCTAAAGAAGTGGTACTGTACAAGTAGCAGTACAGTTCAAACCAAAGTTGTAATAAAATAAACTCTCAGGAGCACTGAAAATAGCACGCACACCAGCAAAAAAGGTACAACTGCGAAATTTTGCAACTAAGTGCAGTGAGATCTGATATGTAAATGATGCAAGACTGGTGCCAGTGTGCATATCCACAGGCTTTGGCAGTTTCCCTGCAATCTGACTGGTGTCCTATATAAACGGCGCATAGTCGACGAGTCAAACACGTGACGATCACATCCAGACTCGGGGAGGACGTTAGTAGGCGCAGAATGCCAGATAGACGTAATGAACGACATTTCTCACAGTTAAGCCACTTTGAGAGTGGCCTAATTGTCAGCATGAAAACAGCAGGCTGGTAGACACTCCTTGCAGCTCGCCAGGTCGATCGTTCGAGGTGTTCCGACAGACGATGTTGGGAGGAATGGACTCGAGATGACACACACATGCGACGCACTGCATCTGAAGTGACCAGGAAGACAATAAGGCGAGAGGTTTGGCGGATCGTGTGGTAGCCGATCGGGGATCCCACAGTGACTCGCCCAACGATACAAGCATATGTACGGGGACCATTTTCAAACGCCTTGCGGATACGAATTTGCAATCCAGGCGCCCTTTCGTGTACTGTCGTAACACAGAGACATCGACGACCCCGTCTACAGTGGTGCCTAGCATAACGACATGGACTGCCGCAGACTAGCAAAACTTTGTGTTTAGTGACGAATCCCGATTCGTTTTGCGTACGAATGATAACCGTATACGAGTGTGGAGGCCGCCTGGTGAACGGTACAGCTCCACCCACGATCTCGTGCACCCCGGTAGTGGTCTGGAGGGCCACAGCCTAAGATAGTCGGTCCCCTGTAATAGCGGTACAAGGAACTTTGTAAGGTGGCTATAATTTCGCACATTACAAGCACTCATCCACATACTTCGCTGTGAACTACAACCACAATTAGATATCATTTGATAGGTTGTACATCGTACGAGTGTGAGTCAAATGGAAACCTTAAATTTGTAATAACAAATCGAAATTTCGCGCCGTTATCCTGTAAGTTGATAAGTGTGCTACAAACAGCGTGCAGAATGGCCTGTAGGTGGCAGCGTAGTGCAGATGCACACATACCGTCGCAGTATCAGTATAAAGATGACCGCCCCACTCGCGACTTGCACCAGGGAAGAACAGCGTTCTGTTATTCGGTTTTTGCCTAGTGAAGGTGTGAATCCTATTGAAATTCATCGACGAGTGAAGGTTCAGTACGGTGATGCATGTTTGTCACAGCAGCAAGTTTACGAATGAAGTAGGAAGTTTGCAAATGGTGTGACTTCAGTGGAAGATGCTCCTCTTCCAGTTCAGGCACAACGAGTTGTGACTCCACAGAACATTGCAGCAGTTGAAGCCATAGAGAAGAAAAACCGCCGAGTGCCACTGAATGATATTGCAGCATGTTTACAGATTAGTCATGGGTCAGCACACCATATTGTGCACGATGTGGTCCAGTTTCACAAAGTGTCTGCAAGATGGGTGCCACGGCAGCTGGCTCCTGAAATGAGAGAACGAATTGTTGATGCTTGTGAAGAACTTCTTCGGCGCTTTGAACGAGAAGGTGATGGCTTCCATGGAAGAATCGTTACTGGGGACGAAACCTGAGTTCACTTCCACCAACCGGAAACGATACGAGCGAGCAAGGACTGGCGCCATTCCTCATCACTAAAACCAAAGAAGTTTCGAACAAAACCATCAGCAGGGAAGGTTGTGCTGACTCTCTTTTGGGACGAAAAAGGCGTCATTTTGGAGCATTACATACCTAGAGGGACCACTGTCACCAGTGCATCATACACAGATCTCCTAAAAAATGAACTGCGACCTGCAATCAAATCAAAGCGATGTGTATTGCTGTCAGCAGGTGTCCTTTTGCAACATGACAATGCAAGGTCCCACGCTGCCAGTACAACAGTTGCAACAATCGCAGACCTGCATTGTTTGGACCACTCAAAGACCCAACAGGAGGAAAGAAGTTCCGTTATGATGAAGAGGTACGCCACGCGGTGCATGAGTGGTTGAGCAGACTACCAAAAGAATTTTTTTCTAAAGGGATTTATGCACTTTGTAAGCGCTGGAGGACTTGCATTGAGCATGGGGGAGATTGTGTTGAAAAGTGATACAGCTTTGTACCACTTCTGCACAATAATAACATTTAAAAAAATATTTAAGGTTTTCATTTGACTCACCCCCGTATATATGAATATTTAAAGGAGACTGACATTGTCACGTACACCTTGTAAGTAATTGTTAACGCTTATTGCATGAAAGGTGACGGAGTGTCTTTATTATAAAAACGGCATAATGAATAATTGCCTATACTAGTAGACGTTGGAATGCCAGTGGAGATGCAACGGCAGGCAGAACTCAAGCTCTGGGTAGAAGGCCCGCACAGGTGTTGGTCCTGCTTAAACACAGGAAGTATGTTAGACGGACGTCGTGGCACCTGAGCTCTGGAGCACAATAGGGTGACGGGCAGCCGCTATTGTAGTAGGGCCGGAGGGATAACCTGATAATACTTCCTAACTCTGCAAATTTTGGACGCAGGTGAGAGGAACGAAGAAGCGGCACCTCGGAAACCACACAGGCTGGGTTATTTCCAAGGATGTTTACTCAGAAGCGTACCATTGTACGAGTATAGTTTTTTCCTCGCAAACTCTCTGCACTGGACGAGAAAAGGCTAAAATATGGTTGGCCGGCGTTCGGAAGAATCTGTAGAGAGGGAGAGTATTCCGTGGTTTCGGGAATATGGTTCGTTTTTGAAATTACGATAGCGGGGAGCTGAGCCTTGCTGGGAAGCCGGCGGTGAAGAGACGTAGTCTTCCGTTGTGAACGCCCGTGTGTGACGGTCGCTTGATATCAGCTTTGTTGATACAGACGGACTTGCTGTCTTTGCTCTCATGAGATTTAAGTTTCAACAGTTGGGCACTGTACTGTTGCGAGCCTATGCGATTCTGGACTTCACCGCCGTGTTGGAAGTCGTCGTTGAGTATGCAGCGTTCAGTAATTGAGAGCACTTCCTCTGCCTATACTTACGTTGAGACGTTATCTGCACTCCGTCCTTGTGGCTGGGAGTTCGCGTTTCTCGTCTGTAGAACACAGGGAGGAGAAGACAGTATTAGAGTATATTAGTCAGAGGAACGCCTTCTGACGTCCTAGTGTTTGAAGGAGTTTATTTGTGGCTGGAGTTCTTCCATCGTTGCAGACGAGTACGAGAACCTTCACTTCGACGCACCAGACGCAGTACATAGGGTGATATCGAAAATTGCTTCGGCTTATTAGGGCTATAAAAGCTAAACAGCTGTGATCACGTTAGTTTATTTCTACTGAGGTTCCACACCACCGTAGATCATCTTTGAAAAAAGTGTCTTCTAGTGTTTGGTACGTAGATGATGTCAGTCACTTCGTGTTATTGAAATTAGATGGCGCAGTCATAATAAGGAGCATAGTTGGAGAATTGATTAGTAATTTTACTTATGAAATGTAAACTTTGTAACATAAAGGTTTTTTAATCTACAATAAATATATAAGCAGGAACAACGTTTATCATGTAGTAGTATTAGTTGCCTTAATCATTCATTTATGTTTAGGTTGTAATTTATATGTTAAAGTCCATAAAGAGATTCTAAGATCTGCTTCAGGGGGTAGTCAGACGGGGCCAAATCTTCATTCTAGCGTGTATTACTTTCCGTTGCGCACATTTATTTTTACACCCGCCTGGAGTAGCATCTTGGAGCTTTAACGTGCTAGAATGGTGATGATGATGACATTTTTCAGCACCATGTGGAACCTTTAATGCATGGTCTATCAGGTGCACTTTTCCAGCAATATAATCCTCGTCCGCATACAGCTCGAATTGTTGAACACCTTCTACGTCATGTTCCGACTCTTCCACAACCGGCCTGCTCCCCGGACTTGTCACCTGTAGAGCGTGTATGGGACCATCAGAAACGCCAGATTCCGCTGTGTCACTCTGTACATGATCTGGAGGTGGCTGTTCAATATCTGTGGGCCGGACTCCCTCAGGTCAATGTTAGACGTTTAATCGAGTCGATGCTGGACCGTGTTGCGGCATGTATTGCAACAAAAGGTAGTCCATCGTATTATTCACGTTGCAGTATATTCGTCTACCTGCGCTCACTGTACATGTTTTCTTCCCTTAATTACGGTATCAAATGAATCTCTCACTAATTTCACTTCGATCCGATGTCCCTTGTTGGTACGCTATTTTTAATGTTCTTGAGTGTGTCATATTGGACGTCATTATGTTTCTTACGTGCAAAGCAATCACTACGTAATCAGCTCCTTCCCACCCTTTCTCTCCATCTTACACACACATACTGAAACGCCCCCTTTTAATAATTTTACACGACTGTGCTTAAACTGACACACAATATTTTATAGCGCAACGCAATAAGACTTTCAAAATTCCCTACAAAAGAATGGCCCTGACTAACATTAAACTATACCTTTCACAAATCACTTACCTCACAAAAATCTTCGCTGCTCAAGGTACTGCAATACAGCGAGCGCCACTACTGCCAGCTAAATAAAAGATTCAAACTATGGAAGGCACTAACTACTGATAGGGATAGTTAGCAAATGAAAGATATTAATAGAGAACAAAGAATGTATTTACCTTGATATCATCATATATATAGCAGTTCATGACAAATTACAAAACTCCGCCATCTCTCTCCCCACATCCACCACTGCTGGCGGCTCACCTCCAACTGCGCAACGCTACGCGCTGTTCGCAGCCAGCTGCCTAACACTACAATGGCGAGTATTACAACAATGCAAAGCAGCCACAGACTGCACACAGCACAGCCAGTGATTTTCATACAGAGGTGGCGTTACCAATAAAAAAACCTAAACAGCCTACTTACATAGCCCCCATGCTCCCCACAAAAAATTTTACAAATTGGTTTGGGCAGTACCCAATACAGATTTGAAAAAATTTTTCATAATTACAATAACAAAGAAATCAAATGCACACACTTATTGATACAATGTTGGTCAAAAGCTAAACTTTCTCACAGTCCATAAAGACAGTCCTAATCGTTCATCACAGTAAAATATCAGTGTTTTTCTCAAAGTCTGAGCAGTAAAAGAAAATGCACACGGAAGTAGTGGATTTCCATGCAGTATTGAAGAAGTAGCGTTGTCCTTCCAACGGAAAGACAGTACTGACTCTTGACATGCTGACAGGTAATGGGCCACAACAGAGCAAACCCACAGCGGAGTCAATCGAAGTTTTGAAGAATATCGTTCGGTAGGTCATCACAGAGCAGACCCACTGCAGTCCTGGTAGAGATTACGGTATTGGTGGGCCACCAGAGGCGCAGACCCACTGCAGTCCTTGTAGAAATAATGGTACTGGTGGGTCATCAAAGATGCAGACCCACTGTAGTCCTTGTAGAGATTACGGTACTGGTGGGTCATCAAAGATGCAGACCCACTGTAGTCCTTGTAGAGATGGCCAGCAGCCATCTGTTGTGTCTGTGCAGGTGCACAATCACCATTGAAGAGTCTTGCGGATAATATAGCAAGTCCATAACCACCACTTGTGCACTCACAAAGTTTTTGGAATTGTCCTTAGAACCAGCAATGCTGTTATCCAGTCCCTTGCTGAATTATTAACACACGTGCAAACACTAACAGTCCCTACTTCTCACATATTGTCCATATACTATGACCAACAGAAACGTGTGCAGTGAAATATAACTTACAAGTTAATAATATGATGAACTGGTGACAAGTACAATTTTATAACATAAGAACACAATAACAAAGGTACAACACATCAGTAAAGAACATAACAATACAAATAACATTTGCGGTAATAGGGGCTTTACAAAAGAATAGAAATAAACATATACATCAGTGTTACACGAATTATGAGATAAGTAGGTACATAAAAGTTCAGAATAACTTTCGAAACATCAACTTCACACATGAGCATTAAAACAAAACAGAATAAATAATATCTAAGCATATTTACAAGTTAAATAAGATATTATTAATACCAATTATATTTGAGGATAACAGTATTCCTCATCATAGTGAATAGTATTAGAAAAAAAAATTCTATGAAACTACACAGAGACAGGAAGAAAACAAATACACAAGGGTACACAAACACATAGGGGGATAACACAATGGAAAGGACAGGGTTCGTTTTCAGTGTAACTTTTGGTACTGCAGTATTTTGCGAACAAAATCTTTTTTGTTCTTGGAGATCTCCCTTCGTTCATCATTATTCCCAAAAAGTCCTATCTGTACCTCTTTTCTGTATTCTAACCATATTTCCTTCAAAAATAAATATGGCTCATTGTACAATACTCATTTTTGCCATATCTGTTTCTTATATCTTCTCAATGCATTTCTTCCAATTCATCATAGTTAGTTTCTTATATAGTCTACCCCCTCTTAAGCTAACTTAAATCTACTGAGCTCAGATATATATACCAAGGGACGAGGCAATGCAGCATCACATAAAACAATTAATATAAGCAGCAATGAAAAAAAACGCAGATTTGCGAAGCAAGCAGCATTAAGAAATTAGCAAAGCAATTGTAATATTACAACTAATCTAAGGCAATGTGCAGCAAACAATAAAAATAAATCATTAGTAAAACTGGCTTAACAGAATAATACAAAGTCAAATTCAATAACACTATGCCTGGCAAACAGCAGCAACTTATACCTAAACATGACATAGCTCAAGCAGAAAAAATATTACAGTAAAACTGGCCATGTTTAAAACTTACGTCACATCTTAACACTAGAGTGATGCATCACAAAAACTTATTCTACGAAAATAAAAATTACCAAGTAGTTGAAAAGAAAATTGTGTATGCAGTTCCTGGTATTAGTCCCTTCTTATTGTTCTTTCCATTCCAAGAGCTCCTTTTTCGAAGAATGTGGGTCATAAAATAATTATTTAATAGATCTGTTGACAGAAAGTGTTCACATTAGCAAATGAAATTTTTTTTTTTATAAAACCCATGCTGCAACACAGCTGGAAACTAGATATCAAATGAAATAAGCAACTATGAAAGGCAAAGCATAAAAATATCATTCAATAGTCATGAGACATTTCATAAGTTAGTAGAAAAATCTCTCAACTAGAGAGACAGTAGTCATAATCAGGTGTATAGACACAAAAATATTTCTCGTCATTTCATTAGGCATCCAGTGTAATCATATGTTTTCAAGTTCGACCGTGTCGTTTTTGCGATGCTTTCTACAAAGGAATGTCAGAAGCGAGGTTAATGGCCTCTTTTTTTTTCCTACCTGTGCCGCTGCTCGCAATAATGGCTTTTTCTCAAGGCGGCTGGCACACCTGGCCGCTCACAACGAATTACTTCACGGTCGCTTACCTTTCTTAACGAAATATTTACGACAGCAGTTTTCGCTACAGCGACAGTCTCATATAAAAATTTCATAGGTCAAGAATTAGCGTTGCAAATCTGTAGAAACAAAATCTTATTGATATAACAGTGTCCAAAAAAATTTTCGTCGGCATTGTGATACATTCACGCATTTACACACATTTCATAATTCTAAAAGTACGATTCTCGGTTTCCAACATACGTCTTCACAAGGCAGAGTTCCTAACCACTACTCATTACTCCTTACCTTATTACACATATACAAATTCGTCTACGCTTCTTCAATACTTCATCATAAGATACATAGCATAATCAAATTCTTCATATAACATCAGCTTATTAATCATAAACATACCTCAACAGCATAATACACATCGTCATCGTAAAAATATCATAACATCTCAGTCAATTCTCAAAATCGTCGTAGCTTCCTCCAATAATTTCAAAACCTAAGAAAAATTCTCTGCTCATTTCAATAGTGTCTACCTCAAATGTACTTTAAAAATCTTTATCTCATACCAAATACATCATTCAAAGCTCTCATAGTACCACAATGGCTCCGAAAAAATATGAACAGTTCACAAAGTACTGACAAAATGCAATTTCATAAGTGTGAAGTTATTCAACTGTGTAATTACGTAAACATCTGTCACTGATGTAGTAAAAAAAATGTTTATCTCTCAGTTAAATGATCAGATAGCTGTGTATTTTGTGTTGGAGAAATATGGTACCGATGTGTAAAGTTGTGTAAGCAAATACCATATTAGCTAGGGCTCCTTGTGTTTGCCACACACATGGTACACAAAGTAAGTGTGTACCCCCCTGAGGATTAATGTAATTATACCCTCAGGTGTTACAGATTACAGCAATGGAATGAAATGTATCACGGAAAACTTTCTTTGTAATTCAAAAATCTTTAAAAATAAGTGTTTTAAGTATAAGATTAATCACTCAAATGCGTGTACTGTAGCTCTAAACTGTGCGTCTTGTCGCAACATAATCTCTGTGGAAGTGTCGTAGTTATCGTCCTCCGAAAGCGAAGTTCTGCAGAAGTCAATGTACTTACCTCAAGATAAACAAAAGTGAAATGCTTTGCGTATAGATATCGTAGTTATTACGCTTATTGTTGTGATGAAGAAAGTACTGTACTGTAACGTATTGTTGTGCCACGAAAAAGGCTGTCTCATTATTGCTATACCACAAAAGTTACTACTAAAACATGTTTTACTTTTCAGAATAATACAGAAAAATTGTGCAGATATAAAACAGATACACCGCAAAAGCAACAATGTAAATTGTGTCACACATTAGTAGCGTCGTGATATAGTCGTGTAGCTGTCAAATAAACTAACCACTGTGTCACCTGGTATCTCTCAGAGAGCACCTTGAATCCATAATGTATTTGCAAGTAAACCAAAATGTTGCATTAAAAAAAGCAGATTATCTTTCAATAAACGGTTTTACATGTGAAATGTGGTGTAAACCTTTAGTCTTCCTAGTACGCAGAGTTTCAACTTCAACGCAATTATCATGTGGTATACGTCGGATTCTGTAAGGTCCATTGTAAACTAGAAAGAATTTGTGACTCAAGTGTTTCTTCTTATGTGACAATGAATGAGCTTTAATGAGAACTTTCTGACCAATATACAATTTCTTTGCATTTGCTTCACCGTGTAGTTTTCTCCTTTTGTCTGCTGCAGATTTTATATTTTTAAGAGCCAAATCAATTATGTCTTTGTGTCGAAGTTTACGTGTATTCGGGAAAGGTAAAAGCTCTCTGATTCTGTTCGGTGGTTTTTCATTCTTCAGTACAAGAGTAGGTGGTAAAGCAGTGGAGTCGTGAGGCATTTCATTCAGCACGTTTTGAAATAAGTGTAAATATCTGTCCCAATGCTGATGCTTTCTGTGACAATAAAGTCTGCAAAGCTTATTGATTTCTTTCATAATCCGTTCGGAGGGGTTACAATGTGGTGAGTACAATGAAATAAAAACAGGTTTGATTTTATGGTTGCGAAGCATGCGAGACCAAACAGCAGATCTGAATTGCGGTCCGTTATCTGAAATGACTTTAGCAACGTGGCCAACTTCACGTAAGAAATTTTTAACAAAGGCGTTGGATACAGATCGTCCAGTGGCTTTACGTAACGGAGTGAAAGAAACAAATTTGGAAGTAAGTTCAACAGCGACTAGAACGTACGAAAATCCATTCGATGTTCTGACAAGGGGTCCCAATAGATCAACTGCAGCAAATTCTTTTAATTTAGAAGGAATGATAGGAAACAACGGAGCATGATGTGAGATAGTAGATGGTTTTGCCTTTTGACAAAGTTTACAAATAGACAAGACTCTTCGAATTCTCTTTTCCATATTGTTAAAATAACAAGTCGTTCGAAGAATATGATAACATTTTCGTGGACCAAAATGTGCGTAGCTGAAATGAATGTACCAAATGAGCTTATTAACAAAATCGTAAGGAATGCGAAGTACCCATAGCTTGTCATCAACAGTGAAGCGTTTGAACAGTATGTTGTTTCTAACCAGATAATAATGCCGAATCTGTGTGTGTGTCTTTTCATGCCATTTGCTTTTGATGTCTTTCCAAATCGGATCTTTATCTTGTTCATGAGCAATGTCCTTTAAAGATGTGGTGATGAAGTTTTCAAAGGCGACTTTCTGAATGTAAAGAATACTGAAATTTTTCTCAATGTTGCCTTCTGTGTTACTTTTCTCAAGCCCAGCCGGTGCACGTGACAGCGCGTCCGCAACAATGTTCTCCTTGCCGGGAATGTAGACTATTGTGAAGCGGAATTCTTGCAGAAACAATGCCCAACGTTTTAACCTGTCATGATTTAATTTTGAAGACATAAGAAATTGTAATGCACGATGATCACTGTATACTTTTACGTGCTTACCAGAAAGAAAGAAACGGAATTTGTTAAATGCCCAAACGATAGCTAAAGCTTCTAATTCAGTAACGGAATAATTTTTTTCAGATTTTGTTAGCACTCGGCTAGCAAAAGCAATGGTTTTCTGAACAGTAGTGTCATTTTCTGTGGCTTCTTGAAATAAATGGGCACCAAGACCGACTTTAGAAGAATCCGTGCTAAGGCAGAAATCTTGTGACAGATCTGGATGAGCTAGTATTGGCGCGTTAAGTAGCGATTCTTTCAAAGAATTGAATTCCAACTGTGCTTGTTCGTCCCAGTTCCAAATAGTATTTTTTCCAGTGAGAGAACAAAGTTTTGGTGTAACAAGGATTTGCATATTCAGAAAACGACGGTAAAAATTTACGAGACCTAGAAAACTGCGGACTTGTCTTTTTGTGGATGGAACTGGAATGGCTCTGATTGCTTCTAACTTTTCAGGATCCGGCTGAATACCTTCAGAAGAAATAATATGTCCCAAAAACCTCACCTTTGACCTACATAATTCAGACTTTTCCAAGTTAACTGTAATTCCAGATTCTGCAAAAATACGTAACAAACTGTTGAGGATGCGATTATGTTGTTCCCATGAAGCTTCTGCTATCAGAATATCGTCCACATATAAGGTGATGTGACGTTTTAAGAACTCAGGTAATATGGAATTTAGCCCGTGAATGAATGCTGCTGAAGAAATGTTCAAACCAAAGGGAAGTTTCCGAAACTGATAACAAACGCCGAAACAAAGGAAAGCTGTGTATTTTCTACATTCTGGATGAAGTTCGATGTGATAAAAGCTGGATCTGAGATCAATGGAAGACAACACGTTTACACAATTAAAATTTTGAAGAAGTTCTTCCAACGTTTGCGGCCTGTCTGTTTCAGGAATAATGATAGTATTGATTTGTCTCGAATCTAAGACAAGCTTGATCGATCCATTTTTCTTCTCAACAACATGTAATGGATTGTTGTATGAGCTTACTGCAGGCTCAATAATGCCCTCGTCAAGCATAGATTGTATTTCTGTTCTAACACGGTCCCTATAATGCGCCGGAATTACGTATGGTCTAACACAAAATTTAGTATGCTCACGAACACGAAATTGGTATTGAAATCCCTTGATTGTTCCTGTTTTGTGAGTAAAAACTGTGGAATGTGCTTGTAAAATCTCAAAAAGGTCCTGCCTATCAGTGTCATTACAATTCTCAATTGTTTGAATTTTATTCTGAATTAACTCATTAGTATCAAGTGCGCCGTCGATATCACCCCTGTCAGTACTTGCAGAGTGATTGTTAGTTTCAAGTTCCGTCGAAAATTCCGAACTGTTGTCTAACAGGAGGTAAAGCCGATTAATTTCTTCGTCATGGTTTGAGAGCCAATCTTCAAATTTCAAAGCTACTGACTTACCTTCTTTTTCTAAACTTATTTCAGCATCGTGAAAGCTTAAGATTGCTTTGTATTCATTCAAAAAGTCTACTCCCAGTATAATTTCCGTCGATAATAATGGAACAATAAGAAAGTTCATAGAGAAACTGTGGCTTTGACAAGAGAATTCTAAGTTGGTTTGTTGGCGTACATCTACACTTTTTCCAAAGATTGCACCTTGTAATTTAATCTTACGTAACGGAAGTATGGGGCAATCGTTCGATTTGTTGCATTTGCTAAAGGCTGTTTCACTAATTACTGAAATGGGACTGCCAGAGTCAAGTACTGCCGTAAATTTTACGTCATTTACTGTAATGTGAATCACAGGATATGCAATGTTAATATGTTTTACGTCGTGTTCTTGGAGTAAGATGTCCCTAATGTCTTCCATTTTTACGTAATTACTAGCTACGGCAGCTGCGTCGTTAGTTTCATACGTGCGTTTTGTTGCTGACAGCGGTGTGAGTCATTGCCTATTGTCTCTTTGTTGGCGCGCGTCGTTATTGGGATTTGGAGACCTAACTTCTACAAATTCACCGTGACGAGAGGACCCTGCTCTGTTTGAATCCCGCCAGTTCTGATGCAATTCAGGTCTGTCGGTATGTCGGTAGATTTCATAATTTCTTCCTTGTCCTTCACGTGGTGGAGAATTTCTCCCTGAATCGTAACTGCGCGCTGGACCGTTGCGTCTAAAGCTATTCTGTCTCCCGTAATAATAATTATTTTGGTTCCCATATTGTCTGTTTCTCTGATTGTCTCTGTGATAGTCATTACCGCGGAGAGGTGATCTTTCCCTGTAATTATTACTACTCTGCCAACGGTTGTCATACGGGTGGTGCCTGTTTCGGTCACGATTTACGTTGAAAGAATAGCCTTGTCGTGTCCAATTATTACTTCTTTCATCGCGGAATTGCGACGGATGTGACCTGTAATTGTTGTGTTCCTGGTTTCGCGTTCCGCGATTGTGAGTGTCAATTTCTAATTCTTGTAAGAGTCCCTGAAATGCTTCAATGTCGTCTTTGCAACGTCCTGCTAAAATAATATGTCGTAAATGTTCAGGTAGTTTGATTAAGCAAATGCGGATGAGTTCTGAGGGGCTGTATGGGTTTGAAAGATACTGATTCTTATGCAACATGTCTTCAAAATATTTCATAAGACTGGAAAATTCAGACTGTTCGAAACGTTTCATCATTATGATGCTATGTTTTACTCGGTCTTGTGTGGCTTGAGACCAATATGCTGAGAGGAAGGCATGGTAAAATTCTCCTTCACTGTGGCAATCGTGAATGACCGATCGCATTCTTACAGCTGGTTCATTCTCTAAGTAGCCACACATAAATTCTAATCTGTGTTCTAACGACCGGTTGGGAGGAAAACAATGAGAGAATTGATGGAGCCATGCTTGTGGATGAATGTCGTTGGCAGAATTCTTAAATGTTTTGAATTTACGTGTAGTAATAAATAGCTTATAGTCAAAATCATCGTGTCGGCGAGTAGCATATCTGTCATTGTTACGTCGTGTCGGCGGTTCCATCTCAAAATTCGGTGCACCTTGCCAATTTCTTTCATAATTTCCGAAGTGTCCTGTGTTATTATCTTGTGGGTGTTCCGTATTTCTAAGTCCCTCTTCCCGTATTGGGGCGCGAGTATCCTCTGAAATACGTAATTCTTGTATAACCTGCGTCAACTGATCTTGTACTTCCCGGATTTCTCTTTTGTACTGTGTATTGATTTGGTTTTGATTTTGTTTGAATTTTCTAATTTGTTCATACTCTTCTGTGTCAGTGAAGGCTGCAGGTCTTGTGTCATTCAGATCATCATCTACCTTTGTAGATAAGTTAGTGACCTGATCCGAAAGTTCGGCTACTTTCTCCGATAGTGAACACATTTCCTCAGTGTGTTTTTCTGAACCAAGTTTCAGAGTGTCCATTTGTGTTGAAATCGAATCTACTGTGTCCTTCCAGTTTTCCTGTGTTTTTGCAAGTTGCGTAACCGAATCGGCAGATGCAACTGAGTCAAATTTAGCTTGCAAGGTCTCATGATTTTCATGAACAGTAGTTTGCAGTTCTTTTATGGCTGCTTCGTGATTCTGTAGTGCATTTTCATGACGCGAAAAAATAGGTTGGAAATGCTCACAAATTTGTTTTTACGTCGTTACAGACTTTTTGACATTTCGATTCAATGTGATGTAACTCAGTAGTTAAATCCTCACGTGTTTGTTCAAGAGTTTGCTCCAATGAGTCTAACTTTTGAAGATTTTGTTCCATTGCGTCTAACTGTTGCTGTGTTTGTCTCTGATTTTGTTCCACTGTGTCTAGCTGTTGCTGTGTTTGTCTCTGATTTTGTTCAATTTGTCTCTGATTTTGTTCCATTTGTTGCATTAATTGCAATAATAATCTATTAGTGTCTGGAATCTGTTTCTCTATGCTTTTTGGCAGTGCATTTTCACCGGCAACATTCACATTTTGACAAGCAGAAAATGTGTCTTGACTCATTTGAGAAAACGGTGATGACCCAGAACCTGAATCTACAGTATTTGCGAAATTGTGTCCTGTCATTTCGGATTCCTGAGGCGAGCTGTCGCCGACCGATCGATCGATAATGCTTCCCTGTTCTCTAATTGTTTCGCTGTCTACACCATTGTTTGCCGCCCGCTCCATTTCCCTATGCACAGTTACCAAATTACTACTTTGAATATTAGTTAATTCATTACACGGTGGCGCTAACACACTGCTTTCGTCTTCGCTGTCATTTCTCCATTTACTTTGGAGCCTAGTGTTACGTTTTTCACACGCCATTATTGTCACAGTATTTCACACGACAACACAGAAAAACACAATTTGAAGAGCAAAAATAAGAGAACACATTAACATAACACAGAAAATAATATCTAGTTAATTGCCGCTGCGAAATACTTGGTGCAAATCTACATGCATGCCACAACTGTTTTACTGTACAACAATGAAAGACTACAACTACAAAGGAAATTCTCTCTATAATTACGCGCTAGCAATAAACAAAATCTACACTAATTACACAAACTACAAGAAGAAAAATCAGAAGATTCCAGTGAGGTATCCTGGCAGGGTCGCCATATGAAACGTCCCCTTTTAATAATTTTACACGACTGTGCTTAAACTGACACACAATATTTTATAGCGCAACGCAATCTGACTTTCAAAATTCCCTACAAAAGAATGGCCCTGACTAACATTAAACTATACCTTTCACAAATCACTTACCTCACAAAAATCTTCGCTGCTCAAGCTACTGCAATACAGCGAGCGCCACTACTGCCAGCTAAATAAAAGATTCAAACTATGGAAGGCACTAACTACTGATAGGGATAGTTAGCAAATGAAAGATATTAATAGAGAACAAAGAATGTATTTACCTTGATATCATCATATATATAGCAGTTCATGACAAATTACAAAACTCCGCCATCTCTCTCCCCACATCCACCACTGCTGGCGGCTCACCTCCAACTGCGCAACGCTACGCGCTGTTCGCAGCCAGCTGCCTAACACTACAATGGCGAGTATTACAACAATGCAAAGCAGCCACAGACTGCACACAGCACAGCCAGTGATTTTCATACAGAGGTGGCGTTACCAATAAAAAAACCTAAACAGCCTACTTACAATACATAAAAATAGTACGGGAAGAAGGGCAAAAGAAAGAGAGACAGGGTTGGCCGGTACTGCTACCGGATCGACACAACGTGGTCGCTTATTTAGTCGGAGACGCGTTCCCGGTCGCCTGCGCTCGCTGCCGATGAACCAGGCGGTACCAGGAGACCGCGTGTTTTGTCGCAGCGCATACGTGTAATTACCACCTGTCGCAGTGCGCCCGTAATTAAACGGCGGAGCCCGGGCAGGCGAGTCCCAAACACTCTGCGGAGCCTTCCGACCGGTGCTCGCCTCCCATCGCCACAGCATGTTGCAGCGTAGCCCGCCGTATCCACGACTGAATCCACCAGATTTCGCCTGCTGTATTTTGTGAAAACGCAAGCATTTGCATTCAAAGACGAGTTCTAGCGGACAGTTGCGCGTGGAAATAACATACACAGATGATTACCTTCACAGCGTTGCGTCCTTGCATCTCCATCTGTAGTTTGAAAGCCACCATACGTTGTGTCGCTGTGGTTACAAAGTGTATCCGTGTGATCTCCCACCCCCACCCCCTACCCCCTCACTCACTGTCAATTCCATACTCGGACTGTATGCATGTGATTCTGATGTCGCCATGCCAAATGTATACAAGGTGTATAAAGTGTCACACGAATGTTTCTGACAGATTAAAACTGTGTGCCACACCATTATCGAAAGCGGGACTTTTATCTTTCACGGGCAAGTGTTCTACTAATTCAGCTACCCACACACGACTCCCAGTGTGTCCCCACAGGCTTACTTCCGCCAGTGCCTCATTGCATACATTTCAAACTTCCCGGAAGTTCCTGTGCGAAACTTGTAGGCCTAGCACTCCTGGAAGAAATGATATAGCGGAGACATACGAGGTCTATCCACAAAGTACATTACGTTTTGGAATTAAAAATAAATAAAGTATTGGAATTTTTTTTATTATATACAGATGAAAGCCACACTTAAGTATTACTTTTCTACATAGTTGCCATTTAAATTAAGGCACTTATCGTAGCGATGGACGAGCTTGGAAATTCCTTCGTCGTAAAATTCGGCCGCCTGTGCCTTCAACCACGTGGCGACCTTCTTTTGGGACAGAAAAGGTGGGATTTTTGTGGAATTCCTGGAAAGAGGCACTACAATAAACTCTCAAAGGTATTGCCAAACTCTGCACAACCTCAGAAGAGCAATACAAAACAAGCGCCGGGGGAAGTTGGGCTCAAAGATCTTGCTGATTCACGACAACGCCCGGGCCCACACGGCAAATGCCACTCGTGAAGTTCTCGAATCTTTTAAGTGGGAGTTGTTTCCTCATCCGCCGTACAATCCCGACCTGGCACCGAGCGACTTCCACTTATTCCCAGCAATGAAGAAGTGGTTGGCTATGCAGCGCATTGATGACGACGCACAGCTTCAAGAAGAGGCAACCACGTGGTTGAAGGCGCAGGCGGCCGAATTTTACGACGAAGGAATTTCCAAGCTCGTCCATCGCTACGATAAGTGCCTTAATTTAAATGGCAACTATGTAGAAAAGTAGTATTTAAATGTGGCTTTCATCTGTATATAATAAAAAAAATTTACAATACTTTATTTATCTTTAATTCCAAAACGTAATGTACTTTGTGGATAACCCTCGTAGCTTAGTCTCCCTGTGGGATGTTTTCTGAATGTATTCTTCATTCTGCACAGAGGAGTGGGCTGATATGAAACTTCTTGTCAATAAAAACTGTGTGCCACACCAGAACTCGAAATCGAGAAAGGCAAAGGGCCGGGTTCATTTTCCCTTTCGGCACACAGTTTTAATCTGCCATGAACTTCCGCATCAGCGCACACCCCGCTACAGAGTGAAAATTCCTTTTTAAATGTGTAAATGTGTCACATATTTCTGCAGGAGATAATACAAGTCCTGATTGAAACTCGAAGGAGAGTTCCTACACTGAAGAGCCAAAGAAACTGGTACACCTGCCTAATATCGTGTAGAGCCCCTGCTAGCAGGCAGAAGTGCCGCAACGCTACGAGGCATGTCTGAAGTAGTTCTGGAGGGAACTGACACCATGAATACTGCAGGGGTGTCCATAAATCCGTAAGACTACGAAGGGATGGAGGTCTCTTCCGAACAGCACGTTGCAAGGTATCCCAGATATGCTCAATAGTGTTCATATTTGGGGAGTTTGGTGGGCAGCGGTAGTGTTAAAACTAAGAATAGTCTTCCTGGAGCCACCCTGTAGCTCTTCTGGAAGTGTGGGGTGTCGCATTGTTCTGCTGGAACTTCCCAAGTCCGTCGGAATGGACGATGGACAAAAATGGATGCAGGTGATCAGACAAGATGCTTACGTACGTGACACCTGTCTTAGTTGTATCTAGACGCATCAGGGGGTCCCATACCAGGGGTCCGGGGTCCGGGCCGGCCGCGGTGGTCTCGCGGTTCTAGGCGCGCAGTCCGGAACCGTGCGACTGCTACGGTCGCAGGTTCTAATCCTGCCTCGGGCATGGATGTGTGTGATGTCCTTAGGTTAGTTCGGTTTAAGTAGTTCTAAGTTCTAGGGGACTGATGACCACAGCAGTTGAGTCCCATAGTGCTCAGAGCCATTTGAACCATACCAGGGGTCCCGTATCGCTCCAACTGCTCACGCTCCATACCATTAGAGAGCCTCCACCAGCTTGAATAGTCCCTTGTAGACATGCAGGGTCCATGGATTCATGAGGTTTATTCCATGTCCGTACACGTCCATCAGCTCGATACAGGTTGAAACGAGACTCGTCCGACCAGGTAACATGTTTCCAGTCATCAGCAGTCCAGCATCGGTGCAGACGAGACCAGGCTAGGCGTAAAACTTTGTGTCGTGCACACATCCAGGGTACACGAGTGGGTCTTCGGCACCGAAAGCCCATATGAACGATGTTTCATTGAATGGTTCGCATGCTGACACTTGGTGATGGTCCAGCACTGAAATCTGCAGCAATTTGCCGAACGGTTGCACTTCTGTGACATTGAACGATTGTCTTTAGTCGTCGTTGGTCCCGTTCTTGCAGGATCTTTTATCGGGCGCAGCGATGTTGGAGATTTGATTTTTTACCAGATTCGTGATATTCACGGTACACTCGTGAAATGATCATGCGGGAATATCTCCACTTCATCGCTACCTCGGGGATGATGTGTGCCATCAATCGTGCTCCGACTATAACACCACGTTCACGCTCACTTAAGACTTGACAACTTGCCATTGTAGCAGCAGTTACCGATCTAACAACTGCGTCAGTCACTTGTTGTCTTATATAGGCGTTGCCGACCTCAGCGCCGTATTCTACCTGTTTACATATCTCTGTATTTGAATACGCGTGCCTATAAGAGTTTCTTTTGGTAGTGTATAATCATATGTCCAGAAAGTAAAACCTGTTGAAATATGGACCAATTTGTCCTCTTCCTCCCATCCGTCTGTTATGTAGAAGCAGACACTATAGGCGGTGCTGCACGTCGTTCCCACGCATCCTGACACATCCTTCTGCCTTTCTTCGCAGTAAATCACGCACACTTTCGAATACACCTGACTCCATTCTTTCTGCGTCACATGCATTGGACACGTGCTTCTGTAACGTCTGTACACTTTCGATCGGTTGGGCATTCGTCAGTAACTTTAAATGTTATCATAGCTAGAAATCCAACGGATTCAGGTCCTGTGAACGGGGAGGCCGTGATACGACCCGTAAAAAAAATAAAAAAATAAATAAAAAAATAAAAAAAATGGTGTGATGCCCCGTTGCAGATATGGCATAGTCGTTGTCTTTTTACGAGGGTAACGTTCTCTAGCGGCACTGGTATTCATTGGACAGAAATCGGCGATACACAGCACTTGTTAGTTTGTTTGATAGAGTGACAATTTCTGCACGTATACTGATACTGAAATGAACCTGATGCCTCACCACCGTGGCGGCTCGAGGATCTGCTCCTGTCCACACCTGCGTACTGTGATAATGTTGCACGACATCTCTTGTGCTGTACTAGATCACCGAATACTGTTTGTTACTCGTCAGAATTAGAAAAGCGTATAGCTCACAGGTATGGATTTTTCGTTTTGACCAATACTGCCTACTGTGCGAATATGTGACACTTTTGTTGAACACCTTGTATTGGTCGAAGTAATACAGGATGTTTGAGAAAGATTCATACAATTTCAAAAGACTGTATCTCCTGCACGAACGAAGATTGAAACATAGGGAGGATTTTAACTAAAGCATCGAAACTACGTGTATGTTGTTGTTGTTGTGGTCTTCAGTCCTGTGACTGGTTTGATGCAGCTCTCCATGCTATTCTATCCTGTGCAAGCCTCTTCATCTCCCAGTACCTACTGCAACGTACATCCTTCTGAATGTGCTTAGTGTATTCATCTCTTGGTCTCCCTCTACGATTTTTACCCTCCACGCTGTCCTCCAATTCTAAATTAGTGATCCCTTGATGCCTCAGAACATGTCCTACCAACCGATCCCTTCTTCTAATCAAGTTGTGCGTCAAACACGTCTTCTCTCCCATTCTATTCAATACTTTCTCATTAGTTATGTGATCTACCCATCTAATCTTCAGTATTCTTCTCTAGCACCACATTTCGAAAGATTCTATCCTGTTCGTGTCCAAACTATTTGTCGTACATGTTTCACTTCCATACATGGCTACACTCCACACAAATACTTTCAGAAACGACTTCCTGGCACTTAAATATACTCGATGTTAACAAATTTCTCTTCTTCAGAACCGCTTTCCTTGCCATTGCCAATCTACATTTTATATCCTCTCTACTTCGAGCATCATCAGTTATTTTGCTCCCCAAATAGCAAAACTCCTTTACTACTTTAAGTGTCTCATTCCCTAATCTAATTCCCTCAGCATCACCCGACTTAATTCGACTACCTTACATCATCTTTTTTTTTTTTTTTTTTTTTTTTTTTTTTTTTTTTTTTTTTTTTTTGCTTTTGCTGATGTTCATTTTATATCCTCCTTTCAAGACACTGTCCATTCCGTTCAACTGCTCTTCCAAGTCCTTTGCTGTCTCTGACAGAATTACAATGCCATCGGCGAACCTCCAAGTTTTTATTCCTTCTCCATGGATTTTAATACCTACTGCCGGCCGGAGTGGCCGTGCGGTTCTAGGCGCTACAGTCTGGAACCGCGAGACCGCTACGGTAGCAGGTTCGAATCCTGCCTCGGGCATGGATGTGTGTGATGTGTGTGATGTCCTTAGGTTAGTTAGGTTTAAGTAGTTCTGAGTTCTAGGGAACTGATGAGCTCAGAAGTTGAGTCCCATAGTGCACAGAGCCATTTGAACCATTTAAAACCTACTCCGAATTTTTCTTTTGTTTCCTTTACTGCTTGCTCAATATACAGATTGAATAACATCGGGGAGAGGCTACAACCCTGTCTCACTCCCTTCCCAACCACTGCTTCCCTTTCATGACCTTCGACTCTTATAACTGCCATCTGGTTTCTGTACAAATTGTAATTAGCCTTTCGCTCCCTGTATTTTACCCCTGCCACCTTCAGAATTTGAAAGACAGTATTCAGTCAACACTGTCGAAAACTTTCTCTAAGTCTAGAAATGCTAGAAACGTAGGTTTGCCTTTCCTTAATCTATCTTCAAAGATATTCGTAGGGTCAGTATTGCCGCACGTGTTCCAACATTTCTACGGAATCCAAACTGATCTTCCCCGAGGTCGGCTTCTACCTGTTTGTCCAGTCGTCTGTATAGAATTCGCGTTAGTATTTTGCAGCCGTGACTTATTAAACTGATAGGTAATTTTCACATCTGTCAGCACCTGATTTCTTTGGTATTAGAATTATTATATTCTTCTTGAAGTCGGGGGGAATTTCGCCTGTCTCATAAATCTTGCTCACCAGATGGTAGAGTTTTGTCAGGACTGGCTCTCCAACGGCTATCAGTAGTTGTAATGGAATGTTGTCTACTCCCGGGGCCTTGTCTCAACTCAGGTCTTTCAGTGCTCTGTCAAACTCTCCACGCATTATCATATCTCCCATTTCATCTTAATCTACATCCTCTTCCATTTCCAAAATACTGTCCTCAAGTACATCGCCCTTATATAGACCCTCTATATACTCCTTCCACCTTTCTGGTTTCCCTTCTTTGCTGCGGACCGGGTTTCCATCTGAGATCTTGATATTCATGCAAGTGGCTCTCTTTTCTCCAAAGGTCTCTTTCATTTTCCTGTAGGCAGTATCTGTCTTACCCCTAGTGATATGCGCCTCTACACCCTTGCATTTGTCCTCTAGTCATCCCTGCTTAGCCATTTTGCACTTCCTGTCGATCTCAGTTTTTAGACGTTTGCCTGCTTCATTTACTACATTTTTATATTTTCTCCTTTCATCAGTTAAATTCAGTATTTCTTCTGTTACCCAAGGATTTCTACTAGCCCTCGACTTTTTACCTACTTGATCCTCTGCTGCCTTCACTACTACATCCCTCAAAGCTACCCATTCTTCTTCCACTGTATTTCTTTCCCCCATTCTTGTCAATCGCTCCCTAAAGCTCTCCCTGAAGCTCACTACAACCTCTGGTTCTTTCAGTTTATCCAGGTCCCCTCTCCTTAAATACCCACCTATTTGCAGTGTCTTCAGTTTTAATCTGCAGTTCATAACCAATAGATTGTGGTCAGAGTCCACATCTGCCCCTGGAAACGTCTTACTATTTAAAACCTGGTTCCTATATCTCTTACCATTATGTAATCTATCTGATACTTTCTAATATCTCCAGGATTCTTCCATGTTTTAACAACTAAAACGGATTCTGATACCAAATGTAACAGTTGTGTTACTAAATGTGACACTTCTGTCACTAAATGTAACTGGGTTTTCTCTTTTGATGCTGTCAATTGTCAGGATGAGCATTCTAAAGCATTCTGTCAGGGTGAAAATATTAAATAATTTAACTTTTCTCTCTCAACAACATGTGGGCAGGGTGGGTTCTTCCTTGGCTCGGGTATGAGGTCGAATGAAACATCATTTTTACATAAGATAACTTTTATTGAAGATTTGTGCAACTGTATCTTACGGGATGTTCTGGTTCGGAGAGCGGCAGCTGTGTCGTTTGTGAAGTCTTCTGCAGCGGCAGCGGCGGCGGCGGCGGCGGCGGCGGCGGCGGCGTCTGATTACGCGTAGCGGTGTGTATCTCGTGTCGCCGTCTCGCCCAGCTGACTGGAGACGCGCAGCGCGAGGTGGCCCGTTTAATTATTGCGAGCGAAATCGTGCATCGGAGGATACCTTGGGTGTCGCGTCCCAGTGTTTCTCTTCTCTAAGCGGCCGCGTGTGTTCTGCGTCGGCCAGCGGAGCGGCGCGGCGGGGGAAGGCCAGTGTGGCGGACTCGAACCACGGACTCCCGCTTGCCAGTCTTCGGCTGTCAGGTCTTCATCCCAGCTCACAGGTGACTACTGATGTGAGGCCGTCTCCTTCCCGTCCTCACGAGTCACCCGGGTATGTAAAAACCAGACTTCAAATACCTTTTAACTTCTGTCTTCTGGCGCCGCGGCTGCTGCTTGCTGTTCCATTACAGCGGCGGACTTGGTGCGTCTGTGCATGATGTGGACTCTTCTTGCATGACGGTCTTCAGCACCGAAACTGACTGAAAACTACTTCGTCTTCTTCGTCTCTCCTCTCCGTCTCCGTCTCCGTCCCCGTCTTCGTCTTCATCCGACTTCATCCCCCTGGCCCACTGCGTCTCGCGTATTTATTCACTTCAGTTTACTGGAGGTGAACGACTTCACGGTCATTGCCTCGTCTGTCACGTTGAAAAGCTTCTCGAAGAATCTTCTTAACGTCGGTCGTTGGCTCTTGGAATGTAGGTGAGGGCTTTTGATCCCATGTGACGACTGAGAAACACGTGAGCCGGTCATTGCCTCTTCTGTCACGTTGAATAGCTTCTCGAAGAATCTTCTTTACGTCGGTCATTGGCTCTTGGGATGTAGGCGAGGGCCTTTGCTCACATACGACAACTGAAAAACACGTGAGCCGGTCGGGCGATGCCCTGGCGGCTGAATCGACAGCGCCCGCTTATGTGGAAGTTGCTGACTTCATGGTCATTGTCTCTTCTGTTCTGCTGTTTTGCCCGCTGAATGCCAGTATGTAACTCTCTAAACTAAACCAAGTTTTTCATTTATATTCTAATTTCTAGTTCACTTTGATTTCACTAATTTATTTACTTAAGTACCACTCAACATTCCTCCACCCTTCGGAGAAATTCGCCCTCGAATTTACTACTCAACATTCCTCCACTCTTCACACGGCAAAAGTACAAGCAATGAAAACTCTCGACTTAGAAGATTACACACGCTTCACATTAAGTATGTGGAAAATACTCTATCACTTTACAAAAGCACTGTACGGTCATGAATCACATAGTTCTTACATAAATGGTTGTAATAAGTGTAACAAACCTTGATGACAATGAATAAACAAAAAATAGATTATTCACTTAGAAATTTACATAGCAACACCTGTTTAATCAACCCTATATGAATGCAAGAATATTTATTCTACAGTATTGTTTACTTTAACATAAGACTGTTTAATAAAGAATGAAGCACAATAAACAAAATTAATACACTAGTGCTGAAAAGTAACTACTGAAGTACACCAGTTAAGAGTGTGGTATCCAGGTAACAGGGATTTGATGAAGTGGTATATTATTATTTGGCTTCTTTTTTCGTCTTAAATAAAAGAAAACTGTACAAAGTAGAAACACCAACACAAAGGTTCCAGATATACCCGTTCCTAGCATTATAATTTTAGTTTTGCGTTCACCTTTTAATTTTAAGACATGTTGCATCATAACATTGGCATCAATTTTGCCTTGCTGTGAGTTTATGAACGTATCTAATGACTTCAGGAGGGAACTGTCAAGGGAGTAATTGAGGTAGGATAGGTTTTATGTAGGAAATGCTTCCATGGCGTTTTCTGAAAAAAGCAAACAACATGGTTATGGACCTACCAGCCTAGTAAAAACAGAAACAACAAAAAGAAGGAATACATTGTTAACTACAAGATCTACATGGTTCTACATTCAACTTTTCTTTCTTAAAAAATAAACCATTATTATGTATTAATTATTTACATTTGTATATTATCCACAGTCTACTAAGATTCCACTAGGACATTCGCACCCTTGATCGAAGATTGTATGGTGCCATGTCTGTACGTTGTGCTGGCGTGGCCACTCTTTTCCCTTTTTGGTCACTTCCTCCACCCTTCGGAAAAGCAGACACTATTGTTGAAGGAATTACATCTGGAGCGCCCTTGAAAGGTTTTAAACGACTTGCATGCACAATGGTAGTTCGGGTGGGCAGTTGCAATTTAACGTTGACTGGTGACGTGATCTCAATAATTTGGTAAGGACCTCTGTAGTTTGTTACAAATTTCTTCGTTTTTCCTCTCGCAATATAAGGAGTTGAAAGCATAACCCACTGACCGATTTTGTAATTTGGATATTTAGCTTGGGTATTACCTAATCTTTCCTGTCGTTCCAAAGCCTTTGTATTAGATTTTTGAACCTTTTTCCATACATCCTTCATCATTCGACTGAAATCTCTTACTGTTTCTCCGACTTTTCCGTTTTTCTGCCTGATTACATCAAAAGGGGACGGCATTTTTCTGCCATAGACCACTTCATAAGGTGACATGCCAGTTGCTTCATGCGTTTTGGCGTTGTATACCGACACGATTATTGGTAAATACGTATCCCAATTAGAATGTTGTTCGTTAATATAATAACTAAGCATCTTGCCAATTGTCCGATGAACTCTTTCTGTGCGCCCGTTGCACTGAGGGTGTAACGGAGTTGTGCGTAATTTACGTATTTTTAGTAAGTGGCATAGCTGTTTCATTAGTTCAGACATAAAATTAGATCCCTGATCTGTGATAATAGCTTCAGGTACGCCAAATTTAAGTATCCAGTTGTTAACTAAAGCTTGGGCAACTGTATTTGCTTGCTGATCTGGGAGACTCACCATAGCTAGATAGCGTGAAAAGTGATCTATAATTGTAAGGACATACTTATTACCAGCAGGTGTTTTATGAAATGGCCCGTAGAGATCCACTCCGCAGATTTGATATGGACATGAAGCCTCGGGGAGCCTCTGTAAGGGTATTTTTGAACGAGAAAGTTCAGCTCGTTGTGCGCACGCAATGCAATTACGAACGTACTGCGCAACATCCTGCTTTCTGCTTTGCCACCAAAATCGCTCTGCTACACGTCTTTCGGTTGTCCGCTGTCCACCGTGTCCTGCAAGGATATGATCATGGGCCTCTGCCATTATTTCTTGTCTAAGGTGTAGGGGAACAACAATTCGCGGTCCAAGTTTTGTTTTACGGCATAATACACCATCTTCAAAGCAAAATTGTTTTTGAGTTGCGTATTTTTTGCATTCTGTATCCTCATCTTGTGCCTTTCTCCAGTCCTCAGTATCTCGGCCTGTTGCTTCCAAAAGTGCTATTTTCCGACTTAGACAATCTGCATTTGTGTGTTTTTTGCCTGGTTTATGGATAACTTCGAAATCCATTTCGGAAAGACATAGGGCCCAACGGGTGAGACGACTAGATGGATCCTTTAATCCAAGCAACCATTTTAAAGCTGCGTGGTCTGTAATGACCTTGAATTTCCTACCATACAAGTAGCATTTAAAGTATTTGATACCATAAATAACACTTAACAATTCTTTCTCCGTTGTGGAATAATTTCTTTCTGCCGTTGTTAGTTGTCTCGAAGCGTAGGCTATGGGGTGTTCCGCGCCATTAATATTCTGACTCAAAACAACTCCTACTGAATGACCACTTGCGTCACAGGATAAAATAAATTCTTTATTATAATCTGGGTAGGCTAATACTGGACTGTGTGTTAAATTATCTTTAAGGGTTTGAAATGCTAATTCACAATCTTCAGACCAATGAAATTTTGCACCCTTTTTTAATAATTGGGTTAAGGGTCGGGCAATTTCAGCAAAATTTTGAACATATTTCCGGTAGTACGATGCGAGACCAATGAAACTTTGTACTTCCTTAACGCGTTGTGGTGTTGGAAAGTCCTTAACTGCCGAAATTAATCGAGAATCTGTTTTAATTCCTTTTTCACTAATGACATGCCCTAGGTATGTAACCTCTGTCAATGCAAAAGTACATTTTTCCATATTTAATGTTAATTTAGCTTTTCTAAGTCTCTGAAAAACATTACGCAGACGCACAGCATGTTCATTAATGTCTTTGGAAAATACAATAATATCGTCTAGATATACACAACATTGCTGAGTTTTGAGTCCTCGCAATACTCCATCGAGTAGTCTTTGAAAAGTTGCTGGCGCATTTTTCAAACCGAAAGGCATTCTTTTAAATTGCCAATGGCCTCCAGGGGTAGAAAATGCTGTTTTATGCCTATCTTCAGGTGCAACTTCCAATTGATGATATCCGCTACGTAGATCGATTGTTGAAAAGTATTTACTGTTACCCAAACTGTCAATGATATCTGTAATGTTTGGAAGAGGATAAACATCTGAGATAGTTTGTTTGTTAAGGTGTCTGTAGTCACAACAAAATCTATATCGTTTCGTACCGTCGGGAGACTTCTTTGGAATAATTACGATATTTGAATTATAAGGAGAATCAGAATATTCTATAATTCCATCTTTTAGATGCTGTTCTATAAATTCATCCAGTACTGGCTGTAAGTGATGCGCAACTCTATAAGGCTTCCTATAAACTGGGGGGCTATTTCCTGTTGGGATCCTATGCTGTGTGATATCTGTTGCTGGCAGTGGACCTTCTGCATTAAATTAATCTTGAAACTCAACTAAAACTGCTTCTATCTTGTCTCTATCATTTCCTTTCAAATGCTCAATCTTCTGGCGTAATGCGGTTTTATAGGCGTCTGGTTTCTGACCATCATTAATATCTGACCAAATGAAATCATCTTCTTCAAAAGTACTGACTGTAGCTACTAACATTCCCTTATGCAACTCTTTGTCCTCCACTCCGAAATTGTCAATATGTACCGGTACTTTTCTTTCTCCCTCAACGTCTTGAACCCGTACAACACTTCTACGTACAAAACAATGTGATACATCTAATTCCTCATTTTCCTCCAAAGGCTCTATTAGACACACTGTATCTGTAGGTACCTCGGGGTCAACGGTCATCCAGAAAAGTTTTCCTGAGCCAGACGGTATCTGATCCCGCGAATCAACCTTCAAGGACGTTGCACGCAGTATAGTTGATTTCGCCTTCCGGTTAGGGAAATCTTGCGGCAGCGGGCCCTTTGCAGCGGTGTCACCTAGCTGAAACACTATTCCGCTAAGTTCTACAGTTTGCTGTCTGAGGTCGATTTTAGCGTGATGTTTATTCAGGAAATCCAGTCCTAGGATCGCGTCGTACCCGTCAGTTACTTTTGTTACCACTTCTACATCTTCCTGAAATTGTACACCGTGAATATAGAAAATCAATGATGTACATCCTAATGACTTCACTGTACCTCCTCCTACTCCACTCAATCTATACCTTGGAGGGTCATATTTCTTTTCTCCAATACATTCATTACTTACTATTGATACGTTTGCGCCTGTATCCACTAGTATCCTTGCCTCTTTATCCTGTATGGTAGCAGATAACCAGCATTCCGCCTTCACATTCGCCTTAATGGCATGAAATTTTATTGGGAACGCCTGGCGGCGGCTCCGGCATTCCCGTTTGAGTTTAACTGATTTCTATTTCCAAACACTTTCTTAGACCTGCATTCCTTGAATGTGTGACCTATTCTTTGACAATTAGTGCATTTAGGTTGTCTGCAATTTTTTGCTATATGGCCCTGTCGATCGCACCTAAAACATCGTACTCCTGCTGAAAATACATTTCGCTTCTCCTTGTATCTGGTGGCAATGTCTATTTCTTCGAAAGCTGTCGCCACAGATACAGCTTCTGCTAAATTTTTAGGAAACTCTGCCCTGACACGACGGGACGTTTCAGGAGGTAACCCACGTAAAAATGTATCCAGAGCTCTATTTTCTGATTCTTGTAAAATAACTTTATTTGCTTCATCACTAGTTGTCAACTGATAGGTGTTAATATTAACTTTTCTAATCCTATCTACAAAACTTTCTAATGACTCGTTTTGCCTCTGAGTGATAGTGTTTAACTGTTCCCTATAAAATCTACAGCTGTTCTGTTTTTGAAAACGTTTAAGCAATCCTTTCTTCAATTCCTCAAATGTTGGAGCATTCCGTAATTCTTCATGGTATAATACGTGTGCTTTAGCCTCTCCTAGCAATCTTAACTTTGTCATTTGTACGAGCTGTTCATCTGACCATGATCCTAACTTTGAAGCTGCTACTAAATCATCAAAAAAGGCTGTTATGTCCTCGCCAGGTTTACCTGAAAAAGGAGTTACTAAGGCTGCTGCTGAGGAATCTAGGGTGGGAGGGATTGAACTGGTTTGCCTAACGTCACTCAACTGTTTAAATAATGCATTATTATCACTTTTAAGCTGTTCTATCTGATTAACTAAGCTCTGAATAGCTTCCTCAGTAGAAACCGCTTGTGGTGCTGACTCTGACTTTGTACGGTTTCGTGTCATCATTTTACAAACTATTAGTTACACAATATTACCACACTGAATTCAAAAGATGTTTAAATATTTTCGACAAACTCTTAAAATTATGAGAGAAAATACACTTCTAAATAAAGAAAATATTACTACTGCTATGTACACCTCTATCCTTTCACACATTAAACAATACTAACTGCGGACCTTTAGTGACTGTCATTCACACCTCATATTGAGCCAAGGGTTTTTTCTCTGACACCAAATGTAACAACTAGAACGGATTCTGATACCAAATGTAACAGTTGTGTTACTAAATGTGACACTTCTGTCACTAAATGTAACTGGGTTTTCTCTTTTGATGCTGTCAATTGTCAGGATGAGCATTCTAAAGCATTCTGTCAGGGTGAAAATATTAAATAATTTAACTTTTCTCTCTTAACAACATGTGGGCAGGGTGGGTTCTTCCTTGGCTCGGGTATGAGGTCGAATGAAACATCATTTTTACATAAGATAACTTTTATTGAAGATTTGTACAACTGTATCTTACGGGATGTTCTGGTTCGGAGAGCGGCAGCTGTGTCGTTTGTGAAGTCTTCTGCAGCGGCAGCGGCGGCGGCGGCGGCGGCGGCGTCTGATTACGCGTAGCGGTGTGTATCTCGTGTCGCCGTCTCGCCCAGCTGACTGGAGACGCGCAGCGCGAGGTGGCCCGTTTAATTATTGCGAGCGAAATCGTGCATCGGAGGATACCTTGGGTGTCGCGTCCCAGTGTTTCTCTTCTCTAAGCGGCCGCGTGTGTTCTGCGTCGGCCAGCGGAGCGGCGCGGCGGGGGAAGGCCAGTGTGGCGGACTCGAACCACGGACTCCCGCTTGCCAGTCTTCGGCTGTCAGGTCTTCATCCCAGCTCACAGGTGACTACTGATGTGAGGCCGTCTCCTTCCCGTCCTCACGAGTCACCCGGGTATGTAAAAACCAGACTTCAAATACCTTTTAACTTCTGTCTTCTGGCGCCGCGGCTGCTGCTTGCTGTTCCATTACAGCGGCGGACTTGGTGCGTCTGTGCATGATGTGGACTCTTCTTGCATGACGGTCTTCAGCACCGAAACTGACTGAAAACTACTTCGTCTTCTTCGTCTCTCCTCTCCGTCTCCGTCTCCGTCCCCGTCTTCGTCTTCATCCGACTTCATCCCCCTGGCCCACTGCGTCTCGCGTATTTATTCACTTCAGTTTACTGGAGGTGAACGACTTCACGGTCATTGCCTCGTCTGTCACGTTGAAAAGCTTCTCGAAGAATCTTCTTAACGTCGGTCGTTGGCTCTTGGAATGTAGGTGAGGGCTTTTGATCCCATGTGACGACTGAGAAACACGTGAGCCGGTCATTGCCTCTTCTGTCACGTTGAATAGCTTCTCGAAGAATCTTCTTTACGTCGGTCATTGGCTCTTGGGATGTAGGCGAGGGCCTTTGCTCACATACGACAACTGAGAAACACGTGAGCCGGTCGGGCGATGCCCTGACGGCTGAATCGACAGCGCCCGCTTATGTGGAAGTTGCTGACTTCATGGTCATTGTCTCTTCTGTTCTGCTGTTTTGCCCGCTGAATGCCAGTATGTAACTCTCTAAACTAAACCAAGTTTTTCATTTATATTCTAATTTCTAGTTCACTTTGATTTCACTAATTTATTTACTTAAGTACCACTCAACAATGTATACATCCTTCTTTCATGATTCTCGAACCAAGTGTTAGCTATGGTTAAGTTGTGCTCTGTGCAAAATTCTACCAGGCGGCTTCCTCTTTCATTCCTTACCCCCAAGCCATACTCACCTACTATGTTTCCTTCTCTCCTTTTTCCTACTATCGAATTCCAGTTACCCATGACTATTACCTTTTCGTCTCCCTTCACTATCTGAATAATTTCTTTTACCTCAACATACATTTCATCAACGTCTTCCTCATATGCAGAGCTAGTCGGCATATAAACTTGTACTACCGTAGTAGGCGTGGGCGTCGTGTCTATCTCAGTCACAATAATGCGTTCACTATGCTGTTTGTAGTAGCTTACCCGAATTCCTATTTTCCTATTCGTTATGAAACCAACTCCTCCATTACCCCTATTTGATTTTGTATTTATAACCCTGTATTCGCCTGACCAAAAGTCTTGTTCCTCCTGCCACCGAACTTCACTAATTCCCACTACACCTAACTTTAATCTATCCATTTCCCTTTTTAAATTTTCTAACCTACCTGCCCGATTGAGGGATATGAAATTCCACGCTGCCATCCGTAGAACGCCAGTTTTCTTCCTCCTCATAACGACGTCCTCTTGAGTAGCCCCGGCCGGAGATCCGAATGGGGGACCATTTTACCTCCGGAATATTTTACCGAAGAGGACGCTGTAGTTTCCCCTCGCTTTCAGCCGTTCGCAGTACCGGCACATCAAGGCCGTTTTGGTTAATGTTACAAGGCCAGATCAGTCAATCATCCAGACTGTTGCCCCTGCAACTACTGAAAAGGCTGCTGCCCCTCTTCAGGAACCACACGTTTGTCTGGCCTCTCAACAGATACCCCTCCGTTGTGGTTGCACCTACGGTACGGCTATCTGTATCTCTGAGGCACGCAAGCCTCCCCACCAAGGGCAAGGTCCATGGTTCAGGGAGGGGGGGGGGGGGGACTAGATGTATATCTACACATATACCCCGCAATCCACCGTAATGCACGTGGCGGAGTGTATCCTGTACTATCACTAGTTATTCCCCTTCCTGTTCCCCTCTAAAATAGAACGAGGGAAAAACGACTGTCTGCTTCCGTACGGGCCCTAATCTCTCTTAACTTATGTTCGTGGTCCTTACGCGATATGCACGTTCCCAGCGGTAGGATCTTTCTACATCAGCTCTAAATATTCTGAATAGTGCTCCTCGAAAAGAATGCCACATTCCCTCCAAGATTTTCCATTTGATTTCTCGAACACCTGCGTCTTGATTGAACTTTCTGGTAACAAATCTAGCAGGCTGTCTCTGAATTTCTTCGATGTCTTCCTTCAATCCGATCTACCGGTGTTCCCAAACACTCTAGCAGTACTCAACAATGGTGTCACTAGTGCCGGGTATGTGGTCTCCTTCACAGATGAACCACATTTTCGTAAAACTCTCCCAATAAACCTAAGTCAGCTATTCGCCTTCCCCACTACAATCCTTACATGATCCTCACATTTCATATCGCTACAGGATTGTTCTTCCTACTCATCTGCAGTGACTTACATTTTTCTACATTTCTGTCATTCATTACACCAATTATGTATTTTGAGTAAGTCATCTTGTATTCGCCTAGAGTCACTCAACGACGACACCATCCGGTACACCACAGCATCATCAGCAAACAGAGGCTGATTGCTGTTCACCACGAAAGTCGTATCGTTCATGTGTATAGAGAATAATAGCGACAGCATCACACTTTCCTGGAGCACTCCTGACGATGCCGTTGTCTCTGATAAACGCTCGCCGTCAAGGACCACATAATGGGTCCTATTATCCAAGAACTCTTCGAGCTACTCACATATCTGGGAAGCTATTCAGTATGCTCGCAAGTTCGTTAACAAACTACAGCGGGACACTGTGTCAAACACTTTTTGTACACTACTGGCCATTAAAATTGCTACACCACGAAGATGACGTGCTACACACGCGAAAATTACCGACAGGAAGAAGATGCTGTGATATGCAAATGATTAGCTTTTCAGAGCATTCACACAAGGTTGGCGCCGGTGGCGACACCTACAACGTGCTGACATGAGGAAAGATTCCAACCGGTTTCTCATACACAAACAGCAGTTGACCGGCGTTGCCTGGTGAAACGTTGTTGTGATGCCACATGTTAGGAGGAGAAATGTGTACCATCACGTTTCCGACTTTGATAAAGGTTGGATTGTAGCCTATCGCGATTGCAGTTTATCGTATCGCGACATTGCAGCTCGCGTTGGTCGAGATCCAATGACTGTTAGCAGATATGGAATCGGTGGGTTCAGGAGGGTAATACGGAACGCCTCGTATCACTAGCAGTCGAGATGACAGGCCTCTTATCCGCATGGCTGTAACGGATCGTGCAGTCACGTCTCCATCCCTGAGTCAACAGATGGGGACGTTTGCAAGACACCAACCATCTGCATGAACAGTTCGACGACGTTTGCAGCAGCATGGACTATTAGCTCGGAGACCATGCGTGTGGTTACCCTTGACGCTGCATCACAGACAGCAGCGTCAGCGATGGTCTACTCAACGATGAACCTGGGTGCACGAATGGCAAAACGTCATTTTTTCGGATGAGTTCAGGTTCTGTTTACAGCATCGTGATGGTAGCATCCGTGTTTGGCGACATCGCGGTGAACGCACATTGGAAGCGTGTATTCGTCATCGCCATATCCGGCGTGATGGTATGGGGTGCCATTGGTTACACGTCTCGGTCACCTCTTGCTCGCATTGACGGCACTTTGAACAGTGGACGCTACATTTCAGATGTATTACGACCCGTGGCTCTACCCTTCATTCGATCCCTGCGAAACCCTACATTTCAGCAGGATAATGCACGACCGCATGTTGCAGGTCCTGTACGAGCCTTTCAGGATACAGAAAATGTTCGACTGCTCCCCTGGCTAGCACATTCTCCAGATCCGTCACCAACTGAAAACGTCTGGTCAATGGTGGCTCGTCACAGTATTCCAGTCACTACTCTTGATGAACTGTGGTATCGTGTTGAAGCTGCATGGGCAGCTGTACCTGTACACGCCATCCAAACTCTGTTTGACTGAATGCCCATGCGTATCAAGGCCGTTATTAGGGTCAGAGGTTGTTGTGCTGGGTACTGATTTTTCAGGATCTATGTACCCAAATTGCGTGAAAATACAATCACATCTCAGTTCTAGTATAATATATTTGTCCAATGAATCCCTGTTTATCATCTGCATTTCTTCTTGGTGTAGCAATTTTAATGGCCAGTAGGGTAAATCTAGGACTATGGAATCTGCGCCCGCATCTCGTGGTCGTGCGGTAGCGTTCTCGCTTCCCACGCCCGGGTTCCCGGGTTCGATTCCCGGCGGGGTCAGGGATTTTGTCTGCCTCGTGATGGCTGGGTGTTGTGTGCTGTCCTTAGGTTAGTTAGGTTTAAGTAGTTCTAAGTTCTAGGGGACTCATGACCAAAGATGTTAAGTCCCATAGTGCTCAGAGCCATTTTATGGAATCTGCCTGTTGCAGGGCAAGCTGAGTTTGGCACGAGCGATATCTTTTAAAATTGTGCTGATATATGGGCAGAAGCTTATTAGTGTCAAGAAACATTGTTGTATTCGAACTGGGAATATGTTCAAGAACTCTGCAGCAGGCCAATGTTTTGGATATTGCTCGGTAATTATGCGCTCAGTACTTTTACCCTCTTATCACAGCACTTTTCACCAGTTACTGGATGAAACTTTCGCGATAAATACACTCTAAGTTAGGGGTCAATGCCGTAGAGTACTCTTTGTGAAACCGTCTTGGGGTTCGTCCGGACCTGGCGACTTTTGCGCCAGAGGCAGCTATTGCTACGTCCTCCGTACGAGAGTTTCTGCGATGTAAAACGACGGTATGTTTATACGAACCTCCGGCTTTCCTTCTGCCCACTTCTATTGCCACATTAGACAGGTTTAATGTCGGTTGACGATATCGGGCAGCTAACTCGCTCTCTTGTTCGTTCATTACCCACTGTGCGTCTAGACGAGATAGCGATACCACAGCAACAAAGGAATTTTGTCCTCTCAGCTGAAACAGGTGCAGATTAATTAAACAGGGATGAGCAATTTTCGTCAAGACCACAGAACTGCACCTGCTACAGCTCAAAGCGTTTGGCGGCAGCACCAGCAGTTTTAAGCACTTGGACGTTAATGTGAGGGAAAATCCACAGTTGGTCCCACTTGTTGAACACGTACAGCGCATACAGCAGTCTTGCAAGTGGTCAGCAGAAGCCTACTCGCCATGAACACCGAGAGGTGTATCTCTGCTATGTTTTTGTTTTGACCTGTAAAGGACATAGTTGCTACAAACCCTTCACGATGATGATAAACAACAGCGTGTAATGTTCTGCGACCTGGAGGTGGATGGTAACAATTTTCTTTCACGTTTAGTATTCAGTGGGGAGGCTACGTTGCATTTAACGGTAAGAGTGATGCGACACACACAATGTGCTAATGTGGGGAGCGGAGAGGCCACATGCCATAGTCAAGCAGGAGAGACGCTGTCCAAGGCTACACGTGTTTTGCGCCGTGTCCCAAGAACAAATTTACGGCCCGTTCTTTTTTTACGGGAAATACAGCTGCAGGGTACATGTACATGGGCATGTTGGATACCTGGAACAACTGCGAGCATATGCCGAAAATTTCTTATTTCAACCGGACGGAGCACCTCCGCTCGGGAGACTGCATGAACCAGAATACCTTAACAAGGAGCTACCTCGACGATGGATCAGTCCTAATGTTCTAATGGAGTGTACGGAAAATGCATTGCAACATTCTTCTTCACTTCCTCCTGATCTGACGCTGTAACATTTTTCCCTTTATTTTATTTTGGCGGGGGTGGGACAGGTGGTGGGCTTGAGAAAGACTCATCTGCTCCAAACAGAGGTGAACTACGGCACCTTACAGCAGTAGTAGTGAATAGGGTAGCTCGAAACGTGTTCACAGAGGTGTAGTAGGAGTATGATTATCGTCTGCGTGCTTTTAGTGCAACCGGTGCAGCCATACTGACATTCATCAAAGGTAAATTAATACATTTATCCTACATGCTACTGTAAAAGCTATGAAGTTTTTGCAGAGACAGTATTGCGTTATATATTATCTTATATTGTTCGTAATATCCCTGAAATTACTGTCTAATATCACATGTATCTATATCATCAGTGAAATATTTATTGAGCGGCTAAATCTTGCTACCCAGTAGGATATAGCGTGTGGAGAGAGAGAGAGAGAGAGGGGGGGGGGGGAGGGAGGGAGGGAGGAGAGGTAGGAAGTAAAAGATTAGCTGTTAAATATTTTACTTACTTACAAAATAAATAAAAAGCAATACTATTAGGAAGAAAGAAAGCGATTTTTAACGTCTATGGCAGAATGAATGAAGTCATCTTTGTCAGACTAACAATGGAACAAAGAAGAGCTGTTGCAAGCATGCTGGAAATTATTCATTTCCAGATATAGTCTGTCGAAAATTTTCGTAATAATTACACTCGCCACATAGCATAATGATCAGTGGATCTATAAACCACTCTTCATCCAAACCTGTGCGGTAGGGGACAACAGGTAAGGATCCACAGGATGATTGAGAATATTTGAAATTGCGTAGATCAGTCGAGCAGCAGCAACCTCTTTTCTAGAGTCCACGTCTTGAAGAAGGCAGTGTAATTTGGCACAGGAATTTTACACATTATGGCGTGAAGAATTTTACCACGTAGTCACAGGTAATATGATAACGAATACCCTGTCGCCTCGTTTACTGCACAATGCCTTGAGCGCTTTAGGAACTAAAAGGAAAGTAAGTCACTATAAAAGCTTTTCTGGTGTCGAAGTCAGCAGCGAATAACAGAGTAGCGTACTGCTATGACAGTGGCCGACTCAATGGACGCTCCGTTAAACGAAAATTCAAACTGAGAACTATTCAAAGAGTAGAAACGCAGTAATTGGGTTTGGTTTTTTATTACTTTTTCCTGTCTTTTTAGAGTTTGCATTGCGTCATAAAATTAAAGTTCTGACCTTTATTTTATAGCAATCACCATGTTTGCGTTCGTTTCCCAACATTATTTTTGATCGTGTTTTGTAACAGTTACATTATGAAAGCAATATGGAATAGTCTGAAATGAATGTGTACGTAGCTTTCTACTTTTTTAATTATTCACGGATGATGGCCTCGTTGAGACTCATATTTGGTGAAAGTAGCACTGCAGTAAGCTTTCAGCGCCATATTGAAACACAGAACTGGCCACGTTGTTAGTAATAATAAGAAAACTGACATTCCGTATTCATCAGCAGTAACTCTCTTTTTAGAGTACGTCACGAAGTAGTTAAAAAAGTAATCAACTAGAGGAACACTTTAACATGTGTGTAATTAGATTGGATTGAGCTTCCACAAAATTACAAAATTACTTTATAAAAAAAGTATACGTGGGTAATATCGATAGATGGAATGTAGACCAATTAAATCAGTCGGTTCTAAGGGAATTATATAATAAAATTAGAAAATAAAAGTAGTAGACAGGTTTTGCTATTTGGACAGAAAAATAGTAGCTGGTAGCGGATAATATAAAATTCAAACTGGCAATCTCAAGAAAACTGTTTCTGAGAAAGAGAAATTTGTTAACATCGAATATCATTTTAAGTGTTAAAAAGTCTTTTCTTTATATGTTAGTCAGGAGTGTAGCATTGTACGAAAGTGAAACGTTGACAATAAACAAGTCAGACAAAAGAAGATAATACAATCTTTTTAAGTCCACCGTTACAGAAGGAGGCTGTAGATTAGTAGGTCAAATAACTGATGAGGAGCTTAAGGGGAGCCGGAGGTGGTCAAATCCAAAAAATTACGATTTTTTTTTGCTACCGAAAATTAATTGGAACATTCCTCTTTAATGTAAACTTTGAATTATTGTTCTACTCACCCCAGAAGTGGAGTTATTACCATTTTCCCCCACGCCTGCAGAGGAAATGGGCGGCCGCTGAATACATCTAACACCCTCTCGTGACTTCTTGGCGAACTGCTTGGGATTTTCTCGGCCTGTTACGCATACAGCGCCTTATGTTACGCATACAGCGAGTGTTCAAGGGTTGGCTACATTGTTTTCTGTGACAAATGAAGCGCTAAGAGCTCGGAATATCGTCTCTTTGCTGTTTACCGTTTCGAATTAGTTCAGTGTTGCGCCTGTTGTTGGTAGTATTATACTTCTTGTGTAAAGCGTTGTTCTGGTTACGATTCCACATTTTAGTAACCGTGTATATAAGAAGAGGAAGAACGTAGGGAAAAGAAAATTAACACTAATACCAAGTTGTGATACTACAATTACTGAAACAGTGCGCTCTTCTGCTAAGCAACACATGGCCGGCCATAGGCCTGTGACATCTTCTAGCAAGAAGCTGACTGGTGGAAGTGACAGATTTCGTGAATATGTTAGTGACAGTGATGATATTAACGAAGTACTGAATATTGGATTATTATCTTCTGTGCTGAAAGAAAGTGTTCTGTGCAAAATGTGTTCAAGTGTGGGAGTGGGACTAGAGATAACAAAGCACTTTGGTTTAGCTTGTGAGATGAAGATAATCTGTGCATGTTGCAAGTATCAAGTGACTTTCTACAATTCACATGCCAGTCACTTTGGTGAAAATGGACGATCTAGAGTGTTTTATGTGAATGTTCGACTTGTGTATGGTCTTCGATCCATTGGAAAAGGGTCTGCTGCTGGTAAACTGTTTTGTGGTATTATGAACTTGCCATCGCCTCCAAGCAAATTTGGGTACTACTGTGAACTGGTAGGATCCTCTGTTGAAGATGTGGCTTTGAAAACCATGAAGGAAGCAGTGGAGGAATCTGTAGAAATGAACGGTGGTTCTAGGTATTTGTAGTGGCATTAGATGGCAAAAGAGGTGTCATAAATCCTTGAATGGGGTTGTAACTTCTGCTTGTGGTGATAGTGCAAAACTGATAGATGATGCAATATTATCAAAACATTGTAGGTGCAAAAATAAAATCAAAGGAGAGCACAGTGGAACCTGTGAGGCAAATTTTAGTGGATCAAGTGGAGCAATGGAAGTGGATGGAGTGAAACAAATTTTTGAACGTTCAGTTCCCAGATACAACGTTAGGTACAAATACTACCTTGGGGATGGTGACTCCAAAGGTTTCAAGACTATAGAGGAACTGTAACCATATGGAAATGAATTTGTAGTTGAAAAGTTGGAATGCATTGGGCATGTGCAAAAGGCTCAAACAAACTTTGGGTTCAAGTAAGCTCAGTGATTGAAAGACAATAGGAGGGAGAGGCAGGCTTACTGATGAGGTGATTGAACGTCTACAGAGATACTATGGGTATGCTATAAGGCAAAATACTAGTAATGTTAGTGACATGCGAAAAGCAGTGTGGGCATTGTTCCTTCATACTGCCTCTTCCAACGAATACCCTCAACACAGCCTGTGCCCAAAAGATTCCTGGTGCAAATATAATGCGAAAAAGGACTATGATCACAAACATGGTTTGCCAGCAGCTGTGATAAATGCAATAAAACCAATTTTTCATGACTTAGCACAGCCAGAATTGTTACACAAATGTGTACACGGAAAGATGCAGAATCCTAATGAGAGCGTAAACAATTTGATTTGGCAAGTGATTCCTAAAAGGGTGTTTGTAAGCATAAAAACACTGCACTTTGGCATTTACGATGCAATAGCAACCTACAATAAAGGGAACAGTGTGAAGTGTGAAGTTCTGAAGGCATTAGGATTTACAGCTGGGGTGAACACTACGAGCACTAAGAAATATTGACAGAGAAAGGATAAGAGGAGCGGAAAGAAGAGAAAGGCATATGAAGTATGATGGAAAAACAGGCCAGAAAAGAAGACAGAAGAGGAAGCTTTTGGAGGATGAAGAAGAAGACCCTGATAATCCATCCTATAGTGCAGGAATGTATTGAGAAACTTTGATAGCCATTTCCCATAAATTAGAATTTTTCGAATATAAGGAACATTTTCTCAAAATCCACTCAAGCTAGAGATATGAAATTTTCATACAGCACTCCTAGTGGTCAAACTTACATTATAACACAGCCATTTGGCAATATGTTCAGTAGTTTCATTTCAGTTTAATTATAAAGCAATTATTTGTAAAAAAATGTGGGTCATTAATAAAAAAATAATTGGAAGGAAACTAGAAAAGATACTCCAAAATCCCTCTGTCATAACTGCAATACTAAACCACTCTATATGTAAAAAAAATTCAAATTTTTCTATTTGGTAGTTTATTCATAAATGTTCCTCAAACTTAGTGATTTTAACATGGGCAGCATAGGCACCTCCGGCTCCCCTTAAACTAAATTGCAGGAAAATAACATTTATGGCACAAACTGACCAAACGAAAGACTCGGTTAATAGAAGGCATCTGGAGGTTCCAAGGAGTCGTCGATTTGATTATGGGCTAAAATTGTTGAGGAAGACCAAGCCGCAAATGGATTAAGCGGGTTGCGCAGAGATAAAACGACAGTAGTTACGTGAAGATGAGGACACTTGCGCACGATGGACTAGCATGGTAAGTGTGACGTGTGGTGTAATTTTTCGTGTGTTGTGTTGTACAAGTCCAGGAAGATCACAATAAAATTAGTTACTTGTTATTAATGTAACATGAGGTTTTATTTAATCAGTGCTTTTCCCAGCTAATGAACGTTATTTTGTTAAACAAATTTACACTTGGGAACGTGTAACAATGTTGTCTGACAAGCAGTGTAAATGTCACTAAGTTCATTTACAAAAGTAATCACTTATAACCATCAAACAAGCTGAATGTATGATACGTAATCTGAACTAAACAAGACTGATGATTTTTAGTAATTTCAGTGCTGTTATTTAAAAGACTCTTCGCTACTTGGAGAACGTTTATCAAAATTAACGCTACTGTTGTTGGAGGTGGCAACACTTTTCTTTAAGCAAAATGAACAGTTTTGTCACACAGTACAACACATACACAACACTAATGTATTTTCCTGTCAACGTATTTCATAAAAGTTGTCACGAAATTGCCAGGCTTCATACATCAGCAGATAAGTATCTGTATCACGTAAGATGGTGTTTGTATTCATAGAAGTTCAATGTATTCACAGTCTAACTGGAATTTATTACCTCCGAGTGGGTTCTCTGTCACCAATACGCAATTATCATCGCAATTATAACCAACAACATTTAAGTCTGTACAGAAAATCAGTTTAAAACTGCCGCTGCAAGATTTCACTAAGATGGCTTTTAACATAAGAGAATAACTTATTGATTCTGCTTCAGTCTGTGTTTTACTCGTCATAAATAATATATATTAAACCTTTTCTCTCCTTCACTATATTCATTAACATTTGAAAATATTTCTCAATGTTACAAGACACATTAATATTCACCACTTAGCAATAAATGTAGATCAATAGCTGTGGTAGCTGAGCAGAAAACTTAATATTTATATAGGACGAGAATTACAATTAAATAGAACTCCAAACAAAGAACATTCGTTTCAATAACACATATAACGCGTAAACTCTGTTTTCAAATATCGATTAGCAACATAGTGCAGTTTTTTACAGGTCTCTGTGTTACGTGACATCAATCACATCCTATGAGTACAACAGTTTGAACAAGAAGAAAGATTTTTCTACAAAATCATAGATAACAGAAGATTAATATTTTCATTATCTTTTTAGGTGGGTATTGCCTAAGATACTGTTTTTTACAACATATTAAATTATGTCGTAAACAATACTTATTATTTTATTAATGATGAAGTCCTTTTTATTAGCATTACGAGAATGGGATCAAAGTTCAGTCACGTTCCACACACAAGGTTGTCGTGAATATTATTTTGAATGGAACATAGGCGTGGATATTACATAAGCTACATCAGATAAATCTTCGGACTGAAGACTGCAGAACATCTCTACATTTTGCGTAAAAATTATACACTCTGTAGAGGATCCCGAAGTAAGTATTTTTAGACGATGATCCAATTTTAGGAAATGAAGCTTTCAGACGATAACACGTCTTCAATGTCGATGCATGTGATACATGTTTCTGCATGGGCGTTGGTGGCGCTGCCTTCAAAAAAACAAAAAAAAAAAAAAGAATGATATGCTGTGAGCACCGTGGACGTTGCATGAGGTCTTTGGTTTGGTTTTGGTGCTAAAGAAGATGTGCAGTATCACTGAGAGCTTAGCCATCTACGCGATATACGGTACGGTATACGGTTAATATAATGAATTTCTCACCGTAAAATTTTTATTCAATATAAATTTAAGTACGATAACGTTGGAAGCTGAAGTAGTGAAACAAAATCTGTGCTGTAGCCGGGACTCGAACACAGGTCTTCTTGCTTACTTGTAGTTTGTGTTTGGGGAGGATATTTGACTTGGGTAGTTCGTGCAGCTATTTGGACAATAATGCTGTGGAGGTGTAATGGTCAGCGTATCTGCCTAGTAAACAAGAAGACCCGCGTCCGAGTCCAGTCCGCAGCACAAATTCTAATACACTTCTTCAGCTTCCAACGTTATCGTAGATAAATTAGAAACTTAAATGTCTCAGGGAAAATTTAATTTAAGATCTAATAAATTTAAGTGATTTGTTTGCTTTTACTTGTTACATGATCGTCGCTGAGATCTGGTGAGCGCTGTCGCCTATACATCGTCTGATCCAAAGTATCCGTTAACCTTATGTAATGAAGAATTGACCACTAGATATGACGAGAAGTGTACCCACCAGTATAGAAGGAGGCGGGGCGTACTGTGTTGTCTGTAGAGAAGCAGAAACAGCAGACTAGGTCGGTCTGGAGGGCATAGTGACTTCGAACCTGGGCTAGTCACTGGATGTTACCTGGTAACAGATTCATCAGAGACATGACAACCATTCGAAAGCTGCCCTAGTCGACCGTTGGTGATGTAACTGCGAAGTGGAAAAACCGCATCTACACCGAGACGAAGCAGGCCTCGTGACAGGCAGATGTTATTGTTGTTGTGGTCTTCAGTCCTGAGACTGCTTTGATGCAGCTCTCTATGCTACTCCATCCTGTGCAAGCTTCTTCATCTCCTAGTACCTACTGCAACCTACATCCTTCTGAATCTGTTTGGTATATTCATTTCTTGGTCTCCCTCTACGATTTTTAACCTCCACGCTGCCATCCAATACTAAATTGGTGATCCCTTGATGCCTCAGAACATGTCCTACCAACCGATCGCTTCTTTTAGGCAAGTTGTGCCACAAACTTCTCTTCTCCCCAATCCTATTCAATACCTCCTCATTAGTTATGTGATCTACCCATCTAATCTTCAGAATTCTTCTGTATTCATCATTCAGGCAGATACCGTCGAGTATTGCGAAGGGCGGTTGTTAAAAACTTGTATGAAATCAACGGAAGATATTACTCGTGGGATCCACTGTGCTATCAGCAATCCAGCCAGCACAATCACTGTTTGCAGGTAGTTACAGTAGGGGGTATTATGGTCGAGCAGCTCCCCACAAGCGACCATTTTTGTACTCAATGCTAAGCGACCCTTGATATGGTGGAAAAAGCGACTCCACTAGACAGTAAATGAGTGCATGTGAGTGACCAGGAGTGATCAATGACCCAATACACTCTGGCAATGTGATGGAATGATTTGAGTTTGGTGAATGCCTGGAGAACAGTACCTGCCGTCATATGCAGAGCCGATATTGCAGTACGAATGAGATGGTGTGGGGATGTTTTTGTGGTTAGGGTGTGGTGCTCTTATCGCACGTACCAAAACGCTAAACGTCGAAGGATAAGAAGACATTTTACAGCATTGTGTATGTGTACAGCATGACAATGCTCCCTGAGCAGTGCGTGGTTCATGTTCTTGCCATCTATTATTTATCATCTTGTTTTTACCGTACGGCCTCCTTGTCATTTTCATTTCAGTTCCTGGTGTCACTGAATTGCTGCCTTGCCTGCCCGTGAGTGGCAGCAGCAGCGCGTATCGATATTAGCCCTGCCGTATTATCTTTGCTGTCGTGGAGAGAGATCGGACCTGGAGCGGTTGGAATTGGAACGCGGCAGAAGTGCAGTCGAGACGTAGCAGCATTCGGGGACGGAGCGCTAGGGAGGCGCGGACAACCAGTACTCGCCGACCGCTCGCGACACAGGATGAACTGTCCGACGGACGGAGATGGCAGCGGGATATACCGTTGGCCGGTTGTTCAGTTGGTCACCTCTTTGGGCGACGTGTTTTTGGTCTTTTGACCGTTTCTGGGCCTCATCACTGGGTCGTCTTACTGGACGTGGCTCGGTTTGTTCTTCTGCGGAGACGTCGTGGCCAATGGGTAAGAGTTACCTCTGCATGACTGGGTCCGAGCCTGTGTGCCCGGATCGCTGTGTCTCCCAGTTCACGTCGGACATCGGGTTGAGTCGGGTTGGAGCTGCAGTGAGCTCCTAGTAGGCAAGACTCACCCGACCGTTGCGGACACACATGATTTGAGTGCTAACGACCGTGGTTGGTTGTTGGTCGGTCGACTGGTCAGACGACGTTTGTTTCGCCACCGAGCCTCCTTCGGATTTTTGTGTGTCTCTGCCCGTGATTCGTTCTAGATCAGGGCCGGCCAAACGCTGCACAGTGTGCAGACGTGCAGAAGTGCTGCACATGTGCGCACGTGTGCGACAGCGACATCTGTTATCAGACATGTGTCCTAAATGAACGGCGGCGGCTCCACTTCCCTGTGGTACAAGCAAGAGCGCAACATATCCAGTATCGTTTACCCCTGGTGACCGTAACCTTAACTGAGAAGTACTGAGAAATGGCAAGTACTGTGACAAAGCAAAGGACGGGACATCTATGTTCTCAGTCGTTTAAAAATGACTGGGAACTGCAATTCTTTTTTGTAGCCGTTGGTGAAAACTCACAGTGTTTGCTGTGCCGCCGAATAATAGGCGGCCAGCGTAAGTTTTCAATTGAAAGACACTACAATACACATCACAAAGACGAGTGTAGTGTACTCAACAGTGAAGAACGGCAAGCAGAATTAAATCTCCTTAAGAAAATGGATGAGACACATCAACTCGATTTTACTGTACGTCAAAGTAACTGATACTTCTTGAACTCTTAGTTTCTTGTGTTATATTTATGTCTGTTTTACTGTACGCAGTACAATGTATTGTTTTCAATTTTCCAGAATGACAACCACACTAAATCTTCACTGCGAGCAAGTTTTAAAATCGCATTAAGAATTGCACAATCTGGGAAACCCTTTTCCGAAGGGGAGTTTGTGAAAGGGTGTCTGGCTGATGCTGCAGAACGTGTGTGTCCCACGAACGTTAACACGTTTCAAGAAATCAGTCTATCCAAACAAACAGTGACAAGACGTATCAGTGCTATGGCCGGCGATCTGCACAGGCAGCTAATAAATAAGTCTAAATACTTTGTTGCTTTCTCTGTTGCACTCGATGAAGCAACAAATCTTACAGATACAGCCCAGGTTGTGATACACATACGAGGTGTCGATAACGCACTTTGTGTAACAGAAGAGCGACATCTGTGCGTAGAAACATGCACTACATGAACGCTGACGGCTGCGGTGTGCACGCTGTGACCCGGAAGTTGCACATGTGCAAGAGCACCGCACGCGTGCAGAATTTCTGGCCGGCCCTGTTCCAGTTGTTGATCAGTGGTTCGTTTCACGAGTGTTCGAGTTTCTAGTGGCAGTGTTTCGTGCAACACTGTGTACCCTGTGTCAGTTTGACTGAGCAATGCTTTAAACGCTGTAATGTTGTGTGCGTACTGCAGTAGTCAGTTGGTCGGTTGCGACAGAGCAACTAGTTAGTGTTATCTTACGTGTTGATGCTGTCCGCCACGGCGTGTAGTTCCACAGCCGTTGCGATCTTCATATATGTCAGTAGTTATTGTGCTTGGCTTATTAACACACCAATATTTGAAGACGAGTGTTACTTGTCTCTTCGCCTTGCTAGCATTTTGGTTGTAGTGTTTTTGGCCTGGTGACCGAAATGCGGTAGTTGGTTGGTTCGCCGGCTGTCTATCGGTTGGTTGTCTTCCGATTTAGAGATTGCTGGTCAGGCGTTAGTGTTACAATTAAAGGACGACCCTTGGATACTTCTGAGCGCCGTTCCGTGTCTGTTACATAGTAACTTCCCTGTTTGAGTTTTCGTTATTTGGTTGATGTGTGACCAGCCGAGTTTTAATATATCCTGTCTTGCTCTTTCAGCATAAGACTGGTATTCCTTATATGGGGCTGTCAGCCGAATTTTACATCAAATCTTTTAAGGCCTTAAGCCGATAGATTATTGTGTTGATGTGTGGCCTTCAGCCGAGTTTTAATATCTCTTAAATTAATGTTCTTGTCTTGCCCTTAAGGCATAAGATTGTGATCCTTTTGTATGGGCCTTCAGCCGAATTTTGCATAAAATGTTTTAAGATAAGGCATTCTGCCATTTGATCGAAACTCTTCTTATTGCTTAATGTGCGACCTCCTGCCAAGTTCCATTAAAATTAAATTGCTAAGGCCTTCAGCCTGTTTAGATTGAAGATCTAGAAATTATTTTTGGCTAAAACGTACAGAAGAACCTTGTATTTCAATTCTTGCTTAGGCCTTGTGTCTTGGATTTTGAGTGTGGCCTACAGCCGATCTAAAGTTAATCAAGGCAGGTCGATTAAAGTTTTGAGTGTTTTTCATCCTTGTTGTAATATTATGTGTTGATAAATAAAGTTTGCTGGCCGGAGTGGCCGTGCGGTTCTAGGCGCTACAGTCTGGAACCGAGCGACCGCTACGGTCGCAGGTTCGAATCCTGCCTCGGGCATGGATGTGTGTCATGTCCTTAGGTTAGTTAGGTTTAAGTAGTTCTAAGTTCTAGGCGACTGATGACCTCAGAAGTTAAGTCGCATAGTGCTCAGAGCCATTTGAATAAAGTTTGTATGTTGAGTGCAACTGACAGGAACTTATTTTGGCCCCTTTCCACAACCTAATCCGCTCTGTCCTGCTAGCCTAAGCATTTCACACCCTCTCACAAAACAGCATGTGTGACACAATGGTTTGTGGACAATGGCATTCCGGAAATGGACTGGTCTACCCAGAGTCCCTACCTGAACACAGTGCAGCACATTTTAGATGAGTTAAATCGTCGACTTCGCTCCAGATCCCTGCATTTCAACGTCACTACCGTCTCAGATATCGGCTTTCGTGCCATCCTTCAACAGATATTCAGACACCTCACTGAACGTGTCCACAGCAGAGTTCAAGCTGTCATAAAAGCAAAGGATGGAGACGCCTCATGTCAATATCTACTTCTGATAAAACAGTGTACTTCGCGCGACACGAACTTTTCGTGTCGAGTGATACAGTATTCAGATGGTCGATGCCAGTCCACCTCAACAAGAAGCCTGAAACTGTATCACGTCTGCTGCGGAAGTTATATCTTGCAATGAAAAATGGATGGGTAATGAACGACCTCACAAATGTAGCCAGGCTGTTCTTCGACACTCGAGAATGAACGTTGTTTCATTGCAGTCAGTTAACTCCTTTGAAAGGGTACTCTCATTTTTTTAAATTAGTCCCCGTGTCAGTCTGTTCGTTGAGTTATCTGATACGGCTCGACTACAATGTATATTTGTGCAAAGGGCAATTAACTGTCTAGCACACTGGTCAATTAGACCACAATTTCAAATGGTATTGATATTCATTAAGAACGCAACGGATAACGCAAGATGGCAACCCACCAATGGAACACCACGTGCAGTTCATGGAACAAATATCTCTTTCTTTTATCATCATTAATTTATTATTTGCTTTCTTACTCTTGCTGTCTTGTCAAAACAATAATTATTCTGGGGGAAAAGTATTCTCTCTATGGGTCAATACTGAATGCGGATAACTGCAGAGAAAGAGGAGTTCTTTCAAAATAGTGCACATTTATTTCTCAAATAGAAAGCAGAAAGGCTTTGCTGACAATAACATTCAAGCCAAACTGAAGATGGGAATAGCCTTCACTAAATTTATTTATATTGGTCTCCTAACAAATGGTTCAAATGGCTCTGAGCACTATGGGACTTAACATCTGAGATCATCAGTCCCCTAGAACTTAGAACTACTTAAACCTAATTAACCCAAGGACATCACACACATCTATGCCCGAGGCAGGATTCGAACCTGCGACCGTAGCAGTCACGCGGTTCCTAACTGAGCGCCTAGAACCGCTCGGTCACCGCGGCCGGCGTCTCCTAACACCTAAGTGACATCCTCACATAAGGTTTGAAAGTAAAATCAGAACTTGGTCTGCCAACCACATTCATCACTATTATAGATACGATATGTCACAAACGCTCGCGTTCGATTAGTGCGACACTTGGCGTACACCTAAAATTATGTGATAACGTGAACAACTCAAGCCAAGTCAGTACCTCTCGGCACCGTTATGAGCAAACAACGACATACTGTTAGACTGACCACAGTTTCTGATACCCCACGTGCAGATGGGCCATATGTAACTCGATAAATTGGTTGGATTCTGTTTGTCATTTAACGTTTAATCGTTCATTAATAATCAGCAATATACAGTAAAGACGGTGCATAATTCTTAGTCAGCAGGGCGCATGACTGGCTCTACAATTATTTTCATTGATATTTATAATTCTCTTTCAGCAGAACCTCCAACGGGAGATATCTGTATCAATCGCACGATTAACACCAAGCAGATATGTGTTCACTAATGGTGGGAACACCTCGTCGCACCTCAATTACCACGAGTCACAACAAACAGCTAAAATACACTACTGGCCATTAAAATTGCTACACCGAGAAGAAATGCAGATGATAAACAGGTATTCATTGGACAAATATATTATACTAGAACTGACATGTGATTACATTTTCACCCAATTTGGGTGCATAGATCCTGAGAAATCTGTACCCAGAACAACCACCTCTGGCCGTAATAACGGCCTTGATACGCCCAAACAGAGCTTGGATGGTGTGTACAGGTACAGCTGCCCATGCAGCTTCAACACGATACCAAAGTTCATCAAGAGTAGTGTCTGGCGTATTGTGACGAGCCACTTGCTCGTCCACCGTTGACTAGACGTTTTCAATTGGTAAGAGATCTGCAGAATGTGCTGGCCAGGGTGATACGCCAGTATGGTGATGACGAATACACGCTTCCAATGTGCGTTCACCGCGATGTCGCCAAACATGGATGCGACCATCATGATGCTGTAAACAGAACCAGCATTCATCCGAAAAAATTACGTTTTCCCATTCAGGGACCCAGGTTCGTCGTTGAGAGCACCATCGCAGGCGCTCCTGTCTGTGATGCAGCGTCAAGGGTAACCACAGCCACGGTCTCCGAGCTGATAGTCCATGCTGCTGCAAACGTTGTCGAACTGTTCCTGGGTCCGCATCTCGTGGTCGTGCGGTAGCGTTCTCGCTTCCCACGCCCGGGTTCCCGGGTTCGATTCCCGGCGGGGTCAGGGATTTTCTCTGCCTCGTGATGACTGGGTGTTGTGTGCTTTCCTTAGGTTAGTTAGGTTTAAGTAGTTCTAAGTTCTAGGGGACTGATGACCATAGATGTTAAGTCCCATAGTGCTCAGAGCCATTTTTCGAACTGTTCCTGCAGGTGGTTGTTGTCTTACAAACGTCCCCATCTGTTGACTCTGGGATCGAGACGTGGCTGCACGATCCGTTACAGCCATACGGATAAGATGCCTGTCATCTCGACTGCTACTGATACGAGGCGTTGGGATCCAGCACGGCGTTCCGTGATACCCTCCTGAACCCACCGATTCCATATTCTGCTAACAGTTATTAGATCTCGACCAACGCGAGCAGCAATGTCGCGATACGATAAACCGCAATCGCGATAGGCTACAATCCGACCTTTATCAAAGTCGGACACGTGATGGTACGCATTTCTCCTCCTTGCACGAGGCATCACAACAACGTTTCACCAGGCAACGCCGGTCAACTGCTGTTTGTGTATGAGAAATCGGTTGGAAACTTTCCTCATGTCAGCACGTTGTAGGTGTCGCCACCGGCGCCAGCCTTGTGTGAATGCTCTGAAAAGCTAATCATTTGCATATCACAGCATCTTCTTCCTGTCTGTTAAATTTCTCGTCTGTAGCACGTCATCTTCATGGTGTAGCAATTTTAATGGCCAGTAGTGTACTTACGTAATATACGTGTAGTTTCACTCATGTCCCTTGCATCTAACTTTTAATGCGAATTAACTTGCTCAGGTAGCTCATTAGGACTATTTAATCTACAGCACGGCAAAACGGCGGTTGCAAGGGGTCTGGGTGGATTCTGATTATAAAGAAATCATCTAAAAGTGATTAAAATTGCGAGACAAAGTTATTAAAGGCTTTATGAATTGAAATGAACAAACTTTATGAGGTATGAAGCATCGCACGATAACATACTTTGGGACTAGTTAATCCAGGACACAGTTAATGGCAGGAATATGTGATTGGAGATCACTCACTAAGAAATCACCGTTAAATGCACCAAATCCCCAGACAAAATTGCTAGAGCCTCACTAACATGCAATTAAACAAACTACTGCCGTACAAACCACCCGGAAGAATAATCTGGACATGGTTAATTAAACTGAAGTACAACGTACGGCGGGAACACATGGTCAGGTCCCATGTAAAAAGAAGTGGCCTTAATTTTCAAAGTAAATGACCGAAAATATACCAATCGAACAACATTATGAGATTTTACACTTGATTCTACACCTAACAGCCATAATGAAAGTGAAATTGGAGCTGAAACTAATGGCCCACACTCGACCTCGATGCTCACACTGAGTCTCCTCTTTACAATTTCACCCACCAAAATAACAACAATTAAACTCATGCTGAAAGACAACATATCAGCATTTTCCATTATTAACCAGCACTTTCTAATGCCTTTACTGTATGCTTATCTGGGGAGCGTTACGGCTCGTACGCATAGTTCGTCACCCACTCCAGCAACTGCAATATGGCGAGACAGTAGAGACAATGGCTCCCCGGTTAAATTCAGTGAAGTATCTAAGTTCTCATGGGCTGTGACCAATCTGACATGGCCTAACGTAGTGATTCCGTTATCTTTGGTGCAAACAGCCTTTTGCTGAATTTGACTGCATACGTTAGGTTTGTACTACTTCAGTCTACTTCCACTATCTGTGGTTAGATCTGAGCTTTCCTGTCTTTGTCTCATTCTCATCTACATTTATTCTAACGCAAACCCGCAGGAATGGAAATGTATGCAAGGAAAAAGGAGTGACATATTAGATCAACACAAATGGAGTCATTTTCACCCATTAGTCGTAGCTTATATATTGACTCATGCTCATAAATTAAGGATAATGATGATACATGGTGAAACAACGCTCTAGGGGCTGTCTGCGGGTTTAAATCACCTCGGGGTATGACCATGCGGTGCATTTGACCTGCGGTTGTCGCACGGTGGCGCTGGCAGCAGTCCACATACGCAGAGGTGTGCTGGTGTATGTCAGAGTACGGTGCAGCGAGTAAGTGTGCAGACTTTTTCAGACTTGCTAGTGGTGACTGTTTGTTGAACATGTCTCAAAGAACACATATTGATGATGTTTTGTGGGGTAGAATGCTAGGGCGACTGGAGGCTGTTGAAACACAGCAGGTCGTAGCATGGGCCCTCTGTGTGCCACAAAGTGTGATCTCAAGATTATGGCAACGATTCCAGTAGACAGGAAACGTGTCCAGGCGCTACAGTACGGGACGTCCACAGTGTACAACACCACAAGAAGACAGATATCTCACCATGAGTGCCCGCAGACGGCCACGGAGTACTGCAGGTAGCCTTGCTCGAGACCTTACCATAGCCAGTGGAACAATTGTCTCCAGACACACAGTCTACAGACGACTGAACAGACACGGTTTATTCGCCCGGAGACCTGTAAGTTGCATTCCACTGACCCCTGGTCGCAGGAGAGCCCGTAAAGCCTGGTGCCAAGAACATTGGTCATTGGAACGGTGGTACCAGGTTATGTTCACGGACGAGTTCAGGTATAGTCTGAACAGTGATTCTCGCTGGGTTTTCATCTGGCGTGAACCAGGAACCAAATACCAACCCCTTAATGTCCTCGAAAGGGGCCTGTATGCGGTAGTGGTTTGATGGTGTTGGGTGGGATTGTGACTGGTGCACGTACACCCCTGCATGTCTTTTACAGAGGAACTGTAACAGGTCAGGTGTATCGGGACGTAATTTTGCACCAGTATGTCCGCTTTTTCAGGGGTGCAGTTGGACCCACCTTCCTCCTGATGGTTGATAATGCACGGCCCCACCGAGTTGCCATCGTGGAGGAGTACCTTGAAACAGAAGAAATCAGGCGAATGGAATAGCATGCCTGTTTCCAGACCTAGACTCCATCGACCACGCCTGGGATGCTATCGGTCGACGTATCGCTGCGCGTCTTCAAACCCCTACGACACTTCAGGAGCTCCGACAGGCACTGGTGCAAGAATGGGAGGCTATACCCCGGCAGCTGCTCGACCACCTGTTCCAGAGTATGCCAACCCGTTGTGCGGCCTGTGTACGTGTGCATGGTGATCATATCCCATACTGATGTCGGGGTACATGCGCATGCGCAGGAAACAGTGGCGTTTTGTAGCACATGTGATTCGGGGCGGTTTTCTCAACTTATCACCAACACCGTGGACTTACAGATCTGTGTCGAGTGAGTTACCTATGTGCCTATGCTATTAGCGCCAGTTTTGTGTAGTGCCACGTTGTGTGGCGCCACATTCTGCAATTATCCTTAATTTATGAAGATGTGCGTATAACAAGAATATTATTATTCAGCTACCATTAACGAAATTATATTCGGATCACGTGGAAATAGTAAACAGAGCGGAACTATCTGTTCCGCTTCCCCTCTTATAGTGTGGCATGCCGTCGTATATCATTAGCGGAAATAAATCAAGGTAATGGGCTTTATGAAAAATAGATGATATTCATTGAAAGACGCGTAATACCTTATATACCCAAGAAGAAGATTATTTCAGTTGTGCTTATTGTGGAAGTTAAATCAACTGAATGGATGCAAATGAAGAACTTATTTAATTTTGATAAACGTTAGAAGTGTATCTTTGGTTTCTTTCTGCCTCGATGCCTTTTATTTCAAAATTAATATTTTGATGTTCCAAGGATCGGAAGAGATCTAAGCTGTATGCTGATGAAAATTTCACTTTCAGATTACCTGGAAAGTACCCTATGGTATATTAATATTGTGAAACATAAATTTCAGGTGTAACTACTTACACAAAGAAATAAAAAGGAAAACGATTCGCCTATCCAATTCAGTGCCTGTTTAGGCATCATCGCTGGTTGTTTATAACTGAATTTTGCAATTTCTGAAAATGACCACAGAATATATTTTCTTTATATTTCCCATATTATATTTCAAATGAGGCGGATCTTCAAATATTCACTAAATTCACGATATACAGAGAAATTGTATCCAGGATCATACGAAGACGTGGTAGTATCAGGACAGGCACGTGATCGGGTCATTAAAAACTTTGCTCATAAAGGCATGATAAACGAAGTATACTCATTTTGCCACACAGTGTATGAAAACCCTGCAGAAACTGAAGAGCAACTGGTCGGTCTATTTCTAACTGTCGGTCTCATTGTACGACAGATAAGGGGGTGCGCCAAAATTTTACGTGTCACTGCAAGGCATTCTCTGAGACAGCTGGTCACAACATTCAGCAGCTGCCATAAGCCTAAGTTGCTGTAAGAAAGATGTAAGCTGTTTATGTCAATACAAAACTAAATACTGTTTTCAAATCACTTAGCTCAGAATCATCAATAAGCTGTGTAATCTCAATTCTAAAGGTTTGAGACGCTCTACATCGTGGACGACTCAGGTACTTCGACGCAAAACTACATCAGTTTCTTGGTAACATAAGCTGTTAATTTAGTTTTCTCACATTACACAGGAAATATTGGTAACTTTGCAATAGTCATGAATTTAAGGCATCAGATGCATAGGCTGTAAGGCTTACAGTTGCCAAAATCTAGTGCAATATCCTGCAAGTGTTTTCCTCATTCTTCTCATTTACATTCATAAGGCTCCATTGTTCTTGTTTTTTTTAAACGTGTTTGTCTTCTTTCTTTGTGTTGTTCTGCGTTGTGCGCATATGATATGCCACATACTTGACACAGCCGTTCATTGAACGTATGACAATTATGCTGCCTTTTTGAAATTTTGCTTAATTGTGCGTCATTGTCAGAATGAATTAGACTAAAAGTCGACTGAAGCACCAATCTTGCTGACATCAGCATCAGCCCTATCTTATTACCAAGGTTATTTGGGGAATCTGACAATGCTCAACAAGCCATCAAGCGTGATACATTTCACTGACGTCAGCAACAGCTCTCCCTTAACTCCGTGGTCGCTCCGCGCATTGTACATCAAAAGTCAATTGTGTGCAGTGCAATTTTCCAACTGTTGTATTGTAGAGAAACTGTGATTGGGTGACAAGATTTATTTAATATGTAAAATACATAATGCTGACGTAAGAGTCAAATACGATAAAGAATCTGATTTGCATAAAATACCAAAAATGTCGTCAGCTATGTTTGCATTACTGACCTCAAAGCATTCGTGTAAGGACTGGCTCACCAGTCACATTGAACATTCCATGTGAAGCTGTGTATCATTCGCCATGGCATGTTGGGAAAAGTAGATAATATATCCCTCTACAAATGATTAAAAACAAAATTTGCTTATAAAATATAAATAAAGAATAAAGATTACCTTAAATACTATCCCAAAAACTCTGAAAAACGCAAAATAAAATTAACAGTTGTTTTAAATACCAGTTGTTCTTGTCACCAACAGATGGCTGCACTTTTGGAAACAAGTATACCCCACTCTTTTTACCATGAGTTTCTTACTGCAAACATCAGATGGCTGCACTGTAGAAAATATACATAGTTTGTTTGTTTTACCACGAGTTTCTTACTATCACCCATACATGGCTGCCTCTAGAAAATGACCATTACATTGGTAAAGACGATAACTGTTCATCCTCTGTACAACACTTGATTTAAGATGCAACAGAAGTGTAAATGATTTCCACATCTACAATGTTTCTCAAATGCCACAATTTTCTTTCCGATCATTCTCCACATCAATGTCGATTGTCAGTTGTCACAATATTCTAAATTGCCCGCAAAAATATGTTTCCAATGTAAAGAAACTGCAAGTGTCAAAATGTTAATTTCCTTGTGTATATATACAGACCAAATTAGTGTCCAAAATTATAAACCATGTACTCCAATACTGGTTGGCATTTTAGAAGGTAAACCTATGAAATCAATTTCATAAAACTGAATATATCAGGATTATTGATAAACAAAAATATGTGTTAGCTAAAATACTATGCTAAGTGGGTAAGCAAGCAAGCAAATTGGCTGAAAGTAATTAGGCTTACTCTTAACGTACAGTAAGTCATAATACACCCTCAAATTAAATATTTATACATCTAAACAGTTCTGAAGAACCATTTTAGGAGGAAAAAAGACAATGCATCATGCTATTTACTAGAATAGTGTAATTGATGATACTCAATGGCAGTTACTGCTATTATTACAAATTACATATGCCTAATGGAGGCTATATAGAGTAACAACTTTTGACGAAGTTTGCAACCAGAATTATGGTGCCAAGGCTCTGTAAAAGCTTCATATTCAAAAATGTTTGCAAAATACATAAGCAACACAAAAGTGTGATGCTTACATCGATTATCTGGGACTGAGATGACGTTAAGTGCAAGAAAAAATGCTGTAATGCTGAAATCCATTACTTTACCTCATCTATGATGTCATGATATTCTGACAAGTAACATAAAATGTAATGTTTATGCCACATCAGTATCAAAATTGTAATGTGTGTATTCAATCTGTGCAAAAAGTGCGATGTTTATATGGATTATCACAGTGTGTTTACATCAAAGTTATTTTCCACGCATATCTTGTCACGACTGCGAACTCTAAAGTATGTGTCAGGGGGAAGGGGAGTCTGAAGAAATTGTATCACTAGAAAAATATAACACATAACCAATACTGCAAAAAATAATTATTCATCTACTTGAGGCAAAGTAAAGAAGAAAATTGTAATGTGTACATTGCAACAGTATGTAAATATGTGAATTGTATGCAGTCTGATAATGTGTGTTTTTTCATCATCAAACTTCCCTTCGTTCATCACCAGGGGGACCGAAGATGATGCACCGCAGGAAAATATACAACCTATGACAAGTATTACAATCAAACTACTGCTACGTTTCAGGAAACTAAGGCTTGCAAAAATATAACATTGAAAGGTGGCTACACTGAGTCACAGCGCCAGAGATTGCGCCAAAGATTATTATTCCGCCGCCTCCACTGGTGCAGTAGCAGTTGAGAGGATGTCGAGGGCAGTAGTAGTTCAGAGGATATCGAGAGCAGTAGTAGTCCAGAGGATGTCGAGTGCTGTTGTTGCTCTGTTGGGCGAGAGAGTAGATGCTGTTCGGTTGGTGTAATGTATAGATGGAAGATGTTGCAATGATCACAGTGTATTTTTCGTCAATATATATTGAGGTAAAAAAAAGTATTACAGATTTCTTTAATGACAATGCCTCTTGGTCACAGGTTCAGTCAACAAAGCATCTGGCTCGTGTTCATGTATTAGACTTGTAATTCTCATGTGTATGTACAATTATAGTATTTATGGTTTTTCAATTAGTTCATCATAAATGGTGTTTAAAATATCTTGTCGTATTGAGGAAGAACCGAGCCAGATACATGTACGTTGAGTCACACTACCACACACAGAACAGTTACACTTGTGCTTTGTTGTTTCGTAGTTTTTATAGTTGCAGGGGACTTAATTAATCAATTGTGTGAATGGAAATTTCTTGTCATCCTTTATTTTTATTTTATGCAGTCAGATTGCGTGCTAATACTAGTCAGGGCCAACCGGTTACGAGACCTCGTAACCGGACACACAGCTACTAAAATTATTGCATTTATCCTTTCTTTTTAATCAACCCCCTATGCAACACGTAACCAACTACATTAAGAGCTAATTAAAGTAACACCACACACACACACACACACACACACACACAGATCCATAGCACAGTTGTCAGATAAGGGAAGGAAGGAATGAGGTGTTTCATTTCAGGAGGTAATAAGGTGCTTTATTACGGTATATCACTGAAACTGCAGAACGACATGAACTGTTTATAAACACACATACGAGAGAGATGATCCTAGTTGGCTGCAGTGAGAAATGTGACATTTCTCAAAAGTCGATGTCTCGGAAATAAAATTACTTACTTACCGTGAGACATCTAACAGTTTTTAAGCGTAATTAAACTCCAAAAATTATCTGCTTCAGCATCTAAATTGTGTGTATTACTTATTAAAATGCTTGCTTGTCCCAATATATGCAATAGCTCTACGAAAATTCTAGCAAAATAAAGGTACATTATATGTAATACTTCTTATACGTTGTAGGTATATGAAGCTTCAAATTAAATATTGTCACATCTAAAACGTGTTTATAATTCATTAAAACGCGTCATTTTCTAAATTCGCAAGACATCTATGAAACTTCGAGCAAAAATAAAATTGTATTATGCGTGAGATTTTCCACATCTTGTAAGCACAATTAGACATAATTCCCAACAGCCAACGCAAATGTTCTCTGTAATTGCACAATTTCATAACCACACGTTTTAAAGACGTGTTATTTTCTGTCGCGTCCAGATTTTTTCTGGTAAGTTCCTAATTTATATGTCAATATAGTGATTCGACGTGTTGTGCAGCCATCCGTGAACGCCATTTCAGGCGGTGTTTTCCAACAGGATAACGCTCGCCCACATACCGCTGTTATAATCCAACATCTGTATTCAATGGAGCAGATATGAGAAATTATCAGGCGGCAACTCCAGCGTTATTCACAAACAGCATTAACTGTCCCTGTATTGACTAACCTACTGCAAAAAGCATGGAACTCCATCCCACAAACACTCATCTGGACCCAGTACAACAATATACGTTTATATTTGCGTACTTGCTTTCACCATTCTGCCGGTTACACGGGTTATTAATGTACCAGCACTTTACGTTTCCGATGGCTTATCTCACGCTTACATTAATCTGTGATCATGCACTGTTAATAAATATATTACCTGCACAAGTATTTTACCGAAATTTCACTACTGTGCATTAACTATTTTTTGATGTTACGGTTTTTATTTTCTGTCTGTGTATTTCATTGCATCAGCCAAGGTCTACATGCGATATCGTACACTCATCGGTCTGAAAACATACAATATCACAGTTAATCTCACCGAAGCAAACAAACTGCATGGGTGCTATGGAATTTACGATTTAAATGCGTATTTAAAACGATTAGTAAAGAGATTTGAGTTTTGTGCAACTATTAATATGTTTAAGACAGACGTAAAAAGAATAGAAGATACAGTGCACTTGAGCCACAAATGTTCAACAGGATTGCTACTAGGTTTCTAAAGGGGCCAAGTGCTGGAGCATAATTCTGATAAAATTTACAAGCTGAATCAACAAGTGGATATACTGTCAGCCAGTGTGATTCATGTTGAGTGTAATATCACGACAGATTCGTACTTTAATAACAGACTACTCTATACTACATACACATTTTCTTTTTCTACAGTAGGCCCAGTTTATAAAATTGCAGACGTTCGCAGCAATCCAGTATACCTCTTAGTGTCTGTTGAGACATTAGACGATCTAGAGCTGAATATCATAGGAGAGAACGCCAATGTAATGGATATTAGCGGTAAGGAAATTATAGTATGTCTTCACTGAAACAGCATTATGGGTATAAAGTGTAAATACTACATACGGAGCCATCAGAGGTCCGCTTTGTAGCTTAAGCAGAAGGTTTCCAAATACATACGTAATGTCTGAAGGGATACCGCAATCACTCGTTATACAATGTTACTTATAATCCGCCTTGATTGCAAAAATGTTTATTCACATGACCGGTTTCAGTTCCTCTAGAACCATCTTCAGATCTGAAATTGCAAAGATACTAATTTACTATTTCACAAATGCAAACCTATTTCCTCCTATCCGATCAACATCAAATGTACCAGAACGTACCTGCAATTTCGGTTACGGGAGTAACCCGTCCACACACAACAACCTTCTCATGCTGCGTCACATTAAATTGATTAGCAGATTGCACGTCATTTATATTAATTATAAATCTCTTACCGACAGGTGGCGTCTGGTACATTTGTTACATTACATATGTAGATAATGTATTAAGTAGATTTTTCTAATTTGATTTTATTTCTAAAAATAATTAGTTAAGATCTGTAGTTGTCAGGGTTAAAATCTGTACTTGTCAAAATTAAAATACGCAATAAAATTATCGTTTCTGTACGATGGAAAACAAAGGGCGCCTTCTGTATCCTCGGCGGTGGTGTAAACTGCGTCCGTGGTTCCTGCTTTTTCGGTGTTGTGCCGCGAGCCGTTCGGTCGTCTGATGTCCATCGCCGTGGGTACGAAAGCCGAGCAGGAGGAATCCGCCAACGACGCTAGCCACTGCACGCATCTTCCAGCAGTTTCACCGTGCACCATCTCTCATCCTTCGGCTGGACTTCTATACGCAAAAGTGATCATTTCAGTGAGTCGTCATAAACACTAAAACAGGTATTACGATTGAACTCGCTTTGCTCGTTGAGGATTAAATCCGGGTCTTTCTTTTTGTCGGTGTATATTTCAATTTATTTTAAAATGTTAAGAAACCGTCCCTTCTGAGCTCTATGTAGGATGTGTAAGTTTTGTTCAATGTTCGTGACTGAGTGCTTTAAGGCAGCCATATGCGCCCCAAACGCTGTTTTGTTTTGAGAGTAGGTGTGCTCCCTGAACTTAGTTTCAAGGTTCCTACCAGTCTGCCCTATGTATTGTTTACAGCAGTCATCACATTTGATCTTAGACACACCTGAATCCTGAAATTCATTCCCACTATTACATATTTTGTGCAGGAGCATCAATTTTAGCGTGTTATTTGTTCGGAATCCTATTTTAGCGTCGGATTTACGAAAGCATCTTTCAATCTTATCTATAGTTCCTCCACTGTAAGTGAGAGCCACGTATTTTTTCTTGTTGTCCCTCTCATCTGCGACTTGACTTCCTTCTATTTGTTTCATTTGCCCCTTCTTTATCTTATTATAAATATTCATCACCTCCTTACACGTATATCCGTTCGCTACGGCCACTTGTTTTAAAATAGTTCTTTTTCTACTTCCTGTTGGTTTAGTGGCAATCTTAGTAGCCTGTATACCATCGAAGTAAAATATGCCCATTTGTATCGCGGTGGGTGACAACAGCGCTCATTAATAACTAAATCTGTACACGTAGGTTTTCTGAATATGCTGAATTCATATTTCCCATCTTTTTTATTAATGCTAAATCTAAGTGATCTATACGGTTGTCTTCGTCAAATTCCACAGTGTATCTAATTTTAGGGTGTTGGGAGCTCATTTTTTATGCTACATTTTCGATATCATTTTTATCTCCTTTGTATAACAAAATAGAGTCGTCTACAAATCTCCTGTAGGATACAAGTTTCTCAGCGATATCAGGACAGAAGCCATTGTTTGAAGCTATATCCTTAAAAATATTCTTTTTTTTCAGAACTTCTATTGCGTCAAGAGGTAACTTCTGTAATCTACACACGAGGCTAGGAAAAAGAGCCGTTTTGTATTTACCAAAGTCCACAGAGCTCGCCGGGATAACGGCATCAGAAGTCGTCGGCTTCCTAAATATGGCGAAGTTGTGGTCACCACTCTTATTTATCTATGTGACGTCCAAGAAATTAATTCTATTGCCTGTTTGTTGTTCACATGTCAACACAGTTTTCTGTTGTAAGTCATTCAACTGCGTAGGATTCTCTCAAGTCCATTACCTACTAGTTACCAGTGGCAGAAAGCATTAACATTGCGGAAAATAACCTCTGAACGTGCAAAGTACTATGTCTTGCAGAAATAGATGAGTTCATACGTTTATTAGATTTGATTCTATCGTACAATAATTTTTGTTTTAATGGTGGGATGTACGAACAACAGGATGGGTTTGTCATGGGGTGCTGCCAGTCCGGTACTTTGACAAATATTTTCACTAACCATTTTGAAAACTTGGAATTTACTCAGCATCCAGAATTGAATGACATGATTAAGTATTACTACTGATAAGTTGATACGCCATTTTACTGGATAACAGTGTAGATAACGGACTTTAGAGAATTCTACACAGTTTACTAGAATATTGCGTTAGCCTGTGAACAACAAATAGGCAATAGAATTAATTTCTTGGACATTACATTTATAAATAAGAATGGTGACCACAGTTTCGCCATATTCAGGAAGCCTACGAGTTCTGATGCCCTTATCCCGACGAGCTCCGGTAATTACAATACGGCTGTTCTTCATAGACTCGTGAAAGCCTTCATTGTATGATAAGCAGGGATGGCTAGAGGACAAACGTAAGGATGTGGAGGCTTATCTCACTAGGGGTAAGAGAGATACTTCCTACACGAAAATTAAAGAGACCTTTGGAGAAAAGAGAGCCACTTGTATGAATATCAAGAGCTCAGATGGAAACTCAGTTCTAAGCAAAGAAGGGAAAGCAGAAAGGTGGAAGGAGTATATAGAAGGTCTATACAAGGGCGATGTACTTGAGGACAAAATTATGGAAATGGAAGAGGATGTAGATGAAGTGGGAGATACGATACTGCGTGAATAATTTGACAGAGCAATGACACACGTGAGTCGAAAAAAGGCCCCGGGAGTAGACAACATTCCATTAGAACTACTGACGGCCTTGGGAAAGCCAGTCCTGACAAAACTCTACCATCTGGTGAGCAAGATGAATGAGACAGGCGAAATACACTCAGACTTCAAGAAGAATATAATAATTCCGATCCCAAAGAAAGCAGGTGCTGACAGATGTGAAATTACCGAACTATCAGTTTAATAAGCCACGGATGCAAAATACTAATGCGAATTCTTTACAGACGAATGGAAAAACTGGTAGAAGCCGACCTCGCGGGAAGATCCGTTTGGATTCCGGAGAGATGTTGGAACACGTGAGGCAATACTGACCCTACAACTTATCTTAGAAGTTAGATTAAGGAAAGGCAAACCTACGTTTCTAGCATTTGTAAACTTAGAGAAAGCTTTTGACAATGTTGACTGGAATACTCTCTTTCAAATTCTAAAGGCGGCAGGGGTAAAATACAGTGAGCGAAAGGCTATTTACAATTTGTACAGAAACCAGATGGCAGTTATAAGAGTTAAGGGGCATGAAAAGTTCAAATGGCTCTGAGCACTATGGGACTTAACTTCTAAGGTCATCAGTCCCCTAGAACTTAGAACTACTTAAACCTAACTAACCTAAGGACATCACTCACATCCATGCCCGAGGCAGGATTCGAACCTGCGACCGTAGCGGCCGCGCGGTTCCAGACTGTAGCGCCTTTAACCGCTTGGCCACCACGGCCGGCAGGGCATGAAAGGGAAGCAGTGGTTGGGAAGGGAGTGAGACACGGTAGTAGTCTCCCACGATGTTATTCAATCTGTATATTGAGCGATCTGTAAAGGAAGCAAAAGAAAAATTCGGAGTAGGTATTAAAATTCATGGAGAAGATATAAAAACTTTGAGGTTCGCCGATGACATTGTAATTCTGTCAGGGACAGCAAAGGACTTGGAAGAGCAGTTTAACGAAATGGACAGTGTCTTGAAAGGAGGATATAAGATGAACATCAACAAAAGCAAAACGAGGATAATGGAATGTAGTCGAAATTAGTCGGGTGTTGCTGAGGGAATTAGATTAGGAAATGAGACACTTGAAATAGTAAAGGAGTTTTGCTATTTGGGGAGCAAAATAACTGATGATGGTCGAAGTAGAGAGAATATAAAATGTAGACTGGCAATGGCAAGGAAAACGTTTCTGAAGAAGTGAAATTTGTTAACATCGAGTATATATGTAAGTATCAAGAACTCGTTTCTAAAGGTATTTTTATTGAGTGTAGCCATGTATGGAAGTGAAACATGGACAATAAATAGTTTGGACGAGAAGAGAATAGAAGTTTTCGAAATGTGGTGCTACAGAACAATGCTGAAGATTAGATGGGTAGATCACATAACTAATGAGGAGGTATTGAATAGGATTGGGGAGAAGAGAAGTTTGTGGCACAACTTGCCTAAAAGAAGCGATCGGTTGGTAGGACATGTTCTGAGGCATCAAGGGATCACAAATTTAGCATTGGAGGGCAGTGCGGAGGGTAAAAATCGTAGAGGGAGACTAAGAGATGAATACACTAAGCAGATTCAGAAGGATGTAGGTTGCAGTAAGTACTGGGAGATGAAGAAGCTGGCACAGGATGGAGCAGCATGGAGAGCTGCATCAAAACAACAACATTTTAAACTTGTGGTTAAATATTAACGGTGGATGTTACTAATCTTGACAACAATGTTTTACGTTCAGTAGATTTCTTTGAATTAGTAGGAACTTTGGTGACATGCTTCATTGTTCCTTTGGAGATATTGGATCCGAGGTCTCTTATATACAAAAGTTACACATTTTCTAAGCTGGTCACGTGTACCTTGAGGATGTGACTGGATTGCTATAAAGTAATATCAGGAACACACACACACACACACACACACACACACACATATATATATATATATATATATATATATATATATATATATATATATATATATATTATTGGTGTTTTGCCCTTAAAGAGCGCATTTGGACTAAACTACATGGCCAGTTCCTTTTGCTGCCTTCCTTGCTGCCCAAACTTCCCTCATTCGCTCGCTGTGTTTCTGTTTCCGGTCCTCTGTCCATGCTTCTTGTCGGCTTTGTGTCTTCGGCTTCATCTTGATTGCCTTTTTGGTTGCCCATATTTCTTTCATCTTCTGGCTGTGATCTTGCTTGCGTTCTTCGGTCCATTTTATGCCTGTTCGTTTGTCGCACTGTATCTCATGTAGTTTACTTTTCTTAATGATGTTTCTGAACTTTATTCTGTCGTTTATTGTGTCTGCTGTTATGTTGAGCTGGTTCAGGTCGTTTTCTACCTCTGCCACCCATTTGTTGTTTCTAGTGGTTACCCAGTCAAAGATCTGTTTGGTCAGCCTGTGTGATGGCATTCTGTATAGGTGTCCATAGAATTGTAGTCTGCGTTTTCTAATCTTTTCTGTGATTGTCTCTGTATGTTTGTACAGTTCCTTTGTAGGTTTCTTGATCCATATTCCATTGTTGTTAGTTGCGCCAAATATTTTCCTAAGTATTTTCCGTTCTACTTTTTCTAATTGTCTGATACGTGTATGCCCTAGGATTAGTGTGGTCTCTGCTGCATATAGTGCCTCGGGGAGCACCACCGTGTCGTAATGGCGTAATTTGGCTTTTTGTGAGATAGACTTCTTGTTGTAATGATTCCACACTACTTTGTATGCCTTGTCCAGTTTAGTCTTTCTTTCTTCGTTTGAGTCTCTGTTATGTCCACTCATTTGTAGTGTTTCACCGAGGTATTTGAAGTTTGCCGTTTTGTAAATCGTGCCATACTTTGTGTTCAGAGATGAGAGTTTCTTTGTGCTCATAAACTGTGTCTTTTCGTAAGAGATCTGTAGTCCAGTTTGGGCAGCGATTTCGTGCAGTTTTTCAATAGCGTCTTTTGTTTCCTTTATACCTTTCGTGACAATCGCCAAATCGTCTGCAAAAGCCAGGCATTTAATCTGTAGGTTTCCTAAGGTTATCCCCTGTTGTGATGTTTCCCATTCTTTTATGACCTTATCTAACACCAGATTGAAAAGGAGAGGTGAGAGGCCATCGCCTTGTCGGACACCTGTGCGAATTTCAAAGGGCTCTGATAGTTCCCCACAGAACTTTACTTTGGAGGTCGTGTTGGTTAAAGTTTGCTCTATGATAGCCCGAGTTTTGTTGTCTACTTTGTATTCTGCTAGAATTTTGAAGAGAGTTTTCCGGTCGATAGAGTCGTACGCCTTTTTGAAGTCAACAAAGGTAATGATCAGGTTCTGTTTGTGTTGTAAAATCATTTTCAGGTTCCAAATTTGTTCCGCACAAGACCGCCCTTTACGGAAGCCTGCTTGGTATTCCCCAATCAAGTGGTCGGTTTGGCATTCTAGTCTGTTCAGTAAAGCCTTAGAGAGGATCTTGTATGTGACCGGTAATAGGGATATTCCTCTGTAATTGTTCGGGTTAGTCTTGTCACCTTTTTTGTGTAGTGGGTGTATCAGGGCAGTTTTCCAGTCGTCAGGAATTTTCATGGTCTTCCGGATGTCTTCCAAGATCCTGTGGATGTCTTTGGTGAGTTCTGGGTCTTGTAACTTCCAGATTTCCGCGATGATGCCATCTTCTCCTGGTGCTCTACGATTCTTGAGTGACTTTATTATTCCTTTAACTTCTTCTAGAGTTGGAGGTTCACTATCTGGATTGTATGTGCTCGTTTCTGTCATTATTTCTTCCATGGGGGGGTCCGTGTTGAGCAGTTTTTCAAAGTACTTTGCCAGAATGTCACAATTGTTTTTGGTATTGGTTTCTAGGGTTCCATCCGGTCTTCTGAAGCACAAGTTGGGTGGTTGATATCCAGTCATATTTTCTCTGAACGTTCTGTAGAAGTTTCTTGTATTGTTCTTCATGAAGTCCGATTCGATCTCTGTCAGTCGCCGTTTGTCATACTGTCGTTTTTCACTGCGAATGATTTTGCTTGATTGCTTCTGTGTTTTCAAGAAGTTCATCCAATTCTCTTGGGATTTATGGCAACTAAATTTTTTCCATGCACTGATTCGTTGGTCAATAGCTTGGTCACATGTGTGGTTCCACCAACGGTGTTTCCGTGTTCGTGGTGCTTGTGCTAGTTTCATGGCCTCTCGGATTCTTCGTGAAAGTTGTGTCCAGTCTGTCATTTTCTCCATTTTAATTTTGTGTAATATTTGTGCCTGGTTTAAAGTAACGTATTCTGGATCTGGTCGAACAATTTTGTTCTTCTGGAGCTTTTTCTTGGGCAAAAGACGAATCCTGATCTGTAGTAGGTGGTGGTCTGAGTCGAAGTAGCCTTTACGGGTGTCTATGTTCAAAATTTCTTTTTGTGAGTCTTTCTGCACTATTACGTGGTCGATTTGTAGTTCTTGCTTTCCGCTGGGGAATTTCCATGTGGTAAGTTTTCGTGTTGGTTTCTTGAATTTTGTTGACATAATGGCGAGGTCGTGGCTTTTGCAAAAGTCTATCAGATGTTTTCCGTTTTTGTTGGTGTCCTTGTGTGGAGTATGTTTTCCTGTGATATGTCTGTATATCTTTTCTTTTCCGAGTTTGGCGTTGAAGTCTCCCAGTATTATTTTGACTCTATGTGCAGGAATTTTTCTGATAGTTTCTTCCATTGTCGTCCAGAAGTCATCAATTTCGTCCGGATTTTTCCTGTTGTAGTCATTAGTCGGTGCATGTGCGTTGATTATTGTGTAGGATTTATTGGCTGATTTCACTGTGATGGTGCTGATTCTTTCGTTTGGTGACGAAAAGTCGATTATGCTGTCCGTGATGGACCTGTGTACTGCAAATCCTGTGCCAAAAAGCCTTAGGTTTTTCAGTTGTCTCGATGGTTTTCCTTTGTATATTCTGAAATTCTCCGTGTTGAAATGGTCTTCGTCTGTGAATCGTGTTTCTTGCAGTGCACATATTTTGATTTGAAATTTTTCGAGAGTGTCTGTCAGTTGTTTCATCTTTCCTGTCTTCATCAGTGTGTTCACGTTGAGTGTGCCGATGTAGTGTTTGCGTTTGGTCTTGAGGGAGTTTGAGAAGCTCCGATTCTTCTCATGATGTCCGTGAGCCCCCGGAATCCGATGCTCACGACGATCCCAGTCTATTGACTGGGGCCCGGGGTAGTGAGATTTTTCTCGTTGTACCATCATGATGTTTAGTAGTTGGATGTATGGCATGCTGCCGACTACAACCTGACTTTCCAGATCAGGAGGTTGGTTGAGGCCGCCACTGACATGTGGAGCAGACGCCTTTTGTAGCCGCCCACTGTGGGAACAGACGCTACTAGTAGTTTTGGTCCGCCCCGAGTATTTCATTTCCTCGGTACCACCTATATCTAGGAGGCATTCCCCTATCCGCCACCTGGGGAGGCGCTCGGTTGCGGGTCTACTAACCGCCCCGATATATATATATATATATATATATATATATATATATATATATATATATATATATATATATATATATATATATATCGGCGAGAGAGATATGTGTCTTCATTCGCTTTGCTGGTATCACATTTTGTGCGTGTGGGTTACGCTCAGGTCCGTTACGTCATTGGTGTATGTTTCCATTGGATTTAAGTAAATCTTAATATGGTGTATGTTTCCATTGGATTTAAGTAAATTGCAATATAAGTTAGATGCTGAATTTTGTTTTGTGCGGATAGCTGTACTATCTTTTTAATATGTAGTTTTATCATTTGATTTATCCTTATTTTAGTGATAAACTATGATTCATGTTATCTGTTCTATCATACTGTTCTATCGTGTTATGTGTATTTCCATACGCAGGGGGATGAAGATGACACAATTTGGTGTCGAAAGTAGTAGCATTTGTTAAAAAGAATAAACGGCGTTAGGTTCAAATACAGCAGTTGGTTTCGTTATTATTATTCAAGTATTCCAGTTCTAAAAGGAGTCACGATTGCCTAGAGGTTAATAATTTTGAGGTTTAAATTGCAGTCTCAGCTTGTTCTAAGATTTAGGGAGCATCTCCTGTAACTGCGATCATAACTGTAAGCCATTCAAAAAGCTCCTAAACAGAAGACAAATTTCTACAGTTACCCCTCAATGAGAAATGAATTTCAATGATCGTTGGCGATAGAATTTAGAGATTTTGCTACAATAGCCATCTTGTCACTTTCCGATCTCATACATGCCGTATTTACTCATATTTGGGAAATGAGCAACTGTGCGCCGTACAGTAGCATAGTTATTCTCCTCGAAAAATCATTGTATATAACCACACTATACGTTCAAGAGTAAATAGAGAAAGTAGAGGGGATCACGAGGGAAAGAGAACTTCGAAGCTGACGATGTTGAGAGAAATTTTGAAATGATATTTTAGTGAGTCTCGAGATACAACTGCTTGAAGACGATTAGTGAAAAAAATACGAGCTTATTGAGTATGGGACCAGATTTACGACTGTATCCATGATTTCCTTGCAGAAGGAACCCAATATTTCTGTCTTAAATGAACAAAATCAGCACATGTCAGGGTGATTTCCAGTGTATCACAAAGAGATGTGATAGGACCGCTATTGTTTACAATGTATATATATGATATAGTACAAAGCACTGAATGTTCTTTAAGACTATTTCCGGATGATGCGATTGTCTGTAACAGTGTAACAACGCCTTAAGACAGTATCGATTAGCAGAATGACCTGTAGAAGATTGATGAATGGTGCAGGCGATGTCAGTTGACCCTAAATGTAAAGATATGTAACATCCTGTTCATACATGCGAAAAGAAAGTCAGTACTGTACAACTAAACTACTAATTAGAAGCTGCTGGAAACAGTTGTTGTTGTTCTTGTGGTCTTCAGTCCTGAGACTGGTTTGATGCAGCTCTCCATGCTACTCTATCCTGTGCAAGCTTGTTCATCTCCCAGTACCTACTGCAACCTACATCCTTCTGAATCTGTTTAGTGTATTCATCTCTTGGTCTCCCTCTACGATTTTTACCCTCCACGCTGCCCTAAATTGGTGATCCCTTGATGCCTCAGAACATGTCCTACCAACCGATCCTTTCTTCTAGTCAAGTTGTGCCACAAGCTTCTCTTCTCCCCAGTCCTATTCAATACCTCCTCATTAGTTATGTGATCTACCCATCTAATCTTCAGCTTTGTTCTGTAGCACCACATTTCGAAAACTTCTATTCTCTTCTCGTCCAAACTAGTTATCATTCATGTTTCACATTCATACATGGCTACGCTCCATACAAATACTTTCAGAAACGACTTCCTGACACTTAAATCTATACTCGATGTTAACAAATTTCTCTTCTTCAGAAACGATTTCCTTGCCATTGCCAGTCTACATTTTATATCCTCTCTACTTCGACCATCATCAGTTATTTTGCTTCCCAAATAGCAAACCTCCTTTACTACTTCAAGTGTCTCATTTCCTAATTTAATTCCCTCAGCATCACCCGACTTAATTCGACTACATTCCATTATCCTCGTTTTGCTTTTGTTGATGTTCATCTTATATCCTCCTTTCAAGACACTGTCCTTCCCGTACAACTGTTCTTCCTAATCCTTTGCTGTCTCTGACATAATTACAATGTAATCGGCGAACCTCAAAGTTTTTATTTCTTCTCCATGGATTTTAATACCTACTCCGAATTTTTCTTTTGCTTCCTTTACAGATTGCTCAATATACAGATTGAATAACATCGTGGGAGGCTACAACCGTGTCTCACTCCCTTCCCAACCACTGCTGCCCTTTCATGCCTCTTAACGCTTATAACTGCCATCTGGTTTCTGTACAAATTGTAAATAGCCTTTCGCTCCCTGTATTTTACCCCTGCCACCTTTAGAATTTGAAAGAGAGTATTCCAGTCAACATTGTCAAAAGCTTTCTCTAAGCCTACAAATGCTAGAAACTTAGGTTTGCCTTTCCTTAATCTAACTTCTAAGATAAGTCGTAGGGTCAGTATTGCCTCACGTGTTCCAATATTTCTAAGAAATCCAATCTGATCCTCCCCGAGGTTGGCTTCTACCAGTTTTTCCATTCGTCTGTAAAGAGTTCGCGTTAGTATTTTGCATCCGTGACTTATTAAACTGATAGTTCGGTAATTTTCACATCTGTCAACACCTGCTTTCTTTGGGATTGGAATTATTATATTCTTCTTGAAGTCTGAGGGTATTTCGCTTGTCTCATGTATCTTGCTCACCAGATGGTAGAGTTTTGTCGGGACTGGCTCTCCCAAGGCCGTCAGTAGTTCTAATGGAATGTTGTCTACTCCCGGGGCCTTGTTACGACTCAGGTCTTTCAGTGCTCATTCAAACTCTTCACGCAGTATCTCCCATTTCATCTTCATCTACATCCTCTTCCATTTCCTAATATTGTCCTCAAGTACTGAAACGTCCCCTTAGAACATTTATACAGGTCTGTGCTTAAACTGACGCACAATGTTTTTTAGCGCAACGCAATCTGACTTTCAAAATTCCCTACAAAAGAATAGCCCTGACTAACATTAAACTATACCTTTCACAAATCACTAAATCACTTACCTCACAATAATCTTCGTTTCTCCCACTACTGCAATACAGCAAGCGCCACTACTGCCAGCTAAATAAAAGATTCAAACTATGGAAGGCACTAACTATTGATAGGGATAGTTATCAAATGAAAGATATTAATAGAGAACAAACAATGTATTTACCTTGATATCATCATATATAAATATAGCAGTTCATGACAAATTTCAAAACTCCGCCATCTCTCTCCCCACATCCACCACTGCTGGCGGCTCACCTCCAACTGAGCAACGCTACGCGCTGTTCACAGCCAGCTGCCTAACACTACAATGGCGAGTATTACAACAATGCAAAGCAGCCACAGACTGCACACAGCACAGCCAGTGATTTTCATACAGAGGTGGCGTTACCAATAAAAAAACCTAAACAGCCTACTTACAGTACATTGCCCTTGTATAGACCCCCTATATACTCCTTCCACCTTTCTGCTTTCCCTTGTTTGCTTATAACTGGATTTCCATCTGAGCTCTTGATATGCATACAAGTGGTTCTCCTTTCTCCAAAGGTCTCTTTAATTTTCCTGTAGGCCGTATCTATCTTACCCCTTGTGAGGTAAGCCTCCACATCCCTGCTTAGCCGGTTTGCACTTCCTGCCGATCTCATTTTTGAGACGTTTGTATTCCTTTTTGCCTGCTTCGTTTACTGCATTTTTATATTTTCTCCTTTCATCAATTAAATTCAATATTTCTTCTGTTACCCAAGGATTTCTACTACCCCTCGTCTTTTTACCTACCTGATCCTCTGCTGCCTTCCCTACTTCATCCCTCAGAGCTACCCATTCTTCTTCTACTGTATTTCTTTCCCCCATTCCTGTCAATTGTTCGCATATGCTCTCCCTGAAACTCTGTACAACGTCTGGTTCTTTCAGTTTAGCCAGGTCCGATCTCCTTAAATTCCCACCTTTTTGCAGTTTCTTCAGTTTTAATCTACAGTTCATAACCAATAGATTGTGGTCAGAGTCCACATCTGCCCCTGGAAACAGTATCTACCGTAAAATATCCATAGCACGCTTATGTGGAATGACTTCATAAAACAAACACAGGAAAAGCACATGCCAGACAGATTCATGGGAAGAATCTTAATGAAGCATGACTCGTTCACGAAAGAGATGGCTTATGAGGCGTTTGTTCGACCGTTTAATATGGAATACTTACCGTGCAGGACTGATAGAAGAGATAGAAACATCAGACGAATAGAGGTGCGTTTCATCACGGGATCGTTTAGCCGGCGAAAGTGCGTTACGGAGATGCTCAACGAACTTGAAAGGCAGGCGATACAAGAGAGGCGCTGTGCGTCACGGAGAGATTTACTGCTGAAATTTCGAGAAAGCACTTCCCGGGAAGAGCCGAACAGCATATCACTTTTTCCCACGTACATTCATGTTCAGAAAAACAGAACACTTTGAACAACTGGAGATACGACGTTCATATTCGCGGGACATCTTCATTAGTATGTTCTGCAGGAACGATTAGCATTTTAGTCACTTCGGTTCAGCCTGTGCCCTGTCGTCTAGCAGGTACAGGGTCCACTATGGGCCCTGATAACTTGTTACGTGGGTGATGACGTACACGCGTATTAAGTGCGAGTGACATCCTGTGGTATAGTTCAAATCAAATGGTTCAAATGGCTCTGAGCACTATGGGACTTAACATCTGAGGTCATCAGTCCCCTAGAACTTAGAATTACTTAAACCTAACTAACCTAAGGACATCACACACATCCATGCCCGAGGCAGGATTCGAACCTGCGACCGTAGCGGTCGTGCGGTTCCAGACTGAAGTGCCTAGAACCGCTCGGCCACTCCGGCCGTCTGTGGTATAGCCGTCAGTCCTCCATTCACCTGGTTTCAAAGATCATGTGTATTCGTTGGCACAGAGTCTAGTGCTGCACCTGTTATTTCACCATATCCCACACATTTTCGATTGGCAATAAGTTTGGTGATCTGGCGGTCCAGGGCAAGAGGCTGACACCCTGTGACACTACGAACGCGCGTGTTCATGGGGCAACATGTGGCCGCGGATTGTCTTGCTGAAAAATGGCTTCTGAGGCGTTGTGCAGAAAGAGTATGGCTATGGGTCCCAAAAGATGTCATTTAGGTCACACAGATCACAGTGCCCCGACACGCACCAGCTTTAATTTGTTGTTTTAACCAATTGCTCCCCAATCCATAAGGCTTCGAGATGGCCCTGTATGTCTTGTTTGAATTCAGGCACTGTGATGCCACTCCCCTCTCTGCGGCGAACCAAATTGACGCCATCATTTTCAAACAAACATAACCGGTCTTCGTCCGAAAACACTGTTTGATGCCATTCCTGTCCTCAGTGACGTAATTCGCTACACCACCGCCATCTAGCATGTTTTTGCACATTCGTCAAAGGCAGGCAGAGAAGTAGACCACTCGTAAGTAACGCGTGCCGTAATAAACGGAGACGTACAGTCACCCCTGATAATGTACGATGTGTTCCACTGTTCCACTGTTGCATCAGAGCCGAGGAGGACCCATATCTGTCTTGCAATACCGTACGGATGAGGTGTCGATCCTCTCGGAGGATGGTGCGACCTGACCCATCTCATCGTGTTCCACTACCTTCCGTGAACCATTGTGCACACACCCATTGCACTGCTGGAACGCCTCGTCCCACACGAGTAGCAGTTTCCCAGATGGATGCATCACATGCTGTCATGCCAATAATGCACACTCTTTTATTTGACGGTACGGTTCACGCATGCGTCTGCGAGACATCCTGCACGTCTAATCAAATCACACTGATCCATTACCTCCTGTTTACAGCGACAACAAGAGCCGCAGGCACATTTTACCAGTGGGTGGTGTTGCGCCGTGGTAACGATGTTGACCATGAACCCGCGGGCCGACACGGTTCAAATACTAATGTTTCTGCAAAACATACTAATTCACATGTCCTGCGAATATCCTGTCTCTAGCAGTTGAAGGTGTTCTTTTTTTTGTTTTTTTTTTTTAACATGACTGTATATCCCGCGTAATGACAAAGAAGAGCAAATTCGAGAAGTTAGTGCCAGTACAGAGCCTTACCGACAATCATTCTTCCCTCTCGCCATTCGCGAATGGAACAGGGTAGGGGGTATCAGTTAGTGGTACCAGAAGTACCTTCGCCATACACCATTAGGTGCCTTGGGGACTATGGTGTAGATGCAGGTCCGCAGCTCGTGGTCGTGCGGTAGCGTCTTCGCTTCCCCCGCCCGGGTTCCCGGGTTCGATTCCCGGCGGGATCAGGGATTTTCTCTGCCTCGTGATGACTGGGTGTTGTGTGATGTCCTTAGGTTAGTTAGGTTTAAGTAGTTCTAATTTCTAGGGGACTGATGACCATAGGTGTTATGTACCATAGTGCTCAGAGCCATTTGAACCATTTTTTTTTGTAGATGCAGTTGTGGAGCCAAACATTTACTATGTGCCCTACAGTCCAGAAACTATGAGACCCGTGAATCCAATTTTTGAATCAGTGAGGCACAGATCAAAGTGATTCTGTGTGGTAATAAAAGCAAGCTAAGAGATGCTGCAGATGTGGTATATGCTGATGAACAGACATGGCATTGTATTCAAAATTAAATAAAGGATAATCTGTTGCTATTATTGATGAGTTTCGTCGATTGAAGAGCGTTTTCTCCTGACTTTCAGTAAACTGTATGAGACTAGCTCAGTTTCTAGCTCACACACATCTTATGAATGTGCAGCTGAATAGAATATGCATGACGTAGAGATACAAGAGCGCAAATGATAATAATGTGTCAGTGTTCAACAAAAAAATTACGACTGTCGTTATTTCCACATGTTTCCAGCCCTTATTCGTCGTCAGCAGATCCATCATCGACAAGTAGGCGATGGAGTCAAACAATAAGAATTTTGTCCTTGTATAAATGTTAATCGCTGATCATCCAATATTTTTCGCAAACGAAGCTGCTTTCCCTCATCGTGGCATTAACAATATAGATATCCTACATCGTTGAAGCGCCAAAACTCTACACACCATTTCAGAAAGTCAATTCAGTATGTGGTGTTACCGAACAGCTCTGGGAAATGAGCTGCTGCAGGTATTGCAGAAGAATTGTTGTCCTTCAAGAATAGTTACACATTTTGAGAATGACTACGACTCCCAAACTCTAACCGTCACACAGCACAGTTAATGAGTCCAACATTGTGTGGCCGATGGGTCGCTACATAGATCACTTTTGTTTCTCACCAAGTTTGCCGGGGATCACCCCAATACATTTTTATCGCTCGGACGCCGAGGACGACAGAGAAAAAAATAAACGCTGGAGATGAATCAGTTGCTCGGAGCGTGTTATCCTATACAAAACAACCACAACTCGGGTAGCTGCTAGTAATACTGCATTTCAAAGAGAGCAGAATAAATGAAATCTGTTGCACGAATTTTTAAAATTTAAACTGTTTTGAATTATTCACGAATTTCCACGAGCTTTTGCATCAATAATTTACTTCAATAAATTATTTGTGTGCTTGTTGTTTACTTTTTTAAGGCTTATATTTTGCAAATCGTGAAAACAACTGCGATTTGTTACCTACTGAAAGATGGAGCTCTTATTTTTCTCAACTCTTAACGTCGAGGTTATCGAAATCAGTTCCACTTAAACTCTTCGCTACTCATCTTGATGAACTCCGTATTTGACAAACAAGGAAAATATGTGAAATCGTACGCAGTTGTGATAATTAATGACACAGAAATGCAGTGCAAAAGAGACAGAACTATCGTGCGGGAAGCCCGCCCGGCTAGCCGCGCAGTCTAACGAGCTGCTTCCCGAGCGGGAAGGCGTGGCGGCCCCCGGCACGAATACGTCCGGCGGCTTATCATCGAGGTCCGGTGTGCCGGCCAGCCTGTGCATGGTTTTCAAGGCGGTTTTCCATCTACCTCGGCGGGTGCGGGCTGGTTCCCCTTACTCCGATCCAGTTACACTGTGCCGGCGATTTCTACACAAACACCGTTTCCAAGTACGCGTACAGCATAATTATTCTACCACGGAAACATTTGGGGTTACACTCGTCTGGTATGAGGTATTCCTTGGGGGATCCACTGAGGGTCGAAGCGCACAAAAACCCTGGATTCGGTGTGGGAGGGCGGTGGGGTGGGTGGACTGCTGTGGCCTGTTGTGGGGTTGTGAATCACTGAGGGCTTCGGCGGAACGAAGCCTCTGCGTCGTTTCTAGGTCCCCCGCTTTAATACATACATACAGGCATACATCGTGCAGGAACAATTTTTGGTAAGGACTGATAGAGAAGAATGGCTATTCGAGTTGTACAAAGGCCCAAAACAGAGATGGTTGAGGCATTTACGTAAACAAAATCTGTCACGTGTTCACAGTTTGTGTTTCTCGCAAACGAATATGAAACTGCTCTGCTAAGACGTGACAGAGTACCTGTTAGTATGAAAACCAAACACTTATTAAAGACATAATCGTTGAAAGCCTTAAAATAGGCTACAAAACGGTCAAAGTCAACTGTAAAACATTTAAGGTGTAAATAAAAACCAGTATTACAGTTTAATAATAGTCGTAAAATACCATTTAAGAAGTGCGAAAACGTTGGGAAATAATACAAAAATGTAATTACATATCGTACTACTACTTTGTATTTATCCTTTACTCTGTATTTATCTCCTTAAAAGAGCCCACCAGAATTCTTAATTATTTTACTGTGACTCATACATTACAGTATTTCCTCGAGTTGTGGACTATTAGAGCTACAGAATCGTAGGAGGAGGGTGTTCCAACGGACAGAGGGAGTTTGTGCTGCACACACATCGCGTAATGTGGTGCTTACAGAAGTTCGGTTATGTAAGCAAGAACTCGCTACATAAGACCTCAATCGGCAAAAAAGAAAAGGAACCGTTATAGGATCACTTTGTTGTCTGTCTATGTCTGTCTGGCCGACTTTCAAGAACACTCCTTCAGAGCAATGGATCGAGGGATCTAATTTAAATTTACTTCACATACTAACGTCTACGATCCCTTAACGATGTAAAAAGTTAAGCCTCTAAATCAATGTAATCAAACGATACGGCAGTTTATTTGTCACTTATTTCGATGCTCGTAAACTCACCCATCAGAAGCTATGGGGTACCTCCCGTTAACCTAGAATCACGAAATTTGGAAAGAAGTGAACGAAAAACTCCGGAAATTGTTAATTTGTAATTACATCACATAAAAATATTTTTTCTTCCATTCATTGCCCGTCTGTCTCTCCGTTTGTGAAGACCCTTTTTTCTCATTAACAGGTGGTGGTATTGAGCTGAAATGCATCTCAAATACTGAAGTCTACAATCCCTTGACGGTGTAATAAATTTAAGCTTGTAAGTCAACGCAGTCAAAAGTTACGGCCTTCTGTTAGCATCTCCTTTTCTCAGGAGCGGGTAGGGGTATCAAGCTGAGATACACTGACGGGAAAAAAAATCACAACATAAAAATATAAGAGTGAGGAGTAAATAAATTTCTGGAATACATTTTTCTAGGTAAGTTATTTAAGTGATTACCATTGCAAGATCACAGACTAATGCAAGCGTAAGCTAACTCACTGCAAATGGAAAATGGTGGTACATTAATGACGCGTGTAACCGCCAGGATGTTGGATGCAAGCAAGCAAACGTGCATGCATTAGGTCGTACAGGTGCCGGATGTCAGTTTGTGGGATAGAGTTCCATGCCTGTTGCATTTGGTCCATCAATACAGGGACGGTTAATGCTGTTTGAGAATGATGCGGGAGTTGTCGTCCGATGATGTATGTGCTCGAGTGGGGACAGATCTGGTGATCGAGCAGGTCAAGGCGACATGTCGACACTCTGTAGAACATACGTAGGCGAGCGTTATCCTATTGGAAAACACTCCTGGAATACTGTTCATCAATGGCAGCACAACAGATCTAACCATCAGACTGACGTACAAAATTTGCAATCAGGGTGGGTGTGATAACGACGCGGGTGCTCCTGCTATCAGACGAAATCACTCTCCGGACCATAGCCTCACGCCCGCAGGTTCAGTGTGTCTAGCTGCAAACAGGTTGGCTGCCGGCCCCCAGCTGGTCTCCTAACCAACTCGGTGACATGACTGGTACCAAGGCAGACGTTGCTTTCATCAGAAGACACAACAGACCTCCACCCTGCCCTACATTGAGCTCTCGCTTGACACCACTTAAATCGCGAATGGCGGTAGTATTGGGTCAGTGGAATTTACGCTATAGGGCGACTCGGAGCTGTCCTTGAAGTAACCGATTTGTAACAGTTCCTTGGGTCACAGTGCTACCAACTGCTGATCAAATTCGTGCTGCAGACACAGCAGATGCGCCAGAGTCATATACCGAACACGATGGCCTCCCCTCTCGGTAGAGTCATGTGGCCGTCCGGAATCTGGTCTCCCTTGCTACCGTATTTTCCCGCAATCACCACTGCCAGTAATCATGTACAATGGCTACATTCCGGACAAGTCTTCCTGAAGTATCGCAGAAGGAACATTCCGCTTCTCGTAGCCTTATTACACAACCCCTCTCAAATTCAGTGAGGTGTCGATAATCGCGTCTTTGTCTCCTAACTAACATAAACTCAAATGAAACTAACGCTTACGATCTTTACTGTGTGTATTTGAAGCAAACCTGCTTTGCATCTTCATAGTGGCTCTACCAACGTCACTCTTACGCGACTGGCTCAAAATTTCAGTACACATCATCTTTCAGACGTAGAAACATGCCAACCAACTATTGTTTACGTCGCACAACTCTTTGTCTCCTAACTAACATAAACTCAAATGAAACTAACGCTTACGATCTTTACTGTGTGTATTTGAAGCAAACCTGCTTTGCATCCTCATAGTGGCTCTACCAACGTCACTCCTACGCGACTGGCTCGAAATTTCAGTACACATCATGTTTCAGTCGTAGAAACATGCCAACCAACTTTTGTTTACGTCGCACAACTCTTCCTTGCTGCTGTGATTTACTTTTCCGATAGTCAAATACTATAATCAACTCTCCAGTGACGGTTTAAATAATTAAAGCTTCTAAGTCAATGCAGTCAAAAGTTACGGCCACATACGACTAATATTTTGATACTCGCAGACTTACTCATCAAAACCTATAGATGAACTATCCATAACAATGCATGGTGCAAAGTAAGCCTCTGAATATTCTATTCTGTTCTTAATTGTGTTGCGGTGCTACGTATCATGCGTATTGTTCGAAGTTCCCCCTTCGCTGAATCAAGTTGCATCCGTATGCCGCTCGAGAGCGTATCAAACCGCGGTGTCTAATGGATATATGTCGGTGCGTGAGAAACAGCGTGCTGTAATCGACTTCCACGAATTCGAATACTGCGTACACACATGGAGCACCGTCACCATTACAATGACAGTGTTATAACACACAAGAGCGCTGTGACATCTGCAACAATCCAATGCCTTGGCTTCATTGTTATGTATCATCTTCTACAGAATGACGACTTGGCCCCATCCGATTGTCATCTCGTTCCAGAACTTCAATAACCCCTTCGAGGACTTTACTTTGATAGTGATGAAGCGGCGGAAGTAGAGGTGAGGCTGTGATTCCGTCAACAAAGTCATACACTCGACAGTGACGGTACCAACAAAGTGGTCTCTCGTTAGAAGAAACGTGTTCGTCGCTAGGGTGACCACATCGAGAAATAAATATGTAGACATGAAGAAAAATACACATATATAATGTTATTAATGTTTCATTTAAAAATCTTTAAAGAGTTTTCACATATAAAATTCGAAGGCATTACTTTTCAGCACGCTCCTGTATGTGTTGAGCTTGGTGGTCTAGTAGTAAAACTCGTGGCTGGAAAGCGAAAGGATGAGGGTCTGAATCTCGGTCGTACTACAATTTTTTCCGTCTTCGCTCTGACATTTCGTTCACCTCTAAACGGTGTGTGTAATCGCAGGGAACATCACCTGATTCGGATTCTCCGGTGGATAAATGGAGTAGGTTAGGGAATTGCAAGTCGCCGAAATGACATCCAATAGAAAGACTTGCGCTAGGCCGTTGAACCACATGAATCATTATTGTTATCTGCATACATAACTGAGTTTGTGTGGAACCCTCAGAGCGCGAGACATACCTGCACTTGTTCAGTTTTCTTTACAGAATATGTCGGGAAAAGTCTATGACTTATTGGTCGTAATTGTTGCTTTACTACAATGCCTTAAACTTTGTAGTTTTTGGTATAGAAATAAAGAGGATAGGGTCATCCGAGAGTACACGAAGAAACATTGTACACTACAATGTTGTGTAGTAGATTTTGTTACGCACCAAGTCACTCAGTCAGCAGTTAGTCATGTTCCAGCAGAGATCTGCATATCGTCTTAACATTTTCCATTTTCGAGTTAATTACGTTCGTTGATAACAGGAGTGTATTTATGTTAAGATGATTGTGTTTATTTACTATAAACTATCCGTATCCCCTTTTCTACATTTGTTAATCGTAACTACATGCAGTTGCATCAGAAACTGTATATTATCAGTTTAGAGCAGAATTGTTCTTAATGTCGCGGAGAAGAAAGAGGTATAGGAAGACTGTATTAAAAAACTCTTTACAAATGATAGACCATATGTTGAGATTTCCAGGAAAGCTACTCTGACAGGGTCTCCAATTACAAAAGAAGAAACTGTGAAACAAGTACGAAACTCAAAAACCAATAAACCACCAGTACCTGATACAAGTCCGGTGGAACGCATCGAATTTCTTCATGATGAAGATATCAGCGTCTTACACAAACTTTTGAAAAACATTTTGCCGTACAAGTCATTACCCTGCCCAATAGCTGTTATCAGTTTTCATTTACTTGCCAAAAAATGAGAATGTATGAAGATATGAAGACCATATATTCATTTAGTGTTATGTGCCGTTCCGGGAAAATATTTCTGAAAGTAATCCATAAAAGGTTATACCAAACAAGTGAGAAATTCGTTAGTGAAACAATGTTTGGGTTTCGACAATTTTTAGGTACAAGAGTAGTAGTACTTGCACTTCAAGTTCTAGCACAGAATTGCTATGATCAGTATAATAACGTAGGCCTTTGTTTTATTGACAATGAAAAAGTGCTTGATAGAGTGGTCTACAACATCATAACTTATGGAAATTCTCAAAATTATGCATACAGTTCAGAACGACATCCGCTGTGTAGAGAATACTCGAATCAGACAGTGCAGATTAAATTTGGAAATGAGGTGACTGATCAGGTTAATATCTGTACAAGAGAACGACAAGGATGGGCTCTGTCACCAGTATTATTCAGTGTGTACTAGAAGAGTATCCTTGGTGACGTAACATTTGATATAGTGCGTAAATGTTAATGGAGTCACCAACACCACTCGCTATGCTGATAGGACAATATTGATTGTCAAACATTCAGATAATCTCCAACAGCTCGTCAATATAGTAATCGATGTCTAAATATCAACGCAAGAAAAAAGGTTTTTATGATTGTCACACTACAGCCCAACTTCTTCAAAAATTCAAATCTACGGTTCCATGTTTCGTTAGTGCGAAGAGTAGACAAGTTTAAGTACCTTGGAATGTGGCCATGTGAAGATGGGAGATAAAATGTCGTATAGAGAACATCCATAACGATTTCATTAAATTGAAGGAAATTCTCACAAATGCAGACTTTGCCCTAAGCCTTAAGAATCCGATTTGTAGACTCTGAACGTAAATAAATATAATGTACTGTGCATACAGAGGATAATGAATCTACTGCTGTACAACTACACTACTGATCTATCACAAATATCTAGGAGTAGCTATAGAGACTGAGCATTAGTACCACAATGGCTACACTAAACACACAGTAGGAAAAGCATATGCCAGACTGAGCTTCTTAAAGAAATGTACTAGTAAGTGGGTAGGTTGGGTACACAAGGGTACAAATTAATGAGCAAACCATATCGTCTACATAAAGATCAACAGCACCCGACGTAATACATGCACTGGTATAAAACAGATTAGTTATTGAACAAAAAATATAAAAAATAGATAACTGATAAAAAATAATAAATGAGGTGGTGGTGGCAGGGCACAAGCTCTAATTTAAAAAAAGGAAAACCAAAAAAAAAAAAACTTCGACATCGAGAGGCAGACAGGGTAAGATTATGAACTGTAACTGTCTTACCACTTTGTCTTATAGACCTCACAATTCAAAACAGTAAAACTAAATTTAGACCTGGGAGTCTGGGAGATATTTGTGTTAAAATATTGGCAAGCGATTTCTCTCGCTCAAAAGTTTCCACTCCAATACATAGATATTATTCAGTCATAATAATATAACTTCAATTTACTGAGGAGAGAGCCGGCCGAGGTGGGTGGCCGAGCGCTTCTAGGCGCTACAGTCTGCAACCGCGTAACCGCTACGGTCGCAGGTTCGAATCCTGCCTCGGGCATGGGCGTGTCTGATGTCTTTAGGTTAGTTAGGTTTAAGTAGTTCTAAGTTCTAGGAGAGTGATGACCTCAGAAATTAAGTCCCATAGTGCTCAGAGCCATTTGAACCACTGAGGAGAGAAGTGAAGTTGGGGTACCCTGCTAGGAAGATGGATAGGAAGGGAACAATTATCGTTGATAGGCTGGGTAAACGTCGAGGAGACTAATGTATATTGGGAGAGTTTCTTTGGGAGAAGATGTGTTTAATTGTAAAGTTGGTTGCACGTGTTCGAACAGACAATTCAGCGTATCAGGATTGGAAATTAGAGCGCAAACAATAAATTCGTTGGATCTGAGCTTATGGATCGTCTAGGATACTTGGAGGTGTCCAGAGGAAAGAGAGATGCGAAGGATGCTGAAGGATCCATGTGGAGGAAAGTTTTCACGCTGCTCCACATTACATCACAGAGAATCATCACAGGACATGGCGTATTCCGCCGTGGCCCGCTGTGCTCTGCGCTCCAACGAGAGACCGTCCGCAGCTGTTTGTAAAGGCTCACGGGACACCGTAATGCTGGACCGAACACGCCTGGCATCTGCAATGCCCAGTGTGAGTGCGTGCTGCGGTGCATGAAGCAGGCACAACACGCCACACTATTCGGGGTATGGAGGGGGCGGGGGGTAGCGGTTGAATCAAATGGCTGATCTCAAAGGAATACACAGAGAAGGAAAAGGACGACAAATTTACAGGCGTTGAATATACAGGAAGTCTCATTAACAGCGAAAATTGACCCAGGTGGAAGCAATAGGACCAAAGACATTTCAGTAAACATGTGTCCGTGAACGAGCCAATTTGCGAGATACTTCCCTCTGCGACGTTTCGAGTCGCCACTGACTTCAGTGTGAGATATTGTCCTCGTTAGTTCAAACGGATTTGGAATGTTAACTGCTGTAGTAAATCCCCGTCTGTATCGGTTCACATTTCACCAATGGGCTATTATAACCATAAATACAATATTATTTCATCACGCTGATTGTTACAGTCTACTTTATTGTGCACTTTCAACCGGGTCAATTGCGATGCCTTCTGTACATGTAGTCTTGCTGCGGAAGTTCTGCTGTTTTGCCGAACATTTGGATTCGACACAATTCCAACTATCAGTTCCCCAGCGCTTAAGTTCCTTAACAGTATCTTTTTTACTTATCAGCCTCGAGTATACTGACTATATTAGAGGTCTAGGATAAAAAATCCCATCCCGTATATTGTTACTGTTACAGTACAAAAGTCATACTGGCGATCTGACCGCGTTTCAATGTCCAACTTCCAACGAAAATTGAGTTCTTCGGCTCCATGCCTGCGATAATGCGAATAGTATCCAATGCTAAGTTTAATAAGGGAGACCTCCTAATTCACGAGGCAACCATTAACTGAAAAGAAAACGGCACTCAACTGAAAATTCACTGCACAACACAATTAAAAGGTTCCTTTTCTGAAACCCAGTAATTGACTCCTATTGCGACGTAGGCGTCTGAAACTTGGTTCAAATGAGCCTACAGCCCATCTTCTGTATCGGTGCAAATATATGGCACCCACCCTCGGGGTCGACGGCGCTTCAGACATCAAGGTGTCCTTACATGCGAAAACAAAGCCAGAGCTCAGAAGTCCATGTGACGTGTAAGGATGGACAAAGATGTCACATTGGTACAGTATTTCACCACAATTCTGCCCAACGCCACCGTCGACGAGTCAGACGACTGGAAGGCCCTCAAACTATTTCTTATCCAAATTCCCCCCTGACGCCTCTGCCACGGAGGCCAGAATCACGACACCCTACGCTGAAGTCCCGCGGTTTTCTTGTGGGTGGCTGAGGAAAATATTTCAGAAACACCACTTCTCAAAATCGACACGGAAAAGTGTCAATAGGAGGCATAATGAGCGTCAATGAAACAACTGCCTTAGGGTGTCCATTTTCATACAATTTGCGGTGCGGTGATCAACAGAACAACGTTCTTGACAGAACTCGACACTGCTGATATTCCTGCCCCCGCCCCCCTTCCCTCCTGGACGATTCAACCGTTATTTCAGAAAATCTTGGGGCTGCAACTCTATTCAATCTGATACGACTACTTTGTAATGTAGTGTGACCACAGTTTTGCTTCTGGTATACAGTTTGGAACCATTAGGGGCAGTATATATACATTTGACGAAATTTGCGTGATCCGAAGCCCTCCTGTTTCGCAACCTTCTCTGGCGTGTTCGCAGCTGGTGCAACATGGAGACGTGTGTTAAAAAATCGGCAATGCTCGTTCTAAGACCTCTCAGCACCGCTCGCACATCTTTTTTAAGCACATTAAAATGTACCTATAGAAAGACTTTGACACCCATTCGGCTGAGTTGGGCTGCACAGCCACTCCAGCACCTGGTTGCGGGCACGTGTACCTTAAGATATGTCGAAGGGGTTGCCTACCCTCGGGTGTTACAGCAGCAGCAGAGCGTCACTCAGCTGAATAGATATCGAAGTCTGTGTACAGGCACATTTTTGAAGTGATCAACAAAGGTGCACAGGTCGTACCTATTTGGCGAACTAGTGGTCTGAGAGGGACCTTTTGCCGTTCTATCCGTTTTGAATCATGAATTCCCCCTCCCGTGATCACATGACAGGAGGGGCCGAAACAGAAAAGCTGTAAAACCCTAAGCACCTTTTGCTGCTTCGGATCACGTTCAGATTTCGTCGAAAGTTTTCAGCGGTCCCTAGTAATTCCATCTTGCACACCAAAGCAAAACCTGCTGATGCGCTACATTCCAATGGGGTCAGATCACATTCGATGTGGTTGCAACCCTAGAATTACTTAGAGAGGTGCTGAATCTTTGGAATTTGTCAGCAGTCTCAAAGTTGTCGAGAACGTCTTTCTGTTGTACATTGTGCTGTAAACTGTCGTTTTAGACCACAAAATGTATGAAAAAGAACGCCCCTGCGGAAGGGGTTGTTTCATTAACGTCCTTTATGCCACTTCCTCAGGCCTTTTCGAGTCCATTCTAAGCGGCGGTGCCCAAAAGAAAACTGCGTGACTTCAGCGCTGGGCGTTGCGACTACGACTTACATTGCAGATGCGTCAAAAGGAGGGGTGAAATGCGAGTAACAGGGTGTGATGACCTTGCCATCGTGAGACACATCGACGGTGGCGCTGGGCAGAATCTGCGGTGAAATTTTGTACTACTGTGACATATGACTGTTTAAGGTCTCCCATCCCCAGAGTAACGTCGCAGGGCGCCACGCTTATGAACTATTACAGAGGAAGGTTGTACGCACCTTTGATACAGATGTTAAGGTGATGCACCACAATGGGAGATAGTTACTGAGGTTCAAAAAGTGATCCTTTAATTTTGTTGTGCAGCCTATATCATTAAACTAGTACACAGGTCTCTCGTCATTGAACTATGTTGCATATAATCTTCAAGAACAATATGCAATAACAGCGCCTTGTAACATCTGCTTGCTAATTTTCTTTAAATAGCATTCATTCAGTATTAACACCGATTAACCTAGCCTGACGCTAATAAAGTCAACGTCAGTAGCAAACACAAGACTAGCATTTACAAGGCTCTAATCAAGTGTTTAAGACTAAACAGAATCTGCAGGCTCCATCTTGTCTTGCTCATTCCTCCTCGCCTCCATCCACGTACCAGTTTCCTGGAACATGCATCTGGGTGGCGCCTAAAACAATGTTATCATGTGACGGAATTTCCAGAAACATTTAATAAGAGGATGTTTTCCTGTTTTCACTTCTTATCACCTCACTAAGCAAACATTTTCAATACATTATACCAGTACCACTTCCTGAGTTAGCGCTTTCCTGGGAATGAAGGAGCGAATGTACGGCCAATATCCCTGTATAGTTACAACGTTTCGCGACACCGCGGAATGCTTAAAAAAAAAAAGAAAAAGAAATTGAGAACAGAAATGAGACACTGGGCGACATTGATACACTACTGCTCATTAAAATTGCTACACCACGAAGATGACGTGCTACAGACGCGAAATTTAACCTACAGGAAGAAGATGCTGTGATATGCAAATGGTTGGCTTTTCAGAGCATTCACACAAGGTTAGCGCCGGTGGCGACACCTACAACGTGCTGACATGAGGAAAGTTTCCAACCGATTTCTCATACAGAAACAGCAGTTGACCGGCGTTGCCTACTGAAACGTTGTTGTGATGCCACGTGTAATGAGGAGAAATGCGTACCATCACGTTTCCGACTTTGATAAAGGTCGGATTGTAGCCTATCGCGATTGTGGTTTATTGTATCGCGACGTTGCTGCTCGCATTTGTCAAGATCCATTGATTGTTAGCAGAATGTGGAATCGGTGGGTTCAGGAGGGTAATACGGAACGCCGTGCTGGATCCCAACGGCCTCGTATCACTAGCAGTCGAGATGACAGGCATCTTATCCGCATGGCTGTATCGGATCGTGTAGTCACGTCTCCATCCCTGAGTCAACAGATGGGGACGTTTGCAAGACACCAACCATCTCCATGAACAGTTCGACGACGTTTGCAGCAGCATGGACTATTAGCTCGGAGACCATGCATGTGGTTACCCTTGACGCTGCATCACAGACAGCAGCGTCTGCGATGGTGTACTCAACGACGAACCTGGGTGCAAGAATGGCAAAACGTCATTTTTTCGGATGAGTCCAGGTTCTGTTTACAGCATCATGATGGTCGCATCCGTGTTTGGCGACATCGCAGTGAACGCACATTGGGAGCGTGTATTCGTCATCGCCATATCCGGCGTGATGGTATGGGGTGCCATTGGTTACACGCCTCGGTCACCTCTTGTTCGCATTGACAGCACTTTGGACAGTGGACGTTACATTTCAGATGTGTTACGACCCGTGGCTCTACCTTTCATTCGATCCCTGCGAAACCCTACATTTCAGCAGGATAATGCACGACCGCATGTTGCAGGTCCTGTACGGACCTTTCTGGATACAGAAAATGTTCGACTGCAGCCCTGGCCAGCACATTCTCCAGATCTCTCACCAACTGAAAACGTCTGGTCAATGGTGGCCAAACAGCTGGCTCGTCAAAATACGCCAGTCACTACTCTTGATGAACTGTGGTATCGTGTTGAAGCTGTATAGGCAGCTGTACCTGTACACGCCATCCAAGCTCTGTTTGACTCAATTCCCAGGCGTATCAAGGCCGTTATTACGGCCAGAGGTGGTTGTTCTGGGTACTGATTTCTCAGGATCTATGTACCCAAATTGCGTGAAAATGCAATCACATGTCAGTTCTAGTATAATATATTTGTCCAATGAATACCCGTTTATCATCTGCATTTCTTCTTGGTTTAGCAATTTTAATGGCAAGTAGTGTAGTTCCTAAATATTACATTGAAGTTATATAAGAGATACATTTCAGTAAATAGCCAATAAACCTCACCTGCCATTACGTTTAATCATTGTGGTTGTAAATATTGCCCATACGAAACAAAGGAAAATTAATTGTCTATTTCATCCAATAAATGTGAATTTCCAGATTCTATTCTGCGGCAGCGTAAGTTCATTTCAGCACTGCGGACTGCAGTATTTCTAGCGGCAGTGGAGGAAATTAAAATCGGCCGAGATTTGAGAGCGCGACGAAGAGAGCAGTGCCAACGTAAGATAATGAATTCATCAGCGGGAGCAGATGTTTGCTCTCGCATACTCTCTGACGGTAATGGATGGACCCTTTAATGGCCGCGAAATCGCGCATCCGAGACATTAATTTAATTCCGGGCGGCATGTGTAACAGGCATCTACTCTCTGGTTTAATATCTGCGAGTCTCGGCTGACACGTGCGCGGCGTCCGTTCGACAGGAAGGTCAGTTGGAAACAGGTGGTGCAGCATATGCAAGCGGTTTGGTATATAAAATATGGAAAAGTCTGAGTACAACACTTGATCTTCTAATCACAAAAAGCGTACTAAAGTAAGATTTATAAAATGGTGAAATTGACTTTCCATTCCTGACGTTTTTATGCCATGGCATTACTTATTTCCGTAATTTAATGTCGTGCAGGTGAATTGTAGACTTGACAGTAGCGTAACAAAAGATTACTGTCTACATTTTTATTATATACATAACGACAAATAACACCAGATTTCTTAATTAAGACGACATAAAAAGGTAACGTGTGTAAGTGTTTATATTTCTATTGGTGATTGAGGACGGTGTACTGAACAACATTACATTAGTATTTACGTCAGTTGCAGACTAATAATTATACCGTAACAAGTAATATGTTTTTATATTAGTACCTCCTAGTATGTGTGTTAAGAGCAGGCCGTTAATGCTTATTTTCGCCTGGGCGGCAGGTCAGGTGTTCTAGTGGGGACGTGTGGACGCGAAACGATTAGTCTGTACTGACAGATGAAGTCGACTTAGTGGTGCAGCTACGACCACGCAGAAAACATCAGGTCCTAAAGTTGGTGACGTGCTTTTGTGAAGACTTTTCGACGCAGAGGAAAAACATTAACACACTGATGTGTGTACATATTTAGATACCACACATAAGAGTATCAGTACATATACTCATTACATCCTGGTTAGACACCACTGGAAAGAAGTGGAACACCCTCAGGATAATGTCATTTGAGCACGAGACGACAGGTAGCTCATCATTGTAGGAGTGTATGATAACAAATTCTGGACAATTGAAAAAAGGGTGCCCAGAAAGGGGCATCGGTACATAATGGGTATCAGCACACAGTGTACCCTCCTCTGGTGACAACACAGACGTGTATTCTCCTATGCAAATGATTATCATTCTGTGACAGATTGTCCCAAGCATCCTGCGCCTTTTGTTGCAGTCCGGTAATGGTTCTTGCAGGCTCTGGAGAGAGAGCAAGTTCCCGCTTCGTCATGTCACATACTTGTTCAATAGGAGAGAAACTGGTGATCCTGTCCATCAGGGCAGTTGTTTTATATCACGAAGAAACGTACCAGCAAAGCAACCGTATGTGGACGTGCGTTGTCCTGCTGAAAAATTACATCGCCTTCCTGTCGAAGAAATTGCAGTAACACGAGGATAATAGCTTGTGCATCGTTATTTTACCCTGCATAAATACCAGATGTGAGCACGAGCTGTAGCTCGCCACAGCATGAATGCTGGGTTGGGACCTGTGCGTCGCGGGTGAGTGCATTCCTGATTAGGCCGCTCACCAGTACTACGCCGTACAGCTGTAGGTCCAACACTCGCATACAGACAGTAACTACTCTCATCAGTGAAGACAACAGAGCGCCTTTCCGCCCTCCAGTCAGCTCTTTCATGAAACCGGAGAACTCTTGCTTGGAGGTGTCGTGGTGTCAGTGTTAGCCTGGCAAGAGGCACACGTGATCTCAGTGCAGATGCATGCAGACAGTTTCCAGTGGTCCCTGATGACACAGCAGGTGCAACATGGGTGCGGGCTTCGTCCCTGGATGATGTTCAGCCGACCACTGCTGCTTACATAATGCGTCAGTGTCCACGTGCGCCAGTATTATGCGGACGCTCAGGACGTGACGTATGGGTGTGGGAATGTTCCACAGACTACTGCTGAAAGCGGCGACGCACCACTGATACACTGTGGCCAACATGTGCATCAACTCGTCGATATGTCCCTCTCAGTTCCAGGAGGCCCAGAGTGATGCCGCTCAAATGGTTGAAGGTGTTCAAGATGAGGAAGTACCCGTCAGGGGTCACAGTTGTATTTTCGAATGATCGTTGCAAACCTCTAAACTCTGCGCAGTTACTGCCTGCAAAGTCCGAACAGTAAGCGTCAGGCAGGCCTCGTCAGCACAATCTGAACGCCGATGTCAGTTGAAAATGAATTACCAATACTACAATCCCGCAGTATGCACTATCAAACCTGGATTACACTCTATGCAGTCCATGAGGCCGTTGCATTTTCTTTCTGGCAGTGTACACACATACGCTTATCAGACATTATTACATGTAATTTTTACGTACATACTGACCCTATGGCTGTACATAGAAGATAGTTCAAGGAAAAAGTAAACTTACATTCATAGCAATTGCAGATCTAGAGAAAGCTTTTAACAATGTTTACTAGAATAATACCTTTGAAATTCTGAAGGCAACATGGGTAAATACAGGGAGCGAAGGACAATTTTCATCTTGTGCAGATATAGGAATTAAAGTTCAGGGAGAAGAAATAGAAACTTTGAGAATTGACGATGACATTGCAATTCTGTCAGAGACAGCAAAGGAATTGAAAGAGCAGTTGGACGGAATGGACAGCGTCTTGAAAATAGGATATAAGATGAACGTCAATAAAAGGACAGCGAAGATAATGTAATGTAGTAGAATTAAATCGGGTGATACTGAGAGAATTAGATGAGGGAACGAGAGCTAAAACCAGTACATTTTTGCTATTTTGGCAGCAAAATAAGGAATGATGACCGCAAAAAAGAGGGTATAAAACGAAGTTTGCCAATGGCCAGAAACACGTTTTCGAAGAAGATAAATTTGCTAACGTAGAAATGAGATTTGAATGGTAGGACGTCTTTTCTGTTTTCTGAAGATATTTGTCTAGATTGTAACATCTAGACTGAAACAAGAACGACAAACTGTTTAACAAAGAAGAGAATAGCAGCCTTTGAAATGTGTTGGTACAGAAGAATGCTGAATGTAGATGGGTAGATCACATAACTAATGAAGAGGAACTGGTTATTATTGGGAAGGCAAGAAATTTGTTGCAGAAGTTGTCTAAAGGAAAGGACACCAAGCGACTACCAATTTAGTACTGGAGGGAAGTTTCGGGGGAGGGGGGGGGGGGCAAAGAAATGAATATAGTAAGCAGATTCAGAAGGACGTAAGTTGCAGTAGTTATTGAGAGATGGAGCAGCATGGAGAGGTGCATCAAAACTCTTTGGACTGAAAACCACAACAACAACAACAACAACAACCAACCAAAATTGTGCTTCAGTACACCTTCCACTACACAAAATGTATTTTACAATATGAAATACTTTAATATATTCTTAAGGTGATATACAAGTGTTTGGTAAATATTTAATTGTTTTAGTTACATAAATATTTTACTGTTAAATTGTCGAAGTAGTTATCATATTTTCTTAGGTTGCTTTGGAACAACATTATTTAAACTGGCAAACCTATGAATTAGGTACTAGGCTCGTACATGCGTGAGAGGCTTTGACTCTGTTATTACATAGTGATGTTACAATACATTACTTCAGTTCTGTCCGTCGTCATCCATCGAGGAAACATACCATTGGATTCATAAGAGACAAGAATTTTCTACGCAGCACCTAGTTCCCTTTTCTCCACTCTGACGATCGTGGCAATCAGTCGCAATCTCTGAACAACAAACAAATTGCGAGGCGTTCCGCCTATGGTCTGTCAGCGTACAAAGTCACGTTTGATGCCGAAGAGTGGCCTAGTGGCTGGCACTGGTGCCTGTAACTCCGGCGCCGTGTAGCGTCATTGGATGACTTTCCCGGACATGGGTTCGTATCATCCATTTGTTCCTCAAGACACTCTCTAAACCCTTCGAAGTTAATCGCATCAACTCTTGGACAATGCGTACATGTGACAGGATAAACACACTCCTGGAAGACGCATCTGTCGTGTGTGAAGATAATCATTTTCTATAATAGATCCTACACGTACGCCTGTGTTGCTATTGTGCAATGTATTGAAATAAAGTTCAATTCCTTGGAGTTTCTGAAACCATTGAGGTAAGTGGCAATCAAATGACTAATAAAGCCACTTTGTGGGCTCTATGAAACTGAAGACGTGCCACTGGGCTTTTGTAAGAATATCATCCACACAATCCCGAGGGTACCAAAGGCAGATAATCGAGACAACTATTGCGCAGTCACTTTGACAGCTCATGCTGCCAAGTTGATGGCCAGAATAGTGTACCGAAGACGGGAAGAGAAAATTGAGGATCTGTTAGCTAACGGTCATTTGCACTTTACAATTGGTAAAGGCACTGGAGAGACAGAACTGACTTTGCATGTGGTAATGGATGCTAGGCATGATAACAATTTAGACACTTTGATAGGCTTTATCATCCAATAAGATGTAATCGCCGATATAAAGTTATGAAAACTTTTCGAAATTCTTAGAAAAATAGGTAGATGCTACACAACATATAGATGCACGAAGAGGGAGTCATAAGAATGGAAGACGAAGAAAAAATGTCTTGAATTAACTTGGGTCCATCGCACGGATGCAATATTTCTTCTCTGCTGTTTAGCTTTAATATCGAAGAAGCAATGAGGGCAGTAAAAAAACAGGAAATGGGTCTGCAATGCTGGGTGAATAGATATCAGTGATAAACTTTGCTGATGACATTGCTATGTCCATGAAAATGAACAATTACCAGACGTGCTGAAAGGAGTGAACAGTCTAATGAGTGTAGAGTATGAATTGAGAGTAAACGGAAGAAAGACGAAAGCAATGTCGAGTAGCAGAAGAAAAGGTTAGCGATTAACTTGGTATCAAAATTGGGTACCACGTGGTAGGCCAAGTGAACGTAGTCCCTCACCTTGAAAGAAAAATAACGTGTGACGAACGAAACAAGAAGGACGTGCAAATCTGACAAGCACAGCGAACGGGACACTGCTAGATAAAAGAAGTCTCTAGTATCAAACATAATCCTTAATTTGACGTAGAAATTTCTCAGAATGTACATTTGGAACACTGCCGTGTCACGGGCTGTGGTAAAGTGCAAAGAACAGAATCTATGTGTTTACAATGTTGTGTTACAGTAGGACGTTGAAAATTTTGTGGTTTGACGTAACATGGAATTAGGAGATTACTTGTAGAAGAGGCGAGGAAAAGAATAACAAGGAAAAAAAATTCTAGAAGGAGGCTTATAAGACAGTACATGTGATACGGCACCTGGAAATAACTTCCACGGTGCAACAGGAAAACTGTAGATAAAAATAGTTGTAGAGAAGACATAAATTTAATGTATACAAAAAGTTACTGAAGACACAGTAAGTAGGTGCTACTCTGAAATTAAGATATTACCATAGGAAGGGAAACCATAACGTGCCGAATAAACCAGTCGGATGTGTGACACATGTAACACGTGTTGTTGATGTCACACAATCAAAAAGGGCATTTTGGTTTTAGCCATAACATAACTTTCGTGCAACATGGGATGTATCTTTGTTTAACACAACGCAAAACGAAAAAATAACAGCTTGTTAGGAAGATCAATTTAAGAGAAATTTTATATGTGAGTAGAACCATCTCTTTAGAATAATAATGCGGAACTATGTACTCTATTCACATCGAAGAAAGCTACACTCTAAAGTCAAAGAATAAGCAGAAATTGTCGATGCTGAAACACAGAGTCCCTGGTGGCTGGCGCCTAAACACTTTGACAGCAGCCATAAAGAAGCAAACACGCGCAATACAAATGCAGCAGGTGGCAGTCTTGATCGCTACATCAGCCCCCTCGGCGGAAGCTAAGCATTGTCCAGAAAACGTGCAGGCAAGTGCACGCGCAGGCTGGATATTGTTGTGCTTTCTGGAGGCGGATCTGTGTTGGGTGTTGGTGGTGCTTGCAGATGTGGCTGGTTCTATGGCCCATCAGTTGGCAGTACACCTGGAACACATACACCGGCTTGACACGGTCGATGGAAATTGTAGAGTGTTTGCTGTTTACTGTTATGTCCAGTGTTCCTGTTCCTCTTCGTAAGATACGGTGCGGATCTGTGTAAGGTGGCTGCAGATTACAATAAACTTTCTAGTTTACTTAGCTTTTCATGTAGAGTTGGCTTGAGTTCTTTTTGTCTAGGAGTCTAATTCTTGAAGCTGAAATTCTCACATTTTAGGTCCTCGTGGTTGAATTGATCTAAATACATTTAAAGATTCTTGCTGCAGAATTTTTGTTGTTACACTAATATATTTTGTCACATTTTAGTATATCATACAGTCTTTTGAATTTGCACATTAACAAAGCCGAATTTACATTGTTCGCCCAAAATACAAAACTATGTCTGATCACATCAGACACATCATTATTTCTGCTTCATTCTGCGGTAATAGCCATACTCCAAAGGGTGTACAATTTTTCTTGACGAACGAATTTCTATTAATTTCGATTATTATCTCACAGTTGTCCGCCCCGGAAGCTGAGTAGTCAGCGCGACAGAATGTCAATCCTAAGGGCCTGGTTTCGATTCTCGGTAGGGTCGGAGATTTTCTCCGCTCAGGGACTGGGTATTGTGTTGTCCTAATCCTCATCATTTCATCCTCATCGACGTTCAAGTCGCTGAAGTGGCATCAAATCGAAAGACTGGCACCCGGCCAACGGTCTACCCCATGGGAGGCTCTAGTCACACAACATTTATTTTATCTCACAGATGAATCCGGAAATAAACATAGTAAACAGTACTATATTGCATAATCAATAATAGAAATTATAAGAGTGCCAAATAATTCGTAATTTCAAATGTTTCTAAAAAAGTACTTGTAACTGTACATTAAGAGCTAGTACTTATCGACTGTATCATTGAAAATGAATTAATTTCTTTTTGTAAATTTTAGCTTGAAATATAACATATTGTGTATAAAATAACATGAAAATTTTCAGAAAAGCAGCTGAGATAATGCTGACCTGTTCAAAATTCGAAAAATAATATTAGTATCGACAACTACTGTTGAGGAAAAGTAATGCTAAAGGAGGATATCCCTTTACAAGTGCCAGTACCGAATTTGATTCTTAGATGGCTCAGGTAGTGTATGTGGCCAGTGTCTTCCTGTGTCGAAACTTGGCATATGCAGTCTTCCTGCCGCGCGAAGTGGCCGCGAGGTTTAAGGCGCCATCTCACGGATTGCGCGGCCCCTCCCAACGGAGGTTCAAGTCCCCCCTAGGGCATGGGTGTGTGTATTGTTCTTAGAATAAGTTACTCTAAGTCGGTTTAAGCGGTGTGTAAATCTACGGACCGATGACCTCAGCAGTTTGGTCCCTTAGGAATTCACACATTTGAACACTTTTGAGCGGTTTTCCTGTGAGGCAAGGACTCTGTAGAAAGTTCCGCCTTGAGTTTTTCAGGGGGTTATTCTCAGGTGGCGCCGTGCACATCCTCCCCCTCTGCAGCGAAATAGTGATCCAGCTGGCGGATCACGAAGGCGAACTTTGTGGAATCTGCAGTTATTCCAGTGCAATGAAAACTTTCCTCAGATTGTGCCAACCTTAGTCCATGACTGTACAGCTAGAAAGATAACAGTCACACGGCAGGTCTAGACACGGAAGTTACTGTCAGAGCTGGTGCGTCCGTCATTTTATTAAAGTTCTTGGCTTTTCTGTGCTGTTTACACAGGCTGATCACTTCAAGCTCACCAATGTCGGAATGGCTAGGTGTCTGAAAGTACAGCCAGGGTGGTTCAAATTAAAACCTTAAAAGTGCTATAACATTTTTAATTGTATCAATGAACAAAAACTGACATGTCAGATTTCGATGTAGTCTCCCTGACGTTGAAAGCACGTTCTCCAGTTATTCAGAAGTGCATAGGTACCAGATGAAAAAGTTCGTTTGGTGGTGTGTGTAGCCAGTGGTGCACTGCTGTTTCCACCTCTTTGTCACTTCTGAAATCCCTGCCTGTCATTGCCTCTTTGAGCCTTGAGGCATTTTACAGAGAAGTTACACCGCTTTTAAACTTCCTACACCATCCATACACTTGCTGCCAATACAGACAAAGAGTCATTGTACTGCACTGCCATTCTGCAATGAATTTCGATTGGTTTGACACCTTCACTACACAAGAAAACGCATGAAAGAGCACTGCTCAATCGTGGTACATGTTGACAGTGGGGCAGCCATCTTGCCGTCGATGCTGCTGCCTTCTCCTCCGTTGTAGCACATCACTCTGCCACCTCTCTGTCACTTCCTAAACCTTAAGGAACCCTACTGCCTCCTACCACCTCCACCACACAACTTCTCGAAGTTTTATGGACCTTTTAAGGTTTTCATTTGACTCACCCGTGTGTAACTCTCTCGCACCATGGAAAGTGTCTTTATTTAACACAACACAGAACGAAAATATCTTGGTAGGAAAAGCTTTTCATGTGAGTAGAACCGTCTCTTTAGTAGAATAATGCGTATCTTTGTACTCGATTGTCAACTAAGAAAGATGCAGTCGAAACTCAATCAATAAACAGAAATTGTCGATGCTGAAACATAGTGACTTTAATGGCTGGTGCGTAAACACTTTGACATCTGCCATAAAAAACAATGCTCACAACACAAATGCAGTAGACGCCAGTCTTGTTCATTACACCATCATTTTGATCAATATAAGGTAAAAGGAGGTATATGCACGATAGATTTGCATTTACAACATTTATTCACTCTGTGTGTTGAAACATTTTCACCCAGTTATAAATTTCATATTATTAGGATCACCTACAAATTGAAATGCAACAACTATTATGTTTCAAGTGGAATTTTAAATGATGATCAACTAGCACAAACACCAGTAGGTAATTTCCTGATATGGATAGGTACTTTGGAGATAGGTGTAAGATAGTTTTGTGACAGTTGTAAACTGTTTAGTGGAGTGCAGCTAGGTTAACAGTATATGCCAACAATGATGTCCCAAGAGACTACAAGCCAAAGAGGCGCGTTGCCCCTCCAACAGATGTGCTCGCAGTGAATTAACAAAGAAAAAATGTCACGAAGTTGTCTGTATCACGAAAATACCTTCCTTTATCTTACTCCTTGCTCGCTGGAAAAATTTTACGTAGGCCCACTAGTCAGCATTTCTCTGACATTTTCTATATTTTGTCTTTTCTTTTGCCTTATTGTAGTGAGTACTAAGGAAGTATTTTAAGGTAGATAATCTTATGATATGCTGAAACGTGTAATGATACAAGTGTCATTACTACCCAACAGATAGTTCAACACCATGTAAATAAATCTTTGTAACTTTATTTATCATGAGCATCCACAAGGCATCAGAGGACCCTTAAACGCTGTCTAACCCTACCACTACTATTGTAATTTAGTATGCTTTTATCTAAATAAAAGAAGCCCTGTCTCTATGTTGCCACATATAACTGTCTTACTAAAATTTAATTAGTTTCCAAATAAAGTGCACTATGGGAGAATAGTCCTGTTAGTAGGAAAAGATAATCAATAGAGTTACCCTTTTTACAGGATTTGATCGTGTGTTGTGTCTAATAGATAAGTAAATCAGATTATTCACTTCTTTTCCTAAGATCTTACATAGCGAGTATAAAGGCATGCAGTATGATTAGTATTGAATTGTAGCTAGGATGACTCAGTTCCAAGTTCATTTTGTTTTTTAAAATATGTACCAACGATCGTCAGCCTATTTAGGTAATGGAACAGTGAAGTATTGGAAAAGCAGAAGTATGAATTTTGCCTACTTTCTTCCTACTGTTTAGTTTGGTTCTTTAAGTATTTATTACTCCACTTGAACATTGTTGGTCTACACCCTTATATACGAGGCACAACATTAAAGTAATGAGACTGATTTTCTCTCCAAGATGTGGCAACCCTGCAGGCTTGCGTAGGCAGAATATCTTTGACCTTGGTCTATCAGCTGCTTCTATTCCAAGCGGCACATCGATGCAACTGCTCAGTCGTGAGTTGTGCTGTAATAAGTTAACACATTTTTGTGTCTCTCGTCACGGAAATGGAACCGCATAATATTTCACAACGGTATGCCATTTCTTTTTGCGTTAAATTGGGTGAAAATCCGACGACAACTTACGGAAAGCTTCAGAAGGCTTTTGGAGAGGAGGTTATGTCAAGAGCTCAAGTTTTTCTTTGGCATAAAACGTTTAGTAAATGCAGAACGAATGATGAAGATGAAGACCACAGTGGACGACCATCATCCTCACGGACAGGTGTCAACTTGGCCACGGACCGTCAACTCGTACGATCTGATCAAAGATTATCCGTGAAAATGATTGCAGAGGAACTGAACATCAATCGAGAAACAGTTGTTCTTATAATAACTGAAGATCTTGGTGTGAGAATGATTTGTGCAAATATGGTCCCCAAAAATCTCACACCACAACAGCGAGAAACAAGGAAAAATGTGGCAGCCGATCTGTTAGAGCTAATGGAAATCAATCCAGAATTGTTGAAGCGTGACATCACTGGTGATGAAAGTTGGTAATTTTAGTACGATCCGGAGACAAAACGCCAAGTATCGCAAATGTGCTTAAAGGGATCACCCAGACCAAAAAAAGCTCGCATGTCAAAGTCAAAAGTGCAATGCATGCGCCGGCCGGGGTGGCCCAGCGGTTTCTGAGGGCTACAGTCTGGAACCGCGCGACCGCTACGGCCGCAGGTTCGAATCCTGCCTCGGGTATGGATGTGTGTGATATCCTTAGGTTAGTTAGGTTGCAGTAGTTGTAAGTTCTAGGGGACTGATGACCTCAGAAGTTGAGTCCCATAGTGCTCAGAGCCATTTTTGAAATGCATGCTTGTGTGCTTCTTCGATTTCAAGGTAATTCTTCATAAAGAGTGAGTGCCTCCTCGACAAACAGTTAACCAATATTACTACAAAGAAATTTTAGGAAGACTTCGTAAAAGAGTTCTTTGTGTCCGTGCCAACATTGCTGATAGTTGGATTCTGCATCACGGTAATGCGCCATCCCATACTGCTCTGTCAGTACAGCAATTTTTAACCTCAAAACAAATTTCAGTACTACCACAGTCACCTTATTCACCAGATATCGCGCCATGCGACTTTTTTCTATTTACAAGAGTCAAAACGGTGGTCAAGGGACACCATTTTCAAACAACACAAGATGTCCAAAAACCTGTGACGAGGGTCTTGGAGGATATTATAGAAGGTGAGTTGCAGAAATGTTACCATCAATCGCAGAAGCGCTGGATAAAGTGTGTGCAATCAGAAGGGAACTACTTTGAAGGAGACAACACTAAACATGACTAAATTTTGCCAGGGGGGACCTTTAGAAAAGCACTTTCCATAATCAGCAAACTTAAATACTAAAATACTTAGATACTAAAGCACACACTTTTTATACTGAACATTTCACTTCCAGGAAATAAAGCTATTACTCTTTAAAATAGCTCTGTATATTCATTTAATAGATTTTAATAACTTTGCTTCACTCTGACTGAATTTCAAGTAAGCAAACTTTTACCATAACACTTTGAAATCGTTAAGAAAACTTTCTCATTATTTAAAGAAAAATAATTGAAATGGTTCCTCTTTATATTAACTTGGTACTTCATACATCTATAGAACAGGATACTCGGAATAATCAAACGCCTGGAAGGAACTCTATATAGGTGTATGTTCAGGATGAAATAACTGGGTGCACCAGTTTCTTTAAAGTTGAAGAACGATTATTAAAAGACAGTCATGTTAATGGTTCACGCTGTACAAAAGTAAAATACCAAAACAATCTTATCTGGCGGCTATAGGCTTGGGTGTGGTGAACAAATATGACGGTTACACTACCCACAGTACGGCCTATAAATACCTATCTGTATAGGCTCTGTTTATCTTCTTGACGTCGTTCAGTTTTAATACAGTAGCCCAAAAACTCGCATCTAAGCTGTAAGCCGTTTGCAGTCTTAATCCCAGGCATTTTTGTGCAAATTTGCAGGCAAAGCTTCCCCTGTTCCACAAAGGTGTTCCCTCAATCACTGCTGCCTACAGACTGTGTGTCTTACTTCCCACGCTTGCTCTAGGTAGCTCACCAATTCGCCCTTGCCACCTTTTCCACTCCCTAGAGCCACTTTTGTTTCAAACAAAAGCACACTGGCTTTTACATAACACCTATTTGTTACATTGTTCCCAAGCGTGACCATTTCTTACAATTGTTAAATTTACATCAACATGAACTGTTTATACACACAAATATTTTAAATACAAAATGCCATAAAAATTATTTCATCTAATAAACAAATTACATAGTATTTTACATACATTATTCACATACAATGGAAAGAACTTCAGACTCAAGTATAACAAACACATTTTACTTTACATATACAGAAAATACAATATCAATATACGAAAATTTTAAATCAAAATATTACAAAAATTTAGGTGAACCATAAACACATAGTGTTATAGTAGCAAGCAGCAAGAAGACATGTAAGCGCCTAGCGTAGTCATCTGCTATCTAGGGCCCGAAATATGGAAGTAAACAATTAATAGAAGTGGCCCTGGAGGGTGCAAACACCTAAAGAAAAAAATCCGACCTAAACGCTGACTACTATTTAGAAACGATACTAATTAAATAATCAGTTGCTCAATGTTTTTCTATTTTGAAATGTATTGTAACTATGTAAACAATTGGGTAAGTGCTTAGTGCCTTAACATTAAGTAATAAAAAACAGGCGAACCACCGCATATGAACTGATGGCAAGAAAGGAAACATCGGCTTTTGTCTGAGAGGACAGTGTTTGCGCAGCTCGAGCACAGCTTTATACAGGGTGTTTCAAAAATGACCGGTATATTTGAAATGGTAATAAAAACTAAACGAGCAGCGATAGAAATACACCGTTTGTTGCAATATGCTTGGGACAACAGTACATTTTCAGGCAGACAAACTTTCAAAATTACAGTAGTTACAATTGTCAACAACAATTGGCGCTGCGGTCTGGGAAACTCTATAGTACGATATTTTCCACATATCCACCATGCGTAGCAATAATATGGCGTAATCTCTGAATGAAATTACCCGAAACCTTTGACAACGTGTCTAGCGGAATGGCTTCACATGCAGATGAGATGTACTGCTTCAGCTGTTCAATTGTTTCTGGATTCTGGCGGTACACCTGGTCTTTCAAGTGTCCCCACAGAAAGAAGTCACAGGGGTTCATGTCTGGCGAATAGGGAGGCCAATCCACGTCGCCTCCTGTATGTTTCGGATAGCCCAAAGCAATCACACGATCATCGAAATATTCATTCAGGAAATTAAAGACGTCGGCCGTGCGATGTGGCCGGGCACCATCTTGCATAAACCACGAGGTGTTCGCAGTGTCGTCCAAGGCAGTTTGTACCGCCACAAATTCACGAAGAATGTCCAGATAGCGTGATGCAGTAATCGTTTCGGATCTGAAAAATGGGCCAATGATTCCTTTGGAAGAAATGGCGGCCCAGACCAGTACTTTTTGAGGATGCAGGGACGATGGGACTGCAACATGGGGCTTTTCGGTTCCCCATATGCGCCAGTTCTGTTTATTGACGAAGCCGTCCAGGTAAAAATAAGCTTCGTCAGTAAACCAAATGCTGCCCACATGCATATCGCCGTCATCAATCCTGTGCACTATATCGTTAGCGAATGTCTCTCGTGCAGCAATGGTACCGGCGCTGAGGGGTTGCCGCGTTTGAATTTTGTATGGACAGAGGTGTAAACTCTGGCGCATGAGACGATACGTGGACGTTGGCGTCATTTGGACCGCAGCTGCAACACGGCGAACGGAAACCCGAGGCCGCTGTTGGATCACCTGCTGCACTAGCTGCGCATTGCCCTCTGTGGTTGCCGTACGCGGTCGCCCTACCTTTCCAGCACGTTCATCCGTCACATTCCCAGTCCGTTGAAACTTTTTAAACAGATCCTTTATTGTATGGCTTTTCGGTCCTTTGGTTACATTAAACCTCCGTTGAAAACTTCGTCTTGTTGCAACAACACTGTGTTCTAGGCGGCGGAATTCCAACACCAGAAAAATCCTCTGTTCTAAGGAACAAACCATGTTGTCCACAGCACACTTGCACGTTGTGAACAGCACACGCTTACAGCAGAAAGACGACGTACAGAATGGCGCACCCACAGACTGCGTTGTTTTCTATATCTTTCACATCACTTGCAGCGCCATCTGTTGTTGAAAATTGTAACTACTGTAATTTCGAAAGTTTGTCCGCCTGAAAATGTACTGTTGTCCGAAGCATATTGCAACAAACGGTGTATTTCTATCGTTGCTCGTTTAGGTTTTATTGCCGTTTCAAATATACCGGTCATTTTTGAAACACCCTGTAAGAGCGAATACGTCAAACTGTGTTTGGTGGTAAAGTGAGCTTTTGTGAATAAGTCTTCGGATGATCGAGTTAAGAGTAGCTACCGACACCACTACAGTGTATTTTGAGCAGCAGAATTTCAAGTGAGAAGTAGTGGTTATACTTAATTGCCAATTTGGAAATAGTGTGTAGTATGTTGCTGAACGTAAGCTGCAACTTCTTCAAGAAACTTTATATTGACCAAGGGTAATAACAATAAACATTGCAGTTGTGGAGCCACTATTATTTGCTGCAAATTATTTTCGGGGTAGAGTTACTCGTTCGGGGTTATAAACTGCTGACTTTGCACCAAGCAAAAGACTCAAGTATAATTTATTTTGTGACGTTTAGTAAATCATGTACTGTGGGATAGGAACCCATCTTGTGAAAGTCAAGAACACTGACGATATGTAAAAGTTAAGTAATATATTTTTCTGAGATTTACACAAAGCAAATGATTTAAAAATTTCTTTATTTCTTTATTGCACCAATAATTGTTTCCTAAACAATATAATTAGGGACTACAGCAGAATACTTTTCAGATACATTAGCTGGTTGAATGTGAGTTATGGTACTGATTATTTATGACGAATACATAGAACAAGCAACGTAAGATAAGTGAATGGTATCTGCCAGCTAAAATCACTAGAACATGCTGCATGAATAGCACACTGTGTAGCAGAAGAAAACAACAAATGGTACTGTGAATATTTGAGTAATTTTGTGTTAAGAAAAGTAACTACTGTGGTGAATATTAAAGCTACACACACAATTTAACAAAAGGATTTTTGCGTGTGACAACGTTTTCTCTTAAAGCTATGAAGTGCGGTGCTGAAATATTCGGTCTGTAGTTTTATGTCTGTTACCCAACCACATTAGTCTTCAAACTAGTAAATGTCGTTATCTCAAAGTTGGTTACAATTAGTTGTGCATACGTCTTTGTAGTATTGGCTTCACAACGATGATTATTCGGTTCCTTCTGCATCAATTATTTTCATCTGGTAAAGTACTTGCTCTGATTTTGGCAGAGTGGTTAACATTGGTTGTTGTTGAGTGCGATACTAAACGCAATGTTCGCCCACATTTGTGAACGAGTCCGATGGCCACTCACGGTCACTTTTAGGAGCAAAAGAATAATCCATATTAACATAAAACTGGGTGGGGCATAGCAAACCGAAGAATATTTACGTGAATGTGAATCAATTTTGCTTCTTACGGTGCATTCATAAGTACAAAGAAACCGAGCTATAGCACAAAACAGTGCACTGCGTGTTGACTTCACTGCTACAACTCCTGAATCTTAATGGTGAACCATGACACAGGTACTTTTTTCTCACTAGACTGGGCACTTGCAACTAAGTCAGTAATGTCTCCTGCTGCCTACAAAGATGTCTCAGGAAACTATAAGCCGAAATCGTGCGTTGCCACTCTAATAGGCGCAGTCACAGTGAAAAAATCATGGAATTACTGGTTAATTAACAACGTGTTTGGAGTTTTGATGCTGTGTAAAATGAACATTTCATGAGAAACTCACAGAGCTGTATCTTTGTAAATAAAGTGTGATTGATATTCTACTCACACTGAAAAGAAAACATTCGATAGTGTTGCTGCAGTTGACATCACGTAATTAACTGTAACCGTAACAGGTCTCAGTCAGAAACAGAGCTTATGAAAACCCTGTCTCGCAGTTGAATTACCGTCGGCCAGCTAACAATTTTTTTCTTCAGACATAGCATTTCGACAGCGAGACAGCACCAACATAAAACAAATAGGCCTATTGTACACGACGATCACGTTATAAATAATTATCAAGACTAATCATTAAACTTAACAAACATTTCCTTTCGTGTTGTGGTGTAATGAGTTTCATATCTGCGTATTTTTGTGTCATCCACGATTTTTCAGCCTGATACGAAAGTAATAATGATTATAAGCACAATTTACCTTTGCTATTTTAAAATCTAGTTCCTTACTGATGTTGCTGCTTGCCTGTGCTTTTTAAGAAAACCAGTATTTTATCTGAAGAGTCTCTGAGTGATAAGAAGCATTAGTTCCAACTATAGCTCGTCGAGATTTATACATGCTGCATAAGACAGACAAAAGCATGTACTTGATGGTGGGGCATACGCTAATAGTGGCCACCTACCAGAAACTACGTAAATATCATTTAATACTCAGATTAAACTATTGAAAATTTAGTCGTGTTTGAAGGACTAAGAAGTGGAAAAGACTGACATTTATCCACTCTCAGCAACGCGTTCTTGTTGTCATACTAGATCTGTTTGCACAGATATGCCGTTCAGTAGGACTTTATCTCACAACAGAGAGGTAGAGAACTCAGTAATCACAACGACAAACAACAAAATAGTAATTTACAAGAAGAGTTTCTAGGAAGTGTGTTCAATTTTGTGTACGTCCAGACAACGCAACGATAATCCGCTATTAAACAGCATTTATTCTCTTAGATGATCCGTTCAAATGGTTCAATTGACTCTGAGCACTATGGGTCTTAACATTTGAGGTCATCAGTCCCCTGGAACTTAGAATTACTTAAACCGAACTAACCTGAGAACATCACACACATCCATGCCCGATGCCGGATTCGAACCTGCGACCGTAGCAGTCACGTGGTTCCAGACTGAAGCGCCTAGAACCGCTTGGACACACCGGCCGGCAGATGATCAGTACCTACATTTACTAAATGTTACTGCTGTTAAAACAACACGAACATATGGAGACGCTAAACTACTAAGGCCAAAATGGTATTGTTAAATGTTACTATTGAAAATATTGTAGCTATAGTATTTGGAAATTTCGAGTTTTCTTATATTAGAGATAGTCGTGAAAGGCAGACTTTACATGTTTTTCTCATCAGTCGTTCTTGTTATTTTTGGGATTAGATTGTGAAGTGGAATAGCAATACCAACGCATTCCCAATAACGTACATTACCAAGGAGGGAGCAGGAGAGACAGTTCTTTTATGCCTACCCTAAATAAATTGTAATTGCTGTTAACTTATATTAACAAAATACTTTTTAAAGTGGTACTGATGTGTAACGAGGGTCCAGAAGCTGAAAATGTCTTTCAGCACACTCTGGGCAATTCCAACTCACTTTCAGTAACGTGTAGTACCAAGAGAAGGGAGGGTGGGGTTGTACTTTATCACCACCACAAAAAGGGTAGGAAATACACATTCTGATGATTTTTGTTGACTTTTACCAACAACATAGTTTTTGATGAGAAACCGATGCGTAAATAGCGGTCTAAACCAGATAATACTGAAGATGACATTCATTGTGAAAATTCTAAAATTTTTTTGTCAAGTTTAACTGAAAAATTTCAAACGCTTATGGAATCTTGTAGAAGAATTAAATAAAAACAAATCCTTTTTCAAAATTTTAAAATATGAAGTATCTGAGTAGATTACATTATTTGCAAAATGTGGGCATAAAGTACGCTCCTCAACCCCCCCCCCCCCCCCAATCCCTCTTGGTACTGCGAATGTTAAACAGTTTCTTTCAGTTTAGCAGTGGCTCTCTAGACCATAATCTCTTACATATGGTACTGCCTTTATGGTTTTCTGATCCACAAACCAGTTCATGCAAACACATAGTGCGATAACTGCTGCTGAATGTATAAAATACCCCACAGAGCAATTTGGCATTCTCAGTACCACGATGTTCGGCCAAAACTGATCACCACGTTAAATGGTAAACAAATCTGTCTTACAATAAGAATTATGAACAACGTCTTAAGTTGCATGGGAAGAACATCTATTTACTGTCGACCGGTTTCGGGTTGGTTGTCAGTTATCAAATCAGCCAATGCTCTACTGTAACAGGTAGGGATGGGCACATGTGAAGGTCACGTTATCTACTATTATACTTATTGATTTCATGGCCAATTTCCCAGTTGTATGACAGGTGTAATGCAACACATTTATAGCTGCTTTGAAAATGTGCAAGCCATCTGGAACCGGTCATCAATAAATAATTTTTTTTCCTTATGGAACTTAAGGTGGTTTTCATGACATTTATTGTAATCACAACAAAAGTGTCGATCTATTCCAACCCCCACACGCTGGAGATACAGTAATCTGTCTTAAATTATAAATCTCACGCGAGTATTTAACTGTCCTTGTCTGACGTTCTACCTACTTTTCACTTCCACACAATCTTCAACGAAAGGCGTAGGCACTCAGACTGGGACAGCAAGTGTGCTGATTGGTCTTCTTATCTTCCATATAGAAAACCCACAACAACACGCTTCAATCTTCCAGAAAAATTGCCGTAATTATGAGGGACGGTTCTAATTAAGAAAGAAGCTTTTCATATTTTTCTGGAAATGTTTTCAGAACCGAGAGAAGCATTTCTTTTGAGATTTAATTACCTCCTTAATTGCAGTGGCAGATATGAGAGGAAATTCAATTTGGAGCAGCTGCAGGCAGCGGGCTGGTTTAATTTAATTGAGGTTAGCGTCGCGCGGCAGTCCTTGCTGTCTCGTTGCGAGGACCTTTGACGCCGTGGCCCTGTCCTGGAGCCGCGTCGCTCCACACGCCGCCGCCTCTGTGCGTGTCCACATTCTGGCCTCCACTACCTGCTCTCTTGTAACGAGGACTCAGAGTCACTTACGCCGGGATGTGCTATGCCGTCGACTTGCGTCGAACATTCAAAATATCCTGTGCGGGCTGCTCCTGTCGTCGGCCTAATGTCACTTGACAATTGTATTTTTTTTAGTGGTATTGTTCGCTTACCACACGACATTTGCGTGACACTTCTGAGCACCAGAGAGAGAACTGCATTCTAACATCCCCTCCTTTCCCTTGCTGAGCCAAGGGTGCGAACTGCCTTACATGGCAACCTCACCTCAAATGAAATTATTTCGTGTATTGGATTTTGCACGACATCAATCCACTGTTCAAGTGCAACGTGCATTTCGCAGTAGATTCGACAAGAAGCCACCTCTGCACAAGCAGATTTATCACTCACATACAAAATTCACGAAATCTGTTTGTAGATGTAAAGGGAGGTGCACTGGTCAGCGTCGCAGATTTAATGAAAATGTCGAGTGTATCCGAGATGCGTTCACACGGATCCCTCAAGACGGGGTAAGCCAGGGACTTCAACTACTTCAAACAACGCCGTGGCGTGTTCTTAAACGTCGCCTCCATACTAAGCCATACAGGTTGCAGTTACTGAAGCTACTGCACTGTAGGGCCAAATAAATTGGTACACGTGCCCAATATCGTGTAGGGCCCCCCGTGCATGCAGAAGTGCCGCAACACGATGTGGAATGGACTCCACTAATGCCTGAAGTAGCGCTGGAGGGAACTGACACCATGAGTCCTGCAGGGCTGTCCATAAATCCGTAAGAGTACGAGGGGGTGGAGATCTCTTCTCAACTGAGCGTTGCAAAGGCATTCAAGCTATGCTCAATATTGTTCACGTCTGGAGAGTTTGGTGGTCAGAGGAAGTGTTTAAACTCAGAAAAGTATTTCTGGAGCCACTCTGTAGCAGTTGTGGACGTTTGGGGTGTCTCACTCTCCTGCTGGAATTTCCCAAATCCGTTGGAATTCACAATGGACATGAATGGATGCAAGTGATCAGACAGGATGCTTACGTGCGTGTCGCCCATCAGAGCGAATCTAGACGTATAATGTGTCCAATATCACTCCAACTGCACACGCCCCTCACCATTACAGAGCCTCCACCAGCCTGAACAGTCGCCTGCTGACATGCAGGCTCCATGGATTCTTGAGGTTGCCTCCACCCGCTCGATACAGTTTGGAACGAGACTCGTCCGACAACGCAACATGTTTCCAGTCATCAACAGTCCAGTGTCGGTGCTGACGGGCCCAGGCGAGCGGTAAATCTTTGTCTCGTGCAGTCATCCCGGGTACACGAGCGGGCCTTCGGATCCGGAACCCCATATCGATTACGTTTCGCTGAATGGTTCGCACGCTGACACTTGTTGATGGCCCAGCAATGAAATCTATAACCATTTGCGGAGGGATTGCATTTTTGTCACGCTGAACGATTGTCTTCATTCGTCGATGGTCCCATTCCTATAGGAATTTGTTCCGGCCGCAGCGATGTCAGATATTTGATGTTTCACGGGATTCTTGATATTCACAGTACGCTCGTGAAATGGTCAAATGGGAAAATCTCCATTTCATCGCTACCTCGGAGATGCTGTGTCCCATCACTCGTGCGCTGACTGTAACACCATGTTCAAACTAAGTTAAATCATGATAACCTGCCATTGTAGCGACACTAAAGGTGTAACAATTGCGCCAGACACTTGTTGTCTCACATAGGTGCTGCAGACCGCAGCATTGTATTCAGCCTGGTTACGCATCTCTGAATTTGAAATGCATGACTATACCAGTTTCTTTGACGCTACAGTATATGACAGAAGGTACGAATTTTCCGTTTCAGGTCTCCGGGATAGCCGCGCGGGATGAGCCGAGCGGTCTCAGGCGTTGCAGTCATGGACTGTGCGGCTGGTCCCGGCGGAGGTTCGAGTTCTCCCTCGGGCATGGGTGTGTGTATTTGTCCTTAGGATAATTTAGGTTAAGTAGTGGTAAGCTTAGGGACTGGTGACCTTAGCAGTTAAGTCCCATAAGATTTCACACACATTTTGTCTCCGGGATAAGTCAGAGAACTTTTTTCGAACGAGTTATCTTTTAGGAGGAATCGATGTTTCATCTATCGCGTAACGTACACCGCCATAATATAAGAATTCGGGGGTCACAAAATTCTGCCATCGTCATCACCGAAACTCAATTTCTTTTGCGGAGTTCCTGTTCACAAAGTTTATTGACCTTTCTTTTTTGCACAGGAAACTGTGACACGTATGTAATACCTGCACAAGCAGCAAAATTAGCTCTTTCCTCGACTTTTGGAAAGATTCCTGTGATTTCATTTTTATGCGTGACGCCGCACCGCCTCCCTTGCACCTTGAGATGCGGCGTTCGCGTAACAACACCATCTCACAATGCTGGGTTGGAAGAGGTGGACAACAAGATCTGGTTCATTGATTCTGGCCTTCCAGATCACTTTAACTCACACCTTACGACTTTTTTCTGTGGGGCAAATAAAACAGAGTCCTTGTCCCACCTATCTCACCTACGGCAACTGCTCTTCATGAACGGAGAAATCGAATTGTTGAAGCTGCCGATTCAATAGACAGGGAACTGTTCAGTCGGCTGTAGAATAAAATTGACTACCGTTTCGATGTTTCTCGAGCAACACATGGTACTCACGTTAAGTGTATGTATGTCTGTGCGAATGTAAAATATTGAACCTTCCTCTGTTCAGTGACATGTACAATATATTTCTGTCTTTCGTAGTCTTCTGTAATAAATAACTGAGATCGGTTCTTTTTTTAAAACCACGCTGTACTTTAAATTGTAGCTTAAATTGGTTCAACACATAAAAATTGAGTTTAGTAATGATTAACGTAACAGTTTCGGCGCAAATCAATGGCGATGTGAAAGCTAAAAAAACCTGAATTTTCTGCAGTAGATGTGTTTTAACATGAAACCATCACCTTTAAGTCCTCGTTGCGACATTTGTATTGTTTTCCACCTTTTACTTAAAATGCGAAATCTATACAAATATAGAAAAAGTGTTGTGTTATTGAATTGAAGAGTTTCAGTCTTTTTGCAATTACACAATTACTGTTTTCCTTTAATAATGAAACACGTTTCACCACAGTTGTGGCATCCTCACTGAGGTTTCCTCCTTTATTTCTTTTTTCTGAAATACGTACATACACTTTATTTATGTCAGAAAATATGTTAAATCGGACTTTGTTGTTGTTAACATATGTTAACATATGTATGTTCTTTTCCTTTTGTTGGTCGACCTCCGTCGATGAGTGGTCAGCGCAGCTGACTGCCATCTGGAGGACCCAGATTCGATTCCCGGCACTGGCAGCGGCTTTTCCTCAGTGGGACGACTACTACGGAGCGCACTCAGCCTCGTGAGGGCAACTCAGGAGGTGATCGATCGATTAGTAGCGGTTTCAAGGTCGGGAAATCCGACAGTGACTAGGAGAGCGTCGTGCTGACAATGTGCCCCTCCATATGGCATCCAGTGACACAATTGTCACATGACGACACGGCAGACGGTCGGTCGTGGTTAGCCCGTGTTGGGCCAGAACGCGGAACTTTTTTCTTACCATCTGTTCGTATCCTGCAGCTACCAGCTAAAATTAGCAAGTCGAAATTAATACACCATGTTATCTGAAAGCAGGGGTGTTATGATATCGTCTGAATTACATTTTCATTTACAATATAATCCTTAAAAATGTATATTGCAGTAGAACCGTGGCCTGTGACTCTTTCTTAGACTGATCAGCGTGATATTTGAATTTTTATTAACTGCGATTGGTTTTTGTTCGTCTGCCCAAACGTGTTTTTGCCGACGTCTGTAAATGACGAATGATCTGTGGACAATTGAAAAAAAAAATTGAGAGTTTGGAAAGACCAAGTGCGGGAATGGTAAGCCTGAGGAAGGGGCATATGCCACGATTTTGTGGGAACATACCTTTCGAAAGTTGTATTCTAAACGAAAAATGAATTCAGACGAAGGCCTCTATCCCTGTGTTTCCAGATGACATGGTGTATTATTCCGGACCTGTGGCTGATTCTGGTTCGCCTCCATAGGACACACAATGTGAACAAACGCTTTAAGTACATATGCGATTTAAATACCAACAAATTCCGATGTGGCATATTTCCTAACCTGCATAAAATCTGTATGTATTTATTTCAGAAAAAATAAAAATAAAAATCCCACTGAAGATGCCACAGTTGCAGTTAATCATGTTTCGGTATTAAAGCAAAACAATAATTGTGTACTTGGTATAAGGCGGACTCACTTTGATTCATTAATATTTTGTTGCAAGCACGGGAACGGAAGTTAAAATTCCAATTTCGAAGTGTTTTATAGTGGAGAGCAAAGAAGCTGGCACACCTCCATAATACTGTGTAGAGTCCCCCGCGATTTAGCGCTTCTAAAGCCCTGCGATTGTCTCAAGACGAGGTGAAGGAGGTGTCGTTCGTGCACTTTGCGGAAAAATTGAATTTTTTTCGCTGGGAGAGGTGCGAGACACTCAGGCTCTGGCCTTCGGTCTGGAACCAACTTCTGGTCGAAGCTCTGGCATGTGTGGTTGGTACTTGGGACCTGGGCCTAGGACTGACTTAACTTGCGAGTAGTTAAACCGGAGAGCCTGTGGTGAAGGTCTTACTGAACCGACAGTGTAACTTCAAACGTCTCGGACTATTCGTTTGTCAAGGGCACAATCATTCGTTTTTGGTTTACCAGGTTTGACGTATGGTATCCTTGTGCGCTCTGTCGTATAAGTGAGCCAAATTGGTCCTTGGTATGACAAGCAAACGGGTCTGTCACACACTGAAATGTGCCATGATTTCAGGGCCCTGATAGAGAGTAGATTGCGATCCGTCTGCCTGATCGGTGTACTACTAGATTTTGCATTCCTTTCGTGGCCGCGATCGATTCACAGGTGCAGCCTTACGCCTCGCCCCTGCTGCGCACATCTCGCCAGCTGCAAGTTACATTGCTGCACGAAGCTAACAGGGTAATGTACTGCTACTCCGGCCTTGTCAGGGCGTACAAATCACAATCGCAAATTGTTCTCAGCTGCACCTACATAGACTTCTGTAGATTATCGATCAAAGTCTGCTCAACGTTAGATCAATTCAGATTGCGTTATTCACATTTTTAGAGCCTGAGTACTTGACTCAGTTTCGTCACCCAGGATCCTTGTCCATTGTGGTCTTAAACTACCTGTAAGTTGTTTACAATATTCTATCGCAACGTGTTTTGCATAAATTATGTCAGTCTTTGTTTTTGGGGGCAGGCCGCTGTGGCCGAGCGGTTCTAGGCGCTTCAGTCTGGAACCGTGCGACTGCTACGGCCGCAGGTTCGAATCCTGCCTCGGGCATGGATGTGTGTGATGTCCTTTGGTTAGTTAGGTTTAAGTAGTTCTAAGTTCTAGGGGACTGATGACCTCAGATGAAAAGTTCCATAGTGCTCAGAGCCATTTGAACCATTACTTTTTGAAAAAATAAATGTTGTCAGTAAACTAGATTTTGCATAAATTCTCAATCATTTTTTATATATCCCCAAAAAAGTGTTAATTTTCAAAGTATTGTCATTTTTCTTATTTGTAGTAAAAAGTATTACTGTTATTTGCTTGAACAGTTTTATAGCATTCCGAGAATGTAGTATCCTTTAGGCACCCTATAAGCGACAAGAGGGCAGGACCCCAAATAGGCGGCGATGACTCAACGTTTTGGCGACAAATAACCTCCGAAACGAGTGCCCGATGGTCATGAACTTTTCGTTTATATTGCGCTGGCGCCTTAATTCTCTCTTGTCTCTACTTTGCAGGGGCGCTTATTGCTTTAACAGTTTCTTGTCGTTTTTGCTTATCAGTCTTTTCAGGTGGGTTTGCGGAAATTTTCTTTCCTTTTTGTTGATTGCCTTGTCTGTTTCTTGCATTTGTCACTTCCAAAATACCGACCCCACGCCCCCCCCCCTCCCCACCTTCTCAGATGGCACAGCACAGCCGCAAGCTAATGCAGATGTTTCAGTTCCAGATGCAACATATTTCCGCACTACTCAACACAGTGCAGCAACTACTGACCAATGCTGCACACCCGTCAGAACAAGCACCACCTACTACAGCTGCTATACCACCTTTTCGACAGTTTTGTGAACATGAAGAGGAATGGATAGAGTGGTGGTCCCAATTTGAAGTTCACGCCATTGCTCACAGTGGGTCAGGTACTGTGAAACTTCCATATTTCTTATCAACAGCCGGCCGAAGTGGCCGTGCGGTTAAAGGCGCTGCAGTCTGGAACCGCAAGACCGCTACGGTCGCAGGTTCGAATCCTGCCTCGGGCATGGATGTTTGTGATGTCCTTAGCTTAGTTAGGTTTAACTAGTTCTAAGTTCTAGGGGACTAATGACCTCAGCAGTTGAGTCCCATAGTGCTCAGAGCCATTTTTTCTTATCAACAGTAGGAAGTGCAGTGCTCAGATCAATTCTAAAACTCTTTCCTAACGCTACTCCGAGTGAACCTGCGTATGACAACGTTTGCTCTTCGCTAACTATTATGACCAACAAGTAAATGTAGTATCAGCTAGGTATCAATTCTTTACTTGCAAAGAAGGGACGGTACAATCTTATCGAGAGTGGGTAACAGATTTTCAGGGTATGACAAGGAAATGCAAATTCAAATGTGCTTGTGGTTCTTTATATTCAGATATTATATTGCGTGATGTGATTGTGTACAATGTACCTGATGTCAAACTCAGAGAAAAGATTTTGAAACAGTCCGATGCATCATTGCAGCAGGTAGTGCAAATGCTAGATCAGTACGATTCCTGTGCCTTGTTGGCACATGCATTTCAGTAGCCAGCTACTTGTAGGGTTGAGTTCCTTGCTTACAATCGCCCCATTCCTCACCGGTGGCTGGCACTACCCACGCCGAGTAAACAACCTGCCGCACTGCGTAAGCAGTTCGCTAAACAGGCGGCTACAAAGGTGAACAGAATTCAGTCTTGCCCTAAGAGTAATTCACAGCGCAAACGCCAAGCCCACCATTCCCGACAAGGTCAGCGTCACGCTTGTGGTAGGAACGGACATGTACAATTCGCATGTTTGCAACGGAACCAAAGTTCGGCCCTTTCACAAAACTCTCATCACAAGCTCCACGTCATTAATGCAGTCTATTCAAAGTCTTCAACAGGCCAGAGTGAAGTTTCTTCAGTGATATGCCAGTTAAACTTTTTGTTCATTTACTTATACTATGTGATCAAGAGTATCTGGACATCCCCAAAAACGTACAATCATGTATTTGGTGCATTGTGCTGCACCCTACTGCCAGTTACTACGTATCAGCGATCTCAGTAATCATTAGGCACCGTGAGAGAGCAGAATGGGCGCTCTGTGGAACTCACAGACTTCGAAAGTAGTCAGGTCGTTGGGTGCCACTTGCGTCATACGTCTGTATAAGCAATTTCCAGCCTCCTAAACATCACTAGGTCCACTGATTCCGAAGTGATGATGACGTGGAAACGTGAAGGGACACGTGCAGCACAAGAATGTACAGGCCGACCTCGTCTGTTGGCTGACAGAGATCGCCGACAATTGAAGAGGGTTGTAATGTGTAATATGCAGACATCTACCCATACCATCACACAGTAATTACAAACTGCATCAGGATCCACTGCAAGTATGATGGCAGTTAGGCGGGAGGTGAAAAAACTTGGATTTCATGGTCGATTGGCTGCTCATAAGCCTCACATCACGCCGGTAAATGCGAAACGCCGCCTCGCTTGGTGCAAGGAGCGTAAACATTGGACGATTGAACAATGGAAAAACATTGTGTGGAGTGACGAATTGCGGTACATAATGTGCTGATACGATGGCAGGGTGTGCCGGCCGGGGTTGCAAAGCGGTTCTAGGCGCTACAGTCTGGAACCGCGCGACCGCTACGGTCGCAGGTTCGAATCCTGCTTCGGGCATGGATGTGTGTGATGTCCTTAGGTTAGTTACGTTTAAGTGTTTCTAAGTTCTAGGGGACTAATGACATCTGAAGTTAAGTCCCATAGTCCTCAGAACCATTTTTGATGGCAGGGTGTGGGTAAGGCGAATGCCCGATGAACGTCATCTGTCAACGTGTGTAGTGCCAACAGTAAAATTCGGAGGCGGGGCGTTATGGTGTGGTCGAGTTTTTCATGGAGGGGGCTTGAACCCCTTGTTGTTTTGCGTGGCACTATCACAGCACAGGCCTACATTGATGCTTTAAGCACCTTCTTGTTTCCCACTGTTGAAGAGCAATTCGGGAATGGGTATTGCATCTTTCAACATGATCGAGCACCTGTTCATAATGAACGGCCTGTGGTCGAGTGGTTACACGACAATAACATCGCCGTAATTGACTGGCCTGCACAAAGTCCTAACCTGAATCCCAAAGAACACCTTTGGGGTGTTTTGTAACTCCGACTTCGTGCCAGGCCTTACCGTCTGACATTGATATCTCTCCTCAGCGCAGCACTCCGTGAAGAATGAGCTGCCATTCCCCAAGAAACCTTCCAGCACCTGATTGAACGTATGCCTCCGAGAGTGGAAGCTGTCATCAAGGCTAAGGATGGGCCAACACCAAACTGAATTCCAGCAATACCGATGGAGGGCGCCAAGAACTTGTAAGCCATTTTCAGCCAGGTGTCCGGATACTTTTGATCACAGTGTGTATTTATGGGAAGTGTGGGAAATTTCAGTTGGACACGAATGCCTCTGTCACATTGCTAAATCGTCACACATATCAACTGTTAGGCTCCCCACTAATGTCTAAAACTAGCACGCAACTGACAGCTTACAATGGACAGGACATACCCATTCTAAGAACATGTACTTTGCCTGCCGTGTATCACTCGCATACGCGAACAGTGCCTTTTACAGTGCTAAAATCATGCGAGTGTGAGAACGTATTTGGTCTTCATTTTTTTGATTTGTTTGGCTTTAACATTCAGGACAATGTGTTGTCAGTGTATGCATTCGATGCAAGAGACAGTATAGCTAGCTTGTTAAAAGAATTCCTGGAACTCTTTTCTGAAGGTTGAGGTAAATTTAACAATTTTGTTGCACATATTACTCTGAAAGACAATGCTCAGCCAAAATTGTGCCGGGTCAGAACTGTTCCCATTGCATTACGGGGCAAAGTCGATGCTCAACTTAAGGAATTGCAAAATAATGGACTTGTTGCGCCCATATCAGCAAGGCCACTAGTTTTGCTCTCCAAGCCTTCAGGTCGATTTCGCCTCTGTGTTGACTAACTCTACAGTCAGCCAACAAACAGTAATTGATACTTAACCGTTGCCAGGCCTAGAGGATCTCATGGACTGATTAGGCACTGGACGCTACTTTTCAAAAATTGATTTGCGCAACTCGTATCTTCAAATACCACTCGATGAAGATTCTCAAAAAGTATATGTAGTAAATACTCATTTGGGCTTTTTTAAATATTTGCGTTTTCCTTTTGGCTGTGTCTCCGCAGCCGCCATTTTCCAACGGTATTTGGAACAGCTGACCGCACAAGTGAGAAACTGTTCAAACTATTTGCACGATATTGTTTTAGCTGGTTGTACACCTGAAGAACATAATTTAAATTTACGTGCTTTGTTTAGTGTGTTATCTGCTGCAGTACTAAAGTGTAAACTGGAAAACTGCGATTTTTATAAAACCTGAGTTGCACTGCCTTGGTCATGTCATCAACAGTCAAGGTGAACATCCTCCTCAGTCGCATTTGTTAGCCATACGAGACTTGACAGTTCCTCAAATGTTCAAATGTGTGTGAATTACTAAGGGACCAAACTGCTGAGGTCGTCGGTCCCTAGACTTACACACTACTTAAACTAAGTTAAACTAACTTATGCTGAGAACAACACACAAATCCATGCCAGAGGGAGGACTCGAACTTACAGTGGGAGTGGCCGCGCAGACAGTTCCTCGCAATATCAAAGAACTGTGGTCAGTTTTAGGGAACATGAACTATTATTTTCGGTTCATACCGAATGATGCACAAATCACTTCTCCATTGCAGCACTTGCGTAGCAAGAATGTCTCCTTTATTTGGACAGATGAGTGCCAAGCAGCGCATCACAAATTAAGAAAGAAGCATTGGCTATTGTGTATGGTGTCGCGAAGTTCCACCACTATTTGTATGGCAGAAAATTCTACTTAGTAGCGGATAACAAGCCTTTGCAGTCCTTAATGAGATTTTCACTCTGCAGCGGAGTGTGCGCTGATATGAAACTTCCTGGCAGATTAAAACTGTGTGCCGAACCGAGACTCTAACTCGGGACGTTTGCCTTTCGCGGGCAAGTGCTCTACCAACTGAGCTACCCAAGCTCGACTCACGCCCAGTCCTCACAGCTTTACTTCTGGCAGTACCTCGTCTCCTACCTTCCAAACTTTACAGAAGCTCTCCTGCGAACCTTGCAGAACTAGCACTCCTGAAAGAAAGGGTATTGCGGAGACGTGGCTTAGTCACAGCCTGGGGGATGTTTCCAGAATGAGATTTTCACTCTTCAGTAGAGCGTGCGCTGATATGAAATTTCCCGGCAGATTAAAACTGTGTGCCAGACCGAGACTCGAGCTCTGGACCTTTGCCTTTCGCGGGCAAGTGCTCTACAGTCCTTGCAGTCCTTGTTTCATCCAATGAAATCGGTTCCTGAACGAACTGCCCCAAAATTGCAACGAAGGGCTTTGTTTGTTGTCTCAATACCAGTATGAGATTGTGTATCGTTCGACAGCTCAACATGGTAATGCGGACGTACTTTCACGTCTTCCGATTGGCCCTGATAGAGACTTTGACGAGTCTGCTGCATCTTGTTGTCACATCGATGTCAGGATTCTGAATTGCTCCAGTCTTTTACGATGAACTATAGGTAAATTGCACAGGCTATGGAAACTGATCCAGATTTGGACATTTTTCTGAATTATATTCGCACATCTTGGCCTCACTCATTGCATAGCATAAAGAACTCTGTAGTGCGTCGACAGAAAGGTGTGATTCTTGTTCAGAATTACACTGGAAAGTCACGTGTGTTGATCCCCAAACATTTGCAAAAAGAAGTGTTGCAGCTACTTCACCGAGGACACGGGGGGATTTTTCGTATGAAAACACTGTACTTGGGCTATTGACGCGCAAGTGGAACAGACGACGTCACAGTGTCACGCAAATGCGAAAAATTAGCCCGCCCCGCCACAAAAAATCTCTGCTTGGCCAAAGTCGCAAACGCCATGGCAACGTGTGCACATCGACTTTGCGAGACCTTTTTGGAACACTCGTTGGTTGATTGTGGTTGATTCATATAGCAAGTTTCCTTTTACTGCGTCCATGAACTCGACAACGTCACGTAGCACAGTTCAGGTGATGTCATCGATATTCTGTCTCGAAGGTTTACCTGGAGTAATACTGTCAGACAACGGCCCTCATTTCCCGTCAAATGAATTTGAAACATTCTGTGAACGCAATAGCATACACCATATAACTAGTGCACCGTTCTGTCCATAGTAAAACGGCGAAGCGGAACGTTTTGTCAGAACCTTCAAGCAGCAGATGGCCAAACTTCGCTCCACATACGCCAGGGATCAAGCACTGCAACTGTTTCTCGCCTTATATCGTTCGCACCCACGAGATGGACCATCGCCGGCGGAATTGCTTCATGGCCGCCGCCATCGGACACTGCTCCACCTGCTCCATCCTCCTCAGCATCCGGCGCCGAAGGAAGGCCGCAAGTATCGCTTCGTGTCTTTAGCGGCAGCAGACAGTGGGCGCGAGGCGAGATCGTCCGTCGACTTGGCGCTTGTATGTATCTTCTTTCAAGTCCAGATGACTTGCAGCGCCGCCATCAAAATCAAATTCACCTCTGTCATGTACACTATGATCTTTCAGCCTCTCTTCCCCCAGATTCACGGATCCCGAGGACAGAGCAGCCACGGCAACCACCAGAGGGTGTCCTCACGACACTGCAGGATGACCCCATGGAGATGGAGGCTTCGCCTTCTCCGCCTCCCCTCGTCCTACCGATGGGGCTGGACCCGCCCACACCACAGCAGTGGCTGCCTTTTTCATCTGGTTCACGGCAGCAGGAGGTGGACCCTTCTGCTCTTTTGCAGGGGGACGTTTCCGCCAAAGAACAGGCCAGGTGGCAGGTTAAGGGCAGAAGTTTGATGCCCCCTGCAGCCATAGCGTCCGGCCTGGCGATGTGGCCACACTCCTGTCCCTCCTCCCCCTCCTCATCCGTGGTCGCACTCCACATTCCCTACATGACGACGGTCCATCGCTTGGGGGGCGGGGGGGGGGGGGGTCACAAACGCCGGAACGAAGAAGAAGAATGCAACCCAGAGAAGGTGGTGAGACGACATCAGCCAATAGCATGCTGACCAGGACCTCACCACGATATGAGCGGCATCTAGCCGAAGAGAATATAAGCGCCAGCCCTGCCACGATTGGCCGGACATCAGTGGACAGTATTCGCAGAGTATTAGCAAGGTCTAGCAGAGAACGCTACAATAGCGGTTATTAGTGATCCATAAACTGTGTGTCAAACTTGCATGGACATTGTCTATAGCTAAGAACATTACAGCTTGCATGTCGTCCATCGCTCGCGACGCTTGTTGTATGTACAAGTTAAGTATTGTCATTTTCTTATCTGTAATAAAAACTAGTACTGTTATTTGCTTGAATTGTTGTACGGCATTCCGAGATTGCAGCATCCTTTAGGCACCCAATAAGCGACAAGTGGGCAGGACCCCATATTTGGCGATGAGGACACAACAAATTGCACATATTACAGGTGACATGAAGTCCACTCTTTAGGACATTCACTTTGTATTACTAAAGAAGAACACACACACTTTTTATTATGTCTTCACAATATCATATCTGAACAATTGTCAATTAATAAGTGCAAATCACAAGAATAAGTCAAGAAGTAAGCAGAAGTGAAGTAGAAGTGAACGAGAAGTGAATAGAAGTCCAGTCTCAAGCCATTGTACAATCTACAATGCAGATTGTATATGTTTATGTGTATTTGTCTGGGATCTCCTCTCAAATTCCTCCATCAATTTCAGCCAAATCTAAAACAGAAACATCGGGCCTCACGAGTATCATCACTGTGGGATTTATAGTTTCCTAGCTCAAATACAAGTAGAGGTACTGGTAAAAACGCGCTTCTCCCTCCCCAGGTATACAAACTTCCCTGCACGACAGTTATGTTGTATGGGAATAGTATTGACCAGCCATATCAACCTGCTTTGCAGGGAAGCCTACATGTGAGGGGCTAGAAACGGTTTTTCATGCTGCGACATGTTGGTGGCCCTGTATGACAGGAATGTTGTGGGAGTAGTACCAGCCTGCTTTTATGAATTGTATTACAGAGTATACATATACAGATGAGGATGGCTGAGGACAGATATAGATGGACAGAGGAGAGGATGGACAGAATAAAGGGCAGGAGGAAATGCACAGAGAGAGAAAAAGAAAGGCAGGTCCAATTTGCAGATGGAAAATAAGAAGGGAAGTAGGCAGGTGGAAAACAAAAAGGTGTAAGCAGAGATGGAAATAGAAAGGGGGAGGAGGATATGGTCAGAGAGAGGTAGAGGAGGTGGGGATGTAGAGACAGAGAGAGGGAAGAAGGAGATAGACAGAGGTGTGAGGAAAAGGTGGACACGGAGTGGGGAGGGGGGAGGTGTGTCCGATTTGAGTGTTGAGCACATATGTGAGCGAAGCCAAGTGCAAAAGGAAAGTTTACTATACGACACATAATGAACCAACGATCGGATACCATTAACAGCATGTAATCCCTACGTTGACAATTGAGTTATCCATTTATCTTCTCTGAATGGCAGATGTTCAAAGTAACGATATCCCTGCCATGCCAAATGCGTCCTTGGTAGTATTCAAAATACATTTCAGTCAGAAAGTGTGTGATATATTACATACCGTGTGTGCGAACAGATGTGCACAAAACCAACTTTGTGGTCAGGTGCTTTGAGGACTATACACAATGCCTTGAACGATGATACGCTGAATGTTATGAATTTTAAGCCGAACTGTCACTGGAGATAAAAACATGGATGGCTCATGTTACACCAGAACCAACGATGACATCATGGTGATCGCTGATTACCTAGTACCTTAGTATCTTAGCACTAGTGGAAATTATGTTGAGAAGTAAATTAATGTCCAGTCTTTCATGTAACGAAATTGACGTAAAAGATACTTGTGTTTCTTTGATATTAAATGACCCATGCTTTAGACGCCAATATCGCACATAGCAGTGACGCCGTGCAAGCAAACTTTTAGCTTACAGAGTAGGAGAACTGAAGCCAGACGGAGATTGTGACTCGTGCCAAGGTAAGAGCTTTGCGCACAAGAGGCCAGGATTGCAATTCTCGTCCTAGACCGTCATCCAGTTTTAATGCGTCAGTAACTTATTTATTGCCTGCTGTAGAATGAAAAATTAAATCTGGAAATAAGTACATTGATGTTCGTTTTCCTGCACCATAAAAATAGTTTATTCTCGGATAACAGTAAGGAGAAAACTATAGATTTTATAACGTCAGTGTTAGAACAGATGCTGAATGTTAAAACTAATATTACCTGCCAAAATCTTTACTCTTCACCTCAGCAGCAAATGTCATCGACCTGAGGCGCTAAGACATAGTAGACAGGCAGTCACACAAATATCAGTGGACCGGGGTTCTATAATAGGAATATCATTTTTAGAGAATCGCTATGTTACGATCCTTGCCTTGGGTGATCTAAATGATTAATGGAAAATCTCATATAAAGATGTGAAACAAAAACTAACAAAGAGATAGAGGGGCTGGCCAGTACTTACCTCAGCTCAGTACAGCCGATATATACACGAAAAACAGAACCGAAAATTTACGTTCCTAGCTTTCGGAACAAATGTTCCTTCATCAGGGAGGAGAGAGGGGAAAGAAAGGGAAGAAGGGAAAGTGGATTCAGCTACTCACAACCCAGGTTATGAAGCAACAGGGAAAGGAAAACAGGGATGGTAGCAAGGATGGAGGCATGGTTGTCAGAGGGAAGCCAAAGATATTCTACTGTAAGTATTGTGCCAGCTTCAAACCAAGAGGATGCATGCAGAAGTAAAGAGGTATATAGTATAAAGATAAACACAACTATGTTGGATGAAAAGATGCGTGAATGGCTAAATAGGAAACGGAAAGAGGAGAAGACTGAAGAATAAATGGAGTGAGGTTGTTTAACGTAGGTTCAGTCCAGGGGGATGGCGGGATGAGAGGATGTGTTGAAGTGCAAGTTCCCATCTCCGCAGTTCAGAGGGACTGGTGTTGGGTGGGAGAAGCCAAATGGCACATACGGTGTAGCAGGTTCCTAGGTCCCTAGAATTATGCTGGAGGGCATGCTCTGCTACTTGGTATTGGACATCTCCTAGGTGGACAGTTCGTCTGTGTCCGTTCATGCGCTCAGCCAGTTTAGTTGTTTTCATACCGATGTAAAAGGCTGTGCAGTGCAGGCATGTCAGCTGATAAATGACATGTGTAGTTTCACACGTGGCCCTGCCTTGAATTGTGTAAGTTTTACCAGTAGCGGGGCTGGAGTAGGTGGTTGTGGGGGGATGCATGGGGCAGGTTTTGCAGCGGGGTCGGTTACAGGGGTAGGAACTGCAGGGTAGAGAAGGTAGTCTGGGAATATTGTAGAGTTTAACAAGGATGTTACGGAGGTTAGGGGGGCGGCGAAAGGCAACTCTGGGTGGTGTGGGGAGAATTTTGTCAAGGGATGAACTCATTTCAGGGGCTGACTTGAGAAAGTCATATCCCTGGCGGAGTAATTTGTTGATGTATTCAAGGCTATGATAATGTTGGGTGACAAGGGGGATGCTTCTGTGTGGTCTGGGGGTAGGAACATTGTTGTTGGATGGGGAGGAATGTATTGCTTGGGAGATCTGTTTGTGGACAAGGTCTGCAGGATAGTTGCGGGAGAGGAAAGCACTGGTCAGGTTATTGGTGTAATTGTTGAAGGATTCGTCACTGGAGCAGATACGTTTGCCACGAATACCTAGACTGTAGGGAAGGGAGCGTTTGATGTGGAATGGATGGCAGCTATCAAAGTGAAGGTACTGTTGTTTGTTTGTGGGTTTGATATGGACAGAGGTGTGGATGTAAGCTTCAACAAGATGAAGGTCAACATCCAGGAAGGTGGCTTGGGTTTTGGAGAAGGATCAGGTGAAATTCAGATTCAAAAAGGAGTTGAGGTTATGGAGGAAATTAAGGAGTGTTTCTTCACCATTAGTCCAGACCACAAAGATGTCATCTATAAACCTATACCAGGCCAGGGTAAGCAGCTGTTGGATCTTCAGGAAAGCCTCCTCCATGCGGCCCATGAAGAGGTTGGCATAGGATGGAGCCATCCTGGTTCCCATGGCCGTTCCCCTGATTTGTTTGTAGGTCTGGCCTTCAAAAGTGAAGTAATTATGGGTGAGGATGAAGTTGGTAAGTGTGATAAGGAACAAGGTTTTTGGAAGATCTTTGGGTGGGCGTTGGGAGAGGTAGTGCTCAAGGGTAGAGAGACCATGGGTATGTGAGATGTTTGTGTAAAGGGATGTAGCATCTATTGTGACAAGAAAGGTTTCAGGTGGGAGAGGAGTGGGAATGGATTTGAGGCATCCTAGGAAGTGGTTTGTGTCTTTGATGTAGGATGGAGTCTGCGGGTGATAGGTTGGAGTTGTTGGTCTACCAGAGGTGAGATACGTTCTGTTGGGGCTTTGAAGCCTGCTACAATGGGATGGCCAGGATGGTTTTCTTTGTGGATTTTGGGTAATAGATAGAAGGTAGGGGTACGTGGCTCAGGTGGAGTGAGTAAGTCTATGGAAGCCGTTGTGAGGGCTTGTGAGGGACCTTAGATTTTTAGGATTTTCTGCAGCTCAGTCAGGATGAAGGGAATGGGAACCTGGGTCACAGCTTTAATTTATATAAGTATTAACTTAAAAAGTTTTCTTTTGCACATTAACTTTTTAACGTATGTTAATGTGGTATTAGCCATACTTGAGTTAACTATTGTTTCCACACGCCTGTCGGACACCTTAGAAAAATTAAAAAAATGGAATTCTTACGAAATTTAAACGTCTGAGTAAATGTGTGAAAAGTGTCTCTTTTTAAACGAACTTTCGAGTTCCTTCCAAAAGTGGTCTTCGATATTGAGAGTCTATAACGTTTCAGAAGTTTGAGGAATTTTGTACTCTCGATTCAAGAAAGATCGCGCAAATGACGACAGGCAAAATTTAGTAGAAATTCATGCGTCTGAAAAAAGATCGACGCGGGAAATGTAGAACTTCTACTGTCATGCCTTAGTAAAAGATCCTGATAAAAACCTAAGAAAATTCTGGTTCTGCTTATAACCGCTAAGTAAGTCGAAGTCTACCATCCGGCCACCCATTAAACAGACTGGTGTGGTTATGAAAGACAGCAAAAGGAAAGTTGAAGGTTTAAATTTAAAAAAATCATTCTCGCAGTAACAAACATCTGTCGTTTGACCGTCGCACAAACTCTCGTATAAGAGACACAGTAATAGGCATCCCTGGCTTAGACAAGCAATTCAAAAAGTTGAAAGCAAACAAGTAGCCATGTTCGGTCGCAGTCCTTAGGAGGTTTTACAGGGCGTACTCTACGGCACTGCCATCATACTTAGCTCGCATTTCTAGCGAATCTCGCGAAGTGCAAAGTCCCAAGCAACTAGAAAAAAGCTCAGTTGACTTCTGCATGTGTGAAGGGTAAAGGAACAGACCAGCAAAATTACAGACCCGTATCCTTAACATCAATGTACTACAGAATTCGGATTTAGAAAGCATCGCTTGTGCGGAACTCAGCTTTCCTTGCTCATACGATATTTTGCTGACCGTGGATTAAGGACATATTCCTAGATTTCCGGATACCGTTTGACATAGTGCTCCACTGTAGACTGTCAACGACAGTTCAAACGTACGGAATAGCTTCCCAGATCAGTGAGTGGCTCGAAGTCTCCTTCATTAATAGAATCCAATACGTTGCCCTCACCAGAGAAGAGGGTATCGTTAGGAGAACCCAACGGAAAAAGCTTTTGTTCTCTGTATACATAACACTGGACTCGCATTCGGGAGGACGACGGTTCAATCCCGCGTCCGAGCATCCTGATTTGTGTTTTCCGTGATTTCCCTAAATCGCTCCAGGCAAATGCCGGTATGGTTCCTTTGAAAGGGCACGGCCGATTTCCTTTCCCGTCCTTCCCAAATCCGACGAAACCGATGACCTTGCTGTTTGGTCTCTTGTCCCACACAATCCAATCCAATCTGTATACATAAATGATATGTTAGATAGGATGAACTGCAGTCTGCGATTTGAGCCGTGTGTGGCTCTTGTTCGCTCCATCTCTTATTTTACATCCTTTTTTTTTTGCCATACTGCCACCTCGTTATGTTAGTTCCAATTTCTGTTGTCACTGAGTTGCTGCTTTGCCTCCCCGTGAGCGGTAGCAGCGGCACTCATCGATATGAGCCCTGGCGTATTATCTTTGGAGATTGCTATTACTTCCCGGTTGTCGTGTGTTCGGAGTTAGTTCGGATCTGCCTAGAACCGCTCGGTCACAGCGGCCGGCAAATTACCAGCAAGTCAAGACTGTTCACATTGTGCCGTTTGGTTCTTGTCGTTGGCTGTTGAGACATTCCCGTGAGCAACAACGTGTGTGTTCGAGTTCGTGAAGATTTAGCCGCCGTTCGGGGGAGTCTAACTGGTTTTGGTTGTTTGCAATTGAAGTGCACCAGCGGAGTTTCTGCCTTGTGGCCGTTAACTTTCCGGTTACCTGCCCTGGCCGTTGATCTAAATTTAGGCAGTGCCCTTTCCTCACCATGTTGTCGCTGTCCAGCACAGTGTGTAGTTTGACAGCTTAATGTGTGCCTGGTTGTGGGCGTCCATGCCTTTTACGTTTGCATTGAACTCCCGGTTGTGTGCTGGTCGAGTGGAGCGCAAGTTACCTTGTCGGTGGGTCCGCTGACTGTTTGTTGGTTGGGCCGACGTCGGATCGAGAATGGTTGGGCCAACTGCCTGTGTCACCTAAGTGAACGTTAGTATTTCAAGTGCTGGCAGACCCCCGAAACTTCTGAGTGCCGTTAGCTGCACTGCCTTTTCTTATTTTCTGTAGTGTGTATTTGTATGGCTTGTAGCCGATAGTTTTGAAATAAAGTTGAATTGTTTTTAGTGGTGTTTTAAGTCATGGGCCTTCAGCCGTTTTAAAATTAAAGTTCTTTGCCTGTCAAGTGTTAGATTGTATGGGGCCTTCATCCTAGTTTAAGATAAGGATTTGTTGTTTAAATTTATTTTACCTTGAGTTTTAAGTCATGGGGCCTTCAGCCGTTTTAAAATTAAGGATCTTTGTCTTTCCAGCATCAAACTGTTTGGGACCTTCAGCTAATTGAATATAAAGCCTTCTCCCTTGTTTTTCTGTTTAATTTTACGTTGAGTCTGTAAGCGTACTGTCATATCGCTGGATTGGTTGCGGAGTATCTTTGGGGGCAGCCGCGTCTGTCGAGTCGAGCACGGGACATGGATCTGTTATGTTGTGTTGTGGGTAGCTCTGCATGTATGAAGCATTGTTAGTAAGGAGGTTGAACTGTTGTTATAAGTACTATTACGGTAAAGTGATGAAATATGGTAGTGAGTCAGAGGAAAGTGCGTCAAGATGTAATTAAAAATGAGCAGTACGGCCGGTAACGTATTTGTGTATCCTCTCGTTGCGCGTCGTACCGTACAGTATCAATCATCCGCGCCAAGTTCGGTCTCTCAGAATGAACTAATGTGAATCAGCAAAATTTAGTTACCATAAAAGAGTGCAAACAAGTGCTAGTGTCTTATAGCGAGCGTGAGGACGTGCGTTCGATCATCGCGTTTACGCATTATCAACAATCAACCGCGCCGCTACGGTTACGCACACGCTCGTACAAGTGAGAACTGTGAACTGTAAATTTAACTTTGTGAACAGTGTTAAAATTTATTACTAGTGTCAATGAGGACTGGTACCAATTGGGATAAACATTTACGACTTTGAGTGTAAACAGTGCAACCCGTGATTTCTTATCGTCTGCGAATATAATTGTTGATACCAGACGTAGAACAGTGTTGTGCTTTGACGTTGAATGGCTCCCCTAACTTGATTGCATATCACGCACATAATTTTAGGCAAGCCAGCAGCGGTGTGGAGCAGAACAATACGACCGCCACGGGATTATCAGGTACGTGGTGTGGACAGGGCGCGCAGTCGAAACGACAACCAGTTTATTTTTTTTTTTCTTTATTGAATTTCAATTCCCCCCGAAGGGGGCGGGCTGGCAGCAGCTGACTACGCCGCTCTTCAGCCTACAGAATTTGTGTTAAAAAGACGAAGATAATAAAAAATAACAGTTGGCGATAAAATCGGCGACTTAAAGGTAAAATGGCAGAAATGATGCTAAGATAATACACAAGAAGCAGAAAAATAACAGACAGACAGTTAAAAAAAAAAAAAAACCGGCGACAGTCTGGTTTCTGTTCGCAAGATATAAAATGCACACCCAGCGACAGCATGATTTCTGTTCGCAACACTGTGGAAAGACGCACAACACTGGACACTCACTTAAACACGGCACTAAAAAGTTGGCACAAATATGACATACCACAGCCGAGAGCAGGTGGGGGGGAAACTGGACAGATGATGGAGGAAAAAAAAAGGGGGGGGGAAGGAGAGGAAAAGTGAAGGGTGGGAGGGGGGAAAGAAGCCAATGGAGAAGACCCATAAGAGGGGTGGGGGGTGCTGAGCAGACGTGCCAGGAAGTGGGGAAGGCAGAGGAGGGGAATGCAAAAGGACTCGGGGGGTGGGGGAGGAGAAGGGACACAGGGGGAGGTTGGGCGGGGAGAAAACACAGGATGGAAGGGGGGAGGAAGAGGGAGCCCAGGGAAAGGTCGGAGGAAAGGAGGGGGGTGAGGATCAGAGTTGATAGGAAGGATAAATGGAAGGAGAGAGGGCATCATCCGGGAGGGGGAGTTGACGGAAGCCACCTTGGGAAAGGAGATGGAGGGTGTAGAGATGGAGGGTAGGGGGGACACAACGGTGAAGACGTGGCAGGGGGCGGGGATGGGAGAGGAGAGGAGCAACCAGGGGGTGAGGGGGTTCAAGACGGCGGAAGGTGTAGAGGATGCAGATGTGTTCGAGGAATAGGAGCAGATGGGGGAAAGGAATGAGATCATAGAGGATCCACGTGGGGGACGGGAGGCGGATACGGAAGGCGAGGCGGAGTGCATGACGCTCAAGGATCTGGAGGGACTGATAGAATTTGGGGGGGGGGAGGCAGATATCCAGGCAGGACTGGCATAACAGAGGATGGGACAGATTAAGGATTTGTAGGTGTGGAGGATGGTAGAGGGGTGCAACCCCCATGTCCGGCCAGAGAGGAGTTTGAGGAGTCGGAGGCGGTTGTGGGCTTTGGATTGGATGGAGCGGAGATGAGGTATCCAGGTGAGGTGACGGTCAATGGTGAGGCCAAGGTAGGTGAGGGTGGGGGTGAGGCGGACAGGACGTACGCAGACAGTAAGGGAGAAATCCAGGAGCCGGAAGGAGCGAGTGGTACGACCTACGATGATTGCCTGGGTCTTGGAAGGATTGAGTTTCAGGAGCCATTGGTTACACCATGCAGCAAAAAGGTCAAGGTGATTCTGGAGAAGGCGTTGGGACCGTTGGAGGGTAGGAGCGAGGGCGAGGAATGTGGTGTCATCAGCATATTGCAAGAGGTGTGCTGGAGGGGGGGTTGGGGCATATCTGCCGTGTACAGGAGGTAGAGGAGAGGGGAGAGGACAGAGCCCTGGGGCACACCGGCAGAGGGGTAGAAGGTGTGGGAATTGGCATGATGGATGGTAACATAGGAGGGGCGGTGGGAGAGGAAGGAGGCCACCAGACGGATGTAGTTGATAGGGAGGGCGTAGGTTTGGAGTTTAAACAGGAGACCGGGATGCCAGACACGGTCGTAGGCCTTTTCGAGGTCAAGGGAGACAAAAATGGCGGAGCGACGGGAGTTAAGCTGGAGGGAGAGGAGATGAGTGAGGCGGAGGAACCAGTTTAAAGTACTCCTCCCATTTGTACCCCCATGCGTGTTACATGGTTACATGGCGACATGTATTCAGGACTTGCAATTTTCGGATAAGAAGTGCAGTACAATTAAATTGAACTATTTCTGTATAACTGTTAATTTGGACTGTTGAATGACGTCCCGCTAGCTGTGGGATGTGTACGTCAAAGAACTTGTGACACAGTGTATATACTCGTCTGATCCGTGACAGTGCAAAGAACGGTGGTGCGCTTTTGACGATGCTAGAGGCACCTATGTACGAAAATGAGCACTAATATGGCAGCCATTACGATAGGCGACGCTAGTGTCACCTGTGAGCAAAAGTGAAAACTTTTCGGTGGTTATCACCGTGTACGACGCGAGCAGCGCCTAGGAGCGACGCTGTAAATATTACCACGCTTCACAGAGAGGTTGCACTGCTGACAGCCGGACGGCGTCAACTGAGTCGGTGCCACTCAACAGCCGCGACTACGGAGCCAGCAGACAACGCAAAATAAGTCGCGCATCACAACGTAACCTCACGCAGCTGAAGCAGTGAGAGTAATTAACTGGCAGTGCAGATTGCGTTCTATAATTACGTAATTACAAACAGTGACAGTTAAAATTCTTTTGTATCATTAATTAAATGTCACGAGACATTATTTACTTTGCCGATCGTACAGTAAAGTAAATGCCGCTGTCAGATCCTGCTTAGTAGTCTAATTTTTAGCAACAGTTAATACAATTGCAGAACTATATTTATGTTAGCTTAAATTTCATTTTTTCTCTTTTGCATGATCTTGTATGTTATGTGTGCTTCTGAGCACAAATTACAGCGTTGTAGGTTGGTTGTAGTTATTGCTATCCATTTTGTGCTACGAGTGTTGTGATTTGTTTATTGCTCGCTTGAGTGACTTATCTGTGGTTCAATATGGCAACTAATGAGGTTCGTGCAACTGCGGTAGAAAGGGGAGTGAAAGCAGACTCTTTGGGTGAAAGTAATCAGGTGGAGACAAAAACAAACAGAAGCAAGTAGCAGTGAAATGTCGAAGAATTCCGGTATAGGGGACAGTAGTCTATCAACAGAGATGGGAAGTCCAAATGCAGTGTCATCACCAATCATGGAGACGCCCAGACGAGATGAGTGTAAACTTAGGTCTGACCTGTCCATCGTTGACATGCTCAAAACATTATTGTGTGATCACAAACAAGATATTCAGTGATCGATAGAGCATGCATACAAACAATTAAGGGAAGTTATCATGCCGGCCGCGGTGGTCTCGCGGTTCTAGGCGCGCAGTCCGGAACCGTGCGACTGCTACGGTCGCAGGTTCGAATCCTGCCTCGGGCATGGATGTGTGTGATGTCCTTAGGTTAGTTAGGTTTAAGTAGTTCTAAGTTCTGGGGGACTGATAACCACAGCAGTTGAGTCCCATAGTGCTCAGAGCCATTTGAAGTTATCATCTGCCAAAGGGAAGATATTAGGCGATCAGTACACAACAAGAAATTATTACTGCAAGATAACAAACAATTAAAGAAAGACATTATACATCAGAAGGAAGATATTAAGCGGTCGGTGGAGCAGATAAACGAACGACTCAGAAAAATATCGACGAGACTAATGAGGCTCTAAAGAAGCGGGCTGAATCAAGTCATCAAGGAATAAATGAAGTTACCATTCCACTTGAGGAGAACGTTGCAGGCAATACTAAACATTTTGAAAACCTAGAATGTGATTTCAAAGAAGTGAAGGAAGAAATTACAGAATGGGTCGTTTTCGACGAGCATTTCGAACAACTGGATGTGGAAGTGAACCACTGTAAACACAGGATATCAGCTGTGCCGCTAAACCAGGATGCTAATGCACCGCGAGTAGAAGAGGTGTACAGTGAGGTAGGAAAGACTGAAGAACAGGTCGGCCTGCAGATGAAGAACGAAGTGAAATCACTATTACGTAATGGAAACATTGCGGGAGGTAGCTTAATTGGTATACAAAATGATGTCTTCCTTGGCATAGGGAATTTTAAGAACTTCGAACCAAATGGAAGGTGGCATCCCAGAGATTTCCTGGATCAATTTAAGGGCGTGTTACCTGAATTATGGGACGACCAGAGAAAGGTACGCTTTGTTGCAGCAAGATTGGAAGGTGAAGCTGCTACCTGGGGCATGAGAATAGGACATAAGTGTACAACTTTTGCTGAATTTGAAAAAGAATTATTGCAACAATATTGGTCGCGACGGAAGGTTTGAGAGAGGGGGTGACCAGAAATTAAAGAAATTTTCCAAGATTATTATGAGTGAAACTTGTATGTATGTGAATCAATGACGAGAGAGGCAATAGTGTCCCTGAAGATAAGTAAACAACCAACTGGAGTTCAGGATACGTTGCTAGCAATCTATAGAGCTAACAAAGAGGCAATGAAGTCGGCCGCAGGACAATGTTGTATGAGTCACATGGTACAGAAGGAGGAGAAGATGATAGAAGAGTATCAGGGAACAATGAACCCAATACAGATACCCATTCAAACAATGGCAATAGACATAGTGGACGACACTGGAAAAATAATAAAGACAGGAGACATTACGGTGGTGTCTGTGGCTGTCAGCTGCTGTTGTCCTTAAGTATAGACATTAATTTCTGATTATTACACTACTGGCCATTAAAATTGCTACACCAAGAAGAAATGCAGATGTTAAACGGGTATTCATTGGACAAATATATTTTACTAGAACTGACATGTGATTACATTTTCAAGCAATTTGGGTGCATAGATCCTGAGAAATCAGTACCCAGAACAACCACCTCTGGCCGTAATAACGGCCTTGATACGCTTGGGCATTGAGTCAAACAGAGCTTCGATGGCGTGTACAGGTACAGCTGCCCATGCAGCGTCAACACGATACCACAGTCCATCAAGAGTAGTGACTGGCGTACTGTGACGAGCCAGCTGCTCGGCCACCACTGATCAAACGTTTTCAGTTGGTGAGAGATCTGGAGAATGTGCTGGTCAGGGCAGCAGTCGAACATTTTCTGTATCCGGAAAAGCCCGTACAGGACCTGCAACATGCGGTCGTGCATTATCCTGCTGAAATGTAGGGTTTCGAAGGGTTCGAATGAAAGGTAGAGTCATGGGTCGTAACACATCTGAAATGTAACGTCCAGTGTTCAAAGTGCCGTCAATGCGAACAAGAGGTGACCGAGACGTGTAACCAATGGCACCCAGTACCATCATGCCCGGTGATACGCCAGTTGGGCGATGACGAATACACGCTTCCAACGTGCGTTGACCGTGATGTCGCCAAAAACGGATGCGACCATCTTGATGCTGTAAACAAAACCTGGATTCATCCGAGAAAATGACGTTTTGCCATTCGTGCACCAAGATTCGTCGTTGAGTACACCATCACAGGCGCTCCTGTCTGCGATGCAGCGTCAAGTGTAACCGCAGCCATGGTCCCCGAGCTGATAGTCCATGCTGCTGCAAACGTCGTCGAACTGTTCGTGCAGATGGTTGTTGTCTTGCAAACGTCCCCATCTGTTGATTCAGGGATCGAGACGTGACTGCACTATCCGTTACAGCCATGCGGGTAAGATGCCTGTCATCTCGACTACTAGTGATACGAGGCCGTTGGAATCCAGCACGGCGTTCCGTGTTATCCTCCTGAACCCACCGGTTCCATATTTTGCTAACAGTCATTGGATGTCAACCAAAGCGAGCAGCAATCGCGATAGGCTACAATGCGACCTTTATCAACGTCGGAATCGTGATGGTACGCATTTCTCCTCCTTACACGAGGCATCACAACAACGTTTCACCAGGCAACACCGGTCAACTGCTGTTTGTGTATGAGAAATCGTTTGGAAACTTTCCTCATGTCAGCACGTTGTAGGTGTCGCCACCGGCGCCAGCCTTGTGTGAATGCTCTGAAAAGCTAATCATTTGCCTATCACAGCATCTTCTTCCTGTCGGTTAAATGTCCCGTCTGTAGCACGCCATCTTCGTGGTGGAGTAATTTTAATGGCCAGAAGTGTGTTAGGTTTTATGAGGACACTCTAATCGAATGAGATTTAACTAGGGTGTGTTCCCATCATCTGCAATATCATTTTTTTCTTTTCGCTTTCTATTTGTTTAATCTAGCTTATATGTATTACATTTCTTCTTGCCCATACAGTGTTATGGTTTGAGTAATTACTAGTGTCTAGTGTTTATTGGTTGTGCTATCCAAAAGATTTTCATTTGAAAGTTTCTTACTACTCCTGCTTAATGATTGCTTTTTTTGTACCATTCACTTAGTAACTAAATTTCTCTTATTGGAGATCCATATATATATATATATATATATATATATATATATATATATATATATATATATATATATATATATATATATTCTTATTAGCCTATGTTTTTTTATACTGTGCCATATAGAACATTGGAATGTTTACTGTAGTAGTAACGGACTATGAGTAAGTTGGACAGGCATTGCTAGGACAATACTGAGACCGTCATTATCCTGTTTCATGAACGCCAATGGACGGTTTACCGCGAGGCGACAGTGGCGAGCTAACGACTATACTGCACATCTGCCGGTCGGAGTAGCATCGACGCTACAGTCTCTCCCCATCCCTTTCAATGCAAAGAACGCTCCCTTGTGATGAAGTGTTGTGAGTAGTGATGTAATTATTTTTTCCTTGGATTTTGACGGCCTAGTGCTGATGAAGGTTCTCTAGTTTTTGCCTGATAGGTCACCAATGATATTGTCTACCAAGAGTAGTAGTGAACGCATCTGTTTTTCTACATTTTTATCTCTTTCTTTAAGGCACCTTTGTATCAAATCTAACCTTTTGTGTTTGTAAACTTTTGTATGTCAGGGACTTAATATTCTTGTGTGTTATTGTATGAACTCTTTGTATATCCACAGTATTGTAACTGTGTTTTGCTACACAGGTTGCACTGTAGGCAGGGTTCTTTTATTGTGTAATATTTTGCTTACGTGACAACTGTTCTTTATGTTTCCATGATTAAGTCACGTCTGGTCCACAATGTGGCAATGGGTCTATGCCAGTGAGATGGGGCAGCATACCCCCTGTCTCTTACACCATCTCTTTAACCCCCTGCAGTAGGGAATTATCTAGATTCCGATATTCCCTTCGACAATTGGAAAACTTTTTCGTGTGGGAATATAAGCGTACTGTCATATCGCAGGATTGGTTGCGGAGTATCTTTGCGGGCAGCAGCGACTGTCGAGTCGAGCACGGGACATGGAATGGTTCAAATGGCTCTGAGCACTATGGGACTCAACTTCTGAGGTCATTAGTCCCCTAGAACTTAGAACTAGTTAAACCTAACTAACCGACGGACATCACAAACATCCATGCCCGAGGCAGGATTCGAACCTGCGACCGTAGCGGTCTTGCGGTTCCAGACTGCAGCGCCTTTAACCGCACGGCCACTTCGGCCGGCTACGGGACATGGATCTGTTATGTTGTGTTGTGGGTAGCTCTGCATGTAAGAAACATTGTTAGTATGGAGGTTGAGGTGTTGCTACAGGTGCTATTACAGTAAAGTGATGAAATATGGAAGTGAGTCAGAGGAAAGTGCGTCAAGATGTAATTAAAAATGATCAGTGCCGCCGTATTTGTGTATCCTCTCGTTGCGCGTCGTACCGTACAGTATCAATCATCCGCGCCGAGTTCGGTCTCTCAGAATGAACTAATGTGAATCAGCTAAAATTAGTTACCATAAAAGAGTGCAATCAAGTGCTAGTGATTTGTAGCGAGCGAGAGGACGTGCGTTCGGTTATCGTGTTTCCGTATTATCAACAATCAGCCGCGCCGCGACAGTTACGCGCACGTTTGTACAACTGAGAACTGTGAACTGAATAACTAACTCTATAATCAGTGTTAAAATTTATTACTAGTGTCAAGGAGGACTGGTACCAAATATCTGTGTATGCGTGACGAGCGTAAGAACTTTCGTGCGATCATTCGGCTTCCGCATCGTTAACAATCACCCACGTCGTGTCGGTAACGCGTACGCTCGCCCAAGTGATATTGTGGACAGATAATCATCAAGATTGTTAATTGGGATAAACATTTACGACTTAGAGTGTAAACAGCGCAACCAGTGATTTCTTATTGTCTCAGAATATAGTTGTTCACACCAGACGTAGAACAGTGTTGTGCTTTGACGTTGAGTGGCTCCCCTAACTTGCGTGCATATTACATACATAATTTCAGGCAAGTCAGCAGCAGTTTGGAGCAGAACAATACGACCGCCGCGGGATTATCAGGTACGTGGTGTGGAGAGGGCGCACGGTCGAAACGACAACCAGTTTAAAGTACCCCACCCATTTGTACCAATTGCTTTTCAAGTGTTAGATTTTTGGGCCTGTAGCCAAATTATAGACCTTACTTATCGTGAGGCCTTCTGCCTTCCAAATATTCTTTTTGGTATTTGAATTTTGAGTTAATGACTTTTAGTCTTTTTTTTTTAATGTAAAGTGGTTTTGCCCTTACGGCATAAGATAGTGTGGCATATTCAGCCGATAACTAAGTTCAAGAATTTGTAGTGTAATGAATGTCAGTTTGCTCTAAATGTAGATAAAAGTGAGCTAATGCAGTAGGAAAAGAAATCCTGTATCTTCAAATACAATATTTGTGGTGTGCTGCTTGACACAGTTACGTCGATTAAATATCTAGACATAACGATGTAAGATTCATTAAATGGAACAAGTATGTAAAGACGCTAGTAGGGAAGGTGAATGATCGCCTTCGGCTCTTTCTCCAAATGGCTTATCTACAAAAGGGCACAGCCTATGGAATACTAGTGTGTCTCATTCTGGAGTACTGTTTGAGTATTTGGGATCCCAAGCAGTCGCGCTAAAGGAAGACACTGAAGAAATTCAGAAGCAAGCTGCTAGACTTGTTATCCATATTATTGAGAAGATACGCTAATGACATTGCTACTCTCAGTGACAGCAAAGAAGAATTACAGGATCTGTTGAGCGGTATTAAGTGTCTCAGGTGTGTAGCATGTGGACTGAGAGAACATCTAAGGAAGGTGGAAGTAATGAGAAGCAGCAGAAATGTGAACAGGGAGAAACTTAACATCAGATGTGGTGATCATGGAGATAAGGAACTGTCTACCTAGGCAGCATAGTAAACTATGGTGGACGGAGCAAGGAGGACACAAAAAGCTGACTAGCACTGGCCAAAAGGGCATTTCTGCCCAGGAGAAGTCTGCTAGTATCAAACACATGCCTCAATTTGAGGAACAAATTTCTGAGAATGTACGTTTGTAGCACAACATTGAATGGTAGTGAATCACGGTCAGTGGGAAAACCGGAATAGAAGAGAATCAGAAGTTTGACATAAGGTGCTGCAAAAGAATGTTAAAAAGTAGATACACTGATAAGATACGGAATGAGGAGGTTCTCTGCAAAATCAGCGAGGAAAGGAATATATGGAAAACACTAATAAGAAGAAGGGACAAAATGATAGGGGACGTGTTAAGATTCAAGGAGTAACCTCCACCGTACTAGAGGGAACTGTAGGGGGTAAAATCTGTGGAGAAAGACAGAGACTGGAATACATCCACAAAATAACTGAGGACTTAGATTGCAAGTGATACTCTGAGATGCAAAATGGTTGGCATAGGATGATGGACGCATCAAACCAGTCAGAACACTGATAACTCTAACACACAGGTTCGATCAACACGCAAGTATTACAGAGATGCTCCGTCAACTCAAATGTGATTCCCTGGAAGAAAGACGGCGCTCTTTTCGCGGAACACTACTGATAAAATTAGAGAACCGACATTTGAAGATGACTGCAGAACGATTCTACGAGGGTCACTCCAAAAGAAATGTACACTATTTTTGTAAAAATACAGTTTTCATTCTGCATGTGTGAAAGTTTTACAGTGTGTAGATACATCCTTCCCGCTTGTTTTAAAACTTAGTTCAACGTGTTCCCATGAGTGGCGCCGTCACAGCATGTCTTCAAAGTGGCTGCTACACTTGACGTTCGTCAGAAGCAACGTGCTGTCATAGAATTCATATGCTGTGAAAACGAGACAGTGAAAAACATCCACAAGAGGTTGAAAAAGGTGTATGGAGATGCTGCTGTCGATCGCAATACAGTTAGTCGGTGGGCAAGCAGGTTACGTGATGAAAGCGGGCATGGCAATATTGAGGATTGTCCTCGCAGCGGCAGGCCTCGTACTGCACACACTCCAGACAACGTGCAGAGAGTTAAAGAATTGGTGACTGCTAACAGACGCATCACAGTGAACGAATAGTCACGCTACGTTGGAATGGGGGAAGGAAGTGTTTACAGAATACTGAAAGTGTTGGCGCTCAAAAAGGTTTGTGCCAGGTGGCTTCCCAGGATGTTGACAGTGGCTCACAAAGAAACAAGAAAAACGGTATGCAACGAACTTTTGGAACAGTACGAGAATGGTGGAGATGAATTTCTTAGAAGAATTGTGAAAGGTGATGAAACATGGCTCCATCATTTTTCACCAGAAACGAAGAGGCAATAAACGGTGTGGCATCACGCAGATTCACCCACGAAAAAAAAAAAAATTCAAAACCACACCTTCTGCAGGAAAAGTTATGGCTACGGTGTTTTTCGATTCCGAAGGACTTTTGCTTGTGGACATCATGCGAAGTGGAACCACCATAAATTCTGATGCATATGTGACGACATTGAAGAAAACTTCAAGCTCGACTGAGTCGTGTTCGACCACATCGGCAAAAGCAGGATGTTTTACTGTTGCACGACAATACACGGCCACATGTCAGTCGAAAAACCATGGAAGGGATCACAAAACTCGGATGGACAGCACTGAAACACCCGCCTTACAGTCCTGAACTGGCTCCATGTGACTACATCTCTTTGTGAAACTGAAAGACTCTCTTCGTGGAACAAGGTTTGAAGAAGATGACTCCCTTGTGCACGCTGCCAAACAGTGGCTCCAACAGGTTGGTCCTGAATTTTACCGTGCGGGTATACAGGCGCTGGTTCCAAGATGGCGTAAGGCAGTTGAGAGGGATGGAAATATTGTGGAGAAATGAAAATATTGATCCTAAAGTATGTATCTACACACTGTAAAACTTTCAAACATGTAGAATAAAAGATGGATTTAAAAAAAATGGTGTGCATTTCTTTTGAAGTGATCCTCGTACTACCGGAAACGTACATTTCACATACAGAACACGAAGGTAAGAGACGTTAATGTTCGTACGGAGGCATATAGACAGTCGCCTTTCTCTCGCTCTGTTTGTGAGTGGAACAGGAAAGGAAATGACAAGCAGTGGTGCAAGATATCCTCCGCCATGCACCATACGGTAGATTGCGGGATGCATATATAGATGTAGATGATTTATATTTTAGTCATGTTAATTCAGCTGATGCATATATGTGTAAAACACCGTCATTTGTTCTGTATCACCTGTTGAATAAATGTTATATTTTTACTGTCTCGTTTAATTGAACTTTAATATTGCACAACAGTTTCCTTTTTAATGCGGGATACAATTTTTGAAATAGCGAGATACCTTGAAACCAATTGTCCTGTTATGGTCTTTAGTTGTTATACACACTTAGTTCATGGTAGAAAAATATGGGATGGTAAAGCAAGCTGGTATCAACCTTCTAAATATAGTTTTCTCATATGATTCCTCAAATTCAGTTTCAGAAGGATTATATGGTAACTATGGCGTCAGAAAGCAATCTGAAACGTTGTTCTGTTGTGATAAATACACTCCTGGAAATTGAAATAAGAACATCGTGAATTCATTGTCCCAGGAAAGGGAAACTTTATTGACACATTCCTGGGGTCAGATACATCACATGATCACACTGACAGAACCACAGGCACATAGACACAGCAACAGAGCATGCACAATGTCGGCACTAGTACAGTGTATATCCACCTTTCGCAGCAATGCAGGCTGCTATTCTCCCATGGAGACGATCGTAGAGATGTTGGATGTAGTCCTGTGGAACGGCTTGCCATGCCATTTCCACCTGGCGCCTCAGTTGGACCAGCGTTCGTGCTGGACGTGCAGACCGCGTGAGACGACGCTTCATCCAGTCCCAAACATGCTCAATGGGGGACAGATCCGGAGATCGTGCTGGCCAGGGTAGTTGACTTACACCTTCTAGAGCACGTTGGGTGGCACGGGATACATGCGGACGTGCATTGTCCTGTTGGAACAGCAAGTTCCCTTGCCGGTCTAGGAATGGTAGAACGATGGGTTCGATGACGGTTTGGATGTACCGTGCACTATTCAGTGTCCCCTCGACGATCACCAGTGATGTACGGCCAGTGTAGGAGATCGCTCCCCACACCATGATGCCGGGTGTTGGCCCTGTGTGCCTCGGTCGTATGCAGTCCTGATTGTGGCGCTCACCTGCACGGCGCCAAACACGCATACGACCATCATTGGCACCAAGGCAGTAGCGACTCTCATCGCTGAAGACGACACGTCTCCATTCGTCCCTCCATTCACGCCTGTCGCGACACCACTGGAGGCGGGCTGCACGATGTTGGGGCGTGAGCGGAAGACGACCTAACGGCGTGCGGGACCGTAGCCCAGCTTCATGGAGACGGTTGCGAATGGTCCTCGCCGATACCCCAGGAGCAACAGTGTCCCTAATTTGATGGGAAGTGGCGGTGCGGTCCCCTACGGCACTGCGTAGGATCCTACGGTCTTGGCGTGCATCCGTGCGTCGCTGCGGTCCGGTCCCAGGTCGACGGGCACGTGCACCTTCCGCCGACCACTGGCGACAACATCGATGTACTGTGGAGACCTCACGCCCCACGTGTTGAGCAATTCGGCGGTACGTCCACCCGGCCTCCCGCATGCCCACTATACGCCCTCGCTCAAAGTCCGTCAACTGCACATACGGTTCACGTCCACGCTGTCGCGGCATGCTACCAGTGTTAAAGACTGCGATGGAGCTTTGTATGCCACGGCAAACTGGCTGACACTGACGGCGGCGGTGCACAAATGCTGCGCAGCTAGCGCCATTCGACGGCCAACACCGCGGTTCCTGGTGTGTCCGCTGTGCCGTGCGTGTGATCATTGCTTGTACAGCCCTCTCGCAGTGTCCGGAGCAAGTATGGTGGGTCTGACACACCGGTGTCAATGTGTTCTTTTTTCCATTTCCAGGAGTGTGTTTGCGGTCCTCAGCCAGATGGACTGTAGCGTGTTAGTCCGGTGGCAGAAACCTATGACGTAGAAATGAGTTACACCCAAACTTTTATCATGGAATCCGCTCATCAGTGCGTATAATTTTGGCACTGCTGGGCAGCTGTATGTAGACAGTAGAATACCATTAATGTATTTTTTAAAGGCTTTCACTTGTTTTTATAATAGGAGTCTGATTATTTCCTCACGTTACTTCAGTAATTCCTGTAATTTTACGGATTGATAATGTGAAGGACTGTAACGACTTCTAAGTGCTATTTTAAAACTGCTCCGGAACTCGTGCCAGTCACTATCAGAATTGTTGGTTACTGCAAGCGCCAAGAGTAAGAAGAGAGGGAACATTGTGCACACTGGCCTTCACGAACAATTACGAGCTGATTCGGACATGACAATTCTTTGCATAAAGGTTGTGTATCAACGTATACGTCAAAATCGCTTATCGCAAAGTTTGTAAAAAGAAAGAAAAAAGAAAACATTGTAAGAGAATCTGGGAGTGAAACACTAGAAGAACGTCGCCGTTCAGAGCTTCCAGCTTTCGATTTTCTTCAGCACTGTCTATTTTGTGGCATGCAGTGGTTTCTGGAAAGAGACAGCTTTCAAGTGGATTACACGTGATAAATGCAACGAAAGGACGAAGTCAGATTCAGAATTTTGGGAGCTGTTAGTGAAGTGCATGCAGCAGCAGAAGCTAGCTACTATAACTGCAGATTGATGGGAAAATTTAATATTGCCGCAGCTGCAGAAGGCAAAGAGGGTGAGTAGGAAGACGATGACGCACTGAGACGTGTGATCAGGAGATGAACAGTGACCAAAAACGAATTTGGAGTTCATTCGATATTAACAGAACGTATGTAGTGTGGTGGTACTCTACAGTATAAGATTGCACTTAAGAATTTGGTATACCATTTAAGTCATGATGTTGTGTTACTATCCGGTTGTGGGATCTCGAACATAATTCTATTTTTCAATATGGCATCCTCACAACTTATGATTGGGCTACATGACATGTTTCTTTCACTAGAAGAACAGCATCGCAGATCGTAAAAGAAATAAAGAAAGTAACAAGACGCAATGACAAATACAGAATGTAACTAAATACGATTTCGGTTTCCATTGGTCGCAAGTGTGAACAAAGGTGCTGTGACCCATTACCCGAACATTTTAATGGTTGCAGTTGATAACATTATGCCTAACAAAGAAATTATTGGCAAATTTTATGACTTTTGAGTGTGATGCTCATACGGAAATGTTTGTCGTTTCATGACATCAGCTGCCAGTACTGCAGCTGAAGTGGGAGTTGGGGGATGTTTCTCTGCAATTAATGGAGCTCTCATACGGGCACTAGCAGATACTATCGATCACTGGATTTCATCACCATATAGTTTGTCGTCGACTCACTGAATGAAACGTCTTGCAAGCACTAGACCCTATGAGTAATATCGCTACAATATCTAAACTGAAAAAAAAAAAGAAACATCCCTCGTTTAACAAAGGTAAAGCTTCATATATACCTTTTATCAACATTACACCTTCGGATCCCGACACCATGATGGAGGTCAAACGACTCACAAATGATACAGGCCAAGAATATGTTGTGCTTACAAGAAACCAGGCATTATACAGAGTAGCAGATGGATTAACGTGGACCTTACCTGCTTCATGCGACAAGTTTGTTCTCCGACTATGGGGGATGCACACACTAATGAGTTCCCTTGGTTTTGTTGGAAGTCTTATGGCGAACAGTGGTCTGCAATAACTTTTGAACTTTGCATTTGGTGGTGTCACTCGTATGCTGGCAGGAAAGGAATTTCCTCAGAATATCCGTGAAGAGATAATTGTAACCGAGCACCTGCTGAGGATATTTAGAAAGATGAAAAATTAGTAGCCATGCAGACATTTTCAGTGACGTTTGAAACGGAAGTCATCAAAACAATTAAGTTGTGGGTGGACTGTCTTATCAAGCTGGTGTTAATAATGTTGGACTTTAGTGTAAACGAGAAGCGTATTTTCCACTAGATCTATTGGCAGCAGAGGAAATGCTTCCCTAGTTTTTTGCAACTAATCACTTACACTATGCGAGGTATTGCTTGTGCTATTTGAGATCTATAGAAAAACTACTTAATAGTATATTGCAGAAATTTCTGAAGCGAGAGCACGTGATGCAACACAAACCAGGATGCTGGAATGTTATTTGGAGCTACATGTTCACTGCAACTACATTCACGCAATATTGGAAGGGTCAACGTGGCACTGTGGGCCAAACCCTTAATCCACGTTTGGTGAAGATACGGGCACACAGTTTCCACATCGGCATTCAGCTAGTAAAAGATGGCGGTGGTATGCGCGGTGATGATAATGCAGACAGTTCCATCATGCATCACTGCGGCTAGGAAGAATTTATGGCATTATCTCGCTGCATCGATCCCCCGTATCGTCATTAACATCGTTTAGAAATAACGAATGCTATGAGTGGCAGTGGTGCATCTGCTACAGTCAACGTGGACCAAGCAGTTTACTTCTGAAGGTAGTAGATGCAGACATTCGAGGGAAAATGACCATGCGAGTTCGGCAACGCCTTCACGAGAAAGGTTTTAACGCTGTATGTCATGAAGAAGAACACGAAGGTCGTTACACAGCTCGTATTCGACACATTATTGAGTTCCTCAAGGGTGATTAGCTTAATGTGTTCCAGATCAGTTGATGTTGCAGACTCATTGAAGCACGAACTGGCACCGTTCCCCAGTTCCCCCTTCAGAGTTGATGGGCAGATGAGATTCACTGCCAAACCAAAGTTAAAGGAACTGCTGGCCACTGAAGCATCCGAGAGGATTCAGTAATCTCCAAATGCAGTTATTCTTGATGGGTGTACTGTACTCCGGACAACAGCTTGGCCTGTTGATAGGTAAATCCTTCACTTTCTTCAAAAAGCTATCCAACTTTTGGAAAGCAAGCTCAAAAACTCAGACCTATCTTTGATATTTCATTGATACAAAGCATACAGTATCAAAACCTCAAACAGATTCATGCGCCCGAGTTCACAAGTGGCGAGAAAACATCCATTCACTCTGTACACAGCTCTTACATCTCAACAAGTAGTACTGAATGCGAATGAAAGCAAATACCAAGTGACTAAGGTCCTACGGAAGCATTTGGTTCCGTGTCGTCTTTCTGTCAAAGCGGCTCAACAGCTCGTTCTCACCAGTAGAGACTGCGTCCCTATTGAAGTAACAAATGCCAAAAACATTCTTGTTCATCGGACATGAGGAAATAGATGGTATAATCGTTCAAAAAAATTACTGATATCAATAAACTATGTAAGTGATCACATTAAGACGATATCAGATGATACTGATGTATTCGTTTTTCTGCTTCACTAATACGCTGAGACTGGAATGGCAAGCAAGGTTACCGTGGAACAACTCAGTCCGAGAAACATGTTTGTTGATGTTTGACCAACGGTAAAGAAGCACGCTGATATTTGCACTAGCCTCCTTGAAGCACACGCTCTCTGCCACTGTTAGAAGCTTTCAAGGAATAAGGATAAAGAAAATAGCTCAAAAGTTCAAACAGGGTTATACGATTTCATCTTTGGTTAACCTTATGTCAGTCCTATCGGACATTGTGAAAGAGGCGACAGCTATCATTTCCGAGGTGCTAAAGTCCCCAAGGTAAAAGAAAGAACGTGCGATATACGATTTCTCGTTTGGAGTACAAAATGGCAAAACCGAGAATTTCATCCGCTCCCGAATTAAAATCGCTGCCTCCGACGAGTGAAACCTTCCATGAGCACGTTAACTGAGCACACCGACAGCGTGCAGTGTGGAAGTCGACAATGGACAAACGAGCACCGGTGTCAGACCCTCTAAAACGTGGACAGAGTCGTGACGAAGCGTACAAAGTGCTACAGTCAGCCACACTACCTGACAATGTACTTGTTGATTGGGCAGATGGTCTTCTGATGATTCGATGCGCATGCTCCCACGAGTGTCTATGCTCAACGCTGCGATGTACTTGTGCTGTGGAAAAGCGTAGCTGTTTAATGTTTTGTGGGTGTGCTGGTGACTAACTCTGTAAATATGTCCACAAAAAAAATATATTTCTTGTTTTCTTTCTGTGATTGGCATTTTAGGGCTACAAAAGTCCCCCAGCAGAGACCGTGTTGCACTCATCGAATACCGTTTTTACATACCGTTTGTCATCATAACATGTTGGATGTAAGCCATTTCCACCTCAAGAGCAATTTTTTAACTCTTCCACCGGACTATGTAACATGGCGATATGTAACGTAACTATGACGATGCATGAGAAACAGTGTGCTGTAATCGAGATTCGAATTAGAAGAACTTTACCACACTCCTTCAACATGTGAATGCCAGACCACACACGAGCGCTGCGACATCTGCAAAAATCCGACGCTTTATCTTCACTTTCATCGATCATTTCTCATACGGTCCTGACTTGACCCCTTTCGATTTTCATCTCTTTCTAAAACATACAGAACACCTACGAGTACTTCACTTTGATAGTGATAAAGGGTACAAGCAGAGTGAGGTTAAGCGACGTCAACAAAGTCAAACATTCTACAGTAACAGTGTCAACAAACTGGTCTGTCGTTGAGTGAAATGTCACCAGGATAATTATGTTGAGAAGTTGGTGCGTGGACGCGAAGAATAAGTATATAGAATTTAGCAAAGTTTATTATGTTTAAAAAGCTCTAAGAATTTTTACGTAAGAAATATGTTGCCCTCGTACGCTGGCTTCACTTTCTAGAGCATGCTAAGCTAAACAGACTTTTCGGGGTAGCGTAGGCGACGAATCTTCTCACGATTGTTCCTTCGTTGTTTTAGAGCGCGCACTGTCTGTCGGACGTGTGACAGCCCGCATTCACAGTATATTTTAACCTTTCTGCGGCTTCATAATAGGAAGAAAGATTGGATTTAATGTTCCGTCGACATCAAGTTCATTAGAGAGGGAGCGCAAGCTCGGATAGTGACTTCATATTGGATAAGATAATCCGCCTCGTGAAGAGAAAAGAATCATAACGATTTTCAGGCCTCTGTCGAAAAACCGAAGATTACTGTGACGAATTAAAGGTGCGGCTTGTCTTAAGACAATTTTGGTTTAAAAAATACTCTGTGAGTGAGACCAGTATTATGTCAAACAATCAGCGTGTACTAACAGCTGCTGGGACAGCGTAACTAAAGAAACCATTGAAATAAAAATCGTAGACGACTCCCTTAATACAGCGGCGATCTAAATCTCAGCGGGGAGTGAGATCCAGAAATCGAGTTGCTAAAGTGGGCGCATTGTCATTCATACATGCCGATACCGCGGACAGAGTGACACCATAGCGAGCAGTTAAGTTCCCTACGCCAAAACAAGAAAAATAATTGATGTAAACACATGTCGAAAATCCTTCGTTTTCGGGTTACTAATCGAAGCTTACGATTTAGGTGACTGGAACTCATCAACACATAAACTTATAAGAAATGCTAGAAAAGTCCTCCTCTTGCTTCTAAACGTGCATGCACTGATAGAATCATGGACTTCTCCACCCTTTCAAAAATTCGCTGAGATTTCACATGATTTCGTAAGCTTCCATGATAAGTCGATGAAGAGTCTCTGCATCTGGGAGGTCTGTTACACAGATTAATTGTTTGAAGTGCCCCAGCTGTGATAATCCGAAGGACTGAAAGGACTGAGATCGGGAAAACCTGCAGGCCGTGGGACTGTATCTGCTCGACCTATCCATCTGTAATGGTGAATACCGGCCAGGGTGTCTTGACTGAAGCTGAAACATACTGGTGTCCTTCCATGCGTAAACCACATGTTTCTTTTTGTATGCAGTGACACATTTTCTTATAGGTCTTGGATGGTGTTCTGAATAAAGTCCCTGTAAATGGCACCTATAATATGTGCTGGAAGAATGTATGGCCCTACCAACAATTGTAGCCCACGATTAATTACAAACTGATGCTGATGTCTAGCCTGTACTGAAGAATGAGTACTGCGATCGGGCCATATTTGTTGGTTGTTGGAATTTTGCCTCGCCTGTAAGCAAAAATGATTAGACAAACAAAGGAGTGCCGGAGTGTGCAACAAACCATCAGCAAAGGTTCTCCCGTGGTGGGTGACCGACAGGTGCATGGCCCAGCATACGTTTAAGATGACACAGGTACATGAGTTACTTGTGTAGTATCATCCATGCTGAACTTCCTGATGTAGCACATGCTAGGGTCATTAGTCTTGCTCTGATATCTAGTTCTTCTTTGACAGCTCGTAGAATGTGGTCTTCTTGGTCACACATACGAGCACGCGTGGTGTTCCTCGATCAGTAGTCTGTGATTCTACGGAACCTTTCTCGACAACACGACGATACACAATACCAAACGTTCAATGACTCGACTATCTTCGTTCTGGAAACCCCGTCTCATATAGCCGTGCAGCCTTGTGCCCATTACCATTCGCGCGGCCGTACATAAAAGTCATGCTTTCTGGTCTCGAACTGATTGTCTTTCCATTTTTGAATGGAGTAAGTTCATTAAACTCGGTATCTTTAGTACATGTACACAATTAACACACTGAAGACAGACGAAAGATCAATATAAACAAGTCTCCCTGTCAGCAAAACGCCAGTGGCTCAAGTGGGTGCCTAGATGAGAGAAATTGTTGGGCTGTACCTGTAAAGCCATGGACCGTCAACTATCCATAACTTGAAAACGTAGAATTTTCGGAAATATGGTTATATGAACTTTTTTGTTGTTTCGGCGTAAGAAACTGGTCCCCAAAGTTTGTAATAGAAGGGCGTACCAGCAGCCCAACAGTTATTCGACTCGACAATGGCGAAGGGGTACTTGGTCGAAAGCTTGTGGCAGTTAAACCAGTTGACGCAGCTGGACGCCTGGGAACGTATTATTCCATTTCAATTTAGTTGTTGGCCTCTGTGACCGAGCGGTTCTAGGCGCTTCAGTCCGGAACCGCGCTGCTGCTACGGTCGCAGGTTCGAATCCTACCTCGGGCATGGATGTGTGTGATGTTATTAGGTTAGTTAGGTTTAAGTAGTTCTACGTCTAGGGGGACTGATGACCTCAGATGCCCATAGTGCCCATAGTGCTCAGAGCCATCTGAACCATCAATTAAGTTCCATTTACAGCAGGAGTCGTCAAACGTTTTTGCTCAGGAGCAAATACTGATTTTGTAGGCCGACACCTCTTCCCACGCTATTTCGAGTGGTGGGAGGTGGTGGATAGTGGAAGGGGGGGGGGGCGGTTGGGGGAGCGGCGTGCAAAGTGGCCGTTCAAAGGGAAAATCAGTTTATCACCAAATCATGGTTAGTGATACAAGCTCACCACTTACACATTTTGAAACTGCTCATTATAAGGTATCATACCAAATATTTTTAAGTGAAAAAATAATAATACACAGGAACTATATGCATTTACCTGAAGACTTACATAGTATCTAATTGTCGATACCCAAGCGGGTGCTGTGGGCAGTGCCATTTCAACATGATCTCATGTTTGTTTTCCTGGTTACTCGGTACACTTTCTAGGCGTCAAGCGGCTGCAGCAGATCGTTTCCAGTCGGACTTTCGTAATAGATCAAATATAACGGTAGAGAGACCTTTTAAATAATATTACTTTATTAATTCAAAATTGTCACAAAAGGACAGAATGGCGGATGATAGCTTTGTAAATAAAAGGGCTTAGAAGTCAGATTCACAGTTTAATCATGAATGTTTTTTCGGAAGTTCCTAATTCTTATTTGGATAAATACCTTGGCCACATTTTCCCGACAGGTAGTGTGATCACATGTCCTGATCGAACTCTACGTCGGCATTAGGGATCCGCAGAAGAAACTACCAAGCTGAAACAAATAACAAAGAACTAAATTTGTATGTCGAGAGGCGTTGTTCAAACATTGATACTGTAAAAATATATTGCTACCATACAAGTGACGTAATAAGAACAATATAAATGAGTTATCTTACATGAGACAACTCCAAATCAAAAAAGGTTTTTTTGTAAATAATAATGGAACAGTATAGTAGGATATTTAGCAGAACAGTAAAGTAAAATAAGAAGCGAAGGCTCGTAGATTATTTGTATTATTTGGTGACTGGTAACATAGTCCCTTAAGATTGAAACCTATGCTTTAGACTGTGGCATATTACGAAATAATGAGATAAAACAAGGACAGTCAAAAAATTGATTTTGCTCCGTCATGGTGAAATAGAGGGGTGGTGAGAGCTATTGCTCATGAAGAGGCGCGAGATCGGCGCTCGCTTTCATATTTGTAATGGCACCATAGCGATGGTGAAGTTCGCTTGCTCCAAGTGTGGTCACACGGGCGTGTGGAGCGGAAGATACCAATTGATATGAAGTTACGTTACGCCTGCAACACCGACAACACATTATACGTAACAGAGTCGGGGGTTGCCCGCTTGCCATGCAACCATGTTTTGCCGAGAAGTAGATTTCCTGGTCTTCCGTAAGGCAGCCTTAGCAATGCCGCTAGAGGTCGCGGGTCGCGGGAACCTACTTACTTCCGCAACATAGGTGACCGAAAACAGGTCCCAAGATATCCTGCCGCCAAACAGACTGCAGGCCCGGACGACTTGTACAACGAATTTCAAGTCACTTCAGGTGATACAAAACAGATGTTTACGGATGGTGCTGGAAGCCCGTTGACGGACACACACAACGGAACTTCAAGACGCAATACACAAAAAGTAATAGCAGCAAAAAGTCAAAGACAAAGCACATAAAATGTTCGACACAGTAGACAATTCACAGGGCGCAACTCGGCAGTTGCAGACTGTAGGAATAGTCCAACCGGAGAGCTGGCGCAATTATCGGGTGCCACGATCTATTCTTTACATTTAAGGCAACAGTCATCTCATCACCACTCTACGTAGCTACATGCCACATTCAATGAAGTACGCCTACCAACAAAACACGTGTGAGGACCCAATTATGAGTGTAAGTCCTACCTTACATGTGTAATAAAAACTCTATATTCCACATAAGCAGCAAAATCTGCGAAGTCTATAACTCTAAGTTTCTAACATCCACAAAAAAAAGAATCCTTCGGCACTTGACACACTGCCAGGAATCCCTTTTGGACATCAAACCCACGCCGACGCCAATGCCTCAGACGCCAACAAGCCGCTGCTGCCGCCGTCGCCGCTACGCACAACGGCCTGGGTTCCCGCGAAGCCCCTGACGGATCTATATTTGTGATTGTAGACGCCGTAAAACTTGACTCAAATTATTCTTCCAATACATGACTGTAGAATGCTCAAAGGGAACTTTAACTCTGTCCAGATGGAGACACGCAAATCTTTTTGTGGAACGTCAGCTCCGTGCCCTGACGAACGAACGGAACGGGTAGCTGAAATTTCCTTCAAGATAGTCTCAACGAAACCTAGCTTTTTCTTTTTGTGTGACCAGCTTGTTCGTTTCTAAACTACGGCCTTCGGCTAGTGACTTTCGCCTGTCAATTTATATTATTCGTCGGAGTAGACGAATAGTGTTTCTTGGTTTTGATAATAAACTTTTTGAATAATGTTTGACATTGTTCGTGTCACCTACGGCGGGTTCTTCACCGATGACCTGAAAGGCTTGTCATGACGACAAAGCTATGACTGAACGTTACATGGTGATTGATTAAATGGATAAAAGAAGAAATAGGAGAGAAGCAGTGCAGCTCTCACATATTGAACTAGGAACTTATTTTAAGCATCTTAATTTAACAGAGAAAATCGTAGTAATGAGGAGCTGTGACTGAAATATACTTTCGTTGGGTAGAATACAGCCTCTGTGTGGCCACTTAGTACTGACTTTCTTAGGAGCAATAAACCCATTTCAGGTGACAGGAGCGAGCATTTGGCTTGCTGATCAGGAGTAGAAGGATATGTTCCAGATTCAGTACAAAAGCCTAAGGTATAGATTTTGATGTATTCAGTTTTGGCTGTAAAAGTTGACAGATTTTCTGATTTATCTGTGGTACTAATACTTCTGCCACCTACGATAATTAAATATATAAATTACTCATTTTCAGAGTATGTTCTCTATATCTGAGTATTCATTTCATTGTGGCCTTCATTTTATTGTGTAGCGTTTGGATAATAAATGCAACTTCGTTTTCAGACAATGTCTCATTCTGACAGGCATCCCGTTGAGGCCCTTGCGAAGAACCTAAAATATATACTTGAACTGTGTCAGAAGCTTTCTCCACATCACTTCTCACACTAGCGTAGTTCTTCATAAGAGCCTATTAGTTCTTTCTTTCTTGACAGAAATGGTTTCTGGCAACAGCCTTTTCTAATTAAAAAATTTCTATCAGTACATTCGCTAGGCAAATTTTGCATTTGGCATACTGTGCTACCGTGAATATCCTGCAGTAATTTTGCCAAAAACCAAAAGAGGCGATATCTGACAATAGGAAAACATACTGAAACACTTAAACATACAGTAACGAGAAACTTAAACGAACACTAAATATACATTGCAACTTGCATACGACAAAGATAAAAATTCCAAGGATGACAAAAATTTATCGAAACACTACTGCATTACCCAAATTGTTGTGTACCGCGACCAACCTATAAGCTACTCACATTTTTTAATATTTTAATTGTTTTCTCTGTGACTTTAGTTTGATCTGCAGCAATTTCATCAAATTCATGCCACACAATCCTGTAACAATGTTTCATTGTAATATACAGGGTGATTCAAAAAGAATACCACAACTTTAAAAATGTGTATTTAATGAAAGAAACATAATACAACCTTCTGTTGTACATCATTACAAAGAGTATTTAAAAAGGTTTTTTTTCACTCAAAAACAAGTTCAGAGATGTTCAATATGGTCCCCTCCAGACACTCGAGCAATATCAACCCGATACTCCAACTCATTCCACACTCTCTGTAGCATATCAGGCGTAACAGTTTGGATAGCTGCTGTTATTTCTCGTTTCAAATCATCAATGGTGGCTGGGAGAGGTGGCCGAAACACCATATCCTTAACATACCCCCATAAGAAAAAATCGCAGGGGGTAAGATCAGGGCTTCTTGGAGGCCAGTGATGAAGTGCTCTGTCACGGGCTGCCTGGCGGCCGATCCATCGCCTCGGGTAGTTGACGTTCAGGTGCTTGAACCAATTTCAGACGATAAGGTTTCATAACTAACCTTTTTCGTAGGACTCTCCATACAGTTGACTGTGGAATTTGCAGCTCTCTGCTAGCTCTGCGTGTCGATTTTCCTGGGCTGCGAACAAATGCTTGCTGGGTGCGTGCTACATTTTCATCACTCGTTCTCGGCCGTCCAGAAGTTTTCCCTTTGCACAAACACCCATCCTCTGTAAACTGTTTATACCAACGTTTAATACACCACCTATCAGGAGGTTTAACACCATACTTCGTTCGAAATGCACGCTGAACAACTGTCGTCGATTCACTTCTGCCGTACTCAATAACACAAAAAGCTTTCTGGTTGAGCAGTCGCCATCTTAGCATCAACTGACGCTGACGCCTAGTCAACAGCGCCTCAAGCGAACAAATGTACAACTAAATGAAACTTTATAGCTCCCTTAATTCGCCGACAGATAGTGCTTAGCTCTGCCTTTTGTCGTTGCAGAGTTTTAAATTCCTAAAGTTGTGGTATTCTTTTTGAATCACCCTGTATAGTAAAATAAGTGTAAAAAGCAAATCGCAGACAATTCTGTACAAAAGTATTCAGTCTTTTAGCAACAACCACCTTCCGATCAAAATCGTTAGTAAAGATAGTGCACAGTTCGGAGCGTAGGCACCGTGGTCGTTCATTAGAAAACGTATCTATATTTATGTAATAAATTATATTTCCCCAAGCTGTGACATGATCACCAAAAGAACAGTGATCCGGAAAGCATAGAATAAATTTCTTTTATTTCCGTCTACGATCACAAAATTTTTAAGTCCTGAGACTACCTTCCTCGGTCAGCGTTGACTGTCCACAGATCTGCAGCAAAACATGAGGAAAAAGCAAATAGATATAGTGAACTGTCTACGTCTTAAAACAATAAAAGAGGCGATAATGAAAAATATTACTGACATACGTACGGTAAACATGGGCTTAAAGTATGACGCGGCGTCTGTTTTAACACATTTCCTAACATAATGAAGCCATAGTGACATCGTCAAAGAGATACACACAAAAGCAGCTTAGCATCACCACACGCATTTAAAATATTGCATGTACTAGGCCACAGTCTCTGTGGAGTTATCTTGTTGATAGCGCTAAAGTTCACAACAAACTGCAGAACAGTAGCCATGACGAGTTTGTGTCGCAAGCTCGTTAAACGCCGTTCTGGAAGTCTACACGTATTCGTCAGTTATATAATTGTACAAAATGCAATAAAAAGAAGAATATAAGGATACTTCTATAGTTGGCTCACCAAGTGTACAAGTTATTTCAGCGATAAAATCCAACAAATTGAAAAGCAAGACTCAAGTCAAAGATAGTGAAACGTCTCTGTGAAGTCGTTTCATAAGACGCTTGTCGAATTTGGTACAACTTATTAACTTTACTACCTGATTTTAGCTCAATTCATGAACTCTTCCAGAAAGACTGAGCACTCAAACAAGGCCTATTGAATATTATATGTGTGTTTTAATGTGGGGTTTCGGGTTTGTTTTGTGGGAAACGCTAAGTCGGCCATCGTCTGCTGGGAGCAGACGATGTTGGTTCTAGTTCGAAGGAGAGCACAGGATGACCAACTTAGGTATCCAGTACCTGAACAGAGAGGTTTACCCATTTTAGTCGAAGGTTGTGTCGAAGGCTGTTCTTGTGTGTGAGGTTGGTGACGGAAGGCTACTCCTCTGGTAGCTTCCGCTGCACGGGGAGCTAGGTAGTCTCGTGAGAGAAAGCGGCACTCTTCGGTGAACGCTTGGTGAGTACGGATCCTAACCCCCGTTTCAGGTGATAGGAAGCAGGTTGAGTTAGGACTCCGTTATTTTTAACTGTTGAAATACTTAAGAACTTCAGTTTAACTGAAGCGTGCGAAGCGAGTTATTTTTCCGAATGTGACATAATTATACTGCTTTAAAAAGGCGATTTTTGGGTGTTTGAGTTAAAAGTGTGGAAGTTACATTGTTCATTTTGAAGAACGATGAAGTAGAATTTCAAACGGTAAATCTGATTAGGAAAATCTGGTTAGGATCACTTCAACCGTACTTGAGTGTAATACTGTGTCGAAGCGAGTATGATTTTTAATCTTATATTTTGTGGAAGTTGCTTTTTGTCTCTGTGTCGATTTTGTGCCACGTGTTTGGTAATCAATGACCCTTCTGGTCCACCACGGCACCGCAATAGGCTTTAACAGACTTCTTGTTTAACGCGCTATAATTTGTGCAAGAATATCTGTTCTTTCGTGCGCTTTCTAGAAAGCAGCACAATAGTTTGATTCGGAATGAACCACGTGCTCTAGTTCGGCCGTTTGCAAGCAGCAGACGCAGTTAGTATGTTGAATAATTATCGCACAACCTCGTGCGTTGGTTAAACAATAGTGCATGCGTAGAATCGTAATGCGAATCTCATTGAGTTGTTTTTATGGTATGAATGCAATGGAGATGATCGTATCATTGTCTCCCACCGCCGGCCGGGGTGGCCGAGCGGTTCTAGGCGCTACAGCCTGGAACCGCGCGACCGCTACGGTCGCAGGTTCGAATCCTGCCTCGGACATGGATGTGTGTGATGTCTTTAGGATAGTTAGGTTTAAGTAGTACTAAGTTCTAGGGGACTGATGACCTCAGAAGTTAAGTCCCATAGTGCTCAGAGCCATTTTATTTTTGTCTCCCACCCCCGTTTTCTGTGTTTCTTCTTGCAGTAGCTAAATTGTGCTCTGTTACATTCTCATGTAATGGTTACTTAAATATTTCTAGTCGGTGCCAGTTATGTGTAGTTAGGATGTGCAACCAAATACTTAGATACAATAAATAATCTACGTGAAAGATAAATTCTATGGTGTTGATCTTACCCACTTACTTGAATTTCCAACCCTGAATTAGTCAAGTTGCTTCGTGTATGACATGGAGTGCTATTTATCTGGCTACTTAAATAAATTTGCATACTTGTAATTAAATTATTAAAGTAATTAAATTAATAATTTTGCAGCTCCGTTTTTTTCTGAATGGTTAGGAAGGGCTTGGGCTGGTGGCGACCGTGAATTTCTGATTTTTTATCATTATTTGTGTGAGAGAAGCTGCTATAAATGCGAGATAACGTATATGGCTCGATGAGGAACGTCGTAAAGATAGTAATACGTTACAATAGGTTGTTAAAAAGGAGTGACAGTATTTCACTCTGAGACGCTGTTGTGGCGACTTTAGACAAAAATATAATCACATACATAAGAACAAGTTTCCGGAGCTAACAGAATACTGGTAATATAAAAATGATCTAATAAATAGGGAACGAAATCAGATGGATGAAACAAAAGACTGAAGTAAGCAATGAGTGGCCCCAAATGGCGTGGGCGCCAGAATGCAGCATAAGCGAGAAGTGGTTGGAGCGACTTCACGGCCATAAAGTCTGTCGTCTCCTGGGGCAAGCCATTCGAAGAAAGGAACACTGAAACATCCTACCAGTCGATTAATAAGATCATGTAGCTAATGAAATATCTCATATAAACAAAGAAGGACCCTCCAGTATAGCCGAGAGTGCTAACGTGCTGCTTCCTGGACTCGGGTAGGCGCGCCGGGCCCGGATCGAATCCGCCCGGTGGATTAACGACGACGGCCGGTGTGCCGGCCAGCCTCGATGTGGTTCTTAGGCGGTCATTCACATCCTACTAGGCGAATACCGGGCTGGTCCCCACGTTCCGCCTCAGTTACACGACTCGCAGACATCTGAAACACATTCACACTATTTCACGATTTACACTGGTAGCAGACAGCTGGGGTACACTAATTCCGTCCCAGGTGGTATGGGGTGGCGGCAGGAAGGGCATCCGGCCGCCCCTTAACATAACCATGCCAAATCCGTACTTACCCTGCCGACCCTGCGCCCAATGCAGGACTAAGGCAGTAGCAAAAGAAGAAGAAGGTACCGGGTGATCAAGAAGTCAGTGTAAATTTGAAAACTGAATAAATCACGGAATAATGTAGATAGAGAGGTACAAATTGACACACATGCTTGGAATGACATGGGGTTTTATTAGAACCAAAAAAATACAAAAGTTCAAAAATGTTCGACAGATGGCGCTTCATCTGATCAGAATAGCAATAATTAGCATAACAAAGTAAGACAAAGCAAAGATGATGTTCTTCACAGGAAATGCTCAATCTGTCCACCATCACTCCTCAAAAATAGCTGTAGTCGAGGAATAATGTTGCGAACAGCACTGTAAAGCGTGTCCGGAGTTATGGTGAGGCATTGGCGTCGGATTTAGTCTTTCAGCATCCCTAGCGATGCCGGTCGATCACGATACACTTGCGACTTCAGGTAACCCCAAAGCCAATAATCGCACTGACTGACGTCTGGGGACCTTGGAGGCCAAGCATGACGAAAGTGGCGGCTGAGCACACGATCATCACCAAACGACGCGCGCAAGAGATCTTTCACGCATCTAGCAATAAGGGGTGGAGCGCCATCCTGCATAAACATCGTACGTTCCAGCAGGCGTTTATCAGTCAGGCTGGGGATGATGCGATTCTGTAACATATCGGCGTACCTCTCACCCGTCACGGTAGCAGTTACTGACGTTTTGCTGTCCAGCGCCAACTGTCGGACATTTTGTGAACTTTGATTTTTTTTGTTCTAATAAAACCCCATGTCATTCCAAGTATGTGTGTTAATTTTTACCTCTCTATCTACATTATTCCGTGCTTTATTAAGTTTTCAAATTTATAATGACTTTTTGATCACCCTGTATAAACAAAGAAGGAGCGAGTAAACCCCAGAGTAATATGAGCAACTTAAGAAAATAAAGCTGATATGTAATGCGCCATATACTAGGTAAAGACAAAGGCAAGAGATACGTAAGAGGTGCCGAAATAAATTTAATTAAGGTTCTATTTCGCGATATAATCGTGTTAAGGCAGCAGACAGATGTGTCTCGTCGCTGTTTGGAGCTGGCGAGTGGTGTTCCGGACTGCAGTGGGTACGAAGTCTTCTCCTCGTGTGAGCATCAACACCAGGCTCGCGCCTCGCCGCCCTGTGACTGGGAACTCGATACGAGTCCCGCAGGGGGCGGCTGAGGCGACGGCTGTGAAATTGCGCCGACTCTCACAGCCGAACGGCGGCGGGGCTGCAGAGAACCCCGGCGGTCCTGTGCGGCGCGCCCCCACCCACCCGCTATCCGCTTCAGCATTGGCGGCGGCGGCGGCGGCGGCGGCGGCTGCGGAGGAAACTGTTTCAAAGGCAGTGGAACTCTCGGCAGCCGCCGACACCGCGCCTCTTCTCCTGAGACTGCGTCCTTCAAACCTGAACATGTAGTTTTCATTTGCCAGCAGAGTGGAAAGGTGGAGTATTTATGGGCTACAATTTATAATTACATTCAAGGAAGAATTAGCGACTCCTTCCTAAATTTTAGGTCTACAAATCTCCTAAGTTGAAAAAATAAGTTTCATTTTCCTCCCGTATCTCCACTCCAAAACATATATTTGTACATGGGTACAACTATACAAATCCTTACCTGATAAAACTCTATTATCATTTTCTTAACGTTTTATTTTTTTATTTCTTACTGTATACTTGCTGTTTATATGATAGATCATGTTTTTAACAGTTTTTTTTAAGTTATTACATTATTATTACTGTTTGAAAGTTATGTTTTGATTGATTAAAGGCTCTGTCTCAGCATAGTAATAATAATAATTATAATAATAAACTCATATAAATACATCAGCTACACCACTGCAGTTTCATAACCACTTCTTCAACCCTTTAGATCACATAACATCAACAGATACAAAGAAAGTAAATTGGAAAAGGAAAACGCTACATGGCAAGCACCCGTATCATCTAACACAGCCACACATCGATCAAGACGCATCCAACACATGGCTAAGAAAAGGCAATACGTACAGTGAGACGGGAGGATTCGTGATTGCAATACAGGATCAAACAATAAATACCAGATATTACAGCAAGCATATTATTAAAGATCCCAATACCACAACACATAAATGCATACTTCGCAAACAACAAATAGAAACAGTAGATCACATCACAAGGGGATGTACAATACTAGCAAATACAGAATACCCCAGAAGACACGACAATGTAACAAAAATAATACATCAGCAACTTGCCGTACAACATAAACTAATAAAGCAACACGTTCCCACATACAAGTATGCACCACAAAATGTACTGGAGATTTATGAATACAAATTATACTGGAACATAACCATTATAACAAATAAAACAACACCACATAACAAACCTGACATCATACTCACCAATAAAAAGAAGAAATTAATACAACTAATCGAAATATCCATACCCAATACAACAAATATACAGAAGAAAACACGAGAAAAAATTGAAAAATACATCCATCTGGCTGAGGAAGTCAACGACATGTGGCATCAGGATAAAGTTGACATTGTACCAATTATACTATCAACTACAGGAGTCATACCACACGATATCCACCAGTACATCAACGCAATACAGCTACATCCAAACGTATATATACAACTACAGAAATCCGTAATTATTGATACATGTTCAATTACCCAAATGTTCCTAAATGCAATGTAACATATACCACACAGTTAAAAGCAAGTCACGCTTGATCAAGGTCCACGTCACTTCCCATTTTTAACCCGACATAACGTCTGAGAAAGGAATATAATAATAATAATAATAGTGCCTGTGTAATGGTGAAAAGGAAATGTATATATGATGTATTTGTATACATATCATATATTACTACAATATTAGGTGAGTCAATATATAAATATTAAAAGAAGACAAAGAGGTTGATAGAAAAGTAGCATTAATACTAGATAGACAATATTTAATAGTAAGAACAATTCTACACTAGGTTCTAAACAGGAGGACCACAAGCAGAGAGAAACAGTGTGAATATCACCTCACGAAATTTATGTTCCTTCATATACAAAAGTGTAGAGTTAGGACTACTATGGTGGCAAGGGCAGGTAACATGGACACTTATTTTTATTCCCTTGAAGAGTGCTGCAGCATTGTGGTGAAAACTTAAGGCTCTTCAAAAAGATATCTTCAGTACTCTCACTAAATTTCATTATGCGTCCTCATCTACAGTTAATTATTTTGCATTTTCTAAATGTCTCAAGTAAGGTAAGTGACAAATTCATATGCGTATATACATTGTGACAATTAATTGTTACAATGCTGGTAAAATGTTATACCTTATCCTTTAGATTTATGAACTGCAGAGATTATGTAACTTTGCGTTCAGACAACTGCTTACGTATTAGCGTCGCCGGCCGCGGTGGCCGAGCGGTTCTAGGAGCTTCAGTCCGGAACCGCGCGACTGCTACGGTCGCAGTTTCGAATCCTGTCTCGGGCATGGATGTGTGTGATGTCCTTAGGAAGTTAGGTTTAAGTAGTTCTAAGTTCTAGGGGACTGATGACCTCAGATGTTAAGCCCCATAGTGCTCAGAGTTATTTGAACCGTATTAGCGTCTAGCGTCTGGCCATTCGCCTAATGGCTCAAAGTAGCCACTTGACTATTTTTTGTATTGTCTGTATTCGCCTTGTTTCAACACAAATGAAATAAGACACTCGTATTTCATAAAGTAAGTATGCAAAGGCGTAGGTGTATTAATAAACCTATGACCTTTTGCTACTTGTGTATGTTAAGATGCAGTCGAATTATTTAAGGGACTCACTACGCTAATTATGGGATTCCAAAGCTATGCAACCGGCATTAGATGCTGCAGGAGAAGAAAGGATCCCAGTGAAGATGGAGTTCTGCACAAATGATAAGTCACTGATGAAAATGAGATGGCAACCGAGCCAGCGTGTTTTGTGGTAAGTCCAAGACACATTATATATTTGACAAAATTAAAATTAGGTCAACAACAACAAGAAAAGAACAGCCAAAGAAAGCGCAAGCTAACGTCGAGCACATACAAAACTGAACAATTAGAAGATGAGTTCTATAAGAGGCGATAAAAAGTTTTCCTTTTGAGGACGTTGCTGCAGCGTATATGAAACATAGTGCTTCTCCGATGCAGGTATATAAGTACCAACAAATATGCAAGGGATTAATGTGACATTCGTACCGAAGTGTGACGATCAAAATATTCACTGGAATGTACGTAAAACTCGTTATTAAATTGAAAATTACAAATTAATAAAAGATTTTTATATCATTTGTCTCCTAAATATCCTAGGAATTATAGAAATGGCAAGTCAGAGAAAAGTTCTCGTCGTAAGGAATCCATAAAGCCTAAGAAGTCCAGTGTTGAGCAGATATAAGAGCTACGGCAGTGTCGAATAGGAAATGAAAAAACCAGGCTAAACGCTTGCATAAATTGTCGATTGGATGTATAGAGACTAACTAATGTCAGAACTTGTGATTTATCTATTTTGTGATGATTATACTACTGTACATAACCACGGTATAAAAGTGTCTGATAATTAAATTACATATTCATACGAAACACTAATGATTCCACCCTATCGTTTTCACAAAAAATATATGATACGGATCCGAAGTAAACATTTTTCTTTCCTCTGATGCTGACTGCTGAGATTCGAAACCAGTTACAACTACATATCAGTACAGTGAGATTACGGCTTCAATAAACATTACTGTAATAAGCAGATATTCGCTGATTATGATGGGTCTTACTATGGGTCATATGAACGAAGCCATGAATTTTAGTCAACAGTCCACATAAAGCTGATATGCTCGACAATTTCTTTGAGGTTAGGACAATATTCATTTAAACTCTTTTGTGTCTGCTGATTTTATTAGTTTAAAGTCGGTACAAACAAATCGTATGACACACATCGAAATGCCCGAAATAAGTTCATAAATATATACAAAATTAACAATGCATTTGGCTCTTACGAGTATGTATTTGGTATTCCATCGTCTCCCTGTCTCAGATAACACACAATCCTTCCAGTAAAGTTCTCATCCCATTTCGAAGCACGTACGAGAAGAACTTCTAAGGAATGCTTTTGCTCCATCCAGCGCAGTCTGCAGCTATTCCCACTACATACCACGCATAAGCGCATGTTCTGGCTCTGACAGGTAGCGTATTACATCCCAGACTGGTATTGCGAGGCAGCGACAGACGTCGGCGTGATGTGCAGCAGTAAGCAGGAGTGGCAGAGATTGTGTGTGTGTGTGTGTGTGTGTGTGTGTGTGTGTGGAAGCGGGGGTGGGGGCTGTGGTGATATAGGCTACATCAAACAGCTCTTACCATGTCAGGCCGATATAAGGGTTTTGAAGAACGAAGTTGTTACAATATTTCAGCCACTAAAGGCACTCATTACCACATATGTAAGATGTGTCGACGGCTTTTAGAGATTTACTTGTCTCATCTGATTCTTGAGTACAGTTTGTTGGTCTGAAAACCTACCCAGTTCCACTAGAGGAATGGATGGAATGATTCGGATAAGAATTTCACAATTAACCACAGCTCGATGGAGTTAAAAATAAAATGACACGGAACTATTCAATAACCTTTAGGAGCAACAGATAAGTTTAGAGTGATTCAACAAAACATTATAGAACGTAATGAGCCAACGTCTAAAGGTGTCGCAACTCAATTGCGACTGGATTATCTGACCATCTAATAACTTCAGCATGGCTCGCTGAAGTCGTATGAGATGGTCATTCTCTGTCGCTTTTAGCCCCTAATCCCGACACAAAATTTGTGTTAAAACCTTTTATTACCATAGAAACGAAATTTAGAAAATTAATTTGAGCACGCAATAAATAATAGGAATAATAGTGAAATACTAAGTTATGATCCCATAGAATAGGGTTTTGCGTAATTCAGGTTGTTTCTAATTCAAACGAAGGATTTATTTCAGATAAGCGCACAGCTATATGTCAGTTGTAGCCTCACATAAAATAAATTAATCAAGTAAGCAATATTTAAACTATTAGCGCAAAGGTAATTATGTAGAGGATGCAGAGCCTTCACTGACGATAGTCTACACAAAATAAGTGCACAAAACCACCCATTAATTCACGAAACGCGTAGTCAGTCTTAAGGATCACTAGCACGAAATCTCACGAACATTCACAGCAAAATCAAAAGTTTATTTATTAATCGTCAAAGCTATCGTGAACAACATATGGCAAATTCACCTAACTTGAAATACTGAAGTTCAGCAAAATATTAAAGCCCAGAGATGATTAAAGGAGTTAAAATGTTCGCGCTGCTGCAAAAGAATCAATGACTAAAAGCCACAAGCAAACTCTGACAAAATTCAAAATCCACAGTTCACTCCCACAGAACAGTCAAAATCCTGAAATCTTTTCGAGTCTTCAAGGTCATGGCCAGAAAATGTTCTAAGTACCACAAATGCTTGTCTTAGGCCCTGTAACACTCTGGTCACTCATGTTCACTCACTATCCTCTTATCCTCAATGCTCACTAACAAAAGACTATGAGCCCGTCTCTGTATGTCTACTTATGCACTATCATATAAACACTAATCTGCACAAACAAGATGCTCGTAAAATGACTATCACTCTAATTTTTAATTTAATATTCCACAAATGAATGTACTAAACACAGGATAAAAGTTCATGGTCAATTCACAACCTAACAATAAAATAATAGTACATTATTTAAACTGTGATGAGTAAATACGTGAATATCTCACGACATCCGATGCTGCAACGAGTTTCTAGTCAAATTCAGATATATTATAAATGTTAAGCTATAGTTAAATGAACGTAGGCATCAGGGGCTGGATGCTTCAATATTATTGTGTTGTTATACACATCTATAGTTCAATTCTTTTATCTCGGCGGCTCGTGCTTGCCCGCCCAAACGCGGGAGGATTGCTGCGTTGCCAAGTTGCAAACGACGCACGCGCCAAGAGAAGCAGCGCCATAGTATAATATAGTTCGCAAACTTACGTTGAGGGTGGAGCGCGCAGTTTATGAAGTAAAGCCGCCACGGCCGCATTAACCCTTTCGCTGCTACAGAGAGGTGCTCCCCGCATTCCGCGCTGTACGCGATTTTATCACTGCACTGCTCGCCTGTGCTGACACACAGTGTTCCGACTGCTTTGACACTTATCATTCGATTTCACAAAAACTATTTGGCCCAAAAATTTTATTTTTACACATCTTCTTGACTGATACCTTCCCCCCATAAATGACTTAATTTTGTTTCGATGTTCAACTCAGTTACTGTGCAGCATTAAATGTAGTAAACCATTGCACGAAATTTTGAAGAGTTTGCAGAGGTAAAAGTCTATAGCGCATACTTCCCGTATGGTCGATTTTAGTTGCCACAATGTTGAGAATGATATGTGGACAAGGTACCTAAATTTCATATAAAATTTACTGTATAACAATATTTCATTTAATTTAAGTACCAGATAGGTGTCGTATGCAATATTGAGAAATATTCCGTCTTTCGCGACTGTAATAAAAGTTTTATTTATACCGGAGTTATTTAGATTTTTTTCTAAAAAGTTCTGATTAAAACAAAGTTGGCGAAGTACAAAAATGAATTGTGGACGTAATAAAACATAGAAAAAACTAAAATATATTGTCAGTGAGGCACAGTGCACAAACAATTTGTGTTTGTCACAACGTACAGCAAATACTTGCCAAAACATAGATCAGTCGACGAAAACATTGATTATCATCACGTTGCCAAAGCAATGAAGCAAAGAATTGCGTCCGACTGTCAAGTAGCTCGGCAACGTACGAGCCGAAATTCTACTCTAAATAATACTTTTAATACTGTCGCAAAAGAATATATCTCAATATGAATAGTAAAACAGCGACTGCGGAAGAGAAGTTATACTAACAAAACAGATAACATGAATATTGTATGTGTGCCTTTTAATTGTTTTTAATTACTGTACAAAGAAATATTGGAGGACAAAATTAGAAAAACCGAAAACTTATTATGATTATAATGAAGAGACAAAGCACCAGAAATTTCAAAAAATTACATTCAAACGAATAAAATTCATGAAGTAAGACACTTCGATATTGTTTTAAATACAGAAAATATAAAGCACCGAACAAGGTTTCAACTCGGATCCTCTCACTTAGCAACTAAACACAACCATTACGCTAACGCATCTTCTCATTTAACAGAGCTCCTGGAGGACTTACACATGTCGCGCAAAATACAAACACTGTTGGTATGACTATGAATTACTCACCTTTTGTCGAAGTACAATAGGAAATAAACAATTACCGCTGTTATTTATTGCGGAAAAGTTCGTGAGATTGAAACAAACACCTTTCCTTGCTATCGCCTGAATTAGGAGGCTTATTGCTTATTTGGTTTAATTAATTAATAGAATATGAAGCAATTGGTATAAAGAATGCTTTTTCCAAACTTTCTATTAAAGAACGTCTTCTCTCAAGACACTGCTTTTGTTCAATTACTTTATTTATGACTGAACGTTTCTATAACTGAAGACACTCGTCCATGCTCTGCACTGCAGTCGAGCTCTGGCAACGTCATTCTCTGTTCATTGGCTGACTGCGGTTTGTGAGTCATATGCGCAGAACTAACCTAAACTCGGCCGCCGTCGTAAATGACAAGCACTTTAGTTCCATGAGACCCAATTGAGAAGTGGAGCACCATGGTTATGGAATAAGTCAGTGCATAAAATTACAGCAGAAAAGTTGCTAAAAACAAAGTTAAATTTACACATATCCTATACTGAGGTTAAGTTGTTGAGTTTTATTGTCAAAAAATAACACAAGAAACTGCTTAAATTTTTCCAGAATTTTCCAACCCGAATAGGAGTGAGCTCTGAGGAAAGTTTTCAATTTAGATTTGAAGGAGCGAGGTCTAATGCTAAGTTTTTCTTTTAGTTCTTGTGATAATTTATTGCATGCACAAGGATATTACACGCCTTTCTGCACGACATTCAAGGAGATTCGATTCAAATGTAGATTTTATATATGCCTAGTATTAACTGAGTGAATGCTGCTAATTCTTGGGAATAAGCTTTTACTGTAAACAACATTAAATAAAACATACATTGAGAGAGGTCGTCTAGAGGGTCGCTAATTTACACCACATGTTGTTCGAACTGCCCATTTCTGAACCAAAGATGCTTTTTGTCAATGGGAAGCATATAATTCCATATATTGGACTATCACTTATTGCAGCCACTGTTCTGATGGTAAATACAATAGCAATAAGTTTTTGAGATCCTGAACATAAGCTTTCCGTGAAAGTATACCCTCTGTCTGAGCACCTAGGAATTGGGACTATACTAATCATACGCCCTTTCTGTGTAATCATATTGTCACTTTTAACTGAACTGTGTATTAGAAACTCTAAAAACTAAGCCTTATTGTGATTTAACGAAGTTTTATTGTCTACAAGCCACTAATTTATGCCTTGAACTACAATAATTATATTTGACACATTGCTTTAGATGCTCTGGAATGCTTCACTGCCAAGATAGCGTCATCAGCAAACAGAAATATTTTAGATTTACTTCTCCTGTTAGATGTCATATCATTCATATATGTAAGAAATAATAGTGGTCCCAGCCTGATCCCTGAGGTACCCCACTTCCACTTAACTGCACCCCAGTCAGTCGCCACCTCATAGCCTTTCTCTTTACTTTGGAGAATGACCTTTTATTGCATCTTTCTAAAGTATAACAAAAATCAGTTGTGAATTTCTCGCATTCTTCCATAATGGTCCTACTTACATAGTACAGCTTTCTGATCAACACAGTCAGACGCCTTCGTTAAATCAAAGAAGATGCCTCCTACTCGCAGTTTTGTATTATCCATCCATCGCTTCACATAGAAAAGATAGTGTAGCATTTTCGGTTGTTAAGCCACTTCGAAAAACCGAACTGTACATTTGAGAGCAAATTATATGAACTAAAATGATCATTTACCCTTATACTAGTAGTCAGCCTTTTCAATAACTTTCGTTAAAACCAGTTTGATTTTTACTTTTTCATCCAACATCAACTTTCGCCACACAGTTCTTGAAGGAGTAAATTTAGTCCAACAATATTTAGAGTCTCCAAAAATGGATTTCGATAAATGGCTCACCAGATAAAAAACCGTGACTTAGTTTTTATTGACGGAACGAGCTACAGTTACAGTCAATGCTGTTACTTTTGGCACTAAAAATTGCAGTGATATGACATTAAAATTGACCAATGGTGAAGAAGGAGGTTAATCGAAACAATGCAGGGTGAACTAGCCCATAACGATGCATTGTCTACTCAAGAAGCAGTTCTATCAATGTTTGCATATGTACAGTTATTTGTACAAAAACTGTCTCAACGATACATGGCGATGAAAGAAGTCACCACAGTGTCGAAACTAAATTTATCATTGAAGCTTCCAATGATACTCTGTCTGTAGCAATAGAGATTCTGGTAGAAATTGACAATGAGTTCGATAAGGAGCAGACGCTGCCAAAAATAAAAATGTATCGTAGACTCCTACGTGCAGCCATTACGATTGTGAACGTTGCTGTTAGATAGACAGCCCAGAAATCCTTCAATTTATAATTAAATGGGAATTCAGCGAATCATTTCCCTGTACATCACTTATAGTCCCGTACTTGTTTGACCATCTGTGCCACAGTTGCATCATGCAGGAGAAGTTCTTCTATAATGAAACCAATAAAAATTGTCCTCTTTCCACGATGAATCAAGAACCACAAGCCAATCTGTCCATTTTATAAACTGAAAGAAAAGTTCAATTGCAATAGAGTCCAACGACGCTATTGAAAATTTCAATGAAATAAAAGCACGAGAACATGTACTACAACAATATCAATAATAATTACTGTCTTGCACTAAGATTACGAAACTTATATTATAATTATATAAACTTTGTTTCTAGACATATAAAATAAAAGATAAAACATAATTTTCTTATTTGATTCTTTGTCATTTCTTTGCACTCTACCTTACAGTTGCTGTGCTAAATGCTGAGTGGTATTCTAAGTCTCCCATAATATCTTTAAGTACGTATATTTCAATAACTAGAGCGTAGATCATGCACATTATAAATACTTGACTGCTTTTGTCAGCCGTTACATTTAGATTATTCAATTTGTACAAAATGTACACTACGAATATATCAGTGCCTAAGCAGACCTAATTCTGTTTCGCTGCCCCGTGCCTCCGACAGGGTTAGTCCGTCACTGCGGTTGGGCCAAGAATATTCAATTCGAAAGGCTTTATTTGTTTGAATAATGTGAAAAATTTTCTCTCTCATTGCATTTAGTTTTCATTCTTGATTTTGTATCACCTTTGTCAAGCGTTAAGTAAAGTGACAGTTTTGGTAGGGTATATTTTAGAACTGGGTTCCGTGTTAACATCCTTTGTTGAATATTTTTGTATTCTCCTTTTATTGTATAGAGCAATTTGTGGTATGTCACCCCATTATGGTAATATTAGGTATTAAGGTTGCTATTTTTGGTATTTCAACCCATGTGCTCTTATTGTAAAGTCGGCTGAATCCAAAGACAAGTTATTTGTGGGTGTATGACATAGGAGAAAAATGCACAGCTGAGTGAAGTAGTAAGCAAAAGGTATAGAAGACGACTTCAGCAACGTACCACGCTGGAAAAGAAACAGGAAACTGCATTTCATAAATGGTCATCTTCCCATAACGATGGAAATAAAAGGAAAAACAGGACTTCAAAAAAGATACAGACAGACTTCCTGTTTTAAAAAATATTATAAAATAAGTATCAATTGCAGTCCACTATGTTGTGTGGAGGAGCTGTAAGTGCTAAGTGTATTAATTTCATGAAGTACAAACAGTCGTACCATACCTGGAAACTACGCTACAGCGAGCGTTTCCTCTCTGTCGTTTCTCATAAGACTTGAGTATAATGTAAAGCTGTCTGCACAAACGTGCCAAAACTGGCGAGCTACAGCTAACTGCAAGCTTCCTGTTTCCCTTCTTCGATTTCACAGGCGATTCGGTCGCTGTAAATGTTTGGAGCGGTGTCACCAACACCCTGCCAGCTAGTTTGCATCCCGCCAACGCTTCACAGCGAGGAAATAATTCATCAGCGCCACATTTCCGTCCGGGTGCGCTTTTCAGCTGGAAAAAGATGCACAAAGGGCTTACGTAATACCTCTAAATAAGTAATTGGCTGAAATTGGCAGACCAGCTTGCGAGCGAGCTCGCAGTGCCCCGCGCGACATACCTTTTTTTTGTGGGTGGAACTCCACCTCCAGTGGCTGGCTTACAAGTCCATTAACCTAACGATAAGGGGTGGTGAGGTTACTGAAGCACTCTGCGACGATAAAAGCGTAGAGACGATTACTTACAACCAAAGTCAGCGTTATGCAGGGTTGTGTTTTTACGTGTTAAATACTAGGAGCAAATTTTCTGAACACTACAGGACACCGATAATGGGCAGTATACTAATAAGAAAATGGAGAAAGGCCGCTATTACAGAGAAATTTTTTTCTACTTTTCGACTACTAGCAAGAAAGTATTTCACCTGGAAATGGTTGGTATAGGTGAAACAATTCGTTTTCATTTACACCGGTTTTTTCGTCTCCAGTTTTACCTGACTGTTAAAACCGCTCGAAATAACCGGTTTCTCAAATAACCGATTTGGGGTTTGTACATTTCTGTTATTCTCAGTAATAACCGTAGCCTACCGCCAAAGATTAAGAAATTCTAATGAATGTAAAGTAGTAATACATCTCGATCAATATGAAGTTGAAGGTATGACACAAATAAATTTGTGTCGCCAGTAAAGGTGACGGAGGTGAGGGACGAGGCCCGAGAGACGGCGACAGCAAAGTGTCACAACTTATGACTTTCCTGCGTCGTCATTTTCGTATGATAGCAAGTTTTCACCATGAAGCAGCCACAAAATTTTGACTTCAGTTATGATTCCAATTTTATAGCATGATACGTCAATCAAATTTAACTTCTGTTCCAAGGGACATTGTGGAAGTTTTTTTCTAATATGATGTCACAAGCTTGCTGGGTCTCCTCCCGTTTTTATATTTTAGAGTAAATGGAGCATTGTATTCGACTGCTGTCACGCTTCGTTATATACCGGATAATCAAAAAGCCAGTATGAATTTGAAAACTTAGTAAACCACAGAATAATGTAGATAGAGAGGTAAAAATTGACACACATGCTTGGAATGACATGGGGTTTTATTAGAACCAAAAAAAATCACAAAATGTCCGACAGATGGCGCTGGACAGCAAAATGTCAGTGACTGCGCATGACAATCGCGTATAAAAGGAGTTGTAATGAGAGAGAGAATCAGATGCGCCAGCAGTCGCAGCATGTTGACGTTACCTGAAAAGGCGCTTTTAGTGAAGCTGTACTATCAGAATGGGGAATGTGCTAGTTCAGCGTTACGATCCTATCGCGATAGGAAGGGGATTCGAACGGGTAAAGGTCCGTTGACAAATGCAGCTGTGGCTAGAATTATTTCGAAGTTCGAAGCCACGGGTTGTTCAGACGATAGACCCCGTAGTGGCCGACCGAGCACAAGGCATAATGCTGCTGAGACAGTTCAGGAAGAAATGGAGACCGTAGCGGGTTCGTCTATGCACGGGGAAGTCAGCGCTCGTGCAGTCGCACGTCGCACCGGCATTCCATACACTACTGGTTGGTTGGCACTTAGGCGTACCCTCCGAGGCTATCAGTACCAAATCCATCAGCATCATGAACTGTTACCTGGCGATTTAGCGAAGTGGAGGGCATTTGCGATGGGGCGTTTCAAAAGATGGCGGAAGATGACGATTAGGTGACTAACGCTTTGTGGACCGACGAAGCTATTTCACGCTCCGAGGGTCTGTCAACGCACACAACTGCAGAATTTGGGCTACCGAAAATCCTAGAACTGTCATGGAAACTCCATTGCACGACGAGAAAGTCACGGTATGGGTTGAATTTACCACATCTACTGTTATCGGGCCTTTTTTCTTCGAGGAAATGCGTGATAATCGTTTTGTAACTGCTACCGTGACGGCTGAGAGGTACGCCGATATGTTACAGAATCGCATCATCCCCAGCCTGGCTGATAAACACCTGCTGGAACGTACGATGTTTATGCAGGATGGCGCTCCACCCCTTATTGCTAGACGCGTGGAAGATCTCCTGCGCGCGTCGTTTGGTGATGATCGTGTGCTCAGCCGCCACTTTCGTCATGCTTGGCCTCCCAGGTCCCCAGACGTCAGTCCGTGCGATTATTGGCTTTGGGGTTACCTGAAGTCGCAAGTGTATCGTGATCGACCAACATCTCTAGGGATGCTGAAAGACAACATCCGACGCCAGTGCCGCACCATAACTCCGGACATGCTTTACAGTGCTGTTCACAACATTATTTCTCGACTGCAGCTATTGTTGAGGAATGATGGTGGACGTGTTGAGCATTTCCTGTAAAGAACATCATCTCTGCTTTGTCTTACTTTGTTATGCTAATTATTGCTATTCTGATCAGATGAAGCGCCATCTGTCGAACATTTTTTGAACTTTTGTGCTTTTTTTGGTGCTAATAAAACCCCATGTCATTCCAAGCATGTGTGTCAATTTGTATCTCTCTATCTACATTATTCCGTAATTTATTCAGTTTTCAAATTTATACTAACTTTTTGATCACCCGGTACTTTTAGACTGCAGATTGGAACCATTTTGAACCACAGCTGACGTCTGTGGACGACAGTGAGAAACTGTCGTATACATGACGTGGGGGAAGTCTTGCACACTACGTATACACGCGTACTGTCTAATAGACCACTTCCCATGGCAACAGATACTTTATTGTCCCAGTAATGTTGTACCGATTCTTATGTCATGTGTTTTTTGCTAGTTTCTAAATGTCGCCATTGTTATTGAAATAGCACTGATCGCTTTTCCCGTATTCTACAATAACCCAATAATTCAAAGCAATGGAAATTTTACAGATAGGTACTGTTACTCTTTGCAAAAAAAGTTTATTGAACTCCAACAATTTTAGCGCTCTTGCTACGGCAAATTTATATGCCAACTTTTCACTTTGTTGTTAGTAAAAAGCAAAAAAATACCTGTTATAACTGAGACCAAAAGAAAACCGAAAAAATATCTGTTATTCGGAACTAAAATACCGGTATCGATTTTGAACGTCGGTTATGCCCCATCCCTAGTTTTCAACGAGTTGTGTTGTCCTCGTTGAGTGTTGCACGATTTGTTGCTTTATCAACGTGGATTCTCTAACGTGTCTACAAAAATATAGGGAGCACTGTGCAACTCGCAGCCATCTACTGAATAGTCTTCGATTAAATTGTACGTCGCCGTAATGCTGTCACCGTTCATGAATCTCCCCAGAGGGGCAGAACAAAATGAAACGGAACTTTAGGTCTTGAGGGTGTATATGATATTATTTCAGTGATCACATTATAAACTCCAATATACAACGACTTTGGTAGTACGATCCTGCCAATCAGTTTGACGTTGCAGCCCGTTTGCCCTATATATGCACTGATTCGAACGAGAAGGGTGTCATAAAGCCGTTTTATCCTCCCCTGAGACGAAATAGCTAATTCGGTAAATGTCATGCTTGTGAAACAGAACTAGCTCTTTATTCTCACGAAGTAATAAGTGGTGTCGTCAGATGCCAAGCTGATTTCGTGTTTTTAGACTTCCGGTAGATTTTTGAAATCTCACAAGCGACTTCTAATCAGTGGGGTATCGTCACAGTTCTGTGAATGAATTCGTGATTCCTTATCACAAAGGTCACAGTGCATAATAATTGACGGAAAGTTTTATCGAGCAAAAAGGTTCAAATGGTCCAAATGGCTCTGAGCCCTATGGGACTTAACATCTGACGTCATCAGTCCCCTAGACTTATTTAACTACTTAAACCTAACTAACCTGAGGACATCACACACATCCATGCCCGAGGCAGGATTCGAACCTGTGACTGTAGCAGCATCGCTGTTCCTGACTGAAGCGCCTAGAACCGCCCGGCCACATCGGCCGGCGAGCAAAGAGGAAATAATATCAAACTGTTATACGCCCTCTGCTGTTCTTGCTCTACATAAACGATTTAAGAGTCAATCGGAACACCCCTCTGAGATTGTTTGGAGATGATGCTGTCATTTGCCATCTTGTAAAGTCATCAGATGATCAATACCAATTGGAAAACCATTGAGACAAGGTATCCGTATAGTGCGAAAAGTGTCAAGTGACTAAATAATAAGTGTGCAGTCATCCACATCAGTACTAAAGGAAATTGGCTAAATTTGGGTGACACGATAAAATCTACGTAAAGGTAGTAAATTCAACTAAATACTTAAGAATTATAGTTACGAATAACTTAAATTGGGACGATGAAATAGATAATGTTGTGGGCAAAGGAAACCAAAGATTGTGATTCATTGGCAGAATACTTAGAAAATGCAATAGGTATACTAAAAGAGGCTGTTTACACTCCGCTTATCCGTCCTCTGCTGGAGTAATTCTGTGGTGGAATCTGCATCAGATAGAAGTGACGGAGGACATCGAAAAAGTTCAAATAAGAGGAGCTCGTGTCCTGTTATCACGTAATAGGAGAGAGATTGCTACGTATATGATACGCGAATTCGGATGTCGATTATTAAAACGAAGGAATGTTTCGTTCCGTCAGAATTGTTTCATGAAATTTCGATCAACTTTTCTTTCCTCAGAGGGTGAATATATTTTATTGACGCTCGCCTACATAGAGAGAAATCATCATACAGCAAATTAAGGGAAAGAGTTGAGTGTTAATTTTTGCCGGCCGAAGTGGCCGTGCGGTTAAAGGCGCTGCAGTCTGGAACCGCAAGACCGCTACGGTCGCAGGTTCGAATCCTGCCTCGGGCATGGATGTTTGTGCTGTCCTTAGGTTAGTTAGGTTTAACTAGTTCTAAGTTCTAGGGGACTAATGACCTCAGCAGTTGAGTCCCATAGTGCTCAGAGCCATTTGAACCATTTTTTTGTTAATTTTTCCCGTAAACTGTTCGCAAGTGGAATGGTAGAGAAGTAGGTTAAAAGATGTGATCGGAGGCTTTCCTGGCGTACATGTTGTCTCCAGGGATCTCGGGTGTCCAGCCGGATGCGACCGTTAAAGTCCCACGATATTTCGGCGAATAACCTTTCCGCCATGAAGATGGCGAAAGGTTATTCGCCGAAATGTCGTGGGACTTTAACGATCGTATCCGGCAGGACACTGGAGAGCCCTGGAAACAAGGTTAAATATGTTTCGATAAATCCTCTGCCAGGCACTTAATTGAGAATTGCAGAGTAATGTAGATGTAGAGCTCGTCCTATATAGCCTGGGTACTGAAATTGGCACGGAGATGACTTTCGAGATGGTTTTAGTGGTTTTAAACATGTTCTCCTGGGGACCTACCTGGCCACAGGACAATCTCAACATCATAAAGATAGTGCAGAGACACCTGCCATGGGTGTAAGAAAATTGTGCTGTTGAAAAATGACAGCATCATTCTGTCGCATGAGAGTTAACACGTGAAGACGCAGGATGGTCGTCACGTACTGTTGCATCGTCAGGATACCCTCAGTCACCACCAGCCGAGACCTCAAGTCATACCTGACGGTTCTCCAGACCATGACGCTAGTGTCAATGCTGCTGGAGGAACATCCCCAACTAAGCATTACGGCAGAGGTGAAAATGCTTTTTCAGTTGTGCGGTTCTTTTTATGTTTCAATAGTTAAAACGCGACCGGATGTAATAATACACTCCTGGAAATGGAAAAAAGAACACATTGACACCGGTGTGTCAGACCCACCATACTTGCTCCGGACACTGCGAGAGGGCTGTACAAGCAATGATCACACGCACGGCACAGCGGACACACCAGGAACCGCGGTGTTGGCCGTCGAATGGCGCTAGCTGCGCAGCATTTGTGCAGCGCCGCCGTCAGTGTCAGCCAGTTTGCCGTGGCATACGGAGCTCCATCGCAGTCTTTAACACTGGTAGCATGCCGCGACAGCGTGGACGTGAACCGTATGTGCAGTTGACGGACTTTGAGCGAGGGCGTATAGTGGGCATGCGGGAGGCCGGGTGGACGTACCGCCGAATTGCTCAACACGTGGGGCGTGAGGTCTCCACAGTACATCGATGTTGTCGCCAGTGGTCGGCGGAAGGTGCACGTGCCCGTCGACCTGGGACCGGACCGCAGCGACGCACGGATGCACGCCAAGACCGTAGGATCCTACGCAGTGCCGTAGGGGACCGCACCGCCACTTCCCAGCAAATTAGGGACACTGTTGCTCCTGGGGTATCGGCGAGGACCATTCGCAACCGTCTCCATGAAGCTGGGCTACGGTCCCGCACACCGTTAGGCCGTCTTCCGCTCACGCCCCAACATCGTGCAGCCCGCCTCCAGTGGTGTCGCGACAGGCGTGAATGGAGGGACGAATGGAGACGTGTCGTCTTCAGCGATGAGAGTCGCTTCTGCCTTGGTGCCAATGATGGTCGTATGCGTGTTTGGCGCCGTGCAGGTGAGCGCCACAATCAGGACTGCATACGACCGAGGCACACAGGGCCAACACCCGGCATCATGGTGTGGGGAGCGATCTCCTACACTGGCCGTACACCACTGGTGATCGTCGAGGGGACACTGAATAGTGCACGGTACATCCAAACCGTCATCGAACCCATCGTTCTACCATTCCTAGACCGGCAAGGGAACTTGCTGTTCCAACAGGTCAATGCACGTCCGCATGTATCCCGTGCCACCCAACGTGCTCTAGAAGGTGTAAGTCAAATACCCTGGCCAGCAAGATCTCCGGATCTGTCCCCCATTGAGCATGTTTGGGACTGGATGAAGCGTCGTCTCACGCGGTCTGCACGTCCAGCACGAACGCTGGTCCAACTGAGGCGCCAGGTGGAAATGGCATGGCAAGCCGTTCAACAGGACTACATCCAGCATCTCTACGATCGTCTCAATGGGAGAATAGCAGCCTGCATTGCTGCGAAAGGTGGATATACACTGTACTAGTGCCGACATTGTGCATGCTCTGTTGCCTGCGTCTATGTGCCTTTGGTTCTGTCAGTGTGATCATGTGATGTATCTGACCCCAGGAATGTGTCAATAAAGTTTCCCCTTCCTGGGACAATGAATTCACGGTGTTCTTATTTCAATTTCCAGGAGTGTAGTTTTTACAGGCTGTAGTGCATATAAAAAAGCAAAACAGCGGTTTGGTTAGGTGCGGTAATACCTAAGTCAATGGCAAAGTCACACCAGACAATACTACGCACAACTGCGTGGGTAAAGAAATATGCACTGAACACGAGGACACTTACGCTTTGTGCTAAGACGTCGAGTGCCGCAGTGCGTAGTGTGTCACTGCGAGCGCAGAGCACGGAGTAGCCTACACGTAGGGGGAAGCACACTGGTAAAGCAGAGGGGCGAAAGTGCTGCCGTCTGTAGACGGGAAGAGCAACGCGGGGCCAACTAGCCCGGCCGTTCACGGTTTGAACTAGCGATTTACATTCAAATGCAAAAAATGAAAAAAATTTAAAAATTAAAATAAAAAAATAAAAGAACATTACATAGAAAGCTACACGAAAAGCGTTAAAAGTGGTAAAGAAACAGAACAAGGTCGGTACAGAATTGTAATAAAACTGATTGTAAGCCGGCGACATAAAATTTATGTACAAACCGTAAAACAAAATGAAGATATTTCCCTTTCCACGAGTGGCAAGCAAATTTTTAAAATAGTGGGGATACATATGGCGACGTGGAATTACGTGCCACAGTCACGCATTGAAAGAAGTGCATATATGCCACTCCTATTAAAAAACGTCTCTTTACTTAACAAAACGGGAGGTAGCAAAACCTTCAAGTCCACACTGTCAGGAACTACCATACCAATTAACAGGTTGCAAGAGTAGCACTAAACGCACACATTAAAAGTAGCTGCAATTCAAAACCTGCTAACTAAAAGTCAAGGACTTAACGTTGTTTATGTAAGATAAGAGCTGAGACAAATTTTATATCAAAGACGATAAACAAATTTTAATTTAGAGAGAAAACAAATAATGAGGCACAATAGTGCACCATAGTCATAGGATTAAAAAATTAAAAATGTATGAACTTCTATTAAAAGAAGAGCTTCACCGCTATGTAGAATATACTAGATGGGCCCTTCTGTCTTCACTATAGGATGATGACGATGATGTTCGGTTTGTGGGGCTCTCAACAGCGCGGTTACCAGCGCCCGTACAAATTCCCAGCCTTTGCTCAGTCCAGACTCGTCACTTTCATGAATGATGATGAAACGATGAGGATAACAAAAACACCCAGTCATTTCGAGGCAGGTGAAAATCCCTGACCCCGCCGGGAATCGAACCCGTGCTTGGGACGTGAAAACGCGACCACGAGACCACGAGCTGCGGACTACACTATATAGAAGATGGGTGTATGCCGTATAGTAGCTAATTAAGGGCCGCCAAAGCAACGGCAAAAAAACAGTTAAGAAGCATACATGTGTAACGTGCAATAATCAGGAACAGAAGGAGAAGGAAATGGCTCTGGACGATGCTTCAAAAAAGAAACGTTATTCGGCAGGACTGCATGCTTAAGCAAAATTTGCTCATTCGACATGCCTGCCGGATCACAGTTAATCCTACGGATAATTTTTGTCTCTTCTAAAATATTTACAACAGTTCCCTTACGTTGAATGCTGCAATTCGTGTTTATATCTGAAATGGAATAATCATGATCCTTGAGGTGGTTAGTGAGGGCGGATTTAGAATTGCTAACAAGGGAAACTCCCCATCGCACCCCCCATCCAGATTTAGTGGTAAAATGGCCCAGTGGATAGCCCGTCAAAAACTGGATACAGATCAAGCATGGAAACATGAAAAAGCTATACCGAACTGGGAAAAAAGATGGAAAAGAAAAACAATCAACGACCCAAGTTTAACAAGTGCAACATCGAGTGAAATCGCAGAGCTACAGCGTCGTGGTGAAGTGGTCACTGTGTTAGAATGTAATACGCGCGAGTTGGGTTCAAAACTATCTTGTGTCATTAACTTTTATTTCCTAACATTATGAACGTCCGTCTGGTCACTGAAATCTTTGTTCTCCTTCTTTAATCATGTGGTAAGCATACATTACCGTCTCAAGTAATGCGATAAATAGTGAGAGCAGTCGAGATACCACACAGACGTCTCACAGAAATGGAGACAACAAATAAACGGTGTGAACTATGTTACAACAAAAGAATTCAGGAGTCACAACTCCCAAAACCGAACGCAGCTTCAAATATGTTAAAAATATAAGTTTTGACAGAGCACAGAGAAACTGTGTGATTGTGAAACTGTTGCGTTCATTTGTTGTATATGACAAACTATTGTGTTTTTCGTCATCTTCTTGGGAGTGATCACATTCACATTCATACTAAATCGGGCAAGGAGTCATATCTCACTCACCCACCAGGCGTACAAATTAGGTGCGTCGATAAGAAATGGTTCAAATGGCTCTGAGCACTATGGGACTTAACATCTGAGGTCATCAGTCCCCTAGAACTCAGATCTACTTAAACCTAACTAACCTAAGGACATCACACAAATCCATGCTCGAGGCAGGATTCGAACCTGCGACCGTAGCGGTCGGGCGGTTCCAGACTGAAGCGCCTTGAACTGCTCGGATCACTGCGGCCGGCGCGTCGATAAGAGATTCTCATCATATGACACACGTACTGTCACTAGTACCGTATATGAAACAGCAGACGTATTTTCTGGTGGAGGATTCAGTTGACTCTTCGTCTTGTCATCAAAGGTTTGCGGTTCCCATTCGAAAATAGCTTGCTTTCAGTTGCTCATAGAGAAGTTGTCCGGAATCAACTTTTATTATACGTCCCTTCCTTACACCTCGCTGTAGCAAACGGATTTTACACCATGACACGAGCAAATTTGAATACAGCGAACAGCGAAAACAAAAACTAGACACCAGGGTGCTTTGAAACCTGCTCGGGTGTGTCGCAATCGAACACCGTTGTGACCACTCTGCCGCGACAACATTGCTGTTGCAAATTGCTCTACGTTCCTCTTCTTATGCTTGGACCGTTCGCTGTTTCTAATTTCCTTTTTGTCACAACTCAGTACACCTTCTTCCTGCTTGATCTGTGTTCAGTTTTCGACTGGCTGTCCATTCGGCCCTTTTACCACTGAGTGGGGTGCAATGGAGAGTTTCCCTCGTACCTTCCTGATGCTCTCTGAAGCGTATGTTAAAGGAGCGGCCAGTTTGGCTCATGTAGATGGAAGGACAGTCACTACACTGGGTGCACTAGACACACGATTGTGCGTAGCGTTTGTCCTTCCTGGTTTCGTTGTGGTTTAATAGGTGCCCGACCTTATCTGGGGTATAGAAGGCGGGCATAGCCCCCTCTTTTCTAAGCTATTTCCTGATCCTATTGAACATAAAACCTACGCATGGGATCCTGCAAAAACATTTTTAGAGTTATCATTACTGGTAGATGATATGGTAGTCTGGTACCGATTATCAGAAGCGGCTTTCGAGTACACTGTGTTTTATGGTTTGTACCCAAATTTTATGTGACCGACTTCCAGTTAGTTTTACTACAGGTGTGTACTTCCCCTGTCCAGCATGTTCCTCTACCACTCATAATGTACTTTTAACGCTTTTCATGTAACTTTCTATGTAATGGTTTTTTCCATTTTGAATGTAAAGCGCTAGTCAAATTGTGAACTTCCGGGCTAGTTGTCCCCGCGTTGCTCTTCTCGTCAACAGATGGCAATATTTATGCCACTCTGGAAAAATTTGGAAATTTGTGGTAAGTTCCTGTGGGACCAAAGTGCTAAGGTCATCGGTCCCTGGGCTGACACACTAATTAATCTAACTTAAACTAGCTTACAGCTTACACTAACGACAACACACACACCCATTCCCCATGGAGGACTCGAACCTGCAACGGGGGGGGGGGGGGGGGGGGGGGGGGGTCGTACGAACACGATCCGTGGCAAGGCGCCCAAGACCGTATGGCTACCCCGCGCGGCTGCCACTGTGGTTTACCAGTTTGCTTCCCCTTCGTGGTCGCTACCCCATCTTCTGCGCTCATTGGTGGTACACCGCGTCTCGTACTCGCCCACCGCCGAGCTCGGGGTCATAGCACGAAGTGGAAGTGTCCTGTTCGCTGCATATTCCTTTACCCAGGCAGTCGTGCGTAGAATTGTCCGGTGTCACTTTGCCATTGACTTAGGTTTTACGGCACCTAGCCCGACCGCTGTTTTCTGAAATGTTATATGGAAATTCATTTTTCTTTTTAATATTACTAGCCTCTGAGCACTATGGGACTTAACATCTATGGTCATCAGTCCCATAGAACTTGGAACTACTTAAACCTAACTAAGGGCATCACACAACACCCAGTCATCACGAGGCAGAGAAAATCCCTGACCCCGTCGGGAATCGAACCCGGGAACCCGGGCGCGGGAAGCGAGAACGCTACCGCACGACCACGAGCTGCGGACTTTAATATTACTACTGCATGTAAAAATTATTATTAGCTCCGGTCTCTTGTTTATTTTCAGCGTAACACCGAATGAAGGCCGTGTAAGAGCGCGAAACCGGTCACGCTTTAACGAGTGAAAAATAAAAAGAATGTCACAAACTCTGCTATGATGCTAGAAGTAACACGGCTGTGCCTCTTCAAAACCTTGGAACAATGGAATCTCTTCAAAGGCCGGCGCCATACTCGCCAATGATTATGATCTCGAGCCGTACAGAGCCGCGAATAATCGCCGAACACAATGGGACGCTATTCATGAGCAGTAGATGCTTTCTGATCACGAGAACACCCCATATAGAACCGTTTGGGTCGCCATATTAAGGGCATGAAACGGTAATGCCAAGTTCTGGCTGCTGTTAGTCTTGGACTAACAGTTCTGGATGTAACAGAATGTTGCATGGGACCCATTAATTGTTACTGGGGGTGAAAGCGACGTGCTTGGTGCACAATATGGCGATACCCCCTTGTGGTGGTCAGACGTTTTCGACTGTAACCTTCACAACGAGTATGGCTGCCCTCACGTTCCCACGCAGTACGATATAGGCCACTGTCACATCCGAATGTCTCAGAAATCTAGATACTGCACAGTTCGACAAGCCGGCCACACGGAGTCCCACAGTGAGGCGAATTTCAAACCCACTTAGGTACTGTAAAGTTGTCTCACACGAGTACCTAGGATCTCCGTGTCCTTCACAGCAATCACTGAGACGGTGTGTTTTGTGTCGTCTCGTTGTCTCTGTAGGCCTGTACCATGAGAAGCAAGGAGAGGACGTTGTTTACTGGCCTCTTTCTATAACATAACTGCACGCTTATATTAACTGGGCTCTTTATTCATAAGAATAAGAAAGCTGCTTAACTTAAGACAGTCCAGGCGTTGTGGTACAACCCCTCCGTAATAGTTCATGTTAGCCTCACTGCTGGTGAAGCATAAGTCCGCTATGTATACTACTTTGGTCGCTACGTACTGACTGACTCTGAGCTAGCGGCTGAGCTGACTGCGACTGCGACTCCCACTGGGCTGCCACAGATGACTAGACTCTTTGACACACTGGCTGTAACTGACTGGTTCCCCAACCCGCGACGGCGATCTACGCTCATTCTCATAAATGTACAACACAAAACTGGCGCTAATAGCATAGGCACATAGGGAACACACACGACACAGATCTGTAAGTCCATGGTATTGGTCATAAGTTGAGAAAACCGTCCCAAAAACACATGTGCTACAAAACGCCACTGTTACCTGTGCATGTAACCCTACATCAAAATGGGATATGATCACCATGCACACGTACACAGGCCGCGCAACGGGTTGGCATATTCTGGATCAGGTGGTCGAGCAGCTGCTGAGGTATAGCCTCCCCTTCTTGCACTAGTACCTGTCAGAGCTCCTGAAGTGTCCTAGGGGTTTGAAGATGTGCAACGATACGTCGACCGAGAGCATCCCAGACGTGCTCGATGGGGTTTGGGTCTGGAGAAGCGGCAGGCCACTACATTCGCGTGACATCTTCTGTTTCAATGCACTCCTCCACGATGACAGCTCGGTGGGGCCGTGCGTTATCATCCATCAGGAGGAAGGTTGGACCTACTGCACTCCTGAAAAGGCGGATATACTGGTGCAAAATGACGTCCCGATACACTTGACCTGTTACAGTTCCTCTGTCAAAGACATGCAGAGTTGTACGTGCACCATTCATAATCCCACCTCACACCATCAAACTACGACCTCCATACAGGTCCCTTTCAAGGACATTAAGGGGTTGGTATCTGGTTCCTGGTCCACGCCCCATGAAAACCCGGCGAGAATCACTGTTCAGACATAATCTGGGACCACTGTTCCAATGACCATGTACTGTGTTCTTGACACCAGGCTTAACGTGCTCTCGTGTGACCAGGGGTCAGTGGAATGCACCTTGCAGGTCTCCGGGCGAATAAACGATGTCTGTTCAGTCGTCTGTAGACTGTGTATCTGCAGAAAGCTGCTCCAGTGGCTGCGGTAAGGTCCCGAGCAAGGCTTCCTGCAGTATTGCGTGGCCGTCTGCGGGCACTGGTGGTGTTGTACACTGTGGACGTCCCGTACTGTAGCCCATGGACACGTTTCCTGTCTGCTGGAATCGTTGCCATAATCTTGAGATCACACTTTGTGGCACACAGACGGCCGTGATATGACCTGCTGTGTTTGACCATCCTCCAGTCGCCTTAGTATTGTACCCCTCGTGACGTCATCAATATTTGTTCTTGGAGCCATTTTCAACACACAGTCACCATTAGCACGTCTGAAAACGTTAGCACACTTACTCGCTGCACCGTACTCTGACATGCACCAGCACACCTCTGCGTTGGTGGACTGCTGCCAGCGCCATCGTGCGACGACCGCAGGTCAAATGCACAGCATGATCAAACCCTGAGGTGATTTAAACCCGCTAATCACCCACCAGAGCTTTGTTTCACCATGTATCAGCATTATCATTAATTTATGAGCATGAGTGTAAATACTGGCGGTCGAGAGGGCGTTGGCGGCGCTTTGCCTGTGAGTCTGTTTTTGGCTTCTCTCCTGAAACGCGCGTTTCTTGTGCCTATTATCGATCTTATCGCAACCTCTTTGGCACGTGGTGTGCTGGCGACGGGTTACACCAGCACAGTGTTCAGGACCGTTTCAACTGTACCAGGTCTGGTAACAACAGTAGATACTAACAACACTTTTGCACTCTAATGGCCATTCTGCCTATCACAGAGAATTGAAACTCTGGTAATTTACATACCCACTGACGGTGTGCACGTTCCCGAAGTCGACATCCGACCACGTCTTCTGGGTGATACAGATTTTTTGTAAGGCAGTAGCAACAACCAGGGAAAAATGGGAGGAGACTATTATGTAAAAACCTATCATTTTCCAGTTAAAACAATAATCTCACAACTTAACACGTATTGGAGGCTCTAATGATCTGATGACAGTCACAATATAATGAATAATATCGAATATCGAGAATACCCATAATATCGAAATTTTTAAGTCACCGGCGTTGTGTGAAAAACAATACCAGGAAGGCAGCTGTCTATCGCCATGTAAAAAGTATCGGTTTCTTGCCAAAATAAAGGAGACAGGAGTGTGATGTTGTAAGTGACGTGCAAAAAGCAGTGCCATAAAATAAGTTACATGGTCCTCGTTTTACAAGACAAAATCCGTGAAAGAAATAAAGAACGTTAGACATACTTCAAAGTTTCAGCAGCACTGAATATGCCACAAAAATTGTCTTATCAATACAGGGGTAGGGCCACTGATCACTGAACAACATAACCAATATCCGGACTTAACTACACAACGACGCCTCTCTGCGTTTTCAAGGCATACACCTGCCTTACAATTTGCAATTTGCTGGCAAACAGAATATCGAAGCTCCCAATACAGTGCAGAAACGCCTATGTCGGACCGTGAGTTAATGGGGTGATATGACTTTCGCACGCACAACCGATTTAAGTTTTCAGACTGGTTCGCGTGACGCAGTCACATGGTGGAAATGCAGGTAACCGTTACAATTACAGCATCACCAAGGAATATGTTTAGTTTGATGGTCTTAGGGTGACAGAGATTGTGAGTTGTAGCGACGTCTTACGACATTTGCAGCACGCATATGAAACATTAACAAGAAACGAACTGTTTCTTCCATTTCTCTTTCAGAGCTGTTCATTAATAATTATCTGAAATGAAGACAATGGTCCGCATCAACATTTCCTTCTTGAACTAAACATAAACTAACATCGAGGGAGGTAATATGTCCAGTCCCGTTTTTCAAAGCACAAACCTTCTTTTGGCCTTCTTTTGGGAATTATGTCTAAGTTTCTATGGAACACAGACGAATATTTCTTGCGATGTTTTAATTTCATAACAAATTTCTAAGTGAAGATATAAATCAATACGTGGGAGTTCCCATAACCTGCACCCTTCAGTGGAAAATGTAGTCCTTTGTAACACGTAGCAACCTGTAGAAGAGACAACAACTTTCAAACTCGTGCAAACATTATGCATTGCAGAGAGTGGATATTCTCTTCCACTGCCCCTAAACTTCAGCAGAGGACTGAGCATAACACGGAGGATCTAAAATAGGGATTTCTTCAAATTTTTTTTACATTCTAACACTCTACGCTGTCAGTTGCCAATGATTCGAAAAATTAACCTAAATGATGACTGCTATTTTTCTCTTTTGCACGTAAACGGATCATTAACATGTAATTATACACGCGAAAGCAAATGTAAAAGTTAAGGTCACAGAGATGTAGTCGTGTTTTCTGCACGTGTTAACTGCTCTTTTTTTTAAATTTATTAATGACGTTTGGGAATCACGCAAAACTCAAAAGCATAACCGCTGTTATCCGTTATATAAATTTAAACTGAACTTCAGACACAGTAGGAAGAAGATCAGCTGGCAGTCTTTTAACGAACCTCTGGTGCCTGTAGAACTCGGGTCCCACTGATGCAGAGTACTCGCTGTGGGAGATATTTAAGACTTCGCGTCCCGCAGAAAACGGCCAACTGCACAGAGTGCTCTGCTTTTCACAGCCAATCTCCGCTCGTTCACACAGTTTCGGGCACGCTTCATAGTTTCGTTAGTTTGACAGACACTGGTTTCCTCTAATGGCTTTCTGGCGTAACCCTGCACGAAAGACCGTACAAAGGGCTGCGTTAGCCTTACAACGGAAAATGCCGTTATGTCGAAGATTCCTAACTCGTGACTCTATGGTCTCTTGGACGTCACAAAAGGCGGGACATGGTGCTTATTCCTTAAAACATGTTTGTATTTTTCATATTCGATTAAAAGTAGTCGATGATGATGTGGGTAGTAAAGAGGTTGGTTGTGTACGTACTAGGCAGACCTAAATTCCCGCAAGCACCCATGTGTACGCCTCGGGTGAGCCCGGACTGTAACAGAAATTCTCAACAGTGTCTATATTCCACTATCATGGCCTGCCATAAACAAAGGCGGCTTTAGCTGCAACAAGCGAGCTTTGTGGCTCAGTCAGCGTTTACCGCCCTCCAGAGGACTAATTTCTCTCTCACACACAGATACAAACTTTCATACAAAGGCTGCGCAATATACACAGCTGATGCCATAAAATGGATCTTCTCGTCCTGCTCCTCACCAATTTAACACTGAAGCACCGAAGGACCATAGTTCGCACACTCAGTAATTGCGTATTTCCGATTTTCCGGTTCCAACATTCAATGTGTTTACGTCGGGGCTTCTTGTGGCATTTCCATTCAAATCTCTATAAGAACGTTTTCGCGTGTAAGTTTACTCAAGCGAGATACGCGTCTGAATGTAGTCCTACGAAGCGTACAAACCTGGCGAAGTGACTGCTAACTAAATATACATGGAAAGTAAAGTCTTATCAAGTAAATATTCTTTTATTTATCACTTTAGCTTGTTTCACCCGATAGAGTCATGTACTCAGATTAATATCTGTAACTTAACCCTCGGGGTGGAACCCGTCTTAGTATTAGGAGGTAATATTTCACTTCGCACAGCAACAGACGTTCGAGTTGCAAAACAAACTTCCAAGAGACTTCCCAGCGCTGGTTTTAAAGGGCTCGCAGCCCGCACCATGTTGCTTTGACACAATAGCCTGTTTGCTCGGTACTTCTCCGGCTTGCCAGCACAGAAATTTCCAGATCACGAGCTCGACTCACGCTCACTGTGCTCTCCTTGAAGGGGTCAGTGAAGTATCCTCCTCCTACGCCCCCCCCCCCCCCCCCCCGCCGCCCATCTACAACGAAATAAATGCAGACGCATCAAACAAAGCCAAATTAAGCAAAGTAAACCCGTAAGCCTTACACACATAACATACCTCGCAAGATTCGAAACTACGAGGGCAAAAGCAAAATCTACATCTACATCTGTGTGATCAATCTGCTATTCGCAATAAAGTGCCTAGCAGAGGGTAAAAGCATCAAAGTGAGCAGTAAAAGGTTATAGAGTAATTCTTTGAGAAGCGTCAAGCCGTTCACGACCTGAAAATTCTCATTTCTTCACTTTTTAATAAACAAATCCAATTAACCATAGCTATACCAAGGTATTTTCCATAACGGTCAGTACCAAGGGGGGAGGGGGGATGTCGAGTCGACACTTTATGCACATTCACAAGAAAAATTTCCTTAACATTGTTGTTGAATTATATTAGCAATATATTTTTTAAATAGCTACTGATGTGTAAGTAGGGTCCAGAACCTGAAAATACCTTTAAGGATACTCTTAGCAGTATCAATGCATTTCAGTAATATGTACTACCGAGTTCATGGACACCACAAAAAATTTAAAACATTTGCATTTAGTTCATTGTTGTTACTTTTACTCTCAACATATTTTTAAAAACGGTACTGAGGTGTAAGTAAGGCCCTAAACCTGGAAATGTTATGACATTCATCGGGGAATGTGACATCTACTAGGGAGAGTTAAATTTTTGAGTTTACTTTAATTGAAAAACTTAAAACATATATGGAATCTGGTAGAAGAATTCGTTAAAAATAAGCTTTTTCTTCAAAATTTTAAAATATAAAGTAAGAAACTAGATTACGGTACTTTGAAGAGCTGAGCATAAAGTACTTCCTCTCCCCACACCTAACTTGTTATAGTGAGGGTTCATCATCTATTAAAGTTACGTTTATATCGGTCAGCTTTTTTTTCATTTTTTGAGTGGCGTGTTTAGTAACAGTGACTATAATGGCCTAGCCATCTTCTTTCATTCTTTTGCTCTATATTATAATTGAATTTCTGTACATGCAATGGTAAATTTCTCGCCTGCGTGAGCGGGAGGTTTTGAAAGACAGCAGTTAGACACATCAGTTCACGCAATCCGAGAAGCCTCGCTGTGTTACTCTCTAGGCGCCTGGGATGACTTGTGAAGAGCTCGCCTGTCGGTGGAAGGAGATATTGAGCCAACCGGGCTTGGCGGGCACACCGCTGGCCCGTATTTTTTCGACTCAGGGGCGTCGGCCTGTCAGCCGTAGCAAATTATATCCTCGTGCTTTAGAAAACGGTGCACAATGGAAGAGTCCAGCAGAACGCTAATAACAGTGACCTGTGGATGCTCGACACAGCAAATAAATGGCGATTTTACGGCTACGCCCTTCCATAAAGCACTTTCTGCTGAGGTCTGTGGTGAATGCGGACCCATTTGTACATATTGCTTTGTGCCTGGCACTCCTGAAAGCAGCTAAACCATTCGGACTGCGCATATTTTAACCGCTTGGTGAAAGCGGGTTGCGATAAACAGACGCCAAGAGCCAGTGAAACGGGACATATTTTTCCCGCCCATAGACAAGAGGAAATCGCGTCGGTTGTTCTAAACAAACGGGGAGACCGTGCATTGGTGGAATAAAGAAGCGAAATAATGGCGTACCAGTACCCTCACGAGTTTGAAATTCTCGGAAAAGTGGGATTGAAAGCCCAGATTTTTTTGAGCATGATTTTTTCCAGATTTTTGGTGGGAGGGCTACAGTACCGTAACAATTACGCCATTGGTTAGAGCTGAGAACTGACAATTTTGCTCAGTGGTGGATGAATTTCAGATGGAAATTTTGAGCAGAGCAGACACAAGAGATTCGGTTGAGACTTCTGTTGGTGCTAGAGACCCGATGACTACTCTTCGAGGCAGAGAGACACAGGACACTCTTCTTCACTGTGAAGACGTGATAGAGACATATCCTCTTCTCTCGGTGACCTGCCGCTGCTTGTGAAGTAAACTGGTACACCAGTCCTTGTGGCATCGGATTGCACTATCCATAATCTCCTTGTCAAACACAACTGTTGTGGTGGGAATATCGGGCGGCATTGGCTGCTTAGGAAAGAACGAAGTTAGGCGTTTTCAAATATTTCATAAACTCCATGTGGGCTCACTCATGACCAGGCGGCTAGGCTTAGTTGCATGATTGTTTTCACTTCTCTATCCGGTACGTTCGCACAATCAGTGTTATCCATCTGCAGCTACGTTGTGCTGAATTAGTATTCTTAGGAAGGTGATTACTACCAACAACACTTCCTTGTAGGTAACTTTACCAAACACAGTGGTGATCATAATTTATTTTCGTGTTTCAATCAGATGTACTCTGTCGTGTGTTCGACTAAATTCTGTGTAATATTCTTATTAATCTGCGCGCTGTGAATATTCTGTAATAAAAACTTGGCTTCACTTAGATCAAGTTTTGAAATCCATAGGAAGTGAATTTCTTTTTCATCTAGTTTGTTAATATTGAAATATGGGAGTGTCAATACCGGGAGTGTCAATACCCAACACACAGTACCAGGGCCAACCCTACTTTTTAACAGCAGCAATTAAAGTCCGTTGTATAACATTTTATTGTGCACCTGAGTTCTTCTGGGAGCAATCTGCCTTTTAGCAGCCCAACTGATGCAGATCATGATACCATTCCCGAAGGAAGATACAGCTCGATTGCTACCTCTCATCCTGAACTCAATGAAAGAAACAACGGGCTCTACTAAAGTATTAGAAATTATTAGAAGAATTTACAACACAGAATCAAAGTCGTCAACATCAGCCGCACCGACAAAATGAAGCCCAGGTCAAGAGCTTGGATCGTATAGCGTGTTGTAGCAGACACTATGCAAGTGTAACAGTCATAGCATTCACGGCTCTAGCTTTTAGTCGGCTCAAACCAGTTGGCACTTAATTTTCAGCATCGAAGCGAACTGCCCTTCCTCCATATGGGCGCTGGAGTTTCCTCTGTCTAACTGCCCCCGATGGTCATTTTAAAACCAAGTCAAAGAATATCCTCCTCAGTCTTTTCAGTCAAACTTGGCACAACGGACAGGTATCACATTTCTAGAGAGGAACAGTCGCCATACCCCACAAAACCAGTAAAGGACCACACTTGTCGTGGCAGTTATTGCAATGTCACTTTTCTTTTGACTCGTTTGATGCAGCCTGCCACGATTTCCTTTCTTGTGCCAACCCCTTCAGCTCAGAGTAGCACTTTGCGCCTTCAATTATTTGTTGGATATATTCCAATCTGTGCCTTTCCACACTCTTTTTACCCTATACAACTGTTTCTAGTACTATAAAGTTATTCTCTGATGTCTTAACACATGACTTATCCTGCTTTTTCTTCTTATCAAGGTTGTCTATATCCTCCTTTCTTCGCTGATACCGCGAAGAGCCTCCTCCTTCCTTACCAAAGCTGCCCACCTAATTTTCAAAATCCATCAATAGGCCCTTTTCTCACACTCCTCGATTATCTTCTTTTCCGGTTTGTCCGCAGTCTATTATGAATCGTCAAACAATGCTGTGCTCCAGAAGCACTTTCTCAGAAATTTCTCCTTTTGTGGTTTTCTCTGCAGACGTGACACTTAGACACAAAAGAAGAGAGAAAGAGATAAAATTGAGGAATTCAAGATATGGGTTTAGAAGAAAATAGAGAATATAATATGGGTGCATAAAATGCAGAGCTGTGAAGCTATGGAATGGATAAAGAACAAATAACTCTCCTAAGCCCAGTTAACAAAAGGAAAGCAAACTGAGTGAGACTGTGAGAAAAATATATCCTAACAACAGCTGTCGACGGTATAGTCAAAATACAGAAGAATATAGGTAGGAGAAGAATAAAAGTGCTGAAGTTAAAAAAAGGAAGGTATCAGATTATCCAGCAGTTGGCCCCGAACAGAATAAGATGGAGACATCAGTGGTATCATGACCCTGCCTATAGGCCTTATCATGATGATGATGATGATGAAGATGAGATATTAAATTTGTGAAACTCTTGCAATAAAGTTGCAGGAAGTCGCAAGTTGTGCAGATACTGGTGAAGATGCAAAGTGGAAGTAAGAGACTACTTAAGGATGTAGTCAGTATGTCCATCAAGTTGAATGTGACAGGAGTAAAGAAGCAGCACATCCAACAATGATCCTCTGTTGTGAGTCTATCGTATCAAACGAGTTCACAACCTGCTTCACCCACCTGTGGTTATGTAACGTTAATTTTCACAGCTCTTGCCGTAATCCCCCTTCACTGGTAAAAACTTCATAAATGACGAAGATGTACCACGCTGATCAGGCAGCGCACGAGTAGTCATGTTTCACGGAGAATGGGAAGAAGGCTTTGAAGAAAATGGACAAAGGAATCTGATGCCTGTTCTGAAGGACTTGTTGGACTGAATGTGAGGTAGCAGAATTTTATGGCGAGAAAAGATCACAGAGAAAAGTGCACAGGGACGTCACCAACGTCAGTTTTCAAAGTAAAGCACTTACGCACCCTGCTGCCGCATTCTGTGAGGTCATATAGATCGGTTGTCACTGAAACCTAGGGTAAAGCCATATCAAACAATTATTAGGGAGAAAATTTTAGGTAGTCACTTTAATCTACCTTCAGACAATAGTAGTCTCAAAAAATTTCTGTTACTACCTAATTACCCACCCATACTAATTAACCACTCTTTTTTAAAACTAGTGCTCTTGCTTATGGCACACTCAAATTCTGAAATGTTTGTAAGTTGATGCCACTGTACTGTTCTCACCATTGCAAATGACCTTTGCCTTCTTGCTTCAATCATCGCTAGTCGTCGGGCAGACGATTGCAGATGGTAGGACACAGCGATGTGAGATTCCCATGTACAGTCGTGGACAAAACGAGCGAGACCCCTCGCCTTTTCGTTATGCTGATCCGCACAGCTTTAAGGTCTGATACACAGCATAACAGGCAAGGCGACGAAGTGCCACCAACATACTATGCAAGTTCACTCAGCTGATGGGCTGAGATAGTTAGCACTGGAGAAACTCGCGCTTCGAAGACGCCACAGCATCGTCTGCCACCACTTCGTGAAAAACGAAATACCTCAAGTATAAGCCAATGTGTTATATTCGCATATTTGTGACTATGACTTGAATCTAAAGTGTGGTTATGGATAGTACGTATGCTCTGATGGCGAATCTAACATCATGAATAAAGACAAGAGGAAATGAATTAGGCGTCCTCCCTCTGTAAGGAGGCTGTTTAGGTTTTTATACTGGTAACGCCACGTAGCGCTCTGTATGAAAATCACTGGCTGTGCTGTGGGCAGTCTGTGGCTGGTTTGCATTGTTGCTGGCTATTGTAGTGTTGGGCAGCTGGATGTTAACAGCGCGTAGCGTTGCGCAGTTGGAGGTGAGCCGCCAGCAGTGGTGGATGTGGGGAGACAGATGGCGGATTTTTGAGAGCGGATGATCTGGACGTGTGTCCATCAGAAACAGTACATTTGTAAGAATGGATGTCATGAACTGCTATATATATTATGACTTTTGAACACTATTAAGGTAAATAAATTGTTTGTTCTCTATCAAAATCTTTCATTTGCTAAGTATGCCTACCAGTAGTTACTGCCTTCAGTAGTTTGAATCTTTTATTTAGCTAGGAGTATTGGCGCTCGCTGTATTGCAGTAGTTTGAGTAACGAAGATTTTTGTGAGGTAAGTGATTTGTGAAACGTTTAGGTTAATTTAGTCAGGGCCATTCTCTTGTAGGGATTATTGAAAGTCAGACTGCGTTGCGCTAAAAATATTGTGTGTCAGTTTAAACACAGTCATGTACAATTTTTCTAAGGGGACGTTTCATACATCAAATACATTTTAGTTATTGTTTCTTAAATGAACTGCGCAGAAAATCATTCACCAGAAGTGAATAACTTTTTAGTAACATCAGATGATATTAACAGCTTGCCGGCGCGGCTTAGCCATGCGCCCAACGGCGTCATATCGCGGACCGCGCGGCTGCTTTTTGTTATTTCGATAAACATCCCGAATGATTGTCACATAAGCGGTGACATAAAGGTAGACAATTCGTGTTTTTGAGTCCAGAAACCTCTGAGCAACGGAAACAGCAGATAATTTTGCCATTTTCATTGCGAAATTGCCGGTTTATTCATGTCTGGGGTAATAATAGAGGGCTGTTTGCCTGGGCTGTCTGCTAGCGTAGTGAAAGGTGTTTGCTACTGCAGGAGAGGACTGGTTTGTTTTCGGTTCTAATCTCTATGGAGGCAGATCGACTATCAGTAAAGGAATTTTAAGAAATTCTCGCACCCCCAATACGTTTTATTGCTACCTTTATTTTGTACCGGCCCCCCGTGGATGTCGATATGAAAGTCTTGTAGAATTTCATACTTGTTACTGCCTACTTTTTCCGCTTCTGTCAATAACTGAATTGACTTAAGTGTGGCACAATGATTTTTAACTGAATTTCGTTACGAATCTTCAAGCATTGCTAAATTTGCACACTTTCATGGTAGGTCAGCAACGGTAATCCGGTATGACTGGTCTAAACGTTGACACAGACCATTTCGCGACCGAATGCGCATAATATTTTGCTAATTCGCAACTATCTGGGATACTTCGTCTTACTAAAACAGTTATGTTACATCTTCTTCTTCTTCTGTAGTGGTCAATCCAAGGATTGGTTTGCAACAGCTACAATGGCAGCTTGTCTCCATTCTGCGCGTCTTTAAGCTTTTCTCTTCATTTCTTTATAGGTGTTACATCCCACATCTTTCACGATTTGATCCATGTACCTCAGTCATGGTCTTCCTCTTGGTCTTTTTCCCTCGACATATCCCTCTATGATTGTGTTCAGGAGTCCTTTATGTCTTAATAGATGGCCTGTAAATTGCACTCTTCTTTTAACAATGAAACTCCAGAAGCTTCTCTTCTCACCTGCTCTTTCCAGAACCACTTCGTTTGTGACCTTGTTGATCCATTTTATTTTGAGCATGCGTCTATAGCATCACATTTCAAAAGAATTTAGCTTCTGGTCTTCCTCTGTCCCGAGAGTCCATGTTTCACACCCATAGCATGCCACACTCCACACATATGATTTCAAAAATCTTTTCCTGATTTCAAGGCTGATGCTCTTAGATGTTAATATGTTTCTCTTCTTGTTAAAAGCAGCCTTTGCTTGAGCTATTCTACTTCTCACTTCTGCCTTGCACCTTCCATCCCTGGTAATATTACTGCCCAGATAAGTAAATTTATCAACTTGTTCAAGCAGTTCATTGCCTACATGAACTTGGACTTTCACTTGATCTTCTTTGTCGCATGCCATTACTTTTGTTTTTGCTTTATTAATTCTCATATTATATTCTTCACCCATAACTTTATCCATTCTATTCAGTAGGACTACCAGATCTTCTTCACTATGTTACATCGATAAGCTGAAATTCATTTTTATTAGTACAGTTCATACTAATTACCGTTTCTTCTTTCATTTATATCTTATATTTAGGTGTTGTGGTTAAGACAGTAATCAGCATTGATATAGTCTTACACATGATTGAAAACAGTGTGCCAAATTTCGGAAAGTTTTTCAATTTCACGCCTGTGCAAAGTATGTTGGTAGCACTTCGTCGCCTTGCCTGTTATGCTGTGTAGCTGATCAGCATAACGAAAAGGCGAGGGGTCCCGCTCGTTTTGTCCACGACTGTACTTGAATAGTTCACCAAGTCGACGCCAGTTTGGTCCAAAGCTGCTGTCAAATACCACAGAGAACTGAATTCTAATCACTTCCTCAACTACTGTAGCATTACAGAAGCCATTACTATTGGAAGTACTAATTATGGAAGTAGATATGTAATTACACCTCGTTGATAGCTCTTTCTGTTGTGATGTTGTCATTTGTCAGTAGATAATGATACAAGGCTATAACAAATAAGAAGCCAATGTGTATGATGTGACATTCAGATGAGAATGTATATACATCTCAGATACCTACAGCTAGATGAGAATATTGTTGTGGGCATAAGATGTTACAGTGTTACCGAATAAAAGTGGAGCTGGAAATGTATTCAGAGGCAGCAGCTGAGCTGCTTCTTCAGTCATCCACACTTAGGTTTCCCATGGTTTCACTGAATCGATTAAGGTAGGTGTCAGAATGATACCATTAAAATTGACATCTGATTTCCTTTCCCAATGCACGACACAGATCCGCCTCACACGACCTAATCATCAACAGGACATTACCAGGGGACTAAGTGGGTTCTGGCACACGCTTCATTGTTGCGATATTCTCTCCGCCCACACTTTCCACCTCCCAAAAACCTTCTAACATCGTCAACTACATCAAACAAAGCTGCAATATTTCTCCCTCACTCTGCCCCCCCCCCCCCCCCAATGTTGTAACACAACAATCGATTGTGAGAAATCGGTACAGAGCAACTTTATTTAAGAAGTGTTTACGCGTTACTAGTTAAGTTCTTTGGATCATTGGAGGGAGGTGGTACTTAATGATGTATAAATGGTTTAACGTAACAGTGTGCTTAAATAATCCAATTTTATTAAATATGTTTCTTTATGTATGAGAAACTGCAATATAAAAACTGGTTCATACTTAGAGATTTTGTATTGTATAATATGAAAGACATAGTGATTCCCCTCTACTACTGAAGTGGTTTGACACGCAAAGAAAAGGTGAAAGTGACGGTCAGGCTGAGCGGAAAGCGACAGAGCACACTGGGCAGTCAGTGGCCAGCAGTTGTGGAGTCAGTACCGCAGGTGCCGAGTGAGGCGTTCGGTATCCTCATCTGTGATGGAACGGCCTCGGATGTGGTTGCTACTATAAAAGGGTGCTCTCGCCTTCGGAAGGACTCTAAAATTAATATTTACGCAGCCAAGAAGAATTGAAATAGAGCAATAATCCGCCAGATGAGACACCAGGTAGCTGCCACGTGCTCAGCACCGCTATTGCGCCACTGCTCAAACAACTTCAGGAGCTTAGAACCGTATATCAGTATGAACCAGTGTGTTTGTGTGTGTTTAAATTTGTAATCGTAATCCAGATGGTGCAAAAACTGGTATTTGAACGATGAAATTTTCCTCTTCAATCAACGAAGCAGGGTCCTTTGCTCAAAGTATTTAAGTCCGAGTATCCTGTTCACGAAACACTGATATTAATCTATTTTATTTTACTTGAATTAACGAAAAGGAACCTGAAACATTCACAAAGTAAAATGCATATGAAATGTGAGTAGTGTGAATTTTATTGAATTTGTGATATGTATAAGCGTGTTAACCTAAATTGAACTCTGGTCAGATGCTGATTAGTCTCGTTTTAGTTTTTGAGAACAATTTTTGTGCTGAATTATTTAAAGACTGAAGTAGTGATTGTAGTCAGGAGGGATGAAGTCTCTATTTTGTTTCTGTGACTGCTAGTCTTTGCAGATGTTGCTGCTACCCACTATGTAGTTTCGTCTGGTTATGGTAGGTGTTTATTGCACTTTTCTGAGAAAGAATCTATGAATGTCACTTTTGCAAGAGTATATCCAAATCCATTGAATATGATGTTTTCACATTATTATGCCTAATTAGGCTGGAGACCGTTTTATTATTTCATTTATATTAAAGCTGTTACCGTAATTTCTTACCACATTTTAGTCTCTCTGTTGTCTACCAACTGCCACCCTTACGAATTTCATGTTCGATACCCACTTTCTGTTAGGTAACACACGGCCAAATTCAAAAATCCTCCCACATGGTAATACTATACTGTGCAAGCTTAAACCATTTTTAGTAAATACTAATATCCAGAAGTGTTATAACGTCTCTGATGACATAGGCCAATTACCATATGTATAAAAACGCATAAAATTAAAAAAACGCCTGAAAATTCAAAATAGTCTAATTTTGCTTAGTGTAATATACAAGATGACGGATCTACAGCATTAATGGTTCCAGAATCCAAGATGGCGGGTGTGGGGTTACTAGTAGTCTAAAGTTTGGCAGGTTTCTTTAGTTTCAGAACCCCACGAAATCTAATCAAAGATGGCAGTCCACGTGTATAATGGTACAACCAGCATGGTTGCCAGATTTCGAGAATTTTCTGCAGCTCTACAGTGTTACTATCCAAGATAGTGGATCTGATGAATACTGGCACAGCCTATATAGTTGCCAGATCATTTCTCCTAAGTGTAGAATCAAAGACGGTGGAGCTAGTAGATTCCGGCACAGCCTGTAAGACTGTCAGGTCACTTTTGCTAAGTTACAAACACTTACTAAGTGTAAACTGAGAGGAAATTCAAAACCACATTTGTCCTAGGTTGAAGTCCACTTGTGCTATGCTCATATTTTATGTTTAAACATTTACAGCTACGGGAATAGTACGATAGGGCATAAGTGTTTGGTTTGAAAGGTAGCAATGCATTTGGCTCATATAGCTTTCATTTATTTAAGCTAAATAATGCGACTGGATAGGATGAAGATGCGGTCGTTTCTGGCACATTGAAGCATTTTTGATAATATTGACAGGTCATGCACGTCAGATGGAAGAGATGCTCAGTTGAGTTCACATGCCTTAATAGACAAATAGACGGGCTGTAGAAAGAGACGAAAATTGTGGAATACAGAAGTATTAAAGAAATGGACGAGGAAGTATAGAAGAGGACTTATGGAGTAAGAAAGAAAGTAAAAGGCGAAATAGAAAACACTAGAATAGAAGCAGGGCAAGCTTTGAAAGAAGCACAAGAGGCCAGGATAATAGTACAAGAATCGATCGATCAAACAGAATAAATAATGAAGTAACCCTGTGATGGGATGAAGATATTAACTTGAAGGGTTGGAAAGGTTGCATGAATGCCAAATCACTTTTCAGGTTTTCGGAAAAATCAAATGAAATTGCCCAAGAGGCAGCAAAATATTAAAAAATGTGTTGATAAGACAGAGGAGCGAGTTGGGAAGAGCAAAGAACAGATAGACAATATTTTAGAAGATTTCCTGCATCAATTGCAGATTAAAAACTGTGAGGTAGTAGAAGAAGAATTATATAAAGCAGATGTAGTTTCAGATGTTGCCTTCCTCGTATCAGTAGCAGAAATCCAGCATGTACAGTCACTGCTTGCTGCCTGCATTTAACAAGAAAAAAGCAAGCATCAATGAGAAGTAATGAGTCACGTAAGACTTACAACAGACTTTAAGAGAACGTGTGGCCGCTGGTTGGGAAATGGAATCAAGTGAAACACGTAATTTAGTACCACTGAGCAGAAGCCATGCTCAAGGCAGAAGTGAAATTAGTTCTAGGCACAACAATAGCGAGAACTCTCACGATGATTCCCAAAATGAAGAAGTAAGCACATTGTAAACTACAGCTAGCTCAGGCGTAAGAGAAGTGGAACTGTTCAACTCCTAACATTATATCTCTATCTGAATGTTTCAAAATTATAAGAGTAATAGTAATACGCTTCACCCCAAAACCTGGAGTGCTCATTTCGATCTATTTTTACCTCCTTCACGCTCTTTCCATACAAGCCAGAATTCGTTTGCACATACGTCAAAGGGGAAACAGAGGAAAAGATGAGGGGGAATGCTGTCACTTGTACCTCATACAGAGAATTCAGACATGGTTTCCTCACGGATTGTTAGTCACCTGAGATGCAGGAACGAGTAAAACGTGAGAAAAGAATGTGCACGGATTTAGCAGCATCTGGCTTTAAGAGCCATGTGAACTTCTTTGGGGCTATAGTCAGATACAATCAATTCTTAAATGATCCTTGTAGCCCAGGCGAGATAATTCGACACTGCTTCATGAAACTGATGACTAATTACCAGAACGTACAAGCGAGACAATACAGCAAAGATACTGAAGCATTTAAAAACATGGTTTGTGAATTAGAATTTGCTTTCAGTGAACATATTGGTAGGAAAAGACGAAAAGATCAAGAAAGTAATTTTAAAAACCTCTTAACCATATAATAATAGCCTCAACACTAGACCACTCTCATACTCATAAATATTATACTGTGAAACACTGACGTTGACTTTCATTGAACTGTCTGCTCCCATTGTTTCTAAACTCTGGGAATTGCATTTAAAAAGATCTGGCCACCATTCCTTATAGTTCTTAACAATGTTGTTATCCTCAAGGTAGTTGACGATGAATGAGTTCTTTGTATTGGCAGAATGAAGAATAAGTTCGATATATTCTTTCACAGTATAAACTCTTATCAGTTTGTCGTAACTTTCTTCTTATACCCTCAAACACCTTATCATAAGGTAGGAAAGAGTGCCCCCGGATAGAAAAGCATTGAAAATTTTTTTCAAAGGTACCAGTTGTAGGAACGTTTTGTTCTTTGTAGTTAATGTACGCTTCTCCTCATAATCTAGCCTTCTTTATTATGATGTGTTTGTATTTATCATAATGCCGTACGCCTTCCCTCTTGCTATGGCTGTTACCGTCTTCATTTTAGTCCATGCTCTCTTTTCTGATTAAATTGCCTCTAGTAATGAAAGATTAGACAACAACCACGCAAGATTTGTCTTACAATGTGATGCCAACAATAGATAATGAAATCGGAACTGGTAAAATTTGATTGTTGTTAATGTAGGGACATAACCCGTCGGCTACTTCCGCTGATTTAAAAAATATTACATAAAACTAATGAGATGATGTACTATGAAAACGTCATGAGCCCTGGACTCATGACTTTTCATACCAACTAAAAATTTTGGCAACGATTTTCTTGGCTTTAAGGCAGAAACTCATGACGTTCTCAACACAGATACATGCTCGACAGATGGGGTACACAAAGGTACTGAAATCTGAATTTGTGAAAAATTGGACTCATGTCCTCCTCATAATAACTGATTCAGTTTCAGAACAACTAAACCATGTAATTCTAGCCTGAACACTACACCACTTCCTGTTTATTGGAACGGTGGCTGGAGTTTGATGTAGCATCTACATGGAGAGCATAAGAGACAAAACGCTAGCTTCCACTGATTACGGTACAGATTTGCAGTGACCTTGTTGAAAGAACTATATCGACGCCACATCGACATAACCGCCATATTGGTTTGATCTGAGCACATCTGGGACGCTTTTGGATGTCGAAAATTACGGGAATTGTGGATACATATGATGCCACTTACTTCTGGAAACCTGAAAGAATTCACTGGTGAACCGATTCGCTAGCATACTCAGTCTGCTGACAGCCGTATGACGTCACTTAGAGCACTGACTAATCCATAATAGCAGTAGTTCCAGACAATGAGTGGAACTTTTCCATACGAATAATATCTAGGTGTTTCAGAACACAAGCCGCGCGCGATTAGCCGAGCGGTCTCAGGCGCTACAGTCATGGACTGTGCGGCTGGTCCCGGCGAAGGTTCGAGTCCTCCCTCGGGCATGGGTGTGTGTGTTTGTCCTTAGGATAATTTATGTTAAGTAGTGTGTAAGCTTAGGGACTGATGACCTTAGCAGTTAAGTCCCATAAGATTTCACACATAATTTTTTTTTTCAGAACACAACATCAGAGTTAGGTGAGGTTTACTAATCTAAGATTCCATTCCACTGACATGTCTGATAACCACCATCAGGTCCATAATGATAATGTGTGGCGACAGTCAGGAGCTAACGAGTGATCATGTCCTTCCAGAGACAGAAGATGTCTCCATCAATCATTTTGATGGATGGCGACTTCGTCTTTGCAGGAGATACTGCAGAGATGGCAAGCAAACAAATGTACCACACGACTGACATTCATGAAAACTCTAACACTGCATCTATTTATAGCTACGACATGAGATACCTATTAGATGCCGGCATTCCAAACTGTGTGATTGTGCTCTGTAGAAGTATCATTGAAGACTGCTAAGTGTCTTCCACAGTAATGGTGAGAGTCACATGGTCAGTCCGGTGTGGTGTTGGCCGTGTGGCATGTATGAGTCGACCAAACACAGATTCCTTGCCTATTTAATCTGGTAATGCTGGACTGGAGGCTATAGAATGAATGGTCTTTGTGGGACAGAACTAATGAAATGCTCTGAAACTGCACCTGTTAATAGTGGCCAGCATTCCAAATAGGAAAAAGATATTTATTCCTGAAGTGTGCACTTTGATTACTATCAACAGTTACACTACTAGATGTACCATCCACCTAGAACTCTCCTTGGATACTACTAGTAAGAAATTTCTATCACACTAAAGCCTACATTCAGCGAAGATTAGCGTTAATTAAAAAATAGTACTGTCATCTATCAATAGAAGTGCGCTGTCATTACAGTACAGCTAGCTGAGATTCTATATTAACTTGTGATATGACTCTACTACTACTACTACTACTACAGCTAGTTGGGAATCTGTTTCGAACTGGTGGCATGAATCTACATTATGTGTTACAATGACAAGCTTTATGAGCTTGCTTTGCTTATGTGATTACTGTATTGAAGCTTCATCTGTCTTAAGTTTCCAAGTTTCCTCCTGTTCTATGACATGTGTTGCTCTCCAAGAAAGACATTTCACTGACAGCCATACCCCCAACACTTCGACAATACCATGCAATCTATCAGAACGATGTAAAATCATAATGCCCGAACTGGAATCTGAGAGTAACTTCATCTTTAAAATTGTTATCCAGCCCCAACAAACAACGCAAAATTGCGCTACAATATGGGAGAGAGTTTCGATGCAAGATTTGTTTATTTGTAAAGGTGAGTGGTTGGTCTGTTTGACTGTGTGGGGGATTGGACTTGGGAAAAATTACATCGTTGGATATACCGACTGTTTCACATCTCAGTGTATCGCCAGGAGTTTGCAGAAACCTAATTTCTTGTAGAAACAGTGTCACTTTCGCACATTCCTGCTGAATTAATTAACAGTATGATGCATCCTGGGCACACTCGTGTTGGTTGGCTGGTTGGTGGGTACTGCTAAGAATACAGCACAGTCTGCATGTCTTAACGAACTTTTATTCTGTCAGAAATCTGCATGTCTTTCTTGAAAATTGAATGTTTGTCCGTTCTTTGGGTGGATTGGCACTGGGTAATGCTAGGAACAGCTAATCAACTGTTACCTAGACGCAGCTTTAGTGCATTTCCATGCTGGTGCATCACTGACGAATTGAAATGGCTTCATATCAATGAGACTGGTATGGTGCAGATTTCATTGCAGAGGTTGATGCATGCCAGTGTGATGTGCTAGAGAGCATGAATCGTGTGATGTAGCCATTGTCCAGATCTAAAACAGCAGCCTGATTAATCCCTTGAAAATGCATCTATGTACGTGCTGCTTTATAGCATAAACTGGCTGTTAGAGTAAGCTGAACCACTGATATCACATTGCCTGGGCACATTGGAAAGCAACTGTGTTGAGCACAATACACATGCACTCAAGTCTTCACAACTGCTGTGGATGCATGTGCTGGTAGGACTCATAACGACCTAGCTGGTGCTGGTGCTGACCTGTCTGTCAGTGCAGCATCAACTGCTCAAGAGGGGGCTGTAACAAGGACTGCAAAAGGGGCTCTCCTTACATTTGTTTAAGTAAATATACTCTCCCATCCTATCATACCATGCATGCAGCTGTAATTGTTTAAGCAATGAATATAAATGAAGCACATGTGGACTTACACCTAGGAGAATTGGGTTTTTGAATTTCAGATTTTTTTACATTTATGACTTGATTCGAAACTCAGCACAATGGACCCAGCAACCATGAAGGATCTTCCACTACCCACTAGGTCCACCATCTTGGATATACGAGGTGTGGCTAGAAAAAAACCGGACTAGTGACTCTCGCTCCGCCTACTGCTCGAGTTTCATCTGCCTCCTGCACTCAGTCTGCCCGTGGCGTCTGTTTTAAGTAGTTGACGTTTTGTCTGTGCGTCGGAAAATGTTGAGTGTACAGAAAGAACAGCGTCTTAACATCAAATTTTGTTTCAAACTAGGAAAATCTGCAAGTGAAACGTTTGTAATGTTACAACAAGTGTACGGCGATGATTGTTTATCGCCAACACAAGTGTTTGAGTGGTTTAAACGATTTAAAGATGGCCGCGAAGACACCAGTGATGACACTCGCACTGGCAGACCATTGTCAGCAAAATCTGATGCAAACATTGAAAAAATCGGTAAACTTGTTCGATACTTTCCTTGTCAACTCCTGTTAACTCAGACACTGCTCTGATTGTTAAACGGCGATCTTGTCGAACAAGTTTACCGATTTTTTCAATGTTTGCATCAGTTTTTGCTGACAATGGTCTGCCAGTGCGAGTGTCATCACTGGTGTCTTCGCGGCCATCTTTAAATCGTTTAAACCACTCAAACACTTGTGTTCGCGATAAACAATCATCGCCGTACACTTGTTGTAACATTACAAACGTTTCACTTGCAGATTTTCCTAGTTCGAAACAAAATTTGATGTTAACACGCTGTTCTTTCTGTACACTCAACATTTTCCGACGCACAGACAAAACGTCAACTACTTAAAACAGACGCCACGGGCAGACTGAGTGCAGGAGGCAGATTAAACTCGAGCAGTAGGCGGAGCGCCTTATTGCATTCGTTTTATTGTTTCACCAGTACTAGTCCGGTTTTTTTCTAGCCACACCTCGTATACTTAGGAGACATGATATGGCAACCATGTAGGTTGTGTCAGTATTCAACAGGTCCACCATCGTGGAATATGATGTAATAGGGCTGGTGAGAACCCAGGAAATCAGGCAACCACACAGGCAGTCCACGTCCACTGTCTTGGACTCTGACACCATAGAGGCTGTCCCCAGATCCGCCATCTTGGACTTTGTGAATATCACTACATTTTACACTTAATGCAACTGGGCTATTTTGAATTTCAAAGCTTTTTTTGAATTTCCCACCAACTTATAGATAGGCAATGGACTAAGACATCAGAAGGGTTGTGGAGAAGTGGGCGAGTCTGGCAACAACACATGCCATCACTGATTATGTAAGAGAGCTGGCTAGTGGGATGAGAAGGGTTAGGTGAGGGAGGGAGGGAATATGGCAACAATGCTATCTGTGCCAGAACCTGCTTAATCCATCTACTGATGCTGAAGTACTAATTTTGGGTACTAGCAAAGTACATGAAGATGATTAGGAAAGTATTTTCATCAGTATCAAGCTTTGCTTTTCTATACCAGCAGGACATTGCCTCTGCCCACTGAAGAATTAACACTACATCGTATTTTCAAATTTCGACCTTTAGCTGGACTAGGACAGGCTTCGTCGAGGCACCTACCTAAGGGATTTGGAATATCATTTGCGTAAACTACAGTCTTTGTTGGATGTCAGATGACTTCATTAAATATACAACAGTACTCACAGCGCTCCAAGAAGAACGAAAACAAGTTCCATCTTTATTATATCATAACTTGCTGGGAGCTCTTGTCCAGATGATAAGTAACGATAGCAAAAAGAGGTTCTGCGCACTCTTGGTTACATGACAGATGCCTTCTGAACCAATAGCGTTGGGTAATCGGACAATTGGGCTGCGTTACGTACATTATGAATCACTAATTCGTTTCGCTTTTTTAAAAATCTTTGCGCTTCAGTAATTTTCAGCTGATCATTGAGTCATGCACAGATTTTTAGAAAGTAGTTTAACAGAGTATCAGCATCACAGCTGGCCCATACCCATTGTTAGGCAGCAGAAATGAAAACTTTTCTTGGCTCCATGCATATGTGTAAGTTACTGATTTTCGGCTGTGAAAATAGTGGTTGCAGACAAACACAATTAACGAATGTGAAAGGGTATTTGAGTTTAGTGACAAAAAACATGGCAATCCCTTCCCCACTCCACCTTATATTAACTTAATTTTCACTTGAGCACACAAAAACTCTTACAGGTACTCACTTTCTTGCATATGCTCTTCCTTTACTCTGAAATCCAACCTTATTTTACTAGCCAGTTTCGCCCATTCAGGCATTATCAACACAATAAAACATTCTATGCTACCAACATGTCATATTCCTCACAAAACTGAAAGGAGAAGGCAACATCTGACGTCACCGCTAATGGGTCCTGCACAACCATAGTAGGTACAGGTGCTACTATTATAGAGGTGAGGTTCATATGAAAAATGGAAGAATTGGAACCCACGTCCGGGTTTTGTCATCCCTGTGCGTTAGCGTTGCTTTTGAAGTAGAAATTCCCAGGGCGCGATCAACATCTTAAAATCCAATAAAGAGTTTGCACGTCAAGGGACTTGGAAACCCAACAATATGGTCAAAGTAGTAAACAAAACCAGTAGCTACTCAGATATAGAAGTTAATCTTCGTGACTAAGCTATCAGATTTCACCATCGCCTTAATGATGGAATTCAATTACGTGTAATCAATGTAAATAAACGAGAGACATTGAGAACAGAATCGTAGATGGAAAGAAACTGCTAAAAAACACAGACATTTAATGTGATTAGGAAATGGGAAGGAAGAGAGTGTAAGTAACAGCGAGAGAGAAAGAGGGGGAGGGAGGGTGGGAGAGAGAGAGAGAGAGAGAGAGAGAGAGAGAGAGAGGGAGGGAGGGAGAGAGAGAGAGGCCGGCAAATGCATACGTTCCGCAACGACCTGGAAATATGCAGATAAGCTACCCTCGGAAAGAATCCTCCGGGCGAGAACAGAATTCTTGACGACCTCTGCCATAGCAATTAAGCCGACGTCAGCTGCGCTTGCTGTCTACCCGAAACATGGTTCTGACCACAGATATAGGCTCCTTTTGCTATTATAGTTCCATAGATTTAATGTTTGAGTGCAATTCCAAAAAAGGTGTCTACCAGCGGGTGTGAATATTATCGAACTACGTGTTTAATAGGCGGAGATGGCAGAGAAATGACACGAATTGTTTACAGACCCGTGATCGGACCCATAAAACGCCGGTTTTGTTTTTACTGTCGGCAATATCTTCCTGAGAAGTTCCCGCCTGCAGATCCTAGTGGAGAAATGTATCACCTCCAGAATATTGTAACCAAGAGGAAGTCATAATCATTAAGGCATGTAATAGAGATCCATGCTCTCAGGAAATACGAAGGCTGTAGTCTCCCTTACTTTTACGCAATATCGTGTCGACTAATTTTACAAGGCCAGATGAGTCTGTCATTCATATTGTTGGCCTTGGAAATATCGAAAGGGCTGTCGTCCATTTTCAGGAACCATATGTCAGTAATATCTCTCCACTGATAGCTCTCCCTTACGGCTTGAGCGTGTATCGTTCAGGCATGCAAGCAGTTCCACCTAGACAAAGTTCATAGCACGTGAGTGGAAAAGTTAAACTGATATTCACGTTATAAATTGCTGTAGTCTCCCTTACTCCTCATACTCTATAATTACGCTTGGACATAAACTAGGCACGAAATTTTCTGTATGGAACTTATCGTTTCAGAATTAATCTGAAAATATTCGTTCCCTTGCATGTAAAGTACATGCTGGAATTGGATATCCGTCCCAAAGATACCCGATTGGGATGTTCTATGGCCCAAAGTAAGCTGCTCGATTATTTGAGAGGAAGCACGATCATTGGATTTTGGGGCAAGGGTGGGATCATTTCCGAAGTTGCCGTAGATGGCAGCGGTGAACGGCGGCTGCTGGGATGTATACGGGCGAATAAACGTGCAACTGTTGAACAGCTGACAGCTCAGATGAACCAAGGGCTACCAACAGTGTCTCCCCAACGACTGTTCAGCGACCATTGCTGCTCAATGGCCTCCGCAGCAGGCGCATGGTTCATGAAATGCTGACTGCTGTCCACCGGCGACGAAGACTGGAATTTGTATGCCAGTACGGCTAATGGAAGTCCACTGATTGGCGATAAGTGGCTTTTTCAAATCAGTCACCCTTTATGCTCCATCAGAAAGATGGTCGTTGGCGTGTACGGCATAAAGCGTCTGAAAGCAAAGGCTGCAGGCTGGAGGAGGGACAGATATCGTCTGGTGGATGTTTTCTTGGCATTCCGTTGATGGTCAAGTCATTCTGGAAGGAACGATGGATCAACACACATATGCGTTTATACTGGGGGGGGAGGGGGGGGACTATGTCGACCCCTACATACAATTTGCTTTTACTGAGCACATTGCCGTATATCAGCACGACAATACAACGCGTAACACAGCCCCGCAGTTTACGTGAGTGGTTCAAAGAGCACCATGATGAGTTAACTTACTCCCCTGGCCACCAAACTCCACGGGTTTAACCTGCGGAACCACTTCGATCGGGTTGTTCGCGTCATGCATTCTCAACCGAGAAATCTAGCGCAGCTGACCACAGGACTAGAATCGGCATTGCTCCACACCTACGTCAGTACATCTCGCAGCGGTTCGTGCTGCAAAATGTCGTTACTTAGGCTTTTGACAGGTAGTCACGTTACTGTCACTGTGGATTTTAAATTAAAATTTGTAATCGTGCAGTTAAATTAGTGAGCTCTAGACTAATTATCTCGTACAGTTAGCTTGTATATTTTGTGATGAAGCCAGATTTATGTCCGGTTTGTTTAGGAATTGCTGTATGATGTATATTGTTTTAGAGACGTAGCTGAAAATATAATCCGTTTACGTTAATGCGCAACTGGAATCTGCGTGTTAAAGACTGCTTAAACGCTCAAAGCTATCAGGAGTTTCACAAATGACGGCTACACTTTCATCCAAATGAGCACCCAGCTCTTCTGGAGTGTCTATCGGTGACCCATACGCGAAATGCTTCATCGATAGAACGTCAGCAACAGCTCCAGAACAATGTAAATCAAACTACAGTTCGACACCGTGTCTGGACATTACTTGCATCAGAACCTGTATGTACGCCTGTGATGTTTTTGTCACATACAAAAGTGTTTCTTTTATCTCCCCTAAACACTAAAATTATGTGTACGTAGTTGTTTTTACGCCTTATTATACACTCCTGGAAATGGAAAAAAGAACACATTGACACCGGTGTGTCAGACCCACCATACTTGCTCCGGACACTGCGAGAGGGCTGTACAAGCAATGATCACACGCACGGCACAGCGGACACACCAGGAACCGCGGTGTTGGCCGTCGAATGGCGCTAGCTGCGCGGCATTTGTGCACCGCCGCCGTTAGTGTCAGCCAGTTTGCCGTGGCATACGGAGCTCCATCGCAGTCTTTAACACTGGTAGCATGCCGCGACAGCGTGGACGTGAACCGTATGTGCAGTTGACGGACTTTGAGCGAGGGCGTATAGTGGGCATGCGGGAGGCCGGGTGGACGTACCGCCGAATTGCTCAACACGTGGGGCGTGAGGTCTCCACAGTACATCGATGTTGTCGCCAGTGGTCGGCGGAAGGTGCACGTGCCCGTCGACCTGGGACCGGACCGCAGCGACGCACGGATGCACGCCAAGACCGTAGGATCCTACGCAGTGCCGTAGGGGACCACACCGCCACTTCCCAGCAAATTAGGGACACTGTTGCTCCTGGGGTATCGGCGAGGACCATTCGCAACCGTCTCCATGAAGCTGGGCTACGGTCCCGCACACCGTTAGGCCGTCTTCCGCTCACGCCCCAACATCGTGCAGCCCGCCTCCAGTGGTGTCGCGACAGGCGTGAATGGAGGGACAAAGGGAGACGTGTCGTCTTCAGCGATGAGAGTCGCTTCTGCCTTGGTGCCAATGATGGTCGTATGCGTGTTTGGCGCCGTGCAGGTGAGCGCCACAATCAGGACTGCATACGACCGAGGCACACAGGGCCAACACCCGGCATCATGGTGTGGGGAGCGATCTCCTACACTGGCCGTACACCACTGGTGATCGTCGAGGGGACACTGAATAGTGCACGGTACATCCAAACCGTCATCGAACCCATCGTTCTACCATTCCTAGACCGGCAAGGGAACTTGCTGTTCCAACAGGACAATGCACGTCCGCATGTATCCCGTGCCACCCAACGTGCTCTAGAAGGTGTAAGTCAACTACCCTGGCCAGCAAGATCTCCGGATCTGTCCCCCATTGAGCATGTTTGGGACTGGATGAAGCGTCGTCTCACGCGGTCTGCACGTCCAGCACGAACGCTGGTCCAACTGAGGCGCCAGGTGGAAATGGCATGGCAAGCCGTTCCACAGGACTACATCCAGCATCTCTACGATCGTCTCGATGGGAGAATAGCAGCCTGCATTGCTGCGAAAGGTGGATATACACTGTACTAGTGCCGACATTGTGCATGCTCTGTTGCCTGTGTCTATGTGCCTGTGGTTCTGTCAGTGTGATCATGTGATGTATCTGACCCCAGGAATGTGTCAATAAAGTTTCCCCTCCCTGGGACAATGAATTCACGGTGTTCTTATTTCAAATTCCAGGAGAGTATATTAGTAGACAGAAATTGTCCAGGCAGTTGGCAACAAACTGAAACGTGCAGGAGTAAGGGACAAAATTTTGCAATCGCTTCTACTTGCATACGAAGTTAATGTCTCGCATCGATTTTAAAGATGCAATGGGGTACTGTTTCAAATATTGAGGTAAGCGTTTAGAAACAAGTGAGCCAGTCGGGGTGTAAGTACATCAGCGATTAGAGACTTCTATTAGAAAGCTCAGGTTAATCAGTCCAGACCATATGTCACTGCAGACGTATTAACTGACGTAATCAATACTTGGTAATCACGCCCTCTACACACATATTACAGTAAACTGACAGATCACTGTCTTGTTTGGCAAACATAACAAGCGATAATCGATTTCGCTGCGGGGAGTTTACGTTTACTAGAGTTCAATACGGAACAAGAGGACAATACTGAAATATTCACGTCTCAAACGATGCAACAACATATTAATATTCAGTTCAACTGTCTTGCATTTTTTATTTGGCGTTGTTATCAAACAGTATCGATGAAGCCAAGTTTCAGATATAAGAATCAAAACGATTATCGGCAAAGTTTGGGTCAAAAAATTTCTTCTGGGAAAACTGAAATGATGTCCAGCTTCCCATGTGACACATCCTATATTATACACCTCAAAGCTCAAAAAATTAATGTGGTAAGAATGTTTCAATATTTTGAAATACCAGTGAAAGAGCATCAACCAACAGTAAAATATTACCACTACAGCGAGCACAGAGAATTACGTGGCAGCTTACGAAAAACTATAAACAATCTCTTTCAACAAATGCTAAACTTCGACATTATTCCTCCGTCGCTAAACCGGAGGCTACACATGCACTACACTAAACACTCAAGCACCAATTTATAAACTGCAGAAGTTGATAGAAGAATACTCCGAACGATTATCAATAAAATACACCAAGTTAATGGTCAGTGGAGACTTATACAATTCGGTGGTTTAGCAAGAAAGTGCGTTCATTGTTGTTACAATGCGAAAACGAAGGGTTACATTTTTTGCCCCATTTATCGCTTACCGACTAATAGACTTCTGAAACAACTTTTTGACTAGTTTTGGAAAAGTAAGACAAAAAACAACTGGTTTAAAGAAGTATAAATGGGCGTAAACTATGTAAATAAATAAATAAATTTCATGGTCAATTAAATCTGTTTCGTATTTGTTTGTGTTCAGATACATCAACAATGGTGGCCGAAGGCTTTCGGCATGAGGAAGGCCTTGTCTAAGAGAGCGGAGGAGCGGACAGAGTTTCAACCCATTCTCGTGGGATGAGAAACTGCCCCGAAAAGAAGGATGAATCAGCGGTCCAGGATACCACTACATGAAAGTCACATAATGTGTATCCACAGGATATGTGACCTGTAACTGAAAAAGAAGTGTCATGATGATCTCTCCGTTGGCAAAAGATTTTGTATTAGTCACCCAATCGGATCTCTGAGAGGGTATTGCCAAGGGGAAAGTGGTCATCAGAAAAACATGGAATAACCACCGACGGGACAACATTCTACGAGTCGGAGCATGGAATGTCGGAAGTTTTAACGTACTAGGATAGATAGATAACGTGAAATTGGAAATGCAAGGCTCTTTCTAGATATAGTGGGTGCCAGTGCAGCGAAATTGAAGGACGGTAAGGATTTCTTGTCAGATGCATATAGGGTAATACCAACAGCAGCAGAAAAAGATGTAACAGGAGTGTGATTCGTTATGAATAGGAAAGTATGGTAGAAGAGAGCTACCGCGAACAGTTCAGTGATAGGGTGTTTATCGACAACAATTCAGCGCCGGCAACGATAGTTCAGGTATACATGCCAACATCGCAAGGAGAATATGAAGAGATAGAGAATTTACATTAGGATACCGAAAGCATAATTCAGTATGTAAAGGGAAGTGAAAATCTTGTTGTCGTGGGGGATTGGAATGCTGTTGTAAGGGATGAAGCAGAAGAATGTGTTACTGGAGAATATGTGTTTGGCAGTAGGAATCAGAGAGGAGAAAGACTAATTGAGCTCTGCAATAAATTTCAGATTTTAATAGCTAATACTCTGTTCAAGAAACACAAGAGGTGGAGGTGTACCTGTAAAAGACATGGAGACAGGGGAAGATTGCAGTTGGATTATATCATGGCAGTCAGAGATCCCGAAATCAGATATTGTATCACAAGGTGTACCCGGATGTAGACACAGACTCACATCACAATTTGGTAATGATGAAAACAAACTGATGTTTGACAGAATAACCTGGAAGAAACGGCGTGGAAGGAAGTGAGTTGCTGAAGTACTGAGGAATGATGAGACCCGTTTCAAGTTCGCTAAGGATGAGGCTACTGCAATGAGGAATACCAGAGTAGGCAGTTCATACGAACAGGAGTAGACATCTCTGAAAAGGTCATAACAGTTGCAGGACATACAAATACAGGTACAAAAAGGTAACTGAAAAAATCTTGGGTAACAGGAGAAACACTTTAATTGATCGACCAATGTAGGATGTATTAAAATTTTCAGGGGAATACAGAAATATAGCAATGTAAGTCGCTTAGGAATGAAATATATAGGAAGTGCAGGACAGCCAAGCCGTAATGGCTGCAGGGAACATGTGAAAAAATTGAAAATGAAATGATTATCGGGAGACTCACACAGCAATGCAAGGGACAAAACAACTTAAGGTGGAATTAAAAGTAAGAGTGGTAACGTTAAGAGTGGGAATACCACTGTTAAATGCAAAGAACAGAGTGGATAGGCGGGAAGAGTACATTGGAGGCCTCTATGAGCGAATGGAGATTGTATGATGACGTGACAGAAGAGCAAATTGTAGTCGACATGGAAGACATAGGGAATTAAAGTCAGAATTTAGAAGTGTGCTGGAAGACTTAAGATTAAATAAGGCAGAAGGGATAGATAACATTCCATCGGAGTTTCTAAATCACCTAGGGAAGTTCGGATTTAGGAAAGGTAAAGGCGAGAGAGAGGCAGTTGTGATGTCGACCTTAATAATGGAAGGAAGACTGAAGAAAAATCAAGAAACGTTCTTAGAATTTATCGGAATAGAAAAATCGTTCGACAATGTGAAATTGTGCAGGGTGGTCGAAATTCTGAGAAAAATAGGAGTAAGCTACAGGGAAGGTAAGTAACATGCAACGTGTTCAAGAACCAAGAGTGAACATTAAGATTGGAAGAATTAGAACGAACGATTAGAAGTATAAAGTGTGTAAGACAAGGACGCAGTATTATCGCCCATATTTTTCAAGTTATACACTCAAGAAGGAATGACGGAAACTAAAGAAACGTCCAAGAGCTGGAATAAAATTCAGGGTGAAAGAATATCAGTGTTAAGATTCGCGGATAATATTGCTGCCTCAGGGAAAGCGAAGAAGGATTACCGAATCTGTTGAATTGAATAAACAGTCTAAGCAGTACAGATATGGATTGAGAGTAAACCGGAAAAAAAGGTAATGGGAAATTAGTGGTGACGAGCAGATGAATTCTGCCAGCTTTAAAGCAAAATAACCTACGACAGAGGAAGCGTGAAAGATATAAAAAGCAGTTTAGCACAGCCAAAGAAGGCAGTCCCGTTATGAAACATAGGTGTTAATTTGAGGAAGAAATGTATGATGATGTACGTTTGGTGCATGACATTGTATAGTAGTGAATCATGAACAATGGGAATATCGGAATAGACGGAAATCAAAACGTTTGATATACGATGCTACAGAAGAACGTTGAAAAGTATGTAGACTGATAAGAGAAGGAATGAGGCGGTTCTTTGTTGAATCAGTGAAGAGCGGAACTCATGGAAAATACTAATAAGATGAAGGAACCGGATTATAGGAGATGTATTAGGACACCAAGTAGTAGCCTCTGTCGTACTAGACGGAGCTGTAGAGGGTAGAAATTGTAGAGGACTACAGAGATGGAAATACATCCAACAAATAACTGAGGACGAAGTTTGCAAGTGCTGCTCTCAGATGAAGAGGTTAACGCGGGGGCAGAGTTTGGGGTAGGAAACATCAGATCTTCGAGAAGATTGCTGACTGATAAAATTGAATTTGGTGGAAAATCCTGAAACTGTATGTAAAATGAAAGCGGTTCACCTTACAGCTGTCGGTGTGTTTATACTTTTGAGTTTTATACAGGACCTGAAGAAGTTCCGCGGAGGTTGTGATATATTTCGGATCGAATCACTGCGGAATTCTCTAACCGACAATCCGGATGGCTGGCGAGCAGAGCCAGTGAGGAATGGCGGCCGGCGGGCGCCACACACATCACTGCACTGCGCTCCGTAAGGAACCGGAGGGACGCGGCGTATTTTTTTGCGGCTTAACTGACAGCCGCGCTTAAGAGCAGCTGTTTTCTTTGAAAACTTAATGCGGCCTCTTTCCGGATGAGCTGGCTGGAAAAGGCGGGCTCCCGCTGCGGGTGGCCCTGCACTAGAGCTGGCTGCGGTAAAAAAAAAAACTGTTAGCAGCTCGCGGCAAGTGCTGGCGATTCACTCAACACCAAGGCGGCCACTCTGGGCACTTACTTCTGAGTCCACACCGGAATTTTTTACTTCGTTAAAATGGGCCATTGAATATCTCGTTGTTTATCCCATAACCGGCACCTAGATTGTCAATAACATTGTGCAGTATTTCATAGTGTGCAGTGTTACTGACCATCTGTGGATAAAACTGAAAATTATGCAATATATTGTACAATACCACGAAGGGCGTTCAATAAATATTTCAACATTTTTTTCTCACCCAATTTCGGTTGAAAAAATGCGGAATTTGTTGTGGGACATCGTCGAATATTCCCGCTTAAGCCCCTGCTGTTCCATATTTAGCAATTACATACAACCATTCGCTCTCAGAAAGATCCGAACCTAAAGATGGAAAATTGCACAGGTCACACCAATACCCAAAAAGGGAAGTGGGAGTAATCCGCTGAATTACAGGCCTATATCACTAACGTCGATTTGCAGTAAGGTTTTGGTACATATACTGTATTCGAACATTAAGAAGTACCTCGAAGAAAACGATTTATTGACACATAGTCAGGACTGTTTCAGAAAATATCGTTCTTGTGAAACACAACTAGCTCTTTATACTCATGAAGTAGTAAGTGCCATAGACAGGGGATGTCAAATTGATTCTTTATTTTCAGATTTCCAGAAGGCTTTCGACACCGTTACTCACAAGAGTCTTGTAACCAAATTGTGTGCCTATGGAATATCGCCTCAGTGTGGGATTGGATTCGTGATTTCCTGTCAGAAAGGTCACAGTTCGTAGTAATAGACGGAAAGTCATCGAGTAAAACAGAAGTAATATCCGGCATTCCCCAAGGAAGTGTTATAGGCCCTCTGTTGTTCCTGATCTATATTGACGACATAGGAGACAATCTGAGTAGGAGCTTCAGTCTGGAACCGTGCCACCGCTACGGTCGCAGGTTAGAATCCTGCCTCGGGCATGGATGTGTGTGATGTCCTTAGGTTGGTTAGGTTTAAGTAGTTCTAAGTTCTAGGGGACTGATGACCTCAGCTGTTAAGTCCCATAGTGCTGAGAGCCATTTTGAACAATCTGAGTAGCCGTCTTAGATTGTTTGCAGATGATGTTGTCATTTACCGTCTTGTAAAGTCATCAGATGATCAAAAGGACTTGCAAAATGGTTTAGATAAGATATCTGTATGGTGCGAAAAGTGGCAATTGACCCTGAATAAGGAAAAGTGTAAGTTATTCACATGAGTACTAAAAGAAATCAGCTAAATTTCGATTACGCGATAAGTCACACAAATCTGAAGGATGTAAATTCAACTAAATAGTTGGGGATTACAGATAAAATAACCTAAACTGGAATGATCACATAGATAATATTGTGTGGGTAGAGCAAACCAAAGACTGCGATTCATTGGCAGAACACTTGCAAGGTGCAACAGGTCTACTAAAGAGACTGCTTACACCACGCTTGTCCGCCGTATTCTGGAGTATTGCTGTGCGGTGTGGAATCCGCATTGGGTGGGACTGACGGATAACATCGAAAAAGTACAAAGAAGGGCAGCTCGTTCTGTATTATCGCGAAATAGGGGAGATAGTGTCACAGACATGATATGTGAATTGGATTGGCAATCATTAAAACAAAGACGTTTTTCGTTGTGACGGGATTTTCTCATGAAATTTCAACCGCCAGTTTTCTCCTCCGATTGTGAAAACATTCTGTTGACACCCACAGGGAGAAATGATCATCACGATAATATAAGAGAAATCAGGACTCGCACAGAAAAATTTAAGTGTTTTTCCCGCGTGCCGTTCGAGAGTGGAACGGTAGGGAGACAACTTGAAGGTGGTTCATTGAACCCTCTGCCAGGCACTTAATTGTGAATGGCTGAGTAATCACGTATATGTAGATGAAGTTTCGATTGGTAGTGGCACTACGCAAAGCCTTCAAAATCGACTCTGCAACGGATGTACATTTCAAACAGAGGGCTGCCATTGAGTTCCCTGTGGCGGAAAACCAACGCATCGCACGTATTCACAGACGCTTGCAGACCGTCTGTAGAGACCATGCAGTGAACAATAGCACTGTGAGTCGTTGGCCGAGGCGCCTGACATTACCGAAACAGGGTCGCCCAAACTTATCCGATCTCCCGGGTGCCGCCGGTTTCACATAGCTGTACTACTTTCAGGAAACCGAAGAAACAGCTTCAGTGTGTTCGTCGCCATGTAACTTCTCCTTCACCAAGGCCTCACACAAGTTTGCACACCCGAGAGGAGCTCACCAAACTTCATTGGCTTGTTCTTCGTTGTCCACCCTACAGTCCGGTTGTCGCACCTTTAGACTACCGTCTGTCTGACCCAATGAAAAACGCAATCCACGGGAAGCAGTACATGGATGCGGGGGAGGTTACTGATGCAGCAAGATATTGGCTCTGATTTCGACCGGTAGAGTGGTACCATGCGGGCATACACCTCCTCCCAGTAAAACTGCATAAGACCGTCGCAATGAACGGAGATTATGTTAAAAAATAGGGGTTTGTACCAAAAGAGTGGAGAATAACGTGGTGTATTGGAATCCTGAATAAAACCAACCTGCTTTCAGAAAAAAATATCTTGCTTTACTTATTAAACGCCCCTCTTATTGAGGGTTTACTGAAACTGGAAAATGTGCGTATTTATTAAACAGTATAGTCTCTGGCTAATCTATGCACTCTGTCAGCTCGGTCTCGTGTGCTGAACAATTTATTTTGTGCGATATTTTGAGCTGTGAAGTGGAAATGGTTTCAATATTAGTGTAGCGCACGTTCAGCTACAGGATTTTAGCAACCTTAATGTATGTTAAATGAAAGAAATATAGTAATAGACAAAAGAAAACGGAGCAGTGCGATCAGTTGTTGTCGAAATATTGGGAAATTTACCTGGTGGTAGATAAGTTTCAATTAGTAAAGAAATGAAATTCGTTGGAGGCAAATTATAGGAAAGAAGTGAAAAGAATTAAGAGTGCACTGAAAAGAGTAGCTGGAGCATTTCAACCTACTGGAGCCAACACTTTGGTACTTTGAAGCCATGAACTTTTTACAAGGGCAAGAAATATTTCAGTGCAATTTATGTATGTACTTCTAGAATTTTAAAAAAACCGAATTGAAATGAATAAACATTATGTAGATATAATCATAGTGATATGCGTAACCATTTGCAAAAGTACAACAAAGAAGCGAGAGCCCATTATTAGAAAGTTTTGATAATCATTTGACTTGCTTATCCTTAAGCCACATAGTAAATTTTCACGCACCAATCTTCCACTGTTGTTATACCACTCTTTCATTCACGTAACAAGGAGAGTACGACTACTCGTCATCGCCGAATTCGTCCAAATTCATGGTACATGCATGGCGTGGCGAGACAAGAAAGTGCCCCAAGTGGAAATTATAGAAGACCAAGAGTTTAGGAAATAAAAGGAATTTTGATACGGATCTATCACCATGTGCACTTTATCAATTGTCCCTATGAGAGTGCGTTTAAGAAGCGGTGTTTGAATCAGTGATGCTGTGTGCCGATAGTCCAATGGTCAGCGCGTCTGCCTCATAAGCAAGAGGTCCAGGTTCGAACCGGGATGGAGCATAAATTTTTCCGGCATGGTAACTCAGCGTCTTCGGTCAGAGGGTTAGCTGCCCTCCGTAATAATAATAATAATAATAATAATAATAATAAAAGAAACTGAATGAATGGATCAACAAAGAACTTCAACAGCTGTTATGGAACGTCCACCCCTAAAAAATGCAAATAACAAAATGAGATTATTTAAAAAAAAGCGGTAAGAGGTAAGAATCGCAATAAAAGGGTTGCAGGTTCGACTCTTCAAGGGAGCAAATATTTTTGTGCTGCTTGGCAATACGTACACTACTGACATCACAATTAACAGTATCATAATGGTTATTTTATTAATTACGCAAGCACAAAAAGTATAGGGATAGGATGAAATGCGCGACTGCAGACATTTAAAAAGGGTTGCAGTGTACGCGTACACGGGAACGTCAATTTACATACACGACGTTCCCGTGCACACGTTAACTACAATCCCTTTTTAAATGTTTGCAGTCACCGAATTTCAAACCTATGCCTACATTGTATGTGCTCATATAAATTAATAAAATAACCTATATGATGTTGCGGTTAATTATGATGTCAGTAGTGAACGCCTTGCCAAGGAGCACAAAAATATTTGCTACTGGACGTAATACAACCTGCGAACCTCTCAATGTTAATCCCATTTCTTACCGCAGAGCCAAACACGACTTTGTAAACGCACTCTCACAGGGGAAATTGATAAGATGCACATGGTGATAGATCCATATCAAAATTCCTTTTATTTCCTAAACGCTTGACCATTTGGAGTTTCCAGTTGGGGCACTTTCTTTTCTCACCACGTTCTACAAGTACCATAAATTTTGACGAATTCGGCGATGACGAGTAGGCGTCCTCTCCGTGTAAGTTTCGTTTTTTCCTTAGCGAGTGCAAAACCAGCTCAAGAGCCAAACGACAGGTGGCGTCCGTATCTAACCTAAAGCAATCGTGGTCCACATAGCTGCAAATTAAGGGTTCACTTTGTAGCTTAGCTGGAGTAGCGTAAAAGTGTTGTACGTACAAATAGTTCTGCACATGACAGAGTAGCCCTTTTGATCTGGAATGCGAATGACATACATCTCAATGTACGTAAACGACTCACATATACGTTAAACTATTCCAAGGGTTTCCTAAATAATTTATGATGAATTGTAAGGATGTTTGTACAGGAAAATGTGCTAATATATTCCATACAAAATGTGGGTCGATATGCTGAATTGGCAGAGTACTATTGGTTGTAGTAGTAATAGAAGTAGGTTCAGTAGATTTAAGCTGTGAAACCAGGTCGACTTCAGTAAGGTGGTAGCAGCAGACTCTTCCGTACGTAAGGAGGAGCCTCCATTCCTCCCACCTCACCTTTTCGTACTTCAGTTTTATTTTATTTTTTCCGAGCATTCACATTCCATACATTTTTTCACTCTTCTAGCCATGAGAAATACAGTCTGCTAAGTTATAACGGTTACATGGTGATGTAAGTGTTGTTCTGTCACCGTAAGACATATGTAACGAAAGTATGTAGACGTAGTAAATGTTCTAGTCCTGACTAAAGGCAGCTTACCACTCTCACGGTTTCTACTCTTGCAGTTACGTTTAGTTCTTCAGTATTATTCTAGCTTCGGTAATAGATGCACTTAAACACAATTACCTCCTTAACAACCGCTAGTGACCTCAGATGCCGCGAAATGGATAAAGCTCGGTCAAATGTGAAGTTATCGTATAGTCTTGGTTGCAGCTTTTCTTTTTCGTCAACTACTTCTTGCGAGTGGTAATAATATTGAAAAATACGTTCGCCAGCCAAAATGACGAAATGATTGACGTTATTCAACAAATTCACCAAATTTGGTCCTTACTATTGTAAGGCGTATGCTTCGCCGGCGATGGGCGAAGCATGACAGAATCTCTGACCAGAGAGTAGTTTATCGTTAGCTGTGGCTAGTCTGCGCTTGACCGCGCGAGTGTTCAGTTGCACTCTGGTGCAGTAGTGTGTAGCGAGTCGACATGCGTCCGCGATGTGCTCTGCTCGCGACGCTGGTCACGATTCAGGACGATGAGTATAGTTATAGAAGGTAATGAAGCAGCATTGCGCACATCTAGTAATGTATGTTAATTGTAATTAATTTGTTCAAAAAAATTCTCCAATAATAAATTTTTATAAAGTAACTCTTTTAAAGAAAAACATTCATTTCAATTTAAAAAATATTTCCTATGCATTTCCTCCAAGAATCAAAATTAAATATACGCCTGCATTGCACGAAGCTGTGTCGATAAATAAGAGCAGATATAGATGCAGTTTTTATTGAGGTAAGAGTTTTTGCTTTTTTATTCAGAATACAGGGCCGAAGGTCAGCGCTGCTGTCCTTATAAAATTTATCAGGTATTATTATTCCTGTTAGGAGGTTAAGCTTGGTTCCATTTCACATTTTTTATTAAACATTATTTTGTTGGGAGGTTACATTTGGCTCCCATTTCACATTATTATTGTCTTTTACATTTCTGCGGGGAGGTTACACTATATTTAGTTCTTATTGAAACTTTTTCTCTTTTAATAATTTCTATCACTGATGGAACAGGCTAATGCACGTAGATAGCTGAATACTGACTCCTTTCAGAATTGGTCACACGCACACACTTAAAAGTTTTGGTCCTTGATAACAACGCCGGACCAAATAATAATGCCTTACGTTTCTGAAGGTAAGATCAGCAACTCTGCCTCTGAAAACATGTATTATGCACAAGAAATATTTTTACGGTACTTTTGTTAGTATCGAAATGATTGCAAAAGGTTTTATACTTGGTTGTTCTCAGTTTTGTTGCAATAGTTACTTTATGTAATTTCTTGAACAGAAGGTCCCAATAACCAAGTTCACACACTAGGTAGAATTGTTATTTACTTTACTTACATTCAAGGCAATCTACAATTCTCCACATTTACTTTAACTGTTGCACTTGAGTAATAATTTAAATTTACTTGCAAGAAAACACTCAGTTGCGCAATAATGTTTCACAACAACGGATTCTCGGTTTAATACTCTTCAGTATAGGAAAGGAACCCTACTTGGAACACTTTAGGTTAAGTGAGTAGTTTTGCGTAAAAGAAAACATTTAAATGATTATTGAACAAAACACAGCTCGTATACAGAACTGCAGACGATTAGTTTCAGTGGTGTCGTTGAGAGCACAGTTGCTGGAGATTTAAGTCCTTTGAAGGCACGTACCGTTTTGCAGCGACCGGAATTATTACTTGTCTTCGTGGTGTCGAGTTATGCGACTTATACTATCGTAAATATAAGTTTGGCTTTCCTGGGGATTTGGGTCAGTCTAAGTAAAGGATGCCTTAGACCATTTCACATCCTGGAACCAACACTCGTTGCAGACGTAATTTTATATCTCCTTTAAAGCGTTGAAAACTTGTACCTTAGCACTTCCCGTACACTCACATCTATTAATCAGTTAAACTTTATCTTTGTTTAAGCAATACTGCGGAGTACAGTGCGCATCAGCTTTCGTTACCTGCCTCAACAGTGTCTTGTGCCTCTCTGACTCGCTCCACTTCACCCCTCACCCACCCGCTTCCGTTAGCAGCAGAAAACCTCCTCCTTTTCCGACCTTCCAGAACGTCGGTAAATCCCTACTGGTTTTCAACTATATTTAACTTTAGCTCTGACCTGGTGCTGACTTCACTTTACAAACAATTGTGAATAGTTAAATAAAAGATACTTCTGTTACTTACATAATATTACAAAATTTGTTAATTACATACACTATTGGCCATTAAAATTGCTACACCAAGAAGAAATGCAGATGATAAACGGGTATTCATTGGACAAATATATTATACTAGAACTGACATGTGATTACATTTTCACGCAGATTGGGTGCATAGATCCTGAGAAATCAGTACGCAGAACAACCACCTCTGGCCGTAATAACGGCCTTGATACGCCTGGGCATTGAGTCAAACGCAGCTTGGATGGCATGTACAGGTACAGCTGTCGATGCAGCTTCAACACGATACCACAGTTCATCAAGAGTAGGTGCATTATCCTGCTGAAATGTAGGGTTTCGCAGGGATCGAATGAAGGGTAGAGCCATGGGTCGTAACACATCTGAAATGTAACGTCCACTGTTCAAATTGCCGTCAATGCGAACAAGAGGTGACCCAGACGTGTAACCAATCGCACCCCATACCATGACGCCGGGTGATACGCCAGTATGGCGATGACGAATACCCGCTTCCAATGTGCGTTCACCGCGATGTCGCCAAACACGGATGCGACCATCATGATGTTGTAAACAGAACCTGGATTCATCCGAAAAAATGTCCTTTTGCCATTCGTGCACTCAGGTTCGTCGTTGAATACACCATCGCAGGCGCTCCTATCTGTGATGCAGCTTCAAGGGTAACTGTAGCCATGGTCTCCGAGTTGATAGTCCATGTTGTTGCAAACGAAGTCGAACTGTTCGTGCAGATGGTTGTTGTCTTGCAAACGTCCCCATCTGTTGACTCACGGATCGAGACGTGGCTGCACGATCCGTTACAGCCATGCGGATAAGATGCCTGTCATCTCGACTGCTAATGATACGAGGCCGTTGGGATCCAGCGTTCTGTATTACCTTCCTGAACCCACCGATTCCATATTCTGCTAACAGTCATTGGGTCTCGACCAACGCGAGCAGCAATGTCGGCATACGATAAACCGCAATCGCAATACGCTACAACCCGACCTTTATCAAAGTCGGAAACGTGATGGTACGCATTTCTCCTCCTTACACGAGGCATCACAACAACGTTTCACCAGGCAACGCCGGTCAACTGCTGTTTGTGTATGAGAAATCGGTCAGAAACTTTCCTCATGTCAGCACGGTGTGGTCATATCACAGCATCTTCTTCCTGTCAGCTAAATTTCGCGTCTGTAGCACGCCATCTGCGTGGTGTAGCAATTTTAACGGACAGCAGTGTATAAACAGTAAACTTCCCACAGTCAAAGAATATTGTCTTCTGCAGACCCTTTTATACACTGCATTAGTGCAAAGTCCCTCGACTCTAAAAAGGTCGATAGTGTTACAAAGTCTTTCTGAATTGCATCTGTTGAACTGTTAAGTTTCATATTCCAGACACCACACACATTTTACCTCTTGTGGTAATGAACAGCCAATTTGTACAACAATTACAAAATGGATGGACTGTTAAGTTTCTCTCTAACATAGCGAGAAGGACTGAAAATGTAATAACTGTCAATTTTCTTCTGACATTGCAGCAGTTGAACTGTTAAGTTCATTCTCACGTAAAATGTTGTTAAGTCCTGTCAACGTATCAAAAACTTGGAATAAAGCAGCAACTGGACTGTAACATATATTGCATTGTAAACGTATGGACTATTAAGGCTCTCAAACATCTCAACAGTTAAATATCATGGGATATATGTACAACAGGATAAAAAAATATTGCAGTTTGTAAATATATTATTTGATATACATTTTGTTACAATTTTTATAAATTGTTTATATGTATTTTGTACATCATGAATTATGGAAAGTATATCACTATAGTTAAAAGAGTGTCATTGTTTTGTTTCTACAGCAAACCTATTCATCACTCTGCAATATTTTCCAAATAACTGTTTTCTATATTCCCTTTAAATTCAGCATGTATTTCACACAAACCAATTGGAGCACTAATAGTCTTCAGAATGCTCTCTGTAAACTCTGTTTGTGTGGAATTTCTGTGTATAGCAGTAATAGTAGCAGACTTGGGAATGCTAGATATATGCACACCTGTACACTCGTGTAACTCCTCCTCTTCATCGAGAACTTCGTGTTCCAATATGTATTTGATAATATCATTGAAGAAGAATTTAATATACATTTGTCACTGAGTCTCTCCATGGTGATCTATATTGCACCATATAACACACACAGGCGTGCCACCCTTAGACACTTGAAATATACTCTCTGTGTTGGGTCTCGAATTGTTAACTTCATGGTATCACTCCAAAATATGTAGATGATGGATACCCTGTTGCTGCTGAAGATACTGATGTCTCGAGAGAATGGACCGCACTCAGTTGTCATACAATCCTCAATGTATTTCATCTTGCTGCACAGCTGATCCTAACGCATATCACTGAACTGTACATTTCCACGTCGCCAAACATTCTCTGTTTCTAATATAACTTCAAAGTTCATGTCAGATGCCGAACCAACAATAACAAGCTTCGATACATTGGCAGCCGATTCATAAGTAGCGTTGAACAACAGCACTTTGTAACGACTTAGCTGAGGCTTGACCAGTAGTACATGTCTTTGATATAAATGGAGTCCAGGAAATAGTTCTGTGTCCTGCATCGATATATTGGACACTGAATTTGAGAGCTTGTCTGCACGCTGAATGTTGGTAATGTGTGTAGTGGAAATTCAGACGGGGCCGGCCCCGGTGGCCGTGCGGTTCTGGCGCTGCAGTCCGGAACCGCGGAGCTGCTACGGTCGCAGGTTCGAATCCTGCCTCGGGCGTGGGTGTGTGTGATGTCCTAAGGTTAGTTAGGTTTAAGTAGCTCTAAGTTCTAGGGGACTTATGACCTAAGATGTTGAGTCCCATAGTGCTCAGAGCCATTTGAATTCAGACTGTAAATAGTTCTCCATAGTGACTTGGTTACCACCCCAAAGTATCGGGAGCTGCATCAGGAAGTGTGTCTGTGTGCTGACAACATTTCTGATGCTGTTTCTCAAATGTACCAGGTAGTGCATCGTCTACATCTGTGAGCTGTTGAACTGAAGGAGAGATAAAAGAAAACCATTGAAACGAAACCATGAAAACACATATAGTGAATAATAATGATAATAATAATAATAATAATAATAATAATACACAGTGACCCGTGTGGAGTTGCTAGTCTCCCATCGGGCGCCTCCCCAGGTGGCGGATAGGAGAATGCTCTCCAGATATGGAGGGTACCGGGGAAATAAAATACCCGGGGTGGACCAAAACTATCAACCGAAATCCACTAACGTCTGCCTGGTATCCAGCGGTTAGGGGTCAGCGTCTGTTCGCCTAGATGGTGCGGCTGCAGCAACCTTCTTGATCTCAACAATCAAGTCGTATTCCTCGTGATCTTTCCTCCGAAGGACCACCACCAAGTTAGTTATCAACTTGAAAACCAAAAATGATGATAACACAAGGAATGAATCCACTACCCCGGGCACCAGTCGCAAGGCTGGCTTTACCTGGTCATCGGATTTCGGGGGTCCAGGACCATCATGTTTCGCCTAAGGTTGAGAACCAGACGACGTTAAAATTATTACACACAAAACAAAGACACTTCATCGGTACACTTAATACTAATACTCTTTTCAAACTGGGCAAGATCAAACAACTTACAGACGTGCTGCAAAAATTCCAGATCAAAATCCTTGCAATCCAGGAAACACGATTTACGGACGAAAACCATTTTGATACAGACAACTACAGGATCTACAAAGGAAAACCAGCAGTTAAAACTAATGAGAAAGGACTCAAACAGTTTGGTACAGCATTTGCAGTCCACAAATCTATCAGCGACTCTGTCATTGACTTCCAGTCTGCCTCAGAACGTATATCAACGCTCTTCGTCAAATCGGCCAACAAAGCATATACCTTCATCAACGCACACGCACCCACAAATAACTATAACAAGAAAAACCACCAGGAAGTGGATGACTTCTGGAATGACCTTGAAGAGACGACAAACAACATTGCCAAACACCATGTAATAATCTTGTTAGACGACTTTAACGCACAATTAGGCAAAGAGAAAAAATACAGGAAAATCACCGGAATCCATACAGCTCACAAGAGAACTAACAAGAATGGGAAAAGATTGATAAGCTTTTGCGAAAATTTCGGCCTCGTAATTATGTCAACACAATTCAAAAAACCCAACAAGAAACTGTATACTTGGAAGTCGCCCAACACAATGTTGGGTGAATTCCAGATAGACCATGTGGCCATCTACAAGAGCAGCAGAAATTCTGAATGTGAAAAAGAGAAGAGGATTTTTTGACTCAGACCACCATATTCTACAGATAAAGACCAGATTACAACCCAATAGGAAAAAGCCAAAACTAACCAAAGTACTGAGACCAGACCCCGAATACATAGAACTCAACAAGGAAAACATCTTACAGGAAATAAGTCAGACAAACACCACAAACTGGACAGAACTTGTGGACGTCCTCAAATCCACGATTAAATTGGGGCAACCCCCGAGAAGGAGAAAACACAGGTGGTGGAATATAGTATGTGACCAAGCAATAGAAGAAAGGACCAGTGTCTGGAAAAACTTCAATAGTCACAAAACATCAGAACAATGGCAACAATTTCTAGTAATCCGAAAACAAACATCGAAAACTATTCGGAGGGAAAAAAGAAATTATGACAAACGGCGACTAGATGAGATAGAACAAGACTTTAAGAAGAACAACACCAGGAATTTTTATAAGACGTTTGAAGAACATATTGCAGGATACCAGCCACCCAATCTTTGCTTAAAGAAACCGGATGGTTCACTAGAAACTAACACGAAGAATAACTGCCAAATCCTCGCAGACTATTTCAACAAACTTCTCAGCTGCGAAAGACCTACAGAGGATATTCACTACGAGACGTCTACACCAAATCCTGATGCTAAACCGCCAACCATCAACGAAATAGTAGAAATTATCAAGACACTGAAAAACAATAGAGCCCCATGAGAAGATGGAATTATTGCAGAACTATGGAAACTAAATGATGAAAGATTAACAGGAAAAATTCACAAAATCGTATTAAACATTTGGGAAACAGAACAGATCCCTTCTGAATGGAAATGCGCACTCATCCATCCACTCCACAAAAAAGGGGACAAAACTGAACCAAATAATTACAGGGGTATCTCACTCGTACCGGTCACATATAAAATCCTATCAAAAGTTCTCATGAATAGATTAGAAGAACAAGCTGACCCACAAATAGGAGAATACCAGGCTGGTTTTCGCAAGGGACGATCATGCATAGAGCAGATATGGAATCTGAAAATGATTCTCCAGATGATAAACACCCGAAACACAGTGGTCACGTTTGTAGATTTTAAAAAGGCCTACGACTCAATAGACAGAGTAGTGCTCTGCAAGACGGTGGAAGAATTCAGCATTGACAGAAAGACAAGAGCAATCATTCGGGAAACATTAACTGACACGGTCTCCAAGGTTAAATTTATGGGGGATATCTCGGAACCATTTGAAATCCAAACTGGAGTGCGACAGGGTGACGGACTTTCGCCATTACTCTTTAATATCATTCTTGAAAAAATTATCAGGACATGGGAAAAAGAAGTCAAAGGAGTCCAAATTGGCATTAGAAAAGATAATAGATTCAATGTGAAGTGTTTAGCTTTTGCGGATGACCTTGCAATCCTCACAAATAATAGAAAAGAAGCCACTAACGCCATAGAGAAGTTACACGAAATTGCACAAAGAACTGGCCTGCAAATCTCATATGAGAAAACCCAGTACATAGAAAGAGTGCCACAAGACAAATTGCCTATTGTGACAACCCATGGGAAAATCGTACAAGTACCACATTTTAAGTACCTGTGGTAAGAAAAACCGCCAGGAAGTGGATGACTTCTGGAATGACCTTGAACAGACGACAAACAAAATTGCCAAACACCATGTAATAATCTTGTTAGGCGACTTTAACGCACAATTAGGCAAAGAGAAAAAATACAGGAAAATCACCGGAATCCATACAGCTCACAAGAGAACTAACAAGAATGGGGAAAGATTGATAAGCTTTTGCGAAAATTTCGGCCTCGTAATTATGTCAACACAATTCAAAAAACCCAACAAGAAACTGTATACTTGGAAGTCGCCCAGCACAATTTTTCTGGCCACATGGTCTATCCAGCCATAAGGGATCAACCTAAAGGCCAATGAGGAAAGAATAAAAAAACTACAGAAAGCATATAAACTCACGTGGAACTGTTATAACAAAAAGTCCATATCCAGTAACGCAAAATTGCGGCACTACAACACTGTTGTACTTCCGGAGCCACTGTATGCATCTGAAACAACACAGATAGGTGGGCAAGCTAGAATCAAAGAAATAGAGAAACAAGAAAGGAAAATTCTCAGGAAAATTTTTGGCCCGATACAAGAGCAAGGATTCTGGAAGAAGAGACCAACATCAGAATTATATAAATACACAGATAAGATTACTGATACAATAAGGAAAAGAAGAATGCAGTTCTATGAACATATCCACAGAATGAATGAAAACAGAATTTCAAAGCGACTTCTTAAAGTCATCAACTCAGGCAGGGGAAAAACAAAATGGATAAAAGAAGTTGAAGATGACCTCAGACAAGCACACATAACAGTAAACGATGCAGAAAAAAGAACTGAATTCAGGAGCATCATCAAAAAACATAAATTTGACACCACAAGAGACCAGGATGCAAATGGACAGCGGAGCGAAAGAAACAACATAGCGAACACATGAAGAAAATTTGGGCTCAGAAGAAACATAAACAATCATCATAAAGGAATTCAAGTTCAAACGCTCTCTTAAATGGGAATAATCAATAATAATAATAATAATACACAGTGAGAGAGAGGAATGGGCTGGTACTTACATCCAACTGTTTGAGTCAGCTTTTTCTGCCTGGACATGGTAGATCTCTGATGACACTTCATAATGATGATCAACATTTCGCTATTGTGTACACAGCACAAGTAGGGGATCTACCTGAGGGGCTAGTATGCTTGGATACTGAGGATGAGTGTTGCGTGAGGGGGAATTAGACAAATGTAGCAGCATGGAAAATAGAACTATCTTGGGTTGACAATGGTGTAGGGTACATATGTACCATCAGGTCCATCATCTTGGATCGCTCTCTTAGATCCTGACGTCACTGATGATATCATAGATCACCATCTTGAACCAACATAAAACCATGCAGTTTGCACTGGTTCTCCCAATATCACTATCATGAATTGCTTACCATGCAGACTGCACTGAAGTGATTAATCTTGTTTACAGTTTTGGAGGGCATTTGTTACAATTTTTATTGAAACATATAGATATATTGGGTGAACTATTATGTCGACTTCACTGTGCAGTGCTCAGATTGTTCAGTTTCCCACCATGCTCCTGCTTTATATGGAAGACTCAAAGTACAAACTTCATCCAACATATTTCGGAATAACGTTCATAAATTTAGACTGTTCGTGACTTCGAATAACTAAGTTCAACTATTGTCAGAACTGCTTCACTACAGTCGAGCATATTTCGATGTCTTATAAAATAGAAGGCTTGTAGAATTCCCTCAAAACCGTGCACACGGTCGTTTCACATCGCATCTCCTGGCATCTGCAATCATGATCAGACCATTGTGGAACCATCACCAGTTTGTCCAGTGCCCAGTTTTTTGGGTCCATGGCGTCGTGGAGTCTGCGCCACACTCTAGGCCTACCCTCAGCTCTTACGAACTAAAATCGGCACCCATCTGACAAAGTCACAGTTATCCAGACGTCTAGTGTCCAGACGATATGGTCAAGAGCCCGGAGAGACGCTGCAGGCCATGTCGTGCTGTTAGCAAAGGCACTCGTGTCGGCCGTCTGCTGCCAAAACCCAATAACGCCAAATTTTGCTGCACTGACCTAACGGATACGTTCGTCATATGTTCCACATCTATTTCTGCGGCTATTTCCCACACTGTTGCTTGTCTCCTAGCATTGACAACTCTATGCAAAGGTCGCTGCTGTAGGTCGTTAGGTGACGGCTATCGGCCACTTCCTTGTCCGCAGTGAGAGTTAATGTCTGAAACTTTTTTGTTCTCACGCACTCTTGACACTGTGGATTTTGAAATACTGAATTCCCCGTGCGTGTAGCTCCAAGTACTATTCCCCTTTCACAGTCGGTTGATTCCTGTCGTGAGGTCATTATCATGTCGAAAACCTTTTCAATTGAATCACCTGAGTAGAAATGACAGCTCCGGCCATGCACTGCCCTTCTGTACCTTCTGTATTGGATACTACTGTCACCTGGATACGTGCATATCGCTATCCCAGGACTTTGTTACCTTGGTGTGTACTAGTAACAAACTGTGAAAAGCTGTTACGTCGCCTCAGACAATAGTTAAATCCAAAGCATGTTACAAAATCTTATGTAGATGCGATGAAGTACCGCCCTCGAGACCTACAGACATTTGAAATACACGTCGCCAACGAATCTGCTGCTATTTTCGGCGCTTGTCGAGGTACCGAGCGTAACTTTTATCGAAAACGAAAAGTATCTCTCAACGGAGCCAGGCGGGGGACAATATCATAGATCCACATTCGCGAGGTCTCTCCACAAAGCAACTATGTTCATCTTCCTCACGATGAATTTGAGTTCAGTGGCTCACAGGTCAACATAAGAAGAAAACAGCATAAGAAATCCGCCCGAGACACTGGATGTCCTATGTACAACGTAAGATTTATAATCTGGGCGTGGAATAGTTTAAATTCGCATGAGTAATACATCGCTTTTTATTTATAGGAGGGATGATTGGAGTTAAACATACAACTAAACATGTGTATGTGTGTGTGTGTGTGTGTGTGTGTGTGTGTGTATATTTAGGCAGTACCTTGCATGCCTAAGCATGTAATTATTCCGATCTTCTATTAGTCAATTTCCTCCTTCCCCCCCCCCCCCCTCTCTCTCTCTCTGTGCATCTCCACCGCCAGTTTCTGTCCACATCCTACACCCTCTCCATCGATCTCCACCTGCCCCTCTCCATCTCTTCCTCCCTCCTTCTCTGTCCAACCCCTCCACTCCTGCCCCCTCTTTCCATATCCCCCCCTCCCCTTTCCCCCTTTCCTACTGCCTCTCTCACTGGCTGCCTCATCTCTTTGTCCATTTCCTCCTTTCTCCATCCATCTGCTCCCCTCCCCTATCCCTTTCCATCTATTCCTTTTTCCTTTCTCCATCCATCTCATACTCCCCTCTCTCTGTCCATCTCATCCTTCCCACTCTCCGTCTGCCCATCTCCTCCTCCCTTATTTTCTCTCCACTTTATCACCCCTTCACACCTCCCATCTCTGATGCCTCCTCTCTTTATCCACATCCTTCCTCTCTCTCTTATCGATATCTGCCTCTGTCTTCTCCTCTCTCCTTTCTCTGCCCAGCTCCTTCAGCCTCTCTCCATCTCCTCCTGCCCCTATCCCTCACTATCCACATCCTCCACACCTCCACTTTCTATCCATTTCCTGCTCTCTCCTTTCAACTTCTATCTCCTCCTGTTCCCTATCCCCTTACATCTACTCCTTTTCCCTTTCCCATCAATGTCCTCCTCTCTTCTCTCTGTCTATCCCCTCCTTCCGAATCTCTGTCTGTCCATCTCTTCCTCCTTCCTTCTCTCACCACTGCATCATAGCTGTCCCATTAGGAGGCTTGTGTTTCTTACCCCGAAAGTATTTCTACCTGGACTATAACTAATATGTACAGAAAATTTGGTTTAAATCATTCCTGGAGTCTACAATGAGATTTTCAATCTTTGATTTTGCCAGTGTATATACATGTCACATCTATTTCAGACATATTTAACGTATTTCACACGTATTTGTACACATATTTCATCAGCATTTTTGGCGAAAACGCCCTGTAGTTTCATTTTTATGCAGTTTAATGTTTATGACATTGTATTTCCTGAACTATGTGTCGTACAATGATGTAATTTTGCAGGTACATCTAGTGGTATATGTAGCTACTGCCTGCAAAATATTTTGTAAATAGAGGTAGTGGTAAAGAAGAAATAAATTCAAAATTGATGCATGATGCGGCAGTTTTTCAAGCATCTCAGTGTTCACGACGTCATGTCCGCAGAACTATGTGTATACAAGGATATAATTTTGCAGCTACATCCAATGTTATGTCTGGCTATTGGCTGTAAATTTTTTCTGAATAAAGTTAGTAGTAAAAAATATAGTAAATTTAAACGTCATTCATGATGCGGCAGTTATTCAAGTAGCTTATTATTTATTATGTCATATCTGGTGAACTATGTGTCATACAATGATATAATTTTGCTTGTACATACATCATGCTTCATGCAGCAGTTTTACTGCATGAACAGCGAAAATGTAGTAAGTAGTAAATTTCTTTCTTCCATCACTTTGTAGGGGCTGTCAGTGAGAAAAGTTTCGTAAAGGTTTGATATTATGTGCAAAGTATGTTGCAAATCACGAAGTGCCCTCATTCTGAAATATGGGTATGATCAAATTATGGGAATTTACACGTCGTGGGCTACACATGTTTCACCGCCAACGCATCTCTTTGACAGGTATGTACGTATAAGGTAGCCTATGCGTTAATTCTGGGTATAAGCTATCGTCACCCGAAATTTTATCCAATTCCGTCCGGCTGTTTCAGCGTGAAGCAGCAACAAACATATTAACACACAAAAACTTTCGCATTTGTATCATACAGCATATTAGACTACAAGATAATTACTCATTATGTTTCTGCTAAGCTACAAACCTGAGACTATGTATACTCTGCAAGCCACCATAAAACACATTGTGGAGCATATCTGATAAATTAGTAGTTTTTCCCTTTCTTCTTCGATTCGCAAATGGAGCAATGGGAGAACAATTATGTACCTTTGTGCATCCAAATGCCGCGAACCTACACGGTTTGTACGTTGCCGTATGGATCTCTATGGAGAGGCCCAGTCTATGGTGGATGTATCTTAATCTGCTCTTCGATGATGTTTTCAAGTGTGTTGCAACATAAAGTTCGTGTTCCCGACTTCTGGTTGGTGTTCAGTACAGTTCTGAGATGTCATCAATTGAGCAAAGTATGGAATATTGTGTCTAGATTGAAAATTTCCTAGCAAATAGCACGTTGTTCTTAACAGTGGGTACTAATTTCATCGATTTCGGTATTGTATTGGCTGTTTTCAACGCAAAATTCAATGTTGTAGATATAATTTTCGTAATATTCGTTGATTCCCGCATAAAATTGGGATGAAAATTCAATGATTTGTTGTTTTGTCCAATTGTCTCGATAAAAAGTTGTACATTGTGGTAGATGAAAATAAACTGGATTTGTTTGTATCGTCACATTTTTGTCACTTTCCGAGACGTTTCAATTCTTTGGAAAATTCTTCGGAAAATTCAATGATTTGTTGTTTCGTCCAATCCTCTCGTTAAAAATTGTACATTGTGGTAGATGAAAATAGATTGGGTTGTCCGCATCATCACATTTTTGTCACTTTCTTATCATTGCGCTAAATATCAACAAGCTGTTACATCACTCCTTTCTTAGGAATTTTACCAGATACGTAGATACTACACACTCTCTGCTAACCTTAAATATGTACAGGACTTCTCAGCGTCTTTGGGGTGGATGCAGGCTATTTTGTCTATGACCGAGCGTGCACGTCGTCCGATCCTGTGACATCTTCAGTTTGTGCGCCCACCTGGAGCAGACCTCTACTGCATTTGTGAAGCAGGATATAGCCACGTGTTTCCCCATTGGACCTCTAGCTATAGTATTCATATTCCTTACTCCGGATGGAGGTAGTGCTATATAGCAACACTGCCAGCCACCAGGAGGCGGCGGGTGGTAACACACAATAGATCCTCCAGATACCTGACGTCTCCTAGACGTTTACCAAGCGACTGCGGCTGTTGTGTGTCAGTGGGCGGTTCTAGCATACATCATTATGCTTTTGTTCCTACAGGAGGCGTCTGCATTTTGCACCTAGAGTTGCTGATCATTTTTCGTGTTGAAATTCTGCGTGTTATAGAGCAATATGCTCAGAAAAAGTCGTTATTTTAGGTATCCGCATTTTCCCGTATTTTCTATGGTCGTGATTGGGGTTGTCACGCTGTATAAAAATGTTTTACCCTTAGTATGCTTGTAACACATTTGGTTAGGCTTCTGAGCCATCACACATGTTTTCATACATGGAGGACGAATGCACATGTCTTAACTTTTAATTTCCGTGCGGATCATACATATGGTTGTAGGTTATTTTCAATGTAAGAGACTTTTTCATTCCTGTCTTTCTTCAATATGAGTTAAAGTGCATGTTTCCTGACATTTTAACTCAGCTCCTACTTGGATACTACCGAAGTCTGGGTCCAGGCAGTGGGAAGGTTTTTGGACAACATGGTGGTGGAGATGAAGCAGCGATTAGTATGATTAATCAGTTATTCAAAAACAGTCTCAATCGCATTTATTATTATTATTATAATACCGCCAACCGGTTTCAACCCGACGTAGGGTCATCTTCTGGGCGTTTACACCATTGGTCGGCTGCTGGTGATGTCGCTCCTGTCTACATAACGCCAAGAAACTATCAATAGTAATAGTTTCCTGCCGTTATGTAGACAGGAGTGACACCACCAGCAGCCGACCAATGGTGTAAACGCCCAGAAGATGACCCTACGTCGGGTTGAAACTGGTTGGCGGTATAATAATAACAAATGCGATTGAGACTGTTTTTGAATAATTGACAGTGGGAAGGTAATGTGGCGCAAGTTGTAGAGGTCTAGCATGTGTCAGTGAGCTGCAGCACTTGCAGTGTAGTGACTGACGCTATGGCAGCACTGCGGCATGGCAACCAGAATTGTGCAAGGCTACTTGCCGTGACACCTTCAGATTTAAGGGGAGATTTACTATCTTTTGGTCCAAAAAATTGTTTTTTTTTAATTGCATTTTTGGATCCATAAAAGTGTTTAGAATCCACCCCTGAGACGGCTTTTTCGGATACGGAACGGAAATGTTTGTTATTCGCGGTTGAACAAAAAAATGCACCTGCCTAACATCGCCCTTTTTCACGCAACAGTTTTTTTTTCTTTCGGAGGACGAGTTATTGTACTGATGCTTGGGAGGAAACACACATAATTCAAGTGAAAGTTTGAACGCGTGTGTTTGGAAGTTAGCCCCCAGGCATTTGCATTCTGATGCGAAGACTGTGGAGATTGCGACTTTTCCTGGCAGTGAGCAGCTTCAACGAAGGGTATTCAGCAATTCTGAAGACCATGACAACGATGGACGTCACCCTGGGACTCTATTCGACGCAGTTCACCAAGCATTCGGACGACCGCCGGATTCAAGCGGCCGAAAACCGCTTGTCGCCGGCCGTGAGAGCGGCTCTGAAGCAGCGCAGGATGGCCCAGATCGAGCAGAACGCCCTCTTTGAGGAAGAGCAAGGACTAGTTTATGGACCCGGAATAGCAGATTGAATGTAAGTTGCATAATATTGCATTTATATGTAGTCAAAACTACAAACGCGTTTTTCTCGAAATGACGTTTCTTTTATCGCCCGGTTTGGTAACTTCAAATCTACTCAACCGATTGGCATGATTCTTTGTTTCCGACGAATCTAACTAAATTGTCTAGGAGTTGTACCACTTTTATTCCGATCCATCAACTATAAATATTTTTACTTGGCCGACGAAGTCGAAAAGTCGATGAAAAAACCCTATTCCTTATTTTTTTCAAATGGTCGCCATTTTGTTTCCTGTTGTCCAAATGAATTAAGCGAGGTACAACTCCTAACGAGTTTTATATACTTCGCTAACGTCAACTCAGTTTGATTTCAGACGAACCGGCTGACCTGTGACATATCGCTCGTGGAGGTCTACATCGAAATTTGGTTTCGTTCCGGCGGCACTTTCGCCTTTGATCTTCAACATTTCCGATCGAAAAATTTCAGTTTCTAGAGGAAATATCAATAAACATTTTGACCAAATTTGACACAGACATCTGTAACACATCCCCAGAAAAAAATTCTCAAAGAATATGCTTTTTTCGGGCCAAACATAGTAAACCTCCGCTTAACTGTCTGTAACATAAATACTGAATACAATGTTTTGCAATCACAATTCATCGCAAAACAGGTGGGGGGACTACAATACTTACACTAACGTTCCGCCAAATAAAAAAGGCCAAACCGATGGGGAGTGTCTAGTGTAATATGGTGCCAGAAACACTCATCGTAAGTTGTAGTAACTGACAAAAACGAATTGGCGCAACATAATCTGCTTGGTAAAAAATCGGCGATGCCGGAGAAGATACGAATAACATAGGCAACTAGCACACATTGAGAGGCAATTAGAGTGGATCAGGTATGAAGTTCTGTAACATCATAGTGCACTGCAGGCTGCAACGGCAAAGAACTTGGGGATCCTTGATTCAAGTCCCAATTTGAACATTTGTGTGGGTCCTTACTGTGCCGTCAGTAATGTGTCAGTTTGCACATAATCAGATAAATTAACATTCATAGGATTGTATATGTATGTATGTTTGTATGCAAATGAACAATTGACCTAACTATTAAAATTAATGACTTATTAACGATGTGTTAGGCTGACTGAATGGCTTACACAACCGAAAGAAAAATTAGTGTATACTCTTATACACTCACTTGCAGCAGATAGTGATATTAACATTACGTTGGATATCAATTATCAGTGCCTTTGAGTTGAAACATACGTGGTGTCAACTAACTGGGCTGTTGGTTATTGAAATTTTCCCATTTCCGCATCTACATCTACATTCCGCAAGCACCTTATGGTTTGTGGCGATGGGTACTCTGTCTATCACTGTCACTTCCAAATTTCCTGTTCCAGTGGTGACTGGTATGCATGAAGAACGATTTTTAGGAAGCCTCCATGTGAGCTCAACTGTCGCAGGTTTTACCCTCATGACCTTTACTCGTGATATTCTTAGGCAGGATGAGTATGTTGATTTGCTCGTGCAGGAATGTATCCTATCGGAAATTTGACAGTAAACTGCATGCGCAATCCCTTTCTTGCTTCGTTTGACACTATCTTTGGCTGAATTTCTCTGTGACCCTTCCGCATCTACTAAATTAATCTGTAACGAAACGTGCTCCTCTTCTTTGAATGTTCTCTATTTTCCCTATTAGTCCAGTCTGGTAAATGTCCCAGACTGATGAGCAATATTCAAGTATTGGCCTTACGACTGTTTTGTAAGTTGCCTCGTTTCTGCTTGGACTACACTACCTGAGGATTCTTCCAATAAATTTCAGTCTGGCATTCGCCTTACCTGAGAGTAGTTTTATGTGGTCGTTCCAGTTTAAGTAGTTTCATAAGCATACTTCCAGTTTTTATTGATGTGACTGGTTACAGTGATTGTTCAGCAATCATGTAATGAGACAATAATGGGTCTTTCTGTCTACTGATGCGCAATGTGTTACATTTCTTGTATGTTGAAGCCTATCTCTTATTAATCAATATACAGGGTGTTACAAACAGGTACGGCCAAACTTCAGAAAACATTCCTCACACACAAATAAAGAAAAGATGTTATGTGGACATGTGTCCGGAAACGCTTAATTTACATGTTAGAGCTCATTTTAGTTTCGTCACTATTTACTGTACTTCGTCGATTCACCGCCAGTTGGCCCAATTTAAGGAAGGTAATGCTAACATCGGTGCTTGTGTTGACATGCGACTCATTGCTCTACAGTACTAGCATCAAGCACATCAGTACGTAGCATCAACAGGTTAGTGTTCATCACGAACGTGGTTTTGCAGTCAGTGCAATGTTTACAAATGCGGAGTTGGCAGATGCCCATTTGATGAATGGATTAGCACGGGGCAATAGCCTTGGCGTGGTACGTTTGTATCGAGACAGATTTCCAGAACGAAGGTGTCCCGACAGGAAGACATTCGAAGCAATTGATCGGCGTCTTACTGAGCACGGAACATTCCAGCCTATGACTCGCGACTGAGGAAGACCTAGAACGACGAGGATACCTGCAATGGACGAGGCAATTCTTCGTGCAGTTGACGATAACCCTAATGTCAGCGTCAGAGAAGTTGCTGCTGTAAAAGATAACGTTGACCACGTCACTGTATGGAGAGTGCTACGGGAGAACCAGTTCTTTCAGTACCATGTACAGCGTGTGCAGGCTCTATCAGCAGCTGATTGGCCTCCAGGGGTACACTTCTGCGAATGGTTCATCCAACAATGTGTCAATCCTCATTTCAGTGCAAATGTTCTCTTTACGGATGAGGCTTTATTCCAACGTGATCAAATTGTAAATTTTCACAATCAACATGTGTGGGCTGACGAGAATCCGCACGCAATTGTTCAATCACGTCATCAACACAGATTTTCTGTGAACGTTTGGGTAGGCATTGTTGGTGATGTCTTGATTGGGCCCAATGTTCTTTCACCTACGCTCAATGGAGCACGTTATCATGATTTCATACGGGATACTCTACCTGTGCTGCTAGAACATGTGCCTTTACAAGTACGACACAACATGTGGTTCATGCACGATGGAGCTCCTGCACATTTCAGTCCAAGTGTTCGTACGCTTCTCAACAACAGATTCGGTGACCGATGGATTGGTAGAGGCGGACCAATTCCATGGCCTCCACGCTCTCCTGACCTTAACCCTCTTGACTTTCATTTGTGGGCATTTGAAAGCACTTGTCTACGCAACCGCGGTACCAAATGTAGAGACTCTTCGTGCTCGTATTGTGGACTGCTGTGATACAATACGCCATTCTCCAGGGCTGCATCAGCGCATCAGGGATTCCATGCGACGGAGGGTGGATACATGTATCCTCGCTAACGGAGGACATTTTGAACATTGCCTGTTACAAAGTGTTTGAAGTCACGCTGGTACGTTCTGTTGTTGTGTGTTTATATTCCATGATTAATGTGATTTGAAGAGAAGTAATAAAATGAGCTCTAACATGGAAAGTAATCGTTTCCGGACACATGTCCACATAACATATTTTCTATCTTTGTGTGTGAGGAATGTTTCCTGAAAGTTTGGCCGTACCTTTTTGTAACACCCTGTATACTATAAAAGTAAGTATACAATGTGCGTGCCGCTAAAACTCAGAAGCGAGCCCCAGTACGATCAAGGAAGTTATATGGTGTGGTAGGCCTTTACCTTCCCAACCATTAAGAAGGTTTCCGTTTCGACCTGAAGAGCGTGCATTTGAAGATATAAAGTCTGGACAATCCCGCCCTCTAGAAATTTCTAGAACGTTCCAGAACATTGTGAGTGTTCGAGAGTAGTCCAAAACATTCCAGAATGTTCCGGATTGTCACACTGAACCTACAACATCGCAGCGCGTCAGCAATCGTTGGTTAATATATTAAAAAACCAGAAACCCTCCTCGATTGCGAAAAATGCACCTAGTGTTGACCTAGGTTTCGGCGTAGATAACTACACCTTCTTCAGAACAATAAAACCCACAAGTGCCTAAGAAGACCTTTGTCAATGACTAAAAGAACACCATGGCTATACATCTATAAACGAAAAACCTAGGTTAACACTAGGTGCATTTTTCGCAATCGAGGCGGGTTTCTGTTTTTTTAATATGTTCACACTGACCCGTTTTTTTTTTTTCTGGAATGGCCAGGAGTAGTCTGGAACATTTGGGAAGATTGCACAATGTTCGGAATCATCCCCGAACATCCCAGATCGTTGTGAAACATTCCAGCACAGCCTCGAATATTGTGAAATGTTCAGGACCATTCGAAGCCTTTTTGGTATGTTCTGGAATTCGCCTCTGGTGGAGCTACCGATTGGTACGGGTATATAAAGCAGGATCCGGCGTGGGTTCGAACGTGAGTTTCTTATCAGTGACGAAGGGAGAACCGAAGAAGTAGTGCAGTGAATGAATAAAAACAAACAGTGAAGTGCCGGCCGGAGTGGCCGTGCGGTTCTAGGCGCTACAGTCTGGAGCTGAGCGACCGCTACGGTCGCAGGTTCGAATCCTGCCTCGGGCATGGATGTGTGTGATGTCCTTAGGTTAGTTAGGTTTAATTAGTTCTGAGTTCTAGGCGACTGATGACCTCAGAAGTAAAGTCGCATAGTGCTCAGAGCCCAACAGTGAAGTGTGAGCACTCAAAGTCGCATAGTGACTGAATATAAATCGAAACTAAAGTCTGAAAAGTTTGTATTTTTTAATCAAAAGTTGATTTGATTTATATTTTATATAATGTCCAAACGTGAAAGAGAAGGAGATCTCTGCCCGTTCTGGAGTAAAAGGGCGAAAGAAAAAGAACGGGGAAAAACAAAACAGACGAAGAGCGGAAAGCACTTTTAAGTTCCCAACGAACGAGAATGGACGCTGTAAGAGCAGAAATACCAAATAACAATGAAATGAACGGACTGAAAAATCGAGAATTGAGACACAGTCTTGTAAGAAAAGACTGCGAACTCAACCCAGCCATGAAAATACACTCCTGGAAATGGAAAAAAGAACACATTGACACCGGTGTGTCAGACCCACCATACTTGCTCCGGACACTGCGAGAGGGCTGTACAAGCAATGATCACACGCACGGCACAGCGGACACACCAGGAACCGCGGTGTTGGCCGTCGAATGGCGCTAGCTGCGCAGCATTTGTGCACCGCCGCCGTCAGTGTCAGCCAGTTTGCCGTGGCATACGGAGCTCTATCGCAGTCTTTAACACAGGTAGCATGCCACGACAGCGTGGACGTGAACCGTATGTGCAGTTGACGGACTTTGAGCGAGGGCGTATAGTGGGCATGCGGGAGGCCGGGTGGACGTACCGCCGAATTGCTCAACACGTGGGGCGTGAGGTCTCCACAGTACATCGATGTTGTCGCCAGTGGTCGGCGGAAGGTGCACGTGCCCGTCGACCTGGGACCGGACCGCAGCGACGCACGGATGCACGCCAAGACCGTAGGATCCTACGCAGTGCCGTAGGGGACCGCACCGCCACTTCCCAGCAAATTAGGGACACTGTTGCTCCTGGGGTATCGGGGAGGACCATTCGCAACCGTCTCCATGAAGCTGGGCTACGGTCCCGCACACCGTTAGGCCGTCTTCCGTTCACGCCCCAACATCGTGCAGCCCGCCTCCAGTGGTGTCGCGACAGGCGTGAATGGAGGGACGAATGGAGACGTGTCGTCTTCAGCGATGAGAGTCGCTTCTGCCTTGGTGCCAATGATGGCCGTATGCGTGTTTGGCGCCGTGCAGGTGAGCGCCACAATCAGGACTGCATACGACCGAGGCACACAGGGCCAACACCCGGCATCATGGTGTGGGGAGCGATCTCCTACACTGGCCGTACACCACTGGTGATCGTCGAGGGGACACTGTATAGTGCACGGTACATCCAAACCGTCATCGAACCCATCGTTCTACCATTCCTAGACCGGCAAGGGAACTTGCTGTTACAACGGGACAATGTACGTCCGCATGTATCCCATGCCACCCAACGTGCTCTAGAAGGTGTAAGTCAACTACCCTGGCCAGCAAGATCTCCGGATCTGTCCCCCATTGAGCATGTTTGGGACTGGATGAAGCGTCGTCTCACGCGGTCTGCACGTCCAGCACGAACGCTGGTCCAACTGAGGCGCCAGGTGGAAATGGCATGGCAAGCCGTTCCACAGGACTACATCCAGCATCTCTACGATCGTCTCCATGGGAGAATAGCAGCCTGCATTGCTGCGAAAGGTGGATATACACTGTACTAGTGCCGACATTGTGCATACTCTGTTGCCTGTGTCTATGTGCCTGTGGTTCTGTCAGTGTGATCATGTGATGTATCTGAACCCAGGAATGTGTCAATAAAGTTTCCCCTTCCTGGGACAATGAATTAACGGTGTTCTTATTTCAATTTCCAGGAGTGTATCACTCTTCGAGAAGCGCGGACGAGGACAAGTAAATAATACTACCTAATAAATGAGGAGTTCCAGAGCGACCCGACGGAAGAATATAACAAACATAAACACATCGTAATCGAAAAAATTGATAACATCTGCCAATTTCGGAAGGCGAAAAAATTCAGTAGAAAAACATCATGAGGCTGTTGCATGAATGGAAAAATTCGATTACCACCACTGGAAGCACCTCCGTAGGGATGTTTACATGACATGACCGGGGAACCCCCACAATCAAAATACTTTCTTCAAAATATAAAAGCGTACAACGCCTACTAGATCCAAATTACTTCTTTTGGTATCACTTCGGTCAACATTAACAGAGATGAAATCGATTATCTTTCACCCGTCCTAGGACAAATCTGTCAATACGTGGGATAATTACTACCACCATCCAAAGAAGACCATACATTTCGGCAAGTGTATTTCATCAGAAATGAAGAAACAGAAACTGATCAACGATATAACAATATGAGTGCATTGAGACTAGAAGCAGTCAAGATGTACAGAGGATCTTACACAAAGACAGTCAACTGAGTCATATATTCAAAACAGCGCTACACCAAATGATTTATGTTGACTTTAAAGTCATAATTCGAACCGACTAAGGACCACCTGTAGAACACGAACGTCGATTTACTGCACCCCAGACAGAGGAAGCCGCCATCGTAATTGTGGGCAGTGATAACACAATCCGTGACAAAATTGTACGATGAAGAAAAGAAGGGCTAATAGGCATTGCAGAGACACACCATTCATATGAAGATCATACACAGTAATTCCTAGACACTTGCAGAAATACACTCAAGATGCCATGAAATACATAAGAAAATATGGACGACTCGGCGTCTTCATAACATTCACATGCAACTCGTTGTGGCCAGAAATCAAAGAACAACTTTAGGATACGGACAAGCCCTCATGCATCAAAACAACATAATAGCCCGAGTTTTCCGACAAAAATAAATAAAATTTATTGAAGTCATCACAAAATATTACATCTTCGGAATTGTTACATGCTGGATGTACACAATCGAATGACAAAAACGAGGACTCCCTCACTCACACAATCACATTCAACGGATATCGACAAAATGATCCAAGCTGAGTTTCCCAATCCACGAGAAGATCCGTAACTGCACGATACAGCAGTGAAAAACATGATTCAAGGACCATGCGGACCATTATGACCCAATTAGCTATTCATGAGTAATGGAAAATTTACACGGAGTACCCAAAATCGTACTTGGACTGCACACAAACCGGAGTTGATGGCTATTCCAAATACAGAAGACGACGGCCCTAAATCGGTGGCTTCACAACAAAAATACGAACATGAGGCAACGACTAACGGAAATACATAATCAGTGGATATTACCATATAACACACTACTTTCCAAAATGTTCCAAGCACACATAAACATAGAATACTGCAATTCTGTGAAATCCATGAAGCACGTCTGTAAGTATGTGAACAAAGGCAGTGACAAGGCAGCATTGCAATTAGCCGAAGACAGCGAACAACAAAACAGAAACAAGGAGACCCTGATGTAGCAAATGGGAAGATACATCAACAATAACAATGCAGCACGGCGGATTTAGGTTTTCCCATACATGTACGCAAACCAACTGTGCAACATCTAGTAGTATATCTGCAGAATGGACAGAGAGTTTACTTCCAAAACGCCAATGCTTGAAGATTGTCGACGATATCAACTTTAATATTCAAAAGAAAATTTCCGGTGAAGAAAGAATAGAAAGGAAAGAGAGCTATGAGCACTTGTTAGTCTTCGCTATTTTGAAACACAACTCTTCTAATGAACAAGTGCTCATAACTTTTAAAGTATGCATTTTCGAGCACATATTTACTGGACATTTTTTCCTTGTTTTGGTCCATACTACCAGTTCCCAAAATATGGAAAGCAAAGAGCCTGCAGTAGAAGAGATTTGTTTCACAGTATCGAAGATCAAGAATTGCTCATAGCTCTTAAGGTATGCGTTTTAGGCCCCATTTTTACATGACTTTTTTGTTTCGAATGATCGTTCCTCTTATATCCTTGAATATTGAGCTCCATTCCTGAAACAGCCTGTATATTATTCTTAACAAAACGAAAAGTGTTGTTTATAAACATTTATTACAAACAGTTAGAATTTCTTTTCAATAATCTTTTTACCTCTTTACTTTATATATTTTTTATATAACAGTCGCATCATGCCCTATCATTCAGACTATTTTCGAAAGCGTCGTAATTAAACCACAAAAGTTCTTGTGGTTCTTTGGCTTTGCTGAGTCAGTTAGTCAGTATGTTAGCTACATGTTTCACTGATCAGTCTCACGGTAACCGTTATGATGTGGACTGTGTCAAGTGTATGAGAAATGCACACATGAATCTAGGTTTTTTTATTTAAAAAAACATCCAAAATTTTTATTATCTACCCCATTCTCTTAAACGGCATGAAATGTAAAGTATGTTAGCTTGCTAATTTCTATATGCTCAAAATCAGCAATTATTATGATTTCAAAACTTCCTTAACCTAATTGCTTTAGGACATCCAAAATAGAAATTTTCCAGTTAAGATTCTCATCTATATGAACATGCCAAAACTTAGTATGCTCTACCTTGGCTATTGACCTTTGTTAATGTGTTATATTTATTGCAGAAACTGTACTCCTTGTAGTAGAAAATTGGATGTACTGTGTTTTTTCAAAGTTCAGAGCAAGCCCATTCACAGAAAACCAGTCAATAACTTTTCCAAAGACATTATTTGTGTAATTTTCGATTGGAGTTTCTTTCACTGGATTAATGACGATGGTTGTATCATCAGCAAACAGTGTCAGTTTAGTTTCTTGTTTAATATAAGAAAGGAGATCATTCACATGTATCAAAAACAGAAGGGGACCCATGTTTGAACCCTATGGAACACCAATGTAATTTCATCCCAGCTAGATGAAGTGGGAAAATTCCTTAAATTGCTTAAACCATATAATGACACATTTTCCTTCCTGTCCTGTAGATATGACTTAAACCAATCATACACTGTTCCATATATACCACTGAATTGTAATTTCTGTAACATAATGTCATGGTTCACACACTCAAACACTTCGGATAAGTCACAGAAAATTCCTGTTGGTGATATTTTACTATTTAAAGACTCTATTATGTTGGCAGTGAAACTGTAGATTGCTGTCTCAATGAAGCAGCATTTTTAAAATCTAAACTGTGATTTACTAAGTATCCTGTTACTGCTGAGATGGCTAACCACTTGAGTATATTATTTTCACGACAATTTTTGAAAATGCTGTAAGCAAAGATACTGGCTGGTAGTTACTGACATCTGTGGTGTCCCCTTTTTTTTTTAGAGAGGCTTGATAATGCCATATTTTAACCTGTCTGGGAAAATACCCTGAGTTAGTTATGCATTAAGGTTGTGACTCAGAACATCAGCTGTAAGTGCTCAACATTGTTTTAATGTCTCGTTGGAGATGTCATCTACTCCTAAGGACCATTTGTCTTTCAAAGATTTTCCTTATTTCATAAGAGGTCATTAGATGAAAATTGATATGACTAGGATTTCCCAAAACTGATTCTTCCATGTACCGTTTGGTTTTTCTTTTGAACTATTCTCACCAATTTCTTCACCTACACTTAAGAAATGGTTGTTAAATACGTTAGTTACTAGTGTATTGTTGGTTAAGATCTCTCATTCTCTTTAATAGTAGTACTACCTACTCCAGTGGTTACTTTTCCTGTCTCTCTTGTAACAATATTCCTTATTGATTTGATTTTATTGCCTGCATTGTTAATTTCATCTCTAATATACATATAATTTTTATTTTCTGACAAATTTTTCTCAGTATGTTACAATAATTTTTATAGTGTAAAATTACTTCTTGGTCTTTACTAATTCTTGCTGCTTTGTACAATTTTCTTTTCTTTATGATGACACTTTAATACTGGCAGTAATCCAGGGTTTCTTTGAAAATTGTTTGCTGTTACATTAATAAGTTTTTTGGTGCAACAATGTTAAAAAAGTGGTTTAAATTCACTAAGAAATATGTTTCATTTATATTGGCATGTGGCTCATTATATATGTCTGCCCAATTAACATTTCTTAAACTTTCTCTGTAGTGCTGAATCGATACTGGGTTGAGCAACCTTACACTTTCACTTAATGGTTTCTAAACTATACACTCTGTTAGGTGCGCATCATCGTCTGATAATCCATTTATTGCAGGAAAATCATGTATAGTTTTACATCGTCTTTCTGTACAAATACATTATCTACGAGAGTTCTAATGTCTTGAGCTATACATGTAGGGAAACTAATCACTAATTATAAGTTATATGTCATTAATAACACTTCTAATTCACTTTACCTATCAGAATTGTTTAGAAAGTTTACACTGAAGTTACCACAGATTAATAACCTCTTCTTTTTGTTTGGTAGGCAGTATAACAGGGAGTCAAACTTTATTATGAATAGCTCCCAATCTCCTAACAGTAAGCTGTACATTGCTGCTAACATCAACACTACATTATCTACTGTAGTTCACATGCACCAACTTCAAAATGCTGATCAACACAAAATTTACTTACCTCTGTTTCACAGTTATACACTTGTCTTGAGCAAATGGCAACTCCTCCTTCATTCATGATAGATCTGAAAATGTACGATGCTAAATTATACCCATTTATACTGACACTTTCCATTCCCACAGTTACATGGTGTTCAGACAGAAAAAGTGTATCAGTCTCACTCTTATTTTTGAGGTCATATTAACAACTAACAGCTCATCTGCTTTATTTTTTTTATTCCCCTGCTACTTTGATGAAGTAAACTGATACTACCTCTTAGCTTTATCCCTATTTACTATACATCTTTGGTGTGACGTCGTAAGCGAGTGACTGCGTGTGAGATCGCTCTCTAAGTTTTTATAGATTTCTTGGTTTCAGATACATATTTTAACGATTTTTGTGATAATATTTGCTATATAAGTGACTTATTAGTGGTTTCTTCATTCACCTGTGCCTTTCTTGTGTTGTGACCTGGTATTTGTGAGTGTTTTGTATCGAGCAACTTAACCTCTTACCTGTGTTTACATTCCGCACTGACCAGTTGCAGCTGTAGCGGTGCATCGAAAGCTAAGTACTAATTAATTGTTTGTGTATAGAGGTTCATTTAGGAACTTTAGTAGTCTTCAACCGGTGTTTTTGGTGTTTTCTGGTGAAATAATTTTAGAAGAACCTTTTGGGAACTGTTTTAAGTTTCGTTATTGTGCCATTAGACGTTTGATTCTCTTTCTGTATTAGTCTTTTGTTATATTCACATTTGTTGTTGATTAAACTGTTAATAATAGTAGTTACTTCCCTTGTAGAGTAAGTTTGTGATTATTGTAGTCAGGTTTTTAACATCTTCTTATTGTAGTAGCGGAACTTAGATAAAGTAGTTTTCTTGTTTCAATAACTGTAAAATTTTACCATGAGTGAGAAGTGTGGGCTTCGCCGTAGGTTCTGGAGTAGTGGATTGCGGTGTGAGACTTGTTCGAAGTATTTTCACTGGGGGGAATGCAGTGGGGAAGCCAGTGGACATTCAGGTGAGATCCTCCCCTGGAACTGCAGGTTATGTAGCAAGAGTAAATTGATAGAGGAGCAGGAGCGTAAGATCTGTGCCCTTCAGGTGCAGGAGGAGCTAGATAGGATGAGGAGGGAGAAGGGAGTTGGGAAATGGGAGCTGGCTGTTGGCAAGAGATCTGCTAGGAGAAGAAGATTTTCAGATAGTTTTACCATTGGTGTTTGCAGTAGATATGTCCAACCGTCAGAGTCTAGTGGAGAGGAATCTCTAGTAGCTGTAGATGTAGGATGTATGCAGCAGACCTCAGTAGTTACGGTGGCTAGGACAGTTGCAAAGGGCCGGCCGGAGTGGCCGTGCGGTTCTAGGCGCTACACTCTGGAGCCGAGCGACCGCTACGGTCGCAGGTTCGAATCCTGCCTCGGGCATGGATGTGTGTGATGTCCTTAGTTAGGTTTAATTAGTTCTAAGTTCTAGGCGACTGATGACCTCAGAAGTTGAGTCGCATAGTGCTCAGAGCCATTTGAACAGTTGCAAAGTCGAAGAGGACGAAGAAGGTTCTGCTGTTAGGTAGTTCTCATGGCAGAGGTGTAGGCCAGCAGTTGCAGGAAGTGCTGGGGAGTGAGTACCAGGTCACCAGCATTGTGAAGCCTAATGCAGGATTGGCTCAGGTGACTGTTAACATAGGGGGGTTATGTAGGGATTTTACTGAAGAGGATCAGGCAGTGATTGTGGGTAGGGCTGGTAATAGTATTGATAGGGATGGAGAGTATGACATAGATGGTGACCTGGAAAAGATAGCCACTCAGATTGGCAACACGAATGTGCATTTCGTGGAACTGTTTCAGCGTCACGATCGGCCTCATCTTAATGCAGCCGTCAGGTGTAATAACATGAGACAGAAAGCATGGGTCACATTTCAGTGGTGTTGGTGGAGTCTATCAGCAGGACGGGTTTCACTAGACATGGCCTGCACCTCAACAGGCATTGGAAGGGGAGGTTGGCAAAGCTTATAGGTGACAGCATAGGTGGGGGTGGTGGGATCACTCATGGGAAAATTCCTGCAGTAGTGGGTGTTAGAGCTGCACCTTTTTTAGACTGAAGTCAGCTGATAGGTATTATTGCTTAAGGGAAGTCTCTCTAACAAAGGAACCACTTTAGACAAAGCTTAGGTATCCGAGTAATGAGGGCATTAGTATATTTCATCAAAATATACAAGGTATTAGAGATAAAGTTAGTGAACTGCTTATAGATGTTGACTCTGAAATTATTGGTATATCTAAACACTTCTTAAATAAGGAGATAATTCAGAGGCTTCCTTTACCAGGATACAGGTTGGCTGGCAGCTTTTCTAGGAGTCTTTGCGGTGTGGGGGAGTAGCCATGTATGTGAAAAACGGCATCCCATTTGAGTCAATTGATGTTTCAAAGTACTGCACTGAAAAGGTGTTTGAATGTTGTGCAGGTGTGGTTAAATTTAGTGGAGCTAAACTTCTAGCTGTTGTTCTTTATAGATCCCCAGACTCCGATTTCACAACATTTTTGATAAAGCTAGAGGAGGTTCTTGGTTCACATTATAGGAAATACAAAAAGTTAGTTACATGTGGTGACTTCAATATTAATTGTATAAGTGATTGTGCAAGGAAAAGGATGCTGGTAGACCTCCTTAATTCATATAATCTTATGCAAACCGTATTCTTTCCAACGAGAGTGCAAGGGAACAGTAGAACAACCATAGACAACATTTTTGTTCATTCCTCATTACTGGAAGGGCATTCTGTTAGCAAAAAGGTGAATGGCCTTTCAGATCACGATGCAAAAATTTTAACTCTAAAAGATTTTTGTGCTGCAACACGTGTTCTATATAGTCATCAGCTGTTTAGGAATGCTGATCCAGTTGCTGTAGAGACCTTTGTAAACCATATCAAGGAACAAGAGTGGCAAGATGTTTATAGCGCTGATACGGTACACGATAAGTATAATGCTTTCTCAAGACAGTTTCTAACTCACAATTCAACAAGAAACGATATTTTGATCAGACAAAATGGGCATATTATAAGCGAAACAGAACAGTTCCAGTTCCTAGGCGTTCGGATAGATAGTAAGCTGTTGTGGAAAGCCCATGTCCTGGATCTTGTTCAGAAACTAAATGCTGCTTTATTTACCATTAGAACAGTATCTGAAATAAGTGACACCTCAACACGAAAAGTAGTCTACTTCGCATATTTTCATACGCTTATGTCGTATGGTATTATTTTTTGGGGTAATTCTTCTGATTCAAAAAGGGTATTTTTGGTTCAAAAACGGGCTGTTCGAGCTATATGTGGTGTAAGTTCCTCTTGTCGACCCCTATTCAATAGTCTGGGAATTCTGACATTGCCCTCACAGTATATATTTTCTTTGATGTCGTTTGTTGTTAGCAATATTAGCCTATTCCCAAGAGTTAGCAGCTTTCACTCAGTTAATACTAGGCAGAAATCCAATCTGCATGTGGAATGCACTTCCTTGACCCTTCTGCAGAAAGGAGTGCAGTATTCTGCTGCATCCTTTTTCTATAAGCTACCACAAGAACTCAAAAATCTTAGCAGTAGCCCAAATTCTTTTAAGTCTAAACTTAAGAGTTTCCTCATGGCTCACTCCTTCTATTCTGTCGAGGAGCTCCTGGAAGAGCTAAAAGATTAAGCAAATTCCAGTGTTAAATTGTTGAATTTCTTTATTTAAACTTACGACTTGTCGCCTGAATATGTTTTTTTATATTTCATTTTATCTGTTTCTACTATCGTGTTATAATTTCATGTATTGACTCGTTCCATGACCATGGAAACTTCTCCTTAATTTGGTCCCACGGAACAATAAATAAATAAATAAAATAAAATAAATAAAGCTTCTTTTATTGTATTTTTCTTGATTGTTTCTTGATTGTGTGCCTGGTCCCATTAACCACGCAGATCATCCCTTGTGTGACTGTGGCCCCCTTACAGTATCTGCTAATAGAGAAGCTAACTTATCTTTCGCCTACCAATTAAGGTGCAGGCCATGTGTAGTGTATTCCCACTTACCAACAGCATCAACTGGAACAACATTTATGTGAGATTTTGCTGGTGTCTGGAGCATCCTGTTCAGCTTAGTGTTAACAGCCTTACAGCAGTGTTGACCCAGGGCCGATCATGGCCCTAGAAGGTTACCACAAACCCCACATTTGTGTGCCCAGTTTCTGCTCCTATTTTATCCAGGTCCCCCCTAATGCTATATCTTGGATTCATAGCCAGGCTCTTTCCTGCCCACCAAACAATAATTACTTGATTTTCCTTCTCAAAGTCCCTGCATAGCTGACCTAAGTTTTCTGTCACCTAGCTAAGGCTTGCGACCTGGTACCCTTCACCTAATTTCTCCTCAAGCTACTGCCCTACACCCCTCCTATCACTCCCATCACTGCTACCTATAAGCAGAATTCTTCTTTTCCTTTTCTGATTTGACCCTGACCTGTCGTTTTTCTTTAAGCTAATATTCTGCTTCAGCCTACATTCAACTATATCTGGATGAGGCCCTCCTTCCACTACTTCAGATAGCAAGCCAGACTGATCTACTAACTGAATTTCTAAAGATTTTTAACAGTTTTCCTTTTTCGCCATTTGCTTTCTACCTTTTCCCAGCACCTCATCTCTTTTTCCTCCCTTATCCTACGTACTTCCATATTCACTTTTTCTAAATCAGCCATAAGGGCATAAATTTTTGCCTCCTGTTCAGCGATTTTTCTGTCCTTTCCACATAACATACATTACCATGGAAGAGCCTCATTATCTACCCCCGTTTCCTCGCAGCTACCTTCGCCCCAATGAAACCATAACCTACAGTCTTCAAAGAACAGACCCTCCTTCAGATTTTTACGGCAACTACCACATTTGTCACACAAGGTTTTATAGAAATATTTACACAAAACCTTACACAATATTTACACAAAAGCAGAGGATAACTTGGCACAAGAGCAATTTAATTAAGTATGTAAACTCTATATCGCAGATTCTAAGTAATTTAACTTTGAACCTATAAATCTAGTCAAAAAATACAGATCTACACTCGCCCGAAATTTAAGCCAAAAATGTATACAAAACTAACGACTATTGGTCTTTACGAAATACTTTTTTTACATCTAAATACGCTCAGAAAAGCGAAACCTTCAATAGATAGCCTAAGGATGAAGTAAATGCACTAGTCTAAAATGTGATATTAACTAGTTAGCTCTTATTTCAATACTAATCACTTAACTTAGCGAGGTCTTCGTTTAAGTGCGTCTGCCAGAGATATTAGACTCGCGAGTGCGTAACTTTCTACATAATCAGCCTGCTTTCAGCTCTCGATTGGCATCAGTACGTAACTTGGAGCCGTCAGCGATTATCAGTTTCTCGCCTGTTCCCCTGCTTCTGGAGCCGTCATGTCTGCAACAGGCGAGCCTCCATAATTAATCAGAGAAGTGTTCGCCCTAGTGAATACGGCCGAGAACAAACAAGACAGATGTTTTTTACGTTAATTTCAATGCACAGCTAACCAGAGAACTGAGAACACAATAAATCAAACAGTTTATCAGAGAAGACAAAAATACCGTCATTGATAGAAATATCGCTACAGACGAGAAAACACCAGAAGACGTACATCAGAAACTGAAGGGACAATATGCAAATGTCACAAGAGCTTGTAAGAATATATGTATGTATGTATAAAAAGGACTATACTGAGAAAACAATAAAATTCATAATAGAAAAGAAAATAATAAAACTAAAGCTCATTCCACTTAAAGATTGCAAAGAGCCATACAAAAAACTATTAAAGAACATCAGATGAACCTCTCAAAAAGACAAATAAAAAGGACAACGCTTAACAAACACAGGATGCTCACACTAAGTAGTGTATCAAAAATTCGCAAAGCCAGTGCTCTGATCCGACCTGTGATAGATTACAGAACTTCACCACCTTATCATTTAGCCACACACTTGCACACATTTTAACAAAAACACTACATTTATAGAAACAGCAGAGGCTTGGAAAACGCCAATGGTGTAACTGACAATATCAAGGATTTAAGTATACCCTAAACAATTACACTACTCTCATTTTACATGAAATGAATGTACATTCACATAACAACTGAAGAAGCAATTAAAATAATTGAAAGACAACTAAGACAAATAAACATTAGCCCACAAGCACAGATACAATGAGTCAACCATTTTGACCACAGGGCAAAGTTATTTCAAATTTACAGATGAATTCTACATCCAAAAGTAAGCACAGACCATGAGGTCACCCATAAGTGAGCTGCTGGCCAACATCTTCCTTAATGACCCCGGAAACAAAAATTTTTGAGGAAATAGTAAAACCAAACCAGTAGAAAGTAATATACCAGTACCACTACATTGACAGTAGATGAAACAGATGACTGAATACAACAGTTACACAGACATCAATAGTGTCTACCCAAAAATCCCCTTCACTCTTGAAACTGAAACAGACACGAAAGTAAATTTCATAGACATCACAATAGAAAACAAGAACTGCAAATACTTGTTCTTAGCAGACAGGAAACCTACATCAAGCAGTAAAATTATTCACAGTAGGTCAAACCACCCAATAGTCCATAAAGATGCCAGCCTCAGATACCTCCTAGACAGACAAAGGAATTCCAATGAAAAAAGTAGCTACACACAAGAACTAAACATAATCATAAAGCCTGCCACAGAAAATGATCATAAAATAAACACTGTTGACAAATTGAACCATAAAACAAAAACACAGCTGAGACTGAACACATAAAGTATGAATAGTATCACAACACACCAGTAACACCTACACAACACAGAACACACAAAGCACACCAAATGATTAAACCGCGAACAACAGGAAAACATGGCACACACTGACACTTAACAACAAAATAACATACATAATAGGAAACATTATGAAAAAACGGGGTATATATGTGACACATAGGAACAAACAGCATATGACAGAAAAGATTAAAAATAACCAACACCACCACGAAAAAAATCAACAAAGGAGGTAGATACTAGCTAGCCTGCAAAGTGTATGGTTTAGTGTACAGGGTGGTCCATTCATCGTGACTGGGCCAAATATCTCACGAAATAAGCGTCAAACGAAAAAACTACAAAGAACGAAACTTGTCTAGCTTGAAGGTGGAAACCAGATGGTGCTATGGTTGGCCCGCTAGATGGCGCTGCCATAGGTCAAACGGATATCGACTGCGTTTTTTAAAATACGAACTCCTATTTTTATTACATATTCGTATAGTACGTAAAGAAATAAGAATGTTTTAGTTGGACCACGTTTTTGGCTTTGTGATAGATGGCGCTGTAATAGTCACAAACATATGGCTCACAATTTTAGACGAACAGTTGGTAACAGGTAGGTTTTTTTAAATTAAAATATAGAATGTAGGTAGGTTTGAACATTTTATTTCGGTTGTTCCAATGTGATACATGCACCTTTATGAACTTATCATTTCTGAGAACGCATGCTGTTACAGCGTGATTAACTGTAAATACCACATTAATGCAATAAATGCTCAAAATGATGCCCGTCAACCTCAGTGCATTTGGCAATACGTGTAACAACAATCCTCTCAACAGTGAGTAGTTCGCCTTCCGTAATGTTCTCACATGCATTGACAATGCGCTGACGCATATTGTCAGGCGTTGTTGTGGGTTGATCACGATTGCAAATATCCTTCAACTTTCCCCACAGAAGGAAATCTGGGGACGTCAGATCCGCTGAACGTGCTTCGACGACCAATCCACGTGTCATGAAATATGCTATTCAATACCGCTTCAAACAAACGCGAACTATGTGCCGGACATCCATCATGTTGGAAGTACATCGCCATTCTGTCATGCAGCGAAACATCTTGTAGTAACATCGGTAGAACATTACTTAGGAAATCAGCATACATTGCACCATTTAGATTGTCATCGATAAAATGGGGGCCAATTATCCTTCCTCCCATAATGCCACACCATACATTAACCCACCAAGGTCGCTGATGTTCCTCTTGTCGCAGCCATCATGGATTTTCCGTTGCCCAATAGTGCATATTATGCCGGTTTACGTTACCGCTGTTGGTGAATGACGCTTCATCGCTAAATAGAAGGTGTGCAAATAATCTGTCATCGTCCCGTAATTTCTCTTGTGCCCAGCGGCAGAACTGTACACGAGGTTCAAAGTTGTCGCCATGCAATTCCTGGTGCATAGAAATATAGTACGGGTGCAGTCGATGTTGATGTAGCATTCTCAAAACTGAAGTTTTTGAGATTTCCGATTCTCGCGCAATTTGTCTGCTAGTGATGTGCGGATTAGCCACGACAGCAGCTAAAACACCTACCTGGGCATCATCATTTGTGGCAGGTCGTGGTTGACGTTTCACATGTGGCTGAACACTTCCTGTTTCCTTAAATAACGTAACTATCCGGCGAACGGTCCTGGATGCCGAGTAGCATAGATAGTACACGCCCGTTGGGCATTTTGCTCACAATAGCCATACATCAACACGATATAGACCTTTTCCGCAATTCGTAAACGGTCCACTTTAATACGGATAATGTATCACGAAGCACTGGCGGAATGTTGCGTGATAGCACTTACTTACACGTTAGTGTCTATTACAGCGCCATCTATCACAAAGCGAAAAAAGTGGTCCAACATTCATATTTCTACACGAATATGTAATAAAAAATGCGGGTTCCTATTTTAAAAAACGCAGTTGATATCCGTTTGACCTATGGCAGCGCCATATAGCAGGCCAACCATAGCGCCATTTGGTTTCCCGCTTCAACCTAGACGAGTTTCGTTCTTTGTAGTTTTTCCGTTTGACGCTTATTTCTTGAGATATTTGGCCCGGTCACGATCAATGGTCCACCCTGTATATTGGACAGATATGTAGAAATTTCAGGATAAGATACTCAGAATGTTTAACCCATACCTACAGTCGTGAATTCGAGTTACATAACTACAGACATGGAGTTAAATTGACTCTATATATTCCTCTTGTCTTTACTCTTTAGAATCAAGACATTAGTTTATGTAGAATTAAAAGACTTAGAGAAACAAGTTACTAAATTTAGTAAATCAAAATCATATTTAAAACTGAAGTATTTATAAAACACAAAAACTGTTGCCTGAGCTATACAGTTTTCAGAAAGGAATTTAAAGTACTGACGTATCCTTCCTTAGAAAGTACTCGTAAACGTTCTTCTTCACTATGTCAGATGTAAATAATGTAAAATAGGAATCTCTTTCAGAAAAAAATGTTGTGTCAAATACAGCTGTGACACACAACTGATGAGCACTATCCATAGATTACACGATAACAATATTCGCATATTGAGTATGTTTTCTTTTCAGTTGTTTTTCGGACATATAGAAGCAATATTTTCTAGTTGCCAGGTTATCTTCACCTGGTACCTTTTGCTCCTCTTCTTTACCAAGAACCTTTCTGATTGATGTTCTCAGTTTCCGGCGAATATGAGTTTTAAGGCTTAAGGAGATTTTATTGCAACTAAATAGCTAAAATCTTTTCACAGTTATATAAATTAAGACAGACTTAGCAATTTTTTCTCACTTAGTCACAGGTGTGGAATCAAACCGATTCGATATGGCTCATCTCTAAACTCAGCAACAGAAAACTTACTAAGAAACAATTGCAGGGTCTCGACGCTGCATATGCTGACGGACAAACGGTTGTTTGAAGGTACTGATAGTACGGTGCGGTTAACGGATGTACAAGAAGGTGAAATCGCCGAGAATCTAACAGTGTGGTGTCATATGACTCACATCTGTAGTTACAGGTCAAGAGCACTGAAAAGTAACGGCATATATTTCACGTTTGCAGACCACCACATTCGAAACAACTGCCACCCCAGAGGCAGAGAAACAAACGTACAAATCTTAAAAAACGGTAATTATCTGTACTATTTTTTAACAATAAAAGAAACTTTACCACATTCAAGAAGCTATCACGTAGGGCAAAAAAGTTATCAATAAACAAACAGTTCTCCGCAACAAAAGATTACTGAGCACTCTAAACGAACTCTCAAATAACACAAAATAAAATGCACACACAAAACACACCACACACCACACACACACACAAAACACACCACACACCACACCCACCCACCCACCCACCCACCCACCCACACACACACACACACACACACACACACACACACAGAGAGAGAGAGAGAGAGAGAGAGAGAGAGAGAGAGAGAGAATGAAAGCAAACGGAACAAATTCAGAGTTTGTGGCCATCAAACAAAACCACAACATTGCTACAAACAACAGTCATAAAGGCCATTTAAAATATAAATTGTGCAGTGAAACGGGTGGCAAAGCCACGTGAACATATAAAGTCGTAGAATTAACAAATGAGCAGGGTAAAACATGGATAAAATCTGTTAAAATACGAAACATAGTCCATGAATAACAAACCACACCAGACAATCCGCAAAAACAAGAGAAAAGCATTTGGCACACAATTACGAAGCAGCCACAGTTCAGGACAACTCAAATACAGCAACTTTATGGCCAAAAAATGGGCCTATGCCACAATTTTTACCGGAACATATAGTTTAAAGGTTGGATTATAGACAAAAATGTAATGCAGACAGTATCCTAACATCCCTAACTTTTTTAGATGAGATGATGTATTAATTTAAACCTGTGGCTGATTTCGGTTGGCAGCCAAAAAAACGTGAAGTACACTTGTAATTTAAATAACTAAATTCGATGGAACATATTTCCCAAGATGAATTGAATTTGTATGTAGGTATTTCAGGAAAAAACAAAAGAAAAAGCCCTCTGTGGTGAAACATGTTTGGATATTAAATCAAAATTGTAACTGAGTAATCATAAAATGTGGACCCAATCTCAAATCATTATTCGTACCTAATCAGCAGGTTGTCAACACTTGATTGTCACCAGTTTGTCACTTGGTGGAATAAACAAATGTGAATTTTGAACTGTCTCCATGCTGCTGGAGCTATCGTGTCAACAAGAGGCGTGTCTCCTCAATAAATTAGTAAAAAGTCGATCCTGTAGCATACCACCAACATCGAACCATCACAAACCCCTGGAGGGATTGTAAAGTGACCGCCCAAGGCGGAGGTTCTGCTGTATACATTATGTGAAATGTCTGTTGTCCACAGGTTCCACCTTGCTGAAAGAGACACATGACCCATGTGTGAAATTTGGTCTTCCAAGTCTGACTTCCTTGTTCTGTGATATATTAATGGGAGTATCAAATAGCCTGTGGCTGGAATTACTTCTTCTCTGCTTAGGCTCACATCGCAATTACTGACAGAAACTAATCTTACGTGAAGTTTGAACACAGTTGGTACATATCTTGGTCAAAGTGTAAGTAGTGTGACACACACCAGCATCTCCCATGTTCCTTTTGTTAATCTACCTCTTGGTTGTCTGCTATCGGATGGGATTTTCGTATTAGTTGGATTCGGAAAGGAGCGAGAAGTGCGGACCCAGAGTAGAATGCAGTGGCACACTTCTTTCTTGAAGGTTGATTATGTTTGCAAAGATTTAGCAATTGGCAAAAGCCAACGAAGAGTTTAGAAAAATGAAAGGATGTGAGGTCGAAGTGACAGATCCCTCTCATTGCCCCAATACATCAAAAAGAAAAAAAGTGCCTGAATTACTTTTGCAGTGAAAAGTTAGTTACAGAAAATATTATTTGTTTGCACTATGGTGCCCTCAAAATCATGACACATTTAAAACAGATGTCTTTACATTTCATCAACTTGGTCTATGAAATTAAGTACAAACCCGCAACACACGCCCAACAATTGTCACATCAGCTATATGGGTAAATGTCTTCAGGCATAGCTCAGAATAAGTTTAAAATGTGTACCCACAGTTGTTTGAAGTAAAATATTTAGCCTTTGCGGATGATATAGTATTGATAAATGAAAACCGAACAGATGGAACTGTTATGTTTGATCGATTACATGAGATTGCTCAAAATAATGGGCTAAAAACATGAAAAAACTAAGTATATAGAACACAAAACAAGTGAGAAAAAATTATGAAAACAAATTATGAAAAAAGCTGATAGAGTTAAATACCTCATGGAATGGATTGAAGCCAATCGACTGGATAACATAACAAATAAAGAAAGGACAAAAGAGTTTGAATTTGCATACAAATTAACACAAATCTACTACAGTAAAAAATCAATAGCCACCCAAGCAAAGATTAGACATTACAATTCAGTTACTAGAACACAAGCAACAATTGGATCAGACTGCCTAACACTAAATAAGAAAGTCAAAATAAGAGAACTAGAAAAAAAAGAGAGGAAAATACTGTAAAAAAATTATAGGTCCAAAGAAAACAATCAAAATATATTGATTAAAAGGAGAAATGAAAATTTATATAAAAATGTAGAGAAAATCGCAGATACAATGAGCAACAGAGGGCTAAAATTGTATAGACATTAGAAAGAATGGAAGAAACAGAAATTACAAAGAAAAATTTTAATTACGTTAATAAACTGAGAAAACTGTAGGATGGACAGAAGTAATGAAGAAAGATGCAAAAAATAGGTATTACAGAAGAAATAATGCGTAACAGGAATCTCTTAAGGCTACTGATAGAAAACGCAACCTATGAAGAATATAAGCCAAATCCTCACCGAAGAGAGTGTGGACGAATGATCATAGACGAGCAGTTGGAGAGAAAATGTAGAAGTATTGGGAAGAAAGGAAGAAAAAAGAACACCATACGTCTTAAGTTGTATGCAGTCCATAGCTGGCTAAAGTCATAAATAAAAAAAGTTATTGTTCAGTTAGATTGTTGAACCAGCCAAGAAATGGCTTAATGGAAGCAAAGGGAAATTACTAGATATTTCCACCAAAAGGAGACTACAATGCATACAATTATATTAAAAAGCTGAACTTACCAATGGATATAAAACACATGAGAATACGTTTAATGCACATATTGAAGCTAATGTACAAAGGAAATTGATTATAAAAAGTTAGAGAAGCAATTTATACACAAGTACCAATCAATAATATACATGAAAAACTATAATAAATTTTGTATACCGTAACCATCTACGTACCAGAGCGTGCATTAATTATTATTGTCCTGATAGCATTCCCACAGCATTCCCCCAACTACATACGAAACCTTCAACTAATGCAGCCACATTCTGTTAACTACTCTGAGTTTCACTCCTCCAAAGAACTCGACTGTGGACAAACAAAAACACCCATCCTCTAACAAGAAACTATGATCGTAGGAAAATGAAATAAACTACATAATATAGCTCTTTTCCCCAGAAATCCCTTGATGCATTTGTACCTTTAGTGCCATCTTTCCGTTGTTTCCTTCTCTGAGATGCTCCCTTCTGTCTGGTATCGCGTCCTATTACTCTTAGAATTTCATTTTTCCATTACAGTCCTTCTTGTTTGCTGTAACTTAGAAGTCACATTAGCACATACAAATAATCTACTAATCAAAGTAACTGTCTGATACAAACCTAATTCATATACCGAAATTTCACACTAACTAATCTAACTTAGAATTACCCTTTACTATCGTTTGTACTTTCAGTGGCCCAGGATGTTACTACCTATGTCTCAGCTTTTATTTACTATTTCGCTCCACCCACGGGAGTTTATTGCTACGTACAATATCTTCACACACACGCTCACGAACGCACGCAACGCACATACTCTCATATAGTGCGAAAGCGAACTACTATTTTAAGTTTCATTACCGTCGCTGAAAAAGATTCAGAAACAGCACTTAAGTAGGTGTGCATTTCCTGTTGCACATAAACATATTTCTATTCCATTGGATTACCGAGAGTACCCAAACAATGTACTATAGTCACTCACAAACATGTCCTTGGAGAGAGGTTTAATTACGTTGCACTGTCCTTACTTTCGATACCTCATTTTCTATCTTTATCACAAAATATTTCTGTGGGAGTATGCCTATACCTGTAGTCCAGCATTCGGACATATTGCCGTCTCCATCTTCATCAATTTTCATATCTGGTGGTGGTATGCATCACATCTCTTATCACATCCATCCTAACATTCCAAAATAGCCTCCATCTGAATATCAAATCTCTTTAATACCCCTTCATTTAAAAGTGCATCAAAATCAAAATCACATCAAAGTCTACGCGAAACAGTTGGTCTCTTCATCCTTCTCAGGCTACAGTTCCCTTTCTCATTCCCTCAAACAGCTGTAATGCTTCCTGCACCAGCGTCTAATGTACAAACGCCTTAACAACGATCACGTTTCTCTTATTTTAGGCAAGCAAAATTAATTATTCATCATAAACTTCGCATATGTAAACACAGTCCTTACATTTCAGGCACTGGCACTCATCGATCGTAGCTCACAATAAAATCCACAGTAATCGCCACGATCATCTTATTTAAGGCAAGCAAATTATTCACATATCATCACTTACAGCAGGGCCGGCCAGAAATTCTGCACGCGTGCGGTGCTCCTGCACATGTAGTGCATGTTTCTACGCATAGATGTCGCTTTATCCACTTGCTGGGATACTCTGTACCGGCGAATTCTAGTGCTCTTTCCACAGCTTGCAAGCCAATCATGGGAAGGTATTTCGCGTATTAAAAATTACTGTCACAGTCTGCTCATTTAGACGTCTACTTTTATGTTAACAGTTAAACCCAGTAAGACAAGCAATACAGTTAACAACCGTGGGTTTTTATTTAGGCAGCTTGACTGACGGCACGTAAATTCGCGTAATGTTTTTGATCTAGTATTTAAGAAAGAGCGCACTTAGCTACTTCATATTACTTGTCTGATTCCTGTGTATTTTATCTACATTGCCGACCCCTTTTGCTTTCTGTTTTAACTTTCCGCATTTTTACGCCATTTTAACTTTAAATCACCATTTTATCGCCTGTTTTACCTTGTTTCTTTCTTCTTCCTTTATTTAAAAAAGGTCTGTAGGCTGTAGAGCAGCGTATGAAGCTGCTGCCAGCCCGCCCCCTTCGGGGGGAATTGAAAATCAATAAAGAAAAAAAAATAGCGACTTCCAACGAACCTTATTCATGATTCAAATAACATTAAAGTAATGCAAGGTTTCCTACAACTAATTCTCGGTGCCCTCAGTTACACCCACATAATTTCTGTCTCACTGATCTCTGAACAGAATGATAACCGCAGACCTCTCGATGATCACCTGTTATTTCAATACCTTTATTGCTATATCTTTCATCAGATCCGTCTGAAATCTGCATAATAACCGACAATTAGATGAATGTTATGCTTTATCGACTTCAGCTGAGCTTAGCCCTTCACACGTTAATAAAAACCCCTAAATGTAAGTATACATTGGAATAATCGGTTTAATTTCCAATTTTCCTGATAATAATGTAACATGGAGCAGAATGAGGCATTAATGCACAATTAGTAAAAAATAATTTTTAATTATGAAAGGAATAAATCCAAACACGTTTATCACTGGTCATGAGAAATTATATAGCTAAAATCGGGCGCAAAAGCACGGCTCATTGACAAACGCAAACAGTTGCGAAGATTTTCATCACTTATGCTTGATCGAAACCTTGATTTATTCATTTTCGTCACCGAGAAAAATCTTTCACACACAAGCTCTTGCGTGTACCACATAAACAGGGAAGTGGAGCCGCCGCCGTTCATTTAGGACACATGTCTAATAACAGATGTCGCTGTCGCTCGCTGTCGCACACGTGCGCACATGTGCAGCACTTCCGCACGTCTGCACACTGTGCAGCGTTTGGCCGGCCCTGACTTACAGTAACGTACAGAACAGGTAATAGTTGCTGTGTGGCCCCTCTTGATTACTGCCCGTGTACATCCGCGTTCAGAAAACATTATATCAGAGAAATCCGTACATGAAGGAGAATCAATCAACTCAAATAATATAATCACTACAACATAAACATAACCATAAGAATCACAATGCCATCCTCACTTGCAGGTAATCAATAAGACCTCAAAATATCACTGTCATCCTCACTAAAAAGGAATCAAAACCACCGAATAAATCCATGTCATCCTAATGCACCAATCTCCGCTAGAAACCCGTGTCAGTCAGCCAGGGCTCATGCGTTTTTTGTTGACCCATCATAAAAGAGAAACTTTTCCTCAAGATTCCCCTCCACTTGTCTTACGAGCCTCAGAAAGATCCACGCCACATATTAGCGGCCAGTGAGAGTTCTTGTCTCGACGTTAACCTATAAGATATGAGCAAATGCTCGCATCTTTCCCTACGATTCAGAGCATTTTAGAAAACCACTTAGCCAAACAACGAAAGTTATCATGAATTTAGTAAACACTTTTGGAGCTGGTGAGTCTGCAGAGATCATAACTTCGTTGTAATCAGCAGGCTGGCAATTTCTGGCATACGTCAGGATGTCACTTGGGGGTGTGCCCAATTTCTGTGCTGTCTCCTTGCTGCTGGAGCTGTCGTGTTAAGTTGTATGTTTCCACTGTTAATCAATAAAGTGTCCTCCCCATGCATATGGCCTATAATAAACGAAGATGAATGTTGTTTACATTTATTTCAGTGTAGGGCTAATCAGAAACTGATAGCAGAAGAAATATGACAGCTGATCAGAAAGAACAAATATATCGTTGGTGATAACAAGATAATCACAGGCAATAAAACAGCCAAAGACATACGCAAAAAACTAAAGGCAGAGTAGGCAATGGTCACAAAAGCAGAAGGAAAGAACATTGGTCATTGTGTATGAATGGGACCATACTGAGAGAGCACTAAAATTCATAACAAAAAATTGAATATCAAAATTAAAAAGTGATCCTAATCAAATATTCAAAAGAGACAAAGAAAAATTATTAAAAATACCACATCCACACAGCGCCAGATAAAAAGAACAACACAAAAGAACCACAGAGCACACACACTCAGTAGTTTACTGAAAATTCACAAACCTGATGTTCTGAATCAGAGCTGTGATTGATTTGAAAACTGCACCAGCATAGCATTTCGCAATACACATATACACTCACACGTGTACGCATGTACAAACAACAGAAGCTTAGAAAACACCAATGACCTAGTCAATAAAACCGAAGATATGAATTGTAATGGCGACTTTTGCCACCGAATGTATCAGGATGACCAAATATAGCGGGAAGACAACAAATGTAGTAGATAGGTGCCAGGAGGTGCCGTATTAAAACTCAGCAAGAACTTTCCGGGTAATTTATTGTTCTTTAGCTATAGTGCCCTCATTCACCTCAGTCTGCGTCACAGGGCCCGGCAATGCTGAGGAAGCATTCCAGCAGCCTGTTCAATGCAATGCTGCGTCGTACCGGCCTCTTACGCCAGCTGCAGAGTTCCGATTATGTCAGGATGGCTGCGCCACTGTGCTCGTCGTCTCCGCACTGCTCCGCCGGGAGCCGTAGGCTGGCCCTGCTGCTACGTCTTCCTCGCAGGCGTAGCTGGGAACGCGGCGGCAACGACCACCCACGATCCGGCGTCCGAATCTTTGGCCCTCGCCTCAGGAAGTCTCCAGCACGAGTCGGGAGCCGAGACGACTGCCTGCGGTAGCGTGCCGAAGAGTGGCCCGCCGCTGGCTGGCTGTGGACCCCGCATCGGCCTCAGAGAGTCGAACCAATGACCCACCGTGGACTGACACCCTGGCACCCCATATGCTGCCGTATGTAGCCCGGCAGTGTAACATACCCTGCCGTCCAGGAGAGCTGCCACACATGAAAGACTCTCGTTAGAAAACGGCACCTATTTATAGTCGGCTGTGTGCCTCTGTTTTGCTAACGTGCCACTCCGATTCACATACGCACAACACCTGGATTGCGCCAGTGGGCCCCTTCTGCCTGTAGCTTGCGCCATGCGGACCTCTGCGTTAATGCCTTTCAGTTGTTCGAGAGCCCTGTGGCCTCCATTCTACTTCGCAACTGTTGGTATGCGTAACTCACTGCAACCCGTCCTGCACCTGGCTGTAACTTCTGCTCAGAATATCGCTCAGAACTAACTTTCCCTATCCAGATCAGTGGTACCGCTACATTACTCCCCTCTTTGGAAAGACCCTGTCTCCGGGTCGACCCTTAACTAGCTCTTAACTTATTTGGGTCGGCACCTATGGCATATTTCCTTACTACTAGAAAACTAAACTGCTCGATCAATCCCTTACCTAGTCGTCTCACGCTCTCAGTATTAAATCCACTGTTACTTGGAGTACCCTTCGATCCCTCTGGGAATTAACTCTTCGCCTGATCAGAATGGAAACAACACATAACAAAGTTAAGGCTGCGATGACACATGGTACAGAGGTGCTCAAAATAATCGTTATTTGCCTTTGCCTTTCCCTTTACTGAGTGACATGCTGAACAAGCTGCTCGGCCGATATGCGCCCCTTCCGCTCTATAATGAACTGGGTTACGGATCTCAACAGATCTGGCTCCAGAGTTTGATTTAACAAGGTCAGATTCTGCCTTGGCAAAAATTCTAAAGTAGCTTCTGGCCAGTACAGCTGTGGCTGTGTAACATACAATTGCGTGACTCCTGAAATCGACGCTTTCAGATGGAAGGTTTGTACTATTATGTTACACTTAGTTCCATTGATTAGAATTTCGCTTCCTTCGAGATCTATACGTTTTGCTTCAGCAAATACTCTCTGCTCAAAACAACTCGCTACGACTACCAAATTTTCATAAGTGGAGAAGGTCCAATGCATCCCGATCCGTTGCAAGCTCGATTTTGGCTCCACGATGTCCCTTTGACAGTCTATTCCTTTCCCCCTGGCTAAAAACAACTGCAGCGTGCATGTGTCCCATGTGTCCCATATTTGTAGCTTCACAGATTTTCCTCCAACATTCACTATTTTTTATCCAAACCCAACACCGATTGTGTAACTACTTTCATCCTTAAATTTACATTATATTAACTGGTGCAATAAAGACGACTTTACTGACCCAGCACTGTCGATAACTAAAAATTTAAACAAGAAATCGTACTACTCTAACGTCGTTCAACATACATTTATTACGGCTTTGCCACAAGATTTACTCCAACGCATTTATTTCTCCAGAACTGCGTTTGATATTTCCTCCAACAACACTCCACATACGTCAGATGCTATGCTTCCCTTTTCAGTGACCTGAGGACAGGGATCACCATCACCCTTCCCTCCTCTTCAAAAACTGCTGCCCCTAGCAGGCTTAGAATACCCGAAAACACATACAACACAAAAACACAGTACCTTATGGATCTACACAAACCCACTGATACACGACACGAAAACAAAAAAAAACTACAAATACTCTACTACTTTCTGGATCGCAAAGCACACGGTACTTCATGATGTACCCTATTTTCCTGGATTTCTCTGTGCTTAGCACCTCTCTTCTCTCTCTCTCTCTTTATTCCTCTTTCCTTCCTGTGACACACCTGGAATCACATCTGGCAACCCTTAAATGGCCGTAACAGCTCAATGTGTACTATCGTCCTTCTAGTTGGCAGCTGAAGCTTAACATCAACGGGAGATGTAGTTCCAACAACTTGGTATGGCCCTTGATACCTCGTGAGGAACTTCTTCGTTTTCCCTTTTTCTGCATAGGGGCTGGACAGCATTAATCATTGCCCCACTCTGTACTGTGGTAAACTTCCATTCCCCTTCACTGCGTCTTCCTGCCTTTCCAGAGCCTTCGTATTCGACTTTTGTATCCGTTTCAAAACATCCCGAATTGTTCTCGCGAACGGACGTAACCATTCACCAGTCCTTTCTTTCTGTAGCTTCACTAAATCAAACGGTGACGGCACTTTTCGCCCGTACACTACCTCATATGGAGAAAAACCGGTATTTGTATGGACTTTTGCATTTATGCGCATACAATTTGCCTCAAATACTAGTGCCACTGACGGTGATGAGAATCTACATAAAAACTCAGCATCTTCCCGATTGTTCTGCGTACCCGTTCTGCCCTCCCGTTAACCCGTGGAAGCAAGGCGATCGTCCTCAACTTCTTTACGTTCAACAATTTACAAAGCTCCTTCATTAAATCCGACATGAAGTAGGTCCTTTGGTCAGTAATTATTGTCTCCGGCACAACAAACTTCAAAATCCAGTTGTTTACTAACGCTTGCGCGACCAATGCTCCCTGTTGATTTGGCATAGCCACCATCTCCATATACCTCGAAAAATGGTCTACTATTGTCAGGACGAATCTGTTCTCCGATTGTGTTCGCCTAAAAGGTCTTTATACATCAATGCCGAGCAAAGAAAATGGACATGTCGCATCTGGCAATCGTTGTAGCTGAATCTGTTTCCGGTTCAAATCTGCTCTCTGCCCACATGGTATACAATTCTTGACATACGGATCCACATCTGCTTTCCTACCTCTCCACCAATACCTCTCCGCCCCTCTCCTATTCGTCGCTCTACACCCTCCATGACTGGATAACACGTGATCATGTGCTTCCTTTAAAACGTCATCCCTCAACTTCGCTAGCACTACTACCATAGGCCCTAACTTCGTTTCCCTGCACAGAAGACCATCGTACACAGTAAACTATGGCTGTATCCGATACAATTTACGATCGTTGTTCGCGTCCTATAATTCTTGCCGTAATGCTAGGTCATAACCTATGACTTCTACTTTCGCCAACTTTCTACTTAGTGCATCCGTATTACCGTGCTTCTTCCCAGGCTTATGCACCACCTCGTAGTCGAATTCATTAAGCCTCACAGCCTATCTAGCGAGTCTGGTGGACGGATCCTTCAACTCCAACAACCACTTCAACGCAGCATGATCTGTCACTACCCGAAATCTTCGCCCATATAAATAACATTTAAAATATGTGATTCCATAGACTACGCTAAGCATCTCCCTCCCTGTTGTTGAGTAATTCCTCTCTGCTGCGTTCAACTGCCTACATGCATAGGCTACAGGATGTTCTTTCCCATCAATTTCCTGACTGAGAGCACACCCTAACGCTTGATTCGATTCGATGCATCGCATGCTAGTAGACACTCCTTTTCAAAATCTGGAAACACAAGAACCGGACTTGATGTTAACACTTCTTTCAGTTTGTCAAACACTTTCTGACACTCTTCTGTCCACTCAAATTTCACTCACATCCCTAACAATCACGTCAATGGCTGTGCTAGATCTGCAAACCCCTTCACGAAGGTTCGATAGAAATTGCAAATAACGATGAATGACTTCACTTCGTTAACTGTTTTCCGTTCTCGAAAATCCCTTACAGTCTGTACCAACCTCGGATCTGTTCGCACTCCGTCCTTACTGATAATATCACCCAAATATTTTACTTCTTCTAATGAAAAATGACACTTATCCAGGCTGAACGTCAAACGAGCTGCTCTTAACCTCATAAAGACTTCCCTTAACCACTGTCTATGCTGCTCCATACTACTTGAAAACACTATAATGTCATCCAAATAGACAAGACACTGCCGTGGTTTCAAACGCCTCAAGACACTGTCTAGCAACCTCTGAAACGCTGCCGGAGCGTTTTTCAAACCGTATGGCATTCTAATGTACTGGAAATGGTCTCCAGGTGTAGAGAAAGCAGTTTTTGGACGATCCTCTGTAGCCACCTCTAACTGATGATAACCACTTGTCAAATCCATGGTAGAAAAGTGCTGGTACTCTCCTAAGTGATCCAAAGTCTCCGATATGTTTGGAATGGGGTATGCGTCCGTTACTGTCTTATTATTGAGGTATCGGCAGTCACAACGGAACCTGGATTTCTTAGTTCCATCCATAGATTTTTTAGGCATAATTACAATGCCAGCTCCCCAGCAACTATTACTATGCTCTACAATACCGTCCGCAAGATGTTGATCAATGAAAACTTCTACAATCGGCTGCAAATACCTCGGCATTCTATATGGTTTACGGTAAACAGGTGCTTCATTCCCTGTTGCTGTTTTATGTTGAACTAATGGAGTTAATGGCAACGGACCTTGTGTAAAAAACAAATCCTTAAATTCCCACAATAATTCTTCCATATGCTCTCTTTCTCATCCTTTCGAGCGCACAATTTTGTCACGCAATGCAGTTCTATTGGCAGTTAGTGGTTGATCGCTTCTCCTACCTCTCTAACACCAGTCTTCGTCATCTGGTACATCAAAATTTGCTACTAAAAGTCCTTTTCTCAAACTCGCGTCTACAGAGCTACAATTATCCACGTATACGGGAAATACTCGTACTCGCCCGTCGTTCCCCTCCAGTATGCGTACAACACTACGTTTCACAAAACAACCCAGTGAAACCAAAACTTCATTATCCTTCAATGGTTCAATACCACATACCGTACCCACAGGTAGATTCGACTCCACACTTACCCAAAGTGACTTCCCAGTGCCACTAGACACACACTCACGCAAATTAAGCCTTAATGCTAACGTATGCGGTTCAATTGATTTGTTTATTACGTTGAACGCCCCTCGCAACAGCTCTGCATTGACAACAGTTTCCCCTAGTTGAAATAACATTCCAGCAAGTTCCACAGTTCGATGTCCAATGTCAATTTTGGTATGATGTTGATGCAAGAAATCTACTACTAGGATCATGTCGTAGCCCTCGCTTACCCATGCATGCATTAAGTCGGACTTTCTCTATTCGAAAGTCAACTGTCACCGACCCCAAAGGTGTGACCTCCTTATCCCCCACTCCACGCAACCTATAGCGTGGTGAGTCTAGCTTCCTTCGTCCCATTATATTCCTAGTAGCCACTGACACTTGCGCCCCTGTGTCCAACAAAATCTTGAACTTTTTAGTTCCTACGGATCCTACCACTGAACATTCCACCTCTGCATACATATTCGCAGCACTGAAATTAAATGGGAGCTCCCTTGGGTGGGTCTTGGGCCCCTCTGTCGTTTAACGCTTGTCCAACTCTCATATCTCCACTTCTCCATCCTCCACACTGCTGATTTCCACCCCTTCCTCTATTCCTCGGCAACTGTATACAATGCCTCTCCACATGTCCCGTATGACCACACTTAAAACATCTCACATCCGCTGTAAACACTGTTTGCCTCTCGCGTACCCCTGTTGCTACGTCTATTTCCTCGCATTAAATTACCAGCTGAATGGCTGAATACAAATCTGTCGGAGTCCCTTCACGCACTTTCCGTGACATAGACGCCGGTAACCTTCTCAAAAATACATCAAGTGCCCTTTGCTCGGCCTCCTCCAACAGAACACTCTTCGCTTCAACTCTCTGATCCAGTTCGTAAGTATACTCGTTAATTTCTCTTATCCTGTCCGCAAATTCCTCAGATGCCTTGTCAGAAAACGGAATAATCAAACTCCCACCAGCTGGATCAATCTCCTGCTCCATAGACAACAACGACTGAGGAGATGCTGTTTCCCGCTTACTTCTAGATGTTAATTCACTTCTCAACTGTGTATTGTCTGCTATCAATTGTGCTACTTTTTCCATCAAAATCCGCACCACTCTCATTCCGACACACATTGTGTCCTTGACTCTGCCATTGTGTTGCTTTCGTTTCCAGTTATTCCCTCAACAAAATGATTAAGTACAAAAATAACCTAGCTTCCTACAGATCAGTATCATCATCAACCAATACAAAAGTAATTAAATGCCACAAAAAACATCTTAATGCCCAAACACACTTATACTTATTCTGAAAAAATAAATAATATGCACACGCAAAACATCTAAAATGTTGTTTGCCAGGAGCCATACTCGAAAAAACAAAAAAGAAAGAAAACGTCCAACACGTAAAATAGAACAATTTTGTCAGCACTCACCACATCTTGTGACTGTACTGCAGGCAGTGGGCTCTAACGTCGTACTGTACAGACGACGTCCGCTACTCTGACACCAAATGCAATGGCGAATTCTGCCACCGATTGTATCAGGATGACCATATGTAGCGGGAAGAAACCAAATGTAGTGGATGGGTGCCAGGAAGTGCCGTATTAAAACTTGGCGAGAACTTTCCAAGTGATTTATTGTTCTTTAGCTGCAGTGTCGTCGTTCACCTTGGTCTGCATCACAGGGCCCCAAAATGCTGAGGAAGCACTCCAGCAGCCTGTGCAATGTAATGCTGTGTCGTGCCGGCCACGTATTCCAGCTGCAGAGTTCTGATTACGTCAGCAGCCACTGTCCTCATTGTCTCCGCACTGCTCCGCCGGGAGCTGTAGGCCGGCCCCACTGCTGCTTCTTCCTCGCTGGGGTAGCTGAGAACGCGGCGGCAACGACTGCCCACGATCCGGCGTCCAAAACTGCGGCCCACGCCTCAGTAAGTCTCGAGAATGTGTCGGGAGCCGAGACGACTGCCCACAGTAGCAAACTGAAGAGTGGCCCGCCGCTTGCTGGCTGCGGACCCCGCGTCAGCCTCAGAGGGTCGAACCAACGACCCGCCATGGACCGGCATGCTAGCGCCTCATCTGTTGCTGCGTGTAGCCCGGCGGTGTGACAAGCCCCACTGTGCAGGAGAGCTGTCACACTTGAATGACTCTCATTAGAAAACAGCACCTATTTATAGTTGGCTGTGTGCCTCTGTTTTGCTAACACACCACAACGAGTCACGTACACACAACACCTGGGTTGCGCCAGTGGGCCCCTTCTGTCTGTAGCTTGCACCATGCGAACCGCTGCATTTACGCTTTTCAGCGGTTTCACGGTCCTGTGGCCTCCATTCCACTTCACAACCGTTGGTATGTGTAACTCACTGCAATCCGACCCGCACCTGGCTGTAACTTGTGCTACGAATATCACACAAAACTATCTTTGCCTATCCTATACGGAGGTGTCGCTACAGGAAACACATAACATTGCTACATTACTCTAATTTGACATCACATCACTGTACGCCTATATACCTACTGAAGAAACAATCAAAATAATTGAAGATTAAACAACAGAACCTAACATTATCCCATAAATACAGACACAAGAAATCCCTACCACTTACAAAGTTATTACAGGACAAAATTATTTCAAATTTACTAATTAATTCTACGTCCAAAAAGAAGGTGTCCCCATGGGATCACCCATAAGTGGCCAACTGGCCAACATGTTCCTTAATCAAACTGGAAACAAAGTCTTTGAGGAAATAATTAAAGCAAAATAGTATCAATAAATATTTTGGTATCACTGTGTTAATGATACACTTGAAACGTCCCCTTTTGAAAAATTTATACATGACTGTGCTTATCCTGACACACAATATTTTTTAGCGCAACGCAATCTGACTTTCAAAAATCCCTACAAAAGAATGGCCCTGACTAACATTAACCTATAACTTTCACAAATCACTTACCTCACAAAAATCTTCGTTACTCAAGCTACAGCAATACAGTGAGCGCCACTACTGCCAGCTAAATAAAAGATTCAAACTACCGAAGGCACTAACTACTAATAGGCATAGTTAACAAATGAAAGATTTTAATAGAGAACAAACAATGTATTTACCTTAATAATGTTGAAAACTCATAATATACATAGCAGTTCATGACACCCAGTTTTAAAAAATTTCACAACTCCGCCATCTCTCTCCCCACATCCACCACTGCTGGCGGCTCACCTCCAACTGCGCAACGCTACGAGCTGTTAACATCCAGCTGCCGCTGCCCAACACTACAATGGCAGACAACAATGCCAACCAGCCACAGACTGCACACAGCACAGCAAGTGATTTTCATACAGAGCGTTACGTAACGTTGCCAATAAGGAAACATAAACAGCCTACTTACATAGCCCCCGTGCTCCCCACAAAAAATTTTACAAATTGTTTTGGGCAGTGGCCAATAATGATTTGATATATTTTTTCATAATTACAATAACAAAGAAATCAAATGAACACACTTATTGATACAATGTTGGTAAAAAGCTAAAATTTTCTCACAGTCCATAAAGACAGTCCTGATCATTCATCACAGTAAAACTGCCGTGTTTTTCTCAAAGTCTGACCAGTAAAAGAAAATGCACACGGAAGTAGTGTATTTCCATGCAATCTTGAAGAAGTAGTGTTGTCCTTCCAACGGAAAGACAGTGCTGACTCTTGACATGCTGACAGATAATGGGCCACAACAGAGCAAACCCACAGCAGTCATTCGACGTTTTGAAGAATATTGGTAGGTAGGTCATCACAGTGTAGACCCACTGTAGTCCTGGTAGAGAGTATGGTATTGGTGGGCCACCAGAGGTGCAGACCCACTGTAGTCCTTGTAGAAATAATGGTATTGGTGAGTCATCAAAGGTGTAGACCCACTGTAGTCCTTGTAGAGATGGCCAGCAGCCATCTGCTGCGACTGTGCAGGTGCACAATCACCCTCGAAGAGTCTTGCAGACAATATAGCAAGTCCATAACCACCACTTGTGCACTCACAAAGTTTTTGGAATTGTCCTTAGAACCAGCAATGCTGTTATCCAGTCCCTTGCTGATTTTTTAACACACGTGCAAACACTAACAGCCCCTACTTCTCACATATTGTCCATATACTATGACCAACAGAAACGTGTGCAGTGAAATGGAACTTACAAGTTACTTAATTTGATGAACTGGTGTCAATTACAATTGTATAACATAAGAATACAATTAAAAAGGTACAAAATTCATCATTAAAGAACATAACAATACAGATAACATTTGTAGTACAGGCTTTACAAAAGAATCGAAATAACATATACATCAGTGTTACAGGAATTATGACATGAGTACATACATAAAAGATCAGATTAACTTTCGAAACATCAACTTCACACATGAGCATTAAAACAAAACAGAATAAATAATGTCTAAACATCTTTACAAAGAAAATAACATATTATCAGAAAAATTCTACAATATAACAACATCGGCTAAACACATAAAGACAGGAAAAACACAAATACACAAGGGTACACAAACACATAGCAAAATAATACAAAAGGAAAGACAGGGTTCGTTTTCAGTGTGACATTTGGTACTGCAGTCCAACCCAAAACTTCATTCCATAGATCTTACGTTTTATTTCAACATTTGTTTCCACCAAAAATAATCCTATCCAAGCATGCTTTCTGTATTTATATTCTCACATATTTCTTACCTCATTATTTATTTTCCAGTATCTTAACTCATCATTTATTTCCAAGAAAATCCTACCTATACCTGCTTTCTGTACTTTTTTGTATAATTTCTCAATGCATTTCTTCCAATTCATCGCAACTCATTCTCTTATATAGTCTACCCCCTCTTAAGCTAACTTAAATCTACTGAGCTCAGATGCTAAACTAAGGGACGAGGCAATGCAGCAGTACAAAACAATTAACACAAACAGCAATGACAAAATATTCAAATTGGCCAAGCAAGCAGCAATATTACAACTAATATTACGCAATGAGCAGTAAACAAGAAAAATAAATCAGTAGTAAACTGGCTTAGCGGAGTAACACAAAGTCAAATTCAGTAACACTATGCCTGGCAAACAGCAGCAGCAAATTCTATAGCTTATACCTAAACATGACAAAGCTCAAGCAGAAAAATATTACAGTAAAGACAACAATGCAGATAAGGGAAATGTCTATTCACATCTTAATGTCTATGTAATTAAAGTGGTGCACCACAAAAACTAATTCTACAAAACATTACCAAGTACTTGAAAAGAAAATTATATATGCAGTTACTGTTATTAGTCCCTTCTTATTGTTCTTTCCATTGCAAGAGCTCCTTTTTTCGAAGAATGTGGATCATAAAATAATTATTTAATAGATCTGTTGACAGAAAGTTTTCACATTAGCAAATGCATTTAACTTTATTTTATAAAACCAATGCTGCAACACAGCTGGAAAACAGATATCAAATTAAATAAGCAATTACGCAAACCAAAGCATAAAAACATCATTCAATAGTTTTGTGACGGCGTTCGTAGCTACAAACACCGCCACACTTTTAGTAGCGGGCCGACCGGTCCGCTGGAACAGTGAACAGAAAGAATGAAACCCGAACATTCGGATTGAATGAAAGTCGGTACTTATCTTTATTACGAAGATACAGAAACGCAGTGGTGAACATTGTCTCTACAGAAATCTGTCTAGTTCGAGTCGGGGCAGCTAGGTCAGCGTCGGCTGACGACAAACAACAACTCTGCTGCGATGAACACACAACTGACTAGCAGGTACACAATTCGGTGGCGAGTCTACAACTGAGCGGCGAATCCAGAACTGAACTGTCCTAGCGCTCGCGACTCCAGCACTTAAGAAGCCGGAAGCCAGCGGTGGCGCGCGCAGACTTGCGGCGATTTCCTGTATCGCTGGCGCTGCTTATGCGGACGGCGTCCGTACTTTGATGCTGCCAACCTTTTGGCAGCGGGCTCGGTTGGCATGACTGGCTAGGATATAACACTCCTCCCCCCCAAATCGCCGCACCGTCGTTGAATAATGACGTGGCGAGCGTCGACGGCGGGGGAGGTGTCTGGCCGCAGGCGTAGCAGAAGAGACCGGGGCGGAGACTGTTGTCGGTGGCAGTCCCCGGTCCGCACCCCAGCATTGGCTGCGCGGGGCCTCGGGAAACACCGACTGAAAACCGAGGGCAGGGTGCACGCCTGTGACCACGGGTGCAGCTTCCGGTACTGGACGCGACGGAGCGTCGGGACCCACGAAGAGAGGCAGCGTCTCCTGACGCTGCGTCGACGGCTGCTGAGTGGGCGCCGGACAAGGCGCTGCGGTGTCAGACTCTTTGGGGGTGCCCAAGGAAAGCGGCTGCAGGACAGGCTGCACAGCCACCGCTTGGGAAGGCGGCCCGGCTGAGGGGTCACGTCCATCAGCTCCGAAGTCGGCGGCGACTGAAGAGGGACCGCAGGCGCCGGAACGACCACCCGGGGCGCTCCCGTATGAAGCTGCGCGGGAGGCATCAACGGGACGGGCTGTCGGCGTGGTAGCGGCGACGGCTGCTGCTGCTGCCCTGGGGGCGGCAGCGAAGTCGGAAGGCGCGGCTGGAACCCGCCGCGGACCAAATCTGTGGACAAAGAACGAGCGGCAGAATCCGGGCGGCCAGCGCGGCGCAACTGGTTCTGATGCCTCCTGTGCACCCCAGTAGCACCTTGAACAGTATAAAACCCGCGACCCTGGACACGTATCACGGTACCATGTTCCCAGCAACGGCGACCGTGATAAACTCTGAAAAAGACGGCGTCGTTGCGCTGAAAACGCGTGCGATGCTCAGAAGCGGCGGGTCGATCCGGGGGGTGCAACAACCGTAGTAGGGTGCGATGACGACGGCCGTGGAGAAGCTCCGCAGGCGAAGGGCCGTCGCTTGGCGTGGTCCGGTACGACGACAGGAACGTGATGAGGGCCTGCTGACGAGAGTACGCAGCACGAAGGCGGTCCATATGATCCTTGAATGTGCGTACAAAACGTTCCGCTGCACCATTCGATTGAGGGTGGAACGGCGGAGTAAGAACATGGCGAATGCCATTGGCAGAACAAAAACCTTCAAATTCAGCAGAGGTAAATTGTGGACCATTGTCAGACACTAAAAGTTCTGGAAGACCCTCAATACAAAAAATTGAAGTCAACGCCTGTATAGTTTGTGCAGACGTTGTAGACTGCATGGGCACAACAAACGGAAAATTACTAAATGCATCTATCACGATGAGCCAACGAGAATTCCAATATGGACCAGCGAAATCAATATGTACTCGCTGCCAGGGACCGGCAGGGCGTGCCCACTCAAAATAGCGTTGAGGCAGAGCAGCTTGGTGTTCGGCACACGTCGAACAACCTGTAGACATCTGCGTAATCTGCTTATCAATGCCGATCCATGTACAATGACGGCGGGCAAGCTGCTTGGTGCGGACCACTCCCCAATGACCTTGATGCAACAAGTCGAGGACCTTGGATTGGAGCACTTGGGGAACCACTACACGAAGCTGGTCATTCTCGGTGCGTAACAGCAAAACTCCGTGCGAAACAGACAACAGATGACGTTGCGGATAATAGCGACGAACCACAGGATCCGATATGTCCTTTGCCTTGGACGGCCAACCACGTTGAACAAAACGGAAAAGTAAACTCAGATGAGGATCCGTAGCTGTCTCACGTGCCACCTGACGATAATCAATCGGAAAATCCCGGAGGGATTGGTGCTCATCGGCGTCAATCTGATGGCAAGAGTCGTCAGAGGAATCGAAGACATCATCCGCAGCAATCGGCAATCTAGAAAGCGCGTCAGCGTTTGCATGCTGAGCTGTAGGGCGATACAGTATCTCATACTGGTATTGTGATAACAAAAGAGCCCAACGTTGTAGTCTCTGAGCTGTCCGCTGAGGAACTGGTTTAGACGGATGAAACAGTGACGTCAGGGGCCTGTGATCTGTTACTAAATAGAATGGTCTACCATAGAGGTAGTGATGGAATTTTGTGACACCGAACACAATAGCCAACGCTTCCTTGTCCAATTGACTATAATTACACTGAGCTTTGTTTAGCAATTTAGATGCGAACGCAATAGGACGTTCAGTGTTACCGACTCGGTGAGACAACACAGCACCGAGGCCGAAAGAAGAAGCATCACAAGCTAACACCAGAGGCTTGGTAGGGTCGTAATGGACCAGACAACGATCATTCAATAAAGCCTCTTTTAGCTGCTGAAAGGCTGATTGGCAATCAGCTGACCACACAAACGGAACATTCTTACGGCGGAGACGATGCAACGGTGCAGCAATCTGTGATGCATTAGGTATAAACCTAATATAATATGTCAATTTGCCAAGAACTGCTTGCAATTCATGCAGATTGCGAGGGGCGGGCAAATCACGGATAGCTGCTAAATGTGACTGGGAGGGATGAATGCCTTGAGCATTAATAACATGTCCCAGATACTCCAACTCCGTAAGGAAAAATGAACATTTATCGATGTTGCAACGTAGGCCTGCCTGAGACAACACTGTAAACAAACACTCCAAATTACGGAAATGTTCAGCAGGCGTCCGACCGGACACAACAATATCGTCTAAATAGTTGCAACACGATGGCACATTAGCCAGAAGTTATGACAAAAAACGCTGAAAAACAGCTGGAGCTGACGCACAACCAAAAGGCAAACGCAGAAAACGGAACAACCACAACGACGTGTTTATGACAAAATACTGTTGTGATTGCTCGTCAAGGGGCAATTGCAAATATGCTTCACGGAGGTCAATTTTGGAAAAGAAACGAGCTTCCCCTAACTTATTCATCAGCTCGTCCGGTCTAGGCAAAGGAAAAGAATCAATGACAGTCTGAGGATTAACTGTCGACTTAAAATCAGCACACAAACGTAACTTGCCAGACGGTTTCTTTATAATAACTAAGGGAGAAGCCCACTGGCTCGCTGAAACGGGTTGAATAACACCGTCGTTTTGCCAACGACGAAGTTCATCTTCTACAGGTGCCCTGAGGGCGTGAGGCACTGGACGAGCACGAAAAAATCGAGGCTGAGCATTATCTTTTAACGTAATATGAGCGGCAAAGTTCGCAGCACAACCTAGTTCGTCTTTAAATATGTCACTGTAACGTTTACACAAATCGGTTATGCTGTCTTGAGGAACAACAACAGAATTAAGTTGCAACACATTGTCTTGGATAGACAGGCCAAACAAGTCAAAACAGTCTAATCCGAAAATGTTTACACTGTCTGTAGCGCGGAGCACTGTGAATGAAACTGTTTTTGTATTGCCACGGAATGTGGCTGGCACGCTACATACACCTAACACAGGAATGTGTTCTCCACTATACGTGGCCAAAGAATGTTTTGCCGCTGAAAGTTTAGGGCGGCCGATAGCCGCATACGTAGCACTATTTATGAGAGTCACAGACGCACCAGTGTCTAATTGAAAATTGAAGGTCTTATCCTGGATGCGTAGCTTCACAAATAGTTTATTACACTGTCTCTGGATCGGTGCAGTGGAGGCGGAAGACACAAAATCAGCACGTTTAGCGCATGTTCGCTGCTTACGACAACTCGTGGGTTGGGCGGGTGGAACAACAACTCCCGCTTCACTTGCAGTCTGTACATAACTTTTTACAGCGTTTGAATTACGCTTGGGTCGCATAGCAGAGGGCTGGGTGGGCGGCTTATTGCGAACAAGTTTATTACCCACACGAACCGTGGAAGAGTCTTTAAACGCGACCTTCTGGGCGGGCTGGCTTTGAAGAACATGAATATCCATGGGCTGGGCAGCACTAGAATTGTTCTTGCGTTTACGCAAACAAACAGTCTGGATGTGTCCTTTCTTTTGACAAAAGTGACAAACCGCGTTTCTTAACGGGCAACGTTCACGAGGATGAGCAAGAACACACTTAGGGCAAGACTTAACTCTATCATTTTGCACACGCGGCTGACGAATGTGTTTAACATGACGCGGCCGGCTAGTGTTTACAGTCTGACTCTGCCGGTGGGGCCGCGGGCGTGACATAACTTGCTTAGCACAGGCAATTTGAGAAATACATGGCTGATCTAACTCACACTCAGCATAGTCAAAAGTATCTTGGGCTTCAATAATGTTCATCACAGTCTCTAATGACGGGTCAGGCAACTTTAAGATAGCAGCACGAATACGAGAATCTGCAATGTTTTGAGTAATAGCGTCTCGTAACATGACATCACTGTAGGAAGCTCCACACACACAATTAAATCGGCACTGACGGGTGAGGCCCCGTAAATCTGTTAACCACTGTTTATTAGATTGATGTGGCAGTTTCTTTAATCTGAAGAACTTGAATCTGGCTGCTGCCACATGAACTCGCGACTCGAAATACTCAGCAAGCTTGGTTACCACAACGTCATAGTCTAAAGCTTCTGGCTTGGATTCCGGTCACAACTTACAAAGTAGTCTATAGACTTCCACGCCTGCAGTGGAAATTAAATAAAGCTGCCGCTCTTTACCTGTGATTTTGTAGACTGTCATGTGCGCCTGCAACTGCGCGAAATATTCTCGCCATTCTTCCCATGAGGCATCAAAAGCACGGAAGGGTGGTGCTGCCTGTGCTTGTTCCTTTTGTGTTGGTGGATTAGCCGCTTGTTTGGCGATCGCTTCCACCAGACTTTGTATTTGCTGACTCTGTAACAAGATCAACTGTTGTAATTCGGCAGACATAGTGAACACAAATTAAACCAGCCCCCAAAATTCTATCTCAAGAAACAAGTTAAACCAGCCCTGCACACGAGTTCGGAAGTCCTCGTCGCCAGTTTTGTGACGGCGTTCGTAGCTACAAACACCGCCACACTTTTAGTAGCGGGCCGACCGGTCCGCTGGAACAGTGAACAGAAAGAATGAAACCCGAACATTCGGATTGAATGAAAGTCGGTACTTATCTTTATTACGAAGATACAGAAACACAGTGGTGAACATTGTCTCTACAGAAATCTGTCTAGTTCGAGTCGGGGCAGCTAGGTCAGCGTCGGCTGACGACAAACAACAACTCTGCTGCGATGAACACACAACTGACTAGCAGGTACACAATTCGGTGGCGAGTCTACAACTGAGCGGCGAATCCAGAACTGAACTGTCCTAGCGCTCGCGACTCCAGCACTTAAGAAGCCGGAAGCCAGCGGTGGCGCGCGCAGACTTGCGGCGATTTCCTGTATCGCTGGCGCTGCTTATGCGGACGGCGTCCGTACTTTGATGCTGCCAACCTTTTGGCAGCGGGCTCGGTTGGCATGACTGGCTAGGATATAACAAATAGCTATGTGGCATTTCATAAGTCAGTAGCTCTCAACTCTCGTAGAAAGACGCTTGTCATAATCAGGTGTGCAGATGTAAGTATCTTTCCAAGTAATGAGCGTGTAGTATTTGCGATGCTTTCTCTAAAGGAATGTCAATAGCGAGGATAATGGCCTCTTGTTTTTTCACCTAATGGCTTTCTTTTGTCCGACGACTACCTCTCAGCTGGCCGCCAAAAACGCATTACGTCAAGGTCACTTACCTTTCTTACTGAAATATTTACGACAGCAGTTTCTGCTACAGTGGCAGTCTCATATAAAAAATTTCACAGGTCAAGAGTTTGCGTTACAAATCTGTAGAAACAAAATGCTATTGATATAACAGTGTCCAAAAAATTTTCATCGGCATTGTAATACATTCACGCATTTACATGCATTTCATAATTCTTAAAGTACGATTCTTGGTTTCCAACAACCTTTTTCACAAACCAGAGTCCCTAACCACTACTCATTATTCATATATGTATTTGTCGACACTTCTTCAATATTTCATCATAATAAATACGTAGCATAATCAAATTCCTCATATATGGTAGCATCATCTTATTGATCATAAACATACTTCAACAGCATAATACACATCGTCGTCATAAAAATAACATCATAACACCTCAGTCAAATCTCAAAAACGTCATAGCTTTCTGCAATAATGTCAAAACCTTAAAAAAAATTCTCTGCTCATATCAATAGTTTCATCTACCTCAAACGTACTTTAATGATCATGCTCCCTTACCAAATACATCATTCAAAGCTCTCAGAGTATCACAGTGGTTCCGAAAAATATATGAACAGTTCACAAAGGACAGACAAAATACAATTTCATAATTGTGAAGTTATCCATCTGTGTAATTACGTAAACATCTGTCACTGATGTAGTAAAAAAAAAATGTTTATCTCTCAGTTACATGATCAGATAGCTGTGTAATTTGTGTGTAAGAGAAATATGGTACCGATGTGTAAAATTGTATAACCAAATACCATATTAGCTAGGGCTCCTTGTGCTTGCCACACACATGGTACACAAAGTAAGCGTGTACCCCCCTGAGGATTAATGTAATTATACCCTCAGGTGTTACAGATTACAGCAATGGAATGAAATCTGTCACGGAAAACTTTCTTTGTAATTCAAAAATTTTTAAAAATAAATGTTTTAAGTACAAAATTAATCACTGAAATGCGTGTCCTGTAGCGCTAAACTGTGCGGCTTGTTGTAAGATAATCTCTGTGGAAGTGTCGTAGTTATCGTCCTCCGAAAGCTAAATTCCGCAAAAGTCAATGTACTTACCTCATGATAAACAAAAGTGAAATGCTTTGCGTATAGATATCTTAGTTATTACGCTTATTGCCGTGATGAAGAAAGTACTGTGCTGTAACGTATTGTTGTGCTACAGAAAAGGCTGTCTCATTGTAGCTATACCACAAAAGTTACTACTAAAACATGTTTTACTTTCCAGAATAATACAGAAAAACTGTGCAGAAATAAAACAGAAACACTGCAAAAGCAACATTGTATATTGTCACTCATTAGTAGCGTCGTGATAAAATCGTGTAGCTGTCACATAAACTAACCACTGTGTCATCTGGTATCTCACAGAAAGTACTTTAAATCCAGAATGTATTTTTAAGTAAACCAAAATGTTGCATTAAAATCTCATTAGCAGTACTGGTAAATGTTCTAAGTATGTAAGCCTTATAGTCGTTACGTAATCGTGCAACTAATACGCAAGAATGTACACACACAATGACACTGTGACGTCTGTTCACTATAACAATCCATTGGTAATTTCTGTTTAAATAAGTTCTCTTGGTTCTTGATTGGATATTTAACTTCAAACATTGTTGCATATTAACAGATTCTAAGTCTGACAAAGCATACTAGTAATGTGAAGTGAAAAATTTTATAGCAAAGACTAAGTTAAAAAGCAGATAATCTCTCAATAAGCGGTTTTACATGTGTAGTGTGGTGAAATCCTTTACTCTTCATAGTACTCAGAGTTTCTACTTGAACGCAATTATCATGTGGTATACGTCGGTAAGGAATACTGGAATTTTTCTCAAGGTTAGCGTCTATGTTATTTTTCGCTGAGCCAGCCGGCGCATGCGGCTGCCTGCGGTGCGAGTCATTGTCTGTCTCTTTGTTGGCGCGCGTCGTTATTGGGATTAGGAGAAGGCCCTGCCCTGTTTGAAGGCCGCCAGTTCTGATAGAATTCAGGTCTGTCGTTTTGTTGGTAGTTTACATAGTTTCTTGTTTGTCGGTCATGTGGTGGAGAATTTCTCCCGGAATCGTAACTGCGCGCTGAACTGTTGCGTCTGAAGTTATTTTGACTCCCTTGATAATAATTGTTTTGGTTTCCATATTGTCTGTTTCTATGGTTATCTCTGTCATACTCATAATTACGGAAGCGCGATCTTTCTCTGTAACTATTACTCTGCCAGTGGTTGTCATATGGGTGGTGTCTGTTTTGGTCTCGATTTGTGTTGTGAGAATAGCCTTGTCGTGTCCAGTTATTATTTCTTTCATCGCGGAATTGCGACGGATGTGACCTGTAGTGATTGTTTTCCTGTTTTCGCATCCCGCGACTGTCTGTGTCGATTTCTAGTTCTTGTAACAGTCCCTGAAAAGCTTCAATGTCGTCTTTGCAACGTCCTGCTAAAATAATATGTCGTAAATGTTCAGGCAATTTGATTAAGCAAATGCGGATGAGTTCTGAGGGGCTGTATGGGTTTGAAAGATACTGATTGTTATGCAACATGTCTTCAAAATATTTGACAAGACTGGAAAATTTAGATTGTTCAAAGTGTTTCATCATCATGATGCTATGTTTTACTCGGTCTTGTGTAGCTTGAGACCAATATGCTGAGAGGCAGGCATGGTAAAATTCTCCTTCACTGTGACAATCGTGAATGACCGATCGCATTCTTACAGCTGGTTCATTCTCTAAATAGCCACACATAAATTCTAATCTGTGTTCTAACGACCAGTTGGGAGGAAAACAATGAGAGAATTGATGGAGCCATGCTTGTGGATGAATGTCGTTGCCAGAATTCTTAAATGTTTTGAATTTACGTATAGTAATGAACAGCTTATAGTCAAAGTCATCATGTCGGCGAGTCGCATACCGGTCATTGTTACGTCGTTTCGGCGGTCCCATTTCAAAATTCGGTGCACCTTGCCAATTTCTTTCATAATTTCCGAAATGCGCTGTGTTATTATTTTGTGGCTGTTCCGTATTTCTAAGTTCCTCTTCCCGTGTTGGGGCGCGAGTGTCCTCTGAAATACGTAATTCTTGTGTTACTTGTGCCAACTGATCTTGTACTTCGCGGATTTCTCTTTGGTGTTGCGTATTAATTTGATTCTGATTTTGTTTGAATTTCCTAATTTGTTCGCACTCTTCTGTGTCATTAAAGACTACCGGTCTTGTGTCATTCAGATCATCATCTACCTTTGTAGATAAGTTAGTGAACTGATCCGAAAGTTCGGCTACTTTCTCCGATAGTGTACTTATTTCCTCAGTGTGTTTTTCTGAACCAAGTTTCAGAGTATTTACTGTGTCCTTTAAATTTTCCTGAGTTTTTGCAAGTTGCGTAACCGAATCGGTAGATGCAACTGAGTCAATTTTAGCTTGCAAGGTGTCGTGATTTTCATGGCTGCTTTGTGATTCCGTAATGCATTTTCATCCCGCGAAAAAATAGGTTGGAAATGATCAGAAATTTGTGTTTTTACGTCATCCGCGGACAGCCTCATAGAACTGTGATGTCAGGGCTGCACAGCAAACGTGCTCCACGAGCAGATGGTGGGCGCAGTACTGCAAAGAGCGAGTACTGTACTTCCTCAATCGTCACAGGCAGTAGGGTAAAATATGTAAACGAGGAACTCGATCCTGCGGAAAATTCTTGTACAAATCTCCAATGCCTTAATCTTTCCTGTCGCACTTCAGATCAATTGCTTCAAGCTGATGATTGTCACGTATTGGATGCTGCAAACTTTTCCATTTTCCCATTCAGTTGCACTATGAATCCTGATTTATTTCCCAACATTCCTTGCGCTCCGTCTGTAGACACGTTACCCAATAAATTCTATGACAAACCTACATTTTCCATTATTTGTTCAACGCTACTAAGAGTCTCACATCCAGTTGTCATCCAGTGATATGTATAAGTTCATAGAGTGCTAAAGGGTATACAACAAACATTTAAAGATTTTGCTAGCTAGATCTGAACGACGTCTTCCACAAACTGAGTGAAATGCACGATTCTCAAGTTCGATAGTAGCACCATGCGAAATTGTTCCAAAATAAGGACGCAAAATGAGGTGACTAAAGTTATGAAAGAGCCGCATGCACATACACACATCAAAGAAAGTTTTGCATCGCCTCGGTTCCGAAAGTTCCGGAACCTGTACAGAAAATTGGAATATAGATCAACATAAACATCATTTCCACCCTTTTTATTGCTCATGGAAACCACACATTGCATGTTGTACCACCATACAGCGACACCTTCAGAGGTGGTGGCCTAGACTGCTGTACACACCGGTACCATTAAAACACAGTAGCACGTCCTCTTGCATTGAGGCAAGATGTATTCGTCGTGGCATACTATCCACATCAAGGCACTGTTGGTTCAGATTGTCCCACAACACAACGGCGATTCGGCGTAGATCCTTCAGAGTGGTTGGTGGCCCTCGTCGTCCATAAACAGCCCTTTTCAATCTATCCCAGCCATGTTCGATAGGGTTCATGTCTAGACAACATGCTGGCCACTATAGTTGGGCAATGTCGTTATCCTGAAGGAAGTCATTAACAAGATGTGCACAATGGGGGCGCGAATTGTCGTCCATGAAGACAAATGCCTCGCCAGTATGCTGTCGATATGGTTGCAGTATCGGTCGGAGGATAGCATTCACGTATCGTAGAGCCATCACAGCGCCTTCCATGACCATCAACGGTGTACGTCGGCCCCACATAATGCCACCCCAAAAGAGCAGGGAACCTCCACCTTGCTGCACTGGCGAGACAGTGTGTCTAAGGCCTTCAGCCTGACCGGGTTGCCTCCAAACACGTCTCCGACGATTGTCTGTTTGAAGGCATATGCGACACTCTTCGGAGAACGTGATGCCAATCCTGAGGGTTCCATTCGCCGTATTGTTGAGCCCATCTGTACCGCACAGCATGGTGTCGTGGTTGCAAAAATGGACCTCGCGATGGACGTCGTGAGTGAAGTTGGGCATCATGCAGTCTATTGCACACAGTTTGATTCGTAACACAACGTCCTGTGGCTGCACCAAAAGCAATATTCAACATGGTGGTGTTGCTGTCAGGGTTCCTCCGAACTATATTCCTTAGGTAACAGTCATCCACTGCAGTAGTAGCCCTTGGGCTGCCTAAGCGAGGCATGTCATAGACTGTTCCTGTCTCTCTGTATCTCCTCCATGTTCGAACAACATCCCAATGGTTCACTCCGATACGCCTAGACACTTCCCCTGTCGAGAGCCCTTCCTGGCACAAAGTAACAATGCGGACGCGATCGATCCGTGGTATTGACTGTCTACGCGTGGTTGAACTACAGACAACACGAGCCGTGTACGTCCTTCCTGGTGGAACTGATTGGCTGTCGGACCCCCTCCGTCTAATAGGCGCTGCTCGTGCGTGGTTGTTAACATCTTTGGGCGGGTTTAGTGATATCTCTGAACAGTCAAAGGGACTATGTCTGTGATACAATATCCACAGTCAACGCCTATCTTCAGGAGTTCTGGGAACCGGGGTGATGCAAAACATTTTTTGATGTGTGTATAAAGATGGCGGTAGTATCGAGTGTACGAGGTATAAAATGACGGGGCACTGGCAAAGCTGTCATTTGTACTCAGGTGATTTATATGAAGAGGTTTTCGACGAGATTATGGTCGCACGACAGAAATTAACAGACTTTGAAGGCGGACACATGGGACGTTCCATTTCGGAAATCGTTAGCGAAATTAATATTCCGAGATCCACAGTGTGCCGAGAATACCAAATTTCAAGCATTGAATCTCACCACGGACAACTCAGTGGCTGACGGCCTTCAGTTAACGACCGAGAGCAGCGGCGTTTGCGTAGCGTTATCATTGTTAATAGACAAACAACACTGCGTCAAATAACTGCAGAAATCAATGTGTGACGTACGACGAACGTATTCGTTAGAACAGTGTGGCGAAATTTGGCGTTAAAAGGCTGTTTAGCAGATGACTGACGCCAGTGCCTTTGCTAACAGCATGATATCCTTCAGCGCTTCTCCTGGGCTCGTCACTGTCTCGGTTGAACGCTAGACGACTGGAAAACCGTGGGCTGCTCAGATGAGTCCCGATATCAGTTGTTAAGAACTGATTGTAAGATTCGAGTGTGGCGCAGACACCAGGAGGCAGTGGACCTAAGTTATCAACAAGGAACTGTACCAGCTGGTGATGGTTCCATAATGGTCTGGGCCCTGTGCACGTGAAAAGTTGACTGGAATTCCTTATTTTTGCCTACTTGCAGACCATTAGTAACCATTTATGGACTTCATGTTCGTAAACAATATTGGAAGTTCTATGGATGATAATGCACCATGTCACTGGGCGACATGTTTGCGATTGGTTTGAAGAACATTCTGGACAATTCTAACGATTTGGCCACCCATATCACCCCACATGAATCCCGTCGAACAACGACGGCACATAATCGTCATTTGGTACACAAAATCCTCCACCGGCAAAACTTTCGCAATTACGGACGGCTATAGAGGCAGCATGGGTCATATTTCTGCAGCGGACTTCCAGCGACTTATAGAGTCCATGCACTACGTCTGGCAAAAGAAGGTAAGACAGGATATTAGGAGGTATCTCGCGATTTTTGTCACATCAGTATGAATCCTCAAGTGATTCTAGAAACAACGCTGTTATTAAACTGCCCCCCCCCCCACCCATGAACCATGGACCTTGCCGTTGGTGGGGAGGCTTGCGTGCCACAGCGATACAGATAGCCATACCGTAGGTGCAACCACAACGGAGGGGTATCTGTTGAGAGGCCAGACAAACGTGTGGTTCCTGAAGAGGGGCAGCAGCCTTTTCAGTAGTTCCAGGGGCAACAGTCTGGATGATTGACTGATCTGGCCTTGTAACACTAACCAAAACGGCCTTGCTGTGCTGGTACTGCGAACGGCTGTAAGCAAGGGGAAACTACAATTGTAATTTTCCCGAGGGCATGCAGTTTTACTGTATGGTTAAATTATGATGGCGTCCTCTTGGGTAAAATATTCCGGAGGTAAGGTAGTTCCCCATTCGGATCTCCGGGCGGGGACTACTCAGGAGGACGTCGTTATCAGGAGAAACAAAACTGGCGTTCTACGGATCGGAGCGTGGAATGTCAGATCCCGTAATCGAGCAGGTAGCTTAGAAAATTTAAAAAGGGAAATGGATAGGTTAAAGTTAGATATAGTGGGAATTAGTGAAGGTCGGTGGCAGGAGGAACAAGACTTTAGTCAGGCGAATACAGGGTTCTAAATACAAATAGGGGTAATGCAGGAGTACCTTTAATAACAAACAAAAAAAAAAAAACAGGAGTGCGGGTAAGCTACTACAAACAGCATAGTGAACGCATTATTGTGGCCAAATTAGACACGATGCCCACGCCTACTAGAGTAGTACAAGTTTATATGCCAACTAGCTCTGCAGATGACGAAGAAATTGAAGAAATGTATAGTGAAATAAAATAAATTATTCAGATAGTGAAGGGAGACGAAAATTTAATAGTCATGGGTGACTGGAATTCGGTAGTTGGAAAAGGGAGAGAAGGAAACGTAGTAGGTGAATATGGATTGGGGCTAAGAAATGAAAGAGGAAACCGCCTGATAGAATTTTGCACAGAGCACAACTTAATCATAGCTAACACTTGGTTCAAGAATCATAAGAGAAGGTTGTATACATGGAAGAAGCCTGGAGATACTGACAGGTTGCAGATAAATTATGTAATGATAAGACAGAGATTTAGGAACCAGGTTTCAAATTGTAAGACATTTCCAGGGGCAGATGTGGACTCTGACCACAATCTGTTGGTTATGAACTGTAGATTAAAACTGAAGAAACTGCAAAAAGGTGGGAATTTAAGGAGATGGGATGTGGATAAACTGACTAAACCAGAAGTTGTTCAGAATTTCAGGGAGAGCATAAGGGAAAAGTTGACACGAATGGGAGAAAGAAATACAGTAGAAGAAGAATGGGTAGCTTTGATGGATGAAGTCGTGAAGGCAGCAGAGGATCTAGTAGGTAAAACGATGAGGGCTAGTAGAAATCCTTGGGTAACAGAAGAAAGATTGAAGTCAATTAATGAAAGGAGAAAATATAAAAATGCAGTAAATAAAGCAGGCAAAAAGGAATACAAACATTTCAAAAATGAGATCGACAAGAAGTGCAAAATGGGTAAACAGGGATGGCTAGAGGACAAATGTAAGGATGTAGAGGCTTATCTCACTAGGGGTAGGATAGATACTGCCTACAGAAAAATGAAAGTGACTTTTCGAGAAAAGAGAACCACTTGTATGAATGTGAAGAGCTCAGATGGAAACCTAGTTCTAAGCAAAGAAGGAAAAGCAGAAAGGTGGAAGTAGTATACAGAGGGTCTATACAAGGGCAATGTACTTGAGGAGAATATTATGGAAATGGAAGAGGATGTAGATGAAGATGAAATGGGAGATACGATACTGTGTAAAGAGCTTGACAGAGCACTGAAAGACCTGAGTCGAAACAAGGCCCCGGGAGTAGACAACATTCCATTAGAACTAGTGACAGCCTTGGGAGAGCCAGTCCTGACAAAACTCTACCATCTGGTGAGCAAGATGTATGAGACAGGCGAAATACCCTCAGACATCAAGAAGAATATAATAATTCTAATCCCAAAGAAAGCAGGTGCTGACAGATGTGAAAATTACCGCACAATAAGTTTAATAAGTCACGGATGCAAAACACTAACGCGAATTCTTTACAGACGAATGGAAAAACAGGTAGAAGCCGACCTCGGGGAAGATCAGTTTGGATTCCGTAGAAATGTTGGAACACGTGAGGCAATACTGACCCTACGACTTATCTTACAAACCAGATTAAGGAAAGCCAAACCTACGTTCCTAGCATTTGTAGACTTAGAGAAAGCTTTTGACTGACTGGAATACTCTCTTTCAAATTCTGAACGTGGCAGGGGTAAAATACAGGGACCGAAAGGCTATTTCCAATTTGTACCGAAACCAGTTGGCAGTTATAAGAGTCGAGGGACATCAAAGGGAAGCAGAGGTTGGGAAGGGAGTGAGTCAGGGTTGTAGCCTCTCCCAGATCTTATTCAATCTCTATATTTAGCAAGCAGTGAAGGAAACAAATGAAAAATTCGGAGTAGGTATTAAAATCCAAGCAGATGAAATAAAAACTTTGAGGTTCGCCGATGACATTGTAATTCTGTCAGAGTCGGCAAAGGACTTGGAAGAGCAGTTGAACGGAATGGACAGTGTCTTGAAAGGAGGATATAAGATGAACATCAACAAAAGCAAAACGAGGATAATGGAATGTAGTCGAATTAAGTCGGGTGATGCTGAGGAAATTAGATTAGGAAATGAGACACTTAAAGTAGTAAAGTAGTTTTGCTATTTGTGGAGCAAAGTAACTGATGATGGTCGAAGTAGAGAGGATACAAAATGTAAACTGGCAATGGCAAGGAAGGCGTTTCTGAAGAAGAGAAGTTTGTTACCATCGAGTATAGATTTAAGTGTCAGGAAGTCGTTTCTGAAAGTATTTGTATGGAGTGTATGGAAGTGAAACATGGACGATAAATAGTTTAGACAAGAAGAAATGTGGTGCTACAGAAGAATTCTGAAGATTAAACGGGTAGATCACGTAACTAATGAGGAGGTATTGAATAGAACTGGGGAGGAGTTTGTGGCACAACTTGACAAGAAGAAGGGACCGGTTGGTAGAACATGTTCTGAGGCATCAAGGGATCACAAATTTAGCATTGGAGGGCAGTGTGGAGGGTAAACATCGTAGAGGGAGACCAAGAGATGAATACACTAAGCAGATTCAGAAGGATGTAGGTTGCAGTAAGTACTGGTAGATGAAGGAGCTTGCACAGGATAGAGTAGCATGGAGAGCTGCATCAAACCAGTCTCAGGACTGAAGACAACAACAACATTTAAAAACTCAGGAGAAAACTTTCTTTAGAACAGACGTTAAATTGCGAAGATCGAACTGAATCTAAAACCTGTTACCTCTTACTCTCAGCTCACGATAATCAGCTCTTTCAAACCAATCACAATTTACAGCTGAGCAACAATCTTTCGGTGAGACTCTTCAAAACACAGTTACGACGAAATAATTCAATTCCCATCGCCCCTAAGTGGTGGTTACAGAAAAAGAAACGCTACTGGAATAAGTGAGACAGCAAGTAAACAATTAAAAATTACACTAGACAAATCACGTAATGAACCACGAAGTGTTTCTTTGCCATTCATAAAACCTAGATGAAATTCCTAAACATGTGGGCCCCTTGTGCCCACTGAATATATAAAACTTGTAGGCAAAATAACGCATCTCAACATCAGGCAAACAGGTGAACCACTTGTCCCAACTCAAGCCAAAACTGTTTCCATGCGGACATAATGCTCTCCATTTCCTGTACTGAAGTACTGCTTGTTCTTGGCTGTAAAAATCCAACTGTCGTTTATCAGGAAGTATCCACAGTTCAAATGATTCAGATGGCTCTGAGCACTATGGGACGAAACATCTGAGGTCATCAGTCCCCTAGAACTTAGAACTACTTAAACGTGACTAACCTAAGGACATCACACATATCCATACCCGAGGCAGGATTCGAACATGCGACCGTAGCGGTCGCGCGGTTCCAGACTGAATTGCCTAGAACCGCTCGGCCACACCGCCCGGCTTATCCACAGTTCTCAGCCAGCTGAGGCAGTGCTTTGCAGCTCCGTCTGATCTGCCCGGTCGCACACAAATAACGCCTCTATTAACGTCTTGTAATCCCCAACCGTACACGAGGTATAACACGGCCCAAGGCTTGTGATCCTTCCTTCCGAGTCACGCGTCTCGGCCTCCACTTAGCGAAGCACCGAGGTACCAAAGTCTCGAGTACAGCCGCAGATCTTTGCCTATCGATAGCGGACCGCCTCACTATTCAATATCTCATTAATAAGCTTTCTACGAACCCATTTTTGTGTAAAAAGGTAAGATACTTCCCTCTGTGTATTGGAAGACACTGTAAATTCGCTATTGCCGCTATCAGACGCCGCCGCAGTCAAAACTGACCCATGTTTCATAGTTGGCGCAACTCACGTGTTGTCGCAACCACACGGTGCGTGCAAATTTCCCAAATTAGCCAACAACCCCACGTGCTCTGCTACCGAACAAGAATCTGTGCAGGCAAAAGTGCTCATTCCCAAAATCAGCGAGATGTTAAGCCCTGCACTAGGTCATTTACATATATTATGAAAAGATGTACTAGTATAACTGTCCCATGGGGTATATCCGAACTTACATTACGTCTGAAGATTTCTCTCCGCTTAAACTCTTTAATCCAGTGGTTTTCACACGACCATTATAAGTTTTACCTTTCTTGATTCCTATGCAGGAAATTTTCAGCTACCAAAAACGTCATAATACGCGAGCATAAATCATGCTCCAAACTTCTGTAAGATACCAATGTCAGAAAGCTCACCCATCTTTGTGCAGACGGGTCAATCAGGATGGATGGACGTGGGACCAGCACACTTGTGCGTTGTCGGCTTCACAGACATTGGAGCCGCTACATCTCATCCAAGTAGCTCCTGAATTGGCGTCACGAGGCTGAGTGTATTCAGGTCCAGTCATCCCACCAAAGAATGCTAATCTGCCATGCTGACCACCCAAGTATGGAGCCGGACCAGCCGACGTCAGAGACATGGGATTATTGGCTGGTGTGGATGTTTGACGACTCTTTCAGAATACGGACATGACCTGCGTTTTTCTCCAATCAGCAGGAATGCGTCTCTCTTCGAGCGACACACGATAAATTGCTGCTAGAAATGGACCAAGTTCATTCGCATACTCTAGTCAGAACTGTAACCTGCCAGGTTAGCTGCTTCCTGGACTCGGCGCCAGATCGAATCTGCCCAATAAATAGTTCCATCCTGCGGGATACGGGGTGGCGGCAGAAAGGGCACCCATGCACCCCTTAACCATTAACCTTGCCAAATCCGTCCCTAACAATGCTGACCCTGCGCAACGCGGGATGAGGCACCAGTGAAAGAAAGAATGACTCGCATAGAACTGCATTGGCATCCTGTCAGATCCAGTGGCCATTCTTTTGTTAAGCAGTTTCTGATGTTTTCTATCCCATGGACAGTTCCTTCAATATCTGCCATTCTAACGATCATGCAACGGTTTAGTGGAACAACTGGACTAAGATCCTATTCAGTGATCAGTTCTGGAAAAAGATGTTTCGTATTTCGGCCTTCCCTGTGCCATACTGCGTTTCTACTCATTATGGTCACTGAGTATCCGGACACAATTCCTCGATCCGTTTACTGATTTAAATTAAGACCACAACTTCTTAAGATTCTCTGTCAAGACAGTCGATAAAATTTTATTTCGATTTCATTCAACGCTTCACGCATGGCACTCCTTATGCTAATTTTGGCTTGATTCAATTTTGGTTTGCCTTTGTGGCTTCAGTTACATTTCCATTTGCAGTGAAGTTCTCTTTGCTTTCGTATCAGCTTTCTAAGAGCCTATCAAGCTGTTGCGGTTATTTTCCATCCCTCACAACTTTGTTCGGCACATATGTGTGTAAGATGTACTGTACAATACTCTTGAATTTTGTCCATTGATGCTCAACGTTGTCAGTGCTGGAAATGAAATTTTCATGTTGACCGCTCAGACAACCTTAAATGTGTTTCCTGTCGCCGTTACTACGCAGAAATATCTTCCCACCTTTCTTTATATTCTTACTTACCGTCATATTAAGTGACGCTGTAACGGCCTTAAGATCATTAATTTCCTGTACTACGCTGACTGGATGGAATAGGTGATTAGGAGATTTAATTGTTCCGTTTGCGAATAGGTTCCCCTGTTTTCTTCTCAAGGATAACACATTTGGAAGAACTTTACATGATTTCCCGTCCGTATTACCCGCCTTTATTGCTTGAATCTCCCCTCTTTTAACCTCGGCGTTGAACGCTCGTAAGCTCCTCCTTCCTCATTTCAGTCTCCCAGTCTACTGCTGGTAAGTTGAAATCACTACCAAATTGTATAACATGATTAGAAAATTTTCGCGAATTCATAAGTTTTCCCTGAATGTTACACCGCTACTGCTCCTCAGGCAGGGGATTTATAAAAACATTTGATGACCATGTTTCCTCCGCCTCTAACATTTATCTTCAGTCAAATTATTTCTCGTTCGAAATCTGTGTTAACCTCACTATATATTATCGAACTTTTTTATGGCTATAAATGCGCCTCCCCTTTGCAGTATACGTTTAGAATTTCGTTGCTATTAACATCTGGTTCCAACGCACTTTCAGTCCTATGTACTACGTGAACATTGATACCATTTATAAGCGAGACAAGTTTTAGGAGGTTTCCAAAGGTGTTCTTGCATTTAACTACTGCGACATTAAAATTTTCTTATCTTGACTTCCCATGAGTAGCCAACTCCCTTTATTTATTGGGGATAATGTTCTTCTTTGTCTGAAATCACAACGCACCTTATCGGGCATGTGGGGAAATATCTCTATCCTAAAAAACCGACATGTGCGCGCCACACATGCCCCGTCACCCGAGCTACCGCTTCGTGCACATACTGCACGCTTAATCTGTTAAGACGTCCGCCGGCCGATGTGGCCGATCGGTTCTAGGTTCTTCAATCTGGAACCGCGAGACCGCTACTGTCGCAGGTTCGATTCCTGTCTCGGGCATGGTTGTGTGCGATGTCTTTAGGTTGGTTAGGTTTAAGTAGTTCTAAGTTCTAGGGGACTGATGACCTCAGCTGTTAAGTCCCATAGTGCTCAGAGCCATTTTTTATTTATTTTTTATTTTGTTAAGACGTGCTGTACTTTCCTGGCAGCGGAGGTCGACAAATCCGCATGCGACATCGTCTAAGCCTCTGGTTTAAGCCTTTCATTGGGCTTCAGTCCAGAAGACCGCGATCGCTACTGGAAACGATGCTTCTAACAAGGGAACCTCCCCATCGCACCCCCCTCAGATTTAGTTATAAGTTGGCACAGGGATGGGCCATGAAAAACTAAACACAGATCAATTGAGAAAACAGGAAGAAGTTGTATGGAACTATGAAAAAAATAAGCAAAATATACAAACTGAGTAGTCCGTGTCCAAGATAAGCCACATCAAGGTACATATACACTGATGAGCACTGTGGTCCCGTGGTTACCGCGAGCAGCTACGGAACGGAAAGTCCCTGGTTCAATCCTCCCTCGAGTGAAAAGTTTTAATTTTTTATTTTCAGACAATTATCAAAGTTCATGCACTCAGACATGATCAACTTCGCTCTTCAAAATTCCAGGACATGTTCAGATTTGCTTGGACACATGCAGGATTTGACGGTCTACACACGGAAAAACTTGAAAACGTTAAAAACGTATGTTTTGACAGAGCACAGGGAAAACTGTGCGACTGTGAAACTTGCATTCATTTGTTGCAGTTTATGTGACAAACTCTTATGTCTTCGCCACTTTTTGGGAGTGATTATCACATCCACAAGAAAACCTAAATCGGGCAAGGTAGAAGAAACTTTTTACCCATTCGCCAAGTGTGCAAGTTAGGTGGGTCGACAACACATTCCTGTAATGTGAAGCACATGCCGTCACCAGTGTCGTATAGAATATTTCAGACGTGATTTCCTGTGGAGGAATCGGTTGACCTATGAATTTGCGATCAAATGTTTTCGGTTCCTATTGGAGAGGCACGTCCTTTCGTCTACTAATCGCACGGTTTTGCGGTGCGGTCGCAAAACACAGACACTAAACTTATTACAGTGAACAGAGACGTCAGTGAATGAACGGTCAGATCGTAACTTTGCGAAAATAAAGTAAGTAAAATTTTTACTCGAGGGAGGACTCGAACCAAGGACCTCTCGTTCCGCAGTTACTCACTCTAACCACGGGACCACGGCGCTCCTCGGCTTGTACAGTCCTTGATGTTGCATATGTTACACTTGGACTACTCAGTTTGTATAATTTGCTTATTTTTTCATAGTTACACACAATTTCTTCCTGTTTTCTCGATTGATCTGTGTTCAGTTTTTCAAGGCCTATCCACTGTGTCAATTTATAACTAAACTGAGGGGGGTGCGATGGGGAGGTTCCCTTGTAAGCGCTAGTTCTGCCTCCATCCCACGAGCGAGGCTAACTGCGGAAAGCCGCTTGTAGGAGCCGACGTCGGCCCCTGGACCCAGGCGGCAGCAGTGCTGATATGAGCCACTGGTTGCAGCCGAGTGCACACAGTGCGCTCAGTTGCTTCCCATAGAGCCTCCACAACGTCTCGTCCCCCAATCAAGCAAAAAGAGTGGACAGTGGCGTTCTTTCTTGGCCTGCCCACTATTTCCTTCAGGATCTCCCAGTGACAAGCAATCCTACCCTCTGCGCTTTTTTGGACCTTTCAGGAGGTTTGGCCCCAGTTGCAACAAGTGAAGCGCCCCATTCTGGCCTCTATTCGAGACCTAAAGGTACAGTCGTGCTGCCAGAACCCACATTTGCCAACCGCACAGAGATTCACGATCCCGACACTGTTCGCCATTCACCGGCAGGTAGGTGTCGACCAAGAAGGAAGCGAAAAACTAGAAACGCTGCGACATCATGGATCCCAGGCGACATTGAGCTAAGTCATTCGTTTCAGGGGTGCCAGCGACACTTCTGCCCAGAGCAGCAGCAGCCTGTAGCAAGTCGACCGTGGCCAAGACAGCTGACACCTGTTGAGGGACAGGGGCCAATTCCTCCTGCATCCGTACACATCAGGCGCAATCCCTATCCATCTGTAAGTAATTTTTGAAGGAAATAGATACCAATAGCCGCAAGCGAAGGGTACACATCTACAGAGAAGAAGTCTGCGGAAACTAGTTCGATATAATGGTCCCTATAATAGCATAAGCGATTAGATACTTTATCTATCTACTTATGGATAACTTATGTACCTACATATATATAGAGGACTGAATACGGTGCCAACGAGGCACCGTAACTGGTAGATAAACAAAATTATTAAATAAAATTACTGCTGTTGGTGTCTATTTTCTTCAAATCTTCGACCAGCGGCAGTCCCATTCCATTTGCTCAAGATGGATTTACACAAACTTAATTAATTTTCGTCCATACAACGATTAACATAACAGTAACTCAAGGAGTCGCTGGGTACAGTCAATGTTGTGCCGTTATCCTGCTTCTGACAGCTACTACACTACAAAATGAGCTCACGCAATGCAGCCACACTCAGATTTACGGAAGAACGTAGGATAAGTTAGCATAAACAGTAAAATACACATAAACATTTCATACCTTCACAGAGAGACAAAAATTAAACTAAACCAAGTATGTAAGAGTAGGTTTCCGCGACCGTTGTCACTGTAAACAAAATTCTTCTGGGCTGTTGACCACATTGTCAGTACATATAAAACTGTCCGACGTTTCGGCCTCTGTTGTAAGTGTCCTTCCTCAGGGCTGAGCTGACTGATGAAAGAGCGAGACTTGAAATCTTACCTAGTAGCGGAGGAAGCTGTTTACGTAATTTGATAGGGTACTTTGTTGGTCTTTATATTGTTCCCGTATGCTAATAGAAACTGGTGTTGCTGCCACGTCCAATGGGTTCCGTAGCTCTTGCCCTAACTCAGGTATTTGGGACTTGCCTGGAAAGGACGAAGCCTGCTCTGCTTTCGTCAGCATGATCTGGAAGTCGACAAAAAACTTCTTGGTGAGACACAATAGCGCTGTGAAGATGTTTCGAATCAGCAGGAGCCTGTTTCTGAGGATAAAAAGTTCGGAAACTCATCCTTACGAGTCCGTAAGTATTCATAACGACCTGTCCTACAGGACCATCATAAACTATAACGTGGGCTTTGGAACGCGTCGCGTCGATGTTGCTGCATGCTTGCAAAGTCAGCCGATCCCTGTCTACAAAAATCCTTAAAAGCCGAAGTTCAGGATCAAAAATTAGGGTACAGAGGAAACCACTTCATGGTGTTTTAAATGCTCCTCTCTACGTTACCGGAAACGGTACACGTCCGTTCCTATTAGAAACACAGAATTTGAGTACAAGAACTGCAAAATGCACTGAAGCTGACAGCGGAAATTTTAGAATGAGGTGAAAGAGTAATCGATGCTTAAGTTCCAGCAGTAACGTGCTGTTAATGCATTTGAAAGTGAACTAAATCACGGAATAATGTAGATAGAGAAGTAAAACTTGAAACACAATGCAGAAAGCCGGCCAGGGTGGACGAGCGGTTCTAGGCGCTACAGTCTGGAACCGCGCGACCGCTACGCTCGCAGGTTCGAATCCTGCCTCGGGCATGGATGTGTGTGATGTCCTTAGGTTAGTTAGGTTAAGTAGTTCTAGGTTCTAGGGGTCTGATGACCTCAGAAGTTAAGTCCCATAGTGCTCAGAGCCAGCCAAAATGCAGAAAGGACATGGAGTTTATTGAAATCAAAAACAATTGCAGAATTTAGGCCACCGAAAACCCTACAACTGTCGTTGAAACCCCACTGCTTGGCAACAAAGTCACGGTGTGGTGTGGATTTACCACATCAATCGTGATCGTATCCTGTTCCTCCGAGGAAGCGCAGGATGCTGCATTTCAAACCGTCAGCGTGTCGGGATGTGAGGTATGCCGATATGTTGGCATCATCCCTAGGACGGCTAATAAACACCTGCCGGAAGGTACAACTTTTATGCAGGATGGTGCTCCACCTTTTAATGTTACACGTGTGAAAGGTCTGTTGAGCACATCGTTTGGTGCGGATCGCGTGGTGAGGGGCCACTTCCATCATGCTCGGCCGCCAAGGTCCGCAGAACTCAATCCGTGTTGTGGGGTTACCTGAAGTCGCAAATCTACCGCGATCGCCCGACCTCTTTAGGTATGCTAAAAGGCAACATCCGACGGAAATTTCTCATCACACCTACTGATATACTGCATAGTGTTGTCCACAACATTGCCCCTCGACTACAGGTACTGTTGGATGACGGCTGACATGTTGAGCATTCCCTGTAAAGAACAAATTATTTGCTAAAAATCAATTGTTATAATAATAATTGCTTTTTTAGCATGTGAAGCGCCAGCTGTTTGTCATTTTGTGCACCCCATGTCATTCGAACATGCGTCTCAATTTTTACCTCTTTACCTCCATTATTCCGTGAATAAATTAATTTTCAAATGTTGATGGACTTTAAGGTCACGCTATGCTTCTAATGGACTTGCTGTCTTTTCCGATATTTTTTAACCGCTGTACCTCAGGAATCGTTTTGTGAAGTTATAATCTATTCTCTATACCGTCAGTGCTTAACGTATTTGCATCTCCAGAGCCCCAATTTGTTGGTGAACAACAATAAGTCTCAAATGAGAACAGCGTGATGTATTCATCATCTTCTTCTCTGCAAAGTTATAAAAAAGAATACTTATCGATAAAACGAAATGAAAAAGTTTAAGATACGAAGCGCGAGAAGGAAGTTTCTTCTTAAAATCTTGCCAGAGGGACAGGAAGGGCGGTAACAGACTTTCCAAAGCCAGCCGGAACTAATTGATTCGATAATGGAAGGAACGGAGGAGGGTGAAACTTGCAGAACCAAAACTTCCGAAGGATGGAGCACATCTATAGGTCATCGTTTAGCTGTAACAGCTTCTGGGAAGTTTGACTTTTACGAGTTCATTTTGATACCAAATTACGCTATTTTCAGAATATTGCGAGGCCCCTTATTTCCAGTTTAATTAGGAATGTAACTTAATTTGTTACGCCGGCACTATATGCAAAATATCTTGCCGTGAAAACCGTCAAGTGAACAGTTTCTCGCAAGACTATTAAAACTGGCGGAGAAAGTAAACTCCGAGCGCGTGTGTGTACCAGTGATTTTCTAACAATAATTTTTGTAATAAACTGTCTCTTCCCATCATACGAACTTTTGAGCTTTAAGAATTGACAAGCTATGATACCATCCTGTAAATTGTCGGTATAACCACCCACTTACAGTGGCAGGTGCCGAGGAAGAAACCGCGGTCAGAGAAGCAAAGAGATTGTAATACGGTGGGTTCATAGGACGTTGTGATGTCACAAGAGAAAATAACGCGACAGCTATGTCCTAATCCTTGCACGCTGAAGCAGTGATTATGAAATTCAAACTTGTGCGACAGATATAAATGAATTCTGTCGTTTAGGTATGTTGTGACCTACTGTGAAAGTGCAATACCATAGCTACGGACGAGAAATATTTTGTGACTCTCTGTGTGATGATTGTGGATATTAAAATCAATAGTAACGACATATTCAGGGTAATATGACAACATGTACCTCAAGCGACACATATACGAATATAACTCTAACGACGATTCTCACATTTGTGCACTAATATTTTCTTCAGATATACGATGATAATGCTTGTTTTGTTTACGCGATGGTAAGCCTCCTGCTTCATAGACAATGGCGTGGTATCAGACTGCTTTGCAATACTTCATGATTTGTTGAAGTACAAGTTACTCAGGAGCGTCGAAATCTGAACAAATTGATCCATCATTTATTTCTTCCCACCAAACAGCGCGATGTGGAGCAGTAGTAAGACACTAGATTCGTGTTCGGGTGGAAGGTGGCTTAAACCCCCGTCCTGCCTTACAGATGTAGACTCTCCGCGATTTCCCTAAATCGTTTAAGATGAGTGGCGTATGGGTTCCTTTGAAAAGGGCCTGCCGATTTTGTTCCTCATTTTTCTCCAATCCGAGTCTTGGCTGTGTCTTTAATGATCGCCTTGTCGACGTGACGTTCATCTTCAATCTTTCCTCTTCTGCATTTCTTCATCTTCTTGTATCTCGCTGTGTGACTATTCTCGACAGTTCATGCTTACGGAGCATTCCGGACATTTATTAGCAGTCTTCTACACTCCTTACGTTATCAAACTAATATTTTTGTTTTCATTCTAAAGATGAATTCACAAGTGAATAATTACGAATGTGATGAATGTTTTATGTATCACTTTTCTTATTTGTTATGATCTCACCATGGAAACTGAAATGAAAGAAATTCTGACATCGGCTGCACTTGGTACTGAAATGAATCAACGGCGACTAGTAAACATTTGCGTCGGACCGTCAAGCCGTAAATACACTCTAACAATGAGACAAAGGACATGACGCACCACGAAGGAATCATCTGAATGGGCCGGAAATTGGTAGAAGTGGTGTACATGTACAGACAAGAAAATGATTGTAGTTTCACAAAAATTGGATGATTTATTCAAGAGAAAGAGCTCTGCAAATTGATCAAGTCAGCAACACATGGTCCATATCTGTCTCTTAAACAAGTAGTTATTTAGCTTAGTATTGACTGATAGAGTTGTTGGGTGACGTCCTAAGGGATGTTGTTGTTGTTGTCTTCAGTTCTGAGACTGGTTTGATGCAGCTCTCCATGCTGCTCTATCCTGCGCAAGCATCTTCATCTCCCATTACCTACTGCAGCTTACATCCTTCTGAATCTGCTTAGTGTATTCATCTCTTGGTCGCCCTCCACGATTTTTACCCTCCACGCTGCCCTCCAATGCTAAATTTGTGATCCCTTGATGCCACAGAACATGTCCTACCAACCGGTCCCTTCTCCTTGTCAAGTTTTGCCACAAACTCCTCTTCTCCCCAATTCTATTCAATACCTCCTCATTACTTATGAATCTTCAGCATTCTTCTGTAGCACCACATTTCGAAAGCTTCTATTCTCTTCTTGTCCAAACTATGTATCGTCCATGTTTCACTTCCATACATGGCTACACTCCATAGAAATACTTTCAGAAACGACTTCTTGACGCTTAAATCTATACTCGATGTTAACAAATTTCTCTTCTTCAGAAATGCTTTCCTTGCCATTGCCAGTCTACATTTTATATCCTTTCTACTTCGACCATCATCAATTATTTTGCTCCCCAAATAGCAATACTCCTTTACTACTTTAAGTGTCTCATTTCCTAATCTAATTCCTTCAGCATCACCCGACTTAATTCGACTACATTCCATTATCCTCGTTTTGCTTTTGTTGATGTTCATCTCATATTCTCCTTTCAAGACACTGTACATTCCGTTCAACTGCTCTTCCAGGTTATTTGCTGTCTCTGACAGAATTACAGTGTCATGGCGAACCTCAAAGATTTCATTTCTTCTTCATGGATTTTAATTCCTATCCCAAATTTTCTTTTGTTTCCTTTACTGCTTGCTCAGTATACATATTGAATAACATCGAGGATAGGCTACAACCCTGTCTCACTCCCTTCCCAACCACTGCTTCCCTTTCATGCCCCTCGACTCCTATAACTGCCATCTGGTTTCTGTACATATTGTAAATAGCCTTTCGCTGTATTTCGCTGTATTTCACCCCTGCCACCTTTAGGATTTGAAAGAGAGTATTCCAGTCAACATTGTCAAACGCTTTCTCTAAGTCTACAAATGCTAGCAATGTAGTTTTGCCTTTTCTTAATCTATTTTCTAAGATAAGTCGTAAGGTCAGTATTGCCTCACGTGTTCCAATATTTCTACGGAATCCAAACTGATCTTCGTCGAGGCTGGCTTCTACCAGTTTTTCCATTCGTCTGTAAAGAATTCGTGTTAGTATTTTGCAGCTGTGACTTATTAAACTGATAGTTCGGTAATTTTCACATCTGTCAACACCTGCTTTCTTTGGTATTGGAATTATTATATTCTTCTTGAAGTCTGTGGGTATTTCGCCTGTCTCATACATCTTGCTCACCAGATGGTAGAGTTTTGTCAGGACTGGCTATCCCAAGGCCGTCAGTAGTTACAGTGGAATGTTGTCTACTCCCGGGGCCTTGTTTCGACTCAGGTATTTCAGTGCTCTGTCAAACTCTTCACGCAGTATCGTATCTCCCATTTCACCTTCATCCACATCCTCTTCCATTTCCATAATATTGTCCTCAAGTACATCGCCCTTATATAGACCCTCTATATACTCCTTCCACCTTTCTGCTTTCCCTTCTTTGCTTAGAACTGGGTTTCCATCAACGCTCTTTATATTCATATAAGCGGCTCTCTTTTCTCCAAAGGTCTCTTTAATTTTCCTGTAGGCAGTATCTATCTTACCCGTAGTGAGATAAGCCTCTGCAGCCTTACACTTGTCCTGTAGCCATCCCTGCTTAGCCATTTTGCACTTCCTGTCGATTTCATTTTTGAGACGCTTGTAATCCTTTTTGCCTGCTTCATTTACTGCGTTTTTATATTTTATCCTTTCATCAATTAAATTCATTATTTCTTCTGTTACCCACGGATTTCTACTAGCCCTCGTCTTTTTAGCTACTTGATCCTCTGCTGCCTTCACTACTTCATCCCTCAGAGCTACCCATTCCTCTTCCACTGTATTTCTTTCCCCCATTCCTGTCAGTTGTTGCCTTATGCTCTCCCTGAAACTCTGTACAACCTCTGATTTAGTCAATTTATCCAGGTCCCATCTCCTTAAATTCCCACCTTTTTGCAATTTCTTCAGTTTTAATCTACAGTTCATAACCAATAGATTGTGGTCAGAGTCCACATCTGCCCCTGGAAATGTTTACAATTTAAATTCTGGTTCTTAAATCTCTGTCTTACCATTATATAATCTATCTAATATCTTCTAGTGTCTCCAGGATTCTTCCATGTATACAACCTTCTTTTATGATTCTTGAACCAAGTGTTAGCTATGATTAAGTTATGCACTGTGCAAAATTCTACCAGACGGCTTCCTCTTTCTCTCCCCCAATCCATATTCACGCACTATGTTTCCTTCTCTCCCTTTTCCTACTCTGGAATTCCAGTCACCCACGACTATTAAATTTTCGTCTCCCTTCGCTTCCTGAATAATTTCTTTTACCTCATCATACATTTCGTCTATTTCTTCATCATGTGCAGAGCTAGTTGGCATATAAACTTGTACTACTGTAGTAGGCATGGGCTTCGTGTCTATCTTGGCCACAATAATGTGTTCACTATGCTGTTGTTAGTAGCTTACCCTAAGGGATATCATGCCAGATTCTACTCAATTGACGATCTATATCGTCAAAATCCCACTATATTTGGAGGGTCCTTACCACGATGCTCCAAACGTTTAGAATTGGGGAGAGAACCTGCGACCGTGGTCGCCAAGGCAGATTTCGGCAAACATGAACATAAGCAACAGAAAGTCTCGCCGTGTGCGGGTGGGCATTATCTTGCTGAAATGTAAGCCCTGAATGACTTGCCACGAAGGGCAACAAAACGGGGCGTAGAATGTTGCCGACGTACCGCTGTGCTGTAAGGGTGTCGAGGATGACAACCAAAGGGGTCCTCCTATGAAATCAAATAGCACTCCAGATCATCAATGCTGGATGTCGGGCCGTATGGCCGGCGACAGTCAGATTTGTATGCTATCTCTATCCAAGGCGTCTCCAGACATATCTTCTGCCTGTAATCTCGCTGACATCAGTAAAACTGTCGTCAGTAATGAGTCCCGCTTCGAACTGAGCCCCGATGAGAAGCGAAGACGCAAAACAGATTTCAGCACTCGTTACATGCTCCTAAAAGCGAAATGCATTTTTAATATAAAAGCCGTATATTTCAATGATCTAAATTGAAATATTCTTTTCATAGCAGGACCCTTTTGGGTGTCATCCTCGGTAACCTTACAGCATACCGGTACGTCACTTTGTTGCTCTCAAAGGCAAGTCAACCAGGGCTTACATTTGAGCAAGATAACGCTCGCCCGCACACTCCAAGGCTTAACAGCTCTAATGGCCTGCGTTTTTCTGTTCGTTCTACAATGAAATGAATGTTCTCCTGTCCATATTTCGTTTATACCAGCGTACATCCATAGGATGCCCCATTGTTTAAATGTGTTTACAGATTACGACACGAACGTTCAAATCCTAAGCTACGCCATTAATGACTTTCCTTAACAATATATGTTTGCTTAATGGCCAAACACATATGTAACGAGCCGCTAAGTTGTTTGATCATAGACGTATCGTACATTTTTGTGATCCTGATTGCATAAGGGGCCTAACAATAACCGTTTATGTATTCTGCAGACAAAATCGTTGCCCTAATTTCGAAAAAAGGATAGTTCAAATGGCCTGTGGAACATCTAACTAACTAACCAACTGACTAATAGTAAGCAAATTAACGTACAGAGTGGCCATTACATTCTCCTGACATCGTACGAGTAGTGAATTATCCGTTTGAGACACTTCACAGATGTTTTATGTTTCAAGATAAATTCTTTGTCCGTACTCTGATTATTTACCATTACTCATTTATGTTTTGGCATGTGTTGTACAACTTATATAATTTCGCCTTATAAGTTCTCTTCACTTTAAAACTTTTTTTCTCAATTTATGGAACGTAACTTGAATTACGCTAAAGCATTGCTTCTGAAATGTCAGGCCAAGTCGTTGTATAAAACAGCGCACTGAGACTATAGGATATTAAGTGAAAAACGATGGATGTAAACAAGACTACGAAACCAATGGAGTCACAATAATCATAGCTTTTAGTCAAGTTATGCCGTAAACTTCTTTTGCCCCAATTCGAATCAACACCTCCTCGTGAGTTATTCGATCTTCACAACTAATCGTCAGCATTCTCTTTCAGCATCACATTTCAGAGATTCTGTTCTTATCAGAACTGTTCTGTTCCTATCAGACATATTTCGTGCAAGATTCAACTATAGAAAAATTTCTTCAGCAAATACTTCCTAACGTTTAAGTTTATATTCGACTTTACAAAATCTATATTTTCCAGAAATTCATTTCTTCGTGTTGCTACTCTACTTCGGTAGACGCTACTTATTTGCTCCTGAAACAACTAAACCCATCTATTTTTAGTGTGTCCCTCGACATCGTCTGATTTAATTCGACTGCGTTAGATTTCGCTTGCTTTACTGTCACCTTATAACTCTTTTCAAGACAGTAGCCGCCACGTTCAACTACTCATCCAAGTTGATCACTATTACAATGTCAATGACAAACCTCTGTTCTATCTTACTCCATGAACTTTAACGCCCTTTCAGAATTTCTCCGAGGATTCTTTAACTGTTTGCTCAACGTATAAATTGAATTACATAAAATGTAGGCTACAACCCAAATGATTTTCTCTCATTTCCTTCTATTCTTTTCTAAGTTTTGTCTGTACAGGTATATAACTTTTCACTTCCTGTATTTTCTCCCTGCTACGTTCAGAATTTCAAAGAGTGTATTCCACTAAACATTATTAAAAGCTCTCTTTAAACCTACAAATGCTCTAACAGTAGGTTTCCTCATCCTATCGTCTAAGATATTTAAAGAACAGAGAACTGGAAATTACATAGTTTTCCCGCATATATCGACAGCTATGCTGATTTTGAAATACCCTCGGGTATTCAGCAGTGTAGCGTTGTTCAGAAGGTGTCTGAAGATGGCAGTAAGTCAGCTGTCGAAATAGTGTGAGTGTGTGTGTATTAACGTGTATAACTTTCACGGACGAAGTTTGGCATCCGACAGAACACCCATACAGATTTCAAATACATCATACGCCAGGAAATCCAAAAATCCTGGGCGAGAAAGAACCCTCTTCGTTAAATACTAGTAACCGCATAACCAACCACCCAATCTTTAAAGGAGAGTACTCCGGCGTTGTATCCCGAACAATATGACGTACGATGATATATTTATGCAGGTACAGTCGATGGCAGAATTAGCGAGACCCAACGCCTTGTCGTTATGTGGAACTGCACAACTTTAGTGTTTGTTAACACAGTGTAATATCTAAGGGGACTAGTTGCTACCAACATATTGTCTACAGGCGTGAAGTCGAAAAATCATCTGAACATTTTCAGTCTTTTTTAGATAGTGTGGGAGTTTACAATGCTGCTGATTAATTTATCTCTCACGTTTATCTGCTGTGTTCAATAAACAATCGAGAAAACGCTATTTCGTGTGTACTGTACTAGTAAAAATCAGTTACAACTTATCATGATAATGTTATTAAAAATGTCATTTTTAATAAAACAGTGTATCTCATATTGTCACGAATTACTTGGACAATATGCACTTTCGGCTTCATAACGGTCTATGTCTACGATCAGCCCACAGTGTGCTGAAGTAGCATTACAGAACTGTCACAAAAATATGCAAATGTAGCAGAAAGGGTAGGTCATAGCAAAATTCAGCCAACAAGTCATTCAGTGCCACAATTAAGTCAATAAACGGGGACTGAGGAGACGAGAGTATACAGTGGTGGACATGCCCCAACGTGTCCTCGAAGTGGTCTTCAATTACAGGCATTTGCCGTTTGTGGGTTGTATAGGGACGATTTCAACATGGAAATACTTAGGGAAGAAATAGTATAGGTTTGATCTCGAAATGTTTATTTCACAATTTTCAAAAAAATGGTTCAAATGGCTCTGAGCACTATGGGACTTAACTTCTAAGGTCATCAGTCCCCTAGAACTTAGAACTACTTAAACCTAACTAACCTAAGGACATCACACACAGCCATGCCCGATGCAGGAATCGAACCTGCGACCGTAGCGGTCGCGCGGTTCCAGACTGTAGCGCCTAGAACCGCTCGGCCACCCCAGCCGGCTACAATTTTCATTTCAAATGAATTCGTTGCCATTACAAAGTTAACTTTGTCAGGTTATTCCATGGTGATGTAAAGAGCAGGATGTCTCGTCTCCATGTTTATTGGTCCTTGTGGGTTTACCCTATTTACCTGACCCACAACTTTTTAGTTAACTAGAGCCAATGAGCAGTGTTATCAGAGACAAGTTGATGTGCACAGGGCCTATCTTAAAAGTGTTATTAAGTCTTTCGTACAGTCTCCCAGATGAAATGAGGTTACAGTTAGCGTTGTCCGCAGTCAGATTCGGCCGCAACCTAACAGTCTATTTTAACAATTACACCGCGGTAATTTTCATGTGAATGTGGTGATAGCCTAGAAGGGTCGTCAGTGTGAAACAACTGGAAATAAACTGCAAGTAAAATGGAGGATGTCAAATTAGAAACCTTTCAGCGATCTAGTTTCCAAACTTATTTTATCTGGCTACCAGTTTCGCCGATTTGCTACGCCATATTCAGGCCCCTGACCGACGTGTAGGAAGCCAAATAAAATAAGTTTGGAAACTGGACGGACAGCTGAGTGCCGCAACCATCTATGAAAAGATGGGCATAGAGAGACAAGTAAAATGAGCAACTGCGAGGTGCTGCATGGACGTTACGTCCCATGCTCACCTAGAGTAGCATTTTCTTGTTACTTTGCTCACTCACAGTCTTCCGCTGTCTGCAAATTGAAAAGCTCTTTCATCAGGCGCTTTTCACTTTTGCCGGCCGCGGTGGTCTAGCGGTTCTAGGCGCTCAGTCCGGAACCGCGCGACTGCTACGGTCGCAGGTTCGAATCCTGCCTCGGGCATGGATGTGTGTGATGTCCTTAGGTTAGTTAGGTTTAAGTAGTTCTAAGTCTAGGGGACTGATGACCACAGATGTTAAGTCCCATAGTGCTCAGAGCCATTTTTTTTCACTTTTATTGACAACAAATCAAAGGCGTTTCTATTGTAATCATTACGAGTCTCTTTGGTTTTCATAGCGTGAATGAAATATTTGACAGTGATACATTTGACATATTACAGTCGGCACTTTTGGTTCCTTGTTTCACAGTATCAATATAAGTACTTCTTTTCTCATGTTATTAGAATATGGAGTCGAACTTGTGCTGCAATGATGCAATTTTCTTCTCGGCTTTTTAGTACTGCACTACTGGCCATTAAAACTGATACACCAAGAAGAAATGCAGATGACAAACGGGTATACATTGGACAAATATATTATACTTGAACTAACATGTGATTACATTTTCACGCAATTTGAGTGCATAGATCCTGAGAAATCAGTACCCAGAACAACCACCTCTGACCGTAATAACGGCCTTGATACGCCTCGGCATTGAGTCAAACAGAGCTCGGATGGCGTGTACAGGTACAGCTGCCCATGCAGCTTCAACACGATACCACAGTTCATCATGAGTAGTGACTGGCGTATTGTGACGAGCCAGTTGCTCGGCCACCATTGACCAGACTTTTCAATTGGTGAAAGATCTGGAGAATGTGCTGGCCAGGGCAGCAGTCGAACATTTTCTGTATCCAGAAACGCCCGTACAGGACCTGCAACATGCGGTCGTGCATTATCCTGCTGAAATGTAGGGTTTCGCAGGGATCGAATGAAGGGTAGAGCCACGGGTTGTAACACATGTGGCCGGCCGAAGTGGCCGCGCGGTTCTGGCGCTGCAGTCTGGAACCGCGAGACCGCTTCGGTCGCAGGTTCGAATCCTGGCTCGGGCATGGATGTGTGTGATGTCCTTAGGTTAGTTAGGTTTAACTAGTTCTAAGTTCTAGGGGACTAATGACCTCAGCAGTTGAGTCCCATAGTCCTCAGAGCCATTTGAGCCATTTTGTAACACATGTGAAATGTAGCGTCCTGTTCAAAGTGCCGTCAATGCGAACAAGAGGTGACCGAGACGTGTAACCAATGGCACCCCACACCATCACGCCGGTGATACGCCAGTATGCGATGACGAATAACCGCTTCCAATGTGCGTTCACCGCAATGTCGCCAAACACGGATGCGAGCAGCATGATGCTGTAAACAGAACCTGGATTCATCCGAAAAAATGACGTTTTGCCATTCGTGCACCCAGGTTCGTCGTTGAGTACACCATTGCAGGCGCTCCTGCGCTCGCAGAGCTGCTGCAAACGTCGTCGAACTGTTCGTGAAGATGGTTGTTCTCTTGCAAACGTCCCCATCTGTTGACTCACGGATCGACACTTGGCTGCACGATCCGTTACAGCCATGCGGATAAGATGGCTGTCATCTCGACTGCTAGTGATACGAGGCCATTGGGATCTAGCACGGCGTTCCGTATTATCCTCCTGAACCCACCGATTCCATATTCCGCCAACAGTCATTGGATCTCGACCAACGCGAGAAGGAATGTCGCGAGACGATAAACTGCAATCGTGATAGGCTACTATCCGCCCTTTATCATAGTCGGAAACGTGACGGTACGCATTTCTCCTCCTTACATAAAGCATCACAACAACGTTTCACCAGGCAACGTCGGTCAACTGCTGCTTGTGTATGAGAAATCGGTTGGAAACTTTCCTCATGTCAGCACGTTGTAGGTGACGCCACCGGCGCCAACCTTCTGTGAATGCTCGGAAAAGCTAATCCTTTGCATATCACAGCATCTTCTTCCTGTCGGTTAAATTTCGCGTCGGTAGCACGTCATCTTCGTGGTGTAGCAATCTTAATGGCCAGCAGTGTATTTTTAGGTCATTGCGAAATATTATCTTGCACAGTTTGATTTTGTAATCTAAAATTATATTTTATTCTCAGATTATGGAATTTGATTACAAAACGCCAACGTCCACAAACAGTGTTACGTTGTCTTTTCGTTTGTGCTATTACGTATTAGAGGTGGTGTCATTGCAAGCATTCTTAAGGAGATCTGTTTTCAGGCATTTAAAATTGAAATGAAAGCTATTTATTCATAACGTAAATATCGTCTGGTGATGTTAAGGAAGCGAATCGCTTCCGGTGAACTAGTTTCTACTTTGCTCTTCGCTTAAGGCAGAAAAACAAAAATAATTACGACACCTACTGAAGACTCGAACTGCGTAAACAGTTTTCCCTGCTCCTTATGTATTATGCTCGAGTTGCAGTCGGTGCATCTGGATATTATTCGTAACTGTGCTTTAGATTAAAACCATGGTTACAGAAATTCCAGTAAAACTTTGGGGGCTGTACTAGGTATTTCTGCTGTCAACCAGTATAGAGGCAGTTGACGGAGCCGCGTCGTCGAACGGCAATCTTAGCCCATGCTAGCCACCTCAAGAAACACGTAGGTTGAGCAAATGCATTTTGCCCGTCAACAGTCTAAAGGGGAATTGGCAACACTGTAGAATACGTTTAGCAACTATGCGACCAATCTACTTTGTGGAGGGATTCAGAATTGTCATCGTAAATTCACTCAGCATTTTCTTGTCATTTAGATTAAATATTCTGATTTATATAGAGGTACCAAAGTTGCGTTCTCGAGTCCAGGAAACTCGTTCCAACCGGAAATACATCTTATTTTGCCATTTACATTGCGAATTTTCCATATTAGCATGCAGTGGAACAGCAAGGAAGCGCTGTTTTCTGTTCTAGCTTAGCGATAAAGTGTTTGTCCTTCAGGCTGCAGACTGCGTTTGTTAGTTTTCGATTCTACTTTCGCTGAAAACAAGATCTTCATCTCTTCTGTGAAAGAGCCACAAGCACGCAGATCCACGATCAGTAAAAAAAAGTCCTAAGACAATTTCTCCCCCATAAGTTTTGTTGCTATCTCGTTCTGTACCCTGTAGATCTTCTGTCAGCCTTATTGACTTAATGTGGCATTGAGAAACTGTTAAGCGCATTTAGTTATGTATCCACCCCCACTGCTAGATACACATACTTTTGTGGTAGTCCTGTAACACTACTTAAGTATGACTGTGGACTGAACGCAGACACAGTCGATATTTAAGCTGAAAGTCCTTATTAACCTGTTAACTCGTGACAATATGGCTACACTGTTTCATTAAAAAAATTATCTTTGAATGACATTGCCATGATAGGTTGTAACTGATTTGTATTAGTGCAGCTCGTACTAGATAGCGTATTCTCGTTAGTTTATTGGTCACATCAGATGAAAATAACAGATAAATCAGTCAGCAGCACTATAGTCTCCCATATAATCTAAAAGAGTCTGACTGAGTTCAGATAATATTTCTACTTCACGCCTGTAGACAAGCATTAGCATTTTACGCTGCATTAACAAAAAGTAACGCTGTTCATACTCCTCTGTGCCATTAAAGACTACCGGTCTTGTGTCATTCAGAGTATCATCAACCTTCGTAGATAAATTATTTAGCTGATCCGAAAGTTTGACTACTTTCACTGATAATGAACTACACTCCTGGAAATGGAAAAAAGAACACATTGACACCGGTGTGTCAGACCCACCATACTTGCTCCGGACACTGCGAGAGGGCTGTACAAGCAATGATCACACGCACGGCACAGCGGACACACCAGGAACCGCGGTGTTGGCCGTCGAATGGCGCTAGCTGCGCAGCATTTGTGCACCGCCGCCGTCAGTGTCAGCCAGTTTGCCGTGGCATACGGAGCTCCATCGCAGTCTTTAACACTGGTAGCATGCCGCGACAGCGTGGACGTGAACCGTATGTGCAGTTGACGGACTTTGAGCGAGGGCGTATAGTGGGCATGCGGGAGGACGGGTGGACGTACCGCCGAATTGCTCAACACGTGGGGCGTGAGGTCTCCACAGTACATCGATGTTGTCGCCAGTGGTCGGCGGAAGGTGCACGTGCCTGTCTACCTGGGACCGGACCGCAGCGACGCACGGATGCACGCTAAGACCGTAGGATCCTACGCAGTGCCGTAGGGGACCGCACCGCCACTTCCCAGCAAATTAGGGACACTGTTGCTCCTGGGGTATCGGCGAGGACCATTCGCAACCGTCTCCATGAAGCCGGGCTACGGTCCCGCACACCGTTAGGCCGTCTTCCGCTCACGCCCCAACATCGTGCAGCCCGCCTCCAGTGGTGTCGCGACAGGCGTGAATGGAGGGACGAATGGAGACGTGTCGTCTTCAGCGATGAGAGTCGCTTCTGCCTTGGTGCCAATGATGGTCGTATGCGTGTTTGGCGCCGTGCAGGTGAGCGCCACAATCAGGACTGCATACGACCGAGGCACACAGGGCCAACACCCGGCATCATGGTGTGGGGAGCGATCTCCTACACTGGCCGTACACCACTGGTGATCGTCGAGGGGACACTGAATAGTGCACGGTACATCCAAACCGTCATCGAACCCATCGTTCTACCATTCCTAGACCGGCAAGGGAACTTGCTGTTCCAACAGGACAATGCACGTCCGCATGTATCCCGTGCCACCCAACGTGCTCTAGAAGGTGTACGTCAACTACCCTGGCCAGCAAGATCTCCGGATCTGTCCCCCATTGAGCATGTTTGGGACTGGATGAAGCGTCGTCTCACGCGGTCTGCACGTCCAGCACGAACGCTGGTCCAACTGAGGCGCCAGGTGGAAATGGCATGGCAAGCCGTTCCACAGGACTACATCCAGCATCTCTACGATCGTCTCCATGGGAGAATAGCAGCCTGCATTGCTGCGAAAGGTGGATATACACTGTACTAGTGCCGACATTGTGCATGCTCTGTTGCCTGTGTCTATGTGCCTGTGGTTCTGTCAGTGTGATCATGTGATGTATCTGACCCCAGGAATGTGTCAATAAAGTTTCCCCTTCCTGGAACAATGAATTGACGGTGTTCTTATTTCAATTTCCAGGAGTGTAATTTCCTCCATGTGTCTTTCGGAACCAATTTTCAGACTATCAACTGTGTCCTTTAAGTTTTCCTGAGTTTTTGCAAGTTACGTGACCGAATCGGTAGATGCAACTGAGTAAATTTTAGCGCGCAAGGTCTCGTGATTTTCATGAACAATAGTTTGCAGTTCTTTTACGGCTGCTTCGTGATTCTGTAATGCATTTTCATGCCGCGAAAAAATAGGTTGAAAAAGCTCACAAATTTGTGTTTTTACGTCATTACAGACTTTTTGACATTTCGATTCGATGTTATGTAACTCAGTAAACAAATCATCACGTGTTTGTTGAAGTGTTTCTTTAATTTGTTTCTGATTTTGTTCAAGCGTTGTGTCTAACTTTTGTAGCCTTTGTCCCATTTGTTGCATTAACTGTAATAACAATGCACTGGTGTCTGAAACATGTTCCTCAGTGCTATTCGGCAGGGCATTTGAACCGGCAATATTCGCATTTTGAAAAGCAGAAAATGTGTCTTGACTTATTTGAGAAAAACGCGAGGACGCAAAACCTGAATCTACGGTATTTGCAAAATTTTGTCCTTTCATTTCGGATTCCTGAGGTGAGCTGTTGCCGACCGATCGATCGACAATTCTTCCCTGTGCACTAATTGATTCACTCTCTACACCATTATTTATTGCCTGGTCCATTTCCCTATACACAGTTACCAAATTACTATTCTGAATATTTGTTAATTCATTACACAGTGGCGCTAACACACTACTCTCGTCTTCACTGTCATTTCTTAATTTACTTTGGAGCCTAGTGTTACGTTTTTCACACACCATAATTATCACGTATTTCACACGATAGCAAGAAAAGCAGAATTTGAAGAGCAAAAACAAGAAAACACATTAGCATAGCACTGAAAATAATATCTCGTTTATTGCAAGCACAGCTGCAAAATACTTGGTGCAAATCTACATGCATGCCACAACTGTTTTACTATACAACAATGAAAAACTACAACTGCAAAGGAAATTCTCTGTATAATTACATGCTAGCAATAAACAATAGTTACACTAATTACACAAACTACAAGAAAAAATCTGAAGATTCCAGGTATGAATCCTGGCAGGGTCGCCATATGAAACGTCCCCTTAGAAAAATTATAAATGACTGTCCTTAAACTGACACACAATATTTTTAGCGCAATGCACGCTGACTTTCAAAAATCACTACAAAAGAATGGTTCTGACTAATAATAACCTATACCTTTCATAAATGACTTACCACACAAAAATCTTTGTTACTCAAACTACTGCAATACAGCATGTGCCAATACTGCCAGCTGAATAAAGATTCTAGCAACTGACAGGAATAGTTAACAAATGAAAGATTTTGATAAAGAACAAACAATGTATTTACCTTAATAGTGTTCAAAAGTTCAAAAGTGGTTCAAATGGCTCTGAGCACTACGGGACTTAACTTCTGAGGTCATCAGTCCCCTAGAACTTAGAACTACGTAAACCTAACTAACCTAAAGACATCACACACATCCATGCCCAAGGCAGGGTTCGAACCTGCGGCCGTAGCGGTGTTCAAAAGTCATTATATATATATATGCGCCAGAATGAGTAAATTTGTAATACTGGATATCATGAACTGATATATATATATATATATATATATATATATATATATATATATATATCAGTTCATGATATCCAGTATTACAAATTTACTCATTCTGGCGCACACACGTCCAGATCGTCTGCTCTCAAAATTCTCTCTCCCCACATCCACCACTGCTGGTGGCTTACCTCCAACTGCACAACGCTATGCGCTTTTAACAGCCAACTGCCCAACACTACAATAGCAAATTCCAACAATGCAAACTAGCCACAGGCTGCACACAGCACAGTCAGTGATTTTCATATAGAGTGCTACATGGCGCTACCATCATAAAAACCTAAACTGCCTACTTACATTCCGAACGCCTTATGGAAGTCAAGGAAAATGGCGTCTACCTAGTAGCCTTTATCTAATATTTTCTGGGTTTCATGAGCAAATAAAGCGAGTTGGGTCTCACACGATAGCTGTTTCCGGAATCCATGTTGATTCCTACAGAGTAGATTCTGGGTTTCCAGAAATGACATGAGATGCGAGCAAAAAACATGTTCTAAAATTCCACAACAGATCAATGTCGGAGATATAGGCCTATAGTTTTGCGTATCTGCTTGACGACCCTTCTTGAAAACTGGAACTACCTGTACTCTTTTCCAATCATTTCCGTTCCTCTAGAGACTTGTGGTACACGGGTGTTAGAAGGGGGGCAAGTTGTTTCGCGTACTCTGTGTAGAATCGAATTGGTATCCTGTCGGGTCCAGTGGACTTTCCTCTGTTGAGTGATTTCAGTCATTTTTCTATTCCTTGGACACTTATTTCAATGTCGGCCAGTTTTTCGTTCGTGCGAGGAGTTAAAGAAGGAACTGCAGTGCGGTCTTCCTCCGCGAAACAGCTTTGGAAAAAGGTGTTTAGTATTTCAGCTTTACGTGTGTCATCCTCTGTTTCAATGCCATTATCATCCCAGAGTGTCTGGATATGCTGTTTCGATCCACTTACTGATTTAACGTAAGACCAGAACTTCCTAGGATTTTCTGTCAAGTCGGTACATAGAATTTTACTTTCGAATTCACTGAACGTTTCACGCATAGCCTTCCTTACGCTAAATTTGACATCGTTTAACTTCTGTTTGTCTGAGAGGTTTTGGCTGCGTTTAAATTTGCAGTGAAGCTCTTTTTGCTTTTGCAGTAGTTTCCTAACTTTGTTGTTGAACCACGATGGGTTTTTCCCATCCCTCACAGTTTTACGCGGCACGAACCTGTCTAAAAGGCATTTTACGATTGCCTTGAACTTTTTCCATAAACACTCAACATTGTCAGTGTCGGAACAGAAATTTTTGTTTTGATCTGTTAGGTAGCCTGAAATCTGCCTCCTATTACTGTTGCTAAACATATAAACCTTCCTCCCATTTTTTATATTCCTATTTGCTTCCATTTTCAGGGAAGCTGCAACGGCCTTATGATCACTGATTCCCTGTTCTGCGCTTACAGAGTCAAAAAGTTCGAGTCGGTTTGTTATCAGTAGGTCCAAGATGTTATCTCTACGAGTCGGTTCTCTGTTTAATTGCTTGAGCTAATTTTCGGATAGTGCACTCAGTATAATGTCACTCGATGCTCTGTCCCTACCACCTGTCCTAAACATCTGAGTGTCCCAGTCTATATCTGGTGAACTGAAATCTCCACCTAAGACTATAACATGGTGAGGAAATTTATGTGAAATGTATTACAGATTTTCTCTCAGTTGTTCTGTCACTAATGCTGCTGAGTCGGGAGGTCGGTAAAAGGAGCCAATTATTAACCTATCTCGGTTGTTGAGTATAACCTCCACCCATAATAATTCAGCGGAACTATCCACTTCTATTTCACTACAGGATAAACGACTACTAACAGCGACAAACACGCCACCACCGGCTGCATGCAATCTATCCTCTCTAAACACTGTCTGTGCGTTTGTAAGCATTTCGGCAGAATTTATCTCTGGCTTCAGCCAGCTTTCCATAGCTGTAAGAATTTCAGCTTTGGTGCTCTATGTCAGGGCTTCAAGTTCCGGTACTTTACCAACGCAGCTTCGACGGTTTACAATTACAATACCGATTGCTGCTTTGTCCCCGCATGACGTGACTTTGCCCCGCACCCTTTGAGGCTGTTCCCCTTTCTGTACTTGGCTGAGGCCATCTAACCTGAAAATCCGCCCAGTCCACGCCACAGACCTATCCAGTGTACCCGAAACCCCAACACCCTATGGCGCAACTCAAGGAATCTTCAGCCCACATGGTCGCCGAACCGTCTCAGCCTCTGATTCAGACCCTCCACTCTGTACCAAACGCCCACAGTCAGTCCTGTCGACGATGCTGCAGATGGTGAGCTCTGCTTTCACCCCGCTAGCGAGACTGACAGTCTTCACCAAATCAGATAGCTGCCGGAAGCCAGAGAGGATTTCCTCCGGTCCATAGCGACACACATCATTGGTGCCGACATGAGCGACCACCTGCAGATAGGTGCACCCTGTACCCTTCATGGCATCTGGAGGGACCCTTTACTCATCTGGTATGACTCCCGCCAGTATGCACACGAAGTGCACATTGGTTTTCTTCCCCTCCCTTGCAGCCATATCCCTAAGGGGCCCCATTAAGCGACTGACGTTGGCACTCCCAACTGCCAGTAAGCCCACCCTCTGCGACCACCTGGATCTTGCAGACTGAGGGGCAACCTCTGGAACAGGACAAGCAGCCATGTCCAGCTGAAGATCAGTATCAGCCTGAGACAGAGTCTGAAACCAGTTCGTCAGACAAACTGGAGAGGCCTTCCATTCAGCCCTCTGGAATGTCTTTCGCCCCCTGCCACACCTCGAGACGACCTCCCACTCTACCACGGGTGAGGGGTCAGCCTCAATGGCAGTATCCCGGGCAGCCACAGCCCTAGTCCGATCGGGGGATGCGTGGGACGAGCTGGCCGTCCCCAACAAGACCCCGTCCAGACCCCCACAGTGATGCCCATTGGCAACAGCCTCAAGCTGTGTGACCGAAGCCAACACTGCCTTAAGCTGGGAGTGAAGGGATACCAACTCAACCCGCATCCGAACACAGCAGTCGCAGTCCCTATCCATGCTAAATACTGTTGTGCAAAGAACATCTGAACTAATCTACAGAGAGCACAAACAATTCGACACAAAATTTAAACGGTTATTAAAATACCAGACTGCCTAGAAAATGCAGTAATGCTGCTACATGCGCACTGCTGACACACTGCTCGGCGGCAGAAGGCTAACTGTACTGTCAGTAGCGTACAAAGACTATTTGAAAGAAATAAACAAATGACAGACGACTACGCGACTTTACACGTCACAGATATTAAAATGCAAATCTGCCCCTGCTATTTACGAAACTACACAATGGTTTGACGGATTTAACTAAACAAGTGCGCTACGAACACTCAAACAAATTTTCAACTTGACTACTACACTTATATGAACGCTAAATAGGCCACTTGCTGCTACTTGCGCACTGCTGACACACTGCTCGGTGGCAAAAGGCTAACTATTTCTCCTCAGTTCTTTCAACACGTTGATCTTTGCATTTCATAAGGAAAGTTGTAATGTCGGCAGGAAGTGGAGGAATATTAGCTCTTTCCACTAGTTGAGGCTTCATAAGAGAAAGTGCTAAATCTTTCAAGAAAATTCTTCTCTTCCTTTTTGGATTTGATTTGTACAAAAAATTATTTGAGCATTGATTCCTGCTATATCCATTAGAGCAAATCCATTCCGTGCGACGGAATACGCAACTCCCAGATGATCGGCTGTGTCGACTCCTCCCTTTGTTATATTGTAATCCGAAAATATTTCTGGTTTACCTGTAACTTCGTCAGTGGTTCCAACCTCGTACATAGATGAAAGTAATATAACTGCCTAGTTTTGTTTCAGCACATACGAAACTAGCGTCATATCATTCTAAAAATCAAATAAACGGGGGTGGATAGCCCTACATTTCCCAGGTGGGATCTCGCGTTTGCGTTTTCTCAACGTCCCGATGCAAGTTAGTCGCTTTTGCAAAAGCGTGTTCGCTAAGCAATAGCTAGTGTATCAAAAGTTTCTTCCTGAGTCTTCAGTGTGAGTATCTAGCCTTCCTACAATATCATGGGAAGAATTAGAAACATCATATGGTCCTTCAGGTTGTTTTTCACAATATACTTTAACATTACTAGTGAACAATGTTTTATCGTCTGTTAAAATAAAAATTGAATGTATATGTTCGTGTATTTTACAATTTCATTTCATCAATTTTTTCCAGGTTAAGTATTGTCCATAAAGCCTCGGTTTCACTTGTGACCCCTCTGGCAACACGTGTAGGCCCGGAGAATATTATCACAATATTCTTTCTTTTTGTTTTCGAAGTCACATTAGGGCATAATTTTTCCATTTATACATTTTTTCCCTTCCAATAAAGAGACCATCAATGGAGAGCGATTCTTCAGAGTCATCATCTGAATCGTGGGCTTGATCAGAATCAGAATCATGGTCACTTCGTGTAATAAATTCCTCCTCTTCTTCTTAAGAGTCATCATCTTTTCATTGTCTGGTACAAAGTTGAAGTCTGGATCCTCGTTGAGTAACCAATCAAGCTCGTGGTCTTTCAAATTCGATCTCGCCATGTACAGTGGTACACTCGCTTGTTAAGTGTTATCTTTTGGTTCAATTAAAAAGAAACGAAATAAAAGTGAAGGGAAAATTACTTACATGACCGGGCGCGGGGCGCCCTGTGTACACTAATATGACACACTCGCAGTTTATTTGAAATTACTGTAGCTCACGTGAACCTATGACAACACAACTTCTCACTGTCCTAGGTGAAACAATAATGTAGGAATAGGTAGGGGCTTGCTACTGTAAAACAAAAATGGAACTGCGCACGACAATGCTATTTGCGGTTGGCGCACTTTATACACAGGCGCGCCCCCTCGATGGTTAATAATGATGCCGCCGACCGGACGTTTAACTTCCTCTCCTTGTTGTTTTTTTCTGCACCCAGAAACTAATTCGATCTGCAAACTGCTAACAATGATGTATGACTTCACGGTGATGGACTCGTATGCGTTAAGTATGATCTGGAAAATGAAATGACTCAGCAGAAATTGGATTTACTTGCGCCATTTATTGCAAATGTAGCAATACTCAGGTACAAGTTGTCGACACCGTGATACCTCGCATAATAAGGAACTCAGCTACAAACGGTTCAGTTCATTGTTGCCCAGTCTGTGTATATACAGTACTAATTTTTCCATTGTTGATTACATTATTATCGGACTCAGGTGCGAATTCAAAATAGGGAAAGGGGGGTGAGCTATGACACCTCCTTCCGAAAAATACGTTTTAGTGAAACCGTTTATGTTTTTACCTACTTCTATTTCAAAATTTATAGGAGTAACTTTTGGAAAACAAACTAAGATTGCAAACTAACATTCCCGAAAGTGAGAAGAAATTCTACAGGTTATAAGCTACTATTGATAGAGGATAGTTTATAGCTGCTAGCGTGAGTGCTTGCTGACGTGGATGGGGTGCCTAGCCACATCCCAGCCACGTAGTGTCACATGTTGACGAAGTGAACTGTACCTGGAGTCAGCAACAAACTGGCAGTGGAGCAAGGGCAGACAGAAAGGGAAAGACCGTCCACAAAGGAAAAAAAAAATTAACAGAAAAACTGACTTTTCGAACTAAAAACGGCTGAATGAAACAGGATTCCCCCATTTACAAGCTTGTATAGTAATATTAGGGCTTACTGAAGTACCGATAACGGTGACTGCACACTTTGATTTTACATCGGAGTAGTCAAAGTTGTGAGAATCTGTTTTGCTGTTGTTGTTGTTGTGGTCTTCAGCCCAAAGACTGATTTCACGCAGCTCTTCGTGTTACTCTATCGTGTGCAAGTCTCATTATCTCCGAGTAACTATTGCAACGTGCATCCTTCTGAATCTGCTTGCTGTATTCATCTATTGGTCTCCCTCTACGATTTTTATCCCTCACATTTTCCTCCAGTAGTAAATTGGTGATCTATCAATGTCTCAAAACGTGTCGTGTCAACCGATCCCTTTGCGAGGTGGTAGCAGAGCCCATAGGCTGCTGGAGTAGTAGGAGTAAGCCCAACTGAAGATATAAAATGAATTTAAAACTTTATTTCTAAAATCTCAGCATCGAATACATACTCTGTTGACAACACGTGTAAATTTCATTAAGACAAATTTATTATAACAGACACTCGCTCAGAGATTGTACCCTGAAAAAATTTAACATTAAAATTTAATATTACAATTATGCAAAATTTGGGATAGATGATTCAAAGGATGTCAACCAAAGTGACAGTAAGTTGCTGCACCAAAAACCTTTACAAACGAAGCACAGAAACACATTAATTGCATCAGGTTAATCAATAAGCAAATCTTTGATTTAATTACAAGAGCTGACCAGAAAGGCCACCTCTCACTAATGTGATTCAAATATATTAATAAACAAGAGAAATATATCACAGGATTTCAGATCGGCTTAACAAGCCATCAGGTTTAATTTAATTTGTTCTGAGAATAATTCTTTTAAAATTTTGTCTATTATACCCACTTCGGCGTGATGGACCAGAAAACTAAATTTAATAATTTCTAAGGGAAACCAACACATTATCTTTACAATTATTAAAAAACACAAATAAAGTAACAGTAATAAAACACTAAGATTTTATGGTGGTGCGCGTCTTGCAGTGCGCCATCCAATTGCAAGGAGGCTCTCACGACTGTTCTGGTGGCAAAAACACCAGCCACAGTATCATACACACAGGCCAAATTAGATATACTCTACAACATAAAGAATAGAGATTAATTACGAGCCAAAAGAGGTGACACTGTTAAACAGTTACAGTTACGAAAGGAAACGAAATAACGTTACACCAAATTATCTAGATGGAATGCACCTTTAGTTCTTTGACATTGACACTTAGCTTGACTGACTGCGTGACTGCATGATCACACATTTGAGGCTATTTTGAACCTCCAGGCCAGTAACAACTCGTGATATTAAAAAGTGATAACTAAGTTCATAAACGAAAACCAGTGGTTCTACAAATGTAAATACATAAATGTATTTATCTGCAAGTTAGTGCGGCGCAGAACATATTGTGCAATATTAGGATTTGTAATTTTGCACTGAGAACTTTAAGTTTCATTAGAAAGAACATTTGATATGCAACAATGAAGTTATTAAGTTTCTTGAAACACTTTCAATAAATGCGTGCCGCTCTCTCGGGTAGCAGAATCATCCTAAGGCAAAATACACAAACACACACACACACACACACACACGGAGAGACAATAGTATGAACACCTGAGCCAAATGACACACAGGTTGAAGATACTGACACCGTGGATAAGTAGTCACCGATGCCTAACACTATTCTGCCATCTTAGAATTGCACTACAAGCTTGAGGTGCTCACCGAATAATCCCAACGGACGCAGTTATTGCGTAGGCGTCAGACACGGTGTATTGTTGCAGGCGACGTATTAGCGTGTAACAGCACCGATGGTTCATGAACAGCTCGGTTCCCATTGCGGCCACTGCTAAACCCAGTTTCGCAATACCAGACACTCCCTTTATGTCCGTCGTCCAAACAGGTGTGTCCAGGCTACAGTGCGGCGGGCGCGTTGCCTCTGCCTGTCCCACTTGGCAGCGCTGCTCATCAGCGACTTAAGCAACTCGGCCGCAGCGACATAGCCCTCTCGAGGATGCCTTCGCCGGCAAGAGCGGTCACAAAGCCGACACCAACGATGTTCTATGGTGCCACTGCTCACCCCTCTTCTAGTCAGGTTGAACTACAAATTTCTTTTCTCCCCATTTGTATTCATTACCTCCTCATTAGTTACGTGATCTACCCATCTAATCTTCAGCATTCTTCTATAGTGTCACATTTCAAAAGCTTCTGTTCTCTTCTTGTCAAACTGTTTATCGTCAATATTTCAATTCCATACATTGCTACACTCCACAGAAATACTTTCAGAAAATACTTCCTGATATTTTAATCTATACTCGATGCTAACAAATTTCTCTTCTTGAGAAATTCGTTTCTTGCTACTGACAGTCTATGTCTTATATCCGGTCATCATCTGTTACTTTGCTACCCAAGTAGAAAAACTCATCTACTACTTTAAGTGTTTTGTTTCCTGATCTAATTGCCTCAGCATACCTGATTTAATTCGACAACATACCATTATCCTCGTTTTGCTTTTCTTGGTGATCATGTTATATCCTCCTTCCCAGACATTGTCCATTCCGTTCTACTGCTCTTCCAAGTCCTTTGCTGTCTCTGACAGAACTACAATGTCATCGGCAAACCTCAAAGTTATTATTTCTTCTTCGTTGACTTTAATTCCTACTCCAAATTTTTCTTTTGTTTCCTTTACTGCTTGCACAGTGTACACATTGAATAATATCAGGTACAGGCTACAACTCTATCTCAGTGTTCTCTCAACCACTGCCTCCCCTTTGTTCCCGTCGACTCTTATAACTGCTGTCTGGTTTCTATACAAGTTGTAAATTACCTTTCATTCCCTACATTTTACCACTGCTACCCTCAGAATTTCAAAGACAGTATTCCATCAACATCATCAAAATATTTCTCTTAGTCTTCAAATGCTAGGAACATAGGTTTACCTTTGCTTAAACTATCTTCTAAAATAAGTCGTAGGGTCAGCATGGGGTCAGTGCTCCTACATTTCTCTGAAATCCAAACTGATCTGCCCTGAGGTCCTTTCAAAGCACATTTGCATGCGGAGCTTTTCTTAGCAGAAATCGTAATTGTATGTAATAAAAAAGTAATTTAAGCCATCGATATAGTCCACAGCAGTATAAATATTGTATGCAGCCGCTGGAAATATTTGAAGATTTTTGATCCTTCTATTATTGGCGAAAGAGGAGGAGTCACCTTTTGTTTTCTAAATCTTGCCCAGATCGGACGTATTTAGGGGCACCGCCACTAATACTACAAATATTTCTTTATTTTATTCACGAGTAGCAGGCAAACGTCGCTCGTAATCACATAATGTAAGTGTACTTTTAATTGTGTTTTCATTTCAGAATATAGTTATTACTGACCAATTATGTTTTATTTTGCGTCTTTAGTCATTGTAAGATTGTTGTGTGACTTGGCATGGCAAAAGGTTCCGTACTTTTGCGCAGAAAGTCGTCCAGCTCGAACCAGCGTCGTCTTCGGGTGCTGTCGTTTCACGAAGTCCGATATTAGAGAAATCACACACAGAAGTAAACGCATAAAAATAGATGAACGGATCTTTAACGAAAATGCCATGCTCAAGCGCCAAGAGATTGCATAAATTTTCTTAAGTTGATTACTTTAATTCATTGTACAGTCTCGATCCAGTTACGAAGAACCTAAAAAAATTTAATTAAAGTCCGCTTCCAACAGTTTTCAATTCCTCTGTATAGAATTCATGTTATTATTTTGCTCCCATGCTTATTAAACTGATAGTTCAGTAATATTCACACCTATCAGCACCTGATTTCTTTGCTTTTAGAATTATTGTATTATTTTCGGGTCTGAGGGTATTTCGTCTATCTCATGCATCTTCTCACCAGAAAGGAGAGTTCTGTCATGGCTGGCTCTTCTAGAGCTACCAGTAGTTCTAATGGAATCTCGTCTGCTCCCGAAGCCTTGTTTCAACTTAGGTCTTTCAGTATTCTTCTCGTAGTATTATATTTCCCATCTCATCTTCATCTACACTCCTGGAAATGGAAAAAAGAACACACTGACACCGGTGTGTCAGACCCACCATACTTGCTCCGGACACTGCGAGAGGGCTGTACAAGCAATGATCACACGCACGGCACAGCGGACACACCAGGAACCGCAGTGTTGGCCGTCGAATGGCGCTAGCTGCGCAGCATTTGTGCACCGCCGCCGTCAGTGTCAGCCAGTTTGCCGTGGCATACGGAGCTCCATCGCAGTCTTTAACACTGGTAGCATGCCGCGACAGCGTGGACGTGAACCGTATGTGCAGTTGACGGACTTTGAGTGAGGGCGTATAGTGGGCATGCGGGAGGCCGGGTGGACGTACCGCCGAATTGCTCAACACGTGGGGCGTGAGGTCTCCACAGTACATCGATGTTGTCGCCAGTGGTCGGCGGAAGGTGCATGTGCCCGTCGACCTGGGACCGGACCGCAGCGACGCACGGATGCACGCCAAGACCGTAGGATCCTACGCAGTGCCGTAGGGGACCGCACCGCCACTTCCCAGCAAATTAGGGACACTGTTGCTCCTGGGGTATCGGCGAGGACCATTCGCAACCGTCGCCATGAAGCTGGGCTACGGTCCCGCACACCGTTAGGCCGTCTTCCGCTCACGCCCCAACATCGTGCAGCCCGCCTCCAGTGGTGTCGCGACAGGCGTGAATGGAGGGACGAATGGAGACGTGTCGTCTTCAGCGATGAGAGTCGCTTCTGCCTTGGTGCCAATGATGGTCGTATGCATGTTTGGCGCCGTGCAGGTGAGCGCCACAATCAGGACTGCATACGACCGAGGCACACAGGGCCAACACCCGGCATCATGGTGTGGGGAGCGATCTCCTACACTGGCCGTACACCACTGGTGATCGTCGAGGGGACACTGAATAGTGCACGGTACATCCAAACCGTCATCGAACCCATCGTTCTACCATTCCTAGGCCGGCAAGGGAACTTGCTGTTCCAACAGGACAATGCACGTCCGCATGTATCCCGTGCCACCCAACGTGCTCTAGAAGGTGTAAGTCAACTACCCTGGCCAGCAAGATCTCCGGATCTGTCCCCGATTGAGCATGTTTGGGACTGGATGAAGCGTCGTCTCACGCGGTCTGCACGTCCAGCACGAACGCTGGTCCAACTGAGGCGCCAGGTGGAAATGGCATGGCAAGCCGTTCCACAGGACTACATCCAGCATCTCTACGATCGTCTCCATGGGAGAATAGCAGCCTGCATTGCTGCAAAAGGTGGATATACACTGCACTAGTGCCGACATTGTGCATGCTCTGTTGCCTGTGTCTATGTGCCTGTGGTTCTGTCAGTGTGATCATGTGATGTATCTGACCCCAGGAATGTGTCAATAAAGTTTCCCCTTCCTGGGACAATGAATTCACGGTGTTCTTATTTCAATTTCCAGGAGTGTATGTCCTTTTACATTTCTGTAACATTTCCCTTGTGTAGATTCTCTATATTCTCCTTCTACTTTTCAGCTTTCCCTTCTTTCCTTAGGACTGGTTTTCCATCTGAGCTCTTGTTATTGGTAAAGATGGTGCTCTTGTCTCCAAGGGCATCTTTGATATTCCGATAGGCGGTACCTATTTTTTCCCTAGTGATAGACGCTTCTAAATCATTTATTGGTCCTCCACCCATTGCTGCTTAGTGGTTTTGCACTTCCTGTCAATTTCATTTTTGGACTTTGTGTTCCCTTTCGCCTCCTCATTTATTGATTTTCACATTTTCTCCTGTCATCAATAGGCCTCGTCTTTTTACCTACTTGGTCCTCTGCTGCGTTCACTATTTCATCTCTCGAAGCTACCCACTCTTCTGTTACTATATTTCTTTCCCCTGTTCTTGTCAATCGTTCCCCACCGCTCCCTCTGAAATTCTGGCTCTTGCAGTTTATCCAGGTTGCATCTCCTTAATTATCTACCGTCCTTGCAATTTTTTCAGTTTGAATCTGCAGTTTATAGCCAATAAATTGTCCTCATAGTTCACATCTGCCCCTGGAAATATCTTACAATTTTAAAATCTGGTTCTTAAATCTCCTTCATAAATGAAGGTACCATTATAATTTTTTCAAACGTATCCCTCATCAAAAACTCTTCAGCGGTAGCAGTTTCTACTCCGTCATGTCAGATGGGCATCATCTGTGAGTAATAAAATGAAATACGAAACGGAGAGGGCTGTAGGGACGAAAGCATAGCAAATATTCTCGTCAGTGATTATTAACCAAGAGTACACAGTTTTCTGAGATATAGTCTGAGACTTTCTGTAGGAATTGATACGATTAAAGTAAAATCGAATAGGCTTGCAGAACGAAAATGATATAACACAACTCACTATGGATGTTCTCTTGGCCACGTCATCATCATAATAAAAACATCAACTGTAGTCCCTAGCCGGCCGGGATGGCCGAGCGGTTCTAGGCGCTAGTCTGGAACCGCGTGACCGCTACGGTCGCAGGTTCGAATCCTGCCTCGGGCATGGATGTGTGTGATGTCCTTAGGTTAGTTAGGGTGAAGTAGTTCTAAGTTCTAGGGGACAGATGACCTCATCAGTTAAGCCCCATAGTGCTCAGAGCCATTTGAACCATTTTTTGTAGTCCCTAATTACTTGTCAGTTGACATCTGTCGCTTCGTACTGCAGCATTGCCACAATGGTTACCGCCTGCCGCTCGGTTGCTGGCAACAAGCAAAAGCGGCGGGCCACGTCAGAAATGCTGTTAGGGGTAACGTGGTGCATTGTTGGCTCTGGTAGAAGGGAGGTTTGACTGCAACGCGAGTGCTCTGTCCACTGCTGATTTTAAGTGTCCAGTGAGTAAACTACGGCAGACCCATGTAACTTAAACACAACCTCGTGATGTGCAATGTATCGGAGAAACTGGCGGTTGAAAACTTGCGCCAGGACTATTAATCACACTCGTTTTGTTCACGGAGATTAAAGCTAACCTCTATGTGTAAACTCGAAAAGAAAAGTTTCACTTTTAACAAGAAAAGAAAACTTTAATTTTCGATTTCAATGGTTGCCTGAAACTCTCCTCAAACTAGCTACATGAGCTGCTGCGTTACAGCCGGCCGCGGTGGTCTTGCGGTTCTAGGTGCTCAGTCCGGAACCGCGCGACTGCTACGGTCGCAGGTTCGAATCCTGCCTTGGGCATGGATGTTTGTGATGTCCTTAGGTTAGTTAGGTTTAACTAGTTCTAAGTTCTAGGGGACTAATGACCTCAGAAGTTGAGTCCCATAGTGCTCAGAGCCATTTGAACCATTTGAACCATTTTTTGCTGCGTTACAAACCGATAAGCAGACTGGTAAGCATCCAGTTACAAGAAAGGTTCCTAACAAAAAGAAATGATAGGAAGAAAATTAAGACAAAAAGTCAATACGATGATGAAAAAAATAAAAAACATACAGACTATTTCGAGTACGACTCGCGCTCTGAAGATTCCGTACAAACTTAATTACGTACATAAATGATAATAATAATAATAGTTTTGAGTGGCCTAGTGCAAGTCTTTCTATCGGACGCCATTTCGGCGACTTGCCGACATGCATGTTCTTCGTCTACCTTGATTATCCGACCGATGAAAGTGGCCCTGCAATTTAACGTGGAATCTGAAACACGTATTGTTTCTGGCGTTCCCCACACTGTTGAGATTTCCTGTTGAGAGAAAAAAAATGGTTCAAATGGCTCGGAGCACTATGGGACTTAACTTCTGAGGTCATCAGTCCCCTAGAACTTAGAACTACTTAAACCTAACCAACCTAAGGAGATCACACACATCCATTCCCGAGGCAGGACCGTAGCGGTCGCGAGGTTCCAGATTGTAGCGCCTAGAACCGCTCGGTCAACCAAGCCGGCTTGAGAGAAGAAGGCTATGTTAAAAGGAAGGGTGAAAAATCTGGGGCCCGATCAAGATTCGATCTACCGACCTCTCTGTATCCAGGCAACTGCCTTACCGTCTTTTTTTCTTCTTTTTTTTTGCCTTACCACTTTTCTTCAGACGTTTTCCTCCCATTTTCTTTCGCGGGACTATCTGCTTATCTAATTAAGTTTAATTTTTTAAAGAAAGCAAAGCCACCCTTATTCGACACCGCCACTTTCACTCTACCATAAGAAAATGAACGATTCCTCTTCAGGAGTTGCCCTAATTATTCCCAAAAATTCTGAAACTGCGTAGGACCCACAGTCTTATAACTATATTTTTGTTATTTTATTTTTATTTTTTAATTATGACTATAACCCTAAAAGTGTACAAATGAAAATATCATAAAACATAATGTTACAAAAAATATTAGTCAAAGGATAAACAGAAATAGCATTTGTGTATTACTTGTAACTTCATCTAAGAGAATCATTTTCAAGAAATGATGTAACTGGGCTTTGCTTGTCCACTATCACTGGCGTTTTCTGTCTTCAAAATTACCGTGTGAAATATGTACAAGAGACTCATCCTACTTTGATAATGCCTTAATGAATGCAACTTTCCATTAATCAACCAATCTCATTCCTTCCTCACTACTTACTATTCAGGCATTGTGTCTTCAAGGAGACGCTGTGCGAAACGTCAAACTGAACCTGCTACGCCTCTACTAGGGTGGTTAACGGAAACACTGCGTTAATAATTTGCGAAGAATGTGCGTTTGAGACATTGTGAGCGTTTGTAAGGTACAACCAGTAATCAAGCTCGACTTTCTCCCTTTTACTGAAGATGTAGTCGATGGTCATTCCCTTCCCATGCAAGCGCATGCTATTTTGCGGGGGAAGTGATAGTGATCCGTACGGAGGAGGGTCCGAGGTTTAATTACATCAAGTGTGACCCGCACGTAACAAGCTAAGATCTTTTGTGTCAATCGTCAAACGCCGGACGACGACACGATGTTCGTTGGTATCCAGGAGGCGACAGTCAGGGCAAAGGGGACAGTCCATTAACTAGACAGCGTGGAGCCAATGTGCCAACGTCTCGCCGGTGACTTCAATGCCGTGCGCGCGGTAGTGGGAAGCAAGTCTTAGTTTAACTCTTTCCACACTCGTGGCCAGTGGACAACGGGGTACTTAGTTGCCACCATGTTACGTGTAATCTCCCGCAGAGTGGGATGCGAGACGTGCTGCAGCCCGCGTTGTTGTCGTGTGTAGGTTTCTGCCAGACCGTATTATTTAGTTGGCATGGTTGCGATGTTTGTCCTCTTCTCGTGTTCACTGGCGCCACTCGGTTTCGTAAGTATTGCCTGTCCGCTAGTGGCAGCAGTGGCGCTTATCGATATGTAGTTCTGCTGCCCTGTTTTTGGGGCGACCTCGTTCTTCTTCCGTGTGGTGTGAGTGTGAAGTTCGGTTGGGGCGCAGGAGCAGCGAGTTCCGCGCAGAGCGACAACACGCTGGGACCGCTGGCAGCGTGTATGGACTGCCGGATCGAAGGGCAGTGGTCACGAGAGTGCACGACCTCGTCCAAACGGGATCCTGCATGTTTAAGTTGAGTGCATTGCAATTCGCGTAGTGAAACCTCCACCATTGTGAAATCTCGCGATTCTGCAGTGACGTGGGTTCGTGTTGCTGCTCGCAGCGTCGCCGAGGCGAAAAGCAGTGAGTGGAGTTCCTGGGGAAGGCGGATCTGGTTCAAAAATGGTTCAAATGGCTCTGAGCACTATGGGACTCAACATCTTAGGTCATAAGTCCCCTAGAACTTAGAACTACTTAAACCTAACTAACCTAAGGACAGCACACACACCCATGCCCGAGGCAGGATTCGAACCTGCGACCGTAGCAGTCCCTCGGTTCCGGACTGCAGCGCCAGAACCGCTAGACCACCGCGGCCGGCGGCGGATCTGGTTAGCGTTTTTGAGCTTCTAACTATTTACTATTTTCAGCTTCTTACATTGTTAAGTTCAACCAGCGGTAGTTTTCTGTCCTGTGGCCACTAACGCCCCAATTATCTGCCCTGGATGTTAGTGTATGTAACGGCAGTGTACATTTCCTTGCCTCGCCGCCGCTGTCCGGTGAGACGTGTAAGTTTGGCAACTTCTTGATTGTAGGTTCGGTGGCGTTCTTCTACTTTAGTGGGAGTCATTCCTTCTCGTTCGGGCGCTCTAAGCACAGTATTCTGCAGGTGGAGCCTAGACCGCCGGTTCCGGCTTTGGCGTGATTTTAAATCTTGCATTTGTTTTGTTGGATGGCAAGTAACCTCACCAAGATTATCACTAGTCGCTCGTTAGACTGCCGCTATTTCGAGTTACCATCTTGTGATCTGAATGCAACTCTTGGCTGCCTTTCTCTTCTCTCGCAAAAGTGTTTTTTGTGTGACCTACTTAGAGGTCGATTCCTGTAGCACGGTCTGTCACTGGCCCTGTGTTTTTTTTATTATTGTATTATTAAGTTACCGTCATTTAGCTCATCTGTTTCGTGATCTGTTGTTTTTTTTTTTTTTTAAATTAACTTTTGCGATGCCATTCACCGTTTGACAGCACATTTGTTAAATTTTTTTTATAATTGGCATTTTGGCGTTTAGGCCTTTAGCCGTGATGGTGGTCACTTGCTTTAAAATTCTGATTGCGACCACATTGGGTTGTTTTCAAACATTATTTGCTGCCTGTATTTTATGTATGTTTGCTAATTTTTTTAATTGCCATTTTGGGCGTTAAAGGCCTTCAGTCGTGATTGTGGTTACGTGCCTTGAAAGTCTGATTGCGACCTCATTGGCTTGTTTTCAAAAGTTCTTTATTTAAATAAATGAGTGGAATTGCAAAGCAAACCAATAGTAATTGATTCGGGCCACGTATATAATCGTAACCCATCCTGCCTTCCTTAATTACCAGGTTTCAGGGTGTAAAATTCATCTGCCTCTAGCGGGCGCATTGCGGGGTGATACGTGATCATATAGCTGTATTCGAAAATGAATGTCGATACGTGGGAGAGGCTCGATACGTGGGACAGCTATGTCGCGACGTGTGTCACCGACACCTATGGGACGTAAGAGACTGGCATCAGAACTTCCAGTAGACAAATATGGGAGGCGTGTTGATTGGTCCATCGTTACCACATATTGCTCATGTAGAAGGCAGTTACTTGTCCCCAGACGTTAACCAGTCCAAGCCCTTCACCATGCAGAGGTGTCCTGCGTATAGGAAATCACTGAAGACCTGCTGAAATCTGCGACCTATCGCCGCCGGTAGGGGCCATGTAGAGGTTCAGATATTCCACATGTTGTAGTTGGCTGAAGTCCTGGAGCAGGTTCTGGCGTACCATCACGTGTACGACCTGTAGTAACCGTCGATGGCTTGCCTCGGCAATTCCACGCACATTCTTCGTAAACGAAACTCCCAAATATCTCACTTCAGTAACTGGCGGGAAGGGTTCGACAGCGCCTAGGCAGAGACCTCACCCGACGTCCAACGCCACAGACTTGTTGACGTTCAGAAGTCTGTACGCAGCCCTTTTCCAGTTTAACATGTCACCAGTGGCAGGAAGCAGAAGCAGCAGGTCGTCGGCGTATGCACTATAGCGGAAGATGAAGTGCCACAGTCTGGCGCCAGAAAGCCTACAGATGAGACCTCTGAGGAGTGGCTTGAGCGCTATTCCACAAAGGTAGCTAGAAAGAGGGCAACCTTGTCGTAGAGACCTCTTAATGCGTACTGAGACCATTGTCTGTCTGTTGACCCAGACCTGAAGACCTGAGAGCTGACTGTTGTAGAGTGTCGGTGAGGCTCGGGAGAAATCCCATACGCACCGTCACTAAATGGAGGATATTATGGTGGCCCCTATCAAAGGCTTGAACGAAATCGATGGGGATAATCGCCGCTCTCAGGCGGCATGCCGAGGCGATCTCCATTAAGTCTCTGCAGTCGCTGGTGGCCATGTGCATGTTGGCATTTCGCCTCGTGCAACGTCTGTTCTGGGGCGAGGGCCATCGCCAATGTCGCCTTAATGCGGCGTGCCAAGCGCTTGACGAAGACTTTGCAGTCGGAATTTAACATTTTAAGTAGGCAGTAGTGTTTCGTGGATTGCCTTCCCGATGGCTTGTGTACCAATATAGACTTATACTACAGTAAGCGCTAGAGTACAGTCCAAGGAGACCAAAGGATTACAAATAAAAAATACATATATACCAAAAAACTAAATAAAAATAATAACCAAAGTAATTTTGATAAATATTTAAAAATAAAAAAAATTCAAGGCATCTGAAAAGATTCAGACCCACTATCTCCTACACATTGAAAATTTATCTTAACCACCTCTCTGCATTAGGTTATTATATTTATCAGATGTTTGGATCCAGAATCCTTGGTCTGCCTCTTTTATTTCATATTTCATCAGACTTTATAACCACACCACGAAAACACACACATACATTAACACACACACACACACACACACACGCACACGCACAAATGTGTAAAGAAGTACGTACGTTTCGCACGCAGCACTATGTAAGGAAACTATCGTCATCTTTCCTATTCACAAATATGGCGATCATGTATGTTTTGACGAAAGTCTTGTAGCGTCTTTTAAGCAGCGTGGCCCTTTTACGACTCGTTCGGTCTTATGTAACGACTAAATTCGAACTCTTGAATCCAAGCGAAAACATTAAAAAATGGATCAAATGGCTCTAAGCACTATGGGACTTAACATCTGAGGCCATCAAACCCCTGGACTTAGAAGTATTTAAACCTAACTAACCTAACGACATCACACACATCCATGCCCGAGGAAGGATTCGAACCTGCGACAGTAGCAGCTACGTGGTTCCGGACTGAAGTGCCTAGAGCCGCTCGGTCACAGCGGCCGGCACGCGACAACATTATTAACACACTGAACACCACGCTATTCCGTGAGGTTCACTTTGTCTAACGGCGACCATGTGTTTACCTAATTGTATTTTCATTTGGCTGTCGAACTTGTTCTGAAGTATTTAGTAGACAGACTATTTGCAACAAAGTATTCCATGGCCTTCATTGCTTATCTTGAATTATAGTTTTGATAATTTATGGTTTCCTCTAAACCTAGTGAGTCATTCGAACACAGTGACTGCTTTCGCCACTGGAAGAGGAATCGAGAATGAACTCACCTGAGAAATACCTCCTGAAATTCAACTCTACTGTTTGCTATTTACGATCTCCACGTTATGAGGGAAAGAATGGAGAGGGAGAGAATGTTAAGTCTCTACATTCAGCTTGGAACAGTTACTGGGATTTAGTTCCATGCCTGTTGCAGCCCAATAGATGGACTGTTAATGCTGGCTGTGTAGGACGCCGGAGTTGTCGTCCGATGATGCCCCTTGGAGACAGATGTTCGACTGGAGACAGATTTGGTGATCGACCAGGCCAAGGCAATATGTTGACACTCTGTGGGGCATGCTGAGTTACAATAACGGTACGTGGGCGCGCGTTATACTTTTGGAGAAGAATGATGTTCATTAATGGCAACACAAAAGGTCGAATTATCGGACTGGCGTACAAATTGGCAATCACGAGAGTGCTCCAGCTGTCATACAAAATCGCACCCCAGACCGTAATTCCAGGTGCAGGTCCGTTATGTCTAGGTCACAAGCAGGTTGGTTGCATGCGCTCACCTGGCCTCCTTCGAACCAACAAATGTCGATCACGGGCATCTAAGTGGAACCGGCTTCCATCAGAAAATATGCCAGATCTCTATCCTCCAATGAGCTCTCGCTTGATACCACGGAAGTAGCTACAGGCAGCGGTTTGGGGTTAGTGGCATGCTCACTACGGGGTTCTGTCTGTCGGATGCCTTTGAAGTAAACGATATGCATCAGTTTGTTGTGTCACTGTGGCGCCAATTGCTGTTCGAATTGCTGCAGCAGTCGCTGTACGAAGCCCGATAACCACACGCCGAGCATGGCGGTCTACCCCCTCGGTAGAGCCACGTGGCCGTCCGGAGCCCGATTTTCTTGCGACCGTACCTTCCCTGAGCATCGTTGCCACCAATGATGTGGCTACATTCCTGCCTAGTCTTTCTGCAATATTGCGGAAATAACATCCAGCTTCTCCTAGCCTCATGCGTGAGCCGTTGATAAGGGCGTCTCCTTCGTCTTAGAAGCATCATTGACTAACATGAACTCACTATACCCAATCTCAAAGATACCTAACTCTTGTGACTGTTGCAGCGCTTGTCCAAAGAGAACGTAATGTGCGTCCTGATCTTGGTGCTATTAGCGCCACTCATATGCGAAGGGCGCGAAATTTGAATAGCCATCTGTCATATTTAGAAACACGTCTACCAACTTTCCTGTACATTGAACAACCCCTCCTTGGTATTGGGATTTTTTGACGCCAGTATATTTAGCGATTTCCTTTCGTTACTTTGAATTTTTTTAAAAAACTTTTTAAGTTAATATTTGTCTTTTGAATAAAGTTGATGTACTCTTGAAATTTTAAGAAACTGACTACATGCAAATAAATTTTACTCAAGTACTGCAACAAAGCGACCTACCAAAAAAGTGTAATATTCTGTCTCATATAATTGACTGTAACATTGCAGTTACCGCTGTTCACGAAGGACTGATAAATTTTGAAGTAGGTTTTACGAATGGGTATCTGACAGTTAAAAACTTAAGACATAGATGTTACCATATTTACCAAAGATACACTCCTGGAAATTGAAATAAGAACACCGTGAATTCATTGTCCCAGGAAGGGGAAACTTTATTGACACATTCCTGGGGTCAGATACATCACATGATCACACTGACAGAACCACAGGCACATAGACAAAGGTAACAGAGCATGCACAATGTCGGCACTAGTACAGTGTATATCCACCTTTCGCAGCAATGCAGGCTGCTATTCTCCCATGGAGACGATCGTAGAGATGCTGGATGTAGTCCTGTGGAACGGCTTGCCATGCCATTTCCACCTGGCGCCTCAGTTGGACCAGCGTTCGTGCTGGACGTGCAGACCGCGTGAGACGACGCTTCATCCAGTCCCAAACATGCTCAATCGGGGACAGATCCGGAGATCTTGCTGGCCAGGGTAGTTGACTTACACCTTCTAGAGCACGTTGGGTGGCACGGGATACATGCGGACGTGCATTGTCCTGTTGGAACAGCAAGTTCCCTTGCCGGTCTAGGAATGGTAGAACGATGGGTTCGATGACGGTTTGGATGTACCGTGCACTATTCAGTGTCCCCTCGACGATCACCAGTGGTGTACGGCCAGTGTAGGAGATCGCTCCCCACACCATGATGCCGGGTGTTGGCCCTGTGTGCCTCGGTCGTATGCAGTCCTGATTGTGGCGCTCACCTGCACGGCGCCAAACACGCATACGACCATCATTGGCACCAAGGCAGAAGCGACTCTCATCGCTGAAGACGACACGTCTCCATTCGTCCCTCCATTCACGCCTGTCGCGACACCACTGGAGGCGGGCTGCACGATGTTGGGGCGTGAGCGGAAGACGGCCTAACGGTGTGCGGGACCGTAGCCCAGCTTCATGGAGACGGTTGCGAATGGTCCTCGCCGATACCCCAGGAGCAACAGTGTCCCTAATTTGCTGGGAAGTGGCGGTGCGGTCCCCTACGGCACTGCGTAGGATCCTACGGTCTTGGCGTGCATCCGTGCGTCGCTGCGGTCCGGTCCCAGGTCGACGGGCACGTGCACCTTCCGCCGACCACTGGCGACAACATCGATGTACTGTGGAGACCTCACGCCCCACGTGTTGAGCAATTCGGCGGTACGTCCACCCGGCCTCCCGCATGCCCACTATACGCCCTCGCTCAAAGTCCGTCAACTGCACATACGGTTCACGTCCACGCTGTCGCGGCATGCTACCAGTGTTAAAGACTGCGATGGAGCTCCGTATGCCACGGCAAACTGGCTGACACTAACGGCGGCGGTGCACAAATGCTGCGCAGCTAGCGCCATTCGAACGCCAACACCGCGGTTCCTGGTGTGTCCGCTGTGCCGTGCGTGTGATCATTGCTTGTACAGCCCTCTCGCAGTGTCCGGAGCAAGTATGGTGGGTCTGACACACCGGTGTCAATGTGTTCTTTTTTCCATTTCCAGGAGTGTATATTTGATCACTAAGGGTGCTGAAATGAGTCTGTCTCTCCTTTTACAAAAAGAACAAATAGCAGTAGGTGGCCTTGTTATGAGCCGTGTAGCTGAGGGTATGGTGCTGCACCACTCTGGTTATAATGATGTGATAGTGGCACCGAAATGTCAGCCTTTATTAAGCCACCTTGGAGCGAAGTTGTTTAATCCTTGCAACACCATAAGTTAGCAGGGTAAGTCTTACAGTCACGGCTAATAATTATATACCAGAGAAGACTCATTAATGCAGAAGTATTAATAAATATTTTCTTTCAAGAATATGTGCGTATTAGGACAAACAGTAATGTCTCGTGAGCGCACCAATCTACGACCTTTCACTGTCACCGCTGACTGGCTACTACTCGCTGCTCAGTCTGCCTGAATTAAAATTTCTCCCACATAAAAGATATTCCCCAATACGTAATACGAAAAGGCCACCTGTAACCCTATCACACTCTCTGCCGGCTCTGGCTTCTGTGCCTTTTCCCTTGTAGAAAAGGTAATTACCAAACGGAATCAGCAAGGGAAAAACCTTGGCGTTCCTCGGTCCTAAAACCTTCCTTATTTCCTTTGCATGGTTATAATATGAATTTGTTTATATATGTATATAAGGCAATGACCTGACTTGCTGACTGATTGTTGCCCAGCCCAAACGACAAACAACAGAAACTTGGAATTCGAAGACGGTATTGACCTTGCGCTATGGAATGGATTTTTCGAAATTCCACCCATAAGGGGATGAACTAAGGGATGTAACGTTTCTTTATTTTTTCAAGCAAGATGTCGCTGTGAAGGCAGTTTTGAAGCTACACACACACAAGTTGGTATTTTGTTTCTCGGTCAGAAATAAAGAAATACGTGTTTCAGCATTTTTAAAAATTTTATCCGTATGGTGATGAAACATTGGATGAAATTTTTTTTTTCAAATAAATCATTATTAAAGGACCACTGAAGTATTATTAACGCTACTGAGACGTGAGACACACGCTCAAGGATACTTCAACTCAACAAAGACAGGACAATAATTGCCAACCAAACACAAACTTGGTTTGTAATTTCCAACAGATTTTATTTAACAACTGCATGATAACAGCAAACTGCTGTTACCCCAGAATAATATACATAACTGCCCTAGAATATGAAACATTACTAAACAGACAAAATATCTATGTGAGTTAAAGCCCAACCCAAACAATAAATAATTTTAAAACCTTCTTTACATAAATCTTAAGAAACATACAAACAGGAAATGGTTTACTGAGAAAAAACTGGACACATTTTAAGATATAACAGCAAAAATGACTCACAATTTCTCTTTCTGAATAAGGTATTAAAAACCCAGTACAATGACAGGCGTCCTTCAGTTATTACAAAATTTCAATGACGGGTAGTGGCACATCAGAGGTGTGCGAAACTACAACTCAGCTCGAACCTGAATGAAAGTTGAATGGAACGGTGAAGAAGGAAAGACGGACACCTCGGCGTCACCAGGAACAAATAATAAAACACTTAAATTTGCCAAAGAACTGGAGTCTGCTAAAAGACACAGCTACCGTGCTATCGGTTATAATTTAAACTGACCGCCGCCAAGGCGTCGTCCCCCCCGTTAAACGACCAGCTACACCGGACGACGCGCAACGATGATTATACTAACGAAACAACAACATAAAATCACACAGCAGCCTGGCAATATCCAGAGTAAAACAATCCTTAAAACACTAGAAAAATTTCAGAACAAGAATACGGCCACAAGGGGCCCACAAGAATTAACCACTTTAGATATCTGCACTGTTCTGTCACTAATAATACGTGCAGACTGGCGTATTACTACCAGAGCAGGAAGTGATAATATACTCAATGTTATAAGAAACTGGTCATAGTGCGAAATCACGCACTCTTAACTTAACTCATAACATAACACCAGAGCCGATTAGTTATATTATAAATATATTCCATAAACACACACTCAACGACAGGACTTAAGCACTCAATAAATATTTCATCATTAAGCCGCTGCTTGTTTACCTCTGAACACATTACCTAAATACCAGCCGACAGCCAGTAAATCGAACCTGTGGTTATTTCGGAATGCACAGACACTCACTTAGATATACACTCCTTGCCCGTATCTCAATTGTGTCTAAAACAGTCAAACCTCATTCACACAGGTAATCACTGTTCACTAAGTTGTGCACCAGTAGTCAGTACGAAACAGATAACATGGGCGTCAAAACACTGGGAGAGTCATTAACTGCAAACGGAACGAAATTCAATACACATATATACAGCAGGACTTTAAAAACGTGAATAATTTCCAAGTATGATTCTGTAGCGTATTCGGTTGCAGGCTGATACATTCCAAAGCCACTTTCACATGTTCACATCGTTTAGCAGCACAGACGGGGCCACCGCCCTCTCACTGGACGCAGTACCCACTCGCCGATTGCACGCACGTCTCCGGCCGCAGGCCCACTGCCCACGTGAAAGAAACCAGCCCTCTCCCCGTAGCGTCGTGCGGTTAAATAGCCGAAAAGCGACCGAAGAGGAAAACCACGTCCACGCGATACAGAGTCGATCGCAGGGATCTTACATGAATACAAAGAAGCGACTGGCGCCAACGGCGCCACGTATCAGCTACATTTATTAAAACTGGTATTTGACGTATCACTTACAAGTAAAAAATACGTGTTACAGTGTTTTTGGAAATTCAGTCCCAATGGGGGTGAAATAGGGGAAGAAAGTCTGTATGGAAATATTTCATTATGCAAGTACTTGTGGCGCGAATTTTTTATTTTATTTATTTTTATTTTATTTACAAGTGGCAAGGGCCTTATTGACCATACCTCTGCTCTACAAGCCTCTTCCATTTCCTTCTGTTTGTCCATTCAGTGTTCGTGTTCGTCCAAGTTGTGTCCTCCCGGATATTATCTCTCCACCTACTTCTGGGTCTTCCTCTTCCTCTCGTTGCACCTATTGTCCTTCCGAATGGTATTTTAGGTAATCTGTTTTCTATCATTCTTGCTATATGACCTGCCCAGTTCAACTTTCTCTTCTTTAGCACATCTACGGTGTTGGGCGTTTCTACAGCTCTCTTAATTCTTCATTTTTTTCTTGTTCTCCATTCCATGTTATCTTCATCATATACTGGACCAACAGTTTTTCTTGGTATTTTTCTTTCAAATATTAACAGTTTTTCTTCATCTTTCTTTCTAAATATTAATACTTCGCATCTGTATAATATTACTGTTATAATGGTCGATTGATACAAGCGAATTTTAAAGTTATTACTAAGTGATCTTTTGTAAACGATTTTGATAAAACTAAAGAGTGTTTTGTTCGCTGTTGCTAGACAGGCATCTACTTCTATATCCATTCCATTATTGGTACTAAACAGACATGAAGCGGTCAGCTGTTTTGAAAGTGAATCCATCTACAGCCAAAGGTGCATCACTTTGGTTTTTCTTACTTAAGACCAGATATTGTGTCTTTTCTTCATTGACATGTAATCCTGCTTTCTCAGCAATTTTGTAGTAATTTTGCATCATTTTGATTCATTCTGTTTTGGAACTACTTATCAATACTGCATCATCTGCTTCGACAGGTCTAGTAATGTTCATCTCCTGCATTTGGATTAGTTCTACTAAATTCTCTATCGGTCTTCTCTAAGATGAGTTTAAATAAAATAGGTGAAATGGCGTCTCCTTGTCTCAGTCCAGTGAACACCTTAAAATTTTCTGTGTCTCCTACAGGTGTCTTGATACGACATAAAGATTTTAATTAATCTGATTAGCTTTGATGGTATTTCAGATTCCCTCATTATTATTTAGAGGTGTCTTAGAGCGAAAAGATATTCTAATGTGGATCTATTTCTGGGGAAACCGTATTGGTAGTAACCTATTAATTTTTCAGTAATTGGGATCTGTCGGTTTAATAGGCAGGTCTATATGCTTTTATACTTGAAATCCAGTAAACCATTTCTTCTATAGTTTGTAAGTAGGCTGTTTGTTTTCCTATTGGCAACGTTACGTAGCGCTCTGTATGAAAATCACTGGCTGTGCTGTGTGCAGTCTGTGGCTAGTTTGCATTGTTGTCTGCCATTGTAGTGTTGGGCAGCGGCAGCTGGATGTGAACAGCGCGTAGCGTTGCGCAGTTGGAGGTGAGCCGTAAGCAGTGGTGGATGTAGGGAGAGAGATGGCGGAGTTTTGAAATTTGTAAGACTGGATGTCATGAACTGCCATATATATTATGACTATTAAGGTAAATACATTGTCTGTTCTCTATTAAAATCTTTCATTTGCTAACTATGCCTATCAGTAGTTAGTGCCTTCCGTAGTTTGAATTTTTATTTAGCTGGCAGTAGTGGCGCTCGCTGTATTGCTGTAGTTCGAGTAACGAAGATTTTTTTGAGGTAAGTGATTTGTCAAAGGTATAGGTTAATGTTAGTCAGTGCCATTCTTTTGTAGGGATTATTGAAAGTCAGATTGCGTTGCGCTAAAAATATTGTGTGTCAGTTTAAGCACAGTCATGTATAAATTTTTTTAAGGGGACGTTTCATATGTTCAAAGGGGAAGTTTCAAGTTGTCGCAAACAAAGCGATCATTCTTCTTAAATATAGGACATTAAATTTCATTTTTCCAGTTTGCAGGTATGGTTTCTGTCTTCCAAATTGTTTCTATTAAAGATTGTAGCTCTACTTCCAGTGGTGGTCCTCCATTCTTTAACAATTAAGCGTATATCTGGTCTTCACCACAGGCCCTGTTATTCTTTAATTTCTCTACAGCTTGTTGTATTTTATTTAATGATGGGGTAGTAACTTGTACATCGACTGCATCAGGTTCTTCAAATTTGAAGTAAGATTGTGGACTATTGCGGTTGAGTAATTGTGAAAAGTATGTCTTCCATCTTTTTTGAATGTCACTCTTATTGGTCAGTATTTTCCTGTGCTGATCCTCTATAAACTGTTCTCTTTTAGTAAATTTACCCACAGATTTTTTAATAATAATATTAGTGTCTTCCATCTTTTTTGAATGTCACTCTTATTGGTCAGTATTTTCCTATGCTGATCCTTAATAAACTGTTCTCTTTTAGTAAATATTAATATTTTGATGTATCTGTCTTGCTCTGTGGTGCTTGAAATCATCCTCTGCTTCTTTTATCACATTGTTGTAGTATTCCCTTTTCTCTTGTCTTAAGGTCAGTTGTGCTTCCTGGCGGATTTAGTGATATCTTTCCTTCAGTGTCATATTGTTCCTTTCTTTAATCCACACTTTTTTCGCATTTCTTCTCTCTCTTCTACTTTGGCATTAAAATCTCTTATCACTACTTTTACATTATGTCTACTTATTGAGTTGTACGTGTAGTCAAATTGACTCTAGAATTCTTCTTTCATATCATTATCCTTATCTTCTGTGGGTTAGAAATGTAATATCTAACCACTGCGGCTGAACTGTGATGTATGATATTCGATTATTGAAATGTTTGAATTCCTTTATTGAGTCATTCATTGATTTATGAATGTAGCATCCAGTTCCATGGCGTCGACCCGTCTCCTATTTTCAGTGAGCATGTTCCTTGCCATCTTACTCCTTGGCGAGCTACCACTTGTACTCTGCATTTCTATAGTTCATTTGTTAGTATTTGGGCACTTCCAGAGCTGTATAGACTTCTGACACTCCAAGAACCAAAATAGAAATCCTTGTAGCTTTCCCAACTTTTGTTTTAGTATATTCTGTCCTGTTTCTGAGACATGCGTTGAGTATCCTGACCAGTCAGCATTTTTACATGAGTGAGTTAGTAGTCCTCAGCACAACCCCCCATGTTGAGGATCAGGAGTCTTGATTCTGGGGTGCTCTACCCCTAGGTGAGTTGCTTTCACCACGATTTGGTGAGACTCTTCTGCCCGTGCTAGTTTTGGTCCACCCCGGGTATTTTATTTCCCTGTTACTGTCCATATCTGGAGAGCTTTCGCCTAGGGGAGGCGCCCGATGAAGGAGTAGCAAACCCCACGCGGAATTTTTGGAGCCAAACTGTGAAAATTTTAATTTGTGTTCTCTGCTAGAAATAAGAAGGTGCACATTTAACTGCTTTTGGAAATTCAGCCCCTAAGGGGCTGAAATGTTTTATGAAAATATTTCGTTGTGGGAGCATTTTTAAAGCTAAATCTAGAAAAATTACTATTTAGCTTCTCCGTTTTAAATAAAAAAAAAGACATGTTTCACTGTTTTGGGAAATTCAGCCCCCAACGGGGTGAAATAGCACAAGACAGACTCACTGACTCATCAACGCCCTTCACAAACTGTTAAGGATAGAAACTTGAAGTTTAGAGAGGGTGTGGATCTTTTACTGTAGGCATCGATTGAGAAGGGATTGTTCTGAGTTCTACTCTAAGGGGCTGAAAAATGGAATGAAAGGCTTTCTTGAAAATTTGTCGCTAATCAGACGATTTTGAAGATAGAACTGCAAAAACAGGTATTTCATTGGCTATGGAGCTACGTTTGTGAAAACTAGCACTCGATTTCTCGGCTTCAAATTGAAATTTACGTCTTTCAGTGTTTTTGGAATTCCAATCTCCCAATGGGGTGAAGTTAGGATTAAAAGTTTTATGAAATTATTTCATTATGAAAGAATTTTCAGAGTTAAATCTATGAAACTTTGTATTTGGCTTCTTTCTTGTTGTTGTAGTCTTCAGTCCTGAGACTGGTTTGATGCAGCTCTCCATGCTACTCTATCCTGTGCAAGCTTCTTCATCTCCCAGTACCTACTGCAACCTACATCCTTCTGAATCTGCTTAGTGTATTGATCTCTTGGTCTCCCTCTACGATTTTTACCCTCCACGCTGCCCTCCAATGCTAAATTTGTGATCCCTTGATGCCTCAAAACATGTCCTACCAACCGATCCCTTCTTCTAGTCAAGTTGTGCCACAAACTTCTCTTCTCCCAGTCCTATTCAATACCTCCTCATTAGTTACGTGATCTACCCACCTTATATTCAGCATTCTTCTGTAGCACCACATTTCGAAAGCTTCTATTCTCTTCTTGTCCATACTAGTTATCGTCCATGTTTCACTTCCATACATGGCTACACTCCATACAAACACTTTCAGAAACGACTTCCTAACACTTAAATCTATACTCGATGTTAACAAATTTCTCTTCTTCAGAAACGATTTCCTTGCCATTGCCAGTCTACATTTTATATCCTCTCTACTTCGACCATCATCAGTTATTTTACTCCCTAAATAGCAAAACTCCTTTACTACTTTAAGTGTCTCACTTCCTAATCTAATCCCCTCAGCGTCACCCGATTTAATTAGACTACATTCCATTATCCTCGTTTTGCTTTCGTTGATGTTCATCTTATATCCTCCTTTCAAGACACTGTCCATTCCGTTCAACTGCTCTTCCAAGTCCTTTGCTGTCTCTGACAGAATTACAATGTCATCGGCGAACCTCAAAGTTTTTACTTCTTCTCCATGGATTTTAATACCTACTCCGAATTTTTCTTTTGTTTCCTTTACTGCTTGCTCAATATACAGATTGAATAACATCGGGGAGAGGCTACAACCCTGTCTCACTCCTTTCCCAACCACAGCTTCCCTTTCATGCCCCTCGACTCTTATAACTGCCATCTGGTTTCTGTACAAATTGTAAATAGCCTTTCGCTCCCTGTATTTTACCCCTGCCACCTTCAGAATTTGAAAGAGAGTATTCCAGTTAACGTTGTCAAAAGCTTTCTCTAAGTCTACAAATGCTAGAAACGTAGGTTTGCCTTTTCTTAATCTTTCTTCTAAGATAAGTCGTAAGGTTAGTATTGCCTCACGTGTTCCAACATTTCTACGGAATCCAAACTGATCTTCCCCGAGGTCCGCTTCTACCAGTTTTTCAATTCGTCTGTAAAGAATTCGCGTTAGTATTTTGCAGCTGTGACTTATTAAACTGATAGTTCGGTAATTTTCACATCTGTCAACACCTGCTTTCTTTGGTATTGGAATTATTATATTCTTCTTGAAGTCTGTGGGTATTTCCCCTGTCTCATACATCTTGCTCACCAGATGGTAGAGTTTTGTCATGACTGGCTCTCCCAAGGCCATCAGTAGTTCTAATGGAATGTTGTCTATTCCCGGGGCCTTGTTTCGACTCAGGTCTTTCAGTGCTCTGTCAAACTCTTCACGAAGTATCTTATCTCCCATTTCATCTTCGTCTACATCCTCTTCCATTTCCATAATATTGTCCTCAAGTATATCGCCCTTGTATAAACCCTCTATATACTCCTTCCACCTTTCTGCCTTCCCTTCTTTGCTTAGAACTGGGTTGCCATCTGAGCTCTTGATATTCATACAAGTGGTTCTCTTCTCTCCAAAGGTCTCTTTAATTTTCCTGTAGGCAGTATCTATCTTACCCCTAGTGAGACAAGCCTCTACATCCTTACATTTGTCATCTAGCCATCCCTGCTTAGCCATTTTGCACTTTCTGTCGATCTCATTTTTGAGACGTTTGTATTCCTTTTTGCCTGCTTCATTTACTGCATTTTTATATTTTCTCCTTTCATCAATTAAATTCAATATTTCTTCTGTTACCCAAGGATTTCTATTAGCCCTCGTCTTTTTACCTACTTGATCCTCTGCTGCCTTCACTACTTCATCCCTCAGAGCTACCCATTCTTCTTCTACTGTATTTCTTTCCCCCATTCCTGTCAATTGTTCCCTTATGCTCTCCCTGAAACTCTCTACAACCTCTGGTTCTTTCAGTTTATCCAGGTCCCATCTCCTTAAATTCCCACCTTTTTGCAGTTTCTTCAGTTTCAATCTGCAGTTCATAACCAATAGATTGTGGTCAGAATCCACATCTGCCCCTGGAAATGTCTTACAATTTAAAACCTGGTTCCTAAATCTCTGTCTTACCATTATATAATCTATCTGATACCTATTAGTATCTCCAGGATTCTTCCAGGTATACAACCTTCTTTCATGATTCTTGAACCAAGTGTTAGCTATGATTAAGTTATGCTCTGTGCAAAATTCTACAAGGCGGCTTCCTCTTTCATTTCTTCCCCCCAATCCATATTCACCTACTAAGTTTCCTTCTCTCCCTTTTCCTACTGACGAATTCCAGTCACCCATGACTATTAAATTTTCGTCTCCCTTCACTACCTGAATAATTTCTTTTATCTCGTCATACATTTCATCAATTTCTTCATCATCTGCAGAGCTAGTTGGCATATAAACTTGTACTACTGTAGTAGGCATGGGCTTTGTGTCTATCTTGGCCACAATAATGCGTTCACTATGCTGTTTGTAGTAGCTAACCCGCACTCCTATTTTTTTATTCATTATTAAACCTACTCCTGCATTACCCCTATTTGATTTTGTATTTATAACCCTGTAATCACCTGACCAAAAGTCTTGTTCCTCCTGCCACCGAACTTCACTAATTCCCACTATATCTAACTTTAACCTATCCATTTCCCTTTTTAAATTTTCTAACCTACCTGCCCGATTAAGGGATCTGACATTCCACGCCCCGATCCGTAGAATGCCAGTTTTCTTTCTCCTGATAACGACGTCCTCTTGAGTAGTCCCCGCCCGGAGATCCGAATGGGGGACTATTTTACCTCCGGAATATTTTACCCAAGAGGAAGCCATCATCATTTAATCATACAGTAAAGCTGCATGTTCTTTCTTAGAAATAAAAAACTATGCGTTTCATTGTTTTTGGAAATTCAGCCCCTAAGGGGGTGAAATAGAGGATGAAAATGTTTGAGAAAATATTTCGTTATATTAAATAAATATTTAAAGCTAATTCTATGAACACTGGTATTTCATTTGTCGGTTAGATTTTGAGAAATATTTGGTAGTGAATGAAAGTTCGCAAAAGGCTTGATTAACAAGGACCTTAGACTCCAGCTAGCAGAATTGCTTTTAGATTTGGAAAACATTCGGATAACACCATACTTCTATAGCTTTAATCTGCGTGAAAAGTCTAGAGAGTGTTGCGATTCGTGAATAACATAAAAATTCGAGAAAACAAAAATAAAGAGAAATCTGTGCAGACTGCACAGTCTACGCGAGTGAAGTAGCGGACGCTAAGATAATTATAAGTAATATTAAGTTAAAGATGAATACAGACCGTACATAAATGATTTCTTTCAGATAGTTAATTGTAGAACAACACAGTAACGGTGCATTTCACATTCTAATTAAAGTTTTACAAAATTATTAAAAAAGCCAGCCACATCCCGAAAACACACGACGTACATGAACATTAACACTGTGCCATTATAATTGGCTAAACAATGGAAGAGAACTGACCACTTATTGTGACAGTTTGACATAGTTTGCGCCTGAAGCTGAGTGCTGTGTTTGAGGAGACGAGCTCCGCCCAGTGAGGTGTCAACCAGCAAGTAATTTTAAACAGTCTTTAGAACGGCGGATAGGAAGCATACCGCGGGAAGATGCGGTGTTTCCTTCCCTGTCCCTTACCGCTTGCTGCTCGTAATGTTGACATTGGCCACCTCCGGAAATTGATACGCTCCGAGTACACTTCTGCCGTGTTTACACCGGCACCGTCTTTTTGCCGTTAATGATGTTTGTTGACTGACAAACAGCGCCGCTGTCCGCAGATCAAAGCTGGCCGCGAAACGGGGTCCAAGGGGCGACGTGGGCGCCGGTTTAATATCGGGCTCTGAACCCTCTAACTGTCGGGATATTAAACTCGTGGCGTGTGTGACTTTGGGCGGCAAACTCCGGGATGACAGTCTGGCGAGCGTTCCATATTGTGAGGCACCAGCCGAATACAGATGACGCTAGTCTTCAGGGGCCTCGTCAGCGCGCAACCTCACGCCACGCTACTCTGAGGAGGGGTGCGAGTCATTTCACAGTTCGTTTACTCAAGCCCTGGGGAGCCTCAAATTATAAGCTAAAGTTATCGTCGCCGTAAGGTGTAAAGATTAAAATCTGGCGCATCACAGGTCACACAGCGTGATCTGCCTGCTAAAACATCTTGCCTAGCCTGAAAAGCGACGCATATGTAATAAACTAAGTGCACAGCTTGATATTTCAGTTAGTCGCACACTTCATACAGATAAGAAATGCAGTGGCTCTTTTCTTCCTCGTGACTGCGAGATGCTTGTTTTCAGGTTTCACGATTATAATTTTCCCTCTCTTCATTTCAAATACAGTGAAATTTATGCATTCAGGAGACAGTTAATTAGTCGCATACTTTATTTGATCTCTTTAGTTTCTGAAACACTGTAAGAATTTAAATCTAACGGTGTAAAGGACTGATTGTACTGATTAATGAAAACCATTTCAGCTGTTTATTGTGTTACGGCTAGTTTAATTCTTAGAACAGGATGCCTCCAGTTACATAGAACAAGACATTACGCTAAACCTACAGTATCTTGATGAATAAAGCAACTCACTTTGCCAATAATTTTATACCGAATTCTCATCGATTTGTGCTAAAGTCTGCTTGCCATACTTCCACCACGCCGTCGGCTGAATGGTTATGGCCATTGTTTCTGGTTTAACCATGTGATGCCGCGCGGGATTAGCCGAGCGGTCTCGGGCGCTGCAGTCATGGACTGTGCGGCTGGTCCCGGCGGAGGTTCGAGTCCTCCCTCGGGCTTGGGTGTGTGTGCTTGTCCTTAGGATAATTTAGGTTAAGTAGTGTGTAAGCTTAGGGACTGATGACCTTAGCAGTTAAGTCCCATAAGATTTCACACACATTTGAACATTTGAATCATGTGATAACCATTCCATTTATATCATGATTTCAGTACTACTCGGTGAAAATTTGGCATAAGACTGTTGACAGCGTCAATTTCTCATTTTATTCGTTAAGATGTTGTAACTTCAGCCTAATTTGCTGTTTTGTTTCGTTCTCAGAACGAAACCGGTCGTAAATCGATAAATGAGAATAACAGAACTGAGATGGTTTTCATTAATTGTTAAAATGAGCGTCAATTCAACGTGGCGACCAACGTGATCGACGTACAGAGGACGTAGCACGTAGCAGAAAATTAATATTTTGCACTCAGCATTGTTAAGTTTACGTTTTGGTGACCTACAGACCAAGTGACAATTTCAGTTCATTTTCCTTGGTCGTTCTTCTCCTCCAATAATCTTTCATATTCGTCTACTCACCATGTCCCTCCCGTCTTCCTTCAGATCGCACTTTTTCTCTTACTGCTTCTGTCTTCCAATCTACATACTTCTCTTCTCTACTATTGCCTGTGTCACCTTCGAGGTTCGATCTGACAAGTGATTGGAAAGGAAGAGGTGTACCAACCTCGCGTAAAAGACAACAGTCCGTATGGCTCCGGATGGTAGTACCCAGTAAAGGTTTCTGCTTAGGGTTACAAGTGGAAGGGACCGTCAAGCTCAATGGCGAAGCGCGAAACTGATTCTCGTTCATCAACAATTCACTATTTTTATTATACAGGTAGTATCAAAAAGAATCATTCGATCTGGCGCATCTATACTTCTGAAACTGATAAACATATACAAGGAATTTTCTTTCTTGGTGAACGGGAAACTCAAAAAGTTTCTTTTTTTTTTCATAGGCGTTCAGTATCCCCCCCTTGAGATGCACGGCATATGTCAATGCGCTATTCAAATTGTTCCTACGCTGCAGCGAGCACGTCTTGATTTACAGCTTCCACAACATTCCTTGTGCGATTTCTCAGCATTCATTGTTGTTAGTAATAGAGGCACATAAACAGAGTCTTTTATAAACTTCCACAAGAAATAATCATCTACAGTCAGATCTGGTGAGCTTGGGGACCAGTAATGTAAGGCTGAATCGTTCAGTAATCATTTTATGTAAAAACTCCCGCACTCTCAGGTGCCAGTGTGGTGGTGCCCCATCCTGTTGGTAAATGAAGTCGTTCGAATCAGTCTCGAACTGTGGGAAAAAACAGTTCTCAACCATATTGAGATACGTGATTCCAGTAACAGTGTTCTCGAGAAAGAAAAATGGACCACACATCTTTTCTCGTGAAACTACACAAAACGCGTTAAATTTTGAAGAGTCCCTCTCATGTTGTACAACTTCATGTGGATTTCCCATACCCCATATTCTCACATTAAGACGGTTCCATTTCAATGGAATGTTGCCTCGTCGCTAAATGCTAAGCGTGGAAGAAAACTGTCCTCCTCCATCTTGCCAAGAACGAAATTACAGAACTCCACACGTTGTAGTTTGTCACATTCACGAAGAGCTTGCAGTAGCTGTCGAGCTGCACGGCGAACGGATTTCCGCGGTCTCCTTGTGAAACCATGGCCGATGCGGTCGACGTCTGTGTCAGAAAACCGGGTACGGCCCGGTGATTTGCTTTTACACAAACAATCTGTTTCTCGGAATTGTTCATGCCATCGTCTAATGCTCTGTGCCGTAGGACGATCCACACCATACCTAGTACGAAAGTCACGGTGAACAGTTATTACTGACCCACACTGGGCAAAACGTAGAAAACAAAAGGCTGTGTGTTGTCCCGACACCATTTTTACTAGAGCTAAAATGGGCGCAAGCTGCTGCTACCTAGCTGGAACCATGTAAAACACGAGAGTTTGCTCTTCCAAAGGTACGTTGTTCACGCATATATCTCAAATAACATAATAGTTATGATTTTTTGAAAGTCGGATCATTCTTTTTGATACAGCCGCTATATTTAATACTAGATTAGCGCCCGTTGCTTCGCTCGCGTAGACTGTATGGCCTGCAGAGATTTTTTTTGTTTTTATCTAATGGAATTTTTATAACTACAAAATGCAACATCTTCAAAGCTATGCACACTAATTAAGGCCATACAGCTTTCTGAATTTACTTCTGATTAAAAAGCGATTATGGTAGCTGGAGTCCAAACTTTTTGTTAATCACGCCTTTTGCATTCTTGTGGAGATATTACATAGCAACTTTCGTCCTCTAACAAATACTTCTTTACATCTAACGAAGTAGTGAAATTACTACTTTTCATACATTTAGCTTTAAATTTTTTAATGTAACGAAATATTTTCTTAAAAAATTTCGGCCACTATTGCATTCCCTTAGTGGTTGAATTTGGGGAACCAAATGCTAGTTTTCGTAGTTCTAGCTTGAAAATTCTCTTAATTGCTAAATACTTTCAAAAGGTGTGCATCCCCTATTTCACCGCTTTAGGAATGGAACTTCGGATAATCCCTCCTTAAACGATGCCTGCAATATAAGATCCGCACCCTCCTCAAACTTCTAGTTTCTATTCGCAGCGGTCTGGGCTGGGCGACGATGGGTCAGTGAATCAGTGTGACCCTATTATATCCCCTTCGGAGTTGAATTTCCAAAAACAGCGCAACATGTATCTTTTCATCTTCAGTCAAGCAGCCAAAAGCGAATTTTCAATGATTTAGCTTTAAAAATGATTGCATAATAAAATACTGGAATACTCTCTTTCAAATACTGAAGGTGGCAGGAGTAAAATAAAGAGAGCGAAAGGCTATTTACAATTTGTACACAAACCAGATGGCAGTTATAAGAGTCGAGGGACATGAAAGGGACACAGTGGTTGGGAAGGCAGTGAGACAGGGTTGTAGCCTCTCTCCGATTGTTATTCAATCTGTATATTGAGCAAGCAGTGAAGGAAACAAAAGAAAAATTCGGAGTAGGTATTAAAATCCATGGAGAAGAAATAAAAACTTTTAGGATCGCCGATGACATTGTAATTCTGTCAGAGACAGCAAAGGACCTGGAGGAGCAGCTGAACGGAATGGACAACGTCTTGAAAGGAGGATATAAGATGAACATCAACAAAAACAAAACGAGGATAATAGAATGTAGTCGAATTAAGTCGGATGACGCTGAGGGAATTAGGTTAGTAAATGAGAGACTTAAAGTTGTAAAGGAGTTTTGCTATTTGGGGAGTAAAATAACTGACGATGGTCGAAGTAGAGAGGATATAAAATGTAGATTGGCAATGGCAAGGAAATCGTTTCTGAAGAAGAGAAATTTGTTAACATCGAGTATACATTTAAGTGTCAGGAAGTCGTTTCTGAAAGTATTTGTATGGAGTGTAGCCATGTATGGAAGTGAAACATGGACGATAACTACTATGGACAAGAAGAGAATAGAAGCTTTCGAAATGTGATGCTACAGAAGAATGTTGAAGATTAGGTGGGTAGATCACATAACTAATGAGAAAGTATTGAACAGAATTAGGGAGAAGAGGAGTTTGTGGCACAACTTGACAAGAAGAAGGGTTCGGTTGGTAGGACATGTTGTGAGGCATCAAGCGATCACCAATTTAGTATTGGAGGGCAGCGTGGAGGGTAAAAATCGTAGAGGGCGACCAAGAGATGAATACCCTAAGCAGATTCAGAGGGATGTAGGTTGCAGTAGGTACTGGGAGATGAAGAAGCTTGCACAGGATAGAGTAGCATGGAGAGCTGTATCAAACCAGTCTCAGGACTGAAGACTACAACAACAACAATAAAATACTTTCATAAAAAATGTCATCCCCTATTTCATCCTTTAGGGATTCAATTTCCAAAAACACTGAAACACGTATATTTTTATTTGTTACCGAGAAGACAATGTTCATAGATGTAGCTTTAAAAATTCTTTAATAGTCCTTGAATAATTATATGGCTTCAAATCAGTTTTCACCCAGTATTTCACACCCATAGGGCAAAATTACCCCCCATAAACCATGCACTTACCGTTGATGGGGAGGCTTGCGTGCCTCGGCGATACAGATAGCCATACCGTAAGTGCAACCACAACGGAGGGATATTTGTTGAGAGGCCAGACAAACGTGTGGTTCCTGAAGAGGGGCAGCAGCCTTGTCAGTAGTTGCAGGAGCAACAGTCTGGATGATTGACTGATCTGCTCTTGTAATACTAACCAAAACGGCCTTGCTGTGCTGGTACTGCGAACGGCTGAAAGCAAGAGGAAACTACAGCCGTAATTTTTCCCGAGGGCATGCAGCTTTACTGTATGGTTAAATGATGATAGCGTCCTCTTGGGTAAAATATTCCGGAGGTAAAATAGTCCTCCATTCGTATCTCCGGGTGGGGACTAGTCTAAAGAACGTTGTTATCAGGAGAAAGAAAACTGGCGTTCTACGGATCGGAGCGTGGGAATATCAGATCACTGTGTCGGGCCGGCAGGTTAGAAAATTTATAAAGGAAATGGATAGGTTAAAGTTAGCTATAGTGGGAATTACTGAAGTTCGGTAGCAGGAGGAACACGACTTCTGGTAACGGTGAAACAGGGTTATAAATACAAACTCAAATAGGGGTAATGCAGGAGTAGGTTTAATAATGAATTTAAAAAAGGATCGCGGATAAGCTACTAAAGACAGCACAGTGAACGCATTATTGTAGCAAAAGAGACACGAAGCCCACGCCTACCGCAGTAGTACAAGTTTATATGCCAACTAGCTCCACAGATGACGAAGAGATTGATGAAATGTATGATGAGATAAAAGAAATTATCAGATAGTGATTGGAGATAAATTTAATAGTCATGGGTGACTGGAATTCGATAGTAGGAAAAGGAAGAGACGGAAAAGTAGTAGGTGAATATGGAATGGGGTAAGAAATGAAAGAGGAAGCCGCCTGGTAGAATTTTGCACAGAGCATAACTTAATCATAGCTAACACTTGGTTCAAGCATCATGAAAGAAGGTTGTATACATGGAAGACATCTGGAGACACTGGAAGGTTTCAGGTAGATTATATAATGGTAAGGCAGAGATTTAGGAACCAGATTTTAAATTGTAAGACATTTCCAGAGGCAGGTGTGGACTCTGACCACAATCTATTGGTTATGAACTGTAGATTAAAACTGAAGAAACTGCAAGAAGATGGGAAGTTATGGAGATGGGACCTGGATAAACTGAAAGAACCAGAGGTAGTAGAGAGTTTTAGAGAGAGCATTAGAGAACAGTTGACAAGAACGGGGCAAAGAAATACAGTAGAAGAAGAACGGGTAGCTTTGAGAGATAAAATAATGAAGACAGCAGGGGATCAAATAGGTAAAAAGACGAGGACTAGTAGAAATCCTTGGTTAACAGAAGATATATTGAATTTAACTGATGAAAGGAGAAAATATAAAAATGCAGTAAGTGAAGCACACAAAAAGGAATACAAACGTCTCAAAAATGAGATCGACAGGAAGTGCAAAATGGCTAAGGAGGGATGGCTAGAGGACAAATGTAAGGATGTAGAGGCATATACCACTAGGGGTAAGATAGATAATGCTTACAGGAAAATTAAAGAGACCTTTGGAGAAAAAAAAAACACTAGTATGAATATCAAGAGCTCAGATGGAAACCCAGTCCTAAGCAAAGGAGGGAAAGCAGATAGGAGGAAGGAGTATATAGAGGGAATACAAGTGCGATGTACTTGAGGACAAAATTATGAAAATGGAAGAAGACAGAGATGAATATGAAATGGGAGATACGATACTGCGTGGAGAGTTTGACAGAGCACTGAAAGACCTAAGTCGAAACAAGGCCCCGGGAATAGACAACATTCCATTAGAAATACCGATAGCCGCGGGAGAGCGAGCCCTGACAAAACTCTAATATCTGGTGAGCAAGATGTAACAGACACGCGAAATACTCTCAGATTTCGAGAAGAATATAACAATTCCAATCCCAAAGTAAGCAGGTGTTGACAGATGTGAAAATTACCGAACTATCGGATTAATAAGTCACAGCTGCAAAATACTAACGCGAATTCTTTACAGACGAATGGAAAAACTGGTAAGAGCCGACCTCGGGGAAGATCAGTTTGGATTCCGTAGAAATGTTGGAACACGTGAGGCATACTGACCCTACTACCTATATTATAAGATAGATTAAGGAAAGGCAAACCTACGTTTCTAGCATTTGTAGACTTAGAGAAAGCTTTTGACAATGTTGGCTGGAATACTCTCTTATAAATTCTGAAGGTGACAGGGTTCAAATACATAGAGCGAAAGGCTATTTACAATTTGTACAGAAACCAGATGGGAGTTATAAGAGTCGAGGGGCATGAAAGGGAAGCAGTGGTTGGGAAAGCAGTGAGACAGGGTTGTAGCCTCTCTCTGATGTTATTCAATCTGTATATTGAGCAAGCAGTAAAGGAAACGAAAGAAAAATTCGAAGTAGGAATTAAAATCCATGGAGAAGAAATAAAAACTTTTAGGTTCGCCGATGACATTGTAATTCTGTCAGAGACAGCAAAGGACCTGCAAGAGCAGCTGAACGGAATGGACAGTGTCTTGAAAGGAGGATATAAGATGGACATCAACAAAAGCAAGACGAGGATAATAGAATGTAGTCGAATTAAGTCGGGTGATGCTGAGGGAATTAGATTAGGAAGTGAGACACTTAAAGTAGTAAAGGAGTTTTGCTATTTGGGGAGCAAAATAACTGATGATGGTCGAAGTAGAGAGGATATAAAATGTAGACTGGCAATGGCAACGAAAGCGTTTCTGAAGAAGAGAAATTTGTTAACATTGAGTATGGATTTAAGTATCAGGAAGTCGTATCTGAAAGTATTTGTACGGAGTGTAGCCATGTATGGAAGTGAAACATGGATGATAAATAGTTTAGACAAGAAGAGAATAGAAGCTTTCGAAATGTGCTGGTTAGACCACATAACTAATGAGGAGTTATTGAATAGAATTGGAGAGAAGAGAAATTTGTGGCACAACTTGTCTAGAAGAAGGGATCGGTTGGTATGGCATATTCTGAGGCATCAAGGGTTCACCAATTTAGTACTGGAGGGCAGCATGGACGGAAAAAATCGTAGAGGAGACCAAGAGATGGATACACTAAGCAGATTCAGAAGGATGTAGGTTTCAGTAGGTACTGGGAGATGAAGAAGCGTACACAGAATAGGGTAACTTGGAGAGTTGCATGAAACCAGTTCTCTGGACTGAAGACCACAACAACACCGATAACAGGGCTAAATTTCCAAAAAAGTTGCAACACATATTTCTTTATTTCTGACCGAGAAACCGAAAATCAATATCAGGAGGTCTAGCTTCAAATTTCCGTGAATAGCGAGATTAAAAAAAACCTTCATTTCTTGTTTCACCCCATTAGGGTTGGAATTTCGAGATATCCCTTCTAAAATGATGCCTGCAGTATAAGATCCCCACCTTCCCCAAATTTCAAGCTTCTATTCTTAGCAGTTTTGGCTGGGCGATGATCAGTGAGCCTGTCAGTCAGTCAGAACTTTGACTTTTATACATACAGATTTTCGCCTGCCGCTGAGGCCTAGCGGTTCTAGGCGCTTCAGTCCGGAACCGCGCAGCTGCTACGGTCGTAGGTTCGAATCCTGCCTCGGGCATGGATGTGTGTGATGTCCTTAGGTTAGTTAGGTTTAAATAGTTCTAAGTCTAGGGGACTGAGAACCTCAGATTTTAAGTCCCATAGTGCTCAGCCATTTGAACCATAGAGATTTTCACAGTTCCTTGCTCATACACTATCTGACCAAAATTATCGGGACACCCTATGTAAGTCGACTGTTTGAGATATGATTAGGATGTGTACACCCAAAGGATTAACCACAGAAAAACCAAAACCAGGCAGACCTCATGTATTGACGAGTGAGCAACGTCGAGCATTGCGGACGGTGGTTATAAAAATCGTATGAAATTAGCAGACGATATCATTAGTAAATTTCAAAGTGCTACCATCAGTCCAGCTAGCGCAGTTACTGCGCGTAGGGAGGTATAAAGAATGGGCTGCAATGGCTGAGCAGTTCTTCGAAAGACACACCTTTCTGTTGATACTACTAGGCGCGCTTGCGATGGTGTAAATAGCGAATTCAATGGAAAGAACATGTCTGAACACGAGTGATTTGGGGTGCTGAATCGCGCTATACCCAGTGGTACCCGATGGAAGGGTTTGGGCTTAGCGAATGTCTTGTAAACGTTACCTGCCATCACCTAACCTGCCGAGAGTGAATTACGGAGGACGAAGTGTTACGTTGTGGGGGTGTTTTTCGTTACCTGCCTTCATCCATATTGCAACCAGATGTGTTACGGTATGGGGGTGTTTTCCGTAGTTTTTCGTAGTAGGTTGGTCCCCATTGCGCTGAGGAAAACTGTAAACACGGCAGGGAAAGAACACGTTTTACTGCATTTACTGCCCACTGTAGAGGAACAGTTCGGAGAAGACGACTGTTTGTATGAAGGTGACAACGCACCCTGTCATAAAGGAGCATCTGTGGGGTACTGGTTTGTGGACAAAAATATTCCTGGAGTGAACTGGACTTCCCAGATTCCAGCCTAAATGCAACCTTTGGGATGAGTTAGACCGTCGACTTCGCTCCAGAGCCCAGAGTCCAGCAACACAATTCTCTCTGGTTTCAGCCATTGTGGAAGAATGGTCTACCATTCCTCCAAAGACATTTAGACACATCACTGAACGTCTCCCCAGCAGAGATGAAACTGTGAAAAGGCGAATGGTGGAGACACTCCATATTAATGTCCGCTAGTAGGTGGACGAATACTTTTGATCAGATAGTGTACACCAATCGCCTAGAGAAAGATAGAAATCTCAATTTAATTACGTAAAGCATATCTGCTCGCAATTACGGGCGGGGGAAAAGCAAAGTGGATCAGAGTAATTTTACTGTATTCATCTTCCTCATACCGCGATACCCGAAAGTGAGTTTAGATACAGACATCAAAACTTAAGTGAACTTAGAAATAGATAATATAAAACAAAAAACGAGAGCCAACAAACACACGGCTGGACGGAAGGATTCAGCTTGAAGCCGAGGGATGCACGCCACTACACAAAAAGAATACTGGTGAGTATAGCAGTCCAATGGACTTCGCCTGCCGGGACTTCAAAAGAGAGTGTAACTGAAGGTTACTTACACGATTCAGTTCGTGGTAAAATTTTCTGCGATACATCATTGTACTGTTTTTTACGTCATAAAAGTAGCTATTCCTTTCTCTGATAACGTCTAGACACGAGGAAACTCATTCGAAACAGAATACAAATACAGTGGTGTAATAAATGCGAAAATGGTTTTTTAAAAGAAACTGCAGGTGGCAGCTAGTAAAACAGTGTGTTTATTGTTGAAAGGTAAGCTTCCTAGATAGCATCCCTATGCAAATGTCGTGTGACTAGGGCCTGCCGTCGGGTAGACCGTTACCCGGCTGCAAGTCTTTCGATTTGACGCCACTTCGGCGACTTGCACGTCGATAGGGACGAAATGATGATGATTAGAACAATACAACACCCAGTCCCTGAGCGGAGAAAATCTCCGAACCAGCCGGGAATCGAACCTGGGCCCTTAGGATTGACATTCTATCGCGCTGACCAATCAACTACCGGGTTTGGACAGCATCCCGATAAAACATAAGGAACTGCATTGATATTTATTCGCTACCTCTATAGCACACGCTCATAAGGGGGTCGCAAGAGGAATGCTCAATTTTCTGGGATATGGCAGGAACGACCATTCGAAGCACAAAAGTCTAGTAAACATGGGATCCAACATGTGTGCCCTGAGAGTTATGAGCATTTCTTCATCTTCTATGTCGTGAAACAAATCTCTTCTACTGCAAGCTCTTTGCTTTCCATATTTTGGGAGTAGGTAGTACGGACCAAAACAAGAAATAATTGTGTAATAAACATGGACTCTAAAATGCATACCAAGAAAGCTATAAGTGCTTGTTCAGTGGAAGAGATGTGTTATCACGCTAAGCAAAGATGATCAAGTGGTCATGGCCCTCGAAGTATGCAGTTTAGAGCCCATGTTTACTGGTCAGTTCTTTTTTGTTTTGATCCATACTACCATCTCTCAAAATATTCAAAGCAAAGATCTTATAGTCGAAGAGATGTATTTTACAATACTGAAGATGAAAACGTTCTCAAATTTCTTAAGGAATCAGTTGTGATGCTCATGTTTACTACACATTTTTGCTTGCAATTACCGTTCTTGTCATATCCCTGAACATTGACCATTCTTCGTGGGGCATCCTGTACAAGGTAATCATAAGCTACGTATGTGGAAAACTTCGATACTGTTTCACAACACTTCTCAAATAACTCCTTCGAACTTTTGTTTGCCTGTACATACCACTGAACATACGTCATGATGCAATGTTAACAGATATACTGGCTGTAAACCACTGAACATTTATGGTCAGAATCACACAGATGATGGAGGATCCCAAACTTGTGAAGGTGCATCTCAAGCTACCTTCGCGAGACCACAATTAATTAAATTCAGATTTCAACATTTTCACTCGGTGTGCAGACTTGTCCTGATCATAGGGCCCGACATATTTAATAAGGTATGCAATGATGTGCACTGAAAGCATATTTTCCTCGGACAAATGTCAAAACGCTTGATTATTGGGGTTCTTCTAATGTGCAATTTTAGTTAAGTGTATTTCTGGAGAAGATGGGTTTACATCCATCGAAATCATGGTCAAAGGTTGAATAAAGCCACGTTTTGTTGCAACTGGTTGGGTGCTTTGGATTCATTTACCAAATTCAGATTTATGTTATTAAGGGACATTGTTCCATTCTTTACAATTAGAATGTGCTGTATTTAATTTTTAGTATTAATTTTTATTGGATGTCTTTATAACTCTCCATGCAGATTTCTTCCTAAATGAAAAATCGAAGAATAAAGAAACTATGGTACGTAAATTCGTTATATATGCAGGAAAAATTAGATAAATTAGTAATTGATCCAAAATGGCGACAATCGTTAGAATTCCATGAAAGTCAGAACGGCTCCTTCGCCTTAAAAGAGTCATCCTGGTGCTGAAAATGTTCTCCTTCACGACGGTTAGTGCCTAGGCAGGCTGGAAAACCTCTGATGAATAGAGGTATTACCTGCTTTCTGTGTCCAGCGGATGCAACTTAACTGCTGCCTTTCTCATCAGTTGGTAGGAAACTTACTGAGTGCCGGCTCCAGGTAGTTGCTACCTAAAGTCTCACCAGTTTTAGCCATTTGTTACCTTGCACAGAGATGCATAAAGACGCCTGCAATAAAGACCACATTTTTAACGCGAGGAGTGCAGTTTTTTTGGGCAGGTGCGTTGTAATGGAATGTTGAGTGTGACAAGTCACCTTCAACATCGCTGTATTGTAAAGAGACACTGTAATCTCCCGCCCGCCCTCTCACTCCTTTAGTGACCTTTGACCGATCTCTTATGAATACAGTGACTTTTCTGAACTCTTTTTGATCTCTTTAGTTTGTCTTGAAAGCTTTCACCAGCAGTATCTATGCAAAGCAGAGGTTAGACGTAGCTGATAGAGTAACTGCACTCTTCCTCCACTCTGTAACCATTACTCGTTTAGTAATTTATTAGCAGTACCTGTTTCTTTTTAAGTGTCAGTGTCTGCAGCGAATTCTTTACTGAGTACGTATTTCTGTGAAGTCTGTTCACAGAACTGTGACAGTTCTTTGTTTTAGTACACGAATATTTTAATAATAATCTTTTGCATGGTGTGTTGTAACCCCTGTACACTCCCCTAGTTTCTTAGTTAACTAATTTAGAGCTCCTTCAATTAGAGATGGATGGGAAAGTTAATTATGATCTCAGTCGTGATCTTCTGAGACAGTCGAATTCATATCTATTTAGTTAACTAAGAAACTATGGAAGTGTATAGGGGTTATTATTAGACAACTTAAATCTTTTATAAACGATTTATTTTAGTAGCATTTGTTCGACGACAACAATAGAAACTGCAGGTCAAAAATCATGTACTGTAATTGCTTATTTATGATACAGGTGTAACTGTAGCACCATATCGCTGCCTAGAGTGTAATCTTTGTTGCGTGCACTTCACGGGCAAGTGGACTGGTGCCTACTGAAGAATTCTCTCGTACACGACCTAAAACCACCTCTTCAAACTCTACGATGCGAACGATTCTTTGTAGACTAGCCTTAGCAATCTACCTATGGCTTAAATGGCAGTTTCTTATAACTTTCTACCCATGGAGATAAAAAACTTCCTCCAGTCAGGATAAAGTATGTTGCTAAATTTTTCTCTGTGATCTTGTTTGGCGGACACAAGATCGTGCTACGCCGTATATTTTACAAGGTAGCACCAGCAGCGTCGATGCGGCTGGCAGTTGTCCATTGTTGTTGTTGTTGTTGTGGTCTTCAGTCCTGAGACTGGTTTGATGCAGCTCTCCATGAGTTGTCCATTATGAAAAACAAACTTTTCTTGAATGCATTCATTCAAGACCTCGTACCGCCAGAAATATTTGTTCAAGACCCTTTTTCCTTCGAAATATTTATATTTTAGAACGTCTACCGTCAATTTAATTTTGATGCCAAAGACTTGGGACATTCTATGGTCATGACGTTAACTGAACGTAGGGGTGGGGGATAAAAGAAAGGAAAGGAAAGGGAAGAAACTACTGATATCAGCTGCATCGGTATTGGATGCAGTGCGACGACGACTGAAAATTTTGCCAGTCCAGGATTCGAAGACAGGATCTCCAGCTTAACAGGTAGTTACGTTATCCACTGACTCATGCAGACACAGTGCCTATAACGGAACTGCGCCGACTATCTCGGCACGCCACCCCGCTGACCCACGTTCCCACCTAGCGTCACATACCCGCAGCCCACATCAATGTCCTCCATGCTCGCTACTTTGAGGTACCCAAGGGAGTTGAATGTAATTGTACACCTCCACAAGAAAGTGTTGCCCATTGAGACGAATCAGTTATATGAATGTGTGGTCTACATCTACATCTACATAATTACTCTGCAATTCACGTTTAAGTGCTTGGCAGAAGGTTCATCGAACCACAATCGTACTATCTCTCTACCATTCCACTCCCGAAAAGCGCGCGGGAAAAACGAACACTTAAACCTTTCTGTTCAAGCTCTGATTTCTCTTATTTTATTTTGATGATCACCCTACCTATGTAGGTTGGGCTCAACAAAATCTTTTCGCATTCGGAAGAGAAAGTTGGTGACTGAAATTTCGTAAATAGATCTCGACGCGACAAGAAACGTCTTTGCTTTAATGACTTCCATCCCAACTCGCGTATCATATCTGCCACACTCTCTCCCCTATTACGTGATAATACAAAACGAGCTGCCCTGTTTTGCACCCTTTCGATGTCCTCCGTCAAACCCACCTGGTAAGGATCCCACACCGCGCAGCAATATTCTAACAGAGGACGAACGAGTGAAGTGTAAGCTGTCTCTTCAGTGGACTTGTTGCATCTTCTTCGTGTCCTGCCAATGAAACGCAACCTTTGGCTCGCCTTCCCCACAATATTATCTATGTGGTCTTTCCAACTGAAGTTGTTCGTAATTTTAACACCCAGGTACTTAGTTTAATTGACAGCCTTGAGAATTTTACTATTTGTCGAGTAATCGAATTCCCATGGATTTCTTTTGGAACTCATGTGGATCACCTCACACTTTTCGTTATTTAGCGTCAACTGCCACCTGCCACACCATACAGCAATCTTTTCTAAATCGCTTTGCAACTGATACTGGTCTTCGGATGACCTTACTAGACGGTAAATTACAGCATCATCTGCGAACAAGCTAAGAGAACTGCACAGATTGTCACCCAGTTCATTTATATAGATCAGGAACAGCAGAGGTCCCAGGACGCTTCCCTGGGGAACACCTGATATCACTTCAGTTTTACTCGATGATTTGCCGTCTATTACTACGAACTGCGACCTTCCTGACAGGAAATCACGAGTCCAGTCGCACAACTGAGACGATACCCCATAGGCCCGCAGCTTGATTAGAAGTCGCTTGTGAGGAACGGTGTCAAAAGCTTTCCGGAAATCTAGAAATACGGAATCAACTTGAGATCCCCTGTCGATAGCGGCCATTACTTCGCGCGAATAAAGAGCTAGCTGCGTTGCACAAGAACGACATTTTCTGAAACCATGCTGATTACGTATCAATAGATCGTTCCCTTCGAGGTGATTCATAATGTTTGAATACAGTATATGCTCCAAAATCCTACTGCAAACCGACGTCAATGATATAGGTCTGTAGTTCGATGGATTACTCCTACTACCCTTCTTAAACACTGGTGCGACCTGCGCAATTTTCCAATCTGCAGGTGCAGATCTATCGGTGAGCGAGCGGTTGTATATGATTGCTAAGTAGGGAGCTATTGCATCAGCGTAATCTGAAAGGAACCTAATCAGTATACAATCTGGACCTGAAAACTTGCCCGTATCAAACGATTTGAGTTGCTTCGCAACACCTAAGGTATCTACTTCTAAGAAACTCATGCTAGCAGCTGTTCGTGTTTCAAATTCTGGAATATTCCATTCATCTTTCCTGGTGAAGGAATTTCGGAAAACTGCGTTCAATAACTCCGCTTAGCGGCACAGTCGTCGGTAACAGTACCATCGGCACTGCGCAGCGAAGGTATTGACAGCGTCTTGCCGCTTGTGTACTTTACATACGACCAGAATGTCTTCGGATTTTCTACCAAATTTCGAGACAATGTTTCCTTATGGAACTTATTAAAGGCATCTCTCATTGAAGTCCGTACCAAATTTCGCGCGTCTGTAAATTTTAGCCTATCTTCGGGATTTTGCGATCTTCTGAACTTCGCGTGCTTTTTCCGTTGCCTCTGCAACAGCGTTCGGACCTGTTTTGTGTACCATTGGGGATCAGTTCCATCTCTTACCAATTTATGAGGTATAAATCTCTGAATTGCTGTTGCTACTACATCTTTGAATTTGAGCCACATCTCGTCTACATTTGCATAGTCAGTTCGGAAGGAATGGAGATTGTCTCTTAGGAAGGCTTCTAGTGACACTTTATCCGCTTTTTTAAATAAAATTATTTTGCATTTTTTTCTGGTGGATTTGGAAGAAACGGTATTGAGCCTAGCTACAACGACCTTGTGATCACTAATCCCTGTATCATGCATGATGCACTCTATTAGCTCTGAATTGTTTGTGGCTAAGAGGTCAAGTGTGTTTTCGCAACCATTTACAATTCGCGTGGGTTCGTGGACTAACTGCTCGAAATAATTTTCGGAGAAAGCATTTAGGACAATCACGGAAGACGTTTTCTGCCTGCCAACATATAGAGGGAAGGTTGAAGTCCCCACCAACTATAACCGTATGAGTGGGTCATTTATTTGTTACGAGACTCAAATTTCTCTGAACTGTTCAGCAACTATATCATCGGAGTCTGGGGGTCGGTAGAAGGAGCCAATTATTAACTTAGTTCGGCTGTTAAGTATAACCTCCACCCATACCAATTCGCACGGAGTATCTACTTCGACTTCACTACAAGATAAACCACTACTGACAGACACAAACACTCCACCACCAATTCTGCCTAATTATCTTTCCTGAACACCGTCTGAGACTTCGTAAAAATTTCTGCAGAACTTATTTCAGGCTTTAGCCAGCTTTCTGTACCTATAACGATTTCAGCTTCTGTGCTTTCTATTAGCGTAAGTACTTTCCCAGCACAACTACAACAGTTTACAACTACAATTCCGACTGTTCCTTGATCCAAGCACCTCCTGTATTTTCCATGCACCCTTTGAGATTGCAGCCCACCCCGTACTTTCCCGAGGCCATCTAACCTAAAAAACCGGCCAGTCCACGCCACACAGCCTCCGCTACCCGTGTAGCCGCCAGCTGAGTGTAGTGAACTCCTGACCTATTCAGCGGAACCCGAAACCCCACCACCCTATGGCGCAAGTCAAGGAATCTGCAGCCAACGCGGTCGCAAAACCGTCTGAGACTCTGATTCAGACCTCCATCCGGCTCTACACCAAAGGTCCGCAGTCGGTTCTGTCAACGATGCTGCAGATGGTGAGCTCTGCCTTCATCTCGTAAGCAAGACCGGCAGCTTTCACCAAATCAGATAGCCGCTGGAATCCAGAGAGAATTTCCTCAGATCCAAAGCGACACACGTTATTAGTGCCGACATGTGCCACCACCTGCAGCTGGCTGCACCCTGTGCTCTTCATGGCATCCGGAAGGACCCTTTCCACATCAGGAATGACTCCACCCGGAATTCACACGGAGTGCACACTGGATTTCTTCCCCTCCTTAGCCGCCATATCCCAAGGGGCCCCATTACGCGCCTAACATTGGAGCTCCCAACTACCAATAAGCCTACCCTCTGCGATTGCCCGGACCTTGAAGGCTGAGAATCATCCTTTGAAGCAGGGCAGGCAGCTGCATCTGGCTCAGCCAGAGACAGCACCTGAAACCTGTTTGTCAGACGCACTGGGGGAGGCTTTCTTATCAGCCTCCGGGGATGTCTTTCGCTGCCTGCCACGCCTTAGAACGACCTCCAAATCAACCACAGGCGAGGGCTCAGCCCCACTGCGGGCAGCAACCGGGGCAACCACAGCGGCAGACCGATCTGGGTACAGACAGGACGAGGTTGACACCCCATGATACCCAAGTCCGGCTCCCCACAGTGGTGCCCACTGGCAACAGCCTCAAGCTGCGCAACCGAAGTCAGCGCCGCCTGCAGCTGTAAGCGAAGGGATGTCAACTCAGCCCTCATCCGAACACAGCAATCACAGTCCCTGTCCATTCTAATCGATGTTCAGTAACTGATGTTCCTCCTCACTGCATGACAAGAGTTTTAGTCATTTTATCCACATTCGTTTCTCTTAATATGTGGAAGGGCGCTGATAGCGACGCCACTGAGCACCGTAAACTCCAAACACACACACACACGTCTTTTCGTAGGCTTTGAAGCCGCTGTAAATAACAAAGATCGAGCCCGTGCCCGTCATCCATATTGTCATATGTGGAACATCAGTAGGTGACAAAATTCTCCATGAGCTTGTTCAATTACACCAACGGCCTAGCCGCAGTGGTAAAATCGGTTCCCATCAGATCACTAAAGTTAAGCGCTGTCGGGTTGGACTAGTACTTGGATGGGTGACCATCCGGTCTTCCGGGGCGCACTCAGCCCTTCTGAGGCAAACTGAGGAGCTACTTTATTGAGAAGTAGCGGTTCCGGTCTCGCAATAAACTGACATTCTGCCGGGAGAGCGGTGTGCTGACCACATGCCCCTTCATATCCGCATCCAGTGACGCCTGTGGGCTGAGGATGATACGGCGGCTGGTCGGTACCGTTGGGTCTTCCAAGGCCTTTTCAGACGGAGAGGACTTTGTTGAATTACGCTCTACCAAGTTACAGCGCCTACTACTTCACCCACACTCTGTTCATTGCCACAGTCATATGAGATATGACTTCTGTGAACTGCAACAGGCTCACACAGTTCAGTGAAAATATAAGCGAACACTCATGGGCCTAGTACCCTATGGCTCGGAAACCCTCAATAGTATTCTCTAAAAGCAGCTGCGTCTCTAGCAAAAACAATCAACAAATACCATATCAGCATACTTATCATTTCTAAATACGTGCGGCTTAAACGACACAGTTGAATTGACCTATAAATCGCAATCTCCGTTGAAAAATTCAATTACGTACACTTACGTACAACTTCGTAATCTGAACGTAAAAAGTAATAATCAATAAATAAGCGTATAGTAACTGGAGCATCAATACACGAAATGAAATCTTTGCATTGCGAACAATAATAACTGGATGTCTGTTATATGATATGTTTCATTTTATGATTTTATTCATAGCTGTCATTCTTTGATCAATTGTGGAGTTTTTTTTTTTTTTTTCAAAATAAAATTCGGTCGATAGCTGCACAATTGCAATTTTATTTTGCAAACGTATTTTACTCTTAATTATGCTAAGACCCCCTACAATATTTACTCCGCTTCTAATGCTCTCAGAAGATAGCGGTTTTCTTTCTTTCATCAAATTTCTGTAGCTGCTTCTGTGTTTACGGTAAAATCTACTATGTTGTAAGGCCGTGACATATTCCTCTTCAATCTCTCCGTAAATAATCGCAGTTTCGCCCTCTCTTCTGGGATTATCTTCACGATCTTCTGGTGATCCCTCTTGTCTGTGTTGTTCTTTCCACCACGTTTCATTACCGCCAGTTCCTACCCTTCTGCACTGACATCTTTCATCGTGTGTGTTCCTATCTTGGACAAATTATTTGGATGGAGTCCATGTCCAGCCAAAAGTCGACTTCTTCCTTTCTATTACTGTGGGTAAGTTCATGCACATGCCATCCTAACATCGAGTTGTCCGTTATTTTCTGCCAGTCAGCACCTAGTTATTCAATTCTCCTCTAGTCGTTGACAGCATCAAGAGAATTTCTTATATTCTGTTCTGCTCTCATATATGCAAGCAGCACTTCTTGGCGTGTTGCTTTACACCTTTTATCAAACGCATTCTCCGGAAAGATAGTTTGGGCTCAATATGATGCGGTTTGTGCGTAAACGGGCTCTCTCGAAAACTAACCATACGAAAGCGTTGCGTCTTTCTACCCACGGAGATAAAAAAAATCTTCCTCCAAACAGGATTAGGCATGTTGCTAAATTTTTCTCCGGTGAAGTGTGTGGCCTGAGCTCCCAGTTGGTGCAGATCGACAGCGCAGAAAGATACGTATATACGTAGATTCTTATCTGTGTTTACTTCGTAGATTCTTACTTACACTGCGTGTGAGTTTCGTATAGGAAGTGTAATTTCGAGTTTCAGTTACTGTAATCGTAAATTCAGGCAGATTGTAGCGCAGTCGTTAGGCATTTGTACAGGTTAGTTCATACATTCTTTGCATGTTTCCCTTGCATTATCTAGGCACGGACTCGTGTTTCAGTAACTGTCACACACAATCACTCTATCTCACAAGACTTTACGTAACGGACAACAGGGGTATGTGACTGGCTAACCACTGTAACGGGACAACCTCCTCTAGCATTCTTTTCCTTAACAGTATTTGTCGATACCAGTATTATTTTTCGAATTCTGGACAGGTCAGTATTATCTGAGTTACTTTTCTGAAAACTTGCATATAATTTTATACACAGTATGTTGTGTTTCAAGCTAAAATATATGAAAAGTAATTAATTTATAAAATATTTTAGTTTCGGTGTTAAAATCGATAAGTACTAGTTCTGAATGTACAGTTAAATAATTTTTTTTAGAAACATTTGAAATTACGTATTATTGGCACACTTAAAATTGCTATTATTAATTACCCAAGCCAATATTGTTTACCGTATTTCTGGATTCATTTATGAAATAATAATCAAAATTAATAATGTATCGGAAACTAGCAGAAACTGATCTGTTAAGAAAAATTGTAAACCCGTTGGAATATGATTATTTCTGCAGAGTGTGAGAGTAGTAAGCATGCCTCTGATGTGAGAAGACGTATATTTTTGTGCGAACAATGTAATTTCGGCTTTGTTAATGTAAAAAATCAAAATACTACACGATATACTAAAATAAGAGAAAATATATTAACTTAAAAATATGTTGCAACAACAATCTTATGATTTATTTATTTTAAACCAACCGTGAGGACCTGATTTGAAATTTTCAGCTTTAAGAATCAGACCCCTAGAGAAGATGAACTGGAGTCATATCAGCACCACAAGCCAAGTAAACTAGAAAGTTTATTGTAATCTTCGCTTCTCTCACATCTTCATAAAAGACTTTGCTTATTATTTACTTTGACTGGAAATTGTGTAATGTGGACAGTAGATGGATGTAGGAAGGAGGGGGGAGAATACACCACTTAGAAAAAGCGTAGGTGAGCCAGTCACCCTGTTAACACGTTAAGAACATCACCCTAAAATTTTAGGACACAAGTGTAACGAATCACAGAACCTTAAAATTCTCAGCACAGTCATTTGAACGTCACTTGAAATATAGGCAGATCTATCGACTAATCTTCCATTGCGCTCTTATCGGAGAAAAAAAACACAATCTAACAAAATATGGCGTACTGTAATCTGTCACATTGGAGGAACCTCTCAGAGGAGCAGGAAGCCATGTGTCATAGGGCTGTGGCCTATGCAAGGACGAGTAGGGAGGACATCGTACCGTAGACGTGACTGGAAATAGGTCCGCCACCGCCGCGTTGTGGCCTTTACTAGACGGAGCTTACTGTCTGTCACTTCCAGCCGCTCATCCTCCCATCCTTTACCTGCTGGCTACAAGCATTGTGGAGAGTGAAGGGCACTCAGAGAATAGGAATAGACAAGGAAGACAGTTCTTGAAGAAAGTTTCATCTGCTCCAGTGTCCACAAGATAGCACATAATTTCTCGCCGAAGACAGTGAAATATCAAGGCAGTCAGACCTTGAGGACACGATACTGGGAAAAGAACAGAGCAACCAACGGAATGCCACTGATTGCATAAAATATCGCGTTAGAAACGGAAGCAGGAGTGTAGTCTCTCCTGTACTGCACCAAATCTAAAATTACACTGGGTCTCTGCACCAACCATGGTGGCAGGCGGTTAAAATCCTGGATTTGAGGTTGTATATGCTCCACATCAAGTGACTCTGACACATGCTGCACGCGCATCCCAAACGGCATTGTTGGCGAAAAGTAGTGCCAGAGGTAGACGAGCAACAGTATTGTATGCAACTGAAGTCAGAGTTTCGACAAATTTAGGTGCCTAAAGCACCATGAGGACGTGCCGCCGGATGGTGAGTGGCGGTTCCCTGGCCTCAGCACAGAGACTGGGTGCGGGGCCGGTCCTGTAAGCACCAGTTGTAAGTAGGCTGTTTATGTTTTTTATTGGCAACGTTACGTAGCGCTCTGTGCTGTGTGCAGTCTGTGGCTAGTTTGCATTGTTGTCTGCCATTGTAGTGTTGGGCAGAGGCAGCTGGCTGTGAACAGCGCGTAGCGTTGCGCAGTTGGAGGTGAGCCGCCAGCAGTGGTGGATGTGGGGAGAGAGATGGCGGAGTTCCGTAATTTGTCATGAACTGCTATATATATTATGACTATTAAGGTAAATACAGTGTTTGTTCTCTATTAATATCTTTCATTTGCTAACTATCCCTATCAGTAGTTAGTGCCTTCAGTACTTTGAATCTCTTATTTAGCTGGCAGTAGTGGCGCTCGCTGTATTGCAGTAGCTTGAGTAGCGAAGATTTTTGTGAGGTAAGTGATTTGTGAAAGGTACAGTTTAATGTTAGTCAGGGCCCATTCTTTTGTAGGGATTATTGAAAGTCAGATTGCGTTGCGCTAACAAGATATTGTGTGTCAGTTTAAGGACAGTCGTGTATAATTATTCTGAGGGGACGTTTCACATGTAAGCGAACTATACGTTACAACTGAAATTAGGACAATATAAATAATTTCCTTACGTTTCAAAATGTGAGAAATCATAAAAAGAAAACTTCTCTTCCCAACTGATTTTTACTTCCAGTTCCCTTTACCAAGTGGTCTGAACTGCGACCGGCTCTGACAACGACGAGATTACGTCACAGACAAACTCATAGGTCTTTTTTTTACGAGTTTCTGATCGAACTCAGCCGTAAGTAGTGTTGCGAGACCAACACTAGTTTGTTGTCTGGGTGGAATGCAGGCAGAGAGTACCCATAAGAGCAAAACGCGTGGCACCTTAAGAAGACGGCTGGGTCATTCTTCGAAACTTCGTACATAAAATGCAACCAACAACTCGGAAGAACGCACGCAAGCACACCGTTATACAAAAGTGATTTTTTTCTGGGAAGGTGAGTTCTGAGGGAGTGAAATGTCGGTAGCCTGTATTAGGTAAGAGCTTCGAGAAATGAGGAAGGCATGTTTGGAAGGAGGGCTACTTCGCTGTAATGGGCTAAAGATTCCTTACAGGAACAAAGGTAGACGTTGTTTCTTTAGCAGACATGTTATTAACTGTATTTTGAGGCAGGAAATGCTATTGAGCCCTCTGATATAATGGAGATCATTCCAATGTTAGGTGAGGGCTACTTCGAGAGTGATAGTGAGCCATGAACTGTATCACTCTGGTGGGTTACTGTTGATGTGTTGTTCAGGTACGAGCACATGGAAATCTCCGTACCGACTGCACGTAGCCGGGATAACTGTGTTGAGGGTGAAATACGATTAAAAATTCCAATGGCACCGACATATTGCAAGTAGGCGCTTGTCACTGGTTCCAAGCTCTGTGTACATTCATGGGAGAGACCTTGCAGCATAACGTCGCTGTAATCAGCATTCGGAGGTACAAGTGGTTGAACAGTTTTTTTTTTAGGTCAAAAGAGTTTTGTTACTTTTGTAGCATATTGAGAGATGGTGATGCCCTCTGACGTTAATGCATATGAAATGGAGATGATCGGGAGATAAGCTGGGGAAGTAAATGGTAAATCTACATCAAGATACGTACTTTGAAAGCCTCCTTACTGAGAGTAGCGGGGTTACCACTATCATTTCCTCCAGCCTATGTTCCATTAGAGAAAAGTGCCTGGGGAGGAAGAATTTCGATAAAGGTTCGTTTGAGCTCTACCTTCTCTTATGTTTTCGTCGTTTTCTTTTGGTGAGACATATGTGGGAAGAAGTAATGTTACGCAACTGTTCTGCGAACGTAAGCTCTCGGAATTTCAACAGAAACCTTCTCCGTGATGCAAAACCAAGGAAGTTTATAATATTCCTTCTGCAGGTCAGAGTTAATCATTAAAAATGTTTACTAACGAAACTGATGAGAGCAGCAATATTATAAGGAAGAGGAGACTTTCTGGTAAAGAAAATAAAGCAACTAAGACTGTAAAACTTCCTGCCAGATTAAAACTGTGAGCCCTACCGAGAATCGAACTCGGGACCTTTGCCTTTCGCTGGCAAGTGCTCTACCAACTGAGCTACCGAAGCACGACTCACGCCCGCTACTCACAGCTATACTTCTGCCAGTACCTCCTGAAAGGAGTAGTGCTAGTTCTGCAAGGTTCGCAGGAGAGCTTCTGTAAAGTTTGGAAGGTAGGAGACGAGGTACTGGCAGAAGTAAAGCTGTGAGTACCGGGCGTGAGTCGTGCTTCGGTAGCTGAGTTGGTAGAGCACTTGCCCGCGAAAGGCAAAGGTCCCGAGTTCGAGTCTCGGTCGGGCACACAGTTTTAATCTGCCAGGAAGTTTCATATCAGCGCACACTCCGTTGCAGAGTGAAAATCTCATTCTGATAACTAAGACTGTGTTTAAAATAGCGTATCCGGATTTAGGGTCAGTCATTAATAAGATGATGCTCGACTGTGTATCTTCAATGAAGGCTGGAATCGCCAATGCTGGCGTCCATAGAAAAGCATACAACAAATTGTAATCTGACTTCGTATATCATGAAAAGATAATGAAGATAAGTTCTATGATTGAGCAAGCAAATTTTCATACAGGCTATTACAATTGCGGCCGATCAGTTGCAACACCCTATCAAGACTTCCACTTGCCACGTTCAAAAAATGGTTCAAATGGCTCTGAGCAGTATGGGACTCAACTGATGAGGTCATTAGTCCCCTAGAACTTAGAACTAGTTAAACCTAACTAACCTAAGGACATCACAAACATCCATGCCCGAGGCAGGATTCGAACCTGCTACCGTAGCGGTCTTGCGGTTCCAGACTGCAGCGCCTTTAACCGCACTGCCACTTCGGCCGGCACTTGCCACGTCTCAAACTGGAACCGAAACAGATAAATACGGGTCAGGACAAGGTAGATACAATTGCTTATTTTAAATAAGAACACTGAGTAGCTTAACTGATACAGTGTCACAAAATACTTATACATTAAAAATGCCGCATCTCCTATCAAAGCGTGCGTCTACATCGGATCCTAAGACAAAAGTGTGTTTGGGGTGTGTGAGGGAGACAAGATTCCTCAGAAAAGAAGCTGTTATCGCTTGTTTCAACAGGGATTGAGACGCATTTGAAGAGTCACACATTACTTTTAGATAAATGTTTTACTCTGTTTCGTCGTTCCACCTGTGGAGCGGTAGGTTGGCCAATTAATTTAGAAAAAGTATCACAAGTTCTTTGCTAGATTCCAATACTTACGAAAAGACCGCGAAGACGATCTAACAGAAAGTGGGTAGGTTACACCAGAAAATGTACTGGAGGGGAGTGGATATGTGTAACAGAAAGTCGTAAAGCATTGAAAGGACTGGAACAGGAATTTATACAACAGTAGATGACGTATGGCTGATTTTTCATAATGTTGAGCATTGTTCACTGTCGGTGGGGGTACGGTGTCCTGAATAATACAATAATGTGCAGTCACTCTGTACGTACCGTAAGACATTTTGGAATACTAATCGCTCTTCGATGTGCTCATCTTCTGTTGGCGTCCGATTTTTAATCAGCGGCCGGAAATGAGCGGGCGCTTTCTTTGCGGAGCACTTGAAACTCCGGGCCGCCCAGATTACGCGCCGAGTGCTTCAAACTCGGCCGGCTCGCGCTTAAACCCCGGAGCCTCCCGCCCGGCCCTGTTGCTTTTGTTCACTGCGCTGCGCTGGCGCACTTCGTTCCGCGGTCCGCGAAAACACCGCCTCCCACCCCAGCCGCTGCCAGAAACATGGCCGCGAGCGGCAGAGGTTCCGGCTTTTTGCTGGCACTCCCGCGCACGTCCAACTAGTTGAGCAAGAATTAACCCTCTTCACGCTTTCTGCCTTCTCACTCAATCCCTTCTCACTTTAAGCAGTTGTAATGTGCTAACTTAAACGGGTCAGGTCTAATTTTAATCTGAGAGGCAAGAGGATCTGTATTACAATACGTCTGAAACAGTCACACGATTTCTATTACAGGTTGCCTATTTAATGGCTTCCAGGTCTAAAACAATAATTTAATTTTCAGTATGTCGTATAAATATTGACCGAATTAAAAAATTTAAAATGGTGTCGTAATCTATTCGTTAAGTCCTATAATTTCATATTAAAAACTTAGCACAAGAAGTCAGGTTTCCAGAATGAGATTTTCACTCTGCAGCGGAGTGTGCGCTGATATGAAACTTCCTGGCAGGTTAAAACTGTGTGCCCGACCGAGACTCGAACTCGGGACCATTGCCTTTCGCTGGCAGAAGTAAAGCTGTGAGTACCGGGCGTGAGTCGTTCTTCGGTAGCTCGGATGGTATAGCGCTTGCCCGCGAAAGGCAAAGGTCCCGAGTTTGAGTCTCGGTCGGCCACACAGTTTTAATCTGCCAGGAAGTTTCAATAAGTCAGGTATTTAGGTTGGGTACTTGTGTATAATTTATATGAATGCTTGGTGTCAGTTTTTTGGACATATCAAAAAGGACATACACTACAAATTGATGTAATTGATTCGTCTTGATAGGCAACGAATGCACAACCTTCAGCGCAGATGCACATTACCGTTAGACTTCCAGCGGGAATCTAAAATGAACGGGGATAGAGAATACAGACGGTGACTGCGGATGGGGGCACTTGGTGGGAACGTGCGTCGGACGAGAGGCTTGCGAGATAGACCGCGTATTTACGATAAACATTATGCCCGGGTAGCGCAGTAGCTAACGCAGCACCCTCACGGGTTTGAGTCCTGGTCTGGCACACAGTGTCCCAATGCAGCTGACATCAATAGTCCTTCCTTCCCCCCCCCCCCTCTCAATTATTTACATAATTGCTCGGGCTTTATTTATCCAATATTTGAGAACGACAAGACTTAGCGGCATCGAGCAACATTTACAGATAATTTCACAAATTTTTTAAACATTTTATCGCTGACGCCGCCCACAAAATGCGAAAGGAAAAAAAATTATCGCCTACTACATTTTAGATGCTCATGCAGCACAACTTCTGCTTTAGACTTGACATTTTAATTTATTACTTTGTAACTAACCTGTTTCTACGGGTTATTACGTTATTAATGGGAATGTAAATACTTATTGCTTGTGAAATTAACGTGTGAAGATTAGGGTCGCCACCGACTCTAACCATACAACTAATCAAAGGTTTGGCCGAGTCGGAAAATAAATTAATTTGATCACAGACCAAAAACTCATAAAAATACGCACGTCGTGATATCGCTCACAGAGGATGCGACGTAATTAATAGTATTTCCCGTGCACGTTTCACGAGAATCAACCATTTAAAATAAAATAGCACATGCAAGAACACTGTGCAGATCAGCTCCCAGCAACACATCTGAAAATAAGACTTAATCTAAGGCATTTGTTTTAAAATAAAGGAAACTAATCACTGGACCTGTGCGTAAGGAAACGCGTTGGATGTGCTAACAGGAAAGCTACGAGGTGAGTGGCTTAGGTGCAAAAACGTAACCTCGGAATACAAGAGAAAATTGTGGACAACATCATTTATTTGTAAGACATGGATGTGAGGCATGTACACAATTCCGGATAACATTGAAGAAAAGCGTCGATACGCTCACCTCTATTATCTACTCCTAAAATCATTGGTGTGAATCATTCATACAACTGCTGTTGCCTGATAACTGATCGCAATAACTCGTGAAACGGTTCACGTTTCGCAGTACACCCGCGTGCCCACGTGGTTTGTGGAGACACAGTTTCTAGGTATAGTGGCCAAATTGCAACTATCACATCACACAGTCATGAACAGTTAACATTATTTAAGACAAACATTAGATCGGACAGTTAGTGATGCCGGTAGCCCAACAACTATAATGTTCTACCACGTGGTTGGCTCCCCACGGACGAAAGGCACATAAAGCAAGGAAAATTTACGAGAAGGCAAAGCTATAAATATTTAGAAAGATGAAAGCTTATACAGGCACAGCTGAAGGCAAACAGACATTCATACAGAAGCGAGTGCTCACTCCTTATCGACACCTTTGTGTGGCGCTCTTCCGGTGGATCCAAGTCTGCTATAGAAATCTACTAAAAGGAAAATCTGCCAAAATTTTGCATTCCTTGCTGCGACAAGGCAAAGCAATCTTTCAGAGCTGAAAAGCGAGACCAAAAGCTAACAGCTCTCCCCTCGCCAAGTAACAACGCGCCACACGGTCAGTCTAACTCACCCTTCTTCGACTGGAGCACAGCTGTGGACGCTTCCCGTACCGGCGGCAGACTACCTCCCGCTTCTTCTCCAGCCTCCGCGTGGCCCGGAAAACCCAAAGATGCCATTTCCGCCACCAACCTAAAGCAGGTGGATTTCTCACCAGTAGCGCAAACCTCTTTGCCTACTCGACCATTACGAGAGTTGGCTATTCTGTACAACTGCTGCTGAATCTGTACGACTATCGCAGACTTTCTGCAGCAGACTACGCCACCGTCTAGCAACGTGACACACAACCACATTCATTCAATAACACCACTATGATAATTATGAGAAAAGAGAAACAGGGAAGGAAAGAGAAATACTAGTGAAAATGGGCTACTGGACTAATGAAAGGTGGCTACAGGACCCTTTCAACTTCTTTACTACTAATGTAAGTAGGTTGTTTAGGTTTTTATGTTGGTAACACCATGTAGCACTCTACATGAAAATCACTGACTGTGCTGTGTGCAGCCTGTGGCTGGTTTGCATTGTTGGAATTTGCTATTGTAGTGTTGGGCAGTTGGCTGTTAACAGTGCATATCGTTGTGCAGTTGGAGGTGAGCCGCCAGTAGTGGTGGATGTGGGGAGAGAGATGGCAGAATTTTAAGAGCGGACCATCTGGACGTGTGTGCGCCAGAAAGAGTAAATTTGTAATACTGGATATCATGAACTGATATATATATATATATATATATATATATATATATATATATATATATATATATATATATATAATGACTTTTGAACACTATTAAGGTAAATACAGTGTTTGTTCTCTCTAACGAAGATTTTTGTGAGGTAAGTCATTCATGAAAGGTATAGGTTATTGTTAGTCAGGGCCATTCTTTTGTAGGGATTTTTGAAAGTCGGATTGCGTTGTGCTAAAAATATTGTGTGTCAGTTTAAATACAGTCATTTACAATTTTTCTAAGGGGACGTTTCATATGGCGACCCTACCAGGACTCGAACCTGGAATCTTCTGATTTTTTCTTGTAGTTTATGTAATTAGTGTAGCTATTGTTTATTGCTAGTGCGTAATTATAGAGAGAATTTCCTTTGTAGTAGTAGTTTTTGATTGTTGTACAGTAAAACAGTTGTGGCATGCATGTAGATTTGCACCAAGTATTTCGCAGCTGTGCTTGAAATTCTCTCTCTCTCTATTCATTTAGTCGGTCCCGACTCTTTGTGACCCCCATGAACCAAATCACGCCACTTTGTCCTGTCCTGCACTTTCTCCTGTAGACCTTCCAGGTTGGAACACATTGCTTCTGTGATGCCATCGATCCATATCATCCTCTGACGTCCTCATCTTCTAGTTCCTTCAATCTTCCCCAGCATTAATGTTTTTCCAGCAAGGCATGCCTTTGCATTGTGTGTTCAAAGTAGGTCAGCTTTTGTTTTAACATTAGACTTTCCAGGGAGAAATCTGCTTTTATTTGATCCAATATTGATCTGTTGGTTCTCTTTGCAGTCCATGGAACTCTAAGAAGTTTCCTCCAACACCACAATTCGAAGGAGTCAATTCTTCGCTATTCAGCCTTTCTAATGGTCCAGGTCTCACATCCATACATCACAACTGGAAAGACCATAGCCCTCACAATACGGATCTTTGTTCGTAGTGTTATATCTCTGGACCTTATAACCCTGTCAAGGTTTGACATCGCCTGTCTACCTAGCAACAGGCGTCTCCGGATTTTATGGCTGCAGTCGCCATCAGTAGAGATCTGGGAACCGAGATAACTGAATGTGGTCACTACCTCCATGGTTTCTCCTGCTATATCCCACGAATTGGTAGGTGTAGTTGCCATAATTTTCGTTTTCTTCACATTCAGCCTAAGACCGGCCTTTTCACTTTCGTCTTTCACCTTCAGCAAGAGTGTTCTCAATTCATCTTCACTTTCTGCCAACAGGATCGTATCATCCGCGTACCTGAGGTTGTTTACATTTATTCCAGCTATTTTAATTCCTGTTTCTCCTTCATCTAGCTTGCAATTAACGAGATATTATTTTCAGTGCTATGCTAATGTATTTTCTTGTTTTTGCTCTTCAAATTGTGCTTTTCTTGTTATCGTGTGAAATACGTGATAATTATGGCATGTGAAAAACTTAACACTAGGCTCCAAAGTAAATTAAGAAATGAAAGCGAAGACGAGAGTAGTGTGTTAGCGCCACCGTGTAATGAATTAACAAATATTCAGAATAGTAATTTGGTAACTGTGCATAGGGAAATGGACCAGGCAATAAATAATGGTGAAGACAGTGAATCAATTAGTGCACAGGGAAGAATTGTCGATCGATCGGTCGGCAACAGCTCACCTCAGGAATCCGAAATGACAGGACAAAGTTTTGCAAATACCGTAGATTCATGTTTGGGTCCTCGCGTTTTTTTCAAGACATTTTTTCTGCTTTTCAAAATGCGAATATTGCCAGTTCAAATGCACTGCCGCATAGCACTGAGGAACATGTTTCAGACACCAGTGCGTTGTTATTACAGTTAATGCAACAAATGTGACAAAGGCTACAAAAGTTAGACACAACGCTTGAACAAAATCAGAAACAAATTAAAGAAACACTGCAACAAACTCGTGAAGATTTAAGTACTGAGTTACATAACATCGAATAGAAATGTCAAAAAGTCTGTAATGACGTAAAAACACAAATTTGTGAGCTTTTTCAACCTATTTTTTCGCGGCATGAAAATGTATTACAAAATCACGAAGCAGCCATAAAAGAACTGCAAACTATTTTTCATGAAAATCACGAGACCTTGCAGGCTAAAATTGACTGAGTTGCATCTACCGATTCGGTTACGCAACTTGCAAAAACTCAGCAAAACTTAAAGGACACAGTAGATACTCTGAAAATTGGTTCAGAAAGACACATGGAGGAAATAAGTTCATTATCAGAGATAGTAGTCGAACTTTCGGATCAGCTAAATTACAATTTTTCTAAGGGGACGTTTCAGATACAGTTTCGCACTGTCGCCTGGTAAACAAAGTAAGAGCCTACGGAATATCATCAGACCAGCTGTGTGGCTGGATTGAAGAGATTTTACCAAACAGAACACAGCATGTTCTCAATGGAGAGACGTCTACAGACGTTAAAGTAACCTCTGGCGTGCTACAGGGGAGTGTTATGGGACCAATGCTTTTCACAATATATATATAAATGACCCAGTAGATAGTGTCGGAAGTTTCATGCGGCTTTTCGCGGATTATGCTGTAGTATACAGTGAAGTTGCAGCATTACAAAATTGCAGCGAAATGCAGGAAAATTTGCAGTGGACAGGCACTTGGTGCAGGGAGTGGCAACTGACCCTTAACATAGACAAATGTAATGTATTGCGAATACACAGAAAGAAGGATCCTTTATTGTATGATCATATGATAGCGAAAGAAACACTGGTAGCAGTTACTTCCGTAAAATATCTGGGAGTATGCGTCCGGAACGATTTGAAGCGAAATGATCATATAAAATTAATATTGGTAAGGCGGGTGCCAGGTTGATATTCATTGGGAACATGCAGTCCATCAACAAAGGAGGTGGTTTACAAAACACTCGTTCGACCTATACTTGAGTATTGGTCATCAGTGTGGAATCCGTACCAGGTCAGGTTGACGGAGGAGATAGAGAAGAACCAAAGAAGAGCAGCGCGTTTGGTCACAGGATTATTTGGTAACCGTGATAGCGTTACGGAGATGTTTAGCAAACTCAAGTGGCAGACTCTGCAAGAGAGGCGCTCTGCATCGCGGTGTAGCTTGCTGTCCAGGTTTCGAGAGGGTGCGTTTCTGGGTGAGGTATCGAATATATTGCTTCCCCCTACTTATACCTCCCGAGGAGATCACGAATGTTAGAGAGATTCGGGCACGCACGGAGGCCTTCCGGCAGTCGTTCTTCGCGCGAACCATACGCGACTGGAACAGGAAAGGGAGGTAATGACAGTGGCACGTAAAGTGCCCTCCGCCACACACCGTTGGGTGTCTTGCTGAGTATAAATGTAGATGTAGATGTAGAGCCTACCACAAAGAAAAGAGTTCGGTGTGTGACTTGTGGACAAGCAAGAAACACATCTACTACCATAAGCTTTGTTTGCAAAGGACATGTTAACACTGTGCATTCATGTGAGAAGTGTAAAGCATTTCCCGAAAATGCGCAAAACAATTAACTGCGTGGACGGAAGGAACTTTGTGATACTGATACTTCTTCAGTATATATAGCCTTAGTCCTTTTATATTGCAATGAAAGGGTGTTTTTGTTCTGTATGTGCTTAAAAAAGGGTTGGAATAGATTGATATGTCAACTGCGGCAATAGAATGATATGAATGTTTCTTATTTGTTTGATCAAATACTAATTTAACGGTGTAATATATTAGTAAGTTCATTGTATTGTTATATTTAAATAAACTAAAATTAAACGGTGATTTAGCTCATACATGTTGCCCTTGTTAGCATAATGACAGCTTTTGACTACATGTGTACAATGTGCGCCGCGCGCCTGCTCGTGCTACGAAAATGGGCGCGCCTGCTCGAGGATTAAATTTGCATCTCTTCCCCAGTTAAAAGAATGAAGAAAGTAATCAGCCTCTGTTTTCTTAGGCCTATCGCCGTGGCAGACGTCTGAACTGGTTTAAGGAAAACGTAACAGATATATGAATACCGGTGAGTATCTTATAGACAGATTCGCAACTTTGGCTGAGGTTTTTTTGTTTTTTGGAAATTGGAAATTTGTGGTAAAGTCTTATGGAACCAAACTGCTGAGGTCATCGGTCCCTAAGCCTACACACTACTTAATCTAACTTTAACTAACTTACAGTATGGTGGGGAGGGGGGTGGGGGAGCGGTATTTAGTTACTGCAGGTGAAGTGGGAGAAATGACTTGGATGTCAAAAGAGGGCCGCTGTCAAAAATCCGTTGGACACTAACGAGGAAAATTGCATCACGATAGAAGAACCAACCAGAGTAGTCAAAGAGAGCTCCAGCTTGAAGAATTCAGCAACCGTAACTCTATGAGAAATTTAAAACTTGTCCGGCGAGCAGATCTTTCCACAAAATTCCAAGCGAACTGCCGTATGTCTGCAACTTGCTGCCACTATATTTTGGAGCAGAGTCTTCTGGCCGTCTTCAGGTGCATACTGATGAAAATGCACTGAGCCCCTGGATTTAACGTCGCGCGGCACATGCGTGGTGCACGCAGCTGGCGTTGGTCATGCGCTGTTTGAGTACAAGAACTTCTACTACAAGCCTGTGCCCTAGGCCATACGCCCTTCATGGTGGTAGCTCGCCTCATCGATATCAAATAGATTGTCTTCTACGGTAAAATCGCAAGAACGAGACCGGCTACGCTGAGTACGAACTTTTTCTATGACAGAGTGAAATGCAGAATTTAACAGGAAGCCGCGGTCTCCATTGATAAGAGACTCGGTCGTATTTCAACTGCTTTATTGATGGAGCGCCAAAATTTTGACGTACAATTTTTATTTCATTGTATTTAATCAAATGGCCAATGGATATAAAGTGTTCGGCGATAGCGGACTTATTGGTTTGGACAAGGTGAATATGCTGCAGATGTTTAGGATGCGATCGGGCATAGCGTGGTTTGTGGAAGGCGTCGTAAGTTTCCTCGCCGCATGCTATGACTTTTCTATCATGTTCTTGTGCCACTAGAAACTGCGAATGGGTGAAATATTTATTAAAATACCAATCAGGGCCATAATCTGCATAGAAGAGGATGTATTGCGTCATAAATTTAATGCAAGCCACCGATGAAGCGTAAATTGTGAATGTTCCCTCAGAAGCAATGACGCGTTGCCTCGGCAATCTATAATGCACAGATTCTAACTGAACTGTTCCGTAATATTTCCACTTAACATTTCCGACAGTTTCACTGCTAGAACTTCTAGTTTTCTCTGTAGAATCAAATATTCGAATTTCTTCAGTTCTTCGTAGTTAATAGGCTTCAGAACACCTTTGAATATTTCGTCAGTTATAGTAGCCACCCATAGATGTTATGATTTGTAGTAAACTTAATGTACTAAGATCAAATGCTTTGCGTACAACTAATTTCAATTTATAATTTGAATTATTAAGTGATTTAATTTTACGGATTTGATCCGTTGCTATCACTTTTAAAGAAATTAATTACTACTCTTTTAAATTTCATTAACTGCGAATAAAGCACTTCGTTCCGTGTAATAATTTATGAGTCTCTTTCCAAAGATCAGTACATTAAACAACATTCTTTAAACTCGCAAATGTTTGAAAACTAGTATTTTCTCGCTACTGGTTTTTGAATGTTGCTTGCCTGTTCAGAATAACTTCATTAATGTAGGAATTCCTTTTAAGATCCCTCACTAATAGAGCTGTGCCATATTGATTAGTTCCCAGTATATTTGGCCAACATACCTTTTCTTGCTGTTGTAGAGGTACTGTTCACTCAAAAGATGTCTTCGACGAAAATTAAGAAGACACACTTGATACCCGTACGTCACAACTAGGTTTGGGATGGCTTTAAGGGAAAAACATGGAAAGTGGACCCACATATTTTGTCATTTGCTGTTTCATGTAATACACTTTGTTACCTTCCAACAACATTTACATTACAATTTAAAATTTATTAAAAATATAAGAATTGTCACCAGAACTTGAACAGGCTCAAATCTTCAGAAAACAACCTTGCCAATTGCACCATTAAGAGCAGGACATGAAAATCGGAAGTGCAGAGTACCCAAAATAAGAAAAGTCACATTAACTGGGCGTGGCTGCAAGCAGGTTCAACAAACAATTTTATCAGCCAAATGAATTACAATAACAGCTGTTAAATGCAGCAACAAATTGCAAGCTTAGATAACCGTTAACAATCGATAACATTCATCCAAATACGGGAATGATCACAAGGCACACCATTGATTGTAGCTGTTGGAAGGCCGCTTAGCAATGCATAACCATTAATAAGAAAAACCCTTCAGCAATAAAATACACAGTCCCTGAAAGAGACCAACTGGGAAGGTATAAGATTTAAACATAAATGACCACCCGTATAATGCAACCAAACATTAACAACAACCCTTAATAAATATACAGTTGCCCAAAATTCATGATAAGATGTAGTATGTGCAATTGAAATGTGCTTCAACTGGTACACATCAGCAGAAACTTTGACACAAACTTTAAAACCTATACAGTTGCCCAAAATTCAAAGTAAGTTTAGAGCTACAGCAGACAGCTATAACACCCAATAAGGAATGAGCAGCCAAATTTCACAGCAAGTTAGTAGCTAATGACAGTGTATCGAGGTAAGGTTCAGGAGTTTATATTGATAAATAACAGGTGTTAATCTTAACGCTCTGAGAAGTAGTAATAAGAGTGGCGGTTTTAAAGAAGCAGTTACAGAGGTGTAATGAGAAAGGACCTCAGGCTTGGCAAACCCGCCTTAACCTCCTGGGCTCTTTAAATTCACCTACCAGATCTAACTACTACCAGCACAAATGGCGACATTCCGCTGTGGCACGCATGAAACGATCTTCTTTTCTTAACTTGAGCCACCATGATGCGACTGGTAGGGGCTGCAGATTACCGGTCAACCCAGACGCCGTGTGATACGGGAGTGCTGCTGCACCAACAAACAAACACGCCTCTGCTCCGAACCCAGGGAACAGGAATACCTCGTTTGCAGCTATACACATGTAAAGAGAACAATAATCAGGGCAAATAAAACTTCACACAAGAACGGCCAGGGCATATACGAGGGTCGGGCCCGCAGGGGCTCGGCAGTCATTTGTTGAGTACGGGCTTGGCGACCCCGAGGTTCCTGAGCTGGGGACTCGTAAGCGCCGCCAGTCCCCTGTCATCATAAGCTCTAGGTATGTTTCAGCGACCACCGTGTGGTGCAGCGGTGGAAGGTTCTGTGTCTCAGGGAATGAGGATCTTGGCTTGACCGTCCGAATCACGAGGATGGAAAAAACCTCTATAAAAAAACCTCAATCTCAAGGTGTGCTGTGCGCTGATGAGATGCATAGCTGTTGAGGTGGAACTGTTGTTAGAGGACAACCTCTGGGGAACTTGCCGCACCTAAGTTGTATAAGGCTTACCTAGGCATGTGGGGCTTTGTCTATGTGGACTTCTAGTTCCCTAGCTGCTTGTGGGACCGAGATGGATCCTTCAAAATCTTCTTTGCCTCCTCCCAGTGGACAGGGTGGGACGCTGGTAGGTACCAACACCCAGTCCAACAAGAGGGTACGTGTAGCCAGTCCTCCTGACTCAGGAGCGAAATCTAAGGGAATATGACTAGTAACAGAACACGTGCTGGTGGTCAGAATGTGTTTGTAGTCATTAAAAGGAAAGAGGGCAGCTTTGAGAAAGTTTCACGTTTCTGTATTCAAAAAGGACTCGAGGACATTGCTGGCAGTTCTAAATCTGTTAAGCGATTGCATAATGGGACGCTGTTGGTGGAAACAGCTAGTTCCCAAGAAGCTATGAATCTACAGAATGTGCAATCCCTTGGGGAATACACCATCGAAACTGAGTTGCACACCACCTTCAATTACAGCAAAGGTGTTGTGACATGCAGGGATCTGGTGGACATTAAGAGGAATTGAAAGATAGGTGTGCTCCAGCAAGAATAGTTGACGAGCAAAATATCATGAAGAGGGTGGGTGGTGTTGACAGTTTAACAGCACTAAAGTCCCTGAGCATATTAAGACAGGTTTCCTTCACTTAAGTGTGTGGTTTTTGCATACCCAACCCATGAAAGGTGGCTACACTGAGCCACAGAGCCAGAGATCGCGCTAGAGAGTATTGTTCCGCCACCTCCACTGGCAGTGATTATTGAGATGTCGTAGTGGGCAGTGGTTGTTGAGAACTCGTAGTAGTCAGTGCTTGTTAAGAACTCGTAGCAGAGAGTGTTTGTTGAGATGTGCTAGTAGGGAGTGCTTGCTGAGATGTGATACTGAAAGGTTCTTGTTGAGGTGTGGTAATAGCGAGTCGGTGTGGAGATATATTGTAATGATTAGAGTGATTTTGGTCAATATATGAAGGTAACGAAACTTGATTTATTTTTCATTATTTCCATGTTTTAAATAATGCGTCATTACAGGTTCAGTCAACAAAGCATCTGGCTTGTGTTCTTGTATCCATGTTTTAAATAATGCGTCATTACAGGTTCAGTCAACAAAGCATCTGGCTTGTGTTCTTGTATTAGAGTGTAATTCTGGTTTTCTTGAGTAATTATGGTATTTTTATTTTCTTTAATTAATTCAGTATAAATGATATTTAAAATTTCTTGTGTTATTCAAGAAGAACCGTGCCAGATGCGTACGTTGAGTCATACTTCCACACACAGAACAGTTATACTTGTGCTTTGGTTTCGTAGGTTTTATAGTTGCTGGGGACTTAATTAATTAATTGTGTTAATGAAAATTTCCATTTCATTCTTTGTTGTTGTTCTATGCAGTCAGATTGCGTAATAATACTAGTCAGGGCCAACTGTTACGAGACTTCGTAATCGGACAAACAGCTACTAAAGCAAAAATTTAAAATTATTTGCATTCTATTATAATTAAGCCCCCATGCACGTGGCGACCCTGCCAGGATCGTCCCTTGGAATCTTCTGATTGTAAAAATAGTAGACAGTAGTATTGTTGTAGTAATTTGTAGTTTAGTAATTGTAGTCTATTTGCATGAGTAGATTTGGTAATTGTCATTCTTTTAATGGTATATTGGCAGAATTTAATTTTCATTGTCTTGTCTACGGGTTTGACAATTAGTGCAATTATTTCAATTGTTCGATTAATCGTGTTTGAGGGAAACATTTCGTGTGAATGGTATTGTTGGAGATAGTGTCATTGTGTGTAATTTTCATATAGTGACGAGTTTTGTATGTTTTATAAATGATTACGCGATCGATGAAAGAGACAAAAATGATGGATAGTCAGAATGACGAAATTGTTGACATGGCGAACTCGCCAACACAGGACAACAGTATGATGGATAATGAAGTTGAAAACAATTTAAGAAGTCGGGAAAATAGTCCGGAACCATTTCAAAATTTTTCTCAATCAGGAAATTCACAGAATACGAGATTAACGATAGAAGATTCTGAAATAGTATCGAACACAGATAGCTTTACAGCTATGACGAAGGAAACTGGTTTTGCGGGAAATGTTAGGGGCGAAAGGAGTTTCGAATCAGTTACTATGGGGCAGTTGATGAGTGCTATATTAAAAATGGAAACACGGTTTGGATCTGGATTAAAAACACAAATGGGAACAATGGAATCACTGGGATCACAAATAGGAACAATTAAAACAGAGATGGGAACTTTGGAAACACGGTTAGATTCACGAATAGGGACATGTTTCAAAAATATGAAAGATGAGTTAAAGAAAGAAATCAGAGAAGAAGTACAACCGATTTTGAACGCTCACAATAATAGATGAGTTGCAGTAGAGATTAGACAAAGGGAACAGGATAGAGAACAGGAAGAAAGAGATCGCATGATAGTACAAAAATTTTCAGAGTTAAATTTACAACGTGCACACGATACGGAAGAAATATTTGAGAGAATCGAGGAATCCGTACCAAATGACAGAATAAATAACTTAACGCAACAGTGTGAACAGTTAACTACTAAATGTGACAATACTGAAACCCGAGTCGCGACACTTACGGAAGACGTAAATAAACAGAAAGAAAAAAATACAGTAGGTGACTTATCGGAAAGAGTTGAGGAGATTTCAGATAAATTGACAAATCTTAGTTTACATGGGGACAGAGATTCAGATGATACAGCACCATTGCCATTTGCAGAAACCGAAGAGTATCAGAACATAAATAAGCATGTTGAAAATCAGGGAAAATTTAATGAACACGTGAAAAGGGAATTTGAGGCATTAAAAAAGCAAGTCAAACAAATTGAAGGCGAAATCGTAGGAAAAGACGGCAAAAGAAATTTAGAATCACAGATACCAGAGGGGTTTGAAGAAAATAATTTGTTTCATTTACGGGATGCAACAAGAGAGCGCCAGGCGCGCGAACTTGACAATAATCGACATTGGGACTGGGACAGACGCGGTAGGTCTTTGTCGCCACGAGGCGAAAACTTTGACTATAAACACTTTTTGACTGTTCGGAAATTTAAGATCTTCCGCAATTCTAAGAATGACATACATCCATGTGCATGGTTAGATCAATTTATGTATGCACTCCCACCAAATTGGCCACTAAGTCACAAACTGGAATTTATGTGTGGATATTTAGAAAACGGACCGGCGACGCGGATGCGTGCACTCATTAGAGATTGTAATAATCTGAATGATTTTTGTCATGCATTTCTATCGGCATATTGGTCCGAAAACACACAAGACAGAGTCAAACACAGTCTTATTATGCAGCGTAATTTCAAACAGTCTGAGTTCCGCACGCCAGCGGAATATTTTGAAGACATGATTCGAAAGAATCAGTTCCTTTCTAACCCTTATAGCCCGACTGAATTAATTCGCATTTGTTTAACTAAGCTGCCACAATCCATAAGACAAATTGCTTTAGCTGGAAGATGTAAAGACAACATTGAGACTTTTAAGACTTTGTTACAAGAACTTGAGTATGACAACGACGACGGGACTTCTTGTAACTTTTTCAGTAACAGTAATTACGATAGATTTTCAGAGAAAAGGGATAGTGATAGGAACGGGCGGTATGGGTAATTTTGAGAATGACAGACGTAACAGACAGGACAATAGATACCAGCCTTATGACAATAACAGACGTTCTAACAGAAAATACACAGACAATTATAATAACGGTAATTCTTACCGGAATGATCAATCATACGGAAACAGTAATCGGTATCATCAAGACAGAAATTATTCATACAATAATAGAAACTCTTACCACAGAAATAAACAGGGTAGTAGGTATAACAATAATTTCAGAAGTGACAGTCAAAATTATACAAGAAGTAGTTATGCAGACAGACAGGAAAACAGAAATTTTAATAACAGACACAACCAAGAATTTGCATCTGACAGGAAGGACCTAATTGGCATCCTCCGCGTGACAGAAATTTAGAGAGACAAGTGGAAATAGTAGAAATTGATCCGCGAAATGACGGGAATAATCAAAGACGTGACGCAAACAATCGACCATGACTTGCAGCTTCGGCTTCTGGCAGCAATCTAGACGGTTCAAAAAGTAATGACACTTCGACTTTACACTACGTACGCCTGGAAGACATGAGAGACATTTTGTTGGACGAAAAGGAAAATAATGTAGACGCATTTTTACATCCGGTTATTGAAGTATGTGTGGGTAAGAATAAGTTCACTGCAGTTCTAGATTCTGGGAGCCCATTGAACGTCATTAGTGAATCAGTTTTTCGTATATGTGAAAGAACTATTGCCTGTCCTGTGTTACCTATTTCTAAAACTACAATTCGAGGAGCGATTTCTGGAAAAGGTGTGGAAGTTAGACAACAGACCAACCTAAATTTCATTTGTCAAGGATACGAATTTTCTGCTAATTTTATTATTGTTCCATTACTCAGTACACAGATTATATTAGGTATGGAGTTTCTTAACACACATAAGGCAATTTTGAACTTTAAAGAAGGAAGTGTGAATTTGACTGTTGCCGGAATGCCGAAATGTTAGAAATTTTTCGAGTGTTTAGCAAGATCTGAATCAGATACAAAATGTTTAAGGTTTCTTACTTCTGATGTTTTCGTTGAGCATTATGACGACAGTGTGTTTATTCATGACAATGACAATAGATACAGGGACGCGATGGAGGATATAATTCATAGCGAAGAATTAATTAATGAAAGGTTAAAACAGCTGAAGTGCCAGATGACGTTGCAAGAGAAGAGCTGCACCATATTTTGACTTCACATGCTACAGTGTTTAGTCATCACACAGGAACTATACAAGGCTTACAATATTTATTTAAAGTAAAAGAACACACACCATTTCGCGGAAAAACGTACGCTATTCCTTTGGCTTACAGAGACAAGGTTAAGAATGAACTTCAATACATGTTAGATCAGGGCATTATTGAGCCTGCAGTCAGTCCTTATACTAGCCCATTACACGTTATTCTTAAAAAGGATGGGTCAATTCGTTTGGTTCTGGATTCCAGACAGATAAATGATATCATCATTCCTGAAACTGACCGTCCACAAAATTTAGATGAACTTCAACATTTCCATGGAATTAAAGTTTTATCCACGATTGATATGCGCGCAAGTTTTTGGCAAATAGAACTCCACCCTGACTGTAGAAAATATACTGCCTTTTTAGCCTTTGGTAACTGTTACCAGTTTCGGAAATTACCGTTTGGACTTACTGTATCTTCTGCAGCATTCATTCGTAGTTTAAATGAAATTTTACCTGTTTATCTTCGTGACAATATTACTTCATATGTTGACGATATTCTTATTGCTAAACGTTCTTGGAGTGAGCATAACAAAATTTTGGATTCATTATTACGTATTTTTGCACGAGTTGGCATGACAGTGAACTTGGAAAAATCTGAATTTGGTCGTTCTCAGGTGAAATTTCTCGGTCACATTATTTCTACAGAAGGTATTCTCCCTGATCCAGAGAAACTAGACGCTATTCGTAATTATGCTGTTCCTACCACAAAACGTGATGTTCGTAGTTTCCTTGGTGTATGTAATTTTCTTAGACGCTTTGTTAGATTGGACAATTTGGCCACACCTCGTTTATGTGAACTATCTGGAAAAAATTCTAATTGGTGTTGGGATGAGGAAGCTCAGTCAGAATTTGAACAACTTCGTGATGCTTTAGTTGCTGCTCCACTTCTTTCACATCCGGATTTATCTAAAGATTTTTGTTTGGCGACGGACTCATCATATAAAGGCCTAGGTGCACATTTATTTCAAGAGATAGAAGAAAACGGCGTTGTAGTACAGAAGACTATTGCATTTGGAAGTCGTGTTCTCTCTAAATCCGAAAAGAATTATTCGATTACGGAACTTGAAGCTTTGGCTGTTGTTTGGGCTTTCACAAAATTTCGCACATTTTTGTTCGGTAGACATACTAAGGTTTACACTGATCATCGAGCTTTGGAATTTCTTATGTCGACAAAATTAACTCATGGCAGATTGTCACGATGGGCGTTCTACCTGCAGGAATTTGATTGTAGTATTGTTTACATACAGGTATCTTCAAATATTGTTGCTGATGCTTTATCACGTGCACCTATGGGTTTGAAACAAAGTGCTGAAGAGGACTGCAAAGAAAACCATTATTGTTTGATGTACATTCAAGGTGTTCCGTTTGAGAATTTTATTTCGTCTTCGCTCCAGGACATCGCTAAGGAGCAAAATAAGGATCCAATCTGGGAGGACATTAAGGAGAAGTGGAGGAGAAAGGAAAGCGTAGCGATTAGACAGCATTATTTAGTTCGCAATGACATTCTTTTTAAACGGAAATCGGTCGACAACTCTGTTTGGTTAGTTTGTATTCCTGATGAGTGGGTCAATAAATTGATTTGGTACACACATTTCAGTTATGCGCACTTTGGTCCCAGAAAATGCTTTCATAAATTACGAGAAAATTGCTACTTCAGTAATATGGAAAAACGTATTCGATCTGTTCTTGCCAAATGCAAATTATGTCAAAAGGCTAAGCCGCCAACAATTTCTCACAGAGCACCGTTGTTTCCTATCATTCCAGCGAAATTAAAGGACATGGCTGCAGTCGATTTGTTCCGTCCAGTGGTTCGTTCTACTAATGGTTTTGCGTACATTTTCGTAGCAGTGGAATTGACATCAAAATATGTGTGTTTTACACCTTTACGCAAAGCAACAGCTCGTTCAGTATCTAATGCTTTCATCAAACATTTTCTTAAAGAAGTTGGTCATGTTGATAAGGTTATATCAGATAATGGATCACAGTTTCGCTCTAAAATTTGGCTTCGTACTCTACGGCGTCGTAAAATTAAACCAATCTTCATTTCACTTTTTCATCCTCAGTCTAACGCTTCAGAAAGATGGATGAAAGAAATCAATAAATTGTGTCGTCTTTATTGTCATGAGAATTACAGAACGTGGGATCAGTATCTTCATATCTTTCAGAACATTCTGAATGAACTTCCTAATGATTCAACTTCTTTACCACCTATATTGATATTAAAAAATAAAGTACCAACAAATCGCATTTCTGAAATCGTTCCTTTTTCGCCTTCACGGAAACTGCGGCATTCTGAAGTTGTCAACTTGGCTTTACAAAATATTGCATCTGCGGCCGCTAGAAGAGAGAAATCAGCTAAACGTCCTGGTCGTTTAAAAATTTTGTCAGTTGGTCAGAAGGTGTTAATTAAATCTCATCGTTTGTCTCATAAAGGAAAAGGCTTATGTCGCAAATTTTTTCTGCTTTATAACGGTCCCTACAGAATTCGCAAAATTATCCATGATAACACTGTTGAAGTAGAAACTCTTAAATCTCGGCGCTCTAAGGGAATACATCACATATCTAACGTTAAAATTTTTGTGGAATGACATACTTGTGAGAAACTAACAGCTACGTAAACACACGGAGAGTACAAGGATACCGCGCTGTGTTTTGGCGGCGGCACATACTCAAAGCAACAGTCAGTCTGCGCGCCGCAAAAGGCAGTCGTTGACCGCAAACAATTACTTCATACGTCACGCGCCTACAGCTGATCGAGCGCACAGTGTGAATGCACTGACAGCCGTAAACAAATACACAGTCTAATTTTTCCGACTAAATTCTGTATAAAGCTATGGTGACTTTATAAATTATGTTATTAACGTTCAGTATTTTTCAGGATACGGCTGTATAAAATATTTAAGACCTTCAGGTAAATTCTGTGCATGTCCGACGTTAAGACGACTTACTATGGAGAAAATTTCAGGAAGAATGTAATTTCGAAGAAAAAAAAGTAATAATCTAAAAAAGGTAACTGTTAATTGAGTTTATTTTTCAGGTAACATAATTCCACTTAGGTACGTATTTTAGATGTAATTTCCTGCTCGCGATTACGTGACTCATACTTTGTGCCAAATTTCATGTTCTATGAATTTACTTGTGAAGCGACGTGCTTGTGTACATTTACTGATTTTGACAATGTTTTATTAATGAACAGTGTTATTACTTGCGTATATTATGCATCGCTTGGCTGCTATGCTTTTTCACTGATGTCATATTTTTTTATTATGTGCCTGCTGTGCTTATTTATTTAAATTGTAATTGTCAACTGATTAATTGTGCTGACTGTGGTTATGTATGTAAGTTATACTTTGTGATTTATCTGCTTGCGCCTTCATGTTTACTTATTAAGGTTACATATGAACATTTATTTGCTTATGCTGATATGATGATAATGACCTGTTTATTATGTAAGATACATATTTGCTGCTATGTGTATGGATTGCATATTTACACACTTCTGTTTTGTTGTCATAACTATAAGTTGGTATATAGAAATGCTGATATACTGTGTACAAACATAGAGTTTAGGTCACACTATGGTATTAATTATAGATTGTTCGCTTGGCAGAGCCTCGTTGTAGGGATTGTGCTGCATCCACTTGTTGACATTCTGTTCTCTACTGGTATATTTACGCGCTATTGCATGTTTTGCTTACGCTCAGTGCCTTATATTTTTAAGATAAGAAAATGAACTGCTATAATTCTACGAACGACATTGGTACAAGAAACTGCATAGAAGTCACATGAGCTGGAGGTTTTTAGGAAGCTGTATAAATTTATGTTAATAGGAAGGAAGCTAACGACGTGACATACCAACACTAGGTTTAGACCATTGACAGTTATTACACTGCATTCTTCGTGAGCAATTGAAATAGGAAGTGACACTTGACACAAGAAATACTCCACATGTTTGCTTCTGTTTGCCATAATTTTTGAAGTGGTGTACACACTGAAAAATCACGATCATTAACACTTCGTAATCGTACTTAATTACTGAGAGTTATTCGAACTAAGTCTGTTAGAGGTCATGTATGCATTTCTTTTATTTAATGATGGACAAGGAACCAAAATGTATCTTATAATTTATAATGAGTAGAAGATTTGGGTCAGATGGATTACACAGAGGTTGTGTGTGCACACTGTGTCTTCGGATTGTATGGGATGCTGAATTGAAGTTTGCACTAGGATTTTGTCTGTACTTGTTCGAGGAGACTGACTAGAGGAAAGAGTTGTTATGGAAGTGAAATGATATTGGTGCTAAGGTTTATATATATCGAAGTATTGAAGAGGTATGATCGAGGTATTGAGATTATGTGAAGTTGATGATTATTGGAGTTTTCGTGGACAAGAGGTAAGGTAAATGATATTGATGATCGACGTATTGAAGAGGTATTATTGAAGTATTGAGATTATGTGATGCTGATGATTATTGGAGTTTTGGTGGATAAGAGGTGAAGTAAGTGAGGAGCATATTTTTTTTTCGTTGGTCTATATGGAACAAGGAGGATAAAGATGGCAGACTAGAACACTAAAGTAGCAGGAAGATTGTCTACACACACACTTTGTTAAATCACTAAGCAGTATATACTTTTGTTTTGGAGAGAGGAAGTAATTGCATATCTTGGCTCACTGACAGTTGTTCAGCAACCGTACAATTTGATCTGGCTTGGCAAACATTGGTCTTGACATGATGACTATGACGCTGACTAACTATTATTGACTGTTATACATTGCTGCCACTACTACTTGATACACATGATGAACATAAAATTTTGACAGAATTGCATTTACACAGTTAACACTATTCAATTACACAGTAGCACTAATGTGGATGAAAGATGAGTGAGTGTTTTTTGTGTGTTTTCCTTTCCCTATCCCAAATTGAAACAAACCTATCTCCTAAATATTATTTTACTTGTTGTTGTGGCTTGCACTGACACCCATAAAATTATAGGTTTACTGATATTTGTGTATTTGTAATATTTAATATGACAATTATCTGATATCATTTGTGTGTTTATTATGATTTGTATGTTTAGTGTAAAAGCATTGTGTATTCAAACTGTTGTTCATGCCTGAACTGTCTGATTAGTGATGGTGCTGCACTTTTCAACATGATGTGTGACATTTAGTCATGTTTAATTTCTGCTGATGAACAGTGTGATTAGTGAAAGTGAATATTATGGACTGCGGTCAGCACCTGCTCAACATTGCTGGTGCCACTAATGGAACTGCTTATACTGAAATGATGTCACTTGTTGGTGTCTGCACCTGCTCAACATTGCTGGTGCCACTAATGGAACTACTTATACTGAAATGGTGTTACTTGTTGATGTCTGCACCTGCTCAACATTGCTGGGTGCCACTGATGGACTGCTTCTACTGAAAAGATGTCACCTGTTGATGTCTGCACCTGCTCAACATTGCTGGGTGCCACTGATGGACTGCTTCTACTGAAATGGTGTTACTTGTTGGTGTCTGCACCTGCTCAACATTACTGGGTGCCACTGATGGACTGTTTCTACTGAAAAAATGTCACTTGTAGGTTTTTGCACCTGTTGACCATTGCTGGGTGCTACTGCTGGAACTGTCAACTACTTGTTTCTTGGGCTATGGAAAGCGTTCATGTGAATATTTGTATAAACTAAATTTTTGTGTATTACTGTTTGTGAAAAGTTATGAGACTCTTACCTGCACATATTCGTCATTGCTGACGCCATTGATTGAACTGTTTAACCACATAATACTTGTGTAAACTGTTATGTAAAGTCACATGTATGAAAGAATTTGTATTGCTTACTGTATTTCATATATTAGGTTATTGAAAGGTCAGTGCAAAGCCAAAATTTTATCTAGTTATATGATATTTACGCATTAATATTATCTTTTATTTTTGTCTGTATTTTTTTGACGAATTTGGTGGTATTTTCACCACCAATGCTGGCAAAAATACCATCAAATTCTAGCCCGTGGAGGAAGGGCATATGAAAGGTGGCTACACTGAGCCACAGCGCCAGAGATCGCGCTAGAGAGTATTGTTCCGCCGCCTCCACTGGCAGTGATTATTGAGATGTCGTAGTGGGCAGTGGTTGTTGAGAACTCGTAGTAGTCAGTGCTTGTTAAGAACTCGTAGCAGAGAGTGTTTGTTGAGATGTGCTAGTAGGGAGTGCTTGCTGAGATGTGATACTGAAAGGTTCTTGTTGAGATGTGGTAATAGCGAGTCGGTGTGGAGATATATTGTAATGATTAGAGTGATTTTGGTCAATATATGAAGGTAACGAAACTTGATTTATTTTTCATTATTTCCATGTTTTAAATAATGCGTCATTACAGGTTCAGTCAACAAAGCATCTGGCTTGTGTTCTTGTATTAGAGTGTAATTCTGGTTTTCTTGAGTAATTATGGTATTTTTATTTTCTTTAATTCAGTATAAATGATATTTAAAATTTCTTGTGTTATTCAAGAAGAACCGTGCCAGATGCGTACGTTGAGTCATACTTCCACACACAGAACAGTTATACTTGTGCTTTGGTTTCGTAGGTTTTATAGTTGCTGGGGACTTAATTAATTAATTGTGTTAATGAAAATTTCCATTTCATTCTTTGTTGTTGTTCTATGCGGTCAGATTGCGTAATAATACTAGTCAGGGCCAACCGTTACGAGACTTCGTAATCGGACAAACAGCTACTAAAGCAAAAAATTAAAATTATTTGCATTCTATTATAATTAAGCCCCCATGCACCCAGTGCAGTGTTTCAAATGCTGGCGCTTTTGGCATACTACTCTTGGGTGTCGTGGAGAAGCTACTTGTGGCAAGTGCGGTCAGGTCGCCCATGACAGAGTCCATTATTCGTTTCCACTGAAGTGTGTAAATTGCTCTGTACCTCACCCTGTCTGGAGTCGGGACTGCAGCGTGTATCTGGAAGAACAGAAGATACGGAGCTTAAAACTATGAAGCACATCCTCTATTCTGAAGCCATGCTGCGCCCGTGTTTTGCCACCTCCTTCACTTCAGTTGCTAAACAGCCCACACGGAAAGCTGACACTGCTACATAAATGGAGGCTGCTAGTATCGGTAATGGTACCTGCATGTGTCCCTGCACTTGTGCTGCTGCAGTTGTGTCTAAGCCTGTCCCTTCACCAGCAACTTCAGAAAAAGCTGTGGTTGCTGACATTGTGGAGCTCCCTGCGTCTCCAAACGTTCCATCTGGTATGCTGTCAAATGCTTCCACAACCTCAACCACAGATGTGGCTATGAAGTCCACAAAGGCAAAAAAATCCAAGGTAAAACGTCCAACACCAGTGGAATCGGGCTGAAAACAGCCTGACAATGTCGAAAAAATGGTTCAAATGGCTCTAAGCACTATGGGACTTAACATCTGGGGTTATTAGTCCCCGAGACTTAGAACTACTTAAACCTAACTAACCTAAGGACATCACACACAACCATACCCAAGGCAGGATACGAGCCTGCGACCATAGCAGCAGCGTGGTTCCAGACTGAAGCGCCTAGAACCGCTCTGCCACAGTGCCAGCGACGATGTCGACATCGACCTCTCTGTCATCTCAGTCGATTGTTCTTTAGAGGCTATGGAGCTTGATGTCGTATTGGAGCAACCATCTCGTTCCAAACCTGAGCCTCCATCCAATGTGGGCTCCCCTCCCTGTCATAAAGTCTGGATGAAAGTACTACCCCCTGATAGATGGCTCCCATTATACAGTGGAACACGTGTGGAGGAACTGAAACTGCTAACGGAGCAATGCTCCCTGTGCTTGTGTTTGCAGGAAACACATTTCAAGGCATCTGATGACCCTGCACAACAGGGCCATACCCGATATCAGAAGGATGACCTCACTGGGGAAAGAGCTAAGGAGGGGTTTCTGTGTTTGTCAATAATGGGCACACCTCCTCTGCACTTCCCCTGAATACTTACCTGCAAGCGGTTGCAGTAGAAATTTTTGCACTTCAGTGGCTTACAGTTTGTTCTCTTTATTTACCTCCACTGGATGCAGTAGACTCTGAGGCTCTCACAGATCTTATCGCGCAAGTGCCCCAACCATTTCTCCACCTGAGAGACTTCAATGCCAACCATGTCCTGTGGGTCTCAACGTCTACTTGCCATCAGGATCGAGTTTTGGAGAGCCTCCTGACATCTCGAGAGCTGTGCCTCCTAAACTCCAACTCATTTCTGTGGTACTACTGGGTCATTTTCAGCCATAGACCTGTCTCTATGCTCTCCAGCCCTCGCCGACTGTTCACTGGAAGGTCATTGACGATCTTGTCCAGCGACCACTTCCCGATCTTCCTTCAGCTACTTGATGATGTGTTGCTAGAACAGAAGCCACCAACGTGGATGATTGGCAGGGCTAACTGGACGCTATTCGGCCAGTTGGCTGTATTTGAACACCGTGACAGCGTCCAGGAATGGGTGGATCACATCATGCATATGATCTATCCATACCAACGTCTTCCGGCCTTCTTCAGAGGCGACCTGTCCCTTGGTGGACAGAAGTGTGCCATTTAGCCATCTGGGGCAGACGTGTGGCTCTTCGATAGTTTAAATGCCGCCTGACAGCGGACAATCTCTCAACCTTTCGAATCGCGAGAGCCAAGGCTCGCCGTGTTATTAAAGAGAGCAAAAAGCTGCCATGGCATTTCCTGAACTCCATCAATCGTTCCACTTGTTCCTCAAAAGTATGAGAAGCCATCCGGAGGATTTCCGGTAAACACAACAGTTTACAGATAGCTGCAGTGTTGAACCAGGGGTGCCTCCAAACAACACCTATAAACATTGCTAAGTCGCTGACCGAGCATTTTGCACAAACTACTGCCAATGCAAGCCAGGATACAGTGGCTCGTCACTACCGTACAACTGTCGAGAGGGAAAAGTTGGAACAGTTCTGAGGCCTACAACTCCCCTTTCTCGATGTGGGTACTCGAATCGGCACTGACTGAGACTTCTGACACTGCACCTGGTCACGACCACATCTGGTACTGCATGCTTCGACATCTGCCAGCGGCGTTGAAGGAAATCGTCCTGGAATGTTTTAATCTAATATGGCAGACAGGTGTCTTCCCCAACTCGTGGAGGGAGGCAATTCTAATCCCTCTCCTCAAACCAAGAAAGGACCGCACATGTCCCAGTAGTTATCGGAGTATCGTCTTGACGAGCTGTGTGTGGGAAAGACCCTGGAAAGGATGTTTAACCGTCGTCTAGTCTGGCTTTTGGAGACCATGCAACTCCTTAGCCGCTCTCAGTGTGGATTCCGAAAGTTTCCGTCCACGGTCGAGAACCTGACCCTCCTAGAAACGGCTATTCAGCAGGCTTTCCTCCGTCAGAATCACTGTACTGGCATATTCTTTGGCACCAGTAAGGTGTACAATACTGCTCGGAGACACAGTATTCTCGCACAACTTCATCAATGGGGCTATCATGGCCACCTCCCGATTTTCGTTCGGTCATTCCTGTCTCAGCGGTTTTTTCGCACCCGAGTTGGTCACACAATGTCGGATCGATTTGAGCAGGGAAATGGTGTCCCCCAGGGTAGTGGTTTGGGTGTTACCGTCTTTGCTATAGCCATCAACAGTATAACATCTAAGGTAAGGAGTTCAGTACCGTGCTCCTTATTTGTGGAAGACTTTGCTGTTTCCTGTTCCTCCTCCAGTGTTGCAACGGTGAGTCATCAGTTGCAACTTACAGTGCGGCGGTTAGAGGAGTGGGCTGTAAAGACAGGTTTTCAGTTTTCTGCCGATAAGTGTGTGTGTGTTCATTTTAATCGTTCTTGTCGTCCTTTTAATTTGCCTGCCTTGCATATAGGGGACACTATCCTTTAGAGACACAGCGCTGTTTCTGGGCCTCGTTTTTGACTCCAGATTATCATGGTTGCCACACCTGCGAGACTTGAAAGCCAGAACCCTGAAGGCGCTGAACATCCTCAAGTGCCTTAGCCACAGGTCTTGGGGAGCAGACAGGGCGCATCTTCTCCAGTTCTATCGGGCTTTTGTGCTTTTGCGGCTGGACTACGGGTGCACGGTGTATGGGTCAGTGAGGAGGTCATGGATGCTTATCGGACTAGTCCCATAACCAGCCTGTGTGCTGAGGCGGGAGAACAGCCACTTAACAGATGGCGGCAGCTCCTGTTGGTGCGCCAGGCTTGTAAGTTTCTTGTAGCTCCATTGGAGGATGAGTGGCTGGAAATGACTGAAAAATAGCTTCGTTTAGTCAAGTCCACAATGCGTGTGTGGTGTACTTCTTTCTAGCCCCATAGAAGGGACGAGGTTCTCCTCATTCGGCTTCGGATAGGCGACGGTTCTATGATGCATGGCTTCCTGCTCCGGCGAGAGGACCCTCCAATGTGTGGTACTAGTGGCGCCCAGGTACTGTGCGCCACGTTTTATTGGATTGCATTTTATTTTCTGACCAGCGGGCGGTGGCTGACTTGATCTGCAATCTCTTTTAGGAAATACTCAAACGAATGCAGTTAAAGTTTAAAGTTCTGCGACTTGTCCAATGTTTTGACCACGATTATAGGGAGAGAGTCTTAATTTGTTCACAGGATGACTGGCTCGCCCGTATTTTACGTAAATGGCCAGACAGTGACAATTTCCTGTGGCATCCTTGACGCTCCTTTCTCGTCTTCCTTACGTTTTATTTTCTTACACAGCATTTTGCATCTTTTTCCGCTTTGTTTGCTTGTATGCTTCAATTTTATTAAATTTGTCCTCATTCGTTTCTTTTAATGTGTGTCAGAGTGCTGATGACCTCGACATTGACCGCCCACACACACACACAAACGAGGGTCGGAACTTTAATAGTGGCAACTATTTATTTACAGCTTGTACAAAATAGATAAGTGTTTCAAAGTTTTACTGACCTTCAAAGCAGTCACCTGCATTGTGTATAACCCGTTGCCAGTTGCCAGTTGCCAGTTGTGTTGACAGTTCGAGCGGTGTGGTCTATTGCCCGACGGATTTGTAGCAGTTGTGAAGCGAATGCCGTGAAGTGTATGATGTAACGGGCGAGTTGTGGCGCACTACAAATATTCTTAGTTTGGAGTTGGCATGGCCGCACGGGCCGCTCGGCAAGCAGGGGCTCTTCAGCGACTGCGTGGTGCCCTACGTTAACCGGAGCAAGAGGGGTAGCCCCAGCGCATGGTCCAGGCAGTCCAAGTGGTTGGGAAGTCCATGTTAACGTGTGTTGTGGAATGGGCTTTGTGTCACTGCAGGAGATTTGTATGCCGTGGAGTGCCAAAGACGGCGGATTTCGTGAAACCATAATGGCAGACACTACACAGCTCATGTAGAAATTGCTGGCCGGGGTGGCCGAGCGGTTCTAGGCGGTACAGTCTGGAACCGCGCGACCGCTACGGTCGCAGGTTCGAATCCTGCCTCGGGTATGGATGTGTGTGATGTCCTTAGGTTAGTTAGGTTTCAATAGTTCTAAGTTCCAGGGGACTGTGGCCTCAGAAGTTAAGTCCCATAGTTCTCAGAGCCATTTGAACCATTTTTTATAAGTGAAACTCAACGTGTTCTGAAAGACATGCAGCAACCTGTTGGCCAGCACGATCTACGCTCTTATTTGCATTCGGGAACGTGCGGGACTTGATAGGACTGGAAGTGACTTGTGTGACTCGTCAAACAACAAACCTTACATGTACATAAAAGCGTTAACGTATCCCATGCTACTATTCACCTTTTGTACGATTGACTGTATGCCAGTCAGCCCCTGTAATGCCAGTGGAGGCTACACGACGTACTGATATGAGTGTTTCAGCACGGAATGATACCTGATACCTCAGAATCATTTGTGCTATTGATCTGTATAAATAATCATTTCATGTAGTCCATACGCACTGTTGTAACGATAAATATTGAGTGAATTCGAAATCTCTAAAACGGTGTACTGTTTTTTTTTTCCCGCAGTGTATTTAAACGTCCAGTGCAACACCAACATTCAGTAGGCCTATCTCTCAGCTTGGAAGGCAACCATCATGCTAGTAGCGCCAAGCTGAACCACGCTGAATAAGACCTCTGGGTGGAATCTGCTATAACAGCACAACCTACCTCCCACCGGTGAAGCAGCGGTGCCCGAACAACAATTTGAGCTTCTTTCCAACTTTTCCGAGTCCTACTGAAAGTCATCCTGGTATTTAAACACACACAGCAGTGTCGAATGATTCTGGTGGATATAGCCCGTGCATTTGATACTATTCGACAAGAGAAAATGATTTATTAGCTTGTAACACAGGGAATACCAAGCTCCCTAGTTCAACCCTAGTTCAACCCTAGTTCAACCGAACCTTCGTGCCCCCGTCGGAGGTTCGAGTCCTCCCTCAGACATGGATGTGTGTGTGTTGTGCTTAGCGTAACATAGTTTATGTTAGATTAAGTAGTGTATAAGCCTAGGGACCGATGATATCAGCAGCTGGTCCATAGGAACTTACCACCACCGATCACATGGACATGTAGAGTACCACTTGTAGTCCTCAGTGCTAGCCTCTCTCTTCCACTGAGCCTACGCAGCAGACTTTCCGCCATCAACTCATGTCAGTAGGTAACATACACTATGTGATTAAAAGCATCCGGCCACCTGGCTCGAAACGACTTAAAAGTTCGTGGCCCCCTCCATCGCTAATGCTGGAATTCAATATGGTGTTGACCCACCCTTAGTCTTGATGACAGCTTCCACTCTCGCAGGCATACGTTCAGTCAAGTGCTGGAAGGTTTCTTGGGGAATAGCAGCCCATTCTTCACGGAGTGCTACACTGAGGAGAGGTATCGATGTCGGTCGGTGAAGCCTGGCACGAAGTCGGCGTTCCAGGTGTTCTCTAGGATTCAGGTCAGGACTCTGTCCAGGCCAGTCCATTACCGGGATGTTACTGTCGTGTAACCACTCCGCCACAGGCCGTGCATTATGAACAGGTGCTCGATCGTGTTGAAATATGCAATCGCCATCTCCGAATTGGTCTTCAACAGTAGGCCTGTGCTGTGATAGTGCAATGCAAAACAAGAAGGGGTGCAAACCCCCTCCATGAAAAACACGACCACACTATAACACCACTGCATCCGAATTTTAGTATTGGCACTACACACGCTTGCAGATGACGTTCACTGGGCATTCGACATACACAACCCCTGCCATCGGATCGCCACATTGTATACCGTGATTCGTCACTCCCCACAAAGTTTTTCCACTGTTCAATCGTCCAATGTTTACGCTTCTTACACCAAGCGAGGCGTCGTTTGGCATTTACCGGTGTGATGTGTGCCTTATGAGCAGCCGCTCGACCATGAAATCCAATGAAGTGATAATTAAACCAAGACCCTACGCTGCCGACAGGCGTTGCTATACATCAACGGCGACAGTTGAAAATGCGTGCTCCGAACTGCGACTCGAACCTGTGATCTTCTGCTTACATGGCAGACGTTCTGTCCATCTGAGCCACCCAGGGCACAGAGGATAGTGCGACTGCCGGGACTTATCCCTTGCACGCTCCCCGTGAGATCCACATTCCCAACTTAACGTCCACACACTACATTCTTAGTGCCCCTGCCCATTACACTCATTACTCGCGGCAGACAATCTTACCGAGTCCCGTAAGAGTTCGAGCAATACGTGTGCATCCGCACACAAGAAGGAGGTCGATGGACAGTTACCCTTAACTGTATGAAGATGGTATCTGTTCTTCCGGACATGTCCGAAAGAACAGATATCTTCATACATGAAATCCAAGTTTTCTCAGCTCCCACATAATTGTCATACTACTTCCAGTGGATACTGATGTAGTTTGGAATTCCTGTGTGATGCTCTGGATAGATGTCTGCCTATTACACATTAAGACTCTCTTCAACTGTCGTTGGTCTCTGTCAGTCAACAGACGAGGCCGGCCTGTACGCTTTTTTGCTGTACTTGTCCCTTCACGTTTCCACTTCACTAATCACATTGGAAACAGCGGACCTAGGGATGTTTAGGAGTGTGGAAATCTCGCGTACAGAAGTATCACACAAGTGTCAGCCAGCACCTGACCACGTTCGAGGCCTTTGAGTTCCGCGGAGCGCCCCATTCTGCTCTCTCACGTCTAATGACTACTGTGCTCGGTGATATGGAGTACCTGGCAGTAGGTGGCAGCACAATGTACCTAATATGAAAAACGTATGTTTATGGGAGTGTCCGGATACTTTTGATCAAATAGTGTATAAACTACCGATACTACGCTCCACGTACAGACAACCAGATGCTACAAGAAGAAAACTCTAGGATGCCTGCAGAAACACAAAAACACGTACTACAGAAGGCACATCGAGTTTAATGCCACCAAAAATCAGGAGACTAACGTTCACTAGGTGACATACACTGAAGAGCCAAAAAACTGGTACACTTACCTAATATCGCGAAGGGCACCTGCAATCACGCAGAAGGGCCGCAACACGACGTGACAGAGACTCTACTAATGCCCCAAGTAGTGTGGGAGGGAACTGACACCATGAATCCTGCAGGGCTCTTCATAAATCTGTAAGAGTAACGGGGGCTGGAGATTGCTTCTGAAGAACACGTTGCAAGACATCTCAGAGATGCTCTTTTTGCGGCCGCGTCGATGTCGGAGATTTGTTGTTTTACCGTATTTCTGAGATTCACAGTACACTCGTAAAATGGTCGTACGGGAAAATCTCTACTTCGTCGTTATCTCGGAGATGCTGTGTCCCATCGCTCGTGCTCCATCTATGGCACCACGTTCAGACTCACTTAAATCTTGATAACCTGCCATTGTAACAGCAGTAATCGAACTAACAACTGCGCCAGACACCTTCTGTCTTATATATGTGTTGCCGACGGCAGCGTCGTATTCTGCCTATTTACATATCTCTATATTTTAATACACATGCCTATACCAGTTTCTTTGGCACTTACGGTACATAAGAGTGGTGCCGATCCTGTCGAAGATGCCCTACAGAGCAGACACCATACATATCTGTAATAAATATTTTAGCTACAATTCCCATAGGAAGGAATTTCTCATTGCACTGAACCCTTTGTTTAAAGGCCTTCAAAGTTGCTCATCATCTTCCGGCGATGTGTGGAAGTAGTGCGGATGTCCAAATATTTATACTATGGTGCACCCCCTTCTCTTGGCTAGGTTCTAGGAGTCGGGTGGTTGCGGAGGGGGATGGCGGGTGCACCGGAAGCTGTGTTCGAATCTCTGCATGGGCGTTCCGGAAGCGTCCTGCGTGCTTGACGGGTCTGGACGCGCTCTCGTCGTATTGCCGCTGATGTGGGATTGCATACTACACTAATTCGTTTGTATTGACACGGTCCTTGTGGATACTTATTTATATGGGCTTATTTATAAGCCTGTCCCAATAGCCAGCTACTTGGCATAGTAATTTGGTGTTTCCATAATCAAAACAGCGATATTCACTTATGCTGCGCTCTGTCACTGCGGGTTTCTCTGTGTGTCGTAGTAATACACACATGAGGGTTTCCTTGATGCGTTTCGAGACACAGAACTGCGTTTCCCAGATATATTGGCAACTATATTCACAGCATATGCAGTATATCATCGCTACGATAAGTTGTAGTGAATTTTTCGCAGAAACAAGATAAATGGTGGTCGGTAGACCGTTTTAATGTTGTATTTTCCAAGCATCCTCGCAATTTTGGCTGAGAGCGGCCCCATTTACGGAAGGAAATCGAGTCTCTTGTCCCCTCCTATCTTTTCTTTTTTTTTATTCCTTGCACGCCATTACGTGCTTCACTCTACTTGTTTTTGGAGAATACTATCTTTAGGTGTGGGGATCAGTTGGAAGGCTTTCTGTATCGCAGGTCAGCTGAGCCCATATGTTATGAAACAAGTGAGTGTAAGGGTGTTATTCTTTTCTTCAAAACACATAGCAACGTTATTTCCTAAAGCACCCACTAAAAAAAAACAATATTCAAATCTTCACACAATTTAAAAGTAATGCAATTTTAAAACAATCAAATAGGTATTGTAATGTAAAAATATAAAAATAGTGATATGTAAAAAATATACGGCAGTCTGCCAATGTAATCATATTCTTCATTATATATGACGGTAGTATCTGTTCCCGAAAGAACAGTTACCGTAAATGACCATGCAGCTTTGCTAGAAACGAAATGACAATTAAATTGACACCCTAGCTGCAAACAGGCGTTGATGTACTTCATTGGGGACATGTTGAAAATGTGTGCCCCGACCGGGACTCGAACCCGGGATCTCCTGCTTACATGGCAGACGCTCTATCCATCTTTTTTTTTTTTTTTTTTTTTGATCGTTGTGTTTTTGTTCGTTGCGGACGTCGCATGACATCCGTTAAAGTTCGTTTGTTGATCTTTCGACTCAGTTTTTTATTACAAAGGCCAACCAGCTCTCTGACCGAACACGCTGAGCTACCGTGCCGGCCGGGAAGCCATATTTTAACTATGGTAGTATCTGTTTCCCGAAAGAACAGTTACCGTAGGCTTCCCAGCCATTGACCTTATTGTGCGAACGCACACGCTATGCCCGAACTCGTACGGGACATGGTAGATTAATCTGCCACGAGTAATGAGTATGATGGGCAAACTTCTATTAGGCGCACTACGAATGTAGTGCTGTGGACATGTTGGGAATGTGGACCTCACAGGGAGCGAGCAAGGGATAAGTCCCTGCAGACGCACTATCCTCTGTGTCCGCCGTGACTCAGATGGACGCTGGCACGGTAGCTCAGCGTGTTCGGTCAGAGGGTTAACAGCCCTCTGTAATAAAAAAACTGAGCTAATCGATCAACAACGAACTTAAACGGATGTCTTACGACGTCCGCCCCGAACAGATGCAACGAACAACAGTGAACAAAATGAGATTAAAAAAAAAAAGATGGATAGAGCGTCTGCCATGTAAGCAGGAGATCCCGGCTTCGAGTCCCGGTCGGGGCACACATTTTCAACATGTCCCCAATGAAGTACATCAACGCCTGTTTGCACTAGGGTGTCCATTTAATTATCATTTCATATTCTTCATTACTCAGTAGCAGCGGTTGAAAACACTTTTCTGTAAAAATGACTTACAAGAATGTTCTTAATAGTGCAATATGTTTTAAGTTAGCCCGACACAGATCAGTAAGTAATAAAGTAGCTCAGTTCTCAGGGTAGTTACGTAATCGTCGATAGTTAATTGTCCTTTCCGTCTTTACCCAACACCACAAATATTATTCCAGGCTCGTGAGAAATCGTGTGCTTATTGCAAAACAAAAAAATGGTTCAAATGGCTCTGAGCACTATGGGACTTAACCTCTGAGGTCATCAGTCCTCTAGAACTACTTAAACCTAACTAACCTAAGGACATCACACACATCCATGCCGGAGGCAGGATTCGAACCTGTGACCGTAGGGGTCACGCGGTTCCAGACTGTAGCGCCTAGAACCGCACGGCCACTCCGGCCGGCGTGCTTATTGCACCAGGAAAAATCGGTTCGATGTAAACTACTTCAATACTTAAGGGGTGTAGGACGTCAAACGGGCCGACTTCGAGAAGGAGAGGCACCACAGGACATTTTAATTTGCACTGTCCATAATTTTACAAATAAATTCATAAAACTTTGTCAGCATCACTAGGAAGGATTCAGGATTCACACTCATAGCAGTGGAAGTTCAAAACAGGAAAAAATAATATTTTTTAAATGTGAAATTTCATGATTTTTTCACTTACTGTTGGCTGCATATGTTGCTATAGGTACACTTGTCTTCATAAGTAAGAGAGATTCTTCGATGAATTTTGCACAGCTTACAAACTATACTTACAGGTGTATGAAACTCTAGAATTTATTTAATCTATGGGAAAATGAATGGGATGTCACGTTTTAAACTTCATGTTTAGAGAAAACTCGAATTTTTTAGTTAATTTTCTCAATTTTTACCACAGCTTTTAACAAATTTGGGAAATTCTAGAGTTTCATACACCTGTAAGTATGGTTTGTATTAGGTGCAAAATTCATCGAAGAATCTCTCTTACTTATGAAGGAAAGTGTACCTACAGCAACAAATGCGACTAATACCAACTGAAAAAATGATGAAATTTCACATGTGAAAAAAATTTGTTTTGTTACGTTTCTGAACTTACTCTGCTATGAGTGTGAATCCTGAATACTTCCTGATCATGCTAACAAAGTTTTATGAATTTATTTGTAAAAGTGTAGACAGTGTATATTAAAATGTCCTGTGGTCCCCCTCCAGCTCCACGTCGGCCCGTTTCACGTCCTACTCCCCCTAACTTAATATCTTGGTTTGGTCTCGATTCCTCAATATAAGATAACAAGATTAGCAGTTACAAATGAAATCCTATAATGGAACTGGAATCCTGTGACCAGACCTTTTTCTGTCTGGGATGCTATCTCGTTATATAAAGAAAAGCTGTAAGTAAACATTGTTAAATTATTATCAGCGGCATATATCTCTGATGATCGATCTGTTGTAGAATTTTAGAACATGATTCTTGCTCGCGTATCATGTCTTTTCTGGAAACCCAGAATCTACTCTGTAGGAATCAACATGGATTCCGGAAACAGCAATCGTGTGAGACTCAACTCGCGTTATTTGTTCATGAGACCCAGAAAATATTACATACAGGCTCCCAGGTAGATGCCATTTTCCTGGACTTCCGGAAGGCGTTCGATACAGTTCCGCACTGTCGCCTGATAAACAAAGTAAGAGCCTACGGAATATTAGACCAGCTGTGTGGCTGGATTGAGTTTTTAGCAAACAGAACACAGCATGTTGTTCTCAATGGAGAGACGTCTACAGACGTTAAAGTAACCTCTGGCGTGCCACAAGGGAGTGTTATGGGACCATTGCTTTTCCCAATACATATAAATGACCTAGTAGATAGTGTCGGAAGTTCCATGCGGATTTTCGCGGATGATGCTGTAGTATACAGGGGAGTTGCAGCATTAGCAAACTGCAGCGAAATGCAGGAAGATATGCAGCGGATAGGCACTTGAGCCAGGGAGTGGCAACTGACCCTTAACATAGACAAATGTAATGTATTGCGAATACATAGAAAGATGGATCCTTTATTGTAAGATTATATGACAGCGAAAAAAACACTGGTAGCAGTTACTTCCGTAAAATATTTGGGAGTATGCGCGCGGAACGATTTGAAGTGGAACGATCATATAAAATTAACTGTTGGTAAGGCGGGTGCCAGGTTGAGATTCGTTGGGAGAGTCATTAAAAAATGTAGTCCATCAACAAAGGAGATGGCTTGCAAAACACTCGTTCGACCTATACCTGAGTATTGCTCATCAGTGTGGGATCCGCACCAGGTCGGGTTGACGGAGGAGATAGAGAAGATCCAAAGAAGAGCAGCGCGTTTGGTCACAGGATTATTTGGTAAGCGTGATAGCGTTACGGAGATGTTTAGCAAACTCAAGTGGCAGACTCTGCAAGAGAGGCGCTCTGCATCGCGGAGTAGCTTGCTCAAAATGGGTCAAATGGCTCTGAGTACTATGGGACTTAACTACTGTGGTCATCAGTCCCCTAGAACTTAGAACTACTTAAACCTAACTAACCTAAGGACATCACAGACATCCATGCCCGAGGCAGGATTCGAACCTGCGACCGTAGCGGTCACGCGGTTCCAGACTGTAGCGCCTATAACCGCACGACCACTCCGGCCGGCTGTAGCTTGCTGTCCAGGTTTCGAGAGGGTGCGTTTCTGGATGAGGTATCGAATATATTGCTTCCCCCTACTTATACCTCCCGAGGAGATCACGAATGTAAAATTAGAGAGATTCGAGCACGCACGGAGGCTTTCCGGCAGTCGTTCTTCCCACGAAGCATACGCGACAGGAACAGGAAAGGGAGGTAATGACAGTGGACGTAAAGTGCTCTCCGCCACACATCGTTTGGTGGCTTGCGGAGTATAAATGTAGAATGTAGATGTAGATGTAAACTATTAGGTACACCTGTTTGGAGTGGCCTGACTCACGTAAGTGGCTACTTAAAGTAGACTTCGAACTCCTCGACTCAGGTGTCCTGTACCTATGTCACCTGACAAGCTTAATGAACAGATGAGGCCGGCCGGAGTGAACGAGAGGTTCTAGGCGCTTCAGTCTGGAACCGCGCGACCTCTACGGTCACAGGTTTGAATCCTGCCTTGGGCATGGATGTGTGTGATGTCCTTAGGTTAGTTATGTGCAAGGTGCCAGGACATGGGCACTTACACGTTAGCTTACCAACATTAGTATTAATAATAGTGGGGCTGGCAAGGACATCAGATTATGACTCTATTTAATTATGGTAAATATGAGGCACTCTCGAGCAGTACTCCCTGAATGTCTGCAAGACTGAGCCACTCACTTAAAGCGGCGATGAAAAGCGTCGGAAGTTGAGAATTGTGGAATGTAAAGTCTGCAGATGGCCGTAGCTCGCCGGGCCGCCGTGGGCGGCAGGTAGCGGTCACCGGAAACGTGGGACAATACGGCGCTTTTGGGGGTAGCCCGGCTGTGCTGGGCAACACGTGGCGAAGACGGGAATTTCGTTTGCCTAGGGGCGTTATGACCTACTCGATCATTGGTTAGATCTCAGTGGAGGGATTTCGGCGATGATAGAGCGTTCGACATTGGCCGAAACTGAGTATTCTTCCGCCGCGTTTTCGTACGCGTGTGAGACGAGAGAATTGTGGATGGACTTCGCCTTCAGCCATCGAGCGGTACGGACTTGGAGACGGCGTCTTGGCCATCGTCTTCGAAGGGAGATATACGGTCTGTATCGCAGCATTGCACCAGCGCGTGTTCTGCGGTTAGAGCTCTTTGTGTGCTCAAAAGCGAGATTTGCACCAACGCCTAACCACTTCCAACAACTTACCTAATACTCTCGATCTAGAAGTTATCCTTGAGAGATGCCGAGTATTTATCAACGCAGCTGCTGGTAATAGGGGCTCGTAATTGCAAATTGTTAATGTGCCATTCTCAGGAGTATGTTGGTGCACAGAGATTCACATTTTTTTTTTTTTTTTGTAAATTTTGTCAGTTGTGAGGAATATCAAATTAAAATGCCAATATTGCGATCGAATTATCGACTTCATTGTAGCTATCATTTACCCTGTCCCAGTAAGCTTTACATGTACTCTAGTCACTGCACAGCTTGCCCAGACGGGAAGGAAAGAATGTTTGCAGTCTTATATGTCAGCGACGGACTGACAAGATTACATAGGTTTTAGTAGTTTTACGTTCTAGGGGACTGATGACTCAGAAGTTAAGTCCCGTAGTGCTCAGAGCCATTTGAAGAGATGAGTGCAGTAAATCTATTGCAGTTCATAATGGCTATGATCCCACGTTGGTTGACAAGATCTTCAATTTTAAAACTGTCGCTAAAGTGACCACTTCAAGCGTCAGTGCTGTTTCTAACAGCAACGAGTACAAAAATGTTTCCTCGATTCAATTTTTAGGCCCCATCTCTCATAAAATTCGTCGTCTTCTAATTAAAAACTATGGATGCATAGTTACCTTTTCCACTAACAATAACTTGTAAAAAAATCTCATTCACAATCTCAAGTCCACAGTTGCTCCTATACACAATTCAGGAGTGTATAAAATCACTTGCGATAAGTGTCCTGTTTATTATATAGGACAAACTGAAAGATCTTTTAGTGTCAGGTACAAGGAACATTTTTTGTAAAAAAAAAGGCACTAATGTACACAATTCCGCTTTTGATGATCATCGGTTAATTTCTGGTCACAAACCGAAAAGCGTTGAAGAAATTGGCATTTTACATAGAGAAATGAATGGTCTTAGGCTCTACATACTACAAGAGCTGGAGATTTTCTAGCATATTTCTAACAAGGGAACCTCCCCATCGCACCCCCCTCAGATTTAGTTATAAGTTGGCAAAGTGGATAGGCCTTGAAAAACTGAACACAGATCAAACGAGAAAACAGGAAGAAGTTATGTGGAACTATGAAAAAAATAAGCAAAATATACAAACTGATTAGTCCATGCTCAGTATATGCAACATCACGGATAACATAAACCCCAGTGCGCCGTGGTCCCGTGGTTAGTGTTAGGAGCTGCTGAGTGAGAGGTCCGTGGTTCAAGTCTTCCCTCGGGTGAAAATTTTAATTTTTTTTTATTTTCAGACAATGATCTGTCCGTCCGTCCGCTATATTTGCTGGATTCATATTGCCCACGGAATACATCTCACGTATTTAATGCACTCTCGTTCAAAGTAGCGAACAGTCAACTGCCAGCCAGGGAGCCTCGTTAGGAGGAATACTCTCTCTTACGTGCGTTGTAGTCGACTGACGTCGTGTGTTTCGAAGTTTGTTTAGGTGTAGCGTCCCCATAGTACGGCGCAGTTACCTCGCATAGGACGGACAGATTATAATTGCCTGAAAATAAAAAATTAAAATTTTCACTCGAGGGAGACTTGAACCAAAGGCCTCTCATTCAGCAGCTGCTCACGCTAACCACGGGACCACGGCACTCGTGAGATCACTGCCTCCTTGAAATTGCCTATGTTATGCATGAACTACTCAGTTCGTATATTTTGCTTATTTTTCTCATAGTTCCACAAAACTTCTTCCTGTTTTCTCGATTGATCTGTGTTCAGTTTTTCAAGGCCTATCAGCTGTGCCAACTTATAACTACATCTGAGGTGGGTGCGATGGGGAGGTTCCCTTGTAAGAACAGTTACAACTACGTAACAAAAAATTTTTTCAATGACTGTAATCCACTACTTGCGGAACTTTGATTCCTCCATTTTTTGCGATATTTTCCTGCCTCTGGGTCCGAAAGATCATTTTCTTCGAATCTCACAGATGTGTACTACTCAAGTATTTTTTTGGATTGTTTAGCTGTTTGTATAATTTTTCTATATTATTCCAAAATTTACGTTATAGTAATTTCTGAACCGCCTAATAGATGGCTCTTAGTTGTATTTCATCTGCTTGACTACTGATATTTTCATAAATACATTGAGCTCTCTTCCTTTGCATTTTGTTTTTAAATTTACCTGTCTTTTCTTTCAATTGTTTCTGTTATAATCTTTGAAATGGGCACGTGTCACCCCGCGGCCGATAGGCGGCGCAGTTTGTACTGGCTTCGTTGCAGCAATGTAAGGTACTGGGCCGATCAGTCTGACGTTGTTCCTAGCTAGTCATACATTCCACGGGCTGGAACGGGTTGCATTTCATTTTTTGACTTGAGCATATCTGCCCTTAATTCTAACCATTGCTTTTTCGCAATGCAATTTTACGAAAGTAATCATTGTATGTTATGACAATTGTCATCTTAATTAATGCCTTTTTGCGCTTAATTTTCTGTGTGTTACTTTATAGAATTTTTCAAAATTTCTTTCTGGTTAAGACATCATTAGAGGTGTCGAAGCCCAGGTCAATGTACCAAAACAGTTATTTGCCACCGGCTGGCTGTGTAATGCCTATGTTGAAACTAATATACGGCTGCTAAGAAGTTGTCATGTTTAAAACTATACCAAACTGTCTGCCAGTGTGCACCAAATAGTTGACAGGTCTGTTGTGACGATTGATGCGATATACACCAATAGCGTCGTATCTTTCACAGGCTGCGTTCTCTCTATTTAAAAGTCTTTCAGCAAGATTCGGTGGGATAAAAGACGCTTGCTGTATCTCTTATGTCCTTAACTTTCTGCCTACTTTCTGTGAAATCGTAGCGAACTATGGTATCCTATGGTAACAAATGAACTCGTCTTCCGCTTTGTCCACCCTCTGTAGTATGATTTCATTACCATTTCACCTCTGCCTATTCCTATCGAATTCTTTTTTTAAGCAATATACCGTTATTAATATTTATTATCTCACTGAAATCACTCTAAAATTTTCCACTATATACACATCCTTAAACGTAAGTTAAAGTATCAGACGTATACTTTATGGAGTATGTCATGATCTTCAGCAGCTGCTGATAGAGGCAGTGAGCTTAATTTCAGCCCTCTGTGTCTGCTGGTGGCCTTACGAGGTGCATTCAAGTTCTAAGGCCTCCGATTTTTTTTTTTTTGTAATTAACTACTCACCCGAAATCGATGAAACTGGCGTTACTTCTCGACGTAAACGCCCTCCAGACGTACACATTTTTCACAACGCTGACGCCATGATTCCATCGCAGCGGCGAAGGCTTCTTTAGGAGTCTGTTTTGACCACTGGAAAATCGCTGAGGCAATAGCAGCACGGCTGGTGAATGTGCGACCACGGAGAGTGTCTTTCATTGTTGGAAAAAGCCAAAAGGCACTAGGAGCCAGGTCAGGTGAGTAGGGAGCATGAGGAATCACTTCAAAGTTATCACGAAGAAACTGTTGCGTAACATTAGCTCGATGTGCGGGTGCGTTGTCTTGCTGAAACAGCACACGCGCAGCCCTTCCCGGACGTTTTTGTTGCAGTGCGGGAAGGAATTTGTTCTTCAAAACATTTTCGTAGGATGCACCTGTTACCGTAGTGCCCTTTGGAACGCAATGGGTAAGGATTACGCCCCTCGCTGTCCCAGAACATGGACACCATTTTTTCAGCACTGGCGGTTACCCGAAATTTTTTTGGTGGCGGTGAATCTGTGTGCTTCCATTGAGCTGACTGGCGCTTTGTTTCTGGATTGAAAAATGGCATCCACGTCTCATCCATTGCCACAACAGACGAAAAGAAAGTCCCATTCATTCTGTCGTTGCGCGTCATCATTGCTTGGCAACATGCCACACGGGCAGCCGTGTGGTCGTCCGTCAGCATTCGTGGCACCCACCTGGATGACACTTTTCGCATTTTCAAGTCGTCATGCAGGATGGTGTGCATAGAACCCACAGAAATGCCAACTCTGGAGGCGATCTGTTCAACAGTCATTCGGCGATCCCCCAAAACAATTCTCTCCACTTCCTCGATCATGTCGTCAGACCGGCTTGTGCGAGCCCGAGGTTGATTCGGTTTGTTGTCACACGATGTTCTGCCTTCATTAAACTGTCGCACCCACGAACGCACTTTCGACACATCCATAACTCCATCACCACATGTCTCCTTCAACTGTCGATGAATTTCAATTGGTTTCACACCACGCAAATTCAGAAAACGAATGATTGCACGCTGTTCAAGTAAGGAAAACGTGGCCATTTTAAGTATTTAAAACAGTTCCATCTGCCGTACGGTGCTGCCATCTCTGGGACATATTGACAATGAACGCGGCCTCATTTTAAAACAATGCGCATGTTTCTATCTCTTTCCAGTCCGGAGAAAAAAAATCGGAGGCCTTAGAACTTGAATGCACATCATAGATTCTTCTGCTGGACGGAAGTCATTCTCAGAGGCATCTCCTACATCGTACAAAGCCAATAACAAATTGCAGTAGTAAAGCTGGTATGGAATTCCATTCGTACTTTTCGTAGTGACAACACCAAGATTCAGATAAATTCCCTTCGAATAGTGAGGAGCGACCCACTGACACTAGCTCTCTCGCAGTGACACAGCGCGCCCTGTTCCATCTCCGTAATTACGCCTCAACGCCCGCCCTCAGGCCGGCCTGACAGCGGTGTCGCAGCGCGCATCGCGTCATACGCGGAGTAATTAAACTGGTATGTGCCGCGGTCGCGGCCGCGCACCGAACAAACTGCGGCTCCCGCTCAGCAGCAGCAGCAGCAGCAGCCGGAGTGCAGACAATGGCCGCCGGGGCGCGATTCCCGGCGCGAGGCGCCAACACAAACACTGCGTCTCGCAGAGCCAAGATGTGCACGCCACTGGTTGCCCTGTCGTGCAGCCGGGAAACACGAGAGCGTTCCTCGTTTACAGGAGGACAACATCGAAGAGGAACGGCTTTTTCACTTCGCAACGTACTATTTAATCGTCTAGCACCAACACACACACAAGGAACTCGAATATTCAGCAGACCTGCCGCTCAGCTTGCAAGAGAACCACCGTCCTAGCAGTACCAAAGCCGGGAAAATACAGCGCAGATTCCAAAAACTGGAGGCCTATCAGCCCACTCTCTGCTCTACGCTGAGCTAGGGTTTCCGGGTGGAATCTGTTGAAACGACTCAACTTACCACTCACTACCAAATCCGCGGTGCCCGAAGAAAGATTCGTGTTCCGCTAAGGAAATTCCAAGCTCCTCCAACTGTTCCAACTACGCAAAGCATAATGGTTTTACTAGACGCCTCCCAAGCATTTAATAGTGTCTGACATGGGAGACTGATTTATAAATTTTTAGCAAAGGGAATAACAAGCTCCGTAGTTTAGCTACTCGCCAGCAACCGATCCTTCGTCGCTACGGTCGAAGACGTCGCATGGACATGCAGAGTAGCACTTCTAGGAGTGCCCCAATGCTCGGTGTTAGGCCCTGGCTTGTACTGTGCCTAAACCGCAGACCTTCCGCCGTTACCTCGCATCAGAAAGTAATAGATACGCTAACGATGTTGTGCTTATCTTCAGGCACAGGCGACCAAATGCTGTAAGAAGAAGACTCCAGAATGCCTGGATATATGTAGAAACATGGACTACAGATTGGCACGCCAAGTTTAGTGCCATGAAAAATTAGACGATCGTTCTCGCATAACGATGACCACGTTCAATAGCTGACATAATATCCTGCGCAACAGGAACATGGCATCCTGCTACAAAATATCATGGTGTAACAATAGATACCCATCTGCTGTCGAAGTATCACGCAGACTTCATCTGGAAGATATTATCTGCCGTCTTTGGTGTCCCATGTTAACTGCATGTTGTGAGATTGTTATTTTGTTCATATATTTAGCGCTGCGCCGTTATTTGATGTTTTTTATCATTTGACAGTTACGTAGGATTTGCCTTTTATATATGGCTTAACTTGTTATTTTCATAGCCGGCCGAAGTGGCCGTGCGGTTAAAGGCGCTGCAGTCTGGAACCGCAAGACCGCTACGGTCGCAGGTTCGAATCCTGCCTCGGGCATGGATGTTTGTGATGTCCTTAGGTTAGTTAGGTTTAACTAGTTCTAAGTTCTAGGGGACTAATAACCTCAGCAGTTGAGTCCCATAGTGCTCAGAGCCATTTGAACCATTTTTGTTATTTTCATAGTTTTGAAGTTAGTTGAAATTAGGTACAAATTTTCGAAGACTTTGTTACATTGTTGACAGTTACGTAGTATCTGTCTTTTATTAAATTATTAATACTTACGTAGTTGTCTTTTACATATGGCAGATTGCCAGACAACTATAAAACAAAGCTTCTTTGCCTTGTAATTTTAGCTTTGTCTTGTTAATTTTATTATTTTGCAATTACTTGGGTTTAGGTAAAAGCTGTTTAAGACGTCTGGTCTCAAAGTTTTTCGTAAAGTTTACAGTCTTGCTAGATCACTATAACGTTTTTAACTACATAGTTTCATAGTCTTGTTGGCCCATAACACAAATGCATGTAATTGCATGACTGTAGCTAATGGTGATGTTATTCAATACATATTCACTCATTGTTACGATTTGAGAGGTACTGTCTCAAAAACGGTGACATATTACTTAACAACACTCTTAAATGAATTTGTTAAGTGGATTTATTACATATTCACTTTTAATGTTGGAGCTGGCCTTATATTTTGTTCAGCTGTTATACGTTGTTTTATACCCTACTTTATTGTACAAAATTTTCTTAGGCTATGTTTCATTTACTTGCTTAAAGATCTGAAGAGGATTGTAGAAAGCAGCCGAAACTAGTCATCATGCTTTAATCGTATAATGAAAATTGCTATTCAGGCGTTAAAATTTTCTTTCATTAAAAATTTTTTATTTAGGAAATGTCTAAGCTGATTAATGAAATATGTACACTCTCTGAAGAATATGGACTTCAACTTCTTAGAGCGCTCGTAAGTTGTCATTTATTTTATTCTTCTTTCTTTACAGCTTGGACTAATTTGACTAAAATCTAGTGATATGCAAATTTTAGAAGATACTTATGGGTTATTTACTTTCGGTTTTGACTTTCAGTTCTGAGAATGTTGCGCGTTGAATAGACAAGCAACAAACGATGTGATTTAGTTTTCCACAGTTGTAACATAAATATTAACACCACAATAAATGTAAAAAGGAATCTTTCATAATATGCACCCCATTGTCTAAAGTGCTTAAAAGTTTCTCATAATCTTTAGGCGAAGTGTCGAGATAGCGGTGCGTCCCTTCCACCAGACTGTGGGCAGCTGGATTTCGAGAGGCAGGGAGGTGGAGAGGGGGCGCCGTGGTCCAGTGATAGGTGTGGCGGGCGCACCGGAAGCTTCGCTCGAATCTCTGCATGGTCATTTCGGATACATATTACCTGTTGGGCGGTGCTGGACATGTTTTGTCGTAATACCACTAACGCTGGATTCCAGGCCTCACTAACTTGGCACCTTTCCTTCCTATTGACAAGGTTCTTGTGAATCCTTATTTATATCGACTTATTTGTAAGCCAGTCAAAACAACCGGCTACTTAGAGTAGTAATTTGGTGATTTCTCTTATGTTTCGCAGTCATACACACGTGAGGTGTATCGAGACACAGAAATGCATCGGCCCGATATATTGGCAATCACATTCACAGTAGATGCTGTATATCACCAGTACATTAAGTTTAGATGAATTTTTTTGAAGAGTCAGGTCACTATTCCGCCTTAGGTGGTGGCCGAAAGACAGTTTCGATGCTACATTTCCCAAGGAGTCTCTCAAGTTTGGCTGAGAGCGGCCCCAAGTAAGTAAGGAAGGATATCGAGTGTTCTGTTTTCTTTCTCCTATTACCGGTTTGCTCCATTTCTTTTCTTTTCTTGAACGCCCTTCTATAAACTGTGCTTCAGTGCACCTGTTTTCTTAGAGTACTTCCTTCAGATGCTGTAGCTCGGTTAAATCTTCCTTTGTCGCAGATGAGGTGCGCCAAATGTACCAGGGTGGTAAGAACTGTCTGTCGTTGCGCTGGGTGGCGGACGATGGTTGCATGGAAGTACAAGTATGTTCAACTCTTCTCGCTGTACATTGCATTGCCTAGGTACCATTTGTTCTTTTTTTTAATATGGCCAAGAAAGGGAGACATCCATTCTCTTCTACTTCCATAGTGAATATAATGTTCTGACGGATGCTGCTAAGGGGGTCGAAAAAACTCTGCAGCGCCTGTCTGCCATGTACCGACACCGCAAGTGAAATAAAGAATAAAGATCCACAAGAATATTGTCAACAGGAACCAAGTTTACTACCTCGGTTCGTCATGGAACCCGTGTTAGCCATAATACGACGAGAGTGCGCCCACCACTGTCCAGCAAGCAAGTGGGGTCTGGAGTACATAGGCGAAGATTTGAGTGCAGCGTCCAGCCGCCGCGACCCCAACAGCACCCCTACCCGCTTCTTCACCTACTTGCCGCCCAGGACCCAGCCAGGTGCAGAGATTAGACTACTAGTATAGATACTGGGACATCACTTTGCCAGCAAGTGATGAGTCTAACATCCTTCGAAACGTTGTGATATAGCTGCCGCAGGGTTGGAAACTCGAGAACTTTTCTTCACAAGTTATTTGGGGTTTGTTTTGCAAGGGAGGGTGATATGTTTCTTCTGGGTTCAACTCTGGAGAAGATGGTTTTCAGTAGAAAATTATTTGATCGTTGCAAAATTCCAAAAGGGAAAAAAGTCAGATTAATTTTAATAATCGAAATCGGTATGATTACTGGAGGCAGCTGCGGACACTAGCTGTTCACAGAAGAGTGTTGTCTATGCCGTTACCGCCTGAGAAGGAAATCTTCATCTGTGGACAGCCCAGGAAGGAATAGTGTGAGTTAGTCATTGCAGTCTCCACGTCTTTCTGCGCTCTGCCTCTGTTGTTACAGAACTCCGCTAAGTGCTCGGAGTGATTTGCATCGGACATAGTCTCGGAAGTATGTTGTAACATCAGTAAAATAAAGAATAACCCCGTTTAGTCACAATCGTCATTTTATTTCAGTGCACTATGCATTTTCAAGTGTTTCTGAGTCTTTACATTTTGGTTAATTCTAGTTCTAACAATATTTCAGTGGTATATTACAAAGTGGCACATTGCGAACGTAAATTTACAAAACTAAGACAAATCGAAAAAAACCTTAGTATTTCCTCCAGTAGATACATGATTTTGAAGCACAGTATGAGAAAACACTTTTATGTACGTATATGCACTTTTAGTTCTACAGCACAGTTTTAAATACAAGTTAAAACAAGTCAAAGAGTTTCAAAAGTAAAGATGTTGTATTTCTAGAAATACACAAGTGTAATTTTTCAAGGAAGGTACAAAGTTATTACATTATTAATTATACATAGGTATTAGACATAAGGAAATATTTGTAATACCTTAAATGTATTTGCATGTTATTATTAACTTGCACAATTAAACATTTGCTTCTTTAGGCGAAAATAAGCTTTTGACATTACTGAAAAACTGTGGCTGTTGCTCATTAAATGTGCTTTCAGAAGGTTTTCTTTTGCGCAACTTTATTTATAATTGTTCTAGCAGATCAAGTATTTTGCCATCTTTTCTCTCTCGAGTACAGTTACACTGTTATGGATGTCACTTAGACTGTGTATGTTAAAGTACACGTGGTTAGCTATTGCGGATTTGTGGAAGTGGTTAAATTTAAAAGCATCGCTGTGGTTCCCTGTGGCATGTATGGAAAATTCTTCCTGTTTTGCCAATGTAAAATACAGGGCAACTTTTACATTGTAATTTATGTACTCCACTATATTGTGTTATTGGGATGTTTGTGTTTACTGTGTGAGATAAGTGGTGTCCAGGTTTGTTTTTTGTAGAGCAGAATATTTTAATATTGGTGGTTCTAAACAAGTTAGTGATGCTGTACGTAAATAGGGAATGCTTGCAAATAAATATGTTATGTTAGTTCTTATTCTTGTAGTGCGTCTATTACTGATATTAGCCTGTATTTTGTTGAACAGTTGTCAACTGATTTTTCTATTATTTATTGCAACTGCTTTGATTATGTCAGTTTATTGTGTTAATGTTTTGGATTTCAAATGTAATATGTGTTCCCTCTTCACCATGGATCTAAATGCAGCATATTTTTGTGTTTTTGGATGGTGTGATGTTTCCTGTATTGCGATAAGAGTTGGTTGGTTTTCTGTAAATGTAAAAAATTAAGTTCTTTCTGTTAATGAACATGTGGTCTAAGAAATTTATGGACTGATTTGTTTTCTTCTTCAGTTGTGAACTTTATTTTTTTGTGGAGTTAATCGAATAACATCAGAAGTTAGTCCAATTCATCTTTTATGCCATCAAATAGGACTAAACTATCATTCACATGTCTTCTGTCATAAACAGTTTTTTAGAAAGTTTATTGTTCTCTTCAAAACATTTTTTTTTGTAAGTGGTTGATTAATATGTCAGCCAGGAGGCTGTTAGTGGATTCAGTGAGAACTACTTATGGATTAGTACTAGTTCAAGCAGATCGACCAACCCTCAAATTCCTTGTATAGTTAGTTTCTTGTATTTTATAATCCGATAATTGTCTCTTTTGTTGTAGTAGTCGTTATTGGGTCGCTGTAACAGTTGCAACAGTCGAGTGAGTGAATGTGAACTTATCGGCTTTCCCCCGTAATAGCGTGTTAAATACCTTGTAGCAAATGGAGTGTTAGACAATTATAGCTGTTTGATATATTCCACGTTCGAGAGAGTAGTTCTGATGATTGAACTTTACCGAGGGCAACTTACCGGGCAAGGTTTTCGCATTATGTAGCAAGTCACCGACGCGGGCTCTGAAAGATCACTATTAAGGAGGAACGTGTGTATTACTTCACTTGCAGAGCAGAGAGGACTTGGTAGTCGCAAATGTAAAACAACCACTTTACGCACACAGTCACGTTTTATTAATGAGATGCGTTAAAACTGTAGGCAGTATTAGTTTCTCTCCAGTTATGAAATTGTATGACACAGATGCTTCAATGAAAAGGTTGCAACTTATAGGCAAAGCACATGATAGGAGCCTACTGTAGGAGGCTGTAGAGAGATACTGTCTTTCTAGCATACTTCAGGTGTCTTGTGTTACCACTTTGGAGTAGAAAGCAAGCCTTTATGTCGTAGCGGGACAATCAGATACCTGCGAGTCTCGCTAGTCGGGGCACTGGGCTCGACACATTTCTTTCACTGACAGCAGCTCCGTATTCAATTTTTACTGCAATCCTGATTCCAGAACGTATCCCAACGGTCTCTATTGTATTTACTGCAGTCCTAGAGGACATTTTCAGATTCTTAATTTTTAAAAAAGAGAAGGAATATGGGTTAACAGGATATGTCAGAACCACTTCGTTTTGATGATAACACTGTATTACAGTCGTGAAAATATGTACAATGGTCATTAGAAAAAACGAAATCCGTGCATGGCCACAATGTTGCTGAGATTCCCTGTTTTGGAAAGTTGAAGCGAACAACTGGATGGCAATAAATATATGAAAATAAATAGTGAAATAAAGCACGAGTGCTTTTGGTTAATTAAATAGACTTTACAAAGCTGAACTGTCAATGGGTTTGGCAAAGCGTACACCATTCAAAAAATTGGGTCTGCTCAGTGAGAACCCGACAGATGCACATTCTGAATTATTAGGAGGCATTTCGTAAAATAAACACTTGAATGAGGAAACAGACTGCTGTGGAAAAAGTAATTATGACAGTAACGAAAATGAAACTGACGTAGGAGGGACAGATGTATCAAGGAGATAGGCTGTTACATGAACTAAGTAAGTTTTCTTCTGTATAAGTAAATAATTTGCACCTAATTTATTGATTCTTAGACAATTTTCTTTTATTTTTTTAAGAAACTCATTTATTATTAAGTCCTCCACCCGAGGAGCTAAAGTTGCTCTGTCCAAAACGAGTTGAGTCCGTGACAGATGTCCTGATGCCTGCAAATTTTATCGGAAACCAAAAACAAACAATGTTCTTAATCTATAGGATATTCCACAAGGAGTAATAGCACATTTTTGAAATCTAAAAAAATAGTAAAATGGTGAATGTTTGAAACAAAGATGTAGTTTTGTCGTGTGCTTTTGTTACGATTTTTGCGATAGCTGATGAATAAATTAAAATAAAGAAATATCCTATTACTCTTTGTGGACATGCTCGAGGAGTAATACAATCTAATTTCAGAAAGATACCTTTATCAGTGTGCCCGGGATCGATTCCTTCAGCTTCACGTACCACTGATGCCAAAAATGCTTCTGAGACTACTCTGTAGCGTGTCGAATCAAAACACGTCCAGCCGTCTAAATTTTCATTTGATATTTTATTTGAGCAATCAGTTTCAGCGCTACATCATCTTAAGACCTCCTGAAAGGCGTCTAGGAAGAGTCTCATCTCTGCTCCAGTCACGTCGGTCAGGAGGCCTGAAGATGGGGTAATGAAGAGCTGAAACTAGTTGCTCAAATAAAATAACTGTAGATTTATACGGCTGAAGATATTTTGGTTCGAAACTCTGTACTGAATAGCCGAGGTCCGACAACTAACTGCATAAAGATGGACTTAGTCACTTATAGCATTCCAGGGTGACTGGCGCCATTACGGAAGGTTGTGGAGGCGCTGCTGGCCAGGAGTGGCTAGGAAAACTCCACTGCAAGATGTAACATCTTTTATTTAGCCTTCAGCTACAATGCTGAAATGCTGCGACTGTCCTGGATACGCCCTCTGTAGATATGTGGTCTACCGGTAGCACCGTTGACGTTGGAAGGCTGTGACGCGCTGTGGTCGTTACATCCACATCCTGCTTTGCTGACACTGTTTACCCCACTCGGCAGCACTTGCCTTAGAGAGCACTATGTGTCCCTGGGTGAGCAGCGTCAGCGATGCGAACGTCCACTGAATTTTCATTGGTGTCCACCTCTACCAGATTAGAAACTCGTCCTTTTACGGATGGATGGCGGCTGCGCCTCCCTGGCTGTGGACCGATGTTTACCAAAGCAAGAATTTGGTTCCTACTGTGGATCCTGGGGACGGATAATCCGCCATGTCATTCTGTGTCCATGGGAGTGGTTTTAGAACTGTGGGCTGGTCTGGTGGCGCTGGCTACGAATTCAGGCATCAGATGCTGGCTGGCCCATAACGTGATGGAGACTGTGAGGACCTGATGTCGTTTGAGGGCAATGCCAGACAGCACCTAACGGTTCGTAATAACGTGCATGTTGCACCGTTACATTTCTTTCAGACAAGTACAGATCAACACGTCTGTGTTTTAGTGGTATGGAAATGCTCCATAGGCCAAATCAGAGATGCATGGCCTTTTAGCAATGTCACCACGATTGTGCATATCAGTCCGGTCGCCTTGTGCTGTACAAAAAGTTGAGTGATTACAGGGCACTCTCACTTTTGATACGGTACCATGCCGCTTAATGTTCAAAGGGAAGGTGGTTTTTATTACTTGGTTGCTATATTTGTTACGTTCTGACTTCATTCATATGATGAAATGGGTGACAGTAGTTAACATTCTGCCGGCCAGTGTGGCCGAGCGGTTCTAGGCACTACAGTCCGGAACCGCGCGACCGCTACGGTTGCAGGTTCGAATCATGCCTCGGCATGGATGTGTATGATGTCCTAAGGGTAGTTAGGTTTAAGTAGTTCTAAGTTCTAGGGGACTGATGACCTCAGATGTTAAGTCCCATAGTGCTCTGAGCCATTTGAGCCATTTGACTAGTTAACATTCTAGCTAGTGTACTCTAGTCATGGCATAGCATTAGGCTTTACCTGCATTCGAAGAAAGAGGGTGCCGAGTTAGTTGACTGCAGTAAAAGCTAATGGCGACTGAGGGCTGAGGGTGACATCTTTTTTTCTGCGGAACCTGGTGAATACGTTTGCTGACAGCCAAGTCCGTCGGTCTCATCGTGCAGACACACTGGGTGGCGCCAGTTGGTCGGCAGGCGCGTCCAGGTAGGCTGACTAGAGCCGAGGAGTCGATGCAGCTATGTGCGGGGCATTGTAGATCTGGTGACTCGCAATGAGGAAGAGGATGGGTGCTTGTTAGTTAGAAAGAAGATGAGATGGCTGTGAGTTTCCGCGAATCTCCGTGGGACAGGGCAGTGGCACCCAGGTGTCCAGACTCTGCTACAAAACATATTTGTGAAGGATGAGGCTTTTAGCAAGTTTATGGCCGTTCTTTGCAAAGTTCAAAATGGACACAACAGGAGAGATACCGATCTTTTTATGGAGGTCTGTAGTACCATCCAAGTCATGCTTTTAGCAAAGACACTGCGTGAACATGTGGGAAAGAGGGCGCAAAGTTTATTTTTTTTTTTCCTTTTCCCCCAATTAATTTTTAAACTAGTTGGTTGCTCAAATCTGTGTATGCAGACCAGGGAACAGGGGGGCGGTCTCCTAGCTACGAATCCCATGCTCCAGCTCGTGATTGGCTTGTGGTAAAGTGGGTGTAGTGTAAGCATGCAAGCCGGCCGAAGTGGCCGTGCGGTTAAAGGCGCTGCAGTCTGGAACCGCAAGACCGCTACGGTCGCAGGTTCGAATCCTGCCTCGGGCATGGATGTTTGTGATGTCATTAGGTTAGTTAGGTTTAACTAGTTCTAAGTTCTAGGGGACTAATGACCTCAGCAGTTGAGTCCCATAGTGCTCAGAGCCATTTGAACCATTTTTGTAAGCATGCAAATGTGCTATGCTACCGAGCTGCAGAGGAAAGCTGTATATAAAGAGAAGACTCTTGTACTGGCACTTTGCTAGTAAAGAACGGCAGGTCTTTACCTATACGGTGAGACTTGTGCCCTTTGCTAGTGTGCCACTTAGAGCCTGTTCTAGTCACCATCTGAACCATCGGAGGTACTGCTTCTTGCATCACACGCACAACGAGTTATGCGTTGGTGTACTTATTTGTTTTGAGTCGACCGTCTAAACGTTTGATATACTCACTCACGTAGTCAAATTGGTTTGGCACGCCAATAAACGGGTCCCCCTGCACACTGGAATCCGCCGGGGTTTCTGAGCCTCATAGGGAAGTATCTGCGTTCCGAATCAGCCGAACGCGAGACCGCGTACTTGCATATTCTCGGGCGCGCACCGTTAATAACAGTTCATCGCTGTCCGTGACTGCAGTCGCGAGCGTGTCGTGATGTGCAGAAGGGTGAAGTATTCGCTGCCACGACGTAGGGCTCCAATATATGCTTCTCAGCACCCTGTTCTTTGGAACCATATTTTTCTTTATCGAACAGTACAGTACAGATGCTTGATAGTAGTGTAGCTTTCGGGCCATACCACCAATACACATTTATGAAGTCAGATAAAGCGATTAGTTCTGGTTAGTGTGGTATGTTGATCGCCAGCTTATACTTTGTTGACCGTAGACAACATAATATTGCAAGTGTTTGTCAAATAAAAATGTTTGTGTGGCGTTTCTATAGCCATTTTTTTTCATGTGATGTTAAGAATGAATAAATCAGTTGTTATTTAGATCACAACTCTTTCCAGTGTTATGCTTAACATTTCCCTTTGTCATTTTATTAAAGTCTTGATTGCAACTGAAAGAGTCGGAAGCCTGCAATTGGCGAACTGCTGCCTGGATCTAGATCCTTGGCACTTCTGTGATGCCATTATCTAGTGTCCTTCCAACAAGGCCACATTATGTTGAAATGAAAAAGAAAAATATGGTTCAGTAGTATCTTGTAGATACTTATTTCTCTGATTGTGTTGTTGATCTCTTTATTTGTTTTATTTACAGTGCATTTGTGTCAGTGACTTCTGTGTCACTTGTCGACCGTTTCCCGTCGTTTCTAACGGCATTGTCATTTTTTTTCTGTTGTTTAATATCGTATTTTTTGTATTTGGTTGTTTGTTGATTCTAGATCTCATGTATTATTGTTGTAGTCTCGGGCTGCATACTGCATTGCTTAATTTTTTTGGCGTCATTGTACTGTACAGCATACATCTTGTGAGTTAGACAATATGGTTGTCCACATGTTGCACGGATAATTGAAGTTTTTTGTTGATATAGAATTTCAATGATAACGAGAAGGAGGGCAAGGGGACAAGTAGACTGGGAGCGGGAAAGTAAAGCATACGTCATGGAGGAAGAGCGCAATGAAACGGTGGAGGCACAGTTTGAATGTAGGGAGGTGTTGCTGTTGAACGATGTTAGCAACAACGATGTCGTGCAGCAAGGAAATCAGGGAGACGAAAGCGATATGGCTTATCCTGAGAGGATGGATAGTGTCAGATCACGTGTGATAGAAGATGTGAGCGTACCCAACATATCGAAGCACAGGTGATTATTAGAAATCAGAACAGATAAGACAGGGAGGTATCAGAACGCAATGATGCGGAAACAACACCGCAGAAATCAAGTATGAGTTCGGTAGATCACTATACTGAGGAAAAGGAAGAGGACTTCAATCTGGTGACATTTTTAATGGAAATGGGGAAGAAAATTGATGGACTTAACGGAATGGAGGCTAGACTAGAGGGAATGGAGGAGAGTATTAATGGACTAAAAGGAATGGAGGAGAAAATTGAGTTAGCACGAGATAATAACGAGACAAGGACGGACATTAAAAATATTGAAGCTCAGGAAGATCAGATGCGAGAGGAACACAAGTCGTGGGCAAATAAACTCCAGGAAAACTTACGCAAAGTAAACATCAATGCAATCAAATGTTTAAAGATTGCACATGGTGCTAATAAGACGGCAGAGTGCGCCAAGGCAGTAGTAACTTCCACAAGGTGAGTGGCAATTGAAGCATTGAAATCGAGTAAACGCACAGAACTGCAAGGACCAGAGGCAGCGATTAATTTGAACAAGAAGTGGAAAAGCGGCAAAATGACGCGGATTGCCGCATCGACACGAAACTACTTGAAGCTACGGATCTTCATGCGACAGTTGCCATGGGCAAATAATAGTCTGAGTTGCGCAAATTAGGGACTGGTGCGGACGTGACAACTGCAACTGCAGTGAGCGAGATTGAAGACGTCCGGACTCTTCTTTCGTTCAACACGCGTATGTAGAAGAAATTGGAGGAGGCACTAAGGGGACAATTTCAAATGCGGCCAAGCACCAACGCAGCAGAACCAGAAACAAAATCGAACGGCACAGATAACTACATACCGTAGCAGCGAGCAGAGGACATGGTGAGGTTAACGCTGCATTTTCTCGAAGCCGTGGGGGCAGCACAAATGACGGACGTCGAACGAGGACATCAAACGGACTGATATTTTCCGTAGGACCGAAGTTGTCGACGAAACGCCACTCGAATTTCAACATTTCTTACAAGTCCGAAAATTCGAAATTTTCGAGATGAGGGTAATTTTACTCACCCAATCACTTATATTTCACAATTTGACCTCTTTTTACCTTCAAATTGGCCTTTAAAACATATTCGCGGGCACTTGCAAGTGTCAGTTGCGGAGAAAATGAGCGCAATATCAGCGACGTGTAGGAGTTGCCAGGAGTTCAAGGACAGCTTCCTAAATACCTGCCGGCCGCGGTGGTCTCGCGGTTCTAGGCGCTCAGTCCGGAACCACGCGACTGTTACGGTCGCTGGTTCGAATCCTGCCTCGGGCATGGACGTGTGTGATGTCCTTAGGTTAGTAACGAAAATGTAGTTAGGTTTAAGTAGTTCTAAGTTCTCGGGGACTGATGACCACAGATGTTAAGTCCCATAGTGCTCAGAGCCATTTCAACCTAAATACCTACTGGTCCAATAGCGCATAATGTACGAGTTGATTCTTAGCAAAGATTTCGAGAGTTCAGGTTACAAAAGCCCAGTGAAGTTCCTTGATGCAATGATTGACAAGAACCAGTATCTTGACGGACCATGCTCTACCGGTGAAATCATACGTCACTGTTGCATCAAACGTCCGTCAGCTTATCAAAAAGTGTTACCTGGCAGGTGTAATGACGAGATCAGTACTTTCCGAAACACTCTTTAAGAATTAGAGTATGCATTCCAAGCAGATAATATCAGAGAACACAGACGAAACTCTGACAGATACGTCGCAGGTCCTATGTCGCGTCCACAGCATAACAGTTATAATAATATGAACGAAAATGTACGAAATGGAACGCCTTACGGAAACCATTCACTGTCGGGAAATTTCGGGAATAATGAAGTGGAACAACGAAGAGACTGGAATGAGAACCGCAATAAAAAATGGTTCAAATGGCTCTGAGCACTATGGGATTTAACATCTGAGGTCATCACTCCTTTAGAACTTAGAACTACTTAAACCTAACTAACCTAAGGACATCACACACATCCATGCCCAAGGCAGGATCCGAACCTGTGACCGTAGCGGTCGCGCGGTTCCAGACTGAAGCGCTTAGAACCGCTCGGCCATCCCGGCCGCCGAACCGCAATAGTTACGAACTCTGTAACATAGGCTGGAATGGAGAGAGGAACAGATGGCGAAACCATGGATCCGGTTTCAATGACAACGGAAGACGTCCGTGAATGAAAAGAGGAGGAAACAGAAATGGAGGTCAGACTGAGGAAATTGAGATTCGGGGACTGAACCCATGACGAGGGGCGCGAGTAAAATGACAACCAACGTCAATAACTAGTTGAATATGCAGAAGAGGCACAAAACGCATCTGCAGCTGAACTTGGACCTAGCCTCATCAATGTTATTAGATAGGACCATCTTGAAGAAAAGTTGCTAGAAGATTCTTATCCTGAACAAGCTACAAATAGTTTAATGGTCTCTGACAGCCGAGGATAAGCATAGTAGCATAAATGATAATTAATTGAAACCCTCAGCTGCCGACAGGTGTTGTTGATATACCTCGATGGGGACAGCTGAAAATGTGTGCCCCGACCGGGACTCGGCAGGTAGCATAAGTTTTGTTTAGTTATGATAGTGTTAAAGACAACGATCATTTCTTCAGATTTTTTTGTGATTCACTAATTATTTCTAGTCGTTAGAGTTAGGCACTGTTAGAATTTCACTGCACAATTATTTCTTCGTAACATGTATCAAGTTTATAGATGTACAGATGTTCACCCCAGAGCAGGCTAATTACAATTGTGGAGAGTGGAAATGTGCCTATTTCACGACGGAGTTTGAGTACCATTTCACGTGAGTTAATATGTTCTCATAGCAGTTCTGCAATTTGCACGGAACTACAGAATCAGACGTCACAACGACGACAGAATTTTATATCTTAGAGTCCGTAACAAGTGCACGAGTATTGGGGCCGTAATTCTTCTCGTAATATCTTGGGGTTCAGCTACAATCAAATTTCTTTTGTTTATTGTGACTGCATCGCAGTAAACGCCCTTGTACAATACGGTATATAATCCGTAGCTTAGTGTGTGAGAGGGGCGTTAATGAGATTAGTTTTCGAAACCCATGGAGGTATTTTGCAGGATGGCCGTGTATTGTCCACGAGAGAGGCGTGTTGACTTTCTTGTGTGTTTCGCCATGGTTTGTGACCATTGCCTAGTGCAGTGTGTCTTCGCTGTGCACTGATTATTCTCATCGCCAGAGGCGTGATCTATTTGTGGTGTGTTTTTCGTCTATGGATGTCGCCTTTGGTGCGTTGTTTCCAGCGTGTGGGATATTTTATTCGAGTGTGGTTACACAGATGAGCTATCGTGTCTTATGCGATTGTTGTTCACTGTGTTTATTCGCTTGTGGTTTTCACATGTAATTTTCCACACTATTGTGTGATGATATTTGTGTGGAATTTCGCGAGTGGTTCGTGAGCACCTGAGTGATACATCTTAGGCGAGAGTTTGTACTACGTAGCGTGAGTACGGAATGTGTGTTTATGTTTTTACAGTGAGCCAGACACACCATTAATTTATGAGAAAGAGAGGAACGGAAGAAATTTAGCTTTGCAGCCAAATGTCGCTAATACCTTGTGTTATTTTTATGTTTGTTTCAGCAGCTGGAGTGGGAAAATTTTACACCAATCTGATAAATTTTTGTGTCAGTTTCAGCAAAAAGAGAATTTCGCTGCAGAACTGTTTTGGCCACACAGTACAGAGAACAGACTGGTGACGGCGGCACTCATAGAGATTCACGCCATACGCCAGCGTTAGTGTCATTATAACGATTAATAATGGGCAAGTAATCTGTAGTACCTTCAGTAGTTCGTATACCTATTATAGTAGTTGCATTTCATGAATAAGTAGTAGACTTAGATGGTGTGAAAGTGACTGAAGTGAATGGGTAGTCTAAGCCACCTTAGTACTTTTGAGTTGCATGAATGGTTGTGGGAAATTTACACTACACTATCATACATTACAACATCATGACCTCACCACTACTTAAGATTATAAAGATTTAGACACAGAAAATTAATCATTTAAAATTATTGCTGTAATACAATCAAAGGATAGTTGTAGAATACTCAGATTTTATTTTTGTCAAAAGAGCTCTGTAACTAATTTTATTTTTTATTATTTTTTTGAGTAGTCATATAAAGCAATCCCTTAAATTTATAATTCTTTCTGTATTTATCCTGTGAACGTATATCTAAAAAAACACGGCACTAAGCCCACACGTAAGTATTGTGCCAACTATGGGAGCTGAGTGGATGCCGACATATCAAGCAGTTGGAGAGGTCGTTGACACTGGGGCGGCCATAGAAACTGGGCAGGCGGGACGCCAAGGCGGCTCAGTCAAGATCGTCCACCAGCCCTGCGAGCCGCGTTGACCGACATTCTGACAGCAGGGCAGCATATCATCCAGCTGCGTGAATGGAGACAGATGCGGATGTGCCTCTGTGCACCACAATCTCTCAGCAAAGGGCTATTGCTCTGTCAGCACACGAGCACTTTCACCACTGCTGCTGGATTCCAAGGTCCCGTGGGACCTACCACTGAATGGAAGGGCGAGAGCGGCCAAACACGGCAAGGGGTGGAGTGCTGAATAGAGGTACGTACGTCTCTGGAGACATGAGGCGACAGACATGGAGACGGAACGTGGCTATTCACCTCAGACATGTGCCCATATGCTGCCTGGCTCATCCCATGAATGTCTTCGAAAACGGCAACACATTGCCGAGTACCACAACGTCCAGGATGGTCAGTAATCGAGACACCAGTGATTTCTGCCCACACACAAGGAGGAGGTCCTACCACACCAAGGCTGCTGCCTGTACACTACATGCCAAGTAAAAGGGGTAACCCATTTTGGCAAACTCATCCCTCATAGCTGCCACATCTAACCTGTTACATGAGATGTGTAGTGCCATGTTTATTCATGTGACAATTCCAATTTTAAAAAATGGACTTCCTAAAGACCTTTGAGAAGGGAGCTGTAGGAGGTATTTGTTGTTTTCTATTAATTTGTTCTATATGTACCTTGTTGTTTTGATGTTTACAAGAGTAGATGTATTTTCTGAATTTTCTTACCAAGTTTTATTTTCTCTTAATGACCTCATGTATTATTTTTCGTTTTCTGTAAAGATCCACTTGTTTTGTCACTTGTGCGTTGTTTGCATGTGTTGACATCTACATCTTTGAACTAAAGGAACGGACTGACACATGTTATAGAAATAAGCTGAACTGATGGCACATGGCACATGATCACTATGATTCTTTCATACTGGATGAATGTGAGAGTGTTAGTGGTCGATGTTCTGTCAAGGATAAAATGCAGCCATGTATATAATTGAGAAGGAGTAGTGTTTTTCTATGGGGCAGAGAATCAAGACAACATTATTTCTAGTTGGGGAAATAACTTTCTCTGGTCCCAATTTTAGGATGAATGAGTAGATAAATGTCTGCATGACCCTGTAACCAATTAGTAATTGTCATCAAAGTCATACCTGATGATATGCCCATCACATTTTTATTTCTCAATTTAATTTCGTAGGCGTGCAGCAGAGAGTGTATGTACTACCCCTGATTGAATGTAGTTAAAACAGGGTATAACATTGTGCTGGGGTTTATGGTGAACAAAGATTTTTTCATGTTTATTTCTTTGATAATGACCCAAATAATGTCACAATTCCATTCTGTTCGATGACACACTAACCATATTGAAGTGTGACAATCTCCAAGAATAAATTTGAGAGGATTTGGGAGGTTGTGACAAATTGCAGGGCTCTCTCACTTTTGATACGGTGCCATGCTAATTAATGTTCGTAGGGAATGTGATATTTTTTAATTGGTTGCTATATTTGATACAATCTGACTTCATTCATATGATAAAATGGTTTGCAGTAGTTAACACTCTTGCTTGTGTGCTCTAGTGAAGGCATAGCAGTAGGTTTTACCTGCATTCGAAGGAAAAGCGTGCCAAGTTAATTGACTGCAGTAAATACGCGTGGTGGCCGAGGGCAGAGGGGAGCTTTTTGCTGCAGAACCTAGTGAAAACGTTTGCCGACGGCCAAGTCCTTCAGTCTCACTGTACAGACACACTGGGTGGCGCCGTTCGGTCGGCGGGCACGTCCAGATAGGCTGACTAGCGCCAAAGAGTCGGTGCAGCTATGAGATGAGCATTGTCGATCTTATGACCGGCAATCAACCAGACTATGGGCCCTTGCTACGTAAAAAGTGGATGAGATGGCTGTGAGTTTCTGCGAATCTTTTTTGGCACAGGGCAGTGGCACCCACGTGTCCAGTTCAAATGGTTCAAATGGCTCTGAGTACTATGGGACACAACTTCTGAGGTCATCAGTCCCCTAGAACTTAGAAATACTTAAACCTAACTAACCTAAGGACATCACACACATCCATGCCCCAGGCAGGATTCGAACCTGCGACCGTAGCAGTCGCGCGGTTCCAGGCTGTAGTGCCTAGAACCACTCGGCCACTCCGGCCAGCCAGGTGCCCAGACTCTGGTACAAAACATATTGGTGAAGGCACGAGGCTTTTAGTGAGTTTATGGCCATTCTATGGAACGTTGTCCACCCCAGTAGCTGAGTGGTCAGCGCGGTGGTCTGTTGTGCCAACGGGCCCGTGTTAGATTCCCGGCTGGGTCGGAGACATTCTCTGCTGAGGGACTGGGTGTTGTGTTCTCCTCATCATTATTTCATCATCATCAGTGGAAGGCAATGGGAGACCACCACTGGAACCACTTCCCTAGACGCTCATGCAGTGGACCTCTCTGACTAGGATCCCCCCCAGACAAGACCTGCTGTAAGGCAGAACACAAAGTTTTTAGTTTTGGAAATTTCAAAATGGACACAACAGGAAATGATCTTTTTATCGAGGCCTGTGGTTCCATCCAAGTCATGCTTTTAGAAAAGACATGGCGCGAACAAGTGGGAAAGCAGGGAAAAAGCTGAATCTTCTTTTCCTTTTCTCAATTAATTTTTAAAGTCGCTGGTTGGTCAAATCTATGTATTCAGACTAGGGAGCAGGGGGATGGTCTCCCAGCTTCGATTCCTAAGCTCGAGTTCGTGATTGGCTTGTGCTAAAGTGGACGTTGTCTAATGATGCAAATGTGCTATGCTACTGAACTGCAGAGGAATGCTGCAGAGAAAGAGGAGAACACTCTTGTTCTGGCACTTCGCTAGTAAAGAACAGCAGGTCTTTACCTAGATGGTGAGACTTGTGTCCTTCGCTAATGTGCCACTTAGAGCCTGTGCCAGTCACCATCTGAACCACCAAAGGTACTGTTTCTTACATCACATACACATCGAGTTATATGTGGGTGTACTTACTTGTTTTGAGTCGACCATCTAAACGTTTGACATATTCCGTCACGCATAGTGGTGTCACAGAGTCAAATTTGTATGGCAGACCAGCAAATGGGTCCACCTGCACACTGAAATCCACCAGGGTTTCAGAGTCTCATAGGGAAGTATCTGCCTTCCGAATCAGCCCAAAGCGAGACCGCATACTCGAATATTTCTGGGCGCGCGCCGTTAATAACAGATTGTCACTGTCCTTAACTGCAGTCGGCAAGTGTTTCACGGTGTGCCGTCCTGACCTGGAGAAGGATAAAGTATTTGTTGCTACAGAATATTGCTCCAATATATGCTTCTCAGCACCCTGTTCTTTGGAACCATAGATGCTTGATAGTAGCATAGTTTTCGGGTCATACCATGGATTCATATTTATGAAGTCAGATAAAGCGATTAGTTGTGGTTAATGTTGTGTGTTGATTCCCAGCTGATCACATTGTTGACCATAGACCACATATTATTTCCAACATTCTGCGTGGTGTCTGTTTGTTCTAAGTCATGTCTCCCTACCACTTTCGCGCAAGGACGCTCTGAGCGTGTTTTTTAGGGAACTGACTAGTTTGAACCTGGGACCTGTTGCTGGTAAGGAGACGCCAGACCACACATGACATGTAGAATTCAGAAGAGTTCAGTGACACTAGTGATGATATAATCAAATACTTAATGATTTCAGTTCAGCTCCACTGCACTTCCTGTAAAGTAATCTTAATACTAAATAAATTTAGTGGAACAGGTTCAAGCCTTTCCAATTTTTAGTTAGTTGGTAAAAGAGCGTCGAAAATGCAATTAAGTTTAACATTGGAATTTTTATTCTACTCACAAAGCATTGCTTATAAATTGCATTATTTATAAAAGAAAATATTTTAATACAGGATGATAAAAACCAACCGTGTTCAACAAAAATGTGAATGAATATTCCCTGAATGGATTTCCAAGTTTTATAATGGATCGAAGGATGACCTATGCCATATCACATCTATACTCTAGGTTTAAGTTAAGTTTCATAAAAGAGAAAACTATCAAAATGGTCTACAGTGACCCTCAATTATCTTTAATTACTTATTTAACTTGTCATAAATTACAGTGGCTGATGTGGCTTCTCAATTATGTAACAGAAAAATCATCGCGTTTCAGATTTTAACTTCAAGTAGCAAATGTAAATACCACGAAGTTTGACGATCAACACTAGTATTACGTAAAAAGGGGATGTAACAGATGAGACTTCTACAGTTCTGAGTAAAGCCTTATGGGCTCTTATGCGGCATCGCGTGCATTCATTACCCTGTCGGTGGTTAGGCAGCGTCATGGGCAGCGGGCAGCGCAGCACCACACACCTCGCTGTCTCGGTAGCAACTCTCATGAACTTCTCCTTACTACAATTTTCCGAAGTTGGTTTAAGAAAAGGTATCTTTCTGTGTTTTCAGCTGACCAATCAGGTTCTCAGTGTTAACCTTAAGCTCCGCCTACAAAAATGCTGTCTATCCAATGAGAAACGTTATACTTTCCATGGTGGGGCAATATTTTTAATGTTTGCTACGTAACAGGGACGCGTATACTAACACTAAAACTTGCAGCTAGTGTGGCCCTTTCAGTGTTATTGTAAGATCTATACTGTTCTTGTGGTGGTCTCTCTCTTTCAACATGGGCTGGGGGGTGGACCTCCTGGCGATCAGCCGGCGATGTGGGTGTCCCTTATTGTAGGGCCTTCTAGCCTACACGGCTCTGCTCTTGGCTTGTGTTGTTGTTTCTCCCCTCGGAACAGCGTCTGTTTCACGGTGGGAAGGCATGACATGGATTTAGGCGTTCTTGTGTTAGTTTGTGGTATTCCATTTTCTCACTCGTTGATTGTATTACTTTGGTTAATTTAATGTCAGAATTTATTCGGAGCTATGTGACATATTGCCGAATTTGCTATCATGTCAGGGTTTTCATGGAAGGTGTTGGATTTCCCTGACACCTTACACATCACCACCCTTCGAACTTAAGTTTTGCACTGGAGTTAGGAAATGATTGAATCGTTGTCTAAATCAGTCAAAAATTATGCCTTTATCTAAATTTTGTTGCCTACTATTCAGCCACGTTATTCTAGTTCTATACTAGTTCGTATTACTCATTTATATTTTTATATTCTTCCACATTATTCTCAAAAATGTTTATATTGACAAGAAAAGAATCTTTCTTTATTTAAGTGCGAAGTTTGTTTTTTAAGAAGTTTGTTATCGAAAGTGAGGAGTCTTTCACATCGATTTTCTTAGAAATATTTTTTTATATATATAAACGTAGTAATTCAGTGCAACATATTCCTAACACATTTTCTAAATATCATGTGCAAGTAAATACTGTGAATATTGTTGGTCATTATTCAAAAAATGTTTTTGTTTCTATACATTCATTTCAATATTGTTATACTAACAAATAAGAATTATTTCCAAGAATTGCTTTGACAAAGAAATATACATATGTATTGAGATATTATCCTAACAAATGGTACAAATGTTAAAAAAGGGAAAACATCCAACAAGATAATATTTTATTCTTTGTTTTTACAAGGAGAAAATAATTAAAATATAGTTATTCTTTTATTTTTATGAGGATAAAATAAGTAGTATATAGTTTTAGTGTTTATTATTCCTTACTTTTCTTCTTTATACGCTGTCCATTTCAGAACTAATGACTTATTTTTATCGATAGTCTATTTTTACTTAAGTCCATAGTCAATGACTGTTGTTTTGTAGTTTATTAGCTGTCTGGTGTGCTTTACTTATTTATTTTTTCACATGTGTCTTTTGCACAATTCCTACATCACATTATTTCAGACATTTTCACGGTCCTATGAATGTTTATGCATGAGGTTAACAAATGTTTTTGCACAAAGTTGATGGACTTGAGCGAGATGGATGTGGGCAAGCATTTGATGTATAATCATCATTCCTTGTTGGTTTTTCAACTGTGTTTTGCTGTTGTGGAGGTCTCATAATGGAATGGAGCTGTGAGTGTGGAATCTCGTGGTTTACTGGCTTTGTGTGCGTGAAAGTCATTGTTATATGTAGCTGAAAGCGATTGTTTTTCATTGTAATACTTTTCAGACGACTAGTTTACAATAGGATAGGGATTTGGGAAGGTATGTCGTCTATTCTTCACCCATCTTCTCTCTTGGTCTCAATCTTGTGAATCTTCAACATCTGTTCTTCCTGCTTTTGCTCTGCTTCTTACTTGATTCTTGGTTCTTCTCTGGACAGGATATGGGAATATTTATTGATACCTAGTCGCTTTGAAGTTCTATTATTAGTAACAGTTTGATAAAGTGTTTGGACGTGTAATTTCTACTTTGTGGAAGTTTTCTTCAGTTTTGTGCTTCAGCGTTGCTGTTTAAGAGTAGTAGTGTGATTTTTACATGTATTTCTTTGCCAGTGGTGGATTGCCCAAGCCGTCTTCTCGTCGGGCCGTTTTTTGTTCGCTGCACTGCGTCGGACTGGCTCTGCGTCCTGGGACCCTCCTGTCCCTGCAGGGTTCCCCTTAGAAGTATATTTACTGACGACTTCAGACACAAGTGCCCTTTGTTGGTCTCGCTGTCCTATCCCTTCTCTTGACACTTCTGCCTTGTAGGAATCGTGTCTTGCTAATTACATCCTTTTCTTTCTTGATACTTCTCTCGTTGCAACTTGTGGGCCGTTGCGTCTGGTTCTTGCTGGAGTTTTTTACAATGGTTCTTACAAAAAGTTTCACTTATAATCATCTAACATATGTCTAGTACCTACATTGTTTTACACCTTTCAAAAAGCTTTACATATTTTAGCGCCCTTTCCATGTTACTATTCTAAGATATAGTGAGTCTTAAATTCTACAAGAATCCTCAAATTCGTTTTTTTGTGTAGTGTCATGGTGTATAGCGTTTTAGTATTTCATGTTAATAGACTATCTGTGCTTTATCCCTTCACCTTAATATATGGTACTATTGGTGTTATTATTTTTAATCTACTTTTTTTTCGTCCTCTCTTTTCATTCTTCTTTCTCCTGACGAATTATCTGCAACATAAACTTGAAATATTGTGCTAACTATTTACCAGTAATAAAATTAATGTTCAAACTTTTTGATATGACTCACATGGTGACGTCCTAAGGTTTTGCCTGTTTTTGGGTTTATTAGTTCTACAGCATTATGATGAGGAATTCGGCTAATTATGACCTGTCCTTTGTATGCAGCGTAAAACGTATGTATTTTGTGTTTCTTTTTGCTGGAGAGATGGTGTGTTTTTACAAATACTTTCTGGCCTAATGAGAATGTCCTTTTAATTGCTGTTCTATCTACTCTTTCTTTTCTTTTAGTGGCTGCCTTTCTGATGTTGGAGAGTGCTGTTGCTATGACTTGTTTGTGCTGTCTACGTGGTACAATAGGAAATCTTACATTTTTTCTGGTTATGTTTGGGGATTCAATATTTTTAAGTACAGTAATTGGAAGTAGTAGTGTAGTGCTATGTGGCATTTCATTTATTACTTCTTGAAATTTTAAAGGTATATATCCCAAGTGTTGTGTCTTTTGCCCACATATAATCAGCATAAAGTGCCTATGTCTTTCATAGATCATCCTGCTGGATTTGCACTCGGTTTGTATTTAGATATGTAGGTGGGTTTCATTTTGTGTTGTTTTAACGTGTTCTGCCATTGCATTGATTTGTATTGTGGGCCATTATCCGAAATTATTTGTTCCACTCGACCTACTTGTCGGAGAAAATCTTGTCTAAATGCTTTACTTATTGTAAGAACTGTTGCCCGTTTTATTGGTGTCAAGGTAACATATTTAGAAGTGAGTTCCAAAACGTCAAATATGAAAATATATCCATTTTTGTGCATGGAAGGGCCCCCATCAAATCTGTTGCAGCTATTCGTTTTAATTTTTTAGGGATTATTGGAAACATAGGTGGTTTGGTTTGGAATGTGACGTGTTTAGCATTCATACATTTTTTGCATTTGACTAATATTGTTCTAATTCATCTTTCCATATTAGGAAAATGGCTTATTTGTTTTATTTTTTAAAAGCATTTCTTTGGTCCAAAGTGGCCATTACTTAAATATGTGTACCATATGTACTTATTAATTAGTTCATCTGGGATATAAATTAACCATTCATTCGTTGCAACATTTCGTCTAAAAAATAAAACATTATTTTTTAGGAGGTAGTGCTGTCGAATGTCTGGAAAATCCTTACTTCTCCACTTGTGTTTGATTCCTAGTATTTCGGGATCCTTGTCCTGTTCTTTGCCTATGTTTTTCAATGCTGTCGTAATGTAGTTTTCGAAAGGTACTTGTTTCATATAGTACATTGTAAACTGGTCTTCTACTGCTTCCAAACCTATGTTATTGGATGCACCCTGTAGACATCGTGATAAAGCGTCTGCTAATACATTCGCTGGTCCTGGTACGTGTGTAATAGTGAAGTCAAATTCTTGTAATATTAACATCCATCTGGCTAACCTCCCTTGAGTTAGTTTGGCGGATTACAGAAATTCTAATGCTTTGTGGTCAGTGTATACATTTGTTTTTCTTCCGAATAGGCAGTATCGAAAACGTTGGAAGCCCCATACAATGGCCAATGCTTCGAGCTCCGTGACTGAATAGTTTTTCTCGCTTTTTGTGAGTACACGACTGGTAAATGCAATTGTTCTGTATGATCTTAGACCTGCCTGTTCGTATTCTTGGAATAAAACAACTCCTAAACCCGTTTCCGCGCTATCAGTGGCCATACAAAAATTTTTTGTTACATCAGGATGTGCGAAAATCGGTGATGTTGTTAGTGCGTTTTTCACTTTTAAAAATTCTTCATTGGCTTGTTGATCCCATACCCATGGCGCGTTTTTTCCGGTCAATGAACATAGGCGTGGTGTTGCGACAGAGTCGATCCAAATAAATTTTTTATAGAATCCGGTGAGATCTAGAAATCCTCTGAGAGTTTTCTTATTCAATGGAGTACAGAGTTCTTTGATTGCCGTTAGTTTTTCCGGGTAGGGCATTACCACTTTCTCTGAAATTATTTGTCCTAGATATTTGACCTCTCGACTTCCAAAATTGGATTTTGTTATATTTACTGTAACCCCATGCTCTTTCATGGTCTGTAAAAACTGATTTAATGTGTCGTTGTGATGTACCCAAGAGGGTTCTGCTATAATAACATCATCAACATAACATGTAACTTTTTGTAAAATTTCAGGACTGAGTATAGTATTAAATCCCCTAATAAACGCTGCTGATGATATGTTTAAACCAAATGGCAATCGTTTAAATTGGTAACATCTACCGAATACGATAAATGCTGTAAATTTTCACATTCTGGGGCCAATTCTATTTGCCAGAAACTACTCCGTAAATCAACTGATTAAAATATCTTAGCACTGTGGAAGTTTTGTATCAATTCCACTAATTTTTCTGGACGATCTGTCTCAGAGATTATGATTGTGTTGATCTGTCTGGAATCAAGCTCTAACATGATGTTCCCATCTTGTTTTTGTACTATATGTAGCGTGCTGTTATATGTGGAGGTAGCTGGTTCAATAATATCATCTAACATTTTAGATATGTCCTGGAATACTTTATTCCTATAGCTTAATGGGATTGTATAAGGTGGCATTCTAAATGGTTTGTGCTGTTTTTCTTCAAACTTGTACTGAAAGTGTTTATTACTGCCAGTCTTACGTAAAAATACCTCTGCTTTATCTCGTAAAATACCCTCAATTCTCTTTTACTGTGTTCCGAAATACCTTGAACTTCTTGCAATTTTTCGTCGATTTCTTTATGGACATCTAACATGAGTTGAGGCGATTCCCCCTTTTGTGCACACCATTCTAATTCTTCATCATCTTTATCTCGCATAATTCTTAATTGTTTGTTTATAAATGGTATTTCTTCTAATTTAGCTTTTGCTCAAAGAGAAGTGTGACATTCCCGAATGTTACGCTATCTTTTCCCATATCTATTATCGCTCGTCGCTCATTTAAAAAATCTGCACCTATAATCAAATCTACAGTTAGTTTAGGTATAATCACGAAGTTGGCTTCGATTTTTTGACCTTGGCACCTAAAGAGTTAACCTTGTTTGTCTCGTAACTTCCGCAGCATTGTTTCTAATAGGACCTGTTACTTAAATTTTACGTGTTTTCTGAACTGACAATTCCTCATTGGCATTACACTGCAGGAATAAATTTTCTGATATCGCGGTCAGTTCACTTCCGCTTTCAATTACAATATTGACTGGGATCTGTTTTACCATGGCCTTCACAATTGGTTGAATTTGACAGGGTTGATTCTGTTCTTCTTCCATCAACGAATCCCCCACTGAATCATACATGAGTATTTTCAGGACTTTCCTCTGTGAATTCGAACTTTCTGTAGGATAAGCTTCGACTGCTACTTCTCTCTCTTTTATTCCCTCTTCTCTATTTCTTCTTTCATTTACGCTTTCTTCAACATCCTGTACATTTTCCTCATCTTCCTCTATCTTCTCCTTCTTCGTCGCTACTTCCACTTAATGCATCTAGATGCTCTAATTATCGCTTCATAACTTCCTTCATTATATACATTGGGTTGTGTGCCCACTAGTAACTTATTTTCAACTTCTGTCGACTGCGCATTATCTTCATTGAATTCGCTTTCCCTGGTTTCCATCTCAAAGAGCTCTGCAATACTCATTACTTCATCCTTTCCTCCTACATACGTTGTGCATGCCTCTGGTAATTCATCTTCCTCGTCAGTATTCTCCCAATTAATTTCGTCCCAACACGATATTGTTATTTCTTTTTCAACTGGTCCCTGCGGTTTTATTTCTTCCTTCTTCTCTTCTCGTGATAAGGTATTTACTTCTCTGTTCAAGGTGCTGCAATTATCCTAGGTCGGTGCGTCATTCTATTTGGCTTGTGCGCTTAGCTGTCAATTTGAACGTTTTTCGGGGTTTGGTGGTCTTACCTCCACCTCTTCTATCGGTATTCTCTTTTCTTGGTCAGCTTGTTGATATTGGTTTCTTTGTTGATAATTTGTCGGTCTATTGGTTCTGCAATACCCGTTCCGGTTGTCATTATTCTCTCTGTAATAGTTGTTGCCGTTTCTGGGTGAATTATAGTTATTGCCATATTCTCTTCTACATCCATAACCGTTTCTTTGTTGAAATCTGTTGTTTCTTCGTGCGAAGTTATCACATGGTTCGTAATTATTGTTTCTTCATACTGTGTCTTGTGGATTCCAGTGCTTTTTTTCTTTTGTTTTCCGGTGCGCTTCGTCTTTTTCTTGCGTCATCTTCCGAAAATATAAACTCTAATTCCCTTAGAATTCCTTTAAATGCTTCGATGTCATTGCCTCCGCGACCTACTAATGATTGCTGGTATTTCAATGGTAACTTCATCGCGCATAATTTAATCAACTCTCCGTCACTGTATGGTACATCTAAGCAGTGATTTTTCTTTGCCATTACTTCGAAAAATTTCACGGCACTCTTCTCTCCTGAATTTTCAAAATATGGGGTCTGTAATAATTCGTACTTCACTCTGTTCTGTGCTTCGCTGGACCAATATCGTGAGAGAAACTTCTCTCTGAAATCTTCGTACGATCGGCATGTCGCTGCAACATTCTGCATGATTTCTGCGACTGTTCCTGACATGTTACACATATAAAGTCTAATTCGTGTGCTAGAGTCCAATATTCTGGTGATCCTACTCGGAATTGATGAATAAAAGTTCGTGGATGTAATGAGCTTCCTTCTCGAAAGTGCTGAAATTTTCTGACTGTGAGGAAATGATCGTTGTCGTACTTCGTCATGGTTCCATATGAAATTCGCGATTCTCCGCCACTTGTGTGTCTGATCATTTCTCTCGTCGTTCTTTCCGGTTGTGGTAGAGCCATTGGATATTGTCCACTGTAACTTTCGCCTACCCTTGCGTGATATCGTTGAAGTGGTACGCAATGATTTTCTTCCATCGGATGTGAACGTGTAGCTGAATGCATTGCACTGTACTCTTCGCGACCTGGCTTTCCATTGTCGGTATCTTGTCTGGCTAACCTTGCCGCTTCATTGCACGATCCAAACTGTCTTGAAACATACATTTGTGGTTCCGCATGTGTTTGTGGTGCCGTTTGTTCATCAAGAGTTTCAAAACGTGTTTGTTGCGGTGCAGGCTGTCTGATTTCACGTACGTTACTTTCCGCCTGTGATTGGAATCGCAAATGCATGGTATCTTCGTTAATTGCTTGTTTTTCCGGTGCTGTTACAGGTACGGATGTGGTTGCAGACTCAGTGCTTTTTTCGATCCTGTTCACTACGCTATTCAATGGTTTGCAACAACTCTGTTCGCAATTTCTGAAATTGTCGCTTCGTTTGCGCTTCTATTTTGACTATGCGGTTATCATATCTTTTCAGCGCTGCTTTTGTGATACGTTTGTGTAACACACTGTTTTCAACAATTTCACGCGCTGTGCCTGCTGCTTGTCTAGTAATTACGTTTATCTGTTTCTCTAGTTTCTTGACTTCTCCCTGGGTGTTGTTACGCAATGTTTTGATCTCGTCCTGAGTGTCATTACGCAGTGTTTGTACGTCCACTTGTACCTTGTCAATGTCTGTTCTCAATTGATTGTGACCTGTCCTGAGTGTCATTACGCAGTGTTTGTACGTCCACTTGTACCTTGTCAATGTCTGTTCTCAATTGATTGTGACCTGTTATTAAGTTTCCTATCACTTCTCGAGATTCTTTTGCCTCGTCTTCAATATGACTTAGGTGTAACTGAATTCATTTGTTTTGTTCTTTAATCTCACGCATTTGTTTCGTGGTTTCTGCATTCTGAATTTGAATTTGGTTCGCAATTTATTTTGCCTTGTCATGGTTTCCGTCATCTGTTGTAATAATTCTGCCAGATTGGTGGGTCTTATTGCGTTTTCTTCCGACGCCCTACACTCTGTATTTGGCTTGCAACCGATTGCATTGAACTGTGCAGTGACACGTTTCAGCTCGAATTCCTTGTACTCTGTTGTGAGGGAGCTCTGATTACTTGTACTATGGGTTCTACGTATTCAAGACGCAAGTTAGAATCCTCATTGACTGTCTCTCTACATTCCTGCTCCTCTGTCATATGCTGACCTAAGTTTTCTGTGCCTTGTCATACATTATCCTCGTTATGTTGCGTTATCTGTCCAATCTCTCGCGATGCTACACCGTCTGTTGTACTTTCCTCTATTCTTTGTCCACCTTCATGCTGGGTCTACCTCAATTCGGTCAAGGTCTCGATCTGCCATTGCTAATCTTTCCGATTCCCTTATTTTCTGTTTTAAAAGCAATTCACGGGCCCTACTTCTTGTTAACATGTGCTCATACGATCTCACGCGTTTCATAAACTTTTTGCTCACACGACTTGACACTTATTATACCCAAGACTGACAATCCATTCACTTACTTTCTAGGTCAGAACCAACTTGTCAACAATGTATCCGCCACCTGTGCGCTTGCATTGGAGAGAAAACTTAATTCTAACAATATTAAAATTCATAGCTTAAGTATGCTATTGTCTCTGCTAGAATATCTCTCTTTCTATTGAATACTTCCTTACTATCTATCGCTGCAGCAAATGTTTTCGACTATTTATACCTTTCAGAAAAATTACTCGTTACGAAAATTTTTCAACATGATATTTTTCTGACCTAGTTAGGCATTTGGTCGACCTTCAATCATAGTATTTTACCATCCTGGCAGGGTCGCCATTCTCTAAAATTCTGCATGGTGTCTGTTTGCTCTAAGTCATGTCTGCCTACCACTTTCGCGCAAGGACGCTCTGAGCGTGTTTTTTAGGGAACTGACTAGTTTGAACCTGGGATCCGTTGCTGGTAATGAGACGCCAGACCACACATGACATGTAGAATTCAGAAGAGTTCAGTGAGACTAGCGATGATTTAACCAAATATTTAATGATTTCAGCGTCAGCTCCACTGCACTCCCTGTAAAGGAATCTTAATACTAACTAAATTTAGTGGAACGGGTTCAAGCCTTTCCAATTTTTAGTTAGTTGGTAAAAGAGCGTCGAAAAAGCAATTAAGTTTAGCATTGGAATTTTTATTCTACTCGCAAAACATTGTTTATAAATTGCACTATTGATAAAAAAATATTTTAATACAGGATGATAAAAACCAACTGCATTCAACAAAATTGTGAACGAATATTTCCTGAGTGGGTTTCCAAGCTCTATAATGGACTGATGGATGACCTATGCCATATCACATCTATACTCTAGGTTTAAGTTAAGTTTCATAAAAGAGAAAACTATCAAAATGGTCTACAGTGACCCTCAATTATCTTTAATTACTTATTTAACTTGTCATAAATTACAGTGACTGACTGTGGCTTCTCAATTATGTAACAGAAAAATCATCGCGTTTCAGATTTTAACTTCAAGTAGCAAATGTAAATACCACGAAGTTTGACGATCAACACTAGTATTACGTAAAAAAGGGGATGTAACAGATGAGACTTCTACAGTTCTGAGTGAAGCCTTATGTGCTCTTATGCGGCATCGCATGCGTTCATTACCTTGTCGGTGGTTAGGCAGCGTCATGGGCGGCAGGCGGCGCAGCTCCACACACCTCGCCGTCTCGGTAGCAACTCTCACAAACTTCTCCTTACTACAATTTACCGAAGTCGGTTTAAGAAAAGGTATCTGGCTGGGTTTTCAACTGACCAATCAGGGTCTCAATGTTAACCTTAAGCTCCACCTACAAAAATTCTGTCTATCCAATGAGAAACGTTATACTTTCCATGGTGGGGCAATATTTTTAATGTTTGCTACGTAACAGGGACGCATATACTCACACTAAAACTTGCAGCTGATCTGGCCCCTTTAGTGTTATCATAAGATCTATACTGTTCTTGTGGTGGTCTCTCTCCTTCAACATGGGCTGGGGGGTGGACCTCCTGGCGATCAGCCGGCGATGTGAGTGTCCATTATTGTAGGGCCTTCTAGCCTACACGGCTCTGCTCTCGGATTCTGTTCTCGTTTCTCCCCTCGGAACTGCATCTGTTTCACGCTGGGAAGGTATGACATCATTTAGGCTTTCCTGTGTTAGTTTGTGGTATTCCATTTTCTCACTTGTTGATCGTATTACTTTGGTTAATTTAATGTCAGGATTTATTCGGAGCTATGTGACATATTGCCGGATTTGCTATCATGTCAGGGTTTTCATGGAAGGTATTGGATTTGCCTGACACCTTTCATATTTAAAGCGTTTCTCATATAAAAATGTTTGTGTGGCGTTTCTTTAGCCATTTTCTGTAATGTGATGTTAAGAGTGAATAAATCAATTGTTATTTAGACCACAGTTCCTCACAGTGTTCTGATTAGCATTACATTTGCCATTTTATTAAAGACTTGATTGCAACGGAAAGTGTCGTAAGCTTGCATAGTGTTGCTTGTGAAATTACATATCAGCGCCTCAGTACATTCCTGCTTGCTTCACATATAGCTCCAAAGGGGTTGCTTTTTTCACCCAGCAATGCCCAAAATTAACGAAGTCATTACAGACATTTCTGCTATTTGAATGTTAATAACTATTCATTTATTTCACAAAATCTTGATTTAGGCTTCATAGCCATTCTCAAGTGCAAGTTGAAATCTCACAAACAGCAGGAATGGTTTATACGACAAGATACATGTTATATCGACGATGACTGTCGTTTACGTACGTCGGATATTTTGTAACATGTCACCTTGCACTTGAGAATAGCTATATAATCGATATCACGAATGTGTTAGGCAAACGAACGTTATTCAGACAAATTTCAGGCTTGCATTTGGTCGTGGTTTAATATGTCCCACGATATTTTAGCTGGGCGCCTGCCAGTCATCTTCAGGTGAGACATCGAAGACTGACGAAGGTGAGTGCAGTGTTGTTTCACTGCGCTCGTTCTCAAAATTTCATTTAAAATAGCAAGAATCATCCAATAAATTTCTGGTTAAAGTGGTTTTCCGTCCACGATCCAAAACTGCAGACCTTTTGGGATCAGTGGAGAATGACTTGTTATTGCGGAAGGCCAGAATTTATGAAACACCTTGTCGGTGTCATACCGCTTAGGTAGGACAGATCACACGCATTTTGAAGGAACGCTGCACTAAACATGAACGCCGCACTCGCCTTTTGCAACCAAGCAAGTCCACTATTGATGAACACTGCATTTCCACTTGGCATTCAACGGAGTATGATCAAACAATGATTCTGATCACAGCAAAATCTTTTTGGGACTGCAGCACGCTGTACACGGTATTTCGGAACGGAGCAAGTATTCGTCAGTCTTCGATGGCTTACCTGAGCGCTACTGGTAGGTACCCAGTTGAAATATTGTGGGACGTATTAAAAGACGACCACTTACAAGGCAGAAATTTGCCTGGACATTTAATTCGCCGCGAAAATTTTAGAATTCACAAACGAACATTAATTTACAGTCAAATGGCGGAAATTTCTACCGAAAAGTTCTACATGGCAGAGGTCCTCACTAAGGAAAAATCGTTAGATTCTCATAACCTCATCCGCACAGTTCGGTCTTGTGTTCTTGTGACGATTTTACCTTAAGAGAATTATCAGTTAGTACCACAACAAGGCAGGCTCAGTGGACACACAGCACCACTTTACCCCCTAATGACTACATCATGACCTTTTTCAGCTGTTATGAATCCACTTGCTTGCAGTCCTTGCTTTGCTGCTTTGTCTCGGGCCATGGTGGCTCACGCAGCACTGTTCCAAGTGATAAGGCGCTTAGAGGAGTCACCCAGATTGGCAACATTGCTGCTGCTGCTGCTGCTGCTCCACTTTTCACGTGATTCCCCTTTCTTCACGGAGAGATCGTCCACCACTTCGTTCTTGATCGTGCACATCTGTTTGACCACACTTGTAGCGTCTCCGCTACTTAACCGCTGTACATGGTCCTGTCACATTAATGTCGCCACCTGTCAGAAGCCTGAATAACCGACTTTTGCTGCCCGAAAAGTGCCAATGAGGTGCGGAAGGTAACGACAGAGTTGTGAAACCATGCCTACTTTCTAGTTCGAGAAATGGCGCGATCAGCCCGATAGATATGGTCCCACAGATTCTCGACTGCATTGAAATCCTGGGTGTTTCGTGGTCACAAGAAAAGGGTGAATTCATTCTGGTGCGCTTCGATTCTTGCACGTATAGTGTGAGCTGTGTCACACATTGCACTGTGCTGCTGGTAGATGCCATCGTGCCGAGGAAAAACCAAACTGCATGTAGGGGTCGACAGAGTCACCAAGAGTAGATGCATACTCATACTGACTCATCGTATGTTCCAGAATGACGAGATCTCCCAGTGAATGCCATGAAAACGTTTCCAAGACAGTAACGCTCACTCCTCCGGCATAGACCATTCCGACGTTGTTGCAGGGACACGAGCAAAACGGCATCTGTCCGATGGGATATTAAACGTGATTCATCTGAAAAGGCCAGATGTCACCACTCAGTGGACGTCCCGTTGCGATACTGGCGTGCAAATTCCAGCCTTTGTCGCCGACGAGCAGCAGTCAGCATGGGTGCGCGAACCACGCCCCTGCTGCAGAAACCCGTCGTAGCAAAGTTCGCCAAACGGTCTTTGAAGAGACACTGTTGTAGCCCCTTAGGTCATCTGGACGGTCAGTTCCTCAACAGTTGTATGTCTATTCGCCCGTACACGTCTCCGCAGTCGTCGTTCACCCCTGTCATCTATGGCTTGCCGTGCACCACTTGCTTCGTCGCTGGCTTCAGATGGCGCTATTTTGCCACGCACGGTATACTTTATCTACGGCCGCACGTGAACAGCTTACAAAGTTAGTTTCGGAAATGCTTCCACCACTGGCCCGAAAAGTAATGATCATGCCCTTTTAGACGTCAGACAAATCGTGCCGTTTCCGCCTTAGACAACGATTGAACCGCTGCTGCGTCCCCCACACCCTTTCTATACCCTCCACTGATAGTGTTCCCATTTGTCGCCTGTGAGTAGTTATTGCACGTTGGCATCGAACTTAGGCGGTGACTAGATGGAATGCGGTGGTGAGTACTTACAGTACGCGCACACCAACTCAGCATAGACTATTGTTGCCTTGTTAACTGTCAAATTCAGGTAACAAATTCTGCACGATACTCAACTTTATCAGTGGGCTGCGACGTGCTACAATAGTGTGCTGACGGTATTTACATCATATGAAGATTGCAGACATTTACCCGGCAGATAAATAAAAAAATTATTACGCTATTTTATTTTGTCGAGATGATAATTTCGTCTGTCCCGTATACTCGCATTCTTTGTAAGCGATATTTTCGGGCAAATTATCTTTTAAGGTAAGAAATACAAAATAACGTTCGTCGTAGGTTTACTTGATGAACATAAGCCTATTTCTTCTGAAATCACGAGTTCTTGACAGATGTTTAGTATCAACATAGAATAAGAACTAGTAAAATTAAGAGAGTTATTCGTCGCCAGTAGAGACTACTGGTGTAGTTAGTGATTTTCGGAAACGATCGGAAATCGTTTTAGAAATATCAATGATAGGAAAGTAGAAATGAACATAAGAAATAACATATCTGCGATTTATTAACATTTTGTAAATTTCTAACTAGTAATGAAGTACAATTATTTTGTGTGAGTGTGTGTGAAGCTGAACCATGTGTGGTTAGAATTCAGTTATCTAGCTCAAAATTTTGAGCCACCTAGCAACTAGGAGATATGCTTTAGTCCTATTTACACCAAATTGCTATCTATATTAAGATGTTCACTGCATTAACACTCCAATTCATATAGCACACAGACACAAAATAAAAGGAAAAATACTACGAGTGACTTTTCATAAATAACGCAACATTTTTTTTCTAAAAAAAATGGCTTTAATCAAGATTCCAGTATACCATATTGTTTGCAACTCTTCTGGTTACAAAACCCTATTTTTCAACACAAACTCCGTTCAATGCGACGGCCTTACGGCGCCTTAGTGGCAGGACCTGTATGCCCACGTGGTACCACTCTACTGGTCAACATCGGAGCCAACGTCTTCTTTCATCAATAGCCTTCCCACCATCCACGTACTGCTTCCCGCTGGGTGCCTCCTTCATTGAACCAAACAGACGGAAGTCGAAAGGGGTGAGATCTGGGATGAAGCGTGGATAAGGATGAACAGTCCACTGAAGTTTTGTGAGCTCCTCCCGGGTGCGCACACTTGAGACGCTTGACATTGTCATGGAGAAGGAGAAGATCGTTTGCATTTTTGTGGCGATGAGTAAGCTGAAGTCATTTCCTCAATTTCCTGAATGTAGCACAATACACTTCAGAGTCGATCGTTGCACGAAGAGGGAGAATATCAAATAGAATAAACCTTCATTCAGAGTCCTACAAGACCGTCGCGATGACTTTATTGGCTGAGGAGAGGTGGTGGGGCGCCTCTCCACGTATTGTCGTTTCGTTCCTGGTTCGAAGTGATAAACCATTTTTTCATTGTCTGTGACGATATTTAACAAAAAATTATCAAGATCAGCCTCGTAGCGTGCAAGTAACTCCACACAGATAAATGTAAATGTCGTGTGACTAGGGTAGGCCGTTAGCCGGGTGCAAGTCTTTGGATTTGACGCCATTTCGGCGACTTGCGCGTCGATGGGGATGAAATTATGATGGTTAGGATAACACACACCCAATCCCTGAGCGGAGAAAATCTCCGACCCGGCCAGGAATCGAACCCCTGCCCTTAGGATTGACATTCTGTCGCGCTGACAATTTTTCTTTCTTTTTCTTTTTACATGCAATAATCTTTATTGAACAAACTAACAGTACATATACATACACAATGCAACAGTTCAAGGTACCATTTAAACATATACAAATGATTCTTAGTTGAACAAAAATATTAGAAAAACATTAAATACAACAAAATATAACATATTCTGCCTTTTTTTGTCGATGCATGAGAACGTGGATAAGGATGTTGCAACATGTGACGGGTAGGCATGGCACACCCCAACTTTGAGGGGGGGGGGGGGGGTCAAGGAAGACGCTGCGGAGATAACCGGCAGAAGTTTGTCGGTAAGATGGTTTTCGGGTGGGTGTGCTATGCGCAGTCACAACTTTATACCAGAAGTAGAGGTCTGTATGCGGACCGCTCTCAATAAGGGATTCTAAAGCCTTTCCTCCAAACCAGATGAATGTATGGTGCTGAGCAAGAGGATTGTGAAATGTCTGGGGCAACAACAAGAAATCTGGGGTTACCGTCGTTGGCGGGGCACGGAGGTAAAAGCCCACGATTCGTTGAATGAGGAGCCAAACGTTTCGTTTCAGGGGGCACGTAAGACGGTGCTCTTCGGTGTCTTTGAGCTAATAGTGAGGGCAGAGTGGGGAGATGGGCAGTTCTATGCGATAAAGTCGACTATTAGTCGGGAATTATCCGTAGACTAAAACATACCAGAGTGCACACACAGACGAGGGTAAAATGGGTGCATGCACACACCCCCAAACGTTTCGCCAGTTAATGCCAGCGTGCTGTAGCACCATGGGGTCGCAAGTGTTGGACAGCACAAACAAACGATAATAGTCTTTAGTACGGGGAGGACGGGTGACTGGAAGATCGACCCGAACGTACCTGAGTTCTATGAAACAATTGGCGACATGGTACAACAATGGAGAAATAGGTGCCACATTGATCGGTGGATCGAGAGACTAAGGAAACTGCGAGTTAAGGACGGGACCGGCCCCCGCCAGTGCTGCAACGTAGTATGGACAAAGAGTGCAGAAGATCGTGCCCGCACGTTGACGAGTCCGAGGCCACCTTTTGCAGGAGGCAGTGTTAGAGTGTTGTAGCGGACTTTGAAAAGTGCCCCTGCTGACACGAAATATCCAAAGGCTGACTGGATACCGCGGCCGAGGAGTAACGGCAACATGTACCAGTTTAGGGGCGACATATATGTTGACATAGGGCACACGTTGGAGTTGGTTTAAGTTACGAGGCACTTGACCGCAGACATGGTGCCGAATCGACTGCAAAAGCTGCCGGTAAGCGAGGGACACTGTGCGGTGTGTGGAGATCGTAAATTCGATACCCAAGTAACGAAGGGTCGTACTGACTGGGAGTGGGGTCGGCACCATAACCGGGAGGCCGCGCCCAATGTGCATCATAGTCGATTTACGAACATTAAGAATTCTACCAGAAAGACGTCCATTCTGGTGGATCCATTGGATGCCGTCACTGAGTTGCGTGGAGGAGTACGTGAGAAAGAGGAGGTCGTCCGCATAAGCCCTGCTGTGAAAGGTGCAGTCACGTAAAGTGAGACCCTGCAGTCTAGAGGTAAAACCAGTGATGAGGGGCTCAAGTGCAATGGCATATAGTAAAGTAGATATAGGGCATCCTTGACGCACAGAGCGGCGTATAGGAATCGGTCCTACAAGATTCTCGTTGACTTGTACCATCGAGACCGCGGGAAATAGTAACCGGTGAATGGCATCGACAAATAGTGATGGGAATCCCACAGGTGTCACCACCACGAGGGGGAATGGGTGTCGAACACGATCAAAGCCACTCGTGAAATCCATGGATACCAACGCTGCACGAAGGCGACAAACTGCCGCAAGCGCGATGAGGTCACGTAGCTAAGTCGGTGCGTATGCGCGCTGCTAAGAGTCGTGCATAGATTTTATAGTCTGCATTCATTAATTTAAGGGGCCGGTATGAAAAGACATGAGATCCTCGCTTCGGCTTAGGCACAGGTAGAGGAATGCCAATGACGAATTCAGGTGGAATTGGGAACGACGGAGTAAAGAGTTCCTGAATCTTTTCCGTCCAGCAAGGAAGCATTAAAACTCCACGGGGAGACCATTCGGCCCTGGTGATTTGTTCTTGGCCCCCTTGTTGATCGCTTCTACCACCTCTTGTGTGGTGATTGTAGACATCATGGACGTTGACTCCGCTACGGTGAGGGTCCGATCAGGGGAAGGACGGAGATCATCAGGAACTCGTGTTGCCATCGGTTCGTCTTCATAAAATTGGCGATAATGTTCAGCAAAGACAGACACCACTGCCGCCTGTGTTGTGTGGTGAACACCGTCTGAGGTCGTGATGTTGGGGACGAAAAGTCGACGTCGACGACGATGGTCGAATGCGGCATGGATTGTGGATGGTGTTTTGTCGTGGAGGAGGTCCTGTCGTCGGGAACGCACCACGACACCATGCAGTCGTGCACGTTGCAGTGAGGGGAGGCGATATTTAGTACGCTGTCGTTCCCTATGGGTTTCAGGTGTTGGAGGGAGCGTATAGAGCTCACGGAGGAAAAAAAATTGTGGTGTCTCGATGCCATGCCGCTGCTTCCTTGCCACATTGCATGAAGACGTTTCTGATCGCAGGTTTGGTACATCTGAGCGACCAATGGAACGTGGATGTGTACTGCGGGAGGCGTCTTCCGCAAGACGCCCATGTAGTGGCAGTACATTGTCGGCAGTTTGGATCATTAAGGATGGAGGTACTAAGCTTCCAGTAACCTCTGCTGCGCCATACTGACTGAGGTGGCAAAGCCAGGGAGCAAATGACGGCGCAATGGTCCGAAAATGCAAGGGACCATCGTTCTGCTTGGGAGACTTTATTGCCAAGGTGGGCAGAGACGTAAAACCGGTCCAGTCCGCTCGCAGAATGTGCTGTATAATGGGTAAAACCGGGGGAATTGCCATGAATTTTCTCCCAGACGTCCAATAGATGAAAATCTTCGATTAAGGTGAGCAGCGCCGGGCATGGCTAATAATGAGGCATTTGGTCCTACGGATGGAGGACGCAGTTGAAATCACCTCCCATGATAGGGCGATCGTAGCGCCCAGAACAACTCAGCTACCGGGGGCGGACACCGCATAGATGATCCTTCATTGATCTTTGCGGTCTTCTGTTGGGAAGTTAGGAACCCAACAGGCACAAACCTATGCGTAACCCAACTGTCTGACGAGTGTGTCAGCACTACGAATAGAGACGTTCAGTTATGGCGACGATGTGTTCGATTGCGATCTGTCGATCACCTCGAATAAGAGTATCCGCATGTTCTAACGCTGCAGGAGTCACATCTGTGAGCGGGCGTCCAGCATGCGGGAGGCGGACAGGTTTGCGCGACCCTGTTGCGATGGTGACAGACACCTCGCCCAACGATTCACTGTGCTTTTGCTCACTGTCAGGTCTCCTTAGTCGTTCTGCAAGTGCCTGTGAATATCTGTCATGCTCTGTTTACCACCAAAAGAAATTCAGTGATAGCTCTCTGCTTGGCACACCCCTGCGCTACAGACATCATTTTGTAAGCTTTTTTTCAATCGAAATTGGCCGAGAAAACAAATGTGTTGAATTGCTTTTTGAAATCCCCTCGTACAAGAGGCACAAATGGGAGAATCGACAATACATTCAACAAAAGCTGTGTAATTGGAATTAGTATCACGGAGACTACAACGCAAGGAAGATTCAATCAGGTACCTGCCACCGGACAACAGGACTTCATCCCACTTGCCGGAGTGCCTCTCAGTAGCGGCGTACACGGGGTGCCGACATCGAGCCCGCCAAACACTCGCTAACTAGCGCCGCCGCCGCCGCAGCTGCGTGTCGTTTGCGCTGCAGACGCGCCGTGAACCGGTTACGCGAAACACGGGCGACGAATCGGAAACCAATCAGCCTGTGTCAATAGGCCACTATCCGTCAACAAGCGGTCGCTGTGTCACTGCACGCCCAAACTCTGATCTCATCAGATAGGTATCGGATGACAGGAAAACTAGGCCGAGGAAAAATGCGGTCGCTTTTGTCGGTATGGAGGGACGTTCAACTCGTATTAGAGGGAAATATCTAAAATCAATAATTAAATTGCTGCAGTTATATAAATGGCGTCCCGCTTGTTTTCTCTGCCTATACAGTAATCACAGAGTAAATGAAACTAAATGTTCTCTATGTGACTCTCATTACACATGTAGCATATGTACCTGTTGACATAATCGATCTCCTTTCTTTCGCTCTTTCTGTTACGAGAAACTTTCCAATTACTATAAGGTGCATTCAAAAATGGATCAAATGGCTCTGAGCACTATGGGACTTAACTGCTGAGGTCATCAGTCCCCTAGAACTTAGAACTACTTAAACCTAACTAACCTAAGGACATCACACACATCCATTCCCGAGGCAGGATTCGAACCTGCGACCGTAGCGGTAGCGCGGTTCCAGACTGAAGCGCCTAGAACCGCTCGGCCATTTCGAAGGTGCGTTAGTGGCAGCTGAAATACTAATACCATCTCCTCACAGAGTAATAAAATTTGGAAGACAATATTTTGCGTTCGGACGTAAGAAAAAGGTGAATATACTGTGCGTTGTATTTAGTTCACCCAGCAGTGCAGCTGACGGACAGCTTGGCTGTAAAGTGTGAATCTTTGGGAGATCCAGCCACTCGTGTTGGCATGATCTAATACGTATAAGACAGCGGTGTCGTCGTCGGAAGCTAGTGTAATGAACGCCAACAGCAATGTGACAAAATATGAACACGAAAGAATCAAAAATAAGTACAAAATGTGAAGAAGTAACAAATTTCTTAACTGTCTTAGATCAGTACATCCAAGTAAAAACTGGTAGTCTTCAGCTAGTAGAACTTCAAGCCTGTGGCGTCATCCTTATCAACTGCTGTTGTTTCAACCGAGCTATGTCCTTTAATAGTCCTAATGTTGGCTAGTCCATTGTTTTTGTCGAAGACAAGCTTGGCCCACCAGTCCATGTAATTTTCAATCTATCACACTATTGTTAGGCCAAATTTGTTCAACTATACGGCAAATGTATATGTGCTTTTCTCGTTTGCGCCTTCCTCCCATCTAGGCTTCACGTTTACAGTTAGTTTCTATAACGAATGAAGTGATGCAGAACTAATTACCATACTAAATATGTACAATGTAATATGATGTATTTTTCTTTCCTCTTCCATTATATCCCGTATTGTCAACCACCAATGAGACTGTGGCCGTGGAAGCGTTGTGATGCTCCGTCGTATGTCGGATCTCCTACAGTTTCAACAAAAGAAGATCGTGGGCGCTCGTTTAGTGGAAGCATCAAATATCGCAGTCGCAAATCAGCTTTGGATGTAGTCTGTTCTGATCTGCCGTATATTGTCATGACATCATGCGCAGTGTACGGAAAATACCACGTACTGAGTACAATAATGAAAGAGAAGCTTTTTGATACAAGCGTGAAGGAGATTAATCGGTTGCAATGAGAATCCTCTCTTAACACGCTGGCAGTGGCAAGAAAAAGAAGAAAGAAAAGCAACGGTGACGTAGTCATTAGACGCAAATCGAAGGCTCGGGAAGTACAAGGTTAGTGGCGGTATTCTGTCGTTCCTCTTTCAAAGGATCAAAGGACCTATCCCAGTAATTGCCTAAACCTATTTAGGAAAACGAGCAAAAACCTATCACACTGTGGGCATTGCTTCACCCAATTGTGAGTCCCGTGAATGTGCTAGCCACTGCGCCTCCTGGCTCGGCGACATGAGCAACAGCCAACGGATATCTGCATGTGTTGTCCCTCTGGCATCAGCTGCAGAGAACAATATCGACACAAGTCACTAAGGGCTCCTAAATACTGTCGGGGCCGGCCGCTGTGGCCGGAGTGATTCTATGCGCTTGTCTGGAACCGCGCGACTGCTACGGTCGCAAGTTCTAATCCTGCCTCGGGCATGGATGTGCGTGATGTCCTTAGGTCAGTTAGGTTTAAGTAGTTCTAAGTTTTAGGGGACTGATGACCTCAGATGTTAAGTCCCATGGTACTCAGAGCCATTTGAACATTTTTTTACACTGGCGGGAAAAAAGGTAAACAACAAAAAATAATTAATATAGGGTATTGAAATTTTGGGAATATAATTGTCTAGGTAACATGTCTGACTGACATTCAAAGAATACAATGTAAGGTAACTGCAAGGTAAGCTATTGCTCATGTGAAATGCTGGTACATTAAAGCGGATATAACTGCCAGAATGTTGAATTCAACCATGCAAACGTGCATACATTGTGGTGTACGGTGTGGATGTCAGTTTGTAGTATGGGAGTTCCACGCCCGTTGCTCTCGGTCGGTTAGTACATGGATGGTTAACAGCGTTTGTCGATGACTCTCGAGTTGTCGTCCGATGATGACCCACATGCGCTCGGATGGAGACCATGCGAAAGCAACATGTCGGCACTCTGCAGAAAATCTGTTGGTTCACCACGGACAGTGGGCACCGGCTGGTTAAGTAACTGTCAGTGTCAACAACAGTCGTGTAACTTAAGACATTATTTCTACCAGTTTCAGCATTTCATTATGCCATATTCATGCCCTATATGTATCTCTCCATACAAAAGGATGTGCCATATAGAGCCATAAATCTCTGGCTGTCGTGAATTCAGTTGTTACACTAGTGCTTCATACGAAAACTTGACACTTGCGAAGCGATACTTGCGGACTTCCTTCGGCGCCGGATGCTGAGGAGGGTGGAGCAGGTGGAGCAGTGTCCGATGGCGGCGGCCATGAAGCAATTCTGCCAGCGATCGTCCATCTCGTGGGTGCGAACGATGTTGTTGTTGTGGTCTTCAGTCCTGAGACTGGTTTGATGCAGCTCTCCATGCTATTCTATCCTGTGCAAGCTTCTTCATCTCCCAGTACCTACAGCAACCTACATCCTTCTGAATCTGCTTAGTGTATTCATCTCTTGGTCTCCCCCTACGATTTTTACCCTCCACGATGCCCTCCAATACTAAATTGGTGATCCCTTGATGCCTCAGAACATGTCCTACCAACCGATCCCTTCTTCTGGTCAAGTTGTGCCACAAACTTCTCTTCTCCCCAATCCTATTCAGTACTTCCTCATTAGTTATGTGATCTACCCATCTAATCTTCAGCATTCTTCTGTTGCACCACATTTAGAAAGCTTCTAGTCTCTTCTTGTCCAAACTATTTACCGTCCATGTTTCACTTCCATACATGGCTACACTCCATACAAATACTTTCAGAAACGACTTCCTGAAACTTAAATCTATACTCGATATTAACAAATTTCTCTTCTTCAGAAATGCTTTCCTTGCCATTGCCAGTCTACATTTTATATCCTCTCTACTTCGACCATCATCAGTTATTTTGCTCCCTAAATAGCAAAACTCCTTTACTACTTTAAGTGTCTCATTTCCTAATCTAATCCCCTCAGCATCACCCGACTTAATTCGATTACATTCCATTATCCTCGTTTTGCTTTTGTTGATGTTCATCTTATATCCTCCTTACAAGACACTGTCCATTCCGTTCAACTGCTCTTCCAAGTCCTTTGCTGTCTCTGACAGAATTACAATGTCGTCGGCGAACCTCAAAGTTTTTATTTCTTCTCCATGCATTTTAATACCTACTCCGAATTTTTCTTTTGTTTCCTTTACTGCTTGCTCAATATACAGATAGGAAGCGAGAAACAGTTGCAATGCTTGATCGCTGGTGTGTGCGGAGAGAAGTCTGGCCATCTGCTGCTTGAACACTGTGATAAAACGTTCCGCTTTGCAGTTTGACTGAGTATGGAAGGGTGCACTAGTTAGATGCTGTATGCATAGCGTTCACAGAATGTCTTAAATGCATTTGATGTGAACTGAGGACCGTTGTTTGACGCTATGACTTCAGGTAAATCTTCGTGGCAAAAAATAGGACAACGCCTGAATTGTGCTATGTGGCGTTGTCGAGTTCATTGGCACAGCAAAAGGAAACTTCCCATACGAGTCAACCACAATCAAACAACGAGGGTTCCAAAAAGACTATGTGCACACGTTGCCTTGGTAATTGTGACTAAGTTCAAGCAGAGAGTTTTTGTGGAGGAGTGGACTGATTTTCCGCACATGCGTGACACTGTGACATCATCTGTTCTATTTGGGTGTCCATACCCTGCCAAGCACAGTGTCTACGTGCTGACTGTCTCATACGAACAATTCCCCAGTGTACTTGGTGAAGTAACTGCAACAAATCGTTTTTGCAAGGCTCTAGGGATGAACACATGTGACTTTCCACTGTTATTTTGAACAAGAATCACACCTTTCTGTATAGCGAGGCTACCTCGACGGGAAAAGTATCTGCGCACTACAGCTTTGTTACGCAAGGAACGAGGCCAAGATGTGCGAATGTATGCAAGCAAAATGTTCAAATCTGAATCAGCTTCCGCGCCTGTGAAATTTTCCTATAGTTCAGCGGGAAGGATTGAAGCATTTCAGAATCCTGAGTATCGATGTGACAAGATGCAGCAAAAGCGTGCAAGTCTGTATCAGGGCCAATCGGAAGACATGAAAGTGCGTCCACATTACCATGTTGAGCTGTAGGAGGAACCGGTTTCGTTGGATGAAACAAGGACTGCAAGGGCTTGTGATCCGTAACTAAGTACAATTTTCTGCCACACAAATAGTGATGGAATTTGGTGACACCATACACAATAGCCAAAGCCTCTTTCTCAGTTTGCGAATAGTTACACTGAGCTTTGGACAACACTTTTGATGCCAAAGCGATAGGCCGGTCTGTACCACCAATTCCGTGCGAAAGCATTGCAGCGATTCCGTAAGAGGAAGCGTCAACTTGCAATACAACTGCTTTGTCAGGATCCAAGTGAACTAATCATCGATCACTGAGCAATGCACCTTTAAGTTTTCGAAAAGCTACTTTGTATTCATCTGTCTATACAAATAGGACATTCCTGTGACGCAAGCGATGCAATGGAGCTGCGATTTGTGCAGCATTCGGTATGAACCGAATATAATAGCTCATTTTCTCTAAGACTGACTGCAGTTCTGTGACATTGCGGGGAACTGGCAAATCTCGTTTGGCTAACAAATGAGACTGAAGAGGATGCACACCTTGACTGTTTATGACACGACCAAGATACTGCAACTCAGGTTTAAAAAAATCACACTTGTCCAGTCTAGCCGGCCGCTGGTGGCCGAGCGGTTCTAGTCGCTTCAGTCCGGAACCGAGCGACTGCTACGGTCGCAGGTTCGAATTCTGCCTCGGATATGGATGTGTGTTATGTCCTTAGGTTAGTTAGGTTTAAGTAGTTCTAAGTTCTAGGGGATGATGACCTCAGATTTTAAGTCCCATAGTGCTCAGAGCCATTTTTTTTTTTTGTCCAGTCTACACTTTAGTACTGCATCAGATAACACACGAAACAAAGCACACACATTTTCAATATGATTTTCAGGTGTACGTCCTATTGCGACAATATCGTCCAAATAGTTTGAACAGTTCGTCACTTGAGCAGCCAGCTGTTCCAAATACTGTTGGAAAATGGCGGGTGTGGAAGCTCTGCCAAAAGGCAAACACAAATGTTTAAACAAGTCCAAATGAGTATTCCTACACACACTTTTTGAGATTCTTCATCGAGCAGTATTTGAGGACAATAATCGCGAAAATCAATTTTTGAAAAAAAGCGACCAGTGCCTAATGTGTCCATGAGATCCGCTGGGCGTGGCAATGGATAAGATTGTGGGTTTACCGTAGACTTAAAGTCAACACAGAGGTGAATGCGGCCTGGAGGTTTGGGGAGTAAAAACAGTAGACTTGCCTATTGACCAGCTTGTAGGAGCGCAATAGCTCCGCTATCTTGCAATTCTTTAAGTTCAGCAGCGACTTCGTCCTGTAAAAAAATGGGGATAGGTCTGGCCTGGCAAAATTTCGGTTGAGCATTGTCTTTCAGAGTAATATGTGCAACAAAATTATTAGCCTTGTCTAAACCTTCACAAAACAGTTCTGGGAATTCTTTCAGCAAGCTAGCTACATATTCTTTTGCATGGAATGCAGACACTGACAACACATTGTCTTGAATGGTAAAGCCAAACAAATCAAATCAATCAAGACCATATATGTCCTCACAATCATGTGATTTTAGCACTGTGAAAGTCACTGTTCACATATGTGAGCGATACAGGGCAGGGAAAGTACATTTTCTGAGAATGGGAAAATCTTGTCCATTATAAGCCATCAGGTGCGTGCTACTTTTAGAGAGGCATGGGAAGCCTGACATTTCATATGTGTGATGATTCAGCAGCGTAGTAAATCCACCTGTGTACAACTGAAATTTCACAAGTTTCCCACATAGAAGCAAATGAACAAAAAGTTTGTTGGACTGGCGTAGCACTGAAGAAACTGCTCACTTGCTATTTTTGGTAATGCCTGTTGCAGACTTTGAATATTGTACATTAATGACATAGGCCTTGTGACTAGATTTTGGGGAGTGAGTCAAATTCTCAATTTTGTTCCATTGCACGAATTGTTCATATCGTTTCTTGCCACAAGCGTAACACTGTGCTTGTGGAGAATGGCAGCCTTGGCGTTTGTGCCGTGAATAACACTAAGGGCATGACTTAATTCTGTTCGCCTGTGTAGCCATCTGAATAACGAGCGAGAGTTTTTTACGTGGCGTGGCGAGTGCAAGCTGCTGCTGCCGAATGGGCCAGTCGCAAACAACGGAGTCAACCAGACAAATTGGTGACTGCTCAAATTTATCAGCCAACAGGCCATCTGAATTGTACTGATCCAGTATTTGCACTACTTGCTGAAGTGATGGATTGGACTGTTTCAAAATCTGTTCTCTGAGTTTGACAGTGACATTGTACATAATCACATCACGCAATACAGCATCTGAATATAAAGCACCACAAGCACATTTTAATTTGTATTTCCTCGTCATATCCTTCAAATCTGTTATCCACTCGCGATACGTTTTTCTGACCTTTTTTTACAATTAAAGAATTGATGCCTAACCACTACCACATTCACTTGTTGGTCATAATAGTTAGTTAGCGAATCTATATGATCATACGAAAGTTCACTTAGAGTGGCGTTAGGGAACATTTTTGTAGGAGCCTAAATGCTGCACTTCCTACTGTTGAAAGAAAGTATTGGCTTTTCACAGCACCTGGTACATTGTGACCAGTTACGTGATCTTCAAACTGTTGCAACCACTCGAGCCATTCCTCTTCTTGTTCATGAAACTGGCGAAAAGGTGGTATAGCACTTTGGGGAAGCTGATGGAGGTGTTGCTTGTGATCCATTAGTAGTTTGGTTTGCCAGGAGCTGCCATACCATGTTTAGCAGTGAGGATATTTGCTGGCTCTGAAACTGAAACATCTGCATTAGCTGAATTGCATCTAACGCTGGCAGTTGTGATGCCTGAACAGGGGGGTGAGATATGTGGGGTGGGCATGTTTCAAGAGATAAATGCAATAAAGACAAGGCAAGCAAGAAAAATAGGTACAAAAGCAAAGAAAATTCCTGCAATGCCCACCTGAAAACACTTATTAGCAAAAACACCGTAAGAGACTGTTGAAGCAAGTAAGAAAAGACAAGAGAGAATTAAAGCTCCAGCAAAACACAAAAGAAAATTCCTCGGTCGTGAGGCATTGGCTGCTTCTTATAACTCATCGCCAATGTAATATCCTGCCCACTCATCTAATATAGGGTGTCTTGGAAGCTGTTTTCTCAGATCGCTAGACAACAATTCAAACAAATCATCGTAATGGAGTTAATTACAGCAAGTTAAATTGACAATATTTAACTTTGCGTATTCACAAAGGTGTGTTGCAAGCAAATGGCGACAGGCAATTAATCAATATCCTTACACAATTTTAGTGCAAACAAAACAAAACAAAACAAAACTGTTCATAAGTCACTGCTGTGTCATTTGTATGACGGCTTGTCTTCTACTGCTAATCCGCCACGGCTAGGCGGAGAGGCACTTGTATTCTCTTGGTCTAGTTGCCGCTCCTGTCGTGGTGTCGTCCTAGTCAGCGTTCCACTGGCTGACGTCGTCTCACAGCCCCCTCTGCTCTTCCTTCCTTCATCGTTCTGCCAGCGCTTGTCGTTGTGCTGGGAAACTTACTTCGTTTCGTTTTAACAAACATTGAACTTTTCAGTATCATTCAACTTTTGAAACAATTGATTCCACAAATAATGTTATCTGCAAATACTAAAGTACTCAGACAGAAATGACAATATTTGTACAAACAGTTTCTTACACTTCTAATACATGGCGTTATTGGCTATGGTTGAAGAACAGTGGCACATACTTTGAAATATTCCAGGTGGTAATATGAAATGGAACTAATAAAATCAAAAACGAAAATTATGCTTTGATTTTATGTTTCGCAAGTGAGTGACTTAAGTGTATGTTACTGTCTTGACATAAGTATGCAGTTACACCACGTATAAGAACTGTGGCTCTTGTTTAAAAGAATAGTTGACCATGCAGTGGGAATATATGGAGCTACTGATAACATTTAATGATGATAAGCGCTCTCCATGGTATACAGTCTCTGTGAAGACAGTTATAAGGAAACAGAGACTACTACAGCACAAAAAATGAAAACAATGTACAAGGCTACAGACAGATGCTCAATAGAAAGCATTTGGCTTCCTAGAGGATATTTCGTGAAGTCTTCAGTGCCTGTCATAGCAGCATCTCATCGAAAGATCTCTCATTAAAAATATCCAAAGAAATAATTGTCAAAAGTAAAGTCTGCCAGTGGCACCAGAGGAAGTGTCCAGAGACTCGTGTATGACACAGATGTAGAAACTGATTATAGAAAATTACAAGCAAAAATGTGAGTTCGGTTTTCAAGTGTTCTTTTAGAGAAAGGTAGAGAACTACTGCCCCAGTTTCTTCTCACACTACTGAGAGACTCGACTGAGTGTTCCTGGGTAGGAAGTATGCAGCTCATAATCTACGATGGAAAGTCATCTTCAGGTGAACTCTGGGAAAGTGCAGTGGGACCATTGTTATTTATAGTGTATATTTATATTAATAGTAACCAAAGGCTTTCTGCAGATGATGCAGTTATCTACGAGGGAGTGTTGAAATGTGGGCACCTGAAATCGCTAAGATTAAGCAATGCTTCATGTACCGATGAAAATCCTGTTTTAGAATCTTACAACATATTCCGACTTCATACCAAGCGGCATGGATTTTGAAACACCGATCAACCTAAAGCCAACTGGCACTTTTCTCACATGACATCCTCAACGTCACGCATTAGTGCTATAAGATGGAGCAGCGACATCCTCAACGTCACGCATTAGTGCTATAAGATGGAGCAGCATTTCTTGACTTCCTAAAAGCATTTTACTCGCGATCACACCAACTGTTATTAACAAAGGTACAATTATATTGCGTATCAAAGAAAATTTTGGCTGGACTGAGGATTCCTTGGCAGGAAAAGATATGTTTTTTTATTTTACACGTGTAGTTCCGTAGGACCAAATTGAGGAGAAAATCTCCAAGCTCACGGAACGTTTCAGTACATGAAATACTTTATGTTCTGCCTTACGGCAGATCTTGTCATGGGGCAAGCCTCGTCAGAGAGGTCCACCGCATGAGCGTCTAGGGAAGTGATGCCAGTGGTGGTTTCCCGTTGCCTTCCACTGGTGATGATGAAATGATAATGAAGACGACACAACACCCAAACCCTGAGCGGAGAAAATCTCCGACCCAGCCCAAGGCGTGACAGATTGCCGCGCTGACCACTCATCTACCGCGACGGACTAGTACATGAAATTACAACATAAAAGTAATAACAGATAAAATAAAATGTTTATGAAACAAAAAATACAAGACATAAGTTTATGTAAACGCAATGAACAATATAACACAGGAATCAGCTTAATTTCTCAAGGAATTCCTCGACAGAAGGAGTGACCTATGAGGATATTCTTCAACGTAGATTTAAAAATGCGTGGACTGCTGCTAAGATTATTGAATTCTTGTCGTAGCTTATTGATTTTTTTTTTTTTTTTTTTTTTTTTTTTTTTTTTTTTTTTTTTTTTTGAGAGACCAGTGTCAGAATACCCAGACTAGTAAACAGGTGTCGACAAGAGGTTCGCGAACTTACACCACTTATTGCCCGAATCACCAGTTTCTGAACCAAAACTATCCTGTGAGAATAGGAAGAGGTACCCCAAAACGTCATAAGCGATCGAAAATAAGCAAAGTAGACCACTTTTCGTGTCGAACTATCACTTACTTCAGATACCGTTATAATAGTAAAAATTGCAGCATTAAGTCTTTGAAAAAGATCCTGAACGTGGGCTTTCCGCGACAGTTTCATGTCTAACTGAACACCTCGAAATTTGAACTGTTCAGTTTCACTAATCACATGCCCATACCGTGAATTTAAAACGTCAGGTTTTCTTGAATTGTGTGTTAGTTACTGTGATTTAGAGCTAGTCTATTTTCTACAAGCCAGTGTTGCACACAAAAGCCTTTACTACCAAGCTAGTGTCATCAGCGAACAGAAATATTTTAGAATTATCCGTAATACATGAGGGTATATCACTTATATAAATAAGGAACAGAGGGCATATCATTTATATAAATAAGGAACAGCAGAGACCCAGCACTGATCCCTGTGGCACCCCGCATGTGGCAAAGCCCCACTCAGACCCCACAGCAAAGCCATTCTCAAAACTGTGGATAATGACCTTTTGCTGCTGTTGTTAAAGTAAGAGGTGAACCAATTGTGAGCTACTCCCCGCATGGTCCAGCTTCTGGAGCAATATTTTGTGATCAACACAATCAAACGCCTTAGTTAAATAAAAAAAAACCCTAGCGTTCGAAACCTTTCGTTTAATCCATTCAGTACCTCACAGCGAAAAGGGAATATAGCATTTTCAGTTGATAAACCACTTATAAAACCGAACTGTAGATTTCATAGCAAATTATGTGAAATAAAATGATTAATTATCCTTTCATACACAGCCTTTTCAATAACTTTAACAAACACTGACGGCATAGAAATCGGTCTAAAATTGTCCAAATTATCCCTTTCTCACTTTTTATGAAGCGGTTCACTACGGAGTACATTAATCGTTCTGGAAATTCACCATTCTTAAAGGAAAAATTAGAAATATGGCTAAGTACAGGGCTAGCATGTGCAGCATTGTACTTTTATATTCTGCTAGGTACTCCATCATATCCATGAGAGTCCTTAGTTTTCAGTGATTTAATTATTGACTCAATCTCCCCCTTGTCAGTATCACAGAGGAGTATTTCAGACATCAGTCTCTGAAAGGCATTTTCCAAGAGAGTTATATGATTCCCTGTAGAAAGTAAATTTTTACTTAATTCACCAGCAATTATCAGAAAGTGGTTGTTAAATAACGTACATATATCTGACTTACCAGTAACAGAATTTTTGTTACTAGAAACTGACTTTATATTGTTGACCTTGTGCTGCCGACCAGACACTTCCTTCACAACTGATCAAATGGTTTTAACTTGATCCTATGAATTAGCTATTCTATTTGTGTACTACATTTTCTTTGCCTACGTAATAACATTTTTAAGCACTTTACAAAATTGTTTGTAATGGGATACTGTAGTTCGAGTCTGACAACTTCTAACATTCTGATATAATTCCCACTTCGTTCCACATGATCTTATCCCACTAGTCAGCCATCCAGGCTGCCTTTTACTGCTAGTACCCTGTTTAGAAAGTTCTAATGGAAAACAGCTTTCAGAGAGCATGAAAACTGTGTTAAGGAAAGCATTATATTTCTCATCTATGTTATCGGCCATATATAAATCCTGCCAATGTTGTTCCTTAACATGGTTTAAAAATCCTACCACTGTTGTTCCTTAACATGGTTAAAAAATCTCTCTGTTGCCACTGGATTAGCTTTTCTACATAGTTTATAATTATATATAACAGTTGTCTGAGTACAAAAACCTTTTAGTGTTAAAATTTGTGCATCATTGTCTCAGAGGCCTTTTGCTCTTTTACTAACAGAATGCCCATCTAGTAACGAATAATCGTTAAAATATTGTCTATCGCTGCGCTACTGTTCCCCTGTAAGCTGGTTAGAAAAAAAAACACAATCTGTATCAGATAGTATTTATTTAGATCTTCCAACGTCCTTTTCCTTGCACAGTCACATACAAAATTAATATTGAAGTCACCACTTATAACCAATGTTTGCTACTTCCTATAACGTGAATGAAGAACCCTCTCTGACCTGACCATAAATGCTATGAAGTCAGTCAGGGGACCCATAAACAACAATAATTAGAGGTCTAGTTTCACTAAATTCAACTGAACCCGCACAACACTCAAATACCTGTTCAGTGCAGAGCCGAGACACATCTACAGAGTCAAATGGAACACTGTTTTTTACGTACATGGCCACTCCCCCACTCCGCCAAGAACTCCTTGAAAAACATCCAGCTAATCTGTAGACTGGTAAAGAAAACATCTGAACTGTCAAATTATTTAAGTGGAACTCCGATATAGCAAAAATGTCAGAGTCAACGTCTATAAGCAGTTCCAATACCTCTTATGTAGTCAAATATGCAAATTCCTTCACTACTTGGATATCTGGCCTCCTTTTAAGACCATTCCTTTGTTAGAGGGACTTCCTTTAAGCAGGGATACATATTAGCTCACTTAAAACTAAACACGGTGCAGTTCTAACACCAACTACTAGAGGAATTTTTCCATGAGTGATCCCACCACCGCCGGCCGCGGTGGTCTAGCGGTTCTAGGCGCGCAGTCCGGAACCGCGCGACTGCTACGGTCGCAGGTTCGAATCCTGCCTCGGGCATGGGTGTGTGTGATGTCCTTAGGTTAGTTAGGTTTAAGTAGTTCTAAGTTCTAGGGGACTGGTGACCACAGTAGTTAAGTCCCATAGTGCTCAGAGCCATTTGAACCATTTTGATCCCACCACCACTCACTACGCTGTCGCCTGTAAGCTTTGCCAGCCTCCGCTTCCCGCACCTACTGAGGCGCAGGTCATGCCTAGTGAAAGCTGATCTGTTGGTGGACTCAACTGGCACCACTGCAGTGTGAGCCAAGCTCTCCGCCATCAGCACCTTCTCCGGCGCCTTTGTAACAGCAGCATTAAGATGAGACCGATCATGACGCTGAAACAGTTGCAAGAAGTGCACATTAGTGCCACCAGTTTAGTAGCTATCTTTACCAGATCAATACCTACATCATATTCCCCGTCCCTATCAAGACTATTCCCAGCTTCACCCACAATTACTATCTGTTCCTCTTCCGTAAAACTACTTATAACTTTCCTATGTTCTGTTCGAATTTGCATCTGACTTAGGCTTCCTAACTGCTGAGGACTGCTGCATGTTTCCTACGCCTACAGCTACAAGAGTCTGCTCTCCACTAAACTTTGACAGTTGGTCAAATCTGTTGGTTATACGCAAAGTACAACTGTCTGAATATCTCCTCTTCCTAGCTGCCCTCTCACCAATTTCCAGTTCCCACTCACTCCCTAGCGCCCTTCCCCCTCCTCAACCTATCTAGTTCCTCCTTTGCTTTTTGGAACTGCACCTGAAGGGCACAGATCTTACGCTCCTCTAATAATTTATTTCTGTTACAAATTTTGCGTTTCCAGGAGCGGATCTCGCTAGAATACCCACTGGCTTCCCCCCTGCATTCCCCCCCCCCCCAAATGAAAATACTTTGAAAAAATCTCACATCGTAACACGCTATTCACAACCCTCTGACGAAGCGCACATTTCTCACTCAGGGTAAAATATTAACAGTTATTAGGAAGACCATAAGTCTGCCTTACCTAAGTTCAATTACAACAGTAGAACTGCTTAAAGAATTAACAATAGTGATCTCGAATCTCGCTCTCTACTAAGAGAGCAACTACACTCCTGGATATTGAAATAAGAACACCGTGAATTCATTGTCCCAGGAAGAGGAAACTTTATTGACACATTCCTGGGGTCAGATACATCACATGATCACACTGACAGAACCACAGGCACATAGACACAGGCAACAGAGCATGCACAATGTCGGCACTAGTACAGTGTATATCCACCTTTCGCAGCAATGCAGGCTGCTATTCTCCCATGGAGACGATCGTAGAGATGCTGGATGTAGTCCTGTGGAACGGCTTGCCATGCCATTTCCACCTGGCGCCTCAGTTGGGCCAGCGTTCGTGCTGGACGTGCAGATCGCGTGAGACGACGCTTCATCCAGTCCCAAACATGCTCAATGGGGGACAGATCCGGAGATCTTGCTGGCCAGGGTAGTTGACTTACACCTTCTAGAGCACGTTGGGTGGCACGGGATACATGCGGACGTGCATTGTCCTGTTGGAACAGCAAGTTCCCTTGCCGGTCTAGGAATGGTAGAACGATGGGTTCGATGACGGTTTGGATGTACCGTGCACTATTCAGTGTCCCCTCTACGATCACCAGTGATGTACGGCCAGTGTAGGAGATCGCTCCCCACACCATGATGCCGAGTGTTGGCCCTGTGTGCCTCGGTCGTATGCAGTCCTGATTGTGGCGCTCACCTGCACGGCGCCAAACACGCATACGACCATCATTGGCACCAAGGCAGAAGCGACTCTCATCGCTGAAGACGACACGTCTCCATTCGTCCTTCCATTCACGCCTGTCGCGACACCACTGGAGGCGGGCTGCACGATGTTGGGGCGTGAGCGGAAGACGGCCTAACGGTGTGCGGGACCGTAGCCCAGCTTCATGGAGACGGTTGCGAATGGTCCTCGCCGATACCCCAGGAGCAACAGTGTCCCTAATTTGCTGGGAAGTGGCGGTGCGGTCCCCTACGGCACTGCGTAGGATCCTACGGTCTTGGCGTGCATCCGTGCGTCGCTGCGGTCCGGTCCCAGGTCGACGGGCACGTGCACCTTCCGCCGACCACTGGCGACAACATCGATGTACTGTGGAGACCTCACGCCCCACGTGTTGAGCAATTCGGCGGTACGTCCACCCGGCCTCCCGCATGCCCACTATACGCCCTCGCTCAAAGTCCGTCAACTGCACATACGGTTCACGTCCACGCTGTCGCGGCATGCTACCAGTGTTAAAGACTGCGATGGAGCTCCGTATGCCACGGCAAACTGGCTGACACTGACGGCGGCGGTGCACAAATGCTGCGCAGCTAGCGCCATTCGACGGCCAACACCGCGGTTCCTGGTGTGTCCGCTGTGCCGTGCGTGTGATCATTGCTTGTACAGCCCTCTCGCAGTGTCCGGAGCAAGTATGGTGGGTCGGACACACCGGTGTCAATGTGTTCTTTTTTCCATTTCCAGGAGTGTACTTTTATTAATACCACTAAACCACTACTAACACCAATACCACAAAAACTTAACACAATTTCCTATCTAAAAACAAAAATCGAAGTGACCACTTGAACACTCAATGAAATTAAACACAGTAAACGAAAGCTTTACTGAATTACTGTATTTCACTGCAAACAATAAGAAAAGTCAGCTGAAAACTATCGCAGTAAATTTAATAAATGACTTCAAAGCGCAGACAACTCTACCAAACATAGTGAGTGAAAGTTTCCGAAAGTTTATTAAACCGTTATTTCGCCAGAAACAGCACGAGGCACCGTTGAAAACTACTAAATTTAATAACCGAATAACTGTGCGCAAACAACTTTGTCAGAACTTAAGAACCGCTACAGCTACGATTGCACTCCGCGAAATCTAAACACAGTGCTTATATATGGATGAAAGATTGAAAATTACCAAATTTAATATTCGAATACAGTACACAAACAACTTTTTTAGTACTGCAGCTGCAACCGCACGCCGCGCAAGGTAAACGCACTGCTGCGACTTCGATGAACGACGTAATACACTCCTAGGTCTAAAAGTATCTTTAGATGAACGCCAGGAAAGTGTAGTGAGAGCATTTTCGTTCATATCTTTTTTTTATAACCCTACAGAGCCTTTTTGTAGATGATGCTGTTATCTACGAAGATGTACTGAAAATCCATGACTCCAAATGATCTTTTTTGTGAAATCTCTTAAAGCTTTTGAAATAAAACAAACATTATTAACACACTACATCTTTATTCTTCATGTCTAGATATTTATTTCTTAACATAGTGACCTTCGAGACGAACCCATTTGTCTCAAAGAGAGGCCAGTTTGTTGATACTGTCACCGTAGGATGACTATCTTTGTTCACGAAGCCACAATCTCACTAACGCTTGCACCGCTTCGTCAGTATCAGCGTGAAGTCATCGAAAGTATTTTTTAAATTTTGGAAAGAGATGAAAATCGTATGGGGCCAAGTCTGTACTGTAAGGAGGATGATCGCTGACAGTGAACCCAAGGCGTCGGACTGTTGCAGATGTCGCAGCGCTCTTGTTTGCAGTGGCACTTTCGTGCTGAAGGAGAGGGTGCCCCACGTGTGGACGAACTATTCGAATTCGATATTCGATTACAGCACGTTGATTCTCTAGTACCGACATAGTTACGTTACACACCGCCATGTTACACTGTACAGTTCAGATCCCTCTATCGGCAGAGGGCTGCAAGTATGTAGACGTGAAGAATAAAGATATAGAATGTTAAAAACTTTTGTTTGATTTAAAAGGCTTTAAGAGTTCTAATATAAAAAATTGTTGCACATGACTTTCAGTACGGCGTCGCATAATAAAGTACTTTCTGAAAAACTGCAGAAGCATCGAACAAGATTTTGATAACATTTCAAAACGGTGGAAAGGTTGGCAATTTGCTTCAAATGTTCAGAACTGTAAAATTGTGCACTTCATAAAAAGCAGAAAATTACAGTCCTACGACTACAACATCAGTGCAACTTAATTGGAGTAAGTCGACTTCTATTAACAGCTGAGTGTAACAGTTTGTAGGATCGTGAAATGGAATGCTCACGCAAGATCAGTCGCACTAAGACAAGCGACAGACTTCGATTCATTGGCAGGGTACTGAGACGTCGGGTGCAAAGAAGACTGCTTTCAGTTATAGAATATTGCTCACGAGTGCGGTACCGTTACCAGATAGGATTCACACGGTGTTTTGAACGTACACAAAGGCCTTCACAATGTTTGCAGAAGAGTGTCAAGGAAATGTTGAAAATCATGACTGGCAGACACTTGAAGACAGACGCCAATATTATCGCACTCACAAAGTTTCGAGAACCAATATTACACGAGGAATGTAGAGATTTTCTTCATCCCTCTACATACCTCTCCCTTATGGATTATGAAGACAGACTAATTACAGCACGCACACAGGTATTTGAGCAATCATTCTTCTAGCGCTCTGTTGGCAATTCGAATAGGATCAAACTCAAACTCGTGGTACCATGCAGTTTACATGATTTGCAGAGTATGTATGTATATGTAGATATAGATGTAGATGAAATGAGTACCGCTGTCTAAGGGTAGGGCTGATTGCGCTATTTTTCTCAGTGTTGTAGAACCACTTGCAAATAATCATGAGTAAATGGATAGTGCATTATCTCGCTAAAATTACAGTCTTTATCGGTCTGCTGTAGATAAACGGATTAGTATCGGCTTACTTTTCTGTCATGCGCTTTTCAGGAACGGCAACAGATGTTCTCAGCATCCTATTCTACCTACGAGGAGTGCCTCTTGAATGGAAATACTGATCAAAATTAAGCTGAAATGTTAGACTGCATTTTATTTTAGCATACTAATTATTCTAAGACCAGAAAGAGCCAAAACCTGTAAAACTGGAGTGAAAATTATCATGCTTAGCTGCAGTTGAGATAAGATTTAAACAAAGTTGCACGCTGAACCTGAATCTGCGTACTGTTACCTTTTAAATTTCTTGTTATGATGAATCCAGGCGCAGAGATTGATGTAGGAGAGCGATAAGTTAGGTAATGGTTGATTGTGTTAAAATGCAGCACAATGGGATAGTGTGTGTCACAGTGTGCAGCAATAATAACCGAAATTCGTATAACACTCAATGTTCAGGTCATAAGAGAAAAGATGCAAATATGCATTTGATAGCACGCTGATGGCGCGTAATTTTCACATCACCAAACATCTGCTTCCTAGCGGAATTAAGCCACTGAAGCATAGAATAAATGTTTATAGATAACAGACGATGGTTAAGGTACATATTAAATGAAATAATAAATGATTTTAATTAATACTAACCTTATTATTCACGAAAATGGCATTCTTTTATATATATGTATTAGTTTCATGAACTATTTTCAGCTGAGTTTCTTTTTATTTAACAATTGCTACATGAATTAGGCAGAGTTGCTTATTCTTAGAATTAAAGTGGGGCACTCTTTGCATTATCACGTACATGGAGTAGAGGAATTTCACTGTTATACGAAGTAGGACATCCAAACGAAGTTGCATCGCATTTTCTATGTCTCAGTATGATTTTTGTACTGGAACATTACAATTTTTGGGCATATTTACATTAGGCGCCTAATACTGATGGTTCACGTGACCTAATTTATCAGAATTAAAATCATGACTGAACTTAAACACACACGAAGTGATGGTAGGAATTCTCTTCATAAAGCTCAGACGTTCATCAAAATAGCAGAACTGCCGCACACTTCTTTAGCTCATGCTTCACACTTGGCGTAGTTCCAGCTCCCTCGCTATTTGGCACTTTTTCTACTCTCACCAACCTGGTATAAATACTTCGTTCATAGCCAATCATGACCTCCAATCATTCACTCTAAAATAGTATTCCTCGTTTCAATACTGTCTAGAATCTGCATTACCGTCCAGCATACGGTCTCACATCCCTCTACAGAAACACACATGCAGATATTTTCCTCTGAGAAATCGAGTGCAGTATTTACCAAATCACCATACACATCACACACATTATTTGCGAGTTCTGCTCCTTGCAACAACCCATCCTTTTTCAATACATATGCACTTTGAAAGCCACCCAGCCAACTTGCCTTTCGCATAGTCCCCTGCTCCAATATCTAATACTTTAATTACCCCTTTAATTTCCCTACAGATCACGTTCTCTTTGTTCATCTATCTTCCATCGTGCAATCAACTAAGTATCCCACATTAAAATTACTACGACACCCCATCTCTTTTGATGCATCCACACACTCGTTTCTCACATCGGTTAATTTCTCGAACTTCTCCGATTCAGAACACAAAATTCTGCACTTAATTCTACTCAGTTTTCAGTAGCCTCTCCTGAACTACTAAACAGTCAATCAGTTTTAAAATTATGACACTTATTCACTAATTTTTTTGTTCCCATGCTAACTTCATTTCTCCAGCCTCCTCGAAACTACCCGTCGCTCAAAATTATCTCCATAGCATAAATTTGCTCTGGTTGCTCCCCTCTGTTCTTATTTTTGTTTTCAACCTTTCTCGTGGCCCCTTATCTCGCCCACCTACCACCCCATTTCCGAAATAATGATACAGCGCAAGTTCATTTCCCTATTGCAGATTTCTGTGATTATCACTTTTCTGTCTCTTCTACCCGATCCCATGATGATTGTATCTCTCGTCTTTCGAATTATGAAAAAAAAATGGTTCAAATGGCTCTGAGCACTATGGGACTTAACATCTGTGGTCATCAGTCCCCTAGAACTTAGAACTACTTAAACCTAACTAACCTAAGGACATCACACACATCCATGCCCGAGGCAGGGTTCGAACCTGCGACCGTATCGAATTCTGATTAAAATTCTCCATCCTCTGCGAAAAATTGCGTCTTTTTGTTTTCGCATCAAACTAATTGATTATTCTCATTTCAGTGCTTCTCCTCCGTAATACGCAAGTTACCATTATTATTATTATTTGGACAACGTGATTTACATTTAACGCATTGTCGAAGTTCTCAATAAAACCTATAAAAGCATCTATTGAGTCAGCCAGACGCACCAGATCACACAGAAAATTCTCCGATGGTCGACTTTTCAGAGCCGATATTTCTGTTGAGGCTTCTATTGTCATGCTCCTATGCATGAGCCATTTTAAACCTTTCACACAAAATTTCTTCATAGCGCCCTGACCACTTGTAGGCACAGGACGATTCAAAAATTCATTTTGCGAACGAGTCTGCCTCGCATCACCCCCAAAATTTTACTTTAAAACATTCACCAAAGGTTTTACTGTCAAAAGATTTATAGGCATTGGGGTTGCCTATCACAAATCGATGCCGTCCAGGTGGCGATCAGCACATGTTATCTTTGCTGCATCTGGTATCCCCGCACCAAAATTATCGCTTCTACCGGTTGGCACATTGCGACAACAAGAAAATTTGCCGCCTGACCCGATGCGATCTTAACAAGTGCTGCTTTTACTTCTTGTAGTTTGCAGTCTCGATGCTGATTTCCACATTGAGACTGCTTCTGCAAATTCTTGTCTCGTCACGATATTCTCCCACATCCTTCACAATCACATCAATAGCTTTGTCACCTGTTCTAACGCAGTCTGCTTCTGCTCGGCCACATCAGCCCTGCCACTCCTCAGATTACCTACAACACCCGCCAGGTCTTTTCTACATCATCGACTTGAATTTTTACCTGCCTGATTTGGGAAGCAAGTCCACTCATTTTTGTTTCTAACTCACTCTACTTCTCCGCAGTTATCTCCCCGATTTATCCTAGTACATTTTCAATTCTCTAAACTATGCATTTCATTTTCTACTTTCATCCCCCCCCCCCCCAATTTTATTTTCAGTACCACTCATTTGTACCAATAATGTTCTCACTGACTATTATAATTGAGAGTGGATCAGTTGCTTTGCTCCCGTGTCCTGACTTGGCGCTACTCGATTTCTCTGACCCACAAACGCATGGTGATTATCTAATCACTACCCCATAATTCAGCTTTTAATGTAATTTTGAAGAACAAGTAACCTTTACTTACGACATGTTCCGTTATCTTAGCTGCCTCCACGATGTCTACCTGCTACTGGCTGGATGTCGGGAGCCGTTGTCTGCGACTTCGGTCGGTGGCTGCCGTGTGCAGTTCGCCGTCACATTCTCCCAATAGCTGCTATTTAAGTTATGTTGTTCACTGAGTAGCTGCTGTACAATATGCTACAGCTCGCGAATCCCCACGCAGAATGCGTTACTTGAGTTCTAATCGTTGCTGCATTGTGGGATGATTTAATCCCGGAATAGAGACCGCGAAATGGAAGCCCAGTCCCCCTACTTGACAAAAGGATCACGGCAATTTGCATCCGTATTCTCAGATTAGTACTAGGATTACTGGATTCCGGGTCAGTGAACGACTCTAGCGTCAAAGCGCGGCTCTGCAGTCGTAGGGGTAGGTCGTCAGCTCTTGTATTTCTGCCCTAATAACAGTCCCGAATATCTATCATAGATCCCAATCAAGCGCCTATTGAACACATGAAGTCCACCTATACTGCAGTGGTAATCACACAGTAAAACAGGCTGAACAAAATGAGAAAATAAGTGGAATCAACATATAAAACAATGTCGTCACACAACGACGAAGTCAAGTTCAATAATGAGTACTGTATTCGCAATAAAACACAAAGAACGGAAATGGCATTACATAAAATTATTAAATGCGTGTCGGTTTCCATCTTTAGTTGAACAATTGAAACAATTGCTACGTACAATTCAGATGGCATGAATGGCGAATAATGTTTTGAGATTCCGCAGATAAGTCAACTAACTCTGTAGCAAAACCAACGTCGAACTTCCGCCTATACGTAACTGTAAAAATTGTGAGTGATGATGTTTCACTGTCCACTTAACTTCCTCATGAAAAAAAATTTTAAAAAAAGAAAATAAAAATAAAAACACTCGCACTGCGCTGAATGTACTGCATTTGCGAAAGTGTGAATGGCACAACTGCAATGTGAAATCAAGTAAGTCCCCACTTGCTTCTCGACCTGTGTCGCCTATAAACTTTCAGTGTGTAAATGAAGGTGCTGTGCTGAACCTCAGGAAACTTCAACTGTCACCCGAACGCTACCGAGACTCACCACCAGCTCTTCACAGATGCGACTGAGCGAAAAAATAACGAGGCGCCGTCTATGTAACTCTTCGAGAACGAGACCAACCTAGTCGTGTTCATGACTTGTTACAAAAATGTTCAAAATGATCCTCGTTGGATATAGGTTGATTTTCTCAAAAGTAAACAAACTCAAATGAGCACCTTCCCTCGCTCGTCATACATATGAAACGTCCCCTTTCAATAATAGTACACTACTGTGCTTAACCTGATACACAATATTTTTTTAGCGCAACGCAATCTGACTTTCAAAATTCCCTACAAAAGAATGGCCCTGACTAACATTAAACTATACCTTTCACAAATCACTTACCTCACAAAAATCTTCGCTGCTCAAGCTACTGCAATACAGCGAGCGCCACTACTGCCAGCTAGATAAAAGATTCAAACTATGGAAGGCACTAACTACTGATAGCGATAGTTAGCAAATGAAAGATACTAATAGAGAGCAAACAATGTATTTACCTTGATATCATCATATATATAGCAGTTCATGACAAATTACAAAACTCCGCCATCTCTCTCCCCACATCGACCACTGCTGGCGGCTCACCTCCAACTGCGCAACGCTACGCGCTGATCACAGCCAGCTGCCTAACACTACAATGGCGAGTATTACAACAATGAAAAGTAGCCACAGACTGCACACAGCACAGCCAGTGATTTTCATACAGAGGTGGCGTTACCAATAAAAAAAACCTAAACAGCCTACTTACATAGTCCCCATGCTCCCCACAAAAAATTTTACAAATTGGGTTGGGCAGTGGCCAATACAGATTTGAAAAAATTTTTCATAATTACAATAACAAAGAAATCCAATGCACACACTTATTGATACAATGTTGGTCAAAAGCTAAAATTTTCTCACAGTCCATAAAGACAGTCCTGATCATTCATCACATTGCAGTGTTTTTCTCAAAGTCTGAGCAGTAAAAGACAATGCACACAGACATAGTGGATTTCCATGCAGTCTTGAAGAAGTAGTGTTGTCCTTCCAACGGAAAGACAGTGCTGACTCGACATGCAGACAGGTAATGGGCCACAACAGAGCAAACCCACAGCAGAGTCAGTCGAAATTTTGAAGATTATTGGTAGGTAGGGCATCACAGAGCAGACCCACTGTAGTCCTGGTAGAGATTACGGTATTGGTGGGCCACCAGAGGTGTAGACCCACTGCAGTCCTTGTAGAAATAATGGTACTGGTGAGTCAGCAAAGACGCAGACCCACTGTAGTCCTTGTAGAGACGGCCAGCAGCCATCTGTTGCAATTGTGCAGGTGCACAATCACCATCGAAGAGTCTTGCGGACAATATAGCAAGTCCATAAACCACCACTTGTGCACTCACAAAGTTTTTGGAATTGTCCTTAGAACCAGCAATGCTGTTATCTAGTCCCTTGCTGAATTATTAACACATGTGCAAACACTAACAGTCCCTACTTCTCACATATTGTCCATATACTATGACCAACAGAAACGTGTGCAATGAAATGTAACTTACAAGTTACTTAATTTGATGAACTGATATCAATTACAATTTTATAGCATAAGACTACAATAACAACGGTACAAAATACATCATTAAAACATAATAATACAGATACATTTGTAGGAATAGGGGCTTTACAAAAGAATAGAAATAAACATATACATCAGTGTTACAGGAATAATGACATGAGTACATACATAAAAGATCAGAATAACTTTCACAGAACAGAATTAATAATGTCTAAACATCTTTACAAAGTAAATAACATATTATTAATGCCAATTGTATTTGAGGATAACAGTATTCCTGATCATAGTGAATGTAACTTAGTATTAGAAGAGAAAAAAGTTCTATGAAACAGTACACAGAGACAGGAAGAAAATAAATACACAAGGGTACACAAACACATAGGATAATAATACAAAAGGAAAGGACAGGGTTTGTTTTACTGCAGTATTTTGCAAACAAAACTTTCTTTACTTCTCGGAGATCTCCCTTCGTTCCTCATTATTTCCAAAAAGTCCTATCAATACCTGCTTTCTCTACTCTGTTCATATTTCTTTCAAAATAATTACGGATCATTGTACAATACTCATTTTGGCCCAAAACGTTTTCATATACCTTCAATGCATTTCTTTCCATTCATCACAACTAGTTTCTTATATAGTCTACCCCCTCTTAAGCTAACTTAAATCTACTGAGCTCAGATATTAAACTAAGGGACGAGGCAATGCAGCAGCACAAATCAAGTAACAAACATCAATGACAAAAATTTCAAGCTGGCAAAGCAAGCTACAGTAAATCTAAATTACCAAGCAATTCAACATTACAACTAATATGAGGCAATGCGCAGCAAACAAGAAAAATAAATCAGTAGTAAAACTGGCTTAACAGCGTAATACAAAGTCAAATTCAGTAACATTATGCCTGGCAAACAGCAGCAGAAAATGAAATACCTAAACATGACATAGCTCAAGCAAAAAAAATAGTACACTAAAGATAACAATGCAGATAAGGGAAATGTATAATCACATCTTAATGTCTAAGTAATTAAAGTGGTGCACCACAAGAAGTTATTCTACCAAAAAGAATTACCCAGTAGTTGAAAAGAAAATTCCGTATGCAATTCCTGTGAAGGGAAATATCTTTTTATGCTCCTTCGTTTTTTTTTTGAATAATCATAAAATTATTTACTGGATCTGTAGGCATAAAATATTTATATTAGTACATCTATTAAATTTTATTTTAACCAATGCTGCAGTGCTGCTAGAAACTAGATATTAAACAAAATGAGTAAATATGTACAAAGGAAGGCATGAAACATCATTCATTAGCCATAGGGCATTTCATAAGGTAGTACAGAAAATCTCTCAACTCTCGTAGAAAGACGCTTGTCATAATCAGGTGTGCAGATGTAAAAATATTTTTCGTCATTTCATTAGGCATTTCTGTAAATATCATAAATTAAGAGCTCCACAGTGTCAACATATGTTTTCAAGTTCGACCGTGTCGTTTTTGCGATGCTTTCTACAAAGGAACGTCAATAGCGAGAATAATGGCCTCTTTTCTTTTTCTACCTGTGCCGCTGGAAGGCACACGCTAATGGCTTTTTTTTTTTTCTCGGGCGGCTGTCGCCAATCTGGGTGCCCACGACGCATTACGTGCAGGTGGTCACTTAACTTTCTTACCGAAATATTTACGACAGCAGTTTCCGCTACAGTGACAGTCTCATATAAAAATTCCACAGTTCGAGAATTTGCGTTGCAAATCTGTAGAAACAAAATCCTATAAATGTAACAGCGTCCAAAAAATTTTCGCCAGCATTGTGATACATTCACGCATATACACACATTTCATAACTCTTAAAGTACGATTATTGGTTTCCAACAACCTTTTCCACAAGTCAGAGTCCCTAATCACTTTACATTACCCCTTACCTTATTACACATATACATATTCGTCGACACGTCAATCTTGCGACGACACTTCACTATTTCATCGTAATAAATACATAGCATAATCAAATTCCCCATATAGCATCAAATTGTTCATCATAAACATACCTCAACAGCATAATACACATCGTCGTCATAAAAATAACATCATAATACCTCAGTCAACTCTCAAAATCGTCGTAGCTTCCTCCAATAATTTCAAAACCTAAAAAAATTCTCTGCTCATGTCAAAAGTGTCATCCGCCTCAAACGCACTTCAAAAATCATGATCCCATACCAAATACATCATTCAAAGTTCTCATAGTATCACAATGGTTCCAAAAAAAATATGAACAGTTCACAAAGTACTGACAAAATGCAATATCATACGTGTGTAGTTATTCAACTGTGTAATTATGTAAACATCAGTCACTAACGTAGTAAAAAAATGTTTATCTCTCAGTTACATGATCAGATAGCTGTGTAATTTGTGTGTTAGAGAAATATGGTACCGATGTGTAAAGTTGTATAAGCAAATACCATATTAGCTAGGGTTTCTTGTGGTTGCCACACACATGGTACACAAAGTAAGCGTGTACCCCCCTGAGGATTAATGTAATTATACCCGCAGGTGTTACAGATTATTGCAATGGAATGAAATGTATCAGGGAAAACTTTCTTTGTAATTCAAAAATCTTGAAAAATAAATGGTTTAAGTACAAAATTAATCACTCAAATGCGTGTCCTGTAGTGCTAAATGTGCGTCTTGCTGTAAGATAATTCTGTGGAACTGTCGTAGTTATCGTCCTCTGTAAGCAAAGTTCTGCTGAAGTCAATGTACTTACCTCATTATAAACGAAAGTGAAATGCTTTGCTTATAGATATCGTAGTTATTACGTACCTTACCGTGATCAAGAAAGTACTATAATGTAACGTATTGTTGTGCTACAGAAAAGGCTGTCTCATCGTAGCTATACCACAAAAGTTACTACTAAAACATGTTTTACTTTCCAGAATAATACAGAAAAACTGTGCAGAAATAAAACAGAAACACTGCAAAAGCAACATTGTAAATTGTCACTCATTAGTAGCATCGTGATAAAACCGTGTCGTCTGGTATGTCACAGAAAGCACTTTAATTTCAGAATGTATTTTCAAGTAAACCAAAATTAAAATCTCATTAGTAGTACTGGTAAATGTTCTAAGTATGTGAGCCTTATAGTCGTTACGTAATCATGCAACTAACAAGCAAGAATGTACAAATAACAACACTGTGTCGTCTGTTCACTATAACAATGCATTCGTAATTTCTGTTTAAATTAATTCTCTTGGTTCTTGACTGGATATTTAACTTCAAACATTGTTGCCTGTTAACAGTTTCTCAGAGTGACAAATTGTACTAGTAGCGTGGAGTGAAAAGTTTTATGGCAAAGACTAAGTTAAAGAGCAGATTATCTCTCAATAAACGGTTTTACATGTGAAATGTGGTGTAAACCTTTACTCTTCCTAGTACGCAGAGTTTCAACTTCAACGCAATTATCATGTGGTATACGTCGGATTCTGTAAGGTCCATTGTAAACTAGAAAGAATTTGTGACTCAAGTGTTTCTTCTTATGTGACAATGAATGAGCTTTAATGAGAACTTTCTGACCAATATACAATTTCTTTGCATTTGCTTTACCGTGTAGTTTTCTCCTTTTGTCTGCTGCAGATTTTATATTTTTAAGAGCCAAATCAATTATGTCTTTGTGTCGCAGTTTACGTGTATTCGGGAAAGGTACAAGCTCTCTGATTCTATTCGGTGGTTTTTCATTCTTCAGTACAAGAGTAGGTGGTAAAGCAGTGGAGGCATGTGGCATTTCATTCAGCACGTTTTGAAATAAGTGTAAATATCTGTCCCAATGCTGATGCTTTCTGTGACAATAAAGTCTGCAAAACTTATTGATTTCTTTCATAATCCGTTCGGAGGGGTTACAATGTGGTGAGTACAATGAAATAAAAACAGGTTTGATTTTATGGTTGCGAAGCATGCGTGACCAAACAGCAGATCTGAATTGCGGTCCGTTATCTGAAATGACTTTACTAACGTGTCCAACTTCACGTAAGAAATTTTTAACAAAGGCGTTGGATACAGACCGTCCAGTGGCTCTACGTAACGGTGTGAAAGAAACAAATTTTGAAGTAAGTTCAACAGCGACTAGAACGTACGAAAATCCATTAGATGTTCTGACAAGTGGTCCCAAGAGATCAACAGCAGCAAATTCTTTTAATTTAGAAGGAATGATAGGAAACAGCGTAGCATGATGGGAGATAGTAGATGGTTTCGCCTTTTGACAAAGTTTACAAACAGACAAGACTCTTCGAATTCTCTTTTCCATATTGTTAAAATAACAAGTCGTTCGAAGAATATGATAACATTTTCGTGGACCAAAATGTGCGTAGCTGAAATGAATGTACCAAATGAGCTTATTAACAAAATCGTCTGGAATGCAAAGTACCCATAGCTTCTCATCAACAGTGCAGCGTTTGAAGAGTATGTTGTGTCTAACCAGGTAATAATGCCGAATCTGAGTGTGTGTCTTTTCATGCCATTTACTTTTGATGTCTTTCCAAATCGGATCTTTATCTTGTTCATGAGCAATGTCCTTTAAAGATGTGGTGATGAAGTTTTCAAAGGCGACTTTCTGAATGTAAAGAATACTGAAATTTTTCTCGAGGTTGCCTTCTGTGTTACTTTTCTCAAGCCCAGCCGGTGCGCGTGACAGTGCGTCCGCAACAATGTTCTCCTTGCCGGGAAAGTAGACTATTGTGAAGTGGAATTCTTGCAGAAACAATGCCCAACGTTTTAACCTGTCATGATTTAATTTTGAAGACATAAGAAATTGTAATGCACGATGATCACTGTATACTTTTACGTGCTTACCAGAAAGAAAGAAACGGAATTTGTTAAATGCCCAAACGATAGCTAAAGCTTCTAATTCAGTAACGGAATAATTTTTTTCAGATTTTGTTAGCACTCGGCTAGCAAAAGCAATGGTTTTCTGAACAGTAGTGTCATTTTCTGTGGCTTCTTGAAATAAATGGGCACCAAGACCGACTTTAGAAGAATCCGTGCTAAGGCAGAAATCTTGTGACAGATCTGGATGAGCTAGTATTGGCGCGTTAAGTAGCGATTCTTTCAAAGAATTGAATTCCAACTGTGCTTGTTCGTCCCAGTTCCAAATAGTATTTTTTCCAGTGAGAGAACAAAGTTTTGGTGTAACAAGGATTTGCATATTCAGAAAACGACGGTAAAAATTTACGAGACCTAGAAAACTGCGGACTTGTCTTTTTGTGGATGGAACTGGAATGGCTCTGATTGCTTCTAACTTTTCAGGATCCGGCTGAATGCCTTCAGAAGAAATAATATGTCCCAAAAACCTCACCTTTGTCCTACCGAATTCAGACTTTTCCAAGTTAACTGTAATTCCAGATTCTGCAAAAATACGTAACAAACTGTTGAGGATGCGATTATGTTGTTCCCATGAAGCTTCTGCTATGAGAATATCGTCCACATATAAGGTGATGTGACGTTTTAAGAACTCAGGTAATATGGAATTTAGCCCGCGAATGAATGCTGCTGAAGAAATGTTCAAACCAAAAGGAAGTTTCCGAAACTGATAACAAACGCCGAAACAAAGGAAAGCTGTGTATTTTCTACATTCTGGATGAAGTTCGATCTGATAAAATCTGGATCTGAGATCAATGGAAGACAACACGTTTACAGCATTAAAATTTTGAAGAAGTTCTTCCAACGTTTGCGGCCTGTCTGTTTCAGGAATGATGATAGTATTGATTTGTCTGGAATCTAAGACAAGCCTGATCGATCCATTTTTCTTCTCAACAACATGTAATGGATTGTTGTATGAGCTTACTGCAGGCTCAATAATGCCCTCGTCAAGCATAGATTGTATTTCTGTTCTAACACGGTCCCTATAATGCGCCGGAATTACGTATGGTCTAACACAAAATTTAGTATGCTCACGAACACGAAATTGGTATTGAAATCCCTTGATTGTTCCTGTTTTGTGAGTAAAAACTGTGGAATGTGCTTGTAAAATCTCAAAAAGGTCTTGCCTATCATTGTCATTACAATTCTCAATTGTTTGAATTTTATTCTGAATTAACTCATTAGTATCAAATGCGCCGTCGATATCACCCCTGTCAGTACTTGCAGAGTGATTGTTAGTGTCAAGTTCCGTCGAGAATTCCGAACTGTTGTCTAACAGGAGGTAAAGCCGATTAATTTCTTCGTCATGGTTTGAGAGCCAGTCTTCAAATTTCAAAGCTACTGACTTACCTTCTTTTTCTAAACTTATTTCAGCATCGTGAAAGCTTAAGATTGCTTTGTATTCATTCAAAAAGTCTACTCCCAGTACAATTTCCGTCGACAATAATGGAACAATAAGAAAGTTCATAGAGAAACTGTGGCTTTCACAAAAGAATTCTAAGTTGGTTTGTTGGCGTACATCTACACTTTTTCCAAAGATTGCACCTTGTAATTTAATCTTACGTAACGGAAGTGTGGGGCAATCGTTCGATTTGTTGCATTTTCTAAAGGCTGTTTCACTAATTACTGAAATGGGACTGCCAGAGTCAAGTACTGCCGTAAATTTTACGTCATTTACTGTAATGTGAATCACAGGATATGCAATGTTGTTATGTTTTACGTCGTGTTCTTGGAGTAAGATGTCCCTAATGTCTTCCATTTTTACGTAATTACTAGCTACGGCAGCTGCGTCGTTAGTGTCATAAGTACGTTTTGTGGCTGCCATCGGTGTGAGTCATTGCCTATTGTCTCTTTGTTGGCGCGCGTCGTTATTGGGATTTGGAGACCTAACTTCTACAAATTCACCGTGACGAGAGGGCCCTGCCCTGTTTAAATCCCGCCAGTTCTGATGCAATTCAGGTCTGTCGTTACGATCTCATCGTCTGTCGTCATGTCGGTAGTTCCTGTAGTTTCTACCTTGTCGGTTAAGTGGTGGAGACTTTCTCCCTGAATCGTAACTGCGCGCTGGACCGTTGCGTCTAAAGTTATTCTGTCTCCCGTAATAATAATTATTTTGGTTCCCATGTTGTCTGTTTCTCTGATTGTCTCTGTGATAGTCATTACCACGGAGAGGTGATCTTTCCCTGTAATTATTACTACTCTGCCAACGGTTGTTATACGGGTGGTGTCTGTTTTGGTCACGATTTGTGTTGTGAGAATAGCCTTGTCGCGTCCAGTTATTATTTCTTTCATCGCGGAATTGCGACGGATGTGATCTGTAATTGTTGTGCTCCTGCGTTCCGCGATTGTCAGTGTCAATTTCCAGTTCTTGTAACAGTCCCTGAAAAGCTTCAATGTCGTCTTTGCAACGTCCTGCCAAAATAATATGTCGTAAATGTTCAGGTAATTTGATTAAGCAAATGCGGATGAGTTCTGAGGGGCTGTATGGGTTTGAAAGATACTGATTCTTATGCAACATGTCTTCAAAATATTTCACAAGACTGGAGAATTCAGATTGTTCGAAATGTTTCATCATTATGATGCTATGTTTTACTCGGTCTTGTGTAGCTTGAGACCAATACGCTGAGAGGAAGGCATGATAAAAATCTCCTTCATTGTGACAATCGTGAATGACCGATCGCATTCTTACAGCTGGTTCATTTTCCAAGTAGCCACACATAAATTCTAACCTGTGCTCCAATGACCAGTTGGGAGGAAAACAATGAGAGAAATGATGGAGCCACGCTTGTGGATGAATGTCGTTGGCAGAATTCTTAAACGTTTTGAATTTACGTGTAGTAATGAACAGCTTATAGTCAAAGTCATCATGTCGGTGAGTCGCATATCGGTCATTGTTACGTCGTGTCGGCGGTTCCATCTCAAAATTCGGTGCACATTGCCAGTTTCTTTCATAACTTCCGAAATGCCCTGTGTTATTATTTTGCGGCTTTTCCGTATTTCTAAGTCCCTCTTCCCGTATTGGGGCGCGAGTGTCCTCTGAAATACGTAATTCTTGTATTACCTGTGTCAGCTGATCTTGTACTTCCCGGATTTCTCTTTGGTGTTGCGTATTAATTTGATTCAGATTTTGTTTCAGTTTCCTAATTTGTTCGCACTCTTCTGTGTCATTAAAGACTACCGGTTTTGTGTCGTTCAGATTATCATCTACCTTCGTAGATAAGTTAGTGAACTGATCCGAAAGTTCGGCTACTTTCTCCGATAGTGAACACATTTCCTCAGTGTGTTTTTCTGAACCAAGTTTCAGAGTGTCCATTTGTGTTGAAATCGAATCTACTGTGTCCTTCAAGTTTTCCGGAGTTTTTGCAAGTTGCGTAACCGAATCGGTAGATGCAACTGAGTCAATTTTAGCCCACAAGGTCTCATGATTTTCATGAACAATGGTTTGCAGTTCTTTTATGGCTGCTTCGTGATTCTGTAATGCATTTTCATGCCGCGAAAAAATAGGTTGAAAATGCTCACAAATTTGTGTTTTTACATCATTACAGACTTTTTGACATTTCGATTCGATGTTATGTAACTCACTAGTTAAATCTTCACGTGTTTGTTCAAGCGTCGTGTCTAACTTTTTAAGATTTTGTTCCACTGTGTCTAACTTTTGAAGATTTTGTTCCATTGTGTCTAACTGTTGAAGCTTTTGCTGTGTTTGTCTCTGGTGTTGTTCCATTGTGTCTAACTGTTGCTGTGTTTGTCTCTGATTTTGTTTCATTTGCTGCATTAATTGCAATAATAATGTGTTAGTGTCTGGAATCTGTTTCTCTACGCTTTTCGGCAGTGAATTTGCACCGGCAACATTCACATTTTGACAAGCGGAAAATGTGTCTTGACTCATTTGAGAAAACGGTGAGGACGCAAAACCTGAATCTACAGTATTTGCAAAATTATGTCCTATCATTTCGGATTCCTGAGGCGAGCTGTTGCCGACCGACCGATCGATAATGCTTCCCTGCTCACTAATTGTTTCACTGTCTACGCCATTGTTTGCCGCCCGCTCCATTTCCCTATGCACAATTACCAAATTATTACTTTGAACATCAGTTAATTCATTACTCGGTGGCGCTAACACACTGCTTTCGTTTTCACTGTCATTTCTCAGTTTACTTTGGAGCGTAGTATTACGTTTTTCACACGCCATTATTGTCACAGTATTTCACACGACAACACAGAAAAACACAATTTGAAGATCAAAAATAAGAGAACACATTAACATAACACTGAAAATAACATCTAGTTAATTGCAGCTGCGAAATACTTGGTGCAAATCTACATGCATGCCACAACTGTTTTACTGTACAACAATGAAAAACTACAACTACAAAGGAAATTCTCTCTATAATTACGCGCTAGCAATAAACAATAGCTACACTAATTACACAAACTACAAGAAAAAATCAGAAGATTCCAGTGAGGTATCCTAGGCTAAGGGTCGACATATGAAACGTCCCCTTTTGAACAATTTATACAGGACTGTGCTTAACCTGACACACAATATTTTTTTAGCGCAACGCAATCTGACTTTCAAAATTCCCTACAAAAGAATGGCCCTGACTAACATTAAACTATACCTTTCACAAATCACTTACCTCACAAAAATCTTCGCTGCTCAAGCTACTGCAATACAGCGAGCGCCACTACTGCCAGCTAAATAAAAGATTCAATCTATGGAAGGCACTAACTACTGATAGCGATAGTTAGCAAATGAAAGATATTAATAGAGAACAAACAATGTATTTACCTTGATATCATCATATATATAGCAGTTCATGACAAATTACAAAACTCCGCCATCTCTCTCCCCACATCGACCACTGCTGGCGGCTCACCTCCAACTGCGCAACGCTACGCGCTGTTCACAGCCAGCTGCCTAACACTACAATGGCGAGTATTACAATAATGAAAAGCAGCCACAGACTGCACACAGCACAGCCAGTGATTTTCATACAGAGGTGGCGTTACCAATAAAAAAACCTAAACAGCCTACTTACACATACTATATGAATGTTTATGAAAATATAATACGGTATCATCATGCACAACCTATAAAATAACAAATTATCAACAAATATTTATATATGCTTAAGTATGTTCTGAAATAATTACAAAAAGGTACGAAATTATGGAGAAGACACCAGGATAAATGGAAAGAATGAGCATTAGGGAGCATTAGGCAACGATTAACTGAAACAGGTAACTGAAATACAGTACGAGACGAATCAGTAGCTTTGAGAGATGAAATAGTAAATGCAGCAGAGGATCCAGTAGACAAAAAGCCTACACCTAGTGGAAATTCTTAGATATCACAGGAGATATTCCATCTATTTCATGAAAAGAGAAAATTTCAAAATTCAGCAAATGAGTCAGATGAAAGGGAGTACAGATGTCTAAAAAAAAGACGTTGACAGAAAATGTGAAATGGCTAAGCACAGATTGCTAGAGGACAAATGCAAGTCTATAAAGCACGTATAACTAGTAGAAAGATAGATGCCGTCTATAGAAAAATGGAAGAGCCTCTTTGAGAAAAGAGAAGCAGCTATATGAATATCAAAAGCTCAGGTGGAAAACCAGTATGGGCAAAGAAAAGAAAGAAGAAAGGTGGAAGGAACATACAGCGAGGTTACACAAGGGAAATGAACTTGAAAGTAGTATTATAGAAAGGGAAAACGAAGTAGTTGAGGAAGAGACAGGAACTATGATACTGCGAGGAGAATTCGACGAAGCACTGAAAGACCTACCTATCTTGAAACAAGGCCCCTGGAGTAGATGACATTCACTTATAACAATTGGTATCCTTGTGGGTCTCTGCCATGACATATGTCAGACTGTCAAAAATATCCTCAGACTTTAAGACAATATGATAATTCCAATTCCAAAGAAAGCAGATGCTGACAGGTGTGAATATTACCGAACTATCAGATTGCAAAATACTGACACGAATGATTTACAGATGAATGGAAAAGCTCTTAGAAGCCGAGCTCACGAAAGGTCAATTTGGGTACCAGAGAATTGCAGGAACACGAGTGAGAATACTAACCCTACGAATTCTCTTAGAATGGATGTTTAAAAAAAAGTAAACTCTAATTTATATCATTTTTAGATTTGGAGAAAGCTTTTGACAATGGTGACTGGAAAACAAGATTAGAAATTCTGGTTGAAAAGGCAGCGAGACAGGATTGTAGCATATTACTGTTGTACAATGAGCAAACAGCAAAGGAAACCAAAGGTTTTTGGGAAAAGAATTAATGTTCATGGAGAAGAAACAAAAACTTTGTGTTTTGCGGTTGACATTGTAGTTCTGTCAGATACAGCAAAGAGATTGCAAGAGTAGTTGAACGAAATGGATAGTGTTTTCAAAGGATTATATAAGATGAACATCAGCAGAAGCAAAACAATGGTAATGGAATCCAGCCGGATGAAATCAGGCGATGCTGAGAGAATTAGATTAGGAAATCAGTACATTAAAAATAGTGAATGAGTTTTTCTATTTGGGCAGTAAAATAATTAATCATGGCTGAAGGAGAGAGGGTATGAAACGTAGACTGGTAATGCCAAGACAACAAATTCTGAATAAGAGCAATTTGTTGCAATCTAACAAAATTGTAAGTGCTAGGAAGTCTTTTTCTAAGGAATCTGTATCGATTGTAGCCTTGTACGAAGGTGAAAAGTGGACGACAAACAGCTGAGTCAAGATGAAAAGAGAAGCTTTTGAAATGTGATGTTACAAGAAGGAAGATTAATGTTAAATGTTTTGTCGACATTGTGATCAATAGAGAAGGAGCGATTAAGAAAGTATGGAGAAGAAAATCTATACTCCCATTCAAAGAAGCCATTCCGCTATTAGCCTTAAACGATTTAGGCAGTTCACGGAAAACCTAAATCTGTATGGCCAGATGTGGATTTGAACCGTTTCCCTCTGTAAAGAGAGTTCAGTGGGCTAATCACTACGATACCTTGGGTACATCACGTAACTAATTAACAGCTATTGAATAGAACTGGAGAGAAAATAACTTCGTGACACTACTTGACTAAAAGAAGGAATCGATTAATAGGAAACTTTCTGAGATTTTAAGGAATTATCAGTTTACTATTGAATAGAAACGTAGGGGGTAAATATTGTAAAGGGTGAGCAAGAGATGAATACAGTAATCAGGCTGATATGGATGTAGGTTTCAGTAGTTCTTCGGAGATGAAACGGCTTGCACAGGATAGAGTAGCATGGAGAGGTGCATCAAACTAATATTCGGAATGAAGACTATAACAACATGTCACATCAAAACAGTGCTCAAATTCTTGTTCATTCGTGTGGTGCATATTGCTTTTATGTAACACTGACCGAAGTCGAATTACGACCGATGTAACTTGTGTCCTTTTTCAGCACATTCCATCGCTTGACACCTATCACAGATACAGTTACGGAGAATATAAAAGTTTAGTCAACACTTATTGGCATCGAGGTACGTGTTTTAGTGGACTGCCTTGATCTCAGTCAATTTAAGAGAGTTTGGTAATTATAATCATCATTACTCCGTTAAGATCCAGGTAAACTAGGTTAGTATGTGTTTACTGTAAGCTTCATCTCCAGTTTGACATATACACTATGTGATCAAAAGTATCCGACCACCGCCAAACACATACGTTTTTTATATTAGGTGCCTTGTGCTGACACCTACTGCCAGGTACTCCATATCAGCAACCTCAGTAGTCATTAGACATCGTGAGAGAGCAGAATGGGGCGCTCTGCGGAACTCACGGACTTCGAACGTGGTCACGTGATTGGTTGTCACTTGCATCATACGTCTGTACGCGAGGTTCCCATACTCCTAAACATCCCTAGATCCACTGTTTACGATGTGATAGTGAAGTGGAAACGTGAAGGGACACGTACAGCACAAAAGCGTACAGGCCGACCTCGTCTGTTGACTGACAGAGTCTGCCGACCGTTGAAGAGGATCGTAATGTGTAATAGGCAGACTTCTATCCAGACCATCACACAGGAATTCCAAACTACATGAGGATCCACTGAAAGTACTCTGACAGTATGGCGGGAGGTGAGAAAACTTGGGTATCATGGTCGATCGGCTGCTCATAAGCTTGCTCGCTTAGTGTAAGCAGCGTAAACATTGGACAATTGAACAGTGGAAAAACGTTGTGTGAGTGACGAATTACGGTACACAATGTGGCGATCCAATGTCAGGGTGTGGGTGTGGCGAATTCCTGGTGAACGTCATCTGCCAGCATGTGTCGTGCCAACAGTAAAATTCGGAGGCAGTGGTGTTATGGTGTGGTCGTGTTCTTCATGGAGGGGGCTTCCATCCCTTGTTGTTTTGCATGTCTATCACAGCACAGGCCTACATTGATGGTTTAAGCACCTTCTTGCTTCCCACTGTTGAAGAGCAATTCGGGGATGGCGATTGTATCGAGCTCTGGTTCATAACGCACGGCCTGTGACGGAGTGATTACACGACAATAATATCCCTGTAATCTACTGGCCTGACACGGTCCTGACCTGAATCCTACAGAACGCCTTTAGTATGTTTTGGAACGCCAACTTCGTGCCAGGCCTCACCAACCGACATCGATATCTCAACTCAGTGCAGCACTCCGTGAATAATGGGCTGCCATTCCCCAAGAAACCTTCCAGCACTTGACTGAACGTATGCCTGCGAGAGTGGAAGCTGTCATCAAGGCTAAGGGTGGGCCAACACCATACTGAATTCCAGCATTCCCGATGGAGGGTGCCACGAACTTGTAAGTCATTTTCAGCCAGGTGTCCGGATACTTTTTATCAGATAGTGTATATTGTGACTGCAGCAGCGTTTGTGTGCCACTCATATAATTTAAAGTCTATGTTCAATCAACATATATTGATAACAGTTTCAATAAAAAATTAGAGTCCACACAGCGTCGAGCAATGCTTGATTACACTTGTAGCGTGAAGACTCATAATTTGATACCCACACTTACTTCCTATGACTTTTGGAGGCAGTTTCAGTATTTTTCCTTGTAATAATTGCAAGTAACATTCTATGGCTGCGACGTCAGGCCATTCATCCGGCACTTGCAGTAGAAATCGTTTGGGAAATCCCAGCCTTGCTTGCAGCTGGCTCCCCTTTGTTCTCAGAGTAATTGAAGATCCTCCTCGTCGCCAAGATCCAGCCAGACTTGCGCCAGATCGAAAAAATCATAGTGCCATCAATTCTGCTGCAATCTGGAATAGTACTCTCTGTGCATAACATCAAATGTTCCGTCAGCGAACAGATCTACAGGTCTCACACGTGAGACCCAACCAGGTACGTGATTTCCAAAATCGCTTAAGGTAAACACAGAGATAGTTTCTTTGAAAAGGTCTTAGTCCGTTTCCTTTCCTGTCTTTTACAGCACGAGCTTTCGTTTCTAATGACCTCTTCATTTACAGGATCCTAAACCAAAATCCTCCTTCCTTCCTCACACCGATAATCTGAAGAAGTAATGTTTAGTAAAAGAAAAGTATTACAAGATATGTAATGATGTTTTCACATGGAAGCTGGTTATGAACAAGAGTATAGAAGAAGTTACGATTAATGAAAGGCTATAGTACGTATTTTGAATGAAATCATCGTCTAATACATGCATTGTGGCGTGACATTGTGATGAGACTGCATATCACATCGATAAGCCACGTAAAATTCTGCAGCAAATGCGTGGCAAGTATCTGTTTTTAGCACATGAGTATTTTTGAAATGTTTTATAACTGAGCTATGATGTTCCTTATGCGTTCTACACATGTGTCATAGGTGTGAGCGGTTTGGTAGTTTTTCCTAATTGATTAATACGGAATTTGTTAAAATTCACATCAGACACTGAAGAGTCCTTTTTACAGTGGTGTGTAACTAAGACGGCAGGTTGTTGAAGCTTTATTTTCTGTGCGGGTTGAGACAGAAGAATCTTTACAGAATCGGAAGTGGTCTCTGTCTGTGTGCTATATCGCGCACTCCAGCTGTTGCCAACCTCGGTCAATGGCAACGCAGTGTTAAGTGAAATATTTCCTGTTGATTCTGCTTCTCACTCTCCCTAAAACAGTATGCTTACAAAAGTTTCGCCGCTACTTCTAACAAAATATATGTCCAGCTTGCCTTATTCCACCAATAATGAATGCTACAGTGGTTAAGTACCTTCACCAAACCTAAACTAACAAGAAAATCAACGTACATTGTCCTATGCGCTACAGAGAGATGCAGCAGAAGACGCTATTGGCTGAACCGTCACTGCGCCTTGTCACTCTGCATCTCTCCACAGTCTGCCTTCTTAAGTTAAAGCCACTGTACCCACTTTGACATATCGACATCGTTAAAGGAACGGGAATGAGAGGCTGCGTTAGAACTAAAAGTTCCCTGATTTGCCTACTGAAGTTGGATGGGTTTATATAAATTACGTCCCCGTTGTACAAATATGCATTTAAGAACGCGATAGGCTTCAACTAAGAACCTTTCTATAGTAAGGTAAATCTGTCTTGCCTCTGTTATTAGTTGTGCCATTTCGTTTTTAAAGGCCTTCCCATTTACATAAACTAAATTTTCAACTTTAACTCCATGTCAAAGCATTTTAAATTGTGTGTTCAGAAGTTTTGTTGTATTAATGTGCAGTTCCGTCTCCTGCGTTTCAGATCACTCGGTTTCTAATAACACACTGTCCAGTCACATTAATGTGGCGACCTATGAATATTCTGTATAATCACATTTTGCTGGGCAGCCTGATGCGAGACGTGCAGGAAGAGAGACAAGGACGTTCTGGAAGGTACCAACAGGGATGCGGAGCCATGCCGACTCCAGTGGCATGACCAGATGCGCTACGTTTCTCGGTTGAGGATGCATGACACGAACAATCCGATCGATGTGGTCGATAGATTTCGATTGGGTTTGAATTCGGGGCGTTTGGTGACTAGGGGAGTAGGGCAAGCCGGCCGCGGTGGTCTCGCGATTCTAGGCGCTCAGTCCGGAACTGCGCGACTGCTACGGTCGCAGTTTAGAATCCTGCCTCGGGCATGGATGTGTGTGCTGTCCTTAGGTTAGTTAGGTTTAAGTAGTTCTAAGTTCTAGGGGACTGATGACCACAGATGTTAAGTCGCACAGTGCTCAGAGCCATTTGAACCATTTTGAGTAGGGCAAACTCATCCTGTACTCTTCGAACCACGCACGAATACTGCGAGCTGTGTGACTCGATGCATAGCCCTGCTGGTAGATGCTATCGTGTCGAGGAAAAACAAACTGCATATAGAATTGGACATGGTCCCCGTATACATGAATATTTGTGTTGGTCCATTCTTCCTCCCAGAGACTGCCATGAAAACGTTCCCCAGACTATAACCGTCCTTTCTCAGAAGTGGACCCTTCCGACGATTATTGCAAGATGTCTACTTTCAGACGTTCCGCGCTAATGGAGCATAAAACGTGATTCGTCTGAAAAGGCCACCCATCGCCACCTATTGGACGTCCATTTTCGGTACTGGCGTGCAAATTCCAGCCTTCGTCGCCGATGTGAGCATGAGTGCATGAACCAGGGCCCTTCTGTGGAGGCCCATGCGCAGCAGTGTTCGCGCAACGGAGACACTGATGGTGCCCCATGGCTTATCTGGACTCTCACTTGCTCGGCAGTTCAAGTCTGCTTGCCCCTACACATCCCCGCAGCTGTCGATCACCCCACATTTGCCTCGGCGCCAGTTTTGGATAGCGTCATTTTGCCATGCACTGAAACGTGGAACTTAGGGAAAGCAGGAAAAGGTGTGGACGGGGCCCAATCAGTTACCGTTGGTTACGCAGTAAACAAGTACACTTTATTTAAGGAAATAATTATTTAAAAACAATCATTTCAAAAGAATTGACTGTAACACAAGCTACACTGACGCCTGAAGGCCTTACTACGAAAGAATTCAAAATTATTTGTCGGCTGAAGGGCACAAGCAATACTTCAGAACAATTAACGGCTGAAGGCCTGCATTACAAATGAAGAAGACAATTACACGTTGAAAATACGAATATCATTTTTTTAAATAATCATTTTAAAAACAATTAACAGTAACACAAGCTACACTGACTGCTGAAGGCATTATTAAGAAGAATTCAAATTATTTGTCGGCTGAAGGCCACAAGGAACAGGAATAATTTAAACAAAATATTATTTTTAAACAATTGACACAATCAGACCAAATACAGAAGGTAGTGATCCACAGACAGTGCTCCAAGGATAGACCTGAGAAAAGTCCCTGCAGCTGCGTAAGCAGTGAGATAGGCAGCCAAACGTTATGCTCACGTAACAGGACGGCAACTCAAACTGGGGACAGTTTAAACGCCGACCAACCCTCTTACCAAATCCACCTAACATCTGATAACCAGTACAACGATGGAATAACTCAGGCGAGGGTGAAGTGACAGACAGCAGTGCGTCTGCAGAATCCAGCTTTTAAAACACCGAAAGGCAAAAGGAACCACTCCACAAATGCAGTACACAGACAGCGTTAAAATAACGGCTCATTCAAATACACTAGATAAACACGGACCTGCAAAATAATTCCACCAACAACTCAATCAGTGTTAAAACTAGCCACTGTGGAACAACAAGCACGAACCACAGGTCGACACACACACACAGTGCCCACAAGCGGTCGGAAGACCAAACACACGTGGTCCGACGAGACGACCGACCGAACGACCAAACAACGGTCGTCCCCGCTCAAGTCAGGCAAAACTTAAACTCGCTGAATCCGGACCTAGGCGTGGTCGTGCACTCTCGCGACCACATCCATCGGGCAGTGCTTGTATCGCCAGCTGTCCCGGCGAGTACTCACGCTGTGCGGACCTGACTGTTCCTCCGTCCTAAGCGAACTGCCTGACACACGACGACCCAGAAATACTAGAGGTCGCTCCAAAGTGTAAGGAGGCTGTTTAGGTTTTTATATTGGTAACGCCACGTAGCACTCTGTATGAAAATCACTGGCTGTGCTGTGTGCAGTCTGTGCCTGGGTGGCATTGTTGGAATAGTCGCTATTGTAGTGTTGGGCAGTTGGCTGTTAACAGCGCGTAGCGTTGCGCAGTTGGAGGTGAGCCGCCAGCAGTGGTGGATGTGGGGAGAGAAATGGCGGAGTTTTGAGAGCGGATGATCTGGACGTGTGTCCATCAAAAACAGTACGTTTGTAAGAATGGCTGTCATGAACTGCTATATATATTATGACTTTTGAACACTATTAAGGTAAATACATTGTTTGTTCTTTATCAAAATATTTCATTTGCTAACTATGCCTATCAATAGTTAGTCCCTTCAGTAGTTTGAATCTTTTATTTAGCTGGCAGTAGTGGCGCTCGCTGTATTGCAGTAGTTCGAGTAACGAAGATTTTCGTGAGGTAAGTGATTCATGAAAGGTATAGGTTATTGTTAGTCAGGGCCATTCTTTTGTAGGGATTATTGAAAGTCAGACTGCGTTGCGCTAAAAATATTGTGTGTCAGTTTAAGCACAGTCATTTATAATTTTTCTAAGGGGACGTTTCAAAAGATAGTACTGCAGTATTTGCTATCGATAAGCGCTGCTGCTGCCACTGACGGACAGACAAAGCGAGCAAACGTAGTGACGCCAGTGAACAGACTAAGCAAACGAGAGGTGACGGATCCCAACACACGACGCCAACCTGTCAATGGCACCAAGGTGAGCCGTGCGTTTCTAGGCGCTGCAGTCCGGAACCGCGGGACTGATACGGTCACAGGTTCGAATCCTGCCTCGGGCATGGATGTGTGTGATGTCCTTAGGTTAGTTAGGTTTAAGTAGTTCTAAGTTCTAGGGGACTGATGACCTAAGATGTTAAGTCCCATAGTTCTCAGAGCCATTTGAACCATTTGGTAAGGAGTTCTTGTGATAGGCCGTTCCATTCCTCCACCTGCGCGATTGACAACGGCTAGATGATCGTTAGTGCATATGGAAGGGCTGTAAAGCGTCTCCCCAGTTCATCTCACACGTTCTAGACGAGATTTAAATAGGAGAACGGGCCGGCCAGTCCATTCAGCTATATACACTCATTCTAAGAACTTCAGGTGCGCTGTTCGTTGCAGTTCTGTATTGTCTTCCATGAAAATGTAGTCGGAGCCGAATGCACCCCTGATAAGATGCATACGGGGAAGGAGTACAGTGTCACAATAACTTCGCCCGACGAGTGTACTAAGTTGATAGATTTGAAGGTCAGTAGGCCCAAGAAACATTATGCCTCTCTACACCATAACTGGACCACAAAAACCCTCATGTTCGAAAATATTTCTGGGTGAATTATGTGTTCCTATCTCTCTCCATATAAGGGTACATCCAGCACACATCTAGTGATATAGATACAGATATTGTGATCATTGATACTTTAACGTGACCTCGCTTCCTGGTGTTACTTGTCCTTTCTCTGTGCCTAACAGTCTTCCAGCAAGCACGTAACATAATTTACTGCCCGATTCTTCCTGCTTAGTCGAAACTGCACTACGAAGTGGACTACGGCTGTCGGTATAGACAATCCCTTTAGCATCCTCGCATCCACCCTTTAGATAAGTGACCTGCTACCCAACGAAAAACACCTTGAAGCGCCAAAGAAGCTGGTATAGGCATGCGTGTTCAAATACAGACATATGAGAACAGGCAGAATATGGCGTTGCGGTCGGCAACGCCTATATAAGACAACAAATGTCTGGCGCAGTTGTTACATCAGTTACCGCCACTACAGTTGCAGGTTATCAAGATTTAAGTGAGTTTGTACGTGGTGTTATAGTCGGCGAACGAGCGATGGGACTCAACATCTCCGGGGCAGTGATGAAGTGTAGATTTTCCCGTACGACCATTTAGGAATCTTGTAAAACATCAAATCTCCGACATCGCTGCAGGCGCAGAAGAAGATCCTGCGAAAATAGGACCAACGACGACTTAAGAGAATCTTTCAACGGAATCTTTCAACGTGACAGGAGTGCAACACTTCCGCAAACTGTTGCAGATTTCAATGCTGAGCACTCGAAAAGTGGCAGCGTGCGAACCGTTCAACGAAACATCATCGATATGGGCTTTCAGCGCTGAAGACCCACTCTCGTAGCCTTGATGATTGCACGACACAAAGCTTTACGCCTCGGCTGGGCTCCTCAACACCGACATTGGACTGTTGATGACTTGAAACATGTCGCTTGGTCGGACGAGTTTAGTTTCAAATTGTATCGAGTGGATGGACGTGTACGGGTATGGAGACAATCTCATGAATCCATGGACGCTACATGTCAACAGGGAACTGTTCAAGCTGTTGGAAACTCTGTAACGGAGTGGAGGTGTGCAGTTGGAGTGATGTGGGACCCCTGATACGCCTAGAGACGTCTCTGACACGTGACACGTACGTCAGCATTATGTCCGATCGCCTATGTTCATTCAGGTCCATTGTGCATTCCGACGGACTTCGGCAACTCCAGCAGGACAATACGACACCCCATTCGTACAGAATTGCTGCAGAAAGTCTCCAGAAACACTCTTCTGAGTTTAAACTCTTCCACTGGCCACCAAATCCCCAGACATGAACATTATTGCGCATATCTGGGATGCCTTGCAACGTGCTGTTCAGAAGAGATCTCCAGCCCCTCGTACTATTACGGATTTATGGACAGCCCTGCAGGATTCATGGTGTCAGTTCTGTCCAGCACTACTTCAGACATTATTCGAGTCCATATTCAATGTATATAATAATGCTTCACTTGTGCCTTGTGTATTTTGAGATGCTAATCAACCTAAACACGTACCAATCGTATTTGCTATAATAAATAATTTGTAAATGAAGGAAATATTGATATAATATTGTTCAGTACGCTGTCGTCAATTACCAACTGCACTTATACACGTAACACACTCCTTGGCGCAATATACAATAGCTCGATGTGAACTGCATGAATCTAAAATATTTTTTTTATGACGTTCTACAGGTTTGATAAAGTTCAGAAATGTCATTTCTAAAATGTATAAATGAGGTTCACGGCTGTCAAAGTGCCAAAAGTAGCTGATAAATATATGTTTGTTCAACGTAAATCGGATCTTGTATCGAAACACCGTAACCGACTTGTTTGTAAATGTGGAGTGTGTGCAAATGGTTCAAATGACTCTAAGCACTATGGGACTTAACTTCTGAGGTCATCAGTCCCCTAGATTTAGAACTTCTTAAACCTAACTAACCTAAGGACATCACACACATCAATGCTCGAGGCAGGATTCGAACCTGCGACCGTAGCAGTCGCGCCGTTCCAGACTGTAGCGCCTACAACCGTTCGGCCACACCGGCCGGCGGAGTGTTTGCAGGGTATGATCAGACTTTATTTCTGGTACCAGTGTTCTGTGTTTCAGTAGCGTTGTGGTTGCGGGGTTGTGCTTTGAATGAGCTTCATTACTACAGCCTCGCATCAGAACAATAGTACAAATGTCGACAGTATGCGCTGTTTGTCTTGTTTGGAAACAAAGTTACTCCAGTCACTCGCTGTCCTTAATACTGACAACGGTATTGCAGAGTCTAGTCTTCGCCCTCTACATTGTATGCACTACTGCTTGATTCCGTCATGGGTTTGTTTTTCCTTCCCTGTTAACTGGAAGCTAACTACTGAAGATTTAGTTCAGAAGACTTGGCCGATATGCACCTCGTGTTTGGGTTTTATGAACACAGTAGCAGAGCAGCACAACGACGCTATTGTGAACTGACCCCACAGCGATTGTATCCATACAACAGAGTACGTTTTTCGTATAAGAGTTGTTGCATTACTATATATTTTGTGTTGTACATCTTGGTGATTGCATATTACAGACATTTTTCATTGTTATAAAGATATTTTCACAGAAATAAATTTAATTGGTCTAATAAACCGAATAAATCACAGTTACATTAATTTGCTGCAATGAACCACCGGCGACATTGGCTCTCTTATAAAGAAGATCCATAAAATATCCATGAACAAATTCCAAAGTTCCGTCGGTGGAGTTCTGGCTCATCCTGTATAGCTACATATCAGAGGGACTAACATTACAGAGTGACTCTGCACCGCGGTGTCTGCCAAACAGGTTGTAAAGCAACAACAACAACTCACAATTGTCGATCTTCCCACCGGGGCGATTCACAGTTAAAAAGAAACAGTTGTTTGACTGCATCACACATTAGATAAAAGAGCCCCGAGTCTCTCGTTATTACTAGGGAAAAGTAAATAGCCATATCATTACAGCTTCCACATCAACAACTCGTGTCACGAAGGTAGCCGAGTGCTCGAGTGGCTGCTAGTTGTCATCTAACCCTGAGGAAGGCGCCTTGCAACAGCCACAGAAACGTCGGAATTTTACGGTTGACAATGCGGTCTCAAACCCAGAAGATTTTATTGACTGTGACAACGATGGCGGAAGCCTACGTTTACATTCACTAAAGTTGAAATGCGTCAGTCGTGTTTGAAAAAATGGATCATTATGGTTCAAATGGCTCTGAGCACTATGGGACTTAACATCTGTGGTCATCAGTCCCCTAGAACTTAGAACTACTTAAACCTAACTAACCGAAGGACATCACATACATCCATGCCCGAGGCAGGATTCGAATCTGCGACCGTAGCGGTCACGCGGTTCCACCCTGAAGCGCCTAGAACCGCACGGCCACACCGGCCGGCTGAAAAAATGGTTCAAATGGCTCTGAGCACTATGGGACTTAACTGCTGAGGTCATCAGTCCCCTAGAACTACTTAAACCTAACTAACCTACGGACATCACAACATCCATGCTCGAGGCAGGATTCGAACTTGCGACCGTAGCCGTCGCGCGGTTCCAGACTGTAGCGCCTAGAACCGCTCGGCCACCCCGGCTGGCGTCGTGTTTGAATTGATGCGTTTCATATACCATTGCAATTACACCAATTTATATGTTTTATCGATAGGATTGATATATGGAGTTTGACAATGATTGCAAAGATCGAGTCACTAACACAGATCTGAATACCATTTTTCATTGTGTGTATTTAGTTTCATGTCCTCTAATTAATGAGTCGCATGGCTCAACACAGTCGTGGGTGAGCCTCATCCGGCAGGGGGGAAAGCTGGTCGCAGGCAACATGAGGTCCCTGGGGCAGGTGGTAGAGACAAATTCTACAGGAAGGGCAACTATAAACAGGGGGCATTGGCCCGACCGTTCGGCGGCAGGTAACTGCACTGAACGTGCAATATTCTCTACCCAGGCACCAACCAGATGCGTGTTTGCAAAATTCTTCAGAAATGCAGCCCCCGCAGTGTGGTGTCAGAAACTTCTAGAAAGCTTAGTCTGATGGCCATTGACACTTCCTGGTCTATCCACCAATAAGTAATTTTATGCGTCGGAATCTGGGTTCAAAGGACTTTTGATGCCACTATTTTCGACACATGACGTTCCAAGACAAGTTGGACAAGTTTGTGGCTGACAGCTAACTATCTCACTGCCTTCACGTGGGAAACTACGTGGCAGAAACCGATCCAGTCCTCTCATAGTGCTGTCTGACCGGTAATTTCAAGTTCATACTTTACCCAGTTACTTTACAACACTCCCTTTAGTTTGGTAAGTACATGACCCAACATCTAGTTGTAACATATCGACCGTAGACTCGAGAGATGTGTAGATCCGCCACATCTCATCAGGAGGATCTATACAGCTATCCTACGTGGTATCTTATATAGATGATATTACTTTCGCAATTGATAGTACCAGGTGGTGTACCCGAGATATCGAACTAAAGTGAAAAACGTAGGACTTCATTAAGGAACACTTAAAGTACCAGTTGAAATTACGTCTGCAAGTCTTTCCGAATCACACTGTCAAAGTAACTTACACTCACTGATGTCATACAGCGTATTAATCCAAGAATGTCTAACAACACTTTATAATACGCAGTGATTCTCGGTCATCACATTCACGTCCAGTATAATAATTACGATTGTCAATCCTCACACAATCGGTTCTGTGGCCTGTTGACGACAACACTGACTTTAACTGACAATAATTAAGTCATTTGCAACGCTTCATGTGACCGTGACCGACCTGTGACCGTTTGTTTGGACTGACACTGCAGACTCCTTGAGCAGTGACTTCGGCGTGGGGTTGGAACACTTGCACAAAGTGACATTTGCACGGAGTGACATTTGCACAGAGCCTGGGGCTCTTGCTGCGCTTATCGGCTTTTCACAGGTGCAGGTAAACTAACAAGTCTAGCATTTCAGCACGGGTCCTAGTCCTAACTGGCTTGTAGTCACGCCACAGCAGTGAGCGACCATCTATCGCTTCAGAATAGCTCTTTCACCCGTTTCGTGAGAAATCTATTTTTAAGAATGTTGGATTAATGAGAACTGACAATGAAATTCAACATAATGAGAACTGACAATGAAATTCAGCATAATGAGAACTGACAAATTCAGCAGTTCTTTTAATATTCTGATGATGCAAAGAACGAAGGGCAGTTAAGTAGGATACGCGGTATTTCTTAACAACTGTTGCAGCCTTATGATGACGGCCTTTTTAGAACGAAATTTAAATTGACAAATTTATGCTTCGTTACCGTTTTATTTAAACGTTAAACATAGAAACACAGAATGTTAATGAATATTACTTATTTCGCTTTTCAGTAAAGGACCAATGTCTGGTACCACTTTTCCAGTAATGCTAATTCGAAGACAAGCTCTTACGTCGAAGTGTGCCAGTGAGCTACTGTGGGTGATTTCGTTCTCTTCATTGGGTAAAAAAGTAGCAGGCACGAGATTTAAGTCTAAACATCGACATAATCGAAGCTGCAGACTTGTAATGTCATGAAATGTTACACTGAGGAAACAGATTTGAAAACTAATCACGCAGACTTCACACTGTAGGTGTATAAGGTACAGCAGTAGCCTAGTCTCCACACTATCAACATACCCGAAAATCAGAGAAATTGCACAACCTTTTGCAAGCTGAAAAGCACAATGGTAACTTGATCTAACTGGAGATTAATTCGTTCAATGTTCCTCCTGAAAACAAAAATGTAATTTTAAAGTGGAAATACTGGGAAAATTATGGAGACGTTTATATTTCTGCTCTCATATGACGAATACTTTCTTCATTCATGTCACTTAAAATCGTTTCTTTTCTTATCTTCTTCTTTTAATTTTTGCACATCACCTTTTGCTCTACCAAGTGACTGTAATCTTTTTCATGGAATCTATTCTAATGTTATTGTAAACTGAATTTCTTCGTTGTGTTCAAAGTTTTGAAGCTCATTAATAGAACACTAAGCGTATCAAGACAACATCACTTACAATGAACATACAGACAAGGCATCCTGCATTGATACATTGATGTTTATGCGTCTGACTGCTTTGTAGTTTCTAACCCGACCATCGTGCTAATGCTCATCCCCTTAAAAACAGCTACACCTCATTTTAAGGGGTGACCCCACTCTAAAACTTCAATGTTTCTTTTAAAAATATCAGTGGCTATTTCACATATTTGGTGTGTTTACTCTAATATCTCAAAACTATTTGGCTGTATTCGAAATACAAGTACGTCTAAGAAATGTTTGAATTAGCACAGAAAATGATCCCAGAGATAATGTTTGATTTGTATCACCACCAAACAGAACCATCTTTACTCTAAACTTGGCATAAGATTAAACTGGGGAAAAGAAGTCAAACAAGTGGCAGCCAGTCGCTGGATATCAATTACTTTGTGTGTTGCCTGTGTAAATGAAAATTTAGGGAATACACTGCTTAGTACAATCTACAAGCTGCAAGCAAATAGGCATTGGCTTACAATCGGATATCCCTATCATTGCACCTTATGAAGAGGACTGTGAGTAGATTTTTATTCAGAAAATTCAAGAAAATGCATACTCTGATCTCTAAATTACAAGAATCCACATATAAGGGGAAAGGGAACACGTTATGGTTCTGGTGAATTCTAATGGGTATGTTTCTTGTAGTAACATTTACTTTTTGATAAAATGTTAATATACATTTTACCATAAATTTTATTTCCTTTTTTTCTTTATTATTTTTTTTCATAAGCTCAGTCCTAACATTTTTGTCGCAAATATTAACCAACGTGAATAAAATTTTTGCAGGAAGTAGTTTTGACGAGTTTTCATATTCCCATTCATTAATATTATCTAGGATAATTATGATCATTTCTCTGAAGGCACCACATGGTTTGCACCTCTCCTGCCATACCATTCGGTCGTGCTGCGCTGCGTAACGACGTTTGACCATCTCATTTTACCGCGAGCGCTCACAACCCAGGCGGCGAGCCAGCATGAACGCTCTTGCTCTCAACATGCCTGCTGTAGTCTACGATGTGTGTTAATAGAAGTTGGTTTCAACATTTTGAAAGCTTGCAGAACTGCGACCAGTAACAGTTTTATGATTATTTTCTCATTATCAGATTCACGCTGGTTTGCTCATCCATCTCTCATTTTGATGATGATGACGTCTGGTTTGTGGGACGCTCAACTACGCCTTCATCAGCGCCCCTACAAAATCCCAATTTTTACATATTCGCATATTCCATTTTCTTTTCACAATCCTATCTGGTCACTCTCGCAAATGATGATAATGATGATGAAATGATGAGGACAACACGAACGCCCAGTCCCCGGGCAGAGAAAATCCCTAACCCGGCCGGGAATCGAACGCGGGACCCCGTGATCTAGAGGCAGCAACGCTAGCCCATAGACCACGAGCTGCGGACAGTCTCTCATTTTGTCCATTGCCAGAGCATCTTTGTGGGGTGATTTAATGCCTTCATGAAAGGGACTGTATTGTTTTGATCTAGAATATGTGTGTACTAGTTGCCATTTACCTCTTCGCTCTTCGTAAGGTACTTTATAAGAAGAATCCAATTTCGTATAGACATGAGCTGCGACCTGTAAATCCAGACAACCTCCTTCCTTACTTCAAGATACTACTGCGCGCCTATGCCCTGTGTGCCGTTAGTGGAGACATGCGTTAGAGTTAGGGTTGTTCGTACCTCTGTACGTGTCTCCCTTCAATCCGTGCATTCGACTGTATAGAAGGACAGGCACAGTATGCGACGTAAGTCAACGCAGATATCTGAGTGAGTCTGTTTACTGCATAATTCTAGACGCCGACATGTATGGTCATTCTAGCGGTAATGCACTGGGTGGTTATAATTAAAGTGTAGCTATTCATAGACGCCCAGTGTCGGCTGTAATTATCGTATCACACCGAAACTCTGTAGATATTCTGAAGATTTACTGAGGAGTCGATTTGCGCTGGAAAAAATTAGTTCCAATTTTGGCCACCAGGTGACAATCTGGCGCTATGAATGCAAGAAGGACGTATAGAAATGTTTCCTCATATAACGGAGTAGGAATGGGACGTGGGAAGAAAAGGTCAAACAAGTGAGACAGATATAACGTTGATTCAATTAGACTCTGCCGCGTACACAATTTGTTCAATATGAGCACCAGAGACGTCGACGAGATGCTGCCCCTGTAAAACGACGTGATCAATTATCGCTGCATATTGGCCTTCAGATCAGGTAGAGACAGAACGTGCCCCTGGTAATGGCGTTCTTCTAGATATCACTAGAGCCAAAAGTATGGATTTAAATGCGTCATTTGCCTGCGTTTGCGTTGGAAAAGATTTCGTATTCGATGTCCATCCATATAGATGTTGATTCTAAGAACCTCTTAAGTCGAATTCTGTGCTAATTTCCTAGAAAACCTTTGGCAAATGCCAGTTTTCATTACGGAATATTTTACAAATTTCAAGAGACATTTAGCCGACTTTGTGTCGTTTCCAGGGAACACCACGAGGAGCTAGTCTCTTTTCATCCCTCATTGAGTTTATCTACAATATTTATAAGATTTCCATCGAGTAGATTAAACTACTGTTCAATGTTAACAAATTTTTCAATGAATCTGACGTTTTCTTCGTCATTTTAATTTCTGTGTATAAGTAAAACAAGTCCAAAATTATTTTAGGTTCCCATTAGTTTGGAGTTTATTTAGAGCCTTTGCAACCGTTTCGTTGGTCTTCATTGCTGACTTTTTTCTTCTTTTCCCATCAAAGTTTAAAATTAGTCGGTCAGCCCGGCGGCCGTGGTACTCTGCATCTTCTCTAAAAATTTTCACTACTGAGTAAATCTTCGGATGAACTCCTGATATTTGTGTATTTATTCTTCGGTGCCATCCTTCTGAGACGTTAATGGTGTAATGACGCCTCCAACTGCACTTCCACATCTCTCTTGGCACATGTTCGTTATCGAGTCACCGGTTGACAAAACAGGCATAAAACTTCTGAAAGTTTTGGTTTTGAGGGGTGCTCTCTTGAATAAACAACCAAACATCATCCATCATTTCCAGTGGAAGAAGTGCTAGAGCAGAACACATTGTTATGTGACAGCGTATTTCCTCGTTTTCCTTATATGCTGGAACGAGGCTACATTGATTAAAATGATAATTGTAACCGATAATCTCTGTTCCAGGACACAAGCCATTAGCTGCTTGGGTGATGGCAGGTGTCAGAGGTGCAGGGTTCCATCCAGGCACATTAGTTTCAACAGCTTTCAACAAACGTTCACACGTTTCTCAAACAATTGGAATTGTGTTTGTTTCCTCTCAAGAAGTATTTAGGTCGGAGTAGACTACAAAACAACTGTACAAACTACTTGCTCGAACTCTTGAAGGTTCCATCCACAAAGAAGTTTGATAAACATGCTTTTTCCTTTTCGCTGGCGAACACCTGTGTTCTGTCATTCGGTCCCTTTTTATCATTTGCAAGTAAAATATTGGTACAATCATTAAACAGTCAATTATTTTCTTAGGAGAATATTCCTCGAGAATCGGTGGGATCTTGTGTACTTTGCACATGATTCTGTACTGCGTATACAATTTTGTGGGAACCTGTTGCCGGAAGTCAACGAGGATCCTAACTTCACTGAAACTTTTTGGATATCAGATGGAAGCCCATTTTCACCTAAGTTGATAGCAGGATGAGCAGAACATGCGTCAATGATCACAAGAAAACTGCTGCGCTTGACCTTGTATGGCGTGCAGTCTCATTTCGTGGAGCGATCATTTGATGGTGTGACAGGCCCTTGCTTCGGAAATAAAGGAGGCTCCGCCGTCAGAGCGATGTCTCAGCGTTGTGTCAACAAGATAGAGGCATTTCCGGCCTCGACGCTCCGATCTCTTCCGCATCTTGACACTTAGCACACCTGGTCAAGTGGACTGAGCCACCTCACACACTATCCGACTTTCTAGGCCGCCCGATCTACAGATCTCTCAGTCTGTGACTACTTCCTATGGGGACAGGTGAAGAGCGTTGTGTACCAGTTTAGGCCAATAAACTTGGCCCAGGTCAAGAATCAGACTGAAGAAAATATCGCCAACATACTGGAGAAAACACTGAGCTGCGTTATGCAAAATCTTCAGAATCGACTCACTGAGTGGGTAATGTAAAATGCAATTTTTTTAAAAAAATAATGCGTAATGAAATTTCCACTCTTGTAGAACACATATTTCAGCATCAAATAATAACTCGGCTCTGAAAAATTTAAGGATGGGACAGTTAAAGCGATGTAGCATATTAACCGCTCGGTGTAAACGATTGAAAATGCGGGAGCATGTTATCAAGAGGTTTGCCAGACGTGCACAGAAAGAAGGATGTGGATGTCACATGGCGTGAGGTCAGCTTGACGACAGCTCCAGATGAGACTGGCCCCCTGCAGTGTCTCTCCACCCTGCCTTCGGTTCTGACGCCATAAATTTATGTCACATAATAATATTTATTAAATTTTGACCGTCGGATTTCGGAACAAAAAATAAAGGTTCTAAATTGTGTCATGAAAAACAATGAGATAACTGAATTTCGTTATTAATCACTCGCATCAGATAATAGTACACTATAAATGAAAAGAGGTGAAGGCTCATTATTTCAAACATACTTGAATAACTAAAGGCTATTAATTTGATTTCATCTATCACAGAAATTGATATTGCAACCTAGTCATTAAAATCTGGATTCAGGTTGAGTATTATTATTACTAAGAACACGCACGTAAGTCAGCACTTTTGATTACTTCTTCAAATATCGTAACTGAAAAAGCACATTTACATTCACCGAAAAGTGATAGCAAAATCGGTTACGACAAGAAGTGAAAGAGATGTGGGAGATAAGTGGAGAGAAGAGCTACTTCAAGCCCTGTTGGAGCGTTCTTATATATATACGGAACCTTACTATACTGCCACTATAAACGGTCTCTTTGGATGACTCACTCGCACAAAGATATCTCTGTCGTGGTACTTTGCACACTTTTACTTAAATTTAAATACTGTTGAGGATGGTAGAATTAGAGGGATTAAGTTAGTTAAAAGTAGGAATTTTACAGTAATGAAGTTAGATATAATGTGAAGGAATACTGGGAGCCAGAAGTCGCGTGTGTGTGACATTCTGTTGCGCAGTTCAGTCCTATGGTTCAGTGGCATAATTGAGTTGGCGGAGTGCCGAATTTAGCAAAACAAAGGAGAACTTGGCGTCAACGGCGTGCTCGCCGCATGGCAGGTTGTCAACGTAGAGGGTCGTAAGTAGGTCAGTTACACCAGCCGAGCAACACCTACTGGGGAAGAAGAACCGTAGACATCAGCTGCAGAAAGTCGTATCTAAGGACCAGCAGCGAGCTCGTCAACATCGTCCATCGTGAGGTATTGAAGTGACAAAGAGCCTGCGCCACTTAGCGCCGCCACCAGTTCGGAGCTGTCACTGTGATCGCAGTCATCGTCATAGTCACCGTCGTAACGGACATCGTCGCCTAGTAGGCGCATAGGGACGCAGCCCCTGTAAGTACCGTCGGACGCCATCAACAGGTAGCCGCGTGTCGTGGGAGTCATTGCGTGGTCGGCGTTGTAGTCATTCTCGCCATCGTCCTGGGACGCTGCCGCCGCAAACGCCGAGACCGGGGCAGGAGCCGGGGCTCTGGCCTGCCGGGGCTCTGGCCTGCCGACGCCAGACAGCTGCCTCTCAGGAGACGGGGCACTGACCTCTTCACTGCCGCCGCCACGCCCCTTAGCTGCGATCACAAGAGGCCCGTGGCACGTGATTCCCGCTGTCGCAGTACGACCCGGCAAGGCCGGAGCGCAGCTGTGGGGCAGCGGATTCGAGTTACGCCAGCGCGGCCACAGACCCATCAGTGGCGCGCGTGTGGGCGTCCGCCACCACACCCGACGAACTGAGAATATTAAATGCGGAAGAAAACGTCGTCCTGAGGGGCAACAACCAGTGTATCGCGGTTGATAAATAAATGTTATTCTGTCATCAGGACACAGGCCCACCATCCTCTTCCTCATGCTCAGCAGAGAACCTAGCCGGGCGTTGTGGCCAAGCGGTTCCAGGCTCTTCAGTCCGGAATCTCGCTGCTACTACGGTCGCAGGTTCGAATCCTGACTCGGCCATGTTTCTTTTTTCTAACGTCCCGTCGACAACGAGGTCATTAGAGACGGAGCACAAGCTCGGGTTAGGGAAGGATGGGGAAGGAAATGGGCCGTGCCCTTTCACAAAGGAACCATCCCGGTATTTGCCTGAAACGATTTAGGGAAATCACGGAAAACCTAAATCAGGATGGCTGGAGACGGGATTGAACCGTCGCCCTTCCGAATGCGAATCCAGTGTGCTAACCACTGCGCCACCTCGCTCGGTGACTCGGTCATGGATGTGTGTGATGTCCTTAGGTTAGTTAGGTTTAAGTAGTTCTAAGTCTAGGGGACTGATGACCTCAGATGTTAAGTCCCATAGCGCTTGGAGCCACTTGAACCATTTGAGCAGAGAATCCAAGTTCGAATCCGACGACGGGCAGTGGAATCCTGTGCCAGTAACACGGCCCATTTACACTGGTATCAGATGTCGCCGTTTACAGTACAATTGACCAAATGAAGTAGGGGAAATATTACACCCGCAACAGATGTCAGCTGAAGAAACGGAAAAAAAACATCGTGCATCAATCAGCGAGCACTCACGCTGCATTATGCTGGTGTTTTTTGTTGCAACATGGCCCGGAAGCAACTTCTGGATAACTTCGTACGGGAAGAATCATTGGGAAACTGGAAGAAGAACGAAGTGTGACAAGTGTAAAATGGTTCAAACTGCTCTGAGCACTATGGGACTTAACATCTGAGGTCATCAGTCCTCTAGAACTTACAGCTACTTAAACCTAACGACCGAGCGAGGTGGCGCAGTGGTTAGCACACTGGACTCGCATTCGGGAGGACGACGGTTCAATCCCGTCTCCAGCCATCCTGATTTAGGTTTTCCGTGATTTCCCTAAATCGTTTCAGGCAAATGCCGGGATGGTTCCTTTGAAAGGGCACGGCCGATTTCCTTCCCCATCCTTCCCTAACCCGAGCTTGCGCTCCGTCTCTAATGACCTCGTTGTCGACGGGACGTTAAACAACACTAACCTAACCTAACTTAAACCTAACTAACCTAAGGACATCACACACATCTATTCCCGAGGCAGGATTCGAACCTGCGGCCGTAGCAGACTCGCAGTTCCGGACTGAAGTGCCTAGAACCTCTCCGCCACCACGGCCGGCGTGACAAGTGTAGCCCAGGAGTTCCCTATTGCCCTTAACTTTATTCCACGTGAATGTGGAGCATTCCGAACTATGTTCCGAGCTGCAGGTACTGCTGTCTGGAAGACCACGGTCGTCTGCAGCAGTAAATGACCGCTACACTGTGCAACAGAGAAGATCAGACCCATATCAAAAAGCGGCTGCCATTGCAATCACCTTTAAAAGGCCTGCAATGTCCACAGTCTCAAGTTTCACAGTGGCACGGTGGCAGCATGTGTGCGATCTCTTTGCCCGAAGGCCAGTACATTGCGTACCATTGACTCCCGCACATCGGCAGCACCGTTTACGATGGTTTCAAGAGCACGGCGACTGGACCAACGAGGAGTGGAGTCGCGATATCTTCTCGGGCGAGAGCAGGATCAGTGCTTTTAATGATTCTGGGCGTTCTCCCATATGGCGATAGTTGGAAACACGTAGTGCAACCAGGAACATTGTCGAAGACGTCGTTTTGTTGGCCCAGTTATTACGGTATAGGGAGGCATATGTTCCAAGGGCGTACCAACCTCCAAGTCTCTGAGCGCAGTACACTCACTGGTGACTGTTATTGTGAAACTGTACTACTTCCCAGTGTGGGTATTTTCCATGGTGCATTCGACCCTGACTCCACTTTTACGAATGGTAATGCACGACAGCATTATGGGGCATCGCACGTGGAGGAGCTCGTGCAACGAGGCGATATTCGGCGAATGGATTGTTTACCCCAATTTAAATCTATTCGAGCACATGTGACATATGATGGGTTGCCTTATTACAGCACTTTCACATGCATCAAGGCCCATCCGACAGTTTTCTGCTGGAGGAATGGAATCTCCCTGCTACGAGAACTCCTCACCAGCCTTGTGGCTAGCGTCAGACCACGTCGCAGAGTCGCAGAGCACGCATCGCCGTCCGTGATGATCACACATCGTATTAAGAACCACGCCTACCTTCTGTAACGTCCAGGGCCCCAGCATAAATAATTGTCCTTTCAGCGTAGTTTCTGTCTCTGAATAAAATGCTCATTTCTGTTCGCCTTGTAGCGTATTTCTGTACTATACTGTAGCAGTTCTTTCTATGTGTGGCCTAAGTTTAATGGAGCTATGTTACTTGGTAGTGACACATTGTGGGAAAGCTGCTTTCGTCCTTAAGTTTCGCGCATCACTGTATTTGAAATTTTCTTTTCTCTTTTGTCACCCTGAATTTGTTCTGTAGTGATTGAGTATAATGGAAAATGAATCAGCACAGTCCTCGTACACTGGCGTTGAGCTATACTGTACTTGGTTTAATACTGCGAGGGCTGCAATTGGTTGAGCACTAGGAGGATAGGGCGGGCCGATTTACTGTACTGCCTGCGTCCGGATGGACACAATAGCACGCGGCGGCAATATGCTGCACGGAACAGCCACCCTGACAGCTGCTGTTCTGCGGATAGCTACATTACGACACAGTGCGCAGCAATGAGCTATAAACCTAAGTGTCTACCCCTATATTGCGTTTCCAGTCGGAGTACGTGTATTGAGGATCGTTGTATGTTTCTTTAAAAGATTTCTTCTTCAAGGCCTTGTAGTTTCTACTGAAAGTGATTATCTATATCTACATGATTACCGTGTGATTCACAATTAAGTGCTTGGTATGGGTTCATCGAACCATCCTCAAGCTACGTTATTAACATTCCACTTTCGAACAGAACACGGGAAAAACGAGCACTTAAACCCTACCGTGCGGGCTCAAAAATGGTTCAAATGGCTCTAGGCACTATGAAACTTAACATCTGAGGTCATTAGTCCCCTAGACTTAGAACTGCTTAACCCTAACTAACCTAAAGACACCACACACATCCATGCCCGAGGCAGGATTCCAACCTGCGACCGTAGCAGCCGCGTAGTTCCGGACTGAAAGGCCTAGAACCGCTCTACCACAGCGGGCCGGCTGTGCGGGCTCTGATTTCTCTAATTTTATTATGATGATCTTTTCTTCCGAAATACGTGGGCGCCAAAAAAATATTTTCAGACTCTGAGGAGAGATGCAGAATGAGATTTTCACTCTGCAGCGGAGTGTGCGCTGATATGAAACTTCCTGGCAGATTAAAACTGTGTGCCCGACCGAGAGTCGAACTCGGGACCTTTGCCTTTCGCGGGCAAGTGCTCTACCATCTGAGCTACCGAAGCACGACTCACGCCCGGAGAGAATTGGTGATTGAAATTTCATGCGGAGATCTTTCCGCAACGAAAAACTCCTTTGTTTTAGTTATTCCCAACCCAAGAATTGTATCATGTCCGTGGCACTGTTTCCCCTATTTCCCAATAATACAAAACGAGCTGCCCTTCTTTGAACTATTCCGACGTCCTCCATAAATCCTAACTGATGCAAATCTCACACCCCACAGCAACAATCCACAAGAGGACGGACAAGCGTTGTGCAAGCACCCTCTTTCGTAGCCCTTTTACAGATCCTAAGTGTTCTGCCAATAAATCGCAGTCTGGTTTGCTTTCCCCACATCATTATCTCTGTAGTCGCCCCAATTTAAGTTATTTTTAATTGTGATCCCAAAGTATTTAGTTGAATTTACAGCCTTTAGATTATATAATTTACCGTATAACCGAAATTTAGCTGATTCAGTTCAGTACTCATGTGGATGACTTCACACTTTTCATTATTCAGAGTCAATTGCCACTTTTTGCACTACCCAAATATTTTGCCTAAATCATTTTGCAATTGATTTTGATCATCTGATGTCTTTACAAGACGGTAAATGTCAGCGTCATCTACAAACTATCTAAGAGAGCTGCTCAGATTGTCTCCCAAATCGTTTATGTAGTTCAGGAACAGTAGAGGGCCTACGACACTTCTACGGAGAACGCCAGATATTAAGCATAGCACCCATAACGCTTCCTTGGTAACGTCACATGTTACTTCTGCTTTAATCGATAACTTTTCGTCAGTTATTACGAACTGTGACCTTTCTGACAGAAAATCACGAATCCAGTGACACATTTGAGACAATAGTCTATAGTCATGCTATTTGATTATTAGTGCTTGTGAGGAACGGTACCAAAAGCCTTCTGGAAATCTACAAATTTGGAACCAATTTAAAATCCTCGATGTTTAGCACTCATTAGTTAATAAGAATAAAGAGCTAGTTTTGTTCCACACGTGCGATATTTTTTGAATTCATGTTGGCTGTTTGTTAGTAAATCGTTTTCTTCGAGGTAATTCATAATGTTCGAACAAAGCCTATGTTATCAATTATACATTAACTATACAACTTTGAAACTGTAACATTACATATTCTGTAAATATTTATCACTTAAATGTTAATATATGAGCAATATTTGCAATATTTCCTCTATTCGAGTAGACCACCTAATGTGAGAAATGTAAATTAGTTGAAACTTCCTGGCAGATTGAAACTATGTGCCGGACCGAGACTCGAACTGGGGACCTTTGCCTTTCGTGGACAAGTGCTCTATCAACTGAGCTACCGAAGCATGACTCGCGCACTGTCCTCATAGCTTTTAATTCCACCAGCACTTCGTCTCCTACCTTCCAAACTTCACAGAAGCTCTCCTGCGAACCTCGTGTAAATTAGTTGCTTCAGCCAGCTAAAATTACCGGTATGCCCAAATAACCTTTTTATTACGCACTTGAACAAATCTTTGGCCCACATGTGGTTTTTTATAACGCTGTGTAAATTACAGCTCAAAATGGATCGTCAGCAAGAACTGTGTTACGGTTATCACTAGAACCGCGGCTGGGTCACTCGTGACCCATTTGATAATTCTTTTGTTTCTCACTCTTTTGTATTATTGCCTAGAGTGTTACATTTCTGTGACTTTTTATGAAATAAGGTAATTAGTGATTATACTTCATTTCACATTTTATGGCGAGAACATAAAAGAGAAATATGAAGATTCACCTAGAACTGCGGGAGGGTCAGTTCTGACCCGCCCGGCGCAGTCGCTATAACAATCGCCTTTTTCATGTAGCTTCATGCCTATTGTCAGTGTGTGTTTGGTCAATAATCGAAAAACTCGTTTTTACTTCACTTCCCCGCTGACGTTCCAGTTTTCAGCAGGGGACGAGAGGGAGAGAGATTCAAACAAGTCTGACCTTGCATGCAGATATTGCGCACCCAGAGTTTTGTACCATGAAAACGGGTTTAGTAGTGCATTCTGTATGTGTAGATAGTGCTTGTAACTTACGAATATATTATGGCCAAATTTCTACGCACAGAAAAGGACATTATAAATGCTCTAAATGAGATTTTAGATAATGAATCTGTGGGCGAACCGCTGGAGTCTTTATCTGAGGAAGAATTTCCATCGCCAATAGTACCGGATTCTTCATCAGAAGACGTTAAGGTTCTACTGAATGCTGATGAGAAAGGTATGCTTGTTTATGTGTTTCTTTTATAATAATTTTTGTTTATGTATATGTTGCGTAGACACTAATTTCAATTGCAACACTTATGTTTATACTTTGTTTCGTGTTAATTTTTTACAAGTTATATATTACATTTATGAAGGTGTTTTTTTGTTCTAATATTACACAATATATTCAATATTAAATCGCGTTCTAATACGTATAATTACTATTACAGGAACAGCTACCACGAAGACTAAGTCAACTCGAGGAAGTGGACGTCCTCAAGGTCGGCGTGAACAACAAAATGCCCAGGGTTCTGGACTACTTCAGTAGCGATATTGTAGCACCCGATGGAACAACCTTGAAAGTTGGATTAATAGATGACTGTTCAGCTGGAAGATATGGACAACAGAATGTTTTCAAAGATAGGAATGGTTCAAATGGCTCTGAGCACTATGGGACTTAACATCTATGGTCATCAGTCCCCTAGAACTTAGAACTACTTAAACCTAACTAACCTAAGGACATCACACACATCCATGCCCGAGGCAGGATTCGAACCTGCGACCGTCGCAGTCGCGCGGCTCCGGACTGAGCGCCTAGAACCGCTAGACCACCGCGGCCGGCCAAAGATAGGACAGGACCATCTCCGCATGCAAACCGAAACGTGAATGAGACCTGTTACAGTGCACGGCATCTAATGATAACGGACAAAATTTTGAAACATATTGTAAAATGTACAGAAGCTGAAGCACGTCGTGTACTGAGCTCACATGAGTGGACTATAAAAATTGAAGAACTGGAAGCTTTTATAGCTATTTGTACGTCCGTGGTGCTATTGGAGCTAAGAGCTTAGAACTGACACATTGTGGTCAGTGAAGTGGGGAAATAATTTTGTGAAATCAACAATGGCTCGTGACACATTCAGAGAGATAATGCGTTATCTCAGATCTGACATTAGATCCACAAGATCAGAACGACTAAGAGAAGACAAGTTTGCTTTGGAATCAGAAATCTGGAATGAGTTCATTGCGAATGCACAGTCTAGCTACATACCGGATCCATACTTAACAATCGACGAACAGCTTTTTCCTTCAAAGTGCCGTTGCAGATTCACGCAGTTTATGGCCTCAAAACCGGACAAATACGGGTAAAAGTATTGGATGGCGGTAGATAAAGACTCAAAATATACTGTGAATGCTATCCCTTATCTAGGAAAGGATGACACTAGGCGGAGTGGTGAACGCCTTGATGACTTTCTTGTAAGAAAAAATGATGCAACCTTACCTCAACAAAGGAATAAATGTCACATGTAACAATTTTTTCACCTCCTTAGCGCTCTCTGAGACACTGAAAGCTAATTCTACGAGTCTTTTGGGCACAATAAATCGATCTCGCAGGGAAATACCAGTCTTTATCAAGAAGGCAAGAGAACAGTTATACAGCACAGTATTGTTGAAAAAAGATGATGCCACACTGACTGTTTATCAGAGTAAGAACAACAAGAACGTCCTGATTCTGAGCACTATGCATCCTTATGTGACGATTGAGGATGGTATAAAAAAGAAGCCAGATACAGTTTTATAACAGCTCTAAATATGGAATGGACGTGGTCGACCAAATGGCTCGAAAATACTCTGTCAAAGCACCATCGAGACGTTGGCCTGTTCACACATTTTACAACTTGCTGGATTTGGCTGTGATAAATGCGTGGGTATTGTTCAGTTCTCCAAATGATAAAAAATTGAAACGCAGGGATTTCATCCTGCAGCTGGGGGAAGAGCTTACTGGGAAGTACGCAACGACTAGAAAGACTAGCGTCCCTGTCAGACCTGAAGATATTCCTGACAGACAAATAAAGCGAACACGTTGCCTTGTAAAGTCTAACTGTGAAGGAAACAAATCATTTGTAAAGTGTCACATCTGCAAGAAAACTTTGTGCAACAAATGTACATCAAAAGACTATAATTTGTGTTCATTATGTAACGGTAGCCAGTAAAAACACTCAGCAAATACATGTAAGTTTAAAAATATAAAATTGTAATTTGTGTAAACATTGTTTATTTTTGTTAATTTCATTCTAAATTTCCTAGTGCTTCTAACAATAGATTCATTAGCAGTAACAATAACCCATTGACATAGAGGAAATAAAGGAAAAGATCACGGGTCATTAGTGACCCAGCCGCGGTTCTAGGTATGTCCAAATATCAGCGGTTCTAGTGTTATTCTTCCTCTTTGAACAGTGACTGTCTAGTGAAGAGGCGTAAGGTTGGTAGGGGCGGTTTTCATATCGTCGACTAGGCGTTAAACAAATTCTTTTCCATTTTCTTTTTTTCTTTAAGAAGAAGGAAGCATGCTTTCTGAGTCTCTACCAAGCCGACATATGAAGCATAACTCATTCCAAAACTACCAATTTGTTCAGTACTTATATACAATTACTGAATATGTAATATGATAAGTCCACTAAAATCTAAACCATGTTGCCACAATATAATGCTGAAATACAGTTCAGCCTGCTGTAGTTTTACATTCTGATCACAGGGGTTGTGTAGAGTAGCGTGTATGGCTGCGTTTCTGGGTCCAAAATGTACTTCCTTTTGACGTACGTCTATATACACACATCGCAAGACACTGAATTGTACCACTACTAGTCATTTCCTTTAGCCCTAATTTACCAAATTATCGGAGTCCTTGTGCAAAATGTAAGTTGGCGGCAGTAAAATCGTTCTGTAAACGGCTTCAAATGCCGATTCTCTAAATTCTCTCAATAGTGTTTCGCCGTCTTCCCTCCAGAGATGGGTTCACAAGGCATCTCCGTAATGGCTATGCCTTGATCGAACCTACCGATAACAAATCCAGCGATTCGCCTCTTTTGGTCATTGCACCGTATCCGACTATTTCCATTGTGTATACACCGTCTACGAAGAACTTCCTGGAATACCTGTAAACTACTCATCCGTAGCTGCCACAGTAACTGCACTCACCCGAAATATTTTTCAGCCACTGAAATCTTCAAATGTAATGAAAGGCTAGAGTTCAAAGAATATCAAATCGCCACGGCACGTGTGTAGAAAGATGCATTATCCTAATAAAAAGTGTTACTTTTTTGTTCATATTTTATTTTAGGTTTTTATTTCTTCAGTATTAGTCTCTTCTCTTGAATTCCCTGTTCTACGTGTCAACATGAGTCATTTTCCTGTTCTCTTTGCCAACAGGAGTTGGATTCTATTCGGCAGCTAATTTTAATATTCGTAAGGTAATTAAAAACAAGATCCCACCTTGCATCGCAGGAAACCCTTCCCATATTCTCTCCAGCAGACAAAACCCATTTCGTTTCATTTTTGTTCAGGATGACCAGTCACCACTCACTGCAGTGATCGACGTCTCTTTTCTAGAGTGAAACGGTGGCATCCTGTCTCATCCACAGTCATAAATTGGCTTATAATATCGGTTATATCAATGCTGAAGCAGCCGAAACATTTTTTTCACAGCATACACCAAACATGGCTCCCATCTTCAACAAACCTTTATCAGTGTTAATTACATGGTAGTGTTAAGTACATAGTGCTCCTTGCGGTATGACTACATCGTGAGTTATTTCATGTACGTCTAATATCTGATCGTCAAATATTATATTCCGAAATTCCATCTGGGTTAGCAGTTTTTGAGTGCTCTCCAAGCTGATCGTCTTCAAGAGATATACGACCACTTTTCCGGTCTAACTTCTCTTAATTCTGCAAGGTGTGAGGATGCGTTTCCGGTAGAGACAAATCGTTGCAAACCAAAGGAGTTTATGAGGCACTTTGAAAGAAACACAAGCAATACCACTATTTTAAATAGCTGTATAAACAAATCAACTCCAGAGACAAAGTCGACAGATTACTTATTCTTGCCACTAAATGTATGAGCAACATGTATTGACAACAACGCCACCTCTGTGCAAGCCGGGAATATTTCATCTTGTCAATATAATCTCGCATCGTAGTATGATAATAATTGTCTGGAGATTTTTACACATTAGATTCTCTAAGTAATCATCTTACATAGGTGAGCACTTTGTGACATCGTTTCAGGGATTCTAGTGGAACTGGTTTTCGTTTTTCTTCCTCTATTTAACTACTTAGTGATTCTACAAAAACCAAAAAGTTTTCCATCACCTCAGTTCCGAGAGTTCTGGAACCTGTACAGAAAATTCGAATAGAGATCAACATAATCATCAATTTCGCCCTTTTTACTGCTCATGAAAACCACACATTGCATGTTGTACTACCATACAACGAGACCTTTAGAGGTGATGGTCTAGATTGCTGTACACACCGGTCCCTCTAATACCCAGTAGCATGTCCTTGTGCACTGATTCATGCCAGTATTCGTCGTGGCATACTAACTAAAAGTTCATCAAGTAACAATTGGTCCAGATTGTCCCACTCCTCAACGGCGATTCGGCGTAGATCCCTCAGAGTGGTTGGTGGGTCACGTCGTCCATAAACAGACCTTTTCAGTCTATCCCAGACATGTTCGATAGAGTTCATGTCTGGAAAACATGCTGGACACTCTAGTCGAGCGATGACGTTATCCTGAAGGAAGTCATTCACAAGATGTGCGCGATGGGGGCGCGAATTGTCGTCCATGAAGCCGGATGCCTCACCAATACGCTGCCGATATGGTTGCACTATTGGTAGGAGGATGGCATTCATGTATCGTACAGCCGTTATGGCGCCTTCCATGACCACCAGAGGCTTACGTCGGCCCCACATAATGCCACTCCAAAACAGCAGGAAACCTCCACCTTGCTGCACACACTGGATAGTGTGTCTAAGGCGTTCAGCCTGACCGGGTTGCCTCGAAACACGTCTCCGACGATTGTCTGGATGAAGGCATATGCGACACACATCAGTGAAGAGAACGTGATGCCAATCTTGAGCGGTCCATTCGGCATGTTGCTGGGCCCATCTGTACCGCGCTGCATGGTGTCGTGGTTGCAAAGATGGACCTCGCCATGGACGTCGGGAGTGAAGTTGCGCATCATACAGCATATTGCGTACAGTTTGCGTCGTAACACGACGTCCTGTGTCTGCACAAAAAGCATTATTCAACATGGTGGCGTTGCTGTCAGGGTTCCTCCGAGCCATAATCCGTAGGCAGCGGTCATCCAGTGCAGTAGTAGCCCTTGGGCGGACTGAGAGACGCATGTCATCGACAGTTCCTGTCTCTCTGTATCTCCTCCATGTCCGAACAACATCGCTTTGGTTCACTCCGAGACGCCTGGACACTTCCCTTGTTGAGAGCCCTACATGGCACAAAGTAACAATGCGGACGCGATTGAACCGCGGTATTGACAGTCTAGGCATGGTTGAACTACAGACAACACGAACCATATTCCTCCTTCGTGATGGAATGACTGGAACTGATTGGCTGTCGAACCCCCTCCGTCTAATAGGCGCTGCTCATGCATGGTTGTTTACACCTTTGGGCGGATTTAGTGAAATCTCTGAACAGTCAAAGGGAATGTGCCTGTCATACAATATCCACAATCAACGTCTGTCTTCAACCGGGTTGATGAAAAACTTTTTTTGATGTTTGTATATACATTAAACACAGAAAATAAAACTACCATAATAGGAGAGTAATTTATTGTTGTTGAAACCTCTGCAGACTTATGTGTAGCTCATTAGCGCGAGATGCGATGGTCTGCTGCGCGCTGAGACGTCGTTCTTTGTCGAAGTACCTGCGAGTCGGATCTTGTCTCTTCCAAACTGACTCTCAGGAAAGGTTTCCACTGCTCATGGAACACTCTTGTATGTTTTGAGGTTAAGTAATACATGTAAGCGGATTTACTGTTGCATTAGTGGAACCTTTTCTAAAGGTTTAAATGCAAATTTTACTAACGAGGGTAGAACCAGTGGGTATGTCCGTTGTGGATACAGAGGCAAATCAGTCTGCACCCACAGAGCAGGTTGGCTGAAAGGCGGCCCTCTAAATAACTTCCTGGAGTTGAGAAATGGGAACTCAGCCACGAATTTTAGTGAAATGAGCTTGGTAGGTCTGGCATTCTACACGATGGGGAATGGAGATGACAAGCTTTTTTTGTGATGATGTGTTAAATTTGTGAAAACATATGTACTTTATTATCATTTGCACAATCGCGAATAATTTATGGATGATGGCACTATTCTTTTCCGCTTCCGTACAAAGTCTGCAGGAACTGTTATATGTTACATAGATACCTTCACGACATGAAACATTACAATTTAAAAATAAATATATAAAAGAGCTCCCAGAACTGTTATTTTATGAGTGATCAGATTTAGCTTTATCGCTGCCTCTGGATACGCCTAGACTTGTTAGAGGAAAACCTATTTGATTCCTCTGCTTCCATACCACATGCATCCTATCCTGTCCCGTTACATGATATGTTCCAGAAATTTTACTGTTGTAGTTACTAAAACAACTAGAACTGCCTGTTGTCTAGTATGTATTGCAGCAGATTAATGTGGTGTACTTGTGATATTTCTAGCTTTGGAGCCATGAGATATCTTCCCAAGATTCACTCCATAGTTTGGCTGAGATTACAGTAGCTGAGGCATGACGAAAGAGGCAGATTGAAGTGAAGACAACACACGGCACAGTGAGAACAAATTGCGTGAGAAGCAACGCAAGTTTAGTAGGAGGATAATCTGATTGGTTGCCGACACAGGAGCCAGCGCGCCAAATTTATTCCATTCATTTATTAATACTCCATTAAGGTTTAATTGTCTGTCACGCTGAATAGACTCCCAATAGCAATCTCGAATTCTGTTATTTGAGATGTGTTTTTATTCCAATTTTTATTAACATTAGAATAATAATATATAGGCGAAGCACTCACCCCTCACTCTGTTTCTTTCCTTCGTATGACCGTATAATCAGAAGTTATATGTTTAAACTGCAGTTTCAGTTAGTAAATTATTAGTAATTTGTCATCTCACGATTTAATTTCTTTGCGCAATGTTGTAAGGCCTCGACGTAGTTCGAAAAACCACAAAATATTGCTCTGATAGTTGTAGATTCTTTGTTTCAGAATACGCTGAAAGATGTGACTGACATCTCCGATAACGGAAATTATACAAAATAAAGATATTCAGATCTATAATTTATCAGTGGTCACTGTTTAGAAAAATAATTTACGAATTAAATTGGCAACAATATTGTACCTCGTTAATATTACAGGACATCACATTGCGTAAGAGGTATTGTTTAGGCAAATCAGGTTTTCTATTCTTATTCTTGCTATAAACTTCTATAAATTATATTACTCTTCCACACAACTGGTCGATGTTATATGAGTAATTTTTACGAGGCATGTAAGGCATTGTCTACAGTTGGGTAAAGTCTGACTACTGTCAATTGTAAATTCACGAAGCTGTAACTGGTTGCCGTGGTTTTTCTTATCTTAGAAGCTATGCGCCTATTCCTCAAAAGAAAATAAAGGAGAACAAAATTTACTGTAAGTTCGCGACGTGTTACAGACTGCACATTACATTTTACACCTCTGTTCCTTTGTATCTAGCAATGTAGGGAGATGAGCTGGTGAGATTTCTACTCCACTTCAAAAGGAGCCGGCAGCCTGTAGAAAACTGCCAGGGGAAATCCAGCTAAAATAGCACGAGACGGAGTGTAGCTTTTAATGTTTTGAGAGCGTATAGGGAATCCAGAAGTACAAAGGCCTTCCATACATGACTACACTGCGTTCTGATATTCTCATTACGCTTTGGGTGTTCATTTGCAGCAGATGTTCTACTGTGCTTTCGCTCCCTCAAACGAAGAAGCTTCACAGCTGTACAACTTATGGGTCTGACGGCATGAATTTACGCCCCCTTTCCCTCTGACGCACGCTTGACGAATGCAAGCAGGAAGGTACGATGTGAACGTAATGGATTCTACCTGTGCGTTCACCCTGGCGTTTTTTCGTGATTTTCCCAAAACAATACAAATATGAGGACCGCCATTTGAAGAAGCCACCGGTCAGATATTTACTCGATCTTTATCCTTTTCACCCTGTCATATACTTTCAAATACAATATTTCTACCCAAAAACAGAATTAAGTGTTCTTGTGTTAACATTCCTGGAAAACGTTTCACGGATTGCGTATTTAACAGAATGTTACGTGATTTACTATTTAGCCAAAGTTACTACACCGACCCAAACGTCGCCACTGTAGCGGTGCATTCGAACACCCGCGCGGGACTCTGCGTCTGTGGACAGTGGGACAGTGGCCGCCCCTAAATCAAGCATGGGCATAGCCTTTGGTGGCCCGTGCACCTTTTTCATATACTTAAACTCGCGAGCCGCATTGTCACGTGACACGACAGCTGTGATCCTAGAGCACAAACTCAAAGCTAAAGCGTCCGTGACATTAATGTTAGCGGGGTAAAAGCCCGATATGAATGGCTTCCGTTCCCCGGCACGCCGGGACAATAAAGTATGCCTTAGAACACGTATTTCCGACCGTACATGAGAGTACAGTCATTTTATAATCACCCCATCTTCAGATGTTGACAGTTATTTACTCGTCGTGAACATTGTTTCTTTACAAGCTGCGACTTAGCGCTAGTAAGGTATTCCCGTGATCAGGGAAATATTATTTTGTTATAAATCTGTTCATGGGCCACAAATTCTCATCAGTCGGGTTATTAGTTTCGGTCCATGGCGACGATCTTCAGACCTGAGCAGGTGCAGTGTAAGGACACGATATGTGTAGTACTCAGGTCTAAATGGTCAAGTTGATCGAAACTTATAACCCGATGTATAAGAATTTGTGGTCTGTGACTTGGTTTACAATAAAATAAATTGCTTGTTTACGTATGACATTTTACAATAACTGTCTTAAAAATCATTGCTGCAAAAAATTACAGAGTCGTTAGCAAAGAGATGATATTAACGAGACGTAAATAAATGTAATCAACTGAAGATGGGATGCCAGGCAATTCACGGAAAAATTATCGCCCATAAAGGCAAGTGGTTTCAGTCAATTCATCGTAAGTTGCCTTCAGTTTCAACAGTTGCAGTATTATAATATGTCCACAATGGAAGAGAAGTATCCACTAGTGTTAATACGAGAAAGCATAGTAAAACAAAATATGGCAATGGGATAGGCTGTCCCAGTTTCGAGTAACTTTGCGATTTTTGGCCACAGGCAGGTCGTTCGAGAGTTTAAAGTTTAATACAGGGACTTACAAAAAGGTACCGCCAAACTTTCAGGAAACATTCCTCACATACAAATAAAGAAAAGATGTTATGTGTACATGTGTCCGGAAACGCTTAATTTCCATGTTAGAGCTCATTTTAATTTCGTCCACCTACGCTCAATGGAGCACATTATCATGATTTCATACGGGATACTCTACCTCTGCTGATAGAACATGTGCCTTTACAAGTACGACACAACATGTGGTTCATGCGCGATGGAGCTCCTGCACATTTCAGTCGAAGTGTTCATACGCTTCTCAACAACAGATTCGGTGAGCGATGGATTGGTAGAGGCGGACCAATTCCATGGCCTCCACGCTCTCCTGACCTCAACCCTCTTGACTTTCATTTATGGGGGCATTTGAAAGCTCTTGTCTACGCAACCCCGGTACCAAATGTAGAGACTCTTCGTGCTCGTATTGTGGACGGCTGTGATACAGTACGCCATTCTCCAGGACTGCATCAGCGCATCAGGGATTCCATGCGACGGAGGGTGGATGCATGTATCCTCGCTAACGGAGGACATTTTGAACATTTCCTGTAACAAAGTGTTTGAAGTCACGCTGGTACGTTCTGTTGCTGTGTGTTTCCATTCCATGATTAATGTGATTTGAAGAGAAGTAATAAAATAAGCTCTAACATGGAAAGTAAGCGTTTCCGGACACATGTCCAGATAACATATTTTCTTCCTTTGTGTGTGAGGAATGTTTCCTGAAAGTTTGGCCGTACCTTTTTGTAACACCCTGTATATTAATACCCACAAGCGCTATATTTTTTAAAATATTTGTTTCAAAATACTTTCTTGACTGATCTTATAACACTAAATAAATTAACCCATCATTTCTCTGTTCAATTAAAAAAGTTTAAAATACTCGATTACTTGAACTTAGCATTATCTGCTGTGATTTCCTCAGCCAACACGTGGGTCTCCAACCCATTCCCCTCCCCACCTCTTCCCTTACGCACCTACACTATTGGCGGGAATTTCGAATTTTCATGGGAATTACTTTGTTCCAGGGCTGTGCTGACGTTCCACCCCACCCCCAACCTAGAAATTGGCGGTAAATTCGAAATGGCCCTTTCTGGGACTCGAACCATGGTTCTTCTGGGTGGAAATCCCAAGTCCACCCCCAACCAAATCGAAACTGTCTAGATGCGGGAGAGGAAGGTTAAGTTAGGTTAGGTTAGTGGACTTTACTTATTTTGGATGGCAAACTGAAGTAAATATCGATCCTCGTTACATAAATCATCATAAATATCGGTCCTAATAACACAACCATATGTATAGCACTACACCTTCAAAATGGACAATACCGACCAAATGTGTTATACTGCTGGGAAAAAATTTCACAATACCACTCAAAACTAGTGACAGATGTACTCAAATTGTACTCTTCACCTACAAGCTGAGAGGAAAAAAGGGTGGAGTTAGAGGTACTACCTTTATATATTTGGTGGGAATTGTATTCAACTGACGAGATGCTTGTGTGGGAATGCTGGTGTGGCACAGAGAGACGTTTAATAAGTGTATTACCTGTAAGCGTACAGCTGAGGACTGTATCTATCAGTGTTTGACTCCTGCTTGACAATCACCCTGCAGCCCAGGTAACTGAAGCTAATATACGCTACCACAACCAATGGCAAATGCGTCGCTCTTCTAATTCCACATCGAAATTGTCGTGAAAAAAAAAATAGCACTCGTAATCAACACATGTATTGAGGAAAATCATCGACTCAAAAAATTGCAGAGGAAGCGGCAGTTGCAGCTGTGACCTCCTGGATAGGTGCCCATGAACTAATCATCTTAGAGGCAGACTTACCCTCCGCCCCCTCTACCATCCCTCAGCACTCCCTCTCCTCATAATACGTAGGGACAGAAGCCTGGTCTATCTTGATCCTTCTGGTAGCATTGATATACTGTCTCCAGCCAGCTGCAATCCACCGAAGATAGACAAAAGATAAGAAGGGGTTACTTGATGCAATCAGTTAAACGTATTTCTCAGCAATACTGTAACCCCCCTGAAACAACAATGAAATTCTGGAGAACTCACCAGATCGGTTTTTGAAACGTCCGCTGCTTGGAAAACAGGCAGCTCGCTGCCTCTGCCAGCCACTGCCCCTGCTGCATCTGGAAGCAGAATCTTCGCCCAGCTGTGTCGGAGCAGCCTCCAGGGCGAGGCACATGGCCCGATGTTCCATTCGGCGGTTCTTTGCTAACGCAAAAGGCCGTAACGCCGGCTGCCTGCAGAACAAAATGAGACGAATGAGGATAAAATGTAGCCATGCCCTGGTGGGGCGTTGTTGCCCATGTCGACCCTCCCCCTCCCCCCCGCCACCCTCATCCCACACACACACATATACACACAAACACTCTGTACGGTCCGCACCACTGCCCACGCAAGAGCCGGCCATTCTGAATGTGAAAGTACTGCACTGTAACTATTGTATTCTACGACAAGGCATCTCTTATACTCGAACATCTATTTTAAAAAGAATACAAAATCGCGACTATAATAAATGTCCTCTTTCCACATAAATTGGCTCAGACCATTTTCTTTTAGTTTTAAGAGCAACGTTAGTATAGTTTTTACGTTGGACTGCAGGATACTATTTGCATCCCATTATTTTGCGACATCAGACGTAGTGCACTGCTGCCAATTACAGATGACCAAAATTCAGAGGTCGGGCTATACACTCCATATACATGTTCCACCCTGCGTAAAATTGGGAAAAGAAACTTCCACCGTTTTGCTGTGAGAACTACCGATCACCACAGAATGCCCTCATCATTTCGAAACTATCATCGAAGTAAAGAAAAAGCAAGAATTTAAACTTCAAAGAAAAAACATCTATGTTAAGCAATTTCTTTCAGCTTGTTTGACGAATTACACGATCTGAGAGAGTTTCTCGATTTCAAACCAGTGTCTGTAAATAAACTGTCATGCATATATGTATTCAGACATTTCAGACACGTGTAATAACATTAGACAAGGCAACCTTTCACGCCATTTACTCATATGTCGGGAAAAACACAATCATTTTACGTTCGACAACAACAAGCTATTATTCAAGAGGACATTACTGTTTTGTACAGTATGGGAAGTTCTGTTTTACCAGTCCAAAGCTATATCCCACCGGCATTTACGAGACAAATCATGACCTGCCTTGTAGTAGAACCTCCTATAAGATTTTACCATGTCTATCTCCTCTGATACGTCGAAACCAGTTATCATCTTCATCCTTTCACTCGTCGTTTTTGCTCCATAGCTCCCTTCTACCGACTTTTGTGTAAAATTTCTTTCATCCAGCAGACAATTTTTCAGAATACCAGCATAGTCTTGCGTTCTAGTTTTATAAGCAATTTTATCACCACAGCCTGTTTCACGCAATCTACCCATATGCCAGGGAAAAGCATTGTCATTTTGAGGTTTCACAACAAGCGATAATTCAAAAGGTGTCGACTTTTTAATTAGAGTTAATGAAGTATGAAATAACATAGGACTTGCGGTGACACCCATTGTTAAACACTAAATCATGACGATAATAATAAAAGTGTTCATGATTCCATGAGAAGAGATACATCTGATTTCTATTAGTTTTATGAGCAAAACCGGTTTAATTTTGAGAGAATTATATGCCTCTGAAGTTTAACCAGCTGTACCACTTCATTTAACAGAACCTCCTATATGATTTTACCTCCTCTCTCTTCTTATATATCGAAAAACAAATATCGTCTGTGTGTTGAGATCGAGATTATTACATATACATGTATCACTTCATTGGAGCTGGAGGCCAGTGGTCAAAGTACAGATCTGCGCAGTTCTGTAGGCTGTACTGGAGGCAGACCATATCCATCAGACTATCAAGACAGGTGTCTGCTAATGTTCATTCAAAGCAGTGTAATATATTGTTTTTCAGCTGTAACATATCTAAGCAGTGTACGAGTACAGCTTTGCACACCGTCATACACCTTGTTTTTCTACCATGACTTCGATGTCTGTCTCAGGTGCTAAACCAACACTAACATGTTTCAAACCACTGGCTCTCACATAAAGCTGAACACCGCATGGTATAATCTATTTAGCTCCCACAACACACAGGATGGTAGAAACAAAATATAGAGGCTTTGTTTCTCATTAACAAAAACATGGAAGACATCTCAACATATGGAAACTGGAAGAGTTTGTGGCAACAAACTATCCGAAAGTGATGGTCTATATAGTTAATGTCACCCTCCACAGTCATCGGGTAGCATGTGTCTCAGTGTGACGAGCACTGTTTCCTCATTTTGCAGTCACGTACACGATTACTGTTCTGGTATTGACCATTACTGTAAGGTGCTGCCCACAACACGTGTGAGGTAAGAGAAGTAAAAAGAGGTATTATTACCTTACTGGGAGAAAAAATGTGGAGGGCCTTCAGCATATGCAAATAGGGCGAGTCTGCAGCATTGAGAAATGATTCCAAACAACTGTATGATGGTGATGACCTCTGCATTTAATCCCATGCTCCATAGTGACAAGGCACAGATATCCAGTGTTCCACCAAGACTCTCTCCATCTCAACCAGTTGGCGTCAGGCAGTGATTATGAGGTGATCAATAGCGTACCGGGGAATGGATGGGATGGGAAAGACACCATTGATATGGGATGATGTACTGTAATATGTACCGAAGTAGATAGCATGAGCAATTTTAGCAGTTTCACCAGCTGATCCGTAATTTCAATGCCAGCCAATGACGCAGCAGAATGCCTCCCAATTTCAATATCATCGCTAAATCACCCCCCACTACTTTGCAAGTGCCATATACTAGACTGTGAATGCAGGTAGATGACTGTGCAGTAAGTCCACTCGTCCATATACACCAAAGTATACCAGACAGCGTCTTATGCCGATGCAATTAGGTTATCAACCTATTTCCGGTGCATCGGACATAGTGAAGAACTTACGATTACAATTGGCCTTCTTTCCTGTGTGGATGGGCGTCACAGAGTATGCTCTCATTCGTAGGATAAAGTCAGAGATGGACAGATCGCTCCCAAATTCTCCTTGACCAGTCCTCCCTGCAATAAGGTCACCAAATTAATCTGTAACTGACTAGTGGTGTAATGGTCCTATACCCACTACATTCCACGCCTTGTGAAGGAACAGGGCGACCTGTGTCGGTAACTGGTGTCCAGTGAAGACTGTTACCCATGGCACACATCCAAATGCATAAGATCTCTCCAGATGCGTCCATGTTGAGGAGGGTTGCAACTCTTGTCGGTGTATAGTAGAGATGAGAGAGTTGTGGTGATATAACAGACGGTTAAGAAGAAACGTATGGTTTATACTTATGGAGCTCCAGACGGATGGAGTTTGAAACATTTCATGTGAAGCTTAAACAGTATGCTCTGGCTGAATGCAGTTATAACCTTCCCCCTCCCCCTTGTAAACTAAGTGGAGTTTTGTAACACGTACTTCAATAGAGGCGACGTAAGTATTACACAGAGGCGCTATTTTAAAGCAGGCAAAACATATGTATCCCAATCCGTAACTGTGTTTTCACACACGCAGTCCAATATAGATATTGCCGAATTATAGTCTGTTCTCACAAAAAAATGTTATTCCTTAAGTATTAAGGAGAATAATCAATGCATTTATCAGACTTAAGCCTTTCCCTACAGTGTTCCACAGGAGAGTCTACTGATACCACGTGTATCACCTTTAGTAGTGTGGGCCGGCCTCTGTGACCGAGCGGTTCTAGACGCTTCAGTCAGGAACCGCGTTGCTGCTACAGTCGGAGGTTCGAATTCTGCCTCAGGCATGGATGCGTGTGATGTCCTTAGGTTAGTTAGGTTGAAGTAGTTCTAAGTCTAGGGAACTGATGACTGATGACCTCTGATGTTAAGTCCCATAATGCTTAGAGCCATTTGAACCATTTAGTAGCTTGAGGAGAGGGGGTACTTGACAGACATAGTGTTAGGACAAACTTGCTATATTATTCTTCACATGAGCAAAACTACCAACCATCAGACCAGGACTCTTTTGTCCAAGAGGAATGCTACCATAGTTAGTGTGATGCTACTGTAGACAGCAGTGAGACGGTTACATCTCCTTTGGCAACTGATCGTGGTGCTTACTCCCTCGTAAGAAGTAGCTGCTTCTTCATGTACTATCTGACATCTACCGCCACGTTCCTGTAGAAAGACTTTCCGAAGGGTCGTTGTTAAACGCAGGGACAAGGGCGGCTTTTCCTGCCAGTGGTTTGCGCAGTGGCTACGGCATCTCATTGTGTCCGCTAGATGTCCCACGGTGTGGATTTCGGCCTAGCAATGGGAAGGGAATTGTCGTCATAAAATTCTCCTTCCCTCAGAACTGCATCTCATAGCTCGGGTCTGGGAAATTACTTGTGTGAAATTACTAGTGTGAGGGTTAGTTGTTTATAATCACGAAATGCTGGCTTGTTTATTCTCTTTGTCTCTCATTAATTCGTACATTTTCACATAACTGTGTCATGTTACATATTGATTTAACCAGAATTGTTTGAGGAATTCAATGTAAGGTGTGTTTGTTTGACACCTTAGAGACATTCCATCTTATCAACTTGAAGATTCACCAGCTGAACAGAGGAAACAGACAATGGATTTATTTGAAGAACTTTAGGATATGCTTACTGACAGATAAGTTTAAAGAAGTAGGGTATCAAACTGAATTAACATACAATGTTCCTGTAAGTCATCATCCGCCATGCAGACTGTCCCTACCTAGGCTGAAACAGTTAAAGGTGACTGTCGATGAGATATTTTGTGAGGGAGTTGTTAAACTATCCAAATCCCCATGTGCCCAAGTTAAAAGGAGAGGGGAGACAAGTTATTGACTGTTGGACCCTGAATGAGTAAATAGTTCCTTCGTCTGAACCGTTTCCTCATATACATCTGTGCTTCTCATGGTTCCAGGGAACGAAAGTCGTTATCACCTTTGACCTAAATCAAACCTACTATCAAATTCAGGCAGCTGAGGACTCGAAGCCAAACGGCCTTTGCAACAGACTGGTCATGGTATGAGTATAATAGTGCCATCCTCTTTGTATAGAGCGTCCGCTGCAGTGTCTGGTATAGTGGATAAGTTTTCCTGACCCTAAATTCGATTGTGTCCGTCATTACGTTCATGATTTGGTTGTCTTCGGTGAGAAACACGCAGGCCACTCTAGAGAGGTGCTTCAGTGGCTGCATGGGGCCAGGTTCACAGTTAACCTTCTAAAGGTTAAATTTGCTGAGCCTGAAATTTCATTCTTTGGGCATATCGTTTCCAATCAAGGTGTTAGCATCGCCAGAATAGCCAGACAAAGGCTATTTACTCTTGTAGCATACCGAACAACGAAAAGGCGGTGCCTCACTTTATTGGGATGATTTATTCCTAATTTTGCACAACTGGCAGCAACTTTAAACGATCTTTAGAAGAAAGGAAGGAAATTTGGGTAAGGTCCATACCAACAAGTACCTTTTGGGCCTTGAAGAAAACTTTAACGAGCGCGCCCATACTGGCCAGGGCTGACTTTAGCAAGGAATTTATTGTTCAAACTGACGCCTCCACATCAGGAGTCGCGGCATTCTTCTGCAAGAAGGGGTGGTAAGAAGACAGCCTACTCCATTCCACGTAAGATCTGAACGCGCTGATGGCTTTGTTCACCCTCCAGAAGTTAAAGCTATATCGGGAACATCAACAATTTCTCTTGAATAATAAGTATAATGTGGATGGCTGGGCCAGGAGGCCCACCTGTGGGGAATCCGGCCACCTGGTACAAGTGGTTTTCGTTGGCACAACTTTAGCAACTTGTGAGTCGATAAGGATAAAGTGATGATGATGACAACACAACACTCAGTCCCCGAGTGAAGAAAATCTCTGTCCCAGCTGGGACTCTAATCTGGGCCACTCACATGACATCCTGCTCCACTGGCCACTCAGCTTTGGAGGCGGCATTGGTCATGGAAACCGAGAACAAGGCACTCAGTTTGTATTGGAAAAACCAAGGCATATGGGGCGAATTCCTTGGGGGAGGGGTGGGGGAGGGGGAGGAGTGGACAGTAAGTACCGTACTTCAGCATTGCAATTTAGGGCAAGGCATATTTTTGGTACTGCTGGTCGATGGTTTGAGTCGCATATTTAACAAGAAGCTAGTGGACACCTTGATGAATGCTTCCTGGAGAGTAGTTCATCAGACCATTAGGTAATCAAAGCTGTGCTATTCTTAGCGAGTTTCCATTGCTCCTTAGTTACTGTAGTACAGCAGGATATAGACCCTGAGTTAAGTTGTATTAAGGAAAGGATAAGGAAGGGGGAGGCGGTTAAGCCCTATTGTTTGAAGGGAAACACATTTTATTGTGCAGGCTGTAGGAACCGAAGTGATAAAGTCATGGCTCATCTAATGTTTTTAGTCTTTAAAATATTGCCATCGGCCTTGCCGCATTGGTTATGCCGGTAACCGTCATATCACCCAAGTTAAGCACCGTTGGGCGTGGCTAGCACTTGGATAGATGGCCGTCTGAGTCCGCCACCCGCAGTTTTTTAATATTATCATGAAACGCTAGTGGGCGGTCATTTCCGCATATTCAAAACGCGGATGAAGAATAGAGAGAATGTCATTTGGCGGAAGATGTATAAATAGATTGTCATCGGTGTTGGGGTGTAAAATTCGCTGCATTAGCAGACCCTCATTAAATACGCAACAAGGGATTCTGTCGTCTGGCATGGTTGACGAGCATATGCGAAAGTTATTTGTGGACTATGTGTGTCTTTCACCAATCTCTAGAAAGGGTAACCGGCACGCCGTTGTTCGAGGAGGTGCGTTACACGCTTCTGCTCTTTGCTCCCCACTCGTGATTTTACGTCTCAAGTGTTAATCAAATGTTTATATGGGATTTTTGGACATTTGGGCCTTGTCGCATTTTAATTTCGGCTAATGCAACGGCGTTTAAATCTACTGAGTTTAGCAGATTTTAATTGGTATAGAAGTGGCTCATAGGACTACTACATCACATTACCAGAACCCTGACTTTGCGGAACATGTGAACCGCAGTTTTCGAGGGGCCTTGATTGCGTTCCAGCATAGTGACTACACCAGATGGGATAGTTCTTTAATACCGCGGTACACGATGCGTACAAGGCAACAGCTGCTGATCTTATTTGAATAACGACAGTTTTCCATAAGGCTGTATGTAAAGCTTTTTATTTTTCATACTACCGGTTTTGGGCGTTGCCATTCTACTAAAGACACACTAAATGTTACTAGAGACACACTTGAACAATGAAAAATAAAAAAGTTTTGTACGCAGTCTGGTTGAAACATGTCGTTCTTCAAATTTGTTTAGGCTGTGGGCCCACGTGGAAGAAAATCGTTGCTGATCTTCTGTTTGCCTTCAAACCCAACTCTCAGTTTGACAATTTATGGTCGCTAAATGGCCTGCTCGAGGAGGACGCTGCACATATCTTTACTAATTGGAAGCGCGCCCGTAATAACCTATAGGTGGCTCATGAAAGTATGAATCGGCGTTATGATGGCGGGAGACGGCCGAACTCACTGAAACCAATTGATCGCGTTTGGGTGACAAAATTCGGTGAGGTAAGCCGACAAGGCTATGGGAAAGCTGTTTTCCAGGTTTTTGGGGCCTCCTCAGATCCTACGCATTTGTGACCCTGGTCACCTCTCGGTAAGGAACACCCAAACTAAAGGAATTTTTGCAGAAAGCATATCAGAGATTAAATCATATTTTGAAGAGAATGCACCTCCATAAATGTTGTTATTCAGTAACTAGTTTTAATTTACTGTGTAAGCATGTCGGAGGTAATACGAATTCCTTCCGCAGCTTTAGTAGTTCCGTAATATTAAAGTTAGGCACAAGTAGAGAGGGCTTGGTGTGGTTTTAAATTTGTGAAGTATATGGATTATTACTTATTCGTTATGGATCGTGAGAATAGCAGATGGCATGGGATAGTAATGTGCGAATTCTTTCAGCTGCATTACTGACCGCCCCCCTCCGCGCCCCCCCCCCTCCCCCCCCCCACGCCACAGCCTTAAGTTTCGTCGTGGGAGGGTATGCTGACGCAAAAGTCGCCGCTATAGCAATCCAAATCTACACCTACGTCTACAGTAGGCTGCTGTTGGATCCAGGCCTGGACCCAGTCACACACTTCGTCGTCCGTTGCGAATCGATGTCCGCGAATAGCTTGATTAAAAAGTGGCACTGAACACTATGGAACTCAACATCGGAGGACATCAGTCCCCTAGAACTTAGAACTACTTAAACCTAACTAAGAACGTCACACACATCCATGCCCGAGGCAGGATTCGAACATGAGACCGTAGCGGTCGCGCGGTTGCAGACTGAAGCGTCTAGAACCGCTCGGTCACATCGGCCGGCGCGAATAGCTTGTTTTGGAGGTCCAAACGCATGAAAGTCACACAGTGAAAGGTGGGGACTGTAGGGTGAATGTTCCAGCGTTTCCCACCGAAACTGCTGCAACGTCGTCTTCAGCGCAGTAGCCGTGTGTGGGCGGGATTATTATGCAGGAGGATAGCGTCACTGGACAACATGCCTCGGCGTTTCGACTTCATGGCTCGTCTAAAGCTCTGTAAAGTGGCTTGATAACGCTGGGCATTGATGGTGGTTCCTCGTTCCAGGAACTCGACAAGCAGCGGGCCCTTGTGGTCAAAAAAGGACAACACGACCTTACCACCTTTCTTTGGAGGTGGTGAAGTCACATGTTTCCAACTGCTTGCTCTGACGCTTGCTTTCCGGTTCAAAATGGTGACAACAGGTTTCGTCACCTGTGATAATACCCGATAGACAGCCGTATTACTCCTCATGACAACGTTGCAGACGACTCAAAGACAGCGCTATTCGGGTATTGCGCTGTTCGGCGGTCAGTTGGTGGGGAACGCACTGCGCACAGATTTTTCGAAAGGTTAAGTGTGACAGTAAGTTTGATGTGGCTTTACTTTCAGGTGGCAAATATACCCTCTCATAATTCCGGGTTCCTCATCAAAAATCTCTTCATAAGCCGCTAACAGATGATGTTGCTGCCTTTGTTCTACGGCAAGCTGATTTGATTCACTGGCTTTAAGTATTGCTGTTTGATTAGAGTCTTCATTCTGCATCGAATTATTTGAAAAATGCTTCCAACGACCGTTTGTAGTATCAATTAGTTGAATGGTGGCACCGCGACAATACTTCTTATGCACCGTCTCCTTTCTATTTAAGTCCAGTGCTATCTCTCCTCCATTTATTCTAAATTTAGACCTTCCCTTCCGAAAAATCAATCTTACAATCGTACTCCTGCATACTCCCAATACCAAGAATACAATGAACTAACACCTTCTCTACTACAAGGAACGTGCATTTTATTGCTACATTTCCCATCTTCATCTCCAGTTGGGTTTGTACTTTGACACTGGGAGAGCGTGCTCCTACAGCTCGGATGATGTTGTACCGGTAAAATTGGTACCTTCCTCTTCTTAACAATTCTCCTAAAAAGATCGCCTGAGATGACATTGGCGGAAGCGGCGGTGTCTAGTATTACATTCGTTGGATTCTCCTCTATTTCGACAAATACCTCCAATACAGGAACACTCGATCTTTCATTCTGACACATTGTTAAATCTTTCGTCAACTCTTCAGTTACTAGCTCATCATCATTATATCGTAACATTTGCACTTTTACTGACTCGCCCCTAACAGATCCCCTGACCGCTCCTCCGGGGAACGATGCAGTCACGATTAGTTTGACTGATTTGTATTACCATGGCTAGTTGTATCGTCAATTATTTCAGTAATGGTCAGTTGTTGTGGTTAGTCGTGATTCCATCCTGTCTGTTGAGGTGAATTTGGTCGGTATTTACTCGATTGGTTCGTGTAGTTATTGTTATTATTCTGCGGCTGTTGATAGAACTGTCTTGCATTCCCATACATAGGATTAAATCGATTAAAATTTCTGTTGCTCCTGAAACTGCCCCTCGAGATATTGAAATTTCTATTATAATAATAATTGTTGTTTCCATTTAATCCATTTATAAGTCTTCGCGGATAAGATGGTTGGTCCTGATTATTATTACTATTACTATTATTGCCATTTCCGTTCCTGGTGTAGCTCGGATTTGATTCAATTTCTCTGATTTGATGGAACATTTCTCTTGACCTTTGATCGTCCTCCTCAATTAAATCAATGTGATCAAGAGTGGTCATAAACGAGTCTAAGTCCTTATCATTTATTTACAAAAGCTGATTCTTTATCTTCGTGGGTAATATGGATTTAAGTATTCTGAGTATGTCAGGTAAAGGAACTGGTACGTCCCAGTATAATGATTTGTTAATATATGTCTCAAAATACTTCTTTAGGGATCCTCTAGAGAATGACAAAGGCTCAGGATATAATACTTCCTGCCTTAGTCTTTCTTCTATTCCAGCTGACCAGTATTTTACTAGAAAAGTCTGCTCATATTCTTTATATACTTTACAGGACGATATTTGATCAGATGCCCACAATGCTCCTGATCCTTGAATATATCCAGACACAAAACTAATATTTTGCCATTCTGTCCAAGATCGTGGAAATAGACCTCTAAAGCTTCTAATGAAAACTACAGGTTGGACATTCCTTTTTCAGGATTAAAGATTTGGAATTGTCTTTGTTTAATTATTTTTTCGTCTACCGTACTACGACTCCAAAAATCATCCTATTCAAAATCTTCATGGTGACAATCTGGTAGATCATCTAACCCGTGACTTTATGCTTCTGTCTGCGTCTGATATTGACGTTGACGGAATGTCACGTATAGATTGAGAATTTTGTTTCTTGCTTCGCGCGGTTTCCAAATCTTCCTGAGAGAGATTTAACGATCTTTCAATATTCTCCTTCCAACGCGAAAATTCCTCGCCAAGCTGGTCACAGACTTCCTTCAACCCTTTGTTAAAAAAATTCTCTTCGGAACTATCAGAAATCGACTGCAAAGCTACTTTCACTGTTTCTTCGATCTTTTCAGAAGAAAAACTCTGCCGTTCTAATATTATTTCTGAAAATTTTCCGGTACGTACATTGATTCTATGTTCAAAATTCGTGTGGTTTTCCTTGACTTCGTCGAACAGCTTCTTTAGATTGTCTTGTGATTCTATTATTTGAGGTATCATAGCTACGGCACACTCCATGTCCTCTTGTGCTTGTATTAATTGAGGAACAAGTTCGACTTGTTTTCGTATCGTGTCTATCTTGACAGATACATATTCGGTTAGTTCTGCCTTTAATTTATTGGTAGTTTCTTGACATTGCTGACGGACCTGCTCAATTTGAGCAGTGAGATTTTGTTCGGCTCTTTCTGCCTGTTCTTTTATTTCCTGTGTCTTGGTATTTAACCTGTGATCTAGTTCATTAAAGCTTTCTCGTAAAAGATTTTGTAATTCGGTTCGATTTTCACTTAACCTATTATGCAGGTCAGACTGTACTGCTGATAATTCTCGTTTGGCTGTGCAGGGATAATTAGTAGAATATAAAGAGATATTACATCCTCCTTGTTCGTGCTTACTCGCCTGCTGGTTCGGTAGTGGACGATAAATCTTTGGACCCCCTTCTCTTCGGCGTGAAACCACACTGGCGCTACGCATCATCAAATGGTGCACATGCTGCAGTCTGTCTTCCAATAGATGGCGCCACCATACCCGGCTGAAAGCAAGGGCAAACTATGGCCGTAATTTGTCCCGAGGGCATGCAGCTTTACTGTATGAATAAATGATGATGTCGTCCTCTTGGGTAAAATATTCCGGAGGTAAAATAGTCCCCCATTCGGATCTCCGGGCGGGGACTACTGAGGAGGACGTCGTTATCAGGAGAAAGAAAACTGGCGTTCTACGGATCGGAGCGTTGAATGTCAGATCCCTTAATCGGGCAGGTAGGTTAAAAAATTTAAAAAGGCAAATGGATAGGTTAAAGTTGGATATAGTGGGAATTAGTGAAGTTCGGTGGCAGGAGGAACAAGACTTTTGGTCAGGTGAATACAGGGTTATAAATACAAAATCAAATAGGGGTAATGCAGGAGTAGGTTTAATAATGAATAAAACAATAGGAATGCGGGTAAGCTACTACAAACAGCACAGCGAACGCATTGTTGTGGCCAAGATAGACACGAAGCCCACGCCTACGACAGTAGTACAAGTCTATATGCCAACTAGCTCTGCAGATGACGAAGAAATTGAAGAAATGTATGATGAAATAAAAGAAAGTATTTAGATAGTGAAGGGAGACGAAAATTTAATAGTCATGGGTGACTGGAATTCGGTAGTAGGAAAAGGGAGAGAAGGAAACGTAGTAGGTGAATATGGATTGGGGGTAAGAAATGAAAGAGGAAGCCGCCTGGTAGAATTTTGCGCAGAGCATAATTTAATCATAGCTAACACTTGGTTCAAGAATCATCAAAGAAGGTTGTATACATGGAAGAACCCTGGAGATACTAAAAGGTGTCAGATTATATAATGGTAAGACAGAGATTTAGGAACCAGGTTTTAAATTGTAAGTCATTTCCAGGGGCAGATGTGGACTCTGACCACGAACTATTGGTTATGAACTGCAGATTGAAACTGAAGAAACTGCAAAAAGGTGGGAATTTAAGGAGATGGGACCTGGATAAACTGACTAAACCAGAGGTTTTACAGAGTTTCAGGGAGAACATAAGGGAACAATTGACAAGAATGGGGGAGAGAAATACAGTAGAAGAAGAATGGGTAGCTTTGAGGGATGAAGTAGTGAAGGCAGCAGGGGATCAAGTAGGTAAAAAGATGAGGGCTAATAGAAATCCATGGGTGACAGAAGAAATATTGAATTTAATTGACGAAAGGAGAAAATATAAAAATGCAGTAAATGAAGCAGGCAAAAAGAAATACAAACGTCTCAAAAATGAGATCGACAGGAAGTGCAAAATGGCTAAGCAGGCATGGCTAGAGGACAAATGTAAGGATATAGGGGCTTATCTCACTAGAGGTAAGATAGATACTGCCTACAGGAAAATTAAAGAGACCTTTGGAGAAAAGAGAACGACTTGTATGAATATCAAGAGCTCAGATGGGAACCCAGTTCTAAGCAAAGAAGGGAAAGCAGAAAGGTGGAAAGAGTATATAGAGGGTCTATACAAGGGCGATGTATTATGGAAATGGAAGAGGATGTAGATGAAGATGAAATGGGAACTATGATACTGCGTGAAGAGTTTGACAGAGCACTGAAAGACCTGAGTCGAAACAAGGCCCCGGGAGTAGACAACATTCCATTAGAACTACTGACGGCCTTGGGAGAGCCAGTCCTGACAAAACTCTACCATCTGGTGAGCAAAATTTATGAGACAGGCGAAATACCCTCAGACTTCAAGAAGAATATAATAATTCCAATCCCAAAGAAAGTAGGCGTTGACAGATGTGAAAATTACCGAACTATCGGTTTAATAAGTCACGGCTGCAAAATACTAACACGAATTCTTTACAGACGAATGGAAAAACTGGTAGAAGCTGACCTTGGGGAAGATCAGTTTGGATTCCGTAGAAATACGGGGACACGTGAGGCAATACTGACCCTACGACTTACTTTAGAAGCTAGATTAAGAAAAGGCAAACCTACGTTTCTAGCTTTTGTAGACTTAGAGAAAGCTTTTGACAATGTTTACTGGAATACTCTCTTTCAAATTCTCAAGGTGGCAGGAGTACAATACAGGGAGCGAAAGGATATTTACAATTTGTACAGAAACCAAATGGCAGTTATAAGAGTCGAGGGGCATGAAAGGGAAGCAGGGGTTGGGAAGGGAGTGAGACAGGGTTGTAGCCTCTCCCAGATCTTATTCAATCTGTATATTGAGCAGGCAGTAAAGGAAACAAAAGAGAAATTCGGAGTAGGTATTAAAATCCATGGAGAAGAAATAAAAACTTTGAGGTTCGGCGATGACATTGTAATTCTGTCAGAGACAGCAAAGGACTTGGAAGAGCAGTTGAACGGAATGGACATTGTCTTGAAAGGAGGATATAAGATGAACATCAACAAAAGCAAAACGAGAGTAATGGAATGTAGTCGAATTAAGTCGGGTGATGCTGAGGGAATTAGATTAGGAAATGAGACACTTAAAGCAGTAAAGGAGTTTTGCTATTTGGGGAGCAAAATAACTGATGATGGTCGAAGTAGAGAGAATATAAAATGTAGACAGGCAATGGCAAGGAAAGCGTTTCTGAAGAAGAGAAATTTGTTAACATCGAGTATAGATTTAAGTGTCAGGAAGTCGTTTCTGAAAGTATGTGTATGGTGTGTAGCCATGTATGGAAGTGAAACATGGACGATAAATAGTTTGGACAAGAAGAGAATAGAAGCTTTCGAAATGTGGTGCTACAGAAGAATGCCTAAGATTAGATGGGTAGATCACATAACGAATGAGGAGGTACTGAATAGAATTGGGGAGAAGAGGAGTTTGTGGCACAACTTGACTAGAAGAGGGATCGGTTGGTAGGACATGTTCTGAGGCATCAAGGGATCACCAATTTAGTATTGGAGGGCAGCGTGGAGGGTAAAACTCGTAGAGGGAGACCAAGAGATGAATACAATAAGCAGATTCAGAAGGATGTAGGTTGCAGTAGGTACTTGGAGATGAAGAAGCTTGCACAGGATAGAGTAACGTGGAGAGCTGCATCAAACCAGTCTCAGGACTGAAGACCACAACAACAACAACATACCCGCCGTTACGTGGGGCCACGTTACATGTGAGGCAAAGGTAGACACACTGACCAAGTTTCATTTGAATGAACCTCATATATACTGTGCAATCCTAGTACTGTGGTGGCGGATGGTACCCCGTGTACCGGTACCAGTCATTTCCTTTCCCCTTCCACTCACAAATAGAGCGAGGGATAAACGCCGGCCGTTGTGGTCTAGCGGTTCTAGGTGCTCAGTCCGGAGCCGCGCGGCTGTTGCGGTCGCAAGTTCGAATCCTGCCTCGGGCATGGATGTGTGTGATGTCCTTAGGTTAGTTAGGTTTAAGTAGTTCTAAGTTCTAGGGAACTGATGACCACGGCTGTTAAGTCCCATAGTGCTCAGAGCTATTTGAACCATTTTTGAAAAACGATTGTTTATACGCCTGCACACGAGCCGTAATTCATGCATTCGAGCTGAAATGCATTGGAATTCCCGTGCGCGGTGCTCGGCTGCACTGTGGGCAGTGCGACTGTGGCGCCTGGTAAACGAAGGCGCCTGCCGTCTGCTCCAGAAGTTCTCTTCCTCCGCCAGCTTGGAACCTGTAACTGCCACCGACGGGACACGTCCTGCCGAACTACACAGTTTCCACGTCTTGGATGTGCTTGTTTTCGGACTCTGTGTTCTCGACAGTGCCGATCAATTCAAGTGCTCTAACGTGTGAAACGTGTCTGTTAGTGGTTGTGTAGCTCATTGTAAGTGAAAGTGGCTGGGTGGCTGGGCGGCTTTGATTATTTTCCAGAAAGGCTCTGGCCATGGTTCAGAAAACCGTTGGTTTGCCTGGCCTAAGACGATTCTCTTAAGATTATTTTAAGTGGTGGCTCCAGTCTTGCTGATTGCCTTATTTGATAGGAGCGCAGTCGTGGAAGAAACACCAAACTGTATTGTTTAACATTTATTAACCATTCATATACGTGAATAGTTGTTTGCCTAGTTAAAACAATATATTTTGTTTAGCTGAGGATTCATGCCATTTATGTTACAGCAGTATTTTCCAACCACGTAAAATGAGGGATTAGTAAATTATTGGTTTTACACATATTGTTTCATTGTGGTGGCTATCATAAATGATTGTAGTCGCAGTCTGTAATTGCTGAGGGAGTTGTGGAGGTATAGCAATCTAGATGAACAAAATTATATGTTGTCTTAAACTGAGTGGATGAGAGTAATGAACACTGTTTTCCTCTAATAGGAGTCTTTCTTTGCGCAATAGAAGTGTAATGTATTTTGAAGAAAAGTGTTACATTCATCTCAACTTAGTCCTTCCACTCACTTACTGAGTAGCAATTACTTAGGTTTTTCTGACTTAGAAACTGGTACTACTTGATCTTCACTCAGACTGAGAAAGAGTGCTGCCCTCTGAGATGTGGCACAGGTAAATAGTTCATCTGCAAACTAAGAACTAAGCAACGACTGCAGTGTGCATTTAAGTGCACTTCCACATTACAGGTAATTTCAAACAGTCTGTGAGTGCTCATGTATTTACTATTTTACATATATCTACAATACTACAAGACGAGAAAATACCGTGTTGGTCAGTATAACCTCTTTACTAGTACATGGTTACCGCATTTTAATTTTGGGCGATCACTGTTTTATTAGCAATCTGTTGGTCATATCCGTTTACAATAATGACTATTATCCTGGCCAGTACAACGCTGTATCGAATCATTAATGTAAGTGCACACTGTTAATGACTGGGAAACTACTCAGTGATGATCGTTCTAGTCTGGCTTCACAACACGTCAAATTAACAAGCTAGCCTTTATCCCATGGCTTCGCTTGTGTACATATAGGGTAAATAAAGTACACGCACGGGTTCTTCTCTGCCCTCTCTCTTTCTATCGCTCCCTGTCTGCCATCAGGCCTCTCTCTGTCTATCTTTCCTCTTCCTCTGTTCATCTCTCCTCTCCCTCCCCATCCATTTCTCCTTTCCCTTTCTGTCCATCTCTCCTCTCACACTCTACCCACGTCTCTGTCCATCTCTCTACCTCTTCCGGACCATCGCCTCTTCCCTCTTTATCTATCTGACCATGGCTTCCTTCCCCTTTCTATCCATGACAATATCACCTTCCCTCACTCTCTCTCTCTCTGGCCATTTCCTCCTCCCCTCCCTCTCCGATTGTCTCCATGTCCCTGCTCACTGTCTATGAGCTCCTCCACCCCGCTCTCTTTCCACCTCCTCCTGCCTGCTCCCTTTCTGTCATTTCCTCCTACCTGTTCTTTCTCCACCTCATCCTCTCCACTGGCTCTCTGTTCACCTCCTCCTTCCTGCCTCTCTCTGCCCATCTCCTCCTTCCCACCTCTCAGTCCATCTGCTCCTTCCAATCTCTCTCTCTCCCCCCCCCCCCCTCTCTCACACACACTCACTCTCTCCCTCTCCATTTCCCACTGCCTGTCCTTCTCCTCCTCCTCCCTTTGTCCACCTCAACCTATCCTATTTCCCACTATGCACCTCCAGCACTGCCCTCTCCACTCAGTCATGCCCATGTAGCCCCTGTAACAGATACCAATGCTACCTGCACAGCATACCTGGCATGCAGAGTAGGCTACATATCAGTTACAGAAAACACTTTTTCGAACTATCTCCACTTCTATGACAACTGGGAGATTGTAATCCCCATGGTGGTGATTCTCATATGGCAACCACTATGTGTAACACATTTGGTTGAAATCGATCCAGTGGTTTAAGAGAAAATTCTGTACACACACACACACACACACACACAATGAGTTTTATGAAAGACACATCACTTTCCATTAACAACTGAATGAAAGTAGTTTCTTCCACAGCGACACTAGCCATGATGCAGTTCAAAGAAAGCCAACTTGGGAAGAAAGGGACAGATCAGTTCATTCGCTGAATTTCCTCTCGTTCCAAGAGCTCCTCCGCCTGTACTGTTTGATGCGGGCGCGCACTGTCATCCACAAAAATGAAGTCAGGATCGAAAGCACTCTCGAAAGACGTACATGGGCAACATGTACAGTGTCACAATAACGTTGATGATGATGATGATGATGTTTGGTTTGTGGGGTGCTCAACTGCATGGTCGTCAGCACCAGTACAAAGTCCCAATTTTTACATAGTTCAGTTTTTTTACCCAATCCAATCTAGCCACTGTCACCAATGATGATGATGATAAAATGATGAAGACAACACAATCAGCCAGTCCCCAGGCAGAGAAAAATCCCCAACCCGGCCGGGATCCAGCGACAGCAAAGCTCGGTACTAGACCACGAGCTGCGGACACAGCTTTGGCCGTTCAGCATGAAGAGGAACGGACTCGCCACTCGTGCTAAACTCACATCATCGTTCCTTTACAGCAATGCCAAAACTTGCATTCCCGTGCGGCATCTGAAAGGGAGCCAGGATCGGAAGTACTCCCTCTCCATTAAGCGTGATCGTACGATGTAGTATGTGTCTCGACAACCAAAGTTCCCGCTTTATAAAAGAAATGTCGCGCAATATTACGCTATCGCCTGCACAGAGCTTTTGTGGGGATAAATCCCCCCTGCAAAGTTCGGGAATTCCGGTATTAAGGGACGCGTTAGCTGGGCACTGATTGCTTTTAGGCGACCCTCCCTCCCACAGGAACGACGAGCGCTGCCTGCACAGGTGCGGCCAGCGGCGATCGAGCCGTGTAACGGACGCCTGCTGCACTAACAAACAGCCGCGCTGGCGCAGCTGCCGCTCGGTCTCTGTAAAGCGGGTCCGCCGGCCGACTCATTCCCGCGGTGGCCACCGAACCGCCGGCTGCAGAGTTGCACAGTGCGGGAGTCCAACAGCTGCGCGAGTTGGCGGCAGCGCCTGCAAAACACGTATAAAACGAAAACTGAGAGCGTAACCCTATTGGAGGCGTTCCCGAATTTTATTTACTACTCCGTCTGGTAATTATGGCACAACAGGAAATAGAAAAGAAAAGAATTTATTTCGCTCTTGTTTAAAATTGACATAGCGAGATCCTGTATATGCGAAAAGGCAATAAATTTGTTACTGAGAGCAAATATAGTGATCATCCATCTTTATAAAGTACCCTGCTGGCGATTAATACTCCAAAAACACGAAGGCGACATACAACAAAAGTGAAATTGGTGCGAAATGTAATATACGCTTCGCTAAGCCAATGATTAGCATTCCAGCGTAAGCGCACAAGGTAGTTAAGGATGAAGCTCAAAAATGGCTCTGAGCACTATCGGACTCAAGATCTTAGGTCATCAGTCCCCTAGAACTTAGAACTACTTAAACCTAACTAACCTAAGGACAGCACACACATCCATGCCCGAGGCAGGATTCGAACCTGCGACCGTAGCGGCCGCGCGGTTCCAGACTGTAGCGCCTAGAACCGCATGACCACACCGGCCGGCTAAGGATGAAGCCATCTACGTTATGCACCCAAAGACAGAATGCGCAGCTGGGTGTTGTGTGATGTCCTTAGGTTAGTTACGTTTAAGTAGTTCTACGTCTAGGGGACTGATGACCTCAGATGTTAAGTCCCATAGTGCGTAGAGCCATTTGAGCCATTTTTTTGTACAGTGGTGTGCATGCAGTTACTTAATTCGAAGCTAATTATATCTATATCGTCTTCGTATGTGATCTGATAAATGTACGAGAGTCGTTCAATAAAAAAACGCAAAACTTTTTTTTCTTGGCAAATTTAGGTTGAAAAAAATGCAGAATTTGTTGTAGGACGTCGTGGAATATTCTCGCTTTGGCCGTTATAGTTTCATGAAGTTGTGATAGGTGGCGCCGCTAACCGCAGCCTTGTAAATGGCGGTTGTAACGGAGGAGCGTTCAAGCAGAGAGCTGTCATCGAGTTTCTTTTGGCGGAAAACCGTCGCAGAATGTCTACGAAGACCTGGCGGTGAAAAAAAGCACGGTCAGTGGTTGGGTAAGGCGTCTTTCTCCATGGCAACAAGATCGCGCCAACCTGTCCGATCTCCCGCGTACTGGCCGGCCGCGCACAGCTGCTACACCTGCAATGTTGGATCGTGCGGACACTCTCATTCGAGGTGATCGACAGTTCACAATCAAACACGTCGCTGCTCATCTGGACGTCTCTGTTGGTACTGCTGACACACTCGTCCACTAGTTGGGATACTCAAATGTGTGTGTCCGCTGAGTTCCTCGCTGCCCAATAGGAGATCCTAAAGACTAACGAAGGACCACATGTACGGAATTTATTGCGCGTTACGAGACTGATCGTGGAAATCTTTTGTCTAACATCGTCACGTGAGATGACGCATTGTTTCGTCTCTTCGAACCGGAAAAAACGGCGGTCTCCTCCGAAGAAAAAGTTCGAAGCCGCAACTTCAGTCAGTAAAGTCATAGCAGTTCCCTTCTGTGGCTCTGAGGGGTTACTCTGTTTTAAGTCCTACATTATGGTGCAACGATCAACTCTGAAGTGTATTACGCTACTCTCAGGAAACTAAAGAACCGACTTTAGCGTGTTCGTAGCCACAAAAATGCAAACGAACTTCTCCATGACAATGCAATGTCTCACGTAAGTCTGATCTCCCGAAAGGTACTCACAAAACTTGATTGGACTGTTCTTCCTTATCTATCCTAGAGCTCGGATCTTGCACATTCCGACTTCCATCTGTTTGGCACAATGAAGGCTGCACTCCGTGGGAAGCAATAAATGGATGTTGTTGAGATTATTGATGCAGCAGGACGTTGCCTTCGACGTCGATCAGTAGAGTTGTGCCATGTGGGTATACAGGCATCCCTGTAAGGTAGCGTAAGGCCGCCGTCCTGAACGGAGACTACGTTGACTAATTTGGTTTAGTAGCCAAATGAGTGAGGAATAATATGGTGTATTGGTACCCTGAATAAAACCAGCCTGCTTCCAGAAAAATAGATATGTTGCACTACTTATTGAACGCCCATTGTAACACTTTCGAATTGTTCACGAGACCTTTCAGTTACAAAACGCCTGTCTTTTTTATTTTTTATTCCTTTTTTTCTTACTTCCGTTCACGTATTTCCTGCTATATGATAAAAACACAATAAGTAAAACTGCGTTACTTGGTATCCTTTCTGGAGTTGCATTTTTATTGGCCAGAAGTGCACCATGTTTATTCAGATCTAAAACGTTGTTGTGTTGAAAGTTTTCTTTTGCATGCAAAGTGTGTCACATCTATACTCAGTGCTTAGCTTCTGCGGCAGTTTTTGCAGAAATATGAAAGTCCTTCTCTGTTCACTGAAACCATCGCCAATATCGATCCTGAGGACCTTTGACGACTTACCACTTGCTTACGGAGTGAAAGAATTAACCGATTAATGGTTTTTCTTTTTTCCAAAGGACGGCCGTACGAGTTAATTGTAAATTTCGCGTAAAAATTCTTTTTATGTCCTACACTTTTCCCGGCGGATTAATTGCTGCTGAAACAGTCACAATTCGCTCTCGCACGTCCTTGTCGTGGTAAATAATGGCAACACAATATCCTTACAAAACCTCTGCCTCTTTGCGGAGTCGTTAAGCAGAAGTTTATGCACCAATTATAGCTTTTAAGCGACCCACTGCGATCTCGTCTCTAGAATCTTCCTCAAAATGATGGCGGTAACTACCTTCACGCACTGATTTCAGCAGTTACTGTAGGAAACCTCGATACAGTTTGTCTGCTGTACTTTAATATACAACTGTCTGCTGACTGCATCCCTTACTTGATCGTCATCATAATCATCATCATGGTCTTCAATTATTAGACCTTATGGCCCGTTCCACCTCATCATTGTTCATGCCGTCTCCGTATCTTCTATTTGATGACAGGTAATATTCGGTCTGATCTTTCTGTTAGCGTCTAGATGCCCGCTGAATCACAACAACACCGTCTTCGCAATGGGAGAAGCGTCTAGTGAATTTGAGAGTAAAATTTTACCAACCGATCTGAATACAATTCCTAGGATTTTTTTATTAAAGGACATCTACACACCATGGGCTGCAGTAACAATGTTTTTTTGCCGAAACTGGTTTTCGGATTTTTAACCTGTCACCAATGGCCTGTTATGCAGTTCTGTAACAATGACAAGCTTGTCCGCTGATATGACGGGATCTGAAATATGTCCTGTAACACAGAACACAGTTTTTACTGGCAGAATTGAAGCTGTGAGGACGGGTCGTGAGTCGTGCTTGAGTAGCTCAGTTGGTAGAGCACGGTCCGGCATACAGTTTTAATCTGCCAGGAAGTTTCACAGTTTGTCATGTATGTTACTGCTGTCAAATCTTAGGCAGTGACAAGTACTGATAACGTCTAATATAACCGTCATATAGAGTAAACATGGCATTGAGATCTGTCAAACTTTATTAAGAGTTATCACTGCATAAGAGATGACGCCAGTAACAAACATTACAAACTGTGCATATCATTAGTAGAAAAGTGTGCAATATGCCACTGATGATGGGTTATAAATCCGAAAACCGGTTTTGGCAAATAAAATATTTCTAGTGCAGCTCATAGTTTATAGAAGATGTCCTTTAATAACTATCTGAATTCTGTGGAGCACCAAGCATTCGAGATCTCTAGGAATTTTTGTGTTACGCAAAGTCAGTAAGCGTATCGAAATCGTCTGTTTAGTCGCACAATTATCGTAATAGCTCCTACATGGAAGATGACAAGAGACATGGACGAAATATGACTGTAGTATTCCGAAATTGTTGCACCGCAGAAGAGCGTTATACAGTTCGTCCGTCGAACCATCGCACGAACGCCGAAATAGCAAATAAGTAATCACGGAATAGAAAATCACTGTATAGTGATAAGAGACATCGCTGTGAGATTCTGCAGAGATTACGCAAAAGAACGTTCTCGTCTTCTAGCAGCGGTTTATTGTTTGTCACTGGAAGAACGAAGGGTACCAACCAATTACAATAACCACGTAAGGATAATCGAACAAATGCACATAATCATAGGTGTAGGTGTCTGTTGTAGTATTATGGAACATGTTCCATGCTCACATCATAGAACGTTTATGAATAAAGAGAAATTTCCTCTATAAAAACCAAAATAGATTCATTAAACGGAGATATTGCGAATCACAGCTACCTGTGTTCCTCCATGAAATACTGAACGCCGTAGGCGAAGGCGTCCAGGTTGAAGCCTCATTCCTTTATTTCTAGAAAATATTCCGTGCAGTTGCGGAGTGTCGTGTAAAGAACAAAATAGCGAATATAGGACTGTTTGTGACTGCACTGAGGACTTTATGAGAGATAGGAATCAATATACAGGGTGATTCAAAAAGAATACCACAACTTTAAAAATGTGTATTTAATGAAAGAAACATAATATAACCTTCTGTTATACATCATTACAAAGAGTATTTAAAAAGGTTTTTTTCACTCAAAAACAAGTTCAGAGATGTTCAATATGGCCCCCTCCAGACACTCGAGCAATATCAACCCGATACTCCAACTCGTTCCACACTCTCTGTAGAATATCAGGCATAACAGTTTGGATAGCTGCTGTTATTTCTCGTTTCAAATCATCAATGGTGGCTGGGAGAGGTTTCCAAAACACCATATCCTTAACATATCCCCATAAGAAAAAATCGCAGGGGTAAGATCAGGGCTTCTTGGAGGCCAGTGATGAAGTGCTCTGTCACGGGCTGCCTGGCGGCCGATCCATCGCCTCGGGTAGTTGACGTTCAGGTTTATACCAACGTTTAATACACCACCTATCAGGAGGTTTAAAACCATACTTTGTTCGAAATGCACGCTGAACAACTGTCGTCGATTCACTTCTGCCGTACTCAATAACACAAAAAGCTTTCTGTTGAGCGGTCGCCATCTTAGCATCAACTGACGCTGACGCCTAGTCAGCAGCGCCTCAAGCGAACAAATGTACAACTAAATGAAACTTTATAGCTCCCTTAATTCGCCGACAGATAGTGCTTAGCTCTGCATTTTGTCGTTGCAGAGTTTTAAATTCCTAAAGTTGTGGTATTCTTTTTGAATCACCCCGTATTATTATTAATAGGATGAAATTGACATATGTAAAGGTAATTTCTGGATTACCGAAAGAGAGTGTTACTGGGCCATTACTGTTTACAATGTATAGTGTTTCCCATTTGTCTTGATCCATCTCATTTATGTTTTACCAACAGCAAATTTAATTCCGTCTGAGAAAGTATCATAATAAAAAGATTCATTACTTAAGTAACACAGTGTACTACTACGCTCAGTTTAACAAATTCCATTATTTACTACTTATTTCAAGCTAACACCTTCAATACTTCCTGCATTCCTCTGTGTTTTATTAACCATGTAGGTCGTTGCACTGTTTCCAATGTTTATCTGTAAAGTAGAGTTTATCTGTGATGAGTGATTCTGAAATGTCTGTCATACATCGATCTGCAACAATGCACAAAAAATGATTTTCTATCGGGCCACTGGCTTCTGTATACTGCTTCGATTGCTGTTTCGTTACTGGTGTCAAGAGGAGCATCGCCTCATTTTCTGTAACCTCTTGCTGTACAAAATCAGTTGTATTCCTTTTCAAACGGTCCAAATACTATTTGTTGCATTTTCTTTTGACCAGCACGCAATAAACGCTTTTATTATAATTCTTGATGTAAGATTTACGACTACTCCCTCACATACTTGTACCGTCAACTACTACATACACACACACATTCACCAACCGTCCTATACAACAGTGCAGACTTCGTCTCGGTTCCACATCAGTGCAATTGTGGCCAGGCTTTACTACAGCCTTCCATTACTTGAAAGTCCAAAGATGGGGGATTTGGTTTCTAACAACCTTTCACAGACTTTGAATGAACAATCATAAATTGTTAGAAACAACAGCTTTTGTGATGAAAAGCAACCCTAAGTTGTTTTTTTGAATGAACATGACTGCACGAAAAGCCATGTAACCATAACTGCTGAACAGATGAAGTTGATTCTGGACTTACGTTATTGCAACACATCGATCAGCGTCAGGAAAAATAAACGTCATTGTCGTGCTAGGCTGAGAAATTATGTCCTTATCTTTTTACCTGAAGTGGAACTAAATTTGAACGTCATCGACGTGCTACTCTGAGAAATGATATGTTATCTTTGTATTTAGATGATAGTAGTAGCAGTAGTAGTAGTAGTAGTAGTAGTAGTAATAATAATAATAAACCCCGTGGAGGTCCGGGAAAAGAATATGCCTCCAGTATGTTCAGCCAATCGTAAAAGGCGACGATAAGAACAAACCACTAATAGGGCTAACCCCCCTTTTAGTGTGATTAGTTGGTTCTGGACAGAACTAATGAAGCCTTGGACAAGCGCTGTCATGGTCGGGGACGACGCTTGAACCCTATGCCCGTCCACAATGGTAACGACACTGATAGCCACACGGAAAATGATTTAAATCCAAATAGAGGTGTTTTGCAGGATATGCTTCCTGCAACCACTCTAGAAGGAAAACAAAGACAGAGGATGAGATGGTCTGTTATGACGAAGCAACAAACTTAGGAACCAACACAACTGGATATAGATCACAAGTATACACAACATTTATTACCAGATACCCAGAATTAAAATTTTTAACAGAACAATCACTAGCTGATCAGATCCATGTGATAATAAAAAATAACAGGATACCCCAGTCAGAATTAGAAAACATCAAACAACAAGTACAACAAATACTGGAACAAAACAATGTGCAATCAGAAGAAGAAGAAGAAAATACAGTAATGGACTCAAACATCCCAGAGCAAACAAACAAAGAACAACACGCATCAATTAAACAATCAGAGGAAAACTAAATCTTAAGACAGCCACCAGAATAAGCACAAATAGAACACAAAGTGACACACATGTTAGATATAGAAGAAAAATTTCAGCTGACATATATACAATACGAAGACACAAATACAGACATTAGGCCATTCTTGCATAGACCACCAAATAACCCACAAGTCGAAACAACAATAACAACTATCAACACAAACATACTCAACAAAATAAATGAAAATACAACTATGGAAGAGTTACAACTACTGGTTTATATAGGAGCACTCACTACACTATATATACACACTAGGCAGAGATCAGAACCAACCAACACACAGAAGAAACCCACAAAACCAGCATGGCCACACAGGCTACAGATCAGAATAGAAAAACTGAGAAAAGACATCAGACAGCTAACACAATTTATAAGAAATGAAATATCACACAAAAAACGAAAAAGGTTAAGTAAAATCTCATAACAAGAAGCGATAGAGCAATTAGATGAAAAGAAGCAGAAATTACAAGCATTGGCCAAACGACTTAGAAGATACAAAAAAGTGAAAATAGAAGGAAACAAAACCAAACATTCAACACAAACCAAAAGAAATTTTACCAGACAATAGATAACACACAACAAAATAGACAATCCACCAAGTATAACAGACATGGAACACTTCTGGAGCAACATATGGTCAAACCCGGTACAACATAAAAGACATGCCTGGTGGATACAAACAGAAACAGACACATACAAGTTGATACCACTAATGCCTGAAGTGATAATTTTGCAACATCAAGTCACCCAAGCAATTGGAAAGCCCCTGGAAAAGATGAAATAGCAAATTTCTGGCTAAAGAAGTTCACCTCAACACATTCACATCTAACTAAATTATTTAACAGTTACAGTGCAGACCCATGCACAGTCCCTGATACACTTACACAAGGAATAACTTATCTGAAACCTAAATATCAAGCAGACACAGCAAACCCAGCAAAATATCGCCCCATAACATGCCTACCAAAAATATACAAAATATTAACTTCAGTCATTACACAGAAATTAATGACACATACAACACAGAACAAAATTATAAATAAAGAACAAAAAGGCTGCTGCGAAGGAGCACGAGGATGTAAAGAGCAGCTGATAATAGATGCAGAGGTGACATATCTAGCTAAAACTAAACAAAGGTCGCTACACTACGCATACATTGATTACCAAAAAGCTTTTGATAGTGTACCCCACTCATGGTTACTACAAATATTGGAAATATACAAAGTACACCATAAATTCATACAGTTACTAAACACAGTAATGAAAATTTGGAAAACAACACTTACTATCCAAACAGATTCAAACAATATCACATCACAGCCAATACAGACTAAGCTTGGAATATGCCAAGGAGACTCATTAAGTCCTTTCTGGTTCTACCTTGCTCTGAACCCACTATCCAACAAGCTAAATAATACAAATTATGGATATAATATTACTGGAACATACCAACACAAAATCACACATTTGCTATACATGGATGATTTAAAACTACTGGCAGCAACAAATCAACAACTCAACCAGCTACTAAAGATAACAGAAGTATTCAGCAATGATATAAATATGGCTTTTGGAACAGACAAATGTAAGAAAAATAGCATAGTCAAAGGAAAACACACTAAACAAGAGGATTACATATTGCATAACCACAGCAACTGCATAGAAGCGATGGAAAAAACAGATGCCTATAAATATCTAGGATACAGGCAAAAAATAGGAATAGATAATACAAATATTAAAGAAGAACTAAAAGAAAAATATAGACAAAGACTAACAAAAATACTGAAAACAGAATTGACAGCAAGAAACAAGACAAAAGGTATAAATACTTATGCTATACCAATACTGACCTACTCATTTGGAGTAGTGAAATGGAGTAACACAGACCTAGAAGCACTCAATACACTTACACGATCACAATGCCACAAATATAGAATACATCACATACATTCAGCAACAGAAAGATTCACATTAAGCAGAAAGGGACGAGGAAGGGGATTTATCGACATAATAAACCTACAGTATGGACAGGTAGACAATTTAAGAAAATTCTTTATAGAACGAGCAGAAACTAGCAAAATACACGAAGCAATCACTCATACAAATACATTGGCTACACCATTGCAATTTCATAACCACTTCTACAACCCTTTAGATCACATAACATCAACAGATACGAAGAAAGTAAATTGGAAAAAGAAAATACTACATGGCAAAGCACCCATATCATCTAACAAAGCCACACATTGATCAAGACACATCCAACACATGGTTAGGGAAAGGCAATATATACAGTGAGACGGAAGGGTTCATGATTGCAATACAGGATCAAACAATAAACACCAGATATTACAGCAAGAATATTATTAAAGATCCCCATACCACAACAGATAAATGCAGATTTTGCAAACAACAAATAGAAACAGTAGATCATATCACAAGCGGATGTACAACACTAGCAAATACAGAATACACCAGAAGACATGACAATGTAGCAAAAATAATACATCAACAACTTGCCACATAAGATAAACTAATAAAACAACACGTTCCCACATACAAGTATGCACCACAAAATGTACTGGAGAATGATGTATACAAATTATACTGGAACAGAACCATTATAACAGATAAAACAACACCACATAACAAACCTGACATCATACTCACCAATAAAAAGAAGAAATTAACATAACTAATCGAAATATCCATACCAAATACAACTAATATAACAGGACAAAAATTGAAAAATACACCCAACTGGCTGAGGAATTCAAGTACATGTGGCATCAGAATAAAGTTGACATTATACCATTATAATATCAACTACAGGAGTCATACTACACAATATTCACCAGTACATCAACGCAATACAGCTACATACAAACATATATACACAACTACAGAAATCTGTAATTGTTGATACATGTTCAATTACCCAAAAGTTCCTAAATGCAATGTAACATATACTTTACAGTTAAAAGTAAGTCACGCTTGATCAAGATCCGCGTCACTTTCCATTTTTAACCAGACATAACATCTGAGAAAGGAAACGAAATAATAATAATAATAATATCTGAACAATTCAGAGAACAAAGAAAAGGAACATCAAAAATAATCCAAAATATCAAAACAAACATTGAAAATTCTCAGCTTATTGAAATAGAAGAAAAGATCACCAAAAATGATACTAGAAATTTTTAGCAAACTTTTAAACACATTCTTAACAGATATCAGGCACCAAGTATTTGTTCCAAAGATGAAAATGGCAAAATAGGATTAAATAACAAAGAAAATTGTGACATTCAGCAAATTTTTTTGTAAAGATGTTAAACTGTCCAGTTCCAACAGATAAATTAGAATTTCCAGTGGTACCTCAAAATCTAGAGGAAGATTGCCCACCAATATTAGAAATTTATGAAGCCATAAAACACTCAAAAACAACTGCTTCTTGAGAATATTTGGAAAACTAAAAAGATTCCAGTTGGATAGAAAACAGCATTAATCCATTCACAAAATATTATCAAAAATTCTCCTCAACAGAGTTTAGACAAACAACTGGGAGAATATCAGGGCTGTTTTCGAAAGGGAAGATCTTGCACAGAACAAATTTTTAATTTAAAGTCAATAATTCACCATAGAATGTTAACCAGCAAACCAATAATAGTGTCATTTATTGATTTCAAGAAAGCATTTGATTTTATAGACTGAGAAACAATAGATAAGGTCAATAGAGAATCTGGTGTTTAATCAAAAGTAGCAAATATAATGTTTGAAACACTAAAAGGTACAATACCTCAAGTCAAATTTATGGGAGAAGTATCTCAGGCATCTGAAATAAAAATTGGTGTTAGAAAAGGTGATGGCTTATCACCTTTACTTTTAATTGTGTTCTAGAAAAAATTATAAGGATCTGGAATTCGGAGCTAAAACATCACAAAATTGAACCAATAACGCTGGGAAGCAAAACAAAAGGAATCAAGGTAAACTGCTTGGCTTTTGCAGAAGATTTTGCAATACTTTCAGAAAATCTGACAGAAGCAGTTATTCAGATAAATCTTCTGGAAAAAATAGCAAACAGAACCAATCTCAAAATTTCAGCTGAAAAAACAAAATTCATGACAAATATAAAAAATGCGCGAAAACTCATACGAACACAATAGGTAAAATAGAGCGAGTAAATATATTTAGATATCTTGGCGAGACTATAGAACAGAATGGACTAGAAAAATCTGCAACAGATGTAAGAATTAACAAAATGGAAAGAGCATATGGTATGACCAAAAATATTTACAACAAATGTATATCTAGAAAAACAAAACTAAAACACTACACCACAGTCGTATGACCAGAATGTTAGATGGATCTGAATGCCTAATGATGAACTATAAAATGGACAGATTAGAGATACTGGAAAGAAGGATTATTAGAAAAATAATGGGCGCAATGAAAACTTCAGATGGTTCGAAAGTAAGGAGATCTACAAAAATATACAGAAAATATCTGAAGTAATGGCCAAATGAAGATTAACCTTTTTCGGACACTTCTACCAAATGGATGGGAAATACTAACAAAACAAATACTCCTATATTTCTGGAAGAGGAAATCGACAATAGCATGGATTACAGAAATAAGGATAAATCTAGAAAGAAACAACATCAAAGAATCAGAAATAGCATAAATAAACCGTTTTTAAAGTAAAATACTAAATTTGGAAGGCTTTCAAAGAAGAAGAAGAAATAAAAAATCGGGAACAACATGAACAGAAGAAAGGAAGTGACTGTATGGGGAAAAAATGAGGGAATAGTGGAAAAATAGAAAACAACAACGGAGGAAGAAGAGGAACTGAAGTTGCTAACGTGATCCCAGTTGGTAAATACGATTGTAAAATAATAATAATAATACATGAACTAAAATTATGTCTCTGAGAGAATCTGGAAAACAGAAAAATCCCAGGTGATTGTAAATTACTCTTGATACACCCACTTACATAAGAAAGGCAATAAACAAGACCTTAACAACTGCACAATAGTTTATTTGCCACCAGTTGCATATAAAGTATTTTCCAAGATTGTACTGAACTGAGTAGAAATAACACTGAACAAGAATTTGTATGAATATGAAAGTGGTTTTACGTAGTGCAAGTCGGGTTCCCAAGAAACGTTTAATCTGTAGTCAATCATTCACCATGGATTACTGAATTCAAAAGATATTGTAGTAATGTTTGTCGCTTTCATAAAGGGTCTGGTTCGGTTGACAGAAAAATACGGATGAAATAACCCGAGACCTTGGCGTAAATTCTAAATCAGCAAATCTAATTCGCGAGTCTCGTGTCAACACATTATTCAAAGTGAAGTGAAATATAACAGCCCTTCGAAATTAACGCAGATGTATGTGAAGGTGATGGCCAATCCCCATTTCCATGTCCCTGTGTTACAGACGAAACAGCAACAATTTGGAATGGAAAAAGTGAATAAACATAAGATTTCAGCAATAAAGTTCGGAAGAGGGAATAAAGATGTTGCAATAAACTATCTGGCATTTGTAGATGACTTTGCCTTACTTTCTGAAAATGTGACATCTGCTGTAAAATAAATTAATATTTTAGAAGGAAGACCGGCTTAAGAATTTATCCAGGCAAAATATTTTCTTTACAAACACTAAATGTAGAAGGAAATTTCTGACAGCAGATATTGGCCAAATTGATACGGTTAAATAAATTAAAATATCTTGGATCGATAATCCCAGAAAACGTTTTGCAAAAAGCCGCTATAGAGGAAAGAATACATAAAATGGCTCTCTAAAAATGCAAAAAAGAGGCGTTACAGTACAGTAGTTGAGCCAGAACCTCTGTATCCATGAAAATGTCCAGCATTGAACTATAATTTAGATAAATTAGCAATGCTGTAAATGTGAAGCATTAGGAAAATATTAGGTATACGAAAAGTCATGGAAGTTTGTGAATTACATATTAATGCTGAAATTTGTCGAAACTTATCGGAAGTAATGAGGAAAAGAAGAGTGGTATTTTTTGGTCATTTATACCGACTGCAAGAAATTAAATTAACCAAAAATGATGGATACGTGAAGTAAATAAGGATTTGGTAGAAATAATATAAGATCTGAAGAAAAATACTGACAAAAGTGTTAGTGAATACGAAACGATTAAAAGGTAGGAGAGTGAGAAAAATACAACTAGTCAAAAGAAAAGAAGAAAAATCATGATGAATAGATGTAAGAGTCCTCGATGAAAAGAGCAACGAACATGAAATCGAGATTGGCGCGCGGTCCCTAGCTGTCCTGTCCGAGAAGGAAAATGGCAGTAATAATACTATTCAAACATTATTTCATAATTTTGTAGAATGATACTGAAAAATCATTTCTAAAGACGTATCCAGTAGACAGAGTGTAGGTAATATCACCAGAAAGCAAATTTTCGTATCTTAATTATGTACAGGTGAATCAAAATCTTATGTTCTAAACTATTGATCGTTGAGCTGTTTTCGTCGCCTTAGACGAACAGGGTCTCATGAAACTAACAGCGGTGTATTTCTGTAACTTCGTTCATAACAGTTTTATGGACATTAAGTGTGCTTTTTAAATAGAACTATACTACTTTCTGGCCAGAATAGCAGAACTCAATGAGACATATTTATCTATATAACTCTTTTGTAGATCTAACAACAAGTCACGGAGTAAGATTACACTGAATATAGGGGCTTTGTGCTAGTGTTGCGGCCGTTAAACGGCCCGCTACCCACAAGTTCACGCCGCTCTCCTGGAAAGCTTGCACCGTCGGCTTAAGACACAATATCAACGCTTCAGCGTCAGCCTCTACAAAGGCATAAGACGTCTCTCCTGTCAAAGAAAATACATCGCTGAAAGTCATTCAGCGTGCATTAAGTTGAGAAAATTAACTTTCTTCTTACCTCCCACAACGTCCAAACAATGATCAGATATCCGTGACAGCATACGTATTACGTTCGCAAAGGATTGTGAAGACATTATTATAATTTCCACAATAAAATTTATAATTTCAAATGAAAATAAAATTATTAGGTTGGTGCATAAGATCGTTGTTATGCTTGTTGGTATTTCAGCTGCCATCAATTTTTATATATATATATATATATATATATATATATATATATATATATATATATATATTCACTGCCACTGTTTGAGTTTACATATTGTCATTTCGTAATTTTGAGGTAGTGAGTGGAGCTGTGGACGCTAGAAAATGATATGGAAAGTGCATAAATCGAATCATTTCCAAGACATTATTCTGTTTGAGTTGAGTAGAGAGGTGACAGCATGGGAGGCAGCCAGAAACCCTTGCACAGCATATGGGGGTAATGCCATAGGACAGATCACGGCAAGAAAATGGTTTTCTCGTTTTAAGGACGATCGTTTTAACATTAGTGACTCTCCACGGGCAGGAAGACCTTCGGGGTTTGATGAAAATCGTTTAAATACATTAATGCGCAACGATCCAAGTCATTGTACTAGAGAACTGCAACTGTGACACACTGTGTTCATTCAACCATCGTGTGACATTTGCACGCACTGGGGAGAGTTCAGAAGTTGGGTGTATGATTACCGAATACCCTAAGCCAAAATCACAAAAATTTGCGGGTGTCCATACGTGTATCTCTGCTTGCTCGTCACAAACTTGTTGAAAGACGTGCACTTCATGCACCATTCAGTGCTCGTATTTCATATTTCCAATCCCAGCATTCTGGTATTCAGTAAAATAATAATTCAGGCAATATTAATAATTTCTATGGGTTTGCCTGATTTATTTGACGATTTTTACAGCTTGTCTCACACTGATCTGTAAGAGGAGCTTGGCGCTAGATAATTTCTTTGTTTATGGGCGAGGGCAGCAGTCTTCCTAGCAGCCATGATGCCTTCCCGTTTGCCATCACTTTTCCGATCGCCAGGGTAGCACGTGGTGTCGTTTGAACATTCAGTAGTGCCCAAAGTTTCTCCTGTTCTAAGTTCCCCAACCTGCCTTACCAACCTTGTAACCGCTATTTCTGCCTAATTTTAACGTCGCGAGGTCGCCTCCCTGTGAAATTCCGGCCCTATGATTGGCCAGTTCAGGTGCGCGCCCGTTTCTTGCGGGCGGGCGCCAACCGCCCTCCGCGGATGGGTGGTGGACAAAGGGGCAGTAGGCAGTTCTAGTGTGACCGTGCCGGAGACCGGAGGTGCCGCTTCCAGGAGATGAAGTTCGGTAAGCATGAGCGCCGACGTGCACTGTAGATTAGCGCCCTGCGGCCCAGAGGGAACCTGATAGGTCATTGTGAATAGTTTCGCGTCTTGCGGGTTTTATTGCTTTAGTACGGGAAGCTACCGAGCGATTCACGCACAGTAGCATCTTCTTTGTCTTTGGCTAATTCCTGGTGGTGGTGTTGCACGCCTGCAACCCCTTCCTTTACTAAATGGGATTCTATTTGATATAACGGCGATCGTTACTAAAATTCCTTTCCTCCTGCTATCGTGGCGCGTTATGAACGTACTTTATGGCAGGCTGCTGAACTCGAATCTTTCTTCCTTCCACCCCCATTTGGTAGTATCATTGTTCGATTCTCAACTGTTTAATAAATGAGTCCGTAAATCTTACATTCTCTCTCTTTCCTTACGTGAACTCACCCCTAGTGTAACAGAATAATGCGGAATTATAACGGTTGCTATAATGTCGTGCAGGTCTCGCGCCACTAACGATAGCATAAAGATTCAATATCGAGCGCCTGGCACGACCATTGCACGCATGGCACCGATAACAGTAGTAATCATGTTCAATTATTCCCCATTGATAAATTGGGAATTGTTCACGGCTCATTGTGGGTACGTGAGCACTAAATCCACTTGATGTGGTGGAAGTAGTGGCCTCTGTTTTGCCTTGCTAATTTAGTCAAAAAATATCAAAAATCACAGCCCCTACAGCAAGGAATAACAACCTGTAAAATAACAACGAGCCACCGCTTTTACAACTGGTTCGTAAACAATACCAACCATTCGTATCCTTTATCGTTACTGGTGACGAGAAATGGTGCCTTCATGCTAACGTAAGGAAAAGAAAGGATGGTTGAGCCCAAACAATGTACCAACTGCCCGTACAAAGACCTGCATGCAGCCACAAAAGATAATGTTATGCACATGCTGGAACAGGGACGGTCTGGAATACTACTAACTGGTTCCCCGAGGTGTAACCTACACTGCAGACATTTATTGTCAACAACTGAGACGTCTTGCAGACGCAATCCATGAACAGTGACCAGGAAGACTGCGTGAAGCGATGCTACCCCACGATAACGGCCGCCGGCGGTCTCCTACAGTTTCAAAAGACACCGTACAGCAGGTGGGTTGAAAAGTCATTTCGCACCCACCTTACTCACCTGATCTTGTGCCCTGCGATTTTACTTATTCCGCTCTTTATCGAACAGCCTTCAAGAAAATTCCTTTTCGGTTGAAGATGCTCTTCGAACATGCCTCGACGAGTTCTTCGCCTTAAAACCATATGATTTCTACAGTTGCCGAGTCGAAAAGTTACTCAGCATTGGCAGACTATTGTGAAGAGTGAGGAAAAATATATTATTGACGATTAAATTCTCTGTTACGAGTCTCAGTTGTGTTTATCAAACTTGCGGAAACCGCTAAGAATATGCATCAACCCCGTAATTCTTCATTTGTTTTCGTGTGCTGTGTCATTTGCTCACCGATAAAAATAACACATGAAATATATTAAACCAAGGATTGTGAACAAAAAGCAATGAACGAATGTGTCATCACATTTCTGTTGGAGAATTTTTGGAGGAGTATGTTCAGGGTGCTCTGCAGATGATGAATAAATTGATGAAATGTATGAGATAAAAGAAATTATTCAGGAAGTTAACGGAGACGAAAATTTAATAGTCATGGGTGACTGAAATTCGAGAGTAGGAAAAGGGAGAGAAGGAAACATAGTAGGTGAATATGGATTGGGGGTAAGAAATGAAAGAGGAAGCCGCCTGGTAGAATTTTGTACAAAGCATAACTTAATCATTGCTAACACTTGGTTCAAGAATCATCAAAGAAGGTTGTATACATGGAAGAATCCTGGAGATACTAGAAGGTATCAGATAGATTATATAATGGTAAGACAGAGATTTAGGAACCCGGTTTTAAATTGTAAGACATTTCCAGGGGCAGATGTGGACTCTGACCACAATCTATTGGTTATGAACTGTAGATTAAAACTGAAGAAACTGCAAAAAGGTGGGAATTTAAGGAGATTGGACCTTGATAAACTGACTAAACCAGAGGTTGTACAGAGTTTCAGGGAAAGCATAAGGGAACAATTGACAGGAATGGGGGGAAGAAAAACAGTAGAAAAGGAATGGGTAACTCTGAGGGATGAAGAAGTGAAGGCAGCAGAGGATCAAGTAGGTAAAAATACGAGGGCTAGTAGAAACCCTTGGGTACCAGAAGAAATATTGAATTTAATTGATGAAAGGAGAAAATATAAAAATGCAGTAAATGAAGCAGGCAAAAAGAAATACAAACGTCTCAAAAATGAGATCGACAGGAAGTGCAAAATGGCTAAGCAGGCATGGCTAGAGGACAAATGCAAGGATGTAGGGGCTTATCTCACTAGAGGTGAGATAGATACTGTCTACAGGAAAATTAAAGAGACCTTTGGAGAAAAGAGAGCCACCTGCATGAATATCAAGAGCTCAAATGGAAACCCAGTTCTAAAAAAGAAGGGAAAGCAGAAAGGTGGAAGAGAGGGTCTAGACAAGGGCGATGTACTTGAGGACAATATTATGGAAATGTAACAGGATGTAGATGAAGATGAAATGGGTGACACGATATTGCGTGAAGAGTTTGACAGAAAACTGAAAGACCTGAGTCGATACAAGGCCCCGGGAGTAGACAACATTCCATTAGAACTACTGACGGCCTTGGGAGAGCCAGTCATGACAAAGCACTACCATCTGGTGAGCAAAATGTATGAGACAGGCGAAATACCCTCAGACTTCAAGAAGAATATAATAATTCCAATCTCAAAGAAAGAAGGTGTTGACAGATGTGAAAATTACCGAACTATCAGTTTAATAAGTCACAGCTGCAAAATACTAACACGAATTCTTTACAGACGAATGGAAAAACTGGTAGAAGCCGACCTCGGGAAAGATCAGTTTGGATTCCGTAGAAATGTTGGAACACGTGAGGCAATACTGACCTTACGACTTATCTTAGAAGAAAGATTAAGGAAATGCAAACCTACGTTTCTAGCATTTGTAGACTTAGAGAAAGCTTTTGACAATGTTGACTGGAGTACTCTCTTTCAAATTCTAAATGTGGCAGGGGTCAAATACAGGGAGTGAAAGGCTATTTACAATTTGCACAGAAACCAGATGGCAGTTATAAGAGTCGAAGGGCATGAAAGGGAAGCAGTGGTTGGGAAGGGAGTGAGACAGGGTTGTAGCCTCTCCCCGATGTTATTCAATCTGTATATTGAGCAAGCAGTAAAGGAAACAAAAGAAAAATTCGGAGTAGGTATTAAAACCCATGGAGAAGAAATAAAAACTTTGAGGTTCGCCGATGACATTGTAATTCTGTCAGAGACAGCAAAGGATCTGGAAGAGCAGTCGAACAGGATGTACAGTGTCTTGAAAGGATGTTATAAGATGAACATCAACAATAGCAAATCGAGGATAATGGAATGTAGTCGAATTACGTCGGGTGATGCTGAGGGAATTAGATTAGGAAATGAGAGGCTTAAAGTAGTAAAGGATTTTAGCTATTTGGGGAGCAAAATAATTGATGATGGTCGAAATAGAGAGGATATAAAATGTAGACTGGCAATGGCAAGGAAAACGTTTCTAAAGAAGAGAAATTTTTTAACATCGAGTATAGATTTAAGTGTCAGGAAGTCATTTCTGAAAGTATTTGTATGGAGTGTAGCCATGTATGGAAGTGAAACATGGACGATAAATAGTTTGGACAAGAAGAGAATAGAAGCATTCGAAATGTGGTGCTACAAAGAATGCTGAAGATTATATGGGTAGGTCACATAACTAATGAGGAGGTATTGAACAGAATTGTGGAGAAGAGGAGTTTGTGGCACAAGATAGCCGGGGCAGAAGATAGCCGATCGTGCTGAGTAACTCTGAACAGTACTGCCTCTTGCCATCCATTGGTTTGGAAATAAGTGGCTTAATGCATGTCTTGCTACTGACAAGGACTCAAGGCCACATTTTCTAACGGCAAGGATGATGTATGTATCAGAACGTGACTACCTTTCTTCCTTAAACATACCAGCAGCGAAATAAGGCCCGATCAAGTGCTGCCCAAGTATGGCACATCAGACATTCACACTCCATTTCGCTGGTTTGCACACCTGGAGACGTTCATGTGGCATTTCCGTTGGCCAGTAGTGCATGTTTTTCGTATTTACGTTCCTGTGAGGCGTGAACGTTGCCTCAGCAGTAAACAGTATTTTCTCTTCCAAACTAGTGACCTGTTTGAGAACCTACTGACAGTGACACGTCCCAGACGTGAGTTTTGCTTGGGACTGCGCAACAAGGCTCGGGTAGAAAGGGAAGCAGTCGATTGGCCTAAGTGGGAGGGAGTCTTAATCTGACAATCTTGCTAAAATTCTACAAAAGGTAAGGATTGGAATTAGAACGGAGTGGCGAACACTGTGAGTGTTTAGAACATCTGACTCTCAACGTCGTATACATTCGTTCTAAACGAGTTGTATCCACAAAAGACCACCTGTCTCGCGATAGTGACTAACTAGCACCGTTCCGTCTATTAAAAGAATATCTCAGTACTAACTGCACCTGCATCCACGACACGACACGCAGGAGTTCTCAGCTGCCCAGCTAGAATTCCATCTACTGTTCCAAACTATTGCACAAAACTCTACTCAGCCCTGCTCGGCTCATATCTTCGGTCCAATCCACTAATACTGTTATCTCTTCACTCCTACTAACACCTGCCTGTCGTATCTGTACGGTACTCCTGTCTGCTCTGACCGCCGTAACTCTCTTTACGGAGCATCTGCATCTGAGTATTAACCAATTTCCCCTTCGCCCACGGCGGTCTCTGACTTGGCTTAATGTTGAAGGGTTCTCACCATCTCAAGACGGTTGCTGTAAATTCATGTCCTGGACGTGATATAGGTTATTCATGACATATATGTGCCCTTCCAGAGACTCTCTCCCTTACCGCTCTCTTGCTCTCGCTCCGAATTATATTTATGGTTTACTACGTTATTTTTTAAGCGCGGCTGGCATGTGTATGGCGCCACCGGCTATTTAGATTTTATGTAAGCCTCTACCTGCCTCGTAACTTTTCGCTTTCTACGCTCGTAAAGCTTTCCCTGTTATTAAATCTTAAGACTTCGCTATCATTTCCGTGAATACAAGACAACAGCACTCAAAACCTTGTAGAATATCGTTGACTTGTAGCTCTTCACACAGAAAAATATGCAACCGGTACAAATTATGTGTGCTTTGGAAGTCAGACCTGTAAGCTGGAGAGATCTGAAGAGACTGAATAAGAATCTCTAACCGTTCTTTCCAACAACCTGTTGTCTTCTAAAGTTGTGTCCTCAGCGCAGAAGACAGCTCGTCGGTCGTGGGAACTTCCTCGGCGGAGGCTACTATGCTGTCATCTCGAACCTGTGATTGTACTTTTTATGCGATGCCACGTGCCCACCGTTAGTATCCGATCTACAAAGGGCAAGATCTGCAGTACTGACAATGATGGTAGGCGACACTTCTCATTAATGTATCCTGTTTGGTTATTATTTAAATATTCACACATTTTCCACTGTCTTTTACCACACTCGACATAGCTTTCTTAATTAAAGGGTAACTTTTCCATCCAACTTCCGATACAGATTACATGTCCGTCCCTCCAGAATGTTCGAAACAGTGACTTGTCAGTCCCTCCAGAACGCCCGAAACAGAGTGACTAGCGCAGCCGAAGCACTTCGTCTCCCAGGTGCGCCAAAGCGCCCCGAAGGTGTCCGAAGCACTTCGGTTGCAATATCGCTACTCTTATGTTTCTCAAAACTAGGGAAATTTAATAAAAAAAAAACGATAGACTTGTAGGCTAACCATGAGAGATTGTCATACTAAAACTGGGTTAAATACAATGAAAAGTATATAAATAATTAGAAGTTAAGTGTTCTGGCACCTAGCACCCGAATATGCCGACTAATCAGAAGCAGTTTGTACCATATGCTACTTCGCCTGTATCAAGGTGCATCAAGGCGAGCTTCTAGCAGAATAAAGTACTGGTGGCCACAGCCAAGAATATCACATGGTTCATAATTATGTGTGTCAAGAATATGCTGTTACTATCTCCGTATCTGACAATAAGTGGCATTGTAAGTAGGCTGTTTAAGGTTTTGTGTTGGTAACGCTCTGTATTAAAATCGCTGACTGCGCTGTGTACAATCTGCAGCTGGTTGGACTCGTTGTTTGAAATTATTCGCCAGTGTAGTGTTGGGCAGTTGGATGTGAACAGCCCGTGGCGTTGGGCAGGTGGAGGTTAGGCGCCAGCAGTGGTGAATGTGGGGAGAGAGGTGCCAGAGTTCTGAGCGGATGATCTGGACGTGTGCCCGTCAGAAATAGGAAATTTGATAGACTGGATATATAAGAATCGAGGGACATGAATGGGAAGCAGTGGTTGGGAAGTGAGTGAGACAGGGTTTTAGCCTCTCCCCGATGTTATTCAATCTGTATATTGAGCAAGCAGTAAAGGAAGCAAAAGAAAAATTTGGAGTAGGAATTAAAATCCATGGAGAAGAAATAAAAACTTTGAGGTTCGCCGATGACATTGTAATTCTGTCAAAGACAGCAAAGGACCTGAAAGGGCAGCTGAATGGAATGGACATGGTCTCGAAAGGAGGATGTAAGATGAACACCAACAAAAGCAAAACGAGAGTAATGGAATGTAGTCGAATTAAATCAGGTGATGCTGCGGGAAGTAGATTAGGAAATGAGACGCTTAAAGTAGTAAATGAGTTTTGCTATTTGGGGAGCAAAATAACTGATGATGGTCGAAGTAGAGAGGATATAAAATGTAGACTGGCAATGGCAAGGAAAGCGTTACTGAAGAAGAGAAATTTGTTAACATCGAGTATAGATTTAAGTGTCAGGAAGTCGTTTCTGAAAGTATTTGTATGGAGTGTAGCCATGTATGGGAGTGAAACATGGACGATATATAGTTTAGACAAGAAGAGAATAGAAGCTTTCGAAATGTGGTGCTACAGAAGAATGCTGAAGAGTAGTGGGTAGATGACATAACTAATGAGGAGGTATTGAACAGAATTGGAGAGCAGAGAAATTTGTGGCACAACTTGACTAGAAGAAGGGACCGGTCGGTAGGGCATATTCTGAGGCATCAAGGGATCACCAATTTAGTACTGGAGGGCAGCATGGAGGATAAAGTCGTAGAGGGAGACTAAGAGATGAATATACTAAACAGATTCAGAAGGATGTAGGTTGCAGTAGGTATGTAGGTATGGGAGATGAAGAAGCTTGCACAGAATAGAGTAGCATGGAGAGCTGCATCAACCCAGTCTCTGACTGAAGACCACAAGAACAATATATAATCTTTCATTTGTTAAGTATATGCCTATCAGTAGTTAGTGCCTTCAGTAGTTAGAATCCTTTCTTAGGTGGCAGTATTGGCGCTCGCTGTATTACAGTAGTTCGAGTAACAAAGATTTTGGTGAGGTAAGTGATTCATGAAAGGTGTAGGTTATTGTCAGTCAGAGCTATTCTTTTGTAGGGTTATTAAAAGTCAGATTGCTTTGCGCTAAAATAGTGTGTGTCAGTTTAGAAGTGATCAGAATAAGTAAAGAGAAAACAGTCTCAGTACGTTCAGTTTCACTATGGAGTTTGAAAATCAAGTAACGTAGAAGTTTTACCAGCACAGTCATTCTTTTCATACGTAAGGGGAAGTTTCAGCATGTGGTTCTTTTTTGGCGGTACAATAACCGCTACTTCTGCAGTCATTCTTCGTATATGTTTAGTTGCGGGAAAACTTTCTACAACGTCAAGTACTTGACAGTATCAAAAAAGATGGAATGAGTTGGACAGCGCCTACTTCTGCTGCCGTCCATGCATTTTGGAACCATTCGCCATAATAACAGCGTGTCGACCAATTCTCCATTAGGAAAAGTCATTGTACTCGTAAAAAAGTTTGTACAGTACGATAGTAGCTCTGACCAGTATTTTAGATAACATTATTAAATCTTTAGTGTAAGGGACTAAAAGTAGCATGGAGGCCGCGGCGGAGTATTAAGGTGACAGGGCTGGCCGTCAACCACGCTATGTCGACATGGTAGGGCACAGTAACAGACGGGCAAGGTGAGTAGCGAAGCGAGGATAGCTGAGCTCAGCGGTAAAGTGCCCCACGCAGCAAAGAACGATGTAGTAAGCCTGTCGTTGCCACCACACTGGAGCGAGTCTCCTTGTTATGGACGACACGATTAGACACCAGGTGTTAGAGAAACAAATGGACAGTAACGGAGCATGGATGAGGATGAATTTGAGAAAAGGACGTCATTCGATTAGGGGACTTGGTCATCGCTGAGTAGCCACACCACTACTCCGAAGAGTCGCCGGATCGCGAGACGACTGGGCAGCGGCAGCATCAGCCCCCGGTTCGGGACCAGGCTGCGTGCCACAGCCCTGCCGGCCTGCTGTCCATGCCTGCTGCCGCCGAATCTGATGCCCAGGAGGAATCGTTAGCGCTAGGATTTCACCCGCAACAGGTCCCGCCCACTAACCCCTCCGGAACAAGTCCCGCCCATTCACCCCCGCTCTTCCTTGACACTCAAGTTTCAGAACTCAGACAGTATATGTGAAACAAGCACCAAACTTCACTGTACCTCCAAAGGGGATCAAAATTACTTTGTTCTTGCTAGATCGATTCAAGCTGTTTTTGCACGTTATTCATTGAATAGTTTTGCTGAAAAGTTTTAGGGGTGGGAGATGAACTAGCACAGTTGGAAGGACGTTTTATAGCCGTGAAACACTGCAGCATTTACTTCCCCCATACCTGCTCTGTGACAAACATAAATATCATCATTATTATTTTTAAAAAAGGTTTGAATGACATTGACGAAATTAATAAATCTTTTGGTTGAAAACAAACGGGACAAAGAATAACGACAGATTATTTTCCCGAGACGTTTGCAACAGCATATAGCACACTAATCACACAGAAACAGCCATAATTCGATATAACCTCGTATATAGTGCGCAGGGATGGCATTGGAAGAATTTACAAATTAAAATTCACCCTTTACTCATCCAAATACAAATAAATATGTCATATAAGCAAATATCTTACTGCTTTCACCAGGCATTTCAACATTATGGCATTCTTATATTCTCTAATTTTCGTGAGCAACTATGAGGGTCTACATACACAAAACAACTTTGACTTATTTCTGTATAACGTTGATTTTATACAATAAAGTTATTCGACTGCATCCGTGGCTTTACTACCGACATGACAGATTCAAGACCATTGTGTTCGCATTGTATGTTTGCTCTGCTGTTTCCCTCAAATAAACGTAGTATAATAAGTCAATTAGTTAATGAAAATTGGTCCTTATTGCCCTTAAATAACATCACATAATTTTTTTTATTTTCTATTGCTGGCTATGCTTTCAATTCTCTATAAATATTCTTATTTCTTTAATAATGCACATTCATACTATATTACTATCCAGAAAAACTTAAATTTCTTATCATTACTGAAATTCATCACAGTCCAAAATGCGTTGGACTGTGACGATAACAACTTTGATGTAGCTTCCAGTTTGCGGAACTGGCGACTGTTCAGGGGAAAGCCTTACACTATGTATAGGCATGGAGAGGGGTGAATGGGCGGGACTTATTCCGAGTGAAATCCCAGTCCTAAGGCCACGTCGCAAGCCTAGGGAGGGACTCGGTGACGCAACGCCGCCTGGCCGAGGGGCGAGGGGCGAGTCAGCCGCCCCCGCCACCGCAGATCGAGACGCTCCCCCGGGAAGCTCCGCTGTTGCAACTGGCCGTGGCCTTGCTTTCGCCACAGGGCCAGTTTCTTGATGCAACATCGCCGGGGGGCGTCCTAGCAGCCGACGCAAGCTGCACCGTCCAGAGCACACCAGGAGAGGCGTGCCTGCCTCATGTAGAACTGAAGATATAATGAAGTTATATTGTTAAACTGTCTACAGCATTTCTACTGGTCCTCCATCACCTACAGCATCACCCCTCCCCCTCCCCCCCCCCCCCAACACACACACACCACCCCTCCATACCGCCGTCCCAAAGGCGCCACTACAGAGTGATCCATACAGAGTGGTGTCAGGACGGCCGATATCGCAGCAATCAATAGCAAAGTGTGTGCCACCTCCCGCAGCACGTTCGCTCTAGCCACAGCCCACAGTGTCGTCATTGAGGAGAGTGAGACTGTTTTGTTCTTGTGTGGTGGTAATCATGTAGTCAAAGTTTAGAAGTTAGATTTACGAAACAAAAGGAACCTGTGGGATCTGCTTCAATTTAGGAGTAACGATAAAGATGACTGATTAGTACCTGTACGTTGCATCCAGTGTAATTTACCCAAATATTCTATGTCCTGTGTTGAATCAATAGCGGAACTGCTTTTCTTGTAACTGCTTTGGGCACACTGCTAGGTAATGTAGAAAGTCCAGGTGGCTCATGATTAGAGAGAAGTGGATTAGTAGAACACTTCGGAAATAACTGTTCTGTGCATATTGTTCTGTTGTAGATTAATTTTTATCGTGGATAATGGATACAAAGGCAAAATCAGAGACAGGATGTGTCACCAGTGAAGAAGTCATTAGTGGATCGAATGGCTCAATTAAGAGCGCATAATGTAGTTATGTTTAATGAACTAGCAGGAAAGAACTGCGAGATAAAAGCGTTGAAGTTGCAAACTCTAGGGCTGGATACTACTTCGGCGAATCTCGTTTTTGTATATGTCCCATTCGGCCGCAATTGAAACACTTGAAACATCCCCTTAGAAAAATTTATGAATTACTGTGCTGGTAAACCTCTTACGTTATTTGATTTTCAAACAGCTGAGCAAAACTGAACGTACTCAGACATTTGTCTCTTTATGTATTCTGATCATCACTAAACTGACATACAATATTTTTAGCGCAACGCAATCTGACTTTCAATAATCCCTACAAAAGAATGGCCCTGACTAACAATAACCTATACCTTTCATGAATCACTTACCTCAAAAATATCTTCGTTACTCGAACTACTGCAATAAAGCGAGCGCCAATAGTTCCAGCTAAATAAAAGATTCTAACTACTAAAGGCACCAACTACTGATAGGCATGGTTAATATATATATATATATATATATATATATATATATATATATATATATATATATATATATATGCAACTGCTCAACGCTACGCGCTGTTCACATCCAACTGCCCAACACTACAATAGCGAATATTCCAACAATGAAAATCAGCCACAGACTGCACACAGCACAGTCAGTGATTTTCATCCAGAGCGCTACGTGGCGTTACCAACATAAAAACCTAAATAGCCTACTTACACACTTAATATTCGGTGTAAATACCTGTTTTCACTCTCTTACCCCTGTCGACATATCGATTTCTTCGTATCCCAAAGCTGACCTAACCTCTTCTACACATTTTTTTGTTTCGACCCTTTGAAACAGTGACGAGCGCTCGATACTGTTTTAAGGGGTTGAAACAAAAAATGTCTGGGAGAGTGTGCACGGGGGCGTCTAAGGATATTCATGGAGGGGTTAAGTTAGCTTTGGAGTACAAAGAAATCGATAGGTTGTAACGTAGCAAGTTATTACGAGATAACATTCCACGCAGTAAGGCACGTAGCCGTGTAACACAGTGGCTTCAGGATGGCTACGTTTTTCCTTCGCTCTGACTCACAGCACAGTTGACATTACCAGTAGTGAGAACGGTCTCAAGTAACATTCAGTTGGTACGCAAATTCATACACCCTACGAATGTAAACAAACCATAGTAATTATCATCCGATTTTGTTCAAACTTGGAACGCAATCTTTTGTTATTAAGGAAGGTACCCTGTTAAAATTTCAGATTTTTATCTATTATAGTTACGGAGATTGAGAACAATACTTAATGTGCTAAAACCGACACTTATGTTTCAAAACTCAGTTAGGAACCATAACCAAATATCTTTTATTACCATCTAAAGTTATAAAAAGTTCACAGTATATAAAATCACTTAATTGGAATTTTCTTTTCAAAACTTTAATTACTCTACGTTATGTAGTATAAAAACCAGTCAAAATTATTATTTGCTTATTATTTTGCTGAGTGAATGCATGGTAATGAATGAGAGAGTGTATGTGAGACATACGTTAAAACTTAATGCCATTTTATTTAAAACCTTATAAAATTGAACCGTGGGAAAATTGTGTTGAAACCACAAATCTGATGACGTATGTCGATGTGTGCTTGTTTTGTAACAGAGCAGCCAGAATAAAAGTCTGAAGCGGAAAAAGTTTCTATATTTAATTAAAGAATATTTTGCATTTCGTTGTATTTTATTAAACAATATATTAGAAATTGAAATTGTAATAACGTAAAAGACTATCTGATTAGTGGCTGGCTAAGGCAAGTTTTGCCGCGAGAATGATCTGGAAGGACCATTCTCATTGGTCATTCAGATCAATAGCCAATCAGAATCAAGCGGTTCCAGCGTGTTAATAGTTATATAGGCAGAGAGGAAAGGAGCATTGAAAGAGTCGCTCGCTAACCTGTTTCCGAGTAACACCATGCTAGATGTCTCCACGAAAATAGTATGGAGATGAAGAGCTAGTGAGATTATTTCAGATAGAACGTGTCGTGACTAAAGCGGTTTAAGTTACGAACATTTTAAGGAAAGTCCGATGTTTCGGAAATAATTAGTTGAAGTTTTATAAGCGTGTGATCTTTTGGTCGTAGAGACAATTCCGCGTGGCATATTCCGTGTTGTTGATGGAGTACTTTGGAGATCACTTCTGACGTAGAAGACCACTGAAACGACCGACTGTTCAACTCGCTAATAGTGGTCGGTCAGTGACTGTTAGATCGCAAAATTAACTGGGTCGGACTTGCAGGAATTCCTGGCTGCTTTTACGCGTGAAATATCTACATCTACATCTACATTCATACTCCGCAAGCCACTCAACGGTGTGTGGCGGAGGGCACTTTACGTGCCACTGTCATTACCTCCCTTTCCTGTTCCAGTCGCGTATGGTTCGCGGGAAGAACGACTGTCTGAAAGCCTCCGTGCGCGCTCTAATCTCTCTAATTTTACATTCGTGATCTCCTCGGGAGGTATAAGTAGGGGGAAGCAATATACTCGATACCTCATCCAGAAACGCACCCTCTCGAAACCTGGCGAGCAAGCTACACCGCGATGCAGAGCGCCTCTCTTGCAGAGTCTGCCACTTGAGTTTATTAAACATCTCCGTAACGCTATCACGGTTACCAAATAACCCTGTGACGAAACGCGCCGCTCTTCTTTGGATCTTCTCTATCTCCTCCGTCAACCCGATCTGGTACGGATCCCACACTGATGAGCAATACTCAAGTATAGGTCGAACGAGTGTTTTGTAAGCCACCTCCTTTGTTGCTGGACTACATTTTCTAAGCACTCTCCCAATGAATCTCAACCTGGTACCCGCCTTACCAACAATTAATTTTATATGATCATTCCACTTCAAATCGTTCCGCACGCATACTCCCAGATATTTTACAGAAGTAACTGCTACCAGTGTTTGTTCCGCTATCATATAATCATACAATAAAGGATCCTTCTTTCTATGTATTCGCAATACATTACATTTGTCTATGTTAAGGGACAGTTGCCACTCCCTGCACCAAGTGCCTATCCGCTGCAGATCTTCCTGCATTTCGCTACAATTTTCTAATGCTGCAACTTCTCTGTATACTACAGCATCATCCGCGAAAAGCCGCATGGAACTTCCGACACTATCTACTAGGTCATTTATATATATTGTGAAAAGCAATGGTCCCATAACACTCCCCTGTGGCACGCCAGAGGTTACCTTAACGTCTGTAGACGTCTCTCCATTGATAACAACATGCTGTGTTCTGTTTGCTAAAAAATCTTCAATCCAGCCACACAGCTGGTCTGATATTCCGTAGGCTCTTACTTTGTTTATCAGGCGACAGTGCGGAACTGTATCGAACGCCTTCCGGAAGTCAAGAAAAATAGCATCCACCTGGGAGCCTGTATCTAATATTTTCTGGGTCTCATGAACAAATAACGCGAGTTGGGTCTCACACGATCGCTGTTTCCGGAATCCATGTTGATTCCTACATAGTAGATTCTGGGTTTCCAAAAACGACATGATACTCGAGCAAAAAACATGTTCTAAAATTCTACAACAGATCGACGTCAGAGATATAGGTCTATAGTTTTGCGCATCTGCTCGACGACCCTTCTTGAAGACTGGGACTACCTGTGCTCTTTTCCAATCATTTGGAACCCTCCGTTCCTCTAGAGACTTGCGGTACACGGCTGTTAGAAGGGGGGCAAGTTCCTTCGCGTACTCTGTGTAGAATCGAATTGGTATCCCGTCAGGTCCAGTGGACTTTCCTCTGTTGAGTGATTCCAGTTGCTTTTCTATTCCTTGGACACTTATTTCGATGTCAGCCATTTTTTCGTTTGTGCGAGGATTTAGAGAAGGAACTGCAGTGCGGTCTTCCTCTGTGAAACAGCTTTGGAAAAAGGTGTTTAGTATTTCAGCTTTACGCGTGTCATCCTCTGTTTCAATGCCATCATCATCCCGGAGTGTCTGGATATGCTGTTTCGAGCCACTTACTGATTTAACGTAAGACCAGAACTTCCTAGGATTTTCTGTCAAGTCGGTACATAGAATTTTACTTTCGAATTCACTGAACGCTTCTCGCATAGCCCTCCTTACGCTAACTTTGACATCGCTTAGCTTCTGTTTGTCTGAGAGGTTTTGGCTGCGTTTAAACTTGGAGTGAAGCTCTCTTTGCTTTCGCAGTAGTTTCCTAACTTTGTTGTTGTACCACGGTGGGTTTTTCCCGTCCCTCACAGTTTTACTCGGCACGTACCTGTCTAAAACGCATTTTACGATTGCCTTGAACTTTTTCCATAAACACTCAACATTGTCAGTGTCGGAACAGAAATTTTCGTTTTGATCTGTTAGGTGGTCTGAAATCTGCCTTCTATTACTCTTGCTAAACAGATAAACCTTCCTCCCTTTTTTTATATTCCTATTAACTTCCATATTCAGGGATGCTACAACGGCCTTATGATCACTGATTCCCTGTTCTGCACTTACAGAGTCGAAAAGTTCGGGTCTGTTTGTTATCAGTAGGTCCAAGATGTTATCTCCACGAGTCGGTTCTCTGTTTAATTGCTCGAGGTAATTTTCGGATAGTGCACTCGATGCTCTGTCCCTACCACCCGTCCTAAACATCTGAGTGTCCCAGTCTATATCTGGTAAATTGAAATCTCCACCTAAGACTATAACATGCTGAGGAAATTTATGCGAAATGTATTCCAAATTTTCTCTCAGTTGTTCTGCCACTAACGCTGCTGAGTCGGGAGGTCGGTAAAAGGAGCCAATTATTAACCCAGCTCGGTTGTTGAGTGTAACCTCCACCCATAATAATTCACAGGAACTATCCACTTCTACTTCACTACAGGATAAACTACTACTAACAGCGACAAACACTCCACCACCGGTTGCATGCAATCTATCCTTCCTAAACACCGTCTGTACCTCTGTAAAAATTTCGGCAGAATTTATCTCTGGCTTAAGCCAGCTCTCTGTACCTATAACGATTTCAGCTTCGGTGCTTTCTATCAGCGCTTGAAGTTCCGGTACTTTACCAACGCAGCTTCGACAGTTTACAATACCGATTGCTGCTTGGTCCCCGCATGTCCTGACTTTGCTCCGCACCCTTTGAGGCTGTTGCCCTTTCTGTACTTGCCCGAGGCCATCTAACCTAAAAAACCGCCCAGTCCACGCCACACAACCCCTGCTACCCGTGTAGCCGCTTGCTGCGTGTAGTGGACTCCTGACCTATCCAGCGGAACCCGAAACCCCACCACCCTATGGCGCAAGTCGAGGAATCTGCAGCCCACATGGTCGCAGAACCGTCTCAGCCTCTGATTCACACCCTCCACTCGGCTCTGTACCAAAGGTCCGCAGTCAGTCCTGTCGACGATGCTGCAGATGGTGAGCTCTGCTTTCATCCCGCTAGCGAGACTGGCAGTCTTCACCAAATCAGATAGCCGTCGGAAGCCAGAGAGGATTTCCTCCGATCCATAGCGACACACATCATTGGTGCCGACATGAGCGACCACCTGCAGATGGGTGCACCCTGTACCCTTCATGGCATCCGGAAGGACCCTTTCCACATCTGGAATGACTCCCCCCGGTATGCACACGGAGTGCACATTGGTTTTCTTCCCCTCTCTTGCTGCCATTTCTCTAAGGGGCCCCATTACGCGCCTGACGTTGGAGCTCCCAACTACCAGTAAGCCCACCCTCTGCGACCGCCCGGATCTTGCAGACTGAGGGGCAACCTCTGGAACAGGACAAGCAGCCATGTCAGGCCGAAGATCAGTATCAGCCTGAGACAGAACCTGAAACCGGTTCGTCAGACAAACTGGAGAGGCCTTCCGTTCAGCCCTCCGGAATGTCTTTCGCCCCCTGCCACACCTTGAGACTACCTCCCACTCTACCACAGGTGAGGGATCAGCCTCAATGCGGGCAGTATCCCGGGCAACCACAGTCTTAGTCCGATCGGGGGATGCGTGGGACAAGCTGGCCGTCCCCGACAAACCCCCATCCGGACCCCCACAGTGATGCCCATTGGCAACAGCCTCAAGCTGTGTGACCGAAGCCAACACTGCCTGAAGCTGGGAGCGAAGGGATGCCAACTCAGCCTGCATCCGAACACAGCAGTTGCAGTCCCTATCCATGCTAAAAACTGTTTTGCAAAGAACGTCTGAACTAATCTACAGAGAGCGCAAACAAATCGACAAAATTTAAACGGTTATTAAAATACAAAATTGCCTAGTAAATGCAGTAATGCTGCTACTAACGCACTGCTGACACACTGCTCTGCAGCAGAAGGAGACTACGCGATTTTACACTATTCAGGTACTAAAACGCGATGCTACAACTCTCAAATACTATAATACGCCCGAAATTTATGTATCAAACAATGCAAGTACCAAAAACACTCAAAGAAATTAATTAAACTATGTAAGAAATGAGTGAGCTAGGAGTATACGACTTGCTGCTGCAGCTGCTTATCCAACGGCGGCAGGGAGCACACTGACTGTGGCCAACCGACACTGGCCGTTCAAAACAAAAACAAAGACAAACGACTACGGATTTACACTATTCAGGTACTAAAACGCGATGCTACAACTCTCAAATACTATAATACGCCCGAAATTTATGTATCAAACAATGCAAGTACCAAAAACACTCAAAGAAATTAAGAATTAAACTATGTAAGAAATGAGTGAGCTAGGAGTATACGACTTGCTGCTGCAGCTGCTTATCCAACGGCGGCAGGGAGCACACTGACTGTGGCCAACCGACACTGGCCGTTCAAAACAATAACAAAAGACAAACGACTACGCGATTTTACACTATTCAGGTACTAAAACGCGATGCTACAACTCTCAAATACTATAATACGCCCGAAATTTATGTATCAAACAATGCAAGTACCAAAAACACTCAAAGAAATTAAGAATTAAACTATGTAAGAAATGAGTGAGCTAGGAGTATACGACTTGCTGCTGCAGCTGCTTATCCAACGGCGGCAGGGAGCACACTGACTGTGGCCAACCGACACTGGCCGTTCAAAACAATAACAAAAGACAAACGACTACGCGATTTTACACTATTCAGGTACTAAAACGCGATGCTACAACTCTCAAATACTATAATACGCCCGAAATTTATGTATCAAACAATGCAAGTACCAAAAACACTCAAATATGTTGGACAGACAGTGAACTTTGGACGATAGAGTATTACCATAGTAAATACGGACTTGATAGCCATTTGATATACTTCCTTATGAATAAAAAACGCGTTAATAGAATTTTCAGATGCGTACTGCAATTAGACTGTGTGTGGTAGGTATTAGGTAGTGGTTTCATCAACGCTGTTTTATACTGCCTAGCGTGTATATACTACTGCAGAGTGAAGGGACGTCGGAAGGAAGAAATATAGAGGTAGGTGAACTGTTCCGTGAAAGTGACTGAGAAAGTAAGGAGACGAAATAACGACCGACCGACCACGCCCGCCGCAAGGTCGATAGGGGTAAGAGAGTGAAAATAGGTATTTAACCGAATACTAAGTGTTTCAGTTGTGGCCGAGTTGGACGTGTACAAAGTCAATGTTACCAGTTACGGAACCCACGGCCAATTGGAGTAACATGGGTCGCCAACAATCTGGTGGAAATAGCGTCAGTGGAAGTTTTGGTCTACGGCAAGGTTATAGGGATAATGGTAGAGGTAGTCCAGGGAATAGGAAGAGTCTGTTGAACTTAGAAGGGAGCCGTAGGACTGCCGACAGGAGTTCCCAGTAGGAATAAGCTCAGTCAAAATGAATCACTGGAAAATCACTGTGGGTGAATGTGGAACCGAACTTACCAGTAGATGTGATACGTGTAATAGAATCATTGGAGGGCGGTGAAGTATTAGACCCAGTGTGTTGTTTGGTGAAACGTAGTATTTTACGCGTACAGGAGAGGGAGGGAGGAAAAGTGGTACCAATCAATTTAACGGATAGTGGACAATTTTAGCGTGAAGATGTAAAGTTGTTGAACGGTACGTTATTAGCTACGCTAGACATTCCAGCTGAGGCAGAGTGTCACACAGGAGGTGTTAGCTAGAAGGGGTCTGGATTGAAACTACGCCAGTGCTTACTATATCTCCTTGATGTAATTGTCCATTCAAGGGATATACAGGAACATAGACAACGTCTAAGAGAAGTATTCAGCAGATTATGGGCAGCACGTCTCACACTCAACGCAGCAAAATGTCACAATGTTTTGGTGGAAGTTAACTGGGCCTTGTCATAAGTAAGTATGGTGCAACAACTGATCCGAGGTTGGTGCAAACTGAGCAATATTTTTTAGTACCACAAACTACCTTGGAGGTACAATCTTTCCTCGGTCTCGCGATTATTACAGGAAGTTTGTGAAGGGATTTGCGGATACTGGAAGACCGCTTACGCATTTGTTGGAGAAAGGGGTTAAATTTGTGTGGTCAGAGGAATGTCAAGAAGTATTTGACGAGTTAACGAAGGTGTTGACATCCAGTCCAATTTTGGTGCTTCAAGACTATCAGAAAGAATTTGTATTGTCATGTGATGCATCGAACTATGCCCTTGGCTGCGTTTTGAGCCAGGAGGTCAACGGTGAAGAACATCCTGTTGCCTTTGCATGAAGATAATTGAACAGAGCAGAAAGAAAGTACTCTACAACAGAGAGAGTGGTGCTTAGTTTGGTATACATGATAACCTACTTCTGGTGTTATTTGTGTGGGAGAAAGTTTAAGGTGACAACTTACCATGTAGCTTTAAACTTTATACTAGGCTTGAAGGACCCATCTACTGCATTAACGAAATGGGCATTCCAACTCAGTTAATTTGAATATGAAGTAATTCACAAGCCGGTAAGCAAACGGGCTAAGCAGAAACATAGCTGCAATACAATCATTGGGTCACGATGTTGTGGAATGGCGAGCAGCACAAACCACCGACGAGGAATGCAGGCTGTACAAGAAATTGCAGCAGTTTGTTATGCATGACGGTTTATTATGCAGAGAAGCAGAATTAGTATCACGAGTGGTGGTGCAAGCCATGGTTAAAATTGGAAGCATCACCTGAGGTGCATGACCACATTTTGTCAGCTATGGTGGATGCAGGGAGACGAACAGAAGGGTGGCAGGAAGTATTGGTGGAAAAGAGAAAGGATGATGTGGATCGATACGTCAAGAATTGTGTGCATTGTGCGCAGAGGGCCAAACTGAGTCGGAAGCAGGTATTGTTACTAAGATTGCCAGAAGCAACAGAAGCTTTTAGTTTCATTGGAGGTGGACGTGTTAGGGCTATTCAACCAAACACCAACAAGGAATTGTTTTGTGCTGACCATAATACCATTTTTTTCGTTATGTCCAGATGGTGCAAATGCTAGACCGCCAGGCAATCACAGTCGAACAGGCGTTAATGAATGGGTGGATATTAAGTTCAGAGTGCCACAGACGATGACAATGGCCCAGGGGATGAAATTCATGTCTGATGAAGGAATTGTGTCGGTTGCTGAGAGTGAAGGAGTTGTAGACTAGCCCACTACATCCTCAAGCTTGTGGAAGGTCAGAGAGAGTTCACAGAACAATCGGTAAAATGCTTAGTCACTACATGGATTCAAATCATTTAAACTGGACACAACCTAGCTCTTGTCTTAAAGGCATATAACTGTAAACTACATACTAGCACTGAGTTATCACCATTCGAGATAGTGGGCGCCAAAAAGATGCCGACACCTTTCGATATAATAGTCAGGAAGAGTGGAAAAAATGGAGAAGCAGTTCGACGCTGATGTGCTGTTCCAAAACATGGAGAGCCTAGCCATTCTGTTCGTGTGTAATGGGCAATTTATAGTGGACTGGGGCAGCAGTGAGAAACTGGATGGAGGAGAGAGGCGTGCCAGGGTAACCCATGCAGTTGTGTGAGTCCCTGAGCCAAAGTGACTTATTCGCTAACGCAACTGCCTATAGTTCGCGTCATGTACGGAGGCGGCCCTATTTTCCACCGTTCTGGGCATCCCCCTCCATTAATTCCTAGCAGCCAATAAGATTCATTCTCTTTCCGAACAGCTGGCCACGAGCTACAACTAGACTGCGAGAATCTCTCTGCCGCCTGTTGTGCCTTCTTTCATAGAGCGACATAATTATTCACTCAGATGTCAATGTTATTTTCCCGTAGCAGTAGAGCTCTAATTGTGTATCTATAAGAGTTTTAGTGCGATATCCAACTAAATATGTCTTGGGATGGCGACAAAAGTGAAGTGCTTCACATGCAGGTGAACAGGTTTATTTACCGCATTTACAACGTTTTCAAACGTGAATCAGGAACCCAGACTCCCATTTTTGACATTCTAGAGACAAGAAGAGCTTCAGTAGCATGTGTCGCTAAGATACCTGTACAGGGAATAGTAAATGAAAGTGTCAGAACTGTAGAGACCTCAGCAACATTTGGTTTCGTGTCGCTTGGAAGGCCTCGAAATCGCGTGAAAGTTGTAACAGAGATGGATGGTTTTGACTACGCTGCTTGAAAGCGCTCTGTGTTTGAAATGTAGGGCTACGTAAGAAGTGATTAACCAACACAACAAACACTTGTTACAATTACGCGTAAGAAAATTGACTTCAAAGACAGTGCTTCATTAATTCAAAGAATTTAAAAAGACATTTATTTCAAATAAGTTAAGAGGAGAGTTTTTAATTAAAAGAAGTCACATAGGTGCAGCACGAACCACATCTCTTATAAAGATGCGCGATACAAGAGAAGGCGATAGTTTAACAATGTATTAACTTGATAAAACATGGGTGAATCAGAATCATTCCATGAATACCTGCTGGAATATAGTAGTGATATTAGCGGTTTTGAAATTCCCATAGTTAAAGGTTCTGGCATAATTAGTCTTCACGATCGCTTTTCTTCTGATTTTAATCTTGAGAGTAAACTTGTATTTAGGTGTAAGAAAAACATCAGTCACTGCCATTCGGAAATGAACGCTGTCAATTCCAGGAAGTGGTTCACTCGACAATTCTTGCCATATCTTGCCTCGAAGTCGGCCGTTGCAGTTACCACGCCAGTTATCATTCAGCTGTTACAGAGAAAAACCAAGTACAAACGCCAGGAAAGCGGTTATTGCGATCTGGCTTGAAAATAAAAATATTCCACACATTAAAAACCAAACTCGTGCCGAACTCCTGTCGCTCTTTACTTTCTACAAGTCACGCAACAGAACGTACAAATTTGACTTTCTTGCACGTGAATGTGGTCACACAATTTTGCATATGCCCGCGTATCACTATCAGTATAATCCGACAGTATTAATTTGGTTACAGGTTAAGTGGTGTGCGGGGAAAAGCAAAACATTCAAGATAAGACACCGAATTCCTTTGCATGAAGCAATAAACATCCCTCCTTCAGCGTGGGCACGCGGCGTGCGGCACACTAAAAGGTTTCACAATGAAGACTGATAGGGAGATGAAGATAGATAAAAGCCTTGAACCTGTAAACTTAAATTTATAATCAGATGGTTCGAACACTTACTCAGATAGCAGTGACAATAGCGTTACGATGTAATTTGGAACAAAGCGAAGAGCGGTCTAAGGCTCTGCAGTCATGGACTGTGCGGCTGGTCCCGGCGGAGGTTCGAGTCCTCCCTCGGGCATGGGTGTGTGTGTTTGTCCTTAGGATAATTTAGGTTAAGTAGTGTGTAAGCTTAGGGACTGATGACCTTAGCAGTTAAGTCCCATTAGATTTCACATACATTTGAACACAACAAAGGGAAGAAATAATATTTCTAGGTTTTAAATACTTAAGAGTTTAAAAAATGTGTTTGTTAGCATATCAATTCAGTAAATAGTATATGAAAACTTCTTAGCCTTTATTGATTAGAGTTTTGTATCCTATGAAGTTTGCAGACTATAATGTTCATCACAATGCCCAAGGAGAAGTTAAGTTTTTCCCAGATTGTTGTATGCTCTAATTATTTGCGACAATGTGGCGAGATAAATTCATCAAAAAATCCAATATCTAGACAAGTAAACCCCTGTCATTTTCAAGACACAAATTGGAAAATGCCTGAAAATTATTTCTCTAGTTATCATTGGTTTTCGACGTTATCGATCAGCATTCCCTCGAGTTATTCACAGAAGGTGGTTAATTGTTTGCCTGCTCAATTTTTCATGTATGTGATCTCTCATTGTAATGTCGAAATAGTTAGTTCACGCTCACAATGTCCGTTGACAGTGAAAAACATAATATACAGACAGTTTTAACGATTGTCTTTAGCACTAATATTTGCTACCAGTAATTTTTATATAGAGTGATTTACATTTAAATTTAATTACAGCCTAACAGACCCATATAAAGGGATGAAATTCATCTAAAAAATACCTGGAGTAGAAGCAGTTGACAAGCAAATAAAATGATTTTGGTTTGAGTTTGGAGTGAATTTTGTTGTAATACGACTAAAATCGCAATAAATGACTATTATTTCAATCAGTTTCGATGATCTTGCCGCTAGGCAATGGTAGTTTTGAGAAAAAATTGCGCTTTACGTCTCTACAAAACTGCATCAGCTGTTCTTGCCTTCAAACGTCACGCATTGTTGCTGTGGAGCAGTGAACGCAACATGGAGATGCGAAGAAAGATTTCTCTCGTGTACGCGATTGATCGAAATCGATTTTAAAATGTATTATCCCCTCATTGATTTGAATGTATAATATGATGTACCATAAGGAAATGAACTTGATTGTTGTCTGCAGCAACACAGTCTGGTAACGTGGACTTTTGTTTACCCGCTCTCTCCCACCACCCATGCGCAGACTTCATCCCCTCCACACTTCCCTATCGCTCTGCCTCTAACCGCAGAAGCACATTCCTATATGATGCGAGCTGTAGTAAGTAGGAGACCTGGGTTCAGTTACTGGCCTTGGTACAAATTTTTCCACGCCGCTTCAGTGTATGTACATAAAATCATATCTGTATGAGACCAGTTAAGTCTCTGAAATTGGTTCATTTCACTGTAAAAATTGTTTTGTCTTAAATACACAGTAATTGTGTAGCCATGCATATTAGCACACCATCTCCAGCCCATCTGGAGAATTAACTATAAGGGCCAGTGTGCTAGCCAGCCAGGGTGTGGTATTTTGGCGGTTTTCCACATCTGACTGTATAAATACTGGGTTGGTACCCTTGTTCCACCTGTAACAAAATTCTCAAACATTTCAGAAACGTTCTCACACTGTCACATGAATAATACGAGGCACAAACGGTTTGGAGTACAAAAATTCTGTCTCAGGGGATGGGAGAAGGGATGGTGATAGGAAGGGACACTGACCAATATCTACATCTAATAATGCCAAAACCGGAATAACAAGCCCACACTGTGAGGACTCACAATAAGACGAGGAAAAGGAGGAGAAGAAGAAGATATGATGCACATTCTTGAACAAAATGGCACACATGTACTAATGTGAATACATGTATACATTCTTTAATACTGTAGTACCTGATACTTTCTTACATAACTCTTAAGTTTTTGTTTCAATTATTACTGTTGTTAGTGTTCCAAAAATGATTTTAGGCTGATATAATATATTTTTCTGATTTTCCTGCTACATCCCTCCTAATGAAAATCAACCTTCTACACTCAAAATTGTGAATATGGGTGTGTGTGTGTGTGTGTGTGTGTGTTTCTTTACCTGCAGCTAGTCCCATTTCCTGGGTGTTGTGTGTGTGTATTAATTGTATAAGAAAACAATTAGAAAAAATAATTAAAAGATAAACATAGTACATCAATTTTTCTTCTTTACCAACATCTTTGTATATATTTATACAATAAGTATCTCTGTATCTGACAGAATTAGTTTAAATATGTAGATATGTATCTAAGTCACCCTTCAAGTACAAAAAATAATTATTGTAAAAATGTTGTAAGAAAGCCATAAACGTAAAAATAAGGATACTCAAAACATTGAAAAATATTATTGGTCATAAATAAACAAAAAATGATAAAATTACACTGAAAAAAGAAAATTATTGTTAATAAACATTAATTTGTTATATGAATGTTATTATTTACCCTGTACAAATGATTATGCTCATGTAATTGCTCTAGAGAGAGAAAGAAAGTATGAATTGAAAATTATTTTTAATAATTCATATATTCATTTGTTATTATTACTTATAACAATCATTCAAGCAAACCTGATCCTCTCACTATGAGGAACAGACCTCAAACGATTGGCTTATGCAGTTTCTGTAGTGATAAAAGGTGGGGAGTTTTCCACCATTTTGATGTCGTGTCATTGGATTAAAGAGAAAATTGTGGAGGGGGAGAAGGAGGGTGGCCTTGAATACTACACATCCAATTGCTTGAGGCATGTGAACAGGCCATGGGGTCCGTAGGTGACCTTGGAGAAAACAAGCCATGCTGCCTTGAATGTAATCTGATACATCAGAAATATTATCTTATAAGTGGTGGTGGTAAGTTACTATGGCACCAAACTGCTGAGATTATCGGTCCCTAGTCTTACACACTACTTAATCTAACTTAAATTAACTTACACTTAGGTGAATGCACATACTCATGCTCGAGGGAGGACTCGGGACTCGAACCTCCGATGGGGGAGCCGCGTGAACTGTGGCTAGCTTCCATAGATCTCGTGGCTACCATGCGCGGCCCTATAATACATGTGATACTGAAAACTGCGCCAGAACCTGCCCTGCTCCTCTACTGCAGTAATCTCAACGAAATATTGCTACAAAATTTGTAAGTTACGTTTCTGACGTATGTGAATGCGCCGATGCATACATCTAATGGTCTAACGGGCAACATCAGGTGCGGTGTGACCTGCTTCTCTCACGGAGTGCTTCTCCTGGTAGAGGAGACAGTCAGTATTGGAAGCGACACCGCTCCTTCTTTGGGGCGCCAGTCGTGCCTCTCGCAGGCGAGAGCCATTCATCTCCACTCGCACTCACTAATTCACCTTTTTGTCTTGTTCTCCATCTCCCCAAAGCCGTCTTCTCTCCTTTCCTTCCTGCTTAAGATAAGCCGTTTCCTCTTAGCTCCGTGCTGCACGAGCATGTCTTCCCCGAGGGTTCCAGTAAATTGCCACATTTTGTATGCTTCTGTACAGTCAGTGCTACTCCTGTTTGCTTCCTGCAAGTCGCGGCTCAGAGCCGGCTCTCAGACTCTAGGCATATTTGTGGTACGTCTAGAAAGCAGTTAGTTCACTTTCTCGTATTACGTACTTCCTCCTACCTTAACTGTTACAGTTAAACCAAATAGAAAGGTATAGAAAACTCCCCGTCTTCACTCTAATCTGTACAGGGTGTTTCACAATTCCTGTTAAAAGATTCTAATGGTTGTAGAGGTTTTGATAACGAACACATGTCCGGAAATGACAGTGTGATTGCAAAGTTAGTTTGAAGATCAGATAATTTTCAGATCTCTGGCTTCACGGTACACACACAGTGGAGACAATGAGATCTGACCTGTGTGCGCTGCAGAGGTCGATGGCAATGACCAATATTTCGCGTACTCGCCGTCGAGTTCTTTTCCATGTAATGAAGGACGTCATCTTCAAACCTCGAGAGTGTGGCGTGTCCGTGGAGCACCCCAATCAACCCTTCTAGCTGTGAACGTACCAGTTTCTCGCAACTGTTGCTGTAGTCGGTCAAAAATTGTATGGCACCGATGACGGCGCCCTCTTCTCGGTTTTTGTGCGTATCGTGAAGCGTGAGATTTTAGAGTAATCCGATTCCCAAACTTATTTTATATCCAAACGGCGCATTTCCGGACTTGGGTTAGTTTCAAAACTATCGATGAAGCCTCATCTACAAGCTATAGAATCTGAAAGATTTATTGTGAAACACATTGCACAATGAAATTATGCATGTGTAAAAAGCAGCAGCGCTGTGCTTTAGGGTACAACGACATGATATGATGCAAGTAAATTCGAAAACAACACATACGTGAAACAGGCCCTCAAGCAGAACCGTTGATTAAGGCATGTGAAATGAAAATCACCTTTGCAGGTCATGAGACAGGCACTAGACACACTCAAGACAGAACCAGTTGGAGGTCGACGACAGTTCGTGGAATAAACTCGAGACAAATATTTCCGTCAAGGTGCTCCAAACTAAAAGCGAAAGACTGTTTCGACATGTTGTCTAAGTGTATCAAACACTAAAGTGGTTATCTTCATGGAATTTATAACATCGCTATGAAACTTGACTACATCTACAAGATGAATGTGTAATTCACAATTAAGTGCGTGACGGAGGGTTCACCGAAAGACCCTCAAGCTATTTCTATGCGGTCCCACTCTCTAACAGTGCGCGGCAAAAATGAGCACTTAAAACTTTCGGTGCGCGCTCTGATTTCTCTTATTTTACCGTAATGATCATTTCATGCTATGTACGATGTGGGAGCCAATATAATATTTTCAGATTCGGAGGAGAAACTCCTTGATTGAAATTTGTTTTAATGGCTGCGACCCTAATTCATATACCATTTCTGTGGCACTATCCCCTCTATTTCGCCATAATACAAACCGAACTGCCCTTCGTTGTACTTTTTCGATGTCCCCCGTTAGACCCATCTAATGCGGATGCGACATCGCACAGCAGTACTCCAGAAGAGGGTGAACTATCGTGGTATACGCACTCTCTTTAGCCGATCTATTACTTACTCGATGACGCTCCGTCAATTAGTACCAACTGTGACATACCTGACAGGAACTCAAGAATCCAGTCGCACAACTGGGACGACACTCCCTTCTGAGGAAGGGAGTCGAAAGTCTTCTGGAAATCTGAAAATACGTAATCAGTTTGACAACCCGTGTCGGTAGCACTCATAACTTTGTGAGAATAGAGAGCTAGTTGTGTTTCACAAGGTCGATTTATGCTGAATCTGCTGAATATTAGTCAATAAATCATTTTCTTCGAAATAATTCATTATGTTCGAACGCAGAATGCACATCGAAGTCAGCGATATGGTTCTATAATTCAGCGGATTCATTGTAAGTAGGCTGTTTAGGTTTTTATGTTGGTAATGACACGTAGTTCTCTGTATGAAAATCTCTGACTGCGCTGTGTGCAGTCTGTGGCTGGTTGGACTCATTGTTGGAATATTCGCTTGTGTAGCGTTGGGCAGTTGGAGGTGAGCCGCCAACAGTAGTGGATGTGCGGAGAGAGATGCCAGAGTTTTGAGAGCGGAACATCTGGACGTGTGTCCATCAGAAAAAGGAAATTTGTAAGACTGCAGGTCATGAACTGATAAATATATTATGACTTTTGAACACTATTAAGGTAAATACATTGTTTGTTCTCTATCAAAATCTTTCATTTGCCAACTATGCCTATCAGTAGTTAGTGCCTTCAGTAGCTGCCAGTATTGGCGTTCCCTGTATTGCAGTAGTTCGAGTAACGAAGATTTTTGTGAGGTAAGTGATTTATGAAAGGTATAGGTTATTGTTAGTCAGGGCCATTCTTTTGTAGGGATTATTGAAAGTCAGATTGCGTTGCGCTAAAAAATATTGTGTGTCAGTTTAGTAATGATCCGAACAAGTAAAGAGAGAAGTGTCTGAATATGTTCAGTTTTACACAGCTGTTTGAAAATCAAATAACGTAGAAGTTTACCAGCACAGCCGTTCTTAATTTTTGAAAGGGAAGTTCCATTCTTTCTTGGGTAATGGTGTGACTTTTACAACATTCCGGCCTTTAACTACAGATCTTTCGATGAGCGAGCGGTTGTATATCTGTGTTAGATATAAAGCTATTGTATCAGTATACGTGACTGGTAAGCAATCTCGACCGGAGACGTTGCCTTTGTTAAGTGTTTTAAGCTGCTTCACTACATCCCGAATATCTAGTTCTAAGTTACTCATGTTGGGAGTTGTTCTAGATTCGAATTCTGAAGTATTTACTTCATTCTCTTTGGTGAATGAATTTCGGAAAACCGTGTCTAGGAACTCCTGTTTACTCAGGCCGTCATAAGTGACATAACCATTGTTATCATGCAGTGAAAGTATTCAATGCGTCCGTCCGCTGGTGTACTTTACATATGACCAGAATATCTTTGGGTTTTCAAACAGGTTCCGAAACAGAGTTTCATTGTGTAAACTATTAAAAGCATCTCGCTTTGAAGTTCACGCTAAATTTCGAGTTTCTGTAATATTTCGCCAATCTTCTGGACTTGTACTGTTATTGGATTTCAGGTACTTTGCACATGAGATATTTGCCATAAAAGAAAAGGACGGCGAATGAGCTGTAGTTCGTAAAAATGCTAAGTATCACAGCGCGAGAGTAGAGAGACGAAATATTTTTTTTTTAATATGTGCCTATAACAAGACGCGCGTCCAGCATTTAAATACTCTAAATAAACACTATGACCCGCTGGGCGCAGATATTTAAAATCATTGCCTCAGCGCTTGATAGTAATAAGCTGCGAAACAGAAGAAAGAACACTATCTTTCGTTAAGAAATATTCTAGAGACTTCATTATCCTTTGTACTTTTGGTCGCCGACATGTTAAGACGTACTACGTAGCATTGCTACAAGTTGTATTTTTATTTTCTGTAAAAATAATGTGAAACGACGAAGAAACGTTGCGATAACTCGTGTGAAGACATAATGTACTTACGCGCACGCAAGGACATTTAATTTTAAGAAGGAACGGACTGACAAAACAGTGCTTATTGGACTGCGCCATGTACAAAAGAAATATCAGATGTAAGTCATGTATTTATTGTGTATTTGTCAATGTCTAGAAGTTTAAGGCCAATTTGTTCAAAATATATTAATATTTTACGATGCAGTAATTTTCTTCTTATTCTTTTCTTTCACTGACCAAAAATGATGTTCAAATTGTATATGAGCTTTGTTACAGGTTCGCTCTTTATCGCGATGTCTCGATTGTACTGTATTTTGGAGACCATTAATGTGTTCAACTTCCTATCTGTTAATCTTTCTCTTACGAAATTCCACTGATTTGCTTTCATTTCCATTTTTATATTCAAATAGGTCCCTTAGGTATTTTCATCGAAGAATCTGATTGCGTGAAGGCAATCCGGGTCAAAAGATCAATTAAGAAAACCCTTTCGCGTAATCAATCGGAAAGTCTCCTGAACACAATCGAGAACCGACGCATCGGTGATCAATTAATAATCTCTCTCTCTTTTTAAGTCGTACTAAAAAAAGGCCACACAGGATAGCCGTATGTACGCAACCTAGAGTTAGGTTGCATTTTGTCAGTAAATATTACCAACAAACAGTGACAGCAAAGAATAAGCAAGTTTCTAACGCCAGAGAGTACAAAGAAAACACGGGTAAGAGTAAAACTGTGATCTTAGGTCACCATAGGACTGCAGACAGAGTATTCTACTAATACTCAGGGGCTTCAGATTTCATACTAAACAATGCTCAGTTTTCGAATAAAAGGAACTATTAGCCATATTGCCGTACTTGCTTCCTGTGACTGTGAAATAATAAAGAATATATGTACTGTAATATTTATCCGCCAGATGCTCAGGACAAGAGAGCTTTATTTAAACCGCACCTAGATTTAGTGACACGAACAAGCCTTCGAATAGACTGTCCCGCTTAAATGGTGACTGACAGCAGAGGCATGCTAATGCAGATAAACACTGGAAGGGATTCTTAGCTGTTTTCACAAGCAAACCCTGCATGCATTCCACTAGGGCGCTAACTGCGGACCCTGGGAAGTACAACAAGGAGAAACATCAGAGAGCAACAGGCAGTTCCCTTGGCACTCACCACCCAGCATTCAGTAATTTTTCGACTAGCAGTATCGGAAATTTTGGGACCAGCACAGAGATTGGTATACGTCGCTAACCAGATTCGGCCCTTCGTTGGATGAGATTGCAATTGAACCATCCAATGACGGAAACTGTGCGAGCGGAAATTCAGCACCCTGTAGGACATTGTGGGGAAAATGAACAAAACTATAGAGTAGGAGCAGGCACAATATCAGTCAGGAATGGTATGTATCGAATATGGTCTCTGGAAGTGAGAACAGTGAGGCAGGAAGGAAATCACCCAATAGCATTCAGTCAAATGGATCAATAAGGCTTGTTATACAAATGGTTCAAATGGCTCTGAGCACTATGCTACTTAACTTCTGAGGTCATCAGTCGCCTAGAATGTAGAACTAATTAAAACTAACTAACCTAAGGACATTACACACATCCATGCCCGAGGCAGGATTCGAACCTGCGACCGTAGCGGTCGCTCGGCTCCAGACTGTAGCGCCCAGAATCGCACGGCCACTCCGGCCGGCGCTTGTTATACAAAAAGTATTCTGCCACAAATGAGAAGAATTCGACTCATCACACTGGGCACTGTCATCGCATCAGCTGCGCACATCTACGTGTAACACTGACTGCGTCAAGCGGTAGCATGATGCCGTTAATCGCCCCCCCCCCCCGCCTATTTGTTCAATTACTAAGTCATGTCTACGGCCAACAGCTCTGAGATTATGCTGTATTGTTCACTTGTCAGTAACAATAATAAAAACTGTAAATGTTTCCATGTGTTTGTCACTTTTTTTTTTATTTAATGTACCGGTTTCGGTGCCTGTTGGGGGCCATTTACATATCAGTTCTTCAAACAATTTGTTTTACGATATTTCGGCTCCCATTATGTGGCTAGCTGCATACTAGTGCCTAGTACGTCAATGAAATTATCTTATTACAAAGGCGTGCCGAAAAATTTGCCTCCTTGTTTTTATGTGAAAATTGTTATAGCTTTTTGTAACTTTATTAACATTCTACATCTTTATTCTTCATGCCTACATAGTCACCGTAGGGGCGAACGCATTTCTCCCAACACGAGACAAGTTTGTTGATACCGTCAGTGTAGAATGTTTAACATTGTTGAAGGAGCCACAACCTCTCCTCTGCTTGTACCACTTCATCGCTATGAAAGTGAAGTTCTCAGAGGTGTTCTTTAAGTTTGGTAAACACATGAAAATCGCACAAGGCCAAGTCGGGCCTAATTGGAGGATGATCCACGAAAGTGAAACCAAGGCGTCTGATTGCTGCAGATGTTGCAGCGCCTTTTAGTAGTATGGTATTGTGTGTTCAATGTGTGGACAAACTCTTCAGAATTTGGAACTCGATTACAGCACGCTGGCTCTCGTGCGCCGACATTGTTACGTTCCACACTGTCCTGTAGTGGCAGAGTGCCGCAAATATGTGGACATCAAGAATAAAGATGTAGAATGTTAATTACATATGTTTTATTTAAAAAGCTTTAAGAGTTTTTACATATAAAATTAAGAGATTACTGGTTGTAGGACATCAATTCATCAGTGACACATTCTGAGCCACAAGCGCAATTATCATGCAAGGAGGCATACAAATCCATTACACCTTAATTATACTTATAATACTTTTAAAAATTTATGGAATGTGCCCGAAAAGAGAAGAAAATGTACTACAAAAAGAAGGACAGGTGCTTCACCGCCGTAGCAAACTATAGACATATATGCAGGAGGTATATCCTCCCGGCCTAATGAAGTTCTTGGCAATCCCAGAAATAAGAAATAATCCAGTTAATATTAGTATCGTGGCTAATTACCTCTTTAAATGTGTTTATGAAATGTGTGAACCAAAGATGGAGCTTTTGTATCCCGCCTGGAAGGCAGCGCGTGGGTCTGGTCCTGAAAACTGAAGGGTTGGCCGAATGAAGGAAGCGAGTAGGAGCAGGTGAGGTAAAACACGTCGGTACTGCAAGTAAGTAAAAGTGGTTTATTGGTGCATGAATATACAGGGTGGTCCACTGATAGTGACCGGGCCAAATATCTCACGAAATAAGCATCAAACGAAAAGACTACAAAGAACGAAGCTCGTCTAGCTTGAAGGGGGAAACCAGATGGCGCGATGGTTGGCCCGCTAGATGGCGCTGCCATAAATCAAACGGGTATCAACCGCGTTTTTTTAAATATGAACCCCTATTTTCATTACATATTCGTGTAGTACGTAAAGAAATGTGAATGATTTAGTTGGACCACTTTTTTCGCTTTCTGATACATGGTGTTGTAATAGTCACAAACGTATAAGTACGTGGTATCACGTAACATTCCGCCAGTGCGGACGGTATTTACTTCGTGATACATTACCCGTGTTAAAATGGACCGTTTACCAATTGCGGAAAAGGTCGATATCGTGTTGATGTATGGCTATTGTGATCAAAGTTCCCAACGGGAGTGTGGTATGTATGCTGCTCGGTATCCTGGACGACATCATCCAAGTGTCAGGACCGTTCGCTGGATAGTTACGTTATTTAGCCCCTTACCGCATAATGTGCCAGATATGGCACATACCACTTTTCTCTTTGTCAATCTCATATCTGAGAATATATTTCCAAACTGCATGTTGGGACAGATATGGCACACAGTCAAGAGCAGCTGTGCAAGTAGTGTATGCCATCTTTTGGGAGAGTAAGGAATTACGTGTTATGAATCTTTGCTTTGTGTTGCTAGCTGTTTACATCCAAGTTTGGTCACACAAACAGTTGCAATCAGGTACAGTAAACGATTGATTTCAGTGTTTATATTATTTGCAGAGGAAAAAGGACATCTGTGGACAGTCAGAAAGAGGTAAGTTTATATATTTGTTCATTAGAATACATATAATACTGAAAAATAGGTCTGTGACAGATATGGCACAACATGCAGTCCGGGCCAATTGAGTATGTGGTTGCATTTTACCTAAGGAGGCAGCAATGAAGATGAATGGTCGAGGAAGCATGGAGGAAAAGATAGCAACAGTAGACGGTGTGCAACTGTCAGTAGTCTCCTGGTTTGATAATAAGTAGTCAACACTTTGTCAACTTACGTTGGATGCAAACCAGAAGGCGAGATCAAGAGGCTTTTCAGGGAGGAAAAAGAATATAAAATGGTACCTTGTCCACACTCTGTGATGATCTACAATGACTACATGGGGGGTGTCGATCTATTAGATTCTATGCTAGGATATTATAGAATTCAAATCAGATCAAAGAAATGGTACTTGAAGATATTCTTTCATCTAGTTGACTTGGCTTGTGTGAACAGCTGGCTGTTATGGAGAAGAAGAAATACGGACTACATGCCCCTTGTTGATTTCAAGGTCGCAGTTGCAGAGGCCCTCTGTAAAATTGGGAAATCCTTATCCAAGAAACGTGGTAGGCCAAGCAATGAAATACAAAAACAGCTTGACTGCAAGAAGAAGAGGCCCTACAGCAGATCTTCCACAGCGTCAGGTGCGACTGGATGGGATACATCACATGCCTATCTGGCTGGAAAACCTTGGTCGTTGCAAGTATCCAGAATGCAAGGGAAAATCCTATATAGCGTGTATGAAGGGCAGTACAACATTGTGCTTGAATAAGGAGAGAAATTGCTTCATCAAGTTTCATAATGAATAGAGAAAAATGGAAACAGAATGTGTGTTATTTTCTCAAAATGTGTGTATTGTAATGAATAGAAAGTGTAATTGTTTTACATAAATACAGTTCTGCTAGTTCATGTACGTATCTTACTGTGTATTTTCCACATTGTGCATCATCAATCCCAAAACTGGTATCACATGGTATTAGTCGTTACTGCATGCTGTCCCCTATATGGCACAAACCCTTAATTCCAAAATAACCGCCCCTACATAATATTTAGAATTTTTAAGCATTTTTTATGAAATCAGAACTTCGAACATAACATGTAACATTTTTTTCAGAAAAATAAAAAAAATCATGCAGTAAGGGGCTAGGGAAACAGGAAGTGTTCAGCCACGTGTGAAAAGTCAACCACGACCTGCAACAAATGATGATGCCCTAGTAGGTGTTTTAGCTGTTGTCGCGGGCAATCCGCACTTCAGTAGCAGACAAATTGCGCGAGAACCGGGAATCTCAAAAGCGTCGGTGTTGGAATGCTACATCAACATCGATTGCACCCGTACCATATTTCTATGCACCAGGAATTGCATGGCGACGACTTTGAACGTTGTGTACAGTTCTGCCACTGGGCTCAAGGGAAATTACGGGACGATGACAGATTTTTTTGCACGCGTTCTATTTAGCGACGAAGCGTCATTCATCAACAGCGGTAACGTAAACCGGCATAATATGCACTATTGGGCAACGGACAATCCACTATGGCTGCGACAAGTGGAACATCACCGACCTTGGCGGGTTAATGTGTGGTGCGGCATTATGGGAGGAAGGATAATTGGCCTCCATTTTATTGATGGGAATCTAAATGGTGCAGTGTATGCTGATTTCCTACGTAATGTTCTACCGATGCTATTACAAGATGTTTCACTGCATGACAGAATGGCGATGTACTTCCAACATGATGGATGTCCTGCAAATAGCTCGCGTGCGGTTGAAGCTGTATTGAATAGATTATTTCATGACAGGTGGATTGGTCGTCGAAGCACCATACCATGGCCCGCACGTTCACCGGATCTGACGTCCTCAGATTTCTTTCTGTGGGGAAAGTTGAAGGATATTTGCTATCGTGGTCCACCGACAACGCTTGACAACATGCGTCAGCGCATTTTCAATGCATGTGCGAACATTACGGAAGGAAAACTACTCACTGTTGAGAGGAATGTCGTTACACGTATTGCCAAATGCATTGAGGTTGACGGACATCATTTTGAGCATTTATTGCATTAATGTGGTATTCACAGGTAATCAAGCTGTAACAGCATGCGTTCTCAGAAATAATAAGTTCGCAAAAGTACATGTATCAAATTGGAACAACCGAAATAAAATGTTCAAACGTACCTACGTTCTGTATTTTAATATAAAAAATCTACCTGTTACCAACTGTTCGTCTAAAATTGTGACCCATACGTTTGTGACTATTACAAGGCCATCTATCACAAAGCGGAAAAAGTGGTCCAACTAAAACATTCATATTTCTTTACGTACTACACGAATATGTAATAAAAATGGGGGTTCCTATTTTAAAAAACCCAGTTGATATCCGTTCGACCTATGGCAGCGCTATCTATCGGGCTAACCATAGCGCCATCTGGTTTCCCCCTTCAAGCCACACAAGTTTCGTTCCTTGTAGTTTCTTCGTTTGACGCTTATTTCGTGAGATATTTGGCCCGGTCCCGATCAATGGACCACCCTGTATATAGAGGTACACATAATTTTGTATAGATGAGTACAGTCTCTATATGAAGCGAAGTGTCCCAGCCGTCTGCTCTTGATCAAAATGGGCTGAATCTGGAGCGACGCTCGTAGAGCTCTACAGCGCCGGATAGAGAGCTACTTTTATCGAATTCACTACACTCCTCATAACTATGCGTATTTATGGCGGGCATTGGTGTCTAAGAATACGTTTTGGTCTAAGTGTATACATCATGGCACCCTTGGCAACTTTCATTGTTACTACTAAGTTTCTGTTTTTACCGATTCTAAAATACATTTTTTCGAATCCTGTGTTCGAAATTCTCAAAATTTCATTTTAAAGAATTCTCTGTTTCTCACTTTAAGTGCTTATAACTGAAATATTGTTTCTGAAGCATGCAGAACACCTTCATTCCCTACGATGATGATTTATTACTGCAGATAGCGATGCTCGTTGTTTAGGTTTATTTCATTTTGGTTCCTCTCTCAATGTGGGGTCTTATCTGGGTGTTTCTTGTGTCCAGCCACCTACTAGGTACTTTAATGTGTCATTTCTGTTGCCGTCTCACGGCATTCTTTTTATTTTGGTCGGAATAACCGGCAGTTTTTCCATGTACTTTATGTGTTCCACTTTTAATTTGATCTTGTATTACCTAGGTGTGAATATTATAACATGCTTTTCAGCTACAGAAACAAAGTGTCAATATTGCAGCGTCGCTCATTTTGCACATGCCTCTTCACAGCTTGTTCGTGCACCTGACTTCTCACACACTCTCTGTCCTCCCACTCGCTCTCTCCTCCAGCTGCATTCTCACACTCTCTTTCTCTTTTCATCTACTGGTTACTCCATCCTCCATGTGCCCCTTACAACTCCCTCTCCTCCCCCTCTCTCTGTCCACCTCCTCCTCCCTCTTCACCATCCATCTCTTCCTACTCCCTCAATCTGTCCATCTCCTCCAACTCTCCCTCTCTATCTAGCTCGTCCTCCACATACTTTCTGTTCTCTTTCTATTCTTCTCTCCCTGCACCACCTCTCTCTCTGTCCACCTCCTCCTCCCTCTGCCTGCCCATCCCCTTGTAATGGGTCAAGAAAACAGTGCGGCACATTTTCTCATGATTTTTGTATCATGTTAACTTTTGCCTCACCAATTGGTTATATGTAGGGAAATAAAAGACGACTAGCCATAATATTATAATTTTTGTGTGTGCTAATATGTTGTCATTTGTAACGTCGTAGACAGCGGCTTCAAAGCAATGTTATACAGCTGTGGCATCTGTGGCAGATCAGAGATGAGATTTGCTATAACTGTTTATTTTTGAGATCAAAGTGCTGGTTGCACCCTGGATTTTTCTTTGGTTTTTGAGTAGCAAACTTAATATTTTCTTCCAGTACTGTTGAAATCTTTAGTGGCTGTTCAGGCATTGCCTTCCTTCATTTTGCTTCAACGGGAAGTATAGTATATGCCTTACTGCACTGACACACTACCCCGAAGAGTAGTGTTACGTGGACCAGTATATATAAATGATGGCACACTGTAGTCAGTATTGAGTATACCTTCTACGGCACAGTATTGGAAGTGGCTTATACCATTATGAGGAGGTTATACATAGCCATTATACATAGCCATTCAGTTTGGAAAATGATGATCCTGTGTGCCGTGGATGGGGGTAGAAATTGAAGCTTACAAAGGTTGTGTCAGTACAGGCTGGTAATCAGTTCTAATTTTTACAAAAAATACCCAGTATAAGTGCGTTAAAAGGCATAAAAGAAACTCTCAGTATTGACTGTGAGAGATTTCAGGGCACTCTCACTTATAGTATGTTGTTATGCTGTGTAATATTCTTAGGGAAGTTGACCTGGAATACGATCTGACTTCATTCATATGATGAAGTGGTTGGGAGTAGTTAACGCTCTTGCTTGTACGCTCTAGTGAAGGAATAGCGGTAAGCCTCCCCTGCGTTCAAAGGAAGAGGGTGCAGAGTTAATTGACTGCAGTAAAAGCGTACGGCGGCTGAGGACAGAGGAGAGCGTTTTTTCTGCGGAACCTGGGTGAAAATGTTGCGGACTGCCGAGTTCCTCACACATTGGATGGGGCCGGTCTTTCGGCGGCTGCGTTCAGGTAGGCTGACTAGTGCCGAGGAGTCGCCGCTGCTATGGACAGAGCTTTGATGACCGGCAATAAAGCAGAGGGTGGGCCCTTGTTAGGCAGGAAGTCGATGAGACGGCTGTGTGCATCTGCAAATTTGCGTGACAGTCAGTAGCGCCCAGATGTCCAGACTCTGGTACAAAATATATTTGTGAAGGCACGAGGCCTTTAGGGAGTTTATGGTCGTTCTTTGGAAAGTTCGAAATGGATGCGACAGTGGAGATAAGATCTTTCTATAGAGGACTGCGGTTCCATCCATGGCATGCTTTACCTAAGACACGTCATAAACGCGTGGGAAAGAGGCCGCGAAGCTGACCCTTTTTCCCTTTTCTCCCAATTAATTTTTAAAGTCGCTGACTGGTCAAATCTGTGTATGCAGAGCAAGGGGCAGTCTCCCAACTTCGAGTGTCACGCTCCAGCTCGTGATTGGCTTGGGTTAAAGTGGGAGTAGTCTAAGATGTAAATGTGCTACCGATCTGGCGAGGAAAGCTAAGAGAAAGAGAAGAGGTCTGTCTTGCACTAGCGCTACGCTAGTAAAGAACTGCAGGTCTTTACCTAAACGGTGAGACTTGTGTCCTTTGCTAGTGTGCCACTTAGAGCCTATGCCAGTCACCATCTGAACCGCCAGAAGTACTGCTTCTGGCATCATGCACACAACAAGTGATGCTTGGATGTACTTATTTGTTCTCAGTCGGCCGTCTAAGCATTTGACATATTCCGTCACGCATAGTTGTGGCACGGAGTGAAATTGGTTTAGAAGACCAGCAAACGGGTCCACCTGCACACTGGAATCCACCGGGGTTTGAGAGGGCCATAGGGGAGTACCTGCATTCCGAATTAGCCAAATGCAAGCCCGTGTACTTGCATTTCTTCGGCCGCGCGCCATTAATAACAGATTGCTGCCGTCCATGACGCCAGTCGCCGAGCGTATCATCGTGTGCGCCCTGACCAGCAGGAGGGTAAAGTTTTCGTTGCTACAGCGTAGGGCTCCACTATATGCTTCTCAGCACCCTGTTCTTAGGAACCATATTTTTCTTTATGGAATAGTAGGGTATAGATGCTTGACTGTAGCGTAGTTTTGGGCCATACAACAGATTCACATGTTTGAAGTAGGTAAAGCGATTAGTTCTGGTTAGTGTCGTGTGAAGATCCCCAGCTGATGACTTTGTTCACCACAGGCCACATATTAGTGAAAGCGTTGGTCAAATAAAAATGTTTGTGTGACGCTTCTTTAGCCTTTTTTTGTCTTGTGAAGTTAAAAATGAATAAATCTATTGTTATTTCGATCACAACTCCTCCCAGTGTTCTGATTAACATTACCTTTGCCATTTTTATTAAAGTCTTGATTACAATTGAAAGTAGGAAGCTTCCAACTCTTATATAAATAATTAAGGTGGTGGATAGCGGAAACGTTATGAAAAATGTCTGCATGAAAGTGATAGGTTAAGAAACATATACACTGACGGAAAAAATCACAACACCAAAAAATAATTAACGTAGAATCATAAAATTTCGGCAATATATTTGTCTATTTAACATATTTAAGTGATTAATATTGCAGGATCACAGGTAAGCGCGGGTAAGTCACTGAAAATGTGAAGTGGTGATACACTAATAATCGATGTAACCACCAGAATGTTGAATGGAAACATCCAAATGTGCATGTATTGTGTTGTCATGCTGGCGCATGTCAGTTTGTTGTATGGAGTTCCATTCCCAGCTGCATTTGGTCGGTCAATACAGGGACGCTTAATGTTGTTTGTGGATGACGCTGGAGCTGCCGTTCGATCATGTCCGATATGCGCTCAATTGGAAACAGATCTGATGATCGAACAGGCAAAGGCAACATGCCGACACTTAGTAGAGCATGTTGGGTTACAACAGCGGTGTGAGGCTGAGCGTTGTCCCTTTTGGAAAACACCTCTTGGAATGCTGTTAATGAATGGCACTCAGCATGTCAAATCACTAGATGGACGCACAGTTTTGCAGTCAGGGTGTGTGGGATAGCAACGAGAGTACCCCTGCTGTCATAAGAAATTGCACTTCAGACCATAACTCCAGGTATAGGGCCAGTGTGTCTAGCACGCAGACAGGCTGATTGCAGGCCCTTAACTGGTCTCCTCCGAACCAGCACACAACAATCTATGGCATCGAGGCAGAACCACTTTTCGTCAAGAAACACATCTACATCTACATAATTACTCTGCAATTCACATTTAAGTGCTTGGCAGAGGGTTCATCGAACCACAATCATGCTATCTCTGTACCATTCCACTCCCGAACAGCGCGCGGGAAAAACGAACACCTAAACCTTTCTGTTCAAGCTCTGATTTCTCCTATTTTATTTTGATGGTCATTCCTACCTATGTAGGTTGGGCTCAACAAATTATTTTAGAATTCGGAGGAGAAAGTTGGTGACTGAAATTTCGTAAATAGATCTCGCCGCGACGAAAAACGCCTTTGCTTTAATGACTTCCATCTGAACTCGCGTATCATATCTGCCACACTCTCTTCCCTATTACGTGATAATACAAAATGGGCTGCCCTTTTTTGCACCCTTTCGATGTCCTCCGTCAATCTCAACTGGTAAGGATCCCACACCGCGCAGCAATATTCTAACAGAGGACGAACGAGTGTGGTGTAAACTGTCTCTTTAGTGGACTTGTTGCATCTTCCAAGTGTCCTGCCAATGAAACGCAACCTTTGGTTCGCCTTTCCCACAATATTATCTATGTGGTCTTTCCAACTGAAGTTTTTCGTAATTTTAACACCCATGTACTTAGTTGAATTGACAGCCTTGAGAATTGTACTATTTATCGAGTAATCGAATTCCAACGGATTTCTTTTGGAACTCATGTGCATCACCTCACACTTTTCGTTATTTAGCGTCAACTGCCCCCTGCCACACCATACAGCAATCTTTTCTAAATCGCTTTGCAACTGATACTGGTCTTCGGATGACCTTACTAGACGGTAAATTACAGCATCATCTGCGAACAACCTAAGAGAACTGCTCAGATTGTCACCCAGGTCATTTATATAGATCAGGAACAGCAGAGGTCCCAGGACGCATCCCTGGGGAACACCTGATATCACTTCAGTTTTACTCGATGATTTTCCGTCTATTACTACGAACTGCGACCTTCCTGATAGGAAATCACGAATCCAGTCGCACAACTGTGACGATACCCCGTAGGCCCGCAGCTTGATTAGAAGTCGCTTGTGAGAAACGGTGTCAAAAGCTTTCCGGAAATCTAGAAATACGGAATCAACTTGAGATCCCCTGTCGATAGCGGCCATTACTTCGTGCGAAAAAAGAGCTAGCTGCGTTGCACAAGAACGATGTTTTCTGAAACCATGCTGATTACGTATCAAAGAAGCAAGAACATATATCAAGAAAACCCAAATTCCCCACTAACTGAACTGATAACTATTAGAATCCAACAGACCTCCACACTGCGCTCCAATGAGATCTCGCTTGACTCCATTGAAGTTGCAATAGCAATGGTTTGGGGTCAGTGCGCTATAGGTCTTCTGATTCGGAGCTGTCCTTGAAGTAACCGGTTCGTGACAGTTCGTTGGTGCCAACTGCTGCTGGAGATGCAATATGATTCGCCATACGCCGAACACGTGATCTTCCCTCTCGGTAGTGCCACATGGCCATCCGGAGCTCTTGTCTTCCTGCGACCGTGTATTGTCGTGACCACCACGGCCACTAATCGTGTACAGTGGCTACATTCTTGCCAAGTTTTTCTGCAGTATCACGGAAGAAACATCCAGCTCCTCGTAGCCCTATTATACGACCTCGTTCAAAGTCAGTGAGGTGTTGATAATGGCATCTTTGTCATCTTAAAGGTATTCTTCACTAATATCAACTCACTACGTCCAATCTCGAAGGTAACTAACGCTCACGACCGTTACAGCGTGTATAAAGCAAACCGGATTTCCATTCCGACAGTGGCGCTACCACTCTTATTTGACTGGCGTGAAATTCGTATAAACATCATATTTCTGATGTAGAAACACATCTACCAAATTCCGTTTATGTCTACATTTACGTGAGCGTCGAAATTGGTCCCGCTAAGGGCGAGACTACGCCAAAGATGATGCTCAATCAGAAAATCTATTAAATATCAAAGACTATATTTTTGTATTTACTATAGTCTGCAGGCTTTTTAGTGCAATCATTTGTAGATTCCTGTATTCAGAACAACAGGAAAGATAGTTGGATTCTAATAGTTATCAATTGAGTTATTTGGGTTTTCTTGATATATGTTGCTGTTTGTTTTTGTGGTCTTCAGTCCAACGACTGGTTTGATTCAACGCTCCATGCTATTCTATCCTGTCGCACAGGTCGTGACCACCCACTTAATATCAAAATAACTACTGTAATCTACATCTTTCTCAATCTGCTTATTATATTAATCCTCTTGGTCTCCTCTTACGATTTTTACACCCCCCCCCCCCCCACTTGTTTCCAAAACAAAACTTGTAATCCCTTGATGTCGCATAATGTGTCGTATCAACCGATCCCATCTTTGGATCAAGTAGTGCCACAAATTTCTTGTCTCCTCAATTCAGTTCAGTACTTCCTCATTAGTTACGTGATCGACCCATGTAATCTTCAACATTCTTCTGTAGACCACATTCCTAAAGCTTCTATTCTCTTTTTGTCTGAACTTTATGGTCCATGCTTCACTTTCTGCATGGCTACACTCCAGACAATACATTCACAGTAGATTTCCTAACGCTTAAATTTATATTCGATGTTAATAAATTCCTCTTCTTCACATATACTTTCCTTGCCATAGTCAGTGTACATTTTATGTCCTCTCTACTAAGGCCATCGTTGGTTATTTTGCTTCCAAAGTAGCAAAACTCATCTCCTGCTTTAAGTGTCTCGTTTCCTAACCTAATTTCCTCAGCAACACGTGATTTAATTCGACAACATTTCATTATCCTCGTTGCGCTTTTGTTGATGTTCACCTTATATCCTACTTTAAAGACTTGTCCATCCCGTTCATCTGTTCTTCCGAGCCCTTTGTTGTCTCTGATAGAATTACAACGTTATCGGCAAACCACAAAATTTTTATTTCTTCTCCCTGAAATTTAATTCCTACCATTAATTTTTCTTTGAGTTCCTTTACCATCTGTTCAATGTATAAATTGAATAACATCACGGATAGGGTATAATCCTGTCTCACTTCCTTCTTAACCACTGCATCCGATGCATGCCCCTTGACTCTTATAACTGTCGTCTGGCTTCTGTACGAGTTGCAAAAAATGGCTCTGAGCACTATGGGACTTAACAGCGGAGGTCATCAGTCCCTTAGAACTTAGAACTACTTAAACCTGACTAACGTAAGGACATCACACACATCCATGCCCGAGGCAGGATTCGAACCTGCGACCGTAGCGGTCGTGCGGTTCCAGACTGAAGCGCCTAGAACCGCTCAGCGACTTCGGCCGGCTACAAGTTGGAAATAGTCTTTTGCTCCCTGTATCTTGTCCCTACCACCTTCAGAGTTTCCAAGGTATATAAATCTAAAACCTGAACGAGGAGATAAAAACAGTGTTTGTCAAACTATTGGCGGGATGACAAGAAGAGATAAGGATAGTGAAGGAAAAAAAAGAAAGAAAGAAAACAGGAAAGAGATTGGACCAAATGAAGCATGAATTAAGACAGGAATACAGAAATGAACAATAAAATGTAATGAAAGATACAGTTGAAATTAGTCGTAAATATGCTGATATTAATAATAAGATAATAGATGTAAAGAAGCTGAGTTTTTCACATTTTCTGGTGAAGCAGAAAAGATTAAAAGATTCCCAGGAAATATCTATTAATTTATTGCTGCAGGACGTAAAGGACAAAATAAGTAACAATGATAAACATCTACAAAATCAGATAAAAGATTTAATACCTTAACTGATTAAAAGTCAGAAGTGGGCTGCACAAAAGATGAAGCAGGCAAGTCACCGAAGAAAGAGGCAGAAGTGGAAGTGAGCCGGGAACGAGTAATGCTGTTGGCAATTATGTAACTTCAGCTAAGCGTAGCAAAGAGGAAAGTGATCCATAGCATTATAGCGAGAGTAGTCCACATATCATTGGATCCGTTCATATTTAAAAATGTGTGTGTGTGTGTGTGTGTGTGTGTGTGTGTGTGTGTGCGGGCATGCGCGCGTACGTGCATGCGTGTGTTTTCCAAACTTGGTTGGTACATATGTCCCTTACTGTCAGGCAGCAATCGTTGTTGGGGTAACAACTACCTACCTATTATAGTTCGAGATATGGCGTCATAAACAATGAGATGCCTGAAAACTGCCGCATCATGCATGACGTTTAAATTTATTACTTTTGTGCTACTAACTCAACTCGTAATAAATTGTGCAGACAGGTTCCACATACGCCGCTAAATATATCTACAAAATTATACAATCGGATCACACATAACCGTCATAAACACTGAGATGCATGAAAAACTGCTGCATCGTGTATGACGTTTAAATTTATTACATCTTTTCTACTAACTCTATTCGCAATGTATTTCGCAGACGGTATCCACATATGGTGCTCAGTGTACCTACACAAATACATCATTGCACGACGCATATTTCAACAGAGATGTAGTTATCAACAACAAGATGCACGAAAGAATGCCGCATCATGCATGAAGTATTAATACATTTATTCTTTACTACAAAGACAATCGTATAGTCAAGTCAACTCAAGGAAATCCCTAACACCTGGCAACTGAATAAAGAGGTAGTTGTGTTTCACGAGAACCATATTTCCTTAATCCATGTTAATTTGTCCACAAATAGTTTTCTCCGAGGTAATTCATAATGTTCGGAAATAGTGTATGTTCCAAAATTCTACAGCAAATCGATGTATGTGATATGGATCTGTAATTCAGTGGATTACTCTTAATTCTTTTCTTCAATATCGGTGTGACCTGTGCAACTTTCCAGGCTTTGGGTACGAATCTTTTGTCGACCGAGCTGTTGAATGATAGATAAGTAAGGAACGATTATATCAGCATAGTCTGAAAGGAACCTAATTTGTATACACTGTGGACGAGAGATCTTGCCGTTATCAAGCGATTTACGCTGCTACGCTACACCAGGGATATCTGACGTTGGCATCTGTTCTTGTTTCGAATTCTGGAATATTTATTTCTTGATACAGGAGTTTATAAATGCTCATTTTGGCTGTACACATGACAAAAAGACTGAATTTAACAAATCTTTATCAGGTAGAACAATGTTAAGGGGAGGTTTACTATCTTTTGGTTCAAAAAAATCGATATTTTTTAAATTGCATTTTTGGATCCATAAAAGTGTTTGGAATCCACCCCTGGAACGGTTTTTCCGCATTCGGAACGGAAATGTTTCTTATTCGCGGTTGAACAAAAAAACGCCTCAGCCTGAAATCGGCCTCTTTGACTCACCAGTTTTTTTTCTTTCGGAGGACGAGGACCGGTGCTTGGCAGGAAACACAAAATTCAAATGACACTTTGAACGCGTGTGTTTAGAAGTTAGCCCCCAAGCATTTGCATTCTGGCGCGAAGACTGTGGAGACTGCGACTTTCCTGGCAGTGAGCAGCTTCAACGAAGGGTATTCTGCAATTATGAAGACCATGACAATGATGGACGTCACCCTGGGACTCTATTCGACGCAGTTCGCCAAGCATTCGGAGGACCACCGGATTCAAGCGGCCGAAAACCGCTCGAGCAGAACGCCCTCCATGAGGAAGAGGAGGGGCTAATTTGTGGACCCGGAATATCAGATTGAAAGTACATTGCATAATATTGCATTTATATGTAGTCAAAACTTCAGACGCGTTTTATTCGAAATGACGTTTCTTTTATCGCGCGGTTTGGTAACTTCAAATCTACCGAACCGATTGGCATGATTCTTTGTTTCCGACGAAGCTAAGTAAATTGTCTAGCAGTTGTACCATTTTTATTCCGATCCATCAACTATAAATATTTTTACTTGTCCGACGAAGTCGAAAAATCGATGAAAAAAACTATTTTTCTTCAAATGGCCGCCATTTTGTTTCCTATGGTCCAAATAACTTAAGCGAGGTACAACTCCTAAAGAATCTTATATACTTTACTAACGTCAACTCAATTTTGATTTCATACGAGCCGGCTGACCTGTGACATGCCGCGCGGTGCGGTCTACATCGAAGTTTTGTTTCGTTCCGAGGCACTTCAACCTTTGCGCTTAGACATTTCCGGTCGAACAAATTACGGTTTGTAGAAGAAACATCAATAAACATTTTGACCAATTTTGACATTCATATCTATAACACATTCCCAGAAAAAAATATGAAAGAACATGTTTCTTTCGGGCCAAAGCTAGTAAACCTTCCCTTAAGAACTCTAGGTGAAGGATGTTTTCAGATGACCCTTTCGAAGTCGAAATTCTGCATCAAGCAACCCGCTTGACTGACAGGACTGCAATCTCGTAGTACAGCTTGAAGAAATGCTTTTTCATTAGTCAGCCAATAACATGAGCTTTCTACTAGACGAAAGCACGGGCTACAAATTCTTTCAGTCATGCAATTGACTCGGAGCTCGCGTATTCATACGGAATACGAAAGATGGTAGGTTAAAGGCAAAGGAACCAGAGAGGCAATTCTCCCGTTGCGGTTGATAATGGAAGGAAGCAAGACTAAAAAAAGCATGATGCGTTCATAGGGTTTGTTGACCAGGAGAAAGCGTTAGACAATGTCAAATGGTGCAAGATGTTCAGAATTCTGACAAAAATTGGGGTAAGTATATGGAAAGGCGGGTTACATGCAATATGTACAAGAGGGAACAATAAAATGGAAGACAAGGAACGGACTGGTCGAATTGAAAAGGATGTAAGACAAGGATTTAGTCTTCCACCCCTACTATTCAGTCTATACATCGAAGAAACATTGACGGAAATGAACCAAAGGTTCAAAATTGGAATTAAAATTCAAGATGGAAGGTTATCAATGATAAGATTTACTGATGACATAGGTTCCCTCAGAGAAAGTCAGGAAGAATTACGGGATCTGCTGAACGGAATGAACAGTCTAATAGGTACAGAATATGGACTGAGAATAAATCGAAGAAAGACGGAAGTAATGAGAAATAGCAGAAATGAGAACAGCGGGAAGCGTAACATCAGAACTGGTGATCACGAAGTGGATGAAGTTAAGGAATTCTGCTACCTAGGCAGCAAAATAACCCATGACGGACGGAGCACGGAGGATATAAAAAGCAGACTAGTACTGGCCAAGAGAAATCTAGTATCAAACATCGGCCTTAATTTGAGGAAGACATTTCTGATAATGTGCGTTTGAAGCGTAGCATTGTATGGTAGTGACACACAGACTGAGAGAAAACCGCAAAATAGAAGAAGCGAAGCATTTGAGACGTGGTGCTGCAGAAGAATGTTGAAAATTAGGTGGACTGATAAGGTAAAGACTGAGGAGGTTCTCCAGAGAATCGACGAGAAAGAGATATATTGAAAACACTGACAAGAAGAAGAGAGAGGATAGTAGGACATCGGTTACGGCAGCACAAAATAACTTCCATTGTACTAGGAGGAGCCTTAGAGGGTAAAAACTGTAGAGGAAGACAGAGACTGCAGTGCATGCAGCAGATAATTGAGGACGTACGTTGCAAGAGCTACTCTGACATGAAGAGGTTGGCACCGGAGAAGAATTCATGGCGGGCTGCATCAAATCAGTCAGATGACTGATGACTGAAAAATAAAAAAAAAAAATACGTTCCTCCAGAAATTGCCACAAGAACAGTAACTGTACATAACGGAATTAGCAGACACTTGGAGAGTACACGCGGCCGAACGTTCAGCAACGTCTGTTACTCGCCAACGGAGACCGTCGTTGACTTCAGGAACCTGTCCTAGCTATGCGCCTTACTTCTCGCTCCGACGTGTGGCTCTGAGCCCAAATACTTGCCGCGAGCCCTCGGCGCTGGCGCCAGTGTTGGCGGCGCTAATTTAGCTCCATTCTGGCCAGTAATTACATGCAAATTGGAGCACGGCGGGCCTTCTGCCGCCCCAAACAGTGCACTTCTGCACAGGCCGGCCGGCATAGCAACGTGCCCGCCCCCAAATTCTGTCGCCTGCTCGCTTTTCGCGCCCTCTCTGTCTGCGGACCAGCTATAGCCTCGCCTCAGTCGTCCACTTCCCAAAGGCCGATATTGCGCCTTGGCCTTGCAGTCGGATTCCTCCGAGCGTGGAATGCTTGTCCGCTTCCAACGGAACGCGGAAGGCCAGTTCTACACAGGCGTGGGTCGGTGGATGGGCTGAAGGGTTTACGTAGCATTCTTCCCAACACCCTTGCTGCCACCTTCCCCCCCCACCCCCCACCCCCACACCCCCCCTCCCACCACCACACCAATCACAAAAAAAGTCAATTGAAGCGTTCATAGGTTTACATATCTATCAATTTCCAAATTCCCGAAGTTACTTTTGAGAAATCAAGTAGTATGAAAACTAATGATATTAGAATAGGCAAGGCATTTTAGGAACTACAAGCTACTTTTGACAAAGTGAATTTAGCAACTGGTTGCCTGAGGCCCTGCCCTCGTAAATGAACTTGCTGTCTGACCGGTACATTACAGAGAAGTAAAGGCGTTCAAAAGCTGACCGTACTTCATGTGACAAATCCTATACAATTCACATGTCCAGGGGTAGAACAGGCAAATCACGTCAAGCTGAGTAAGGGAAGATAGAAAAGGAAAGATCCTCTAGTAATAACCCATAGAAATTGCATGTATTGTATATATGTATCCTTGTATGTTCCTCATCTTCTAAACCACTATAACAATAACTTTATCTTGCAACTATTCCATTTCATCCGTGCTTGCATAGAAAAACCCAATATCACCAGTATCAGAAAATGAGGTCGCCTTGATGCAAAACACCTTGTTATTTGTTTATTTCCCAAACTACTTTCGGCGACAAATATCACCATCATCAGTGGCAAAAATGTAATAATGTGTTACTGTGTTTGTACAACTATGCTATTTTCTGTATGTTTCAGATTTTAAAAGAAACACTGATGATGGTGATATTTGTCGCCGAAACTAGTTTGGGAAGTAAACAAATAACCAGGTATTTTGTATCAAGGCGGACTCAATTTTTGATATTGTTGTTTACCGATTTCAACCAAACCTGGTACACCCACACACGCACACGCCTGGAAAGAATCACTGTGGGATTAAGAGCCACCAACCTATCAGAAGGGTGGGTCTGGTGGTGAAGAAGTGGTGAGGCCCACTACACGGGAATACCCATAATTTAGTCATCCAGTTGTTGAGAATGAGAGTACTTAGAGACCTGCAAAAAACTTTACACATAATTTCAAGCATTTGCAAAAATATTAACCCCGATGACCCTCACAAAATAATGAAAGGAAAAAATTTAAGGCTTATTATGTTTTCGCTCTTCATGTACTAAGACAGCCAAATCAAATGGTTCAAATGGCTCTGAGGGCTGTGGGACTTAGATGGTGGTCGGAAGACCGTTTTAATGTTGTATTTTCCAAGCATCCTCGCAAGTCTGGCTGAGAGCGGTCTCAATTAAGGAAGGAAACTGAGTCTCTTGTCTCCTCCTTTCTTTCATTTTTTCCCCTAGCACGCAGTTATGTGCTTTACTGTACCTGTTTCTAGAGAATACTATATTTAAAAAAATGGCTCTGAGTGCTATGGGACATAACTTATGAGGTCATCAGTCCCCTAGAACGTAGAACTACTTAAACCGAACTAACGTAAGGACATGACACACATCAATGCCCGAGGCAGATTCGAACCTGCGACCGTAGCGGTCGCGTGGTACCAGACTGTAGCGCCTAGAACCGCTCGGCCACCTAAGACAGCAGCATGAAGCTGGAAGTTTTAATTTATTACTTCTTTACTATTAACTGTATTCGTGACACATTTACAGACAGTATTCACATATACCACTAAATGTACCAGAAAAATTAAATCATTACACTACACTTAGTTTAGGAGATATGACGTCGTAAACATGGAGATGCGTGAAAAATTGCCGCATCGTGCAAGACGTTTAAATTTATTACTTCGTTGCTGCTAACTCTAATCGCTAAACTTTTCGCAGATTGTATTCGAATTTGAGGCTGAATGCATCTACAAAAATGTATCATAATACGACACACTGTTCAGGAGAAATGACTTGATAAACACTGAGATGACTGAAACTGCCGCATCATCCATGACGTTTTAATTATTACTTCTTTACTGCTAACTTTCTTCAAACATATTTCCCAAACAGTAGACACATATACCACTGTATGCACTTGCAAAGTTGTATCAAAGTGCTGCTCATAGTTCAGGAGATACCATATCACAAACATTGAGCTGCGTGAAAATGAAACTGTAGGGAGAAATTCGCTAGACATACAGGTGAAATATATGTAAAAATACGAGTGAAATAGGTTAAATATGTGTGAAATATATTTGATATGTGCGTATGCGCAAAGCCATGGATAAAAGAGCTCATCCTCAATAAGTGGAACGATTTCAATCAAATTTGGTGTACACATTAGTTATAGTCTGGAAAGAAATGCTGCAGGGGTAAGAACCACCAACCCCTGTTGGAATGTGACAATGTGGAGAGAGAAGGGAGGACGAGGAGAAGGACAGACAGTGAGGCAGAAGGAGGGGATAGGCACAGATGGGAGGAAATGGGCAGAGACAGGGGAGAGGAGGAAATGGACACAGAAAGGAAAGGGAGAGGGGAGGAATAGTGAGAGGGACAGGAAGAGTTGAACAGGGTGTGGTGAGATGATGAGGTGGACAGAGAGAGGTTTAGGAGGAGACAGAGAGAGGATAAAAAGGAGGAGGAGGCGGAATTAGAAGGGGAAGGAGGAGATGGAGAGAGGGGAAGGAGCAAATGGTCAGATGGGGATTAGCAGACTAACAAAGAGAGGTAGGAGGAGGAGATGGACATGGATAGGGGCTAGGGCAGGTAGGAAAATGGGTGGAGGAGGCAGACAGAGAGAGGGGTAAGTAGAGAATGGACTAACATAATATTGGTATAAATACATACCAGGGGGAATAAGAAGGAGGAAGTACAAGAGCAGTTGGACGTGTGGGAACGAACCGAACAAGAATATGGGATGAAATTTAGTATAAGTAAGAGTGAGATGATTTTCACAACAAGAACGGAGGAGAGAGGAACAACTGGAATAACAATTGGTGGAGAACGATTGAGAAGAGTGGATAGTTTTAAGTGCCTGGGAAGCCTGATACAGGAAGGTGGGAAAAACGAGAGAGAAACAAACGAGCGGGGGAGAAAAACAGAAGCATTTCGGAAGAGTGTTACAAGCCTGATATGGAGAAAGGATGTACCCCGAATCAGCAAAAAGGTTATATACGGGTCATACTATCTCCCGATCCTGACATATGCATCCGAAACCTGGGTTATGAAAAGAAGAGAGAAAAGCAAAGCAAAAGTTAATGAGAATAGTAATGGAGTGACAGAGATAGACAGGTTGAGAAATGAGAGGATCAGAGAGTTAATGAAGGTGAAACTATTACAGGAGGAGATAGCGAAATCAAGGCTGAGATGGTATGGGCATGTTAAGCGAAAGGAGGAGAAGAGAATATCCAGGAGGATATACGAGATGAAACTGGAAGAAAAGAGACCAAGAGGAAGACCGACTGACAGATGGCTGGAAGAAGTGGAGGAATGCGTCCAGAAGAAAGGAGAAGACTGGACCAAGGTGAAGACGGAGAGATGGTGGCAAGACAGAAGGCGATGGAGAGGTTCATGTTCCAAAGAGACCCGGCCAGAGGCTGGAAACTGTCCAATATGATGATGATGATATACTAGGGCATTGCCGAGTACTCGGCTAGCAATAATCATAATTTGTAACTGGAAGGTTCACTTCCCAACCGTAGGTGGAAGTGATTGGAATACATTTACATGCTTGCATAGGCATGATCTGCAGCCATGTGTGTTCACTACTGCAGTAGATAGTTGATTACTAATAACAGTGAGTGCGCTCTTCACTTTTATATTAAGTAAATTGTGACTCCGTCGAAGTTGCGGGGGCTGTCGCTACAATACAACGTCATTCCCTTAAGATATTACAGTACAGGGTGAGTCAGTGATAATGTTATAAGTTATAAGCTTTCAGGGATGATGGAGAAGGGTAAGTATCAGTCTGAGATAAGGGACCCTTGTCATGAAAAGACCGAGTCGAAAGATATGGGCGAAAATCGTTCTGTTACTTTTAACAACGGAATACATGTCCCGGTACTGTTCTTGCTAAGACTGTACGGTAGACAGCTTTCATAGGTGGTAGTATGGAACAAAACAAGAAAAAAATTAGTAACCATGGGCTCTAAAACGCACACCTTAAGAGCTATGAGCACTTGTTCGTCGTAGATACTGCGCAACACATCCTTTCTACTGAAATCAAATTAATTTAGCTCGCTACATTGCACTTGAGTGTGAGAAGGAGACAGATGGAGAAAAAGTAATTAAACTATTTATTATTCCAAAACTTCAGTCTGGGGTCTGGAACCGCGCAGCCGGTACGGTCGCATGTTCGAATCCTGCCTCGGGCATGGATGTGTGTGATGTCCTTAGGTTAGTTAGGTTTAAGTAGTTCTAGGGGACTGATGACCTCAGATGTTAAGTCCCATAGTGCTCAGAGCCATTTTAACCATTTTTTAAATCCCCAGAACTTTTAAAACATTTATCCCACTATGAGACAAGAGGGCAAGTGCCCTCATGGAAAAATGTTTGCGGTCACCTACGTAACCATGATTATGCCCTGGCGCGCTCCTCTTCGTCCAAAGCAAACTGACGATCACAAACGTGGGCGGGTCTACATGTTGCCAAGGTTATTTCGAGTACGTTGCAGAAGTTTCGTTGGGAAACTCTCAGCACATCCCCCATTAAATCCCGATCCCTCCCCGTGGGCTTCCATATCTCTGGAACCCTGCAGAAAGAAATTCGCGGCCGTCTATTTGCTTCGAACGAAGAGGTGCATGCCTGGTTACAATCATGGTTCCATAGGCAACTGGAAATGTCTTTCCACGAAGGCATTAACCGTCTTGTGCCACAGTGGGATAAATGTGTTAACATTTATGGCGATTACTTTTGAAATGTTTCCATAGAAAACGTATTTCCATGGAGACGTTAACCGTGTTGTCTCACGGTGGGATAAGTGTATTAAGAGATATGGAGATTACTTTTGAAATAATCAACAGTTTGCTTACTTTTTTCCCATCTCACTCGAAGACAATAGCATTCTGCGATTCCTTCTCAGAACCGAACACAGGATTCGTACATGGTCCTACTACAGCCTCACGCAGTACATTCTGGCGCAATAATTTCCAAACCTAGGCGTGGTGTTTAATACACTTGAATCACACCTAAAAAGGGTATTGTTCACATCCTTGTCAGGCCATCCTGATTCAGGTTTCTCGCGGTATCCCGTTATCAGTTAAGACGACAGCTAGGAGGGTTCTATCAGCCTTAGCCTATTGTTTCAAGTCCTTCGGCACCCCTGATCTTTATACTGGCGTTGTCAACATTTTTTTAGACTGTGTCACTCAAAAACAAATAGACTCATAGAAATTCTAAAGCTAGCAGTAATAAAACATAGGAAACGAAATAATATCTAGAACTTATACAGAAACCAGACTACAGTCGTAAAAACCTTAGCACTTGAATGGAAAGCAGTAGTTGAGAAGAAAATAATGATGTAACCCTGCTGTTCATTGATCGAGCAGTAAAGGAAACCAATAGGAAATTTACTGAAGAAACTAAAACTTTGACGTTTGCTAATGATACTATAATTCTGTCAGCAACGTTAATCCTTGGAAAATAAGTTGAAAGCAACGAATAATGTTTGCAAAGAGGTTATAAGGTGCTCAGGCGATGCTGAGGAAATCAGATTAGCAAATGAGACACTAAAATAGTAGATATAGCCCGTTAAGTAAGATCGTCGTCGACATCACACGCAGATGGTAACAGATATCGCCATAGTTGTTTCACAGTCTACTATAGGCAACCTTTTTCTGCATGCAGTGTCCGTAAAGCATTGCTTTACGTTGAATTCTTGATTGAAGTTTGCACGTGTTTAATGACAATTTAAATGCACAGAATATGAATAAAAGGTCACTAGATACCTTGTGTAAGGTAATTCTGAATGTTGGAACCAAAATTAAAATGATGAATGTTTGTTTTCCAGTATGTCTCGTCTTCTGTCCTACTTTTCATAACCACCAATCGAGTAATGTGCATGAAATTCGAATTTCTCCTTCTCTTTTATTTGTCCGATTACTGCAGTTTCGGTTTTCAACCTTCTCAGTAGTAAAATTCCCCTTTAATCGTAATGACGTATTGTTTTCTTATCTTCTCACAGTTACTGAATAAAATGATTCTTCTACTGTCGGATAATGATGAACTTATACAACATACCAGTGAAGAAACTTGGCGTTAACTGTGTGTTCGTTAATTCTAATATTGCATCTCATGCCTCTCTCCAACCTCTCTTTCTGTTTTTCTGCTCGTCGCATCCTCTGTTCGTCTCCTCTTTCCCCTTGTCTTTATTCACCTTCTCTTTTCGTCCATCTCTCTAACCATCTTCCCCTCCCCCTCTTTCCTCTGTCCATACTCTCTTATCCCCTCTCTAGTCCACCTTCTCCTCCATCCTCTTTCAGTACATTCCTTCCTTCCCCTCAATCCATCTCTTTCTGACCCTCTCTCTGTCCATCTCCTCCCCCTTCTCCGTCCATCAACACATCACCCCCTCCCTCACTCTGTCTGTCTCCTCCTCCCTGTTTTCACTATCCATCTCCAGTTCCACCTCCCTTTCCTCTTTCCATTCATCTCATCCTCCCTCAGTTTCAGCCCATGCTGTGCTTCCCCTCTCTCGGTCCATTTTCGTCCTCGCCATTCTATCTGTCCAATTCCTTCTCCTCCCTCTTTCTGTCCATGTATGCCCCACCCCCTACGCCCCCCCTTTTGTCTGTTAACCTCCCCCCCCTTTCTCTCTCAGTCAAGCTCGTTATCACACCCACCCCAGCCCCAATGGGAGGTAGTTGCCTTTTTACCCCAACAGTATTTCTTTACAGACAGCAGGTATTTGTGTGTCAAGTTTATTTAAAATTGATCCAGGAGCTTAGGAGGAGATGTTGAAATTATGCATATATCATATGTATTGCACAAATATACGTCCTATTATCTGCTGTTTTACAACATACGACTACAGACAGAATGTTAAACTGATTTGTGCTGGCCGGCCGATGTGGCCGAGCGGTTCTAAGAGCTTCAGTCCGGAACCGCGCTGCTGCTGCGGTCGCAGGTTCGAATCCTGCCTCGCTCATGGATGTGTGTGATGTCCTTAGGTTAGTTAGGTTTACGTAGTTCTAAGACTAGGGGACTGGTGACCTCAGATGTTGAGTCCCATAGTGCTTAGAGCCGTTTGAACTTTGATTTGTGGTGTTCATCCGTGTGGCTTGATCTTACGTCCCGAAACACGTTGAGAAAATTATTGTGTCACTGTAGTGCTCTTTCTCACGACGTGGTTGACACACAGAACAATAAAAATAAGAAACAAATTGCACTTCATTCTTTTAAAAGTATTCCAAGTCAACTCAATACGGGAAATGAACATGGGTCCTTTTCGAACATTTTTATCTCATCCTGCCTCATCCATATTCCCGCCCCTATTGATAGTGGGAAATATTACTCCCAAAGTATTTTTAATCGATAATAAGACGTGTACCTGACAAATTTGGCTGAATTTTCCCCAGGTGCTCCTGAGCTACACCTCCATGCTACTTCCTTTTCATCCCACTCCTATGGTATGTAGGTGGTAGTTAACTGCACAGTGTTTCTTACCAGATAGTAAGTATACAGTAAACACCATATACAGTGAAGAATCAAAGTCCCTTGTATAAAATAGCTTCAAACTTCGGATCACATTACAAATGCGTTAAGACGTTAAATATTTCACCTCAAGCATGTAAGCGAGAAAAAGTTTAGGGAAGATTTGGAATTATGTTTGAAGTTAGTTGAAAGCCGCTAAGTACTCTTATTATCAATCACTCTATGACTATAGCCTGGGAAATTTCCACTCCGATTTAAGAAAGTCTTGTTTGTCACGCATCTCAATGTTTGTGATGACATACGTGATGAACTATGTAATTTTGAAGTACATTCAGTTGTATGTATGGATACTTTCTGCGAAATGTAGTGCGAAGAAGATTAGTAGTGAAGAAGCTATATGCTAAAACGTGGGGCTCCGCGCAGCAGTTTTTCCCGCAACTCAGTGTTTATGACTTCGTATCTCCTGTTCTATGTGTCATATAATGACATGATGCCGTACGCACATTTAGTGGTGTGAGTAGGTACTTATGAAAACTATGTTACAAATATTTAGTAGTAAATAAATGATAAATTAAAACGTCACGCCTGAAAAGCAAAAATGTAGTAAGCGATAGAGATTTTCCTTTCATAATTCTGTGTGAGATGTCAGCGGGATAACTACTTTAGAGTTTGAAATTGTGTGTAAGGTTTGTTGTAAGCCTCTAAATGCTTTCATTCTTAATTACTGATTGTATGAAGTCTGGTTATTTGCTAGGGATACGATTTGCTTTCTTTTTCATCCCCGTTCCCACTACTTTGAGAATTAGAAGGCTCTTACCCCACAGTGCTTCTCTCCAGATACCAAGTGATAGGTGTACCATGTTTGATTGAAATCAAACCGGTAGTGTAGGAAGAGATGCTGAACATTCATTACACCCATTCTTGTCGTACGAGGACTAATCGGGAAGTAAGGTCTGAGTGGTTACGAAATGAACACAAGTTAAAATAAAAATGTTTTACTTGTAACAGGTAGCTACACCTTGCAGTTACTTCTCTACACAGTCGACGCTCCGAAGGCAGCCGCCTGTGCTTGCTGCCAGTTCCCAACACTGATCTGCTGCTCGTTGTCTGTGTTAAAATGTTGTCTTCATAGCCAGTGGTTCGCGTGAGCAGAAATGAAACTCAGAGGGAATCAAGTCCGGGCTGTATGGTGGGTGATCAAACACTTCCCTTCGAAAACGCTGCAGGAGTGCTCTCATTGCCCCTGCAGTATGCGACGGAGAATTGTAAAGAAGAAGGAAGTGCAGACAGTTACTTTGTGTGGTCTGCATAAAATCAGTTCTAAATCGGTTAGATGTACTCATACTTGCCGGAAGACACTATTTTCTAGGCATCTTTACTTGCTCACTATGGGAGCAGAACTGAAAAGAGCGACGTGAAGCGATCGACGGTCATTCTAGAGACATTGTCCAACACATCTATTTCGCCATTGATTGAACCATACTTTCAGAATAGCTCTGGTGTATGGAGATACACGGATAAAACATTTGGTTTGAGCAATGGTATTAAATATCATATTTTTGTTAATACTGTCATCTTACTCGCCCATTTTATTACGCAGGAATAGAGTTCTCTGAGTAGTTCTTGACACTTGCAGGGAGTTGGTAGTTCCATACAGCACCTACTGTGACCTAAGTATTTCTTCTGTCGGACTCTATCCGCCGCAAGCTCCCCAAAGAATAACTTAGACAAAAATGAAATTTAAAAATACAAAATTCGAAGATTTGAACATAAATTGAATAATATCTTCTCATAAGTTTTTGGACTACTCTTGTCCAATTTAATTATTATTAACATTATAATAAGATTAGTTATACACGCGCTTGCTCATTAATAGACAACGATAGTATAGAAGTGTTCGCCCCACTATTATTATTACGAAGTTCCTCATTTTAATTCAGTCAAATGCTGTATTCCTTCCCTCTGAAGTGCTCTGGTTTCCTCAAGTCCAAACAAGCAATTATTATTATTTTTACACGCTATGTGACTTATACTTCTATTATTTCACGTAATACAAAATTTCAGAAACAAAGAAACACGTTTGTGTTTACAAGGTAACAGATAACATCTAAAAGTAGGCTATAATTTTATGAGTACGTATTTTATATTGTATTACTGAGTTTATTTTGACATGGCAATATCTTGACTGTCACCCAGTATCTATGTGTTCATTGGTCACAGAGGAATGAAACTAATCATGTTATACTATCTACTTACCCTCTTCTTGTGTGGTCCTGTATATTCTTGCTGCACGCGAAGGCTCTGCGACAAAGCAAACAACAACGATTGTCAGGAAATGCATCTTCCGACTACAGAGAAAGATACTCCAAATTTGGAGCCTCAGCCCCGGGAACTAGATAGTTCTTAGGACAGAATTGGTACAGCACATTGGCAAAGCCTCATTACTCGAGGGGGTTCAGTCTACAATCGTAGCGCTGTGCTCCCAGCGATTGAGTGTAGAGCACATCTGTTTCACAGAAAAGGAGACGTCCAGTGAAGAAATTCAATATCGATCTCGACAGCTGGCAAAGAAACGATGGGACGAGAGCTCAGATGAAATACTGATGAAGAGGACACGAAACATTCGGAAACTATCACTCTCTGCATCAGTCACAATCGAAATAAACTAATTTCCTGAGACAGAAGGGGAGAAGAGAGAGAATATTTATTCTGTTATTTACATCGTTGTGCCAAACTGAAGATCACCATTCAGCTTATATGTGTGATTCACGAGATTTTTTTTTTTCTCATCGAGATTCGTTCAATGTAGATTGTCTAAAAATTTCCGCCTTCGTCTTGAGTTAGTGATATGTCCTCAACTCTCACAATGTAATGCTTACTATGTGACTGTTGTGGTGTAGTGGCTTCGTTTTGCATTCTAGTATTTTATTTGTTATGTCTTTTCCACGTGATTCTGTAGGCTTTTTGTAATTTAGAGATTTTCTCTCCCTTTGCTTCACAGTTTAATACTAAAGGTTGGATGACTTCCCCTAGATATCGTAATTTATGTACCTGAGACATTTTTACCAATTTAAATACTACAGGTTGCCCATCAAGGCACCGAGGAGTTCCTTTCACATACTGGGTTTTTACTTATTTAATTTAGAGTGCAATTTTTGTTACAGTTCTTTGAATATTTGTTTATAGACGGAATCGCTTATTTTTTAGTATTGGACAGAATTTCTATGTTATCTCGGAAGTCCAGGGACTAAAATGAATTTTATTTGCACATTTTCTGCCAACAGTTATTCCTTTTCTATTTTTCCCAGGTCCTGATTCCTTTTTGGTGATATAGATTTGACCAATAGGGCAAATATTCCTGCTTTGTATCAGACTCCTGTTTTACTAGCAAGAGATTTGTAAGCTTCGCGTAAAAATTTAACTTTTCAGTCGGTTTTTGTGTCTTTCATAAGTTCTGTTGTTGATCTATATACATATAATTCTTATAATATGCTGATCAGTTTGTGTGTGTCTACCGAATCGTATGCCTTTTCGAAGTTTTCAAAGATCATCACTATTACTTTACTTACAGAGTTTTTTGAGATGTTTTGAGATTGAGAACTTGTTCTGAACAGGATCTGCCTTTCATGAAACCTAATTGATAGTCACGACTTACACAGTTCATTCGTATTTTAAGTCTCTTAAGTAACTGGCAGGAGAGAAATTCCTCGTCAGAAGTAATTGGTAGAAGGGAAATCCCTCGTCTCTTTAGTAACTGGAAGAATAGAAATCCCCCTGTCTTTACTGATGTTTGATGTATCCCCTTTTTATGTCAAAGGTGAATTAGGGGATGTTAATAATGACGTACGTCCACTCTAGGCTTCTTTTAGTATCGATGAGGCTCCGGTATAGATGCAGCCGTCAGAGCTTTTCACGTTAATTCAGCGTGCATATGACCAGTATATCATATTATTAACGCCGAAGAATATTCCCCTCTTCAACAGCCAGCTGATGATATCCGAGGCAATCAGAAACGAGTGAACGTTCTACGCTGTGCTCTGAGTTTGTGATACAGGGTGGCTGAAGTACTGCAGATGATGTCTTCAGACGAACGCCACAGCGAAAGGTGAAAACCGCCTTGTACCGCTGAGGCGTAGAGAATGGTATCACTTCCTGAGCAGTGGCCATCCCAAAAGGCAGCTGCCAGCCACTGTCCCCAAGACGATTTCACGAGATGGGGTTAGCACTGGATAGCCTCCGACACATACATGATCAAAAGACGTAATCTAGTTTGCAATCTTCCACCACAAAACTCGTTTGTGCTATCTGAAGCAAGTTTAATGAAGGCAGTGGGAGGAAGATATTTATTTGGAGGGTGGAGCTCTGCTGCGATCTAAATTCATCTTGATCGTCGGTTGTTTATTTCAGTTCATCAGTTGCAAAAGAATGATCTATATTGTTTTAGTCTTAACAAGAAAAGTACCTAAAAAGCACTATAGGCTTGACATGTAGAAATTTCAGCCCAAACAGTTCTAGTTTACACTCATTCTCTTCATTAGTCCGAGGTGTATTTCAATACTAAGGTCCGTTTGATCATAAAAAATAAGCTGATAATAAAATGTTTTTATTTACAGTAATATTTTACTATATGTATACTTTACTTTTCCACACAACCGACGTTCACATCTACACACTGCATATCGCATGCTGTACCAGCTTCTTTACCCCTCTGCATAGAAGTCTGCCGCCTATGAATTGAACCAGTTGGTAACGCCAGTCGAGTTCATCGTCGTTTGGAAATCGTTGTCCACCCAACCACTTTTCCAAATGCAAGAAGAGGAAACGGTCGCTTGGTGTAAGATCTATACTGTAAGGAGCGTGCTCAAAAAGTTCCCAGTGAAAATTTTGAATCTTCTCCTTGGTTTTGGCAGCGGTGTGAGGGCGCGCGTTGTCGTGAAGGAGGATTATGCTAGACGACAGTTTCCCGTGGCATCGATTACGGAGTGCATGTCTCATCTTTGTTAGAGTATACGTCAGCTGTAGTTGTTGACCCATGATGCATGAAATCAGTCAAAAAACGCCCTTTTCGTCCCAAAGGATAATAGCCATCAATTTTGAAAAAATGGTTGAAATGGCTCTGAGCACTATGGGACTCAACTTCTGAGGTCATTAGTCCCCTAGAACTTAGAACTAGTTAAACCGAACTAACCTAAGGACTTCACAAACATCCATGCCCGAGGCAGGATTCGAACCTGCGACCGTAGCGGTCTTGCGGTTCCAGACTGCAGCGCCTTTAACCGCACGGCCACTTCGGCCGGCGCCATCAATTTTCAATCAGAGAATGGAGACTGCTTAAACTTTTTTGGTTTGGATGAACTGCACTGAGTGTAGTTTAGATTCTGCATTGATGTACGCTATCCACGTCTCATCGCCCGTAACAAGGTGGGAAAACAAATCATCTCCATCTTGTCTATAGCGCTCCAAAAACTGTCGTGCACTACTCAATCTTTGAACTCTGTGCTGATCAGTGAGCATTTTCGGAAACCACCTTGCACACAGTTTGCGATATCCAGGCTGTTCGGTGACAGTCCTGTAAACTGAGGGTCGAGTAACATTTTGGAATTCATTAGCCACACTGCTAATCCTCAGCCACGGATCATTGCGAAGATTTTGGTTCACTTGATCAACGATGTCTTCGGTCCGAAAACTGGGCCTTCTAATCAGCTGTTAATCGTGAACATTTGTGCAACCATTTTGAAATTCTCGACACCGTTTTCGAACTTGTTCATCACTCATTATTTCAGGTCCATATAGTAGGCATAACTCACGACGGATTTCATCACCTGAAGATCCTTTTGCCAGCGAAAATCTAATCACTTCATAACTAGCAAGATCTACTATTTTCTCGCATTGCGATGTCTCTCCGACTGGCAAACGATTACTGAATCAAACCAAAACTGCAGTAGTTTCGTAAAAAGTCGGTAGACACTACTGCATGCGTGGAACTTCATTCTTATTTTGTTACTGGGCATTAAAACTGTACCACTATGAAGGTGACATGCAACTAAGGTCAAACTGGCACGAAGTTACATGCTTCGATATGAAAATGCTTAGCATTTTAGCGCAACGGGACAAACTATGTAGGAAACACGTCATCTACACTCTGAATATAAGGAAATATTATATAGTGGATATCCCCTTCAGAACTCGCTTCCGAATTTTGTTAGCTTTTTCAAAGACCGTATTTTGCCTCTTGTAAGAATGAAATACCTCTACCAGCACTCGTCAAAATTCGACACTGGCAGGAGCGCGGCCTGCCGAGACTGTGGTGTACATTCCGTGATACTGTCGCCCGAACTGGTCGGAATCCCACGATTTTCAAGCAAATATGCAATCAGAAGGACCGTACTAAACGCCATGTAGGATATCAATGGGCCCACGTGACTAGAACCTGAGAGGACAGACAAGCTGCTCTCTCTGCCGAACAGGATCGTACAGCTACGCCACGTACTGTAAAGGTGGGTGAAGTAGGCTGTCTGGGTGACGGATAGGTTCTCTGTCGAAGATGGGGGACGTGGACAGCAGCAGAGGCGGGTCCTGGTAAAGATACAACAACTCTTTATTAGTTTTTTTCTAATTCATACAGTTCATAAACGATTCAGTGGCAGAACACTTAAAAGGTGCAACAGAGCTACTAAAGAGACTGCTTACACCACGCTTGTCCGCCCTATTCTGGAGTATTTCTGTGTGGTGCGGGATTCGCATCAGGTGGGACTGACGAATGACATGGAAAAAGTTCAAAGAAGGGCGGCTCGTTCTGTATTATCGTGAAATAGGGGAGATAGTGCCACAGACATAATACGCGAATTGGAGTGGCAATCATTAGAACAAAGGCGTTTTTCGTTGCGACGGGATCTTCTCATGAAATTTTAATCACCAGTTTTCTCCTCCGTTTGCGAAAACATTCTGTTGGCACTCACCTACATAGAGAGGAAGGATCATCGAGATAAAATAAGAGAAATCAGGGCTCGCATAGAAAACTTTCAGTGCTCGTTTTTCCCGCTCGCCGTTCGAACGTGGAACGGTAGAGAGACAGCTTGAAGGTGGTTCATTGAACCCTCTGCCAGGCACTTTATTGTGAATAGCAGAGTAATGACGTAGATGTAGCTGTAGATGATCGTGCTCCATTCTCTGGCACGGTCCGAAGTTCCCTCGTAATATTCCGGAGCCGTAACTGCAGACGTTGACGTACTGCGGACTGCGTGCGCGCGCTGCTCTGGAGACAGAGCTCTGAACTGGCGTCTCCGGTATTCGTGGCGAGCTGAGACGGCGGGATGCGACCGCTCTGTGGTCACGGGTGGCCACCATGTCTTCTCTACCGCGGAATTCTGCGTCGTTCCAGTTGCACAGCGATGGCGGTGCCAGGAGTCGAAATCTGGGCCGACAATGAGGAGCGGGTGAGGGCGGATGGCGCGGTATTGCCTGCCCTGGATGGTGGCGACACGCAGGCGCCGGGTGTGGTCCTGCTGTGCCCTTATGTGGCGTACTCGGCTGGGCCAGCGTTGAAATGCTGGTTCCCGGTGCTGAAGTCGTGGAAGGGCTACGTTTGTGGGCCACGGGAACCATCTGGAACAGAGCACTGATCTTGGTCTGGCGTAATCATTGACGACGCGGAAATCAGTCGAGCCGGAGTGGCTTCTCGAAGGCTGGCCCAGGGCGTTGACACCCGAGGCCGCGTCACAGAAGTCTTTCTGCTGCTGAGGGCCGCTGATCAAGCAGGAGCGACGGCCGACTGTGGCCGATGTCCGTAGCTTGTGGCTTGATTTCGGTGCTCGTTGTCCGATGACGCGGGAGCTTCTCTCTGGCTGCGGCCTCGTTTCAGTTCTGGGCTCTAACTTCTGCTCAAAGTTCTCCTATAGCATTCTCCCGTTGCAATACGTTGAATCAAGAAATTGGCTTGTTTACAGCAAACAAGTGTTACACGACGAGTCCGTCGACGTTTAGAGCACTACAGACTGTTTGCATGGCGAACATTGTTAGCGCTTCTCCTGACATGGCGACAGAGAGATGCTGATCGAATCAATGTATCCAACGACAACAATGGACACAGAAATCGCTTCAGAGTTAATAATCACGATGGACATATCGGTATGTGGTGGATCCTAGAAGAATGAACGTGCATTCTTCATACGGACCCAGCCCTTGATGGTTCAGGGTGCCATTGGGTACGAAACACAGTTACCTCTTTTTGTCGAGCGCAGGCGTTGCCTGGAAACAGCGACCTTTAAAAATTAAAATTGTTGAGCAGTCACAAACTGCACGTAACTTTTCTGTATTTTGACATGTTTCATTTGAACAATACGAGTATCTTGAGAAATTACGCAGCCGATGGCAACATATTACCAATATGGGGCTGTGTATAATGCTCTATTACAAATACATCATGCACGATGATGGCGCTTTACACAGCCCAATGTTTGTAATGTGCGGACATCGGCAATATCATTTCTGAAGATGCTCGTGTTGGTCGTTTGAAACGATTCAAAATAATGAAAGGTTACATGCGACTCTGCTCTACAATTTTAATAGTTACCTCTAGATAACATAGCTGGTAGTTTGGACAGCAGGAGCTACATTTATGACGTGTTACGGCGGGAGATTGTGCCCTGTCTTTGATACGTTTCTGATGATATCGTTCGACAAGGGAACGGTGTTCTAACTTAACACAATATAGAGGCACATTCTCCAGATCTCCTACCCATTAGGAACGATATGAGATGGCAAGAGACTGGAACTTCACCACTAGCTAGGCACTACGATTGATCAAATATGGCATAAAGATGGAGCATGGAATGACATTCCCGTATCTGTCATCAAAGCAAGTTAGAGCCGGTTGGAGCCACAGTTGACGCCACAGGTAGTGTGGTTTCCGCAGTGTAGAATTAGCTCCCTGTACTAGTTTATAGCCTGTACAACTACTCCAAAGTCACCTACAAATTTAATCATGTATTTTTGTATTCTACTGTACAAGTTCATTAAGTAAAGATTATCAATTTGCTATCCTTTTTAGTAGCCAGCAGTGTACAAGGGAGGGAAGGCAGATTAGTGTTTAACATCCCGTCGACATCGAGGTAATAAAGGAAGGAGTACAAGATCGGAATGTTTCGAGGATGGATAAGGAAATTGGCTGTGCAAGGGAACCATCCCGGCATTTCCCTGGAGGGATTTATGGCAATCATACAAAACCTAAATCTGAATGGCCGAACGCGGATTCAAACCGTCGTCCTCCCGAGTTCGAGTCCATTATAGTAACCACCGAGCCACCTCGTTCGGTAGCAGTGTGCAATACAACTATCACAGCGGTTTATGGCATGCGATATTGTCCCCCATGGTTTTTACAGAAAGTGATTTATTATTAGTCTTGGTCTGAACACTCTCCACTAACACCACGAAATTTAGTTGACACATAATTTACTTAAAAAATCATAGTTTCTTATTTCATACACGCCAGTGTTATATTTAATTATATGAGTCACAATCAGCCACAGTGTTACTTCTTTACTAACTCTTTTCACTTGCATTATTAACCAATTTCCTTCCCTTTCAACATATTATCGCTTCAGTACTTACGGTACACATTATTTCCGAGTTTCATACCGAACACTACTCCACGTATGCCACTTCTCTAACTCGGGCTGCCTCAAAACTGATTCTGTCCGAATTAACGGACTAATTCAATAAGAAAAGTCAACACGAACTCGAATGAAAAACCTATATGGTCAACAACGACTGCTGGTTGCCGAAGAAATTGGTTCGTTGGATATGGTAGGCTTGTACTTTTCGAGCTACGTTATCCATTTCTCACCTAGAGTTCACTACTTCGCTACTCCAAACACTTCTCTGCCTCATGTGAATTCCTCATAAATTCTTCGTAGCCTCCGTAGATTTTTGCTTCGAAACTCAGCTTTTCTCCACTCATCATGCAGGAGAACTATTCAATTGATAACATGAGAACAGGGAACGATCCGTTTGGAAAGTAATTACGAAACTCACAGATGACAGTTCAAACATTTACAGTATCTTCAACACTCTGCGCGGTGTACGTCCAATTGTATTCGATTTCTGTACACGTAAGAAACAAAATTTTGAACTTGATATTCCGTGTACGCGCACAGTATTTCCGAGAGAAAAATGTGACTCTTCCAGTCCGTAAGTTCCACGTTGCATAACAAACACTTTCATAGCTAAACGACTCATTAAAAATTTCAGGAATGGTTCTTGTTACACACTAACTGCGGAAACCGGATGTAGGAGACTGTTATCGCAGCTCGATTTCCATGACAAATCTTTACATACGATACTCTAAAGCGTTACACGGATTTAATTACTTTATGCCCGCATATACAGTATAGTTGTTGTCTTTACTTCAATGGTCTAAGGCAGTTTAAATTCTCACCGAGTAATATAATTCGTCAAGCAGTAGCGGAGTGGAGTTGCGTTGTGCTGAAAGTGTGGCTTAAAGGCGCCGCATTTCCATTAAATGCTTTTGTCCGCGCGATGGTGAGAACATCTGCGAGCAGTGCTTCCCCAGCCACTCTGCCTCTCAGCGCAGTCGCCTCCACTTCCCGTTGTCGCCAGCAGTAGCCCCTACGGCCCAGAGAGACGCAACCCAAACTACATAGCTTCACGGTTGGCTGCCGCCTGCCCAGGAGGCGGGGCTACAGGGGCAAGCCGTCTCCGTAGGAGGCGGGGCGGTAAACACCCAAGAGAACCAGTGGCCACTCACTGTAACCCAGGCAGTTCATGTGGAACATCTTCGCAAAACTTGTAGCTACTTCCATGCTGATACTGTCAACCTGTGCAAAGAATCAATCTTTACCTTTCCCTACATTTTCTATTAAATTGCAGACTTCAGGTTATCTAACTCTCGAAGGTTCACCTCACGAGTTCTTTTGTAATGGTGACTTACAACATGTCACGGTACCGGTAATACCCATAAAAATTAATATTTTCTCCCAGTGGTAAGCGATTTAGACATCAAACTCTCTTTCAAAGTAAAGATCTAATTTCTTTGACAGTGCAAATTAATAAATATCTGAGCCAGAGAGACCAAAATATGAACAACTACAGAAAAAATATTTATCCATTCTCTGGACCGTTAATATACACTACGCAAACCTGCCCTCATTTACCAGTTTTATTAAGCATTCAAGAGTAGTTTGTTTCCTCAACCAACAGGCAGACACATTAAACAGTCAACAGAACCTAAAAAAAAAAAACCTGTAAACATAGTATAATAGTGACGACAGTAAAAGTACTAAGGAAATACCAGAAATACATAAGATTACTAAAATTAAAAATTGGACAAAGGCTATTTGTTTAATTTTTGGCCTAAATTTTCACTCCATGAAAAGTATAGTACTTTAAATATATTAGTTGCAAATGACAAGCTGTACTGAAATATCAGCTGTACTGCAGGACAGTAATCACATCGTACAGGACGCGGAGAGTGATTTTAAGTTACCTCATTTGATCAAGATTTCAATAGAGGAATTTAGTTTTCGTCGTTTATAAGTGACGTACTAACTTCCGTCGTTGTGATAATCCTAGCAATTTAATTATGCGTCAATTCTTTTTAAATGAATTACTAGTAGACACTCTTTTTTAAACCTTTCTACACACGTCTGAATTTAACAAACTTTCCCATCTTTACATGACCTCATTCATTTTTCTCGCTGACATAAGTTTTCAGTAAATTCGGCGTCGCTGGGTTCCAATACGAATCTCACAACTTCTGTCTTGTCTTCCAGAGGAAATGTATGCAACAGGCTACGAACTTTCGTCGTATTAGTGAAAATAAAGGACCAACAACGTTAGCTTTAATAGTACGAAGACGTTCACAGACACTGTAGTTTTTGCAGATTCATCCAAATATATGAAAATGAAGCTCAGTATCTTCTCCTCAGACCCTGAAGAATAGAACTTGAAAATTAAATTGAAACAGACTAAATAACAAACAATCTCGAAAAATAAGAATGAACGTATAGTGCAAGCAAGTAACTTTAGGATAAGTCAAAAAGTTTTGCTCTCAGGACTGGGTAGTTACAAAAGACTACAGATTTCACTGCTCCTGCTGTAAAATAAGAAAAATATACTTAGAAAGAATCACATATTTATAGAAACAAAAAAGTTGCTTGCTAAAATATTAGCCGGCCGAAGTGGCCGTGCGGTTAAAGGCGCTGCAGTCTGGAACCGCAAGACCGCTACGGTCGCAGGTTCGAATCCTGCCTCGGGCATGGATGTTTGTGATGTCCTTAGGTTAGTTAGGTTTAACTAGTTCTAAGTTCTAGGGGACTAATGACCTCAGCAGTTGAGTCCCATAGTGCTCAGAGCCATTTGAACCATTTTTTTGCTAAAATATTTACCAAGTCCACATTTTTTTGTGCCAGTGAATGCTGAATAATACTAAGTCAGAAAGGTACTGTCCGAGAAAATACAACGTTGGCTGTTACGCAACCTGAGCTGATTATCTAGGTAGTTAAGAAAAGTAATAGTGCAGCAAAAAGTCAAGGCAAAGGAAAATTATGGATTATGCGTTGGAGTATAAAACATAATAAACGGAAAATACTAAGGAGAATGGAGAGGGAAGGGGGAGGAGGGGAGGAAGAGGGGGACCAGAACAATTATCTTCATGACATTTTCAAGCATCACACAACTTCCATATTAGCTGAGTCTCGAGGGAACTACTGTGAAGGAAGGTTGTCTTTGAAAAGAAGGATGCGTTGATGGTAATTATTCTTTTCATCAGCTCTACTTGACAACACGTGTTTGTTGAATGTAAATATGGAGATGATCTTTTAGGAAAATCAAGGTTCTTATTTTCAGTCAAGATGTTATGTTCTCAAGTAGTACTATCACTTCCCGCATACTTCACTGGATAGTTCTGTTTATTCACACACAAAGTCACAGTCTGACGTTCTCAGGCATCGCGGCCTTCTGTTTAAAGTACGGTAACCAATCTGGCGGTCAGTTACTTCACTGATGTTCTGAGTACTGGATGCGAAGACTTGTGATGTTATTTTGATTCCCGTTAGGTAGAAATAGAGTGAAATTCAGTATCGCACTTTGCTCAAACCAACATATATGTGCAGTGACTGAGTAGCAAGACGATGGTGTGACATAATACCGTCTCTGTACGTTGAATATTATCAATGGAAATATAACAACATATATTTCAAATGTTATCTACATCATTGTTAAATAATGCTGACCATTTAGACTCAATTCTTCAGCAGCACCTATATAAAATAAAATTTTATCTAGGTATTAATACGCGTCGTGCTACGACGTAAATGTCACTGGATGAGCAAAACCATCGTTTCGTCTATGGTTGCAGTGGCCTTTCTCTAATTGAGAAACTTTCGTTAATATAATTATCTTACGACATGAAAAATCTCTAGACCCAGAATATTTTTATGTAAACTGACAGTCTAGCTACGGAAGCATACACACTTAAATCACTCGTAAATTTAACATTTTTTTCTCTGACTGCATTTGAAGTAATCGATTTATTGGCATTTAGTGGAGTTACATAAACATATTGTAACATATAAAATATCAATTGTCTGCACACTCATTTTAAGAGTTCCAAATTCTTCGTAGTACAGTTGTCCTTTCTGAAAATATCTATCATATGCTTAAATTCTCTCAAGCGCCTAATAATGGGAATTTCGATTTACATAATTTTTAGAACCTTTATGAAACGGTAATCCCAGCAGAATATTTTATTTCAAGTGGTAACACAACAGTGCACTGTTCACCATTAAAAGGGCATCGCTAGGAAGGACAGTAAATAACAAAATTTTATTTATTGTGCATGTGCAGTATAGAAGGAAGATGCAGTGATCATAGTTGCAAGCCGCCTCTAACAGGAACGAAACCCCGACTCGTTTAAACATGAGTAAGAGTGAGCTTCGATGACAAATTCAAATATGTCATGCCAGACTGGAAAGTTGAGAAATCTGTCGAACACTCTCTGTACCGAGGTATGAGAGGACAGTGCGGGGAACGTGCGGCCTACATCTACATCTACGTCTACATGGATACTCCACAATTCACCGTACGGCGCGTGGCGTAGTGTACCCCGTATCAATACTAATCGTTTCCTTTCCCGTTCCTCTTGAAAACAAAGAGAGGGAGAAACAACTGCCTTTATGCCACCGCATGAGCCCTAATTTCTCGTATCTTATCAACGTGGTCCTTACACGCAATGTATGTTGGAGACAGTAGAATCGTTCTGCAGTCGGCTTCAAAAGTCTGTTCTCTACATTTTATCAATATTGTTCCTCGTAAAGAATATAACATTCCCTCCAGGGATCCCTATTAGTCCGTAACACTTTCGTGTTGTTCGAACATACCAGAGGCAAATCTAGCATCCCGTCTCTGAATTGCATCGACATAGTCCTTTAATGCGACTGGTATTGATCCCAAACACTCGAACAGTACTTATGAATAGGTCGCACCAGCGTCTTACATGCGGTCTCCCTTACAGATGAACCACACTTTCTTAGAATTCGTCCACTGAGCTGAAGTCAACCATTCGCATTCCTTACGACAATCCTCACACGCTCATTCCATTTCATATGGCTTTTCAACATTCCGCCTAGATATTTAGATGACGTGACTGTGTCAAGCATGACACTACTAATGCTGTATCCTAACATTACGGATCTTTTTTCCATCTCATCCAAATTAACTTACATTTTTCTACATTTTGAACGAGCTGCCATTCATCAAAGCAACTAGAAATTTTATCTAGATCATCTTGTATCCTCCTACAGTCACTCAAATTCGAAGCCTTATCGTGCACCAGAGCATCATCAGCAAACAACTGCTGCACACGCGGTCCGACAAATCGTTTATGTGTATAGAGAACGGAAGCAGTCCTATGACAATTTTCCTGGGGCACCCCTGACTATATCCTCGTCTCTGTTGAACACTCGCCGTCGAAGGCAACTTACTGGGTTCTATTATTTAAGAAGTCTTCCAGCCACTAGCGTATTGTGAACCTATTCCGTAACCTAGTACCTTCGTTAACTGCGTGCAGCGTGACGCCGTGTCGAAAGCTTTTCGAAATTTAGAAATATGGAATCTGCCTGTTGCCCATCATCCACTGTGCGCTGTATATCGTGTGAGAAAACGGCGGGTTGAGTTTCACACGAGCGAGCTTTCTAAAATTATGCTGATACGTGGACTAAAAGTTATTATATTCGAAGTGAGACTTTGTTCAAAGATTCTCCAGCAAACCGATGTTAGGTATATTGATCTGTAATTTTGCGGGTCCGTTCTTTTGCCCTTCTTACATACAGGAGTCATCTCCACTTTTATCCAGTCGGTTGGGGCTTTGTTCTGGGGGAGAGATTCGACATAGGTACGAAGAAATTCTGTAGACTACTCTTAGATAAGTCAATTTGGGATTCCATCCGGACCAAGTGACTTAATACGTTATCTTGTTGAAAGATAACGTCACGGAGACTTCAAAGATAAAGCACCGGACTCGTCCCGACAGAGTTTCTACTGTGTATGCGAACAGTGTTCATCGCGACAGTTGCTGCGTCTATTAATGACCACGAACGCAATTTGGAAATGTTCGTTCTTCTTGTATCGTCCATACATGGGTACATCCAAAGTAATACTGTATTGCACTCGTATCAACAGCGTGTTGTCGTAGGATGCGCCACAGTTGGCGCGCCCCTCTCTAGCCCCTCGCTCCGCTGCCGCGTGAAGGGAAATCCCAACAGTGACAGGCGTGCTGACAGCCCGTGGAGCCTCAGACGCCGTCACACTATCCACGTGGATACTTTCTGTCAGCCTTTGAACGCTACAACAACCCTTGCTAAGTTGGTGGATGTCTTGCATCAATGCACCGTCATAACACGGTGGTTATTAGGTGCAGACGCTACCATTGCGGTGAAAGAAGTCTGAATGACGAACAATGAAGGGGCATACATCTCCCAGTGAAGAATCTGGACTCGCAAGAGATGTAAAGGCATAGGTGCCCTAAGACCAATATATATAGAGTCCGCCAGAAAAATGTATACACAGTTTAAGGGACTAAAAGTATTACTTATGTGTTTATTTTACATTTAATAACTTGTCACACATGTTGTACAACCTTCGGTTTAGCACATGGTTACTTTAAATGTTAAAAATGTTCGCCGTTGGCGACTATACACATAACAGAACGACGAGCGGACGCCGCAATTACGTCAGTCAATGTTACAGTGGAGATTGCTACACATGTCTCTGTAATCTCCTGGCGAAGTTCCTCCAGCGTGCGTGGCTTACTTTAATAGACGTTATCTGTAACAGTTCCTCACAATTAAAAGTCCATAGATGTTAGATCTGGAGACCAGGGAGGGAACTCAATGGGCTCTCTTCGTCCAATCCAGTCCACCGGAAAACTGTCGTCCAGAAAAGCTAGTACGGCTAGGTGGTAGTGTGGTGGTACCCCGTCCTGTCAGAGAAGACCTCTTTATTTTCTCCATAAAGTGCACGTATACCTGCAAAATTGATGTGCGTAAAATGTCCAGGTACTCTTCTCCATTGACAGTAGCATCAAAGAGAAAGGATCCTACTCAGCCTCTGTTCGATAGTCCATACCACACATGAACCCCTGGTAGACTGACCGCTTTATCCGTATAAACATGCAGACTTTATGGGGCCCAGTACACACCGTTATGCCGATTCACAATTCCATTAAGATTAAATTGTGCTTCGTCACTCCACACTTCCTTCGTCACAAATTGCTCGTCATCAGCTAACATTTGCTGATACCATTCGCAAAATTGCATTCGGCGATCAGGATCGTCACCATCAATCGCGTGCAGTAATCGTGGAATGTAAACATTCCACTTTGTGGCTTTCAGAATTCTTCTTACGTTTGAACTGCGAACCCCCACTTCAAGTGCACATTACGTAGTAGACTTCTGTGGAGACGTAACAAACGTTTCCATCATGAGAGCAGGACTTGTGGATGTACGCTGTCTTCCTGAACTTCCTTTGTGAATATCACAAATCGTTCCGTGCAATTCAAGCTTGTCAATAATCCGTTTAATTGTCAGACGGATTGGTGGTTCTGGTTAAAACTCCAAACTCCCGCCTCAATTGATGTTGCACTTCAACGGCACTATCAAATTTGAAAAGTCACTTCACAATACATTTTCGTTGCTCGAATGTCAAGCGTGCTCCAGCCGTGTTGTTTTCTCAGTACCGAGATGAAAGTACTAACATCTGTTGAGCCAAAGACCATACTACAACACACTCGTAACTCAAATCGAACAACAATATCGATATCTTGATAGAGTCTGACAAATAATGTATACAGTTTTCTGGTGGACTCTGTATTTTACCACTCAGTTGTACACTATAAAAATAACCTTGATATTCATTTCACAAACAACTCTGTCCATGACCAGGGAACAACAACTGGAATGAACTTATATTTACGAAGAAAGAATAAGAATTAAACTCAAAACAGCATTTTCTACCACGGAATGAAAATGCACAATAAATTGGCCAAGGAGTTAAAGAGATTACTAAGACAATCCTGTTTCAAAAGGGGGGTTAAAAAGTATACGTTATACGTCCTAGATATTGAAGCATTACTAAGGTAACACAGACTAAAAGTATCGAAATGAATCGTAACACACATAAATAATAATAACGGTAGTAAAACAGATATAATTTCACACACCACTTTCAGACTACTTTTCTTTATTTTGTGAACAAACTTATTCTCGAACGTATGCAATATATAACAGTAATACCTTATCCTCTTTGCGAGCTCAAGACCCAGCTTTTTAGGGTAGCAAGTGGTGGGAGCTGCGGGGCACAAAGTGGAAAGAGTCTTCGTCACTATGGACCTGACATCAGCTGATACTGTGTGCAGTGTTACATTATGAAACAATGTGGGTGTAGCGTATGTGGAGTGTGCAGTGCCTGAAAGTGAGAAATGGATGAGTAGTGTATCACTAGCCTTTTTAAGCAAAGAAGCCTTGTACTTGGGAGGGTGGAAGGCTCCAGTCTCCATTATACCATCCTGATTTAGGCTTTCTGAGGGTTCCGTAAATTACTTCAGACAAATGCGGGGATGGTTGTTGCTACAAGGCCACGGCTACGTAGTCCATCCTCATCAAACTTGTCCTGTAAGTATTGCCTTTATATATGAATTATATTATTTTTACTGTTAGTAAATTCTAATACCAAGTTAAGTCCAATACCCATGTAAAAATGACCTAGGACGAATAAAACTGCTGCTACTACTAGATATCAAAGGCCAGTAGTTTCTAACCTTTCTGAGACCATTACCTTAGATATTAGCTAGTCAGCTCCACCTCCACCCATCATCAGCATTACCAGCTAACTAAAAAAAAGATTTGAACACTCATTTGTAAAATGCCGAAAGGTAAATGATATTTAGTTTTTATATGTGTTTATGAAGCAACGAATTAATGAGTAAATGAGACAATTGGAACTACTTATTCCTAACAAGCTTTTTTTATAGAATGATGAAGTAATTCTCACTGCATCACGAGTTCTACTTACAATTCCTTCTTAGGAAATATCAAAACTGATGAAAGGCACTTGTTACAAAACATGCTTCCTCTGCAAAACTCCTCTTCCAGCAATATTTGCATCTCTCACACACTTGATCCCCAATTTAAAAACAATTAAATTAAAATGTGTACAGTATTATTAAGCCTACTGCTTGTAAATCTCTTCATTACTGATCTTAATTCTGAACTGGCAGAAATTCGAAGACTCCAGGCTGTCAAGGCTTTGTCTTTGACCATTTATTTCCTCTCTCTTTCCAGCCCTCAGAAAATTATATTTTAACCCTCAAGAGGTAATTACCACGATTTTGGGAACGACTGATCTACGCAATAGTGGAAAAGTGAAAATCAATCATGGGTCAGCTTTCAACATCTTGCACGACATTTAGAACACGATATAGATCGCCCCCCGCTGACTTCCGCGATTGCTCACATCCATTCAACAAGGCTGGCGAACCAATGCAGAAATTGGATTGTTGCGTCAGGCCGAGTCAGATGACGCCTTTGCCCACCTAAACGCCATGGACGGATGCTGCGAATATCACTATGGATCCAAAATAAAGAAGTAAGGCAAATACTGGAAGTAAGTGGATTCCCCACCACCGAAAAAGAAGTCCCAGCCACCATTGGGCAAGGTGATGCTGAGCGGTTTTCTGGGGCTATCATGTGGCAGTGCTGGCAGATTATGTATGTAAGGGGCAAATCTTCGTAGAAGCATTCTAAAAAAACTTGCTGACGGGGTTACCGGAAGCTAGAAAAGCGAAGAGCAGCGAGAAGCTGTCCAAGATGGTGTTTTTGCTCCACGATACCGCCCCAGTCCCTTCTCGAACTTTCCCTGTAGAGCCAGAATGTAGATAAGCAAGGTCTCTCCCAAGTCATCCGTCGCTGGAACTATATCACATTGAAGGGTGAATCTGTAGAGAAGGAGTAACACCATAACCTAGTTTCGTCGTAATAGCTTTTTTTTTGTCATTATAGCTTTACGACTACTCGACGAAAGATCCGTACCCAAAGACTGGAAAGTTGTACAGGTCACACCACTATTCAAGAAAGATAGTAGGAATAATCCAATAAATTACAGGCCCATATCATTAACGTCGATATGTAGCGGGATTTTGGAACATATATTGCGTTCGAACATTATGAATTACCTCGAAGAAAACGGTCTATTGACAGACAGTCAACATGGGTTTAGAAAACATTGTTGTGTGAAACACAACTAGCTCTTTCTTCACATGAAGTGTAGAGTGCTATTGACAAGGGATTTCAGATCGATTCCGTGTTTCTGGATTTCCAGAAGGCTTTTGACACTGTGCCACACAAGCGGCTCACAGTGAAATTGCGTGTTTATGGAATATCGTCTCAGTTATGTGACTAGATTTGTGATTTACTGTCACAGAGATCACAGTTCGTAGTAATTCACAGAAAGTCATCGAGTAAAACAGAAGTGATTTCTGGCGTTCCCCAATGTAGTGTTATAGGCCCTTTGCTGTTCGTTACCTATATAAACAATTTTGGAGACAATCTGAACAGCCGTCTTAGGTTGTTTGCAGATGACGCTGTCGTTTATCGCCTAATAAAGTCATCAGAAGATCAAAATAAACTGCAGAACGATTTAGAAAAGATATCTGAATGGTGCGAAAAGTGGCAGTTGAGCCTAAATTACGAAAAGTGTGAGGTCATCCACATGAGTGCTAAAAGGAACTCGTTAAACTTCGGTTACACGATAAATCAGTCTAACCTAAAAGCCGCAAATTCAACTAAATACCTAGGTATTACCATTACATACAACTTAAATGGGAAGGAAAACATAGAGAATGTTGTTGGGAAGGCTAACCAAAGACCGCGTTTTATTCGTAGGACACTTAAAAAATGTAGCAGATCTACTAAGGAGACTGCCTGTACTAAGCTTCTCCGTCCTCTTTTAGAATACTGCTGCGAACTGTGGGATCCTTACCACATAGGACTGACGGAGCAGCCGTGCGGTTCTAGGCGCTACAGTCTGGAACCGAGCGACCGCTACGGTCGCAGGTTCGAATCCTGCCTCGGGCATGGATGTGTGTAATGTCCCTAGGTTAGTTAGGTTTAATTAGTTCTAAGTTCTAGGCGACTGATGACCTCAGAAGTTAAGTCGCATAGTGCTCAGAGCCATTTGAACCAACTGACGGAGCATGTCGAAAAAGTTCAAAGAAACGCCGTTCAAAGAAAGGTAGCGCCTTTTGTACTATCGCGAAATATGGGATAGAGTGTCACAGAAATGATACAGGATTTGGGCTGGAAATCATTAAAAGAAAGACGTTTTTCGTTGCGACTGAAACTTCTCACGAAATTCCAATCACCAACTTTCTCCTCCGAATGCGAAAATATTTTCTTGACACCGACCTACATAGGTAGGAACGATCACCATGATAAAATAAGGGAAATCAGAGCTCGTACGGAAAGATATAGGTGTTCATTCTTTCCACGCGCTATACGAGATTGGAATAATAGGGAATTGTGAAGGTGGTTCGATGAACCCTCTGCCTGGCACTTCAATGTGATTTGCAGGGTATCCATGTAGATGTAGATGTGGATGCCAAACAGAACACAGATGACGTTACTCCTGGTTACGTTTTGTGGTTTCTTTGAAATGAAAATCATTTGCATATCCAAGCATGTGATAATCATCATTCCAAACTGACGTTTGGTGCTTTTCACCTTCAACATGTAGAAATTTTAATGGTCAGCAATGTATTTTGATCGATTTAAAACTAAAGGCCAATTGCCTACATTTCTCTATAGAGTTTTGCATTATACATCTGCATCTAAAATACGCAAGCTTTAAAGCACAAAGTGGAAGAAATTTCGGGTACCACTACCTACATCTAGATCTACATGTACTACACACTCCGCAAGCCAGTGTATGGTGCATGGCGGAGGGTAACTTGTACCACTACTAGTCACTTCCTTTCCTGTTCCACTTTCAAACAGAACGATGGAAAGAGGATTGTCTGTATGCTTCCATGTAAGCGCTAATTTCTCTTATGTTCTTGCTCCAGGCCTCTGAACTTCTTCGATATCTTCCGACCTGTTGAGAATCCCAAACACTCGAAAAGTAGTCAAGAATTGGTCGCACTAGTGTTCTGTACGTAGCCTTCTTTGTAAAAGAGATACATTTTCCTAAAACTTCTAATAAACCAAAGTCGGCCATTTGCCTTCCCTGCTCGTACCATTTCATATCGCTTTTCGACATTGCGTCTAAATATTTAATCAAGCAGGACACTACTAACACTGTATTCGAATATTTTGGGACGATTTTTCCCAGTCATTTGCACGAACATACATTTTTATACATTTACTTGCAGCTGCAGTTCATCATACCAAAACTGAAATTGTGTCTACGTCGTCTTTCATCCTCACACTCAACGACGACAGCTTCCCGTATACCTCATTAGCAAACAGCCGCACACTACTGCTACCCTCTCCGTCAGATTATTTATGTATATAGATAATAGTAGCAGTCCTGTCAGACTTGCTTCAGCCACTCCTAATGATATCCTTGTCTCTGATGAACACTCGCTGTCGAAGCCTACGTCTAGGTTATATTGCCTAAAAAGACTTCGAGCCATTCACGAGACCTGCCTTCTACGATACCTGTGCCAAGGAATGAAAGTACTCTTTGGGTATATAGAGGACCTGAACTCCGTCAGATTATTTATGTATATAGATAATAGTAGCAGTCCTGTCAGACTTGCTTCAGCCACTCCTAATGATATCCTTGTCTCTGATGAACACTCGCTGTCGAAGCCTACGTCTAGGTTATATTGCCTAAAAAGACTTCGAGCCATTCACGAGACCTGCCTTCTACGATACCTGTGTCAAGGAATGAAAGTACTCTTTGGGTATATAGAGGACCTGAACTCCGTCAGATTATTTATGTATATAGATAATAGTAGCAGTCCTGTCAGACTTGCTTCAGCCACTCCTAATGATATCCTTGTCTCTGATGAACACTCGCTGTCGAAGCCTACGTCTAGGTTATATTGCCTAAAAAGACTTCGAGCCATTCACGAGACCTGCCTTCTACGATACCTGTGCCAAGGAATGAAAGTACTCTTTGGGTATATAGAGGACCTGAAGATGGCGTAAGTGTTACGCCGAAACCAGAACTTTGAAATAAATTTCTTTGATAATGTGGCTGTTGTGGTTCGTTTTCTTCGCTTCTATCATCAGCCGCTGTCCCGTGTCCACGAGAACGATTGTTTTCCATAAGTCGCACGACTTTTGTTCCCAATCTGTCCCCGAGTTCTGTTTGCGGAACAGCGCCGCTACATACAGTACGTCCGCGTCGACCTTTCGAGTGCTTTACCTACGGTTTCCGCAGCAACAATCGACCGGAACAGCCGTAGAAGTTGGCAGGTGCGCACCATCGACCGATACCTACCTGCACGCGAGGCGACGGGACGGCGCCCGCCGCTAGACAAGTTTGTTTGGGGAAGTCGACTTCTTCGTGAAGTGCCAAGTTACTGGGATGCTTCACGAACTTCCACGTATTCTTCAAGCAAATGCGCTGTGGTGTCTGGAATACAGAAACTATAAATCTAGAACTTGTAACAAAGTTTAGTGTAAACTACTCATTACTGAACAAGTTACGTGGGGAAAAATAGCAACCAGCTACTTATATCTGGTAACTCCGAGGGCGTGCAAAATAGAAATGCCTCCAAAAATTTATTGGCGATACCTCTTATAGCTTTTTAAAGAAAACAAACGTTATTGACATTCTATATATTTATTCTTCATGTCCACATACATGCAGTCCTCCGCCACTAGAGGCCTCGGAACTGCATCGTGTAACATGACAGTGCGTAGCGTAACTGTGTCGTAACATGAGAAACCCATGTAAGCTCTCATTAGAATTTAAGAGTCTACGGCTGCAGTGTTTTTAATAGCGAAGACAGGGTATACCCAACTATCTCTTCATTGGAGCTAATTTTTTTTTAGTCCCGTAGAGAAATAAAAGAGAAGACTTCGTTTCATTTTGGTAGCTGAATACATGTTTATCAGATATATATATATATTACCACATATGGCACCACTGATAGCAGGCTGCCACGAAATTAGGAATCACCTACTCACTAATACAAAACAGTTTTGTAGGGACTTATGTCCAGCACTTGATTTTCTCTTCTAAACCTGTTGGTTAGCAACCTTCTTAGTGCTTAAAAATAACAAACGTCGTTTCTCCTTGCAAAGAGACAGCTGATCAACTGATAAAAATGCTGTTCATGTGCAGGGTGCTCGGAAATTCTCGTTACAAACTTCTAGGACTTGTAGAGGGCCGTGAGTATATAATATTCAGAATAGGAGCTCATGTCGGGGAACGTATGGTTATCATTATACGACGGTTTCAATTCAGATGTTTAACTCATACACTTTTGTTTGAGGAACTGAATTAGGTGTGACGCAGTACAATTATTAGGTAACAAACCGAAAGGCAACGTAACGAGTCCTGGAAGTTTGTAATGGAAATTTCCAGACACCTTGTACACTGTGTTTGCTCATAGTGGTGTTCCACTATATAATCCTTCAATCTACAGCACATACATAGTTCACATACAAATTCAATATTACCAAATCTACAGCTACTGTGGTATTTTCCAAGCTACAACTAGGTGTGTGAGGGAGATTTCGTGAAACATAGGGCTAGTTTTACTCCTTTCATATTCAATTCTCGAATGGCATGCAGGATCAGTGACTGTCTATACCGTTCCATACTTCTCCTGCCGGCCGGGGTGGCCGAACGGTTCTAGGCGCGACAGTCTGGCACCGTTCGACCGCCACGGTCGCAGGTTCGAATCCTGCCTCAGGCATGGGTGTGTGTGATGTCCTTAGGTTAGTTAGGTTTAAGTAGTTCTAAGTTCTAGGGGACTCATGACCTCAGATGTTAAGTCCCATACTGCTCAGAGCCATTTGAATCATTTTATACTTCTCCGATTTTTTTTATTTTATCTTTGCGATTTATACACGAAATTTTTGTTGGTGGAAGTGACGCGTTTCTTCGTTTGTACTGCAACGTAGGTTCTCGAAATTTCGAGAGTACTCTCCACGAACCGCAACGTCTTCTTGTAGCGTAACTCGCCGTATTCTGTTCAGCATCTCCACAACGCTCTCAGTTTACATGCTGCCTCATATTACACTAGCATCAATATTTATTTTCTGTAAAAGTTTAATTTATAGGAAATCTCAAAATAAGCTACCTTGTTTCTGACGAATGTTATACTGCTGTTTCTCTGTCTACACATTCCCAACTGACCCTTCTCTCTCCCCGCTCTCATTGTATGAGATTTAATCTGATGGCCTTGATAAGCGAGCACCTAACTCGTTTGCAAGACGAACGGAGTTCAGCTCCCAACAAACGAACCTGATTTAGTTTCGCATGATCTCCCTAATCCACTAGCACGAATGCCGGAATATGTACACAACCGATTTGCTTACGATCCATGCCCTTTCCCAACTTGTGTTCCACCTTAATTATTTCGTCGCCGACGGAAAGCTGTACCCCAGTATTACTTCTATAGGCAGAGAATGATTAAATGACTTGACTTTTAGCTGATTCATACAGGGTATCCATTTTACCTGAAGACAATGAAACATCTCGAAAACTACACATAGGATTAAGAAAAGTTATCATTCCAATTAGTTTGACACGGTGGTGGACATCCAACGACACCACAATCGACCCCACCCATCCCACCCCTGCGTGGGTGGCGGGGGCAACTTTGAAATCTTCAATGGGTACCCCATTTTTTGTTGCAGATTTCGATTCTACCGAAAAATCTACAAACGTTTTGTCTAAAGCATGTCCTTTATTTTCGCCACAGATAGCGCTGTAAACGAAGGAATAGAAAGGGGTTCACAGTCGTAATTCACGACTTATACTCAATGGTTCTTCAACATCCAATGGCACGTGGGACCTATGGTGTTACCGCCAGACACCACACTTGCTAGGTGGTAGCTTTTAAATCGGCCACGGTCCACTAGTATACGTCAGACCCGCGTGTCGCCACTGTCAGTAATTGCAGACCGAGCGCCACCACACGGCAGGTCTAGAGAGACGTCCTGGCACTCGCCCCAGTTGTACAGCCGACTTAGCCAGAGATGGATCACTGACAACTACGCTCTCATTTGCCGAGACGATAGTTAGCATAGCCTTCAGCTACGTCATTTGCTACGGCCTAGCAAGGCGCCATAGCATTGGATATCATTTTATATTGTGGTTATAACATGTACCATCAAGAGAGATGTTCTACAATTGTGGATTAAAGTTAAGTATCCAAGAAGCTCCGTACTTTATTTAGTACACTCAACTCCTTTAACTGTTCCAGACCTCACGCCAGTCTGCGTGAGCTTTAACGCGTGCCTTTCGGCTACCTCTGAGTGGCGTGGCTGTCTTGCTACGCCACTACAGTTGGCGACGAGGATAAAAACGGTCTTTTTCTTTCTACTTGCTTAAATTACTTGTGCCATGGCTTCACCACAATCTCCAGATGTACTGTCCGAATTTTATCGCTTGCAGAATCAGCAGACGCAGGCCTTATTGGATGCCCTGGGACAGCTCGTCCAGGGTCAACGTGCAATGCAAAACGATGCGGCCGCCGCCGCTCCACCGCTACCGCAGCCACAACACGCAGTTGCACCACCTTTTCGTCAATTTGATGCAGCACTGGAAAGCTGGACGGAGTGGTCACGCCAATTTGGATCCCATCTCGCCGCCTACAGAATTCAAGGTAATGAGTGGCAGCCTCACTTATTATCGTGTGTCGGCGTCCAGACGTACAGAGTGATAGTGAAATTGTTTCCCCGACGCGACGTAGCAACTCTGTCCTATGAAGAAATTTTGTCGGCATTAGATGCCTATTTCAAGGAATCCGTCAATGTAGTTGCAAAAAGGTATACTTTCTTTCGTGCCAAACGTACGGCCGGTCAAACTAATAGGGAGTGGGTTGCAACCTTGCAAGGCCTTACTAGGGATTGTGCTTTTGAGTGTGAATGTGGACTCCCTTATTCAGATACAATGGTACATCATGCAATTGCACAGAACGTTTCTGATGTTCGTATAAGGGAACAGATTTTGAAACTAGTCAATCCCTCCCTTCAACAAGTGATAGACATATTGGATCGGCAAGACACACTTGACTATGCTCAGGAATCATTTGAAACTTCGCCAGCCGTGTGTCACGTTAACAGGCCCGCCGGACGAGCTGCACGGAACAGTAAACAGCCCTCGCGCCCGTCCGCGCAGCCGCGTGTGCCGCGCCAGCACGCAAATGCAGTGCTAAGATCATGCCCGCGGTGTGCTACTAGACATTCGCGTGAGAATTGCCCGTCACGCCAAGCTATTTGCTTTTTCTGTAATAAAAAATGACATGTTCAGAGTGTTTGCCAGAAAAAGCTCAGATCGGACACTAACAACCATTCCAGGCCCTTTGCTTCGCGCCGGAATCGAACCAAGAATACTCAGGCTCGTGAACCTTCGCCCATGGACATTCATGTAGTTCATTCCACTCCGCCCAGTGCCAATCTCTCTAACAGTGACTGTGTTCGTCCCACAAAAAGTGTGTGTCGACGTCGCCGGAAATCACGTCAAGTCGCGAGTGCTTCTGTACCAGTGTCTGTTCAAATTGCGCGAGACAGTCGCTCTTGTCGTCAGCAGGACAATAAACTTTTTGTAGACTTGGGCATTCTTGGCCAAGTGATACCATTCCAGCTCGATACCGGAGCTGCAGTTTCATTGATCAATAAAGACACGTACACGCTACGGTCGCAGGTTCGAATCCTGCCTCGGGCATGGATGTTTGTGATGTCCTTAGGTTAGTTAGGTTTAACTAGTTCTAAGTTCTAGGGGACTAATGACCTCAGCAGTTGAGTCCCATAGTGCTCAGAGCCGTTTGAACCATTTGAACCAAAGACACGTACAAACAACTGGGCACACCTCCCTTGCGTGCCGCAAATGTTAAGCTAACTACATATTCAGGTCAGAATATCCCTGTGTTAGTACAGTGCAGCCTTCTTGCAACATACAAGGGACAAAAAAAACTTGTGTCATTTTACGTACTTCGTTCTTCTGCTGCAGTGAACTCGTTTGGTTTAGATTTATTTCTGTTGTTTAACTTGTCTATAGTAAATCAGGTCCTATCAGTGAACCAGACTGTGCCTTCAGACAGTGTTTCTCGTCTCTGTGAAGAATTTGCAGACGTTTTTGCACCGGGCCTTGGTTGCGCTAAGAACTATGAAGCACATTTGGAACTGAAAGTAAACGCGCAACCGAAATTTTTCAGAGCGCGCAATGTTCCCCACGCATTGCATGATGAGGTCGCAAGAACATTAAACGTTTTGGAATCACAAGGTGTGATTGAACGTGTGCAGGCTTCTCTCTGGGCGTCACCCTTAGTAATTTTGCCAAAACCTTCCGGAAAATTGAGACTTTGTGTGGACTTCAAGGCAACGGTGAATCCACAACTAGTGATTGCAACTTTTCCTTTACCCCGCCCGGAAGATCTTTTTGACAAACTGTGCCCAGGTAAATATTTTTCAAAGTTGGACCTAGCAGATGCGTACTTGCAAATACCAGTGGACGACGAATCCCAGCGCGTCTTGGTGGTTAACACGCATCTTGGTTTGTACCGATTCAAAAGACTGCCATTCGGGTGTGCATCCGCCCCTGCATTGTTTCAGCAATATCTGCAAACTGTTTGTGCGTCGGTCCCTACTGCAGCAAACTATCTGGACGATATTGTGATCTCCGGAAAGACGGAAGAAGAACATTTAGCCAATCTCAGAATATTATTTCAGGTCTTGCGCCAACATGGTCTTCGCTTGCGGAAGGACAAATGTGTGTTTTTTGCTCGTGACTTACCATATTTGGGACATGTAATCAATGCACAAGGCATGCATCCGAGTCCAGAGCACCTCCGTGCCATACAGGACTTGCCTTCGCCGCAGAATTTGAAGCAGCTACAGAGTGTGTTGGGAAAAATTAATTATTATCATCGCTATGTTCCCCGTGCCTCTTCCATTTCAGCTCCGCTTCATCGCTTACGCCGTAAAGGTGTTCCGTTTGTCTGGACGACGGAATGCGAACGCGCCTTTCGCCAGTTGAAATCGGCGTTGCTTTCAAATACTTACCTTACGCCATTCGATCCCCAGAAACCCCTTTTGTTGATGGTAGATGCATCGGATTTCGGGATCGGTGCTGTGCTTGCGCACAAAGATGGATCGCATGATCGCCCTATTGCCTTTGCGTCCAAATTGCTTTCGTCTGCGCAAATAAATTATTCACAGATCGAGAAAGAAGCTTTGGCTCTCGTCTTTGGTGTTACAGAGTTCCATGGTTTCTTGTATGGTCGTCACTTTACCATCATCACAGACCACAAACCTTTGACATCGCTTTTTCATCCGAACAAGCCTGTACCTCCACGTACAGCGCAGAAATTCATTCGCTGGTCTATTTTCCTCTCGCAGTACCGCTACGATATCTTGTATCGGCCCACTGCTAAGCACGGAAACGCTGATGCGTTGTCCCGTTTGCCTGTTGCTGAGGATAGAGCATTCGATTCTTCTGAACTTGCTTGCATGTTCATTGATTCGGAAACCGATGACGTGGTCGAATCGTTTCCGATTGATTTTCGTCGTGTAGCTACAACCACAGCTGCTGACCCTGTCCATGCTACCGTTTTGCGTTTTGTTGCTACGCAATGGCCCTTGTCAAAGTCTCGGATCGAGGATCCGTTGGTTCGCCGATTTTTTGCTCACAAGGAGAGACTTTTTGTACGACGTGGTGTTTTGCTGTTGCGTTCTGATAATGATGAGTCCAGGGTCGTGGTCCCACGTTCGTTACAGTCCTCTGTCTTACGGCTTCTCCATCAAGGACATTGGGGTATAGTGCGAACGAAACAACTTGCTCGTCAGCACTGTACTTGGTTCGGAATCGATGCTGCGATTACGAATATGTGCTATTCTTGCATGGCGTGTGCCGAATAACAATCCGCCCCACCGCGGAAATTCTTTGCATGGCCGAAGGCCACTTCCCCTTGGCAACGCTTGCACATAGATTTTGCTGGTCCATTCTGGAATGCTCGATGGTTAGTTGTGGTGGATTCATTCAGTAATTTTCCTTTTGTTGTCCGGATGTCTCTCACGACGTCATCTGCCACCATCCAAGCGTTATCCGCTATCTTTTGCATTGAAGGTCTTCCAGACTATTGTTTCCGACAATGGCCCACAATTCATGTCCGAATAATTTCAGTCATTCTGCAAGGCCAATGGTATTCAACATCTGACATCCGCGCCGTTTTCGCCTCACTCAAACGGTGCCGCTGAACGATTGGTCCGGACTTTCAAGTCACAGATGTTGAAGTTGAAAGAGTCGCATTCTCGGGAGGACGCGTTATTGCTCTTTTTGTCTTCGTATCGCTCTCAGCCCCGAGATGGTCGCTCGCCGGCTGAGTTGCTCCACGATCGTCCTCATCGAACCTTGCTGTCTTTGCTGCATCCGCCCATTCAGGTTCCTGTGCACCGGCAGCCACCTGTTTTTGCTCCAGGCGACGTTGTATACTATCGCAACTATCGAGGTTCACGGCGTTGGCTCGCAGGGCGCTTTCTTCGCTGCCTCGGCCGCGCTATGTATCTGGTTTTGGGGGCCTCTGGTGAGGTGCGTCGGCATCTCAATCAGCTGCGCCTCTGTCGTCGCACGCGTTCTGCCGCTCCCCGTCTGCTTTCAGCGACGGTGCCGTCCGGTCAGCGCCCTGGGGACCCATCTACTGGCTCGCCTCATCCCCAGGTGTTCCCGACGATGCCTTCCATTTTGCCCTATGGCGACGCGCCGCCGCCGGTCCTCCCGCCGGCGCCGCCCGCAGTGGACGCGTCGCTGCAGCCGCCGGGCGCCTCCTTGGGTCACGCGCCGCCGATCGCTTCCCGTGACCAGCTGTCCTCCGACATGGAACTCTTGCCCGCTCCGGACCAGATGTCGTCTTCGCCCGTCGGCTGCCCCGCCCCGATGGAAGTCGAATCTTCGGCCCCTCCTGTCTCTTTAAGGGCGCATACACCGCATGTTGGCGTGCACCCTGGACTAGATTTTCAGGCGTTTCCTAGCTCCCCTCGGACCGAATGGCAGGGTGCGGGTGGCACAGCCTCGCCTGTTGTTAGGCTCCCCACCTCGTCACATGCGTCAACATGGGGTCCTCCCCACGGCGGGCGGAAGCCTTATAACACAACCGTTCGCCGATTTGCGGGGGAGGAATGTGGTGTCACCGCCAGACACCACACTTGCTAGGTGGTAGCCTTTTAAATCGGCCGCGGTCCATTAGTATACGTCGGACCCGCGTGTCGCCACTGTCAGTAATTGCAGACCGTGCGCCACCACACGGCAGGTCTAGAGAGACGTCCTGGCACTCGCCCCAGTTGTACAGCTGACTTAGCCAGAGATGGATCACTGACAACTACGCTCTCATTTGCCGAGACGATAGTTAGCATAGCCTTCAGCTACGTCATTTGCTACGGCCTAGCAAGGCGCCATAGCATTGGATATCATTTTATATTGTGGTTATAACATGTACCATCAAGAGAGATGTTCTACAATTGTGGATTAAAGTTAAGTATCCAAGAAGCTCCGTACTTTATTTAGTACACTCAACTCCTTTAACTGTTCCAGACCTCACGCCAGTCGGCGTGAGCTTTAACGCGTGCCTTTCGGCTACCTCCAAGTGGCGTGGCTGTCTTGCTACGCCACTACAGGACCCCCACCTCCATGCTGCGAGAGTAGGCCAGGCCAGTGTTCAATAACTTTTAACAGGAAACTCCATTTGTATTCCTCCGACAAATCGAAGAGGGTATTGCTCGATGCGCCTCTGTGACCCTGTAACGAACTATGACGTATCGTAACAGGCAGTACAATGCGACCGGAGCTCACATATCGTGCAGACGTGGAGATCAGACGTGCAAGTGGACGACGAGTGTTGCAACCACGGACGAAAAGTCTGAAATGATCCTGATTTACGTAGAATGTAGCAGAAATGTTGAGGCCGCTGTTGCCTTATGTGCCGAACGTTTCCCAGAGACAGCTCGATCTTGTTCGTTCTTTTACAAGGTTGGCAACGCCTTTATGCCTGATGACGGCGTACAGACCGGCAAAAGGAAACGAAGCAAACGTGTTACAGGAGAAACTAATGAAATAGCTATATAGCTATACTAATGGCAGTGCACCGCAATCCACAGATAAGCGCCCGGGGATTACACCACGATTCCGATATGTCCGTAGGTAGTTCTGTCACAACACCACATTGTCATAAGTATCATCCATACTATGTGTCATTGCATCAAGAACATCATGGCGCCGATGTCCATAACCTCGTAGTGTTTTGTGAATGGGCACGTCAGTAAATGCAAACGATCCCCCACGTTCTTTGCCAAGGTACTATTTTCCGATGAGTCTACATTCACAAACCATGGTGGCGTTAACCGGCATAAAATGCACTGCTGGAGTGTAGACAATCTCCACTGGTTACGGCAAGTTGACCGTCAACGTCCTTGGTCGGTTAATATGTAGTCTGGCATCATGGGGATCAAACCCATTGGTCCGTATTTTATAGACGACGCGTTGAATGGACGCAAATATCGAGCGTTTTTGGAACAGTAAATACCGGTACTACTGCAGGACATTGCCCTAGACGTTCCACAAAGTATGTGCTTTCAGCATGACAGTTACCAAGCGCATTAATAATTGAAGCACGGGAGGTACTTGTCCGCGGTTGCAGTGGCCCTATTATTTGCTCCGCAGTGTCGCCGGATTTGACGTCGCCAGATTTCTTTCCGTGGCGATATTTAAAACAAAACCTGTACCAGCAGTGTCAACAGGCCATGAAGACATGGTCGACTACATCAGAAACGCCTTTGCTGACATTTCCGCAGATATGCTTCTGTCCTTTGTTCGCCGGCCGGAGTGGCCGAGCGGTTAAAGGCGCTACAGTCTGGAACCGCACGACCACTACGGTCGCAGGTTCGAATCCTGCCTCGGGCATGGATGTGTGTGATGTCCTTAGGTTCGTTAAGTTTAAGTAGTTCTAAGTTCTAGGGGACTTATGACCACAGCAGTTGAGTCCCATAGTGCTCAGAGCCATTTTTTTGTCCTTTGTTCGGCCTTTGAAAAGCGGATCACTAAGTGTACTGAAGTTGGCCGTACTACGTTTGAACACTTATTCTAATTTAAAAAAGTAGAGTACCGGTTGCTTCGGGCCACGGACATAGTGGCGCGTAGAGTAGTCCCCCGCTCGATATATCGGTGGAATACAACGTTACGAATGGGATTTCCTATTAGAAGTTACGAAATACTGGCCTGTTCAAATGGTGCAAATGGCTCTGAGCACTATGCGACTTAACTTCTAAAGTCATCAGTCCCGTAGAACGTAGAACTACTTAAACCTAACTAACCTAAGGACATCACACACATCCATGCCCGAGGCAGGATTCGAACCTGCGACCGTAGCTGTCGCGTGGTTCCAGACTGTAGCGCCTAGAACCACTCGGCCATACCGGCCGGCCAAGAAGTTTCAATATGTGGCGGCGCCATGCGTAGCTTTCAAAATGGAGTCTTTAACGGAGGTTTGTTCCAAGCAGAGCTAGCACTGAGGTTTTTTTTTTTATTTTATTTTGGCTCGGAAAACCAAAGCATCGCAAATATTCATTGGCGCTTGTGTAATGTATACGTAGACCTGGCAGCGAACAAAAGCACTGTGAGTCGTTGTGTCCGCGTCTGTCATCATAGCAAAAAGGTTGTGCAAACCTGTCCGATCCGCCGTGTGCTACCCGTCTGCACTCAGCTATGACTTCTGCAATGTTCGAACATGCGGACACTCTCATTCGAGCTGATCGAGAGACCAAAATCAAACACCTCGCTGCGTAACAGGACATCTCTGTTGGTAGAGCTGACCCATTCGTCTACCAATTGCGCTACTCAAAGGTGTGTATCCGCTGGGTTGGTCTCCGCCTAACAGAAGAGCATAAAGAGCAACTTGTGCGGAACTGCTTGGGCGATATGAGACTGATCGTGACAATAGTTTGTTAAACATCTTCACCGAAGATGAAACATGGTTTCCATCGCTTGAAATCGGAAACAAAATGGCAATCCCTGAAGTGGCACCACGAAACCTCTCCCCCGATGAAAAAATTCAAAGCAGCACCCTCAGCCGGGGAAGTCTTGGCGACGGTCATCCGGCACTCTGAAGAGGTTATTGGGTGTTTGATGTCCTCCCTCGTAGTGCAACGATCAACTTTAATGTGTAAACTGCTACCCTCAATAAATTGAAGAAACGACTTCAGTGAGTTTGTCGCAACAAAAATGCAAATGAACTTCTGCATGACAACGCAACACCTCAGACAGGTTTGTGCACCCGAAAGGAGCTCAAAAAACTTCACTAGACTGTTCTTCGACATCCACCCTACAGTCCGGACCTCGCACCGTCCTACTTCCATCTGCTTGGCCCAATGAAGGATGCACTCCGCGGCAAACAGTACGTGGGTAATGGGGAGGTTATAGATGCAGCAAGAAGTTGGATCCAACGTCGATCAGTAGAGTGGTACCATGCAGGCATAAAGACGCACCCAATAAGGCCGTCGCAGTGAACGGAGATTATGCTGAGAAATAGGGTTTTGTAGTCAAACGAGTGGCGAATAGTATGATGCACTGCAATCCAGAAAAAAACAAGCTGCTTTCAGAACAAATTTGTTGCATTACTTATTGAATGCCCCGCGTACTTTCCATAGTTTCGAAGCTGTCCAATGTATTTACGTACAGTGCTACAGTGGGCTGTACTAAGTAATCACTTGCCTGTAATATTTCTCAAAATATTATTTACATTCCCACTTCCCTTCGCCGCACTTTTGTGTCTGTGACTTGTGTATGTTGCCGGTACGTTATGCATTCACTTGGAAAATAAAATGACGTGAATGTCGACACTAGCCAATAGCACAGATGAGTAAAGGAATTTTCCTCCCACAGCGGAAATTTTTTCGCTCAAAATTAATATTTTTCGTTACTTCTTACCTTACGGACGATGTCGAAGCTGTAATGTTACTGGGATGTCTGATAGTCGAGTTTGCTTCCGCAAGTGGCAGCTAACACTGCCCAAGTCGCTCGCTGTATGTTGCTCAGCTGCTGAGACTCCTACAGACATAATACGAGGTCAAGAACAGTGAACTGCTTTCGGTAGCGTTTCCCGCGTCGGTGGGATAACTTCATTATAATTTTGCATCTTCATCTGAGAGCGTATACTGATCACTGGACAGACGTGGTAGTGAAAATCTACTGAGTCAACGACGTGTAGGTACAATGCAAGAGTCACAAACCGTAAAAATTAATCCTTGATTTATTTTTCACTTTAGTGAAACAGGCTTTCTCGTCGATACTAACTTTAGACGTTAATACCGCCGTAAGGTAGTAATAATACCGGACTGCATAAAATTGCAAGAAATAATCAGTTGTGCCTGAAATGCAATTTCCGTAATGTAGCCCTCTTACAGAAACTTCAAGGAAAAGGTCGAGACTCGACAGCGTATTATTGAGAGAAACGTTTTCTGTATTGAGCTGCCGAGGGTGACAAAGTGACTCGGCTTGATAAAAAAGATTCTCGTCTCTGGCACTGAGCTGCCGTAAAGGGGCAATGCGGTCTCGCTCTTCTAAGAGCGCTCTCTTTATAATGAGTTTCTGGCAAAACGGGCGGTCCCTGCGGTAATAAAGAGCAAATTAGTCTAAGAAACTACATTCCTGTTGAAGACTTTACGTTTCTCTAGTATGGCACCCCCCATAAATAGGACGCTGTTGCTATTGCTAGCGTAGCTTCAACGAAAAAAAAAGCAAACGGAGAACATCAGGACCTGTTACACTGAAATAAACAACGTCGATGTATTTTATATAAATAAATTTCGTATCTAAAGTCAGTACTTTATACGAATTTATCGACATATCTGCCAAAAACTTACCGAGGAGGTTAACAATAAGATTTTTGTTTTGTTTTTTTTTTACTTTTTATACCTGGTATAAAATATAAATGTGTCAGCTCATTTTAGGTTGACATGGCCTAATAGTCATAACATGTTGTTGTTGTGGTGGTCTTCAGTCCTGAGACTGGTTGAATCAGCTCTCCATGCCACTCTATTCTGTGCAAGCTTCTTCATCTCCCAGTACTTACTGCAAATTACATCCTTCTGAATCTGCTTAGTGTATTCATCTCTTGGTCTCCCTCTACGATTTTTACCCTCCACGCTGCCCTACAATGCTAAATTTGTGATTCCTTGATGCCTCAGAACATGTCCTACCAACCGGTCCCTTCTTCTTGTCAAGTTGTGCCACAATCTCCTCTTCTCCCCAGTTCTATTCAAAGCCGTAACATATTCACTTAATAATGGCCTAAGGCCGAAATTGCAATCGTGGAAGTGTGCTCCCTGCCGCCGTTGGATAAGCAGCTGCAGCAGCAAGTCGTATACTCCTAGCTCACTCATTTGTTACATAGTTTAATTCTTAATTTCTTTGCGTGTTTTTGGTACTTGCATTGTTTAATTCATAAATTTCGGGCGTATTATAGTATTTGAGTGTTGTAGCATCGCGTTTTAGTACCTGAATAGTGTAAATTCGCGTTGTCGTTTGTCTTCTGTTTTTGTTTTGAACGGCCAGTGTCGGTTGGTCACAGTCAGTGTGCTCCCTGCCGCCGTTGGATAAGCAGCTGCAGCAGCAAGTCGTATACTCCTAGATCACTCATTTGTTACATAGTTTAATTCTTAATATCTTTGCGTGTTTTTGGTACTTGCATTGTTTAATTCATAAATTTCGGGCGTATTATAGTATTTGAGACTTGTAGCATCGCGATTTAGTACCTGAATAGTGTAAAATCGCGTAGTCTCCTTCCGCCGCCGAGCAGTGTGTCAGCAGTGCGCAAGTAGCAGCATTACTGCATTTACTAGGCAATCTTGTATTTTAATAACCGTTTAAATTTTGTGTCGATTTGTTTGCGCTCTCTGTAGATTAGTTCAGACGTTCTTTGCACAACAGTTTTTAGCATGGATAGGGACTGCAACTGCTGTGTTCGGATGCAGGCTGAGTTGGCATCCCTTCGCTCCCAGCTTCAGGCAGTGTTGGCTTCGGTCACACAGCTTGAGGCTGTTGCCAATGGGCATCACTGTGGGGGTCCGGATGGGGGTTTGTCGGGGACGGCCAGCTCGTCCCACGCATCCCCGATCGGACTACGACTGTGGTTGCCCGGGATACTGCCCGCATTGAGGCTGATCCCTCACCTGTGGTAGAGTGGGACGTCGTCTCGAGGTGTGGCAGGGGGCGAAAGACATTCCGGAGGGCTGAAGGGAAGGCCTCTCCAGTTTGTCTGACGAACCGGTTTCAGGCTCTGTCTCAGGCTGATACTGATCTTCGGCCTGACATGGCTGCTTGTCCTGTTCCAGAGGTTGCCCCTCAGTCTGCAAGATCTGGGCGGTCGCATAGGGTGGGCTTACTGGTAGTTGGGAGCTCCAACGTCAGGCGCGTAATGGGGCCCCTTAGGGAAATGGCAGCAAGAGAGGGGAAGAAAACCAATGTGCACTCCGTGTGCATACCGGGGGGACTCATTCCAGATGTGGAAAGGGTCCTTCCGGATGCCATGAAAGGTACAGGATGCACCCATCTACAGGTGGTCGCTCATGTCGGCACCAATGATGTGTGTCGCTATGGATCGGAGGAAATCCTCTCTGGCTTCCGGCGGCTATCTGATTTGGTGAAGACTGCCAGTCTCGCCAGCGGGATCAAAGCAGAGCTCACCATCTGCAGCATCGTCGACAGGACTGACTGCGGACCTTTGGTACAGAGCCGAGTGGAGGGTCTGAATCAGAGGCTGAGACGGTTCTGCGACCGTGTGGGCTGCAGATTACTCGACTTGCGCCATAGGGTGGTGGGGTTTCGGGTTCCGCTGGATAGGTCAGGAGTCCACTACACGCAACAAGCGGCTACACGGGTAGCAGGGGTTGTGTGGCGTGGGCTGGGCGGTTTTTTTAGGTTAGGTGGCCTTGGGCAAGTACAGAAAGGGCTACAGCCTCAACGGGTGCGGGGCAAAGTCAGGACATGCGGGGATCAAGCAGCAATCGGTATTGTAATTGTCAACTGTCGAAGCTGCGTTGGTAAAGTACCGGAACTTCAAGCGCTGATAGAAAGCACCGAAGCTGAAATCGTTATAGGTACATAAAGCTGGCTGAAGCCAGAGATAAATTCTGCCGAAATTTTTACAAAGGTACAGACGGTGTTTAGAAAGGATAGATTGCATGCAACCGGTGGTGGAGTGTTCGTCGCTGTTAGTAGTAGTTTATCCTGTAGTGAAGTAGAAGTGGATAGTTCCTGTGAATTATTATGGGTGGAGGTTACACTCAACAACCGAGCTAGGTTAATAATTGGCTCCTTTTACCGACCTCCCGACTCAGCAGCATTAGTGGCAGAACAACTGAGAGAAAATTTGGAATACATTTCACATAAATTTTCTCAGCATGTTATAGTCTTAGGTGGAGATTTCAATTTACCAGATATAGACTGGGACACTCAGATGTTTAGGACGGGTGGTAGGGACAGAGCATCGAGTGACATTATACTGAGTGCACTATCCGAAAATTACCTCGAGCAATTAAACAGAAAACCGACTCGTGGAGATAACATCTCGGACCTACCGATAACAAACAGACCTCAACTTTTCGACTCTGTATGTGCAGAACAGGGAATCAGTGATCATAAGGCCGTTGCAGCATCCCTGAATATGGAAGTTAATAGGAATACAAAAAAAGGGAGGAAGGTTTATCTGTTTAGCAAGAGTAATAGAAGGCACATTTCAGACTACCTAACAGATCAAAACGAAAATTTCTGTTCCGACACTGACAATGTTGAGTGTTTATGGAAAAAGTTCAAGGCAATCGTAAAATGCGTTTTAGACAGGTACGTGCCGAGTAAAACTGTGAGGGACGGGAAAAACCCACCGTGGTACAACAACAAAGTTAGGAAACTACTGCGAAAGCAAAGAGAGCTTCACTCCAAGTTTAAACGCAGCCAAAACCTCTCAGACAAATAGAAGCTAAACGATGTCAAAGTTAGCGTAAGGAGGGCTATGCGTGAAGCGTTCAGTGAATTCGACAGTAAAATTCTATGTACCGACTTGACAGAAAATCCTAGGAAGTTCTGGTCTTACGTTAAATCAGTAAGTGGCTCGAAACAGCATATCCAGACACTCCGGGATGATGATGCCATTGAAACAGAGGATGACACGCGTAAAGCTGAAATAGTAAACACCTTTTTCCAAAGCTGTTTCACAGAGGGAGACCGCACTGCAGTTCCTTCTCTAAATCCTCGCACAAACGAAAAAATGGCTGACATCGAAATAAGTGTCCAAGGAATAGAAAAGCAACTGGAATCACTCAACAGAGGAAAGTCCACGGGACCTGACGGGATACCAATTCGATTCTACACAGAGTACGCGAAAGAACTTGCCCCCCTTCTAACAGCCGTGTACCGCAAGTCTCTAGAGGAACGGAAGGCTCCAAATGATTGGAAAAGAGCACAGGTAGTCCCAGTCTTCAAGAAGGGTCGTCGAGCAGATGCGCAAAACTATAGACCTACATCTCTGACGTCGATCTGTTGTAGAATTTTAGAACATGTTTTTTGCTCCAGTATCATGTCGTTTTTGGAAACCCAGAATCTACTCTGCAGGAATCAACATGGATTCCGGAAACAGCGATCGTGTGAGACCCAACTCGCTTTATTTGTTCATGAGACCCAGAAAATATTAGATACAGGCTAACAGGTAGATGCTATTTTTCTTGACTTCCGGAAGGCGTTCGATACAGTTCCGCACTGTCGCCTGATAAACAAAGTAAGAGCCTACGGAATATCAGACCAGCTGTGTGGCTGGATTGAAGAGTTTTTAGCAAACAGAACACAGCATGTTGTTATCAATGGAGAGACGTCTACAGACGTTAAAGTAACCTCTGGCGTGCCACAGGGGAGTGTTATGGGACCATTGCTTTTCACAATATATATAAATGACCTAGTAGATAGTGTCGGAAGTTCCATGCGGCTTTTCGCGGATGATGCTGTAGTATACAGAGAAGTTGCAGCATTAGAAAATTGTAGCGAAATGCAGGAAGATCTGCAGCGGATAGGCACTTGGTGCAGAGAGTGGCAACTGTCCCTTAGCATAGACAAATGTAATGTATTGCGAATACATAGAAAGAAGGATCCTTTATTGTACGATTATATGACAGCGAAAAAAACACTGGTAGCAGTTACTTCTGTAAAATATCTGGGAGTATGCGTGCGGAACGATTTGAAGTGGAATGATCATATAAAATTAATTGTTGCTAAGGCGGGTACCAGGTTGAGATTCATTGGGAGAGTGCTTAGAAAATGTAGTCCATCAACAAAGGAGGTGGCTTACAAAACACTCGTTCGACCTATACTTTGATTATTGCTCATCAGTGTGGGATCCGTACCAGATCGGGTTGACGGAGGAGATAGGAAGATCCAAAGAAGAGCGGCGCGTTTCGTCACAGGGTTATTTGGTAACCGTGGTAGCGTTACGGAGATGTTTACTAAACTCAAGTGGCAGACTCTGCAAGAGAGGCGCTCTGCATCGCGGTGTAGCTTGCTCGCCAGGTTTCAAGACGGTGCGTTTCTGGATGAGGTATCGAATATATTGCTTCCCCCTACTTATACCTCCCGAGGAGATAACGAATGTAAAATTAGAGAGATTCGAGCGCGCACGGAGGCTTTCAGACAGTCGTTCTTCCCGCGAGCCATACGCGACTGGAACAGGAAAGGGAGGTAATGACAGTGGCACGTAAAGTGCCCTCCGCCACACACCGTTTGGTGGCTTGCGGAGTATAAATGTAGATGTAAATGTAGATGTAGGAATAAAGAAAGTGTTACAGTCAATGGCGTAAATATGATGTCTTTTATTAACACAACGAATATATTTTTGTGATAGGCACGGAAATCACCGCTTCAGTTGTTAGGCTTGTATTTTTAAATTCAAGACCGCTTTTGGACTAATAAATGCCCATCATCACGTGCAATTAGTACCCCGAGTACCGCGAGGCTGGGTAGAGCGCTTTGCGTGCGGTGGTCGCCTTCGCCCTTGCCTGAAACCACTCGTGAACTTAAAAATAAAAGCCTGGCAATTGAAGTGGTGACTTACATATCTATTATGATGCTCAGTGTTCCCCTAACAGGATTGTTTGTAATCAGGTACGTCCACCTTCCATCAGAATTTCTAAAATCATTGGGGGAAGTGGCAACAAAACGACTATTCACGTTGGTCTGTAGAATATATGAGTCTGGCGACATACCATCTGACTTTCGGAAAAGCATCATCCACACAATTCCGAAGACGACAAGAGCTGACAAGTTCGAGAATTATCGCACAATCAGCTTAACAGCTCATGCATCGAAGCTGCTTACAAGAATGATATACAGAAGAATGGAAAAGAAAATTGAGAATGCGCTAGGTGACGATCAGTTTGGCTTTAGGAAAAGTAAAGGGACGAGAGAGGCAATTCTGACGTTACGGCTAATAATGGAAGCAAGGCTAAAGAAAAATCAAGACACTTTCATAGGATTTGTCGACCTGGAAAAAGCGTTCGACAATATAAAATGGTGCAAGCTGTTCGAGATTCTGAAAAAAGTAGGGGTAAGCTATAGGGAGAGACGGGTCATATACAATATGTACAACAACCAAGAGGGAATAATAAGAGTGGACGATCAAGAACGAAGTGCTCGTATTGAGAAGGGTGTAAGACAAGGCTGTAGCCTTTCGCCCCTACTCTTCAATCTGTACATCGAGGAAGCAATGATGGAAATAAAAGAAAGGTTCAGGAGTGGAATTAAAATACAAGGTGAAAGGTTATCAATGATACGATTCGCTGATGACATTGCTATCCTGAGTGAAAGTGAAGAAGAATTAAATGATCTGCTGAACGGAATGAACAGTCCAATGAGTACACAGTATGGTTTGAGAGTAAATCGGAGAAAAACGAAGGTAATGAGAAGTAGTAGAAATGAGAACAGCGAGAAACTTATCATCAGGATTGATGGTCACGAAGGTAATGAAGTTAAGGAATTCTGTTACCTAGGCAGTAAAATAACCAATGACGGACGGAGCAAGGAGGACATCAAAAGCAGACTCGCTATGGCAAAAAAGGCATTTCTGGCCAAGAGGAGTCTACTAATATCAAATACGGCCTTAATTTGAGGAAGAAATTTCTGAGGATGTACGTCTGGAGTACAGCATTGTATGGTAGTGAAACATGGACTGTGGGAAAACCGGAACAGAAGAGAATCGAAGCATTTGAGATGTGGTGCTATAGACGAATGTTGAAAATTAGGTGGACTGATAAGGTAAGGAATGAGGAGGTTCTACGCAGAATCGGAGAGGAAAGGAATATGTGGAAAATACTGATAAGGAGAAGGGACAGGATGATAGGACATCTGCTAAGACATGAGGGAATGACTTCCACGGCACTAGAGGGAGCTGTAGAGGGCAAAAATTGTAGAGGAAGACAGAGATTGGAATACGTCAAGCAAATAATTGAGGACGTACGTTGCAAGTGCTACTCTGAGATGAAGAGGTTAGCACAGGAAAGGAATTCGTGGCGGGCCGCCTCAAACCAGTCAGTAGACTGATGACAAAAAAAAAAAAAAAAACGTTCACCTTTGTCACGGACAACAGCAGGTCGCTGGAGGTAGTTGGCACCACAACTGCACGCACAAGTCACCTAATTACCGCAAATTCCACGGAGGGGGCGACGAGCTCCTACGCCACGTTCTATCACATCCCAGATGTGTTCGAATGGGTTGAGATCTGGCGAATTGGGCGGCCAGCACATCAGTTGGAGTTCGCCACTGTGGTTCTCAAACCGATCCATCACATTCCTGGTCTTCTGACATGATCGTCAAGCAAGCTTATACTTGGGCTGCAACTAACATACGATACTCCTTGGCCGACATGGTGTCTTGCAAGAGCTCCAATCGATCCATGGATGTCCACGTGAATGTTTCCCAAAGCATAATTGAGCCTCCGCTAGCTTGTCTGTGTCTCGCAGTACAGGTATCCTCTGGAAGACGCGGGATTCGAGCCGTGGGTCGTGCTTGGGTAGCTCAGATGGTAGAGCACTTTTCCGCGAAAGGCAAAGGTCCCGAGTTCGAGGCTCGGTCCGGCACACAGTTCTAATCTGCCAGGAAGTTTGATTTGATCTTGTCATTCTAACAGTACATAAAAGTTTAACTAAATTTTCTGAGTAAAGCCGACTTGCACCGATATAAAGATACGAACTACTTAGTTTCGTCATCTTGATGGTTACTAAAATAGAAAAACTGCACAAAATAAAATACCGATAACCAACTGTTTAAAGTATAATATAACTTACTGTGCTCTTGCAACTCGAGACAGGTTTCAAATATAAAATACCGCTGGAATTTTTAAGGATTAGTTGCTGTACTCGCACCCGCCTCCGTTTTAAGTATTGGGACCGGATTTCTTAAAAGAAAGTGTCCACTTTAACCATTACACAGGTAACAAAAGAAAATATCAGTGGTAAAACGCTTGACGAACGTCCATGTAAATGTGCTTTAGGTTCTTCGGAATTACCATAGCCTCGAAACTGACAAAGTAGTTTTTCAGACAAGAATTATATAATTTAAACTTGTTTCTTAAAGAGAGCAGTTTGAATTTCCCTTCGGTAGTTAGTGTACTAAAATTTGTGTGTCGTTTTGCAAATCGACATGACTTTTCACAGTTTTGTACCAATTATTCTTGTGGTACAGTTATTCTTTAACTTCAGCTTCATAGTACAAAAAGTGGTTCAAATGGCTCTGAGCACTATGGGACTTAACATCTTAGGTCATCAGTCCCCTAGAACTTAGAACTACTTAAACCTAACTAACCTAAGGGCATCACACACATCGATGCCTGAGGCAGGATTCGAACCTACGACCGTAGCAGCCCCGCGGTTCCGGACTGAAGCGCTAGAACCGCACGGCCACCGCGGCCGGCTTCATAGTACAAGCGCTTGTCTTTGTGTGCTTGTGATGGATACTATGGTACTCCTGTGACAGCACAGTTTTGCAGAGCTTAATTTGCTTCAAGCGTTCCTCGCCCTTAGTCCCTGGCTTCGGCGGTCGAGACAGTTGTACTAAATGTTGCCTACGAGGTGTGCGCGCTTAATGAGCTACCTACATCTTCACTGCTTTGTTCACATTACGACAATTTGTAGTCACAAGAGACGGGGATTTATCTTCTCTCGACGACCCTAGGTAAATGCCCTTCTCTGCATGCAGGAGAACTCACCCGGTGACTGTTATTTATTATGTAGCATTCTGGAAGTGTACTGTATTCATATGGTTCAAATGGCTCTGAGCACTATGGGACTTAACATCTGAGGTCATCAGTCCCGTAGAACTTAGAACTACTTAAACCCAACTAACCTAAGGACATCACAGACATCCATGCCCGAGACAGGTTTCGAACCTGCGACCGTATCAGTCGCGCGGTTCCAGACTGAAGCGCCTAGAACCTCTCGGCCACCGCGGCCGGCTACTGGATTCAAATGAACGCAATATGAACATATACAGATGGCGGTGGACCGCGGAATGGTAGTTGTAGCTAGACACGTGGGACATTCCACTTCGAAATCAGCTAGAGAATTTAGTATTACGATATCCACAGTGTCAAGAGTCTGCTGAGAATACCAGATTTGAAGCACAGCCTCTCGCCAAGGTACAGAGGCCGATGGCTTTCATTTGACGACAAAGAACAGCGCCGTTTGCTTAGAGTTGTCAGGAGGTGTGTGGAACAATTTGATTACATTTTAACATTTCTTAAGGCAATCTTAACTTAAGTTCTCTAGCTGGAGGGTCGACCCCCAAATTAGCTTTGTACTTTATTATTAATTACTCTCCTACAGTTATTCAACTTCGGCACCTTACCGTACACCACAGTCACTAAAATAGGATGAAGGAACTCTTTTAAAAGTTTGCCAGCCGAGACACACACATCTGAAGAACTTTCTCATAATAAATGTTTTCCCCTCTCATAAATAACCTTAGCCAGAATTTGCAACGTCTCCTGGCAAAACATATATGTTGGGAAAAGGAGAAAAGAATAATTGAACTGGATGAGTGTAATTGCGTGGACAACGATTTTGTGAACTTTATGTAATAAAGAGAAACCATTATGTGCCATGTTTTATACTTGTATAGAATTATGTAGCGATGTTTTTTAAAGATAATGTCTGTGTCGGCGAGTACTGAAACTGCCACAGACGACACTTATTAAATATCAAACGAAGATGAGAATATGTTACAACGAGTATAAATAGTAGTGACCGAGCATTAATTTTTCTGCCGTCTTCTTGGAGTTACGTGAGTAGGAAGAGCCTGTGACGTTATATTGTATGCTTTTGTAGCATTCTTTTGTCAAGATTGAGAGAAGGACGCCATTAGGTACTGATTTGTAAAGGTGTGTGATAATTTAATCTGTCTAAATGTTTTGAATCGAATTACTCAGTGAAAACTTGCATTATGATTTGTAATAAGCTTGCCTGGTATTTTATCCCATCCTTTTAAGACATTTTCAGCTGTTTAAATATTATTCGTGGTGCAGAGCTGCGCTACTAACGAACGACCCCCTGCTGCGGCGCATTCAAACTGCATTAAATGAAACCGATCATACCGCAAAGAAGCGGACAGGTAATAGTGAACTAAAATTATTTCTTTCAGCTTTCGGAATTGCAGAGCAGAGCAGCAGATTTTATTATGTGTTTTACAGGTGGGCGCGGGCTGCGGATGATGTATTATTAACAGTGCAAAAAGTTAATTTACCTTCATAACATAAAAGAAATCTTGCTGTGCGTAGTTTTGGTCTGGCAAACATTATAGTAAAAACATCTTTTTCTCTGATAAGAGTCTCATGTTCTAGTGTTAGTCGTGGTACTTATTGGTGTTTTACTGTTAACAAAAATGCACTGCAAAATTTTGATGTTGAACAAACATTGCGTACTGTAACATCAGAATTGCTAACGAAATAATTTTCAGTAACCTTTTCAATAACTGTGAAGTAAGGGAGATATGTTGAACTGTATAGCGAGTTACAGTAACGAAACAATGTTCCTTTAATAGAAAGCCAGATCCAGAATAATAAGAACATAATATATTTTGTTTTGTTAAAAATTAATGATCCAAAGAATGTCACAGCACAGCATCCTTAAAAAGTATTTCAGGGCTCTTTTCGTAGCAACATATTTTATCTCATATATTAGTTGTTACACGAGCAATAACAAAGCAGAGAGCCAGCAAAAAATTGTACCCGCGAAATATTGTTGAACGAAGAGAACAAGAAACGAGCTCTACATCTCCACAGATACGCAGCAAGTCACCGAACGACGCATGGCGTATGATAACCTGTACGATTAGTAGTCATTGCCTTTCCTGATCCACTCGCAAAGACAGCGGTGGGAAAACGACTGTCTATATGCCTCCCTACGAGCTCTAATTTATCGTACCTTATCTTCGTGGTCCTTACGTGCAATGTGTGTATGTCCGCGGCCACAGAATCGTTCGGCAGTCAGCTTCAAACGCCGAATCTCCAAAGTTTCGCAATAGTGTTCATCGAAAAGAATGTCACCTTTCCTCCAGGGATTCCCATTTGAGCTCCTAAAGCATCAATTTAACATTTGTTGCTCGATCCTGCCGTTAAAAAATCTAGCGGCCCGCCTCTGAACTGTTTCGATGCCGTCCTTTAATCCGACCAAGTATTGGTCCCAAACACTCGAGTGGTATCAAAAATAGGTCGCACCATCGTCCTACATGCGGTCTCCTTTTACAAATGAATCACACTTTCCTAAAATTCTCCCAATAATCCGAGGTCGACCATTCACCTTCCCTAACAAAGGCCTCACACGCTCGTTCCATTTCATACCGCTCTACAACATGTCGCCCAGATATTTGAACGACGCGACTGTGTGAAGCAGGACACTGCTAATGCTCTGTCCGAACATTCCGGATTTGTTTCTCCTGTACATAATCATTAAGGGGCTCCGGAACGCCCTATACTTGCAATGTTAAAATAACGCTTATAAATTACATCTTTCCTCACAAAGTACTGTATTTGAGGTAGGAAGTTGAACTTTTTACAGATTATTTATTGGAATATGGGCTACAACTTAACACAGGGATTTTACAAAATTTTAGTTCAGTTATTAAAGATGATTTTTTTTTCAATTGTAATGAAAATTCACATTTTTTTTGCAATTTTTTATTTATATATTCAAAAATATACAGTTTTTTTGGAAAAAGGCTGTGTTAAATTATGCAGAAGGTACTGTGTAACATTTACTGAAAGTTTGAAACAAATATGTTTGGAAGATCCTTAGAAAACATGTAATTAATATGAGAAAATAAAAGTTTTGGGAATCGAGCGACAAAGATTGGATTAACTTTTCAGTGCATTCCAGGTCCATAGGATGGATTATCTTCATCCTCTGCAAACTCCTCCTCCAGCTTCCTCTTGTTCCTCCTCCTGTTTACTCTTGCTTGTATTTCTAGACTCTTTACAGCCCTGTCTGCAGCCCGAAGGCGTTCCTTGTCTAAAGCAAGCATCGCTCGTACCATGTTAGAACCTATCTTCATTCCCATATTTCTAAATACCTTTGGCTTTCCAACATTTCTCCTTTTCTTAAAAGCCTTCAGAGGATTTCTAATAACTTTACTTTTACTCATTATTGTACTTCAACAAAACAGAGACTCAAGAAACAGAATTAATTACGAATATTTTCGAGATAACGACAGAGTAAATAAACATGAAACAATCGACAATCACACCAGCGATATATATTGAACCATCACAGGTTAGCCACAACACATTATCTCACATCACTAAAATGTACCTGATGAACACGGACGTTAATAATAACACCATTTGACAGCAGTTTAACAGCGCCACAGTGGGTCACGCCCATGTAGAACACATTTCAAAAAAAATTTAAAAATAGTTGTAGTCTTCGGAATTGAATAAATTATATATCTATTAAAAGGTAATAGTCTGCAGATTCAGAAAACGCAAAATAGTAAAAATTGAACTTTTCATGATTTTGAGCCTTTCCGGAGCCCCTTAACTTACATTTTTCTACATTCATCACACCAACTAGAAATTTTGTCTAGATCATCCTGTACTCTCCTACAGTCATTCATCTTAGGCACCTTACCGTACACCACAGCATCATCGGCAAACAACCGCAGATTGCTGCCCACCCTGTCCGCCAAATCACACTTCCCTGTGGCACACCTGACGATACCCTCGTCTCTGATGAACACTCGCCGTCGAGGACAACATACTGGGTTCTATAACTTGAAAAGTCTTCCAGTCACTCAAGTATATGTGAATCTATTCCATACGCTCGTACCTTCGTTCAGATGTTCAAATGTGTGTGAAATCTTATGGGACTTAACTGTTAAGGTCATCAGTCCCTAACTTTACACACTACTTAACCTACATTATCCTAAGGACAAACACACACACACACACACACACACATGCCCGAGGGAGGACTCGAACCTCCGCCGGGACCAGCCGCACAATCCATGACTGCAGCGCCTCATACCGATCGGCTAATCCCGCGCGGCGTACCTTCGTTAACTGCCTGAATGGTGTACCATGTCAAATGCTTTCCGGAAATCTAGAAACATGGTATCTGCCTGTTGCCCTTCATCCATAGTTCGCAATATATCACGTGAGAAAAGAGCAAGCTCAGTTACGAACGGCCGATGCTTTCTAAAACCATGCTGATTCGTGGGAAAAAAATGGTTCAAATGGCTCTGAGCACTATGGGACTTAACTTTTGAGGTCATCAGTCCCCTAGAACTAACCTAAGGACATCACACACACCCATGCCCGAGGCAGGTTTCGAATCTGCGAGCGCAGCGGTCGAGCGGCTCCAGACTGTAGCGCCTAAAACCGCTCGGTCACTCCGGCCGGCTGATTCGTGGACAAAAGCTTCACAGTCTTAAGAAAATTTATTACATTCGAACTGAGAATATGTTCAAGAATTCTGCAGGAAGTTAGGAATATTAGTCTGTAAATTTTCGGGTTTATTCTTATATCCAGAAGTCATCTGCACTTTTTACCAGTCGCTTGGGACTTTGTGCTGGGCGAGAGATTTGCGACAGATGGAAGCTAGGTAAGGGCCTATGCTGTCTAGTACTCTTGGTAGAACCGAATTGTAATTCCAGTCGGACCTGCTGCCTTATTTGCTTTAAAATATACAGCTGTTTCTCTGTGCCAGGGATGCTTATTACTATGTCGTCCATACGGGAGTCTGTCCTATGATCAAATGATATGTTTTCATGATTCTCCTGTGTGAACGATTTGGTGAACGTTAAATTTAAAACTTTGGCTTCCGTTTCGCTATCTTCAACTGCCACACCTGACTGGTCGACAAGCGACTGGATGGGAGCCTTAGACCCGCTTAGCGGTTTTACTTACGACAAGTATTTTCTCGGATTCTCTGCCAGATCTTTTGCTACGGTATGACGGTGGTAGTCGTTGTATGCTCCAAGCATAGATTTCATGAAGACGCTCGAATCTTTACTAACCTTTGCTTGTCATCATTTATGCGTTCTCTTTTGAATCGAGAGTATGGCAGCCTCCACTACCTCAGCATTCTCCGAATTTTGTTATTAAAGTTTGGCGGGTCTTTCCCATCCTTAATCCATTTACTAGGCTCATAACTCTCCAGCCCACGATTTACAATCTGCTTAAACTTTTCCCATAATTACTCTACATCTATGTTACTGGAACTAATTGATGTCAGTTCACTGTCTAAATGAATGCTAACAACTGGTTGTCTGCTCCGTCTAGCAGAGACGCTCTCCTACCCTTCTTAGATGACTTATTAACTTCCGTAATCAAAGATGCTATAATGACACCGTATCGCTAATCCCCGTTTCTATACAGACGTTGTCGATAAGGTTCGGCCTATTTATAGCTATAAGGCCTAAGATATTTCCATTGAGCGTGTGCTGGCGAACTAGCTGCCAAAATTTTTCAGAAAATGTGTTCAAATGTACTTCGCACTACTGTCTGTCTGTACCCCCCTCATCGAATCCATAGACCTGCCACACTATACTGTGTAGGTTAAAGTCGCCTCCGACTAGTAATGCATCACAGTAGACTTTCTTTGAATGACTCTACAGCTTTAACAGCGTGTCTGGTAAAACCATTCAACAACTAACCTGGTATTACCTGCACCTGTTACAAAAGCAAAAGCATTCCGTCTTCAGGCCACAAGTGGCCCATAGGGACCATCCGACCGTCGTGTCAGCCTCAGCTGAGGATGCGTATAGGAGGGGCATGTGATCAGCACACCGCTCTCCCGGTCGTTATGATGGTTTTCTTTGACCGGAGCCGCTGCTATTCGGTCGAGTGGCTCCTCAATTGGCATCACGAGGCTGAGTGCACCCCGAAAAATGTCAACAGTACACGATAGCCCGGACTGTGACCCATCCAAGTGCCGGCCACGCCCGACAGCGCTTAACTTCGATGATCTGACGGGAACCGGTGTATCCACTGCGGGAAGGCCATTGCCTGCACATGTTACAAGCGACCAGATAACTTCACGGTCACACTAAACTTCGACATCAGTAGAGAAAATATTTTTGTCAGCTGCACTCCCCCTCCTATGGCATTTAATATATATTTCCGATATTCGCCATGACTCGTTAAACATCTCAGAGCTTTCCACTTCGGGGTTTAGCCAGCTCTCAGACCCATGAATAAGTTGACAGCGAGAACTTTCCTGGAGAGCAGTAAATTTGGGAACTTTGTTACGAATACTTCAACAATTCATTCATAAAATTTAAACAGTCGGCGTGTCTTTACTTTGAACGAGGTCTGACTTCCCTTGCTGCGTATCGACTGCCGAGTGTTCAGCAGAGCACCTCCATCCAACTACTTCTTAGCCTAAGAAACCGCCATGTGCTCTCCAGAAGTATTCTGCTACCAAATTAGTTGCTTCCTTTGTGTAGTGCATTCCGACCTATTAAGGGGAGTCCTACAAATCCCCACCCGATAAAGCAGGACTAGAAATCTGCAGCCAAGACCGTCGTAGAGTCGACGATGGAGTCTTTGCTTCAGATCCTCCATTCGGCTCCAAACCAAAGACCCCGATCAACTCTGGTAACAATGGCGCAAACTGCGAACTCTGCTTGTACCACACGCGCGAGGCCAGCAGCCTTGATCACCTCCGCCAGCCGCCTGTATGAACTGAGGATGCCCTCAGAATCCATGCGACAGACGTCGTTGGTCCGACGTGAGCCACAACATGCAGACTACTGCACCCTGCACGCTCGATAACCGCAGGCAGGGCCACCTTCACATATTGATCAGGCCCCTGAGTAGACCTACCGAGTGCACATTGGCTTTCTTTCCAGCCTTGAACGCTATCTGTAACAGAAGATCCATCACGAGCCTAGCGTTGGAGCCCGTTAACACGTCACAGGGCAGACGATACTCTCACTAATTTAAACAACAGCTGAAGGTTTCTTAATCTAAGCGCTTCATATCAGCCCCTAACACTGGCCTCACCACCACTCACTCTGGTGTGAGGGCGGATCCACCGCGTCGGGTACACAAGGAGATGCCTCAGCAGCAGATCCCGTGGGCGAAACAAGAGGCACCTGACGTGCCCCATGCAATATGCCAGATTCTCCACCACCGCTACACCATGAGGCAGCAAGCTGAAGGTGACTGACAGTAGTCAAAAATGTATTCAGCTGTTCGCGAACTACAGCCAGCTCCTCCTGCGTATGCACACAAAAATGGTTCACATGGCTCTGAGCACTATGGGACTTAATTGCTGAGGTCATGAGTCCCCTAGAACTTAGAACTACTTAAACCTAACTAACCTTAGGACATCACACACATCCATTCCCGAGGCAGGATTCGAACCTGCGACCGTAGCGGTCGCGCGGTTCCAGACTAAAGCGCCTAGAACCGATCGGCCATTCCGGCCGGCGTATGCACACAGCATACACACATCCTACCCATCCTAGGAATGTTAACTGAAGAAGTAAACAGTGAAAGCAGATAGAATCCTACATATGCAACTTGGTACCCTGCTCATGAGCCACCAATTGACTCTGATGCGTTAATGACCTATATAGCCGGCTGTTCAGTGGAAATGATAGATAAGCTACCGACTGAATGAATTCACCCTTACAAAAACGCGAGATTTAACTCTTAATCAGAAAAAAATGCTCTAAATTTAAGACGTATACTATGGGGCAAACACAGGAAAAGAAAGCACTTGAAATGCCGCTCTGTAGATGTATATCACCCGACAGATGCGGCCTGACTGTCTGGCTTGCTAAACGAACGGACGCTTGTCATCAAAAACAAATGAAAAATGCCCCTTAACACGTGACAGGGCAGACGATACTCTCACTAATTTAAACAACAGCTGAAGGTTTCTTAATCTAAGCGCTCCATATCAGCCCCTAACACTGGCCTCATCAGCTCGATTATAAAATATTCTAACTTCACTTGTTCATAAATCACAAAAAATAGAAAATAGTGCATTTCCTTCTGATTCAATACAATGTCCGTAAATTAGAACGGTACAGTAAAACTACTTTCAAGCATTGCAAGAACAACTTTCCCTCGATACACGGTTCAGTTGCTGCTCAATAAAATGTGCCCAGTGGTCTCAATACACGGGCTCCCTCGCAATCGGAACCCGACACACAGGCAAGTCGTCTTCGTTCGAGCGATCTCACAAGGTTGTTCGCTGCACAGGAATTTTCAGCTGCCGGGAGTACAGTGCCGCTTGTCCAATCCGCGAAGCGCCCTCCCGGCACTTGGGGCAACCGTGTCCGTTGCTCCAGGGGCACACGCGTGCCACACTGATCTCCCTGCACGGCAATTGTAGTCCGCAGATACTGGTAACGGGAATGAACCGTTACAACGGTCGTTCCTCTTTTGAATGCACTGACATTTTTCCATTGTTTTGTTTCAGGGTTAGAATTTGTTCGTAACTATTTGAGATGGACTGCTGGGACAACCCGAAAATCGTAGCACTTGAGATTACCGACAATGTCGTAGGCAATAATAATACCTCAAGTTTTCGACTTCCAAACAAAAATGTGCCTTATGGAGTGTACTGCTTACGCTTTAATGACACACTACCTACAGAGTGTACAGGGTTATTACAAATGATTGAAGCGATTTCACAGCTCTACAATAACTTTATTATTTGAGATGTTTTCACAATGCTTTGAACACACATACAAAAACTCAAAAAGTTTTTTTAGGCATTCACAAATGTTCGATATGTGCCCCTTTAGTGATTCGGCAGACATCAAGCCGATAATCAGGTTCCTCCCACACTCGGCGCAGCATGTCCCCATCAATGAGTTCGAAAGCATCGTTGATGCGAGCTCGTAGTTCTGCCATGTTTCTTGGTGGAGGAGGTTTAAACACTGAATCTTTCACATAACCCCATAGAAAGAAATCGCATGGGGTTAAGTCGGGAGAGCGTGGAGGCGATGACATGAATTGCTGATCATAATCTCCACCACGACCGATCCATCGGTTTTCCAATCTCCTGTTTAAGAAATGCCGAACATCATGATGGAAGTGCGGTGGAGCACCATCCTGTTGAAAGATGAAGTCGGCGCTGTCGGTCTCCAGTTGTGGCATGAGCCAATTTTCCAGCATGTCCAGATACACGTGTCCTGTAACTTTTTTTTAGCAGAAGAAAAAGGGGCCGTAAACTTTAAACCGTGAGATTGCACAAAACACGTTAACTTTTGGTGAATTGCGAATTTGCTGCACGAATGCGTGAGGATTCTCTACCGCCCAGATTCGCACATTGTGTCTGTTCACTTCACCATTAAGAAAAAATGTTGCTTCATCACTGAAAACAAGTTTCGCACTGAACGCATCCTCTTCTATGAGCTGTTGCAACCGCGCCGCAAACTCAAAGCGTTTGACTTTGTCATCGGGTGTCAGGGCTTGTAGCAATTGTAAACGGTAAGGCTTCTGCTTTAGCCTTTTCCGTGAGATTTTCCAAACCGTCGGCTGTGGTACGTTTAGCTCCCTGCTTGCTTTATTCGTCGACTTCCGCGGGCTACGCGTGAAACTTGCTCGCACGCGTTCAACCGTTTCTTCGCTCACTCCAGGCCGACCCGTTGATTTCCCCTTACAGAGGCATCCAGAAGCTTTAAACTGCGCATACCATCGCCGAATGGAGTTAGCAGTTGGTGGATCTTTGTTGAACTTCGTCCTGAAGTGTCGTTGCACTGTTATGACTGACTGATGTGAGTGCATTTCAAGCACGACATACGCTTTCTCGGCTCCTGTCGCCATTTTGTCTCACTGCGCTCTCGAGCGCTCTGGCGGCAGAAACCTGAAGTGCGGCTTCAGCCGAACAAAACTTTATGAGTTTTTCTACGTATCTGTAGTGTGTCGTGACCATATGTCAATGAATGGAGCTACAGTGAATTTATGAAATCGCTTCAATCATTTGTAATAGCCCTGTATCAATATATTTCCGATTGAGGAAAACTTAAGGACGACACTAATTCCGCAAGATGTGTCACTTTCAAGTAACAGCTTCGATTAAACTTGGATTACACATAAGAAGAACTGTTATAGTATAGTGCAGAAGGTAATTTAGAATGACTTATTCAATGTCAGTAATTACACCGCAGTTAGCGATTTATTATAGACCCTTGTAGAGTGAAAATGGGGTCGGGGGAGGGGGGGGGGGGGACATGGTTCTGAATAGGCTGTCTGCTCATAACCAACGGCAATGCATACTCTGCAATGTGCTCCCACGTTGGCCACAACGTAGGTGAGGATGTCTTGTGGCGGAGTGTTCCATTGCTCCAACCAGCACGATTGACAACTGCTGGATGTTTGTTGTTGCATTTGGACGTCCTACAATACATTTCCACAGCGCATCCCACACTTGTCTGATGAGGTTTCTCTCGGGCCCACAGGCAGGCCAGTCCACTCGCAAATACCATCCTCTCGTTCCGTGAGCTCCTGCACCTGCGCTTCAAGATGCGGTCGCGCATTGTTATTCACAAGAATGAAGTCACGACCGAATGCTACAGTGAAAAGACGCACACGGGAAGGAGTACAGTGTCACAGTAACGTTGACCGATGAGTGTACCATGTTCAAAGATTCGGAGGTCAATACGCCCACGCAGCATTATGCTTCCCCATACAGTAACACAAGGATTACCAAAGCGATCATGTTCGTCGATGTTCCTGGGTACATTACCTATTCCCACCTCTCGCCACATGAGAGTACGCCCAGAATCACTGTTCAGACTGAATCTGCTCTCATCAGAGAAGGGCACCACACGAGCCCACTCCCCGTTGACCCACGCCGCATGCTCTTTGCACCACCGAGAACGGTGCCGCCAATGTGCAGGTCTTAAAGGCAACACAACGCTCTGGTTGCAGGGCAAAGAGACCACACCTGTGCAGTCGGCGTACCACTGTGGTGGCTGAGATTGCGTGCTTTGCAGACCTTTTAAAAATGCTTGCTATTGCTCCCGCTGGTTGACTTGGGTCCATTATTGCTCCAGTAGTTGACCGAGGTCGACCACGGTCAGCTACTGCACCTCTTCCCCTTCCGGCATCGGTGCCTGTGGTTCGCACGTCAAACAAATACTTTGAACTGTACTAAACTCTTGGGCTACACTCGCCACACTACGTTTTCTTCTACTTTCCCGATGATTCGTCCCCATGTGACATCATCCACGTGTTGTCTCCAGCCCATGTTATAACGAACAACAACACCACAGTGCACTGTAATTGCACACTGACTGACACACATTGCCTGTTCTCGTTCCGTCGGCTGCATTGTGTAGCGCAACCTGACCAAACTGGCGCTATAATCATGCTGGCCGCACACCCTCTGACGCCCGACTTTCTGTGCACGACTGGCAGGCCACCGACTAGGTGCTCCAGCACTCTCATGCATTTCCAACGAGCAGTTAATATGTTATTTTTGTTTATCTAGGTCGTCCTCAAGTTTTGTGGAGCTGTGTGTTTGTCAACAAGCCGCGTAATCGTGACAAAACAGCGGCTATCGTTCTGAAATACGGAGAAATATCTCATACGCCCACAAACAGTAGGAGAAAGACAACTTTTCGTGTCGGAGACTGAGACGATGGCCTCTTCAGTCCTAAGATATGTTCAAGCCAACCATTTCCCTTTGTAGAACGCTGAAAAGCTGGATCTATCGGACGGAGTCATGCACAATCGAACAGCTGAAGTGGAAAATAGAGCAGAAAATCGTGCAATATCTTTGCGGGTCTTCGCCGATACTTTCCGAATCACGCAACAAGACTTCGGCCTGTGTCTGGCAGACAGGGCTGCTACAGTCCAAATCACATGCCACGCATTACTGACGTAAGTGGTGTCTTTTCATCGCTGTGATATCACCTTTTCGTGCGAGGTATCTGCAGCTATTTGATAACTCGCGGAAATGAAGAATTTCTTGTTCCCAATAAAGCAGCACTTTCTCTACATGCCGTAGAGCGTCATTCAAAGACATGAAAATCTCTTTTATTTCCTACTTTTACACAAATCATTTTACAAAACATTTGAACGTAATTCTTAGATTTTTTTTATTTTCAATTGTTGTCCAGGAAACACGAAATACATAATACATTGAAATATCGACTTATATTGTATTATTATTACGACTATACGGATGAAGGGAGAGCAGAGAAGTTTCACTTTATGCTGTGACTTGATATTCTTTAACATAAAATTTACATAACTAGCAACAGCTATTCGTGAAATTTTTCAGTTTTCCTCCAACCACTAATTACGTATTGCTTAATTACATTCATTGCATTGCAGCAATAAAACCTTCCTTTGTGAATCTAGACCTCACGCTGGTCAATTTCATACCCCATTTGTTCATTTCCCAATCTTCGTATGAGTATGAAAATTCGGACAAGAATCCTTTGTGTTATTTAAAGGTAGTTTTGTTTTCGCTCAGAATAACATTTAAACTAGAACAATGAAACCAAGAAGGAACTGCTCGGTTTAGAAAGGGTACAAAACCGGTATGTAATCTTTCAATCCCACAGTGCATATCGAAAGAACAATGGCAGAAATAAAAAGAAAGGTTTAAAATGGGATATAAAATTCAAGATATAAAGATATCAGTGATAATATTTGCTGATGACATAGCTGTCCTCAGTGAAGGTGAAGAAGAATTATTGAATGTAACGGACAATCTACATAGTACGCACTATGGACTGCGAGTAAAGTGAAGAACGACAAAAGTAATCAGAAGTAGCAGAAAAGACATTAGCCGTAAACATGACATCAAAATTGGAAACAGCGAGCCAGACGAAGTGAAGCAATTCTGCTACCTTGAAGGCAAAATAACGCATGACGGACGAAGAGAAGGATATAAACGGCAGACTTTGACATGTAAAGACAGCATCCCTGGATAAAATAAGTCCACAGGTATCAAACATCTACATCTATATCTACATATGTACCCCGTAAATAAACGTACTTCTGTTCCACCCGTAATTATAGCGGGGGAAAAGCGACTGTCTATATGCCACTGTATGAGCCCTAATTTCTCGTATTTTATCTTCGTGGTCCTTATGCAAAATTTATGTTGGTGAAGTAGAATCGTTCGGCAGTAGTCTTCAAATGCCAGTTCTCTAAATTTCCTCAGTAGTGTTCCTTGAAAATAGCATCGCCTTCCCTCCAGGAATCACCATTCAGTTCCCGATGCTTTCAGCAAGACTGCCTTTGAATTGCTCCGATCTCTGACTATAATCCGACTGATACGTATCCTAACTCCGCCGGCCGTTGTGGCCGTGCGGTTCTAGGCGCTTCAGTCTGGAACGCCGTGACCGCTACGGTCCCAGGTTCGAATCCTGCCTCGGGCATGGATGTGTGTGATGTCCTTAGGTTGGTTAGGTTTAAGTGGTTCTCAGTTCTAGGGAAATGATGACCACAGATGTTAAGTCCCATAGTGCTCAGAGCCATTTGACCCATTTTGAACGTACCCCAAACACTCGAGTAGAACTCAAGAGTAAGCCGCACCAGCGCCCTATATGCGGTCTCCTTTGCAGATGAACCCCACCAAAATTTCCCCAATAATACGAAGTCTTCCATTCGCCTTCCGTACTACCTATATCACGTGCTCCCTCTGTTCCACGTTGCTTTGCAGCGTTACTACCAGATATTTAAACAACGTGGATATATCAAGCAGGGCACTGCTAATGCTGTAACCGAACGTTATGAGTTTGTCAAGCTGAGTTTCATACAAGCGATGTTTTCTAAAGATTTGCTGATTCGTCAACATAAGCTTCTCTATCTCAAGAAAATTTATTATATTTTAACTTACAATACGTTCAAGAATGCTCCACCATATCGATGTTAAAAGTTCGTTCTTTTATCGTCCTTACACACACACACGATTCCCATGCGCTTTCTTCCAATCGCTTGGGACTTTGCGCTGGGCGAAAGATTCGCGATAAATGCAGGCTACGTAAAGGGCCAATGCTGTAGAGTATGCTTTGTAAAGCCGAATTTGGATTCCATCTGGACCTAGTGGATTTGTTTTCAACTCAGCCTCGGTCTGAGGAATAAATTTCTCACAACGTACCTTTGGAGTTGATCACTGTATGGAAGTCAACCATGCGCCGTGGGATAATCGGAAAAGAAGAGAATGTAAGACTTTGAAATGTGGAGCTATGGAAGGATACTGAAAATTTGGTGAACTGAAACGAAGTGAAATGATGGTACGGTATTATTCACCGGAAGATACCGTCTTGTGGTGTTCTTGCGCCTGGTGCAAGTCTTTCTATCTGGCGCCACTTCGACGACTTGTGCTTCGGTGAAGATGAAATGAAATGATTAGAACAAGACAAGCAGCTAGTCCTCGAACAACGAAAATCTTCGACGCGGCCGGATATCTAACACCGTACCAGAGGATCTGCAAGCCGCGGCGCTAAGCAGTAGACCACTCGCAGAGGACTGGGAGGGCTGGTAAGACAAGAAATGAGGAGGTTTTTCTCTGAATGGGTGTCGATAGAAACATGTGGAAAACATTAACAAGAAGAATGGACACGATGATAGGAAATGTATTAAAACATCGAGGAATACCTTAGTGGTACTTGACGGAGGTGTATAGGGTAAAAGTTATAGGGGATACAAAGACTGGAAAATAATTGAAGGAAATGGATGCAATTGCTACTGTGGGATGGAGAGGTTCAAAAACGAGAAAAATTCTTGGCGGTAAGCATCAAACCAGTCAGAAGACTCAACCAACAAACACCACCAGCAATTACAGCTGAATCTTAGAATGGAGCACTAGAACCTTAAGATACAGATGAAGCTGAATCTCACAACACAACAGGAATAGAATATAATCAAATACTGAAAAGCAATTGTACAAAGCATTATACAATGTAGACGTCATAAGTAAATGGCTGCCTTGTGTTCTACAGGGTCTTCTCATGTATGTAACAGATGGTGCCATTGCCGTATGTAACAGTTTAGTGCCATTGGCCATGATTCACAGTCACATCCATTGGGGACGTGGTACAAGTCACTTCCTATGTAGGCTTAGTGTTCACTGCTGTCGGTGTCTTGTTAGCCTGTAGATGAGATGAATAGGCGGAGCAGTATGCTCTCTTGGTAACTGGTAGCGATATTGTAAGCCGTTTCTGTCCGTAGAACTTAAACCTCATTTACATTTCACCTACAGTTGCGAGATGCAATGCGTAGAGTTACTGCGACAAACACGTAGTGTTGCTGGTAATGTATTACAAATTCTATAGTTAGTTATACTGTTCTAATGTTCTGGTAAAAGTGTTAGAAATTCTTTGTTACTTTTCTCACGAGCCGATCATACTACATGAGTATTAATGTAATTGTGGTAGTTTCAGCCAACTCACTTTAGAACGCCGAATGACGCGTACAGGAGCCAAACCGGACACACGCACTTGTACGAGGTGTGGCTAGAAAAAAACCGGACTAGTACTGGTGAAACAATAAAACGAATGCAATAAGGCTGAAAGTCGCGTGGCCTGTCACGTGACTCTCGCTCCGCCTACTGCTCGAGTTTCATCTGCCTCCTGCACTCAGTCTGCCCGTGGCGTCTGTTTTAAGTAGTTGACGTTTTGTCTGTGCGTCGGAAAATGTTGATTGCACAGAAAGAACAGCGTGTTAACATCAAATTTTGTTTCAAACTAGGAAAATCTGCAAGTGAAACGTTTGTAATGTTACAACAAGTGTACGGCGATGATTATTTATCGCGAACACAAGTGTTTGAGTGGTTTAAACGATTTAAAGATGGCCGCGAAGACACCAGTGATGACACTCGCACTGGCAGACCATTGTCAGCAAAAACTGATGCAAACATTGAAAAAAATCGGTAAACTTGTTCTACAAGATCGCCGTTTAACAATCAGAGCAGTGTCTGAGTTAACAGGAGTTGACAAGGAAAGTGTTAGGCAGATTCTTCATGAAAGTTTCAACATGAACAAAGTGTGTTCAAAAATGGTTCCAAAGTGTCTCACAATTGAACAGAAGGAACGCCGAAGAATGATTTGTTCTGACATCCTGGAAAACATTGAAAGTGATCCCACCTTCTTACAAAATGTTATTACTTGCGATGAATCGTGGTTTTTTACTTACGATCCCGAAACTAAACGCCAATCGATGCATTGTAAAACTCCTGGTTCTCCACGACAAAAAAAAGCGCGAATGTCAAAATCGAAATTCAAGGCAATGATGATTGTTTTTTTGACATCAAAGGGATTGTGCACATTGATTGGGTACCAGAGGGACAAACAGTGAATCAGCATTACTACATTAGCGTCCTGGCTACCCTACGTGAGCGAATACGGAGAAAACGGAACGATTTGTGGAGAAAAAAGTCATGGATCCTTCACCAAGACAATGCCCCAGCTCACAGTGCGTTGTCAGTGAAGACGTTTTTGGCAAAACACAACATTCCCATCTTAGATCATCCTCACCTGATTTGGCCCCCTGTGACTTTTTTCTTTTCCCTAAAGTCAAGTCAGCTTTGAAAGGAACTAGATTTGAGACTGTTGAAGCAGTAAAAGAAAAAGCGACGGAAGTAATGTATGGACTTACCGAAAATGATCTGCAGCATTGCTATGAACAGTGGAAAATTCGTATGGAGCGATGTAGAGACCGAGGAGGAGAGTACATTGAAGGAGATAACATGAAATTGTAAATAATTGTAAATAAATGTTTTTTCCAGCATCAGTCCGGTTTTTTTTCTAGCCGCACCTCGTATACAGGGTGGGTCAAATGTAACTGTACGTATTTCGTGGGTGTACAGTACGCGTCAAAATAAGACTAAAATATTAAAAAAAGTTTTGTCTGAAATTTCTTTATTTCCCAGTTACGACTCATAATCTCATTTGTGGTAGGCATTACATTACCGGTGTTGAGAACATTCTGGGAGAGGTAGATGAAAATCCGACCATAAGTATCCGCCGCATAAGTGCCACTGAAGGGGTTCCTCAGTCACCTCTACGGCGATGCTACGGAGACAGCAACTCCACCATTTTCACCTGCGGAAGGTACAGCAGCTAACACCTGTAGACTGCCCTAGACGTCAGAATTTCTGTCAGTGGTTACTCGAGCACCATGCTGCTGATGCGCTATTCAGTCTTCGGGTACTGTTTACTGATGAGAGCCTCTTTACCCATTCGGGTATCGTGAAAATTCATAACATGGACTTCCGCACGTACGAGAATCCTCGCGTAACAACAGTAACAGGACAACAAAATCGTATTGCAGTGAACATTTGGTGTGGTATACTGGACAATCAGTTGCTCGGACCGCATGTTATCCCACAGTGCCTGACTGGCAGAATGTACCACAAGTAGAAAAGGAGAGTAAGGGAGAGAGGCAGAGATAGGCTATAATAAACCCCTTCCCTCAAAAATATTTCTCTCATTCATACTTCCTCTGTGTTACCACAGATGACGTGTCACTGATCTCAATTGTACTAAGACTGTGGTACACGCGAGGTGCCTGTTTGCTTCCACCGCCCTGAGTGGAATGCGTAAGTTCTAATAAATGTTCAGCAAACTGCAGTCTCCTATAGTTGTCCCCTGCGCATAAAACAACACGTAGGTCGTGAATCCGTTATCTTGAGGCAGTAAGAATCTCTTGGCGAGGAACTGTTATTTTAGAAATAATTGAATTCAGAATGAGATTTTCACTCTGCATCGGAGTGTGCGCTGATATGAAACTCCCTGGCAGATCAAAACTGTGTGCCGGACCGAGACTCGAACTCGTGACCTTTGCCTTCCGCGGGCAAGTGCTCTACTGTCTGAGCTACCCAAGCACGACTCACGCCCCCTCCTCACAGCTTCACTTCTGTTTCATACGATGCGCGTTTTTTAAGTAAGTACCGTTTTGAAATTAAAATAATAGACGTGGTAAGATATCTCAATAATTTTATTTTTACATGAAAGCCTGTACGTTAATCTGCGCACCGACGCCATTACATTCTGATTCTTCCTTGTTTATATTGTCTACTGAGTGTTTAAGATGCCTCCGATAGTCGTGAGTCCCGCCGACTGTGAAGTACGGGCTGTTATAAGATTTATTAGTGCTAAAGGCCTAAAAGCGATCGATATTCATCGTGTGATCTGTGCAGTTTACGGAGAAAAAATTATGAGTGATGGAACGGTAAGAAAGTGGAAGAAACTGGGTGAGATCATTTGAAGATGGCCGCACAAATGTCCATGATGAACAACGGAGTGGGTGTCGTTCGGTCGTTAATGAAAGTTTGGTGCACGAAATGGACAATAAGATGGGCAAAAAGAGACCCTTTACGATTTCCTCCTTGCGGGATGACTTTCCTAATGTTTCTCGTAGTGTTTTGTGTGGCATTGTGGCCGAGCACTTGAATTACCGGAAATTGTGCGCACGTTGGGTACCGAAAATGTTGACGGATGTGTACAAAACCAAACATTTAGACATTGCATTGGCTTTCCTTGAGCGGTACCACAACGACGGTGATGATTTCTTAAGCCAGATTGTAACGGGCGATGAAACATGGGTGGCCTACGTCACACAAGAATCAAAGCAAAGGTCCACGGAAGTTGAGCATGGGCATCGTTTTGCTGGAAGACAATGCCCGTCCGCATGTGGCGAATCAGACTTAAGATCTAATCACATCTTTTCGATGGGAAACTCTAGATCATCCTCCGTACAGCCCCGATCTTGTGCCCAGTGAATACCATCTGTTCCTGCACTTGAAGAAAGACCTGGGTGGTCAGCGTCTTCAAGACGATGACGAAGTCAAAACAGTGGTGATGCAGTGGTTAACAAGTCAGGCGGGAGGCTTCTATGAGGAAGGTACTCAAAAACTGGTATAACGTTATGACAAGTGCCTCAATATTGACGTAAAATATGTAGAAAAGTAGATTAAGGTACAGGCTTTCATGTAAAAACAAAATTATTGAGATATCTTAGCACGTCTTTTTTTAATTTCAAAACGGTACTTACTTAAAAAAACACGCCTCGTATCAGCGCACACTCCGCTGCAGAGTGAAAATCTCATTCTGTAAACATCCCCCAGTCTGTGGCTAAGCCATGTCTCCGCAATATCCTTTCTTTCAGGAGTGCTAGCTCTACAAGGTTCGCAGGAGAGCTTCTGTAAAGTTTGGAAGATAGGAGTCGAGTTGCTGGCATAAGTGAAGCTGTGAGGACGAGGCGTGACTCTTCCTTGGGTAGCTCAGTTTCAAACATTATGAATCACCTCGAAGGGAACGATCTATTGATACGTAATCAGCATGGTTTCAGGAAACATCGTTCTTGTGCAACGCAGATAGCTCTTTATTCGCACGAAGTAATGGCCGCTATCGACAGGGGATCTCAAGTTGATTCCGTATTTCTAGATTTCCGGAAAGCTTTGACACCGTTCCTCACAAGCGACTTCTAATCAAGCTGCGGGCCTATGGGGTATCGTCTCAGTTGTGCGACTGGATTCGTGATTTCATGTCAGGAAGGTCGCAGTTCGTAGTAATAGACGGCAAATCATCGAGTAAAACTGAAGTGATATCAGGTGTTCCCCAGGGAAGCGTCCTGGGACCTCAGTTGTTCCTGATCTATATAAATGACCTGGGTGACAATCTGAGCAGTTCTCTTAGGTTGTTCGCAGATGATGCTGTAATTTACCGTCTAGTAAGGTCATCCGAAGACCAGTATCAGTTGCAAAGCGATTTAGAAAAGATTGGTATTGGTGTGGCATGTGGCAGTTAACGCTAAATAACGATTACTCGATAAATAGTACAATTCTCAAGGCTGTCAATTCAACTAACTACCTGGGTGTAAAAATTACGAAAAACTTCAGTTGGAAAGACCACATAGATAATATTGTGGGGAAGGCGAGCCAAAGGTTGCGTTTCACTGGCAGGACACTTAGAAGATGCAACAAGTCCACTAAAGAGACGGCTTACACTACACTCGTTCGTCCTCTGTTAGAATATTGCTGCGCGGTGTGGGATCCTTACCAGATGGTATTGACCGAGGACATCGAAAGGGTTCGAGTCTCGGTCGGGCACACAGTTTTAATCTGCCAGGGGGTTTCAATAATTGAATTGTTCATACGCGATGCCAATCGCTTTTTACTGGCAGACATAACGTTATCTTGCCCCTTCTGCCATCTCAACTGCTCTAAGGAGAGCTTCTTGTAGCTCAATACGACAGCCAAAAATATTACAAGTGTATCTGCAGTTTTTGGAGCATGAATTGGGTGATGTCCCACTCGCTACACGAACTAAATTGTGGCTTGTGGCTAATGCACGACGGGGCCTCTGTACGTTTAAAGTGGGAGGCAAGAGAGTATCTCAACATTGCTTATCCCGATTAGCAGATGGTCGTGCAGGACCAGTTGCTTGGGCCGGAAAATCTCCGGATCTTAACCCGCTGCACTTCTATCTTTCGGGGCGTGTGAAGTAGTTCGTGTACGTTGCTGTAACTGAGAACGTAGCACGGCTACAGCAACAAAATGAAACGGCTGCGCAGCTGTCAAGATTGAGATGAAGAGAGCCTAAAACATTTCAAGAACGGTAAGACGTCGAGGACGTCACTGTCTTCATATACATGTACATCATTCTGAACAAGTTCTGCGATAAATCGCAGCACATTGTTGTGTTAGATGTCGGGTCCCTTCGCGTCGTTGTTTCCTGAGAAGAACTAATTTTGTGTTTTTTGTGTTGCACTTTTTATCTCTACTCTGCTGCGTAACTGAAATAAAACCATTTCAGACAATATTTTATTTGATATTACACTCTTATTTTGATGCATACAATACACCCACGAAGCGTGCACATCTATGTTTGAATCACCCTTTGTTTGGGTACAAAGCAAACTACGAGGGTTGCCCAGAAAGTACTGCACCGCATTTTTGTTTCTCAGCCGAAAACAGTGATACGAATGCGACACGCTACATGCGTGTTATTTGAAGTCTCCTGAGCGAGTGTGCCAAGTTTCCTTCACTTCCAACAAATAGCGTAGCTGAAGGACAGTTTCAAAATGGTGCCTGTAGGTGATGTGTGTTACAAGCAACGTGCCATCATTGAATTTGTCACTGCAGAGAAAGGAACTGTGGGGAATATTCACAAACGCTTGTGCAAGATCTGTGGAGCATCTACTGTCGCTGGGCACGGAGGGTGAGGTCATCAGAAGGGGGCTCGGCGAAGCTCCACGATTTGCAGTGGACGGCTGTCACACCTGACATGTTGCAACGAGCTGACGTCATTCGCGAGGACAGACGCATTGCGACTCGGCAATTGGCGCTGCATCTGTCAAGCAGCGAAGGAAGTTTACACAGTGAAGCTCTGGCTCCGCCTCCAGGACAAGGATTGGTACAGACACGACATACACGCCCCTGTTTCACGCTGGAGGAAGGCTATAGAACGGGAAGGAAGCTGCGTGGAAAAATAGTGTAGATAGAATATCATTATTTCGTGTGTGTAATTCTCATTATGTTCAATAAAGAATTGTCGAAGAAAAAATGCGGTGTATTACTTTCTGTGCAACACTCGTATCAAAGTAATGATGTTTTACATTAAATTTCCTCTGTTGCTTTAGAAGAGTGTTTCCATTTCCTCGTTGTCCATCTGAAGTAGTGTACCGTCTCTAATGACCTCGACGTGTACGAGATGTTAAATTCTATTACATCTTTCATTTTTTGTCATCAGTCGAAATTTTTTTCTCGCTCCCTAATTAATAAGCAAGAAAGAATTGGCTAATTTGATCTGAAACGTGAGGCTTTAATAAGAGGCTCTGAATATCGGAGCATCGCCCGTGAATGTTACTAAATTCTTAAAATAGTCTGCTTATCTCTACAGGCGCTTCCAAGCTTGCAGATACAGAGAGAGCAACACACGGTGTGCTCGTCTCGCAGTACTTGGTACGTGCTTAGCGCCGGCACTTAACGCCACGGCGAAGCGGCAAATTACCTGCAGCTCGCGTTAATTGCTCTCGGCAGCAGCTTGCGTCGTTCGTCGGCCTCCTCGTGGGCTGTAATTAAGCGCTGTTAGGCACGAGAAGAACGTCTAAACAGCTCGTATCATATCTTACCTCACCTTTCCAACGTCCTACCGCTCTTTCCACTCATATTGCAGGGTTCGGCATGAACGATTGTCGACGCCATTGCGCGTGCTTGACAAGTGCTTATTAGACCCCTCCCAGTAAACCTCATTTCTTTATAGAACCCCTCTCCCATGCATAAAATAGCTACAAACTTCTGATTACTTTACAAAAAAGTTAGTTTGTTAAATATTTGGCGTTAAGCATGTAAGCGAGAAAAACTTTCGAAAAGGATTAAATTATGTTCAAAGTTCGCTAAGTGCTCTCATTATCAAACATTGTGAGCATATTATTCGTAATTTTCGCTCCGTTTTAAGCAGAAGCTAGTTTTTCACGCATCACAATATTTATGACATCATATCTCCTGAAGCATGCGTCGTACAATAACTCAATTTTGTAGATACATTTAGCAGTACACGGGCATGATATCGGCGAAATGTGTTCTGAACAGATTTAGTAGTACAGGAAAAATAAATTAAAACGTCGTGCAAGGTGCGGCAATTTTATTGCATGCACAGCGAAAATGTGGTAGCGCAAAGTGATAAAGCTTTTTCCTTTCATCACTTTGTGGGGAGTGTCAGCGAGAAAAAGTTTCGCAAAGGTTTGAAATTATGTTTAACATCTGTTGCAAGTCATTAAGCGCTAACGTTCTCAAATAGCGGAAGAACTTAGTCTCGGAATTTGGACGCCCTCGACATACAAGGGTGAGTCGGTACGAAAAGTACTTGTTTTTATGGATGATAGTGACTCAGAAAAAAAGTAATATGAATCTATGTCTTCTTCTTTACAACCACCAACGAAAGACCGGAGAACAGTACAAATGCAGGTAATAGTAAGTGTAAGATCGTCACCTAAAGTTTTGTTTAGCTACTTATATCTCCTCACGAATGATGCTTAAGAAGTCCATCGTCAACACCAATGCATTTTGCATAACTTGTAAACAACTGCTACGTTGAGCTGTTGTAGACAGCTGTTTTGTTGCTGACCAGAGCTCATTAGTACGGTTCTTCACATGGGCCAGAAGGTGCTCCTCTGTGTCCACTCTGAATTTCTAGACTCCGCTCTTAAGCCAACCTCACAAACAGTAATCTAGAGGGGTAGATTCTGTGACCTCGATGGCCAAGAGACGACTTGGGCCAGAAGGTGCTCCTCTGTGTCCACTCTGAATTTCTAGACTCCCCTCTTAAGCCAACCTCACAAACAGTAATCTAGTGGAGTAGATTGTGTGACCTCGATGGCCAAGAGACGACTTGGGCCAGAAGGTGCTCCTCTGCGTCTACACTGAATTTCTCGACTCCGCTCTTAAGCCAATCTCACAAACAGTAATCTAGTAGAGTAGATTGTGTGACCTCGATGGCCAAGAAACGACTTGGGCCAGAAGGTGCTCCTCTGTGTCCACTCTGAATTTCTACACTCCAGTCTTAAGCCAACTTCACAAACAGTAATCTAGTGGAGTAGACTGTTTGACCTCGATGGCCAAGAGACGACTTGGGCCAGAAGGTGCTCCTCTATTTCCTCCCTGAATTTCTAGACTCCGCTCTTAAGCCAACCTCACAAACAGTAATCTAGTGGAGTAGGCTGTGTGACCTCGATGGCCAAGAGACGACTTGGGCCAGAAGGTACTCCTCTGTGTCCACTCTAAATTTCTAGACTCCGCTCTTAAGCCAACCTCACAAACAGTAATCTAGTTGAGTAGGTTGTGTGACCTCGTGGCCAAGAGACGACTTGGGCCAGAAGCTGCTCCTCTGTGTCCACTCTGAATTTCTAGACTCCGCTCTTAAGCAAACCTCACAAACAGTAATCTAGTGGAGTAGACTGTTTGACCTCGATGGCCAAGAGACGACTTGGGCCAGAAGGTGCTCCTCTATGTCCTCCCTGAATTTCTAACTCCGCTCTTAAGCCAACCTACAAACAGTAATCTAGTGGAGTAGGCTGTGTGACCTCGATGGCCAAGAGACGACTTGGGCCAGAAGCTGCTCCTCTGTGTCCACTCTGAATTTCTAGACTCCGCTCTTAAGCCGACCTCACAAACAGTAATCAAGTGGAGTAGATTGTGTAACCTCGATGGACAAGAGACGACTTGGGCCAGAATGTGCTCCTCTGTGTCCACTCTGAATTTCTAGACTACGCTCTTAAGCCAACCTCACAAACAGTAATCTAGTGGAGTAGACTGTGTGACCTCGATGGCCAAGAGACGACTTGGGCCAGAAGGTGCTCCTCTGTTTCCACTCTCAATTTCTAGACTCCGCTCTTAAGCCAACCTCACAAACAGTAACCTAGTGGAGAGACTGTGTGACCTCGATGGCCAAGATACGACTTGGGCCAGAAGGTGCTCCTCTGTGTCCACTCTCAATTTGTAGACTCCACTCTTAAGCCAACCTCACAAACAGTAATCTAGTGGAGTAGATTGTGTGACCTCGTGGCCAAGAGACGACTTGGGCCACAAGGTGCTCCTCTGTGTCCACTCTGAATTTCTAGACTCCGCTCTTAAGCCAACCTCACAAACAGTAATGTAGTGGAGTAGACTGTGTGACCTCGATGGCCAAGAGACGACTTGGGCCAGAAGGTGCTCCTCTGTGTCAACTCTCAATTTCTAGACTCCACTCTTAAGCCAACCTCACAAACAGTAATCTAGTGGAGTAGATTGTGTGACCTCGATGGCCAAGAGACGACTTGGGCCAGAAGGTGCTCCTCTGTGTCCACTCTGAATTTCTAGACTCCGCTCTTAAGACAACCTCACAAACAGTAATCTAATGGAGTAGGCTGTGTGACCTCAATGGCCAAGAGAGGACTTGGGCCAGAATGTGCTCCTCTGTGTCCACTCTGAATTTCTAGACTCCCCTCTTAAGCCAACCCCACAAACAGTAATCCAGTGGAGTAGACTGTGTGACCTCGATGGCCAAGAGACGACTTGGGCCAGAAGGTACTCCTCTGTGTCTACTCTGAATTTCTAGACTCCCCTCTTAAGCCAACCTCACAAACAGTAATCTAGTGGAGTAGACTGTGTGACCTCGATGGCCAAGAGACGACTTGGGCCAGAAGGTGCTCCTCTGTCTCCACTCTGAATTACTAGACTCCGCTCTTAAGCCAACCTACAAACAGTAATCTAGTGGAGTAGATTGTGTAACCTCGATGGACAAGAGACGACTTGGGCCAGAAGGTGCTCCTCTATGTCCTCCCTGAATTTCTAGACTCCGCTCTTAAGCCAACCTCACAAACAGTAATCTAGTGGAGTAGGCTGTGTGACCTCGATGGCCAAGAGACGACTTGGGCCAGAAGGTGTACTTCTATGTCCACTCTGATTTTCTAGACTCCGCTCTTAAGCCAACCTCACAAACAGTAATCTAGTGGAGTAGATTGTGTGACCTCGATGGCCAAGAGACGACTTGGGCCAGAATGTGCTCCTCTGTGTCCACTCTGAATTTCTAGACTCCGCTCTTAAGCCAACGTCAGAAACAGTAATCTAGTGGGGTAGATTCTGTGACCTCGATGGCCAAGAGACGACTTGGGCCAGAAGGTGCTCCTCTGTGTCCACTCTCAATTTCTAGACTCCCCTCTTAAGCCAACCTCACAATCAGTAATCTAGTGGAGTAGATTGTGTGACCTCGATGGCCAAGAGACGACTTGGGACAGAAGGTGCTCCTCTGTGTCTACACTGAATTTCTCGACTCCGCTCTTAAGCCAATCTCACAAACACTAATCTAGTGGAGTAGATTGTGTGACCTCGATGGCCAAGAGACGACTTGGGCCAGAAGGTGCTCCTCTGTGTCCACTCTGAATTTCTGGACTCCAGTCTTAAGCCAACCTCAGAAACAGTAATCTAGTGGAGTAGACTGTTTGACCTCGATGGCCAAGAGACGACTTGGGCCAGAAGGTGCTCCTCTATGTCCTCCCTAAATTTCTAGACTCCGCTCTTAAGCCAACCTCACAAACAGTAATCTAGTGGAGTAGGCTGTGTGACCTCGATGGCCAAGAGACGACTTGGGCCAGAAGGTACTCCTCTGTGTCCACTCTAAATTTCTAGACTCCGCTCTTAAGCCAACCTCACAAACAGTAATCTAGTTGAGTAGGTTGTGTGACCTCGTGGCCAAGAGACGACTTGGGCCAGAAGCTGCTCCTCTGTGTCCACTCTGAATTTCTAGACTCCGCTCTTAAGCCGACCTCACAAACAGTAATCAAGTGGAGTAGATTGTGTAACCTCGATGGACAAGAGACGACTTGGGCCAGAATGTGCTCCTCTGTGTCCACTCTGAATTTCTACACTATGCTCTTAAGCCAACCTTACAAACAGTAATCTATTGGAGTAGACTGTGTAACCTCGATGGCCGAGAAACGCCTTGGTCCAGAATGTGCTCCTCTGTGTCCACTCTGAAGTTCTAGACTCCGCTCTTAAGCCAACCTCACAAACAGTAATCTAGTGGAGTAGACTGTGTGACCTCGATGGCCAAGAGACGACTTGGGCCAGAAGGTGCTCCTCTGTTTCCACTCTCAATTTCTAGACTCCGCTTTTAAGCCAACCTCACAAACCATAACCTAGTGGAGAGACTGTATGCCCTCGATGACCAAGATACGACTTGGGCCAGAAGGTGCTCCTCTGTGTCCACTCTCAATTTCTAGACTCCACTCTTAAGCCAACCTCACAAACAGTAATCTAGTGGAGTAGACTGTGTGACCTCGTGGCCAAGAGACGACTTGGGCCAGAAGGTGCTCCTCTGTGTCCACTCTGAATTTCTAGACTCCGCTCTTAAGCCAACCTCACAAACAGTAATGTAGTGGAGTAGACTGTGTGACCTCGATGGCCAAGAGACGACTTGGGCCAGAAGGTGCACCTCTGTGTCAACTCTCAATTTCTAGACTCCGCTCTTAAGACAACCTCACAAACAGTAATCTAGTGGAGTAGATTGTGTGACCTCGATGGCCAAGAGACGACGGGCCAGAAGGTGCTCCTCTGTGTCTACACTGAATTTCTCGACTCCGCTCTTAAGCCAATCTCACAAACAGTAATCTAGTGGAGTAGATTGTGTGACCTCGATGGCCAAGAGACGACTTGGGCCAGAAGGTGCTCCTCTGTGTCCACTCTGAATTTCTAGACTCCAGTCTTAAGCCAACCTCACAAACATTAATCTAGTGAAGTAGACTGTTTGACCTCGATGGCCAAGAGACGACTTGGGCCAGAGGGTGCTCCTCTATGTCCTCCCTGAATTTCTAGACTCCGCTCTTAAGCCAACCTCACAAACAGTAATCTAGTGGAGTAGGCTGTGTGACCTCGATGGCCAAGAGACGACTTGGGCCAGAAGGTACTCCTCTGTGTCCACTCTAAATTCCTAGACTCCGCTCTTAAGCCATCCTCACAAACAGTAATCTAGTTGAGTAGGTTGTGTGACCTCGTGGCCAAGAGACGACTTGGGCCAGAAGCTGCTCCTCTGTGTCCACTCTGAATTTCTAGACTCCGCTCTTAAGCCGACCTCACAAACAGTAATCAAGTGGTGTAGATTGTGTAACCTCGATGGACAAGAGACGACTTGGGCCAGAATATGCTCCTCTGTGTCCACTCTGAATTTCTAGACTACGCTCTTAAGCCAACCTCACAAACAGTAATCTAGTGGAGTAGACTGTGTAACCTCAATGGCCGAGAAACGACTTGGTCCAGAATGTGCTCCTCTGTGTCCAGTCTGAAGTTCTAGACTCCGCTCTTAAGCCAACCTCACAAACAGTAATCTAGTGGAGTAGACTGTGTGACCTCGATGGCCAAGAGACGACTTGGGCCAGAAGGTGCTCCTCTGTTTCCACTCTCAATTTGTAGACTCCACTCTTAAGCCAACCTCACAAACAGTAATCTAGTGGAGTAGATTGTGTGACCTCGTGGCCAAGAGACGACTTGGGCCAGAATGTGCTCCTCTGTGTCCACTCTGAATTTCTAGACTCCCCTCTTAAGCCAACCTCACAAACAGTAATGTAGTGGAGTATACTGTGTGACCTCGATGGCCAAGAGACGACTTGGGCCAGAAGGTGCTCCTCTGTGTCCACTCTGAATTTCTAGACTCCCCTCTTAAGCCAACCTCACAAACAGTAATCTAGTGGAGTAGACTGTGTGACCTCGATGGCCAAGAGACGACTTGGGCCAGAAGGTGTACTTCTAGGTCCACTCTGAATTTCTAGACTCCGCTCTTAAGCCAATCTCACAAACAGTAATCTAGTGGAGTAGATTGTGTGACCTCGATGGCCAAGAGACGACTTGGGCCAGAAGGTGTTCCTCTGTGTCCACTCTGAATTTCTAGCCTCCGCTCTTAAGCCAACCTCACAAACAGTAATCTAGTGGAGTAGGCTGTGTGACCTCAATGGCCAAGAGAGTACTTGGGCTAGAATGAGCTCCTCTGTGTCCACCCTGAATTTCTAGACTCCCCTTTTAAGCCAACCTCACAAACAGTAATCCAGTGGAGTAGACTGTGTGACCTCGATGGCCAAGAGACGACTTGGGCCAGAAGGTGCTCCTCTGTGTCCACTCTGAATTTCTAGACTCCCCTCTTAAGCCAACCTCACAAACAGTAATCTAGTGGAGTAGATTGTGTGACCTCGATGGCCAAGAGACGACTTGGGCTAGAAGGTGCTCCTCTGTGTCCACTCTGAATTTCTAGACTCCGCTCTTAACCCAACCTCACAAACAGTAATCTAGTGGAGTAGATTGAGTGACCTCGATGGCCAAGAGACGACTTGGGCCAGAAGGTGCTCCTCTGTGTCCACTCTGAATTACTAGACTCCACTCTTAAGCCAACCTACAAACAGTAATCTAGTGGAGTAGATTGTGTGACCTCGATGGCCAAGAGACGACTTGGGCTAGAAGGTGCTCCTCTGTGTCCACTCTGAATTTCTAGACTCCGCTCTTAACCCAACCTCACAAACAGTAATCTAGTGGAGTAGATTGAGTGACCTCGATGGCCAAGAGACGACTTGGGCCAGAAGGTGCTCCTCTGTGTCCACTCTGAATTTCTAGACTCCGCTCTTAAGCCAACCTCACAAACAGTAATCTAGTGGAGTAGACTGTGTGACCTCGATGGCCAAGAGACGACTTGGGCCAGAAGGTCCTCCTCTGTGTCCACTCTGAATTTCTAGACTCCGCTCTTAAACCAACCTCACATACAGTAATCTAGTGGAGTAGACTGTGTGACCTCGATGGTCAAGAGACGCCTCCACAGCAACTGATTCCACGCCCAGCATATACTCCAGTGAGGTAGTGTGTCACTGGGCGTAAGGTATATGCAGAACCTCCGTCACGTTAAAAGTACCTACGACAACGTATTGCCAAAGGAAGATCCTAAAGTCGCCTTTGCTGTATTCGCATTAGAGTGCCTGTGAATAAGGACATGCGACTGATGCATGTGATTTTACAGCAGCTGTATGTCGGATACTGATAAGAAAAAACGGGAATGTTGATTGGAAGTTTTTTTGTTCAGAATCACCAATACTATCATCCCTCAATGGATGTACCTTTTCTCTTGACTCATTCTGTATACGCAGTTTATAACTGTAACATTTGTTGTACTGTGTTAAACATTTCAAATGAGATTACACATCTTAATGAACAGATCATGTCTGAATTTCAAATTTGGTCACTATTTACATGAATGATCGAAAATCAAGTTTTTGTTGCCCCTGGAAGCTGTTAGATAGGCAACCTGTAGCTTTTTCTGAGTCCTGGTATAGTCGCTTAGTAATACAGATGGTCAGATTGTTAACACGAGAACTATTACATATTCAAAAATTTATGAGAAGTATAACTACACGCATTTACTGAGCTATAACAGTCGTATGAGGTGGCCTAATACGTAAGGTGTTTCAGTCCATCATATTCCAGTAAACTGATAGGATCGCTTGTCGTAGCGCAGGTCACCTGTCACACAGTGAGCACAGAAAGAGAGTGGGTTACCTGCGTACCAGCGCGAGGCGGCTTGAACCAGCGTGGAAAATGTCCCCTTGTTATACGGGGGCTATTCGGAAAGTAAGGAACGATAGGTCGCGAAGTGGAAACCATAGTGAAAATCAGAACTGTTTTATTTGCAACAGTTAGCTACAACTTCCAGCTACTTATCTCCATAGTCGCCGATCCAACTTAAACGTCTGTCGTAGCGTTATATCAACTTTCCAATACCATCGTTATAGAAGGTAGCCGCTAGTGCTTTCCGCCAATTCTCTACGTTGGTCTACAGCTCGTTTTCTGTGTCAGAATGGTGTCTTCATAACCAGCGTTTCATGTGAGCAGAGATGAAATTCGGAGGGAGGCAATTACGGGGTGTAGTGTGGGTAATCAAACATTTCGATGACCCCTGCAGAATGCGGCTGAGGATTGTCTTGAAGAAGAAAACGCGTGACAGTTATGCTGGCTGCATAGCTTCAGGCGAAACTTCTCGCCAGGCCCTCGTACATGGAGGGAGACACTATTCTCCTAGGTATCTTTATGTGCTCCCTGTGTGCTCAGAACTAAAAAGAACGACGTAACGCAATCGACGGGCATTCTGGAGACACTGCCCAACACACATCTGCAAAACTTCATCGGATTTTCACTGTGGTTTCCATTCCGCGACCGATCGTTCCTTACTTTCCGAATAACCTTCGTATAACGACGCAACACAGAGTGGCAGCCGGGTGGCTGCGCCGTCTGTCGCGGTCGCACGCCGGCCCGGCGAGCCGCAATGAACGAGACGGTTTAAGCGCGCCGGCTGGCTATGCGCTTTGCTGATAGAATCGATGCGATCGTCTTTACGGACATCAGAAACGGATTGAGTACGAGTCTAATGCTCGAGTTGCCTACTTCACCAACGAAGGCGCCGTTGTTACATCAGTGCTACTGTAAGGGGTTTCTTTCGTTCCGGCTGTAGTTCCGAGAGTGAGGCGATTCTGAGAACTTTAGCGTTGCTGTCACTTGGTATACTCGGCGACTCGTTCTCTCTTACTGAAGCGTACATGAGTCTTGACTTCCTGTTAGTACGGAAGATCCGCACACGATACTGCTGCTGTGAAGCAACACAAGGCGAAATTATCGATTATCAGGACCAGACAGCTTTTAACGAGGCTGTGTTTTGTGGGACTGTGGAGGGAGTAAGACGAAAGTACACAACTGCAAATATGTTCCATTACTGAAGGAGTGATACCTCGACTGAGTTTTATGGTACAGTCCATGCTTCACACGAAAAGCATACAAATTTCGTCTGACGCAAACAAAGTAGTTGTATTCTTGTTTACTCCACCTCAACCACGGGTGCTGGGTGCTGCGTCAAACGAAAACTGGGTACAGAGCTACAAAAAATGGCGAGGTTCCTTTATTCATTCGGTTATGGCAACTTGCGTCCATGAGCTAACAGAGAGTTGTGTAGCTTATTATGCATTTCTATAATTTATTTTAACAATGGAAACTGTAAATGTAAATGAGCGTTTGGCGTCATTGGCTGGGAGGCCCCTTACGGGGCAGGTCCGGCCGCCTTGGTGCAGGTCTTATTTCATTCGATGTCACACTGGGCCACCTGCGCGCCGTATAGGGATGAAATGATGATGAAGACAACACAACACCCAGTCCCTGAGCGGAGAAAATCCCGACCCAGCCGGGAATCGAACCCGCGCCCGTAGAACGGCAATCCGTCACGCTGACCACTCAGCCATCGGGGCGGACATTTTTAACAATTAATTACCGTTAGAATTTGCACTTCATACCCATGTCATGTTTTCTGGTACCGGCGCTCGGTAACGCCTCGTAATTGTTACACATTCTCTGAACAGATATGAAATATTAACATAAATTTACAGCAGTCTTCGAAAACGTTTTACCTATATAAATGTACGTCTAACCAGTTAATCGTTATTTTGGTCTATAACTTGCTTTTGTCATTTCGGTTGGTCGGACGTCTTGTGACATTTAAACTTTCACCTGAGAATGTTCAGAAATGGTTCAAATGGCTCTGAGCACTATGGGACTCAACATCTGTGGTCATAAGTCGCGTAGAACTTAGAACTACTTAAACCTAACTAACCTAAGGACATTACACACATCCATGCCCGAGGCAGGATTCTAACCTGCGACCGTAGCGGTCGCGCGGTTCCTGACTGAGCGCCTAGAACCGCTAGACCACCGCGGCCGGCTAACACCTGAGAATGTCTGTAAAGCCGAAATCATAACTGTGTGAAATAAAAATAGTAATTTAGAGATTAATGGCGGAAATTTCTTTCAAAGCTGTTGCATATGTAGCGGGAATGCCGCGTGTCTGCGGTTATGCTTACAAACACGTGCACCCGCTGTCTTTGTCTGAGCGAGTCGAGTCCACTCGTACCCGATAACAGACTTAGGCGACGATTCTGCTGCGACGGAGACTCACGAGTCGAGTCGACAGGCACAAAAGGACGGCGAGATCGCGAGGTCCACCAGCAAGACAGGCCGCGGCACTTACGTCACAGCACGTGACTCTGCAGGTCTTACGAATACCAACAGCCGTTTCCGACAGGGAACGACTGTTCCATAAAAACACGGGAGAACTGCCGGTATCAGTAACTTCCTGCCACGATATTTCGGCGCAGAGTCTTCTGGCCATCTTCAGGTGAATGCCACTGTAGTAGTACTGGCGAGTACGCGCCGAGATCCGCTATTTAAAGCTTTCTGAGGTGACATTGCGCATGCGCTGCTCAGCGCGCGCGTTCATAATGGCTCCGTGCGCTGCGCTTCGCGCGCTCCACTGTGAAAGCCTGGCGTATCGGCGTCAGGTCGATTTCCATCTTTATGCAGATAACTACATCGACTACGAAGTTTCTCTATAACAGGATTCCAAGCAGAGTTCAGCTGATAACCGCTATCTCGATTGATGAGAGTCTCGTTGTCAGATAATCTTATTTCCACAGATTCATTGATAATCGAGCTCGAAAAGTTTGATGTATGTGCCAAAATTTTTGTGTCGTTGTAATTCATGGAATGGTCTGTGGAAATACAATGTTCGGCGATTGCGGACTTGGTGGGTTGGAGAAGGCGAGTATGCCGTTGGTGTTCCACAATGCGTTCCTGCACAGTTCGTGTTGTTTGCCCTATATATGATTTGCCGCATTCACACGGAATTTTGTAAACACCTGGTTTACGCAGGCCCAGGTCGTCTTTGACTAAGCCCACCAGTGATGAAATTTTGGAAGGAGTGCGAAAGATGACTCTCACTTGATACTTTTTCAATATTCTGCCTATCTGTGAAGAAATATTCCCAATAAATGGTAGATAAACAGTCGACCTGAAGGCCTCTTCCTCTTCCTTGTTCCGTCGTTTGTAGGTCTTCATCACTCTGTTCACTTGCCTAGGTGAAAAGCCATTCTTCAAAAATTCTTTTTGCAGGTGTTCCAGTTCCGCTTGAAGACTGTCGGCGTCAGAGGTAGTATGGACACGGTGGACCAAGGTTTTGAGAACACCCATTGTTTGTGCTGGATGGTGGCAACTAGTAGCTTGTAGATACAGGTCTGTATGAGTGGGCTTTCTGTACACCGAGTGACCAAGTGTGCCATCCCCCTTCCGTCGCAACAAGACGTCTAAAAATGGCAGACAACCATCTTCTTTTATCACCATGGTAAGCTTTATGTTTTCATGTTTGGAGTTCATGTGACGTAAAAATTCTTGGAGACGGTCCAGACCATGAGGCCACACTATAAAAGTGTCGTCAACGTACCGCCAAAATACTGTCGGTTTAAAAGTGGCAGAGTCGAGTGCTCTCTCCTCAAAATCCTCCATAAAAAGATTGACTACCAGGGGAGACAAAGGACTCCCCATGGCGACACCATCAGATTGTTCGTAAAATTCGTTGTTAAATATAAAACATGTAGAGGAGAGAGTGTGCTCAAACAACGCTGTAATGTCTGCACCAAACATATTGCCAATGAGGTGTAGTAATTCCACCAGAGGCACCTTTGTGAACAGTGAAACCACATCAAGACTGACCAATAAGTCACTACTTTGCAGTTGTAGTGACTGAAGCCGGCTGATAAAATCACCAGAATTCTTTATGTGATGTGCACACTTGCCTATCATTGGTTTGAGCAAAGATGCCAGGAATTTTGCTAGGTCGTAGGTGGCTGCTCCAATGTTACTCACAACTGGACGTAATGGCACATTTTCCTTGTGGATCTTAGGCAGTCCATATAGCCTAGGTGGAACTGAACTGTTTGGTTTCAGTCTCTTGATGACCTCATTCGGTAGAGAACTATTTGATAAAAGTTCTGCTGTTTTTCGCACTACTCGGCTCGTGGGATCCTTATCGATTTTGCGATACGTTGAATCACATAATAAAACATTGATCTTATTAATATAGTCGTCCCTTGGTATGAGGACAGTAGCGTTTCCTTTGTCAGATTTAAGACCTCTGTATCCACATCTGCTCGTAAGTTACGGAGGGCTATCCTCTCCATGCGCGAGATGTTATTCTTCATTGGTGCACCCCTGGTCAATACACGGCAAGACTCTCGACGAACTTCCTCCGTTTCATCTGTATCAAGGGAACAAGTATTTCAGACCAGTCTAATAATTCTTGATTGCTCGTTTAAATGCATGCAAGCTCTCGATAGCATAAGAGAAATTTAAGATCTTTAATGGGTTGTTTCTCAATTACATTTTGATGCACGGAGGCGAGCGTTCGCGAAATGTTGCGAACAAGCCGACTCGAGGCCCACGAGAAAGACAGGCCGCGGCGTGTACGTCACGAAGGTAGTCCTGAACTCACTCGCTCGCTCAGCTCAGCAGGCAAAACGCGTTTCTAAACCTGTTAACTCGCAGCTGGGCGTGTAGGTACTAGCGAGAATTGGATCTTCCTCTGGATCTGCTATTGTGAAGTCTTACTGATTAACAGTACTACAGCAAAATTTAATTTAAGATCAATACTCGATATAAATGTTATAATGGCTTGTTTATAGCATTTACTCTCTTCTGTTTAACAGTACTCATTATAGGCTGGAAGTGGTGCCTTATGCAACTGATAATCATTATAGCATGATTTTAATTTATTGTACACCAGTATAGCCGTAAAAAATTATAAGTAGGCCCAAGGACTTCCTATTATTACAGGACTAATAATAGTAAGATTCCATAATAGCGGATTCCAGTAAAAGATACAGTTTTCGTCTGTACGGAGACGCCTAGTTACGAGATAACTGGTTCAGAAACGTAGTTTTTCTGTTGATTTGAGCAAGCGAGCAAGCGCAGGACCACCTTCGTGACGTACGCGCCGCGGCCTGTCCTTCTCGTAGGCCTCGAGCCGACTAGTGTGACGTCTCAAGTTCGTTGCAGGGCCCGTATATCTTGTTACCCCCTCGAGTTCGTAAATGACGTCACAAGTCTCGCTGACAAGTTTAAAGCGAGTATTTGAAGCTCATTTTTTATCTCTAGCGCCTTGTCATCTTTCTCAAACGGTTTTGCAGAAACTATTCGGTAAAAAATTTGTATTTACGTTGCTTGTTGCTTTTTATGTCAGCTTAATGGTGAAGTGCCCATCATCTCGCTAATGATCACACTTTTACGGCATTTGAATTTAAGCAATACACAGCGCGAAATTCAAAAGGTTTGGAATTAAAACTAGGAGTCGCTAGGATTTTCGTTTGGTGCATATGTTGTTGTGTATGAAGTTTAGCTAACACCTTGAATTTTTCTTTAGACTTGAGAGGAGGTCTCTTCCTGTCTCCTATACCGAGAAAATGGATTTTATACAGTGCGTTCACTTCCGATCTCACGTGCACGAGGATGTAATATTCATAACATCCCCTCCCCCCCCCCCCTCCATGTCATCTCGTAGATCCGTCGAGACGCCGAAACAAGATTGTGCGCATGACACCACTCAAAGAGGAGAGTATTTTGTTAAATCGTTAACCTATAGAACTATCTTATCTGTGGTGATATAGCAGTAGCTATAGTTTTTACTTTATTTTATCAATCAGGTACTGTAATTTTTGATAGTCATTGACAGCTAAAGTGCGCGTCATTTATGACGGCGGCCGAGTTTAGGTTCGTTCTGCGAATCTGACGTCACAAAACAGCCAATGAACAGAGAACGACGTTGCCAGAGCTCAACTGCAGTGCAGAGCACGGACGAGTGTCTTCAGTTTTAGAAACGTTCAGTCATAAATAAAGTAATTGAACAAAATCAATGTCTTGATAGCAGACTTTCTTTTACAGAAAGTTTGGAAAGAAAGCATTCTTTATACCAATTGTTTCATATTCTATTAATTAATTAAACCAAACAAGCAATAAGCCTCCTAATTGAGGCGATAGTAAGGAAAGGTGTTTGTATCATTCTCACTAACCGCTTTTTCGCAATAAAGAACAGCGGTAATTGTTTATTTCCTATTGTACTTCAACGAAACGTGAGTAATTCATAGTCTTACCAACAGTGTTTGTCAGCATTTTGCGTGATATTTTACAGTCCTCCGGGAAATATATCTAGTGACGACCTGCATTAGCGTAATGGTTAACGTGAACAGCTGCTAAACGAAAGATTCTGAGTTCGAACCTTGATCGGTGCTTAAAATTTTCTTCATTTAAAAACAATATCAAAGTGCCTTACTTCATGAATTTTATTCGTTTGAATGTAATTTTTTGAAATTTCATGTGGCAAATAAAATCGACCATATGGAAAGTATACGCTATTTCTATTGTTCAGATATTTTGTGTTAAAGTGAGCGTCATTTATGATGGCGGCCGAGAACTCTTCAAAATTTCGTGCAATGGTTTACTATATCTAATGCTGCACAATAACTGCGTTGAACATCGAAACAATATTAAGTCATTTATGGGGGTAAGGCGTCAGTCAAGAAGATGTGTAAAAATCAAATTTTTGGGCCAATAGCTTTTGTGAAATCGAATGATAAAGTGCGTCAAAGGAGTCGAAACACCATGTGTCTGCACAGGCGAGCAGTGCAATGATGACAAAATCGCGCACATCGCGGAATGCGGGGAGCACGTCTCTGTAGCAGCGGTAGGGTTAATGCGGCCGTGGTGGCTTTACTTCATAAACTGCGCGCTCCCCCCTAAACGTAAGTTTGCGAACTATACTATGGCGCTGCTTCTCCTGGCGCGTACAACTGACAACGCAGCAATCTCCCGCATCTGGGCGGGCATGCGCGAACCGCCAAGATAAGAGAATTGAACTATAATAAAAAACAGAATTAGCTAGTGTCAAATAAATACGTCATTTCTTTTCTTACGTTGCGGCAAATCGACGCACTGACACTCCCTGTAAGCTATTGATCTCTCGGGTCAAAAGTTGCTTGTTTAGTAAGACACTGTTACAGGATTCTGTCGCAATAGCTATCGCAATGTGAGTTTGCGCTAAATACACTGGTCCAACTTACATAAGGACAGCAATCAGTCGCAAAATACGTCATTTACTGGGACAGATCTAGACTTTCACTATTACATAATCATCACTAGTGCTAAAAGTACCGATAGAATCAACAACAGATACAAGTATGTCTATTACCACAGCTACAGAAATCCGTACTAGTGAATACATAGCAAGAACATACCAATTGCCAAAGAGTGACATAGGTCCCAACGTGTTGAGCATAGCCCGCATCTCGTGGTCGTGCGGTAGCGTTCTCGCTTCCCACGCACGGGTTCCCGGGTTCGATTCCCGGCGGGGTCGGGGATTTTCTCTGCCTCGTGATGGCTGGGTGTTGTGTGCTGTCCTTAGGTTAGTTAGTTTTAAGTAATTCTAAGTTCTAGGGGACTGATGACCATAGTGCTCAGAGCCATTTGAACCATTTTTTCGTGTTGAGCATAAACACTAACAAATGTCATAAGACTTTACTTGGCTATCACAGATCTGATGCACTTGCTTACGTCCACCGCAAGCGTCATGAACATACATTATTGATGACTTTCAGTGCCTTCTGTTAGAATATACATCCAAGAAACTGCGTTTCAGTTTGTTGGTGACTGATCTTATGAACCTGTATGTCTGGGATTTACTAATTACAATAGAGAATATGCAGAGTGGACGTTATGAGCATTAATAAAACCGACAGACTGCAGGAAATGGAGGAAAAAAGGTCATATGAACATGCGTCCAGAAATGTATAGCGTGCGTGCAATGAGAACAAATTGTCGTGGAGCACAGTACAGAGCTGCATAGCTTCCATGTCGCAACAGGTGTTCAAAGCGGCCTCCATGGTGGCGGTTGTCATGCAGGATACACACCATCGTACTTTCGCTTACGTCACGTTGGTGACCCAGTTGCCTAGAACTCGTATTGGTGTCCGTCTCAATATCCTGCAGAACCCGGTCCTCCAAATCTGGTGTACGCATAGTCCGCCGCATCCCAGCACGTTCGTCTGTCTGGAAGGAGCCACAATCACATAAACGCCCAAAAAGGGCTTGAAATGTTTTGTAATATTATTCGTCCCTGTAATTGTATTAATTTTGTCATAGGTGTGCTGCCTCACGACCGTTCCCCTCTGCTTGGCCGTACACAAACACCATCTCGACTTGTTCCCCACACGAATAACGCACCATTTTGCTGCCTACAGTTCGCTTCGTCAACAACACAGTCTGCAACACACAATGAACATACAGCACGTGGTCAGAGGAACGTTCATTCGTCAGCGACGTCTACCATGGCAACGGTGCATTTCCGGACACATGTCCGTATTATCTTTCTTACTCCATTTCCAGTCAGGAATCCGCCCCTGCAGTTTGTCGGTTTTCTTAAAGTTCGCCTTCTATAGATCCATGAGAACGAACAGCAAAATTTACATGCAAATAAGGCCATAGAAGACATGCGACAAACGTATAAAATATCAAGACTAAAGGATTAAAATCCATTTACGAAAGCTTCCTACAACGTTTGACTTAATGTGAGTCAAAATTTATAAAAATATATTAAGTAACTCTGAAAATATTCAATGAAGTAAAGCAGCACAAAACGTGCTATAAGTGTCATGAGACGTCCTCTCTGGGCTTACACTCAAGTTATGTGATAACCAAAAGAGCCTCTTATTACAAAATCAAATATTGTAAATTTACAGACACTTCATAAACCATGCCTAATTTAATGTTTATCAAGAGGTTTAAAGAAACGTTGGGAGTGAGGCCCAAAATAAGGTAGTATAAAGAAGTGCCATAGAGATCATAAGTCACCTTACCTGGGTTTACGTTTAAGTAAGGCGATATTTCAAAGAGCTTAGAATTACAAAACCAAGTATTTGAACAAATATACATGTCACTCTATCTTAGTTTTGCATATAATACAGGAATTTTCAACGGAATATTTTTAAACAATGTATTTGATGAGGAATGTCGTGATACTACATTCCACAGGACATGGTCGTAAGTTGAGTTTTCCATAACCAATGCACTGTGGACTTGTTACAGTCTCATTCTACAGATGAAGTTGCATGTCCTGTACGACTCTATTTGTAAGTAAATTTTGCTGTTCGTTTTTATGGCTCTGTATACGCTGTAGAGCCAAAGAAACTATACAACTACCTAATATCGTGTAGTAGTAGCACTGGAGGGAATTGACACCATGAATCCTGCAGGACTGTCCATTAATCTGTAAGAGCACGAAGGTGTGGAGATCCCTTCTGAACAGCACGTTGCAAGGCATCCCAGATATGCTCAGTAATGTTTGCTTGCCAGCGGAAGTTTTTAAACTCAGAAGAATGTTTCTGGAGCCACTATGTAGCAATTCTGGACGTGTGGGGTGTCGCGTTGTCATGCTGGAACTGCCCGAGTCCATCGCAATGCACAATGAACACGAAAGGACGCCGGTGATCAGACATGATGCTTACGTGCGTGTCACCTGTCAGAGTCGTATCTAGACGTCCCGTAGCACAATTGCAGACGCCCCACACCATTATAGAGTCTCCACCAACTTGAACAGTTCCCTGCTTATATGCAGTATCCAAGGATTTAAGAGGTTGTCTCCATACCCGTACTCGTCCATCTACTCGAGACGATTTCAAACGAGACTCGTCCCACCAGACATGTTCCCAGTCATCAACAGTCCAATGTCGGTGTTGACCGGCCCAGGTGAGGCGTCAATCTTTGTTGCCGTGCAGTCGTCAAGGGTACATTAGTGGGCGTTCCGCTCCGAAAGCCCAGATCTATGATATTTCGTTGAATGGTTCGCATGCTGGCACTTGTTGATGGCCCAGCATTGAAATATGCAGAAATTTGCGGAAGGGTTGCACTTCTGTAACGTTGAACGATTCTTTTCAGTCGTCGTTGGTCCCGCTCTTGCAGGATCTTTTTTCCGGCCGTAGAGATGTCGGAAATTTGATGTTTACCGGCTTCGTGACATTCACGGTATACTCATGAAATGGTCGTGCGGGAAAACCCCACTTCATCGCCACCTCGGAGATGCTGTGTCCCATCGCTAGTGCGTCGACTATAACACCACGTTCAAACTCACTTAAATCTTGATAACGTGGCATTGTAGCAGCCATAACCGACCTAACAACTGCGCCAGACACTTGTCTTATGCAGGAGCTGCCGACAGCAGCGCCGTATTCTGCCTGTTTACTTATCTCTGTATTTGAATACGCATGCCTATACCAACGTGCTCGTATGTTGTAATCTGTAAACGTTACACGTATGGCTTTGTAAATTACAGTTACCAGTTAGATTTACACTAAAAAAATGAAAATAGTTTCTTGGATGTATGTCCCAGTAGAGGACACTACAAGTCCTCGACGATGTATGTTTCGCCGTTTGTGATGGATATAAGCATCTGCCTATGTTCTGTGTCAGCCACGTAATGAATGGATTGCGTTATTTATCACTGTTGCTCTGACACGCTGGAACCTTTCTCTCTCTTTGGGATTTGTAAGTTATTACTATGTACCCATACATATGAATTCCTATAGCTGTAGTGTTAGACATCTTTGTATCAATTGTTGATTCTGTTTGTATTTTTAGCACCAGTGATGACAACGTAATAGTCCAATACATGACGGATTTTGAGAACGATTGCAGTCCTTCTTCAAATTTGAATACTCAACGGTCGCTGCGCACACAAAGACATAATGGATTGCATCTTAGTTAATTATACTGTGTTCTACGAAAGGTAGAAAAATGAAAGCTGTCGACAGGATAAATGTAGCCGTTACTTATAAATGATTATGCTTGTTCAAGTGAGAAAAGGTTAACACTTCAGACTGCAATAAATCACCAGTTCTGTTACAATTGTGGTTGAATCCCGTAACTCATCGTATTTTTAATAGTGAACTACTTTAAAGGAAGCGTACCAAAGAATTTCCTTCCTTTTCTTCATCTGAAAAGTATGAAAACAATTTCCGTCGGACAATATACCATATTTTTGTTCCTATCCCCATTCAGAGAGAACTGGTGGGCCTCTTCATCTTAATTACCTTTTGACGTGTTAAAGACAGGTTACATGTATTTATTTTCTATTTTATTGAGAGGTTCATAAAGTAATGACCATCTTGTTTTTGTTATCTTGTTATACACAAATAAAAAGGAACCAAATTAATTATTTTTTACAGAACAACACTGCGTTTTTGCTACAGAGAACAACTGACCCAACAAAACCCTTTCGTAGCTCTGACACTGTGAATTCACTGACGAATTGCAACCTTGCTAAGTATTCATCAAAGTAAATATCACTAATGTCGCCCCCCCCCCCCCCTTTAGCAGAATGGTCAGCGTGACAGAATGTCAATCCTAAGGGCCCGGGTTCGATTCCCTACTGGGTCGGAGATTTTCTCCTCTCAGGGACTGGGTGTTGTGGTGTCCTAATCATCATCATTTCATCCCCATCAACGCGCAAGTCGCCGGAGTGGCGTCAAACCGAAAGACAAGCACCCGGCGAATGGCCTACCTGACGGGAGGCCCTAGTCACACGACGTTTACAATAACACTGATGACTTAAAAGATATTTGCTGCAAGGAGATTGACTCCTTCACTCTGTACACGGATGGGAACGAAAAGATAGTACGCTGTTTATGTACTTCATATGTAAAAGATAACTGAAGTGCAGAAAGAAAATGCTTTTGTAACCTTCGGTCCCAGCCACTTCTAACATTCTGCGTGGTGTCTGTTGTTCTATGTCGTGTCTCCCTATCACTTTCGCGCAACGACGCTCTGAGCGTGTTTTTTAGGGAATTGACTAGTTTCAACCTGGGACCTGTTGCTGGTAAGGAGACGCCAGACCACACATGACATGTAGAGTTCAGAAGAGTTCAGTGAGACTAGCGATGATTTAACCAAATACTTAATGATTTCAGCGTCAGCTCCACTGCACTCCCTGTAAAAGAATCTTAATACTAACTAAATTTAGTGGAAGGGGTTCAAGGCTTTCCTATTTTTAGTTAGCTGGTAAAATAACGTTGAAAAAGCAGTTAAGTTTACCGTTGGAAATTTTATTCTACTCACAAAACATTGTTTATAAATTGCACTATTGATAAAAGGAAATGTTTTAATACAGGATGACAAAAACCAACTGCGTTCAACAAAAATGTGAACGAATATTCCCTGAATGGGTTTCCAAGTTCTACCATGGATCAAAGGATGACCTATGCCATATCACATCTATAATCTAGGTTTAAATTAAGTTTCACAAAAGAGAAAACTGTCAAAATGTCTACAGTGACCCTCAATTATCTTTAATTACTTATCTAACTTGTCGTAAATTACAGTGGCTGATGTGGCTTCTCAATAATTATATAACAGAAAAATTGTCGCGTTTCAGATTTTAATTTACGTAGCAAATGTGAATACCATGAGCTTTAATTGACGATCGACGCTAGTATTACGCAAAAAGGGATGTAACAGATGAGACTTGTGCTGTTCTGAGTGAAGCTTTATGCGCTCAAAAATGCGGCATCGCATGCATTCATTACCTTGTCGGTATTCGTCAGGGGGCGGCGGGCAGCACAGCTCCGCTCACCTCGCCGTCTCGGAAGCAACTCAGTCCTAACTTCTCCTTACTACAATTGACCGAAGTTGGTTTAAAAGAAACTATCTGGCTGTGTTTTCATCTGACCAATCAGGGTTTCAATGTTAACCTTAAGCTCCGCCTACAAAAATTCTGTCCATCCAATAAGAAACGTTATACTTTTCGTGGTGGGGCAATGTTTTTAAAGTTTGCAACGTAACAGAGACGCGAAAAAGTCTCACGCTAAAACTTGCAGCTGGTGTGGCCCTTTTAGTGTTATCGTAAGATCTATACTGTTCTTCTGGAGGGCTCTATCTTTTAACATGGGCTGGTGGGTGGTCCTGGCGGTTACTTTTCGTGGTGGGGCAATGTTTTTAACGTTTGCAACGTAACAGTGACGCGAAAAAGTCTCACGCTAAAACTTGCGGCTGATGTGGCCCTTATAGTGTTATCGTAAGATCTATACTGTTCTTCTGGAGGGCTCTAGCTTTTAACATGGGCTGGGGGGTGGTCCTGTCGGTTAGCTTGCGATGTGGGTGTCCGTCCCTTATCATAAGGCCTTCTAGCTTAACACGGTTCTGCTCTCGGCTTCTGTTCTCGTTTCTCCCCTTGGAACTGCGTCTGTCTCACGGTGGGAAGGTATGACATGCATTTAGGCATTCTTGTGTTGGTCTGTGGTATTCCATTTGCTCACTCGTTACTCGTATTACTTTGGTTAATTAAATGTCACGATTTATTCGGAGTTATGTGACATACTACTTGATTTGCTTATCATGTCAGGGTTTTCATGGAAGGTGTTGGAATTGCCTGACACCTTACATATCACCATCCTTCGAACTTAATTTTTGCACTGAAGTTAGGCAATGATTGAATCGTTGTCTAAGTCAGTCAAAAATTATTCCTTTATCTAAATTTTGTTGCCTTCTGTTCAGCCACGTTATTCTGGTTCTATGCTAGTTTGTATTACTAATTTATATTTTTATATTCTTCCACACTATTTTCAAAAATATGTTTATATTGACATGAGAAGAATATTTTTATTCTATTATAATTATTATTTTTTAATTATTTTCTTTCTTTATTTAAGTGTGAAGTTTGTTTTTTAAGAAGTTTGTTATTGAAAGTGAGGAGTCTTTCACATCGATTTTGTTAGAAATATTTTTTTTATAAATGTAGTAATTAAGTTAAATCTATTCCTAACACATTTTCTAAATATCATGTACAAGTAAAATGTTTTTGTTTCTAGCCACTCATTTCAACATTGTTACACTAACAAATAAGAATTATTTCCAAGAATTGCTTTGACAAAGAAATATACATACACAAGTATGGAGATATTATCCTAACAAATGGTACAAATGTTAAAAAAAAGGGAAAACATCCAACAAGATAATTTTTTATTCTTAGTTTTTATAAGGAGAAAATAAGTAAAATATAGTTATTCCTTTATTTTTATGAGGAGAAAATAAGTGGAATATAGTTTTAGTGTTTATTATGCCTTACTTTTGTTCTTTATATACTGTCCATTTCAGAACTAATGACTTATTTTTATCGATAGTCTATTTTTTACTTAAGTCCATAGTCGATGACTGTTATTTTGTAGTTTATTAACTGTCTGGTGTGCTTAACTTATTTATTTTTTCACACATTTCTTTTGCACAATGCCTGCATCACATAATTTGATTTCACATATTCACACAATCCTATGAACATTTAAGCATGAGGTTGGCGAATGTTTTTGCACGAAGGTGATGGACTTGAGTGAGATGGATGTGGGCAAGTATTTGATGTACAGCTTTGTTCGTCATTCCTTGTTGGCTTTGTAACAGTGTGTTGCTGTTGTAGAGGTCCCATAATGGAATGGAGCTGAGTGCAAAATCTTGTGGTTTACTGGCTTTGTATGCGTGAAAGTCATGGTTATGTGTCAACTTCTGTTCTTCCTGCTTTTTCCCTGCTTCTTACTTGCTTCTTGGTTCTTCTCTTTGCAGGATATGGAAATTTTTATTGATAACTAGTCGCTTTGAAGTTCTCCTCTTAGTAACAGTTTGATAAATTATTTGGGCATGTCATTTTTACTTTGTGGAAGTTTTCTTCAGTTTCGTGCATCAGCGTGCTGTTTAATAGTAGTAGTGTGACTTTTACACATATTTTTTGCCAGTGGTGGCTTGCCCAAGCAGTCTTCTCATCGGGCCGTTTGCTCTCTCTGCTGAGTCGGGGTGTTCCAAGACCCTCTGTCCCAGCAGGGTTCCGCCACTCTGTGGTTCCGTGTTCTGTCCCAGCAGGGTTCTGCCACCCTGTGGTTCAGCAGATTTACTGCCTACTCTACAAGGGCCCTCTGTTGGTCTCACTGTCCTTTCCCTTCTCTTGATGCTTCTGCCTTGTAGGAATCATGTCTTGCTAATTACGTCCTTTTCTTTCTTGATACTTCTCGCGTTGCAACTTGTGGGTCATTGCATCTGGTCTTTGCTGGAGTTTTTACAATGGTTCTTACAAAAAGTTTTACTTATAATTCTCTAACATATGTCTAGTACCTACATTGTTTTACGCCTTCTTAAAAAGCTTTACAAATTTCGACGCCCTTTCCATGTTACAATTCTAAGATATTTTGAGTCTTAAGTTCTAGAAGAATCCTCTAATTGGTTTTTTATTTTTGTGTAGTGTCGTGGTGTATAGCATTTTAGTATTTCATGCTGTTAGACTATCTACGTTTTATCCCTTCACCTTAATCCATGGTACTATTGGTGGTATTTTTTTTTGTTTGTTTTTATTGAAACTACTTTCTTTTTCCCACCTTCCTCTCTCATCGTTCTTCTTTCTCCTGACGATCTTATCTGCAACATAATCTTGAAATATTGTGCTGATTATTTACCAGTAATAAAATTAATCTTCAAACTTTTTGATATGGCTCACATAGTGAAGTCCTAAGGTTTTGCCTGTTTTACTTCAAACTTGTACTGAAAGTGTTTAATACTGCTAGTCTTAGGTAAAAATACCTCTGCTTTATCTCGTAAAATACACTGTAATTCTCTTTTACTGTGTTCCGAAATACCTTGAACTTCTTGCAGTTTTTCGTCGATTTCTTTATGGACTTCTAACATAAGTTGAGGCGATTCCCCCTTTTGTGCATACCATTCTAATTCTTCATCCTCTTTATCTCACGTCATTCTTAATTCTTTGTTTATAACTGGTATTTCTTCTAATTTTAGCTTTTGCTCAAAGAGAAGTGTGACATTCCAGAATGTTACGCTACATTTCCCCATATCTATTATCGCTCGTTTCTCATTTAAAAAATCTGCACCTATAATCAAATCTACAGTTAGTTTAGGTATAATCACGAAGTTGGCTTCGATCTTTTGCCCTTGACACGAAAGAGTTAACCTTTTTTGTCTCGTAACTTCCGCAGCATTGTTTCTAATAGGACCTCCTACTTTAATCTTTCGTGTTTTCAGAACTGGCAGTTCCTCATTGGCATTACACTGCATGAATAAATTTTCGGAGATCGCAGTCAGTTCACTTCCGCTATCAATTACAATATTGACTGGGATTTGCTTTACCATGGCCTTCACAGTTGGTTGAATTTGAAAGGGTTGGTTCTGTTCTTCTTCTTCTTCTTGCATCAACGACTCCTCCACTGAATCATACATGAGTCTTTTCAGGAATTTCCCTTGTGAATTCAGACTTTCTGTAGGATAAGCTTCGACTGCTACTTCTCTCTCTTTTATTTCCTCTTCTCTATTTCTTCCTTCATTTACGCTTTCTTCAACATCCTCTACTTTTTCCTCATCCTCGTCTATCTTCTCCTTCTTCATCGCTACTTCCACATAATCGCATCTAAATGCTCTAATTATCGCTTCATAACTTCCTTCATTATATGCGTTGGGTTGTGTGCCCACTAGTAACTTATTTTCAACTTCTGTCGACTGCGCATTATTCTCATTGAATTCGCTTTCCCTGGTTTCCATCTCAAATAGCTCTGCAATACTCATTACTTCGTCCTTTCCTCCTACATTCGTTGTGCATGCCTCTGGTAATTCATCTTCCTCGTCAGTATTCTCCCAATTAATTTCGTCACAACACGAAATTGTTATTTTCCTGTCTTCGTTTTCATCTCGTCCCTGCGGATTTGTTTCTTCCTTCTTCTCTTCTCGTGATAATGTATTTACTTCTCTGTTCAAGGTGCTGCAATTGTCCTGGGTCGGTGCGTCATTCTCTTTGGCATGATCGCTTAGCTGTCAATTCGAACGTTTATCGGGGTTTGGTGGTCTTACCTCCACTTCTTCTATTTGTATTCTCTTTTCTTGTTCAGCTTGTTGATAGTGGTTGCTTTGTTGATAATTTGTCGGTCTATTGGTTCTCCAGTACTCGTTCCGGTTGTCGTTATTCCCTCTGAAATAGTTTAACCGGTTCTTTGTTGAAATCCATTGTCGTTTCTTGGTGTGAAGTTATCACGTGGTTCGTAATTATTGTTTCTTCGTACTGTGTCTTGTGGATTCCACTGCCTTTTGCTTTCGTTTTCACGTGCGCTTCGACTTTTTCTTGCGTCATCTTCCGAAAATATGAACTCTAGTTCCCTTAGAATACCTTTAAATGCTTCGACGTCATTGCCTCCGCGACCTACTAATGATTGCTGGTATTTCAATGGTAGCTTCATCGCGCATAATTTAATCAACTCTCCGTCACTGTATGGTACATCTAAGCATTGATTTTTCTTTGCCATTAATTCGAAAAATTTCACGGGACTCTTCTCTCCTGAATTTTCAAAATATGGGTTCTGTAATAATTCGTACTTCACTCTGTTCTGTGCTTCGCTGGACCAATATCGTGAGAGAAACTTCTCTCTGAAATCTTCGTACGATCGGCATGTCGCTGCAACATTCTGCATGGTTTCTGCGACTGTTCCTGACATGTGTGCACATATAAAGTCTAATTTGTGTGCTAGCGTCCAATGTTCTGGTAATCCTACTCGGAATTGATCAATAAAAGTTCGTGGATGTAATGAGTTTCCTTCTCGAAAGTGTTGAAATTTTCTGACTGTGAGGAAACGATCGTTGTCGTACTTCGTCATAGTTCCATATGAAATTCGCGATTCTTCGCCACTTTTGTTTCTGATCATTTCTCCCGTCGTTCTTTCCGGTTGTGGGAGATCCATTGGATATTGTCCACTGTAACTTTCGCCTACCCATGCGTAGTATCGTTGGAGTGGTACGCAATAATTTTCTTCCATCGGTTGTGAACGTGTATGCATTGCACTGTACTCTTCGCGACCTGACTTTCCATTGTCACGTATTCGTTGGGTATCTTGTCTGGCTAACCTTGCTGCTTCATTGCACGATCCAAACTGTCTTGAAACATACATTTGTGGTTCCGCATGTGTTTGTGATGACGTTTGTTCATCAAGCATTTCGAAACGTGTTTGTTGCTGTGCAGGCTGTCTGATTTCACGTATGTTACTTTCCCCCTGTGATTGGAATTGAAAATGCGTAATATCTTCGTTAATTGCTTATTTTTCCGGTGCTGTTACAGATACGAATGTGGTTGCAGACTCTGTGCTTGTTCGATCCTGTTCACTACGCTCTTCAATGGTTTGCAACAACTCTGTTCGCAATTTCTGAAATTGTCGCTTCGTTTGCGCTTCTATTTTGACTATGCGGCTATCATATCTTTTCAGCGCTGCTTTTGTGTAACTCCGGCCGAAGTGGCCGTGCGGTTAAAGGCGCTGCAGTCTGGAACCGCGAGACCGCTACGGTCGCAGGTTCGAATCCTGCCTCGGGCATGGATGTTTGTGATGTCCTTAGGTTAGTTAGGTTTAACTAATTCTAAGTTATAGGGGCTAATGACCTCAGCAGTTGAGTCCCATAGTGCTCAGAGCCATTTGAACCATCTTTTGTGTAACACACTGTTTTCAACAACTTCACGCGCTATACCTGCTGCTTGTCTAGTAATTTCGATTATCTGTTTCTCTAGTTCCTGGGTGTTGTTACGTAATGTTTTGATCTCGTCCTGAATGTCATTACGCAATGTTTGTACGTCCGCTTGTACCTTGTCAATGTCTGTTCTCAATTGATTGTGACCTGTTATTAAGTTTCCTATCACCTCTCGAGATTCTTTTGCCTCGTCTTCAATACGACTTAGGTGTAACTAAATTTTTTTATTTTGTTCTTTAATCTCACGCATTTGTCTCGTGGTTTCTGCATTCTGAATTTGAATTCTGTTCACTATGTCTTTATTGTGCCTTGTCATGGTTTCCGTAATTTGTTGCAATAATTCTGCCAGATTGGTGGGTCCTATTGCGTTTTCTTCCGTCGTCCTACTCTCTGTGTTTTCGCCCAAGTGTTGGTACGCAACCGATTGCATTGAACTGTGCTATGACACGTTTCTGCTCGCATTCCTTGTACTCTGTGGTGAGGGAGCTCTGATTACTTGTACTATGGGTTCTACGTATTCAAGATGCAAGTTAGAATCCTCATCGACTGTCTGTCTACTTTCCTCCTCCTCTGTCGTATGCTGACACGTTTTCTATGCCTTGACGTACATTATCATCGTTATGGTGCGTTATTTGTCCTATTTCTCGCGATAATGCATCGTCTGTTCTACTGTCCTCTGTTCTCTGTCCATCTTCATGTTGGGTCTCTACCTCAATTCGGTCAAGGTCTCGATCTGCCATTGCTAATCTTTCCGAATCCCTTATTTTATGTTTTAAAAGCAATTCACGCGCCCTACTTCACGTCAGCATGCGCTCGCACGATCTCACGCGTTTCATAAACTTTTTGTTCACACCACTTGACACTTATTATACCCAAGACTGACAATCCATTCACTTACTTGTTGGGTCAGAACCAATTTGTCAACGATGTATCCGCCACCTGTGCGCTTGCATTGAGGAGAAAACTTAATTCTAACAATTTTCAAAATTCATAACTTAATTATGCTATTGTCTCTGCTAGAATGTCTCACTTTCTATTGAATACTTTCTTACTATCTATCGCTGGAGCTACTGTTTTCAACTATTTATGCCTTTCAAAAAAAATTTTTTTATTACGAAAATTTTTTAGCAGGATATTTTTCTGACATAGTTACGCATGTGGTCGACCTTCAGTTATGGTATTTTACAATCCTGGCTGGGTCGCCATTCTCTAACATTCTGCGTGGTGTCTGTTGTTCTATGTAATGTCTCCCTACCAATTTCGCGCAACGACGCTCTGAGCGTGTTTTTTAGGGAATTGACTAGTTTCAACCTGGGACCTGTTGCTGGTAAGGAGACGCCAGACCACACATGACATGTAGAGTTCAGAAGAGTTCAGTGAGACTAGCGATGATTTAACCAAATACTTAATGATTTCAGCGTCAGCTCCACTGCACTCCCTGTAAAAGAATCTTAATACTAACTAAATTTAGTGGAAGGGGTTCAAGGCTTTCCTATTTTTAGTTAGCTGGTAAAATAACGTTGAAAAAGCAGTTAAGTTTACCATTGGAAATTTTATTCTACTCACAAAACAGTGTTTATAAATTGCACTATTGATAAAAGGAAATGTTTTAATACAGGATGACAAAAACCAACTGCGTTCAACAAAAATGTGAACGAATATTCCCTGAATGGGTTTCCAAGTTCTACCATGGATCAAAGGATGACCTATGCCATATCACATCTATAATCTAGGTTTAAATTAAGTTTCACAAAAGAGAAAACTGTCAAAATGTCTACAGTGACCCTCAATTATCTTTAATTACTTATCTAACTTGTCGTAAATTACAGTGGCTGATGTGGCTTCTCAATAATTATATAACAGAAAAATTGTCGCGTTTCAGATTTTAATTTACGTAGCAAATGTGAATACCATGAGCTTTAATTGACGATCGACGCTAGTATTACGCAAAAAGGGATGTAACAGATGAGACTTGTGCTGTTCTGAGTGAAGCTTTATGCGCTCAAAAATGCGGCATCGCATGCATTCATTACCTTGTCGGTATTCGTCAGGGGGCGGCGGGCAGCACAGCTCCGCTCACCTCGCCGTCTCGGAAGCAACTCAGTCCTAACTTCTCCTTACTACAATTGACCGAAGTTGGTTTAAAAGAAACTATCTGGCTGTGTTTTCATCTGACCAATCAGGGTTTCAATGTTAACCTTAAGCTCCGCCTACAAAAATTCTGTCCATCCAATGAGAAACGTTATACTTTTCGTGGTGGGGCAATGCTTTTAAAGTTTGCAACGTAACAGTGACGCGAAAAAGTCTCACGCTAAAACTTGCGGCTGGTGTGGCCCTTATAGTGTTATCGTAAGATCTATACTGTTCTTCTGGAGGGCTCTAGCTTTTAACATGGGCTGGGGGGTGGTCCTGTCGGTTAGCTTGCGATGTGGGTGTCCGTCCCTTATCGTAAGGCCTTCTAGCTTAATACAGTTCTGCTCTCGGCCTCTGTTCTCGTTTCTCCCCTCGGAACTGCGTCTGTCTCACGGTGGGAAGGTATGACATGCATTTAGGCATTCTTGTGTTAGTCTGTGGTATTCCATTTGCTCACTCGTTACTCGTATTACTTTGGTTAATTTAATGTCACGATTTATTCGGAGTTATGTGTCATACTACTGGATTTGCTTATCATGTCAGGGTTATCATGGAAGGTGTTGGATTTGCCTGACACCTTACACGTTCATTATTTAAAATACTTTGGGTTACAGGGTTCCCCTGAAATTGCAACATAATTAGCGATTTATTTTAATCTCAATTGTTAAACTATTTTCTTCAGAGATGTGTCATGAGTGTGGAGTTTTGTGTAATGCAAACATTCATTAGTTACCGTGTTAAATTTTTCTTCTTTTCCTAAAACATAACAGAAACTGAAGATAGAGATGACTAACAAAACGAAGACGTGAACCCACTTTTGGCTAAGCCGAAGCACCAGTGCCGAAAATACATATTATTCTCCGAATGACAGGTCTATGAGTAAAAACTACAGCACATAACTGATATTGCGATTTTAAAGAAACAAATTGGTTATAAATTTATACCCTCACTGTGTAGCTAGATAAAAATGTGTCTTCCATTTATGCCTATAATCATTAAGCTTTTTCAATTTTTGTTTTGGCAAAAGAAGCAAAATTTAACCTGGCAACTAGATAAGCGTATCATAATGCGTTTTCATTGCAACGTTTTCGAATTTGGTGCAGTATGTTCCTTGGATGTTAAATATCACAATAAAGCTAAGATCATTAAGTAAATGATGAACACGTCACCATGAAGCTGAAACGCGAAGCTGCAAGTAACGTAAAAATTAAATTATTTTACCGAATAATTTGTGTAAAATCATTGTGAGAAAGACTGCAGAGATAACGGTGAGTGTGAGTGCGCAATGTTCCACTCGTAATGTGACTGCTGCACCCTGACTGAGCAGGCTAACCAGCGTTCTGTGTGTGCACAGTAGGCGCGTAGGCTCCACTGGACAGCGCGCCGAGTCGGCACGCGGACTACCGGCTTACACTCTGGGAGCTCACAGAGTAGCGGGGCCCAGTGGGAGGCGGTTTGAACCAGCGTGGAAAATTTACTTCGTTATCTAATGAAGCTGCATACAATGGCAGCCGGTTGGCGGCGCGGCTGCTGCGAACCCGCGCCTACCGGCGACCCGCAATTAATGAGATCATCTCTGCTCGCTTACGGTGAGCCAGTAGGCGTCGCACTACACTGATAGAATCGAAGCGCGAGCCATGCAGTCTTTCTCAAACGACTTCACAGAAGTTATTCGGTTTAAAATTCTGATTTTTGCGTTACTTATAGCTTTACATGTCAGCTTCGTGATAAAGTGCCCATCATTGCGTTAGTGGTCATAATTATTGTGATATTTCACATATGACTAACATGTTGCACGAAATGCTAGTATGCAAGGAGATCATTTTTTACGATGGGGTTAAAACAGAGAACTTTCTTATTCATCATGATATAGCAGATATAGTTTGTTTCCAATCCAATATTGTAACTTTTTAAAAGATATCGAAAGCTAGTCAAAAGATAGTTTGCTAGTATGAAAATAAGCATCACATAGTAGTAGTAGTAGTAGTAGTAGTAGTAGTAAAAGTAGCAGTAGCTTTATTCATCTGTAGATCTCTTTCTACAAGGATATAGGACATGTCAAAGTATTTACAAGTTTAGACGAATTTAAAATAAGCTAATTCGTATACACATACGTTTACAGACTTCTAGTTAGAGACAATCATTAGACTTACTCCTGGTGTAAAATACTCTTTTTTACAAATAACTTATTAAATAATGTAATGCCACAATGTTGACTCATATCTCACTATTAGTCACTGCACACTACACACACATTGTTCCATAACACTTCACTCGCCACACACACAAACGATGGTGATCTCTGGGCCATTTTCTGTACCTCAACTTCCGATTTGCTATCTCGAAAAACTGAGTCAGCATCCCTCTATAATGGGTGAGATGTTGATCTCAGAAAGAGTGTGCGGTGTTAGTATTGTACTGTGCGTAGCTTGGGGGTAAGTATTTCTAGAAAGGAAAAAAGAAGGAAAAAACATAATGTGAAGGTGTTATGTGGAATGTTGGATGTTTTATAATCATTATTATTATTTATTTGTGTAACATTTTTTATCAAACCCCTTCTCTGTTTTATCAAAGTAATCCTTCAATGTATAAAATGTATTGCATAACAAGTACTTTTTAGCTGCCTTTTTAAATAAGTGTATTTTTGCAATCTCTTTAATCTCTTTTGTTAATTTACTGTAAAGCTTTATTCCTCGGTAGAAAATGCTGTTTTGAGTTTTATGTTTATTTTTTCTTAGTAAATGTAAGTTGAGTCTATCTCTTGTTGCATGTTCATGGACAGAGCTGTTTGTGCAGTAACTACCAATGTTATCTTTGATGTTTACAACTGACTGGTAAATATAGTCACATGGAAGAGTTAAAACCCCAGTGATTTCAACAGATCTTTACAACGAGTTCAGCTAATATTTTTGGTTATTATTCTTATGGTTCTTTTCTGGAGTTTGAAAATTGTGTTCTCATTTTGTTCGTTTGTTCCCCAAAAAAGAATGTCATAGCTAAGAACTGAGTGTACATATGAATAATATGTAAATAAACACACTGCATGTTACACACTGATGATAGGATTCTAAGGGCATAACAAGCTCATGATGTTCTGTTTGCAAGTAGCTTTGTGTGTTCACACCACTTCAACTGAGAATCAATTATCGTTCCTAGAAACTTGGCATTTGTTGTACACTCCATAAAGGTGCCATATACATAGTTTTCTTTATGTTCAGTGTCGTTTTATTGCTTATTGACCAATCATAAACTGCCTTGAGAGTGTAAATTGCTTTCTCAGCAAAGGAGTTCTTTTGTTTTCTCAGTGACTATAATATTGCTGTCATCAGCGAAGAGAATTTTTTCACCATGAGAAATACTACTGGGAAATTCATTGATGTATATCAGGAATAGTATTAGTCCTAATATGCTACCTACCTGAACACATATATAAATGTATTTTGGTTCTGAGAAGTGTTTTACTAAATGCTTATATCTATTTGAAGTGTGAGCTATCTCTACTCTTTGTACCCTATCTGTTAGGTATGATCGAAACCAGTCATTAGCTACCCCTCTTATTCCTAATGCTTCTAATTTATTTAATAGAATCTTGTGGTCATCTGTATAAAAGGCCTTAGAAAAATCCAAAAAAATGCCTGTGACACACTCATCTTTATCAAGAGCATCTAGTACAACTTTTCTGAATTCTACTATGGCTCACTCCGTATTTTTGCCACTTCGGAAAGCAAAGTGTGATTCGCTTAAAAATGGTATTTATTCAAGTAATTCACTAATCTGTCTTTCATGATTGCTTCTATTATTTTTGAGTATGGTGACAGCAGGGAAATGAGCTGGTAATTTTCTATGTATTCTGCATTACCTTTCTTAAGCAAAGTTAGAATTCTTGCCTGTTTTAACTCCTCTGGAAATGTCCCTGATGTGAAGGATTCATTTATTGCATTTGTTACGGGGCCTTGTATAATCCCTATGCATTGTTTCAGTACACACATTGGTACTTCATCTAAGTCTACTGACTTCTTATTTTTTAGTTTTTCAACAGTTTTTTTTTACTTATTCCCTGTGGTTGGAAGTAAAATCATTGTATTTAGTGCAACATTATTTACAGGCGCTATATTTGTGTTTGGGAATTTTTGCTGTAACGTCTCTGCAATACTTGAAAAATGATCGTTTACATAGTTTGCTAAGTGTTGTGGATCATTTATTACCTTATCCCCCTCCCTTACCGTTATGTTATTCTGCATATAATATGTTTGCCTCTCCCCGTTTCCTTTTTTATAACATCCCAGACTGCTTTGCTTTTATTCTCTGCATTATATATTATTTTGTCATTAAACGACTTTTTTTCAGCAATCAGCACCTTCCTATAGAACTTCTTGTATCTATCATAGAAATTTAACAATTCCGGATCATTGCGAATCGTTTTCATGGAACTGAGGTGTTTAAGTGTTTGGGAGGACTTCTTAATACCTGCTGTTATCCATCTGTTTTTGTGAGATGTTGATACAGACGTGCATACTTTTCAAAAAGCCTTTTCAAAGTTCAATTTAAACAATGCGGAGAATTTAGAGAATTTCATTTTCACATTGGTTTCCTTATACACATCATCCCATCTTTGTTTTGCTAGTTCTTTTGAAAAATCTTTCATTTTGATTTCTGGTAGATGACGTTTGTAGGTGTGTAGTTTAGAGAATGATTCGATGCCTGATTTTACTATTGTCATTTGACAGAGACGGTCTGATAGTCAGAGATCTTTTACAGCTACATCACATTATTCCCTGTCTTCTCTTACGTTACTGAACACTGATACAATGAGGTTTTCTACAAGATACTGAACTTTCTTGTAGCCAACTGTTTAATAAGTCACTCTGTTTCTGGTTTTTGACGCAATAGCTACTGCAAGGTGAGTTTGGACAATTATACCTTATTTGACACACTAAGACCTTTGTCTCTCTCTCTGTCTCTCTCTCTCTCTCTGTCTGTGTGTGTGTGTGTGTGTTTGTGTGTGCACGCGTGCGTGTGCACTCGCCAGAGAGTAAGTGTGTTTGTGTGTGCATGAGAGAGAGAGAGAGAGAGAGAGAGAGAGACAGAGAGGGAGCGAAGAAATGGAGGGAGGGAGGGAGGGAGCATGGAACAGGGAAGATGGTAGAAGTTAAAAACAGAAACCTGAAAAACAAAGAACTTTTAGAACAATATGTCACAGTCCGTTATATCTTAGGGGGGAGAGAAAAGGGACAAGGCAAGGATGTGTTTCAGAAAGATGAATAGGTAATGAAACAGGGGATTTAAAAGAAAACAATATTATAGGTTTTTGGAAGAATGAAATAGGAGAAAAGCAAAAAGGGACTGAGGTAGAGGAAGAATTTCAAGAAACAATATAATTCAATAAAACTGCTTGATTTATGTATTAATTTTGGGAGAATAGGATGATACGCAAATGAGACGAGAGTTAGAGAGTTGAGAGAGGAAATTAAAGGTGCATATATACACTCCTGGAAATGGAAAAAAGAACACATTGACACCGGTGTGTCAGACCCACCATACTTGCTCCGGACACTGCGAGAGGGCTGTACAAGCAATGATCACACGCACGGCACAGCGGACACACCAGGAACCGCGGTGTTGGCCGTCGAATGGCGCTAGCTGCGCAGCATTTGTGCACCGCCGCCGTCAGTGTCAGCCAGTTGGCCGTGGCATACGGAGCTCCATCGCAGTCTTTAACACTGGTAGCATGCCGCGACAGCGTGGACGTGAACCGTATGTGCAGTTGACGGACTTTGAGCGAGGGCGTATAGTGGGCATGCGGGAGGCCGGGTGGACGTACCGCCGAATTGCTCAACACGTGGGGCGTGAGGTCTCCACAGTACATCGATGTTGTCGCCAGTGGTCGGCGGAAGGTGCACGTGCCCGTCGACCTGGGACCGGACCGCAGCGACGCACGGATGCACGCCAAGACCGTAGGATCCTACGCAGTGCCGTAGGGGACCGCACCGCCACTTCCCAGCAAATTAGGGACACTGTTGCTCCTGGGGTATCGGCGAGGACCATTCGCAACCGTCTCCATGAAGCTGGGCTACGGTCCCGCACACCCTTAGGCCGTCTTCCGCTCACGCCCCAACATCGTGCAGCCCGCCTCCAGTGGTGTCGCGACAGGCGTGAATGGAGGGACGAATGGAGACGTGTCGTCTTCAGCGATGAGAGTCGCTTCTGCCTTGGTGCCAATGATGGTCGTATGCGTGTTTGGCGCCGTGCAGGTGAGCGCCACAATCAGGACTGCATACGACCGAGGCACACAGGGCCAACACCCGGCATCATGGTGTGGGGAGCGATCTCCTACACTGGCCGTACACCACTGGTGATCGTCGAGGGGACACTGAATAGTGCACGGTACATCCAAACCGTCATCGAACCCATCGTTCTACCATTCCTAGACCGGCAAGGGAACTTGCTGTTCCAACAGGACAATGCACGTCCGCATGTATCCCGTGCCACCCAACGTGCTCTAGAAGGTGTAAGTCAACTACCCTGGCCAGCAAGATCTCCGGATCTGTCCCCCATTGAGCATGTTTGGGACTGGATGAAGCGTCGTCTCACGCGGTCTGCACGTCCAGCACGAACGCTGGTCCAACTGAGGCGCCAGGTGGAAATGGCATGGCAAGCCGTTCCACAGGACTACATCCAGCATCTCTACGATCGTTTCCATGGGAGAATAGCAGCCTGCATTGCTGCGAAAGGTGGATATACACTGTACTAGTGCCGACATTGTGCATGCTCTGTTGCCTGTGTCTATGTGCCTGTGGTTCTGTCAATGTGATCATGTGATGTATCTGACCCCAGGAATGTGTCAATAAAGTTTCCCCTTCCTGGGACAATGAATTCACGGTGTTCTTATTTCAATTTCCAGGAGTGTATATTGGAAGAAAACATATTTCTGTCAAAAGGAGAGGCAGTGGGCGACAGACTGAAGGAAGAGTTAACCAGAACTTCTTATCGCGCTAAGTCTGCCAGGAAGCCTCTGTGGCTTCATCCTGTTGAGAAGGAGTGGGATAAGACACTACGACGGTTTTGCAGAGGTTGTGAATTCGAATCCCGCCCAAGATTTTGACGATTTTGTCTTTCGTATGTGTTCATCAATGTGTGTCTGTGTGTATCCCTAAATAAACATTTTTGAACTAGTTCTTCAGAAATTTGCTTGAATTTGAACAAGAAATTGATAGCTGAATTGTAAAGTTGCTAAGCCTGTAGTTAGCATCTATAGCAGGTACGTGTCCGAGGCAAGATTCTTTTAAACTTATACATTTTATCAAAGAGGGAAAGTGTGTATGATTAACCTGTTGCAGGTAGAATTAAGATGGTAAACCAAAGCTCGCAGTTTCGAATTTGGTCCAAGGTACTGTGACTGTCGGACGGTGTTAGTGTTGTCTTTGCGAGTGCTCAGCTAGTAATAATGATATACATAAAACAGAGTGAGTGACTATTTTGCCTAATAGCTGTCGAACGCCGATATCAACCACTGTGTGCAAACGTCGAATTCTTAAACGGAAGACAACAAGATGATGTCTACTGGAAATATCTATTCCTGACGTATACTGTAGTGCAAGTCAGGCTGTTGTTAGCTGGTCCTGAATACCATGCATGTATTGCGTCCAGACCTGAAGTCTGTTAATACCGCAGCTTAATCGCTGTCGTATCGATGCAGTATATCTAAAGACTCATAAATGTGTCAGATATATGACGCAAGTGGCTCTCATATCACTTTATCTGTACACCGCATGTGTTTGCTGAATCCTGTGCAGCTGCGGCTAGGTTCATATTCGAGGACAGACCGTGTGGTCGAGACCTCGGCTGCCATCAGCTTCACAAGAAAAATAAATCAATATCAGATCAATATGCTATGTGTGACATTGGTCATTTGACAACTCTTCACCTCGGTCATCCATCCACAATCAGCACTAAGTGCATATTACAGTTAATCGCACGTCAACGGTCACGTTCAGCCCATAGTATGGGCAATAACTTGCAATAGTATGTTAATTTTTTGTCAATTTTTGTTTTTTACTGGCAATTAATGCTCTAAGGCAATTCAAAATTTCTTCCACAGTACTGTGTTCTGTATTACTGTTGTTACAGTCGTCCACATATGATTGCAGCTCATCTCGTCATCTTCTCCATTTTCTTCCCTTCTGGCTTTTTTTCTTTTTAGGGCAGTTAGTTTGTTGATAATTTGGCTGTAAATGATCTTAAACTCATCCACACGATATACATTGCCTCAGAATTCGCGTCCAATATATAAACCGTGTATGATGAACACCTGAATAATATTATAAACACCCAAAAAGAAATTGGAGGCTTTTTTGGAATAGACGAGTTTGTGGAACTGCACTTCACAGCGTCAACGCTTCACTGCATCCTACGCTAATACTTCAATTATGGGAATGGAAAGTGAAATAATGGCTCGGCTCATGTGTTGGACGGTATAGGTATGCAATAGAGCATTGAGTTACAACATTTTGCTTTCTTTCTAGTAGATTCATACAAACGATAAAAAAATGTGAATAAGAGGCTCTGAACCCTGCACTTCAGATTACGACTGCACTATCCTATCAATTGTAGTTGTCGTTATCTTTTGTACAAAGACTGGTTTGATGCAGCTCTCCGTTCTACTCTATCCCGAGCTACGCAATCAACCCTGAATGACTACTGCAGCCAACATCTTATGAATTTGCTTGGTGTATTAATGTTTTGATCTCCCTCTATCATTTTTACACCCCATACTTCCCTCCAGTACTAAACTGGAAATTCTTTGACGTCTAAGATTGCGTCCTAACAACCGTTGATTTCTTTTCAGCACCTCAGCATTCAGCACCACATTTCAAAAACTTCTTTTCTCTTCTTGTGTAAACTGTTTGTCGCCCATATTTCAAATAAATTTTACTTTTTAAAATCCAGTCTTGATCGCACCACGTATGCTACAAGAACATAGATGACCGGTTTCGGTCATATCACATGACCATCATCAGACTCGTAATATATGTAATAATGGAATGATCAACTGCAGAGTGCCATGATATTACATACACTTTTTAAAATGTCATAAAACTTATTTATTAAAAATGGAGTCATATTTCGTAACATTTCTAGTTGGAAGTTTAAGATAGTGATATAAGTATTTACGTACTGTTCTAAGGTACATTTCTGCCATGGATACAACTAGGTCCTATGATTTTCTGAACGAAAGAGAACATACGTGTTCATAGAATTTCGTCAAAGAGACCGTAAAAATGTTTTTCACGAAAATCCAACTGTTCATTGAGAAGCACTGACGGTTCATCTCTATAGTGGGCATGATATTTTATACAGCATTTAAGTAGTTCCATGGTTGTAAAGAGATATTTTATACATAACTATTTTTATGTTATTATTGTACTTTTTTACGTTTTGACGATTATGTGAACCTGTTTTACACTGATTGGATGACGTGAGGTAGGGGGAGAAGAGGTAGGCGGAGCATCTTCGTATTTAAACGTATACCCGTCACTTGCGGGCACCAGTTGACATCACGGCAGCTGACAAGGGAACCTCCTCATCGCACCCCCCTCAGATTTAGTTATAAGTTGGCACAGTGGATAGGCATTGAAAAACTGAACACAGATCAATCGAGAAAACAGGAAGACGTTGTGTGGAACTATGAAAAAAAATTAGTAAAATATACAAACTGAGTAGTCCATGCATAAGACAGGCAACATCAAGAATAGTGCGAGCTCAGGAGCGCTGTGGTCCCGTGGTTAGCGTGAGTAGCTGCGGAACGAGAGGTCCTTGGATCAAATCTTCCCTCCAGCGAAATGTTTAATTTTTTATTTTCAGTTTATGTGACAAGCTCTATGTTTTCATCACTTTTTGGGAGTGATTATCACATCCACAAGAAAACCTAAATCGGGCAAGGTAGAAGAATCTTTTTACCCATTCGCTAAGTGTACAAATTAGGTGGGTCGACAACATATTCCTGTCATGTGACGCACATGCCGTCTCAAGTGTCGTATAGAATATATCAGATGTGTTTTCCTGTGGAGGAATCGGTTGACCTATGACCTTGCGGTCAAATGTTTTCGGTTCCCATTGGAGAGGCACGTCCTTTCGTCTACCAATCGCACGGTTTTGCGGTGCGGTCGCGAAACACAGACACTAAACTTATTACAGTGAACAGAGACGTCAATGAACGAACGGACAGATCATAACTTTGCGAAAATAAAGAACGTAAAATTTTCAGTCGAGGGAAGACTTGAACCAAGAACTTCTCGTTTCGCAGCTACTCACGCTAACCACGGGACCACGGCGCACCTGTGCTTACGCGTTCCTTGATGTTGCCTGTTTTGCGCATGGACTACTACGTTTGTATATTTTACTAATTTTTTTTTCATAGTTCCACACAACGTCTTCCTGTTTTCTCGATTGATCTGTGTTCAGTTCTTCAAGGCCTATCCACTGTGCCAACTTATAACTAAATCTGAGGGGGGTGCGATGGGGAGGTTCCCTTGTGAGAAGAGTGCTCCACCTACCATCTTCGAAGGATGCCATGGGTATAACAAGTCTTATTGTATTTTATCCTTATAAGCATTTTGTCATATTTTATTGTCAGTCTAGGAAGGTTTCTACTACTTTCTAAATTAAATTACAAGTCTGATGATGGTCATGTGATCTGACCGAAACCGGTCATCTATGTTCTTGTAGCATACGTGGTGTGATCAACGCTGAATTTTAAAAAGAAATTTTTTTTTAAATTTGTGATCGCTGTACCAAAAATGTTTATTAAAATTGTCTATATTTCACTTCCAAAAATAGCTACTCTACATACAAATACCATCAGAAAGGACTTCCTGATACTTAAATTTTACTCGATGTTAACAGATTTCTCTTATATCCTCTCTACTTCGACCATCATCAGTTCTCTGGCTCCCAAAAAAAACTCACTTGCTACTTTCAGTGTCTTGTTTCCTAATCTAATTTGCGCAGCAACACCTGACTAAATTCAACTACATTCCATTAACCTTGTTTTGCTTTTGTTGATGTTCATCTAATATCCGGCTTTCAAGACACTGTCCATTCCGTTCAACTGCTCTTTCTACTCATTTGCGGTCTCTGACAGAATAATAATGTCGTCAGCAAACATCATAGTTTTTGGACGTCAAATGAAACACCTTTCAGCAGTATAGGTTCCAAATTTATTTTATTTGGCTACCGTCCAATCTGAGTCGGCAGATGATGGTTGAAGTGATCGCTATAGCAAGCAGAAATGTACTAGTACCCGTATTGCTGGCCCCTCTTTTAACCAGAACGGAGGTGGAATCTTCCAACTTGTCGATCAGGGGCTTGAAGATGGCTTAGTAAATAGCCAAAGCTGGTAGCCAGAAAATATAAGTCCGGAAACCAGACGGCGGAAAGGTGTTTCATTTGACATCCTGTATCGAACAGCCGAGTCCCATAACTATCTCTGAAAAGATGAACATACAGAGACTCAAAGTTTTTATTTCTTCTCCCTGGACTTTAATTCCTACTCCGAATTTCGCTTTTGTTTCCTTTACTTTCTGCCCAGTATACAGATCGAATAACAGAGGGGATGTTCTACAGCCCTGTCTCACTACTTTCTCAACCACTGCTTCCTTTCCATGCCTCTCGACTCCAACCTACTTTTTCTGAATTTGTCTGCACTTTCCTCCAATACTAAACTGGTTATCCCTTGATATCTCGCTGCCATCTAGTTTCTGCACAAATTGTAATTAGCTTTTCGCTCCCTGTATTTACCCTTGTCAAAAAAGCTTTCTCTATGTCTATGAATACCTACCTTCTATGAGACGTTGTAGGGTCAGTATTGCCTCGCGTTTTCCGAAATGCAAACTGATCTTCCCTGATGTCGGCTTCTAACAGTTTTTCCATTCTTCTCTATGGAATTCGTTTCAGTATTTTGCGACCATGGCTTATTAAACTGATAGTTCGGTAATATTCACACTTGTCAGCACCTGCTTTCTTTTGAATTGGAATTATTATATTCTTCTTGAAGGCCGAGGATATTTCGCCTGTCTCGTACATCTTGCATACCCGACGGAATAGTTTTGTCATGGCTGGCTCTCTCAACGCTGTCAGTAGTTCTGACGGAATGTCGTTTACTCCAGAGGCCTTGTTTCAACTCAGGTCTTTCAGTGCTCTGTCAAATTCTTCTCTCAGGATCATATCTCCCATCTCATCGTCTATGTACTTTTCGCTTTCTATAATATTATCTTCTTCTCCCTTGTATAGAGCCTCTATATACTCTTTCCGCTTTACGGCTTTCACTTTTTTGCTTAGTACTGGTTTTCCATTTGAGCTCTTAATATTTATACAGCTGCTTCTCTTTTTCAAGAGACCTCGTTAGTTTTCTTGTAGGCAAGATCTGTCTGTCTCCCAGTGATAAGTGCTTCTAAACCTTTAGCCGGCCGTTGTGGCTTCAGTCTGCAACCGCGCGACCACTACGGTTACAGGTTCGAATCCTGCCTCGGGCATGGATGTTTGTGATGTCCTTAGGTTAGTTAGGTTTAAGTAGTTCTAAGTTCTAGGGGACTGATGACCTCAGATGTTAAGTGCCATAGTGCTCAGAGCCACTTTAACCATTTTTGAATCTAAATCCTTACGTTTGTCATTTAGCTATTGATGTTTAACCATTTTGTACTTCCTGTCAGCCTCGTTTGTATTCCGCTTCGACTGCTAACAATTCCACAGCGAGACAGACATAATAGTTGTCTCCTGAAACACATGAGTCCATTGGGTGGTGGAAGGTAACTGTGTCGCTTTAATCTTCAGTTCAAAACGTGCGAAGTTATCATTTCAAGTCGCAAAAGAAGAAGATAAGGAATTTTAGAAAAAAAAAACTTTGTTGGTGAAACTGCTCTTTCATTTTTAGTTATGCCTGAATGGTAGTCACTGAGACATTATAAGCGCTTTCTTCTGCGCTTTTTTCTGCGCCTCATAGTTTTTGGTATCCAGGTGTTATCGCTGCGATTCGAACAATCAATCAGGCCGTAACCAGTATCGTGAAGTACGCAGTCCTTAGCCAAAGGGGCATAGATGAACATAGAATGAGCATCAGATATCTCGCGTTTCCCGAATCACTGACCCGCTCCATCTGTCTGACGTCGCGTACTATCCCGGCTTTTCTGCTGATATTGCCAAATAGTCCGATTTTTCTGCTAATTTGTCTATAGTGGTCTAATTTTCTTGCTGTTAAATGTACGTTGGCGACAGTAGAATTGTTCTGCAGTCAGCTTCATATGCCAGTCCTCTAAATTTTCTCAGTACTGCCTTGCGAAAAGAACCTCCAGGAGTTCACAAAGCATCTCCATAGTATTTATTTGTTGATAAAATCTGTCGGTAACAAACGTAGCAGCACGCCTCTGAGTCGCTACCATAGCATCCTATATGCGACCTAGTGAAGATCCCAAACACTCGAGCAGTACTGAAGAATTGATCGCACTAGGACTCTGTACGTCGTCTCCTATACAGGTGAGCTACACATCCATAAAATCGTCCCAATAAACCGAAAGCTACTATTGGCTTTCCCTACTACAGACCTTACGTACTCATTCCATTTCATATCGCTTTGCAACGTTACGCCTACATATTTAACCATCGTTACTTTGTTAAGCAGCGCACCCCTAATTCTGTTTTCGAACATTTGCAGGATTGTTTTTCCTACTCACCTGCATTTATCTTGCATTTTTCTACATTTCTGCCGTTCACCACAACACACATAAATTCTAAGTCACGCTCTATCTTACAGTCACACAATTACGATACTCTCCCGTAGACTAGATCGTCTTCAATAAGCCATCGAAGTTGCTGATCGCTGTACCGTCAGATGTATGTAAAAAACAAGACATATCCTATCACGCTTCGCTGTATCACCCTTGCCGATACCCTTGTCTCTGATAAACACTCGCTGTCCATGACAACTTAACGGTTTCTATTATTTAAGGAGCCCTGGATCCAGTTACGTATCTGACAACATATTCCATGCTCCCGGACCTTCATCAATAATCTGCAGTGGGGTACTGTGTCAAGCGCTTTCCCAAATCTAAGAATATGGAATCTACCTGTTATCCTTCATACCTGGTTCGCAGGATATCGATGGGAAAAGGACAAACTGCTTTCTAAAGCCATGGTGATTTGTGAACAGAAGGTTTTCTGCCTCAAGGAAATTTATTGTATTCTAACTTAGAGTATGATGAATAATTCGACAGCAAACTGATATTAAGGATATTGGTCTGTAATTATCAGGCCGGCCGGGGTGGCCGAGCGGTTCTAAGCGCTTCAGTCCGGAACCGCGCCACCGCTACGGTCGCAAATTCGACTCCTGCCTCGGGAATGGATGTGTGTGATGTCCTTAGGTTAGTTAGGTTTAAGTAGTTCTAAGTTCTAGGGGACTGATGACCTCAGATGTTAAGTCCCATAGTGCTCAGAGCCATTTGCAATTATCAGACAGCTGCCTCCTGCCAACATCGACCTCGATGTCATTAGGGATGGGGTAGCAACTCATTTTAGAATGGACAAAGAAGGTGATAATCCACGCACTTAAAAGAATCATTCCAGCATTCAATGAAACGGTTTAGGAAAACAGTGGAAAAGTAAGGTCAGAATTATTCGTAACCAGAGTATTATTTTATGCTCTCCTTCTCTCCTAAAAATATTCCCGGTTTCGCTCTGACGGTGACAAAAATAAGTCAGGTAACACAGAGTAACGTTGTACGTTAAATAGTCGTACACCTAAAGGGGCGGTGAGTCATTGCTGATCGCGCTCGGAATCAAGAGCTTCCTGGTCGATGTCTATAAGACACAAGACAGCCATCGTGCAGTCTATGGAATGTGAGGGGAGAGTAAAGAAACAGGGTGAAGGATGAGGTCGCCTGGGAAGACGACAGCTGCGGCGCGGAACCGTTAGTTGGCAGCCACTCCCGTGGCAGCGAGGCGGGGCGATTGCACACGAGCAGAAAACTCCAAATTGAAAAGTTTTGCTTCGGTGGGATGCTGGAATGTTCAGTAAAGCAAAGAATTACGCGATGTAATCCTCCAGCTCTTTGACATGTGAAAATGTTTTGTCGACGTCCTTATGGGTAAAACACGAAACATTGTGAAACTTGCTACACGACGAAATACTCCTTCATTGCACACACACTCACAGACATACATAAGGAGACTCAGTTGCCCCTACTCATGTCGTTTCATGCAACCTGCTATGCTATATCTAGTGTTCAACCACACGCCAGGTTTTCGCAGTCGCCGGCCGCGGTGGTCTAGCGGTTCTTGGCGCGCAGTCCGGAACCGCGCGACTGCTACGGTCGCAGGTTCGAATCCTGCCTCGGGCATGGATGTGTGTGATGTCCTTAGGTTAGTTAGGTTTAAGTAGTTCTAAGTTCTAGGGGACTGATGACCACAGATGTTAAGTCCCATAGTGCTCAGAACCATTTGAACCATTTTTTTTTTCGTAGTCTCTGCCTTACTACACATTAACTATGAGCACCATAGAGCAAATCAACGAGAGATTTTTTTTTTAAGAATTGTAATGTAGCTACCTCCAACCCCCCCCCCTCTTTCTCCCTGGAGCTTGCCGTTGGTAGGGAGGTTTGCGTGCCTCAGCGATACAGATAGCCGTACGGTAGGTTCAACCACAACGGAGGGTATCTGTTGAGAGGCCAGATAAACGTGTGATACCTAAACAGGGGCAGCAGCCTTTTCAGTAGTTGCAGGGGCAACACTCTGGATGATTGACTGATCTGGCCTTGTAACATTACCCAAAACGGCCTTGCTGTGCTGGTACAACGAACGCCTGAAAGCAAGAGAAAACGGCAGCTGTATTTTTTCCTTTTTCCCGAGGGCATACAGCTTTATTGTGTAGTTAAATGATGATGGCATCCTCTTGGATAAAATATCCCGGAGGTAAAATAGTCCCCCATTCGGATCTGCGGGCGGGGACTACTCAAGAGGACGTCTTATCAGGAGAAATAAAACTGGCGTTTTACGGATCGGAGCGTGGACTGTCAGATCCCTTAATCGGGCGGGTAGGTTAGAAAATTTAAAAACGGAAACAGATAGGTTAAAGTTAGGCATAGCGGGAATTAGTGAAATTCGGTGGCAGGAGAAACAAGACTTCTGGTCAGGTGAACACAGGGTTATAAATAAAAAATCAAGTATGGGTAATACAGGAGTGGGTTTAATAATGAATAAAAAATAGGAGGGCAGGTAAGCTACAACAAACAGCATAGTGAACGAATTATTGTAGCCAAGATAGAAACGAAGCCCACGCTTACCACAGTAGTACAAGTTTATATGCCAACTAGCTCCGCAGGTGATGAAGAGATTGAAGAAATCTATGATGCGATAAAATAAATTAATCAGCTAGTGAAGGGAGACGAAAATTTAATAGACATGGGGAACTGGAATTCGATAGTAGGAAGAGGAAGAGAAGGAAAAGTAGTAGGTAAATATGGAATGGTGGTAAGGAATGAAAGAGGAAGCCGCCTGGTAGAATTTCGCACAGAGCATAACTTAATCATAGCTTAACACTTGGTTTAAGAATCATGACAGAAAGTTGTATACGTGGAAGAGGCCTTGAGACACTGCAAGATTTCAAATAGTTATATAATGGTTAGATAGAGATTTTAGAACCAGGTTTTAAATGTTAAGACATATCCAGGGCCAGATGTGGACTCTGACCACAATTTATTGGCTATGAACTGTTGATTAAAACTTAAGGAACCGCAAACGGATGCGATTTTAAGGAGATATGACATGGATAAACTGAAAGAACAGAGGTTGTAGAGAGTTTCAGAGAGAGCGTTATTGAACGGTTGAATGGAATGGGGGAAAGAAATACAATAGAAGAAGAATGGGTAGCTTTGAGAGATGAAATGGTGAAGGCAGCAGAGGGTCAAGTAGGCAAAAAGACGACGGCAAGTAGAAATCATTGGGTAACAGAAGAGATACTGAATTTAACCGATGAAAGGAGAAAATACAACAATGCAATAAATGAAGCAGGCAAAAAGGAATACAAACGTCTCAAAAATGAGATCGACAAGAAGTGCACAATGGCTAAGTAGGAATGGCTAGAGGACAAATGTAAGGATGTAGAGGCATATATTGCTAGGGGTAAGATTGATACTGCCTACAGGAAAATTAAAGAAACCTTTGGAGAAGTACTTGCATAAATATCGAGAGATTACATGGAAAAGCAGTACTAAGCAAAGAATGGAAAGCAGAAAGTTGGAAGAAGTATATAAAGAGTCTATACAAGAGCGATGTACTTGAGGGTAATATTATGGAAATGGAAGGGGACGTACATGAAGATGAAATGGGAGATATGATACTGCTTGAAGAATTTGACAGAGCACTGAAAGATCTAAGTCGAAACAAGGCCCCAGGAGTAGACAACATTCCATTAGAACTACTGAGAGCCTAGGGAGAGCCAACCATGACAGATCTCCTCCATCTCGTGAGCAAGATTTTTGAGACAGGCGAAATTCCCTCAGACTTCAAGAAGAATATAATAATTCCAATCCCAAAGAATGCAGGTGTTGACAGATGTAAAAATTACAGAACTATCAGTTTAATAAGTCAGAACTATCAGTTTAATAAGTCACGGCTGCAAACTATTGAAACGAATTCTGTACAGACAAATGGAAAAACTGGTAGAAGCCGACCTCGGGGAAGATCTGTTTGGATTCCGTCAAATGATGAAACATGCGAGGCCATACTGAGCCTGCGACTTATGTTAGACGATAGGGTAAGGAAAGGCTAAACTACTTTTCTAGCATTTGTAGACTTAGAGAAAGCTTTTGACAATGTTGACTGTAACACTCTCTTTTAAATCCTGAAGGTGTCAGGGGTCAAATACAGGGAGTGAAAGGCTATTTACAATTTGTACAGAAACCAGACGGCAGTTGTGAGAGTCGAGGGGCATGAAAGGGAAGCAGTGGTTGGGAAGGAAGTGAGACAGGGTTCTAGCCTATCCTCGATATTATTCAAACTGTATACTTAGTAAGCTCTGAAGGAAACAATAGAAAAATTTGGAGTAGGAATTGAAATCCATGGAGATGAAATAAAAACTTTGAGCTTTGCCGATGACATTGTAATTCTGTCAGAGACAGCAAAGGACCCAGAAGATTAGCTGAACGGAATGGACAGTGTCTTGAAAGGAGGATATAAGATGAATATCAACGAAAACAAAACGAGGATAATGGAATGTAGCTGTATTAAATCAGGCGATGCTGAGGGAATGAGATTAGGAATTGAGATACTGAAAGTAGCAGATGAGTTTTGCCATTTGGGGAGCAGAATAACTGATGATGGACGAAGTAGACAGGATATAAAATGTAGACTGGCAATGGCAAGAAACGCGTTTCTGAAGAAGAGAAATTTGTTAACATCGAGTGTAGATTTAAGTGTCTGGAAGTCCATTCTGAAAGTATTTGTGCGGAGTGTAGCAATGTAAGGAAGTGAAACATGGACGATAAATAGTTTAGACAAGAAGAGAATAGATCTTTCGAAATGTGGTGCTACAGAAAAATGCTGAAGATTACATGGGTAGACGACGTAACAAATGAGGAGGTACTGAATACAATTAGGGAGAAGAGGAATTTGTTGCACAACTTTACTGTAAGAAAGGATCTGTTGGTATGACACGTTCTGCGGCATCAAGGGATCAGCATTGGAGGGCAGCGTGGAGGGTAAAAATCGTAGAGGAAGACCAAGCACTAAGCAGATTCAGAAGTCTGTAGGTTGCAGTAGTTACTCAGAGATGATGAACCTTGCACAGATTAAGGTAGCATGGAGAGTTGCATCAAACCAGTCTATGGACAGAATACCATAACAACAGCAATGTAGCTAAATTTTGTACTGGGATATTTTTTCACTGGAGGCGACGGTTTACGAGTTATTCAAGAAAAACTTAGAAAAGAGATTGTGGGGTCTTGCCCACTCGTTGCTTATAGGGTGCCTAGAGGATGTCGCGTTGTCAGAATGCTATACAACAATTCAAGCAAATAACATTAGTAGTTTTATTTCTAGAAAGCAAATTGTCAATAACTAACTTTGGAGATTTACAAGTAGTATCGCAATGAGGGGTGACAGGCAATATAGTATAGTCCTTGATATGTGAAATGTTCAGGCAAGTTGACACACGTCACTGATAACTAATGTCCGCGATCCGTGCCTATGTTAGCGGCCAAGGCTAACAGGAGCGGTGTTTATATTCGCTTCTTCTAGGTGTCGCTCTTGTAAGTAGGCTGTTTAGGTTTTTTTATTGGTAACGCCACGTAGCGCTCTGTATGAAAATCACTGGCTGTGCTGTGTGCAGTCTGTGGCTAGTTTGCATTGTTGTCTGCCATTGTAGTGTTGGGCAGCTGGATGTTAACAGCGCATAGCATTGCGCAGTTGGAGGTGAGCCGCCAGCAGTGGTGGATTTGGGGTGAGAGATGGCGGAGTTTTGAAATTTGTAAGACTGGATGTCATGAACTTCCATATATATTATGACTGTTAAGGTAAATACATTGTTTGTTCTCTATTAAAATCTTTCATTTGCTAACTATGCCTATCAGTAGTTAGTGCCTTCCGTAGTTTGAATCTTTTATTTAGCAGTAGTGATGCTCGCTGTATTGCAGTAGTTCGAGTAACGAAGATTTTTGTGAGGTAAGTGATTTGTGAAAGGTATAGGTTAATGTTAGTCAGGGCCATTCTTTTGTAGGGATTTTTGAAAGTCAAATTGCGTTGCGCTAAAAAATATTGTGTGTCAGTTTAAGCACAGTCACGTATAATTGTTCAAAGGGGACGTTTCATATGGTGACCCTGCCAGGATACCTCACTGGAATCTTCTGATTTTTTCTTGTAGTTTGTGTAATTGGTGTAACTTTTGCTTATTGCTAGCACATAATTGTAGAGGAAATCTCCTTTGTAGTTGCAGTCTTTCATTGTTGTACACTAAAACAGTTGTGGCATGCATGTAGATTTGCACCAAGTATTTCGCAGCTGCAATTAACTAGATATTATTTTCAGTGCTATGTTAATGTGTTCTCTTATTTTTGCTCTTCAAATTGTGCTCTTCTGTGTTATTGTGTGAAATATTGTGACAATAATGGCATGTGAGAAACGAAACACTAGGCTCCAAAGTAAACTGAGAAATAATAGTGACGATGAGCATAGTTTATCAGCACCACTGTGTAATGAATTAACATTCAGAGTAGTAATTTGGTAATTGTGCATAGGGAAATGGAGCGGGCGGCAAATAATGGTGTAGACAGTGAACTAAGTAGTGAACAGGGAAGCATTATCGATCAATCGGTCGGCAACAGCTCGCCTCAGGGATCCGAAATGACAGAACACAATATTGCAAATACTGTAGACTCAGGTTTTGGGTCCTCATCGTTTTCTCAAATAAGTCAAGACACATTTTCTACTCGTCAAAATGTAAATGTTGCCGGTGCAAATGCACTACCGAAAAGCATAGAGGAACAGATTCCAGACACTAATACATTATTATTGCAATTAATGCAGCAAATGAAACAACATCAGAGACAAACACAGCAACTGTTAGACGCAATGGAACAAAATCTTCAAAAGTTAGACACAATGGTACATCACCAGAGACAAACACAGCAACAGTTAGACACGATGGAACAAAATCCGAGACAAACACAGCAACAGCTTCAAAAGTTAGACTCATTGGAACAAACTCTTGAACAAACACGTGAAGATTTAACTACTCAGTTACATAACATTGAATCGAAATGTCAAAAAGTCTGTAATGACGTAAAAACACTAATTTGTGAGCATTTTCAACCTATTTTTTCGCGGCATGAAAATGCATTACAGAATCACGAAGCAGCCATAAAAGAACTGCAAATTATTGTTCTTGAAAATCATGATACCTTGTAAGCTAAAATTGACTCAGTTGCATCTACCGATACGGTTACGCAACTTGCAAAAACTCATTAAAACTTAAAGGACACAGTAGATACGATTTCAACACAAATGGACACTCTGAAACTTGGTTCAGAAAAACACACAGAGGAAATAATTTCACTATCGGATAAAGTAGCCGAACTTTCAGATCAGTTCACTAACTTATCTACAAAGGTAGATGATGATCTGAATGACACAAGACCTGTACCCTTCACTGACACTGAAGAGTATGAACAAATTAGAAAATTCAAACAAAATCAAAATCAAATCAATACGCAACAACAAAGAGAAATCCGGGAAGTACAAGATCAGCTGACACAGGTAATACAAGAATTACGTATTTCACAGGACACTCGTGCTCCAATACGGGAAGAGGGACATAGAAATACGGAACAGCCACAAAATAATAACACGGGGTACTTCGGAAATTATGCAAGAAATTGGCAAGGTGCACCGAATTTTGAGATGGAACCGCCGACACGACGTAACAATGACCGATATGCTACTCGCCGACACGATGATTTTGACTATAAGCTGTTCATTACTACACGTAAATTCAAAACATTTAAGAATTCTGGCAACGACATTCATCCACGAGCATGGCATCCACAATTCTCTCATTGTTTCCCCCCCAACTGGTCATTAGAGCACAGATTAGAATTTATGTGTGGCTATTTAGAGAATGAACCAGCTGTAAGAATACGATCGGTCATTCACGATTGCCACAGTGAAGGAGAATTTTATCATGCCTTCCTCTCAGCATATTGGTCTCAAGCTACACAAGACGGAGTAAAACATAGCATCATAATGATGAAACATTTCGAACAATCTGAATTCTCCAGTCTTGTGAAATACGTATTTTGAAGACATGTTGCGCAAGAATCAGTACCTGTCAAACCCATACAGCCCCTCAGAACTCATCCACATTTGCTTAATCAAATTGCCCGAACATATACGACATATTATTTTAGCAGGACGTTGCAAAGGCGACATTGAAGCTTTTCAGGGACTGTTACAAGAACTGGAAATTGATACTGACAATCGCGGAACGCGAAAACAGGAGCACAACAATTACTGGTCACATATGTCACAATTCCGCGATGACAGAGATAATAACTGGACACGACAAGGCTATTCTTACAACGTAAATCATGACCAAAAGAGACACCACCCGTATGACAACCATTGGCAGAGTAGTAAGAATTACAGCGAAAGATCGCACTTCCGTAGTAATGAATATGACAGATATAACCATAGAAACAGACAATATGGGAACCAAAACAATTATTATCAAGGGAGACAGAATAACTTTAGACGCAACGGACCAGCACGCAGTTACGATTCAGGGAGAAGCTCTCCACCACGTGACCGACAAGAAAGTAACTATGGAATCTACCGACATGAAGACAGACGATATGATCGTAACGACAGACCTGAATTGCATCAGAACTGGCGGGATTCAAACAGAGCAGGGCCCTCTCGACAAGGTGAATTTGTAGAAGTTAGGTCTCCTAATCCCAATAACGACGCACGCCAAGAAAGAGACAGATAATGACTCGCACCGCAGGCAGCCACGTGCGCCGGCTGGCTCAGGGAAAAATTACATAGACGCTAACCTTGAGAAAAATTTTAGCATTCTTTACCGATGTACCATATACCACATGATAATTCCACTGAAGCTGAAACTCTGCGTACTAGGAAGAGTAAAGGTTTACACCACATTTCACATGTAAAACCGTTTATTGAAAGATAATCTGCTTTTTACCTTAGTCTTTGCCATAAAATTTTTCACTTCACATTTCTAGTATGCTTTGTCAGACTTAAGAAACTGTTAACATGCAACAATGTTTGAAGTTAAATATCCAGTCAAGAACCAAGAGAAGATATTTAAACAGAAATTACGAATGCATTGTTATGGTGAACAGACGACACAGTGTTATTGTGTGTGTACATTCTTGCTTGTTAGTTGCACAATTACGTAACGACTATAAGACTTACATACTTAGAACATATACTGGTACTGCTAATGAGATTTTAATGCAACATTTTGGTTTACTTGAAAATACATTCTGGATTTAAAGTACTTTCTGTGAGATACCAGATGACACGGTGGTTAGTTTATGTGACAACTACACGGTTTTATCACGACGCTACTAATGAGTGACAATTTACAATGTTGCTTTTGCAGTGTTTCTGTTTTATATCTGCACAGTTTTTCTGCATTATTCTGGAAAGTAAAATATGTTTTAGTAGTAACTTCTGTGGTATAGCAACAATGAGACAGTCTTTTGCGCAGCACAACAATACGTTACTGTACAGTACTTTCTTCATCACGCCAATAAGCGTAATAACTAAGATATCTATACGCAAAGCATTTCACTTTTGTTTATCATGAGGTAAGTACATTGACTTCTGCAGAACTTAGCTTTCGGAGGACGATAACTACGACACTTCCACAGAGTTATCTTATAGCAAGACGCACATTTAGCGCTACAGGACACGTATTTGAGTGATTAATTTTGTACTTATATCATTTATTTTTTAAAATATTTGAAGTACAATGAAAGGTTTTCTGTGATACATTTCATTCCATTGCTGTAATCTGTAACACCTGAGGGTATAATTACATTAATCCTCAGGGGGGTACACGCTTACTTTGTGTACCATGTGTTTGGCAAGCACAAGGAGCCCAAGCTAAAATGGAATTTGCTTATACAACTTTACACATCGGTACCATATTTCTCTAACACACAAATTAGACAGATATCTGATCATTTAACTGAGAGAGACAAACATTTATTTTACTATACCAGTGACAGATGTTTACGTAATTACACAGTTGGATAACTTCACACTTATGAAATTGTATTTTGTATGTACTTAGTGAACTCTTCATATTTTTTCGGAACCATTGTGATGCTATGAGAGCTTTCAATGATGGATTTGGTATGGGATCATGATTTTTAAAGTACGTTTGAGGTAGATGACACTATTGAAATGAGCAGAGAATTTTTTTTAGATTTTGAAATTATTGCAGAAAGCTACGACGGTTTTGAGATTTGACTGAGGTGTTATGATGTTATTTTTACGACGACGATGTGTATTATGCTGCTGAGGTATGTTTATGATCAATAAGCTGATGCTATATGAGGAATTTGATTATGCTACATATTTGTTATGATGAAATATTGAAGAAGTGTCGACGAATATGTATATGAATAATAAGGTAAGGAATAATAAGTAGTGGTTAGGGACTCTGATTTGTGCAAAAGGATGTTGGAAACCAAGAATTGTACTTTATAATTATGAAATGTGTGCACTTGTGTGAATGTATCACAATGCCACTGAAAATTTTTTGGACACTTGTATTTATAGGATTTTGTTTCTACACATTTGTAACGCAAATTCTCGACCTGTGAAATTTTTTATGTGAGACTGTCACTGTTGTGCAAACTGGTGTCGTAAATATTTCGGTAAGAAAGTTAAGTGACCTTCACGTAATGCGTCGTGGGCACCCAGATGGGCGACAGTCGCCTGGAAAGAAGTCATTAGTGAGTGCCTTTCAGAGGCACAGGTGGAGAAAAAAAGAGGCCATTATCCTCGCTATTGACATTACTTTGTAGAAAGCATCGCAAAAACGACACGGTCGAACTTGAAAACATGTGATTACACTGTGGAGCTCTTAATTTATAATATTTACTAAATTGCCTAATGAAATGACGAGAAACATTTTTACATCTATTGTCTTTCTAGTTGAGAGATTTTTTTACTGCCTTTGGAGACGCCATTTGCCTAGTGAATGACGTTTCACACATTGCTTTGTATATATTCGCTCATTTCGTTTAATATCTAGTTTCTAGCTGCACTGCAGCATTGGTTAAAATAAAATTTAATGGATGTACTAATATAGATATTTTATGCCTACAGATCCAGTAAATAAAATGTTATGACCTACTTCCAAAAAAAACGAGGGAGCACAAAACGACATTTCCCTTCACAGGAACTGCATTCATAATTTTCTTTTCAAGTACTTCGTAATTCATTTTGTAGAATAAGTTGTGGTGCACCACTTTAATGACATAGATATTAAGATGTGAATATACATTTCCCTTATCTGCATTGTTGTCTTTAGTGTACTATTTTTTCTGCTTGAGCTTTGTCATGTTTAGATATAAGTTATTGCATTTGATGCTGCTGTTTGCCAGGCATAGTGCTACTAAATTTCACTTTGCATTACTCTGTTAAGCCAGTTTTACTACTGATTTATTTTTCTTGTTTGCTGCTCATTGCCTTATATTAGTTGTAATATTGCTGCTTGCTATGCCAATTTGAATTTTTGTCATTGCTGTTTGTGTTAATTTGTTATGTGCTGCTGAATTGCCTCGTCCCTTGGTATATATATCTGAGCTCAGTGGATATAAGTTAGCTTAAGAGGGGGTAGACTATATAAGAAACTAACTATGATGAATTGGAAGAAATGCATTGAGAAGCTATAAGAAAATGGTTTGGCCAAAAAAAGTAGTGTACAGTGGAGAAAAACTATTTTTGAAAGAGGATGTGAACAGAATACAGAAAGCAGGCTTAGATAGGACTTTTGGGAATAATGATGAACGAAGGGAGATCTCCATGCAAAATACTGCAGTAAAACAAACCCTGTCCTTTCCTTTTGTGTCATCCCTCTATGTGTTTGTGTACCCTTGTGTATTTGTGTACTTCCTGTCTTTATGTGTTTAGCTAATAAGATTTATGTTGTAGAATTTTTCTGATAATATGCTATTTACCTTGTAAATATGCTTAGACGTTATTTATTCTGTTTTATTTTAATGCTCATGTGTGAAGTTGATGTTTCAAAAGTTATTATGATCTTTTATGTATGTACTTATGTCATAATTCTTGTAACACTGGTGTACATGTTTATTTCTATTCTTTTGTAAAGCCTGCATTACCACAAATGTTATCTGTATTGTTATGTTCTTTAATGATGTATTTTGCACCTTTCTTATTGTATTCTTATGTTATAAAATTGTAATTGACACCAGTTCATCAAATTAAGTAACTTGTAAGTTACATTTCACTGCACACGTTTCTGTTGGTCATAGTATATGGACAATATGTAAGAAGTAGGGACTGTTAGTGTTTGCACTTGTGTTGATAATTCAACAAGGGTCTTGATAACAGCATTGCTGGTTCTAAGGACATACCAAAAAGTTTTGTGAGTACACAAGTGGTGGTTTATGGACTTGCTATATTGTCCGCAAGACTCTTCGATGGTGATTGTGCACCTGCACAGTCGCAACAGATGGTTGCTGGCCGTCTCTACAAGGACTACAGTGGGTCTGCATCTTTGATGGCCCACCAATACCATTATTTCTACAATGAGCGCAGTGGGTCTGCACCTCTGATGGCCCACTAATACCATACTCTCTACCAGGACTACAGTGGGTCTGCTCTGTGATGACCTACATACCAATATTCTTCAAAACTTCGACTGACTCTGCTGTGGGTTTGCTCTGTTGTGGCGCATTACCTGTCTGCATGTCAAGAGTCAGCACTGTCTTTCCGTTGGAAGGACAACACTACTTCTTCAAGACTGCATGGAAATCCACTACTTCCGTGTGCATTCTCTTTTACTGCTCAGACTTTGAGAAAAAAAAACACTGCAATTTTACTGTGATGAATGATCAGGACTGTCTTTATGGACTGTGAGAAAATTTTAGCTTATGACCAACATTGTATCAATAAGTGTGTGCATGTGATATCATTGTTATTGTAACTGTGAAAATTTTTTTCAAATCTGTATTGGCCACTGCCCAAAACAATTTGTAAAATTTTTTGTGGGGAGCATGGGGGCTATGTAAGTAGGCTGTTTAGGTTTTTTTATTGGTAACGCCACGTAGCGCTCTGTATGAAAATCACTGGCTGTGCTGTGTGCAGTCTGTGGCTAGTTTTCATTGTTGTCTGCCATTGTAGTGTTGGGCAGCTGGATGTTAACAGCGCGTAGCGTTGCGCAGTTGGAGGTGAGCCGCCAGCAGTGGTGGATGTGGGGTGAGAGATGGCGGAGTTTTGAAATTTGTAAGACTGGATGTCATGAACTGCTATATATATTATGACTATTTAGGTAAATACATGGTTTGTTCTCTATTAAAATCTTTCATTTGCTAACTATGCCTATCAGTAGTTAGTGCCTTCCGTAGTTTGAATCTTTTATTTAGCAGTAGTGATGCTCGCTGTATTGCAGTAGTTCGAGTAACGAAGATTTTTGTGAGGTAAGTGATTTGTGAAAGGTATAGGTTAATGTTAGTCAGGGCCATTCTTTTGTAGGGATTTTTGAAAGTCAGATTGCGTTGCGCTAAAAAATATTGTGTGTCAGTTTAAGCACAGTCTCGTATAATTATTCAAAGGGGACGTTTCACTCTTCTCACGGCCTTGTCCATTTCCGCGCACCATTGGCCGCCGTTTCCTCACCGCCTTCTCTGCTTTTGCGTTCCGCATCTTCGTTCTGGCGCTTGTGGCTATTCCAGAACAGAGACCTTCAAACGCATTACCAACTTCACATTCATCCCTCACCAACCAGGGTTTCTAGTATGTTGTTAGTGGCACTCCCTCCTAACAAGGTATAAAAATTCTGACTACACGAACTATTCCTGTTATGCTATTGATTTTGGACTGTATTGACTGGGATATTACGCCACCAGCATAGCCGGTTATTTCATTAACATTATTAATTTAAACGTGCCAGTGAGAGTAATGAAAGGAAAATGACTTTTGTAAATGTTACGTTAAAAACCAGTTACGTTGTCAGTTCCATCCCAATTTAACCCTAGCAAGCACAATAGTTTCAGAGAGAGTGCGAATACAAGGACGTATTTGTTTATTTTGTATTGTTGAAGTTGACAAATCATTCACGGAAAATTTACACAAACTTCAGTTTTACAATTTGTTGGAGCTCGACTAGGCCGGTGGCGTAAGAAGGCCAGTCAGTGTTTTTCCGAAAGTCAGATGGTATGTCGCCAGACTCATACATTCTACACACCAACGTGAATAGTCTTTTTCTTGCCACTTTCCCCAACGATTTTAGAAATTCTGATGGAATGTTATCTATCCCTTCTGCCTTATTTGATGGTCTGCCACTTTAGCGTGGCGAAGAGGCTTGCGCCTCACCTACGTTCCATAGAGCTAAGCTGGCGGAAGCTTAAGCTCCTGGTAGGGCAACCGTAGCCACACAGATCGTTTGGGCAGTTAGACAAAGAGGGGGAGCTCTTAGTCCTAACGATGCCGACTCTTGCAAAGAGTCCCTTGAAAACCATACAGGACGTGTATTTATCCATTCCGCCCACGACTGGAAGTATTTTGAATGCTAAAGATTATCATACGTCGTGTTAGGCATGGTAATATGTTGTGTTTTTGGTGTTTCCATATTTCTGTCAATGCTCTGTTCTGGTGGGATAATTGGAACATAGTTACACTGGTAATCAGTTATACAGGAAGAATCAACTACGAAATGTAGAAATTCTTGTTAGAGCGATACTGCTTGTGATCATAAGGTCTAAATTTCGAAAAACATGGCGACGTTTTGCTGCTCTTTTAAAGTAACCATAAACCAAAGCAGTAAACAAACGAGACCGTTGTAAGTAATGATAGAGACCAGAGGCGAAATGTCGGAATACCCAGCGTTGGAATATCTTTACAATTACGTTTAGGATCAAAGTCTTAGATCAACTTTCAGAAATGTTCAATGCGCTCTCCGCTGCTCGAGAACGTCCAGACAGACAAGTACGTCCCCTCCATACTTTTACAAGGACATCTGAGTTATTGCATTCACTGCTGTTGCTAAACAGCGTCGCAGTTGATCTAGAGTTGTTGGAAAGGGAGACTTATAGACAATCTTGGCAGCCAATGTGCAGTATGCTACCGTACCCCTCTTGAGATTTCATAAAAATGGGACGCTTTTCTTGATAATATGTAGTGACAGGATTCTTTAAATGATACAGTTAATGCACATAGTTTAATGGCTACTAAACAACATACGAATGTTATTTTTGCTGGAATTTTCCTGCTTCATATGAATTATTCGAAGTCTGAACTTCGTTCGAAATATTTCCAAGTCTGCAGCTGCCTACATAAAATTACGAGATCCGAACGCCCCATATGGCCGACTGAGCTCTGAGACAGCACACTTGGGGAAAATCGCTCTACACAGTTATTGCACCTGCACCTGCTCGAGCGGAGAATGCAAAACCGTGTTTTGTTGCTGTTTTCTTTCCATCTTGGCTCGAAGAACATTGGTTAATTAACGAGGTAGCGAACGAGTTGCATCACGGTGGCCTCTGCCGGTAAGTGTGTGAACTGGCGGCATAAAACTTTCAGTTTCGGCGCATAAGTTAAAATTCACCCCATGTTTTTATCTTCATTCAAGTAGAAGACGTATTCTTATAAAATCGGATGAATTTGTTTTGAATCCTCCTGTATAACAACTAATTGCCATTAATATTAAATTTTGTGGTCTTCGGAGATATATTTTTCTTTTTTGAAATTTTAATAACAGAAATTCGCTCCTTTGTACGTCGTCTACCCGCATTCTGTTCATCAATGTTGCTTCCTGGTAGCGGCTATACACAAGCCAGCAACGCAGTTTTCCAGACACTAACTTTTTGTGCTCAGTGTAGGGCAGTTACACTTTTGGGAGGACGTTTTGCTGGTACAGGCAGCCCGCCCCCGCCTTCCCTCTCTGCCTTTAATTACAGACGGAGACCCCAGTGGCTCTGGTTTCGGGACAGCCAGGCCCCCTCCGAGACGCCTCGCCATCACAAAAGGACCGCAGGCTGCGGCTGCCGCCTCTCCACCGCCGAGACTTGGTTCATCAGGCACCTCCCTAAGGTCTGCCGGTTCTCACCATCATGCGAAACGGTAGTCTGAGATAGTCCAAGATTTTTTTTCGCCCTTTCGCCAAGTTGTTCCGTCCCACAGATCATACCGCAACGGACAACACATAGGAATTTGGAATGTGTCAAGATGAACATTAACAAGGGCAAGCTGCAGTTAGAAACTAGCTGTGTAGGTTGTATTAACGCATCGCAGACGTAATAACAGACTTTGAACGAACTCACTCACCTGTTGCCTGCCTCGTGACAGGAAGATACAGCCCATATGGAAGTCTAACAGATATGCACGGAGATCCGGAATCCCCAGAACTAAGATGATCTTTCGTGAAACCCCGGTGGGTAAATTTAGAGAATCTATACTTAAAGATGACTGTGCGACGTGTCACCAACGAAAATTTAATATAGGAATCAGAGGATAAAGAACAAAGATTAGGACGCTTACAGAAACATTTAGTCACAACATGCGAATGAATTGCACTCGTGTGCGAAACTTAAGGACGAAAGTAACTTTCAGATAATGTGTCACACAGTGCTGACTTGCCGCCCAGTGACTATCACCTGTTCCATAGGTTAAAAGAAAATTTGGCGGGAAAGCGCTTCAGCTCCGACGATGAGGTGAAAGAAGAGGTTCGTAACTTTCTAAACAGCATGGCGGCGAGCTGGTGTGACACGGGCATACAAAAACTGCCATAGTGTCTAAAAAAAGTGCATCGGCAGAAATGTTGATTATGTCGACAAATAGCTAAATATTCATACTGTAAACTGATGTAAACCACTGTAGAAATAAACAGGTCTACGTACTTATAAAAAAAATAGGACACCTTAGTTTTGGGATTACCCTCGTGCAATGGGAATGACACTTTTATCCAAAGACAATAATTATACTGAAGTTACCGCGATTCATGATGGTTCCCTGGACATTACAAAATGCGGGAAATGGTTCTTAACAGAGTGTGTGATCACCATGGACGGCGATGCAAGCTCTGCGATGTGTTCCTATGCTGGGCACAGGGTTGGTAAGGAATTGCTGTGGTAGTGTGTTCCATTCCTCCAACAGCCTGGCTGGCAGATGATGGATGGTCGTTGGTGCATATGGACGTGCTGGAATTCATCTCCAAAATGCACCTTTCATTTGCTCGATGGGATTTAAGTCGAGGTAATGGGCAGGCCAATCAGTTCTCCGAATATCCCCCTCGTTCCGTTGGCTCGTCCATCTGTGCCGTTCGATGGGATAGCACGTTGTCGTCCATAAAAATTAAGGCAGGGCCGAATCCACCCCTGAAAAGACGTACATGGGGAAAGAGTGCACTGTCTCATAACGTTGCTCTCTCAGTGTACCGTGTTCAAGAATTTCGAGATCAGGATACATCTTCAACATTACGCCTGCCCCCACAAAAACACTTGGTCCACCAAAACTATCATGTTCTACAATGTTCCTGGGTGCATTACATCTCTGTGACCCTGGGCGCATTGCGTCTTCCCACCTCTCACCATATGGGTAAACTTCCAGCATCGTCTAACGTGTTAGCTTTGGTGGTCGAAGTGTTGCTGTGCTGTGGGCAGGAATAATGTTACCCTGAACCTACTGGACTCCAGGTCTTTGAACACGGTGCACTTACCAGTTAGTGTTATTGCGAGACAGTATTACTTCTCCATGTGCGTCTTTCCATGGGATCCGGCCGCAGTGGCCGAGCGGTTCTAGGCGCAACAGTCTGGAACCGCGCGACCGCTACGGTCGCAGGTTCGAATCCTGCCTCGGGAGTGGATGTGTGTGATGTCCTTAGGTTAGTTAGGTTTAAGTAGTTCTAAGTTCTAGGGGACTGATGACCTCAGAAGCTAAGTTCCATACTGCTCAGAGCCATTTGAACCATTTTTTTTCCATGACCATCCAGAAACTGTCATCCCTGCCGGTGAAAGAATTAAACGCCTTCCCAGAGAAACTCGTTACCAACCTTTTGACCACATGGGAGCACTTTTCAAAGCATGCGCTGCCGTCCGTGGTAATCACAAACGCAATTAAAAACCGTCTCCTGGCTTTTGTAATGTCCAGAGGACCTTCAGTGTCGTTGCATATTTCTTTCAGTTACCTTCTGCACTGTAGTGTTCTGCACTGTATCAGTCTTCCTCATTTGAGTGAGCTATGATACTTGACAGTGTCACATAATGAGGAAGTTCCTTTCGTCCTTACGTTTTGCTCTCCAATGCAGGAAAGAAAAGTAATGATGTTGGTACGATGTACTCTCCAGCATGTATTGAACACTCCTTTGTGGAGTACTTGTGTAGCCATAGATGCAGACAAAGTACAGTGTCACATAATGAGGAAGCTACTTTCGTCCTTAAGTTTTGCACACCAATGTAGGAAAGAAAACTAATGACATCGGTACGATGTACTCTCCAGCATGAATCGTACAATACTTTGTGGAGTACTTGTGTAGCCATAGATGCAAGCAAAGTAAATGTCGCAAAACTGTCTTTTCGATTTTTCAAATGTTTGGGGACCGATGACCTCAGCAATTTGGTTACTTAGGAATTCACACACAGTTGAATATTTTTCGAATGTGTGTACCATATTGACCCAATAACATCATCTTCAGTTATGATTGCAGTGAGCATAGAATCATCGAAACTGGACCATGGAGCAACGGAAATGGATCGCCTTGTCGGATGAATCTGTTTCTTGTTACACCAGGTCGATGGTCTTGTCCTGATACGCCGTTATCCAGGCGAACGGGTGCCCGAAACATGCACCGCAGCGCTAACGCAGGCCGACTGGGGAAGCACTGTGCTACGGGAGACATTCACCTGCTACCTCATGTGGTCTGCGGTAGTAATCGAAGGCACCATTGGATTACGCGAACTTGGACCGCTATCATGTCATGTAGAGACGTATTGGTATTGCACAGCCGGCCGCGGTGGTCTCGCGGTTCTAGGTGCGCAGTCCGGAACCGTGCGACCGCTACGGTCGCAGGTTCGAATCCTGCCTTGGGCATGGATGTGTGTGATGTCCTTAGGTTAGTTAGGTTTAAGTAGTTCTAAGTTCTAGGGGACTTATGACCACAGCAGTTGAGTCCCATAGTGCTCAGAGCCATTTGAACCATTTTGGTATTGCACTTGTAGTACACACAGATGAAACAACGACGATGTTTTCAATTTAGCCATACATCTATAAAAACGTAAACAGCAACATATTTGAATAGTTATGGTGATAGAGGGCTTTTTATCGTGTCACTTATCTCAGTAACGAAATATGGTAAGTGCCCACTGTTTTTTTTTTTTTAATTTTTACGAGGGTTGGCACTTTAATAGTGGCAAGTTTTTATTTACAGCTCATACAAAATAGAGACGTGTTTCAAAATTTTACTGACTTTCAAAGTAGTCGCCAGCATTGTTTATAACCCGTTGCCACCGATGTGGAAGTCGAAGGATACTCTTAGCAGTGCCAGTTGTGTTGACAGTTCGAGTGGCGCGGTCTACTCACATTCAAATAGCTCTGAGCACTATGGGACTTAACTTCTGAGGTCATCAGTCCCCTATAACTTAGAACTACTTAAGCCTAACTAACCTAAGGACATCACTCACGTCCATGCCCGAAGCACGTTTCGAACCTGTGACCGCAGCGGTTGCGCGGTTCCAGACTGAAGCGCCTAGAACCGCTCTTCCACTGCGGCCGGCGCGCGGTCTATTGCCCAACGAATTTGTAGTAGTTCTGAAGGGAATGCCGTGAAGTGTTTCCTTCAGTTTAGAAATCGAGTTGAGCTTACGAGGGCTTAAGTCAAGTGAGAGCAGTAGGTGGTAAAGGACTTAGCATCCCCATCAGTCAAACAAATCAGTAACAGCTTGCGCTCTAAGTGCTTGAGCATTGTCCTGCAAAATGATGGTCAGGTCCTGAACAAAGTGTCATCACTTCTGTCTCTATGCTGGTTGTGGATTGTGTTCAGTAAATGAACAGCGTAGAGACAGAAGTAATGACACTTTCTGTAGGACCTGACAATCATTTTGCAGGACAATGCTCAATCACGTTCAGTGCAAGCTGTTACTGATTTGAAACTTCCTGGCAGACTAAAACTGTGTGCCGGACCGAGACTCGAACTCGGGAACTTCGCCTTTCGCGGGAAAGTGCTCTACCATCTGAGCCACCCAAGCACGGCTCACGACCCGTCAAAAATGGCTCTGAGCACTATGGGACTCAACTGCTGTGGTCATAAGTCCCCTAGAACTTAGAACTACTTAAACCTAACTAACCTAAAGACATCACACACATCCATGCCCGAGGGAGGATTCGAACCTGCGACCGTAGCGGTCGCGCGGTTCCAGACTGGAGCGCCCAGAACCGCTCGGCCACTCCGGCCGGCCACGACCCGTTCTCACAGCTTTACCTCCGGCAGTACCTCGACTCCTACTTTCCAAACTTCACGGAAGCTCTCCTGCGAACCTTGCAGAACTAGCACTCCTGGAAGAAAGGATATTGCGGAGACATGGCTTAGCCACAGCCTGAGGGATGTTCCCATAATGAGATATTCACTCTGCAGCGGAGTGTGCATTGATATGAAACTTCCTGGCAGATTTAAACTGTGTGCCGGACCGAGAAAGGCAAAGGTCCCGAGTTCGAGTCTCGGTCAGGCACACAGTTTAAATCTGCCAGGAAGTTTCATATCAGTGCACACTCCGCTGCTGAGTGAATATCTCATTCTGGTACTTTTTTGTTTGACTGATGGGGCTGCTAAGTGCTATACCACCTACTGCTTTCACCTGACTTAAGCCCTCATAAGTTCAACTCGATTTCTAAACTGAAGGAAACACTTCACGGCATTCGCTTCAGAACTGCTACAAATTCGTCGGGCAATAGATCGCGCCACTCGAACTGCCAACACAACCGGCACTGCTAAGAGTATCCTACGACTTCCACATCGCTGGCAACGTGTTATACACAATGCTGATGACTACTTTGAAGGTCAGTAAAACTTTGAAACACGTATCTATTTTGTACGAGCTGTAAATAAACAGGTGCCACTATTAAAGTTCCAACCCACGTATTATTACTTAACAAAGACAGTGCTTTATATGATTGATGTTATTTTTTCTGAAGACTACAAATGCACGCGTTGGTTTGTTTCTTATGTCTTATGAGGGTTGCAGCTGCTAAGCGCCAGCCGAGGGAGTCTTCAATCTTGCCCAGGATGTCGACGTCGCCGGAAGAAAACATCAGGGAGCCGACTGCCGCGCGCAGGAAGCAGATGCCGAAAGCATCCCTTAGATTCTGTGTCCTATGTTATTTTGACATTGTAAATCTGTTTCAGAAAGAAAAGTGAAATGTTGTAAATTCCGTTCTATGACAGCTACGTTTGCCGGCACGCATATGTAAGATTACTTACGTAGCAGTAATCTGTACATAATGTTACCACATAAAACAGCTTATCTCTTCGGAAAAGAGGATAGAAGTGTTCATGAAATTCATTATTTTGGAAAATACTGGATCCAGTTTATATGCACTGAGATTTGTTTGAAGATCATGAATACGAGTAACTGAGTAATTTTTTTCCGAATTGAAATTTGAATTTTGTTACGGAATCGGGGGAAAGTGCTAGTTAGTCTCTAACTTCGTGATATTACGCAAACGTGATGTAAACTGAATTATTAAATACTTTCAAGGCTTAATTACATGACAGATGTTATCGGTGAAAAGTGATTAATTTTCTTTTTAAGGAGGTGACTAAAGCAAACACAAATTATGCAACTGATCATTTCTGATAATCGATCATTTTTATACGCCAGCCAGAGGTAGTTGCACTCGTGATCTTGATGTTAATAACAAACCTTGGTCAGAACAGTAACCAAACCAATTTGAAAGAGACAATATTAGATTTATCTCACTTAATTACATTTGGAAGATCAATTTTGAAGTACGAATATTATTCAGTGACCATAATTCGACCGCAAGAGCGAAATGAACCTGTCTGTATAATATTATTATTAATATTCTGATAAATACACTGATGAGCCAAAGAAACCCGTACACCTGCCTAATATCGTGTAGCGCGCCCGTGACCACGCAGAAGTGCCGCAACACGACGTGCCATGGACTCTACTGATGTCTGAAGTAGTGTTGGAGGGCACTGACTCTATGAATCCTGCAGGGCTGTCCATAAATCCGTAAGAGTATGAAGGGGATGAACTCTTGTGAACAGTACGTTGCAAGGCAACCCAGATATGTTCAATACTGTTCATATCTAGGGAGTTTCGTGGCTAGGGGAAGTGTTTAAGCTCAGAAGCCACTCTGTAGCAATTCTGGACGTGTGGAGTGTCGCATTGTCCTTTGAATGCACAATGGACATGAATCGATGCAGGTCATCAGACAGGATGCTTACGTACGTATGACTTGTCAGAGTCGTAACTAGACATATCAGGGGTCTCATATCACTCCAGCTGCAAACGCCCAACACCATTACAGAGCATCCGCCAGTTTGTACAGCCCCTAGCCCCTGCTGACATGCAGGATCAATGGTTTGATGAGGTTGTCTCCATAGCCGTGCCAGTCCATCCGCTCCATACAATTTGAAACGAGACTCGACCGATCAGACCAGAAGTTTCCAGTCATCAACAGTCCAATGTCGGTGTTGACGGGCCCAGGCGAGGTGTAAAGTTTTGTGTCATGGAGTCATCAAGGGTACACGACTGGGCGTTCGGCTCAGAAAGCCCATATCGATGATGTTTCGTTGAATGGTTCGCACGCTGACACTTGTTGATGGCCCAGAATTGTCATCTGCAGCAATTTGCGGAATGGTTGCACTTCTGTCACTTTGAACGATTCTCCCCAGTCGTCGTTGGTTCAGTTTTTGCAGGATCTTTTTCGGAGACTTGATGTTTTACCAGATTCCTGATATTCACGGTACACTCATGAAATGGTTGCACGTGAAATCCCCACTTCATCACTACCTCAGAGACGCTCTGTCCTACCGCTCGTGCGCCGACTACAGCACCACGTTCAACATCTACATCTACGTGATTACTCTGCTACTCACAATAAAGTGGCTGGCAGAGGGTTGAATGAACCACCAAACTTACTTAAATGTTGATAACCTGCCGTTGTAGCAGCAGTAACCGATCTAGCAACTTCGCCAGACCCTTATTGTCTTATATAGGGGTTGCCGTCCGTAGCACCGTATTCTACCTGTTTACCTATCTCATCGGGTTAGAAAAGGATGGGGAAGGAAGTCGGTCGTGCCCTTTCAGAGGAACCATCCCGGAATTTGCCTGAAGCAATTTAGGAAAATCACGGAAAAACTATATCGCGGGATTGAACAGTTGTCCTCCCGAATGCAGCGATTTCTGAAAAGAAGATAGCGGACTTCAGTTTTTGAGACCAGCTATGTAAGATGCGCTCACTCAGGAGATTACATAAGCTACTATTCCATAGGATCCGTATAACGAGATTGTGAGGTAACCACTCTATTAGCTCACAGTGCAGAAGCTGCAACAGACAGATTCGAAATTCAAATTTTTTTTTACAAAACTGACAGCCATAACAAATGGTTCAAATGTCTGACCACTATGGGACTTAACTGCTGAGGTCATCATTCCCCTAGAACTTAGAACTACTTAAACTTAACTAACCTAAGGACATCACACACATCCATGCCCGAGGCATGATTCGAACCTGCGACCGTAGCGCCTAGAACCGCTCGGCCACTCCGGCCGGCGACAGCCATAACAGCCATAACACAACGTAGTACTATATTGAGAGACTCGTAGACGCAGTGAATAAGTGCAGTTTTCATGCTCCAAAAAATGCTGTTGGGACTTAGTTTTCCCTTGTATTTAGGCCAAAATACAGACTCACTCTTAGGAATAATAAAGGGAAAAATAACTAGTTACACTGTAACTGAATGATATAAGCTGGTTACAGGGTACACGTGTGTTCAATTTTCGTAATACTTTGCATGAGAAGATACTGCTATTAAACGCATCGTAGCGGAGAACACAAAATATTTTGGGAACTGTACAAACGTACTGGAATGTTTTGGTCAGTTGTGGAATTTTACGAACTGTCGTGATGCACTGAATACCAAGCATACCAGAATTGAAAAATTGTCTAATGGAGTTTCAAGACACTTCATTTACGATTCATAACACTCTGTGGTGTCAGTGCCATACTGATACTGTATGTCTGTTACTGTTTTTGAGACCAGTTATGCTGGAAGGGTTAGTGACTAAGGATTATTTTCCGCTTCAGCAATGAGACTCCGACTTAATATTGGATTCTCATCGTACACTCCTGGAAATTGAAATAAGAACACCGTGAATTTATTGTCCCAGGAAGGGGAAACTTTATTGACACATTCCTGGGGTCAGATACATCACATGATCACATTGACAGAACCACAGGCACATAGACACAGGCAACAGAGCATGCACAATGTCGGCACTAGTACAGTGTATATCCACCTTTCGCAGCAATGCAGGCTGCTATTCTCCCATGGAAACGATCGTAGAGATGCTGGATGTAGTCCTGTGGAACGGCTTGCCATGCCATTTCCACCTGGCGCCTCAGTTGGACCAGCGTTCGTGCTGGACGTGCAGACCGCGTGAGACGACGCTTCATCCAGTCCCAAACATGCTCAATGGGGGACAGATCCGGAGATCTTGCTGGCCAGGGTAGTTGACTTACACCTTCTAGAGCACGTTGGGTGGCACGGGATACATGCGGACGTGCATTGTCCTGTTGGAACAGCAAGTTCCCTTGCCGGTCTAGGAATGGTAGAACGATGGGTTCGATGACGGTTTGGATGTACCGTGCACTATTCAGTGTCCCCTCGACGATCACCAGTGGTGTACGGCCAGTGTAGGAGATCGCTCCCCACACCATGATGCCGGGTGTTGGCCCTGTGTGCCTCGGTCGTATGCAGTCCTGATTGTGGCGCTCACCTGCACGGCGCCAAACACGCATACGACCATCATTGGCACCAAGGCAGAAGCGACTCTCATCGCTGAAGACGACACGTCTCCATTCGTCCCTCCATTCACGCCTGTCGCGACACCACTGGAGGCGGGCTGCACGATGTTGGGGCGTGAGCGGAAGACGGCCTAAGGGTGTGCGGGACCGTAGCCCAGCTTCATGGAGACGGTTGCGAATGGTCCTCGCCGATACCCCAGGAGCAACAGTGTCCCTAATTTGCTGGGAAGTGGCGGTGCGGTCCCCTACGGCACTGCGTAGGATCCTACGGTCTTGGCGTGCATCCGTGCGTCGCTGCGGTCCGGTCCCAGGTCGACGGGCACGTGCACCTTCCGCCGACCACTGGCGACAACATCGATGTACTGTGGAGACCTCACGCCCCACGTGTTGAGCAATTCGGCGGTACGTCCACCCGGCCTCCCGCATGCCCACTATACGCCCTCGCTCAAAGTCCGTCAACTGCACATACGGTTCACGTCCACGCTGTCGCGGCATGCTACCAGTGTTAAAGACTGCGATGGAGCTCCGTATGCCACGGCCAACTGGCTGACACTGACGGCGGCGGTGCACAAATGCTGCGCAGCTAGCGCCATTCGACGGCCAACACCGCGGTTCCTGGTGTGTCCGCTGTGCCGTGCGTGTGATCATTGCTTGTACAGCCCTCTCGCAGTGTCCGGAGCAAGTATGGTGGGTCTGACACACCGGTGTCAATGTGTTCTTTTTTCCATTTCCAGGAGTGTATTAATGAATCATGAGAAAGTTTGTGCTTATCTGAATTATTTTGTAGCATTCCTTAATGAGACAATTCTCCTAAGAAAATCTCGATAGTTTGAAAAGGTTGTTTGATTACACGATGATACAGAAAGTCCCACCCGAGCGACACGTTGTCAACTTGCGTCACAAATGAGTTCATTTTGTGTGCCTCTGATTAAGGAGGGCGTAAAACCAACAGTAAAACTGACAATAGTAATACGTGTGGCAGTAGATCCTTTCTGTTCTACGTACTTTTTCATCCTGATACGATAGGAGCATAAATTAGCGACACAGCCGATTTCAAGATATTTGCGCAACTGTCAGTGTCTTAATGAGAAACTATACAATCGGTGAAACAGTTTACAGAAATGTGAAAACAATTGAACACGCAGTGGGAGAAAATAAAATCCGTATGTTTTAGACAAATTACAGTGCTATATAAGAAGACGTGGTTTTTGGAAGATTGAGGCTACGTACAGAATGATTTTAAAATATATCGGGGAAATGCGGAAAATGATGATCATATTATAAGTTCAGATAAGTAGCTACTGAGAGCTGCAGAGGAAACAGAAAATACATATCACGAATACAGAGGGCAACACTACGAGAGAAAGATGGTGTTAATGCATCTGACTAGGTAATCCACGGCTTCATTCTAGGCTTCTCAGTTACTAGAATCAATGGAAGATTTAGGAACTATACTCATAACTGTTCAAAGTGGAATCTTAATATTGTGGAACACCAGATACATCACGTTAGATATATGTGTATACGAAAAATAAAGTAATCAAGGAATGCCGAATTTATCATTTACGTTCCTACATAATCGATCAAAACAATAGATTGAAAAACAAAACAACGAAACTTTGACGAGGTACAGGGCAACACCTTCGAAAAAGATGTAGTGTCTTAAAAGGAGAATGTGAGATGAACATCAAGAAAAGCAAGATGAGGATAATGGAATGTAGTCGATCTAAATCCGGCGACGCTGAAAGAATTAGATTGGGAAACGAGACACTTAAAGTAATACATGAAGTTTGCTACACCAAAATAAATGGTAATGGCCGAAGTAGAAAGGATATAAAATCTATACTGGCAATGACAAGAAAAGCGTTTCTGAAGAAGAGAAATTTGTTAACATCGAATATGGACTGTAGTATTAGGAAGTTTTTTCTGAAGGTATTTCTCTGGAGTGTAGCCATGTATGAAAGTGATAGCCATGTATGAAACTGAAACACGGACGGTAACTAGTTTAAACAAGAAGAGAATAGAGGCTTTCATGATGTGGTGTTACAGAAGAATGCTGAAGATCAAATGGATAGATCATGTAAATAATAAGGAGGTACATAGTCGAAGTGGGGCGTCAAGAAATTTGTGGCATAATTTGACAATAAGAAAGGATCGATTGATAGGGAGATCACCAGTTTAGTAGATTCTACCAATCAATGGGATACTGCGGAAAGGTTCCAGTGGAATTTTCGCAGTTTGGTGTATAGAAATTATATACCACCACATATCTGCCTCCTGGCGAACAAACGATTTTCTTCTACCACGGGATTCGAACCGGCTACCTCAAGGTCAAGATCCACTTCACAAGCGTGCGTCAGCAACCTTGGCTGTACTACCCAACGCAAAATACCTTCGTGGCTGCAAAAAGGATCAGACAATGTGACTTTAAATTACATAGCCAGAACACAAAATGAGAACTCAACGTTTATTTTGGGCTTTGATTTAATTGTGCGTTGACCACACAACATGAACATGTTTATAACGTGGCTGCAAGAGTTCGAGGCTGTTAACGAAATATTCGAGAAAAGAGGGGAGCCGGCGTGATCAACGACACGTTCCACATCATCACGAAGTGTCGTATTCATGATCTATGGAACAAGTATTGATCTAATCTAATCCCTGCCTTATCACTCGATGGTAACGTAAAAATAAGTATGTGGATAAACGGAAACGTTCATTATTTCATTATGGTGGCGAGAATACTCCCGCTGCTTACAGGAATGGTGCGATACTGCACTCTCATAAAATGTAGGAAAAACTAACTGAAATGGACGGATTGGTGGACACAAAGCTCGACTTGAGGAAAAAAACAAACACTCGAAAAATAAATGGAATTACAACAAACCAAAAATCCAGATTTGTATAGTAAGTAATTTAACAGTAATTAGACAACATGGAGGTATAAAATGCGTCAATCAAAGGAGACTTAAAGGTCAGACCGGCATAGGGAAAGGACATACTTTCAAAACAGAAATTTAATACGCATGATCACTGATGTAGGCCTGCCTATTAGAAGAATATTCTGAAAGTATAAGTATTAAATGTCGTAACGTCAAAGGCTGTAGAATCGTAAGGATGCTAGAAATTATGTGGACAGGTAGATTATTGTGCTACACAAGACACCATAAATCGTTCTATCGCTCCCACCAGAAGAAGAAAATGATTAGTCAAGAGCCCGCTAAGGCACTCTGCGCAAGTCTGCTTGGTGATGGAAACGTCAGTTGACGAAAGTCATTGTAGAAGAAGACAAAGATACGCTGTAACTAGGATAAGGACACAGATAAGGAAGAAATAGAGAGTTATTCCTAAAATAAAAAAATTGTATTCCACTTCAAAGTTCTGCCTCAAGCGTTTTTCTATTATTTCGTTAAATATATCTAGAAAAAAATCTGTCGACGTTTTCAAGATCAGATGAAAAGTATTAAAAGTAAAGGAATAAATAATTTCACTTTAATTGACTTCTATTTTTTAGTGGCTTTTAGCTCTTAGCTGCACAAGAAATATGCTCGGGATTATGTTTCACAAACTTTCTTTGCACATGAATTATCTTTCGGTTTCCAATTCCCGTTACTAGACTCTTCTCATCCTCGATCACATCCAAGCAAAGACGTTACAACTACGAAATAAATTCATTATAAATGCTCTGAAACTCTGGAATAGTAGGCAACAGACTTCTAAACAAAGATATAAGTTCCGTGCAATAATGAATTGTGAAACACAGTCCAGAGTGATTTTTCTTATGTAATAAATAGAAGCATAAGAGGAACAATGCAAGAAATCAGTTTTAGACGATTTTAAATGTAGAACATCAAGTTTTTGATTTGTTTAACGGTGTATATAAGCGTTTGATTGGTTTAACGGTGTATATAAGAGGGAAAAAAAATCAGGTTGCATATGAACAATGCTCTGTGCCCTAAGGGTGATACACCTACTCTGTGAAAGATCTGTAGCATTGTCTATGTTGACTATGTGCAAAATATCTTTGTGACTGCTACTGTACCTTCTCGTTTTCGGCGTGTACTGTGCACTATAAATTGTGTGAGTGTTGTTTAATAACTGTCAGTTTCTGCATAAAGGGACTACAATAAAACGGTAAATAAAAAGTTTCTTTCCGAAATCCACCATTAACAAGGTATAAAGATCCAAAGTTCCATCATTAATTACAAAATTGTAAAGATAACACAATAATGCAAGGGCTCATACATCGGAAACATCATGCATAAATTCTACAATACAAGAAAAACCGCACTCGAAAGTGGGAATCATTCCCGGAAACACATCGGGCGAGAAAAAAATGGCTCTGAGCACTATGGGACTCAACTGCTGTGGTCATAAGTCCCCTAGAACTTAGAACTACTTAAACCTAACTAACCTAAGGACAGCACACAACACCCAGCCATCACGAGGCAGCGAAAATCCATCGGGCGAGAAATAAATAAAAGAGAATAACGACTGGCAGCATAATTTTTTATTTTTTATTTATTTATTTCTTTTGTAAACAAATCCAGTGATTTTTACAGTCGCGGGGTTTCATCAACCATTTCTAATGGATGAAATAAGAAAAGATAGCGCTAATTGGTTTTCTTTTAATGGTGACATATTAAGTGGAACATTCACCCGTAACATTTTTTTAAGTACCGTAGAATGCTTACCACTAACACCACTGTCTCTAATTCAAGTAAATATTACGTTCTTCCTTAATCCGAAAATCTCCGACACTGATTTTATTTCTGGCGTATAAGCTGCGATAGCGCCGTAACTGCAGGGGGAAGCTTGAACTAACGGCTGAGATGCACACCCTACCAGTGGGCAGGCAGTGTTAAGTGGTAGCCATGCGACCGTAGTGTGTCAGCGTTGTTGTGTCACAGATAGCAACGGAGCAACGACCTGAGCATCTCTAAATAAAGTGTTTAAAACATTCTCCAGAATGTTTTCAGAAGAGAAAAGTGTTTGTAAAATTTATCCCACACACCTTCACTCCCTAACAAAAACAACGACATGTGGACGCCTGCAGTGAATCGACTGAAATACAAAACTGGGACAGTTCCCTTCTGGAAAAAATCACCACGGCTGACGAGGCTTGATATTATCAATACGAATCTGCCACAAAACGACAAAGTGCAGGATGGGTCTCCGATGCCTCGCCAACAGAAGAAGGGGCAGATGTAGTGCACGACTCGAACAACATTCCAGGGAAGGACTTTTCTTACAGTTTCAAATGGTTGTATGAGCGTTCCGTGCGTTCTACTCAAATGTAGTTTCGTTACACCTCAACCATTAAAACCACGATCTTCACCTTTCTCTTTTTGTTTAATCCTGCGTCGAAACTCTCTGGACTGACATTACTTCATAGATGAATGCTAAGTCTGTTTCATCATAAACCGTTATCTAATAATTTGCCTTTGCATACAACTTTCTGTTGAGGGCAACCACAGCTGAAAAAATCCATATTTCTGAAACAAACCGCTTTCAGGTTTATATTAACTTTCACAGGAACACGGCCGATTTCGTGACTCCAAATCATATCTTCATGTGTATATTTACAAGAAAGCGATCGTACAATCGTCATATGATAAAAAACAGATACCTATCCTAATAATCTGTGCTCTATGACAACCAATATGACATACTCAGCCGGCCAACGTAGCCGAGCGGTTCTAGGCGCTACAGTCTGGAACCGCGAGACCGCTACGGTCGCAGGTTCGAATCCTGCCTCGGTCATGGATGTGTGTGATGTCCTTAGGTTAGTTAGGTTTAAGTAATTCTAAGTTCTAGGTGACTGATGGCCTCAGAAGTTAAGTCCCATAGTGCTCAGAGCCATTTGAACCATACTCACTCACCAATAAACATTTAAGTCCTGATTATCTAATTTACCTCATGTGTATTTCCATTCTTCATTCTTAGAAGCGTAAACCTGCGCCTTGGATTTGTTCTAGAATGCGGTCTTTCTCGGCCGGTATTTGCGTTATCGCTGATATTTGTTACATGGGCATTAGGCCGTGGTACAAGGCACAATTCTTTACGTAACGTTACGTCTTGCAGTGCTGAAGGCATCTTCAAAGGCTTTAACGACTGTAAGCAGTTACAAACAAGCTCAGCAAGACGAACCGATGAGGCATAACCATGCAACGGTCGGTTCGTGACGTCATCAGACTGCCTCCTAAGATCGCGAAGTCCCGCCGACCTGCGTTCCGGTTCTTACAGAGGGGAACAATTGATGCTGTTTGTTTTATTTAGCACTAGGAACCACAACTTGTCTGATTTCAATCCTCCATCTTTTCTGTTGAAATTGTTTCCTTACTTTTGAATTTCTGTGGCCTATCTGCATGTCCTAGCTATGTAGTGATTAGATCTTGATGAAACCACTGTGTCAGAGAAATGAACTGGGCTTCCTGGCCCCAGTGAATGATCTGCTACTGCTGATTTATATGTATTGCTTAGGCGACAATTGCTGTTGTGTTCCTTAAGATGGGTGTTAAATCTTCTTTTTGTAGTTTCTGTGTACATTTGACAAAAAGTGCAAGAGATGTTATACACTCCTGCTGTGGTAAGCAGCGGTCGTAGGTCCTTTGCAGTGCCCAAATATTTGCACATCTTTCTAGTTCGTGTAAACTTTGTGTTAACACCATATTTTCTGAGTTCTCTACAAATATGATCTGTGACAGCTTTTACAAATGGAAGGAAAACTTTCTCTTTGCTTGGTTCTTCTTGATGAGAAGCTCCAAACCTTTTAGGGTGTAGTGCCTTATCATCTCTTTGTCAGAGTAGCCGTTTCTTCTGAAGACAGTACCTATCTGATTCAGTTCATCCTCCAAGTACTGCAGTTCACAGATTCTTGTATCCCGGTTTGCTAATGTTTTGATCACTCCTCTTTTCTGCTTGGGATAGTGGCTGGGGTTTCGGCAGATTTATGCCTTAAAAGGTCTAGAACTTCTAAAGAAAAAGAACCAACTAAGTAGAAAGAGTTTAAACAAAAAAAATTGGGAGGAGTATTGGAACACTACCAAGAACCTACGCCCACCGCTTGCCACAGCGGAAAGATATAAAAGCCCATGCACTTGCTGCCAAATATATACAGAACTACAAAAAAGAAGCAGTAACACTCGCCTGAAGGAACACAACAGCAATTGTCGCATAGGCAACACGTATAAATCGGTAGCAGCATATCAAGCACTGGGACCAGGCAACGACCAAATTCGTTCCTCTGACACTGTGGTTTTAACAAGCTCTAATCATTACTATGCTAGGATGTACAGAGCAGCCACAAAAATTTGGTAGCGCAAAAACAACTTTAACAGGAAAGAAGAAAGGTCGAAATCAGACAAGTTGTGGACCGTAATTCTAAATATAACAAACAACGCCAACTATTCCCCACTACAAGGTCCATAACATACCTCGGGGCGACTACGCGATCTTAGGTAGTGTTGTGATGACATCACGCTGAGCTTGTATGAGACTGTAACTGCCTCCTGAGTCGTTAAGACGTAACGTTACGCGAAGAAATATGGCTTGGACCACGGCCATACGCCCATAAAACAAATCCTTACACTAACGTAGGCATTCTCGCAGGTTTGCAACAAAAAACGTCCACTGATTTCCTTTCGAAAACTAGTTCGCTCGTTACAGAATAGTTCTTTTTTCTTCAATAGTCGTGAAATTAAAGCGATAAAATACGTTTGACGTTATAAATGTGACCACTTCTTTTTTTTTTAATTTTCCAAGTGCGTAATTACTACACATGACTTTCCTCAGCACTTACGTATTTGAAACTTCCTAGCAGATTAAAACTGCGTGCCGGACCTAGACACGAACTCGGGACCTTTGCCTTTCGCGGGGAACAATTTGTAACTAAACGTGTAGACCTACTTCCTTCTGATTTGTTACAGTGATACAGAAACAAAGTTCAAAATGTTCAAATGTGTGTGAAATCTTATGGGACTTAACTGCTAAGGTCGTCAATCCCTAAGCTTAAACACTACTTAACCTAAATTATCCTAAGGACAAACACACACACCCATGCCCGAGGGAGGACTCGAACCTCCGCCGGGACCAGCCGCACAGACATCAGTGCCTATCACATTATCGTTCTGATTTTCAGTCAACCTCATTTTCTCCACTTAACGCTCACATTTCTAGTGCCTGTATTCCGTAAAGGCTTTATTTTCTAGTACAATAACATTTTACAATGGAGTAGGTAAATCTAAGATGCCAGCATTCAGATTTAATCCTCCCGCATACTTACAGGAACTAAAATATTAATCACACATACCCATTCTTTCTATCGCAGGTAATAATTCTATAGTTTTCTATTGTAATTGCTTTAAAATAAGCACAATGGTTCGGAGATCCGAGTAATCCGGAGGTAATTATTCATGATAGTAAATGAATTTTATCTGTAGGTGAAAACTTCTCCAGATGTGTATGCAGTCACCAGACTTGATGGGCAGCACATACAAATAGTACCAGATTCATCCAGCACTTATATTATAAACATATGGCCATACAGTGACAGTAATTAGCCCACTATGTTCCGATATTAATCAAAACACAAAGTATCTCTTATTAGTATGATAACTATAATTAAACTTTTGAGGTCTTTCCTATGAAAGGGTAACCTTCCCCCTTTGGCATACGTCGAGTTACATCTGTAGCAGCAACAATTCAGCCGAGTTGCTATTCCAATAAATGTGTGAGAACAGGATAGATATGTGTAATTGAAATGCCAGGGTTGGCAGGACAGAGCGGATTAGTTTGTGGAAAGGGGCCAAAATAGGTTGCTGTCAGTTGCACTCAACATACAAACTTCATTTGTGCACACACAATATTACACAAGAATGCAAAACACTCAAGGTTTTATATCGATCTCCTTTGATTAACTTCAGATCGGCTGAAGGTCACACTCATAAGCCAAGACGCAAGGCCTAAGCAAGAAATTAACATACAAGGTTCTTCTGGAGGTTTCACCAAAAAATATTTTCTAAATCTTCAATCTAAATATGCTGAAGGCCTTAGCAATTTAATCCTAATGGAACTTGGTTGGAGGCCGCATATTAAGCAATTATCAAAGGGGAGAAGGCTTTATCTTAAAAAATTTCAAGCAAATAAAAGCATCACAATCTTATGCCTTAAGGGCAAGACAAGAACATTAATTCAGGGTATATTAAAACTCGGTTGAAGGCCACACTTTAACCAAAATACTAAAACTCAAACATGGAAGTTACTATAACAGACACGGAACGGCGCTCAGAAGTTTCCAAGGGTCGGCCTGGAATTGTAACACTAATGTCCGTTTAGGCGAGACAGGCAGCCTGACCAGCAATCTCTTAATCGGAAGGCAACTCGAGCGACAGACAGCCGACGAACCAACCAACTAACTGATTCGGTCACCAGACCAAAGACACTACAACCAAAATGGCAGCGAGGCGAAAAGACCTGTAACACTCGTCTTCAAATATTGGTTTGTTAATAGGCCAAGGTACAATAACTACTGGCATACATGTACATCGCAACGGCTGTGGAACTACACGCTGTGGCGGACAGCATCAACACGGTAAGAAAACACTCACTCGCTGCTCTGTCGCAGCTGACCAACTGGCTACTGCAGTACGCAGACAGCATTACAGCATTTAAAGCATTGCTCAGTCAAACTGACACAGGGTGCACAGTGTTGCACGAAACACTACCACTAGAAACTCGAACGCTCGTGAAACGAACCACTGATCAACAACTGGAACAAATCACCGGCGGACACACATACAAACCCGAGGAACTGTTGGTGACGAAACACGCGTCGTTTGACCAGACGACCGACCAACAACCAACCAAGGTCGTTGGCACTCAAACCATGTGCATCCGCTGTCCGTCGGGAACTGGGAGACACGGCGATCCGGGCACACTGGCTCTGACCCAATCGTGCAGACTTAACTCTCGCCCACTGACCACGACGTCTCCGCACGAGAAGGAATGGAGCCACGTCCAGCAAGATGACCCAGTGACGAGGCCCAGAAACGGTCAAAAGACCAGACACACGTCGCCCAGAGAGGCGACCAACTGAACGACCGACCAACGGTCGATCCCGCTACCATCTCCGTCCGTCGGACAGTTCATCATGTATCGCGAGCGGTCGGCGAGAACTGGCTGTCCGCACCTCCGTAGCGCTCCGACGCCGACTGCTGCTAGGTCCCGACAGCACTTCTGCCGCGTTCCAATTCCATCCGCTCCAGGTCCGATCTCTCCTCACGACACACGACGACCTGGAAGTAATAGCCGCCCAGCAAAGATAACACGGCAAGGCTAATATCTGCTGCTGTCACTTACGGGTAAGCATTAACACATGCAGGTATAATAGGGGGAGAAGGCGCTACAGACAGTACATTGCTTTGAAGCTAGAGCCGCCATGTTAGTTTATCCAAAAATATCAGCAGATGATTGCTTCCTGTTGTTAACTTCAGTCGTTTCCACGCAACATTTGTTTTACGTAGTGTGTTACAGTGCTTATATGAGTAATATGGCATCAGGAACGCATCTGCAGCTGTATTTCTGGCCTTAAATGTCTATTCGATACAGTAAAATAATGCAATTTGCCTCGTTAATGTCATTTTTTATTACATGTTTCGAATAACCACGAAGCGAAATATGTGATGTCAAAAGGCTACTTTCGTAGTCCAGCATTTTCCTTATCATGGAATAATGACACTGATGTTCCATCTATGTCCTTTTCCCAAAAATGCTGAGAATATACATACACCAAAAAAAGTTTTCCTAGAGATCAACATTAACATCTTTTCCGCCCTTTTTATTGCTCATGAAAATCACACATTGCATGTTGTATCACCATACACTGAGACCTTCAGAGGTGGTGGTCCAGATTGTTGTACACACCGGTACCTCTAATAACCAGTAGCACATCCTCTTGTATTGATGCATGCCTGTATTCGTCGTGACATACTATCCATAAGTTCATCAAGGCACTGCTGTTCCAGATTGTCCCACTCGTCAACGACGATTCGGCGTAGAGCCCTCAGAGTGGATGGTGGGTCACGTCGTCCATACACAGCCGTTTTGAAACTATGCCAGTCATGGTCGATAGAGTTAATGTCTGGAGAACATGCTGGTCACTCTAGTCGAAAGATGTCGTTATCCTGAAGGACGTAATTCACAGGATGTGCACAATGGGGCCGCAAATTGTCGTCCATAAAGACGAAGGCTCGCCAATATGCTGCCGATATGGTTGCACTATCGGTCGGAGGATGGCAGTCACGTATCGTACAGCGGTTACGGCGCCTTCCATGACCACAGCGGCTTACGTCCGCCCCACATAAAGCCACCCCAAAACAACAGGAAACCTCCGCCTTGCTGAACTCGCTCGACAGTTTGTCTAAGACGTTCAGCCTGACTGGGTTACCTCCAAACACGTCTCCGACGCTTGTCTGGCTGAAGGCATTTGTAACAATTATCGGTGAAGAGAACGTAATGCCAATCCTGAGGGTCCATTCGGTATGTTGTTGGGCCCACCTGTACCGCGCTGCATGGTCTCGTAGTTGCTATGGACGTCGGGAGTGAAGTTGCGCATCATGCAGCCCATTGCGCACAGTTTGAGTCATAACACAACGTCCTGTGGGTGCACGAAAAGCAATATTCAACCTGGTGGCGTTGCTGTCAGGGTTCCTCCGAGCCCCAATCCGTAGGTAGCGTACATCCACTGCAGAAGTAGGCCTTGGGCGGCCTGAGCGAGGCATGTCATCGACAGTTCCTGTCTCTCTTTATCTCCTCCACGTCCGAACAACATCGCTTTGGTTTACTCCGAGACGCGTGGACACTTTCCTTGTTGAGAGCCCTTCCTGGCACAAAGTAACAATGCGGACGCGATCGAACCGCGGTATTGACCACCTAGGCATGGTTGAACTACAGAAAACACGAGCCGTGTACCTCCTTCTTGGTGGAATGACTGGAACTGATGGGCTGTCGGACCCCCTCCGTGCCAGCCGGTGTGGCCGACCGGATCTAGGCGCTACAGTCTGGAACCGCGCGACCGCTACGGTTGCAGGTTCGAATCTTGCCTCGGGCATGGATGTGTTTGATGTCCTTAGGTTAGTTATGTTTAAGTAGTGCTAAGTTCTAGGGGACTGATGGCCTCAGCAGTTAAATCCCATAGTGCTCAGAGCCATTTTGTAAATGATGCAACCTGGAATATTGTAAACACTTCCACCAGAAGCTAATTTTTGGCCCTGCTAACATGGCGGACGTCGGCTTCAAGTTTGTGACGTCGCGAGAAATCCCCTTACTATACCTCCATTCATTAACATCTTTAACACCAACTTTATTCTCACAGAATATTCGTCAGTAATCCGTACGCAAGGCCCTACGTATGTGAAGATTTTGTGGGAAGTTGGATACAGGAAAATATCCATTAACGTAATCACTACAATTTTTGAATAAGCACCAACATGGCAGCAGATGAAGAATAAGAGCACGAGTTACGTACTTTCCATAACGCATTGTCTCATTTCCCGACAATTTACCGAACTATATGATGTCTGTGCTACTTCGCCAATAACATTAGTTCTGAGTCAACAAACGCAGTTTCCAGTCTGTGACACTCGCAGAACATGTGATATAAATAGCAGAAGTGGTAGTGACACTTTCAGCTTGTATTAAAACACAAAATTCGAATTCTGATTCACCAATAATGTTGAGATTCTTTTTGGCCTTATAAATCGCTTCAAACCAATGTTGTATGGTAGCTAGGTGAGTTACATAATCCTAGCGAAAGTAAAAAAAACGGCTCTGAGCACTATGGGACTTAACTTCTCAGGTCATCAGTCCCCTAGAACTTAGAACTACTTAAACCTAACTAACCTAAGGACATCACACACACCCATGCCAGAGGCAGGATTCGAACCTGCGACCGTAGCGGTTGCGCGGTTCCAGACTGTAGCGCCTAGTACCGTTCGGCCACGCTGGCCGGCTGCGAAAGTAAAGACAGTGATCAATCCGTAACGATAGAATGTTCAAATTGACATCAAACTGAAACCTAAAAGAGAACGTTAGAGTACAAGGGGAAGCAGGAAAGTACTTTGACCTAACAGTGACGGACTGTGTATTTACTACGCAAACGGACTAATTTTTCAATGTAGTTCACTTTTAGATCATTGCACTTGGTCCATCGCTTTTCCACTGAGTGGATTACGTCTCTCAAGTGCGTTTAGACTTGTTTACCAACTATAAATTTCTTTGAAAGTCAGAATGTTCCAAATTTTGTGAAGAGGGTGAATGTTACAACAATCCGTACTTCAAACCCATCATTATTCTTAGTATCAAAGCGAAGTAAATTGCCAACATAAAATAATTCTTCTTTCTTGTTCACAACGTACGCTCGCCGTACAAGAAACTAGTAACCCCAGTAGACACGCACTTACAGGGTGACAACTATTGAACTACATGAAGAAAACATAAGTTAGTTACAAACCACGGCGTGCACGCACTCTGTTCTACATGTAAACGTCGCTACAGATATTCGGATTTAGGTTATGATATGTTCGATATGCCTGCCATCATTGGCGATGATGTGGCGCAGACGAATAGCGAAATTCTACATGACCTGTTGAAGCGTCGGAAATTCGATGCTATCAATGACCTCCTGAATGGCAGTTTTCAGCTCAAAAATGGTTTTGGAGTTATTGCTGTACACCTTGTCTTTAATATAGCCTCACTAAAAGGAGTCGCATGTGTTCAGATCCGGAGAATAGGACGGCCAATCGAGGCCCATGATAGTAGCCTCTGGGTACCTCAGAGGCAGAATGCGGCCTCAAAGTGCTCCTCCAGGACATCAAACGCTCTTCTGCTTCAATGGGTTTTAGCTGCGTCTTCTATAAACCACATCTTGCGGAAATCAGGGTCACTCTGGATAATGGGAAAGAAATCATCTTCCAAAATCTCACGTACCGTTCGGTAGTTTCACCAACTGCGACACAGTCGCTTGCCATCAAGCAATATCGCACCAATTAGTCCGTGACTGGACATTGCACACCACGCAGTCACCCGGTGAGGATGAAGAGCCTTCTCGATCGCGAAATGAGAATTCTCAGTTCACTAAATGCGCCGATTTTGCTTATTGACGAACCTATCCAAATGAAAGTGGACTTCGTTGCCAAACCAAATCATGCATGCGCATACAAATTTCCGTCATGTCCCGCTGCCAACCGTGCAGAGTGAACGTCCTAACGCAAACCGTTCAACAACTATGAAGATTTCGTTTCGTACAGTTCAATAATTGTCACCCTGTATGTTATTCAATCTGTATATTGAGCAAGCAGTAAAGGAAACAAAAGAAAAATTCGGAGTAGGAATTAAAATCCATGGAGAAGAAATAAAAACTTTGAGGTTCGCCGATGACATTGTAATTCTGTCAGAGACAGCAAAGGACCTGGAAGAGCAGCTGAACGGAATGAACAGTGTCTTGAAAGGACGATATAAGATGAACATCAACAAAAAACGAAACGAGGATAATGGAATGAAGTCGCATTAAATCGGGTGATGCTGAGGGAATTAGATTAGGAAATGAGACGCTTAAAGTAGTAAATGAATTTTGCTATTTGGGCAGAAAAATAGCTGATGGTCTAAGTAGAGAGGATATAAAATGTAGACTTCTGAAGAAGAGAAATTTGTTAACATCGAGTATAGATTTAAGTGTCAGGGAGTCGTTTATGAAAGTATTTGTATGGAGTCTAGCCATGTATGGAAGTGAAACGTCGACGATAAATAGTTTAGACAAGAAGAGAATAGAAGCTTTCGAAATGTGGTGCTACAGATGAAAGCTGAAGATAAGATGGGTAGATCACATAACTAATGAGGAATTATTGAATAGAAATGGAGAGGAGTTTGTGGCACAACTTCACTAGAAGAAGGGATCGGTTGGTAGGGTATATTCTGAGGCATCAAGGGATCACCAATTTAGTATTGGAGGGCAGCGTGGAGGGTAAAAATCGGAGACCAAGAGGTGAATACACTAAACAGATTCAGAAGGACGTAGGTTGCAATAGGTACTGGAAGATGAAGAAGCTTGCACAGGAGAGCACGGAGAGATACCTCAAACCAGTCTCTGGACTGACGACCACAACAACAACATGAATCAATAAGCCTTTAAAGATGGGGGCAGCGATCGCGTCACGTGCTCAACGGCGCGCGCATTGTTTCTAATGGGCATAAGGAAGTAGCAATCGGTGAGACATTTATGTTTGAAGCGGACATTGTGCGTAAACATGGCTGAATGTAGGGACGTGACAGAGTGGCAAAAAGGGACCCTCGTGTTTGGCCGTGCGCATGGCCATACGTTGTGTGAATTTGCTGGATTGGTTAGTGTTTAGTAGTGGACTGTTCAACGTGTCTAGAATCAGTTTTGTAACAGGCGTGGCCACGAAATACGACGTCAGAGTTGTGGTCGGAAAAAGATTCTGTCTGAGAGGAACCGGAGACACGATTCAGACCTTATGAGTCGAAATCGCTGTCAGACCCGACAGAAACTGTTGCAGGCAGTGAATGAAGGTCCACGCCAACAAGTCAGAAAGAGAACGTGCAATGAACATTTGGAGTCGGTCATTGCGCAAGAACTATCAGTTTACCCCTATTTTTGAGAACAATAACACCAGAGTCAATCGGGTTGGAAGAACATAGACTGGTTTCTGAACAGTCCCCCGCGTGTTAAATCTCGATGCGCCTGCGAAATCACCTGACTTCAACCCCATTGAGAATCTGTGGGACATGGAATAGCGAATAAAACGCCGACATCGACATTCCAGAAATTTGGTGGAATTGCATGATCAAATCCTCAACGAGTGGCTTAAACTGAATGCGACGTACTGCACACCCTAGCGTACTCTCTTCGTAGCCGAATACAGGAGAATATTAAGTCTCGGGGTGGAATTCAATACTATTAAAAGATATTTGTAATGATTTTCTACGAATAACTAAGTTCTTGTTCGGTGAGCTTATATTATCTGAACCACCTCGTCTCGAAGTAATTTTCTGAGTGAAGTGGGAGGGCCCACTCCTATACACCAAGACCCGTACTGTTCTCTTTTTCGATGTTTCCCTATTATACAGTTGCAGTTTTGGGACATTTTCACATATATCACATCTACATCTATATTCCATAAAACATTTACGGCATGTGGATGAGGCTATGTGTGGTGCCTTTACTACAGAGTATTTCAAAAAGGACTTTACAACGTTAAAAGTACATATAAATTTATTGAAAGAAGATATAGATCTGGGTTTAGTATTATTTTGTAGGGAAACACATCAAGTTTTTTTTACCTTTTTATCCTGCACAAATCCCACAGGAAGCCAATTTCTTCCCAAACTCGCTGTAGTATTGCTGGTATAACTTGTTCAGTGGCGGCTTAAATTCTTGCTCTAAGTTCAGCTACAGAAGCCGGCACAGGAGGTACGAACACGATATCCTTGATGAATCCTCATTATAAAATCGAGTGGTTTCAGATCTGCGGAACGTGGGGGCCATTCCATTGGGCTCATCAGGGCCAAACCATTGACCTGGAAAGCGGTTACTGAGAAATTTACGGACGCCAGCCACGTAGTGGGGTGGTGTACCATCTTTCATGAAGTAAACATTTCGTTCATGGGCATCCTCATCGATCTGTGGTATCAAAAATTGTTGTAACATATCCAGGTACACTACCTCATTGATTGCTCTCTCACGGTAAAAAAAGGGACTGTACACTTTATTTTTGCTCAGTGCACAAAAAATGTTCAGTTTTGGGCTATCACGAACATCTTGCAATGTTTGATGCGAATTTTCTCTGCCACAAATCCTAAAGTTATGTATGTTCCCCCTGAAAATTAAGTGAAAAGTCGAATCATCAGAAAAGATGATTTTGTCCAAGAAATGTTCAACCTCATGTAATCGTTTTGACATGTCTGCACAGAAGTTCTTGCGAGCAGTTTTATCAGTGTCTTTTATTGCTTGTACGATCGTCAATCTGTTCGGTTTCAAATTCCAACAGTTCCTCAACACACGCTGAACAGTCGTATGTTGGATTTGCAGTTTCCGAGATGCACGCCGGGTCGATTTGGTAGGGCTGCTGACGAAATGCTGCCTCACTCGCTCAACGACGTTGTCAGATGTGCTTGGACATCTTGATGATTTCCCATGTCTTACCGAGCACCCTATTTCTACAAAAAAAATTTATGCCACTCATAAATTGCAGGCCTACTAGGAGGAACGTTATCGTACTTGGTACGGAAATCACGCTGAACTGCTGTCGCCGACTTCGATTCTTCAAACCAAAACACACAGTTAGCACGCTCGGGTTCAGTGAAGGCAGCCGTCCTTAACGCAACTGTTGCTAGCGCTCTTTACGGTGCAATTCGGCACTAGCGAACTACATGAGATAGAACGTGATGTATTTCCCTGCAAATTGACAGTACGATCACCTCTGTAGGTACTATGAGTTAATTTATATGAATTTTCAAAGATGTAAAGTCCTTTTTGAAACACCCTGTATTTGCCTCTTCTCTTTTCCAGTCACTAAGGGTGTGTGAGAAAAAACACTGTCAGTGAATCTTCATATGTGCTCACATTTATCTTAAGTTCTCTTCGTGATCATTTCGCTACGTGTATGGGTGAGGTTGAATTACATTGCCGAGCCATAACTGCAGAGCTCCTTGTTCAAGAACGTGCGCTCAGCGGTGTACTTCGAAAACTTGCTTCTGCACCAGCATAGTATTCTGAAGTTCGGTCTGCCACAGACCGCTATTTATCCTGGTTTACAGAGCAGGGGAAGCCTCCAACTGCCATATTCCGTGATGAATGACACCAACACAAGGGCAGCCGGCAACTTCGCCGTTTCGCAGATGTTTGTTCCCAGGCACCGGGCCATAACATTCTGCCCTTTGCCTGTGTCCCTTATGTCAGTAGTATTTCCCGTTTGCGGCCAATGGAGTTGCTAGAATGATTCCTCATTCGCCTCTGCTTACAATACTTTCCTTGCCAGGTCAGGTGCAGTGGGCAGTGGTCGTAACGTTTTGAATAATCAGTGTACGTTGCCTGACTCCTAAGGGAACGTACGTACCTGCAATAAACCTGTATGAGATGTATAAGAACACTCTTGTAGCGTCTTCCAACTAATACTCTCGTGGGTAAACGCACCGCTTTTAATTGAATCTTTTCTCGTTCTTCTATTAACCCAACCTACTGAAGATGAATTCTCATGAATAGAACGAACAAGTGTTATTTAAATCATTTCCTTGGTGTATGAGTTACATTTCTCCAAAGAATCTCAGCCTTGCATTTGCTTTTCTCGCCATTAGTTTCACGTGATGGGTTTTTTCTAGGTATCTAACGTTTGTTAGTGTTTCCGGCGATTTACCGCCAATAGTGAATCGGATAGTGATGGATCTCTTTGCCTATTTATGCTTAATACATTACATTTACTTATTTTCAGTGTCAACTGCCAGTCCCTGCACCGATGATCGATCACCTCCAACCCTCCTGCGTTGCGTTACAATTTTATGGCCCTGCAACCTCTCCATGGACAAAAATGTGCTCTGCTAACAGCTTCTGGAACTTACAGTACTATCTACTAGGTCACTGGTGGACAACCGGCGGCCTGCGAGCCGGATCGGCCTGTGATTGGCTTCAACAAGGCCCGCGAAAAAAAATTCATGACAGAGTGAGGCGGTTGCATTGTTGTTCGTCATGGACGCAGTTCTCGGATATTTCCGCCGACAATCAGATCGTTTCCGGACTGCAGCTCATCTAGCAGACCAGTGGAAGGTTTACTTACCAGTCGCAAGCGTAACGCCATTTCGACGCCGCTGGATTTGAAGAAAGAGAGCCGGCCGCGGTGGCCGTGCGGTTCTGGCGCTGCAGTCCGGAACCGCGGGACTGCTACGGTCGCAGGTTCGAATCCTGCCTCGGGCATGGGTGTGTGTGATGTCCTTAGGTTAGTTAGGTTTAAGTAGTTCTAAGTTCTAGGGGACTTATGACCTAAGATGTTGAGTCCCATAGTGCTCAGAGCCATTTGAACCATTTTTTTGAAGAAAGAGAAACACGTTTCGAGTGTAAGCGGTTAATTTATTTAGTGTTGAAGAAACAACCCATGCCTATGCGATAACTCATTAATGGAATTTTTAAATATTTTTTAAAGGCTTGCTTATAATGTTTGTGGATATTTAGACACCTGAATGACCTGCCTGCGACCAAATATAACAAATTTACTCTTAATTCCTGGTCGACTAGGATTGCGTGTTTCATTACCCTATTTTGTTTTCCTATTCTTTCTCGTATTTACATTAGCAAATAATTATTTCCGTTGTGGACGTATTAGAACAGTGCACCTGTTGAAACTGAAGGCAAATTATAATGAATAAGCTGGAACAAGTTGCTGTTACAGGCGTTTATTTTTCATTTTTCCATGAGAACGTTTCAACATGCCATGTTTTGCTACGGAAGTTATTGTGAAACGTCATATGTAAAGAAAAAAATCGTGAACATAAAATGATACTCTTAAAAGCGCGTGTTTTGAGGCACTGAGGCGTTATTAGTTGGCGTGGCGTATCGGGAAAAGTTACCATCATATCGGTTCGTTACCCCATAACCATTAACGTCGTGGACGTCATATTTATGACTTTATGCGTTAGGAGCGTCACGTGACGGGCCCCCAGTTTAACTAAGTGTGTCAATCAGGCCCACGAATCACAAAAGGTTGTCCAAGTCGGCACTAGATCATTAATATACAAGGTGTAATGGTATGAGTGCAGATATTTTTATGATGACTGAGGACTGTGTTCTGAACAACATTACATCAGTATTTACGACATATGCAGACTAATAATTATAAGCGTTACAAGACTTACCTTTTTAGGCTGGATGAGTCCGCCATTTGTTATCTGGAATCCTGCCCACTCGTCTCTTATAGGGTGCCTAGGCAGCTGTTTTTTCATACAGCTAAGGAACACACAAGCAAAATCACATGAATGGAATTTATTACCGCAACTGACTTAAAAATACTTAATTTTGGGTCGCAAGCAAATGGCGACATGCAAATAATCAAATATCCTTCACTATGTACAATGTCCATGCGAGTTAATTCACACAAGTTCATGTGGATCAAAAGTCACGGCTCTTCTGGTGCCCTCATCTAGTCCTGGTCTACTAGTGCGTCGCTCTTATTCTCTTCGTGGAGAGGCCGCTCCTGTCGTGGTGACGTCTCAGTCAGCGTGCTGCTGGCTGACGTCATCTCACAGGCCTCTCTGCTGTATCGTTCTTGATCTTCGTGCCTGCGCTTGTCGTTACGCCGGAACACCTTACTTTCCCCTCGGCAATAGGTCAGGTATTGAAGCGTGGATGACTGGACGCAAAACGGTCAGTCTATACTGACAGGTGTAGTCCACTAAGTGGTACAGAACGACATTGCAGATTACGTCTGGTCGTAAAGTTATGACGTGTGATGTGTTCCTGGGAAGATTGTTTGATGCAGAGAAAAAAACAATCAACACACTGATGTACGTAGATATTCAGATGTCGCATGTAAAAATATCTGAAATTATACCTGGTATACCCTGAACATTGCCCATAGTAACGGCCCAGTATCACTCACTTGGGGTAACCCAGAAATTAATTGACATGATTCGATTTTGTCCCGTTAAAAACAACTATTTGATTTTTGGAAAGTTAAAATACATCGTTTATTTTTCAATCCAAGTTGCAGATTTTTTAACGGTATGACTAATTTCGAGCCCTCTGGATCGTCTTCAGATCTATGTAGTAGCACCATCAAACCGCTATGTGTGTATCAGAAACAGTGTACTGATGGAAATGAAATGAGCGTTTGGCGTCATTGGCCGGGAGGCCCCTTACGGGGCAGATCCGGACGCCTTGGTGCAGGTCTTATTACATTCGACGTCACATTGGGCGGCCTGCGCGCCGGATGGGGATGAAATGATTATTAAAACAACGCAACACTCTGTCCCTGAGCGGTGAAAATCCCCGACCCAGCCGGGAATCGAACCCGGGCCATTTAAGACGGCAGTCCGTCACGTTGATCTTTTTTTTTTTATATCTCATTTTTGTTCTGTATTGTTCGTTCACTTTGTTCGTGGCGGACGTCCGATGACACTCGTTCAGGTTGTTCGTTGATCTGCTCACTGAGTGTTTTATTACAGAGGGTAGCTAAACCCTCTGACCGAACACGCTGAGCTACCGTGCCGGCATCATTCAGCTATCGGGGCGGACAGTATTCTGATGTGTGGTTCTGGTAGACACACTATAGGTTGCTGACGCTATTACATAGATCTGAAGACGACCTAGGGGGACTGAGACTAGTCAATTCTAAGAAAAAATGTGTAATTGGCACTAAAAAAGAAGATGTTTTTCAATTATTTTAAATATCAATAGAGTTGCTGTTCTCTCGCAACGAATATGTCGGCGATAGTGACAGCGTGTTGAGTTCTGTCGGCTAGAAAGTCCTGAACCCAGTTACAAATCAGGTCCGATACTCGATAGGCGCGTATTTTGTACACTAAATGTCACTGCGGATTCTCAGAGTGTAGATGCGAATGTAAATGTACATTTGTAGATGTAAGTGGGGCACACTCTGTTGGCATAAATGTTCTGTGGTTCCATTTGGCAACCCATTCCGACTTCTAGATGTGGATGGAAGTTCGAGGAGGAGTTCGGTGTATAATAAATAATGGGTCGAACTGCGAGACGGTATCACGCGATAATAAAGGCAAGAGATCGATAGGGCGCCGACTTCGGGTGGTTGCAGTTGTCCTCGCGTGCCGCACGCGAGCCTCTGCTAGTCGGGAGGGAAGGAAACCGACGGCATCGCCGACGGGTATAAACTTTATTCTTTGCGAGTGTGCTGTGACATGTACCCTGCACCCAAAATGAAAGGTGTTTTCAAAGACCGTTCAAGCTCTTGGAGCCTCGTGTCTGCAAAATTTCGTAACTTTTAACGATCACACACCGAAAATTTCATGTTATACATCTCTTTCAGGAACCAAAACTATCAAAAGTAAGCTACGCGGATGCATTCGAGTAAGTGAGAGATCGCTTAAAATGTAACAAGAATGTTATAAATATGTCTTTCAGCTTTTGTAATGTGGAATATGTGTCTACTGGTGCAAATAATCGTTCCATGAATTTCAAAAATTTTTAGGCATGAGAATATTCTTAATCGTCTTTCATGTACCGCTATAAACAAAGCTATATTTGGGAGATACTATTTCGTAGTTGGAAGTCCACAATTTACAACTTATTACAGGAAGTCATGGAATATTACATGGTCACTCGAGTGCTAGTTGCACCGACGCTCGTTCTCAAGAATAATGAATATTACTAAAATGTTTTCTATTGATAAATTAGAAGGAATGATAAATTTAATTTTAGTCATCTGAAATCTGGTGATTAGTGTAGTACGTAAGGGGAACACTGGCTGCCAAGTTTTATATCTGTGCTATCAGGCGTCACCGTATTGAACCTTAGTATCAGTGAGGAAGAACACTGCGTTCATTGTTTCGCCGTAATTAATATAACCGAGAAAAAACTTAATATTAAAACACAAAAAAAATCGTTGGCTTTACTTTCAGTGTACCCACGCAATTAACGTATGAGAGGCCAAAGTCTTATTCAGTAACATTCCTATGGGTGCGTCACTGCATCACATTATAATAAAGTTACCGATGTTTCGGTTAATACTGCAGGCAGCCGTCATCAAGGTGACACTACGTAGTGGCTACCTACAATACCAGCCGAAACATCGGTAATTTTATCACATCATGATCCGGGTATATATTCAGTAGAATCTTACAGACATTATGGCTAACAATAACGGCAAGCGGAACACCCCATTTAGCAGTAATCACTGGAATTCACACTGTTCACCTAAGTGTTCAGCTACCTAGAACACAACATCATTTCAGGCTCAAGGGGAAAGGGGGCGAGGGCACTTGACAGCCATTCCACTGCGCAAGTATCGCCAGTGTTCTGTCGCGAAATCCGTCAGGCAACTACAGCTTTGGGTGTGTCGTGTTGTGTACGCTTGTGTGCAGTACTCTTCTCGCTTATTGTGCAGACATGTTATAGGAGTGTTAAGTATAGTAAATCACGAAGTCCATAGAAATATTCTTTTTTTTAAACATGAATGGATATTTGTTAAAGGAAACAAGAGATGTGTACCTTAATCTTAAGTAATCCCAAGCTCATAATCATTTTTTAATCACATAAAGACTGAAAAAAGGGTTGACTTAGCAAAACCAAATATGAGCCCGCCTGTTGTACTTGTGTTGAATTCTCCGCTCTTTTTGTTAGTCTCTCTTGATTGCCTTCGATCTACATTTAATGTGTTTCTGTAGAAGGTCGGCTCTTCGTTCATCACAACATTATATTTTCGCGCGATAAAAGTTCATCCTGGTGTAATATAAGAGGCACTTTTGGCTGCAGCGTGTCCATCTTTTTCCATACCGATCGTCCGTTACTGTTATTTACTCTATTGGGTCTTATTGTGTGACTTAAGCTTCCGTTCTTGGTTTCCTTTTCAGAAAAAATGTCTAACATTTAAAAAAAAATATTGAAAGCGAGAACCGTCTCTCATTCACTGAGGCGTATTAAATTTTGTGGAAGATAGTGTCTAGGAAATAATCCCATTACTCAGTTTATTATTTTCAACTTTAAAAAAAGAAAGAAGCCTTTTGAAGTAACTTAGGTAACTCAATCAGTAAGGTTCTCACATGTTTTCTGCTATCGTAAATAATTCGCCTTTACTGTACTGGGACAAATATGAATGAGCGCACTGCATCAGTAGTGAATAACATCCTTGAATCTATGTTTACTATTAATGTGTAGTTGACTTGCTGGTCAGTCAGTTGGGCAGCGCTAGGGCATTCTTACCTGACGCATAGCGGCGAGTAGTTGAGTTTTTCTTAGAATTATATTTGTTATTTGTGAATATAGGAGAAAATATCCGGAAGACTTTATTATTGAGATGAAAACTCATTTACAATATTTTCTCGTTCCTTATATGGTTAGAGAAGATTCCGGAGTAATTTCAAAGATAACGAAGGCATGCGTAGGGATAAAATTTTTGTTTGTCACAATTATGAATTGAAGGAAGACTCTTTCCCTCACGTAGCTAATAACGTTATGATAATACAAACACAAAAGTAGAACGAGAAAGTAGGACCAATATAAGAGCGAAGAACAGTAGTTTATACGTCAGATAAATAATAAGCTTCAAGAACATAATGCTATTAGTGTAAAACCAGATAAGGGCAATACATTGGCGATTACGTCAAAAGAAGAGTACACAGGAAAATCACATGAATTTTTTGGCCAATAAATATCAAAATTATCGACCGGGAACTAACAAACAAATTTAATGCACAACTAAAGAAAGCATTAAAACATGTAACTTCATATTCACAGAAAAAGATATAAAAGACTGCACTATGATGAATTAAAAAGCACCATCATTGCGCACCCAGCCCAAAATACATAAAGAACAAACCCCAATTTGTCCAATTTTTAACATGGGTAATAGTCCGGCACATGCTGTCAGTAAAAAACAAAACATACTTCTTAAGCAATATTACACATACGAGAAATAATACGCTACAAAAAGTTGTTACGATATTGTCAGTAAAATTAAAAATATTAAAATACCAGAAATCGAACACTCGTATCACTCGGTATAGCTAACATGTACACAAACACCCCAGTAACAGAAACTATAGTAATCATTAAAAACAACTTTCTCAAATATAAGAAAATCACTCAAGGAGAAATTTGTGAAATAATGGAGCTTCTACAATTAATCAGAACAAAATTTATGTCCAGAAAGATGGGGCAGAAATGTGCTCATGCCTAGCAGGTGACATTTTCGATAACACTTTAGAAGAAAAATTTTTTGACAAGTTCACTCAGACATCCAAAAAAGATCCTTTATTATTGATAGTGTATCGATGACATTTTAATTCTATTCGTTGGCACATTAGATGAAAGTAACGTCATGTATTCACAATTCAACAGTTTCCATGCAAAAATTTATTTCAGTATGGAGAGAGAGAAAAATAAGACACAAACATTCTGGATTTAAAAATTTCAAACGAAAAATCTGAACACATATGCGATATTTTTCGTAAAGCAACGACAACAGACATAATTATCCACAACCAGTCGTGCCACCCGAGAGCACACAAGCTTGCATATTTTCATTCTATGTTACATAGACTAAACAACTTACCACTGACAAAAGAAAAAAAATGAGAAGAGTTAGATCTTTCCGAAATGTAGCTGTAAGTAATGGTTATCCTAAACACATAGACTACACATTATTAAAAAAAAACAATCAAACACATGCCAATCCCATAGATGAAATAACATTAGCCAGAGACAAAAACGAGCCACAGAAAAATAAAGTTCTTGCCTGACCATATCCACGTATTATTTTCGATAAAATTGCTCGATGTTTCAAAAATACAAAATTATACACCAGTTACAGAACCACTAACAATCTACAACAATTATTGAAACACATGCTACGTAAAGCAGAACCTTTTTTGCAATCGGGAATCTGCAAAATTAATTGTGAAGAATGCCCAAAATTTTATATTTGACTACAGGAAGAAAAGTTACTATACGATTTAAAGAACACATGACAAAAAGTGATAATAACCTATACAATCTGCTACACACTTAAAAGATACCAACCACAAAATACCTAATATAGGTGGATCACTTCAAATATTATGTAAGTTACAGAAAGGATAAGAATCATGGATATAATGGAAGAAATTGAAATATACATCCATTAAAAGATCAGTCAGAGTTTTAAATGAGCAAAAAGCCCTACTAAATTGGAAATTTATAGACAACTTTTTACCAGTTCTACGACGAAGCATTACAGAACCATAAGAATGGAAAATTATCGCTACACTCATTAACAAATATAACTGTAATGCAAAACATCATGCAACCATAAAGCAGTTTTTACTCGACTCTCATAATTTTCAGTACTGTTTCATTAGAGCACTGTGATTGATTTCATATTGAGATCATTGAACCAACTATTAAAAAAGACGTGCTCCAACAGTAAAAGAAATATTCCCAAGCTATTTTAAATAAATTACATATAGTCGTATTTACACCAATGATGAACGAAAATTCAACACAATTGCGAACAAAAGCGTATGCATTTACTACTCAAAAATCATAGGTAAAGTAAGTTATAATGTGCCTAGTATATCTACAGAAATGACTTGCTCCTACATCAAAATCACAAATGTCACTGATGTTTCCAGTGTATAATGCTTCTGTTTTAGATGCTTGAAAATTCCCTGTGGTCGAAATAGTACAATCATACATGAAAGAAAGAGAATAGCAGCTGAAAGAATCATGAAATCTTCTAAAAAATTCATCGCAGTTGCAGATCCTATCGCACTGAAGATTAGTGTTAATCTGATCTCTTTGTTTTCATTATGTCACAAATTACGTGATTGGTTGAGATGTCTCTAATTTTTGTACTGAGAGAATTTCGCAGTTGCTGTAGTATTCTTATGATGTACAGTCCTTTTTGCCAATAATATGAGTTTGATTTCTCAAGAACGTCTTTATTTAATATAAAACCTACCTCCATGATTGATAGTAAAATTTTGTACAGTTTGTTGTATGTGCATTACACCGTACTCCACAAGATGTCACAGATTGTTTCTGGTAATCAAAAGGAGATAAATTAGTAGTGAGAAGTTTATTTTCCTTTAGCTGCTACATCTGCTATTTTGTATTTGCTTTCGAGAACTTCAGTATTTCAGATACAAGATGTCACAGATTGTTTCTGGTAATCAAAAGGAGATAAATTAGTAGTGAGAAGTTTGTTTTCCTTTAGCTGCTACATCTGCTATTTTGTATTTGCTTTCGAGAACTTCAGTATTTCAGATACAAAAACAACATGCCGAGCAAACAGGGTGTAGTTAGGATTGTCAGGTATTGTGTTAGCAAGCAGATTAATTTTCAGGGAACAGTACTGGTAATTTCAAATAGTTATTTTCTTCCGAGTAGAGCAGCAATTTACTGTTGTGAATATTCCAAGCCAAACACTGCACTTCATATCACGCAATGTTCATAATGTACTTCGGTGCTGAGTTTTAGTTATATAGTTGCCACTGGGAACACAGTTTCTTTTGGCATTTGATTAGATTTATTTTCTTTATTTCAGATCTTGCATTTCATTAAGCTTTAAGTTTTATTTCACTACACTGTCCACAAGCGCAACCAAGGGGCAAACAATAGTCAGTTTTGCTCAGTAACTGAATACGATATCTAAAGTACAAACTACATGAGGAGAAAGTTTTTGAAATCAGTATATTCAGTTACCTCACATACAATTTTTTTATAGAAAGCTTATACATGTCGACCCTATTTGCCTAGGATAGTCCTCCGGTTTTCTGTGATGTAGTTAGACAGCAATACCGGTTCTCGACAGAAAATCAAAGCTACACTTATATGTACTAAGTTTTGCATTTTCTGTTTCAGCTATTATAATTTCATTGTCATTTTTGTGTGTGATATTGTGTGAAATTTATTTTTCTTTTTGAAAAACATGGAGTGTGAAGATCATTGCTGTGCAACAGACAATAGTAAAAACTGTGTGAAATATTTTGGAGTTACCCACATTTGTCAAATGTTTCGGTTATTTAATTATAATTTTTTTTACATTTTTTTACATTTTAACAGTTATGATTCGCAGCACAGTATTTCGTCGATCTACTAGATCGCTAACCATGTCATAAGGTAATGATTCAGTTATTAATGAAATAGAACAAATAAAAGAGTCGATACACGTAAATAATTTACTTGAGATTTCAGAGAATGCGTATACGTTTCCAACACAGATGTGTTCTTTATTAGGAAACGTAACAGAACAGATATCTATCAGTGAACAAGAAATTTCGGAAGACATTAGGTAGGTGAAAAGTCGCCTCAGCTATGCGAAATCTCGCAACAAACTGTTATTGTGACAGTGGATTCGGGTTTTGTTTCCGTTTCTTTCAATCAAACAGTACACGAGCCCACGTAAGATACTGACAATACGCACTCAGTCGTATATCCAGTAAACATGAATGCGGGGATCAATAATCCAACTTTGTAAGAATGGTTACTATACGTGAATAAAACTCTCGAATAAAACAAAGAGTAGTTTCAGAAAATAGACAAAACACTAGAACAATACACAAAATCTCCGCCGCGCGGAGTGGCAGTACGGTTTGAGGCATATTATTATTATGTGAACTGTCACGGATTGCGCAGCCCCTCCCGCCGGAGTTTCGAGTCCTCCCTCAGCCATGGGTGTGTGTGTTGTTCTTAGCATTAGTTAGTTTAAGTAGTGTGTAAATCTAGGGACCGATGGCCTCAGCAGTTTGGTCCCTTAGGAATTCACACACATTTGAACATTTTTGAACAAAATCGCGTACGAGACTTCAGGCCAGGCTATACAGCCCTGAAAGTGAATAAAAAATTTAAAAACTATACAACAGAAACGCGAAGTAAATGCTAACAATACTGATAATGAAACTTCCTGGCAGATTAAAACTGTGTGCCCGACCGAGACTCGAACTCGGAACTTCGCAGGAGAGCTTCTGTAAAGTTTGGAAGGTAGGAGACGAGATACTAGCAGAAGTGAAGCTGTGAGTACCGGGCGTGAGTCGTGCTTCGGTAGCTCAGTTGGTAGAGCACTTGCCCGTGAAAGGCACAGGTCCCGAGTTCGAGTCTCGGTCTGGCACACAGTTTTAATCTGCCAGGAAGTTTCATATCAGAGCACACTCCGCTGCAGGGTGAAAATCTCATTCTGAATACTGATAATAGTTAATACTAAATCAGCCGACACGAGTTTACACAGTATTACAAATATGCACAATGACAAAGTAGAACGACTCTCTAAAGAATACAATGAAATATCCTGTACCATTACAGCTCACTGAGAACAACAAATCGAAGGCCTTGTTATCTCAACCCGTGAAGAACACGAAAAAAAAACTATCATTTCGAGTAACAGAAGCAGAATCTGAGATAACATTTTAGTAGTTAGCTCTTCACGTGCAAAGAAATGTAAAGCTTTGAAACTGTATACAGAAGATCATGTAAGAATAATGGAACAACAGATTGTAAATAGTGAAATAAAGATCAAGTGTGATGATTTTGGTCATTCTTATTTATATTCAGACATTTTCACCCTAGCCATTATACTACGGTGACAGTTACATCGTGTTAATTTAATGCTCTAGCAGAATAAGCTAAATTGTTTTTTTGACTGTTACTCGTAAACAAGGGCCCAACAGGGTGAATGGCTTCAGTGTGTGATACCTGGGTTCTTACCCTACCCCACCATACCCGTATTTGCAAACAGTTGATTGCATCACTGGAGACCTCTCCTTGTAAAAACTTTCAGAGGTCCGGCAACACAGCACACACGAGCAGGCGGCGCATATAAACGCAAAAAGCAAATGAATTAATCATGTGATATCAGCGCTTTATATAGATTTACGTGCATAAAAAATATAACAGCTGTGAAAGGCAACAACAGAACTTCCATTTACACTTTTCGTCTTGTTAATACGTGTAACGGTTACACTGTAACCACTAGGCGAACTGCAGAAATCTACCCCCACCATTATTAGGACAAATCGACTGATTGGAAAGCAACGACAATTAGTCTAGAAGTTGAGTATGGTTGTACCTTTAAACTGTGCAAAGGAAATTTTTCACCTATTTGCGGTCTGACTTCTATGACTCCTCAAAAATGAGACTTGCCAAAACATGGTCGAAAAAGCATGCGTTCTCTTAAATATTACCATGTATGCCGCCGCATTTTCAAGTAAAAGGTAATATTCATATACCAAATAAAAGTAGACATTTCCAAGATAACGTTGGTTGTCATGCGATGTGACCAGAATATGAGTTCAGAGTCAGGAGTCAATCATTATGAAATGGGTAATACTTACTGGCATTACTTTTATGATGAAACTTTAGTGCATGGTTTGTATTAGCCTACCACAATGATTTTTTTGCTGAATATGTATAGGATTAGATATTGCCCTGCATTTGCTTGCTAATGAAATATTTATCATGTTTATACGTATGTGATAATGAATTTGGCTGTATTGCTTTTCTGATTAACTGTTTCTTGAATATATGTATATCGCAGCGCCTATAGTTTTATGAGAGCCCATTTAAAATAAGCATTCACTGTTAGCGGTTATAAATGAGGTAATTGTCATGACGTGACAGAGTTATGAAAAATGGATATAGGAAGAGAGTAAGTTGAAAATGTAACAGATGCACCTAGAAATCAGAAAGAAATGTGTACTTTAAAAAAATGACGTAGTAAACTGTGTGGATACAACTGTACGGCCAGAGCGCGCGCGCTTCGTTTTCAGAGCTTTTCCGACCAAGTTTAAACTCATTAATGCAAATGAAAATGGTCTTCAATGGTTGTCCAGAATCCGCATGAACTTCATCCGGTTCTATTTTGATTTGCATGGCAGTCCAACCCTTCAAATAAAAACGGTTGATAGTAGCACGGAACTGTTTTCACCATTTTCAATCGCAGTCGACGCAATAATGAATTCACGCGACTCTGTACAATGAACTGCATGGTGTATATTGTTGAAATTTTTTATACGATCCTTGGAACATTCAAGTTTATCAGACATGAAGACACAACTAAAATTTTTCATTCTTTCATGGAAATTTACCAGACTTATCAAACCACGTTCGTATATGTGATCGTTGGACTTCAAATCGGTCTTTATGGACACTCCAGACGTTTAATGGATGTGACTCCTTTAAGTGCTTGATTGGCAACGATGTAATCATGCGATAAAGTGTCTCTTTGCTATTTGTGTACAGTATGTTACATATGTGTATGTAGAGGGACAACTGGAAGTCACGTTACCAAACATAAATCCTCTGCAGTTCTTACTTTTCGTTACAATTTTCTAGTGTGACAACTACCCTCCACGAACAGCCTCGTGGCCTTTTCGATGTTATCCACTAGATTACATGCACGCTGCCTGGCAAAAAAAGGAAAGCACCCAGAAGGGGAGAAGAAGACGAAATAAAATTTTATGGGTTGAGAAGGTACGTAATTCATTCATTCATTCATATCATTTTTGCCCTTATGGACAGTGTTTGAACTCAAATATCTCATGATGACACAATTTTCACTTGTTTCCTTTCTTCCTTTTCTCTTCCCACAATCTTTTCATCCTTTGACTATGATCTTGTTTTCTTTGTTCCGTCCATAAGCCGCGGTGGTCTCGCGGTTCTAGGCGCACAGTTCGGAACCGCGCGACTGCTACGGTCGCAGGTTCGAATCCTGCCTCGGGCATGGATGTGTGTGATGTCTTTAGGTTAGTTAGGTTTCCGTAGTTCTAAGTTCTAGGGGACTGATGACCACAGATGTTAAGTCCCATAGTGCTCAGAGCCAGCCTCCGTCCATAATGCTCCCGTCTTCCTCTTCTGATTTACCGTGAATTTTGCGTTCCTAATTTTGTTCCTGAATTCCTTTCTGTCATTTGTCATTTGTTTGTTGATCCTCAACTACCTTACGTCTTCCTCTACTTCATGATACCAATTTATTTGAAGGCTTGAAGGTTTTACTAGATCAGAGATTCTCTTTGTAAGCCTGGTGTTGTCCATTCTCTGTATGTGTCCATAGAAATTTAGTCTGCGTTTTCTGATTATGTCTGTGAGTCTGTCAGTGTGTTGGTATAACTCGTTGGTAGGTCTTTTCGTCCATATGCCATCTTTGTGTATTGGTCCGAATATTTTCCTGAAAATTTTGGGTTCTATTTTTTCTGTCTCTATAATGCCTGATGCTCCAATTGTGGTCGTTTCTGACGCATATAGTGGTTCCGGTAATACAACTGTTTTGTAGTGTCTAATTTTGGCCTGTCTTGATATGCTTTTCTTATTATAATGTGACCATGTGAGTTTATATGCTTTCTGGAGTCTTTCTGTTCGTTCTATGGTGGATGCCTTCTTTGATCCTCCTATTTGTATGTATTCCCCTAAATATTTAAATTTTTCGACTCTTTTTACTGATCCATACATCGTTTGCATGATGCGTACATTGTTGGTTTGTCGTTCCATGATGTGTGTTCTTGTTTTACGTGTTCTTCCTAGCTGCATTTCTTTAACTTGTTCTTCCCATTGTTTGAAAATTTTGTCTAAGACTATATCAAACAGAATTGGTGAAAGCCCATCTCCTTGTCGGACACCTGTGTGTATCTGGAAGGGTACATAATATTATTTAAGGGACAAAATCGAGTCAAATTTACAAATAACTTGACAGAATATGCCCACTTACCAGTATGACGTTGCATCTCTTTCTGGTCTGAATGCGTGCACTGATTCGCTAGGGAAGGGTGTCGTGAAAGTGTTGTATCCTATCTTAAGGAAACCTGGCATAGCTTTTGTAAATGGTCCACGATATCTTGGATACTGGTCCAGGGACGAGTTGACGTCCGAGATGGGCCCACACATGTTCTGTCAGGGACCAGTCTGGGGATCTTGCTGGCCACGGGGGAACTTCAGCAGTGAGTTCATTACTTGTTTTGGGACGACTGGCACAGAAGTAAAGGTGCGCAATAGGGCGATTCTCCCTTGCGGTGGTCAGATGTGGTTGACCAGAACGCTGCTGACGACTATGCCTGCCCACACGTCAGGAATGTGAGGGAAGCATAACCATTTTGTACTTCATTTATTGACTGATGACTCCATGCACCGCGCAGTAATACAGAGATTGCTGAAGCAACGAGACTGCAGATGTCAGCGACCTTGCTGATCTAGTAGAGAGTCAGCACCAGGCCACAAAGACAGGTGGCTGGCATGAATCGACATCGCCCCATTGCTGGCAGAAAGCTCCTAGGATCTCCTAGTTGAACTCAAGACCCTCAAAGACTGGCTGGTGTGTCAGGTGACGGTGGTCACTGTGCGACCTCACATTGGTGGCTCTCGTTCACAGCCTGTAACCATTGGCAGCGTTTGCCAGTGACAAGAGCAGAAACTTCGACTAGTAAACGCTGCTGCACTGTTAGACACTCACTGCTATTGTTTCCTTGTTGGCCGGCCGGTTGTGGTCTTGCGGTTCTAGGCGCTTCAGTCTGGAACCGCGTGACCGCTACGGTCGCAGGTTCCAATCCTGCCTCGGGCATGGAGGTGTGTGATGTTCTTAGGTTGGTTAGGTTTAAGTAGTTCTAAGTTCTAGGGGACTGATGAGCATAGATGTTAAGTCCCATAGTCCTCAGAGCCATTTAAACCATTTTTTTTCCTTGTTGATGCAGCATTAATTTTCCAGTATTGTATCTTCTTTTCGGAATGTTTCCGTTTGGTTCTGGATTATGTATAGTTATCTGTTGTATGTTAAAAGTCTTTTGAATGCTATTTTACTTTGGTCTGTAGTCCTACAAATGCGATGTTTTGAAGATATGCTGTTTCTTAATTACGCGTAACTTCTGCACGCAAGTCTTGTAGGCAGCATGAAAGATACGATCTACATACATATTTTTACTGAACAATTCCGTCTCTTTGTGGGCAGTGTCTTCTTGGTTGGAACACAACTGCTGCTAGAGACACAACTAGAACAGAATAATGATTCTGAGGAGAACTCTGATGCAATCTAATCGATGACCTGGTTTCGATATCTTCCAGAAGCAGCACTATCAAATGCTTCTGACATGACATCATGCGCCAGTACATGGACATCGGGTGTCATATTCACAAGCAAACGTCCCCTTAGAACTGTTTATACATGACTGTGCTTAAACTGACACACAATATTTTTAGCGCAACGCAATCTGACTTTCAAAAATCCCTACAAAAGAATGGCCCTGACTAACATTAACCTATACGTTTCACCAATCACTTACCTTACCAAAAATCTTCGTTACTCGAACTACTACAATACAGCGAGCGCCACTACTGCCAGCTAAATAAAAGATTCAAACTACGGAAGGCACTAACTACTGATAGGCATAGTTAGCAAATGAAAGATTTTAATAGAGAACAAACAATGTATTTACCTCAATAGTGTTCAAAAGTCATAATGTATATAGCAGTTCATAACATCTATTCTTACAAATATCAAAACTCCGCCATCTCTCTCCCCACATCCACCACTGCTGGCGGCTCACCTCCAACTGCGCAACGCTACGCGCTGTTCACATCCAGCTGCCGCTGCCCAACACTACAATGGCAGACAACAATGCAAACCAGCCACAGACTGCACACAGCACAGCCAGTGATTTTCATACAGCGCGCTACGTAACGTTGCCAATAAGAAAACATAAACAGCCTACTTACAAAAGAACACACAGAATCCACGTAACGACGAATTAAAACTGAGTTGTTTCAAATGGCTCTGAGCACTATGGGACTTAACTTCTGTGGTTATCAGTCCCCTGGAACTTGAACTACTTAATCCTAACTAACCTAAGGACACACACGCATCCATGCCCGAGGCAGGATTCGGACCTGCGAACGTAGCGGTCGCGCGGTTCCACACTGAAGCGCCTTGAACCGCTCGGCCACTTTGGCCGGCTAAAACTGAGTCTAAGATGGACCTTCACGTTAGTAGCTAAAATGTGATGAAGCTGTCTTAGTAACGACACTTCTGTGGCGATGTACCGTAACGTGGTACCTCTATACTGAGGTGACAGTAGTCATCAGATAGCGATATGCAATTATACAGAGGTGTGACGCAAAGCATAAAAGCGCAGTGCACTGGCTGTCATTTGTACTTAGAGGGTTTCATCAGTGATTATGGCCGCACAACAGTAATTCAAATGGCTCTGAGCACTATGGGACTTACCATCTGATGTCATCAGCCCCCTAGAACTTAGAACTACTTAAACCTAACTAACCTAAGGACATCACACACATCCATGCCCGAGGCAGGATTGGAACCTGCGATCGTAGCGGTCACGCGGTTCTAGACTGAAGCGCCTAGAACCGCTCGGTCACACCGGCCGACCAACAGTAATTAACAGACTATGGAGCTAGACTCATGAGACATTCTGTTTCGTAAATAGTGACGGAATTCAATATTTCGAGAGTCACAGTGTCAATAGTGTGCCGAGAACTCCAAATTTCAGGCGTTATCAGTCGACAGAGACAACGCAGTGGCCGACGGCCTACATTTAACGACTGAGAGCAGCGGCGTTTTGTAGTCAGTGCTAACAGACAAGCAACACTGCGTGAAATAATCTCAGAAATGAATGTCGTACGTCAGACAAACTAGCCTGTTAGGATATTGTGGCGAAATTTGGAAAAAAATTGGAAATTTGTGGTAAGTCCTATGGGACCAAAGTGCTGAGGTTATCGGTCTCTAAGCTTACACACTGTCATAAACTAACTTACACTAAGGACGACACACACACCCATGCCCGAGGGAGGAGTCGAACCTCCGACGGGGAGAGTCGCGCGATCTGTGACAAGGCGCCTGAGACCACGTTGCTACCCCACGCGGCGCGAAATTTGACATTGATGGGCTATGGTAGCACACGACCGACGCGAGTGCCTTTACTAAGAGGACGCAGCACCTTGGCTGAAAAAGACCAAGGTTTGCACACAAAAAAGTGTTCTTGCACCAGGATAATGCATCACCCCACACATCAGCGACAACAATGCTTTCCTGATCGTTCCCCACACTTGGCCCCAAGTGACTTCTTCTGTTCCCTATCTTAAAACTTTGGCTTGCAGGGAATAAATTTTAAGCAAAGTAGGTAGGAGTAGTTGCAGTCAACGAGTATTATGCAGAGTTTGATGGAACTTATTTTTGGCTCTGAGCACTATGCGACTTAACATCTAAGGTCATCAGTCCCCTAGAACTTAGAACTACTTAAACCTAACTAACCTAAGGACATCACACACATCCATGCCCAAGGCAGGATTCGAACCTGCGACCGTAGCGGTCGCGCGGTTCCGGACTGAAGCGCCTAGAAGTAAGGTGAGTTGTTTGTGAAACAAACCATTTTTCCTGTTTTTTATCAGACTTATACTAACCACGAGATTGCAGATGCCAGACTGAGATTCACACTGGAAGAATCCGCAAAAAAATGTACCTACAAACAAGGTAACTGAGAAAACCATCGTTTGACCGATACCTGAATATTGCTCGTCAACCTCGTACCATTACCACATAGGACTGGTAGAGGAAACGGAGAAGATGCAACGAAAATTCTCATATAATTCCAGTGCACAAGTTACAAGGGAAGCGTTGTAAGTCACGATGTGGTTTACTGTCAAAATTATGTGACGTTACATCCGTGGAAGAGTCAACGAATATACTGCTTCCTCTTGCGTATGTCTCCTGAAAATACGATACAGGTTAAATGACAGAGATTCGCGCTCACTCGGAAGCTTACTAACAACCGCTCTTCCCATACACCATTTGCGACTGGAACAGAAGAAGAGAAGGAAGTGACAGCAGAACCTCAAGGAGATGATCATGCGCTTCCCAGAGCAATGGCCCAAACAGAACCCTCCACCCTTTCCCAGCCCCCATCCCCAGTTTTGTAACACTTTCTGCGCCGATTCGATAAAAATGCATTATTGGAATGTGTTACTCGACTGAAGGGTACTGATGAAGAACATTGTTCACAACAAATTAAGTGTATCATTGCAGAAAATAAATTGTTAGTTGTTTAAGCTTCCCAAAAAAATGAATATAAAACAAAATCTATATCTTATTATTTCTGTCGCGCTGATGACGAAACAAACCCACTAATTCCCGGGGCATCTACCAATCTCGCAGCGATTCGATTCGATACGCGCATACGAACGACACGTCTACATGGGCACCACTACCAGGCAAAGCTAATCCACTTTCCAGTGAAATTTCACGTAACAATTACGTGGGTTAAACAATTGGTACAGTCATTAGCAAAGAAGCTGAAGTCTTTCGATGCTTTAGCGAGTGTACGACACTAGCTGCTTGAGTAATACAACGAATCTCCAGTAGCAGAGCATACGATTGTTTGCATGAGGGCTCCAGTTAGATGAACATAGTTGCCTATAGGCAGGACTACTAACAACTTCTGCAATATTGTTACTCAGATACAGAATGTAATTTTTCCTCTTATCTATGTAATTATGTAGTTCTGTAGTTCTCAATTCGTTCGAGCAATCAATCATTCATAATAGGAAACACAGTCATAGCTCAGTCACTCAAAATGTTTCAGAAATTTTAGTTGTTATAATGAAATCAGGCGATGATTCTTCTTCTCTGGAGGCTCGTGCTTTGCGGCAGTCTGCTAATCTGTACAAATAAAATGTCTGGTAATTTTGGGAGCGTTGTATAATCAGTCGGGAAACCTCAGATCAAACAGATATTTGGCTTTGATGAAGTTTAACCTTCCGAAGAAGTAATGGAGCTCTTGGATTATTAAATGCATGTTCGTATCCAACCTTCAGGAAGTTCCCTTCTGATTACCAACTACGCAATATATCGATGAATATCATTAATTCTCAAATGTCAAATACACACCTTTTGCGTGAAGGAGCAATATATATGTATATTTCCCTTTTAATAGTACAGTTTCGTCTCAGTTATCTTTTGTCATAAATCTCAATATACAGATTACAATTCTTCAAAGCAAGCTCAGGCTAATCGGCACGAAGACAATCTCGGAAGCTTTTTTTTTTTCTAACAACCACCAGAGAGAGTACTGCAAAGAATAATTATGCGCTCATGGCATAGCTATTGTATGAAACTACTTTGCGCATGGATTCTGCGAGTATGAAGATAGAAAATTAGTAAACGTCATTCAAGGTAGAATTGTATCAGAATAATTCATCGAATATAAAGAGATATTACAAGATGACTTATTCGAGAATTATTTATTATCTACACTGCAGGTTGTACCAACCGAAACCTGGGCAGAATATAAATACTGGCTGGATGAGCAAGTGAAGTACATATGTTCTCCACCACTTTCGCTTGCTTTTCCCACCGTCGCGTCTCGCTCCAGTCCTCAGTCAGTAGAAATCTGTCAAATAGCATATTCGCCTGATCACTCGCTCGCCCGCTTTCGAGATCCTACAACACCGTAGCGAAGTAGCTGCAAGAACTCTCCATTGTTGAACATGAACGAGCAGTGTAGGCGGCATCAGTGTAAATTAGATGCCTTGTGACCCATGTTAGGGATGGAGCCTGTTGGACAGTAGTCATTTCTCTGTCGTCCGCTAGACGTACACTACAGAAATGACACTGTGATAACAGCATAAATTTACAATCGCAGACCCAGGGAAAGGGTTCTTCACTTCTTGCAGGAAGACGAGAGGAGGTACCACACACTACAAGACAGCTTGCTGAGTACTGGTGTGGATACTCATGTTCCATTTCTGTAAGATCCAAAAAGTAAACAGTGTTTTACACGACCGGTGTTTGTTGGACCCGTGCTCATTCCCTAACAGAAACTTTTTTTCCTCTAGGAAATGAGACGCCTGCCATTCATTACAGAGGCGCTGTCTTTCACTTCATATTAATCTGGTAGTTGTGAAGCCAGCGTGGCCACTGCCGCCGCCGTCAGCTAGCGACGAGCGCCGTACACAGGCCGGGATGGCGCCTCCAGCTAATGGCGTGTTTGCCGCCACGCTCCGCCGTTGTTTGAATGGCAAACGTATTTGAACATCATTAGCGAGCGTATCGGCTGCACGGAGCGATCGTGTCTGCCACTGTCTGTAATTGGGGCGTCCGATGATAGCGCTAATGTTGGTACTCGTTGCCCTGTCACAGCAGATCATTAGACACAGCACGTTTCCAGCTGTCAATTGACGACAGACTGATGTGAGATTTTTGTAGCGCCTGTTACACTGTTAAAGTAATAGTATCGAGTGTTTTATATTTACAACATAAAGCATAAATATAAAGATATTGTTTTACAACCTCCGATCAGTCGCGAAATTAAAACGCCAGTGAAGATCCGGTGAAGCTTCGTACAGATGTGTTCCACAATTCCTATACTACGCCTGGCTATCGCGTCACGCCGCACTTTTCAGTTCTGATCACAGAGAGAACACATACACATGCCTTCAATAACAGTGTCTTCCGCCAAGTGTGAAGTGCCTGCTGAGGGATTTTTGCCTGATTTTATGCAGACCACTGTAGTGTCAAACGCTTCCTTCTTCCTGACAATTCTCGGCACAGCAGGTACAACGAAGATGCTCCTGCAGCGTTTTCGATGGGAAGTGTTTGATCACCCACAATACTGCAGGGACTTGGCTCCCTCTGATTTTAATTTCTTCACTCACGTGAACCGCCGGCTATGAAGACAACATACTCGTATTTGGCAGAGACAACGAGCTGCAGACCATTGTAGGGACTGGAGGAAAGCACAACCTTCTACGACAAGAATATTGGAAAGTTGGTACCGCCCGCATCTCGTGGTCGTGCGGTAGCGTTCTCGCTTCCCACGCCCGGGTTCCCGGGTTCGATTCCCGGCGGGGTCAGGGATTTTCTCTGCCTCGTGATGGCTGGGTGTTGTGTGCTGTCCTTAGGTTAGTTAGGTTTAAGTAGTTCTAAGTTCTAGGGGACTTATGACCACAGCAGTTGAGTCCCATAGTGCTCAGAGCCATTTGAATCATTTTTGAAAGTTGGTACCACACCGTGCAGAGACTGTATATATAAGTAGATGGAAGGTGTAGCTAAATTTTGCAAATAAACTGTGATTTCCATTTCGCCACAGATCGGAAATTGAAAAAAAAGCCTCATAACATTCACTGCACCCACTTAAGTGACATGATCGTAACAATCTGAAAAATAAAAGTAATTTTATTTAAATACGTAAGATTAGGTTTTTCAAAGTACTCTATCACGTTGAATACATGTCCTCTATGTAGTTCCAGGCTTTTATTGATGTAGGGCAAGCAAGCCTTTTGAAACTTCCTGGCAGATTAAAACTGTGTGCCCGACCGAGACTCGAACTCGGGACCTTTGCCTTTCGCGGGCAAGTGCTCTACCAACTGAGCTACCGAAGCACGACTCACGCCCGGTACTCACAGCTTTACTTCTGCCAGTACCTCGTCTCCTACCTTCCAAACTTTACAGAAGCTCTCCTGCGAACCTTGCAGAACTAGCACTCCTGAAAGAAAGGATATTGCGGAGACATGGCTTAGCCACAGCCTGGGGGATGTTTCCAGAATGAGATTTTCACTCTGCAGCGGAGTGTGCGCTGATATGAAACTTCCTGGCAGATTAAAACTGTGTGCCCGACCGAGACTCGAACTCGGGACCTTTGCCTTTCGCGGGCAAGTGCTCTACCAACTTTTTTTTTTTTTTTTATAATAATAAAAAAATGTTGCATGGCGTGAGATTCGATCCGGCGACCTTCGGATTACGAACTTTTTTTTTTTTTTTTTTTTTTTTTTTTTTTTTTTTTTTTTTTTTTTTTTTTTAAAAGAGTCTCATGCTCTACCGACTTTTTTTTTTTTTTTAATTGAATAAACGTAGAGTATATATATATATATATATATATATACACAAAGCAAAAGTTCTTCAAGGTACCAGTTAAACATATACAAATGAGTGTTAGGTAAACAAATTATTGGAATAACAGTAAACACAACAAAATATAACATATCTAGTGTTCCTTTTTTTTTTTAATAATTTTTAGTGAACAAACTAAAAGTACATATATTTTTACTATGCAAGAGTCCTCAAGGTACCATTGAAACATATACAAATGACTGTTAGTTAAACAAAAAAATATGAAAATGAAAACCATTAAATACAACAAAATATAACATATTCCGTCTTCTTCCATTTTTTTTGTAAGTTTGTTTTTGATTTTGGTCGATGCATGAGAACGTGGATAAGGGTGTTGCATCATGTGACAGGTAGGCATGGTACACCCCAACTTTGAGGGGGGTCAAGGAAGACGCTGCGGAGAAAACCGGCAAAAGTTTGTCGGTAAGATGGTTTTCGGGTGAGGGTGCTATGCGCGGTCACAACTTTGTACCAGAAGTCAAGGACTGTATGCGGACCACTCTGAAAGAGGTATTCTAAAGCCTGTCCTCGAAACCAGATTAGGGTATGGTGCTTAGCAAGAGGGTAGTGAAATGTCTGGGGCAACAACAGGAAATCCGGGGTTACCGTCGTTGGCGGGGCACGGAGGTAAAAGCCCACGATTCGTTGGATGAGGAGCCATACGTTTTGTTTCAGGGGGCACGTAAGACGGTGCTCGTCAGTGTCTTCGAGCTGACAGTCAGGGCAGAGTGGGGAGGTGGCCAGTCCTATGCGATAAAGTCGGCTATTAGTCGGGAATTTTCGATAGACTAAAACATACCAGAGTGCAGACACAGACGACGGTAAAAAGGGTGCATGCACACACCCCCAAACCGTGCGCCAGTTAATGTCAGGATGCTGTAGCACCATGGGGTCGCAAGGATTGGACAGCAGAAACAAACGATAATAATCTTTGGTACGGTGAGGACGGGTGACTGGAAGATCGGCCCGAACGTAGCTGAGTTCTATGAAACAATTGGCGACGTGGTACAATAATGGAGAAATAGGTGCCACATTGATCGGTGGATCGAGAGAAGCTGGTCGGAGGATATCTAAGAGACTGCGTGTTAAGGACGGGACCGGCCCCTGCCAGTGCCGCAACAGAGTGTGGACAAAGAGTGCAGAAGATCGTGCCCGCACGTTGACGAGTCCGAGGCCACCTTTTGCAGGAGGCAGTGTTAGAGTGTTGTAGCGGACTTTGAAAAGTGCCCCGGCTGACACGAAATATCCAAAGGCCGATTGGATGCGGCGGCCAAGGAGTAACGGCAGTGGGAGGATCTGGGCGACGTGTACCAGTTTAGGGGCGACATACATGTTGACATAGGACACACGTTGGAGTTGGTTTAAGTTACGGTGCACTTGAACGCGGACATGGTGCCGAATCGACTGCAAAAGCCGCCGGTAAGCCAGGGCCACTGTGCGGTGTGTGGAGCTCGTAAATTCGATACCCAAGTAACGAAGGGTGGCACCGACTGGGAGTGGGGTCGGCACCATAGCCGGGAGGCCGCGCCCAATGTGCATCATAGTCGATTTACGGACGTTAAGAATGCTACCAGAAAGACGTCCATACTGGTGGATCCAATGGATGGCGTCATTGAGTTCCATGGAGGAGCGGGTGAGAAAGAGGAGATCGTCCGCATAAGCCCTACAGCGAAAGGTGTAGTCACGCAAAGTGAGGCCCTGCAGTCTAGAGGTAAGTCCAGCGATGAGGGGCTCAAGTGCAATGGCATATAATAAAGTAGACATAGGGCATCCTTGACGCACAGAGCGGCGTATAGGAATCGGTCCTACAAGCCTACCATTGACTTGTACCATCGAGACCGCGGGAAGCAGTAACCGGCGAATGGCATCGACAAAAGGCAATGGGAACCCCATACGTGTCGCCACCATGAGGAGGAATGGGTGTCGAACGCGATCAAAGGCACTCGTGAAATCGACGGATACCAGTGCTGCACGAAGGCGACAAACCGACGCCAGTGCAATGAGGTCACGGCATTCTCCTAGGGCTGTTTGTAAGGTGGCCCCACAACCACGTGCAGTCTGCTCAGGTGAAAGGACCGTAGGTAAGACGGTACGTAAGCGCGCTGCTAAGAGCCGTGCATAGATTTTATAGTCTGCATTCAGTAGTGTAAGGGGGCGATATGCAGAGACATGAGACCCTCCCTTCGGTTTAGGCACAGGTAGAAGAATGCCAGTGACGAATTCAGGTGGAATTGGGAAGGACGGAGTAAAGAGTTCCTGAATCATTTCCGTCCAGCGAGGAAGCATTAACGTGGTGAACGCCCGGTAAAACTCCACTGGGAGACCATCGGGTCCGGGTGATTTGTTCTTGGCCCCTTTGTTGATCGCATCTACCACCTCTTCTGCGGTGATTGCAGACATCATGGACGTTGACTCCGCTGCGGTGAGGGTCCGATCAGGGGAAGGACGGAGATCATCAGGAATGGGCGTCGCCATCGGTTCATCATCATAAAATTGGCGATAATGATCAGCAAAGGCAGACACCACTGCCGCCTGTGTTGTGTGGTGAACACCATCGGAGGTCGTGATATTGGGGACAAAAAGTCGACGTCGACGATTATGGTCGGATGCGGCATGGATTGTGGATGGGGTTTCGTCGTGGAGGAGGTCTTGTCGTCGGGAACGCACCACGACACCATGCAGTCGTGCACGTTGAAGAGAGAGGAGACGAGCTTTAGTACGCTGTCGTTCCCTATGGGTGTCTGGTGATGGAGGGAGCGCATCGAGCTCACGGAGGACGGCGTAGTGAAAATTTGTGGTGTCTCGATGCCATGCTGCTGCTTCCTTGCCACATTGTATGAAGGCCTTTCTGATCGCAGGTTTGGCACATTTGAGCCACCAATGGAACGTGGATGTGTACTGCGGAAGGCGTCTTTCGCAAGACGCCCATGTAGTGGCAATACATTGTCGGCACTGTGGATCATTAAGGAGGGAGGTATTAAGCTTCCAGTAACCTCTGCCGCGCCACACTGACTGAGGTGGCAGAGCCAGGGAGCAAATGACGGCGCAGTGGTCCGAAAATGCAAGGGGCCAACGTTCAGCTTGGGCGACTTCATTGCCAAGGTGGGCAGAGACATAAAACCGGTCCAGTCTGCTCGCAGAATGTGCTGTATAATGCGTAAAACCGGGGGTATTGCCATGAATTTTCTCCCAAACGTCCACTAGATGAAAATCTTCGATTAAGGTGAGCAGCGCCGGGCATGGCGAATAACCAGGCACTTGGTCCTGCGGATGGAGGACACAGTTAAAATCGCCTCCCATGATAAGGCGATCATATCGTCCAGAAAACAGGGGCGCCACGTCATGTCCGAAGAAGGTGGACCGCTGCCGACGGTTCGTGGAGCCAGACGGAGCGTAGATATTGATGACGCGCGTGTCGAAGATGGTAACAGCCATGCCTCTTCCACAGGGAAGGATTGTCGTGTCCTTGAGTGGGATTCCTTCGCGTATGTAGAAAGCCACTCCACGCCCTGATTGATCACATGTGGAAGTGTATGAGTCGTAGCCGTAGACTGGTGGTAGGGTGGCAACGCGTACTTCCTGAAGAAGGGCGACGTCGACGTCAGAGGCCCGAAGCATGTCACATAGGAGTTGCAGCTTGGGTGCAGTGCCGATCATGTTGATGTTCAGTGTGGCAAACCGGTACGTTTGTTTCAGTGGTGGTGGACGCGCATCTACCATCACCAAGGGGAGGGCACCGACAGGAAGTCCCGTCCCATCGGCTGCAATGCCTCGCTTTTGATGTTAACAGGCAGCCTTGTCCAGCGGAGGCAACTCATCCGGAGGAGGGGGCGTATCTTCCTCAACGTCGTCGGCCCATGTTCCTGTGCCTTGGGTCTGTCCAATGTCCATGGGAATGGCGTCGTGGTGAGAGAGATCTGTAGTTGTCGGCGGGGAGACAGGCGTCTCAACCTGCGCACCGATCGTTACATTGTGCGTGGCGACCTCCATGGTGGTCCCGTCCTGCGAAACGTCTTGTTCATCTTGAAAGTTGTCCGCCGACCTCTGTGTGGAAATGTCGGCTGGCTGGGTGTCGTCGTCGTCGTCGTCGCGGGTGGCGACGCTTTGAGAGCCCGTGGGTGAACGGCGACGGCGTTTGCGCCTACGTGGCGAGCGTTGTTTGCGCACGTGTTCCTCAGTGTCGGACGACGGCAAGGAGGAGCGTCGACCTGGTTCGAAGGCGTCGGTGGGGACAATGAAATTGTCAAACAGGTGTTGTGAAGAAGTACTGTTCTCCTCAGCTTCCGGTGCGGGAGCCTGTTCGGCGGCAAGGTTGTCAGGTGGGACGTCCGCACCGTCCAAAGGTGACTGGGACGGTGGGACGTGCCGATCGGAAGGACCGGGCGACGGACTGGACGAAACTGTAGACGTGGCAAGAGCCGCTGCGTAAGTGACCGGTAGGGCGGTCATCGTGGGTGTGACGGACGCTTCCGACAACGGGAGCTGCGCGACACGTCGTTGAATGCATTCAGACCGTAGGTGACCTTCTTTCCCGCAACCGGAACAGGTCCGAGGTTGGCCGTCGTACATTATAATGGCACGGCAGCCTCCGATACGTAGATAGGAAGGCACGTGTTTCTGCAACTCGATGCGGACCTGTCTAACACCGTTTAAAACGGGATAGGTTTGAAATTGTACCCATCGTTCGGCAACATGTTCCAGAACGTTGCCATAGGGACGGAGCGCCTCGATGACGACGTCTGCAGGTAGTTCGAACGGCAGTTCGAAGATCCGTATCGTCCGTGTGCCGAGACCTGCGTGATCGACGGTAACGGGTCCGACGTTGCCGTCGGAATGACAGAAGCGCAGTCCACGTTTTGCCTCTTGAAGCACCTTGTCGCACGCCGCATCGTTGATCATTTTGACGTAGACGGTACTGCTAACTATGGACAAGTGGATACCAATTAGATCCGTTGGTGGTATCTTAACTTCATCGCGTATAAATCGTTCTACCTCCAGGGCCTTGGTTCGGGCGAAGTCGGAACAAAAGTTGAAACGTAATGTCTTCTTCCGATAGTTGTGCGCCATGGTGGTCTAGAAGGGAAAACGGCACTTACAGCGGCCGAAGTAAACACAAACACACCGTGCGCTCCTCGCCCGCAGCGCTCTGGCGCGCGACCGCCTCGCAGCACTGCCGGCGGCAGACTGACTGCCCAACTGAGCTACCGAAGCACGACTCACGCCCGGTACTCACAGCTTTACTTCTGCCAGTACCTCGTCTCCTACCTTCCAAACTTTACAGAAGCTCTCCTGCGAACCTTGCAGAACTAGCACTCCTGAAAGAAAGGATATTGCGGAGACATGGCTTAGCCACAGCCTGGGGGATGTTTCCAGAATGAGATTTTCACTCTGCAGCGGAGTGTGCGCTGATATAGTACCGGGCGTGAGTCGTGCTTCGGTAGCTCAGTTGGTAGAGCACTTGCCCGCGAAAGGCAAAGGTCCCGAGTTCGAGTCTCGGTCGGGCACACAGTTTTAATCTGCCAGGAAGTTTCATATCAGCGCACACTCCGCTGCAGAGTGAAAATCTCATTCTGGAAACATCCCCCAGGCTGTGGCTAAGCCATGTCTCCGCAATATCCTTTCTTTCAGGAGTGCTAGTTCTGCAAGGTTCGCAGGAGAGCTTCTGTAAAGTTTGGAAGGTAGGAGACGAGGTACTGGCAGAAGTAAAGCTGTGAGTACCGGGCGTGAGTCGTGCTTCGGTAGCTCAGTTGGTAGAGCACTTGCCCGCGAAAGGCAAAGGTCCCGAGTTCGAGTCTCGGTCGGGCACACAGTTTTAATCTGCCAGGAAGTTTCATATCAGCGCACACTCCGCTGCAGAGTGAAAATCTCATTCTGGAAGCAAGCCTTTTGTTACAAATCTGTCACTGTTGCAGTAGATGTGTTTTGGAGACTAGTTTCATTCTCAACCCTGACCCACTGAGCCACTGAAGAGGCCTGATTTTAATGACAATCTTCTAAAATTAATGACAATCTTCTAAAATTGGCAATAAATTCTTAAACAGTGACTGCAGATAGATGTTACAATATTCGTATGCTTACTATACAACTCTGAATTAATTAAGTCAAACTCAAACACGTTCTGCAACAAAATTAATTTTTTTTATACGCAACAAGGAAGAAAGCGCTGAGTTTCAAATGTCACTGAAATAAGGGTATTCCAGAAATTACTTCAGAGATTTTCTTTTCTGTGCGACTAATACTTAATGATCGTACAATGTAGGCTTTCACGCCCAGTATTACTTTCACTTAAAACTTCCGAACTGGCAGGCCGTGGTCGATACGTCCAACTTTTCTCTATCGTTTCGCCTCCCGCAGCCGGAGGCGAAACGTTAGGGGAAAGTTTCACGTATCGACCATGGCCTGCCAGTTCGGAAGTTTTAAGTGATGGTAATACGTCAAGGATTATCTTTTTGAAACAGATATAGGCTTTAGATTGATAGATACCATATATAATTTGTTTACTGTGCAGTAACAAACAAAACAGATAGGATCTCCCAGAAGGAATGGTCTTTCGAAGCAAAAACGTCTAGTAAACATGGGCTCTATAATGCACACATTAAGAGTTTTAGGCACTTTTCCACCTTCGATATTGCGAAACAAACATCTTCTACTGGAAGCTCTTTGCTTGCTATGTTTTGAGAGGTGGTAGCAAGAACCAAAGCAAGAAAATATTGTCAATCAAACATGGACTCTACAACGCTTACCTTTAGAGCTATGAGCACTTGTTCAGTAGAAATGAGGTGCTTCACAGTAGCGGAGATGCCGGCCGGAGTGGCCGAACGGTTCTAGGCGCTACAGTCTGGAACCGCGTGAGCGCTACGGTTGCAGGTTCCAATCCTGCCTCGGGCATGGATGTGTGTGATGTCCTTAGGTTAGTTAGGTTTAAGTAGTTCTAAGTTCTAGGGAACTGATGACCTCAGAAGTTAAGTCCAATAGTGCTCAGAGCCATTTGAACTATTTTTGTAGCGGAGATGAGGAAGAGCTGATGGTTTTTTAGGTATTAACTTTAGAGCTCACGTTTATAAAAGATCTGTATGTATGTGTTATTTTACACAGAGAGGCACTCCAAAATTTTAACATCTGTCTTCGGTGAGTCGTCGGTTACTACTTTTAAAAAGTTTAAACTGCATGACGGTCAATAACCAATCAGCAGCAGCCAGTATTCTGCAGTAATACAGGAATACATACTAGTATAATAATAACAAAGAAAAATTGCAACTACAACCGATTCAGAGTTCGCTAGCGAAAACTCAAAAAATATCAGAGCTACCTCACATAAGGTTTCTTTACTGGTCAGATTTATTTCCACAGAACCCTATCTATCACCGGGAAAGTCTACAACTGTTTACAGTCGTCTTTGAAAACGTCGAAACGAAGACGGTTACATTCAGACCTGGAATCCAAATCACAACATTCGCTTGTTTTTCCTAGCGTGAGACAGTGAAATGCACATATTTACGCGATAAGATCACCAAGCTAGTGTAGGTTTCATACTTTTACAATATCAATTACATATTCGGCAACTGGTATTTTTATTTGTTATTTACATGCGTTTATCATGTTTATTCGGATATTCTGTTCTCATTTCATTTCAATAAGACGACTTTTAAATATGAACTTTGATCCGAAACACGTTCAGTGCCTGATGATGGCCTCATTTAACGAATTTCTATGGGTACAAGGCATGGGTCCTACGAAACGTTTACATGAATGATGGTGTGTAATGAACTGATTTACCGTTCTGAGATCAACAGAGTCAATCTTCTAACACAGTCAGTCTGCCATACTTCACCTTTGTTAGAATTTTTGGATGAAACAGTATTTATTCCAATTACTATTTGTGTTAAATGTAGTCTAGATAATTCGTACTCTCGCCTGTACATAAACTGGCATGCCTCCACAGACATCTGATAGTATTCAGCACCATTTGTCACTCATTACTAAATTCCTTTAAATTTGAGCAGGAAACACCGTTGGATTCACCTCATCCACTCGTCACCGCAATCTATCGAATAAAGCCTTATGACACATTTCGCGGTCCTTTTCATTAACCTGAGACTGTATCTTAAAAGTGCATCCATCTGGTAAAATGCGACGTGCACAACACTCTATTCAAAACCAGAATCAGCGTTTCCACATTGTTGATCATCTTAACAATGCCCCAAACTGAAAGCATGGGACATTACATTTCGGAAATCGTTAGAGAATTCAATATTCCGAGAGCTACAGTCTCAAGAGTGTTCGAGAATACCTACCTCTCACCATGCACAACGCAGTGGCCGAAGTCCTTCACTTAACGACCGAGAGCAGCAGCTAACAGACAAGCAACACTGCGTGAATTAACGCAGAAATTAGTGTGGGACGTACGACGAACGTATCCGTTTGTACAGAACTGCGGAATTTGGCGTTAATGGGCTACGACAGCACACGACCGACGCGAGTGCCTTTAATAACCGTGCGACATCGCTTGCAGTGCTCCTCCAGGGCTAGTGAAAATATCAGTTGGACCCTAGACGACTGGAAAACCGTAGTCTGGTCAGATGTCCCGATTTCAGTTCGTAAGAGATGATGGCAGGGCTCGAGTGTGATGCAGAGCCCACGAAGCCATGGACCCAAGTTGGCAACAAGGCACTGTACAAGTTGGTGGTGGTTCCATAATCGTATGGGCTGTGTTTATATGGAAGGGACTGGGTCCTCTGGTTCAACTGAACCGATCATTGACTGTAAATCATTAAGTTCGACTACTTGGAGTTCATCTAAAGCCATTCATGGACTTCATGTTTCCAAACACTGATGGAATTTTAGTGGATGACATGCAGCATGTCACTGGGCCACAGTTATTCGCGACTGGCTTGTAGAACATTCTGGACAATTCGAGTGAATGATTTGACCAACCCTCTCGGCCGACATAAATCCCACCGAATATTTATGGGATATAATAGAGAGGTCAGATCGTGAACAGTATCCTGCACCAGCAACGCATTCGAAATTATGGACGGCTGTAGAGGCAGCATGGCTCGATATTCCTGCAGGGGCCTTCAGACTTGTTGAGTCCATGCCACGCGGAGCTGCTGCACTACGCAGGGAAAAAGGAGGTACGACACTATGTTAGGAGATATTGCGTGATTTCTGGCATCCCAGCGAATGATGTCACAAAAATTGCATGACTCATTCAGGAGAAAGAGCTTCACAAATTGTGCACATCAATGACGCGTTGCTCCGCCTCTGGCCCTTACGCAAGCAGTTATTCAGTTTGACTGATTTATAGAGTTGTTAGGTGTCCTCCTGAGAGATATAGTGCCAAGTTCTGTAGGGGTGGCGCGTTAGATCGTCAAAATCCTGCGCGGGTTGGAGCCCACGCCCCATAAAGCAAGGCCCATACTGCTTCAAACGTCCTCAATTGGGAGAGATCCTGACGTCCTTGGCCAAGGTAGGGTTTGGAAAACAAGAAGACAAGTTGTACGAGGGTAATCCCAAAAGTAAGGTCTCCTATTTTGTTCATAAGTACGTATACTTGTTTATTTCTACAATGGTTTACATAAGTTTACAGCTTGAGCATTTAGCTATTTTTTGGAAATAATCACCATTTCTCTCGATGCATTATTGTATACGCTGTGGCAGTTTTTGTATGCCCATGTCATACCAGCTCGCCGCCATTCTGTTTAGAAAGTTGCGAACCTCTTCTTTCACCTCGTCGTCGGAGCCGAATCGCTTTCCGGTCAAATGTTCTCGTCACTCGTCACAACTGAGTCCAGAAAGTTGTCCTGTTCAGCTGCAAAGCGGTGAAGAAATGAGCGGGAAGCATCAACTCATTGCCGCAAGTGGTCTTCAGCCAGCATGCGTGGCACCCATCTTGCGCACACCTTCCGGTAGTTCAATGTTTCCGTTAAAATTCTGTGAGCGGTGCTTCGGGAAACCTCAGGAACCGACGTGCAGAGATCATCCAGCGTGATCCGCTGATCTTCACGCATGCTTTGCTCAAGCTTCAACACTGCCTCCTCAGAAATTGACGGTCTCCCGCTCCTTTGTTCGTCGTGAATTTCGGTCCGACCAGTTGCAAAGTCTCTACGCCACTTACGAACATTTTTGACATCCATGCACGACTCACCATACACTTCCGTCAATTGGCGATGGATTTCAATCGGCCTGTTCCCTTTGCGTTCAAAAACCGAATAACTGCGCCCTATTCGCACTTAGCGGTAACATCCAGCGGGAGCTCCATTCTCAACTGCTGTCAAGCCAAGACGGAGGGCCTCAGCGCGGTGTGCGCATGTTTACACACAGTTCGTGAAGCACTCTTCATAACAGTGTGACCAACTGCCACACAAACAGGGTTTTGTACTTACAAAAAATAGGAGACCTTACTTTGGGATTACCCTCGTAGAAACATTGTGTGCTGGAGGGCATTATCTTGCTGAAGTGTAAGCCCAGGACGACTGGCTGTGAAGGGCAACACTACTGGGTGTAGAAAATGGCTCTGAGCACTATGGGACTTAACATCTATGGTCATCAGTCCCCTAGAACTTAGAACTACTTAAACCTAACTAACCTAAGGACATCACACAACACCCAGCCATCACGAGGCAGAGAAAATCCCTGACCCCGCCGGGAATCGAACCCGGGAACCCGGGCGTGGTAAGCGAGAACGCTACCGCACGACCACGAGATGCGGGCGGGTGTAGAATATCGCAGATGTACCGCTATGTAAGGTTACCGCCAATGACAATCAAAGTGGTCCTTTTGTCATAAGACCGTCACTCCTGGTTGTTGGTCCGTATGGCGGGCGACGGTTAGGCCTTTGCCGGTCGCCGGGGCTCAGTTAGAAGCGGGGCTCATCAACGAAGATAATTCTACTCCAGTCAATGAGATACCAGGCCTAATGTGGCGATCACCACTGCAAATGGGCTTGTTGGTGTACAGATATCAATAGTAGTCGGCGCAAGGGGCGCCGTGATGTGAGCCCCTTTTTCTGTGAGCCACCTATTGATGGTCCTTCCCGTCACTGAAGCAACTGGTGCACGTCGGATCGATGATGATGACGACTGCCTCTCCGACGATTGCTCGGTCCTCATGACCTGTCGTCTCCCAAGGTCAGTCGCTTCCTTCTCGACGCTGTGTTCGGCTATGGTTCACCCATTCCTGTCAACACAGTCGAATGGTCGTATCCCGCTATTCAAATGTTGAGCGATTCGCCCATTATGTCAACCGGCTTCTTTGAGCCGGAATGTACCTTCTCTCTCAAATGCTGAGATCCTCGTATATTGTCCACGCGCCTGTCTGCGTGGCATAGTTACCGTCCAAATGAATACATGGGATTAAATTCACAAAGATTTTATGCTCTGGTAGCGGTCGATCCCCTAATTGCTATCCTTCCCAGCTGCAGCGTCACACACTCATCCATCGGCCCCCCAAAGCTTAGAGTTTTGCATTTTGCATCGATACTTGTATGAATTCAAGAAGTATATAATAATTCCAATCCCAAAGAAAGCAGGTGTTGACAGATGTGAGAATTACCGAACAATCTGTTTAATAAGCCACAGCTGCAAAATACTAACACGAATTCTTTACAGACGAATGGAAAAACTAGTAGAAGCCGACCTCAGGGAAGATCAGTTTGGATTCCGTAGAAATACTGGAACACGTGAGCTAATACTGACCTTACGACTTATCTTAGAAGAAAGATTAAGGAAAGGCAAACCTACGTTTCTAGCATTTGTAGACTTAGAGAAAGCTTTTGACAATGTTGACTGGAATACTCTCCTTCAAATTCTAAAGGTGGCAGGGGTAAAATACAGGGAGCGAAAGGCTATTTACAATCTGTACAGAAACCAGATGTCAGTTATAAGAGTCGAGGGACATGAAAGGGAAGCAGTGGTTGGGAAGGGAGTGAGACAGTGTTGTAGCCTCTCCCCGATGTTATTCAATCTGTATATTGAGCAAGCAGTAAAGGAAACAAGAGAAAAATTCGGAGTAGGTATTAAAATCCGTGGGGAAGAAATAAAAACTTTGCGGTTCGCCGATGACATTGTAATTCTGTCAGAGACAGCAAAGGACTTGGAAGAGCAGTTGAACGGAATGGACATTGTCTTGAAAGGAGAATATAAGATGAACATCAACAAAAGCAAAACGAGGATCATGGAATGTAGTCGAATTAAGTCGGGTGATGTTGAGGGTATTAGATTAGGAAATGAGACACTTACAGTAGTAAAGGAGTTTTGCTATTTGGGCAGCAAAATAACTGATGATGGTCGAAGTAAAGAGGATATAAAATGTAGACTGGCAATGGCAAGGAAAGCGTTTCTGAAGAAGAGAAATTTGTTAACATCGAGTCTAGATTTAAGTGTCAGGAAGTCATTTCTGAAAGTATTTGTATGGAGTGTAGCCATGTATGGAAGTGAAACATGGATGGTAAATAGTTTGGACAAGAAGAGAATAGAAGCTTTCGAAATGTGGCGCTACAGAAGAATGCTGATGATTAGATGGGTAGATCACATAACTAATGAGCAGGTACTGAATAGGATTGGGGAGAAGAGGAGTTTGTGGCACAACTTGACCAGAAGAAGGGATCGGTTGGTAGGACATGTTCTGAGGCATCAAGGGATCACCAATTTAGTATTGGAGGGCAGCGTGGGGGGTAAAAATCGTAGGGGGAGACCAAGAGATGAATACACTAAGCAGATTCAGAAGGATGTAGGTTGCAGTAGGTACTGGGAGATGAAGAAGCTTGCACAGGATAGAGTAGCATGGAGAGCTGCATCAAACCAGTCTCAGGACTGAAGACCACAACAACAACAACTTGTATGAATATCAGTTTGTGACCAGTGTGCACAACTCTTTCGTGGAGCGTCGGTTTTCTTGTGTATGCGGGTGTCGCAGCTGTTGGGACTCTCAGCCCCTGTTGTTTCCCCCCCTAGAAGACGAGGAGGCGTGACGGAAGGCCACTGGTAGGCGGCGCGCCAGTATGAAGTGCTCGATTCCTCACTGTCTGGAGCGGCATTAGCGTTACGTGACGCCCGGCGGTTCCGCTGCGCACGAAGGCGGCGCACAGCGCCTCGCGCAAACACGCTGGCGTAGGCGGGCGGCGACGGTGATGAGGAGAGCTCGGAAACTAATTCGAAGGAACAACTGATTGTACTGAACAAAACAAGCATTTGCAAAAACTCGTAAATAATTTCTGAGAACATTTTTCGTGGAGCACAGTGGTTTGGCAAAGAGTACTTTAAAAATGTACACAAACGTTCTCGACCGCAAAAACATTTATTTTGACGGTAACCGCGTTCGGTCACGTTTTGCCCATCTCAGACCCTCGTACCATGATGACAGGCGGTGGTAGTGAATGGGCTTATAACAGCCGTTCCATTCGTCACCACCGCCCATCATCATGGTATGAGGGTCTGACGATGCCTGAAACCGGTTCCCATCAAAATAAATCTTTTTTTCGGTCGAGACTGTTTGTGTACGTTTTTAAATAACCTAAACTATTTTAGTTTGTAAGACAAATTCTTTGAAATACCTCGACACAGATCTCTTAGCAGGGCACGAATTTCAAAATTCCCTCATCATTGAGCTCTGTCGGCGCGACAGCAGTCGTCTGTAGGAAGAATGGAAGACAGGGTGTAGCGTGCAGTGGATGCGGTGACCATCACAGACGTCGCACGAGCTCGAATTGGGAAAGGATGGAAGTGAAATCGGCCGTGCACTTTTCAGAGTATTTGTCATAGGCGATCTAGAGAAACCATAATTTCGGATGCAGTGTAGCAACTCCCCTTTGAATAATTAATTATTTAGGGTGAGACAAGGAGTGTTTCTGCCTTGACACAGCGCTGCTGTATATTGAGGGGTACTTAAGCAGGAGCTCCAGATACACACACGTGATGTCTCTTCAGAAACTATTCCAAGACTGGGCCGAAAGATAGCTTCGGTGTTTCGCACGTGCTCGCACAAGGCTCTTTTCTGCTTAGGCAGTTTAATCGTCGAATGCCTGAAAATCTTGAATAAAATCCTAATTAAAATGTGGGATTGATTTTGGATTAGTAGTTTTATTTAGCCAACAAGGATGTTGGACATCCGCGCATAAAGTACTGCCTCCGAATTTTTTATGTGAAAGCTCTTAAAGCTATTTAAATAAAGCGAACGGTATTGACGTTCTACATCTTTATTCTTCATATCTACATGTTTATTTCTCAACATATTCACCCTGCCAACTAACACATTTCTCTCAACAAGAGACCAGTTTGTTAATACCGTCAGGTTCTAATGTTTGACTTTATTGGCAGAGCCAGAACCTCGCCTCTGCTTGCAACGCCTCATCATTATCAAAGTGATGTCCTCGAAGGTGTTCTGTAAGTTTTGGAAGCAGATGTAAGTCGGATGAGGCCCTTTGGTTTAGCCTTTTTACTACGAAAGATTCTTGTGTTGTAAGACTAGAGTATATAAAGACGTATATAATGAAAAAAGGTGTAAATTTAGCTTTAATAATTACTACACACCTAATTCATATAGGGATCGCACGCCTAGCTTTCCGAAAAAAATGCACATTTATCTTATCAACTGAGATTCTTGACTGTGCTGTATCCCGTGATTTTGCAGAATATCCTCGTATTAGGACCAGTGCTAAACAAAAGCATAGAATTTTCAATGTTAACACTAAATCAGCATAATTGGCTCTTTGGTTAGTCGCAATTTTGACAAATGGTCGACTAGCAGAAAATAAATGTGGGAGACGGCTGGAGCAGAAGAAAGAGTTCCGGCAAAGCAGCCGAATATTCGACTTCACAGGTGTGCGTGGCTTTGGGCAAAGAACTTATCAGGTTCACGTTGAAATAACAATAGAGGCGTTTAGAAGCGGGGTGCCTTTGCTATAAACAGGTACAAATAATATGAATGGAACAGATGACTCAATTATTCCAGCGTAACATTGCGAGAATGGAATTCAGCGAAGCACTTTGACTGAAGCAAACTACACTGAAGGAAGTGGAACGTGTAAAACAGTGAAGCACCAGTTCGATATTTTTCTTACTTTTTGGGCATGGTCATAGCATAACCGTTAAATTAAGAAAGTGGAAATGAGCATTTGGCGTCATTGGCCGGGAGGCCCCTTGCGGGGCAGGTCCGGCGGCATTGGTGCAAGAATTGATACATTCGAAGCCACATTGGGCGAACCTGCGCGTCGGATGGGGATGAAATGATGATGAAGACAGCACAACACCCAGTCCCTGAGCGGAGAAAACCTCCGACGCAGCCGGGAATCGAACCCGGGCCCGTCACGCTGACCACTCAGCTATCGGGGCGGACACTAAATAAATAATAATGACAAATATAATAAGGACAAAGAATAATTTAACTTTTTTTTCAAATACATCTTACTCATAGTTCACTAGCAAAAACTCAGAATGTGTCACAGCTAAGTCACATTAGGGTTGTTTACTGGTTAGATTCATTTTAATGGAACCGTATGTGTCCTCACGGAAGTCTAAAACTATCTACAGAAATCTCTAAAAATTACGCAAAGAAGATGATTATATTCGGATTCGGAATAGAAATCATGACACTTATTTGTATTTTTCTACCGTGGGACTGTTAAATGCACACATTTTCTGGATAAGATCACCGAACGAATGTACGTTCTCACACTTTTACAATATCACCTATTAGGCAACTGGTGTTTTCATTTGTTATTTACATGCATTAATCATATTTATTCAGAGATTGTGTTTTCATTTATCTTCAATAAGACGTTAATTAAATATGAAGTTTGATTCGAAACACGTTCAGTGCGGGAAATAAAAGTTAACAGTGGTGTCACGGGTGCTTGATACTGTTCTTATTTAAAGAACTTCTATTAGCTGCAAGGCATAGATCTTACGGAACGTTTAAATGAATGGTGGTATGTGATATACCGATTTATTGCTCTAAATTCAACAAAGTCAGTTTTCTGAACCAGTCAGACTCCCACAATTCACCCCTATAATCGTGACTAGATAAACCGCTATTTGTTCCCATTAATATTTATGTTAAGTGTAGTCTGGATAATTCGTACGCTCGCTTCTACATAAATTAGCCTGCCTGCGCAAACAGCTGATAGTACTCAGCACCCTTTGTCACTCATTACTGAATTACGTTAAATTTCAGCAGTATGCATTATACAGAACCGATATCCATCATTAACATCAAAATTAGGCAAGAATACAGTCTTGTATTGGTTGTGGTTGGTGGCATGGCAGTAAACAGCCACCGAATGTCATGAGGAATTCCTTGCCAAGCCTGAGAGGAGAGTGTAAACTAGAAGTGACTGTATGAGTCCCGAAGACAAGGAAAAAGTGTCAGGATGTGGAGAAACATGATTGATTGGAAAGCCAGTTGGCAGGAGAAAAAAAACTGGTGGACTGGGAAAACATCTCAAGACAATTAAATGTTTTATATCCACTGCCTTATAATTATTGTCCTTGATCATTTTGTTTGTTTCATCTGAAAACTGTTGCAAACTGTTCACATGGTCCAAATGGCTCTGAGCACTATGGGACTTAACTTCTGAGGTCATCAGTCCCCTAGAAAGATCTACTTAAACCTAACTAACCTAAGGACATCACACGCATCCATGCCCGAGGCAGGATTCGAACCTGCGACCGTAGCAGTCGCGCGGTTCCAGACTGTAGTGCCTAGAACCGCTCGGTCACACCGGCCGGCTTGCAAACTGTTGCTCGGAATAGTACACTGTAAGGCAAAAAAGCAATGTCGCACCACGAAGCAATTATCGAAATCGGAGGGGAATCGGTAGATGCGATATACATGTGCAGACAAACAAGTGATTTTAATTTTAGAAAAAATGTATGATTTGTTCAAGAGAATGAGCTTCACAATTTGAGCAAATCAGTAACACTTTGGGCCATTTTTGGCCCTTATGCAAGCGGTTATTCGGCTTGGTGGTTGATAGACATGGTGGATGTCCTTCTGACGGATGTGGCGCAAAATTCTGTCCAATTGGCGTGTTAGATCGTCAAAATGCCGAGCTAGTTGGAGGGCCCTGCTCATAAATCTCCTAATGATCTCACTTGAGGAGAGATCTGGCGACCTTGATGGCCGAGGTACAGTTTAGCAAACTCGAAGACAAGTAGTAGAAATTCTCATCGTATGCGGGAGAACATTAGATTGCTGAAATAGCCGCGCGGGTTTAGCCGAGCGGTCCAGGGCGCTGCAGTCATGGACTGTGCGGCTGGTCCCGGTGGAGGTTCGAGTCCTCCCTCGGGCGTAGGATAATTTAGGTTGTGTGTAAGCTTAGGGGCTGATGACCTTAGCAGTTAAGTCCCATAAGATTTCACACACATTAGAACTTTTTTTTTGCTGAAGTATAAGCCCAGGATGGTTTACCATGAAGGACTACAAAACGAGGTGTAGAAAATAGCCAACGTACCTCTGTCCTGCAATTGTGCCACGGATGACAACCAAAGGAGTCCTGCTATGTAAAGATACAGCACCCCACCCCAGACCATCACTCCAAGTTGTCGGATCGTACGGCGAACGACAACCAGGTTGGTATCTCACTGCCCTCCTGGACGTCACCAGGTACGTATTCGCTGGTCATAGGGGCTCAGTCCAAAGCGGGACTCATCACTGAAGGCTACTCCAGGCAACAGCTTGTTGCTTCTGAAAACAAGTAGTTTCAGAAATACGGAAGGAGTGAATGTCAAAAAACTGTCAGAGGGTGAACCAAGGAACTTTTCGGGAGGACTGGACGACGGAGTACGGATTTTGCGAGTTCTCAGAATATCGGAAGATATTTAACGATGGTCGACAAATCAAAAATATTAGAAAGGATGTGAGGAAAATCATAACACAGCTTTAAATTTCAGTATGTTTATCGCTTCTGAATAATGTCTCCTTTTTTAGACATCAGGGAAAGTAATTATGCCCCATGGTTTTCGAAAGTAAATTTAGCTCAATATCAAAGGGAGGAGAAAGCACTGATGAGAGATGATATGATTTAACGTCACTTCGACAACACAGTCATTAGACTTATCAAAACTAGATATGATTGTCGTAATGGGATTTCCGCGATCGTTCTTTAAATAAAAATATGGCATTTCAGTCTTTGATCGCTATTTTTTATTTTCAATGACTGGTTTCAGGCTAGCTGCCCATCTTCAGATCTGTTAGACAAAGTTAAAAATATAATTAACAAGAGAGATGCATTTACTGATAGAAATATTTTAGTTTACAAAAAGAAGAAATTTTGGATGTATTAAATGCCAACATATCATATACCGCAGTTACAGAGTAACTTGTCAGTACAGAACTATCGGTTCATTGTCATAACTAAAGAAAATTTTAATCTGTTAAAAGCTTATATCGCAGTTTTGGAGAAACCTGATTGGAAGCAGTAAAAAGTGCCCTCTATCTATAACAATTCTGTATATCTTATTTTTTCACCGTCCATCTTAATGGCGAATATACTTTTTAATAAAATAATTTTTTTGAGTGGGCCATGAACCGAAATAATTTACACTAAAGTTAAAATTTTTTATAAAGAAACTTAAAAATAGAATTAAAATGTAGATATTCTTTCGAAAATGTGCGTTTTCTCTTCTTTGTATTGATTGGTGGTGGAGAGGGTTTCCCTACGTCAGAATGTAGACAGCACCACGCCAAGTCCTCTTCCGCCGCGCCCAATTCAGCTCGCCGCCAGTACGCCGAGGGCCTTTCCGCTGCAGCCGGTTCTTACTGGAGCGTGCTGTTGCACTCAAGAGTAAGCCTAAAACAGGTCTTTATAAATCTCATAATAACTTCTGTGCATAAAATCGCTTTGCTCATTAAGTAGTAGATCTGGGTTTTTTCTTTGATTAGAGTATATTTCAATCTCTTCGAGCACGTTAAGATAGAGACTTTTTGGAGAGTTATGTAGCACCTCCATTTATTCATTTATATTACTCACTTCATGTTTACTATCTTTTTCATGCGCTCAAAGTATATAGGACAGACAGGGCGGAATTTTGAAATTCGATACAGTCATAGCAATCGGACAGCATTTATGACAATGAACCGATAGTTCTGTACTGACAAGTTACTCTGTAACTGCGGTATATGATATGTTGGCATTTAATACATCCAAAATTTCTTCTTTTTGTAAACTACGATATTTCTATCAGTAAATGTATCTCTCTTGTTAATTATATTTTTAACTTTGTCTAACAGATCTGAAGATGGGCAGCTAGCCTGAAACCGGTCATTTAAAATAAAAAATAGCGATCAAAGACTGAAATGCCATATTTTTGTTAATTACAGTCATTAGAGATGAAGAATAATGTGAGAAAGGAGGAACGATGGGGAACGGATCGACTTAGTACGTTTGAAAGGAACCATCGCAACATTCATCTTGAATGATTTGAGGACCACGTGGAAAAATTTTATCAAGATGACTGGACAGCGGTTCGAACTGATGTCCTCACTAGTGAGTGTGCTATGTGCACCGTCTGCTCGTGATAAAATAATTACACCATCATTTACTTCAACTGATTCAACAAAAAGCACAATAAAGCCAAATGAGAAGGCTGCACCAGGGCTGGAAGCGGTTTTTCAGCATAAGACTGTTCAAGTCTACCGTTGCATCCCACACACTCTCTGTGAGTGTAACTCAAAGAAATGCATCTGATGCACTGTATGGTGAAAATGTGTGAGCCTGTGTGTGCACATCCTGCAAATCAGTGGACAATGTAGCGTTCAGCTGTTATCGAAACTGTAATAACCAATGAATTAAGCTTATTACATTCCGGCAACGCATAGCGTGTTTTCAACCGCCGAGTATTGCCGCAATTTCATTACGACTCATTGCGGTTGGTGTATTTGTAAACGCAAGGGATTGCAGGAAGCGATAGCTAAATATTTCCCGGTTAAGCATCCAACTGCTCAACCTGTAGCGTAATTGGAGCGTACTATAGCGCTTTTGATACTTGTATATGCACTGAGGAAAAATATGTGCATTGCTCACGACAGATTAAGTAAACATGTAACGCTGGAGAACAATTCAAAATATAAATTCTATAGGGAAACTTCACAATAAAATCGGTATTGTCATTTCAACAGCACTTTTCCGGTGCAACTGTACATTTCAACGTCACAGTTTCGTCATCAGGACTTCAGTTGTTACGTGAGAACCTACATTACGTTATCGGCACGCAAGAAACGCATATCTGTTGGAGTTATAGTGTTTTTTAATTAGAATTTGTGAAACTGTCGTAGAAAATGTACAGAATTGAAGAAGAGTCCAAACAGATTTTTATTAAAACTCACAGTACACCTGCGAATTTTGTTGATTTCTTTTATATGTGACACAATGAACTTCCTTTTCGATCACTGTTTAGCGTACTACCCAGCCAGTTTATAGCCAAAGATGCACTGTTAACAAAACCTATTAATTTGGCATATTAATAAACTGTTACTGCATGTTGTATAAAAATTTTCCACATTTATTCCTACACAATATGCTAGTATTTAATCCTGTCTGAAGGTCATAAGATTGTTAAACGTTTTACTTATTTTTTTAACCATTAATACTAACATTAATGTTTAAATTCAACCATTAACAAGAATGGACGATATTATTATATTTCTCTCTAGTGTGCGTAAGTCAAAAATTGTTTGTATATTAAATTGTGTTTTATAACATATACGTTAATCATTATCTCTGTACTACTGAAATATCTACGCAATTACGCATTTTCTTTGAAACTTGAAGTCATCTTTGAAAACTGTATATGCTCATCTAACAGTGTATGCTGATATAACAGTGCAAACAACATGTGGAAATAACTTCATTCTGATGTCGTACACAAAAGAAACCAAACAAGTTCGCAGATATGTTATAAATGTTAACAAAAATCTACATATACTCTTCCGTACTTTTTTACATGTTACACCACAATTTCGCAAATTGCAATTACGACTGCACGATAACTTCCACAGACTTGTGTTTCTGGCGTGCTGACTTCGCCGTGAAAGTCCTTACATAACAACTGAAGTTCTGGTGATCAAGCCAGGACTTCACAATGTGCATTGCCATTGTAAAAACCCTACTGAAAAACAGCAGACATTTACGTCACTTTCGCTGTTTTGCAAAGAATAGCCGGTAAGGCTACCATGAAGTATAAGTTTTTTTACACTGCTTTACTGGAAAACATAACGGATTTCATGAAAAGTTTTGTGGAACTAACGACCCGTGATTGCTGTGTAAATTGACAAATATTTGGAGTCTTCATGTACTCAGAAAAGTCTAGTAGCAGATTTGAATAGCACGAGAGAAAAGCCTAGATTTTCTCGCACGTAGTTTGTAACAATTCTGGAAAATTGAAGAATACTTGCTAAATGTTGCTTAGTACTACCAATGGAAACGTCACATTCTTCCTATCCGCTTACTCCGGGACCAATAATTGCTGTAGAACATGATACGAATTCCTTTCACTATTTACTGTTTATTATTCTTCTTCTTTTTAAGTGAAATTGTCATGCTCAAGAAGAGATCTAAGCTAACGGGGTGCATGCCCACAATCTACCGCTGCTGGACAAGAACAGCTTTCTTTTCGACTTACAGGGAACTTTTTCTTTGCGTCATCAGTCTTCTGACTGGTTTGATGTGGCCCACCACGAATTTCTCTACTGTAACAACCTTTTCATCTCAGAGTAGTGTAATTTATCGTAAATGGTAAAAATCATAAGTCAGGTGCGGCGAATTATTAATGCCGAGAGTAGTATAAACTGCCTGCGACGTTCCGTACTACGGACGCATCTCTCTGGAATAAGTAACCAAAGACGTATATTTGAGGACTCGGTGTGAAGCGATTAAGGAGATCGGACGTGTTTTATGTTGGAGATTTTGCTATTGTTGTGCGACGCTATTAAGCTCCATCGTGAATATTTAGTTAGTCGATGGCACAATAAACAAATTCAAGAAATAATACGCATTCAAGGTGTATATTTATCAATTTATAAAAGATTTGATAAACATTCTTCAGATATCACGTGACGTAGGTCGATCGGAGGTGCAGTGTGAAATGATAGTGCGAGCCTGCATCTTTCCACGGTCAATACCATTCGAGAGAATATCTGAGAAACAATGGCCTTTTCGTTGATAAAAAAGTTAGACACATCAATCCATACGCATCATACACCATAGTACGTAGTTGTGCCAAACGATCTTCGTAGCGAAACAAAGATTTTAGAGATTTCATATTGGGCAATTCCGTAGAGGAGTATCAGCGAGATCGACGCTGCGGGACATATATGTAGCTCTCCTGTGGTATTTAAAACCAAAGACTTTTATTCTTTAGCTTTTAAAAGACTGAAGCTAAAACCTAAATAAAACCACTGGAAATCATATCTAAAAATACCAAAAATAAATATGAAGCAGAGAATTTTCTTAAACAAAATTTCTTAAATTGATTAATTAAAATAAAATAAAGTAGGACTTGTAACCTACGTCCTCAATTATTTTCTGCATGTGTACCAATCTCTGTCTTCCTCTCTTCCTCTAAACTTTTCACCCTCTACAGTTCCCTCTAGTACCATGAAAGCAATTTCATGATGTAACACATATCTTTCATCCTGTCCCTTCTTCTTGTCATTGTTTTCCATTTATTCCTTTCATCGTCGATTCTGACCAGTATCGCATTCCTTACCTTATCAGTCAACATAATCTTCAACATTCTTCTGTAGCAACACATCTCAAATGCATCTATTCTCTTCTGTTCTGATTTTCCCACAGTTCATCTATCACTGCCACACAAGGATGTGTTGCAAACTGCGCACAACGTAAGTCAGGTTGATAAGACTGGATATCGAGCCACAGCACACCAAGATCTCGTCCAGTGCTGCATCGATTGGAATCATTCATTGTTTTGTCAGAATTCCGTTTAAGTAGGTAAAACTATCAGTAAGTGGGAGGGTCGAGTTAAGTAACTGTCCAGGACGCGTTCCGTCTGCCTAATAGCATGCTGGTGGGTAAGGCTTGTACCGAACTCGTTTCCACGAAGTGTTTCCGTGGTTAAATGGCACTGGTCTCGGATTTGGGGGAAATGGAGTTTACATCTCCATCCAGCAATCCGCATGAAAGGTTTCTGTGGGTCCCCTTCCTTTGAAAACAGTCTGCTCTATTCCGTCAGCCCCCTTGTCCTATCCGAACTTAAACGCTGTCTGTAACCACTTTCTTCTCAAGGTACATTAACTCCTAATCTTCCTTTCCCCGTTCAACACTTAACCTTATGGTTCATCTGCGACTTCGTGAATTAAGGTCGCCAGCTGCACCGACAGTAGTGGCCAGTGGCGGCAGTGAGACTTCGGACCGGCAGTGTTCGCAGTGTTTGTAAATTTAATACTTTCGTTGACGCATTCACTTACAAGTTTTATACTGTTAACCGGTTTAGGCCTAATTTGGTCATGAACAAGACGTCTGAAGCAGCATCAGGTTGAGTTACAAGTAACACTTTGTCAACGTTGTTTGAATCCACTCCGATGCTGCTTCATTTGTCCTTATGATGGCCGGTGGTCGTCCTTACTGGTTAGCAGAATAAAACTTTAATGTGACTGCATCAATGAAACTATTGCGTACTAACAAAAGAGTCAAAAATTGTGTCCTGACAACATGTTATTCTTTGCTCTGTGGCTGATGGATACCTACGGATTGTTACGCAAGTATATTTGCGTGGCCTCCCCTTTCCTGTTAGCAACGTCTATGCTGCGTACTAGGGCAATAGAATAAAATCAACGAAATTGAAATTTGTAAAGAGAAAACAAAACGCCCGTTGAATTTAAGAGCAACTTAAAGGGGAGTGTCTATATTTATGACAGAAACTAGTTTAATAATTTTAAGTGAAATACGGCTTGATTAAAAGCCTTTTATGAATCGTCAGGCGGCTGGACCTAGATGTATTGCACTACTGCATTCTGGACGGATATCAGGTAAGTTCACTAAACGATGACACACACATAACAGCGTGCATTGTAAACCAGATGATTTGGGGTAGGTGTTTCCGATCTTGGGGGTGGGCAAACCCAGGCTTTGTGGTGTCGCTGGAGGTTGGTGGTAAATGTTGACGCTTTTCGTGCTTTTCGTGAAGCTTGTGGCAGTCATTTACCAACATCCACAGGCTGTGACTGTTGCTATGAGTGAGTGTGTGTTTTTCACGTCCAGCAATGACGCGCAAGTGATCGCGTGCAGTTGTTGCCCGGCGGTAACTCTCGGCGAATTTACATGTGGGATGGGGGTCTCAGTAGCCCGCACTGAAGCACTGACTTTGGTTACCGTCATGCTTTACCTTACACCTACTTAAATGCTGGCAGGTGTTGGGATCTCCATATTGTTGATAGAAACGTTAAAGCACGGGTGCTATCAAGTAAGATAATTCAGATAGAATGTTCCATTCGAGTATATAGTGAAAATCAGGCAGGTATAGCCCTCTTTCTCAATCAAGTAGTGCTCTGTGTGCAGACAGAACATTCAGAAGAATCGAATACTTCAAAAGTGAGAAAACGAGACAACAGCAGAGTTGGTAAGGCAAGATCGCTGACAGCTGGCAACATTGTTGGCAGCTTCCAAGTGTGGGACTCGACGGCTGCAGCAGAAAACAACAGGCGCACATAGAATCGCCACAACTCTAATTATTTGGCTAAGAGATTTGTACCGAGTGGTTATAATTGAACTGCCGCGCGGGGTAGCGGTGTGGTCTAGGACGTCCTGTCACGCTTCGCGCGGCTCGCCCCGTCGGAGATTCGAGTCCTCGCTTGGGCATGGGTGTGTGTGTTGTCCTTAGCGTAAGTTAGTTTAAGTTAGATTAAGTAGTGTGTAAGCTTAGGGACCGATGACCTCAGCAGTTTGGTCCCATAAGTAAACTGGCGAAAACTGACAGTGTTGCGAGTGCTGCAGTTTGGCCAATATGTATCACAGGATGGTGAATCATCGTGTGTAAATTCATTAATCGGTGCGCTCAAGGATTGTGGTGAAAAAGTAATAGTTCCACTCTCTGCGACCAGGTGAAAATATGAAACTGTAAGCAATCAGAATGTGATGCGGGTACAGAAAAATGTGAGGAGCGATTAAACACGCGATATCGGTGTTTTCGGTACGTTTATTAGGATACGGTCACAAGTTAAACTTACGGTCAGTATGGTCTTCAACATTCTGCATCCGTAATACGGTATGGTCGGCAGTTGTTTCCAGTATATCTGGTTTAATCAGAGCTATATTTCTTCGTGTGCTATCCTTCAGATCAGGAAAAGTCCAGATACAACCCAGATCTTTCAGATATCGCCACAACCAGAAGTCACGTGGATTTACGTCAGGGGATCTGGAAGGCCACACGCCTTGAAACAGTGTCAAGTTCATGCGGTCGTTACCGAATATTTCTCGAAGCAAATCTTTCACCTGGCAGGCGACATGTGGTGCCGCCCCATCTTGTAGTGGTGTAGTAATAGCTGCTTTCTTGCAGAGCCGCAATCACATTTTGCACAAGGAGGCCGTTATAATGTCCAGCTGTCCCTGTGCACGTAACAGGCCCGCGACGTATCATCTCCTCGGAGGTAAATGGACTGAGAATAAAGGCGTTTGTGGAACTTAAGCTACCCGTGACAGAGCTCGAGCACAGGCTGCAGAATTTCTGGTATGTGCTGCACGATCGCTATAGCTAAAGCAACTTCAACAAGTCAGCAAGTATCACGGGAATGGGCCACCTCCCTCTCCCTGATACACCACCTAATTCACGTCTTTCTTCAAATTTCTTGATCGTATTCTGTATATTTGTTGACATGGTTCCTCTTCGCAGCTATTTCTGTCGGCGATATACCCGCAATGAAAGGCTGCTACTCCTGCCGTTCTGATAAAACAACTGTACCAGCAGTGTACGCTCTTTCTTCTCAATAGCCATTGCATTTCATACAGAAAACTTCAACTTTTTTCATCTTTTACAATAACAATCACTTGACAAAAGAAATCAACACACGACGCCAAGCAATAAACAGGATAATTGCATCAAAATAGGAAAAATCCTGGCTGCTTACAAAGCCATACATTCACCTGGCAGCAGAAAGTGGAACTATTTTTTTTTTTTTTCAGCTTACTCCACCAGCACAGCGATCAATGAACATACCTGCGACAAGATTCGTGTTGAGCTCTCAGGGTGGTCAAATCATTCACTCGAACTGTCCAGAATACTCTTCAAACTGGTCGAGAACCACTGTGGCCCGGTGATATATCACACTGTCATCCATAAAAATGTCATCGTCCTATGGGACCATGAAGTCCCTCAATGGGTGTAAATAGTCTCCAAGTAGCCGAAAATAACAGTTCCCAGTTAATCAAAGGTTCAGTTGGACCAGAGGATGCAGTTCACTCCATGTAAACACAGCAGACATCATTACGGGGCCACCACCAGCTTGAACAGCACCTTGTTGACAACTGGGGTCCGTGGCTTCCTGGGGTTTACGCCACACTGAAACCCCACCGTCAGCTCTTACCAACTGAAATCGGGACTTATTTAATCAGGCCACGGTTTTCCAGTCGTCTAGGGTCCAACCGCTATGGTCAGGAGCCCTGGAGAGACGCTGCAGGCGATGTCGTGCTGTTAGCGAAAACACTCGCTTCGGTCGTGTACTGCCATAGCTCATTAACGGCAGATTTCGCCGCACTGTCCTAACGGATACGTTCGTCGTACATCCCACACTACTTTCTGCGGTAATATCACGCAGTGCTGCTTTTTCTGTTAGCACTGACAACTCTGCGGAAATGTCGCTGCTCTCGGTCGGTAAGAGAAGGACGTCGGCCACTGCGTTATCCGTGGTGAGATGTAGTGCCTCAAAATTTGGTATTCTCGACACAGTCTTGACACTGTGGCTCTAATGTTGAATTCCTAACGATTTCGGAAATTGAATGTCACACGCATCTATCTCCAACTACCATGCCGTGTTCAAAGTCTTTTAATCCCAATCGTCACGTCACGTCGGATACGTTTTCGAATGAGTCACCCGAGTGCAAATGACAGCTCCGCCATTGAACAACCCTTTTATGCCTTGTGTACGTGATACTGCCGCCACCTATATATGTGCATATTGCTATCCCGCGATTTTTGACACTTCAATGTAGAGAAGCCCTTCTAGAAAGTCTTCAACACAATGAAGATACCAATAAGCAGACCACAAGTGTGATTCAAGCAAAGTGGCCTAAGGATGAAACTGCAACAGCCAAAATTTTCCGTTCGGTTACAGATATTCTATAAAATAATGCCCCACGTGGATATCTTGTACGGCCAATTACAAAAGTGCACCATTGATACCGTCTCGAAAAAGTAAGCAATAGCATCAGTCAAAATTTAAATTTTGAAAATCAGAGACAACGTTGATGATGCCATAACTGAGGAAGGAACAAATGTAGCACAAAAAGGAAGCGAGTACATGCAAACAGCATTGAACGTTGCAGCAAAGCAGTAATGCGACACAATATCTCAGCCGAGAAAACAGAGGTTTGAATTCTCCAGTCACTTATTCGCTTCTGATTTACTTGACAAGCACGTCTTCCCCTCACTGACATATAAATTACCTGAAAAAATTCTTTTTGCTGTTGTGCAGTCCTATCCATGTTTAAATAAAGCTAAAAACAAAACTACAGATCATTTTTCCTCGTTAAGATTTTCAAGAATTTAAAAGTGCAGTAGCTCCTTTCAAGTTTTTAATAGAGAATGACCTGCAAGGACCTTTTGATGACGTTATGAAGTTATTGACAGGAGTAGTTACTGATCCAGTGACAACGTGTGAAGCAGAGAGATGTATCTCCAATCAATTTATCGCTGATCAAAACGTTCCTAGAAGTACCGTGGATGAAGAAAGCGGTCTGCTCTTGCTGTGCTATCAATTAAAAAGGAAATGATCCACAGCTTTACAGATTTCAGTGAGGGAGTCATGGACAGATTCGCTACGAAAAAGGAGAGGGTGGACTGTCTCTATAAATATGCCTCTAGAGGAGATTAAATTCCATGAACGCTGTCTTGCTCATCTTGAGGTAATTTTAGAGCTAGATAAGTAATTTAGAAAATTGAATTATTTGGATAGGTAAACTGAATGACGCCGCAAAAACAGTGAACCCCCATTCTCTTTAGGCACCAGCCCCCACTGATCACGGCAAAAAGCTACAATTCCACCACCTAGTATTTTATCGAAACAAAAAATCTCCATGAATCTTGAGATTTCTTCAAATATTTTGATAATTCATTCTAAAAAAAAATTGGTCCAAGTCTTTTCGCCGACTGTGTGTCCTTCGCGCCCTACCGTCCCGGCACTTCCCGAGTCCTGAGCCGTACAGTCTAACTTCAAAAATGGTTCAAATGGCTCTGAGCACTATGGGACTCAACTGCTGTGGTCATAAGTCCCCTAGAACTTAGAACTATTAAACCTAACTAACCTAAGGACAGCACACAACACCCAGCCATCACGAGGCAGAGAAAATCCCTGACCCCGCCGGGAATCGAACCCGGGAACCCGGGCGTGGGAAGCGAGAACGCTAATACAGTCTAACTGTCCGTCGTCCTCTCCAGAGACGATGCTCCCATCCAGTCTCCACATTCACGAGCACTGTGATTGGCTAGAGCGCTCGCGCCATGTCTTCTAGCCAACGCTCCCACACACATATTTAAGCACATACGAAATACTGGATTTACTTTTAACTACTTGAAATTAAATAAATATTCCTACGGCTGGACAATAAACACGCTCTAACACACATTATTAAATACATAAACAATTAAATAAACATATATCAAAAGAAAAGAAGCGAAAGATAGGCCAGGAGCCTAATGTCTCTGTGCTTTCTAAAACACAGTAAATAATTGAGCAGTTTCTTAATCAATAGCATGTATCGGATACTAACAAAGACATAGATGAATAAATATATTCATAAGCATGCTGCTACTGTTTTTTAGTGTAACTGTGGCGTACTTATGGCCTGAAGCGATCGATAGTAAATGGCCACTTTGACCTCCAATAACTCATGTACTATTTAAGTTACATGCCTGTAATTCATACCAATTTAGGGTTACACTAATAGCTTTCTAAGGACAGAGCAAGTGACAAAATCGGATGAAGCGTTTATATTTTGGAAATTCGTTACTGGGTGTTACTTGTACTCGTATAATTTACCGTCAGATACTAAACTACAAACTAATAAAGATATTGAAAAACTGATTACACCATGAGAATCGTCGTGCAAATAATAGTAATGTACATGTTTCCTTTTGAGGTATCATGATTCATCTGGCTACTGTTAACTTCTATACGAATTGTGAAATGTGTGCCATTAAGGTTTCACAAAGTCCGCGATCTTTGGCACTCCCTGCATAGACATCTCCTTCACCGACACAAAGCACCGTCCTCGACTCAGCGGAATTCCCAGCCACGCGGCTGGACCACGCGCTGGGGCTACCCCTCTCGCCCGGCCAACGTTTGGCACCACGTGTTTGCTAACGGGCTCGGCCCTGCCGCGCGGCCCGAGTTGTGGCCGCCAACTCTGAACTTAGAATATTTCCAGGGCGCCGCAACTCGCACGTTACCTCACATCGTGCACCGTGCCTTCTCAAATTTTGATGTTTAAGTTGCTTTTACACATCATTCAGTTACTCTACACAGCTTTCTTCTTTGATTTTTTTTTTAAATTCTTAAACCATGTTGTGTGCTAAAGACGCTTTCGATCCCATTCAGAGGGTCTTCTAAGTTTTCCTTCCTTGCGGCCAGGACGACTGCAGCGTCAGAAAAGTCCAGTACTGACGTTTTTTGCACTTACCTCTTTATAAATTTTAACCTCTTTCGTTCGTTTTTTGGCATTCAAGTTAAACACCAGTGGACCAGTGGTGACTGACTCTGATCCCCCTTACTTACTTCTTAGGGTTTAGTTTATGGTGGTAGCAAATTAAAGTTCGTTTTTGAAAGTGAGAGCTTTTATTGTGCCTAATATGAGTGAACGTACGCTTTTCCAGAGATAAAAGACGAAAGGTACACATTTGAATCTGATTACGTTTATTTATTACTAAGCTGGAAGAGGAATGGGCTGGCGATCGCAAATTCCTGGTACAAGAAGAGAAGTAGCCACAAAATAACTTGGTACAGTGGAGACTGGTCCCAAACTTCAGTAGTAGACTATGCACTAGTGGATAGGCAGATGATGAGCAGCCTCACAGATGTTAAGGTCATTCCATCTGAGGCCTTAGATAGTGACCATCGGCTGTTGGTAGCCACCCTGAGAGAGAAAAAAGATGGGAGGGCAACAGATATACAGGAGAAAAGGTTGAAGACATGGATGCTGAAAGAGGATGAACGGAGGACCCAGTACCAGACACTGATCAGGAAGAAACTGCCAAAGGAAGATCAGAGAACAGTGGAAGAAGAATGGGGAGATTTTAAGAGGGCTCTAGTTGAGGCAGCTGAGACTGTGTGCGGAAGAACTAGCACAAAGAGGAGAAGTAAGGAAACCCCATGGTGGAACAACATATGTAAAGAGGCAGTACTTCGAAGGAACAAAGCCTTCAGAGAATGGTTCCAGAGCCGAACAGAGGAAGCTAGGGTAAAATATAAGGAAAGCAAGAAAGCGGCACAGACCATAGTAAGGGCGGAGAAGAAGAAGTGGATGGAAAAATGGACAAGAATGTTAGAAGAGGACAGTGAAGGGAACAAAAAAGTACTTTACACCATGGTAAGAAATAAGAGGAATGACAGAAGCGAGTGCCTGAGAATCATGGATAATAATGGAAGAGTTGTGGAGGAAATGCATGAGCTCAAAAAGATTTGGAAGGAGTACTTTGAAGATCTGTTGAATGCCGCCAAGCGGGTAACTAACAGCGATGGAGAGCCTAAGGCAGCAGACGATTATAATAGTGGAAGAAGCCATAAAGAGGATGAAAGGGGGCAAGGCACCAGGTTGGGACGAAATAACAATGGATATGATACGAGCAGCAGGAGAAGTAGGAACCCAGTGGCTATACAGAGTGCTGAGGGTGGTGTGGAAGGAGAACAGAATTCCTGAGGATTGGAAGAAAGGAATTATAGTCCCGATCCTCAAGAAAGGGGATAAAAGGAGATGTGAGAACTACAGAGGAATCACCCTGCTATGCCACTGTGGAAAAATCTATGAAAAGATCCTGGAGAAGAGAATAAGAAGCAGTATTGAAAGTAGACTGCAAGAGGAGCAGTATGGTTTCAGACCGGGAAGATCAACAACGGACCTCATATTTCCGGTAAGGCAACTGCAGGAAAGGCACCATGAGTACGGGAAGGACTTAATCATGGCCTTTTTAGATATTGAGAAGGCGTATGACAGTATCTGTAGGGACAAGCTCTGGGATGTGCTGAACGCAAAAGGGATAGATGAAGAGATAACACGAAAAGTCAGAAAAATGTATGAGGGAAGTGAGAGTTGTGTGAAAGTGGGGAGGGAACGTACTGCATGGTTCAAGCTGGAAAATGGGCTGCGACAGGGAAGTGCACTTTCGCCTTTATTGTTTATTATTGTTATGGATGAAATCCTACAGCAAGTATCAGATGCAATTGGAGATCATAAAATGAAAGCAGTGCTTTTTGCCGATGACCTGATGTTATGGGGAAATTGCGAGAAGGAGGTGCAAGAGCAGTTAGATGTATGGGAGGCAACGGCAGCACAATATGGAATGCATTTCTCTGCAAAGAAAAGTGAAATAATTGTCACAACAAGGAAGAAGAATAGGCCAAATGTGGATATAACTTGTGGAGGGGAAAAACTACAAGTGGTAGAGAACTTCAAGTACCTGGGAAGTATGATTGAAAGTAAGGGGGGAAACGCAATGGAAATAAATGAAAGGTGCAGAAAAGCAGGGCAGTTCTACAAATGCATTAGGGGGCTTATTTGGAGCAAGGAGGTGCCACAGAAATCCAAGGGAATTATATACCGAACCTACTTTGTCCCCATATTGGCATACGGAAGTGAGACATGGGTAATGCACAAAAGCGACAAAAGTAGAATACAGGCTAGTGAAATGAGGTTCCAGAGGAGCAGGTTGAGTGTAACAAGACGAGACAGATTGCGAAATGTGTATGTGAGGGAAAGACTAAAGGAGGAACCAGTACAGGACAGGATAGAAAAATCAAGACTGCAGTGGTATGGACACATGAAGAGAATGGATGAGGGAAGAATTCCAAAGAGGATGTTTGATCTGCAACTGGAGGGGAAGAGGCCCAGAGGAAGAGCAAGAGATAGATGGGTGAAGGGAGTGAAGGAATGTGTGACGAGAAGAGGAGAGAACTGGACGAAGGTGGAAGAGGGGGAATGGTGGAAAGACAGAACACGATGGAGAGGCTTGTGTTCCCGACAGACCCAGCCAGGGGCTGGAAACTGTCCAAGATGATGATGATGATTACTAAGCGACGTGTTTTTCTGCAAGCAGGATAATTTAACAGTTTTCGTTCTCTAACCCCAAATATTCTACTTGGAAAATAGCTGCTGCCTCTTCAGTTACACGAAGTAGATGCTGTTTATCTAATATTAGTACATATTTACTAGATTTTTCAAAGAAAACAGATATCGACTTTTCTAAATCATTGCAGTTCTAGAGAGCGTAACTATTTGTCATGCATCTACACAACCAATATTACCACTTGCCGTGAAGATAAAAGAATTTTTGAATTCTTGAATCCACATATTAGAATAATTTTTAGAAATATGGATAATGAGATGTTTTAGGTTTGTTTTGAATTTCTTTATGCTGCAGGGAAGCTAACTGATTACCTTCTCAAAAGAGTACATATCTCCATTTTGAACCTTGGACACGAAAGCAAAGTCTGCACGAAAATCACTTTTGTCTCATGAATTGTGATTGTCTACATTGCAGTTCAGTTGGATCAGCATTCACAGTACAGTCCTGAACTAACTCTTTCGATTACCATGCATCTCGAATGTCTGACAGTCTAAATTGACTATGAATTGAGGGTAGTAAGGTCAAAATGCGGCACACCCTTAATTTCAGATGCAGCCATAATGAGTTTTTCTTCTGATAAACAAAAAAAACTGAAGCAGCCATGTGAATACGTATTGAAAATAAGGATACTTTTGTATCTTCCGATATTCAGTTTCATTTTCTTTTTTAAAGCGCTATCGTCCTCTAATAAATAAACTCCGTCTTAAATGGTTATATTTTTATTCTTCTAATGACATCAGACAAGTTTCAGAGCGTGAAGTCCAACAAATACTCTTACATTATTTTGACTTTTTCAACCTACGTGTTTTTTTTTATATCCATCAGTTAATCAGATATCAGACTGACGTTAGGCCTGTTATACCAGTACTACCAGGAGCCTTGAGCCCTACTGTAGCTACGCACGGCCGTGCGGGTCGCTATCAGCGCAATCGAATTGCCAGCAGTGAAGCGCGTACGTCCCTGAGACCTGTCAGCCCTGGGACGGCCATTGCCCGGCTGTCGCTGTGCTAATCCCAGGGTCTGATCCCAGCCGCAAATTAACAGGCAGAGGACGCCGGCCAGAAATAGGGGGACGTCAGGTGTGAACAACGGCGGCGGGATAGCTCACAAGGGAACCTCCCCATCGCACCCCCCTCAGTTTTAGTTATAAGTTGGCACAGTGGATAGGCCTTGAAAACCTGAACACAGATCAATCGAGAAAACAGGAAGAAGTTGTGTGGAACTATGAAAAAAAAATAAGCAAAATATACTAACTGAGTAATCCATGCTGAAGATATGCAACATTAAGGAAAGAATCAGCCCAGTAGCGCCGTGGCCCTGTGGTTAACGTGAGCAGCTGTGGAACGATTGGTCCCTGGTTCAAGTCTTTCCTCGATAGAAAAGTTTAATTTTTTATTTTCAGACAATTATCAAAGTTCAGGCACTCACACACAATCAACTTCGATCTCCAAAATTCCTGGACATATGCAGGATTTGACGGTCTACACACGAAAAAATTTGAAAAAGTTAAAACCATATTTTTTGACAGAGCACAGGGAAAACTGTGCGACTGTGAAACTGTTGCATTCATTTGTTGCAGTTTATGTGACAAACTCTTATGTTTTCATCACTTTTTTGGGAGTGATTATCACATCCACAAGAAAACGTAAATCGGGCAAGGTAGAAGAATCTTTTTACCCATTCGCCAAGTGTACAAGTTAGGTGGGTCGACAACATATTCCTGTCACGTGACGCACATGCCTCACCAGTGTCGTATAGAATACATCAGACGTGTTTTCCTGTGGAGGAATCGGTTGACCTATGACCTTGCGATCAAATGTTTTCGGTTTCCATTGGAGAGGCACGTCCTTTCGACTACTAATCGCACGGTTTTGCGGTGCGGTCGCAAAACACGGACACTAAACTTATTACAATGAACAGAGACGTCAATGAACGAACGGACAGATCATAACTGCGAAAATAAAGAAATTAAACTTTTCACTCGAGGGAAGACTTGAACCAAGGACCTCTCGTTCCACAGCTGCTTACGCTAACCACGGGACCACGGCGCTCCTGATCGCACACTGTCCTTGTGTTGCCTATCTTGCACATAGACTACTCAGTTTGTATATTTTGCTTATTTTTTTCCTAGTTCCACACAACTTCTTCCTGTTTTCTTGATTGATCTGTGTTCAGTTTTTCAGGGCCTATCCACTGTGACAACTTATAACTAAATCTGAGGGGGGTGCGATGGGGAGGTTTCCTTGTCAGTAGTTTCATTCCAAGCAAGCTTGGCGGGACGCCACAAGTGTGTGGGAAATTCGAATGCTATACGAAAGCACTCTGTATGGTAACGACAGGTCAATACGTTACATCAAAGCATAGGAATGGTAACGATCTCTAGAGACGGAGATATATGTAATTTCAATTAAGTGATAAAACAGGATGCAACAGAATCACAATTTAAAATTTGCCAATTATAGAGGATGACATTTTTAACGTTTTGATATAAGGAACGCATAGACCTCTCTCTGAAATAAAGCTTTTACAGAACTATGCTTTCTACTCATTCGGGAGGCTAAATGAAACATCAGAATACTGTAGACGGAGAAAGTTTATTGACAGTATAGTACAATCCAGTACTGTAAGTCCGTACTGTAAATCGAATCTGTGACTTCACTACTGTAGACTAAATATTCAGTGTGACGACCACCAGCTTCGTTACGTAATGTGCAACGACGAACCATGTTTCCCCTATTCTCTGTAAGATTCCGCACTCCATCTGGTGGCATAAAATACTGTAAAGCTGCACTCATTAATCTCATGTACTGTCCCTACTCTTGCACAGTACACATGAGACTTTACACAACTCTACAGGAGTGGCATGTCACAAGTTTGAACGTAGTACGAAAGCTACAGATTCTGAAAAGGGAAATGGTAAGGCCCAATCTACGTAGATATAGTGGTGGTCAGTGAATTAAATTGGGGAAGGAGGCAAGGATTTCTGAACAGATGAGTACAGGGTAATATCAACAGCAGCAGAAAATGGCATAACTGGCGTAAAATTCGTTATTAATCGGAAGGTAGGCCAGACAGTGAGTTACTGTGAACAGTTCAGTGACAGGGTTGTTCTTGTCTGAATCGACAGCAAAGCAACACCGACAATAGCTTAGGTAAATATGCCAACATAGCAAGCCGAAGATGAAAAGACAGAGAAAGTATATAATATACTGAACGAGTAATTCAGTACGTAAAGGGAGATGAAAATCTAATAGAAACGAATGACTGGAATGCGAATATAGGGGAAGGAGTAGCAGAAATGATTACGGGAGAACATGGGCTTGGTACTAGGAATGAGAGAGGAGAAAGATTAATTGAGTTTTGCAATGAATTTCAGCTATTAATAGGGAATATTCCGTTCAAGAAGCACGAGGGGAGGAGGTATACTTAGAAAAGCCCGGGGGATACGGGAAGAATACGGTTGGATTACATCATGCTCAGGCAGAGATTCCGAAATCAGATACAGGAAGCAGATATAGACTCAGATCACAATTTAATAGTGATGAAGAGTAAAATACAGTTTAAGCGACTAGTCAGGAAGAATCAATGCGCAAAGAACTGGGATACAGAAGCACTAAGGAGTTAACAGATACGGTTGAAATTCTCTGAGGCTATACATAGGGCGATAAGGAATATCTCAGAAAAAACATTACAGTTGAAGATGAATCGACATCTCTAAAGATGGCAGTCACAGAAGTTGGAAAGAAAAGCATAGTTGCTAAGAAGGCAACTGCGAACAAACCATGGGTAACAGAAGAAATACTTCAGTTGGTCGATGAAAATTCAGGAATGCAGAAATACAAGTCGCTGGTGAAGGTCTGTGATGAATATCCACAACTTGTTAGACAGGCTCTGACTGTCGTTCTCCCGTACCCAAGAACATACTTTTATAAACCGGAATTCTCCGTATATGTAGCTACAAAGACGGCAATACACTGGATGCTGAACCTGATATGCGTCTTCAAATCTCTCCTGCCAAGCCTGACATTAAAAAGTTGGTCAAAAATAAAAAACAACTTCATACCTTCACTAAATGGGAACAAATTTAACAATTTACAGTGGAATCAATGCAATTTTATTTATTGTATTGTATTAGTGTGTGTTGTTTTTACCATATTATTGTAGAAGTCAGTAGTGTATAATGTACCTATTTCTGTATGATTTTCATTAAATGATTTTACTGAAGAATGAACATAAAACCAAGTTTTGTTTATTTTAGGGCTTTTTGTGATGTCCAATATTGACTTACGAAATTTCAGGAATATAAAAAAGAGACTAAAAGTCATGCCTGAAGTGGAGTGTCGAAGACCACATGCATATATTAAACAGAGATGTGTGGGCCGATTGATGCATCCAAGATAGTATTTTGCGTATTCATCTCTATGGTACAAGCACGTAGGAATGACATTTAAGTGTCGTAGACCTCAGATGAACTAGCATATTTTCTGCTATAATTTTTCAGGTTTAGATTTCCATATAGCAGTCTCTTTCCCTTTCCCTATCTTCTTCAATACTGTAATTTCCTTTAACTATCCTACCTCTCAGAAAATGAGGATACAAGCGATAGTACGCAGACTTGTGAAGGGAACATGATTAAAAAACATACACTGCCAAGCTTAAAAGCCTTCGCAAGTTTTATATTATAAAATGACTAATTAATATACATTGTAATACTTCTGTGTAACATGAGATGTAGCGTTACGTTTCTGTCAGAATTTGTTACGGTAAACGTAAAGCAAAGACTTTAGAAACAATATGTTAACAATTCACTAACACGAAATCTCTCTCACAGGTCTACAATAATACTTCGAATTCAAATATAAGTTGGTATTTTTTCAGGGTGGGTTGCGAATAAAAATGGCATTGTGGGATGGTGGTACAGTTATAAATCGGCCGTTTTCTATTTGTGAGTAACGAATTACAGCAGGAATAAAAAAGAATACTAACGCGGCATGGGGGTATGTGTATGAATTGGTCGTTTTCTTTTAGGCGAGCAGTATAACTCTGAATTACTGCAAGAAAAATAATTCAGTTGTCACACCATTATTAGGTAAACCCGGCATTTGGAAAGTACAAGACTGCATCTTCTTTGTCGTCTCAAGATAACGAAAACCTGTATTTAAGAGAGTAAGATTTTATGGGAAATTACAGATAGTAAGTATACAAAGCCAGATGTAGATATCAGCAATCATTAGCCTGTAGATAAGTGGTGAAACATAGGTGTATCGTTTTGTGCCTTATCAATACAGGCATAAATCGTTCATTTTTAGGCGAGTAGCGTGCTTTTGAATTACGGGAAGAAAAGAAATTCAACTGGGCCACATCTATTAATTAAATCCGACGTTCAGAAAACACAAGATTTTAACCTTTTGAATCTTTTCAGCATAACAGATAACGAAAACCGTCAGGTTAAAGGGTAAGATTTTGTGGGAAATTACCGATAGCAGGTGCGCAGACACCAGCTAATATTAGCTTGGATAATAAGCTGAAGCCGAGGTAAGGTGTTTCTTCAAATTGATAGCAGTCTGTCAGCATCGTCACGTTACCGGTATCTGAAGAGTCTTAGAATTCATTCGAGAGAGAACGGACGTTAGTTGCTGTCAAATTAATCTGATTTGAGCTCATATACTGATACACCTCCTTCGTCGTAAATTACTGTATGAGGTGTCCCAATACGAGGGTTGGAACTTTAACAGTGGCAACTATTTATTTAAACCTCGTACAAAATAGACAGGTGTTTCAAAGTTTTACTGACCTTCAAAGTAATCACCAGCATTGCGTATAACCAGTTGCCAGCGATGTGGAAGTCGTAGGATACTCTTAGCAGTACCAGTTGTGTTGACAGTTCGAGTGGCGCGGTCTATTGCCCGGCGAATTTGTAACAGTTCTGAAGCGAATGCCGTGAAGTGTTTCCTTCAGTTTAGAAATCGAATTCAACTTACGAGGGCTTAAGTCAGGGGAGTCCAGTAGGTGTACATTTTTGGAAAAACAACCTACGACTAGCTTAGAAGCAGAAGTGATGACACTTTCTGCAGGACCTGACCACCATTTTGCAGGACATTGCTCAAGCACGTACAGTGCAAGCTGTTACTGATTTGTTTGTCTGATGGGGCTGCTAAGTGCTATACCACCTACTGCAATCCCCTGACTTAAGCCCTCGTGAGTACAACTCGATTTCTAAACTAAAGGATGCACTTCACGGCATCTGCTTCATAACTGCTACAAATTCGTCGGGCAACAGACCGCGCCGCTCGAACTGTCAACGCACTGGCACTGCTAAGAGTATCCTAAGACTTCCACATCGCTGGCAACGGGTTATACGCAATGCTGGTGATTACTTTGAAGGTCAGTAAAACGTTAAAACACGTATCTATTTTGTACGAGCTGTAAGTAAATAGTTGCCACTATTAAAGTCCCAACCCTCGTATTATAGCGAATCGTTCAAAGCATTTATATCAATGAGGCAGGCGTCTACATCATTTATTGGAAGATTAAAATACATGAGAGTCCTTTTCAGCTTCCAACACAAAAGTTGTAGCAAATGAAGACGAAGTCTGCATTAACAAAGACATACACGGTTATGCTGACTTCAGGTTCAAACATATAAGGTCAGAATTATTAATTAACGGCGAGCGGAAATTTATCACGAGTATAGAACATTAAGTCACATAACCTACAGAACACCTTCATTAAACCCTCTCTCTAAACAAACTATTCGTCCCATTTCTGAGCTGCCGTTGTTTTTAACAATAACAAAAACCAATGTCAAAAAATGGTAATGGCAAATTTCAGTCCCAACATCAAGTGGTAGTTTGTAAACATTTAAAACACAACTATGGAGGGAGATGACGCAGTGGTTAACAAACTGAATTCAATTCCCTGTACAGCCATTTATATATAGATTTTTTGTGGTTCACTTATTTTAAGGCAAATGTCAAGATAGTTCGTTTGAAAGGTCACAGGCCATTTCCCTCCGCATCCTTGCTCCGCTCCGAGCTTGAGCTCCTCTGTAATGACTTCGTCGTCGACTGGAGGTCAAACTCTTTATTTTCTCTCCTTCCATAAAAAGCAACTCTCGTATTTTCGGAGAGTCATCTCGAGGTATAAGACGGACATGAGAGACAATGTCGAAGTGATTTAGTCACTTCTATCACCCGCTTTGCTTGCAGAACCGACGGCCCCTCCGCCAGAGGTTCGAGTCCTCCCTCGGGCATGGGTGTGTATGTGTTGTTCTTAGCATAAGTTAGTTTAAGTAGTGTGTAAGTGTAGGGACCGATGACCTAAGTAATTTGGGTCCCTTAGGAATTCACACACATTTGACATTTACAGAGGCGAGAGAGCTGTGATTTTTTTTCCTTCTGTTTCTGCCGGCCTAAATGTCGCTTGCAACTGTGTGTTCAGAAAGTGATTTGCCGCAGCGTCACCAGTTAGTTGAAAGCAGCGTGAGCGCGTGCTTTTGAAACTCATCATTACGCCGAACGTAAAATGAGCTCTGTTTGCTTATGATTGATAGAAGTTAAAGGAGTCCACAGGGAACAATACATAACTTTTCTTGAGGAGAGGATGAAAACAGCCAAAACAATAACAGCCAGACCAGCCGATTTCTAAGATTGTCTCATTGTAGTAAGAAGGGACTTCAAACAGGAGTTACGAATTATTGCGGCAAGTTAAGTAAATTCTCCTGAATGCTGCACTACTGCCGTTTTTTTCTACACAATCACCAAGTCTCTATAGACAACGTTCGAAACGTTCTACCAAACGTTCAATTCATCGACGACAGAAATTCGCCCCTTGATCATGGAGAACCGCTGTGTGAAAGTATTCATCGTCGGAGAATCTTTCTCCCCCCAAACGTTCCTTTAGTCTGTTGAAATGATAGGATTGGCATTGGGCAATGTCTGAACTCGTGTAGCACATGCTTCCAAACCTCCCATCGGAAACGAAGCAAAGTTTGTGTTGTGCGCGTCGTATGGGATGTTACAGTGTCACTCACAAACACTTTGCTTAATTTCTGTCGCCTCTTCCCATGAAACTTGTACTTTTGTGTGCTAGTAACAATGATCGCGGAACCCAGCACGAGCACAGTTTCCGGTGCTGCAGACGATCTCGGACGACTAAATGAGCTCTGCCTATTGAGATGTGCATTTGCTGAGCAACGTCCACCACAGTCACTCTGCGATTGCTGCGAATCAGTTCCTCGATTAATTGAACATTGTAGCCTATGTTCGTTGTCGATCATGGAGGTAAAAAATGATGGGGGTTGGCACTACAGACTTGCACTGTACATTGTTTTGAAGTCAGAGCGGGCGGGGCCTGCCACCATTTTAAGTAGCCCGAAACATAGCAGACTACTGTTTACGATTGCTTCTCGTTCATTATTTCCGTCTTTTCTGGGCAACAACTGTTTCAAATACTAACAGTTATAGAGCTTACGTAAACAACATAGTGTCAGGAGGGTAATTTCGAACGTTTTTCTCTTCTTCAATGCATATTTTCTATAGTAATAAGACACCGAGTGACATCACGGGGAAGTGTCACCACTGTGAAGTACGAGGATACGAATGTGGTAACCAGGAATTTTGGTCCAGTTAAGACGGCGGATATCGGCTTCAGTTTGGTGACATAATGCCACTTCCCCTCTATTTTTACCTCCATGTTGTCGGTGGCCTTCTTTTCCGACAAGCAACACCCCACATCTGTGCGGCATTGTCAAATTAATGGCATCATTTCACTACAGCTAGACACGACACTGCATTTGGTGCTTATAGAGCAAGAATTTCTTGGTGAATATGTGTGGAGTATAGACGTTTGGATCACAATAATCGTACTATCCCGCGCACGTCAACTTTGGAGTACGTTTCAGTTTCTGCAGCATTTCTCTCGCATGCGGTGATGCACCCGCTATCCTTACCGCGGCACAATTGTCTCCAGAACAGGTGGGACACGTACACTCTTCTAACAACACGCCAATTTAGTTGCGCAATAGACGTAGTGTGGGACGACGTGTGAAACTGACTTCTTAAAAGTTCCTACGTTAAAACAGTAGCGTCGCAGCTCTTCTAGTATGCGAAAAATTCGCGGCTTAAGACCCACAGTTGGCGTGACAATACCCCTGTACGGAGTTTCATCATGCGAGCATCAAACTGTATACGTTAGAGCGTGGGAGTAAATATGGCATCTGAAATGTTTGTCTGAATTTCTTGCCCACAGCAACTCCGCCGAAGATGAAGTGCTTGTCAGCTGTTATTCTTGGATGGAAAACTTTCCTCTCCAGTACCATCTGTCGGAGGAGAGAAAGTTGTTTATGAACGAAGCAGCACGGCACCTCCCGTCCGATATTTCAATAAAAATATGTGAACGGATGGGAAACTAGAGGCACCGAGAGGCTCACGAAATGAAAGACGAAACGACGGATTTGGCGCGGCCAGCCTTGCAAGGGGTGGGGACGGCAGAAGGTGCTGGAACAACACAAAGTATGGCTCCCAGCATCTCCACAAAACTTTTACTGTACACATATTCCTTGTTTTGCTATCAAACTGGAGATCTTCCTACGTTCCATAGTAGTAGACCTCGCGCATGCTTCTATAAACATCATTTACATGAAACAGAATGTAAATAGATTATATTTACATTTACATAAATTTTACACAGTGCGTGGCAGAGGATGCATCGCACCAACATCGCACTACGGTAACATTATCAATTGTCTTTCCTGTTCCATTTGCGTTTTGAGAGAGGGAAAAGTGGAGGGAAAAGCGGCTCTCGGCATGCCTGTATACTTGCCTTATCTCTCTTGTCTTTCTCTCGTGGTCCTTACTCGTGATAAGAGAACGTTTCAGGAAATAATCCAGCATTTTTCGCTACGCTCCAACAGAGATATTTAGCGATAGGCGGTTGGGATCACTGCGTTGCGAATTAGTTCCTTTGTAACCACAAGGTTTTGGAGTGTTGATAGCTCGTTCAGTTTTTGTGATATTTTCGTTTGAGTGCAACGCGTTTAAGTGTTGTTGGCGACATGAAAATCTGTGTGTTTTGGAACAACGACACAACGTAAAAATTTTGCATGATTGTGGGGGGGAGACACTTTTATAAAAACGTTTCATATTTTGAAACACGCTTACGGCGATAATTCTCTGGGTCGTGTGCAGTGTTAAAATGTTTTTCACGATTTAAAAGTGGTCGTCATTCAACTGAAAACGATCGTCGACCAGGGAGGCCTTCCAAATCAAATGATGACTCAAACGTTAAGAAAATCAATGATCTGGTGTGTGTAAATCGCCGACTGACTGTCAAAAAACTGCAGAAGACGTGAGTATGTCAACTGGGTCATGCCATGAAATTTTAACTGAAAAAATTGAATACGCATCGAGCTGCAGCAAAATTTATTCTTCGTTTCATGACATAACAGAAAGAATTTGGCGTGCACGTTTGTCGGGAACTTCTTGAACAATCCATTGACGGTAAACATTCAAAGGATCATAACGGGAGATGAAAGCTGGGTTTACAGCTACGTCATTAACACGAAAGTTCAGTCATCACAACGGAGTAGCAAAGCGAACCCATACCCCCAAGCAAGCACGCCAGACACGATCCAATGTCAAAGTGATGTCACTGTTTTCCGCCTTAAATAGAAATGTGCATTTTAATTCTTGTCCCAAGGTGAACGGTGAACCGTGTGTACTATCAAGAAATTTCGCAATAATGAAAAAAAAAAAAAAACGCAGAAACGTCAGAGTTGTGTCGAGAGAAATCGTGGTTCTTGCATCACGACAGTGTATCCGCACTCTCAGCTTTCGCAGTTAGTTAGTTAGTTCCAAGTTCCACACATTAATTACACGAAGGGATTTTTTTTTTCTTACTTGCTGCCCGTTATTAAGTAAAAGACGTCAGTGGAATAGAAATATTGTGCAGGAGAAGTGATTTTAAGTTAGATATTAAACTTGCTTTGCTACGTGTCAAATATTTAATGTTATTGCGCAGATTATGAAATATTTTTGATGCTGAATGCTGAACTCTTTTCTGAGCTTTAGTAGTCACTTTTCCCTCTAGTGTTGTAGATATGGACATCACTGTTCTTCTTAAACTGCGATGGATTCTTTAGACGAATTTCAATATCGAATATATGTATTGTGACGGCGCAGTGACTATGCCTAGCTCATGATGTCCAGAGATGAACATCAGATATTATTCTTACCTCTTGCTTTTGTGGAGTCAGTGCTTCTTTTCTAAATGATGTCATACTCCAGAAAATGATTCTATAACACATCATAGAACGTAAATATGAAAAATATGTTTCCAGGATTAGCAATTATACGAAAAGCAAGAATAACTGAGCTTAATTGTTTGAGAAATTCAGTAATATGCTTTTTCCAGTTCACGTTTTCGTCAGTGTGTACACCCAAACGTCTGTAGCATTCTACGCTATTTACTGATCCCTACTCATATGCTATGTCAGTTGTCGGTATGATACTATTTTTTGTACAGAACTCAATATAGTGCTTTTTCTCAAAATTTAGGAGAGTCCGCTTTCTGAGTATCACTTTTCTAATTATTTGGGATCTATCATTTACCATCTCTACCGTTGCTTTCTCGCTAATAGGATTTATTGTCATTCACATATATGACTAATAGGAGAGGACCCAAACTTGAATGCTGTGTGAGTCCCTTCGTGATTTCTACCCAGTCACTATAATTTTCACTATTCTGTTGTTGTTTTAATTATCCAGCACAACCTTTTGCGTTTATCTTAAGTGTGACTGAAACCAGCTGCCTGTGACTCCATCAGTTTCATAAAACTCGAGTTTTTCTTTCAGAGTAACATTATCTGCACAATCAAACGCCGTGGAAACATCGCAAAAAATATCATCTGGAGGTATTTTATTATTTCACATTATTCGATGACTGAATTTTTGTATAAATGGCATTCTCAGTCGAGCAACCCTTCTGGAATCCAAACTGTGATATGCTAAGTAAATTGTTTACACTTGTGATACTGCTCTTAAGTACAGTAGGGTAACTGGATGATGATTTTTTAATACGATTCAAAAAATTGATTGGTTCGTAAAATACATCTTTATATTTCAAATTTTAAAGCGTGCAGAAACGGATTACTACACCCACAAATGTTTGAAAAGAAAAAGTCATAACTTTTTTTGTAGCAATATATACCACAATACAATGTAAATGCCGTGCTGTGACAAAGAATTCTTTAGACTTTTACGACCAGGAAGTCACTGCATTAACATAAGAAAAGAAATACTGATATGAAATACAGACAGCTATCAGACGAATGAATTTAGCGGCCCTCAACACCACGTAAGTAACCACGCTTGTTCGAGATGGCGAAAGAAAATAAAAATTACGAATTTTGGTTTTCAGACTTTTATGCCCGTATTAATTCTTTTTTGTACGCTTTCACATTTGTAATATAAAAATGTGTTATTAATTTAGAAGGTCATCTGATGGGCTACGCCTGAAACGCGTTATGAAAACAAAGGACTTCCATTAAGATGAGGTGACTACTTTTAGCGACCTATCAGCTTCTTTAAGACCATATTAACAAGTATTAGAAATGATACGCCACGTAAGCGAGGTTACTTATGCGTGTTGATGGACCCCGTATTCATACGTCTGCTAGCAGTCTATATACCAAATCAGCATTTTTTTATATGTTCAAAATGGTTCAAATGGCTCTGAGCACTATGCGACTTAACTTCTGAGGTCATCAGTCGACTAGAACTTAGAACTAATTAAACCTAACTAACCTAAGGACATCACACACATCCATGCCCGAGGCAGGATTCGAACCTGCGACCGTAGCGGTCGCTCGGCTCCAGACTGCAGCGCCTAGAATCGCACGGCCACTCCGGCCGCCTCTTTATATGTATACAGTCATTAATTGGCCTTATAAGTCGAAAGACTTCTTTGTCATAGCTTAGTAATTACACTGTATTATGGTACGTATTTCTGTAAGAAAAATATGAATTTTCGTTTTCAAACCTTTATGCCTGTATTAATACGTTTGTGTATGCTTTTATATATGAAATGTAAAAACGTGTTATTAATTTAGCAGGTCATCTGATGATAAGCTACGCCTGAAACGCGTTATGAAAATAAGGACTTCCATTAACATCAGTGGCTACATTTTGCGGCCTGCCTGCTTTTTTAGGGTCATATTAACATTTATTAGAAATGGTCGCACGCCTCACTCACGACTTTCAGTCGTACTTACAATAATTGTTTAATTCTGTCTTCTGTATGAAGAGAGTTAGGAATTGCATATTTCAACCAGTGTGGAAAAATTTCCTTTGCCTATAATGCGTTACATATGTCACTAAGGATATTACACTACTGCCCATTAAAATTGCTACACCAAGAAGAAATGCAGATGATAAACGAGTATTCATTGGACACATATATTATACTAGAACTGACATGTGATTACATTTTCACGCAATTCGGGTCCATAGATCCTGAGAAACCAGTACCCAGAACAACCACCACTGGCTGTAAATACGGCCTTGATACGCCTGGGCATTGAGTCAAACAGAGCTTGGATGGCGTGTATAGGTACAGCTGCCCATGCAGCTTCAACACGATATTGTGACTGGCATATTGTGACGAGCCAGTTGCCCGGCCACCATTGACCAGACGTTTTCAATTGGTGAGAGATCTGGAGAATGTGGTGGCCCCAGTCATGAGGATAAGATGCCTGTCATCTCGACTGCTAGTGATACGAGGCCGTTGGGATCCAACACGGCGTTCCGTATTACCCTCCTGAACCCACCGATTCCATATTCTGCTAAGTCATTGGATCTCGATCAACGCGAGCAGCAATGTCGCGATACGATAAACCGCAATCGCGATAGGCTACAATCCGACCTTTATCAAATTCGGAAACGTGATGGTACGCATTTCTCCTCCTTACACGAGGCATCACGACAACGTTTCACCAGGCAACGCCGGTCAACTGCTGTTTGTGTATGAGAAATCGGTTGAAAACTTTCCTCGTGTCAGCACGTTGTAGGTGTCGCCACAGGCGCCAGCCTTGTGTGAATGCTCTGAAAAGCTAATCATTTGCGTATCACAGCATCTTCATTCTGTCGGTTAAATTTCGCGTCAGTAGCACGTAATCTTCGTGGTGTAGCAATTTTAATGGCCAGTAGTGTATTTATTAACAACTTTCCATAAGTCTGTCGGAAATTCCTTCAACACCACATAAGTTTGCGTTGTCTTTTTTTTTTTTTTTTTTTTTTTGAATTTTCATAATTCTGTTACTTACATTGAAGGGTATTGGCGGTAAAACTTTTAGTTGCTTAATGTTTTGTGGACTGACACTTTTAACACAGTATCTTGCTTCTTCAACTAAACTAGTTAATCCTATTTTGCTGCTACAATTAGAAAGTGACTGTTAAAAGTACCTACAACTTGTGAATTAATTGTTATGGTATCTTGAACACTGACTGGCTGTCCTGTCTCCAGTTTGACAATATCACATGCGGTTTTAATCTTATTATCTGCATTATTTATTTCTGTCAGTACGTGGGGGTAATGATGGTTCTCGACATACTCTTTCCTTTATATAAATTTCCCTCTTCCTCTTACATGAGATTTTAATTCCCTTACTTATCCATGGCTTACTTTTCATTTGTTATGGATCTCCTGGGCAGTTTTTAGGGATGCAACTTTAAAATATTTACAGAAATTTATCATGGAATAAACTAAATTTGACATTAGCATCTCTTTCCACATGTATCTCATCCCATACCACCCTTTTAACTTACTCTTAAAACATCGTACCCTGTTCTCATTAAAAGGCCTCACGGTTTTGAATAAATCTGCCTCAGGGTTCAAGGTTCCATATTGTTCAATTATAAAAATTGTGCACCATGATTAGATAGTCCATTAGCGATTCGGTACACATTAATTGTTTCAGTCTGAACCCTGTCTATAAAAATGTTATCAGTCAATTCGTCAGTTTTTTGGCAAAAGACAGATGGCTGTCCTCCCACGGCCCCCTTATCTACCAGACCTTGTTACTTGTGATTTCTTATTTCCGGAAATAAAATCCGTTTTGAAAGAACGCTGTTTCCAGAGAATTGATGACTTCAAAGCAAATTCGTCGCAGACCGCAAAGGCCACCTCAGATGAAGCTATCCAGAACTGTTTCGCGAAAAGGTATCATCGCTGTCGGGGATTTTCTCCGCTCAGGGACTGGGTGTTGTGCTGTCTTCATCATCATTTCATCCCCATCCGGCGATCAGGTCGCCCAATGTGACGTCGAATGTAATAAGACCTGCACCAAGGCGGCCGGACCTGCCCCGTAAGGAGCCTTCCGGCCAATGACGCCAAACGCACATTTCCATTTCCATTTCATCGCTGGGAAAGGTATGTGCATAGGGGAGGGGAATACTTTGAAGGGGACAAGAACAAATAATCTGTAAAATTAATAATAAAGTTTTAAAAAAATAAGGCTCAGTTATTTTCTGAATAGACCTCGTATACGATGGTGGTAGCCTAACTGACGCACTTCTTCAAATACAGGGTCTCTAATTTTTCCCAACGGGATTTCGTATGAACTGTGTCGTATTTCCTTCGTGGATTCCCAATTAACTTCCCAGAGCATTTGTCTTTTGTTCGATATGTTGTGCGTATTAGGTAAGAACTCGAAACGATGGAACAGTAGAATTGGTCGCACTAATGTTCTTGTATGCGATTTCATTTACACATTCATTGCATTTTCGCTAGAATCCTTTCAACAAACTTGTCCTCCATCGCTTTCTCTAATACCGATGTTACGCGATCGTCCTGTATCATAACGCTTCTTATTATTATATCTAAATAGTTAGGCAATTTAACGTGATCAAGACGTTCACCAATAATCTTGTAAGAGAATGATTTGAATCTTCACCACTAATTTTGTAAGAGAGTGGTTTTACAATTCTCATTTGGTGAAAATTTCTTCCCAGCAAGCTAAAGTTTCAAATTAGGGAACAGGAAAAAGTCACTTGGTTGTGAGTCTGGTGAATAAGGTGGACGAGGAAAATTCAGATCCCGTTTGATGCACTTGCGCTATTGTGATGGGTGATGTGTGGGATGGTGCATTATCCTGTTGAAAGAGCATATTTTTGCTTGTCAACCTTGGTCTTTTATCAGCCAATACAAGTTTTGAACCATCCAACAATGAAGCATAAGAGAGTCCACTTATGGTTTTGCCTTCTCCTAAATAATCTGTGTGGATTACTCTTCAGGAATCCCAAAAAACAGTGGCCATCATCTTACCAGCACTTTCACCAGCCTTTAACCTTTGTTTTGAATGCTATGTTCCACATTGGTGTGTAATTAAGGAGCCAGGTTTCATCAGAAGTCACATATAAGGGGAAAACGTGCTGCGAAGTGCGACTGCGATTTTCAAATATGCCGGGTTTGCCTTTGGTCAGCTGTGAGCAATCGCGGCATCCATATCGCGCGAACACAGTTGCTTCATAGCCGATGCTCCGTGCAGGATATTACGCAGTCGCTCAGTCGAGATGACTACAGTCCCAGAAATCTCATGAAATTTTTTTTCGGCGGTCTTGCATTATAATATCATGAATTTTGTCAATAGGTGTTTGTTTTTGTGGTGACACCAGCTGGACGGCCAGAGCGGACTTCGTCTTCGGTGCTTCTCCGAGCACGTTTATATTCATTACTCCAAAAGTAAATGTTCTTAAGCGATGGTGCATAGATTGCGTGAAAGTCAGCCAATTCTGTTTTGATTTGTGTGATAGTCCAAGCCTTCAACTGAAAATGTTTAATAACAGCACGAAACTCGGTTTCCTTCGTTCCCAGTCACAATCTTCGCACTGATCAATTCAGATGGCTGTCAGCGATGAAATGTACGCTGTAGATTGCTGAATTTCTTTATATGCTCCTTGGAATACTCAAGTTTACTAACCATGATGGCATAACAAAAATGATCCATTCTTTTATGCAAATTTGCGAGACGTATCAAATCCCGTTGTCAGTACATGCTATCGGGTTCCTTTTCTTCGTTATACGCATCATCAACGTACATCCAAACAGAAAGATACCTGTGATTCATTCTCCACAGCCGAGATTTTTCCATACCATTGCAGCTCTTCATGAACGAGTATTTTTACAAATACACTCCCAGTACTTCTCTTGTTCGTTCTTCGGTAACAACCGACGAGGAGGTACGAGCAAGTTAAAAAAAATGGTTCAAATGGCTCTGAGCACTATGGGACTGAGGTCATCAGTCCCCTATAGCTTAGGACTACTTAAACCTGACTAACCTAAGGACATCACACACATCCATACCAGAGGCAGGATTCGAACCTGCGACCGTAGCAATCGTGCGGTTCCGGACTCAAGCGCTTAGAACCGCTCGGCCACCGCGGCAGGCTACGAGCAAGTAGTTACAGGAAAAATTAAGTAACATCTTTCTTAAAGCAATATGTTCTCACTTGCAGGTAGTGGAAAATGTAGGATCATTGTGCAAGGATTTTAAATATGGAACATTTCGTGACAACGGCAGGAGTATGAATCGATATTAAAACGAATCAGGAACACAGTAGTGATAAACCTACTAAAATACGAGACGTGTTCTGGAAATCAAGTTCACAACAAATTCACACCTTGGAAAACGCAGATTTATTTATGAATGCCAGAAAACTCAGTTATAACACTATTTTCCCACGTAACTGTTATTGCGTTTCTAGAATTTGAAGCGGTTGTATACCACATTTGGTATGGTTACAGCACATGTTTCTGCTATCAATTTCCTTGACCGTTCATCCAGAGCATCCTTCAAAATAGTTTTCCACCCATGTACTCCTTCAAAACGGGCAATGAAGGGAATTAACTCGGTCCACTAAGGAGCAGCAACGGTCAGATTATTCCAGTGAAAACCATTAAACGCTTTGTGTGTGGTCGGAGCTGAGGATTATCGTGTAGTAACCACTCCACTTTCATAGGCTTCCTCTCCTCGTGTTCTGAATGGTCAAAAGAATCCTCTTTAGGTTTCCCCACTATCTGTTATTGTTTATGGACTGACCTGTTGTGAAACTGCTCATTAATACAATCTATCGTCGATCCCAAAATAGCACCGGCAAATTTTTTTTTATTCGGACAGTTTGCCGCAGAGAGCCAATACATCCCATTGTACGCAATGCCTAATCGGCGCCCGTGTGCTCAGTCACCGAGATTTCATCCGGTGTCACAAAAGGCATTCATTAGTTGTCCTCCCTCTTGTAACGAGCAAGAAAATCTCGAATTGCGTCGATGCAATTTATTTCGTGCTCATCGGTAAACTTATTCGGCACGCACCGTGCGCATAGTTGACGGCAGATTCATCCGTCGGTTATTGTTTTATTCAGCTCTGTTAGACGAAATTCAGGACACTTTTCATGGTGTGCGTCCAAAGTGAAAAAAACGATTTCGATGAATCAGTCGAGAGAGTCCACAAACATTTCAGTCACAATAAAAAGCTCTATCACAACTCTTGCAACTGGTTTATAAATTCGATCATATTAAAGCTCCCAGCAGCATTTTCCCACTTCATCATGTCACATCATTGCGTCGTAAGTCACTATAAGTTCGGTATTGGCATCGATGTGATACTCATTTTTCGTGATACTGAGGTATCGGATGAGGATTACACATTGTGTAGCGGGAATTACTGAGTTTATGTTTGGGGATGCTGGTCGTGCAAGCGCACCATCACTTGTCCCTGGCACTGGTCACTTCTCTTCACGTAATAGTACCGGCAACAGTCCCTCAGAATTACTAACATATTGAAGTGTTGCTTTCCCTTCATACCTCGTCGCCTCGACAGTGAGTAGTAAAAAATGTTGAATTTGTTCCAGGTTTTAGACCTTATGACCGTCTCCATTCGAACTGTCTATGAGGGGAATGAACAATGAGTTAGATCGACTACCTCTGCCAGTTACTGGGTGAAATGAAGGTGTTGTTTCTGTCTTTGTTTTTGACAGACCGGATTGAACAAGACATAGCCCACCCCACAATAGAAAAGGGAGCACATAATTGGTTCGAACGGCAGGAGAATCTTTACCAGGGATATTGCCTTCTTGTTGTCACTGGAGTGGGGACAGCACATTTTTCATGTGGAGTCCAGAGCATTAGGATTTAAGTAAATTAGTACGAGTGAACATTTTGATCCTGAACTCATGGAGACAGCAGAGGAGGTGAAAATAAAATTATTAAACCAAAATATTTGACTATTAAAGAACAAAATTAACGATTTCAGTATATACCTTGCAACCTCAAAGCATTTTCATATATTATGACTTTCTGAACGTCGTTGAATCACAGATATGGTAATGCTGAATGTGAATAGTCATTGAATCTGTTTCCCATTATGATAGGCCAAATATTAAGATGAGACGACTTATGATTTCCACTGTGAAGGGATGCAAATGAAAATATTGGTATTCTTAAGTTTTTCACAGAACAACATATCGTAGATTTTACTAAGCAAACAGAAAATCATAGAAAGTTAAAGGTTAATGCAAAGATATGAAAGACGAAAGATTGCGGCGGCAGATTGCGAGTGATTCGTGAAACACCTCGATGTTTTATTCAATTTTTCAATTTTGAAACAGAACGGAGTAATACTAAAAGATATTTCAATGTCATTTTTTTAGAATATAAATACTGGTGTACTATGTGCAATTTCATACTATCTAATACTCACAATAAAATTTACTATCAGCATTGTGAGAACTAGTAGAGCTACTTTTAACTAAATATTTATATACACATCCACACTGAAAACTCTTTCCGTAAATTTCATAAGGGATCGCGATTCTAAGTTGCTAACATTTCATATCATAGTACGTGACTCCCATAACGACGAAGTGGAAAACAGAAACAGCAATTAAAGGAAACAGTAATAGCGAAATTAAAGAAGTATGTCCAGAATGCAGACTCAGAATTATGTCTGTCTATTTACAGATGGTCCTAAACCGAAAATCACAAACTGCTTTAGAATATCATATATAGCTAAGAAAACTCTATGCTCAGCATCAATGTGCACTGGTGATTAAATGGTCAATCTTATTACGACTTTCATTGTAGAATTTTAACTGCAGTCACCAGAAAACCAAAACATGTGTGTTTCTAAAGAGAAAAACTTCTAGAAAAGCAAGGTAAGATCTGTTTGGAGTATAGCAAAACATGACGTAGAAAAATCAAATACGAAGTTATGAGGAAAACTCCTTAAAAGTTAGTGCAGAACTAACCTCTTATGTGCTCGGTATCTGCAGACATTTTCAATTTCTTAAAGAGCAGATTATCTGAAATGGTTATTTAGGTTTTTTCTAGCATAATAAATGTTGATGCTCTTCACGGGTTAGCAGCCGGACTTGATTGTCTTGACGATACAATATTGCGACGGTCAAATTGGCTGCCATCTTCAGGAGAGATTGCGGCTGCACAATCACGCCCGTCAATGTGATTACGCACCATCACGTGCAACTACAACCTCAGCTGAAGATGGCGGCCTCTTGGAGCGTCAAAGCATCGTGTTGCCAAGATGATGAAATCCGGCTACATACCTGTGAATAGCAACAACATCTAGATTATTTGGATTTGGCAGTTCATTAATCTACAGCCTTCAATTTATAAAAAGAGCATAGTAAAGTAAGTGTCATAAAATTCAGCTGTGTCCTATGTTCTCACAAAAATTTCTTAATGTTATGAAGTTTTTTAAATTTTCCATTCAATTTTCTATTAGTCTCAATGAAATGAGTACTATTCAAACATTACTCACTGAGCTTGAACCGTTAAACAAAAACAAAATTTGTGTTGATAATATTTTGTGAGTTAGCTAAGGGTTTTTGCAGTTTGTTGCATTATATGGCCACACAAAAGTTAAGCGTTCACAGATTACCCAATACAGTTGGTTCAGGGTTTTTACCTTATTTGAATCTTAAAATACTGTGCATTAGTCCCTGCCCAACACACAGCAGTAGGTACTAGAAATCTGCTGCAATAGGATGAAATGTGTTACAAAAATCTATATTTGATCTGTGGTGTTTCAAATACATATCAATGCTCTCTGGATTGTTAATGCATGAGGAAGTAGTTGTTTCCTAAACAAGACTAACTGAAAGAAATTTTCTTTTATACTAGTGCTTATGTTTGGTGGTTTATTGAGGACTTACAACTTTAGGTATACAGCGTTATTGTATAGTTATTATATAGGACAGTAAGCTTAAGCACTTTTAGAAGTTACAACCAGTCACGTAATAAATGTTGCCAACTAAAGTATATGCTGCATCGGGACATACGAAATGGCTATCGTTTAATAATACAATTTCGATTGACAGTTAAGATGGGTATAATTTCAATATTTATGTAAAACACACAGTTTATTTCTGATAATATTAACACAATTCGGTTTATTCCACTTAAATGTGTTAGCCTGAGTTACTCGTTCACAGCAGTGACTGCTGCTAACGCAGTTCATTGAATAATAGAATGAAAATTATAACAGTGCTATCTATAAATCTGTAACTGCTTCGTAGATGTACCCAAGAAAATATCTTTGGTTTCATCGTTCACAAGTGGCTAAAGCTAATTCATAGCCTCAGATAAATGAGCTAGTGGTGTAAGTTGTAAACTTATAAGAATGACATTAATCACTTAGTGAGACAGACATATGTTCTGAGTGAATCTCCTCAAAATAACTGCAAAATTACAGGCTTCATTTCGATTTATCTAGAAAGTTATTCGTCATCTATGACGGTGTATTTCATTTCATTTAGGGATATTCTCAATGGTGCAGTGCTTCAGCATATATTACAGCAAAATTATATTTTCCAGTTGAGAGACACTGACAAGGTACATGAGATGTGCAGAGGATGAAGCAATATATTGCAGTCAAGTAGAAGGGTATCAAACACACAAAAAGGAATATAATTACCGTCCTGGTGTTTCTAGAACATGCAAAATTAAGGCAGGTAAACTCTTTACAGGAAAAATTTTGCGGCTGCTAGAAAATAAAGATGGGTGTATGAGCCTTTTTATTGCATTATATATGTGTGGAACTTCATGTATTTCACAGTCACCTATGAGCTAATACCGCTTATTCGAGAATTTCTTTAAAACTGTCAGATTTACCCTAATAAGATTTCTTACGAAAGAGTAACAGCTCATTCAAAACTCGCAGAGCACTTTGCGCATTACGCTGTGTTATTATATCTTGTGAGAGGATTAGGCTGTAAAGCGCGACAAACATTTAGCAGGGACGAAATTTAATGTACGCTAATGTTTCACAGCCGCCGTTCTCCATAATGGAGTTTCCTACATTTTCCGTTCACAAACAAACATTTCAGTGAATAAAATGAGTTGGAGAGACATTAATCTACTTTGAAATGAAGAAGCATCAGCTCAGCAGGACTACAGGACAGTAATAATACAAACACACTCAGTAAGCCACTGTACAGTGCGCTCATAATGTATGGTTGGAGGGAAAAAATATATCCCATAAGATCAGAAGAAATATAGCCTCAGTGAGTCAATAAAATATAGACTGTACGTATAGCACGAATGGATGGAAACGATATGCCATGGACATTTAGACTTTAAAAACTGTCGACACATGTTTCGTTTAAAACTTCAGCAGGTTCGACAAACCAGCAATTCACTATTTCTCATATATTCGTTACGAGAGATTTCTCAGTTCTGTTGAAATTAGAAATTTATTCTTCATTTCACCCTCCTCCTTTCACATTTCTTTTTATGATACGGTTTCGATCAATATTTGATAATCAGATCTCAAATATGAAGCAAAGAAAAAAAAGTATCTACTTTCAGTTGCTTTATAATAGGTATTACAAACATCTATTTCATTTACCTATATAGTTGTGTAAACAACCCACTGCATCCACACAGAGCTACACATCAAAGTACTGTGGTTTGCAACTGAGCGCTATGTATGAACACTTAATTGGTGCATGGAGGAGTGAGAAGGAAGAAAATCTGCGATACGGGGCTACTGATAGGGGAGAGAAGACAGGAAGAAGGAATGAGGAGGATGACAAGCGCGTAAAAGATTCACATGCAGTCAGAAATATTAATGTGTAATTTGCCTAAAAGACATAAGCATACGACAAAATTATGTAATGAGAAGATTATGTAAAACAGAATTAACACCGAAGAAGTATGAAACTATGAAATACGTAAAACCGTAATATTATAAAAGTTGTTATATATGAATAAAACTAAAATTACATATTATAGCATGTCACTACTAAAATTACCTCTATTTGCTGCTAATTGTGGCCTTTTACGGAGTGCAGGTATTGCAGTTGTGTACCAAAGACAGTCTGCATTAGGAGTGTGAAACTCGCACAGCCCTGATTCGCTGTCAGGCCACTTCGAGGGCTGCAAGCTTATCAGTCCGCCGTTTCAGGTTCTTATTGGGTTTTGTTTTAGTTTCGTTCGAAACAGAAGCTAGTTTCATAGCGTTGTGTTCCTAATTACAACTTCGCGTGTGTATACTGCACTCTTTGAAACGCGTTGCGAATATGTTGCTCGTATTCTGTTCGATTTTTGCTTACATCCGTAATGTTGGAAGGAGTAAATTATACCATATTTGTTTCTGTCTTATTTAAAACAGAAGCTGTGAACTCATGTAAAATTGCTCCTGTTCAAAAATACGTGCGTGAACCGCTCGATTTAAATGTGTTGTATGTATATTGTTCGTATTCTAGTTTACTTTATTTCATATCCATTTTTCGTACTTTCTCGCGTTTAATAGAGAACGCAGAATTAGTATTGAACTTCATTACATCTTGTCACAGTGTGAGTATGTACACTCCTGGAAATTGAAATAAGAACACCGTGAATTCATTGTCCCAGGAAGGGGAAACTTTATTGACACATTCCTGGGGTCAGATACATCACATGATCACACTGACAGAACCACAGGCACATAGACACAGGCAACAGAGCATGCACAATGTCGGCACTAGTACAGTGTATATCCACCTTTCGCAGCAATGCAGGCTGCCATTCTCCCATGGAGACGATCGTAGAGATGCTGGATGTAGTCCTGTGGAACGGCTTGCCATGCCATTTCCACATGGCGCCTCAGTTGGACCAGCGTTCGTGCTGGACGTGCAGACCGCGTGAGACGACGCTTCATCCAGTCCCAAACATGCTCAATGGGGGACAGATCCGGAGATCTTGCTGGCCAGGGTAGTTGACTTACACCTTCTAGAGCACGTTGGGTGGCACGGGATACATGCGGACGTGCATTGTCCTGTTGGAACAGCAAGTTCCCTTGCCGGTCTAGGAATGGTAGAACGATGGGTTCGATGACGGTTTGGATGTACCGTGCACTATTCAGTGTCCCCTCGACGATCACCAGTGGTGTACGGCCAGTGTAGGAGATCGCTCCCCACACCATGATGCCGGGTGTTGGCCCTGTGTGCCTCGGTCGTATGCAGTTCTGATTGTGGCGCTCACCTGCACGGCGCCAAACACGCATACGACCATCATTGGCACCAAGGCAGAAGCGACTCTCATCGCTGAAGACGACACGTCTCCATTCGTCCCTCCATTCACGCCTGTCGCGACACCACTGGAGGCGGGCTGCACGATGTTGGGGCGTGAGCGGTGTGCGGGACCGTAGCCCAGCTTCATGGAGACGGTTGCGAATGGTCCTCGCCGATACCCCAGGAGCAACAGTGTCCCTAATTTGCTGGGAAGTGGCGGTGCGGTCCCATACGGCACTGCGTAGGATCCTACGGTCTTGGCGTGCATCCGTGCGTCGCTGCGGTCCGGTCCCAGGTCGACGGGCACGTGCACCTTCCGCCGACCACTGGCGACAACATCGATGTACTGTGGAGACCTCACGCCCCACGTGTTGAGCAATTCGGCGGTACGTCCACCCGGCCTCCCGCATGCCCACTATACGCCCTCGCTCAAAGTCCGACAACTGCACATACGGTTCACGTCCACGCTGTCGCGGCATGCTACCAGTGTTAAAGACTGCGATGGAGCTCCGTATGCCACGGCAAACTGGCTGACACTGACGGCGGCGGTGCACAAATGCTGCGCAGCTAGCGCCATTCGACGGCCAACACCGCGGTTCCTGGTGTGTCCGCTGTGCCGTGCGTGTGATCATTGCTTGTACAGCCCTCTCGCAGTGTCCGGAGCAAGTATGGTGGGTCTGACACACCGGTGTCAATGTGTTCTTTTTTCCATTTCCAGGAGTGTATTTCTGCTTTGGTGTTCCTGCTCGCCACTGAGTATGCTTTGTACTATCAGTGATACAGTACTTAGTTCTTGTGCCAGGTACTATAACGCAGAAAAAATATTCAACTCTAGCCGAAAAACCCGGCGTCGCACAAGTATTTATTCATAGCTGTGCCTGAGACTTCACAAGTGTCGTATTTATTTTTGACTTATATAGATTCTTTGTATAGAACGTTTGGAGCTGTATGATCAGAGATACGAACGAAGAGGTTGTTAGCTTCATTAACGCAGGTAAAAGTCATGTAGTACTGGCCATGCGAAAAGCAATTGACACTTGTGTCCACACCCACAACCACACGCTGTCTGGACTTGTACTCTGTTTATGCTCGTGGCATAACAAAAGCTCAGCGGAAATTGTACCTGTTTAAAGCGATATGGTAAATTCTTAGGAATAAGTGGGATTCGGGGTACAGTAACTCAGAGAGAACTTTAAGCCTCTATTAGTGAAAGGTTCTGAAGAGTGAAATAATTCATGACACTCTCGATCAAAGTCATGTAGCACCGCGTTTTGGAAGGAGTTCACAAAGGCTGAGTTGCAGCCTGATGTTCTCGAACTGCAACAGGTCTTGCCTCACAACCTTCACTGGATTCTTGAGACCGTACAGTCGTTAGTCTTTTAGCCATTCTGGTGTAGTCAGAAAGACTCAGCTGTTTTCATTAGTAAACAAAACAAAAGCAAGATGTAACAAGTAGGCACGCAAATCCCAAAGCAAATTTAGTACAAACGGTTTTCCTAGCAAAGAAAATAAATTAAACACATCAAAAGAAGCAAAGCAATCTCGTTAAGCTTTTAATAGACAAAGCGACATCAGTAAATCAGTGCATTCTAGCCAAGTAAATTCATGAAGATAATATAGCGGCGCTTAATTCTGTCAGTGACATAAACTTCCGAAAATACACCTGTCAGAGAGTTTTAAAAAAAAATCTGATTTTTTTTTCGTGTACTACGAAACTAACTGCCCCGTCCATTGGTTCTTTGGTGTACTATACATTGATCATTAAACGTCGAAAATACTAAAATGAGCAGACGATTTTAGATAAAACTTCACATTGCAATACATTTTTTCCGTGTTATGATTTTGATGAATTAAAGCCTATATCGTTGTGACCGAGCGGTTCTAGGCGCTTCAGTCCGGAACCGCGCTGCTGCTACGGTCGCAGGTTCGAATCCTGCCTCGGGGATGGATGTGTGTGTGCCCTTAGGTTAGTTAGGTTTAAGTAGTTCTAAGTCTATGGGACTGGTGACTTCAGATGTTAGGCCCCACAGTGTTTAGAGCCGTTTTTGAAAACCTATATCTTGCCCCAAACAACGCTCAAATTACCTGGAATACCGTCGAAAGTGCGTCGGATAGTTTTGGAGATTAGTGAGTTCAAACAGACAGACAGACACGATTGTTTTTTTTAAATTAAAATATATTTTTCCCCGTGATCCGATTTTGATCAAATAAAGCCTGTATGTTTCCCCAAGCTATGCTCAATTTACCAGTGAAAATCCCATGAAAATTCGTTTAGTGTACTGGAGATTAACGTGTTCAAACGGACGAACAGAGATACATGATAAGTTTACAATTTTATTATTAGTATAAAAGATACGGATTGAAGTGCAAATTTGTACATGGGATTCCGTAGCTTAGTGTGAGCGTAATTCCACCGCACGGAATGCTAGTGCTTTCAGTAACCGCTTGTTGTACAGAATTCACTAACAGGTCCAACGACAAATGCATGAAAGTGTGTATTATTGGAGAGGAGAGGGAGAATGATTGTACCACATCGAGTTCTGCTGGAATGTATTGCTTGTAGTACCTGCTGGTAAAGTGTGAACACATTTGCGAAGCTAGTACTGTATTTTCAGCATATACAAGGCGAATGCCTTAATTACTAAGACTACAAAGCATACCAGTGGCAAGAAGCAATACCGTTAAAAGCAGGAATATATACGCAATCTGTGACAAGATATAATAAAGCTGAGTACCAACTCTGTCAAAAGCTGGTGACGTGGAGTTCTGTACTAAATGCGATAAAGCACGAAAAATGGTTGCTAACTATAGCAAAATAAAATTCGAACAATACACTTAACAAAGGAATTAAATCGAATAGTTCACACGGGTATTTGTGAGCAGGAACAAATCTACATGAGCCCGCAGAACAGGGTTGGGGTTGGGTTATTTGGGGAAGGAGACCAGACAGCGAGGTCATCGGTCTCATCGGATTAGAGAAGGTCGGGGAAGGAAGTCGGCCGTGCCCTTTGAAAGGAACCATCCCGGCATTTGCCTGGAGCGATTTAGGGAAATCACGGAAAACCTAAATCAGGATGGCCGGACACGGGATTGAACCGTCGTCCTCCCGAATGCGAGTCCAGTGTCTAACCACTGCGCCACCTCGCTCGGTACAACCCGCAGAACACTATGTGACGAAATCAGCCTCTACTTTTTATGTAACAAAAACAGATATGGAATCATTTACTCGATATAATATTACGGATGCGAGCAAAAATAAAACAGAGCATAAGCATCATATTCGCAATCCAATTCAAAGCTACGATACACACAAGAAATCGTAATCAGCAACACAATGTGATGAAACCAGCTTCTGTGTCATGTTATGTCATGTGAGTTGATTTTTAAGTTTTGACATCTCCTAAGGCGCAATGATTTACACTTTATAATAATCACACGGTCAAAGTTGCTATTTTCGGTTTTACAAATAAATAATTTTACAGTCAAGAGCCGACCACAACATCATTTACAAAATTGTACGGTATTGTGAATCTCAGGCACGAGAAGTTAATCTTCGTTTTGATTTGAGACTTCTCGAGTACATTGCTTTGCGGTATTACAAAAACCTTTATTTCTCAGGCACACATTTCACTACTAAACAACCAGGTCAGTTCATAAACCAAAAATGAAATATATTGTAATCTAAATCGCGTATTTCATATCTGCGCGGTATAATTTGCCGTATTCAAAATTCACAGCCAGGCCACGAAGAGCGCTGCCGTCGTTTTGTGCTTCCGAGTCGTAACCTGAGTCTTTCACTACTTATATTTTGGTGTTACGCGATATGCAAGCTAGCCTGTTTCCAAGTCGGTGTGTGAGGCGATGCGTAGCCCCTTCCAGGTTAGTGGGGCTATTGATACGGGTGTTTTGTTGAGGTAGGTGATAGGAAGATATACATCAACGGGGACAGCTGAAAACGTGTGCCCCGACGGGACTCGAACCCGTGATGTCCTGATTACATGGCAGACGCTCTATCCATCTGAGCCAGCCGGCCGGGGTGGCCGAGCGGCTCTAGGCGCTACAGTCTGGAACCGCGTGACCGCTACGGTCGCAGGTTCGAATCCTGCCTCGGGCATGGATGTGTGTGATGTCCTTAGGTTAGTTAAGTTTAAGCAGTTCTAAGTTCTAGGGGACTGATGATCTCAGAAGTTAAGTCCCATAGTGCTCAGAGCCATTTGAACCATCTGAGCCACCGAGGGCACAGAGGATGTGCGACTGCTGGGATTTATCCCATGCACGCTCCCCGTGAGACCCACATTCCCAACTTAATGTCCACACACTTTATTCGTAGAGTCGCTGCCCATTACACTCATTACTCGCGGCAGGCAATCTTACCGAGTCCCGTAAGAGTTCGGGCAATGCCTGCGCACTCAGAACAGAAAAAGAAGGTCAGTGGCCGGTTAGCCGTAACTATATGAAGATAGTATCTGTGCTGTGTGCACGTCCAGAACCTCGTCTGCGGGTGTGAGAATGTTCACTTGACCACTAATATCAGCGTCGTTGCACAACTGACGCAGCGCGACCAACTTGTGTGGCAATTCTCCGAAAGGCCCATCCCGCCATTCGGAAGGCGATAATTTGACCCCTTTCAAACCCTCTGAGTTGGTTATAGGAAGCACGAGTGCCTCTCTGTGGCATGGTTGCCTGCTTGGTTGGTTGGTTCGTTTGGAGAGTGAAGGGACGAAACTGCTGGGTTATCAGTCCCTTTGCCTGCCTTTTGACACGTTTACACTAAGCCTTGTGCCTGTGAGCATTTCCTATTAAAGGGTAGACACACACATGGCGTTCTAGTTGCTATAATACTATGCTATCTGCTGGCGAACGACGCTGCAACCATTATCAGTACATCTAGTATCCCCCAGGTGCCATATGCTGTCACTGGATCAAAACTAACGTCCTCTTTACAGGTGTACTAATTTTTTCTTCCGGCAGTATAGTATCAATCTATGTGGAAATAATAATCAGTGATTTCCGGGAACAGTAATATTTTCATATTTTTATTTATTTCAAGACTGTGTGCAAGGGATAAACTAAACTTCAGATAAATTTTCACTGCGCAGTTGAGAATTTGAAACTTAGATTAAAATTGTGGCGGACGAAGACTTATAATTACTGCAGTAGCAGTGTGTTACATTTTTTCTCTCTTTTAATATATTTAGGTAGTTCTAACTTAATTTGACACGTATTTTAATTATTAAATTGTAGAAGTAATATTACAGGAGATCCGCTTTTCTTACAACAGGTTTCATAAATTTGCAAGTTTACTGCATTTTTTTATACTTTAATAATAATTACCTCAAGTTTGGCCTTCTCCTCGACCCTTGTAATTCATTATCATTTTTTTACATTAAATGCCTCTTAAAAATATCTGCTCTAATCGGCTGTAGCATATTAAGTCATCCCTTTGCTACGTCCTTGAAATCTAGGTTTCTTTCTCTTGTGACGTTATCTATAACTAAATTCTCTGTGTTAATACGGCTGTGCCTTCTAACCCATGGACAAGATTCCCCGGTTTTCCCCGGTTTATGTATTCCTTGTGTAAGCAAATATAGGCACGAACGTTGCCAGAAGAAACGCTTCACTCACCAGCTAATGAAACAAATACGTTTAAGTATTACAAAGTTAGAGTTGTTCTGTCCGTTTCACTGGCAGGCGTTCTCGAATGGCACTATCTAATAGTCTCACAGTGTGTATCAGTCGCGTCCATCTACGGCCATGTACATCCATACTCAGAAAAGCACAGTGAAATTCCTGGCGGAGGGTGTTTCCCACTGTATCACAGAGTTACTTCCTATTCCATTCGTGTATGGAGCGCGGGAAGAATGACTGCTTAAATTAACCCCTGCAGAAGTGGCACAGTCCTTACCATTCATTAGGACAGCTGTCATAGTCTCTACCCCCAAAGCTGCAGCAATGCTGTTGCCATCTTTCAGCGGAGTTACTTTTCATTATCTGGCTGGTGTTTATAACGCTTAGCAAATATTTGCATTGACTGAGTGACTCAAAATACGCAGTGCGGAGACCTGCACTCTTAAAATGAAATCCTGAGTTTAGGAAGTATGTAACTAAAATATAATACATACACGACAGTGATTCGTTGAAATTTTAGCGTTTCAGTTTATAGAGACGATAGCCCAAATTATATTTAACATGACAAATCATGACAAAAATAACTGAACAAGTGAGCTCAAATAGGCTGGCTTAATAGCACGTAATAGGTGATCAGGAGGTCTGACTTATAGCTTGACATGTGTCCATTGGGGAACTGAACTCACTTCCTGAATTACAGAGACAAAAAATATTTTGCAATGACCAGTACTACAACGTTATTATTAGGAAGAACACATCAGGTGCATGTATACACAAGCACCAAATGCCACCCGTGAAACATCACAAAAACCATGGAAATTCTTGTAATATATTGATGCCAAGGAATGATCTTCTTGCTAATCAAAATAAAATTTACGGAAGGTAATTGCACAAGAGCATTCCATTCATCATTCAGGTTGCAAGGATTCACTTCATTCCATTCTGCCACAAGCGCTATAAGAACAGCTTGCACCTGATGACTGTTGGGTCCAGAAGCCCTCAGGGTCAAAAAATAAACGCTGCTGTAGACAGAACACAACTATTGCTAGATTTTGAGGAATCATGACCTTTCAGCTGCACATGACATATAAATGTGTCAGAGTCAGGACGCCATAAGATTCCTAATGTGATCGCAAGGCAACGAGGTTTCTCTATCCTGCGCTAGAATTTGTTTTCCCGAACTATGTTGCTATTCTAAAACCAAATCCCCCACTTTCATTTCGAGGTGTGTGGCGCTGCAACTGTGAAACTGAGAATCACGCAGTTTGTCCTGCTTACTCATTATTTGTTTGAGAGTTCCTCCAGCTCCCAAAGCCTATGCGGTATGGCGTCCAAGCATGTACTGACTGTATAACAGAAGGCATGTTGCATAATGCTGAAGGAATCCTAGCAGGAAAAAATCAGGCAAATTTAGTTTCGATCAGTGTTGGATGACTTGATTTCTCCAGCCTTTTCTTATCTACGACATCAAAGAAAACCTGAGTATCAAGAAGTAAATCTACTGAAGTTCGCTTGTTGTATTCGGGAAAAGCGAGTGGTTGTTCAAATGGGACATTCCAACATCTTGAGTCTATATAGATCGTTACTTAGTCACTAGTGACATTATCGACAGTAAAGCATGTGGTTCTAATATGAAAGTCGTTTAGGCTGCTTACATGTCCTACCCCTCTACGGAATTACATACTCGAGAAATCCAGCTTCGAATCCCGGTTCAGCAAAAAATTTAAGCGTTGTCATTCCATATATGGCTGATGGTTGTCTGTATTCACAACTGTGAATACATGGGATGTATCGAATAATTCTGTTTTTTTCACAGGTAAAAATACCAACCTACTCAAATTTACAGGATGTTGAAATAACGTACAGAGGTCATTACGAGCTCATGACTTTTTGTGAACTGACACATTTACATAAACTCATTTCAAACGTCGATTTTATAATAATGTGCAGGATAGATGCTGAAAGTGATGACACGATGTTCTCGCCGTCGTGGCCTGTCGGCGTCGATGTGATTAGTGACCCGCATTGCTGATTCCTGTATTGGTAGGACGCTCCTGGATCAGCCGCCAGGATCTTTCCGAGAGACATGAGACAAACATAAACTAGACAATGTCTTCAGCACATAAATCACATGCAAGAATACATAATTAAATCACATATTTTCTGGCCTCCCTGATGTCGTTCAGGCAGAAAATAAAGACGGTGCTGCTCACTAAAATATGGAGCACCATACTATCTAGTACAACAGGATTCATTGCCCTCATCTTATTTCCACTCTAACGATAAGATAGTTATTGTATAATAATATTTTTATGCACGTGAGGATTTTACGAAGTGCTCTAGGCTGCCTGCTTCGGCGCTTTGCTGGCCGAGAAATGTATATGTTCGCTACGGTGCCTCAGCCTATCTGGTGCGTCTTTCCCTCAGTAGTACATGCCTGCACAAAGGCTAGGATAGTCCCATTAGGCACATCCACAAAGTTATATCTTTTCCCCACAGGGAACAAATTATACTGGTCAAGATGAACTGTCCAGTTTGCGGGATCGCACTAGATGTCACTACGACTGGCGAAGTGAGTTACACAATTAATCCGTGTCTTTTATAGCACACTTTCCTACAATACTGTTTTGCAGTAACGGACAGACACGGCATGAAGCTATCGGATGCCATAAAATCGTGATTTCAGCAAAAGAAACCACCTCAGGCCGTAGATCATTACATGTGTCGAAGTTTATCTCCGCACAGAAAAATAAAAAAAAATTGAATATAGAAAATTGGTACCAAATTAACAAGCCATTCGTCGTAGGCGCTCTACTAAATGGAGAAGAAAGTACCTGGCAACGAAATTACTTCTGTACTTCAGGGGAACATAGACGGGTTCAGAATTCATATCGAGAACCTCAGATTCTTGGAATAAGATGACTACTTTGTTCCTAAAAGGCATGTGTGTGAGGGACTGGGGCATTACAGCCCTCACGAGTTATAACCTTGACAGAAAAGACGGCCGCAGTTACGAGATGATAACAGCTGGAGTGGCGATATCCCCTCTCCTGTTAATCAATGTGTCCTATTAATTAATGACTCCATGTCATGTATAACTGCGCTTTAATGAAGCTGTAGGCAGTAGACTGCAGATTCCCTATAGCTGAACCTTAATGAATGGGACCAGCTACAACTCCAGCTGGCCTACAGAAATTCTAAATCTCTTGATAGTTGTTCCATTAAGTTTCGGGTGTGCAGCCGCAAGAGATCTCCTTCCTCTTCTAATATTTCGGCTGTAAAACGTTCAGCCATCTTCAGAGTGAGCCGCAAGACTGCTGCTCCAGTGTTTTTTTTTTTTTTTTACTTTATTGTTATTTTAATACTTGTACAAAGCAAGTAGGCTGGCAGCGGCACACTACGCCGCTCTTCAGCCACAGCGGTTTACAAAAGTAGAAAACGGAGAAAGACAATGAAACAAAGTGACGGGCAAAAGAAAGATGTCACATAGACACAAAAAACACGGAGTCGTTCACACGTGATGATAACAACACTGATAACACATTGGCACGGCGCACACAACACTGATGAATCCGACGGCACAAGTGAACGTAGTAGTGGGACGGCGGACACCAAAAACACTAAACGGCGGCACACACACGAGACACAGAAGGCGATGATCTCCGGCGCGCGAATGTTCACTATGCGTGTGCGAGTCCGGGGACCTGCCAAGAGAGGAGGAGGAGGAAGTGGAGAGGGAGAGCGAGAGGGGAGAGCAGGGAGGCCATGGGCAAAGGAGAGAGGGGGAGGGAGGAAGGGGGTGGGGAAGCCCGGGGGAGAGGGGAGGAGGGAGGGGGGAAAGGAAAGAGAAGGGAGGGGATAGGAGGGAGGGAGGGTGCCTAAAGGATAGGACACAGGAGGAGGGGGGGGATCAAAGTTGATAGGAGGGGTAGATGGAGGGGAGGAGGACATCATCAGGGAGAGGGAGCTGGCGGAAGCCACCTCGGGAGAGGGTAAGGAGGGTGGAGAGATGGAGACCGGGTGGGACATGGGAGTACAGGCGCGGCAGCGGGCGGGGGTGGGAGAGGATCGGGGAGACGAGCGGGTGAGGAGGATCGAGTTTACGGGAGGTGTAGAGGATTCGTATCCTTTCGAGGAAGAGGAGGAGGTGGGGGAAGGGGATAAGGTCATACAGGATCCGCGTGGGGGAGGGGAGACGGATGCGATAGGCAAGGCGGAGAGCATGGCGTTCAAGGATTTGGAGGGATTTATAAAAGGAAGGGGGGGCGGAGATCCAGGCTGGATGGGCGTAACAGAGGATAGGGCGGATGAGGGACTTATAGGTGTGGAGGATGGTGGAGGGGTCCAGACCCCACGTACGGCCAGAAAGGAGCTTGAGGAGACGGAGTCGGGAACGTGCCTTGGCTTGGATTGTCTGGAGATGGGGAGTCCAGGAGAGACGACGGTCGAGGGTGACGCCAAGGTACTTAAGGGTGGGGGTGAGAGCGATGGGACGGCCATAAACGGTGAGATAGAAATCAAGGAGGCGGAAGGAAGGAGTGGTTTTGCCTACAATGATCGCCTGGGTTTTGGGCTGCTCCAGTGCTCGCTTCGTCCCTTTATACTGTTGTACCGCGCGACTGCGCATGCGGCCACAGATGCAAATGCGCCAGAGACGTTGGTCGGCGGCAGAGACGTGCATAACGCGCGAGTTGTATCTGTGACTCCGCAGCTGATCTTTGTTGACATATCGATATATCATTGTGAGCTGCACTGTGACGACGTCTTTGCGAGTTTATTACAGCAAGTGCCGGATTCCAGGATTTATCAAGATTGAAACCACTGTCTCTATTAATTAAGTTCGTCGTCAAGCGAATTTCAATTGCCTCCTTTACTATCGAGTCCCAAAATGACGATGTAGTTGCCACAATTTCGACGTTGTCATACAACATACTGTGACAATTATCAATACAGTGCTCTGCCACGGCCGACTTGTTAGGTTGTAAAAGTCGTGTGTATCTCTGGTGTTCTGTACATCTTTCTGGACAGTACGAGTTGTTTGTCCGATGTAAGAAAGGCCACATTCACAGTGAATTTTGTAAACTCCAGATTTTCGGAGGAGCAAATCATCTTTGACGGAGCCCACGAGTGCAGCTGTCTTAGGTGGAGGACGAAAAATCACTTTTATTTTGTGTCTGGCGAGAATGCGTCCTATTTTTGATGAGAGGCTACCCACATATGGCAGGAAGGCCATCGATTTAAAGGTTTCTTCATCTTCTTCTGCTTTCTTTGTGGCCTCTTTCGGTTTCATTTTCAGTGCCCTCTGTATTTGTTGTGGAGAGTACCCATTGTCTTCAAACACTCTTTGTAAGTGGAAAGTTCATCTTGCAGACTGCTTTCGTCAGAAATAATATGCGCTCTGTGAGTCAAAGTTCGGAAAACACTCATTGTCTGGGCAGGATGGTGGCAGCTATTTGCACGTAAATACAGATCGGTGTGTGTCGGCTTCCTATACACTTCATGTCCCAAAGTGCCATCCTCTCTGCGGCGAACCAGAACATCCAAGAATGGAAGGCATCCCTCCTTTTCAATTTCCATTGTGAACTTTATTTGATCGTGGAGGGAGTTCAGATGTCTTAAAAAGTCTTGCAAGTTGTCTTCACCATGGGGCCAAACTACAAAGGTGTCATCAACATACCTCCAGAATACCGTGGGTTTCAAGTCAGGAGATTTAAGCTCCTTCTCCTCGAAGTCCTCCATAAATAAATTGGCCACCAGAGGGGATAAGGGACTACCCATGGCGACTCCGTTCGTCTGTTCAAAAAATTCGTTGTTAAATAAGAAATATGTGGAGGTCAGAACATGTTTAAATAAAGCTGAAATCTCTTTGTCAAAACTTCTTTCAATAAGTTGTAGAGATTCTGGAAGGGGAACCTTTGTAAATAAAGCCACCACATCAAAACTAACTAATATATCACAAGGGTTCATTTTCAATGATTTCAGTTTACTCTGAAGATGGCTGAACGTTTTACAGCCGAAATATTAGAAGAAGAAGGAGATTTCTTGCGGCTGCACACCGGAAACTTAATGGAACAGTCTTTGCGCAGCCAACACCTGAAGATTCACTCTTGATAGTTGTTTAGACAATATTCCAATAATGGTTCAAATGGCTCTGAGCACTATGGGACTAAACATCTGAGGTTATCAGTCCCCTAGAGCTTAGAACTACTTAAACCTAACCAACCTAAGGACATCGCACACATCTATGTCCGAGGCAGGATTCGAACCTGCGACCGTAGCAGTCGCGCGGTTCCCGACTGAAGCGCCTAGAACCGCTCGGCCACCACGGCCGGCAATATTCCAGTAACCTTGATGTACAATCTCTATTAATTGTAGCTTCACAAAAGTATTATTCTGTGTGCGTCACAACGACGCCATTAACTCTAATACCTGTGAGACGACGATTGTTTATAGCAAACGTGGCACCAAGAAAGTTTCTGCGTCTTACCTCAAGTCCATACAGTGTATCTGCAGGCGAATAAGCATACTCACAAAATGAGCGCAGGGAAAGCGTTACAACAGCTACACTGTCATCTGAAGGCCTTGTTTCTGGAGGCAAAAGAAAGAAGTTTGGAGCGATTGTAACCTGTGGGGAGGTTTGCTTAGAACGCTGCTTACGAGGCGCCGCACGGGAGAGTGCCTAGCTGTGGCACTGTCTACGCGCCATTAGCGGGATTGGGGGTCGGACGCGGACGTGACGTCACGCTGCACTTCCTGCGATGAGCGCGCCGCGGCCCTGTCAACGCTTGTTGCCAGTCGCGGGACGCGGGGCACAAAGCTCGGAAGCGCTGCCTTTGTGGCACGAGGTGCCTCGTCACGAAATTCATTGTCCTGGATCTCTAACCACACTTTATGTGTCTCTGCAGTTCCCTCTCACCATCCCTCCATAGTTATTTGTCATCCTGTGTCCTTTCCGCCTCTAAATCAGAATACCCTCTGAAAATTTCAGTACATTTGTGATACATATTTTGGAAAGAAATGAAAGTTCATAACGGTGTTTAACAAGCGCTGACGTGATCCTGATGTGTCCCCTGAAGTTTCTTTTCACAATAAAAACGAAAATAGTGCAGATGGGGAAATGTATACCAATTGTAGTGAAATGAATACCTGCGTATACCCCACCATTTCGCCACTTTAAGGCGTTTTGGGGGAGCCTTTCACGTCTTCGATCGAGCATAAAATTTTCACATACTGTTTTTGGAGTAAAATTTTAGTTTTACGAAAATTACCTATAGCTGAGAGCCACCCCACTGCATACCCAAATGGTGCAACGTGTAGCAGGTTTCTACTGTGGTGAGGATTAGCAATATTTATTGCTAATGAGGAGTCTGTTGGAATCCTTATTTCCACACTCAGTGAATCAATGCCCTATATGACACTTTCGTCGCTGGGATCATCACATGCTGCATGCGAGCTGGCTTTGCTCGCACTTTTTAGCTGGAAAATTTTACAGATATGTTTAGGAAACCAACTGCTATGACACTTCAAATAATCTTTAGTAATTGTGGTAGTTAGCGACAGTATAAATTTCATTTTAATGTCCAAAATAACTTCTGAAATCTAAAAAGTCCCCAAAAACGCAAAATGTTTGACATCTCCGACAATAACTTTGCGATAGCCCAATCCGTTTTGCGTAAAAGTCAGTAAAGAGTTTGAACCAAATACTGCAGCATTAAATAAAAAATAACATTTTACTTAAAAAGCTAAAATTTACGTAATATTTTCAGTTTCAAACAGTCACTATCATTTCATTTGTTCGATGCCATTATTTTTATTCATTTTATTTGCTTTTTAGAATTTATTAGTTTGAGATTTTTTTTAAATTGATATTGGAACTGGGAGTAGAAGGGAGATTTTACTGCGTTGTATGACATGAAATACGAAGATGACTGGCTACCGATCTATATAGACATAAGATGTTGGAATGTCCCATTTGATCAACCACTCGCTGGTCCCGAATTCAACAAGCGAACAACAGCTGATTTACTTCCTGATACTCAGGTTTTCTTTCATGTCGTAGATAAGAAAAGGCTGGAGAATTCAAGTCATCCAACATTGATCGAAACTAAATTTGCCTGATTTTTTCCTGCTAGGATTCCTTCAGCATTATGCAACATGCCTTCTGTTATACAGTCAGTACATGCTTGGATGCCATAAAGCATAGGCTTTCGGAGCTGGAGGAACTTGTAACGCCGGAAATGCAGATCCTCCTATTTCCATCTATTGTACTATAAATTTTTTCCTTATTTTGTTACCTGAAGATATGACATTTCTGTGTCTTTATATATTGTAATTGTTTTACTATTTGTATGTATATATTTATGCATTTATGTCGATGTGCAATTGGTTTGTTTTGTAAATATTATTTGTTTTTTTACACTGGGTCTGGCCTAGGGAAGACTACGCTATCGAACGATTACATCGATAGGTCGTGTGGAGAACCAAAGTGTTTAGGATCTTTGGTAGTGTTAACTCTGACGCGTGGAGCGCGGGCAGAGAGGAGTCTGGCTGGAGTAGGGCGGTGGAGCAGGTGTGTTGTGTGACGCTCCCGCGAGTTGCCGCGCTTTCGGGGTTTGGCAGCATGTAATTACGCTTGACTTGCTATGATAGTTTCTGGCACTGTGTCGTGGACGGGAAACGTTAGCTGGCACACATCAAGAGCCCGTTTCGCCTGGTGACTATGTCGAGAAGAAGGCGCGCAACATCCAGCTGCTGCAACAGCGATGGCCGATAATAAGTGATTGTCGCTACCTCCTCGATCGATGGCTTCAAACCTTCAATCAATCAACAAGGAAAACTGAAAGCACGTTAAGTTTTAGAACTGTATCGCAGACATCAGCTTTTCAAACTGTTCCATTTGCATCACTAAAATACAGCAACTTAGCGCGAAACTTTGTTGCTCTTTGTCCCAATTTCATTACCAAGCAGGGCCCCTTCCTTTTCCGAAATGAACCCGAGTGTCTTTGAAATTCAAACATCAGCATCGAAGTAGTATCATTCCATTTCACTACTTTAATTTCAAAGTTCAGTTCAAGTATTCCTAGCTGGCTACAATAACCAAACACAAATTAAGAGTGCGAGTTTTGTTACCATATTTTAGCTTACCTGTGACTGCAGCTCATCTTGGTACGTACTAAATTTTACTATTGTTAATTGTTCAAAATCATTTAATTCAAGTTCAAAGGTAAATCTCTTATTTCTAAATTGCGTAGATTCAAGTTGCTTTTGAGATAATTGCTGAGGTAGCCCAACACTAACCTTATTTTATTTAATTTCGTAGTGCTTCAGAAACAAAGTTCACTATTAATTTCGGTCACTAAATTAACTTTCAATTTTCTGGTTTTATTAATTCTTTTGCTACATTAAGTAAGTGTGTGATGAAATTTATTACTTCTGACAAACATTCAGTTTTCACACAACGCGTGTCATCCTTCAGTTGCCACGCTTTTAGTGCTAATTATATGCGCATTAACCTTTCTTTTTCAGTTATTATAGTAGTTTTCCATAGGACTGGTGACCGTAATTTTCCCCAAATCTCAAATATCTAACGTCAGTTAATTGTTAACGAAACGACCGCACATTTACTTTCTTTATTAACTTCCCCTTTTTCAAAATAAATTTGCACCAATTTAATTTGCATTTTTCCTTTTATTTAGATGTAACCCTTTCTCCCTCTTTACCGACAGATTAACTTCGGTGACGATTGCTTTTCCCAAATTTCCATTAGGTAAACGCGGTTTAATTTTTCACTGTCATTAAGGTCGATAAGTGAGGGGGAGGTTACAAACTCTCAACCAAATCATGAAAAGCAGGACAAACTGCGTGATTCTCAGATTCACAGTTGCAACGCCACACACCTCGATATGAAAGTGGAAGATTTGGTTTTAGAATAGCAACATAGTTCGGGAAAACAAATTCTAGCGCAGGAAAGAGAAACCTCGTTGCCTTGCGATCACATTAGGAATCTTATGGCGTCCTGACTCTTACACATTTATATGTCATGTGCAGCTGAAAGGTCATGATTCCTCAAAATCTAGCAATAGTTGTGTTGTGTCTACAGCAGCGTTTATTTTTTGACCCTGAGGGGCTTCTGGACCCAACAGTCATCAGGTGCAAGCTGTTCTTATAGCGCTTGTGGCAGAATGGGATGAAGTGAATCCTTGCAACCTGAATGATGAATGGAATGCTCTTGTGCAATTACCTTCCGTAAATTTTATTTTGATTAGCAAGAAGATCATTCCTTGGCATCAATATATTACAAGAATTTCCATGGTTTTGTGATGTTTCACGGGTGGCATCTGGTGCTTGTGTATACATGCACCTGATGTGTTCTTCCTAATAATAACGTTGTAGTACTGGTCATTGGCAAAATATTTTTTGTCTCTGTAATTCAGGAAGTGAGTTCAGATCCCCAATGAACACATGTCAAGCTATAGGTCAGACCTCCTAATCACCAATTACGTGCTTTTAAGCTAGCGTATTTGAGCTCACTTCTTGAGTGGCGGTCTGGTCCTTCATGGATATCCAACTCCGACCTCAGGTGCAATACTTAACCTTCACTTACTGTAGAAGATGCGCCTCACAAGAATGCCATAAAGCTATCGAAAGGGCCTTTGGCATTATCCAACATAGTGAGTATGGTAATTCGATCTCTTTCTGAAAGGCCAATTCCTGTATTTCACATAACCGCAAATTAACTAACTTGCATCCATTTGTTGATGCAGACGGCATTTTACTTGTGGGAAGGAGGTTAATGAATGGTGAAATACCGTATGATGTGCCATATCCTATTATCAGATCACCGAAGAATCATTTGACAAAAATTCTCATCATATATGAACAGATGCAACACGCTGGGTCAAAATTTTTGCTGTCTATGCAAACCAATGTCGTCCTTTCGAACACAGTGGAGTAGATTTTGCAAGTTCTATTACTGTAAAGTATGGTAGAAGACGGAGTAAGGTTACTACCAAAGCTCGTATATTTATTAACTTGCATGGCAGTCAAGTCCATCAACCCTCAGTTTGTGACTTAGTGAACAACTCATTTCTAGCCACCCTCAGGCGATTCAGTGCCAGAAGAAGAAAACCCTCTCACAACGGCACTACATTTGCAGGTGCACATAGTTGAGTTAAACGTTCTTTACAATATTGTTTCCCTCAGTGAAAATGAAGAAGAACTACAGGATTTGCTGAATGGAATGAACAGTCTAATGACTATAGAATATGGAAAAGGAGAGCAAAGATTGGTGTTCACACAGTTAACAAGTTCTTCTACCTAGGCACCAAAATACCACATGACGGATGAAGCAAGGAAGACATAAAGAGTAAAATATCACTGGCAAAAAGAGCATTCCTGACCAAGAGAAGTCTACAAGTATCAAATATAGGCCTTTAGGAAACATGGACTTTGGGAAAATCAGAACGGAAGAGAATCGAAGGATGTGAGATGTGGTGCTACGGAAGGACGTTGAAAATTGGGTTGGCTGATGAGGTAAGCAATGAGGAGTTTCTCCGCATAATCGGCGAGGAAAGGAATATGTTGCAAACACGGATAGGAAGAACGGACAGGATGGTAGGACATCTGTTAAAACATCACAGAATAACTTCCTTGGTACTAGAGGGAGCTGTAAAAACTGTAGAGAGAAACAGAGATTGCAATACATCTAGCAAATAACTGAGGGCGTAGGTGACAAGTGCTACTCTGAGATGAAGAGGTTGGCACGGGAGAGAAATTCATGGTGGCTGGCATCAAACCAGTCAGAAGACCGATGACACCAAAAAACTCTAATAATTCTTCAGTTGAAAGTGTGGTGAACTTTTCGACTTCAGAGGGTGCCAGGTGGAATTTTGCTCAACCTTGGGCTCCTCCCTTTGATATACTGTGGGATGCAGATGTTAAACCGATGAAGTCACGTGTCAAATGTGTCTCTGGAAAAACAGGACTGACATCTGACAGATAGGAGCATCCTTAAATACAAGGTGCTGTCTCCATTAAGACAGATCCTCCATTCACCTTCACTCCTGGGGTTTTTCTCACTGGGCAGCCACCTTTGTGTCCATCCTGAACCGTCTATTTGTGGGTTGTGTAGGTGGTAACTTGTACAACAGCTGCATCAATCCCTTTGGATGAGGTTGTCCTCTGAGTAACTGCGTCAGCTGCAGCAATGCAGTAAATGAACATTGACAGGAGCATGGCAGCCCCAGATCGGTGACCATGTGCTCGTCAAGGAGGATAACATTCCTCCCTTTTTGTGAGTGTCGGGTGTCATCGAGAAGCTGTTTCCCAGTCATGATAAACATATGTGTGTAATGATGGTGATAACTGCCAATAGACCGATTAAGATGCCTATAGCAAAATTACTCCCTAAGCAGTGAAACACTAATGCGTTCCCTCTCATTTGTATGATGGTACACGATGAAAGCCCACCGCCAGTTTGCTATATACAGCAACAAAATCGTAGTTCATAACTTCAACTTGAATATTTTATTGTGGACTGACTGATTGTAATCAGTATTAATTTCGTTACTGTCATACTGTGTGAAGAAATATTTTTGTTGTTATTTAGTGCTTAAGTGTTAGTACCTTTGATGTTTCATGAACATGTTGTTGTTGTTGTGGTCTTCAGTCCTGAGACTGGTTTGATGCAGCTCTCCATGCTACTCTATCCTGTGCAAGCTTCTTCATCTCCCAGTACCTACTGCACCCTACATCCATCTGAATCTGCTTAGTGTATTCATCTTTTGGTCCCCCTCTACGATTTTTACCCTCCAAGGTGCCCTCCAGTACTAAATTGGTGATCCCTTGATGCCTCAGAACATGTCCTACCAACCGATCCCCTCTTCTAGTCAAGTTGTGCCACAAACTCCTCCCCAATTCTATTCAATACCTCCTCATTAGTTATGTGATCTACCCATCAAATCTTCAACATTCTTCTGTAGCACCACATTTCGAAAGCTTCTATTCTCTTCTTGTCTAAACTATTTATCGTCCATGTTTCGCTTCCATACATGGCTACACTCCGCACAAATACTTTCAGAAACGACTTCCTGACACTTAAATCCATACTCGACGTCAACAAATTTCTCTTCTTCAGAAACTCTTTCCTTGCCATTGCCAGTCTACATTTTATATACTCTCTACTTCGTCCATCATCAGTTATTTTGCTCCCCAAATAGCAAAACTCCTTTACTATTTTAAGTGTCTCATTTCCTATCTAATTCCCTCAGCATCACCCGACTTAATTCGACTACATTCCATTATCCTCGTTTTGTTGTTGATGTTCATCTTATATCCTCATTTCAAGACACTGTCCATTCCGTTCAACTGCTCTTCCAAGTCCTTTGCTGTCTCTGACAGAATTACAATGTCATCGGCGAACCTCAAAGTTTTTATTTCTTCTCCATGGATTTTAATGCATACTCCGAACTTTCCTTTTGTTTCCTTCACTGTTTGCTCAATATACAGATTCAATAGCATCGGGGAGAGGCTACAACCCTGTCTCACTCCCTTCCCAACCACTGCTTCCCTTTCATGTCCCTCGACTCTTATAACAGCCATCTGCTTTCTGTACAAATTGTAAATAGCCTTTCGCTTCCTGTATTTTACCCCTGCCACCTTCAGAATTTGAAAGAGAGTATTCCAGTCAACATTGTCAAAAGCTTTCTCTAAGTCTACAAATGCTAGAAACGTAGGTTTGCCTTTCCTTAATCTTTCTTCCAAGACAAGTCGTACGGTCAGTATTGCCTCACGTGTTCCAACATTTCTACGGAATCCAAACTGATCTTCCCCGAGGTCGGCTTCTACCAGTTTTTGCATTCGTCTGTAAAGAATTCGCGTTAGTATTTTGCAGCTGTGACTTATTAAACTGATATTTCGGTAATTTTCACATCTGTCAACACCTGCTTTCTTTGGGATTGGAATTATTATATTCTTCTTAAAGTCTGAGGGAATTTCACCCGTCTCATACACCTTGCTCACTAGATGATAGAGTTTTGCCAGGACTGGCTCTCCCAAGCCTGCCAGTAGTTCTAATGGAATGTTGTCTACTCCCAGGGCCTTGTTTCGACTTAGGTCTTTCAGTGCTCTGTCAAACTCTTCACGCAGTATCATAACTCCCATTTCATCTTCATCTAAATCCTCTTCCATGTCCATAATATTGCCCTCAAGAACATCGCCCCTGTATAGGCCCTTATATACTCCTTCCACCTTTCTGCTTTCCCTTCTTTACTTGGAACTGGGTTTCCATCTGAGCTCTTGATATTCATGCAAGTGGTACTCTCTTTTCCAAACGTCTCTTTAATTTGCCTATAGGCAGTATCTATCTTACCCCAAGTGAGATAAGCCTCTACATCCTTACATTTGTCCTCTAGCCATCCCTGCTTAGCCATTTTGCACTTCCTGTCGATCTCATTCTATTCAGTATCTCTTGTGTTACTCAAGGATTTCTACTAGCCCTCGTCTTTTTACCTACTTGATCCTCTGCTGTCTTCACTATTTCATACCTCAAAGCTACCCATTCTTCTTCTACTGTATTTCTTTCCCCCATTCCTGTCAATTGTTCCCTTATGCTCTCCCTGAAACTCTGTACAACCTCTGGTTTAGTCAGTTTATCCAGGTCCCATCTCCTTAAATTCCCACCTTTTTGCAGTTTCTTCAGTTTTAATCTACAGTTCATAACCAATAGATTGTGGTCAGAGTCCACATCTGCCCCTGGAAATGTCTTACAATTTAAAACCTGGTTCCTAAGTCTCTGTCTTACCATTATATAATCTATCTGAAACCTTCTAGTATCTCCAGGGTTCTTCCATGTATACAACCTTCTTTCATGATTCTTGAACCAAGTGTTAGCTACGATTTAGTTATCTCTGTGCAAAATTCTAGCAGGCGGCTTCCTCTTTCATTTCTTAGACCTAATCCATATTCACCTACTACGTTTCCATCTCTTCCTTTTCCTACCGTTGAATTCCAATCGCCCATAACTATTAAATTTTCGTCTGCCTTCACTACCTGAATAATTTCTTTTATCTCATCATGCATTTTATCAATTTCTTCATCATCTGCAGAGCTAGTTGGCATATAAACTTGTACTACTGAAGTAGGCGTGGGCTTTGTGTCTATCTTGGCCACAATAATGCGTTCACTATGCTGTTTGTAGTAGCTTACCCGAACTCCTATTTTTTTATTCATTATTAAACCTACTCCTGCATTACCCCTATTTGATTTTGTATTTATAACCCTGTATTCACCTGGCCAGAAGTCTTGTTCCTCCTGCCACAGAACTTCACTAATTCCCACTATATCTCACTTTAACCTATCCATTTCCCTTTTTAAATTTTCTAACCTACCTGCCCGATTAAGGGGTCTGACATTCCACGCTCCGATCCGTAGAACGCCAGTTTTCTTTCCCTTGATAACGACGTCCTCTTGAGTAGTCCCCGCCCGGATATCCGAATGGGGGACTATTTTACCTCCGGAATACTTTACCCAAGAGGATGCCATCATCATTTAATCATACAGTAAAGCTGCATGCCCTCGGGAAAAATTACGGCTGTAGTTTCCCCTTGCTTTCGGCTGTTCGCAGTACCACAACAGCAAGGCCGTTCTGGTTAGCGTTACAAGGCCAGATCAGTCAATCATCCAGACTGTTGCCCCTGCAACTACTGAAAAGGCTGCTGCCCCTCTTCAGGAACCAAACGTTTGTCTGACCTCTCAACAGATACCCCTCTGTTGTGGTTGCACCTACGGTACGGCTATCTGTATCGTTGAGGCACGCAAGCCTCCCCACCAACGGCGAGTTCCATGGTTCATGGGGGGGGGGGGGGGGGGTTCATGAACATTGTGACTGTAACATTCTTGTTATTTTTTGGTTTATCCTAAATGTTAGGGTTTTTAATTTCATATCCTGGTACTATACATCCAAAGATTTCTGAATTTGGCAACAAAAGTTATCACTGCAGCACGAGTAAGAGCAACAGCACCATAAATAACAAAGGAGCAACAAGAGCAACAAGAAGTTAATAATTGTCATAAATAACTGGGATGGTCTCACACTGCATGGGCTGCTAGCTTGCAGGGCCTCGCACAACTATGCAATTTCAATTTGTCAGAGCAGAAATGTTAAAATCGGTCTTAAAGAAGATATTTAATGTTTCAAACACGACAAAGTTAACAAGTCGGCTACAGCAAAGCATATAGACGAAAGAGGACATAGTTTTCACAACTACCTTAAAGTACTGTATACTTTAAATAAGATCTGGAAAATAGACATCTTGGAGGAAACGGAAACAGTCATCCTTTGCTAAAAGTGGAAAAACCAGATCCTAAATGAAATTAAAGATTTCAAGAGCTCACAGTTCTTCGCCAGTGTCAATTGAATATCGTCAAAATTTGTAACAATTACCGATATACATGAATTTGGGTTCCAGTAGTGGTACCCTTCTAATGCTTTAAAATAATTTTTGTACTGCCATTTTGCACATCAAATTGTAACAGCCTGTCTAATTCTAATATAAGTCGTCGACCAACATCAAAGATGCGACAACAAGATATGCAGAACGTACTGCAAGTGAATTATATCACGATCAAAACATCGACAGTTAATTATAAAGAAGTTTTTTTGACCATAATCTTGCTTCCGCAACACAGTAGAGTTTATTGTATTGTGTTTTAAGTGTCCATTGTAACTTAATCTAGAGTGGCTCACAAGATCCAAGAACTTTCGTTCTTTGGGGCCTGCAATGCAATATATGTCGTTCAAAGACATGATTACTATGAATAATAGCCAGATACACTGCTATGTTAATTGTTTATATTTTATGTCATTCACGATGAGCCTATTTCGAAATATTTTCATCGTCAGGTGCTCTGTAAATACACTCCTGGAAATTGAAATACGAACACCGTGAATTCATTGTCCCAGGAAGGGGAAACTTTATCGACACATTCCTGGGGTCAGATACATCACATGATCACACTGACAGAACCACAGGCACATAGACACAGGCAACAGAGCATGCACAATGTCGGCACTAGTACAGTGTATATCCACCTTTTGCAGCAATGCAGGCTGCTATTCTCCCATGGAGACGATCGTAGAGATGCTGGATGTAGTCCTGTGGAACGGCTTGCCATGCCATTTCCACCTAGCGCCTCAGTTGGACCAGCGTTCGTGCTGGACGTGCAGACCGCGTGAGACGACGCTTCATCCAGTCCCAAACATGCTCAATGGGGGACAGATCCGGAGATCTTGCTGGCCAGGGTAGTTGACTTACACCTTCTAAAGCACGTTGGGTGGCACGGGATACATGCGGACGTGCATTGTCCTGTTGGAACAGCAAGTTCCCTTGCCGGTCTAGGAATGGTAGAACGATGGGTTCGATGACGGTTTGGATGTACCGTGCACTATTCAGTGTCCCTTCGACGATCACCAGTGGTGTACGGCCAGTGTAGGAGATCGCTCCCCACACCATGATGCCGGGTGTTGGCCCTGTGTGCCTCGGTCGTATGCAGTCCTGATTGTGGCGCTCCCCTGCACGGCGCCAAACACGCATACGACCATCATTGGCACCAAGGCAGAAGCGACTCTCATCGCTGAAGACGACACGTCTCCATTCGTCCCTCCATTCACGCCTGTCGCGACACCACTGGAGGCGGGCTGCACGATGTTGGGGCGTGAGCGGAAGACGGCCTAACGGTGTGCGGGACCGTAGCCCAGCTTCATGGAGACGGTTGCGAATGGTCCTCGCCGATACCCCAGGAGCAACAGTGTCCCTAATTTGCTGGGAAGTGGCGGTGCGGTCCCCTACGGCACTGCGTAGGATCCTACGGTCTTGGCGTGCATCCGTGCGTCGCTGTGGTCCGGTCCCAGGTCGACGGGCACGTGCACCTTCCGCCGACCACTGGCGACAACATCGATGTACTGTGGAGACCTCACGCCCCACGTGTTGAGCAATTCGGCGGTACGTCCACCCGGCCTCCCGCATGCCCACTATACGCCCTCGCTCAAAGTCCGTCAACTGCACATACGGTTCACGTCCACGCTGTCGCGGCATGCTACTAGTGTTAAAGACTGCGATGGAGCTCCGTATGCCACGGCAAACTGGCTGACACTGACGGCGGCGGTGCACAAATGCTGCGCAGCTAGCGCCATTCGACGGCCAACACCGCGGTTCCTGGTGTGTCCGCTGTGCCGTGCGTGTGATCATTGCTTGTACAGCCCTCTCGCAGTGTCCGGAGCAAGTATGGTGGGTCTGACACACCGGTGTCAATGTGTTCTTTTTTCCATTTCCAGGAGTGTACATAAGTAAGCGATGGTCTTAATATAATGGTCTGTAACTATGATCTGAAGAGCTATAACGCATCATTAGGTGTTTTTACCTTACATGTAACATCGTTGCTGTCATGTCCTGTCTGTTTTAAAATCATTACATTCTCCTAAGTGTACGCTGGAGATGTATATCGGATTTTAGTTGATTTCCATATATGCTATTTTTCTGACAGCTTGTATGACAGTGGATCATCGATATTACATGCTTGCATAGCTACCATTATAAATAAGTGATATGTGAAATTCAGCTGTTTTTTATTATTTTTGTAGGTTTGGTTCTAATTATGTTTTTGCCTAGAGTTTGTTTAATTTTATTTGAGGTTTTTAGTTTACATATTTAATTCTTTCGTAATAATTTTGTTATTTACTATGATTTACGTTGGTATCATATTTCTGCTTTATACTCTTCGTGTTGTTATCGCTCTTACTATGGATGTGTGTTATTTAGCGTCTCTGATTTATTACTTTCCCCGTTTCCTTGATTTATGATGTGAATAAAGTTTTCTATGTAGTTTTATGCTTTAGGTCGGTTTGTTCATTCAGTAAATTTGTAGATTTGCTGTACACATGTGATCATATCTCCATTTCCTAGTGGATGTTCAAGAATGCTCCCTTCTGCATAATATGGAGGATTTCTAGTGCCCGTTTACAGGTTTTGTGTTGTGTTTTTCTGTTTTTAGATATTGAAAAAATGTGGATGGGTTGTTTTTACTTTCTCTGGTGTGTTGTTTATATCTAATTTGATCTAAGAGGCTACAGCAATGGAGGCATTGAAAACACCAGAAGAAGACAGCCATTTCATATGAACTAAGTGAGTGATTATTTAATTTTTTATGTGAACAGCAGACCAACAAACTAAACGAATATTCCTTCATATTAGTTTTCCTTCTCTCCCTCCCCAGGATGATCACAGTGCATGACAAGACTGTACAGAACAACTTCAGTTTCTATGCATTCTTTTGTGACATCTGTTTTTATCGCCAATGCAGCCTGAAGACAAGATTTATACCTCGAAAAATGTTTCCTCGTTAAATAATTTATCATGTCGGTGACATCATCACCCCTATTTCGGAATAATACAAAACGAGCTGCCCTTCCTGACTCTTTTTCGATGTCATCCGTCAGTTCCACCTGACGCGGATCCGACACCGTACAGCAATACTCCGGAATAGGGCGGACGAGAGTGGTGTAAGCCAGTCTGTTTAGTGGACCTGTTGCACCTTCTAAGGTGCCAATGAATCGCAGTCTTTGGTTTGCTCTACCCACAACATTATCTACGTGATCGTTCCGGTTTAGGGTTTTTGTAATTGTACTCCCTAAGTATTTAGTTGAATTTACAGCCTTAACATTTGTGTGGCTTATCTCGTAATCGGAATTTAGTGGATTTCTTTTAATAGTCATGTGAATTTCCCACTTTTCTTTATTCAGCGTCAATTGCCACTTTTCGCACCATGCAGATATCTTATCTAAATTATTTTGCAATTCTTTTTGGTCATCTGATGACTTTACAAGACGGTAAATGACAGCGTCATCTACAAACAATCTAAGACGGCTACTTAGATTGTCTCCTATGACAGATCAGGAACAATAGAGGGCCTCTAATACTTACGCCGGATATTACTTCTGTCTATTACTACGACTCTCCGTCTATTACTACGAACTGTGACCTTTCTGACAGGAAATCACGAATACAGTAGCACAACTGAGCCGATATTCCATAGGCACGCAGTTTGGTTGGCAGACGCTTCTGAGGAGCGGTATCGAAAGCCTTCTGGAAATCTAAAAATATGGAATCAATTTGACGTCCCCCGTCGACAGCACTCATTACTCCATGTGTGTAAAGAGCTAGTTGTGTTTCGCAAGAAGGATATTTTCTGAACCCCTGCTGACTGTGTGTCAATAAATTGTTTACTTCGAGGTACTTCATAATGTTCGGATACACTATATCTTCCAAAACCCTACTGTTAATCGACGTTAGTGATATGGGCCTGTAATTCAACGGATTACTCCTACTTCCATTTCTGGGTATTTGTGTGAATTGAGCAATTTTCTAGTCTTTAGGTACGGATCATTCTGTGAGTGAGCGGTTGTATACTGTATAATTGCTAATATGGAGCTATTGTATCAGCATACTCTGAGAGGAACCTCACTGGTATACAATCTGGACCGGAAGCCTTGCCTTTATTAGGTGATTTAAGCTGCTTTGCGACACCGACGATATCTACTTCTATGTTTCTTATATTGGCATTTGTTCTTGATTGGAATTCAGAAATATTTACTTTGTCTTCTTTGGTGAACGAGTTTCGGAAAACCGTATTTAATAACTCTGCTTCAGTGGCACTGTCATAGGTGGCTTCACCGTTGTTATCGAGCAGTGAAGGTATTGATTGGGTCTTGCCACAGGTGTGTTTTATGTATGACCAGAATCTCTTTAGGTTTTCTGCCCGATTTCGAGACAGAGTTTCGTTGTGGAAATCATTAAAAGCATCTCGCATTGAAGTACACGCTATTTTTCGAACTTCTGCAAAACTTTCGCAGTCTGGGGATTTTACGTTCTTTTAAAATTGGCATGCTTTTTTCGCTGCTTCTGCAACAGCGATCTGACCCGCTTTGTCTACCATGGGGGATCAGTACCATCACTTATTAATTTATGTGGTATTGTCTATACTATCTCTTTGAAAACATTCCACAACTTTCCTACGTTTACGTGATCAGAGCGAAAGGAGTGAAGACGGTCTCTTAAAAAGGTGTAAGAGCATTTTTATCAGTTTTTTTAAAATAGATATACTTTGCGTTTTTTATGGTTGTTGGTGTTACGGTATACAGCCTAGTAGGAACTGCCTTGTGGTCGCTAATACCTGTATTTGTCACGATACTCACTATTTGTCCAGGCTTCTTTGTTGCTATGAGGAGAAGTATGCTTTCGCAACCATTTACGTTTCGAGTGGGCTCATGAATTAATTGTTCAAAATAATTTTCTGAGAAAGCATTCAGTACAATTTCGGATGACGTTTTAGGCCTACCACCGGCTTTAAACGTATAATTTTTCCAGCATATCGAGGGTAGATTGAAGTCACCACCGACTATAGTTGTATGTGTCGAGTACCTATTTGAAATGAGGCTCAAGTTTTCTTTGAACTGTTGAGGTATAACCACTACCCATACTATTTCGCAGGACCTATCTACTTCAACTTCACTACAAGGCAGAAAACTACTTCTGACAGCAGTAAATACTCCACCACCAACTGTATTTAATCTGTCCTTTCTGAACACTTTTAGAACGTTTGAAAAAATTTCGGCTTAACTTATTTCCAGTTTTAGCCAGCTTTCTGTACCTATAAGTATTTCAGCTTCAGTGCTTTCTATTAGGGCTTGGAACTCTGGTTCTTTCCCGACACAGCAACGACAATTTACAACTACAAATCCGATCGTTTCTACAACTAACTTACTGTGTTTTACCTGCCCCTTTTTAGACGGATGCCCTTTCTGTGGTTCCCTGAGACCCTCTAACCTAAAAAACCACGCAGTCCCTTCCACACAGCCCCCGCTACCCGTGTAGCCGCTTCCTGTGTTTGGTGGACTCCTGACCTATTAAGCGGAACCCGGAAACCCACCACCCGAAGGCGCAAGTCAAGGAATCTGCAGCCTACACGGTCACAGAACCGTCTGAGTCTACACTCGGTACTGTACCAAAGAACCACAGTCGGTTCTACCGACATTGCTGCAGATGGTGAGATCCGCATTAATCTCGCAAGCAAGATTGGCGGTCTTTACCACGTCCGCTAGCCGCCAGAAACCAGAGAGAATCTCCTCCGATCCACAGCGACACATGTCATTGGTACCGACATGACCCAACTAGTCATGTAGGCATTAGTTGACATCTTATAATAATGACTCTAACTTGTGCCCAGAGGAAAGTTACTTATCACTGCACAGTAACATAGAAGAGTTGTACATACAGGTAAATGACGTTCAATTAAATCGAAAAGATAGAAGAAGAACACTGATGACAAGAAAGCAATGTCACAGAATGGGAAAAATCAAAGTTTCAGATAACAGTGTGACGATGGAGGCGATTATCATAAACGTTGAGTTGTTCACAAATGTTCTTTACCGTGAAGCAAAACCAGAATGTGACAATGAAGATCCGTAAGCAGGTCTAGGCTGCTGGCAAAAGTGTAAAAGAGATCATTGGTGGGGTCAGTGACAGAGGTCACTGGACTAGGAAGAGAATTAAGAAACTAAATGAAAATTTTAGTAAGTTATAATTCGTAACCGGTAAAAACGGGGGGAGGGGGGGGGTGAAACATGTAACAAAAACTATTCATGTAGATAGCAATAATGTAACAAATCATCAGTTATGGGAGAACGTAATAACTATGGTACAAATACTTATTCCAGTTATTGAACCTTAGACAAGTGATCTGTAGATCGATGCTTAGGTTAATATCTGTAGTGAAATGAGTGCTGTATTTCTATGATGCGTGGGTTATTATCTGACAGAAATAGTAACCATGTCACTGGTACTGAGAATAATAATAACAAACCGCTTTGGGCGAAGCATTGTTGAATTTTCAAGAGGAAAATCATGATTTAAACTATCAGTATTGATCAAGTATAGGTACTTTTGCAGTTTAAGCTGTGGAGCAGATTTAGTAACTGAAAGATACGTGAAGGTAGGTTCTGACGGAAGGAGATTTATGGTCAAGTATGGCTCAGAATGTAGAATAATTAGTTTTACTGAGAGGATACATGAGGCTGAGGTGTGTAGATATTTGAAGATGTTAAAGGGAGGAAAAGTACTAGCACGTGTATGTCTGATGGCATTCAAGTGAATGAAGATTGTAATCCCAATGTGAGTGAGGTAGTAGTACCATTACAAAATCAAAGAAAAATAAGCTGAGTCAGGCATTGGAGGCACATAGCTGTAAAGGTGAAAAGTGTAGAATCTTATCTGCGGGGTATCCATTATTAAAGTTCCAGTTTCAAAACACTGTAGAAATGGAATCACTGTTCAGAACAACATCAAATTTTAACGGAATATTATTGACGCAGGGGGAAACGTCATAAAACAAACAAAATTAAGGAATATCTGATAAACAGATGGCGCTGTAAGCATCAGAAAATGCACACCACCAGATGCGCGGCACACGGCTGTTCCTCAGTTTACGTCCGAGACGTCTAACATAACTGTCTGCATGAAGGATCGCGCATTGCTGATAAAGCCCTTTTACCAGAACCGAAACTGTTCGCCAGTAGCCCTACAGAAGTTCCAAACAGTCAAAGGTATGAATCAAAGTCGCTGGTCCGATGTCTGCTAAGGATCTGGAAAAAATGATTTGATAATTCGACAAGAGAAGTTCTTCTGAAGTGAAACGTGGCAGAGGGAGGAAAGCAGTTCATCCGACGTCTGTCGAAGATGTGGCCACAACACTGTATGAGAGGTCGAGTGATGGTGTGCAAGCATGCAGTGCATGGGGAATTGCACAAACGTTGGACATGCCTGTGAGCACGGTGCATAAAATCCTGCGAAACGTCCAGCATTGCTATCCATACAAAATCATCCATGTTCAGGAGTTGCTTCCTATTGATCTGCCGGCAAGACAAACGTCCGCTCTGGAATTCCTTCTCCTATGGTGCTGGACAATATATGACCATGGAACATTCTGTGGACAGACGAAGCCCATTTCCATTTCCAAGGACATGTAATAGGCAGAATTGTAGAATGTGGGCAACGGAAAATCCGCACGGAGGTGACTTGACTGTGTGGTGAGGGCTGACACCTTCGTTTATCTTAGGGACGTATTTTTCGAGGGAATGAGTTTTATGTTACCTGTACTGGGAAACGCTACTAAAGTCTTTTGAGCACCAGCATAATTCCAATATTTATGTGTGTGGAGGATCATGTTTATGGAAGATGGCGCTGCTCCTTACATTGCACAGCCAGTGAAGTGACTACTGCAGTGTCATGTCAGAAATGTTAAACTTATCAGCTGTTATTTCCCTACAACCTGTCCGTCCAGATCATCTGATTTTAATCTGTGTGACTTCTAACTGCGGGCTTATGTGAAAGATGCTCCAATTACAAAAGCAGATGAGCTGCAGACACGCATTGCGAATCGCACTCTGAACGTCCTGATCTGTTGTGGAGTGTGCTGTTTCTCGATTTCGACTTGTGGCAGATAACGGTGGATAGCATGTTGAACGACATGTGCCTGTTTTACGACAATTAGAAACCGTTGTCATTTTGCTTTTTATGCGGTTTTTGTCCCTAGGACAATTAAAACAAATGTCAATTTGGTTTTCATTCGGTTTTATATCCCCGAACACTTAAAAACTGATATCATTTTGGTTTTTGTGGTATTTTTTTGTACCCCAGACAATTAAAAACAGATGTTATTTTTTTTGTTTTTGTTTTTATGCGGTTTTTGGCCTCAGGACAGTTAAAAACCGATTTTTCCCATCCGATGTAGTACGACCTCGTTGTTATGGACGGCTTGTCTAACTAAAACCACACTACAGGTGGTGTCATGGGCACCTCTAACCACAACCGTTGTATTACGATTCATAGGTCATTTGTAGTTGACCCCATTTACGGTAAGGCACTTACAGTGCCATCTACTTGCAAAATTTTCGATATTATTACTATTATTATTATTATTCATGTTTTATCTCATGACCCTTCCCCTCTGCGTCAATAATGTGCTCTTCACATTTGACATCATGCTGAACAGTGGTTACGTTTCTACAGAGTTTTGTAACTAGAACTTCAATTATAGACACCCTGTACATAGCATTGTGATATGTATGATTACCAACCATACCATATTAAGCCTTAACTGACGTATTACAGAACTACTCATCAACAGAAGCAGAAATTCCAAGTGAGTGGAGGATAATGCGATTGAAAGATCAGACAGTACATGTCCTCTGTAAGAGGAATCTTAGCAGGTGATTCGCTACTGTTACGTCAACAGTCAACTAATGAAATCAGATTATTACCGAGATTCAAATAAATGCAGTTTCTCAAATCCTTTGACTTGAATTTCAGATTTTGGACACTAACAGCCACAACAGTGTGGTTGTTTTATACAATGGAAAATGTTGAAAGGGCTTGTTTAATTAATATTGCTGCGCTAGGTCACCAAACGAAAGGTGGGTGTTGGATTTCATTTTTCCTCTACGGATAATTATCGTGAGCAGGGGCCCAATACAAAGCGTAGTGTATCGTGGTTCATGTACTCGTAAATTCTATGCACCCCGTACATCACATTCCTTGCCTACCAAGCTCTCAGTACAGATAGGTTTATATATTTGAATATAGCCCAACAGGCAAGTTAAATAATGTTTTCACGCAATGGATAACTCAGATCTAAGGAAGCACGTAGAGGAAAGTGTCTTTATGGAAGTTACCTACAATTTACTTTACTGCACATTCCTTAATCTGCGCGTTGTTCTCCTTTTTACATATCTTTACTTTCCGCCTCTACTAATCCTTCCAAGTAGGCATGAGAGAGAGAATGGAAATATGAATGCATGGTACAAAAATTTGGTTCAAAGAGGCAAAAAATGATTTTATCATGAATGGCGACTCTTTATTTAGATCAGTCATCGCACTGCCACCGTCAAGCACAAGGAACCACGAGGGCCACGCAATCTGATTGTCGATGACAGTTCGTAACTTTAATGAATAGAGGATGCCTTAGCAGATCTGAAGGTGGAATTCAGAGGAAACATTGAATTTATTGTGAAGAGATCGGTCTCGCGTTTGGCACATCGAAGTTAGACATCATGGGATAAGGATCATATAATCCATTCACATTCAAATGGTGAGGGAGTGGGGAACGTTTAATTCCACGGTCTGCTTCAGTTAATGGGGAGCAGAATTTCATGCTATGTGCCATACACAGCGGCTTTAACTGAACGATAAGGAATCACAAGGGAGTGGGTATCTACGGACAAAAGCAGTTGCGTTGGACGCGGTGGTTCATTGACTAAACTGATAATCAATTTAGCATGATAATCACCACACGAATGGCGCGTTAATACATGGTGAAATTAGCAGAAAGAGGGCTCAAACTGTTAGTGTTCCATACAACTTCCACACATGGAAGAAGACACTATCAAGTTACGCAACATTAAGCAAAAGGATCAAAGACGAGGGGTCGCGAAGAGTGTTCCTAACATAACAAATCTGAAACAAAATGGATTGAGCACTTCTACAAATGACGCTGTCACATTCGTATACTTGCATCTTCAACTAGAGAAGACCGCTCAGGAGAACACTGTCCACTTACCAAATCGCAGTAAGGGTGACGTAAAAGACGCACAGCCGAAACTGTTCCTCATTCAAATAGGTGGAGGGGAGAAATCCCGTTAGGTGTTACCAACCATACGCCAGTGACATCTGGTCCTAGCTTTTATCTATGACACTGCCTACTGCTTTTCCATACTCTGCTACACTCGACCACAAGGTTAAGTTGTTAAGCAGAAGATATTCTAATTCCGTCTTTGGAACTACAAGAAAATGCGGGTTTTTGACATCAAACACTTTTTGTTATATTTAGATGAAACATAATCAGTGGCTGTGATAACAGATATTTCTAATTTGGCTTGCTTTCTAAATTGAAAAGCAGACCGTTACAAAGGATATTAATTCCACTTACGAAATATTTTCTCTGGTTTTCGTTCCCATCAGAAAATGCCGTCTGCTTGCATGTAATTCTTCGTTTGGCGCTGTTAATTTTAGCCAAATTCCATGTTCCTTTGCAGAAAACAGGCATAAAATATCACAATAAAAAAATCAACGTCTTTTGTAGAACTGTTTTTCGATCTAGAAATCAAGCCAAAATGTAAAAAAATCATTACAGACAACTGATGATGTTTTGCTTCTATAAAACGAAACACATTTGTTGGAAAAAACACGCATGTCCTCGTAGTTGCAGAGATGGAATGAATGGACTTAAGATATCTTCAATAATTACAGAACAGCCAGAAACAATACGGGCACACATGTGAATTTTTAGGCTGCTCGCTAATACCATGAACTCTGGTTGCCTAGGCAAACATTTGAACTTCATGGGAAGGACTTAAATAAGTGAAATAAATCAACAAACGGTCTCATCCATTCTGCAGAGGCTACTTGTAGACTTCACAGAATAGTGTGCATCATGAAATCAGCACAGTGAAAACGTTAGACACATTATAAGTATGTGGTTTACGAAACGAATCTGGCTGATCCGTTTCAGCGTTACCACGACATGCTCATACCTTTTCTCCTGCATATTTCTTCTCTCTGTCATGTGTGATTTAGATAAAACATCGCGAAAAAAACTGCTGCATGAAGCTATATGTGAACAATATGTTAATCGTAACTGCAACATGAGAAAATGTCTAATATTGGACAAATTGTTGCAAATATTTTGGGAACCACGAGCTAAAAATAACTGACATAAATTTGAATTTCCTAAAGAAACAAAGTCTTTAGGATACATGTTACATTCTTTTGGAATCAAATCAGCTCCACGCGATTCTGAATGGGCATGAGGGACATCTGCAGCTTTTGTAGAACATTTTTAGTGGCGACTGCCACACAGATCAAGAACTACTGAAACTTGTGAAAAGTGAACATGAACAGATGTGGACAGTTCAGGAAAAAAGGAAGGAAGATTAGTGTGTAACGTTTTGAATATGACAAGCTCACTGCAAAGTTCAAACTCAGATTGGGGATGAATAGAAAAGTAAATCAGCTACGTCAATTTTAGGAGAGCACAGTTGCACGGTCTATTCCACGACAAGCAATAAGATTTTCAGCGAACTGAATTATGCACGTCTCCCATATAAATATAGAGACTGCCCAATACTAAAGTTCCAGTATTAAAACGCTGTAGAAAGAGAACCACTCCCCAGAATGACGTCAAATTTGAACAAAAGAAAATTACCTATAATTTACTAATAGACGACTCTGTACGAGGCTTATCATAAATGGGATTGGCTACAACTGACAGATGAATCGCAATACGATGGCTGTGGTTAGAGGTGCACATTATACCATCCATACTGTTCAATGTGCATGACTGCACAAGTTTGGCAGTCAACAGCTGTAGCACTGACAGTTATATAAGCCTACCATCCATGATAAAGTCGTACCAAATCGAACGGGAACAATCGGTTTTTAACTGTCTCGAGGTCAAAAACAGCGTAAAACCAAAATGACATCGGTTTTTAATTGTCCTGGGATCACAAACTGCATAAATACCAAAATGACATCGGTTTTTAATTGTCCTGGGACCAAAAACCGCATAAAAAGCAAAATGGCAACGGTTTCTAATTGTCATGGGGCTGGTACAAGGTGTTCAGTATGCTGTCCATCGTTATCTACCATCGAAATCGCGAAATAGCTTGCTCCACAACAAAGCGGAGTGCTCGGGGGTCACGTTCAGAATGCGATTCGCAACTCGTGCCTTCAGCTGCTTTCGTAATTGGAGCACTGAATACAACATCTATCGCATAACCCCACAGTTACAAGTCATACAGATTAAAATCAGGTGATCTGGACGGGCAGGCTGTAGGGAAATAACAGATGATGGGTTTAAGATTTCCGAAGTGCCTCTGGAACAGCCACTTCATTGGCTATGCAATGTGGGGAGCCGCGCCATCTTCCATTAAAATGATCCTAACCACGCATCCACGCTGCTGAAGGATTGGAATGATGTTGGCGCACAAAATACTCTCATAGAGTTTACTAGTGATGGTGCAGGTACGAGGGCAGTTCAATAAGTAATGCAACACATTTTTTTCTGAAACAGGGGTTGTTTTATTCAGCATTGAAATACAGCAGGTTATTCCCCAATCTTTGAGCTACACAACACTATTTTTAACGTAATCTCCATTCAATGCTACGGCCTTACGCCACCTTGAAATGAGGGCCTGTGTGCCTGCACGGTACCATTCCACTGGTCGATGTCGGAGCCAACGTCGTACTGCATCAATAACTTCTTCATCATCCGCGTAGTGCCTCCCACGGATTGCGTCCTTCATTGGGCCAAACATATGGAAATTCGACGGTGCGAGATCGGGGCTGTAGGGTGCATGAGGAAGAACAGTCCACTGAAGTTTTGTGAGCTCCTCTCGAGTGCGAAGACTTGTGTGAGGTCTTGCGTTGTCATGAAGAAGGAGAAGTTCGTTCAGATTTTTGTGCCTACGAACACGCTGAAGTCGTTTCTTCAATTTCTGAAGAGTAGCAGAATACACTTCAGAGTTGATCGTTTGACCATGGGGAAGGGCATCGAACAGAATAACCCCTTCAGCGTCCCAGAAGACTGTAACCATGACTTTACCGGCTGAGGGTATGGCTTTAAACTTTTTCTTGGTAGGGGAGTGGGTGTGGCGCCACTCCATTGATTGCCGTTTTGTTTCAGGTTCGAAGTGATGAACCCATGTTTCATCGCCTGTAACAATCTTTGACAAGAAATTGTCACCCTCAGCCACACGACGAGCAAGAAATTCCGCACAGATGGTTCTCCTTTGCTCTTTATGGTGTTCGGTTAGACAACGAGGGACCCAGCGGGAACAAACCTTTGAATATCCCAACTGGTGAACAATTGTGACAGCACTACCAACAGAGATGTCAAGTTGAGCACTGAGTTGTTTGATGGTGATCCGTCGATCATCTCGAACGAGTGTGTTCGCACGCTCCGCCATTGCAGAAGTCACAGCTGTGCACGGCCGGCCCGCACGCGGGAGATCAGACAGTCTTGCTTGACCTTGCGGCGATGATGACACACGCTTTGCCCAACGACTCACCGTGCTTTTGTCCACTGCCAGATCACCGTAGACATTCTGCAAGCGCCTATGAATATCTGAGATGCCCTGGTTTTCCGCCAAAAGAAACTCGATCACTGCCCATTGTTTGCAACGCACATCCGTTACAGACGCCATTTTAACAGCTCCGTACAGCGCTGCCACCTGTCGGAAGTCAATGAAACTATACGAGACGAAGCGGGAATGTTTGAAAATATTCCACAAGAAATTTCCGGTTTTTTCAACCAAAATTACCCGAGAAAAAAAAGTGTTGCATTACTTATTGAACTGCCCTCGTAAAAGGACCCACAGGACTCATTTCCTCGAAAAATACGTTCCTAAGATAAACGATGGCGTCAACCTGCACCTCACAGTTACGTCATCGCTGCAAAATGCAGTCGTACTGGTTGATATCATCGCGGATTTTCCGTTGCCCACCTCCTACAATTCTGCGAATTGACATGTCCTTGGACGGGAAATTGGCTTCATCGGTCTACAGAATGTTCTATGGCCATTCGTTGTCCAATTCGATATGAGCAAGAAATTCCAGATCGAACGTTTGTCTTGCTGGCAAGTCAGCAGCAAGTAACTCCTGACCATATGTGATTTTGTATGGATATCAATGCAGGATGTTCCATAGGATTTTATGCATCTCGCTCACAAGCATGTCCAGCGTTCGGGCAATTCCCTGTGAATTGCATATTTGCACGCCACCGCTCGACCCCTCCTACAGTGCTGTGGCCACATCTTCGGCAGACGTAGGATGAACTACTTTCCTACCACATTTCCCTTCATTTCCTTCGTTAATTCAGTCAAAATGAAGCAAACACTTCTTTGCAGTGACGATGCAAGAACTGCAATGAGAGTTGATGGTAAGGAGACTGAGGGTCAGTGCCAAATGCTATTACGTCTTTAAGCAAGCACTCCGTCTTCAGGCCACAAGTAGTCCATCCGGACCATCCGACCGCCGTGTCATCCTCAGATGAGGATGCGGATAGGAGGGTCGTGTGGTCAGCACAACGCTCTTCTGGTTGTTACGATGGTTTTCTGTGACCGGAGCCGCCACTATTCTGTCGAGTAGCTCCTCAATTGGCATCATGAGGCTGAGTGCACACAAAAAATGGCAACATTGCATGGCGGCGCAGATGGTCACCCATCCAAGTGCCGGCCACGCCCGACAGCGCCTAACTTCGGTGATCTGACGGGAACCTGCGTATCCACTGTGGCAAGGCCGTTGCCTGTTACGTCTTTGGTGAACTCTTGATTATTTTACGCACGTACTCTGTGAACAGTATATATAAATAGCGAGCGGCAGTTCACGAACAGCATCTGCATACGCAGTGTAGAATGACGTCATATTACAGGCAAAGCGGAAATGAGTATGACTCATTCAGCAAAAGAATGGGCCGAGAAAATACTGGAGTGTGCAAACTGCAAACATGCATACACTGATCAGCCAGAATATCATGACAACTGACCTACTATCGATATAAACCCGTCCAGGCTATAACAGCATCACTCGGTGAGGAACGACTGCTAGTCAGACACACGCACGGTGCATTTAGTATCAGTGAGAGTGCTGTCCATGTAGAATGGCGAAGCCGATACATGTATCTGAGTTTGACCGACGGCAGATTGTGATGACCCGGAGGCTCGGCACAAGCATTTAGGAACTGTATGACTTGTCGGGTGTTCGAAGAGTGCTGCGGTGGGTGTCTTCAACACGTGGCGAAACCAAGGTGACGTAGAGTTGGGCGGAAACTCGTCATTACAGATGTCGGATGTCGCAGGCTGGACAGACTGGTAAAACGGTACAGGCGACGAACTGTGGCAGGAACTAACATCAGGCTTTAATGCTGTGCAGAATACAAGAGTGTCTGAACACACTGAGCACCGAACACTACCAACGATGTGCCGCCGCAGTTGACGCCCATGCATGTGCCAATGTTAACACCACTACAACGGCAACTACGACTGAAATGTGCAGTTGACTATCAGCACTGGACGTTGGTACAGTGTCAGAGCGTTACACGGTTTGATGAATTCCGATACCTTCTTCATCATGCCGATGGAAGGGCGCAATCCGTCGTCTTCCAGGGGAACAGCTCCTTGACACCTATACTGCGGGACGGGGACAACCTGGCGGAGGCTCCATTATACCCTGAAGAATGTTCACGTGGTCATCCATTGGTCCAGTGGAGTTCGTGCAAGGCAACATGACGACCAAGGAGTATCGCACACTGGTTGCAGATCACGTACGCCCCTTAATACCGATCATGTTCCCGACGCAGTGGCATTTTTCAACAAGATACTGCGCCATGTCACAAGGCCAGGAGAGAGATGGAGTAATTCTAGGAACACAGTGTCCAGTTCCAGTTGATGTTCGGGTCCACCAACTCGCCATCTGAAACGGATCGAAGATATATGGGATATCATTGAGCGCGGCGTCAGAGCTCATTGCCTCCTCCCCGTAATTTACAGAAATTATACGAACGGATGTGGTGCTCCCTCTATCGACCTACCAAGAGGTCGTTGCTTCCATGCCACGACGCGTCACCGCTTTTATCCGTGTCGAAGGTGGACATACCGGCTATTTGGTAGGTGGTCATAATGTTCTGGCTGATTAGTGTATGTGCTGCCATAAAAAAATATTTGCTTGGCCGTGTTCTCAGTTCGGGGAATGGGAGAAGTTTCTGCTACTACGAATAGCTGCATAAGACTGCTTCCTTCGATCTCAATAATTTTCTGTTTGTACTCACATCAAAAACAGTTTTGCATCACGCCGGTTCCCAGAACTCCTGAAGATAGACGTTGACTGTGGATATTGTACCACAGACGCAGTCCCTCTGACTGTTCAGACGTGACCGCCAAAAGATGTAAAACTACCATGCATGAGCAGTACCTATTAGACGGACGGGCTCCGTAAGCCGATCAGCTCCAATCATTCCACCAGGAAGGAGGTACACGGCTCGTGTTGTCTGTAGTTCAACCGTCCCTAGACGATCAATACCGCGGTTCGATCGCGTCCGCATTTTTACTTTGTGCCATGAAGGGCTCTCAACAAGGGAAGTGTCCAGGCGTCTCGGATGGAACCAAAGCGATGTTGTTCGGACATGGAGGATATACAGGGAGGCAGGAACTGTCGATGACATGCCTCTCTCAGGCCGCCCATGGGCTACTACTGCTAGGCTGACCGCTACCTACGGATTATTGCTCGGAGGAACCCTGACAGCAACGCCACCATATTGAATAATGCTTTTCTTGTAGCCACAGGACGTCGTGTTACGACTCAAAGCGTGCGCAATACGCTGCATGATGCACAACTTCACTCCTGACGTCCATGGCGAGGTCCATCTTTGCACCCACGATACCATGCCGAATGGACCACTCGGGATTGGCATCACGTTCTCTTCACCGATGAGTGTCGCATATGCCTTCAACCAGACAATCGTCAGAGACGTGTTTGGAGGCAATCCGGTCAGGCTGAACGCCTTAGACACACTGTCCAGGTGTGGAGGTTAACTCCTGTTTTGGGGTGGTCATGGAAGGCGCCGTAACGGCTGTACGATACGTGAATGCCATCCTACGACCAATAGTGCAACCATATCGGCAGCATATTCGCGAGGCATTCGTCTTCATGGACGACAATTCGCGCCCCCATCGTGCACATCGTGTGAATGACTTCCTTCAGGAAAACGACATCACTCGACTAGAGTGGCCAGCATGTTCTCCAGACATGAACCCTATCAAACATGCTTGGGATGGATTGAAAAGGGCTGTTTATGGATGACGTGACACACCAACCACTCTGAGGGACGGATCTTCACCGAATCGCCATTGTGGAGTGGGACAATCTGGACCAACAGGGCCTTTGTGAACATGTGGATAGTATGCCACGACGAATACAGGCATGCATCAATGCAAGAGGACGTGGTAATGGGTACTAGTGGTACTGGTGTGTACTGCAATCTGGATCACTAATCTCGCTATATGGTGGTACAACATGCAATGTGTGGTTTTCATGAGCAATAAAAAGGGCGGAAATGATGTTTATGTTGTTCTCTATTCCAATTTTCTGTACAGATTCTGGAAGTCTGGGAACCGAGATCATGCAAAACTTTTTTTGATGAGTGTATATACACCTATTTATTCTACATAATGTAGTGGTTTTGACTTCTATTTGAACTTGATTAGCCCTGTTAAAGATTCTCTGGTGGGTTTAATGAATTATGAAATTACGTTTACGAAGCTTATTGTATGTAAATAATATTGTGCACACTTCACGAGCTCTTGCAAATCCTTTGTAGGATTAGACGATGTAAATATTGTTCCGCTGACTTATTTATATGGTTGATAAGGAATTTGTAGTTAATGTATGACGCAGTTACCTGTTAGTCATTCTATGGGCACATTTCTATATAGTTTTCTTTTTCCTTTTGTCATTTGGTACTTAACACGCTTTCATTCTGAATTTGTTCATTTGTGTAGAATTATGAAATATTTTTATTGGGGACTGTAGCGCGAGTCATTTTTTTGTACTCAAATTGTCGAATACTTCATTACTGCGAGTTTGAAGTATCAAGAATAGTGCTGAGTCTAATATAAATAATTAGTGGTTACGGCTGTTCATTTTTACCTGCAAATATTATAGTAAGTTCAACTACATTTGAGCCCCGCGGTGTGAGGCGCCTTGCCAATGTTCACGCGGCTCCCTCCGTCGGATTTTCGAGTCCTCCCTCGGGCATGGATGTGTGTGTTGTATTTAGCGTAAGTTAGATTAAGTAGTATGTAAGCCTAGGGACCGATGATCTCTGAGGTTTGGGGTCATAGGAACTTACCACAACGGAATCAACTACATTTGAAGTCGTCATGTTATCATTTTGTAGACTATTACTATAAAGTCTCCTCACGCAAACAGTTGAACAGTAGTAGTGGTTAGGCTTCCAGTGTTCGTGTGTTCCGTGGCAGTGCATTGGGTGTGTGTTTTGTTTGCTTAGGAGATCTAGTGCTCCCATTCGATTCGTTAGACTTACTTATAGTTGTAAATCGCTTTCTACCCTTCTACAGTGCTCATACAACACGAACAATTTCAGTGGGCCAAAAATACTTCAACATCACGTAGATGGATCTTACTCCACAGTCACCGCTAAATAGTGCCTTCCACACGTCAATTGTATGCTTGCAGAAACACTAATTTGTGGTAGTGCTGGTTTACAGGAATAGCTTATAACGAACTGTAAATTACAGTGACTAAAATTTAATGGGGGTTGTTAGTTATCCACAGTTCTCTAATAGTACGAGAGAGAACTGGTCTGTTTTTTTTTCCGATGGGACGTGTACGACTTGCACAATTACAGGGCACATCAGTATGAGTGAGACTCCGAGTATTCCAGATATACTGAACTGTACGAAAATATGCGATAAAGAAAACGAAAGAAGGCTTTTAATAATTGTTTGATACGGAAGTTTGACATATACAGCTACAGTGGCAAATTAATTTTATTGGGAATAGAAGATTAGAGAGCAAGAAAACATGAGAACTACGGTCAGGGGTATTTATTTGAATCCCAAATTTGTTTGAAACTGTTTAAAACAGTAATTGTCTGTATCATAATTTACTATCTTATGGTTGAAAATCTCAAGGTTTTCCAGAAGGCTTAGCACACTCCTCCTATTTTGAACATCGGTCATACAAGTATTTTCCCTTTAGAATTGTCGATAGTGTGTATAGTCTCTAGCAACTGAGCAACTGCTGTTTTCTTTTTGCTGTTTTGGACGAAGGGCTGCAAAATTTTCATGAAATATCACATTAGAATTATTACCATTCTGACATAGAAATGGTTACTCATGTGGGAGCTAATTCCATACTATCTATATAGTATTAACTTTTCAGTGTTATTTGGTTTATGTGACAGTTCTGCTACATATTTTCTTTTCTTTTTTTTCAAAATTTGCAATATCCGACGTAAATATGTTTGTAAACTACTTATGTTTCATAACAAAGAAGTATATACCGCAGCTGATGGCGCTACATTCGTGGGTGATGTGACTGTTTAGCACCTTTTGCATTTCACAAACTTCAGACATTCATTTAAGGTGTGGTGCAGCAGTATATAGTGCCAGGAAATCCGACCCAATGTACAGAGATATTTCATATAACAGGCGTCATCCTAGTAGTTAGAAATTTATCTCGGTGGACAGAGACTGAGTCATTAATGACACGGAGAGCTCGGCAGGATTCTCAACGAAGAATTTTTCGTACAGCAGCATTCGAAGAGAGTTCTGGGTAGCGTGGCAGAAGGTTCATTAATACGCATCCGTCAAACTATCCACCATAGGTACATTTCGCAGAATACAGTGCAGAGAGCATTATTGGTACAACAAATACACTTCTATCTTAAACAACGTGTCAAATCAATGTGCAAAATGATTCTCAGCAGAGTTCACATCTGCGAATGGATTATCCAGTGGAGTACCGTGATAACTAACTTATTGCAGCTAATATCGTTCACTGATGAGGCCTCATTTAACCATCATGATGCTTTCAACTGCCGCATTACCCATGTCTGGAGTGACGAAAACCATACGCCACGCTCGTTTTATATCATAATGAGCTGATTTGCTGCAACGTCGAATAAACGGTGCACATTATCTGGTACTAGTCGATACATGGTGCTACAGTTCTTGTTCTCCACAGGATATGGTTTCAACAGGACGCTGCATTAAACCACTTTGATATTCACTGTCCATGAGCACTGGCATAACAGATATCCTCATCACTAGATTGGAAAGGGAGTCCGCCTCATACGACCAATGAGCATCTCACTCCTCAAGTTTTTTTCCGTGTGGTGTTGAAAGCCAACCAGATACTGAAGAGGGACTAGCTGCTTGGTTCATAGCTGCTGGTCTTACTGTACAACAAACAGTAGCGATATACGAGAGAGTGAAGCAAATTTTCATGCACAGTAGTAACGCATGCGTTGAGATCAGTGCACGTCACTTCGAACGTTTACTCTGAACTGATTGTAGTAAGGTACAAGGTGTTTAGCCGAGTAAAAAAAAATAAACACTCATTTCCCGTTCGAGTTTCTTGTCTCAAGAAACTCACTTTGTCTTCTTAGAGCGTCTATGCAATTTTGAAGCACTAGGGATTTGGGATGCTCTGCGTACAGCGGATGTTTATCCGTGAGGATGAAACAAACGTTCAGGAAGTATGGAGAAGATCAAGAGCAAATGTATGAATTTTAGATAGCAAACGCTGGCTCGAAAACTAGTGAATCGAAATTTACAAGAGAAAATGAGAAACTTCCAAATTCATCGATTGTGCATACCCAAGAAGATTCATTTGTGTGATAATATTATTTATCTTCACAACTTGTACGGTCTTCAGAGTGGCGTCTCCGAGATTGATATTGTCGCACGTAGTTCTCTTGTATTCGCTCAGACATCCACACTGGAGTTGCAACAACGTCACAGGCAATCCTGGAAATCCTCTGCAACCCGCGGATGGCTACCTCGTACACAAGATATCAGGTGGGGTCACATTATGTGAACGAGCTAGTCGCGAAACAGGTCCCGCGTAATGTACGGTCACTGGTCAGATTTTCCTACTCTGCAATGTAAGCAACAGCATATACACTGCTCAAAAGAATTAGGGGAACACGTGTATCGACGTACGGTACGATAAACGTATTTTGATACAGGCGATACCTGTAATTTTAATGCATGGCTTGAAGTGTTCCCTTTCATTGTGGCCAACAATTAAAATCGTACACCATCTACTTGCTGTGTTACGCATTACGATGTCAGATGATCCCTGAGAAGGAAGCGAGTATCGATGTACCAGGGTTTGTAGGGAGGCGCACAGATGGCATTTGTCATTTGTGAACATTGTATTCGACCAAGCACATGCAATGTGATATCTTAATGCACTGTAAGTTGTAAAGACGTTCTGTTTGGTCCAAAAAGGATATACTTTTGTTCGTGTTGCTGCAGATGCCAATGCCTCTCCATGTGTCATCCACAGGTTGTGAACCCACTACGGGGAGGCAGAAGCGGAGTTGGAAAGGGTCGTCGACGCATTACCACCCCATGTGAAGACCGATGTCTGGTCATATCTGCGTTTCGGCATGCGGATACCGCCAGGGCACTGCAAGGCGATCTCAGAAGGGCTGCTGGAGTCACTGTGTCCTATCAGACTGCAATGGAAGACCACAAGTAACGACCTTACGATCCAGCCGTTCTGTTCGAGCACCCTGCTTGACAAGTCATCATGTTGCAGCTTGCCTTCAGTTCTGCCGTTCCTATACCAACATCCAACTTCGATACGGGCGATAAGAGTTATTCACAGATGAGAACAGATATCCTTTGACACAAGGTGATGGCCATGTTCGTGTGCAGAGACTCGTGGTGAGCGGTACCTGCCACATGTTGTCCAGGAAATTGATAATTTCCACGGTACTGTGTGTTGAAAGGAAGCTTCACTGTTAACAGCCATACAGATTTGTCGTTGTCCATGGTCGCCTTGCCGCGACACAGTACATTGAACTGAGTCCGTTGGACCATGTGGAGGCTGCTGCTTGCGGTGTTGGCCCTGGACTACTTCTAATGCCAGGACCTATGTAGTAATTTCTTGTGAAGCCTGGACTAAGTAGTGGAATATCGGGCGGTGAGTCCCGACCTAAACCCCATCGTGCGTATGTGGCACATGCTTGACAGACGTGTTCATAGTCTTCCTGTTCCACCACAGACTCTCCAAGAACTTTCAAGAGCTCTGCTTGAAGAATGAGTTCGGATACCACAGGGCTCTCTCCGTAGATGTCAGGGCATACAGGTTACTGAAGCTCTCAAAGACCAATGGAAAGGATCCAGGATGATGGTTTCCACTTTGTTTTGGATACCTGTCGAACATTTCACTTCCATTTATGTAAACGGTCGAGTATGCAGTGCTGTTCTGTTGTGTACTTAATTTGTGAAAGATAAGGGTATAATTCGGTAACATATCCAGTCCTCCACTGTTTCTTAGTGGATTACGGCAAACGCCAAAAGTCATGTTCCCCCCCCCCCCCCAATTATTTTGAGTCGTGTACAAAAAATTTATTTATTGGATTCGTTGACGGAGTTATCCTACACCTTCGTAACTTTCGATTATCTCGTTTTTCACACCAGAGTTCCTAATATCAGACAGCTAATTTCAATTTATCACCGTTGCTAAAACTCCATGTATATTTAATACTGTTATTAGTCATACATCTAAAGACTTGTTGAGTATATGAAGAATTGCAAAGGATTTTTTATTGAAAAGTGCTTATCGTTGTGGTTTTTACTGTACTGAATCGTCATATAATAGAGAAAGCCGCAATTACATACCATTTTACGTAATTAACATTTATTTGAAACTGAGTTTTTAGCGACTTGAACCACTTATAATTCATACAAGATTTCAGTTCATTATATTAAGTTGAAATATCGGAGACAGTAATTGTTAGGTTATATCGTAACTACTGCCACAAGCTCTTCGACTCTTCTTCTCCATCCACATCTGTTCGTTTTGTAACAATGTAACCTTAGTTTTCCACCTTTTATTGATGCGTTCAGTCATGGCTGTAAAAATTCTACTAACAACTTTTATTACCCTTGTGGTGTGTTTGCGATTCAGAAACATTGGAGGAAGATAACAGAATTCGTAAAGAAATCATCTTATATTGTGGAAATAAACTTGCTGATTAAGGTAAGTCGTGAGTGCTCCATAACATATGCAGCTGCTCATCTCAGGGGGGAAAAAAATAAAAAAAAATAAACGAGCGTTTAGAGCTGCTATTCGAGTGATACAGAGAGAGCTATGGAATTATTTTAGAGACTGCTACTTTTGTAGCTTTGATGCTTCTGGTTACAACTCAAAAAGTTAAAAAAAGTAATCTGGTACCCAATCTTCCGTATTCCATTTGGCAAGTCAGTCATAGTACAGATCTTCCTGTCTCTTAAATGTCTGACGTTACTGATAACTTTATTCTGTTACTTGCAGTGATATCCAATTCATTTAAATGAGCAAGCTCATGGCGAATTTCATTTTATTATGGACAATAGAACCAAAGCTATTTACTCAAACTGAGCAATGATTTGGTCAGGAATTTTAGCTCGATGAAGGAAAAAGGTGAATTTGTTGATTCCAGGCTCAAAGTAACAACCTGTTGACAGCAAGAACAAATCTTCATGTATACAGGGTGTCACATTTATCTTGACCACCCTAAATAACTGTTTGTCCAGATGCAAATTTCAAAATGTTTCAAGCAAATGTTCTTTAGCCGTCAGGGTGACATCAATCAGAATGATTTACTTCCTTGTATCTTTGGTTTTTGCAAATATATGAACAGCGGTACGACTTTTTTAAATGGCACCCTGTATTTTTTATTCGGTAATTCATTTCCACTCCGAATGGCCTATTCAAAAATGTATCACAGTGTACCATTCACTGAAACACAACGTTATTAATTACATCACACAACATTGATGTTGACGCTCCCAGCGCTTGGTGCTAGTACTCGGGGTAATGGAACACATCCACTTGCTTACGTTGACAGAGGACAAATGTAAACATAACAGAATTTCTAAAACCATTGGCGGAAGTAGCAACAAAACGATTTTTCCAGTCGGTGTGTAAAATGTATGACTCTGGCGACATACCATCTGACTTTCGGAAAAATATCATCCACACTATTCTGAAGACTGCAAGAGCTGAAAAGTGCGATAATTATCGCACAATCAGCTTAACAGCTCATGCAGTCAAGTTTCTGACAGCAATAATACGCAGAAGAATGGGAAAGAAAACTGAGGATAAGTTAATTGATGATCAGTTTGCCTTTAGAATAGGTAAAGTCACCGGAGAGGCAATTCTGACCTTGTGGTTGGTAATGGAAGCTAGACTGAAGAACAATCAAGACACGTTCATAGGATTTGTCGACCAGGAAATCGCCTCCGACAATGTAAAATGGCTCAAGATTTTTTTATGTGATTGGGATAGTTAGACAAGGGATCGATATTTATGCAGAATAAACTGATTTGGGAAATGTGCAAGAATTTCGTGAGTTCGAGAAAAATGTATTACCATATCTAATCGTTTAGTTGATCCTAACGATGTAGCTTGTGAATAGCTTACCCAATTATGGAGAATGCTTTTTACGGCTGTGCGAGAGGTTTATAACATTTATAGCAAATTAGTATCATTCCTAGTGTGATATTTTGCAATATGTAGCAAGTGCCAATGTAGGTGGAGGCGATACGGCGTCACCACACACCTAGAGACAGCACAGTCGCTGCCTATTGACTTAGGGAAGAAGAGCCGTATTTGTTGGCAAAGGATCTCCTGGCCCCTGATTGGCCCAAAGGTTTAAGGCAGAAACTGCGATGTCATTGCTGAAGAGTGTCCGATGGCGATCATCAAATGGACGGTCGCGCAGGTTATGGCTCGAACCAACTGCTAAGAAAGTGATTCATTGCATAAATCGTCAGTTTGGTGCGGACCAGAGCTGGGTGAAGCAGCGTATATCAGCAATTGTGTTTATTGTAAATAGTGTTCGACTTCACCTTGATTCACGAGTGTGGCTTACTGAGTTACACGAGTGTTTTGCTGCAAAGTACTTCTGTTAACTGTGCTATGTTAACAGCATAGCAAGTAATAAAAGGCATCATTAGAATAAAAATTGAATTTCTTTTACTGATAAGTAGGTACCGATATTCATACGAATCTCATTGTTACAGCATAACATCATAAACGATGACAATATCGAGTGGTATCTTTTGCAGTGAGAAGGACATCTTTAGAGGACGCCAGATAGGACCTGATGATGTCCATCTCCGACGACAACCCCCGCATGAACAGTCTTTTACAAACAGCGACTGGAGTCACGCACAACGGAAACGATGTAGGTTTCTTCCTCTGTCAGAACCGGAATGGAAATAAGGTTGTTTGATGAACATGAAAAATGATGGGGAAGTTTGCGGGTTAGTCAAGGACGTTGTTACTAAGTTCATAGGGGGCGGAAAAGGGCACATACTACATTTCTACTGTAGCTAAAGCACTGCAAAAGCTCTAGAAGATGGCTGATTGATAAGGCTCAGTAATAATCTTTTGAATATTCACTACATATATCTCTAAAAACTTAGTCTCATTTCAGTGAGGAACGAGTTAAGCGCTTGCATCAAGACTTCAGAGTCATGGAAAGTGCTGTCAGGGGCGATGGATACCAATATGTTATGAGACTAATGCTGATAACTTCACCCAGATGCACAGCAAGAAATTCATAGGACAAAAATCTGCACTAATGCTTTCAGGAGTAGACAAAAAGTAAGCATAAACCACTGGACACACATTTCCTACCTAATAAAGAGAGATCCTCGTGTTTGCACTTCAATAAATCCTTTGTCGATACTGAAAAATTAAATTACTTTTCATTCCAATTAAATGTGTTTTGGTAATTTTCTCGTTTATAACGAAGTTGAACCAGTGTAAAAAATCCGTGCATTATAGAAAAAAATATGGTTAAATATTAATTCAATGCCCAAACAACCATACTATTAAGATGTTAACCAAAACAAAGTAATAAAAAATACATATTTCTTTGGTTCATGCTTTTTTTTAACTTACTAACTACCATTTTGATTATATTTCAATAACTTTTTTTATAGAAACTGATGCAGTATGCGTACTTGTAACAATTGCATAAAGTTAGTTTCTCTGATTACATAATATTTTTAACTTTTTATTCATATCATTCTGTAAGTTTTCAGTGTGGTTCATGGAGCTCTTAGAGGAAATATACCTCAAATTATTGGCCTAATTTTTTTTGAAAACTTTAGTTTCCACCATTTCATTCACTTATCTCAAGCTGTATGTATTTTTTATTTTTGTAAGTCATTGTAAATTTACAAACACAACCTTTCATTAACGAACAGTGTTGCAGACTATCTAAAAATTCGACTGTTAATTTTTGCCTCGTGTGCATATCTTCAGTTCCCTCGATGATCCTGTAAAGTGTAGCACGCTGGATTTCATACACTTTACTTATCATGCTACAAGGTATTTGAAAATACTGGACTTAGAGAAGAACAATTTACTAACAAGATAACGAGGGAATCTATCATGGAGCAAAACCTTTGTTTAATAATAAATGAAAAGCATCAGTTTGCTTTTGTTCTACAGTATTATTTTTTTATGTTAACCGATTTTCGGCTTACAAGGCAATCTTCAGACATTTACTGAGTATTGTCACTGAAGAAGTTACAATGTTTGTAAACTACGTTGGAAGAGTAAGTTACACATGTAGATTGAAGCAGACACATTCAGTAAGTAACATATTTGACAAAGTGGTGACAATAATGCATTGAAAAAGTAAAAAATTGAACAGAAAATAAATATGCAGTAGACAGGAGAAAAACTTTAACACAAAATAGAAACAGCATGCCTACGTAACAGTTTCCACCAATAAACAAAATTAATAAAATAAAATAAAATTAGTGCTGGACAAGGCTACTTCAGGAGGTATAAAACATGGAGAGTGATACACAAACCAACTACAAGAAGAAACAATTATCAATGTAACTACAGAATACGTAAGGAACTTAAGCAATCAATAATTTAAACAGAAATACATAAATTAATAAATGCAGGAAAATGAAGAAGTTTGAGGAAACATACAGTAAATGCAATCTCTGAGAGTGTTGTGGTACTGCACTTTTAAAAGGTAAAAAGTCTGATATTATTTATTAATAGAAGCTTATGTGAGCATGGTGTTCCTATTTTGTGTTAAAGTTTTTCCTGTCTATTTCATTTTTATTTTCTATTCATTTTTTTTTTTTTACTTTTTCAAAGCATTACCACCACTCTGTCAAAGATGTCACTTACTGTATGTCTGCTTCAATCTTCATTTGTAACTTCTCTTCCAATGTAGTTTACAAACATTATAACTTCTTTGGTGAAAATACTTAGTAAATGTCTGAAGATGGCCTTGTAAGCCGAAAACCGGTTAACATAAATAAATAATAATGTAGAACAAAAGCAAACTGATGCTTTTCATTTATTATAATGTTGTTCTACCAAGAACCGACGGAAGATTCAGTTAACTTTGTGTAAGAATTACATTCAAGGGAAATTACTGTGACAGTAGACATTGCTATGGTGATTCCTTTGTTCTTAACGTGCATTTGGTCAGTTAATCTTGTCTTCTGTCTTATTTTTGGTTGGTTGTTGTTGAATCCTCATTTGGCTGTCTTCTCGGGGATGCGTAGCATTTATATTACTCATATGTGAAATGACTTGAGCCACGTGGCTGCAGGCGTGATTTCATGTTCAGGCCACTTATTGGAGGTGATTAGGGATAATGTCTTTCACTTCCGAGAAATTGAGCAGGACTCTCATTGAAATAAGCGCGTTTCTGTGAGTGGAAAACGAGACTCGAAGTCGTGTGTTCTTGATAGCGAATACCGATACTGCAGCTTCTTTGGTGGCCACTACATCCAAATATTGAAGGTAAGCACAGTAGCGGAATTTGTCTGCATGTCGTGACTGCGGTTGAATTTCCTCGATTGGGTAGATACCCCAGTCACGGATGAAGAGCTGAAAAATCTAACATTTAGAGGTGTGCCTTGCCCAAAGCAAGAGCGCACAAAGTCTTCGTTAGGAAATAGGTGATTGCAACACATAATTTTGGTAGTGTAAATGGCAATCAAAAAGTTTGCGTTCGAAGGCCGTACAGTCTAGAATCGGTATGCCATTCAGGCCAAATCGCTATGAGTACTGAGGCAACCACCCTAATGACGCACCAGGTTGAAGTTAACCATTTGCTAGCAAAACGTGTCCTGCTGGGTGAAGAAGTCTGTAACTGCCTGCTGCATGTCCTAGTCCGACAAGAATCATCGACCGTTCAAGTCCTTTTTAAGTGACTGAAGGCTTGATACTTGCATGGGGAAAGATCAGGCGTATGAGACTGGTGCTCGAACGTCTAGTGTCTCCCACTTGAGTAAGACTGGCTTCCTAGATCGACCGGCGTCCTGTGTCGAACCGCGACCAGCACGGAAATTTCGACAGACACGCTCCGCGTACACATTCTTCATTCTCCAGTGGATGTCTCCCTGTGTTTGTCCTTCTGCAGCCAAGAAAAGAATAACAGTCATGTTTGGATGCATTTGTTAATAACGTCACCGAAGTTTACGTTTCCGCGTTTATTACACGCATGTCGAAAAGGCGCGAATTCCACTCTAATCCCTGCACATGTCGGTGCTTATATACCTCCGGAGTCGCACTACGTTGCATATACACTGCAGTGACACTTCAGAAGCCCCTTACAAAATGAGGTTCTTAGAAATATTTTCTGTAGTAAGCATGGATTGCCCCTGCTGACTGCCTATATCATTGTTAAGTGATTCTGACTAATGTGAAGAGGTCGAAAAACACTAGGAACTGTCACCTTCTGAAACTTCAAAGTATAGTAAAAGGAACAGTGTTGAGCGTAACACGCAAATGCCCGTTAGTGTCGTAAAAAGCGAACGCCCTGGCAGGAACATCGTTTTTCTTGAACATAGTGAGTCTCATCCTCAAGTGACGCATTCCAAGGAGGAATAAATTGACGAGATTTAGTGGGACATCTTCGTGTAAGCGCCTTATAATTAACATCTTGACCCCGTGCAGTTTCTACTTCTTTGGCTTTGTGTGAATATTAGATTCATGGGAAATTACTTTGACTGCAGACGTTGCTATGGTTATTGCTTTGTTCTTAAAGTGCATTTGGTCAGTTAATCTTGGCTTCTGTCTTATTTTTGGTTGATTGTTGTTGTTGAATCCTCATTTGGTTGTCTCCTTGGGGATGCGTAGCATCATTGTTACGTGATTCTAACTAATGTAAAAAGGTCGAAAAACACTAGGATAAAGCCTTAGAACTGTCGCCTTCTGAAATTTCAAAGTATAGTCGTTAAATGCTTTTTTATTCCAGTCTCTGATCACAAATGAATTCTGTTGACGATGACCGGTTTCAGTCTGTAATGACCATCTTCAGATCTAAAATATATAAATATATACATCTAGTGAGCAGTGTGTCTTTTAACATAAAACAGCAATATGTATCACAATATACTGTCATACACCAGGGAAATGTACAGATAAAATATGGTATAACGTACCTTTTTTACACCATGTCCTAAAGTGATACGGCCATAATGGCATCGTCAAAACATATAAATATAATCAGCATAGCATCATCACATAGATTTAAAATATGGTGTAGAATAGGCCACTTCGTCCACATAGTGATTATTGCCAACTAGCTACTGAGGTACAGTAGCATCCAGAAACCTATTTGCCTACACCCTCACTAGACGTCGCTACTGTGGGTTTGCTTGTATGTAGTCATCATTTACGGAAAAACATAATCTGATAAAAAGCAGACTTATTAAAATTGATGACTATCATAGAAACCAATTGTGATACATTAAAAGATGAATGCAGTTACCTATGTAAAATTATTAAAAGAAAATATATGAAGAGTATAGGTCCGACCCTTTTTTATGGTGAATTTACGGTCAACAATTAATATTGCGAAATACATTGCCTGTGGCAACCTATAAATTGCTTATGAAAGATAAAATGTCTATATGACAGCTGAAATTAATTAATTATTTTAAAATTAGATTCAGGAAGCATTTGCAAGCGCATAACAAAACTGTCCAGCTGCGCTTCACTTGGTATTTACATACATTACTGAGCTTCTCAGAATAAAATTAGGCACAAATTAGTTAATAAAAGGGCAGTGAGGCTCACATAACATTACAAGGTTCATTTCATTCTCCTTGCGACTCCAAAAGACGATCTTTTTTAAACACTTCCAGAAATACAAAAGTTACTTGAATATAAATTTTTCAACAATAAACGTTTATATTTTGCGAAGTAAGTTTATTATTTTGTGTTTTTACCTAGTTCCCAAATAACATTGACTATGATTTTAAACGATTTTTAACTGGGAACTTAGTGTCTGGTAATTGAACCCGTGGCAAAGCGCGGTCAAGCAGTGAAGGGTGAATAGCTAAGCCTCTATATTGACTTCCTGGAGAACTTGAACAGTGTAACGTACAACCCCAATAGTCTCAGCGTCGTCCCCTCTAAATTAATAACTTTTATTGTCTTGCTATGTCGTTTAACATTCAGTAGCCAGTCGTCTTAAGCAGTTGCACTTGCCGCTACATCAGTGTTGAACTGCTGGAACGAAGTCCATGGGCGTTACAGTACCCGTTCGAAGACATTGCGTAGCCCATCATTCTTTGAACAAACAATCAGGAAACATGGTACGGGGGGCACGTGACTGTTTCCCGCATTTTCTCTTGTACTTACTACAGGTCTTTGTCTCCTGTACTCTGCGTCTCTTCCAGGACAGACGGGTTAGGCCACTTACAGCTGCTCTGTTGTATTTAGTATGCATAAAGTTGTATGCCTTCTGCAACTGCCTCTTTCAGAATATGCGTCTTCTGGCTTAGGCTATCTACAGCTGCTCTGTTCCATTTAGTTTGCATAAAGCTGTATGTCTTCTGCCCGTGTCTCTTTTAAAATATGCCTCTGCCTCAGCCCCTTTCTATTATTCCGCATTCGCCAAGTAATATCGCTGTTACTTTCTAAAATCTTTTAACTGTTGCCACCGATCCTTGTTACTTATGCGACTGCCGTAATGGAATAACTATCTCCGTCCTACAGGGTCTCTTTGTAACCCGAAAATGCAATCACAGAAGACGTTTTCCTCGATTTTATTACTTTCAGTTGACGTAATAATCCACCTCTTCCATACCCGCCACATATCCCACACGCGACTCCAGCCGTCCTGTATAATAGGTCTAACTCTCTCTTTCTATCTCTTTTTCGTGCAGGAACTGGTAAGGGGCTGGGGGGAGAGGGGGGGGGTGGAAGATGGATTTATGTTGAGAGTTGATCCAGCTCTACGGAAATTTGAAATATCTCCAAACAGCACCCTCGGTAGCGCCCTCGGATTTCTTTCCTCGGAAAGTGAGCTGTAATACGTTAGTTATTCCTTCTCCAAAGACTCCTAACTCAAATCTTTGGAAACTAATAGATTAGTTCCCCATTTTAGAGCACTACTAGAAAGGGCGAGGGACGTACAGCATAAATAATTATCGTTTACATATAGGATAAAAATTTTATTGCTATCATGTTTAGATATAACAGTCAACCCAGTACATAGGAGTTTATGTGTAACAGATTATTGTACCTTCATTCTATACATAAAATATTACGCATGCTCTTAGTTAATGTAGACCTCAAATAGGAGTCCTCCATATTTATTATACACAACAAGAACAAAATAAGACTAGTTCCTTAGTTACAATATTATCATGATAAACAGTACACAATAATTTAATATCACAGTCACAGGGCGTAGGATATAAAAATAACAGTACTAGGTTCTTCTTTCTGTCATTACATACAAAAATTTATCATCATTTTGACCTAATTTCCACAAGTGACGACTTCTCTCTACTAACTTCTCCATTGTGGCTTCATTGAGAGGGCAAAGGCATCTAAGACCTATAAAATTAATTTCAGCATTAAACAATGTCTCAAAACAGTGAAGAACTCACTATTAATGAACTCTGGATTGAACTGTGGATACCGTAGCTCTATTTGCAAGACAAAACTATTCAGCTCTGAAACGGATTCACTGTCCTTCACAACACAAGATGTCCTTCTGAGAAAATAATATTTCATTCAGTTTACTGTAAAAACTAGTACAAAAGGTATATGCAGCATCTCCTGGTAAACAGTCCAGTTGCTTAACCAGCCTCTATAATTAGCTTTTAAATACTAATGAATTAACTACCGTATCTTTAGACATTATTTACGCCAACGCACTGCGAATGTCATTACAGTACATGAAACAATGTTAGCACACAACCTAGGCGGAAGCCTGGGCTTACATACTTTTGTATTGGACTCTAGCAGAAAAGCGAATCAAGCTTTCCACTGGTAAGCAGAGGGGTGTAAATAAAACTGAGCACGTCACCGCACTACTTCAATGCAAGCAGAAACCAGGTGTTAGGTCACTGTTCAAGGAAAAATGATATACAGAACCTTGGATTCAAGTGAACATCTTCAACTAAATTCCATTCATTTTTGTAAATTATCTCACAAACAGCAAAGAGAGAACAAAAGGCGTTTTTTCTTCTCTCTTGTGTTGATGGAGAAAACATAGACCACACGTGTTTTCTCGAATCAGGGCGCGTGGCTGTGAAAGATTAACAGCAGGTAACCACTGGACGATGGTCACTTCCTCCTCTGTATAGTTGCATTTATATTTCTTTTCTTAGTTCTACGTGCGTGTAACACAAGCTGTTTAAGGAGAGACATGAGATAAGGTCACTTACATGGGAATTTTGAAGACGGAGTGGACAAACGTCGTCCTGTTTGGTTAGTACACCTTTCCACATAGACTGGCTGCGAGCGTCTGAGGTAGCAAATTGAGCGATGCTGTACTGCTGTATATTCTCTTCCGCGTGTAAGGTACCTGCGAATCTGCTATGTAAACGAATACCTTTAAAGAGGGTGCGACAGTCAACAACATAAGAAGGTCTGTTCCTATCTCGTCCTTTTAGTATATCAGAGCTTGGTGATCCACCAGTTAATAATGTTATGTTGGATCTGAAGCGATCATTGGTGGATTTAAAGTGGTGCGATTCCTGCCAGTAATGTTTCTTACACAGGGTGTTTCACATCACAGATTTCTAGGAGTTGTGGAAGGTACTTAGTAGATTAAGTTTGTGAGGGACCCGGATCAGGAAGTGTACCATTCGGATATGAAGTAAGTTTGAAGATCGCTGGTGCGCTCGCAACTAATTGCTGACTGCAGTGCTCCACGGACGCGCTGCACTCTCGCGTTTGAAGAGGGCGTCAAGAGAACCCGATGACGAGTACTCGAAACATTGCCCATCCAAGGGCTCCTGTAGAACACACAAGGTCAGAGCTCATTGTCTGCTCTGTGTCTGTACCGTGTAGTGAGAGATTTGAAAGTGATTTCATCTTCAAACTTATTTTATATAGTATTGGTTAAAACAGTCTTGGTTGCAACGCGTTTCGCCTTATTTAGGCATCTTCAGGTTGTCTTTTCTAGATGGACGCGAGAGGCACCAAGCAAGATCTGCATAAAGCGTTCCCGTTCACACGAACGAGTAACAGAGTAAGATGGGGGCTCAGGTAGTAAGCATAATATCTAAACTTGCAACCAAGATTGTTTTTAACCAATACTGTCAAGCACTGGTTTGCTGTATGCCATACATGGGATGGAAGAATTTCTACCTTATTTTATATCCAAACGGTACGTTTCCGGAGAAGAGTTCTTTATTCCAACTTTACGTGCTAAGTCCCCTATACAACCACAAGTCTGTAATAGCAACTGTGAAACGCCTTCCATTGTATATGTGGCATTAAACCATGCACATGGCGATGACAGCAAAAAATTGCAAAGATGGACGAATACATATGCGAGTAAATGTTACTTTCCACACACTTTCGGGAGACAGTAACGGTACATGATCTTCCCCAACATCTTCACATGTCAAATATTATTACTTTTACATTGTGAACGAAAAATCACGCGACCCTGAGGTAATTTTCTACAATATTTATTATTTTACAAATGTGTGGCCGCGAAATTTTTCTGGGAGCAGACATTTTAAAATAGTACAACTACAGCGATCTCATTTGGTTCCATGCATGACAATCAATAGTTTTTTACTAATACAGGAGCAATTATTTCATTAAAAACGCAATTTAAAATATAAGGTTAGATAAATTATGTGACAATTAATATTGAACTAAATGACAATTTACAACAATTGTTCTAGGGGAAAACGAACAACATATTCCATAATTTGGTAACTAGTTTCATGGGGATGCACGAACAACATAACGTTGAAATTAAAATCTTCTGGGTTGTTAGGCTGCGTCATATTTCTTCAAACAATCGGCCTTTCGAACCCTTCCTTGGGATCTTCTTCCCCTGCATATTCAGCATTGTCAGAGAGCAGGGTCATCTCCTCTTATAAAGTGAAGTTTCCCCGCGCTTGTGCTGGAGAAGTGGGATTACTGGGTAAACTCTTGGGCTACCGCCGGTGGGGCCACGTCATTGGGTAGTAAGAGAAGTTTTCCCATGCTAATGCCGAAAGGGGGTTGTTGGATATAACTTCCGTGGCTGCCATTGGAGGGCCAACGCCACTGGTTAAAATGGGATTTTTCTCACATGCTGAAGAAGAGTTATTGGTTAAAACTCCTGCTGTTGCTGTTGGTGGTCCCATATCATTGGCTTGAAGCCAAACGAGTATAGCATGAGAGGGGAAATGTTTATCCAAAATATCATTGTCCGCAGAGGTGGATTCCAGGGCGTTGTTTCTATTGCTCGCATGGCGCGGCCGCGTATTCACATCCCTGATGGCGGGGAACCACGATGTCTGAAGCCTGTAGCCGTCCTCTCCACTGAAGATACATGTGTTTTTGGAAAGTTCAATTCCTTCTCGGACTTTTCTTCTATATATGTTGGTTTCCTTAGCTAGCACATGTACTTTATTGTTATCGATGTCGAGGCCACAGTTCTCGCGATGTCCCGCTACCGCCGATTTCATATTTTGTTTCAGTTGTGTATGGCGTTTGTGCCCCTTAATACGTCCTGTAACAGTCCTTCCCGTTTCTCCTACATACACTTTGCTGCAGCCACACGTCTTTTCATAGACGCCCACAGTGTGGAGACAATCATGTACAAATAATCTTGTACACAGACATCAGTGATCACGTTCATACTTTCAAAATTTCCAGTAAGACTACCACCACTGACATATACCTGTCAGTTCTCAACAGCCAGCAACCCACTAACCTGCTACCCTTCATTCAATGTTACATCGCCTAATATAATTCCCTAGGAGTGAAGGCAATTTCCAAACAGTTAAACACAAACAAACAATACCATTAAACAATGGCTACACTCCTGCCTTAGCGAACTCCATAATGTAGAAAAAACAAAAACAAGAAGTGTTTTCTCTTCATTACCATCTACTTGACCCATCACCTCAAAACCTTACTAAATGGTGCATAATTCCATATTTAGGAACAGTCTCTCTTGAACTAGCCACAAAGCTTAAATCCAGAAACCATTGAACATTATGTTATGTGCACAAAATTTTTTTGCCAGATGGTAAAGAGAGCGCTTCGGCTTTGGAAAAGTATGATATATACAAAACCACTGATACTTGTAGCAAATTGTATCGAGGCTAGTCCGGTGGGGCAATATCCACCAGCTTGAAGGAACACCATGGAAAATGGAGACTTAGGGAAAGAGGAGACTCTACTTTTACAGACCACGTGCTTCGGGAAGGCCAAGGGTTACAAGCTATAACATGAAGTCTTACAGAAAATCCACAAAGGAAGGAAGATTAACAACCTGCAGTAATGGAAATTAACGAACACATGCCATCTTTTCCATGCATAGTACTAATCATCAGACGTAATTCCCTTACTAGACACTTGTAACTGCAGATACTACTAACAATCTCATCCAGACCACTTTGTAATTGACCCCTTCCACTCAGTTTCCTCATTTTTTTCCTTTGTTTCAGTTACTGGAGTTTCACTTGCACTGTTAAAAATATTTTACTTTATATAATTGCTGTTTCTTCATTTGCACCTCTAGTCTCACATGTTATGCTGTACCTGTTTGTAATACTGGAGGTTTAAAGGAAGAGATTATCCTGTTGAGTTATCCCATTGGAAGATCTCACTAAATTTTACTATATTTATTGTTCATTTAGTTTTTCCTCTTAGAACAATTGTAATAATTTACCATATGGTTCAGCATTTAAATTGTCGCATATTTTATCTAACCTAAATAATTTACATCCCATTTTTACTGAAAGCATCCCTCTCGCTTTAACCAAAAATTAACAACTGTCATCTTTGGAGCCAACTGAGATATTCTGTAGTTTATTACTGTTATAAAATGTTTGATGCCATAAAAATTTCACATACACACATATTTATCCTTGTATTTGACGATGATGTAACCACCAAAAATTGGTTTGAAAATAAAAAATATTGTAGAATATTAAACCAGTCTCGTTCATTTTTTTTTTCAATCAGAACGGATAAAATATTCTGCCAAGAACCGATGAGAAGTTAGCTAAGGCAATTACTGCTTTTATATAATATATTTCTTAGCTTACTAGTGGGCCCTGCTCGTTAATCCTGCCCGTATTTTCTGTATGAGCAGTTTAAGCTTCACAAGGAAATGAACCTGACGTTTTCCAATACTCGTTTCAAAATTTTACAGACCACGCTATATCCGAAACAATGCTGTCTTCTACCTAGATACTTTTCTACACATTTGTAAGGTAGTCGTGCCTCACTCTCTGTAGCTTCCGAGAGCTCTTCAGAGCTGTAAAGTTAGCAACTCCTACTTTCACAACAGTGCATATCTGCGACTCAACAGATCTATCAGTATCCAGATTGCAATTTTGAATCATCCTGTTCAAACACCGAAACTCTGTCTTGTTAGCATACATACAGAGCAAATAGGAGAATTGGCATTAGTTCCTTGTTCCCAAATCGTAACCTAGTTTCCTCCACTTAACTGGATTTTGCACAGAATATCGAAGTCAATATGAAATTTCTCGCGAAATAACTCTTTTGATGAGAATTTTAATCACAATCGTTGAGTCGACGTCGTCGTCGTCGGTAGTGGTGGTGGTTGTTACTGTCGGCCTACAGAGAGCCTTCTTGTATTCGTTTCTAGAACAATTGTAGCAGCTCCGCACTGCACCATGATACTAAGAATATTTAGTTGTCTACATGACGCAGCTGTTTCATTCCACACAGCCTCAGTGATCTGTCTTCCGACGTGTGTGTCCAGCTCCTGTCAGTTGCCAGCTTTAGGCCTTAAGATAAAGAAATATTATCAAACGTATCTTTGTATTTTTAAATGCATATATTTTAGGCTTTAACGTTGGTGTTATTAAAAGCGATTGAAAAAGGTTTACAGTTACCAGTGACAATTTATTTCCACTACGCGCTTCAGATGTCCAAACATCTATCGTCGGTTGAATTTAAACACAACAAAAACATGTCGTATTAACTCACATGAATCGACCTGATGAGAGAGGATTCAATTTCTGAAATGCGAAGTGAAAATAAAATAAACTGTGACTAGTACCAGAAAAGTAGTCATTTCAGTTACGTAACTCTGCCACTGTACTGTGAGCTGTCAAAAGTAATAATAATGTAAGTTTGATGATACAATAAAAATGTCCACAAGATTAAGTCCTTAACTGAAATTAAAAAACAAACGCTAAAAAGTTAACGCCTGATGTTTGCGATACAAGGTACTGCATAATGAACGTCTGCAATGTTCTCAGTGCCTGATCTATAATGTTTCTGCTTCGGCGTTCACGTTAGGCACTTCTAGACTAGTAAGGGTGGAGTCAACAGGAGTACGTGCAGCTAGTATACGCATACTCTACGGAAATTCTCGTCGAGATGGCTGATAGGAGTAGCCGAATCTATGAAAAGCTAATGAGATCGACCGATTTTAGTTGTTTTTTGGTAGTTGCCAGCGTTAGGTTAGCAGGTAACACAGTGTTTAGGCCACCTACGTCTATGAAAGGAGAAGCGCCCGCAGAGTCTTGCTGACTGAATAATTTGTGTGACTGGGAAATAAAAACTCTTATTCATTGAGATGCTGTATGTAGTGAACACTGTTCTTTGCTGGCTGAAGTTGGTAGCGACTGCAAGACATTACATATCAGTCTGTTTACATCGATTTCTATTGATTCAGTTACTCTGTCACGTCGCCGAAAGTCTTCTTACAGACGGTGTGTGGTATCTGTCAAGTGAAAGGCAGCCATCTTTAATCGCAGTAGTGACGGCAATACCGCTGGATAGGCCAACACCTTGACATGCGCGGGAACGTCGAATTTTTTTCGGGTTCGTGCAGCAACTATTGCAAATATATAGTTGTATATATATGCTGTAGTTGTCGAGGTGCTCGCTCAGCAAACACTGCATGTGAGTGGTATGCGACTTGCAGTCCTCAGGCAGCAGGGGGGCACTGTTACAGAAGTCCTTAAGATTAACTACCAAAAGGGCATTTCCAGATACACTACGAAGTAATCGGATTCATTCTCAAAACTTTTTCGTTGTTGAGACTTCTGCCTCGATCAAAACATGATTACTTGATTTTCTCTATTCATCCATACAAGAAAGTACCCAGCGATGAGCAGGAAGGGCACCTGTCCCTTCTCCCTGACCCTACAAAAATGCTTTCTGAAACCGAACTCGAATCCTGTCCCACCAAACAACATGGGCAGATAAATTCAGTACGTTCGAAGAAAAAAATTAATGAATACTAATAGTGTAGCTAGAGGCATCTGACACGCAGTTTCAAAACTATTTTGTTGTTCAGAACAAAACGAAAACGAACTGTTACTGCCACCCCTCCTCCCAAGGCTCAGATGCTGAGTATGCTCCTGCGTCCTTCGATGATATTTCAACATCCTTCATTTTACTTAACGGTATATTTTGTTACGGCATCGAAGATTTTCAGGCGGCATCTTTGTGTCAAATCTTGTCGCTGTTTATACTGCGTCAGATCAGATTTAAAACTACGAACAATCAAAAACCATCTCTCATTGCGAGAGATGCTGCTGGGGGCAGTCTCTTACGTCGGCCCCTCAAACGGATTAGGTGGAGGAAGGAGGAGCTTAGCGCCGCATTACTGATTTTCGGTATTTGTGCATGGAAATCCCACCCTCGGGCCTACGTCACCGCCAACAGAAGTTAGAACTGTAAGCGACATCACAGGACCAGTCACAAACTTCAGTTCCACTGTAAAAAAAAAGACAGCGCTCCCAGCGTACAGTCATCCACTGACGAGAAAGATTGTGTTTCCATTCGAAAGCTCAACTTTTAATATGGAAAAACAAGCCGTCCTGGTTGCAGTGTTTACATGTTTTATTATTTCCCAATGATGGGTTTCATCTTCGGCTTGGCTGACGTTTGGTAGCGCTGAATACGTGGGCTACTGCGCATAAAATACCCCAGCAAGTAAATCCCCAAGCCTTGAAAACACTACGTGGTGTCCTTATTAAGGCATGTGGCCTACTCCAACGCAAAGAAAATGCGACAAGGTCTACAGTAAAATTTTACATTATAAAAACACCGGCGGTGTAAAGCATCTTCTGGTTGCTCACATCACACTGGATGTAAACTGGTTTTAAACAAGTATGATGTGTGCGACCAAAATATGAACTGCACCTCCGGCATGTTTATGATGTAAAGCTTTACTGTAGGCCTGACGCCTTTCGGTTTGCATTAGACTGCACCACAACCCGTTATGAGGACGTCGTGCAGTGTTTTTAAGGCTTGGGCATTTACCTGCTGGGATATTTTATGCGTGGCATCGCACCCATTGTTGCCAAATATCGGCCAATCTGGAGATGGCTAAATGAAGGTGAAACACGTCATTGAGAAATAATAAAAAAAATAAACACTGTAACCAAGACTGCTTGTTTCTTCATACCGATATACTGGTTGATGTACCAACTCCGCTATGAACTGGAAAAGGCTCGAGTTTTAATTCCGATTTCACATGGCCTGTTGTTACTATTGCCTTGTCGCAGTTTGTCTTCTTCAGTACAGTAACAAAAGAAACAGAACGGTGGAGACATGATCGATGTATGTGATTCTTTAGTTTTTCCAGGCATATTAGCTGACCGTAAAGTCTACGGATGTACTGTTCGATCAGTGTTTGTATGCATCCTCCGCCAAATACGTATGTGTGAACTGCAGAGTAGTTATCTGGATGTGAACAAAATGCTCTCTTAAGTAAAATACAGAGCTCCTCACTGAACATCGTTCAATACCATCGAAATGTATATAGGCATGGAGAGGAAAACAAATAGTATATTTTGCTCAAAGCAGAATTCTCAAGGTATGTTTACTGTTCGAGCAAACAAATTCTGTAAGCTTTCCGAAAGAAAAATCGCTTTTGGTATTCATTCTTCTTACGTGCACGCTAAATTACGTGGGCTAAGAGAAAAAGGAGGCGTAGTAAACAGGAACAAGTACTTCGCACACGAGCGGAAAATGGTACAGTAGGAAACCAGTGGTAGCGAATATGGTGGCAAAGCAAAGTGGGGAGGGAGGAGCGGCGGTAGCGGCAGCAGCAGTGGCAGCGGCAGCGGCAGCGGCAGCGGCAGCGGCGGACGGCAGAAGAAGCTCAGTCGAGGAAGAGCAGGTCCTCCATGGAGAAGCTGGCGGCGGGCCCCCCGGCGGAGGCGGCGGCGGTGCGGGGGCTGCCGCTGTGGGCGGAGGGCGCGGCGGAGGCGGCGCGGTCGCGGCCCAGCGAGTGCAGGCTGAGCAGCGAGCCGGGCGCGTCCAGCTCCACGGGCAGCGAGTCCACGTACTGCTGCACGCTGCTGTACGAGCAGCTGCGGTCGCCCGAGCGTTCGCCGCCGCCCTTCACCACCACCGGCGGCGGGCTGCCCCTGCAACACACGCACCACCGCGCTACAGCGCGCCTTCCACCTGCTCTTCTTATTGGCCTACTTACACTACTGGTCACTAAAATTGCTACACCACGAATATCACGTGCTACAGACGCGAAATTTAACAGACAGGAAGAAGATGCTGTGATATGCGAATGATTAGCTTTTCAGAGCATTCACACAAGGCTGGCGCCGGTGGCGACACCTACAACGTACTGACATGAGGAAAGTTTCCAACCGATTTCTCATACACAAACAGCAGTTGACCGGCGTTGCCTGGTGAACGTTGTTGTGATGCCTCGTGTAAGGAGGAGAAATGCGTTCCATCACGTTTCCGACTTTGATAAAGGTCGGATTGTAGCCTATCGCGATTGCGGTTTATCGTGTCGCGATATTGCTGCTCACGTTGGTCGAAATCCAATGACTGTTTGCGGAATATGGAATCGGTGGGTTCAGGAGGGTAATATGGAACGCCGTGCTGGATCTCGACGGCCTCGTATCACTAGCAGCGGAGATGACAAGCATCTTATCCGCATGGCTGTAACGGATCGTGCAGCCACATCTCGATCCCCGAGTCAACAAATGCGGACCTTTGCAAGATAGCAACCATCTGCACGAACAGTTCGACGACGTTTGCAGCAGCATGGACTATCAGCTCGGAGACCATGGCTGCGGTTACCCTTGACGCTGCATCACAGACAGGAGCGCCTGCGATGGTGTACTCAACGACGAACTTGGGTGCACGGATGGCAAAACGTCATTTTTGCGGATTAATCCAGGTTCTGTTTACAGCATCATGATGGTCGCATCAGTGTCTGGCGACATCGCGGTGAATGCACATTGGAAGCGTGTATTCGTCATCGCCATACTGGCGTATCACCCGGCGTGATGGTATGGGGTGCCATTGGTTACACGTCTCGGTTACCTCTTCTTCGCACTGACGGGAACTTTGAACAGTGGACGTTACATTTCAGATGTGTTACGACCCGTGGCTCTACCCTTCATTCGATCCCTGCGAAACCCTACATTTCAGCAGGATAATGCACGGCCGGCAGCGGTGGTCTCGCGGTTCTAGGCGCTCAGTCCGGAGCCGCGCAACTGCTAAGGTCGCAGGTTCGAATCCTGCCTCGGGCATGGATGTGTGTGATGTCCTTAGGTTACTTAGGTTTAAGTAGTTCTAAGTTCTCGGGGACTGATGACCACAGATGTTAAGTCCCATAGTGCTCAGAGCCAATTTGATAATGCACGACCGCATGTTGTAGGGTCTTTCTGGATACAGAAAATGTTCGACTGCTGACCTGGCCAGCACATTCTCCTGATCTTTCACCAATTGAAAACATCTGGTCAATGGTGGCCGAGCAACTGGCTCGTCACAATACGCCAGTCACTTCTCTTGATGAACTATGGTATCGTGTTGAAGTTGCATGGGCAACTGTACCTGTACACGCCTTCCAAGCTGTTTGACTCTATGCCCAGGCGTACCAAGGCCGTTATTACGGCCAGACGTGGTTGTTTTGGGTACTGATTTCTCAGGATCTATGCACCCAAATTGCGTGAAAATGTAATCACATGTCAGTTCTAGTGTAATGTATTTGTCCAATGAATACCCGTTTATCAACTGCAATTCTTCTTGGTGTAGTAATTTTAATGGCCAGTAATGTACAAAAAACGCCAAATATTTTGAAACTTCGCTCAAAGATCATGTTGTAATCGGGGATCATAACACTGTCTGAGCACTAAAAATTGTCAGTGCTGAAGAATGAAAAGTGAGGTTGAAAAACTCTTTTTCCCATCTTAATTTGTCCGTTTTCGATGGCTACAAGCAAATAAAGGCATGTTATATAGGTAAGGGCAGCAGATCAGATACTTTCTATTTTTATTGCAAACTATGAATTAATTGTTGTTAAGTTTTTAATTTACTTCTATTACTATAACTTCCGTCCTCTTATTATTTCAACAAATGGCAGACATGTTCAATCTTTCAAAGTAAATGAACCATTGCTACGTTTCTTTGTAAAATACTTCCAGATTAGGTTTGGTACCATTTTGATACACAACGGATATCTGGTGAATACCGTGGGAAACTACCATATAGACCACAAGGGACACATCTTGCACAGTGCATGTACTCGCCTGCCATCTAATAGCCCACGCCACATGGTAACAAGTACATTATGGTCTCAGCAATGCTGTACCAATTCTTATGCCTTGTGCTTATCACTCCTTTCTGCATGTAATTACTGTCTTACGCATTTCCTATAAAAAGGCAATATTTCAAAGCAATGCAAATTTTACAAGTGCCTGGGCTCGACAGTTGCTGTCAATGTAAATCTCAGTGCAGAGATCTCCAACCGCCTTAGCAGCGCGTGGCTCAAATGGCGTTCCGTTACTGGAGTACTATGCGACATGAAAATTACAAACAGGCTCAATTCAAAAGTATACCGATCGGCAATCCGTCCAGTTACATTGTATGTGGCTGAATGCTGACCTTCAACAAAGGAAGTAGAGTAAAAACTTGCTGTCATGGAGACATTGCATGACGTCACAAATAATGAAGTTGGCAGGCTACACGATGTTGCACCAATAGCAGACAAAATTAGAGAAAGCCGCCTACGTTAGTATGGGCATCTCCTTATAGCAGAAGAGACAACAGTGGAAAAGACTAGTTTCAAACTGAATGTAAATGGGAAACGGCCAGCAGGACGACCAAGGCATCGACGGCTTGACACCCTGATAGTAGATCTCAGGCTTCACCCTGATCAGGCACAAGATCACAGGAAGTGGCGACAATGAGCCAAAACAGCAGACCCGGCCAGCATGCGGCACAAACGCTGAGGAAGAAGAAGTAGAAGAAGAAGAAGAAGAAGAATGCAAATTTTGCAAATAAAAGTTATTCGTTTTCTAAAGAAAAGATTTATTTAAAAACGAAAAAATATAGCACTGCTGGTGTGGCTAAGTGATATTTCCGTTTTTTATCTGATTATTTGTAAAAAAATAAAAACACACCTGTTATAGCTGAGACAAAATAAATACCGAAAATTACCGGTTATTCAGAACTAAAATATCGGTATAGGTTTTAACCGGTAGGTTTTTCCTCTCCATACTAGCCACCCACTTCGGCTTTGCATGAGTAGCACTAAGTATCTTCAGTGGCCTACAGCTGTGGCGTAGTGGTAATGTGTAGAGTGACGATTAAACTTCAGAGAATAACGTATCCTGGCTTCGCACGAGTAGGACTAGAACTGTAAAAATACCGTAGGCTACCGTACACTACCGTAAGTAAGTGAAGGCTAAGGCCGTTTTCTTAATAGCTTTGATCAGCTAAGATCGTATCCACGTTGCCTCTATGTTAGGTGTTGTAGCGTCCCCATACGAAAGGACGTGTGAACTTACGTAAAAAAAAATCAACAAGAATAATTATGGCATGTGCATGATGTGCAGTATATTCTGTGTAAGATGAATTACGAGGCGTATTCGGAAAGTAAGGTCCGATAAGGCGCGAAATGGAAACCACTGTGGAAATCCGATAGAACTTTTCACAGATGTGTCGGCCAGTGTCTTTAGTGTGGCTATCAATCGCTTCGCGTCGCTCTTTACAGTTCAGAGCACAAAGTGATCAAGTAGAAATGCCTAAAACAAGTGTCTCCCGCCAGGTATGTGGATCTGGTGAGAGATTTCGCCTGAAGCTATGCAGCCCACGAAACATAAATGTCATGCGTTTCTTTCTCCAAGACAATTTTAAACCGCATTTGCAAGGGGCAATGAAGACGCTCCTGCAGTTTTTCGATGGTAAGTGTTTGATCACCCACAATACAGGGTACTGGAAAGTTTGTACAACGTGACGACAAATGACTAAGTCGGACTGGCGACTATTTAGAGAGGTTGCTGGAAAGTGTGGCTAATTGTTGCGAATAAATGTTTAATTTATTTTCACTGTGGTTTTCATCTCGCGACCCATCGGACTTTCATCTATATTATGAGACACACTTGTGTTCAAAAATAATAATCATTGATATACGATGTATGTTAATCGCAGAAAGAAAATCCATTTATCATCTGAGATCTTCATACTATTCATATTACTAACAGCGCTATTAAAAAAAAAAGCTCGCTCTGTCTCTATTAGTAGCTGCCTCTGTGATCGGTCGAATGTATAATTAGAGAAAACTCTGCAGAACAAAACGTGTGTAAAATCTCTAAATATTTTAATATATGTATTAAAATTATGAGTTGAAATTATTTAATGTGTATGGGTAACATTCCACGTCAAACAATCCAGCCCTTTTCAGAATTTAGCGGCCGGCCGAAGTGGCCGTGCGGTTAAAGGCGCTGCAGTCTGGAACCGAAAGACCGCTACGGTCGCAGGTTCGAATCCTGCCTCGGGCATGGATATTTGTGATGTCCTTAGGTTAGTTAGGTTTAACTAGTTCTAAGTTCTAGGGGACTAATGACCTCAGCAGTTGAGTCCCATAGTGCTCAGAGCCATTTTTTTCCAGAATTTAGCTCCGTTTGCAGCGACAGAAAGAACATCGCTGGTTAGCTGCAGCCACTGCCATTAGCGGTACATTTCAAATTATTTGAACTTCGCGAAAGATGCGTAACATAGAGTGAACTAATTTAAACAGTTTCTCTTCCAGCACTGTTGCAGACGAGAATACTGTCTTTTCAAATTAGTTTTTTTCCCCTAGATCATTGATTGAAAACAGCCCAGGTACGCTTTGGCCTGAACTTACATACGAGTAGAAACATAGGATCTAGTTTGGAGAATTCGAAACTTCTTTTTTTCAGTTGAAAGCACTCACATAAGGAAATCAGTTTAGTAACGTAAGATTTTCTTGTATTTTCAGCTTATTTAATCAGGGTAACAATCCTTCATTCCCTATTATATGACAAGCTCTATACTTCTCTCCAATATACGTATACTGTACATCAAAACAAAATCTGCCGGCCGGAGTGGCCGAGCGGTTCTAGGCGCTACCGTCTGGAACCGCGCGACCGCTACGGTCACAGAATCGATTCCTGCCTCGGGCATGGATGTGTGTGATGTCCTTAGGTTAGTTAGGTTTAAGTAGTTCTAAGTTCTAGGGGACTGATGACCTCCGATGTTAAGTCGCATAGTGCTCAGAACCATTTTTTTTCTCTGTTATTCATAAACAACTTTCGCATGTATATGGATGATAACAGGAAACTATTGTTACTAAAATGTAGAAGATGTCTCCCGCAGTCGGAGACGAAACGTTGGGAATTGAGACAAAATTCATCAATCGACCGCGGCATAACAGCCCGGATAATTATGCTGGACAGGAAACTATTGTCTTTGATCATGATGAAGAACGCTCTATTGAGTACAAAACAACAACAATTAAATATACATGCTTTTATATTTGTGCACGTGAACTGTACCTGCATCAAAAGTAATTGCTTTGCTTACACAGAAGCACAGAAGTTACGCTATCAGCTATTTTTTATTACTTGTAAACCGCAATTCATATTCTGTAATGATATAAAATGCGGAATCGCTACTACAACGGATTTGCAGTTCTAATAATGTATAAAACAAACAAGCAAACAAACAAACAAAAACTCAAAGAGAAGTCGTCAACTCGCAGTCACACTCTTACACACTCATTTAGGTCTCTTTCCGTACCGATACTACTGGTAATCCTCCATTTAGTACACCATTTACGTATTGCACCAAAACTACCGAACCGTGTTTATAGTAGAGCGCAGCTCCACTTAGCACTAAGTTTCTACGGCCTGACAACATATCTAGCATAATGGCAATATAGTTTACAGGCCAGGGCATAGTGTTAGGACTAAACTTCAGAGAATAACGTTAGGTAGATGAATATAATCACTTTCATGCAGCTTACATTACATCAAAAAAGTCCTTAGGACTTCTATATCTGACTGGTCTGGTGCCGCGCGCCGCGGAATTTGAATCCACGCCAGACGTCATGGACGTCGAAGACTCGTAGAAGTCTCTGCAGCATCGCGCCGTAAGCTGTGGCGGCGCGCGCCTCCTGGCCCGGTTTTGGTGTGAGGGCCCAACAGTGGAACACGTGGTCCCAGCGGCCAATAGCGGCGCCCCAGATAGCGTACTTAAGCGCCTGCCTCGCGCTCAGCCAGCTCCTCTCCCGCCCCACGTGTCTCCTGCCTCTTCGTGAACCCACTGATGCCCCTCCTCTCTTCATGCCGCCGCTTCCCCAGCTGCCCCATGCTCTCCCCTCCTTTTCCATCCTCTCTGACCTTTTCCCTCGGCAGGTCCCACCTGGCAGTTTTATTCTTCGTCGTATATGCTCCAAGTGGGTTTTAAGTGTGTTGTTCCGGAGTGTTTTTACTACTGTGGCCGACTCCTAACCTGTGCCTGCGCATTCAGTGTCTTCTCTGTGTTTTAAGAATCGCCAACTGTGTTTTTAACTTTCTGGTGACTTTTTTAACTGTCCCCCATGAACGTCTCAATGTCAGTGTATATTTTACCTCCATTTTCTCCCCTTACTCTTTTTTATGTTCCCCTTTTTTATCTCCTTATGTATGTATCATTTTGTTCTTGTTTTAGATGTAGTGTCACTCGGCTGAAGAGCGGCGGATTGAAATCACAATAAAGAAAAAAAATGCTCAGCCAGCCAGTCTAACCTTGCGTACTTCGGTTTACACCTCGCTTCGCGCTAGACAGCTTACATACTTGTTCTGTGTACGAGTGGACGTATTTGTTTCCTTGTGACTCCGTTGTTCGATCTTGTTGTATTCGTTCTGTCCTTCGTTGGTCGTGTCCGTTCTCTCCCGTTGTGTTGTTGTTCGCGGGTCCCGCTGCGCTTTCCGTCATTGCTACCCCGCGACCGTCCTGGTCGCAATTACAACATTTTGGCGACGAGAATGGAATGGAGGCGAAGTTGGCCTGTCTGCTGGAGCAACAGCAGCAGCTCATGCAGCAGCAGCAACTCCAGTTAGACATCTTAACAAAAGTCGCTGCAGTTGCTACAGGAAAAAGTCGATGCCCGGGACGCGTTACCGCACCAGCTTCAGAGTCCTCGGGTGTCCGATGCTTTACCGCGTCCGCCGTCGTTTCCACCCTTTAATGACGCTAAAGAGGACTGGGAAACCTCCTTACATCGGCTAAAACAACGTTTCACGGCTTTTCAAGTCACAGACGACTCCTTGCAGCGGTCGTTGTTTTTGTCTTGGGCCTCTCCGGACACGTTCTTTCTTCTCCGCAAGTTGGCACCCTTGTCCGATCCTGTGGCTCTCTCTTTCCAGAAGATCTGCCTTTTGCTGACAAACTATTATTCCCAACGCTACCATGTAGTCGCCTCTAGGCTGGAGTTCCACCAGTACCATAAACAGCCTGGTCAATCCTATCGTTCCTGGGCAAAGACTTTCAGGGTCTCAGCCGTCGATGCGATTTTACCTGCACCAATCAGCAGTGTAAGGCTTCGTATGCAGACTCCCTGATCCGGGATGTGGTGTTTCAGCTGGCTCCCGACCCTGAAGTCCGTACTGCGGCGATGAAACTCGACAACCCCTCCTCGGAAGAGATCCTCCGCATTGCCCATTCCTTTGAAATTGCTCAAGCGGCTAACGACTGTCTTATGGCGCGACCGCAGGTGGCAGCGATCGCGGCGTCACGGCGGGTTCAGCCCTCGCGACGTCGACGTGGCCCGGTCGACAGAAGCCAGCGCTGTCGGGACTCTTCGTGTTCCGACGTCTGTATGGCGTCGGCGCCTTCGGTCACCCCTCGTCGCCGGTCGCGCGGCCCACTTCCGTCTTGCCCACAGTGCATTACTGCCCATTCGCGGGCTGATTGTCCCCACCGCTGGAAAAAGTGCATGCTGTGAAACAAGGAGGGCCGCATCCGATCGGTTTGTCGTAGTCGCTCGACTCCATCCAGTCCTACTCCTCCTGGGCCTCAAGATACCGTCCATGCTCTGCAATCGGTTGTCCCACAGGACGACCCGTCAGCACGGAAGCTTTTCCTCACGCTCCGCATTTTCACAGAGGATCTCAGTTTTCAGGTCGACACTGGAGCCACCGTCTCCCTGACTGACATGGCGACATATACATGGCTGGGCTCTCATGTGTTGTCACCTCCCTCTCCCCGTTTGGTCGCCTACGGCGACGGTTCCATTCCCCTTCGTGGGCAGCTCGTCGTCCAGGCGACGTACAGGCGTGTTCCACGGCTCCTTACCCTCTTCGTCGTCGACCATCCGTCGGCTTCGAATATTTTTGGCCTGGATGTGTTTCAACTGTTTGGCTTTTCAATTTCCGACGAAGTTAAGGTCGTTTCCACGGCTGTTCCCTTTCAGGACTTGGACGATCTGTGCTCCGCTTTTGCGTCGTTATTTGCACCTGATCTCGGATGTGCTTCCAGCTTTCAGGCGCACATCACCCTACGGCCAGATGAACTTCCTCGCTTTTTCTGGGCCCGGCCCCATCCGGTGACCTTACGGCCAGCGGTCAAGTAGAAACTTGATCGGTTCAGGGCGATGGCGTGCTGGAACCTGTAACTTACAGTGCATGGGCGACATCACTGGTGGTCATACAGACCCAATGGGTCCCTTCGGCTGTGTGGGGACTTCGGCGCTACAGTCAATACTCAATCCCTCGTTGACACTTACCCCATTGCCCGACAGGAAGACCTTCTTGCCAAGCTTGCCGGGGGAGAGTATTTTTCCAAGATCGACCTGGCTGAGGCATACCACCAGTTGCCCTTGGATGCCGAATCTCAGAACATCATGGTTATCAACACACGACTGTATAAGCGCCTTCCCTTTGAAAATGGCCGGCGCCGAAGAGACACGAAACGATTCCTGGAGCAGCTTACACAGCCTATCCCTGCATGTGTGCATTATCTGGATGACATCTCAGTCACCGGGCGTTCCTGCCAGGAACATTTGCAAAACCTCAGCGCCTTATTTCACGCTCTGCAGTCTGCTAGTCTACGCTGTCGGCTGGACAAGTATTGTTTCTTTCAACCGTAAGTGGAATACTTAGGCCACTGGCTTAGCAAAGATGGCATTCGCCCTTCGGGTCGTAATGTCGCGGCCATTGAGGCCCTCCCTCGTCCCAAGGACTTATCTGAACTGCAGATGTTTTTGAGCAAGGTTACTTATTACTTAAAGTTCTTGCCCCAGGCTGCCTCTGTTGCTCAACCCTTCAATCACTTCCGTCGCAAAGGGGTACCTTTTGTTTGGACTCCTGCCTGTAACCAGGCTTTTCTCCGTTTAAAGCCGATGCTGAAGTCCGCCCCTTGCCTTCTTCTCTTCTCTACGGACCGCCCCTTGGTTGTGGCAGCTGATGCGTCGGCATACCGCATACGGCATTGGGGCCATCCTCGCACACTGGGATGCCGATGGCTCCGAACAGCCCATCGCTTATGCCTCTAAGACATTGACCCCAGCACAATGGAACTACTCCCAGATTGAAAAGGAGGCCCTGGCATCCTGTTCGCCATCCAAAAATTTCACACCTATCTCTTTGGGGCAAAGTTCACCATCCTGATGGACCATAAACCCTTGGTTACATTTTTCGGACACCACTCTCACCTTCCCGAGCGGACGGCTCAACGTCTCCAGCGCTGGGCATTGTTTTTACGTAATTACGCTTATACCATCCGGTATAAGCCCACCATCCACCATGCTAATGTGGACGCTTTGTCACGTCTCCCAGCAGGCCCTGATCCTGCCTTTGACCAACAGGAGGTCCTCTGCTTTCACATTGATTCCGCCCGCCGGGATGCGCTGGACAGTCTTCCTCTTATGGCTGCTGAAGTTGCTTTGGCTACCCGCCGCGACCCTGTCTTGCGGCAGATTCTCAACTACGTGGTCCACAGGTGGCCATCCTATGTTACTTGTCGGATGGAGTCCGATGTCAGACCCTGGCGCCACCTGTCCCACAGGCTCTCCGCGGTCGATGATGTCCTTCTGTTGGCCACAGTGTCGGATGCCCACCGGGTGGTCATCCCTCCGGAATTGTGGCTTCGGATGCTCGGTTTGTTACACTGTGGGCACTGGGGTATGTCCCGTGTGAAAGTTTTGGCTCGCCGGCATGTGTACTGGCCCGGCATCGATGGCGATATTGAGTGCCTGCTCCGTGGGTGTAGTGTCTGTGCGCGTCACCAACCAAGCCCCCCTCAGTCGTTTGCACCCTGGCGTGTGCCTCGCCGGCCCTGAGATCACATCCATATTGATTTTGCGGGCTCGTTTTTGGGGTCCATGTGCTTCCTCACCGTTGATGCCTACTCCAAATACCCATATGTTGTCGGAATGGCATCCACCACAACGAAGGCTACATTCACGGCCCTGGCCCAGGTTCTCGCCATTGAGGCCCTGCCCCCACACGTTGGTCTCCGATAATGGTCCCCAATTCACAGCATCCTCCTTCCGCAACTTCTGTCAGGCCAACGGTATCAAACATATCCGTAGCCCACCTTTCCACCATTCGTCCAATGGCGTGGCGGAGAGGCTTGTCCACACTTTTAAACACCAGTTGACTAAGACGGTCGACACATCTCCAAGCACGTCGGCCCTCACCCTGTTTTTGAGCACCTATCTCACTACGCCAATTGACGGTCGCAGTCCGGCAGAGCTCCTTCATGGGCGACAGCCGTGGACCCTGCACCATTTGCTGATGCCATCCTCCTCCCGCCCCCACTCTCGGTCCTCGCAGCGGTATGCCCCTGGCACGGCCGTGTGGGCCCGCGAGTACGGCCTCAAGGCGGGTTGGACACCCGCCACGGTCGTCGTGGCCCATGGGCGGCGTGTGACGTCAGTGCAGACGTCGAAAGGGTTGGAGCGGTGCCATCATAATCACCTCCGCCCTCATGCTGCCACAGGACTCGCGCCGCCGGCTCTGTACCTACCTCCTTCGGGTATGGAGGTGATCCTCGAGCCACCGTCCCAGCCCCCGGTAGCCGTCTCCCCGCGTCCCTGCCGCCGGCCCTCTCCGCTCCCGGGTGGATCAGTGGCTCCCTCCTCCGCCCTGGACTCTGGATCGGCTGTCATGGATACCTCGGGCGTCGCTTCCTCCCCGCCACTTGCGGTTCATTCGCCCAGTTCCTCTTCCCACTGCCGCGCACCTCGACAACGTCCGGGGCGTTTCCGCCCCTACGCGCAAGATTCAGGGGGGAGGGATCTGGTACCGCGAGCCGCGGAATTTGAATCCGCGCCAGACGTCATGGACGTCTAAGACCCATACAGGTCTCTGTACCATCGCGCCGTAAGCTGTGGCGGCGCGCGCGTCCTGGTCCGCTTTTAGTGTGAGGGCTCCACAGTGGAACACATGGTCCCAGCGGCCAATAGCGGCGTCCCCGATAGCGTACTTAAGCGCCTGCCTCGCACTCAGCCAGCCAGTCTAATCTCGCGTGCGTCGGTTTACACCTCGCTTCGCACTAGACAGCTTACTTCCTTGTTCTGTGTACGAATGGACGTGTTTGTTTCCTTGTGACTCCGTTGTTCGATCGTGTTGTATTCGTTCAGTACTTCGTTGGTCGTAGTCCGTCCTCTCCCGTTGTGTTGTTGTTCGCGGGCTTCTCCGCGGGTCCCGCCGCGTCTTCCGTTATTGCTACCCCGCGACCGTCACGGTCGCAGTTACAACTGGCGTCTGGAGTGACATCTTGTGTCAATAGTGGGTGCTGCGAACAGGGCTGGTTTAAAGCCCAAGCGACATAAGCCGCCATTTGAGGTGCCAAAGTAAGAGGGCTCCAGAGGTGTCACAGCTGGAAAATTCACAATCAATTGTGGCCACTTGGGGCGCCGAGTTGCGAGAGGTGCCAGGGGCACAGAAGTGCGTATCACAATTAGCAGCGAAAAGTGACACTCGCGAAAGTGTATGAGGGAAGATAACGATGATGTTTGGTTTGTAGGACGCGCAACTGCGCTGTTATCAGCGCTCGTAAAAATTCCCACTTTCCCGAATGATGATCAAACGACGAGGACAACACAAACACCCAATCCCAGAGCGGAGAAAATCCCAATCCGGCCGAGAATCGAACCCTCAGTCCCGTGATCCAGAGGTAGCAACGCTAGCCACTAGACCACGAGCTGCAGACGCGAGGGAAAAGGAGGGAGAGGAGGCGGTAGGGGTGAGGGGGGCGAACGTTGGGTCACGCGGGTGGAAAAATGTTGTTGAACCACCCAACATCTGATACGTCTTGCGTCGCAGCTACTGCCAATATTAGATAATACAAATCTGAGCTACACTAATGTCATCTACGCTACATATGGTACAAACTTTTTTGTCATTCAGGTAACTTTTACGTGTGAACGTTGTCGACAGTGAGGACACATGCTACGAAGGTATGGTCGCACCAGTAGCACAGTCACTGGTAACTTCACTCTCACTGTCTAGCACTCCCATTTCACTCGCATTCCCTCTGGGCTCCTACTCCCTGTTTTGCATATGCGACAGTCTGGGAGACTCTGGCGACATCTTTCCTTATATACTATTAAGGATTTCTTGGATATTTTATTTACAACAGCGTTAATTACGTACAAAATAGAATACAGTAGAGAATTATTGAGTACAATAGAGAATTACCGAATAAGACAGGGCTGTTGTTAAGACATTGACCTCATATTCTGAAGGAAGGAGCTGCTCTGTTTGGCCATCCTGATTTGAGTTATCCGTCGATTTCGTAAAACTCTAAAACAAATGCCGGGATGGTTTCTTAATCAATGTGACGGTCGACCACCTGTCCTGTCACTGTAGGCTACCTGTTCTATCCTCTTAAACCCTGTTATGTATGCTGTGTGTTACATTTCGGCCTACTGACTGGCATTGTATTACCCTGCAAATCCTACATTATTGGGAGAGATGACCCTAGGATGAATAAAGATAAGGAAATGAAATGAATATGTAACCCTTTTGGTGTCTATTATAGCCGCATACCTATTTGATGTTTGTGTTCTGTCTAAAGATGTTAAGCGATGTACAGTGGAAGAGAATGTGTTCTAGAGTTACTTTGTCTCCGCCCTCACAGACGCCGATCTGCCTGAGCTTGAGTCGTTGAAAGTAGGATAAAAACGTTGACCTGTCAAAAGATACACTATGCCTCGACTAGGATTGACATAGTGCATTTCAAGCTTTGCCAGATGTTTGCGAAGAGAGAGTCGAGTTGTTATCTGTTCCCAGAATTGTCTCATTGACTATATCAGGTATCCACGCTCCAGTATTTGAATTGGGCTTTATTGGTGACCCTGACACCAAATTTCATTTAGCCAGTATGAAGAAGCATTATATATTTTAGTGACGTCTGATGGGTATATTCCCAGAACCAAATATAATGATTACACTGCAGTAGTTCGAAACGTTGTACATAGCTTCACTAGCATGCCCCTCTGTATTTTGCGCACAGATATTTCATGTCGCTGGATGAATAGACGTTCCACCCAAGCGCTCACTACAAAACTGACTATTGTTCCGAATCTGGCACTCTCATATGTTTTTATGGTGGATAGCGGTACAATAAAATTAGTAGGTACTGTACTTGTTATTTTGTCCATCATTTTGGAAACCTTATCTACTATGATACGTAATCACTGTAACTTTCTGTGGTCTGCACTTGGTTGTGGTGCACGAGGGAGAGGGCGCATGATCACCGCATAGCTTGGTGGAAGTTGCCGGAAAGTACCGATATTACCCCGCCTAATGACCAGAGCTGTTTGATATCGAATGTAGTCGTTTCTGGGTAATATATAAGCTAGAAGAAATACCGCGTCACTACTGCCTGAAACTTGCTTTTCTCGTCCGTTTCCTTTCAAGCACACGCTTCATACCAGACTCAAGGTAATTCGGTACTTTTCCTATACCTACAACTTGTTACCCCTCGAAGCTTGTCGGCATATTTTTGTAACATCCTGTATATTCCACTGTAAATTACATTCTCTGTTAATTATATGAATTCTTACGAGAACTTTATATTGTATGAGAACAAACTGAAGTCACACTTGACAGTCACGATCATGGTAAGAACCCACATCAAAGAAAGAACTACGACGCTGTATTACATGGTTGCAGGAAGCTGGACAACTAGAGAGACGTATTTGAAAGGAGTAAGAAGAATTTTTGTTGAATGGAACCGTATGCGAAGAATCATTTTTTACTTCTTTGTAGCTTCAAGATTGGAGCAGTTTCCTCAAATCATATGATACCATTCGGCGCTGAATAAAAAAAAACGACCTGAATTTTCCTTCCAAAGAACCCCACCCGCTTCAAAGCAGACTTTTTCTGGGACAACAAAATATACTAAAATACTGTTTTCAGCCTGTAATGCCGGCCGGTGTGGCTGTGCGGTTCTAGGCGCTACAGTCTGGAACCGCGTGACCGCTACGGTCGCAGGTTCGAATCCTGCCTCGGGCATGGATGTGTGTGATGTTCTTAGGTTAGTTAGGTTTAAGTAGTTCTAAGTTCTAGGGGACTGATGACCACAGATGTTAAGTCCCATAGTGCTCAGAGCCATTTGAACCATTTGAACCGCCTGTAATCAAGACCAGTACTAGAAGCTCGCTTCGAGCCAACATGTATAGTGACACAGGAAGAGTTCGATTCAAACCTCTTTACGTTTCACTCTCCTGAAAAGTAGTTATTTCACTTTGGAGGGGGTGTATACTCTTTGTGGAACCTGGCGTGTATGAAAGGTTTCGCAGTAAAATCAACGCCGATTGTTTCTTCATACCGTGTAATCAAATGTGCATCAAGGTATCCACTAGCTGTGCTTTAAGTTCAGCAAGGTCATTCGCCCATCTATTTTATTAGTTGAGTTATGCCCTGGTTCTCTGTGTAGACTCAGGTAGGGTTGTTGGAAGGGTGTGAAAAGGTGCCGCTTTGAATTCCACGTAACTTATTTTCAGTTTGGTAATTCTTTGACGGAGAATCTAAATTGACAAGCATAATCGTGAACATAATCATGTCATGTACAAGTTTGATGGTCTGTTTTAAATAAGTAATTTAGCTGTTGTAGTCTGTATCTAAATTGATTACCGTTTTGGCCTACTTACAAGATAATTATGTTTTAGTTTTTCATGCTACTGCTTTGCGTATGAGAGATACAACGCTAACGGTTCATTGTAAAAGAGTCGGTTAATAGCTGCGCCACTTAAGAAATTTCGTCGGTCACTCACGTTATGCTTACAGTCATTAAAATTAACAATTGAATCGATATTACAGTAGACGAACAAGAACTACAGAAAATGTAGGTAGCTTTCTCGACTATTTCAATTCTTTATACTACACATTTATTCATAAATCGTACGAGGAAAAAACTTTCGTCGGTAAAATCAAAATAAAAATTTTGTTTCAGGTATCAGAAGTGGTGTAATGTTATTTACTCGCATTATCTGTCTTATGCTGCTCTTCATACCTACCAAAAATAATGCGTAAGGACCTCTGGACTGTGATAAGGGTATTTTAAACTTTTTGTGCTGGTAAAATGTTCACTCTACACTTATTTTTGGAATGTTAATTTTAGTAATTCTGATTCCTGAGAACATATACTACAACCTCCTTTTAGCTGAAGTGTGCATAGCCTCATTTCCTAGGTTGTTCCTAGTGGAACAAATTCATTAAAATCTTTGTGTGTTTATTTATGTCGAACAACCTCTAATAACTCTACAGTTCTGATGATTCCAGTATCTCCTACTCCGGTTTGCCTATGGTCTACTTACGTTTCCATACATGCTAGCCTCTAGACACACACTTTCAGAAACTTCTGTTTCATTCTTGAATCAAAATTTGATAGCATTCTAATTTATTTGTTTAGTTAGTAACGTGGGCGCGTAAACTTGTACAATAGTGGCTTGTACTGACTTCATTCCTAACCTGAGTAGATTCATTCAGTCATTGAGTCGCTAATAATAGCCTAAGGTTGCATACTACGGCATTGCTTAGGAACGCTTGCCATACCATTCACACATCCCGCTATTGTTAATTTGTGAAGAGTCGATTCCTAGAAGTCTTACTCTTCTTTATATTTAATTTCACTCGGCCTTAGTAAATCAAAATTCAGTTGTTCAATCTCTTTCTTCACAGAATGTTATGGTTGGAGACTTTGTTCATTCTAATTTTCCACGCACCAGTTCTCAGACCGTTAGTTTTTCCTAAGCAATCACTAAGTTGCGCTTCGCAGGAAACTTTTGCTATCCACAGCTCGTGGTCGTGCGGTAGCGTTCTCGCTTCCCGCGCTCTGGTTCCCGGGTTCGATTCCCGGCGGGGTCAGGGATTTTCTCTGCCTCGTGATGACTGGGAGCTGTGTGATGTTCTTAGGTTAGTTAGGTTTAAGTAGTTCTAAGTCTAGGGGACTGATGACCATAGATGTTAAGTCCCATAGTGCTCAGAGCCATTTGAAACTTTTGCCAAGTACATCATGAGGTTGCTTAAGGGGATCGCCTGTTCTTTAGACACTCTTGATTTTTGTCTGTGACGCTGTATTTTCCACTGTTTTCTGCTAATACCTCTACTTTTAAGTATAACTCTCCACACTCCCACTAGAAAATACTAAAATGTTGGGAATCCCACGCATGGCGGATGTCTTCTTTGCTTCTTACGTAGTGCAGTGCTTGAACAGCGGCTGCCAATCAGATTACCTCGAGTTACGGGACTATTTCAGTTTCTCTTGACTTGCGCATCTACTTTGTGACACGATTTTATGCAGTGCTGTGATGTCGAAGTCGCACATTGCTACTGTCGGCCAAGTGCAGTGCGACTGATGACCATAGATGTTAAGTCCCATAGTGCTCAGAGCCATTTGAACCAAGTGCAGTGCGATGTATTTATATTTAAGGAAACTACTAGTCATTATCTATGTGGTACACAGAACAGCTACTGTCACACATCTACTAGCCTACAGAGTAGCCCTCCTCGTAAACACGTTACGATAACGGCCCCAAATCAACATTACGACCAATGCTTGACAACGATCACCCTCAAGAGCCATCGCGCTCGAATCGGCAAACCAGACAGTAATATCAGGAGGTTTGTTGGCGAGATAGCTGATAGTATCCTGCGAGTCATTATCGTATAAACAAGGCGTTATCTCCCTGCTTGTCAATATGCTTATAGCACCGTATTTGTAGCAACAATCAACGTCCTTTGGTAACAGGGGAAGGGCATGCGACCCAACGGGAGATAGGAAATTACTGCTTAAGGAAGTATCTATATGAATAACTGAGTGGCCAATCGGAAACTTCCTGGGAGCAAAACAACGTTATAAGTGCGTAGGATTTCACGGTCGGTGTCAATCTGAATGAAATGTTTATAAACACCTGAATAGATTTTGACCTAACAAAACAACGGTGTTTCAATGATTTACATAAAGTACGTATTCGGTAGAACTGACTGTTTAGCTCAATGTTCTTTGTTCTAAATAGCAAGTGCACGTGTTACCTGTTTGCTTGCAAACCAAGCAATTGCTTTAACGAGTTAGAAAATAATGTTTGTTCGCTGAAGCTGTCTGGCACAGAGTTGCCGCTGTGCAGAAAATACTATCGAAAGGTACTTAGGACGATTGATTGTGGTTGGTCCTATGACGTTATACTGATTTTTACGTTCTGATGAACATTTACAAAGAATTGTTGATAGAATTTAAGTGTAAAACACCCACATCAAAAACTACGGCCTGCTATAGAAATGGCATCTCGCAACAGAAAATTGTAGGTAAATTTTAGATTATTCAGTGCAGAATGTAAGATGTACCACTTCCTTTCTTTGTTATTGCCATCTGATTTGAAAGTTCGTTCATGAAGCCGAGGATATTGACAGAGGATGGAGGAGGAATGGACAGAGAGAGGGAGTGGAGAGAAGGGCGAGGAGGAGATGGTCAGAGAGAGGAAGGAGGAGGAGACAGACAAATACAAGACCGTAATAAATAACTACCCGAAAAACGCCGAGGTTCTCAGGTTACAAATAAATAAAGATCTGGAAGGTTCGTTTGGGAAGAACATTTCCATCCGCGTTCTTATCCCATCCTAGCCCGTGGTCCGCCTCTAATGGTCTCGTCATCGACAGGCCCTTAAACCCAGTGTTACCTACTATTATCTTTCCAACTCGTACTGCCCACAATTTTTAATGTGCAGAACGCTGATCAGTATAGGAAAATTGGTATATTGTAAAGGATTGTGGCAATCTTATACCCATAATAGTTGGAAAGACAAGGAGGTAACAGAAACGCAAATGTACATTATTTATAGAAGAATGAGTGAAGAAAACAGTTGTGGTTAATTTAGGGAGCATCCCAGCATTCATGTTCAGAAATTCAGGAAAACCACGGGGAACCATAGATGTACTGTACGTAAACGCTGCTCCTCTAAAGTTACACTAGTAAAGGTTCCTGGCTGAAGGTATATCTATTACAAGCCATTACTATATCCTAAGGATTAACTGTGAAGGGTAGTAGTTCACTGGGCAAGAATTTTGTGAGAGAAGTGATATTGGGACTACGTGACAAAGAAGGTAATGAGAGATTCAAAACTAGGATTTAAGCTTCCGTCGCCGACGAGAGCACTAGAGACAGAGCACAAGCTCGCTAAAAGCTTGGGTAAAAAGTGAATGAGGAAATTGGCCGCATTACGTGCTTAGGAACTATACAAGTATCTGTTCTTAGCCACTAAGAGAAACAACAGAGACTCTAAGAATGGGTAGCTGAACAGGTATTTGAACCTCCGTCAGCCAGAGTGAGGGCCCAGTGTCATCGGCATGTAGTTTTTAGGATGCGAAAGAAATGTATTTCAATTTTGCAGGAATCTTGTGTACGCCTGAGAGTATCGAACATGTTCGACTTGAATTACACACTTTGAAATGATGAAGGAATTAAATCCTCGAAACACACGTACTGTGGAGTTTTCCTAGACGGTGTTACGAAAAGTGGCGTGCTCGTAAGTTTTAACTAACATCTTGTGAAACTTAGACAAAGCAAATTCCCATCTTAGCAGCCATATCAAAGGACATAATCTCTGCCTATGACCACATGAACAGAATACCCCTTATTGCGTAAAAGATAATAGCATGGTTTCTACTGGACGGAGCCACTTCCCATACTCTTAACGAGCTGCAATCGATGGAAACCATTTGGCAACGATTTAAAAGGGGCGAAATTTCAGAAAGACGGGGACATTCCACTTAAACGTTCCAGGTCTCAATGTCTGCGACTTCTGTCCCTAATCGCCATGTAACAGCAACATGTACAGCACTCATCCTTCAGAAAAAATGAGGAACGACCACAAAACGGTGGCTTTTATCGGAACATGATACAGCAAGCATTTCACAACTTGATAAGGGCTTAATCAGAACACGAACGCCGAAATGAAACACGTACTTCCGAAGTCGCCTTCAGTTCATAAAATAAGTATTATTCACAATGACATAGTAACCATGGTGGTGTGTGCATGCTTCCTCATCGTAAAATTTATGCTTTCATTATTTCCTTTGCATATATGAAATGTGACAGTTTACCTTCTCCACCTTGTTCACCTTTATGATCTTGTAATATGAATGATTTGTGTTTATATATTTAAGATGTAATATTCATAGAAAGATTATAACTGGGAACGAAATATGATGTGAACAAAGTGACATTAAATTTAAAAAATGATTAGAATTCGGACTATGGTACAGTTGATGTTCCTCCGATGCATGAGACTGCGATATTAACTCTGTTATTTCTACTTCCTCCTTCTGCGTCAGGAACCAGATTCTACTTTAAATTCCTCATCTTTCCTTCTTCCACTTCCTGTTTTCATTCATTGTTCGACCACGTCTTTTTCTCCTTTCTTCAGACTATTTTTTGCCTGGTTTTGTTTGGTTTTCCTTTCACTTCTTTTCTGTTAATCATTATTATAACACTTGTCACAGTGTTGCTTATAATGCTGCATAGAAACGTATTAAACAAAGATTCCGTAATTCTATTTATCCTGTTAAACGCTTCACAAGTCTTCACATGGGCCTCACATTAGTAAGCCCGCGAGCAGTTAACGAGGCACGTAGTAAAACGTGTTCTGTGTCTTTGGCAAGAACGATACATAACTCGAGGAAGTGTTCCACTGTCACGGTCTTATCTTCACACCGGGTGGCCACTGACACACTGTCAGCAGTTTGGTTTTAAAAACTGATAAGCAAATAAACAGTTCTGTGTTTATGCATCACAAAATTAGTAAAGTTATAAAGATACAATAAGCTCGCTAATGAGTTAACATGACAGTGTTGAAATGAGTGGGAAATCGTCTTTAAACTGTTCTCTTTTGCGGGACACTGATCAGACAGTCGCTGCTCGGCAAACACGAGAAAATCAGAAACAATAAATGCCGAAATGTACAACGAAATGAAAATGAATGAGAGAAAGAGAGACAGAGAGGGAGAGAGAGAGAGAGAGAGAGAGAGAGAGAGAGAGAGAGAGAGAGAGAGAGAGAGAGAGATTACGTCAAATCATGCTAAAGCAGCGGCAGAACTTTTAACGTACCTAATTGTCAGGATGACAGGTATCATTGTGATGTTTGCTAATCATTAGCAACACACCACGGCTTTGCACGGACAGCACTAAGTGTCTTCGGCCGAACGACTTGTTTATAACGTGTAGTGATATTTACAAATGTTCGTTGTGAATCACTCTATCTACCAGTGAAATCCGTATCAAAATCTTTGCAGCATTTATTGAATTTAACCTTCACATACAGACAGAAAAATGCGCCAGAGACTTTAATTCATAGTATGTACAGCAATTGTCACTTGAAACTGGAAGTTTACTGGTTTACGTTGCTTCTCGTGCGTGTTTCAGGTGGATTTATGTCAATTAATAAGACATGTGTGTGTTGTATCTACTCTTTTGCGGTAACCTATGAGCGAGTCTAGTAGCAGAAAACAAGAAAAGAAAAAACTATTTTGGACAAAGCTGAAAGTTTCCTGCAAATCTTTAACTGTAAAGATGAACAGGTCCCCTTTCCCTGTCGTGTTTACGGAACATACATTTATTTTTGTAAACCAAAGTAGATAAAGATGACGTCTAGAAGCTAAAAGTGCAAAAACATATAAAATAATATTACCAACTGCTCCACAAAACCAATCTTCTACTGAAATCGTGCTTTGTTTTTGTCTTCTGTTAGACACTCTGACCTCTCATTACGGAGGACGACGGTTCAAATCCGCGTCCAGCCACGGTGATTTACGTTTTCCGTGATTTCCCTAAATCTACATCTGCTTGAATGCTGTGCAATTCACACTTCAGTACCTAGCAGAGGATTCTTCGAACCATCTTCACACAATTTCTCTGCCGTTCCACTCTCTAAGAGCGCGTGGGAGAAGGAACACTTAAATCTTTCTGTACTAGCGCTGATTTCTCTTATTTTGTTATGATGATCATTTCTCCCTATGTAGCGTGGCGACAGTAAAATATTTTCACTTTCAGAGGAGAAAGTGACATTTTGTGAAAAACACCTTTGCTTCAATGACTGCCATCCTAGCTCGCTTATCGTATCCATGACACTCTCTCCCCTATTTTGCGATAGTACAAAACGAGCGGCCCTTCTTTTAACTTTCCCGTCCTGGCAAATGCGAGGATGGTTTCCTTGAAATGGCACGACCGACTCCCTTCCCCATCCTTGAAACATTCCAAGCTTGTGCTCCATCTATAATGAGCTCGACATCGACGGATCGTAAAAACCTAATCTTCATTCCTTCCTTCGTTCCATCGACTAGACCGTGGCACAGTTTACACCCACATTCTCACACACAACATGTACATGTCTTATTGATATAACCGAGTGAGGTTGGGCAGTGGTTAGCACAATGGACTCGCATTCTGTGGGACGATGGTTCAATCCCGCGTCCGGCCATCTTGATTTAGGTTTTCCGCGATTTCCCTAAATCGCTTCAGGCAAATGCTGGGATCGTTACTTTGACAAGCATGGCCGACTTCCTTCCCAATCCTTTCCTAACCTGATGAGACCGATGACCTCGCTGTTTGGTCTCTTCTCCCAAATGAACCCAACCCTCTTATTGGTAAAAATTATGGAAGGATATAAAAAGGATATAAATCATGGAAGTTTAAGCTTCAGTACCATTAGGCTCCACGAGAGTCGGAGTACTGTGTGGTCAGCAGAGAAGCAGTAAGAGCAGAATGGATCGTCAGGACAACTCAGAGACTTCGAACGTGAACTATTCTATCAGTGACTCCTCGGCATCAAATCTATTAGGATCATTTCAACCCACCTAAAGCTGCCTTCGTCGACTGTTGGTGATGTGATTGTGAAATAGAAACGTGAAGGAACAATCACAGCTAAACCAACTTCAGGATGGTGCCACATGCACTAACGGACAGGGACAGCTCGAGCACTACAGAGAGTAGCTCTAAAAAGTAGGATGAAATCAGTGAAGGAACCAGTCGTGAGTTTTAAAGTGCTACCAGCACTCCAGCTAGCACAATAATTGTACCCATGGTGTTAGAAACAGTAATGTACAATGGTTTAGCAGTTTCTCATAACTCACACCAGAGTGACGCTACTGGACAGTGGATGATTAGAAATGAGTGATTTGTAGCGATGAATTACGCTACACGATGTGATAATGCGATAGAAGGGTTTCGGCTGGGCGAATGCCGGGAGAACATTACCTGCCATCAACTGTAGTGCCACCAGTGAAGTACGGAGAAGGTGATATTATGGTACGGGGGTGTTTCTCGAGGTTAGAGTATGTTCTCCTTACTTCGCGTAAGAAAACGCTACATGTGGAAGGACATAAACAAATTTCACAGAATTATCTACTGTGCATACTACAGAAAAAATTTGGACATGAGGTTTGATTATATCAGCGTGAAAATACACCCTGTTATAAAGCAACATCTGTGAGACAGTGGTTTGTGGACAATAACATTCCCGAAATGGACTGACCTGCCGAGATTTTCGACCTCAATTCAACAGAATACCTTTGGAATGAATTAGAACGTCGACTTCGCTCTAGACACCAGCGTCCGACATCACTACCTCCTCTGGTTTCCGCTCTTTAGGTAGAAAGGACACCCATTGCCCCACAGACATTCAAACACCTCACTGGAAGTGTTTTCAGCAGAGTTCAAACCATGGTAAAGGTGAAGGGAGGACACCACATTAATCTGCGCTAACAGGTATCCGGATACGGTTGATCAGACAGTGTAAGTTTTAACCTGTAGTCACAGTGGGGATTGTAGAGCGGGTCTCACCTGGCGGCGTTCCAGTCGGGGTCTGGCTTGGAGTGCCTGTTGCAGGCGAGGACGATGGCCAGCACGGCGAGCATGAAGGTGAGGTTGACGGCGCAGGTGGCGGCCACCACGAGCAGCACCTCGCTGCCGCCGTAGCACGCCCCCGACACGGCGCGCTGCTCGCCTACCAACATACGTAGCACACACTCAGGCCAGCTGCAGGCGTCGCAGCAGCTTCTGGCTGTGTCAACTATCGAAACATATCACAATATACACCGAAGAGCCAAAGAAACTGGTACACCTGCCTAATATCGCACTGCCCCCCTACCCCGCGAACACACAGAACGACGTGGCCTGGACTCGACTGATGTCTGAAGTAGTGCTGGAGGCAATTGACATCATGAATCCTGCAGGGCTGTCCACAAATCCATAGGAGTACGAGAGGATGGAGATGTGTTCTGAACATCACGTTGCAAGGCATCCCAGATATGCACACTCCGTCGTTAGGCCACAAGTGGCCCATCGCCACCGTCCGACCGCCGCGTCAACCTTAGATGAGGATGCAGATAGGAGGGGCATGTGCACACCGCTCTCCCGGCCGTTATGGTGGTGTTCTTTGACCGGAGCCGCTACTATTCGGTCGAGTAGCTCCTCAATTGGCATCACGAGGCTGAGTGCACCCCGAAAAATGGCAACAGCGCGGGGCGGCCCGGATGGTCACCCACCCAAGTGCCGGCCACGCCCGACAGTGCGTAACTTCGGTGATCTGACGGGAACCGGTGTAGCCAATGCGGCAAGGCCGTTGCCCATCCCAGATATGCTCAATAATATTCATGTCTGGGATGTTTACTGGCCAGCGGAAGTGTTTTAAATCAGAAGGGTGTTTCTGGAGCTGCTTTGTAGCAATTTTAGACGTGTGGAGTGTCGCATTGACCTGCTGGAATTGCCCATATCCGCCGAAATGCACAATGGACATGAACGTATTCAGGTGACCATACAGGATGCTTACGTACGTGTCCCCTGTCACAGTCGTGTCTAGACCTATCAGGGTCCCATATCACTCCAACTGCACTTGCCCCACATCATTACAGAACCTTCACTAGCTTGAACATTCCCCTCCTAACAAGCGGGGCCCATGGATTCATGCAGTTCTCTCCATACCCATACATGTCCATCCGCTCGATACAATGTGAAACGAGACTCGTCCGACCAGGCAACATGTTTCCAGTCACCAACAATCCAATGTCGGTATGACGGGCCCAGTCGAGGCATAAAGCTTTCTGTCGTGCAGTCATCAATGATACACTAGTGGACTTTCAGCTCCGAAAGCCCTTATCGATCATGTTTCGTTGAATGGTTTTTTTCCATTTCCAGGAGTGTAAGTATGTAGTTCTGGAAACAGCGGCCATGACCTTCTTCTTCTGTGCGGATACACACATATTTCCCAAACTCTTACGGGACTTGGTAAGAATGTCTTGCACGAGTAATGAGTGTGTTGGGGTGGGACACTACGAATGTAGTATGTGAACATACAAGGTGAGAATGTGGTGGGTCTCACGGGAGGCGTGCGTGAGATAGTCCCTGCAGTCACGCTATCCTCTGTGCCCCCAGTGGCTCAGATGGATAGAGCGTCTGCCATGTAAGCAGGAGATCCCGGGTTCGAGTCCCGGTCGGGGTACACATTTTCACCTGTCCCCATTGATATACACTCCTGGAAATGGAAAAAAGAACACATTGACACCGGTGTGTCAGACCCACCATACTTGCTCCGGACACTGCGAGAGGGCTGTACAAGCAATGATCACACGCACGGCACAGCGGACACACCAGGAACCGCGGTGTTGGCCGTCGAATGGCGCTAGCTGCGCAGCATTTGTGCACCGCCGCCGTCAGTGTCAGCCAGTTTGCCGTGGCATACGGAGCTCCATCGCAGTCTTTAACACTGGTAGCATGCCGCGACAGCGTGGACGTGAACCGTATGTGCAGTTGACGGACTTTGAGCGAGGGCGTATAGTGGGCATGCGGGAGGCCGGGTGGACGTACCGCCGAATTGCTCAACACGTGGGGCGTGAGGTCTCCACAGTACATCGATGTTGTCGCCAGTGGTCGGCGGAAGGTGCACGTGCCCGTCGACCTGGGACCGGACCGCAGCGACGCACGGATGCACGCCAAGACCGTAGGATCCTACGCAGTGCCGTAGGGGACCGCACCGCCACTTCCCAGCAAATTAGGGACACTGTTGCTCCTGGGGTATCGGACCATTCGCAACCGTCTCCATGAAGCTGGGCTACGGTCCCGCACACCGTTAGGCCGTCTTCCGCTCACACCCCAACATCGTGCAGCCCGCCTCCAGTGGTGTCGCGACAGGCGTGAATGGAGGGACGAATGGAAACGTGTCGTCTTCAGCGATGAGAGTCGCTTCTGCCTTGGTGCCAATGATGGTCGTATGCGTGTTTGGCGCCGTGCAGGTGAGCGCCACAATCAGGACTGCATACGACCGAGGCACACAGGGCCAACACCCGGCATCATGGTGTGGGGAGCGATCTCCTACACTGGCCGTACACCACTGGTGATCGTCGAGGGGACACTGAATAGTGCACGGTACATCCAAACCGTCATCGAACCCATCGTTCTACCATTCCTAGACCGGCAAGGGAACTTGCTGTTCCAACAGGACAATGCACGTCCGCATGTATCCCGTGCCACCCAACGTGCTCTAGAAGGTGTAAGTCAACTACCCTGGCCAGCAAGATCTCCGGATCTGTCCCCCATTGAGCATGTTTGGGACTGGATGAAGCGTCGTCTCACGCGGTCTGCACGTCCAGCACGAACGCTGGTCCAACTGAGGCGCCAGGTGGAAATGGCATGGCAAGCCGTTCCACAGGACTACATCCAGCATCTCTACGATCGTCTCCATGGGAGAATAGCAGCCTGCATTGCTGCGAAAGGTGGATATACACTGTACTAGAGCCGACATTGTGCATGCTCTGTTGCCTGTGTCTATGTGCCTGTGGTTCTGTCAGTGTGATCATGTGATGTATCTGACCCCAGGAATGTGTCAATAAAGTTTCCCCTTCCTGGGACAATGAATTCACGGTGTTCTTATTTCAATTTCCAGGAGTGTATATCAACGCCCGTTAGCAGCTAAAGGTATTAATATAATTCTAATTTCGTTCTAGAGGCTGCAGGTCATCAATGGTGTCTGTTATTTCGGACATGTCCATATAAGTATAAAGTGTAACTCCGTGAATTTACCCATATCATTAGTACAAGATGCACTTGTCATGCTTCTGAAGTGAAGTACTGTAATACGGCCATATTAATACGTTTACAGTATTATTTGAATGATTTTATTCTTCGACTCTCCATAAGCACAATACATAAAAATGGCTGTAAGTGGTCCAAAAACATGTAAGTCTTCACAGTCAAAAGATTGCAGTAATGGAAACAAAATAAAGGGGTGTTTTAATCCTTACAATGACAGCTACCGTGGCAGAATGTAATGGTTCAGGCACTGTAAAGTACGTTAGCTGATCAAAAGTACCCGGATATCCGTATGCGGAGATTATCACTGGATATCACGAGAGGAGGACTCATCAGCATAAAAAAAGGCTCAGTGATTTAGCACTTGGATTAGTCACTGGATGTCATCTGAGTAACAGACCCATCAGGGACATTTCAACAAGTCTATCGGTGCCCAAGTGGACTGTGGGTGATGTGACTGTGAAGTGAGAATGTGAAGGGACAGACACAACTAAACCAAGACTAAGGAGACCTCACGTACTCGCGGACAGCTATGGTCGAACATTGCGTAGGGTGGTTGCAAGAAGCTCATGAGATCAGTGGAAGTAGTCACTCGTCAGTTCCAGAGTACTGCCATCAGTCCAGCTATCATATTTAGTGTGTGTAGGAAATTAAAAAGAATGGGATAGTGGTAGATCATAAGTCACACATTTCTGTCGTCAAAACTAAGCGGCCCTTGAGGTAGTGTAGTGACTGACCGGAAACGCGTTATTTGGAGTGAGGAATCGCTTTATACATTGTAGCAATCGGATGGAAGGGTTTGAGTTTGGCGAATGCCTCGAGAACGTTTCCTGTATCTTGTGTAGTGCCAAAAGTGAGGTAATGTGATATTAGGGATTGGGTATTTTTCGTGGTTGTAGTGTGGTTCACTTATCGTGCTTATGGAAACGTTTGGTGCACAAAAATATGAACAAATTTTACAGAAATTAGTGTTGTGCACAGTAGACGAACAGTGGGAAGACGATTATTGTATTAGCTCAACAATGCAGCCTATTATGAAGCACCTATGAGGCAATGGTTTGTGGACATTACCATTGTTGAAGTGGACTTTCCAGCCGAGAGACCCGAACTGTACCCAAGGGAACGCCGTTAGAGTGAGTTACGACATCGATGTCGCTCCAAACCCAGCGTCCAACATCACTCCTCCACTGTTTCAGCTCTTGAGGAAGAATGGACGGCCATCCCTCTACACTACACTGAAAGTGCCTGCTGCAGAGTTCAAACCGTCATAAAAGGACAAGTTGGACACACACACTAATGGCCAATGATAGGTGTCCGGTTAGTTTTGATCGGAAGTGTAGCTGGCAGCCTGGGCCAGAGGCAAGTAACGTTACCCGGCTCGTGACTGTAGGCGGTGGTGGTGGCCGCGTCAGAGCCGGTGTCGACGTCGGGCGCGACGGCGGCAGCGGCGACGGCGACGACCGGGGCGGCAGTGGCGGCAGCTGCGGCCGCGGCTGCGGTCGGCACGCCGGGGGCGGCGGGGGTGGGGGTGGGGCGGCCCTGGTGCTGGTGCTGGTGGTGGCGCGCCTTGCCGTGGCGCACGCGGTGCGGCTCCGCGCCGCCCTCGCCGCCGTCGGGCACGCCGGACAGGTGGCGCGCCACCCTGCACACAGGCGCGCCAACCTCTCAACAACAACACAGCGCAGCGACAAGGTGACGATTACGGAACTACATGAAAAAAACGTAGATTAGTTGCAAACTACGGCGTGCGCGCATTATTCAACATGTATACGTCACTTAAGACATTCGGATTCAGGTTATGACATGTTCGATATGCCTGCCATCATTGGCGATAAGACGCAGACGCATAGCGAAATTCTGCATGACCTGCTGAATCATCACTACATCGATGCTGACGATGACCTGCTTAATGGCTGTTTTCAGCTCAGCAGTGGTTTTGAGGTTACTGCTGTACACTTTGTCTTTAATATAGCCCCACATAAAGGAATCACGTATGTCCAGATCAGGAGAATATGGTGGCCAATCGAGGCCCATGCCAGGGGCCTCTGGTACACCAGTGCCAGAATTCGCTCCCTAAAGAGCTCCTCCAGGACATCAGTCTCCTGTTTCGATGGGAGTAGAGCTGCGTCTTGCAGGAACCACATCTTGTCGAGATCAGGGTGACTTTGGATAATGGGGAGGAAATCATCTTCCAAACCCTTCATTTACCGTTCGGTAGTCACCGTGCCGTCAAGGGATATAGCATCGGTTATTCCGTGACTGAACATTGCACACAACACATTTACCCATTGAGGCTGAAGAGACTGTCGATCGCGAAATGCAAATTCTCAGTCCCCAAAATGCACCAATGTTGCTTATTGACGAACCCATCCAAATGAAAGTGGGCTTCGTCGCTAAGCCAAATCATACTAATTCTTGAAAGAGATGTTTTCACTCTGCAGCAGAGTGTGAGCTAATATGAAACATCCTGGCAGACTAAAGCTGTGGGCCGGACCTAGACTCGAACTCAGGACCTTTCGCAGGAGAGCTTCTGTAAAGTCTGGAAGGTAGGAGACGAGGTACTGGCAGAAGTAGAGCTGTGAGGACGGGGCGTGAGTCGTGCTTGGTAGCTCAGTTGGTAGAGCACTTGCCCGCGAAAGGCAAAGGTCCCGAGTTCGAGTCTCGGTCCGGCACACAGTTTTAATCTGCCAGGAAGTTTCATACTAATTCGTAGCGTGCATCGCGGCCAACTTGCAGTTTGAACGTCCTAATTCAGAAGTTATCACGATTTTATTTCATTTAGCTCAGTCATCGTCTCCAGTATCTTCTTTCGCATCACGCCACTGTGTAGCAGTTGTATCCCCAAGTATGGGATGTCTAGAAACTACAAGGCATTTCAAGAACGCTCATGCTTTTTCTCAAGACTGCGCATTTTATACGGATTGGGTTAAATGGTAATTTACGCATCGAAATGAAATATTCACACTGGCGCTAGTTGTAACTTGCTGGTTCATGTAGCTGCCTGTATGAGACTCCCAGGTGGAGCTAGCTCGTTCTTTCATTCATTCATTACTCAATGTAAGTCGAGTCGACATAGAGATACCATGCCAACAAAAGACTTTTAAATTGCAATAGTTTACAACTACTATGCAAAACATGTGGCGGAAGGTATATAGGAAAAACCAACACAACATTCGAGTAAACAACATAGCAGACCATGGGAATCTGGTACAAGGTATTCAACTTCTAGAGAATATTTAAGAGAAATGAATCAAAAGCCTACTGCAATAGAGAAATAAATCAAAATAGTTAGAACAAACAATGAAAGACATTGCTAACTGTAGAGGAAACATTTACAAAACAAACATCAGAAAAGAAGCTACTACTAAACTGCCAAGCGAATATGACCAACCACTCACTGTTTACGCTAACTGACTATGTAACAGACTAGCGAACCCGACAATGCTTCGCAACAGCTACATATGTTCGGAAATTGTATATAGGTCCTAATCTCCTCCTCCACCTCTCTTTGCCCATCTTCTCCTCGTCTCTCTCTCTGTCTATGTCCCCCTTCTTCCTCTCTCTGTCCATTCCCCCCCCCCCCCCTTCCCCTCGCTATCTATCTCCTCTTCCCATCTCTCTCTCTCACTTTAAGCCTTGTTTATTGAAACCACAGTTGGGAAATGAAGACAAACTGAATGGGTAAATCGCTTGTTATCATTAATACGGGGTGTTCAAAAAGGCTCTCCGCAGCGCCGTATGATTGTTAGCCGCGCGTGCTCTATGCCGCAGTGAATATAACGAAATGAAACTCAGTGAAATACAAGTTATTAATTTATTGAATATTCATTTTTACTTACAAATTCTCATATTAAATGGTGAAAGTATCCCTCCTGTTGTTGAATACACAATTCAGCTCGTCTAATCATGTTTCCAAACAAAAGCTGTTAACATTCCTTCTGTAACAGAAGCACTGAAAGTGGATATTGCAGTTTTCAGTTGGATTTTGGACGGTTTTTATAGACAGTTGCTTTCGCTGCACCCCAGAAGAAAAAGTCAGGTGGTGTTAGGTCAGCCGATCGAGGAGGCCAAAGTCCCTGTGAAATCATGCGATCACCAAAAACATCAGCAAGCACTGACATTGAAACGCGAGCTGTATGCGCGGTTGCACCATCTTGTTGAAAATAACCGTTCAATATTTCACTTAACACAAGTTCTGCAATGAATGGGTACAGAATATCACTGCAGTATCGTTGTGCGTTTATTGTTTCGTTGAAAAATCCAGGCAGGCGAACAATCATAACGGCACGCGCAGCTGACAATCAAACGGCACTGCGGAGAGAATTTTTGAACACCCCGTATAAAGTGGTGGGCGAGAGACCTCTTAAGCTGCATGATGTGTGATGATAGTAGCTTTAACGACAATTTTTCTCATAGTTTTAATCTGTGACCGGCTAGGACTGCAAAGTTTCCATGATAGTATTCTAATTATAAGTCGATAAGCTATAAATACAACATTCGTTATTCCTCTTAAACATAGAAAACAAAACAACACACCGTTTTGTACATAATTTTCGTTTAAAATTATATATTAGGAGGAAGAATATATGTGGAAGAAAAATTTGTCCAATGGTTTAAATGCTCTCATAGTTAAGCTAAAACTGACTGCTGGAATGCAAACGAAACCTTGCATTTTCACAGCACAGTATTTTCTTTCTCGCAGTCACTTTTAAAAGGAAAACCGTACATTACTGTTTAGAAAATTGCGCTTTAGCGTTCGAAGAGTACTGTGTAACAACTTGAAATAAATTGCCGAAGAACTCCTAACAAAGTTTCTCCGTAATATGTTAGGTATAAGCTAGTTTCAGTCCGAATGTTTAAATGAGCATCGTCTAAAAATCTTATGTAAACTGATCAAGAACTTTTCGACATTTCTGGTATCAATGTTAATAAACAGAGTACATCAACACGTTTACTCAAACAAAAAAAAAAGGAAAACAAGTGAAAGTTTGCAACATTTGCAAACACAAATGACACACTACACCCAGATAATGGCAGTTACAGTGCTATGCTACGGAAACACATTGACTACAAGAAAATGTTTTTCCACATGAGGGAGGGCTACTTGGTTTTCAAAAAATGAATTGAACGCTGATCTGTAAGTACCTTTCTATTTAATTATGAAAAATTCCTATGAACTGTTTGAAATATGCAACCAATATGTGACAACGAAAACGTCCTATAATATTCCAGGACACTCGCTAAAGATGGCTTGGCGAAAAGCGTATGAATGCATAAAAAATTAAAATGCAACTTGCAAAAGTATTATTCTTGGATACTGCTGCAATTTATAAACAGCTGCTGCAAAAATGACCACCACAAGAAACTTGTTTAAAGGCGTTTATCTTTCTATGTTTCGGTGGGTGCAGTCCATTTGCAGCTGTGCGGCATTGTTTCCGTCTAGAGGACGGCTGTGCACTTCCTACAGGTTTTTTGGGGGGGGATTTGTGACGGACTCTGCATAAGTGCCTCCTTTTCCAGTAACTGCAGAAAATAAAGTAACAGAACACAAGCAAGATGTGGGACGGCTTTTACTATCGTATGGAAGTTTGTTGGGAATAAGGTGGAGGGCACATTGAAAATTTTAAAGGTTAAATGAAAACTTCGATCCTAAACATAATTTAGAAAAGGACCTCAGTCTTGAAAATTCCTGGATTCTTAAAACTATGTGCCGGACAGGGACTCAAACCAGGGACCTTCCCTTTCGTGATCAAGTGCTCTACTAACTAAGCTGTGCAAACACGCCTCGAGCCCTACCTCCGTCAGGTCCCAGGTTCGAAGTCTAATCCGACAAACAGCTTTCATGTGCCAGGATGTTTGAAAACGCCGCACCCTCCGCCGCAGAGTGAATATTCAATCTGGAAGTACGTATTTCGACTTGTACAGGGTGGGGCAAATAAAAGTGGCCCAGATGAGTGCATACGATTGGATGTGAATTTGTGGCAGCATTAGCGGGAGAGGAAAAGACCTAAACTTACTTCCAACAAGATGGAGCAGCTGCCCATACAGCCGGCCGAACCTTAAAGCACATTTACTCTACGTTCTAACCTGACAGAGTAGTTAGCAGAGGTCAGTCTGGTCGCAGCCCCAGCTTGATCTGTTAGTGTGCGATTGCCTTGTGTGGGAAGCCTTCAAGTCTAATGTGTATCACAACAATCCTAATAGTCTTTCAAGAACTGCAACAGCACATTTCGGATGAGACTGCAACAATTCTAGCAGTCCAGCTTCGATGCTGATCAGGGCTCAGAAGTGCCAAGAGATGAATGGTGGTGAGTTTCAACATATGCTAATGGAAACTGGCTGTACCTAACGATGTGACCAAGTTAGCTCCTGGACAGCCGGGTCTAATATTCTCTTTGTCGAGAAAAGATGAACGCAGAATTCAAGTTTATTTACAAATCCTAGATGAATCCCTCAATTTACATTCCAGCTGTGTGTCACCGAAACATATTTTTTATTGTCCAGTGGGCCACTGCCTGTTTCCTTTTGAGATGTGCAAATACGTTTACTGATATAAAGGGTGTTCAGTTTATCTGAAGACGTTGAAATATCTCGATAACTTCTCATCGGATCCAAACAATTTATGATAAAAATTTATTCGTCTCGACGGAGGGAGTGGGGGGGGGGGGGAGCTAACACATCCAATAACACCAAACTATACCTCCCATCCTACCCCGACTGTGTGTGTGTGGAGAGGGGGAGGGGGCGACGGGGGGGGGGGGGGCGGAGAGCGTGGCAAGTTTGAAATCTTAAATGGGAACCCTCGTTTTTATTAGAGATTCGGATTCTACAGAAAAAAATACGCAAGTTTTGTCTGAAACATTTTTTTTTCGTTTCGCGGCAGATGGCGCTATAAATGGAAAAGTCAAAATGGGTAGAAAGTCATATGTTTCAAAATGCTATTCAGTGACATTAGAATTAACCCCCATCTCCATACTGCAGGAAACCCCATTCTCAAAATTGTATTCCTCCGACAAAACGAAAAGGGGACAGCCTTGTGAACGCGTAGCGAACTACGACTAATCGTAACAGGCAGTGTAGTAAATGTTGTGAAGAGTAACGGTACTTTAACACTCCGTTGTGATACCGTCAAGTTACTTTTATCTATAAAGATTCCACTCCATTAAGAATGCTCTGTTTGCTAGGAACTCAAGCCGCAAGTCTCGTCTGATATTCCGTACGCATGTATTTATCCATTAGGTGACAGTGCAGAATTGTATCGAAGGCTTTCTGGAGTTCCAGGAATAAAGCATCAACGGGCGGTGGTATGCACTGTCTTCCGGGTGTCGCACACGAAAAGGGAGAACTGGGTTCTATACATTCGTTGTTTGCAGAGTCCACATTGAATCCACAAAGGAGATTTTAAGTCTCGAGAAGTGTACTACGCGAGAATAAAACGTTTCTGATAGGCTACAACACACTGACGTCACGACATAAGCCTGTAGTTTTGACGGTCTGTTTGCCTACCCTTCTTGTAAATGGAAATGATCTGGATTCTAATCAACAGGAACGCTTCGCTTTCCAGATAACTACCGTACGCTGCTGTAAGTTCAGGATTAGAGTAGTCATAAAATATTTTGGGTCTAATGTTTTTAGGTAACTATTCCGTAAAAGATGTACTTACCAGACTGAATAAAATATGCCCCACTATTGATGACACAAATGTGCTAATCCGTTACAGTAAGAAAATATTGTTGTTTACATAATCAGACAGAACCCAGTTCCCACAATTTAATTTCCAAACATGGTTGGCGCCAGCCAGTCATAAACCAAATGCCAGTGACGCTTAATGGCGGGTAGTGGACGGGGAGAAATGTTAATAGTGGCAGGTATCGACGGGGCAGCGAGAGGCAGCAGTGGCCAGCAAATTCCATTAGGGCGGCGTGTTGGGAGTGGAGGCGGAGGCGCCTAAGGCGGCGGCGGCGGCGGTGGCAGCCAGGGACTTCCTTTGAGCGGCTTACGACTGTCACGGCGCGTCGCGGCGCAGCGCGGCCTGTCCTACACAAAGCCCTCCTCCGCTATCAAAGGCGCCGAGTCAGCTGCTGAATTTTCCCCGGAAATCGGCAGCAGACTGCCGCGACGAAAATTCCGAAAACTCTGAGCGAAATGAGCTGTATGAACTGAAAGTAGTCGGGAAGCCTTTTCACTTTTCTTCTTCAGTCCGAAAACATAAAAGTAACGTCCGTAAGTACAGGGAATGACTGTATCTAAACACACATCTTTTTCATTTGCTGCCATTTACATTTGACATACTGACTAAGACAGGTTGTGTTTCCACTATACTGAATTGTTCATCTACTTAAATTGAAACTAATTCGATTTATCTGCGCATTAAGAACGCTGCAGCTTTGTATACCAGGTGGTTGTTTAGTAGCTACTCACCGAGGTACAGCGTGGGCTGTAATCATCACATGGCAGCGAAACTTCGTAGATATTCTAATATGTTAGTGCGAAACCGATTCACGCTGAAAAAAAAGTTCCAAATTTGACCATCAGGTACAAATTTGGTGCTGCGAATGCAAGAAAGTCGTAGACAATTGAAATGTAGTGTGGCACTACCGTAACGTGAAGCTTTCCACAAGGTGGAAAAAAAAGAAGAAAATTAATGTAAACAATGATGAACGGGAACAGCCGACTGAAGATGAATCTGTCTGTTCGAAACAGTTAACGGCGTTTTTTGCCTAAATAAATGTCATTATTAATAGTACTGGTTGCTGTTATCTTTTTTTGCAAAAATCAACTTACAGTTGAACTTATTTCTGAACTTTGTGGGACATTATTCGATAACGCTACCGCCGCGTGGAGTGGCGGCGCGGTTTAAGGCGCCATGTCACGGATTGCACGGCCCCTCTCGCCGGAGATGCAAGTCCTCCCTCGGGCATGATTGTGTGTCTTGTTCTTAGCATAAGTTAGTTTAAATAGAGTGTATAGGGACGATGACATCAGCAGTTTGGTCCCTTGGGAATTCACACACATTTGAACATTTGATAACCCCACCCACTGAATATACGAGTATACTGAGCACTCTCAGCTATGACCTATTGTAGTATTGACAGTGACTGCAGCAGACAAACCATCAAGGGGTGATTGAATAATATTCAGTGGATGGGGTTATCAAATGTTCAAATGTGTGTGAATTCCCAAGGGACCAAACTGCTGAGGTCATCGTCCCTATACACATTATTTACACTATCAGTAGATGGGGTTTCACTAGGCATGGCCTGCACCTCAATAGGTATGGGAAGGGGAGGCTGGCTAAGCTTATAGGTGACAGTGTAGTGGGTGGTGGTGGTGGTAGTGGTATCACTCATGGAAAAATTCCTGTAGTAGTTGGTGTTAGAGCTGCACCTTTTTTAGACTGAAGTCAGCTGATAGGTATAGCTGCTTAAAGGAAGTGCCTCTAACTAAGGGCTCACGTCCAGAGGATGTAATGTTTCCAAGTAGAGAAGGAATTAGCGTATTTCATCAAAATATAAGAGTTATTAGAGATAAAGTTAGTGAACTGCTAATAGATGTTAACTCTGAAATTATTGGTATATCAGAGCACCACTTAAATAATTTGATAATTCAGAGGCTTCCTTTACCAGGCTACAGATTAGCTGGCTGTTTCTCAAGGAGTTCCTTCCGGGGCGTGGGAGTGCCTCTGTACGTAAAAAACAGTATTTCATTTGAGTCCATAGACGTATCACGACACTGCACTGAACAGATATTTGAAAGTTGTGCAGCATTAGTTGAATTTATTGAAACTGAACTTCTAATTGCTGTTGTTTATAGGTCCCCTAACTCCGACTTCAGAGCATTTTTGCTTAAGCTACAGAGGGTTCTTGATTCACTTTGTAGGAAGTACCAGAAAGTAGTTATATGTGGTGACTTCAATATTAATTTTGTACATGATTGTGCAAAAAAAAGGATGTTGGTAGATCTCCTAAATTCATATGATCTGATGCAAACTGTGTTTTTTCCAACTAGGGTGCAGGGGAACAGTTGCACAGTCATAGACAATATTTTTATTCATTCTTCATTACTAGATGGGCATTCTGTTAGTAAAAGGGTGAACGGCCTTTCAGACCATGATGCACAAATTTTAACACTAAAAGGTTTTTGTACTCAAACCAATGTCCTATTTAATTACAACCTACGTAGGAAAGTTAATCCAACAGCAATAGAGAGTTTTTCAAAACTTGTCAAGGAACAAGAGTGGCAAAATGTTTATAGTGCCGATAATATAGATGATAAATACAATGCTTTCCATAACACATTTCTCATGCTCTTTGAGAGTTGCTTTCCATTAGAACATTCTAATCGGGGTAGTAGCAGTAATGGACAGCCCGGTTGGCTGACTAGTGGGATAAGGATATCATGTAGAACAATGCGGGATTTATATCAAAATGTTAGAAGTAGTCACAATCAAGCTACAGTAGCCCATTACAGACAGTATTGTAAGGTGCTTAAAAATGTTATTAGCAAGGCAAAAAGTATGTGGTATGCAAATAGAATAGCTAATTCACAGGATAAAATTAAAGCCATATGGTCAGTTGTGAAGGAAGTGTCCGGTCAGCAGCACAAGGTTGATGATATAAAGTCAGTTTGCAGTAATAATATTTCTGTTACTGATAAATCAGATATATGTACAGTATTTAACAACCATTTTCTGGGCATTCCTGGTGAATTAAATAAAAATTTAGTTTCTACAGGAAATCATATAAATTTCTTAGCAAATACCTTTCTGAGATTGACTTCTGAAATACTCCTCTGTGATACAGAAGTCGTTTGACAACTGAAAATGCTATATTCTCTTTTCTCTGTGAGGTACTGGATGGGCTAAACAAAAAGTTTCGAACGCTTGGCGTATTTTTTTGATTTAACAAAGGCATTTGACTGTGTTGATCTCACAATATTGCTCCAGAAGTTGGACCATTACAGTTCGGCTTTAGAAGTCGTTTGACAACTGAAAATGCTATATTCTCTTTTCTCTGTGAGGTACTGGATGGGCTAAACAAAAAGTTTCGAACGCTTGGCGTATTTTTCTGATTTAACAATGGCATTTGACTGTGTTGATCTCACAATATTGCTCCAGAAGTTGGACCATTACGGAATAAGAGGAGTAGCTCACAATTGGTTCACCTCTTACTTTAGCAACAGGCAGCAAAAGGTCATTATTCACAATGTTGATAACGGCTGTGATGTGGGATCTGAGTGGGGTACTGTCAAGTGGGGGGTGCCCCAGGGATCAGTGTAGGGACCGCTCCTGTTCCTTATTTATATAAATGATATGCCCTCTACTATTATGGGTAACTCTAAAATATTTCTGTTTGCTGATGACACTAGCTTGGTAGTAAAGGATGTTGTGTGCAACATTGACTCGGTTTCAAGTAGTGCAGTACCTCAGTTCATGGCTTGTAGAAAATAAACTAACGTTAAATCACAGTAAGACTCAGTTTTTACAGTTCCTAACACACAATTCAGCAAAACCTGACGTTTTAATCTCACAGAACGGGCATATGATTAGTGAAACTGAACAGTTCAAATTCCTAGGTGTTCAGATAGATAGTAAGCTGTCGTGGAAAGCCCACGTTCAGGATCTTGTTCAAAGACTTAATACTGCCATTTTCACCATTCGAACAGTATCGAAAGAGAGTGATACTTCGACACGTAAATTAGTCTACTTTGCTTATTGTCATTCACTTATGTCGTATGGTATTATGTTTTGGGGTAACTCTTCCCATTCTAGAAGGATATTTTTGGCTCAGAAACGGGCGGTTCGGGCAATAAGTGGTGTGAGTTCACGAACCTCTTGTCGACCTCTGTTCACAAGTCTGGGTATTTTGACATTGGCCTCTCAATATGTATATTCCTTATTGTCTTTTCTTGTTATCAATATTAGTTTATTTCCAACAATAAGCAGCTTTCACTCGGTTAATACTCGGCAGAAATCAAATCTCCATTCGGATCGGACTTCCTTAACTCTTGTGCAAAAAGGTGTGCAGTATACTGCTGCATACATTTTCAATAAGCTGCCACTCGAATTCAAAAATATTAGCAGTAATCCACGCGCTTTCAAATCGAAACTGAAGAGTTTCCTCATGGGTCACTCCTTCTATTCTGTCGAGGAGTTCCTTGAAAAATTAAGCTGATTCTCATTGTATTGCTGATAGCGTTTGCTTTAACTTATGGACTGATTTTCTTTCAGGTTCATGAACATTTATTTTTATCTGTTATTACTTTTATGTTGTAAGTTCATGTACTGACACGTTCCATGACCTTGGAGATTTGCTCCTCAATTTGGCCCTATGGAACTTGACATGTAAATAAAAAATAAATAAGTGTATTGTATGACAGGTAGGTATTAACAAACGTATGAACACATCTCACTTCTTTCAGTTCGTAATATGTATATACGATTATAGGCTAAACAGTTTGGCTTGGATTGGAAATGGTTAGTACGATTGAATAACGCAACAAACCATATTACCATATAGGCGCTTACAAGTGTGACAGCAATATTTAGCTAAAAACATTTATTTACTTATGTGTTTATCGTATGGTTTTTTAAAGCGCAATATTAAATAAAATACGACCAATAACACATCTAATTTACAGACAGACATTTAAATATTTTAATACAATCAATTGCATAGTGTATTGCCATCAGGAAATCGTCGAGAGTTCCACGGTACGCCCTGCTGGGACATTCTGTAACAATGTGGCGAACGGCTTACCTGTCTGTTCCACAATAGATTTTCGCAGATGGAGTCTTACCCCATCCATGAAGAGAGTCCGCGCTTCTGTCATGACTGGCGAGAATTCTGTTAGTCGTTGTCCATGTAATCGTTGTCCATGTCCTGCGCGATGAGTCGTGGGCAGAGGGTTTCTTTCTCATGCAGGGCATGTTCTGGCAATGTGGAGGGAAAGTCTATGTCCAGTCTCGTTGCCATAAGACCGTTATGTTGAACTGAGACGTGTGTAGTTTCATGGCTCTTTTCACGAGTGGTTTTCATAATCGAAGCCGATCTCTTTCTACGGTAACTGCATCTTGATGGATTGCGAGTTGCTGTGTATGCCTTTAAATTCACGGGGAGAAGCTGCTTTTCGTCGAAGATTGTGACGGTACTTAAGAAACTGTAGTTAGTAATGACTACTTATTTCAGCATAATCATATCAATAAAAAGAACGTACAATGATTCATTAAGCAAAATTACACACGGGTCTGATTTCGGTCGTGCGACCAACATTGATTTGACGATGATTTGAGAAAAATGATGAGGCCAAAACAATTTTAGTTGCAGACATAAGGGCAAAGAGAGCAGTTATGTAGAGAAATGGCAGACTTTTGTATTGCTAAGTGAAACAGAGTACTTCAAAAAATTCATTGGTTTCACAAGACTATATCTTCAACATGAGTAAAGATAGAAACTTGCAGTGAATTTTAACCAACGACTCGAAATTAGAAGTTTACATTCAAGTCAGCCGCTTTTTCGTCTAGGTCTTCCTGCAATTGAGAGATCGCGTGGAAAATATCATTTTGAAGCACCATTGTATTGGTAACTGTAAGAACACTTCTTAATAATGAGCTGCCTGAACGATGGATTGGTCATAATGGGTGTAGGATCTCTGCGTTGCCCTATTGTCCTCCAAGATTGCCTGATTTCAGGGTATGTGATTTTATATTTGTGGGGATTTGTGAAAGACTCCGTCTACGTTACTCGACTTACAACTACTTCCGGTCGGCTGAGATATCACATAGCAACAGTAGAGAAAGCCGTTAACTGCAGACGTCTTCGCAACAGTTTTGTTATCATCTGATGTTGGTCGTGCTTTCAGCGGAGGGTATATTGCACATAAAACATTGATCACAAAACTTTGATTTCTCAACTTAATTGCTAACAAGAACCCAAGATTGTAACTGCATTCAATTTTTTTTTTTGGGGGGGGGGGGGGCTTTCGAGAAGTTCCTGATTGAGATACACGCTCCCATTGAACACGTAGACGCCAGTGTAGCAGAAATCACTCTTTATTCGGTAGAACGTAGTCCTAAGACGGCGATACTAAGATCTCGAATACCTGTTGGTATTCAGAAGAATGGCGAATATTACACTAATATAGTCTGTGTACCTTTCATAATCTGCAGGTGCAACACGTCTGTGATCGATGTTCGATGATTGAAATTTTATTTACGGTCACTGGTAACTGATAATAATTTTACTACTGTGATTCTTTATGGAAAATCTTGTTAGACATGCAGTCATCACTGACTATGAAGAACGAAAATTATAGGAACAAAAATTTTTAACATAGCTTACTTTTAGATGCGTAGTATCCTATGATCGATAATCGGTTAGTTGGATCTGTAGGTAGTTTTCCTGTAGACTGAGTTTCAACTGTTATTGTAAGACAGTCCTTTAACCTCAAGACTACGAACGTTGTTTCAGTATGACGAACTCCTTTCATTCTGCGCCTCAGTTAACACAGCAAATAGATTTAAGATTCACTGAAAGGCAAACCCACCGCGACAGTCTTGTGAATTGGCTGCGAAGGCCGCTCGATGTAACCCTAATAACTTTTTGTCTATGGATCCTGGAATAAAGCGAACAACTTGTTTTCATTATGAGCAATGCCGTTACTCACGACCTCCCAGGAAGACGTTTGCTATATCGGTTCACGTAAGTATATGAAGAGCGTTCCAAATTGGTTTGATAACACCGTTTACATTTCATAAAATTTAGATCAAGTTGGTGTAATTTACTAACTTCTATTTCTTGCTGCTAAACGTGCTTCCGTATATTATTTGTGTGCTCTTGATCATATTATGAGCTTTACTTTTATGCACAAAATTCAAAAAACTTCAATTACCGACCCACTGAAAATAGGACTCATGATAATTTTTAAGAACCGAAACTGTCAACAATGACTCTTACTGTAAAATTTGGGGTCCCTGCTTAAATAAACGTTTTACTGATATTATCCTGTAATTCCTTCGTAATGGCATAAGATAAAACAGTTTATAAACAATAGCTGAATTCCATTGGAAAGCAATGTAGGCGTCGGGATATTTACCGAAAGCAGGCAACCGCCCAGTTGATTTCACTCTTAGCAGATTGTCTGCTACGCTTTCGGTGCGTATTTTAAAGGACTGGGTTATGGCTTGAATCGTGGCTTAGCACAGCCTCAAGACCCACAATTGGAAACTTATGTCAGTCGGTTTGTCGCTTGTGGCGCCATTTGGAAAAAAAGAGACAGATTATTATTGGCTCTCTATAGCACAGTAGCAGTTGACGTCATTCGGCGCTAAAATTAGTTCCCTGCTGAACTAATCAGGTAGCCGTCGTTTATTAGCCATATGCCGGCGGAAATAAGTTTCGCAGGATATCCGGGAATTCTTCAACCGATATTTCCGGTCTTATTCAGGGCTATGAACGTTTTATCACAATAGATTATTCCATGCGTCCACATGAATATCTAGTTTTGTTCTATTGTTTTGGGCTGACATCTTTTGAAGTGGCCGAAACGTTGTGTCACAGTTTTAATCGAAGTATTTGTAATGAGAAAGCAATACTTGACGTTTCTAGAGACATTTCATTTTGTGCTTATAACTCATCACTGAAAAGCTGTCTTACTTCTAAAGAATTACTTCCGTTCTCGTCAACTTCTTTGCACTGTATGCCAGCAATGAGATACGTTCAGAGAACGCACACTATTGGCAAAAAAGGCAAAGCACAAACACGTTTGAAAATACTAACTCATTCTGCCAGAACGCTACTAACTATTTACTATACAGACCAACGAAACACTTAAGCATATTCGGTAATCTACTGTTACTTTATTTCATTTTATTTCAAATCGCACCGAGTATCTTCTCCTTCTTATTCTTATTCTTTTCCCTCGGCGTTGCGTGTTTTGGCTGTGTCGGCGACAGCGAAGCTACTTTCGTCTGGCCACAATTGTGGGTTCTTTGATTGCTCGGTGAGACTGGAATACATGAAATATTATTTAACTTACTACAAAATGAATAACAGGGTTAACTTAACTTTGACACAATTCTTTGCCTCAGAAGCACTGGTTAATTTACAGGTGGCATGGACTAGCAAAGCATCACTTGATGCACTAAGTAACAAACTATTTTCATGAAGTGGCATGTTCAACATTCACGGTATAACATTACAATTTAATCTGAAACTTTACAATCGTTGGTCCTCTACTATGATGTTGACTTCTGTAGCTAATGTCTCTGACTGTGGCAGAGCTCTTGCTAGCTCGACACTATATTTACCTCAGCATGAGGGTGCTGTTATGCTGAGAGAGGAGGCGTGGCCTTCGGGAGCGCCTCCCATACGTTGTTGAGGATTGCAGTGCACCTTCGCTAGCGCCTATGATATTCCGAACTTTGATGTGGCCATGCGATCTCTGTACAGTGCCACAGCCTTCCTTATGACACTATCTCCCCCCCCCCCCCCACTCTCCCCTCTTTCGGACGTAATTTGTATTGCCTATTAGGATCCGGAGTAAATCTCATATTGAAGTTTGAGAACGTTTTCGAAATCTATGCGCAGAGTGGCCCTGCGTGGGAACGTGGGTACCAGCACGGTATTAACCTAGTTAGATGTGGCAAACCACCTAAAAATAACATATAGGCTGGCCGGCTCCCAGTCTTTGTAGTTTATGCACGTGGCTCAGTCGATTCGTGAAAGGTACGTCTCCCCGAATCCCGGAAAAAGCGCGTTAACACAGTCGACTATCCGGGCGGGTCATATCACACTCAGTATATCGGTTGAGAAATTAGCCCGCAATAAATATTAAAAGTGACCCACTTGCGGCGTTGAAGTAAACACGTTGATGAGAATTCTTTTAAACAGTTGTTCTCGTGTCACAGGCACTAGTCGTCAAAGAAAGTTAAAACCTGGGATTACAGAGCAAGTCCATTAATGCTCCGTGCCATCCGAGGGAGAGGATGTCTCGTCATATTGTTGGTGTGTTAAACGTCTCAGGTTGGCTGTGGATTTCATTTTACATTCTACCTTTCCACAAGAGAAGACCACATTTGCATCCAGTTAGTTGAGTAATGGCGCTGATGATCTCGCTATTGAGCGCCCTATACACTCCACCACCAGCAGCAGACATGTGGTGCATTCGGATGTGACAGTGGCCCTATGTTGGACTGCATAGGAACATGGTAGCAAGCATACTTGCTCTAAAGGCTTCAATCGTCCATGTCTGACAACCCTAAGAAAGGATAATCAAATTGTGCACCAGGCACATCGTAACACCATCACATCTGTACCTGCCTTCGACAACAAGTGATTCTCTGCAACATTCTGTGTCATCATAGAAAGGTCCCAGAACTGCTCTCATTAATAAACGGTCACAACGCCCATATAGCACTAGGGACAGAAAGTTGGCTGAAACCAGACGTAAACAGTAATGAAATCCTAAACTCAGATTGGAATGTATACCGCAGAGACAGGCTGGACAGTGAAGGGGGAGGCGTGTTTATAGCGATAAGAAGTGCAATAGTATCGAAGAAAATTGATGGAGATCCGAAATGTGAAATAATTTGGGTGAAGGTCACGGTTAAAGCAGGCCCAGACACGGTAATTGGATGTCTCTATAGGCCCCCTGGCTCAGCAGCTGTTGTGGCTGAGTCCGCAGCTCGTGGTTGTGCGGTAGCGTTCTCGCTTCCCACGCCCGGGTTCGATTCCCGGCGGGGTCAGGGATTTTCTCTGCCTCGTGATGACTGGGTATTGTGTGATGTCCTTAGGTTGGTTAGGTTTAAGTAGTTCTAAGTTCTAGTGGACTGATAACCATAGATGTTCAGTCCCATAGTGCTCAGAGCCATTTGAACCATTTTGTTGTGGCTGAGCACCTGAAGGATAATTTGGATAATATTTCGAGTAGATTTCCCCACCATGTTATAGTTCTTGGTGGAGATTTTAATTTGCCAGATATAGACTGGGAGACTCAAACGTTCATAACGGGTGGCAGGGACAAAGAATCCAGTGCAATTTTTTTAAGTGCTTTATCTGAAAACTACCTTGAGCAGTTAAACAGAGAACCGACTCGTGGCGATAACATATTAGACCTTCTGGTGACAAACAGACCCGAACTATTTGAAACAGTTAACGCAGAACAGGGAATCAGCGATCATAAAGCGGTTACTGCATCGATGATTTCAGCCGTAAATAGAAATGTTAAAAAAGGTAGGAAGATTTTTCTGTTTAGACAAAAGGCAGATTACAGAGTACCTGACGGCTCAACACAAAAGTTTTGTCTCAAGTACAGATAGTGTTTAGGATCAATGGACAAAGTTCAAAACCATCGTACAATATGCGTTAGATGAGTATGTGCCAAGCAAGATCGTAAGAGATGGAAAAGAGCCACCGTGGTACAACAACCGAGTTAGGAAACTGCTGCGGAAGCAAAGGGAACTTCACAGAAAACAAACATAGCCAAAGCCTTGCAGACAAACAAAACTTACGCGAAGCAAAATGTAGTGTGAGGAGGGCTATGCGAGAGGTGTTCAATGAATTCGAAAGTAAAGTTCTATGTACTGACTTGGCAGAAAATCCTAAGAAATTTTGGTCTTATGTCAAAGCGGTAGGTGGCTCAAAACAAAATGTCCAGACACTCTGTGACCAAAATGGTACTGAAACAGAGGATGACAGACTAAAGGCCGAAATACTGAATGTCTTTTTCCAAAGATGTTTCACAGAGGAAGACTGCACTGTAGTTCCTTCTCTAGATTGTCGCATAGATGACAAAATGGTAGATATCGAAATAGACGACAGAGGGATAGAGAAACAATTAAAATCGCTCAAAAGAGGAAAGGCCGCTGGACCTGATGGGATACCAGTTCGATTTTACACAGAGTACGCGAAGGAACTTGCCCCTCTTCTTGCAGCGGTGTACCGTAGGTCTCTAGAAGAGCGTAGCGTTCCAAAGGATTGGAAAAGGGCACAGGTCATCCCCGTTTTCAAGAAGGGACGTCGAACAGATGTGCAGAACTATAGACCTATATCTCTAACGTCTATCAGTTGTAGAATTTTGGAACACGTATTATGTTCGAGTATAATGACTTTTCTGGAGACTAGAAATCTACTCTGTAGGAATCAGCATGGGTTTCGAAAAAGACGGTCGTGTGAAACCCAGCTCGCGCTATTCGTCCACGAGAATCAGAGAGCCATAGACACGGGTTCACAGGTAGTTGCCGCGTTTCTTGACTTCCGCAAGGCGTTCGATGCAGTTCCCCACAGTCGTTTAATGAACAAAGTAAGAGCATATGGACTGTCAGACCAATTGTGTGATTGGATTGAAGAGTTCCTAGATAACAGAACGCAGCATGTCATTCTCAATGGAGAGAAGTCTTCCGAAGTAAGAGTGGTTTCAGGTGAGCCGCAGGGGAGTGTCATAGGACCGTTTCCATTCACAATATACATAAATGACCTTGTGGATGACATCGGATGTTCACTGAGGCTTTTTGCAGATGATGCTGTGGTGTATCGAGAGGTTGTAACAATGGAAAATTGTACCTAAGTGCAGGAGGATCTGCGGCGAATAGACGCATGGTGCAGGGAGTGGCAATTGAGTCTCAATGTAGGCAAGTGTAATGTGCTGCGAATACATAGAAAGATAGTTCCCTTATCATTTAACTACAAAATAGCAGGTCAGCAACTGGAAGCAGTTAATTCCATAAATTATCTGGGAGTACGCATTAGGAGTGATTTAAAATGGAATGGTCATATAAAGTTGATCGTCGGTAAAGCGGATGCCAGACTGAGATTCATTGGAAGAATCCTAAGGAAATGCAATCCGAAAACAAAGGAAGTAGGTTACAGTACGCTTTTTCGCCCACTGCTTGAATACTGCTCAACAGTGTGGGATCCGTACCAGATAGGATTGATAGAAGAGATAGAAAAGATCCAACGGAGAGCAGCGCGCTTCGTTACAGGATCATTTAATAATCGCGAAAGCGTTACGGAGATGATAGATAAACTCCAGTGGAAGACTCTGCAGGAGAGACGCTCAGTAGCTCGGTACGGGCTTTTGTTGAAGTTTCGAGAACATACCTTTACCGAAGAGTCAAGCAGTATATTGCTCCCTCGTACGTATATCTCGCGAAGAGACCATGAGGATAAAATCAGAGAGATTAGAGCCCACACAGAAGCATACCGACAATCCTTCTTTCCACGAACAATACGAGACTGGAATAGAAGGGAGAACCGATAGAGGTACCCAGGGTACCCTTCGCCACACACCGTCCGGTGGCTTGCGGAGTATGGATGTAGATGTAGATCCCGCACCATTGGTGGGGGTCAGTAGCAGCCGAACTAGGGAATTACCGTCCCATTCGTAGGCTGCCGTTAAGACCCCGACACAGACGGCTGCATTTGGAGTGTGGAAGCACAAACTGCTGATGAATGTCGTCCCATTGCGTTCAGCGACAAATAATGGCTCTGCATTACCCTCGATGACCATCTTTGGCGAGTATGGCACCGACCTGGGGAGAGGTCCCATTCTTCCAATACTTCGTAGAGGCTCCGCGGCGTTACTCCTAACATCGTGCTGTGGTTATCAATCGAGTATGACTTCGGGTCATGGCTGGCTGTGACTAGGGAAACTGTGAGGGCACAACGGTACGTCACGGACAGGACAATGATCGTACAAACATGGCACTCGTGTCTATGAACTCCCTGCGATGGTGTTGAGGTAGTCCCGTGCACAGCAAGATTCCCAGATCGGTTTCCGACGGAACATGTGGGTGACTAGCTAAGGCGTCAACACCGTCCCAGTGGCAGTGTCCAGGACGTCAATGAGCCGTGACGAGAGCTGTGGGCGAGACTTGGCTGAAGAGAGGATACAACGGCATTATGACGCCCTTCCCAGCCGAACCAGTGCATACATCCAGGCCAGAGGAATTGCAACATCATACCGGTAAGTAGATTCATACTCCCAAGTTCTTTGCAAATTTCATTCGATTTTGTAATAACTGAAATAACATCAAATAACCTCCAAACTCGTGGAGTTTCGTTCCGTTTCCTTGTCCCCTCCTGCGTTTTTCACTCTTTTTATTAGGCACCGTTTTCTGGCTCATAATTTCTAACAGCATTTCCATTTGCAAATAAAAGTATAAAAAAGTCGTTAGTACTAGTCATATTCGCACGACTGATGTTACAATTACAAGACATTACAACGTAGCGAACTTCTTTTTCACACTTAGCTATTGTGATTATGTTAATTAGTTGGAAATGTTTTGTATTTATCAGCGTTCGCAAATAATAAGATCTGCAAAGACCATTTTTTGTCATTTATGTTGATAATTTTGTCGCACTGCTTTAGGAAACTGATGTCCGGACATTGAGCTTCAAATCCTTTAATACGTTCACGCTGGCGTTGGGAATTCTGTTTCCCGCTGTCTGACGACTCTCGTATTCATGCTTCCCTTCATCTGGAGGCGCTACTCTCCCTGTGTCTCGCCGTGGAACGGCAGTCGTATTTAAACATCCTGGGTTACTGTTTCAACATACTGAGCCTTCGTTTTGAAAGTGGCGTGAGTCCATTCTTTTAAAACAACGAGTTATCACAAAACTAATTTTACACTAATCACAAATTATGTGAACTCATTTTTTCAGAGCGAGAGGGGGGGGGGGGGGGGCAGAGGCTGTCGTTGACATGTCATACAAATTTGATTCACAGTTGTTGGTTGCGCCTGCCAGTTAGGTAATACATCACAAGTTGGTGTATTGCTGGTAGCATAAGTCGTAGAGTAGAGCGTGAGCCAGTGGTGGTATATGCCACTCGGATCGGAGAACCTAGTGTGAGCCGCAGTGAACGTTTTAAGCATATAGAATATCGAAGAGGACCACTCCATAAGGTCACCCTGGAAGATATTTTATCTAATCTTCCGTAGGGTAACAGTAAACGTACACCAAAGTAATCCATTTTGGACACAATAAACGTGTGCCAACGTATCTATATTAATAAACGGCTGAAATTGTCACCTCATCTATCAAATGCGGAATGCGTACCTAACAGTGTCCAGGGAAACGAAAATTTGATTTTCGGTATGTCATAATTATTCACGGATTACTGTTATAATCTACTCATTAAGAGACATAATATTGCGTTAAAGGTTCAACATAAAATGCAAATATTGAAGTTAGAAACTGTGTCTATGTCTTTAGGCAGTGTAAGTCACAGCATGCAGTTTACTGAGAGTATGTTCACCACCATTCCCGAAAATTATGTAAGTTAGAAACCGTGAATAAGTCTTTAGACAGCGAAGACCACAGCGTGCAAATTACCGAGAGTATATTCACCCAGCATTTGACAACGAGAGAACTTAGCGACTTACAACAAAATTTAAAGGTGATTTCAAAACTTTTCTGAACTTTATCTCGCCTACAGCTCCACAAAATAATGGAAAGAATACACATTATCGCTCACTAAACGGGAGTTCGATTTTTTAAAGAATTCTGAGACTGATCGAAACATTGATATTCGACGATTTTGGATGTTGCTCCAGACGTAGACGGATGTGATCTGATAACATAGTGGGGTGATGGATACTTAAACTGTATTTTTTGGTCGGCGATATACGCACCACGTAAAAAAGGACGTGCTTGGAGAAACACTTAATGCGTTTTTTTGCACATTGTGCCTAACCTTGTTTACCCACGGCCGTTTCCTTCCTCAGCTACGGGACACGACGAACAACCACCAAAGTGGAAGTAGGATGAAGTGTTTGAGAATTCCACAGCACGAGAGGCCGGGACAAACTTTACAGATTCGCTCACATAAAGCGTAGATATGATTCGCGCATAAACTCGAAGTCTCCTTCAAGAATCGCACGGCCCGGTTGGAGAGTTCCCCGTCCTGAAAGTGTCTCCTAGATGCTAGGAAGGAGCAGTGAATGGCGTAAGAGTGCTGGGACGTCCATGATGACCGGAGACTGAATGTCGCGCAAGACCCGGCCGTGCCGTTTTGGAGACGCCTTCTCAGGAGCTGACGAGTGATGCTTCGCCTCGGGTCAACGTTTCCGTGTTCGATACCGCGGTGATTTCATCAAACAAAGTCCGCTACGTGTGTTAGCCGGGACTTTGTGGAAAGAGCTGACAGTTAAATTCTCATCCAATTCTGGTAATGGTCTCTAACAAGTTTCGCTTTTCATCGGGCAAATTAATTCAGAATTTAAAATATATGAGTATTGTTTATTAGCGAATATTATTTTACAAGCCTGTGGTGACCGGCTTAATTAATTACTCTGTAGGGAATCTGAAACAGGATCATCCGATTTTGCAGCACTGTATCTTCTACATGAATGAAAACAGAAACGTGAAGTGAATTGTAACTTACGCCTACGACAACAAAGTTATTTTTACTCTGTATACTAGAAACTGTTTACGGTAATCTTCACAAGCACCTCTCGGATTTCCTTAACGAAATACGTAGACAAAAGTAGCTGGTATGGCAGCGCGTGACTATATGTGAAATTCGTTTAGATATTTTCTTACCAAATAACTACTGCAGTCTCATTTGATTCAGATGTCGGAGAAGCGAGAAGTGGACATCTGCTTTGGTCATACTCGCTGATCGGAACTGGATATGTGTACTTCAAGCACCCACATCCATTCATAATTAGTGATCACAAGGACAGAGAAACAGGTTAGCACAACATGTAAAATATGAAAATTACTGTATTCGAGATAACTAGCTCTGCCTAGAAAAAAGTAAGAGTATCATGGCACAGACTAGGAGCCTACTATACAGTGTGCACTGCACGAATGCATGCCTTGAAAAACAGCGAGGTATGTTTGATCATACTGCTACTGAAACAGAACACGATGTATTGGCGCTAAAATACGAACTCTACATTCGACAGTTCTTTCACTTTTAAAAGCTAAAGTTTCTCTTTCCGATCTCCGCCTGAACAAAATGAAATGTTACAGAAATAAGTGATCGTTGAACAGAAATTTAACAGAAGTCAGATGGTAGCGGGGTCAGAATGATCCCTTTGGAAAGGCTCAAACGATTCAAATGGCTCTGAGCACTATGGGACTTAACATCTGAGGTCATCAGTCCCCTAGAACTTAGAACTACTTAAACCTAACTAACCTAAGGACATCACACACATTCATGCCCGAGACAGCATTCGAACCTGCAACCGTAGCAGACGCGCGGTTCCGGACTGAGGCGCCTAGAACCGCTCGGCTACTACGGCCGGCCTTTGGAAAGGCCACGCATGATTCCGTACATTAGCTTGAACCGAGTCTCGATTCTAAGTTTTGAGATACCTTTCTTTAGAGAGAAGGTCACTGAAAACGGTCAAGCAAATTAGATTCTATACAAGTTATGCGTAAGAATATCCCTCTCTCCCTGGAGCACCGGGCCTTCTGTTGCAATTATTAATTGTCGTTACAGTTGTTCGGAAGAGACGAAGGTCAAATGTGCATCCCTCACACTAAATCGTTTTACATTCATGCTACATGAATTTTACCACATATAATTTTTTTCAGAGACAGAACAGTTGCCCTGTAAAAACTAACATGGATACTGGAAGCTCTGCACGCGATTTTCAAAAGCTGTCGGTATGCAGCTCAGGTTGAAACCTTCTTTCTTGGGATACAGACAGCCTAATAAAGAAAACACACACCTACGGGACATTGGATCCGATGTGTGAACGGGATGAAGGTGTTATGTAAGCCTGAAGACTGTCACGGCAGTTCTTATTGATGATAAAATCTTCTGAATCGTCAAGCTACGTCATTTTCCTCTTCAAACTTCTCCACTGGTCGACGTTTCAATCCCTCTGTTGGTATCTTCTTCAGGATTCCATTGTTGCCTTGTGGATGACAACACAGTGAAAATACAGTGTCGCGTTCACTTGTACGAGGTCATTTTCCCGCGCTAAGTAGTAGTAGTAATAGTAGTAGTAGTAGTAGTAGTAGTAGTAGTAATACCAGTGGTAGCTTTATTCACCTGTAGGTACTTTTACAAGGATACTCGGCATGTCTTGGTATTACAATTGAAGAACAAAAAAAAACATTAATATACACGTGCATTGACATACTTACAGGACTAGTTAGACAAAGATGGGACAGGTAGTCGGCCTTGGGAACCATCCCGGCATTGGCCTAAACTAATTTAGCGAAACGACGGAGGAACTAAATGAGGATGGCCAGATGAAAACTGGAGCCTCCACCCTCCCAAACACAATGCTAGCCTAAAACAGTGCCTCATCACTCGGTGTATCCCTAGTGTACAACACAGTTTTACAAATAAATAATTTAATAATATAAAAGGCTAGTGCTATGTTGTTTATTCTTTCCTCAATCCCAGTCACTGCACACACTACACACATTGTTTCATAACGTAGCACTACACAAACTATCAACTGATTTTTGGATCATAACAATGATGCCTGTTTTTTGTTTTGTGTACCCCAACTTGCCGTTTGCTAGCCCGCAAAACAGAGTCAGCATCCCTCTACAACGAATGACTTCTTGAGTTCAGAAAGAGGACAAGGAATTAATACTGTGCGTTACATAGATTTGGGAATACGTTTTTTCCTGAAAAGAAATGAAGTAAAACATAGTGTGAAGTTGTTACGTGAAGTAATATATGCTTTATTATCGTTATTGTTATTTATGTGTGTTTCACTTTTTTACCAAATCCGCAACTGTGTCTTATCTAAGTAAACCTTCGCTACATAGAATGTATTGCTCCGCAAGTACTTATCAACAACCTTCTGAAATAATTTCGTTTTAGTAATCTCCTTGGACAGTCTATTATAGTTTTACGCCTTGGTAGAAAATTCTGTTTCAAGGTTTTGCGTTTATTCTTTCTTGGCAAATGCAAAGACAGTGTAGTTCTTGTTCCACGGTTGTGAACAGAGTTGTGTACAACTGACGTAAATGTACTCACATGGTGTACCTAAAAATCCCCAGTTTTGAGCATATCTATACAGTGAGGTTGACTATCATTTTTAGTTGTTATTCTTATTATTATTGTTTGAAAACTGTTTTTATATATTGTGCATTTGTTTCCCAGAAACGAATTCCATAGCAGACAATTGAGTGTGCATGTGAATACTATGTAACTGAAACACACAAGCTATTACACCCTGATGACAGGAATCTAAAGTCATAAAATACTGCTGACATTCTGTTTGCAAGTATCTTTGTATGTTCACATAACTTCAGCTGAGAATCAATATTCATTCCTGGAAATTTTGTGATTATCACGCAGTCTATAGGGGTTTCATCTACAATTAAATTAACAGTGTCATTTTCTCTTTTCAATCTGAAATCCAAAGCATTTGTTTTCTTTATGTTCAACGTCACTTTATTGCATCTTGACCAATTGCAAACTACTTCGCGGGTTTCATTTGCATTCTCTGCAAGGAGTTCTCTTGTTTTCTCAGTGACTATAACACTGATGTCATCAGCAAAGAGAATTTGTTCCCCATGCCTAATACTGTAGGAAAAGTCATTGATGTACATCAGGAATAGCATACGCCCTGATATGCTACCCTCAGGAACTCGTCTACTAATGTATTTTGGTTACCGTAAGTGTTTTACTAAAAATTTAGGCTTTTTTGAGATATGGGTTATTTCTGCTCTTTGTACCCTGTCTGTTAGGTATGATAAGAGCCAATCATTACCCTACACCTCTCATTCCTAATGCTTCTAGCTTATTTACTAGAATCTTATGGTGACAGTATCAAAAGCCTTACAAAGATCTAAAAATATGCCTGTGACCAACTCATCTTTGTCGAGAGCAACAACTGTTCTTTTGCGAATTCTGCTATGGCTGATTCTGTACTCCTACCACTTCGTAAACCAAACAGAGGTTCACCTAAAAGGTTGCAGTTCCTCCAGACACGTCACAAAATTTTAAAATCTTGACCACAATCGTCTCATGATCAGCCAAAATAGAGAGCAGATCTCCAGCTAAATATGCTTCTTCCCACTTATCACAGTATAAAATGCACTCTGTTAAAATTTGTCGTACAGTGATTTGCACGCTGCAACTGTCACATACTGGTGGGTGTTCTCGCTGGAGTAAAAAGTCATGCATCACGGGACAGTGTCTAACCCGTAGGCAGGTCAGAATCACTTCACCCTATCGAAGTGATCGACATGAGCAATGCCACGGCTGGATAGTTGGCTTCACCACGTGCAAGTTTTTGTCCCGCACTGCCAGCCACTCCTCTTCCTCCCACAACTCCATGGATCTCCGACTCACCACTGAAATGGCAGAGCGCAAGGGAATGGCACTTATTATCCCGTCTTGCTCGCCGCACGTGTCCTTGGTAGCTTGGTCAGCCTGTTCATTTTCCAAAATTCTCACATGCCACAACACCCAGCAAAACGATACACTCCCTCCCCCCCCCCTCCCATTTTAAGGAAGTGCAGTTGGCCATGCATTAGCTGGACCAATTTCTCTGCTAGGTACATGTACTGCGACGACTGTAGGTCACCAATGGAATCGGAACAGACAAGAAAATGTTAGACTAATCTGTTCAAGTTCCAGTATTTTCAGGATCACGTGGAGCTCCGCAGTAAATACAGTATATTTACAGGAAAGACGAATCCTGAAGACATGGTTGAGCAACATTACTGACTGGATAAGGGAGTTCCCTTGTTGACTCCAATCAGTGTACATAATTGTAAAACTGAGATCCCTACCTAAAACTTTAAAACACAGAGAGTGAAATGTAAATAAAATATGGCGTGCAGGTTTCTTACAGTGTGTATGTCTAAGATAATTTTTGGCCTCTGCGGGAGCCAAGGTGGAGATCCGCTCCAACCTTACCGCAAAACTTAAAAACCAGCCATACCCACCTCTGAAAAGCAATACTTTTTGCGAATCCTGTAGTGCCTCGACTCCGTTCTAGATTATAGGCCTAAAAAGCCCTTCGATTGGTGGCCGAGGAACAGTATGGTGCGCAAGTGTGAATGATGTGGACAGTGTCTTATAGGCTTGGCGCAGCGTGAGGAGTTTTCGCTTGATGTGAAGTGGCGGCTCACTAGCCTCAGTGCGAAGGCTCGGTATGGAGCTGGCTCTAGAGGCCCCAGAGGCAAGCCGAATTGCTTCATGTTGCACTCGTCCAATATTTATAAATAAGAGGGTCGTGCAGACCCACACACCGTGCACACATGATCAAGCCGAGATCGCATGAAGGTCCTGTAAAACTGGAAAAGACGAGTTCCGTCTGCTCCCCATAAGCTTTGGCCAAGACATTGTAAAATACTGAATGCTTTTAGGAACCGTCTCTTCAGATACAGAAGGTGCAGTAACCAAGTAAGTTTAGTCAAACGTGAGGCCCAGAAACTTCAAAATGTCTTTAAAATTAAAAACAGCGTCCCTCTTCCTTAACTCGGGAAAGTTTAAAACAGAACGTGAACGGTTAAAAAGAACGCACACAGACTTCTCGATGGAAAAATTAAAAACCATCTTCTCCTCCCATACCTCCAGCCGTCGAATAATCCGTTGCAGCTGAAAAGTATTCGTTGCAAGGCTCAAAGACGAATGAAAGACAAAGAAGTCGTCAACAGACAATAAACACTGGACAGGATGTTTAAAACCACGACGTTATACTATTAATAGCTGCGGCAAAGACAGTCTCACTGAATACAATACCTTGAGGGACGCCGTTCTCCTGCTCAAAGCGATCACATAAGACGTTATCTACTCGAAATCTAAAATAGTGCGATGAGAGGAAGGACCGTATAAAGATGGGAAGATGTCCTCGATTCATGAAACTGCAAAAGCATAGTATGCCTCCATGTAGTATTGTAGGCTTTCTCTATGGAAAAAAATATACCCATAAAGTGATGCCAGTGCAGGAAAGCCTGTTGTACAGACATTTCTGGGAGGACCAGGTTACCAAAGGAGGGGAGAAATATCTCCTGAATCCACACTGAAAGCGACTAAGGAGCTGGCTGGATTCTATGATCGAGACAAGGGCCCACAGTTCACCATTCACTCCAAGGTCTTTTCCGCGAAAATATTGAGGACAACACTAAGCTCACTACTCAGGTATGTGCGGTCCGCCCAGATTCTAAACTTCGAGATAAAATCGCCTCTCGCCACGAGTCGTGAAAGTTTCCTGACGCCCAAGTGACATTAAACCGAGGAGGATTTCTTCGCTCCGCCCTGTGAGGTGCTGTAACATACTATAATTGACACTATCATGACCCGGTGACATCTCACGATCTGTAGATAACGCAAAAGCCAGCTCAAACATGAGAAGGGACAGTTGCGACTCTCAGCAATGATTCTATAGCGGCGGAAAGCTGAATCCTGCCTGGGAGTGGCCGTAACTGTAGCAAAATATGCCGCCATAGTCTGGTCAGTGTCATACGGGTTGGTCTGGAGACTTTCTTTCTCCTTTACACCAGCCACTGGACAGCTACCTCCTCTTTGAGAAACCCTCCTGATGTCTCCCGTACGACTGTACTCTTAGTGAAATGGAATTATTGACACAATCTCTTTTTGTTGTCTCTGTAATTAGGCGACTTTCACCTTAGCTACCCAAAAGGCTGCAGTGTCCTTGGACATACGCAAAATTGCTCGCCTAGTCCTGATCGCAGAATGGCATTCATCACACCACCAAGAGACAGGCTGCTTTTTAAGCTGGCTTGAGGACTCCAGTATGGATGCTTCAGAAGCTTGATGCACTATTTGATCGTATGATCAGCCCACACCTGGAAGCTGTCAAGGTGTTCAAACACAGCAACTTGGCTGGAAAGCGTCTAGTCTGTCGTACTATGCACCCATGGTGACACCGTTCCTTTGGGCACCACTCTATCTGGCAGGTGAATACAATTCAGGAAGTGATCACTTGAGTGCAAGTCGTCGACCGCTTCCCACTGAAAGAGCCGGAGAGCATTCCGAGAGATCGACAGCCATGAACAACCCTGTTGCAATGCTGAAGTATGTGTTCAACAAATATGCACATGAGGACAAAAGGCTCTCAATTGCTCTACCACTGGGGCAGGTGGTTTTAGAGTCCTGAAGCCAATTTGTGTTAAAATCACATCAGGAGAGGAAGAGTTGGGGGAGCCGTAGAATTTACTGAGAGCCTCTTTATCGAATATTTCATGTGGGGACAGGGAGGGACAAATACTGTCAATCTGCAATGCATATGCATTGATACAGCAACAGCATGTAGGATGGTTGCGAGGGAGAGAAGTCAGCAGTGGTAGGCCTCTAGTAGCTCAGCTCTATCTCCACCAATGTCGTTGTTCTTGTGTAGAATGTAGCTACGTAGCTCAGGGCCATCAGAATTTAAAACATGTCTCTTGAAGACAGACACACATGTCTACCCTGACCTAATAGATGTAGTTCCTCCACATGTGTCCTGAGCCCATTCAGGTTCCACGTTAGCAATGAAGTCATGATAATAGTGAGTTTTCCTCTGCCTTTCCCCCTGTCGTTCTTCCGTGGTGGGGGACTACAGTGGAGGGGGGGATACTTGAGGGACTCACCACTTGCCTCAGGCAGACGTCGATGTATGGTCATCGTCTGATCCACGACAAGACAATCGTTCTGTGCTGCTGATTTTTGTACCCATTTGGATTTCTGGAATGGTGGCAATACCGTTCCATCGCGTGATGTATGGTGTCTTTTTAGACCCCAAGGCTCGTTTAACTACAAATAAACAGTTTTAATGTGCGTGTAGACTACTCATCCTCCACATAGGCTATTCACGGACTTTTTTTATAACTAGGTAAAATATTTATGATTTTATCATAGTTTGTAGTATAACAATTTGAAATTTTTGCAATGGGGTCAGAAAATACCCCAGGTACGCAATACGTAATTTTCAGTGTTATATACGTAAGTTTTTTTACGGAAATAAATCTTGGCAACGATGCACCTTCTAAACCGACATTCATTTGTACATTGTTGTAAACAATGAATAGAAAATACATTCAGGTGCATTTTTACGACAGATTCACAGTCTGTTGAGTTTTGTGGAAGGAAGACGTGGTGTTATAGTTTATTCGTCATGGATGGTGATACACGTTTTGCAAGGGGCTACGGTCTCGAGCAGGCTTTGGCAGATTTACAGAAGAGTGATAGCGATAATGAATCAATTATTGGAAACGAAGATGACAGTGATGCTGACGGAGATACGATAGAGGAAGATATACAGGTCGGAGACGAAGTGGATACGAGTGACTGAAGAACATGATAATGGTATTCTGGTAACGAGTGCATCTACTGTACTTTTGTGTCGAGAAGTGGACAGATAACACATAAGATGTACCACATGATGTGCACAAGCAGGTTTCAAGGAATGTTACACGTGAAACTAAACATATTCCACGTCACCTTAGACCACAATTACAGACAACGTCACATTGTTTCAGACTTTTTATCACCAATCACATGCTAAGTGTAATAGTAATGTTTACCCATAATCACGCAAAAGATAATAAAATTCTTTATCCAACTCTTGAACGCTGGATTGAACTTGATTCTACAGAGCTGCAGGCATTCTTTGGTCTACTAATAACATCTGGCTTGCATAAGGCACATGGGAAACCTTTGAGTGAATTTTGGTCGTAAGAGTATGACTTACCTATTTTTTCGAGCCACAGTGAGTTTTTCAAGATGTCGTGATACTTTTATGTGCCTCCGGTTCGTTGATAAATTTACAAGGGAAGAAAGAAAAGCTACTTCTGGATCAAAAGCTGGACCTATAAGGGTTGCGTTTAAAATGTTCGTTGATGCCTGAAACTTATATTACAGTTGATCAGCATCTGTGTACTTTCACGGGATGGTGTCCATTCAAGGTGTACATTCCTTCGAAAACTGGAAAGTACGGGAAAAAGTGTGGGCTGCTGCAGATTGAGAGACCAATTAAGTCATAAATGCACACGTATGTACAGGTAAATCTGCTGAAGGGATGGAAATAAATTAAGGGAAACGAGTGGTATATGATTTAGTTGATCACCTGAAGGGAAATAGTACGAACATTACCACTGATAGCTTTTTCACAAGTTTTGATTTGAGGCAAGAACTTCTTGCTAACAAATTGACACTTACGGGAGCTCTTGAGGCCAACCGAAAGGAGATACCAAAATAAATGTTGCCATGAAAACAGAGGCGTCAATTATCGATCACTTTTGGGTATGCACAGAATACTGTTTTAGCTTCATACGTTCCTACACAAAATAAATCAGTCATTTTGTTGTCTACTCTGCACCAAACATTTGATGTAAGTGAGCATGAGCGCAAAAAACCTGAAATAATAATGTTCTACAACCCAACAAAGTCAGCAGTTGGTACAGTTATTAAGCTTGCTAGACATTATTCAGTGAAACAAGAAGGTGACCACTTGCTAAATTTTTCGATATACTAGATTTAGCTTGTCTCAGTGCTTACGTCCTGTATTGTAAATTTTTACATGATATGAGAAATAAAAATGCAAAAACAGAATTCATCTCAGAAATAGGAAAAGAACTAGTCAGACCCCACAGTCAACGACGAATCTTGTCGCCCCAGTGCAGAACACAACACATTCGTTCAGCAATATCTTCAGGCTTCACGGATCTTTTAAAGGAAAAACAACATAACAACCAGGAAGCAGATGTTCCAAATGTTAGAAGATAACGGTGTGATTCCTGCTCAACGTCAAAGGACAAGAAAGTGAATCAACAATGTGATGGCTGTCACGAGTTTGTCTGTTTGGTTGTTTGGGGAAGGAGACCAGACAGCGAGGTCATCGGTCTCATCGGATTAGGGAAGGATGGGGAAGGAAGTCGGCCGTGCCCTTTTAAAGGGACCATCCCGGCATTTGCCTGGAGCGATTTAGGGAAATTACGGAAAACCTAAATCAGGATGGCCGGACGCGGGATTGAACCGTCGTCCTCCCGAGTACAGAGTCTAACCACTGCGCCACCTCGCTAGGTCAGTTTGTCTGTAAATAACATGCTAGCATAAGAGTGTTGTGTAGTGATTGTTCGCCATATGACATGGAGAGCGAGTAAGAGTGTATTTCTAATAAACTTCCATGTAAGTGATATTACACATAATATTAATAAATTACAGTATTGTTACATACTGTGTGGGTTATGAATATTTTGTGTTAAAATTATTTTTGGAACTAAACAAAGTAAGTTTTCATATTTCAAACAAATGTAGTAAATAATTACAATTTATATGTAACCTAATTATATTAAGTAACTGTGGAGTTGTAATATCAACATCATGCATAAGTTTCTCAATAAATTATAATTACTTTTGTGGACATATTTCAAATTTTATCGCCATAAAGTCGCTAGGATCATTTTGGGGTCAAAAAAGACCCCAGGCATACAATATGTTTCTCCAGAGCTGATACCATGCGAGGGTCAACACAAACATTTTTATGGGTCTCTTCACTATATTCGGTGAGAGCCTGCTATCTTATCCGACATTAGGTTTCACAACCGCCATTATTTCAGTGGTAGGATTGGTTGATTGTAGGATTAACGATGTAAGCTGGTTCAAATGGCTCTGAGCACTATGGGACTTAACATCTATGGTCATCAGTCCCCTAGAACTTAGAACTACTTAAACCTAACTAACCTAAGGACAGCACACAACAGCCAGTCATCACGAGGCAGAGTAAATCCCTGACCCCACCGGGAATCGAACCCGGGAACCCGGGCGCGGGAAGCGAGAACGCTACCGCACGACCACGAGCTTCGGACAACGCTGTAAGCCTGCAGCTGTATTTACACGCGCAGGTTGATGTTCTCTGCTCAGCTGTCAAAGTGCGAGTGCCAACACTAGTTTTCTGTACGTGCTGCTTCAATCCTGAGGCAAACGACTTGACAAAAGTGGGTGGCTGTGTGGCCTTAAACGCCTTCTTCGCATCAGAATAGATGCGTTGCGTCACTTCAGTCTCTTGTGTTCCCTTCCGTGAAGATAGGACACACCTTGCTCCAGACTGGACGGGTTTGGGAGCAATTGTCACACATGAATGGGAGAATACTCTGAATACATGAATCGTTGGCAGCGCGGCAGTATCTTCCAATTGTGGCCCGACTTTCACAACCACGGTGGTGTGACCGAAGACATGACATTTAAAGCAGCGCATCGTACTGGGTACAGACGGGGTAAACCTTAGTACGAAGGTTCGGTAGACTGAGTGTCAGCATAAAAAAACCCTAAGTTCTGTAGTTCATAGCCAACCCTTTTAAAAAATTGTGTACTTCAGTGACACGTTCGCTTTTCCATTCCTGTCGAAGTTCCTTGGTATCCATATCTGTAATAACTTGGTACGTCACAACTCCTTTACAACAATTTAGCTCCGTGTACAACTGGCTAATGATAGCTTATTCGCGAAGTAATTTGGCATTTAAGAACTTGTTCACTTGGGTTTCGTTGAGTGTCTCTATCAGGAGTGTACCAATGCACAGGCTTTAACGTACCCTGGAAGTCCTCCTAGAGTTTTATGGATATAGAACGACAACCGCCGATATTTCGGCAGGGGACTAAGGAAAAACTAAAGTAGGAAATCTACTGTGGGAGTAGTGTTATTGGGGAAGCAATTTGAAATTAAATTAGCTAGTAACTTTGTCAATAGTGAACCGTGCGTGGCTCGTGGTCGTACCATCTCTTATTTAATATCCTGTTTTTGCCGTACTGCCACCACGTTATGTTAGTTTCAATTACTTGTGTCACTGAGTCGCTGCTTTGCCTGCACGTGAGCGGCAGCAGCAGCGCTTGTCGATGTAAGCCCTGCCTTATTATCTTTTCTGGACTGCTATGACTTCCCGGTCGTCGTGTGTTGTGAGTTAGTTCGGACCTGCGAGTGTTTGAGTTAGCACGTGGCAGAAGTTCAGTCGGGGCGCGGCAGCAGTGAGGTCCGAACAGCCATGACTCGCCCGACGGTTCCCGACACATATAACTTGAGTGCGGATCACCTTGGTTGGTCGTCAGTCGGTCGTCTTGTCGGGCGACGTGACGTGTATTTTGGCCGGCAATCGCTTATGGGTTGGCTGTGTGTGTGCCAACTCGTGATTCGTCCTTGTTATTGGACTGCCACTGCCGTTAGCATTGTCTGGTTCTTCGTGGAAGCATTCGTGAAACTGTGTGTAGTTTGTGTGATTTTGATTGACAAGTTATTTTGTCAATGTTGTCGGCGTACTGTCTGCAAGGAGTCGGTCGGTTGACGTGGAGCAGCGAGGAATTCTCTGCGGGGCGTACTTTGGCCGGGGACCGCTGGCGGTCTCTACGCGGTGTCAAGAGTGTGTGGCGCAGTTCCCATTGCTATGAGGTCCGTTGCTCACCAACCATGGATACGAAAGTTGAGTTTTGATTTAACCTACCAGCAAATCAACATTGTTCAAATTGTGTCGTTTGGAGTTCGTTGTCGGCTGTTTGAGATATACCCGCGAGTAACAACATGGTTTTCAAGTTGGAAAGTTCTAGCCACCCTAAGGTGCAGTTTCACTGTATTTCGTTATTTCAATTGAAGTGCACCAGCGGAATCTTCTGCCTTGTGGGCGTTAATTTTCCGGTTACCTGTCCTGGCCGTTGACGTAAATTTCAGGCAGTGTAGTTTCCTCTCCGTATTGTTGCTGACTAGCACGGTGTGTAGCTTGACAGCTCCGTGTATGATTGGTTGTGGGCGCCAATATCTTCTACGTTGTTCCGTTGAACTCGTTGTTGTGCCCTGGTCGGGTGAAGTGGAAGTTATCTTGTCGGTGGGTCCACTGACTGTCAGTCGGTTGGGTTGTCGTCGGATTGTGAATGGTTGGCCCGACTGCCTGTCTCACCTAAACGAGCGTTAGTGTTTGAATTACAGGCCGACCCTCTTACATCTGGGCGCCCTTGTGTGTAGTGCCCTATTTGTTTTTAATTTGTTCTTGTTGTTTGTACTTGTATGGCTTTTGCCGGTTTTGTGTTTAAATTAGAGTTGTTTTACTGTTAAGGCCTTCAGCTTAGTTTAAATTACTGTTTCACGTAAGGACTTTGGTATTTAAAAAAAATTGTTTTGGAGTTTTAAGTTTGAATTTAACTTGTTTACTTCAGCCTAACTAAAGAACTGTTTTAAGATAAGGCTTGCCTTTTAAATTTCTGATTATTCTTGCGTTTTAAGTTATTGGCCTTCAGCCGTTTCTAAATTAAAGTGGCTTTCAGCAGGTAATTAGGTCCCAAAGATTAAAGCTGTGTGTTTAAAAAAATTTTTGGGCTCTTGTAATGTTTGATCAAATAATAAAGTTATATGTTCGAGTCTAGCTGACAGCCCCTTATTCTATCTGTCCTGCCCTGCGGGTTAAGCAGGGCGTCTCAAATAGAGATGGAGTCTTTTGCAAAATTGTGAGTGTAATCCTACTTCTCCCCCTTGTCAAAAACAGGGGTATAGAGTTCAGGCTGCTTCACCCGTTGTTCAGTAATTTTCAATATCGATAACTTCTGATGTCTGTCACCTATGGTTGGTGTGGTGTCGTTAGTGTTGACAGGGTGTGTGTGTGAGTGAGTGTGTGTGTGTGTGTGTGTGTGTGTGTGTGTGTGTGTGTGTGTGTGCGCGCGCGCGCGCGCGCGCGCGCGCGGCGTTTTAAATTTCCTTGCACACCGCTTTCCTGCTGCAGTCGTTTTGCCTTGAAAATAGAGTGGTCGCCTGTCGATACATCGGCGGTTGCAGACGACGCCACCCGGCTGCATCCTCTTATGTTATCTGAACGTTGTATACGCCGGGAAGAACACAGGTATCACAAGAAATAGATCGTCTATCATTATTGCTGCTTTCTCTTACATCCACAGACCTCGCAGGTGACTAAGTATGAGATATCTGTCGAGTGTGAGTATTAATATTGCCCAATGGACTACCCGAACCGATCGGAGTAGAGGTAACTGATATAGGCTTCATAGAAGACCCACGAATAGCTTGATAAGAAAGCATCCACCTATACAGTCTCGCTTGCTTGGGTAAATCTTATACAACTGAGTTGCGGCAGGGTCTTCAGTGGTTGCCCGCAAACGACTGCTCTGCCCCAACAGCCATGCATCTCGTCTGTGGGCAGTATACGTTGAGATTTAGGAATTTATTTTTAAAAGTTTTGAACGTCCTCGCGATTCGGGCTGTTAAGCCAAATACGCCATTCCTTGTGACATACAACGTTCTACCTTTTCGCTGCACAGTGGTTGCTGATGAATGCCCAAGCGGCGCTCACCAGTCCCCTGCTCAGGAAACCCGGCGTCGCCGGTGATCGTTGAAACATCAGGTTAGGACGACATTGCACTGCCTATATCTTTGAAACGTACGTGAGGTATGTGAGTCTGCAGGCTTTCGTGGCCGTTGTCACTGAAGTTAAAATCTTCTGGGTTGTTAGGCCGCGTCATGTTTGTTCTAAAATGTTCGACGTTACGACCCCTCCGCTGGGATCTTCCTCAGGATCTTTTGGTGTCCACTACAGCTAGAACACTGCTAGATCCTGAGGAAGATCCCAGCAGAGGGGTCGAAACGTCGAACATTTTAGAACAAACATGACGCGGCCTAACAACCCAGAAGATTTTAACTTCAGTACGTGAGGTAGTTCGAATTATTTTAATCATACGAGAGTCTTCACGAAATTTTCCCGTTTTCGGAAAACCATTGGAAAGTACCATCGTCATTTGTCGCATTTAAGGGCACCTAAGTAATGCTATGGTCTGTAGAATCATTGTATCTGATATTTTTCAAGTCTTGGCTGTCTGCTTCCAGGCAAGAGATTACTTAGTTTTTATCTGTGTGACTGCATCAGTAATGTACAGTGAAACCTCTTTAAGCAGACCACTTGAATTTTTGTGAGTAAGTTGTGATCGGCAGAAGTGGTCTTCTTAAAGGGTGATCAAGGTAAAATGTGATGCTGAACATAGTCATATAAACAAAGTTAATGACAACAACTACTAAAATGAAAAACAAGCTCTTATAATGTATAATAACAGTAATAATAATGCAGTACGTTCCTACTTTTTACGTTGTAAAATACGCCGAAATTGGCATCTGCACACACTTTTTCATATGTTTGTTTACAATCATATTCTCATATTTCTCTTCCACCTCAGACGGAAAGTACGCTGGTCTCTGGTTGGAAAGCTCAGAAGCAAGGGCCTTGCGTCTAGCAATACTATGCAGGACATCGCCTAATGGGACTGCGGACTGCTTCTACAGAAATTGCATCATCTGCACCATCACTGTTTGGTTGTCACTGCATTGAAGACTTGGATTCATTTCCGTAACGTCGTCTTCCCAATTGTCACCACTACTGAAGCATTCAATTTCTTCTTTCACTATAGAAATGTCCAATACAGTATTAGAAGCTTCGCACTGGTGACTGAGGATATTTACTGATTCATCCCCACCTCCTTCCCCAGCGTTCAAACTTTGTGAAGACGGAAAACCAGAATGAATGAACCATTTTCTAATTGTTTCGTTTTGTGCTTCATTCCACGCACTTTTAATCCAGCTGAAAGCATCACCAACGGCCACAAACTTATCTGGTCATACAAGGATGTGGCACTGACCATTTAAGCAACTAGGGAACGCAAGGACTTCTTTCGGTAATTTAATTTGAAAGGCCGGATCACTCCCTGGACAAGATCCTGACCGCACGATGTTGCGTTGGCAGGAAAAAATTTTATTTTCACATTTGATAACTTTACGCTGCAGTGGCATGGTGCATTATCTACGAAAAGTAGTATTTCACGTTTCTGAATGCTCTTTTTTGAATTTAAGTTATTCAGTCAATACCAAAAATGTAATTCATGATCTATGCATTTTTATTTGATCCTTAGAAATACTAAACAAGGAAATGACATTTTTTTGAAGCACCGTAGACGATTTGCTGTATGTTGTTCTTTTTAACCACAGAGGTTAGATCGGTAATATTCGTTTCGCCATTTTTTTGCGCATTTGCACTGATCACCCTTCAAAGTTAGTGTATTGTCTGGAATAGCTTTGAAAATAGACCAGTGTCAGCCATGTTGTAAATGTCACTAACATGATAGCCTCTTTTAATTACATTAAATCTCGACTTCCAGTCGGATACAACACCTTCATTAACTTTTGCACTTTCTTCACAGACTGTTCGGAAAACAATACCGTGTCAAACACGAAATCGGTCCAAGCAGCCGTTGCTTGTATTGAAATTAGGAATTACAAGATCAGAAGCACATTTAAGAGCTTTTTCTTCTAACATCGGTCCACAAATAGGCAATCCTTTGGCACGTGCTCTATTAACCCACTCTAAACAACATTATTAACGTCTTGAAATGGTTGCCACCATCTTTTCTTCGATTTTTTTTGTTTTGCATTTTCTTCCCATACCTTAACATACCTGCTGTGATTTGCAATTGTATCCTGTATTTTACTTTTTCCACAATTAAAATCACTCAGTAACTGACAATGGGATCCTCCTTTTTCACTCCCTCCAGTAAGAAATTCGCTGTTCTTGTGAAAGAACAAGTTTTGTTTCATTTGAAGTAGCCACGAGTGTTCATTACAGAGGATAACTCAAAACTGTTTCCTAACATACGTGTCACTGTGAGGAAACTCTGATCTCGATCAGTGTCTCGTCATGTCTTGAAGATTATAATCAAGCAACGTTGTAATGGTGTCTAGAAATGTTACAACGTTCGACCACTAGGTGTCCCGCCGTAATACAATTTGGTTCTACATCTAAATCTATATCCATACCCTGCCACTGTGAATGGCATGGCAAAGGGTACTTCCCATTGTACCAGTTATTAGTGCATCTTCCCGTCACATTCACGCATAGAGCGCGAGAAGAACGATTGCCTCTTTGCGTCTCTGAAATTAGACTAATCTTGTCTTCTCGATCCCTACAGGACAGAGTTGTAGTAGCTATATTCCTAGGCTCGTCACTTGAGTTTATTCTTTAAACTTTCTAAGCAGACTTTAACTGGATTATTTCCATCTATGTTTAAGCATTTGGCAGTTCAGTTTCTTCATCATCTGCGTGGCACTCTCCCTTGGGTCAAACAAACTTGTGGCCATTCGTGCTGCCCTTCATTGTATACGTTCAATATCCCCTGTTAGTCTTATTGCTATGGGGGCCCACACAATTGAGCAATATTCTAGGGTGGGTTGCACAACTGTTTTTTAAGCAATTTCCTTTGGAGTCCGATAGTGTTCTACAAGTATTCTACCAATGAACCAATGTCTGCCGCCTGCTCTACCTACGCCAGAGTTTGTATCATCGTCCCATTTAATTTTCCAACAACTTGTTTGCCGAGGCATTTGTGTGGATTGATTCTAAAATGGTTCAAATGGCTCTGAGCACTATGGGACTTAACATCTTAGGTCATCAGTCCCCTAGAACTTAGAACTACTTAAACCTAACTAACCTAAGGATATCACATACATCCATGCCCGAGGCAGGATTCGAACCTGCGGCCGTAGCAGTCCCGCGGTTCCTGACTGCAGCGCCTAGAACCGCACGGCCACCGCGGTCGGCGACTGATTCTGATTCATAGATATTGTAGTCATAGGATACTATGTTTCTTCGCTTTGTGAAGGGCACAGTTTTACATTTCTGAACATTTACGGCAATTTGCCGATCTTTTCACTATTTTGAAGTCTTATCAAGATATGCCTGAATATTTGTGCAGTTTCTTTCAGACTGAACCTCTTTACAAATACGGTAACTGCATCGTCTGCGAATAGTATGAGGTTACTATTAATATGTTCTGCATGTCATTAATATACAATATGAACAGGAAAATCCCGACACACTTATTAGGCCCTAAAATAACACGAACAACAGTACAACAAGGGTAATGAACGAAAGCCGAATTCAGTCAAGAGATTCTCAGAGAACTGGAGTAGGAAATGAGACATCAAATGTAGGCGAAATTTGTTATCTGAACGGAAAAAGAAAAGCAGAATGGCCGGTGCAGACACGATATAAAATGCACACTGTCTGTAGCAAGAAAAACATTTCTGAAAAATGGGAATTTGTTAAACACACATTCAGAAGACAAGAGTCATGGGATACCTCGTGTTCGACCTCGTTTTTCCCGGCGTACTGCAGCAATTCGGCGAGGCATGCACTCCTCATGTCGTTGGAAGCCCCCTGTAGACATAGTGAGCTATGCTGCCTATCTAGACGTCCATAACTGCGAAAGTGTTTGAAAGTGTAGAATTTTTATACGAACTGAGCTCTCGATTATGCCCCATGTCGGATGATCGGGGTTAGAAAATAATTCGCTCGTATTCTCCATAATGTGTTTGAAACCTATCGCGAACAACTGTGGCCCAGTGACATGGTGCAATGTAGTGCTCAAAAATTCCATCGTTGTCTGGGAACACGAAATCTACGAATGGCTGCAAATGGACTTCAGGTAGCCGAACGTAACTGTTTCCAGTCAATGATAGGTATAGTTGGACCAGAGGAACCAGTGTAGCCCATGTAAATACAGTCACCACCAGCTTGCACAATGCCTTGTGGAGTCTGCACCATACTCTAACCCTACTATCAGCTCTTATCAACCGAAATCGGGACTCATCTGACCAGGCCACGGTTTTGCATTCGTCTAGGTTCGAACCGATATGGTCACGAGCCCACTAGACGCGCTGCAGGCGATGTCGTGCTGTTAGCCATAGCCTATTAACGCCAACTTTCGCCACACTGTCCTAACGGATACATTAGTCGTACGTCTTACATTGATTTGTGCGGTTATTTCACGCAGTGTTGCTCGTCTGTCAGCACTGACTCCGCTACAGTCAGTTCAGCGTCGTGGGTCAGCGCAGCTTGCTCCGCGGAAGTCCCCCTTCCGCTCTGGAGTCTGAAGATGATCCTTAAGGATTGAAACCGGTAACTCGGATTAAAAGAAATTTGCGATCACGACTGTTTTTTAATTATCATATTAAGATAAGATTTCTGATAATGTTTTCAAAGATGTTATGATAATTTTGAGATCACGAATCGTCGGGCCAATCGAATTTTGTTCTTCACGTCACGAACAAAACTTGAGAAATCAGAGAAATTCGGCCAGGGTGAGCCACATCAACCCACCCGTCCTTGAAATTCTCACCCAACCTTACTGCCACTATAGCTCTTATTAGCGTAAAATGCACAAATCTGGCGGTGAATTTCCGCTGTTGCCATGTTTCTCGCACTCAATAATTGATACAGTCTTCTTAAAACACCAAATTCTATAGCGCAGACGATACGGCTCCAAATAGCGTCTACACGCGCGCCGCATGCTGGGAGCAATCTCGCATGCGCACTGCGGCGATAGCGCGAAATTCCCACTATCATTCACAAAGGAACCTTATTTAAAAAATACCCAGTACACTTAGGTCCTGCCTACGTGCGCAGTTGTCCAACCAGATCGCTCTGGTTGCGCCATTCCACTAGTAGACGGAACACTTCGGAGGACAGAGCATCGCCAGTCGCCGCCATACAGCACGGCCCTCCCTTTGGTTTCCTTCCAGCTGCAGCTGGAACTGGAACTGGAACTGTAGTCGGCGCGCTTCTTGCGACGCGGCACCGGCCAGTGATTGATGGCACCAAGTCTGCGGGTCATTTATTGCTCTCTGCGGCGACGCAGACGGAAATTAATGTGTCGCTACCTGCCGCGATACGCTCCTTTAAGAGCCGAAAGAGCTCTTCCCGCGAGCGAAAACTTGCGCGCACAAAAATGAGGGCGAACAGAAAGAGACTGTGATGGGCCGTGGCGAAACTTACTTGACTGATGCGCGGGGAGGAACGAGCACTACTGCCTCTAAGTAACAAGTTTTTGATATACTCTGAAATGATATTGACGAGAAAAGATCTGCGATAAATGAGAAACCACCGTGAAGGTTATATAGACAATTTTTAGGGTAAGACTGCCTATAACCAAATGAATAAAGGCAATATTTATTTTGTCAGAAGCGTTTTCGCCTCAGTTTTTTATATCATTAGTGCCCTCAAACACAAACAGATTTTTCATTTGTATGCAGCACTTCCTAATATTCTGTCATTTCAAACGTAAGCTACGAACAGTTCTGACTAGGCACTTTTTGTTCAAAATATGTTGTATTACTTATTGTGCGTACTGATATTGTTGTGCATGCATATTTTCTATGCTGCTGGTGCAGCTATTGTTCTGCCTGAACCATTAAATCTCAGTTTTAACACAGGACACAAACTGTACACTCATCCTTCTAATATGCCGAGCTGTTTAGTGTTACGTATTGTCGCCATCCGTTCAGTGTATACTGTGATGCCAACGGCGAAAAGTTATATTTGCATTTGATGTGTGTGGTCACTCATCAGCTTCTTGCTTTGGGCTAAGGCGTTTTGAATGTGACAGTTTTCTTGTAATGGGACGAGATATCTAATGTGATTATTAATTCTGATAATTTTGAAGTCTTGCTCTACATTTGAGGAGTGAGGGCCAAACTGTTTTAAATATTCTTCAAAGGTGAAATGGTTAGTGTTATACTTCCAACATCTGATGTGTTCTTTACGTCTTGTGCTGCAATTTCTGCAAGTCATCCCGACATATACTACACTGCAGGTTTGGCATTTGAACTGGTGTATGCCTGAATCCTCTAATTCGTCTCTTTTGATTGTTGAGTCGTTTAAATATGTTTCTAGGGTATTTGTTGATTTGTGGGTTATATATTGCGAACTTTTGTGTTAGTTTATTTGTCTATGTCACTACATACAATGCCGGCCGGAGTGGCCGTGCGGTTCTAGGCACTGCAGTCTGGAACCGAGCGACCGCTACGGTCGCAGGTTCGAATCCTGCCTCGGGCATGGATGTGTGTGATGTCCTTAGGTTAGTTAGGTTTAATTAGTTCTAAGTTCTAGGCGACTGATGACCCCAGAAGTTAAGTCGCATAGTGCTCAGAGCTAGCCACTACATACAATGCCCTTTTCATCTGTGTACTGTGCTTTTCATGTGTACATATTACCTTTGTATATGGTCTGTTGATTTTTGTATTGTCTTCTATCCTGCATGTGTGATTTCTTTTATGTATTTTAGCTTTTATTTTGTAATTGAAATTTTCCACTGCCTATGTATCAAGAAAAGCAAGACCTCTACATAGTATATAATATAACAAGTACCCTTCATGCAAATTAATAATGAAAGTAATGAGCCATGGAAGAAAGAAGAATAAATAGTGACATATATATGGTTGTTTTTTAATACTAATTATGCCAATTTTTGCGTGAAACCTTTCATCCCCATCGACGCGCAAGTCGCCGAAGTGGCGTCACATCGAAAGACTTGCACCCGGTGAACGGTCTACCCGACGGGAGGCCCTAGTCACACGTCGTTTACATTTTTGAGTTTATAAGTCCATCTGAAAAAGAGGTAAAATTATGCACAACACGAAACAGAAAACCGACAGTACGTGTACATTCAGAATTACGTTACACGCATATATTAGTAAATACTGAGTATAGTCACGTAATGTACCCAACCGAGTATGTTTTGAAACTATATAAAATGAAAAGCGCCGTTTTTATGGACGTGCAAAGACAGGCCTTGCAGATGGAGAACTTTTCAGTTTATCATCTGTTCGGTGTACAAAAATACAGCTTAGTAAACAGACGAAAACAACAAGTATTAGTCTGGTTTCGTTACACCTTATTACATCACATTACACCTGAGGATAGTGGTTAGCTCTCCAAATCTTGTTACTTATTTCAGAGTAATGCTAAAAACGTTTCCATAATGCAAAATATACATTAACAGCGATTCAATTTAAAAGAAACTAACAGCGTAAACCTATGTTCTTCTCCTGCTGCCTCAAGTTTCGTCGATATTTGTGTTGTGCTGCGCTTCCTCCTTAGAGCTTGATTACGCTGTAAGTTCTGTATCAGGAATTCATCTGCTTACTAATCACGTCGTTTCGAATATATTGACGAGAATGACACGTGGCTACAGATTCTGCGCGTGTCAGTCGGCAGTAATGAATTAATGTGCGCCCCCAATTAGAGTCCCGCGTACATTCAGCTAAACCTGTGATACGGCAACCGGGAATAACAGAGTGGCATTCTTATCATTAAATCCGAAACTGTTGTTATATACGTACCATAATTACTATGCAACGTAATTTGTATCCGCCAACTGCACAATATCAGTGTTTAATTATAACCCACGGCTGCTGGAATATCTGCACTATAACGAATCACTGTGTTTGTTATGTCAGCGATCCGATCATTCTGAGAGTTTATAGCTGGACTGATCTCTGTGCAAATAAAGGTGCCTATGATTCATTTTCGTTATATATTACCTTTTAAAAACGACATATTATAAGTTGGGTCTTCTTCTTCTTGCTACCTCTTTTTTCTCCAGACCGCCAGGCTGAAAGCTTCTGTATGATTTATCCTATGTAAGTTGGTTTTCATAGTATACATAATGAGCATAAACGCGTTTTCATTTATGAGTACAGAAATTCATTCCTTCTACTGCTGTTATCTGAAAACTAATGTTTATATGTTCCAGACAATGAAGCCGTTGGAAGTGGACGATTCAGTGGCATGATTATTACGCGTCATCAGTGCGCTATCGGGTGTACATTTACGTCTTTCACAAATCGAACCTGCAGACTAATTTTTCGTTTACGAAGCAAATCTTTTATTACATTGCAGTTTAATGTAATCACGCTCCTACGTCACCAAGGGTTCCCACTCTCCAATGACGACATCTGAGCTTGACTTTTAGAAGAATCTGAACAATTTAGGTAAGCTATTCTTCATTGGACGTGGCTGAATTTCAACATGAACATTAAGCAAACAATTTCGTTTGCTACGGTACACCCAATCACAGCAAAAAACGTCCAATATACAACTGAGACAACTATATCTGCGAATGTATGACAGGATGTTATTTTTCAGGCCACAAGAGGTAAATAGTACAATTAAAATTCCGATCCCATTTTATAATTGACAGCTATACAGTCTGTCCTATATCACATGTTAAGCCATTTTAAGCGTCTGAAACTACTCCAACTGACTCCGCGATCGTTAGCGTCGCTTGAGACTGCGTCTTTTTGCACGTGACATAAAATTAGGATGCACAGACTTTCCTGTGGAAACAAAGACTTTGGTAACATATTTGCGTTTTATGATATCAGCATTTAAACGAACTCACACCTCGGGAATTTAGATGTTAAAGGTTAAAACGAAAAGAAACCACAAAGTGAAAAACGTACTGCACTGAAGTTACCTAACGGCTCCAGTTTTATTTAGGGCAGGCAGGCTGGCTCGCCAAACAGTTAACAGTAGTCCAAGAGGCAGATCCAGTATCCCGACACGTCAAGTTATATCTTTATTTTATCTTTTCGGTTATTTGCATTATATGGTGGAATTTTGTCTAACGACAATGGAGTGTTGGTCGACAGCGTTGCGAGCAGCTGGCGAGAAAGCTATACCGTCTTGCAGTACGAGTCTGTTCACAAAAAACTACTGATATGCTGAGTAAAGTATGTAAATACGATTGGTTCATATGATCTTCATGATGTTTAAATTCAGAGAAAGAAAACAGATTCTGTTTATATCTGATTCTAAATAACAAATGTCACAGTAATGAATGGTAAACTGGGTCGGATTTGTTAGCTGTGAACTGAAAGAAGTTAATATGGTGTTTCCAGTTTATAATACATGGTATGGTTGGCTAGTGGTCTGCAGAAATTTGTCGTTCATACAGAGGGTGTTTCGAAGTTTTGTATCGACCATTTCGGGGTGATATATCATGTCGTGGGAAAGAACATGTGTTAGAATGTTCGCTGACGCTTTGTGGCGATGCAAGGCGTCGTTTGAGACTGGTTGTACCGCTGAGAGAGGCAGAGGGCACGCACTCTGCCGCGTTCGTGTTCATTGTAGGCTGCCTTATCATCCAACCATCTGCTCCGTGTGAAGGGCGGTGGGCCAGGTCAATCATAATTCCCGATTCGCTTCTAAAATATCTTTCTTCGATAAGATACACTCATTCTTATGGTTTTCTTGTTGAAAATCAATCTATCAATATACGAGACTAGATAGTATGCTGAACTCCTGCTCAGTAGACCGTGATCGTACGGTGAAATCTCGTCGTCGTAATCCTATTATTATTAACAGGGAAACACTTCCTGGTGTTCCGAAAAATTGTGTTTATTTGGTCATAAATTGGTTTACGGTTTCTTCGTCTATTTCAAGTGACAACTGAATGTTGGAAACATTGACTGCGACTTATGCAGATACTGTTCAGAAAGAGGATACTCTTACAAAACATTCTAGCACACTGGACTCGCATTCGGGAGGACGACGGTTCAATCCCGTCTTCCGGCCATCCTGATTTAGGTTTTCCGTGATTTCCCTAAATCGTTTCAGGCAAATGCCGGGATGGTTCCTTTGAAAGGGCACGGCCGATTTCCTTCCCCATCCTTCCCTAACCCGAGCTTGCGCCCCGTCTCTAATTACCTCGTTGTCCACGGGACCTTAAACATTAACCACCACCACCACAAAACATTCAAAAATGACGACGTGTAGAGTGTTTGCATAAGCAGTATCGGGAAGGGTTTCTTATTTAATATTAAAATAATGTTCTGCCAATGACAGGCGAAAAATAAAATATGTGCGTGTGTGTGTGTGTGTGTGTGTGTGTGTGTGTGTGTGTGTGTGTGTGTGTGTGTGTGTGTGTGCATGTGCGTGTGGGTGTGTGTGGGTGTGTGGGTGTGTGGGTGTGTGTGTGTGTGTGTGTGTGTGTGTGTGTGTGTGTGAGAGAGAGAGAGAGAGAGAGAGAGAGAGAGAGAGAGAGAGAGAAAAATTACTTCTAATTCGTTTCTTTGACATCTGACAAACACCGATTATAGCTGAACTCTAAACGCATAAACATGTGTAGTTCTTAAAAAATAAGGAAAGCCATCAGGACGGAAAATTACATTAAAATCAGTTACCAGCAAGAAAATTAGAGTTTAACATTTAGTTTCTAACGAGGCCACTGTTAATTAACCACACGCTAAGAAAAAACAAGACAGGAAATAAAATTTTCCATTTTTTTGCGCTGGAGCCATCCAGTCATTTACAAAAACCAAGTGAACTATAATAAGCGTTGCTGGATGGAGATTTGAACTCCGCTTATCCCAAATGAGTCCATCGCCTTAGACGCTGCACCACCTACTTCGTTAATAAACGGTTGCCATTGGAACGGTGGTAAAATAGCTTCGATAATTGGTGATCCCGTTACTAACGCGATCTACACATTTTTCACTGTATTTTGGTGACAGTATTACGGAGATACTTATCATCCGAAACACCTCCTCATAATATTGTCTGACACGCATTGGGGCTACGTATTCTTGCATTGTACTATACGGACTAATTTTTGGTTAGTTGTTAGCATTGTATCCATGCCTATCAGAAGTTATGGTTAGGTGAAAAAATATCGCTCCAGTCGTTCGTGTTGCAGTAATTGCACATCACACGCCTTCTTTCACATCATGCAGAGGCCTCTCGTGGATAAGGATCATCAGAACTCCAACATCAATTGTTCTGCAAGTTCATGTAACCCGAAAGAAGCTGCCATGTACCAACAGAGCATCTTAGCTCGACCTCTCCTCCACGTGCGGACTGTAATAACCAGCTGCAGTAATTACACGGACTCACAATATCTGGATTGGTCAGCCAATGCACTGCCGTCAAATTTTAAGATGTCAGTTTAAATCACGTTCAGCTCTGAACAGCTGGTATTCGCACACTAGTAAGGGGTGCTAAACAGCACAATGACTTTCTATGACTTACTTCCTACGCCATTACTATGGTGCGGCTGCTTCGTGCGTCTACCTAAATCAGAAATGAATCGCGATTTTGTGTACATCTCCATGGCATTGACATTGTTGTTGCAGTTTCCTAGACGACTATTGTTTCCGCCTCCACCCGGTTTACGCAGCCAGCTCTCAAGTCATTTTCGCCGCCTCTATTATAGAGAAGAGATATGCTTGTCAAATTAAAGTTCTCTCGATAACCAAAAAGTGAGACTACACTGAACCTTGTACCACAATTAGTTTAGAAGATACAGAGAGAGAAACACATCAATTATCTTAAATTTAGAAAAGAAGTTACTTTCATTGTATTGACTGCATAAAGCTGAACGACGGCTCAGAAGAAAGCCAATCCAGTGTAAAATATTAATCCGACATCAAAAACTAATAATGTATATTTAAATGTTAGTCGCGATGCTGAGTCGCAGAAGCTGCCAGAGACTGTGGTCATGTGTGTGAGAGTTGCTTTTGCGTTAGTGTGTGTGAATATGTTGTCTATTTTTGACAAAGGCCTTGTTGGCCGACAACTTGTTGTGTGACAGTCTTTTTGGTTGTGCTTATCTACAACTCAGCATCTCTGCCATATGCTGAGTAGCAGGTATCCTTTTCATAATATTATTACACTCCATCCTGGATTTTCCATTGTTTAAATGTTATTAGAACTATTCTACACTATTGGCCATTAAAATTGCTACGACACGAAGATGACGTGCTACAGATGCAAAATTTAACCGACAGGAAGGAGATGCTGTGATATGCAAATGATTAGCTTTTCAGAGCATTCACACAAGGTTGGCGCCGGTGGCGACACCTAAAATGTTCTGGCATGAGGAAAGTTTCCAACCGATTTCTCATACACAAACAGCAGTTCACCGGCGTTGCCTGGTGAAACGTTGTTGTGATGCCTCGTGTAAGGAGGAGAAATGCGTACCATCACGTTTCCGACTTTGATAAAGGTCGGATTGTAGCCTATCGCGATTGCGGTTTATCGTACCGCGACATTGCTGCTCGCATTGGTCGAGATCCCATGACTGTTAGCAGAATATGGAATCGGTGGGTTCAGGAATGTAACACGGAACGCCGTGCTGGATCCCAACGGCCTCGTATCACTAGCAGTAAAGATGACAGGCATCTTATCCCCATGGCTGTAACGGATTGTGCAGCCACGTCTCGATCCCTGAGTCAGCAGATGGGGACGTTTGCAAGACCACAACCATCTGCACGAACAGTTAGACGACGTTTGCAGCAGCATGGACTATCAGCTCGGAGACCATGGCTGCGGTTGCCCTTGACGCTGCATCACAGACAGGAGCGCCTGCGATGGTGTACTCAACGACGAACCTGGGTGCACGAATGGCAAAACGTCATTTTTTTTGGATGAATCCAGGTTCTGTTTACAGCATCATGATGGTCGCATCCGTATTTGGCGACATCGCGGTGAACGCACATTGGAAGCGTGTATTCATCATCTCCATACATACTGGTGTATCACCCGGCATGATGGTATGGGGTACCATTGGTTACACATCTCGGTCACCTGTTGTTCGCATTGAAGGCACTTTGAACAGTGGACATTACATTTCAGATGTGTTACGATCCGTGTCTCTAACCTTCATTCAATCGCTGCAAAACCCTACATTTCAGCATGATAATGCACGACCGCATGTTGCAGGTCCTGTACGGACCTTTCTGGATACATAAAATGTTCGCCTGCTGCCCTGGCCAGCACGTTCTCCAGATCTCTCACCAACTGAAAACTGAATACGCGTTTATTATCTGCATTTCTTCTTGGCGTAGCAATTTTAATGGTCAGTAGTGTACAATTTGTCCGCAGTTTTAGTAAGACTATCGTAAATGTAAATTATAAAGAGAAACAACAACTACAACCCCCACTGCCACCACCTCTACTACTGCTACTACTACTACTACTACTACTACAAAGCTCCGCGGGGCTGGCTGCAGGCACGCGAATTTTGAGCACACTGCTCTCCGACTGTTGTCGGCTTGGCGAAGCTACTCCTCATTCAAGTAGCTCCTCAGCTGACATCACGAGAGTGTCTGGACCCAGTTCCAGCCCTTCTGCTAAGGAAAAATTCTTGGCAGTGTCTGGAATAGAAACCGGGTCGTCCGCGTGGCAGTCAGCCGTACCAACTACTCAGCTTCGCTGCCAGACGAGAAACGCAATGCAGCTTGAAAAATTGATCTTACTACAAGTCGGCGTAAGTGGGACAACCGAAGGTGCACCTCTGTCTGACTTTGTAAACTCGGCGCTGAGTGATTTAGAAACACGCGATCGTCGTTGCTCTTGTCTAAAACAGCACCAACGAAATAGAACTCGCTCCAAAGAACACTCGTCACATAAAAGCTGGTGTTCTTCCTTTTCTTGTCAGCGTAACAACATTGTACTAATTTTAAGCAAGTTGTCTTTGTTTGAACATTTAAGCCGCTAAGAATTATTTTAGTATTAAAAATAGCGCCTCAAAAGGGTGCTCGGTGGTCAGTCTTTCGCTAGCCATTGTGGTCGATCTCTTGCTAGCCAGCGCAGGTTCAGCAGACGAGCAGAGTAACTCCTGCGCTGTTTAACGTTCAGAATTTTTGCTGGTGTGTGGAACAGAAACATTCCGACAGTCGCTGCACTTAGATTCGTTCGAGTTCGCGAGGAAGTTGTATTTTATGCACACAATGGACTTGGAAATAATTTTATGAAGTGCAAGCTATTATCTGATAACAGGCGGAAGTTTAATAGTGGACTGAACTTTCTAGCATTCATTACTAGACTTCCACGCTACATATGTTCCTCGCAGTGTGCTGCATTGTTTTAGAAATACAATAAATTCGACTAACTTCGGTAAACTGAGTGATACAGAAGCAATATCTGTCACTATATCTTATTGAGATTCATCGCTGCTTTGAGATTTCATGAATCTGCTAATTTTCTGGTGGGCGTAAAGTAAGAGTGAACAGTTCCTCTGTGAGTCCCTAGACAGGTATAAAATTAAGAGGACAGGTATAAACTTCAGTCCCTGTAAGAGAAAGTAAGATCGCACATTTCATTACAAGCTTTTATTTTGAGGTGGATATTCACTCTTTGAAATGACCCGACACAGTAGCCGAGAGTGCTAACGCGCTGCTTCCTGGACTCTGATAGGCGCGCCGGCACCGGATCGAGTCCGCCCGGCGGATTAACGACGAGGGCCGATGTGCCGGCCAGTCTGGACGTGGTTTTTAGGCGGTTTTCCATATCCCGATAGGTGAATACCGGGCTGGTCCCCATGTTCCGCCTCAGTTACACGGCTCGCAGACATCTGAACACATTCGCACTATTCCATGGATTACACTCGACGCAGACAGTTGGGGTACACTAATTCCGTCCCGGAGGTACGGGTTGGCGGCAGGAAGGGCATCCGGCCACCCCTTAAACATTAACATGCCAAATCTGATTAACGATGGCTGACCCTGCGTAACTGTGGGACAAGGCTCAAGCCATAGATAGAAATTCACTCTTTGAAATAAATTTTTCGTTTCTGTTTTATCCGAAAATATCGTTTATATATATTTCACTTTGAAAATGGTCATTTCATTTGTAGGTTTCATTATTCAGTTATTTCGTGTACCAGTTAATGCAGATTTATTGTAAATCTATAACTCTGTACGTACCCATGGATTGCTAAAAATGTTGTCTTTTGAAGAGACTTATTTCTTACAAGGGAACCTCCCCATCGCACCCCCCTCAGATTTAGTTATAAGTTGGCAGAGTGGATAGGCCTTGAAAAACTGAACACAGATCAATCGAGAAAACAGGAAGAAGTTGTGTGGAACTATGAAAAAAATAAGCAAAAAATACGAACTGAGTAGTCCACGTGCCATATGCAACTTCAAGGGCGATGTGCAGTCAGGAGCGCCGTGGTCCTGTGGTTAGCGTGAACAGCTGTGGAGTGAGAGGTCCTTGGTTCAAATCTTCCCTCGACTAAGAATTTTAATTTTTTGTTTTCAATTATTGTCTGTCCGTCCGATGCGATCACTTTTTTGGGAGTGATAATCACATCCACAAGAAAACCTAAATCGGGCAAGGTAGAAGAATCTTTTTACCCATTCGCCAAGTGTACAAGTTAGGTGGGTCGACAACATATTACTGTCATGTGACGCACATGCCGTCAACAGTATCGTATAGAATATATCAGACGTGTTTTCCTGTGGAGGAATCGGTTGACCGATGACCTTGCGATTAAATGTTTTCTGTTCCCATTGGAGAGGCACGTCCTTTCGTCTACTAATCGCACGGTTTTGCGGTGCGGTCGCAAAACACAGACACCAAACTTATTACAGTGAACAGAGACGTCAATGAACGAATGGACAGATCATAATTTTGCTAAAATAAAGAAAGTAAATTAATTGCTCGGGGTAGGACTTGAACCATGGACCTCTCAGGACGCAGCTGCTCACGCTACCCACAGGACCACGGCGCTCTTGACTACACAGTAACTTAGAAGTTGCATATGTTACACGTGGACTACTCTGTTCGTATATTTTGCTAATTTTTTTCATAGTTCCACACAACTTCTTCCTGTTTTCTCGATTGATCTGTGTTAAGTTTTTCAAGGCCTATCCACTGTTCCAACTTATAGCTAAATCTGAGGGGGGTGCGATGGGGAGGTTCCCTTGTTAGGTATTTGTGAAACCCTGGTCCAATGTGAGAGATGTGCTGATGGCCCCAATCGTATCAGGTTAAATAAATAGGTAAAATAAATGGACGGTGTTTAGGAAGTTCGCTTTGAACAGTTTAGCAACTAATCACGTCCCAGCAGGTGCTGGAGAGCTCTGGTTATTGGGCCTGAAAACACTTTTATTACTGGTGTGCTTAGTGTCTAATAGAGCGTCTCGCTCTTTGCAGCTTCACAATGCCGTAATCAGCAGTTTGGCTGTGTGCTAGATGAGTACATTTGCAATACGAGATTATTAATGAAAGATGTCCTGTGGCCTCGCGTAATTATTTCCTTGGTTCTGTAGTGGCCAGGGGTGAAGAGCCACTACTGCATACAAATCATAGAAGGTGATTTGACCGAGTGCCTCTGTTACAACTGCCGGGTATTTATGCCGGCGACAATTTCATTTGTTGTGCTATAGGGACAGAATTACAAATCCGTGGCACTGCTGAGTGAGAACTGCCCAGCATGTCCTGCTAATGCCACGTCTTTCCGCTGCATTGTTATCATTATGGCACTTGGACTGGCTCACCTCTCAGTGTGTAAACAACCCTGCTGCTGCAACAGGCATGCCGATGCCTTTGCGCCTGCTGTTTCCTTATGGTTTCTTCAACTGCTGTGACTGGGGCGTCATTTGTCACAGTACTGCCCAAAGAACAGTGACGGCACTGCAGTTAGTATCACAAAGCTTAAGATAGGTTTCAATGAAACTCTCATGATTTGGAAGTGTGCCTTCCATGTGGAGACGTGGTCTCTGTGCCTTTGTCAGGTGGGTAGATTTCGATGCAACATACGGACTCTGTTTGCTGATAATCCATCTGCACGGTAGAAAATTTAAATTTGTCACACTCCCTAACGATTTTCACTACATATAGATTTTGCATTGTTTCTTTCGTTCATGTGTTAAGAACTTTATGTACGACATGTTTCTAACACTAATTTTCCACGTTAATCATGACATAATCACTTTTAAAGACAATTATATGACTTTATATTCAAATATCTTAAATAAGTTATCTTTCCTTTTCCACGCTTTCCTATTTAAACTAGTTTATACCAAGTTGCACTTAGCAGTTAACACACGTTCAATCTATGCAAAGTGTACAACTTGTCTTTAGTAGTGGTATCACCTGATTAGAATTCTTACTATGATTAACATGAATATTTGAACCAATCACAGTGTACGTTAGACGCGTGATTATATGCATGGCTTTCAGTACAAAAGGTAGGTGTCGGAGTTTGAAGCAGCTGGCAGAGTCGCAGCTCCTTCCTCTGACGAAGTGTGATTATTTGAGTGTCATATTTGTGTGCTGTAGTAACGTGTGTACCCACATGCTCAACGGACGCTAAAGTACTACAAGCCCTGTAGCTTACATTCCAGAAGTTTGTTACGACTATTGAGGTTCATGTAACTTCAGTTTTCCTTTCCCATGCGCATTGTAAATCACTGTGCTACGTAAACCATTCCTGCCTAGCTCATATTCTATACATTTTCCAGTCAGATCACGTTTCTAGTTCGATTCAAGGAGCCAAACTTTTTTTTATGAGAGGAAATTTTTTGATTCAGGATTATTCGTTTTACAGCTATTCCTATCTTCAAAGCGTATCAGGAAGTTTACAACTTTTCGTGATGTTATTATGTGTCGTAAATCATTATTTAATACATAAAACGGTTATGTTACTAGTTAAATACAGATTTTAAGAATAGTTTACCTTGGGTAGTTAGGATGGAAATTAAGATTAGAAGGTTGGTATTTTTTACGTGCAGTGACCTAGCGACAAACAACTGTTCCAAGTATTCATATGTCGGAGAAAATATTCATAAGATTTTACTGTTTTTAACTCAAATATTAAAAATAAAATAGATATGTCTCAGAAAGTTTTCCCTAATTATGTTTTTTTGACCGCAGTTTGAGGAAAGTGGCACAGTTTATTGGATAGTGTGGTTAGTGCTTTTTTTAGGGAGTCGATGAGTCTTGGGGGGGGGGGGGGTAAGAGTGGACGATGTCTGTTGTGAGTCGGGAAATGGGGAGGGCTACGGTGTGGAGGAAGGGGAGAGGATCCTGGTCTAGAATTTTGGTCCGGGTCCTCAATGGCTATAGTTACACCACAGCAAGAAAGAGTATATGTACAGAGACAAGAAAGTTAGAATTCTAAGGCACTCGATCACAAACTTGCATGACGTTCATGAACTTACAACGAAGATCTTTCTAACAGCCCATTTCTGATCTAAGAATGTTCTTTGTAAATGCACAGAGTCACCCCATAAGATACACTAGATTAAAAAAGAACGTAAGCCAGCATCGTCTTCCAGTATCTGGGACGATGGATACTGTTCGTATTTGTAAATACAGCAATAACTGCTTTCTTCAGAAGATATTGACTGTGATACTTCCGAAGGAGCTTTTCAGCCATTTTCATTACAAATAATTTAGAATATCCTATATGAGTTATTTGATCTCCCCCTTACAGTAAAATTTCGCTTCTACAAGAACTCCCTGTCAGAAACTGTATGCACCGAGTTTTGTTGCATTCAGATGACAATCTCTTTTTTCTGTAAGCCACAAGTTAATATCATTCAAAACCCTATTCGCTAAATCATTTACTTTACACAACATATTTGATGACTGACTTCTACGTTTTGATGAAAAGCTACAAACAGCTAGCTCTAAAATTTGTCTAAAATGCCCAATGCCTGGGCTTCCACCACACTTTGTTTGGTTGTTATACAGGCAGGGAGCACACGTTTATCTTGTCGTATTGGCCACCATGGGCAGTAGCCTTCTGATGTGACACACTTCATCAAAATCAATCAACTCGGTAAAAAATATTCAGCCAGTGGTGTTGGCCTTCAGTTGGGATCCATTTGAGGTCATATATGACTGTTACTCTGTTCTTCCACTGCTTTACGAATTTCTGCATTTTTTTGTGTTGCTTACGTATTCCGCCGTTTTCTCCTTCCGGCAGATTGATGTAACACATGATTGTGTCATAAACTGCTCGTCAGCCGTCACTAAGTCGATCGATTTCCATTGAGCTTACCACAGCATAAGGACACTATTCAAAAACTGTATCGCATTAACAGCTACGACAAAGAGTTCACAAGTAATGCGAAGAGTCTCATGCCTTTTGCGTTGTTTTCCTAGAAGACACTTAATCGACGTGGATACTTCCAGTTCCTAACGAAGTTTTACAGTATTTTATTATGGTGACCTGGGACGAGAAATGGTTTCAGAAAGCTTTGGATCACGTGAAAAGTAACACTCACTGGTTTCATCCCTTACTTACTAATTTTTTCCTCATCTGAATGGCATTTTCAGCAGCAACATTTTGTGATATTTGCGCCACAACGCATAATTTTCTACACTTAACTGCATCTGATACATATGTGAGGATATTCAAACTCTTGTCTAAAGTAGGATCCCCGCCAGCAAGGTAATGCGCCGCTCTTTGGCTTTCAGATAAAGTAGAACAATGAACGACGGTGCGGTTTTCGTCCATAAACAGAAACTCAGTGATCGTAAGCTGTGAAGGTGGTTTGAAGCTACAGGACAAAAAATTGAAAACGCCTCGTAGAAATAATAATTTATTATTATTTCTCTCCCCTCTCAGACGCCACGTCTGGTCAAAAATGGAAAGTGACGCGGACCTTGATCAAGCGTGACTTCCTTTCAACTGTACGGTATATGTTACATTGCATTTAGGAACTTTCGGGTAATTGAACATGTATCGATAATTACAAATTTCTGTAGTTGTATATATATATTTGGATGTAGCTGTATTGTGTTGATGTACTGGTGGATATTGTGTGGTATGACTCCTGTAGTTGATAATATAATTGGTATAATGTCAACTTTATCCTGATGCCACATGTCCTTGACTTCCTCAGCCAGTTGGATGTATTTTTCAATTTTTTCTCCTGTTTTCTTCTGTATATTTGTTGTATTGGGTATGGATATTTCGATTAGTTGTGTTGATTTCTTCTTTTTATTGGTGAGTATGATGTCAGGTTTGTTATGTGGTGTTGTTTTATCTTTTATAATGGTTCTGTTCCAGTATAATTTGTATTCATCATTCTCCAGTACATTTTGTGGTGCATACTTGTATGTGGGAACGTGTTGTTTTATAAGTTTATGTTGTAAGGCAAGCTGTTGATGTATTATTTTTGCTACATTGTCATGTCTTCTGGGGTATTCTGTATTTGCTAGTATTGTACACCGCTTGTGATGTGATCTACTGTTTCTATTTGTTGTTTGCAAAGTCTGCATTTATCTGTTGTGGTATTGGGATCTTTAATAATATGCTTGCTGTAATATCTGGTGTTTATTGTTTGAGCCTGTATTGCAATCATGAATCCTTCCGTCTCACTGTACATATTTCTTTCCTTAGCCATGTGTTGGATGCGTCTTGATCGATGTGTGGCTGTGTTAGATGATACGGGTGCTTGCCATGTAGTGTTTTCTTTTCCAATTTACTTTCTTCGTATCTGTTGATGTTATGTGATCTAAAGGGTTGTGGAAGTGGTTATGAAATTGCAGTGGTGTAGCCGATGTATTTATATGAGTGATTGCTTTGTGTATTTTGCTAGTTTCTGCTCGTTCTAGAAAGAATTTTCTTAAATTGTCTACCTGTCCATAATGTAGGTTTTTTATGTCGATAAATCCCCTTCCTCCTTCCTTTCTGCTTAATGTGAATCTTTCTGTTGCTGAATGTATGTGATGTGTTCTATATTTATGGCATTGTGATCGTGTAAGTGTATTGAGTGCTTCTAGGTCTGTGTTACTCCATTTCACTACGCCAAATGAGTAGGTCAATATTGGTATAGCATAAGTATTTATAGCTTTTGTCTTGTTTCTTGCTGTCAATTCTGTTTTCAGTATTTTTGTTAGTCTTTGTCTATATTTTTCTTTTAGTTCTTCTTTAATATTTGTATTATCTATTCCTATTTTTTGTCTGTATCCTAGATATTTATAGGCATCTGTTTTTTCCATCACTTCTATGCAGTTGCTGTGGTTATCCAATATGTAATCTTCTTGTTTAGTGTGTTTTCCCTTGACTATGCTATTTTTCTTGCATTTGTCTGTTCCAAAAGCCATATTTATATCATTGCTGAATACTTCTGTTATCTTTAGTAATTGATTGAGTTGTTGATTTGTTGCTGCCAGTAGTTTTAGATCATCCATGTATAGCAAATGTGTGAATGTGTGTGGTTATGTTCCAGTAATATGGCATCTATAATTTGTATTATTTAGCATGTTGGATAGTGGGTTCAGAGCAAGGCAGAACCAGAAAGGACTTAATGAGTCTCCTTGGTATATTCCACGCTTAACCTGTATTGGCTGTGATGTGATATTATTAGAATTTGTTTGGATATTAAGTGTAGTTTTCCAGTTTTTCATTACTATGTTTAGGAACTGTATCAATTTAGGATCTACTTTGTATATTTCCAATATTTGTAGTAACCATGAGTGGGGTACACTATCAAAAGCTTTTTGGTAATCAATGTATGCGTAGTGTAGTGACCTTTGTTTAGTTTTAGCTTGATATGTCACCTCCGTGTCTATTATCAGTTACTCTTTACATCCTCGTGCTCCTTTGAGACAGCCCTTTTGTTCTTCATTTATAATTTTGTTCTGTGTTGTATGTGTCATTAATTTATGTGCAATGACTGAAGTTAATATTTTGTATATTGTTGGTAGGCACGTTATGGGGCGACATTTTGCTGGGTTTGCTGTGTCTGCTTGATCTTTAGGTTTCAGATAAGTTATTACATGTGTAAGTGTATCAGGGAATGTGTATGGGTCTGCAATGTAACTGTTAAATAATTTAGTTAGATGTGAATGTGTTGAGGTGAACTTCTTTAGCCAGAAATTTGCTATTTTATCTTTTCCAGGGGCTTTCCAATTGTGCGTAGAATTAATTGCTCGGGTGACTTCATGTTGCAAAATTATCACTTTGGGCATTTGTGGTATCATCTTGTACGTGTCTGTTTCTGCTTGTATCCAGCGTGCATGCCTGTTATGTTGTACAGGGTTTGACCATATGTTGCTCCAGAAGTGTTCCATGTCTGTTATGTTTGGTGGGTTGTCTATTTTAATGTGTGTGTTATCTATTGTCTGATAAAATTTCTTTAGGTTTGTGTTGAATGTTTGGTTTTGTTTCCTTCGATTCTGTGGTGTCACCGCCAGACACAACATTTGCTAGGTGGTAGCTTAAATCGGCCGCGGTCCATTAGTACATATCGGACCCGCGTGTCGCCACTGTCATGATCGCAGACCGAGCGCCACCACAAGGCAGGTCTCGAGAGACGTACTAGCACTCGCCCCAGTTGTACGACGACTTTGCTAGCGACTACACTGACGAAGCCTTTCGCTCATTTGCCGAGCAGATAGAATAGCCTTCAGCTAAGTTAATGGCTACGACCTAGCAAGGCACCATTTGTACCATTGCATGTATCTCAAGATAGTCTCACTTGTATCATCCAGAATGCTGTATACCAAAGGACGATATAAAAGTTAAGTGTTCTAGTAGCTACGTTCTTTTCTTTATCACATTCATCACGTATCCTGTTCCAGACTTCGCGCCAGTCGGCGTGTGTGTACGCGTGCCCTTTCGGCTACTTCACTGTGGACTGGCTGCCTTAACAGTCCACAACATTGGCGACGCGGATTAATCAGGATCTTGTTCTTTCTCATTGCTTCCATTTACTTGTGTCATGGCTTCGCCACATTCTCCAGATGTACTGTCCGAATTTTATCGCTTGCAGAATCATCAGACGCAGGCGTTATTGGATGCCCTGGGACAGCTCGTCCAGGGTCAACGTGCACTGCAAAACGATGCGGCCGCCGCCGCTTCATCGCTACCGCAGCCACAACACGCCGTTGCACCGTCCTTCCGTAGTTTTGTGGCAGCCAACGAAACGTGGACGGAATGGTCCCGACAGTTTGGATTTCATCTCGCCGCCTACAGAATTCAAGGTAATGAGCGGCAGACGTTTTTGCTTTCGTGTGTAGGTGTGTCCACCTACCATGTGATAGTGAAATTGTTTCCCCGACGCGACGTAGCAACTCTGTCATACGAAGAAATTTTGTCTGCTTTAGATGCCTATTTCAAAGAAACAGTTAATGTAGTTGCAAAACGGTATACGTTCTTTCGTACAAAACGTACGGCCGGTCAGACTAATAGGGAGTGGGTTGCCACATTGCAAGGACTTACTAGAGAGTGTGCCTTTGAATGTGACTGTGGACTCCCTTATTCAGATACTATGGTGCGTGATGCAATAGCACAGAACGTTTCTGCTGTTCGTATAAGGGAACAGATTTCGAAACTAGTAAATCCCTCCCTTCAGCAAGTGCTAGACATATTAGATAGGCAAGACACTCTTGACTTTGCTCAGGAATCATTTGCTACTTCGCCGGCCGTGTGTCACATTAACTGGCCCGCCGGGCCCGCTGCACGGAACGCTAACCTGCCCTCACGCACGTCCGCGAAGCTGCGGCCTAACACTCACACACGTGTGCCGCGTAAGCATGCCAATGCAGTTCTAAAATCATGCCCGCGGTGTGCAACTAGACATTCGCGTGAGAATTGCCCGTCACGCCAAGCTATTTGCTTTTACTGTCATAAGAAAGGACATGTTCAAAGTGTTTGCCAGAAAAAGCTCAGATCAGACACTCACAACCATTCCAGGCCCTTTGCTTCGCGCCGGAACCGAATCAAGGACACACACGCTCGTGAACCTTTGCCCATGGACATTCATGTCGTTCATGCCACTCCGCCCAGTGCCACTTTCTCTAACAGTGACTGTGTTCGTCCCACAAACAGTGTGCGTCGACGTCGACGGAAGTCCCGTCACGTCGCGCGTGATTCTGTTCCAATGTCTGTTCAAGTTGCACAAAACAGTCGCTCTTGTCGTCAGCAGGACAATAAACTTTTTGTAGATTTGGACTTTGCCGGACAAGTGATACCGTTCCAGCTCGATACCGGAGCTGCAGTTTCATTGCTCAATCACGCCACGTACAAACAACTGGGCGCACCTCCGTTGCGTGACGCAAATGTTCAGCTCACGAGTTACTCCGGACAAGCTATCCCTGTGTTAGGACAGTGCACTCTTCTTGCTACATACAAGGAACAAACAAAACTTGTGTCATTTTACGTTCTTCGTTCTTCTTCGGCAGTGAACTTGTTTGGTTTAGATTTATTTCAGTTGTTTAACATGTCTATAGTGAATCAGGTCCTATCAGTGAATCAGACTGTGCCTTCCGCCAGTGTTTCTAGTCTATGTGAAGAATTTGCAGACATTTTTGCACCGGGCCTTGGTTGCGCTAAGTACTATGAAGCACATTTGGAACTGAAGGTCAACGCGCAACCGAAATTTTTCAGAGCGCGCAATGTTCCCCACGCATTGCGTGATGAGGTCGCCAGAACATTAAACGATTTAGAATCACAAGGTGTCATTGAACGTGTGCAGGCTTCTCTCTGGGCCTCACCCTTAGTAATTTTGCAAAAACCTTCCGGAAAATTGAGACTTTGCGTGGACTTCAAGGCAACTGTGAATCCACAACTTGTGACTGCTACTTTTCCTTTGCCCCGCCCGGAAGATCTTTTTGACAAACTGTGCCCGGGAACATATTTTTCCAAGTTGGACCTAGCAGATGCGTACTTGCAGATACCGGTGGACGAAGAATCCCAGCGCGTATTGGTGGTTAACACGCATCTTGGATTGTACCGATTCAAAAGACTGCCGTTCGGGTGTGCATCCGCCCCTGCATTGTTTCAGCAATATTTACAAACTGTTTGTGTGTCGGTCCCTACTGCTGCAAACTATCTGGACGATATTGTGATCTCCGGAAAAAACAGAAGCCGAACATTTCGCCAACCTACGCACATTATTTCAGGTCTTGCGACAAAATGGTCTTTGCTTGAGGAAGGACAAATGTGTGTTTTTTGCTCGTGACTTACCATATTTGGAACATGTCATCAATGCCCAAGGCATACATCCGAGTCCAGAGCACCTCCGTGCCATACAGGAGTTGCCTTCGCCACAGAATGTGAAGCAGCTACAGAGTGTGTTGGGAAAAATTAATTACTACCATAAATATGTTCCCCATGCCTCTTCCATTTCAGCTCCGCTTCATCGTTTACGCCGTAAAGGTGTTCCGTTTGTCTGGACGACGGAATGCGAACGCGCCTTTCGCCAGTTGAAATCGGCGTTGCTTTCTAATACTTGCCTTACGCCATTCGATCCCCAGAAACCACTTTTGTTGATGGTCGATGCATCGGATTTTGGGATCGGTGCTGTGCTTGCGCACAAAGATGGTTCACATGATCGCCCTATTGCCTTTGCGTCCAAATTGCTGTCGTCGGCGCAAAGAAATTATTCACAGATAGAGAAAGAAGCTTTGGCTCTCGTTTTTGGTGTTACTGAGTTCCATGATTTCTTGTATGGTCGTCACTTTACCATCATCACAGACCACAAACCTTTGACATCGCTTTTTCATCCGAACAAGCCTGCACCTCCACGTACAGCGCAGAAATTCATTCGCTGGTCGATTTTCCTCTCGCAGTACCGCTACGATATCTTGTATCGGTCCACTGCTAAGCACGGAAACGCGGATGCGTTGTCCCGTTTGCCTGTTGCTGAGGATAAAGCATTCGATTCTTCCGAACTTGCTTGCATGTTCATTGATTCGGAAACCGATGACGTGGTCGAATCGTTTCCGATTGATTTTCGTCGTGTAGCTACAGCCACAGCTTCTGACCCTGTGCTTGCTACTGTTTTGCGTTTTGTTGCTACGCAATGGCCCTTGTCAAAGTCGCGGATCGAGGATCCGTTGGTTCGCCGATTTTTTGCTCACAAGGAGAGACTTTTTGTACGACGTGGTGTTTTGTTGTTGCGTTCTGATAATGATCAGTCCAGAGTCGTGGTCCCACGTTCGTTACAGTCCTCTGTCTTACGGCTTCTTCACCAAGGACATTGCGGTATAGTGCGAACGAAACAACTTGCTCGTCAGCACTGTACTTGGTTCGGAATCGATGCTGCGATTACGACTATGTGCTCTTCTTGCATGGCGTGTGCCGAACAACAACCCGCACCGCCGCGGAAATTCTTTGCATGGCCAAAAGCCACTTCCCCTTGGCAACGCTTGCACATAGATTTTGCCGGTCCATTCTGGAATGCTCGATGGTTGGTTGTTGTCGATTCTTTCAGTAATTTTCCTTTTGTTGTCCGGATGTCTTCCACGACGTCATCTGCCACCATCCAAGCGTTATCTGCTATTTTTTGCATTGAAGGTCTTCCGCAGACTATTGTTTCGGACAATGACCCATAATTCATGTCCGCCGAATTTCAGTCATTCTGCAAGGCCAATGGTATTCAACATCTGACATCCGCGCCGTTTTCGCCCCAGTCAAACGGTGCTGCTGAACGATTGGTCCGGACTTTCAAGTCACAGATGTAGAAGTTGAAAGAGTCGCATTCTCGGGAGGACGCTTTGTTGCTCTTTTTGTCCTCGTATCGCTCTCAGCCCCGCGATGGTCGCTCGCCAGCTGAGTTGCTCCATGGTCATCCTCATCGAACCTTGATGTCTTTGCTGCATCCGCCGCATCAGGTTCCTGTGCAGCAGCAGACTCCTGCTTTTGCTCCTGGCGATGTTGTATTTTATCGCACCTATCGAGGTTCACGGCGTTGGCTCGCAGGGCGCATTCTTCGCTGCCTCGGCCGCGCGATGTATTTGGTTTTGGGGGCCTCTGGTGAGGTGCGTCGGCATCTCAATCAGCTGCGCCTCTGTCGTCGCACGGGTTCTGCCGCTCCCCGTCTGCTTTCAGCGACGGTGCCGTCCGGTCAGCGCCCTGGGGACCCATCTACTGGCTCGCCTCATCCCCAGGTGTTACCGACGATGCCTTCCATTTTGCCCCATGGCGTCGCGCCGCCGCCGCCGCCGCCGCAGCCGCAGCCGCCGCAGCCGCCGCAGCCGCCGCAGCCGCCGCAGCCGCCGAAGGCGCCGCCCGCAGTGGACGGTTCGCTGCGGCCGCCAAGCGCCTCCCTGGGTCACGCGCCGCCGCTCGCGTCCCGTGACCAGATGTCCTCCGATATGGAACTCTTGCCCGCTCCGGACCAGATGTTGTCTTCGCCCGTCGGGTTCCCCGACCACGTGGAGGTCGACCCTTCGGCCCCTCCTGTCTCATTACGGGGGCATTCACCGCATGTTGACGTGCATCCTGGACTAGGCTTTCAGGCGTTTCCTAGCTCCCCTCGGACTGAATGGCCGGGTGCGGGTGGCACAGCCTCGCCTGTTGTTAGGCTCCCAACCTCATCGCATACGTCAACATGGGGTCCTCTCCACGGCGGGCGGAAGCCTTATCACACGACCGTTCGCCGATTTGCGGGGGAGGAATGTGGTGTCACCGCCAGACACCACACTTGCTAGGTGGTAGCTTAAATCGGCCGCGGTCCATTAGTACATATCGGACCCGCGTGTCGCCACTGTCACGATCGCAGACCGAGCGCCACCACAAGGCAGGTCTCGAGAGACGTACTAGCACTCGCCCCAGTTGTACGACGACTTTGCTAGCGACTACACTGACGAAGCCTTTCGCTCATTTGCCGGGCAGATAGAATAGCCTTCAGCTAAGTTAATGGCTACGACCTAGCAAGGCGCCATTTGTACCATTGCATGTATCTCAAGATAGTCTCACTTGTATCATCCAGAATGCTGTATACCAAAGGACGATATAAAAGTTAAGTGTTCTAGTAGCTACGTTCTTTTCTTTATCACATTCATCACGTATCCTGTTCCAGACTTCGCGCCAGTCGGCGTGTGTGTACGCGTGCCCTTTCGGCTACTTCACTGTGGACTGGCTGCCTTAACAGTCCACAACAGATTTTCACTTTTTTTGTATCTTCTAAGTCGTTTGGCCAAAGCTTGTAATTTCTGCTTCTTTTCATCTAATTGCTCTCATTATTATTATTATTTCTTTCCTTTCTCAGACCTTAGGTCTGGTTCGAAATGAAAGTGACGCGGACCTTGATCAAGCGTCACTTCCTTTTAACTGTACGGTATATGTTACATTGCGTTTAGGAACTTTCGGGTAATTGAACATGTATCAATAATTACGGATTTCTGTAGTTGTATATATGTGTTTGGATGTAGCTGTATTGCATTGATGTACTGGTGGATATTGTGTGGTACGACTCCTGTAGTTGATACTATAATTGGTATGATGTCAACTTTATCCTGATGCCACATGTCTTTGACTTCCTCAGCCAGTTGGATGTATTTTTCAATTTTTTCTCCTGTTTTCTTTTGTATATTTGTTGTATTGGGTATGGATATTTCGATTAGTTGTGTTAATTTCTTATTTTTATTGGTGAGTATGATGTCAGGTTTGTTATGTGGCGTTGTTTTATCTGTTATAATGGTTCTGTTCCAGTATAATTTGTATTCATCATTCTCCAGTACATTTTGTGGTGCATACTTGTATGTAGGAACTTGTTGTTTTAAAAGTTTATGTTGTAATGCAAGCTGTTGATGTATTATTTTTGCGACATTGTCATGTCTTCTGGGGTATTCTGTATTTGCTAGTATTGTACATCCGCTTGTGATGTGATCTACTGTTTCTATTTGTTGTTTACAAAGTCTGCATTTATCTGTTGTGGTATTGGGATCTTTAATAATATGCTTGCTGTAATACCTGGTGTTTATTGTTTGATCCTGTATTGCAATCATGAATCCTTCTGTCTCACTGTATATATTGCCTTTTCTTAGCCATGTGTTGGATGCGTCTTGATCGATGTGTGGCTGTGTTAGATGATACGGGTGCTTGCCATGAAGTGTTTTCTTTTTCCAATTTACTTTCTTCGTATCTGTTGATGTTATGTGGTCTAAAGGGTTGTAGAGGTGGTTATGAAATTGTAGTGGTGTAGCCGATGTATTTATATGAGTGATTGCTTTGTGTATTTTGCTAGTTTCTGCTCGTTCTATAAAGAATTTTCTTAAATTGTCTACCTGTCCATAATGTAGGTTTTTTATATCGATAAATCCCCTTCCTCCTTCCTTTCTGCTTAATGTGAATCTTTCTGTTGCTGAATGTATGTGATGTATTCTATATTTATGGCATTGTGATCGTGTAAGTGTATTGAGTGCTTCTAGGTCTGTGTTACTCCATTTCACTACTCCAAATGAGTAGGTCAATATTGGTATGGCATAAGTATTTATAGCTTTGGTCTTGTTTCTTGCTGTCAATTCTGTTTTCAGTATTTTTGTTAGTCTTTGTCTATATTTTTCTTTTAGTTCTTCTTTAATATTTGTATTATCTATTCCTATTTTTTGTCTGTATCCTAGATATTTATAGGCATCCGTTTTTTCCATCGCTTCTGTGCAGTCGCTGTGGTTATCCAATATGTAATCTTCTTGTTTAGTGTGTTTTCCCTTGACTATGCTATTTTTCTTACATTTGTCTGTTCCAAAAGCCATATTTATATCATTGCTGAATACTTCTGTTATCTTTAGTAATTGGTTCAGTTGTTGATTTGTTGCTGCCAGTAGTTTTAGATCATCCATGTATAGCAAATGTGTGATTTTGTGTGGGTATGTTCCAGTAATATTGTATCCATAATTTGTATTATTTAGCATGTTGGATAGTGGGTTCAGAGCAAGGCAGAACCAGAAAGGACTTAATGAGTCTCCTTGGTATATTCCACGCTTAATCTGTATTGGCTGTGATGTGATATTATTTGAATTTGTTTGGATATTAAGTGTGGTTTTCCAATTTCTCATTACTATGTTTAGGAACTGTATCAATTTAGGATCTACTTTGTATATTTCCAATATTTGTAGTAACCATGAGTGGGGTACACTATCAAAAGCTTTTTGGTAATCAATGTATGCGTAGTGTAGCGACCTTTGTTTAGTTTTAGCTTGATATGTCACCTCTGCATCTATTATCAGTTGCTCTTTACATCCTCGTGCTCCTTTGCAACAGCCTTTTTGTTCTTCATTTATAATTTTGTTCTGTGTTGTATGTGTCATTAATTTCTGTTTGATGATTGAAGTTAATATTTTGTATATTGTTGGTAGGCATGTTATGGGGCGATATTTAGCTGGGTTCGCTGTGTCTGCTTGATCTTTAGGTTTCAGATAAGTTATTCCATGTGTAAGTGTATCAGGGAATGTGTATGGGTCTGCAATGTAACTGTTAAATAATTTAGTTAGATGTGAATGTGTTGAGGTGAACTTCTTTAACCAGAAATTTGCTATTTTATCATTTCCAGCGGCTTTCCAATTGTGAGTAGAATTAATTGCTTGGGTGACTTCATGTTGCAAAATTATCACTTCAGGCATTTGTGGTATCATCTTGTATGTGTCTGTTTCTGCTTGTATCCACCGTGCATGCCTGTTATGTTGTACCGGGTTTGACCATATGTTGCTCCAGAAGTGTTCCATGTCTGTTATGTTTGGTGGATTGTTTATTTTAATGTGTGTGTTATCTATTGTCTGGTAAAATTTCTTTTGGTTTGTGTTGAATGTTTGGTTTTGTTTCCTTCTATTTTCACTTTTTTTGTATCTTCTGAGTCGTTTGGCTAATGCTTGTAATTTCTGCTTCTTTTCGTCTAATTGCTCTGTCGCTTCTTGTTGTGAGATTTTACCTAACCTTTTTCGTTTTTTTTCCGAGATTTCATTTCTTATAAATTGTGTTAGCTGTCCGATGTCTTTTCTCAGTTTTTCTATTCTGATCTGTAGCCTGTGTTGCCATGCTGGTTTTGTGGGTTTCTTCTGTGTGTTGGTTGGTTCTGATCTCTGTCTAGTGTGTATATTTAGTGTAGTGAGTGCTCCTATATAAACCAGTAGTTGTAACTCTTCCATAGTTGTGTTTTCATTTATTTTGTTGTGTATGATTGTGTTGATAGTTTTTATTGTTGTTTCGACTTGTGGGTTATTTGGTGGTCTATGCAAGAATGGTCTTATGTCTGTATTTGTGTCTTTGTATTCTATATATGTCAGCTGAAATTTTTCTTCTATATCTAACATGTGTGTCACTTCGTGTTCTATTTGTGCTCGTTCTGGTGGCTGTCTTAAGATTTCCTTTTCCTCTGATTGTTTAATTGGTGCGTGTTGTTCTTTGTTTGTTTGCTCTGGGATGTTTGAGTCCATTACTGTATTTTCTTCTTCTTCTGATTGCACATTATTTTGTTCCAGTATTTGTTGTACTTGTTGTTTGATGTTTTCTAATTCTGACTGGGGTATCCTGTTATTTTTGATTATTACACGGATCTGATCAGCTAGTCTTTGTTCTGTTAAAAATTTTAATTCTGGGTATCTGGTAATAAATGTTGTGTATACTTGTGATCTGTATCCAGTTGTGTTGGTTCCTAGGTTTGTTGCTTGGTAATAACAGAACATGAGGTGTCGATTAACTTCATCTGACCATCTCATCCTCTGTCTTTGTTTTCCTTCTAGGGTGGTTGCAGGAAGCATATCCTGCAAAACACCTCTATTTGGATTTAAATCATTTTCCAGTTGGCTAGCAGTGTCGTTACTATTGTGGGCGGGCATAGGGTTCAAGCGTCGTCCCCGACCATGACGGCGCTTGTCCGAGGCTTCTTTAGTTCTGTCCTGAACCAACTAATCACACTAAAGGGGGGTTAGCCCTATTAGTGGTTTGTTCTTTTCGTCGCCTTTTACGACTGGCAGAACATACCGGAGGCCTATTCTTTTCCCGGGCCTCCACGGGTATTATTATTATTATTATTATTATTATTATTATTATTATTACTATGAGGAAAAGTCCCCCTCTAAATTTCACCTCGAAAATATGTTTCATTATTATTTGTTATTTGAAGGCACATACAGATTGTTAGGGGTGTAAGAGCAGATATTTCTATTGATCACTGAGAAGAGTGTATTGAGCATCAGTATTTACTTGATTTGCCGAATAATAAATATAGCTATTACGAGTAGTATGTTTTTAGGTTGGTTAGTAACGCCAAGTATGAATGGCACAAGCAAGCCCATAATCTTTGTTTATCCTTGAGCAGCAGGTCAGGTAGTGAAGTGTGGACTTGTGGATGCCGAACGGATAGTCTGTAACGGTAGGCGTAGTCTACTTCACAGTACAGTTACGACCATGCAGAGAATATCAGGTGGGAAATTATGTGGCATGTTTGTAGGAAGACTGTTAGATATAGAGCAAAAACAACACACTAAAGTTGGTTCATATTAAGGTACTAATCATCACAGTATCTGTATCTACACTCCTAACACCCCGTACCTGCAGTCCTGACACGCAAAGAGCAGGACGTCACTGCAGGAACGAGGCGCAGCCCACTGATACACTGAAGTGCCATGTAGTAAATCATCTGCTATATTTTAAGAGGAACAATGCGTGCTGAGTTGAAGGAAGTATATGGCAACAATGCACCACCATATGATATAATGGCTAGATGGCGAAGAGGCTTCCAGTGCGGTCCAACAAGTCTGAATAACAACTAACGAAATGGCAGACCATCTATGATGAATCTGGAATCGCAAGGGGGATGGAGGCCGTGGTTTTCAAAAAGCGGCGTATCCCAATCGACGTGTGAGCAGAAAAAGTACAAAACAGTCACGGATCTGTTTGCAAAGTATTGCAAGACATTTTGAACATGACAAAAGGACATTGTCCGCTGGATTCCTCGACTGCTCACATCCATTCAAAAAGTCTACCGAACAAAGGTAGAAAGGTAGCAGCGAAAATGTTGCAGTTGTGTCAAGTCAGTCTGGAAGATTTCTTTATCCACCTAATCTCCGTTGGCGAGTGCTGGGTGTACCGTTGCGACACCGAAACAAAGACGCAAAGCAAGCAGTGCAAACGTGTGGCTTCATCATCGAGTAAAAAGGCAAAGGAAATGCTGAGTGTTCTTTGGGGCTGCCATGCCGCAGTGCTAACACATTATGCTCTTTGGGGCAAAACTGCCACAGGCGATTGATGCCGAGGTTACGGAAAGTTGTCAAGACATAGCGTCGCTGGTAGCTGTCCAAGGAAGTGCTTTTGTTCTGCGGCAACACCCCAGCTCATTCTGCACCTGCTTCTTCCTCGAGGAATCAAACTTTCTACACTCCCACTCTTATTCTTCCGACACAGTTTCCAGTGACTTGTTCCTGTTTCCTCAGACGAAGAAACCATTGCGTGACAGGCATTTCCCAAATGACGAGGTGATATTCGAAATGTAGCCTACTCTTAATTACCAAAATGCATATTTCCACAAGCATGGCCTCCATCGAGCCATGAATCGTTGGAAGGAATATGTCGCATTTAAGGGCGAATATGAATAGAAAGAGTAACACCAAGTTTAATGGTCGTCACATGATATTTAAGTTTTAATTATGACTACCCTTCTTATCAATATTTTTTATTTTAATGTCATGCAGATTACGCACTAAGTGACAGGGACGAAACTGTAGAGATGAAAAGTGCAAGTTTCCATGTTTCGTTAGGACACCCTTCGTGGTTTGGCATTCAAGACTTCATTGTATTAGGCCAGCGCGTCAGTAGGTTGGCTCTGAGCAACTCGCCTCTGCATGTCTCTTTTACCAGGTCGGTTGGGTGTTTTGTACAAGAGTCTGAACATACAACGATTATGAATGGTTCCCATATATTATTTCGAGTTCCAAGTCGATGTCCACCACCACCACCATGAGAAGACATTTCAATTGCGCTACGTACAATTGCTACAGGGTCATCGCCAGACGAGTGTCGGTACATATCAGGTGTCTAAGGTTGTGTCAGTCTAACCATCATGGGTGAGCGACTGTTGGATTGCTCATCCCACGACATAATATCAGTCATGCAAAACAAGCAAATAACTACAATTGGACTGCGTTATTTTTCTTGATCTTCCATTAACCGCAAAATGTATCCGGTATGGCACAATTTTCATCCACGTTGGCCAGTTACGGTTTTCGTATTCTTAACAGAAATCACAACAAAATGTGATATATAGGCTCCCAGGCTATAGTCTTGAAAAATAGCGGACTATTACACTGAGTACATTTAATATTCCAAAATCTGTCTCTTAATACCAGCTATCAAGCCGGACACTTTGGATTCACTCTTATACCATGTGTTTCTTTGCAGTATTTGTAACTGAGACTTTTGTAAGACTGTAAAGTTGTAAATTCCATCAGTTTTGAGACGTATGCTCATGTGAGTTTCTTGTGCTAATGTAGAGCGACATTGAAAATTTATATTCTTCCGGTAATTAGTTACTTAGTTAACGATTGTTTTACCCAAATGATGTGGAACATAGCAGTTTACAGGATATGTATAATAATTAATGTTAATATTAATGAAAGCATTAATTTTTTTAGTCTAACTCACGCAACTACGTTTAAAAACTAGCTTTTTTCCTTTTTTACCTGCTACACATTTTATTTTAAATAGAAATTCGTCCGTGAAATAGGACTTGTCCAAGAGAAATGATTTTAGGTTAGATTTATAGTTTGCTTTGCTGCCTGTCAGGCATTTTATATTATTTGTCAAATGATAAGAAACTTTTGTTCCTGCAATTTTAACTCTTTTCTGAGCCACTGACAGCTTTAATAATGGGCAATAATGGTCATTTTTTCCGTTATTATTATTACTATTATTATTATTATTATTATTATTATTATTATAGGTATGGACATCACTATTCTTCTCAAGTTGTGATGGATTATTTATGACGAGTTTCAGCAGCGAACACACACTTTGCGATGCTGCGTCTAAAATGCCTAACTCCTTCAAGAGGTACCTAAATGACGACCGTGGATGAACACGACGTATTATTCTTATTTCTCGCTATTTTGCAGTCAATGCTTTCTAAGAGATCAGTAACCCCAAAAAATTATTTCATGAGAGATTACTTAATAGAAATATGTCAGTGGATGGATTCCTTTGTTTCAAGGACCAGGAAGACTACGAAGAGCAAAAGTAATTTAACTTAATTGTTTGAGAACTACAGTAAAATGCTTCTTCCAGTTCAAGTCTTCTTCAAAATGTACACCTAAAAATTTAAAGTATGCTCCCTGTTTACTGACCCTGGTCATGTTGTAAATCAATTGTTGGTGTCGGTATAAGTGGGTGTAATTTAGCATCTTACACTTGTAGATCTATGATGGATAAAGGAGGAGTTGTCATATTTATAAAACAAGGGTATAAATGCAAAACTGTAAAAGTAAGCAAATTTTGTGTCGATCAGCACTTTGAGGTTTGTGCATGTGAACATCAGCTACATAATGTAGTATTGATATTAGCAACAGTGTATAGGTCCCCATTAGGAGACTAGGAGCTATTCATAAAAAAGTTAGACTCCCTATTATACTGCCTGTCAGACAAAAAGAAGAAGTTCTTAATCTGTGGTGATTTCAATGTAAACTTTCTAAATAATTCTGCGAGGAAAAGTGAACTAGATGTTTATTAACAACATATAACTTAAAATCAGTGATCAATTTCCCTACACGTATAGCTCAAGACAGTAGCACACTAATAGATAATGTATTTGTAAAGAAAGAAGATGAATAACAAACACATGCTTTCCCTGTGGCAAATGGATTGTCAGACTATTATGCACAACTGATTAACTTACAAAACCTAACAGGGTGTACAGTTCGGAAACCATTACATAAAAATATGAGGTCGCTCAACCTGGTATCTATAGAGCACTTCAAACAAAGCTTAAATATGTTAATTGGGGAGATGTAAATAATGAGCCAAATGCTAATGATAAATACAACATATTTCTTGATAAATTTATATCCCTTTTTAAGCACTGTTTCCCAAAGAAAATTACTAAATGTAACACCACACACTCTCCAAAGAAACCTTGGATTACTACAGGTATTAAAGTGTCCTCAGAAAGAAAAAGAAAACTTTATGAGCCAGCAAGAACTAGTAAAGATCCAGAAGTAGTTTTACACTATAAAAATTATTGTAACATACTGAGAAAAATTGTAAGGAAATCGAGAAATAGGTATGTTAGAGAAGAAATTAACAACTCTGGCAATAAAATAAAATCTATATGGAATGTTGTTAGATGGGAGACAGGAAAAGTAACCACTCAGGTAGATAGTATTACCATTAAGGAGTATGAGACCATCCTAACCAACAGTACACAAGGTGCTAATGTATTTAACAACCATTTCTTAAGTGTAGGATAAAAAAATTGGTGAGAACAGTTCTAAACAAAAAGCCAGGCAGTACATGGAAGAGCCGGTTTTGAAAAAAATTAGTCAGATTAATTTTCACCTAACAGCCTCTTGTGAAATAAGTACAATTATTAAATCTTTGAAAAATAATTGTTCTGTTGGAGTAGATGACATCTCTAATAAGATATTAAAATAATGTGGAGCAATTACAGCTGATGTTCTGAGTCACCTAAGTAATGCATCACTAACTCAAGGTATTTTCCCAGACAGGCTAAAATATGTCATTGTCAGGCCACTCTACAAAATGAGGGACACCACAGATGTCAATAATTATCGGCCAGTATCCCTGCTTACAGCATTTTAAAAAATCTTCGAGAAAGTAATGTGCTCAAGAGTGGTTAGCCATCTCAACAGTAATGGGGTACTTGGTAAATCACAATTCGGATTCCAAAAATGCTGTACTACTGAGACAGCAATATAGTTTCACTGTCCACATAATAGAGTCTTTAAATACTAAAATGTCACCAATAGGAATTTTCTGTGACTTGTCCAAAGCATTTGATTGTGTGAACCATGACGTTATGTTATGGAAATTACACTTCTATGGTATAAATGGAATAGCATATGAGTGGTTTAAGTCATACCTACAGAACAGGAAGCAAAAAGTTTCCTTATATGGATCAAGTGATTTAAATAAGTTTGCCACTTCATCTAACTGGGGTGAAATTACATTAGGTGTTCCACAGGGTTCAATCATGGGTCCCCTTCTGTTCTTGATATATATGAACGACCTCCCTTCCTATCTGAATCAGGAAGCTGGACTGACACATTTTGCTGATGGTGCAAGCATAATTATTAATCTGGTATAAGAAACTCCAATTGAAAATGACACAAATAAGGTCTTTGGAAAAGTCATTGATTGGTTCTCTGCAAATGGGCTTGCTCTAAACTTTGAAAAAACACAGTACATCCAATTTTCTGCTGCAAAAAGTACAGTTCCTTAAATAAATATAACACATCAACAAAAGACAGTAGACAGGGTAGAGCATATTAAGTTTTTGGGTGTACACATTGATGAAAATCTTAATTGGAAAATTCATATTTTGGATCTTCTAAAGCGACTAGGTGCAGCAACTTTTGCAATCAGAATAATTGTCAATTTTGAGGATATAGAAATTAGTAAGCTAACATAAAATTTTGTACATGGCTGCACATTCAGAGACCGTGAATAATTACAATTGAAAGAAAAACAGCCCTTGGTCACTATTTTTAACAAATTAACTTGGTTTCAACACTGCCAGGAGTGTCTTCTTCAGAATTTAAATCAAAGAATGGTGACCATGTTATAGAATGTAGACCATTCTTTGATTTAAAGTCTGAAGAAGACACCCCTAGCAGTGTTAAAACCAGGTTAATTTGTTAAAAACTGTGACCGATAGCTGTTTTTCTTTCAATTGTAAGCTAACATACTTTGCATACTTTCACTTTCTAATATGATAGAGAATAATATTTTGGGATAACTCAACATTTAGACAAAAAGTATTCACTGCTCAAAAGTAAGTGGATAGAATAATGTGTGGGGCTCACAATCACACATCTTGTAGGCATCTTTTTAAAAGATTAGAAATTCTTACAACAGCCTCACAGTACATTTACTCACTAATGAAATTTGTTCTCAACAACAAGGACCCATTTAAAAACAACTGTGACATTCATGATTATAATACCAGAAAAAAGAAAGACACTATCCTTTACTTAACCTACCTTTGGTACAGAAAGGGGTAAAATATGCTGCTATAAAAAATTTCGGCAAATTACCAGGTGATATAAAATGTCTGACAGACACCAGTAATAGCTTCAAAAATAAATTGAGATCATATCTCCTTGAAACTCCTTCTATACATAAATGAATTCTTGAATAGGAATAAATAAATCTATAAACATAGTATATGCACTTTGTGCCATTTAAGGGAATGGGGTAAGTAATGGAAATATTAATTTTTTACTCTGTATTGTAATTATATATATATATATATATATATATATATATATATATATATATATATATATATATAAAATCTTGTTTCATATGTGCATTTCTTGTGCACTTGACACATTCCACATCATAATGGCTACTATACCGTGCGATTGATCAATGGAACATGCAACCAACTAACTAACCAACTAACTAACTAACTATTTGTTGTACAGGATTGAACATAGTGTTTTTTCTCAAAATTAATTAAGTAACTAACGAATTCTTTGAACCTTGAATAGCGCCCTTGTACTGAGGTGATACCCATCAAAATTGATTTACGAACAGCAGACGAGCTGTTTACGATAGAGGTGTTCCAGCATTCGACCGGAAGGGTGAAATGAGGAAATACCTGAGTTCTGTTGGGAGAGAAGACCACAAGTTCTGAATGTCCGTTGGAAAAAAAGTAGCATTATGCTTAATTTGAAAGTCTTTAACATGTGCAAATCCTGTTACCATAAGTTAATAGTGGTAGAATTTAAAGTTCTTACGAAATAATCGTTTTAACTGGCTACAATGATATTGTTCCAGCAGGGCGTATTAGATAACACATTTTTCTATACATACTGAGGGATTTATTACAAAGACAAGTGCGTCGTATTTAATATCATCGTCATTGTTGCATTACGTAGCCGGCTTACTAAAAACAGAAAACTTTGTCTGGCAGCGTTTTTCCCCTATAAATTCTACGCTCTATAGGCGTCGTTCGATGACATTTAAAGACGTTAATTCCCATTCTCAATTTGTTCTTCAAGGCGTTCTTTATAGCGCCTCGAAATTTATTGCCATCGTTTTTTTACGCAGTGTGAAATACTGTGAACGGCTGTATGCAGAAGAGCTGCATAATGGTATGTGCCCTCAATCAGAGGGCGAAGATTGAAACAACTTATATACAGAGTGTAACTAAATTCCCTTTACAGACTTAGACGACACATTCCTCAAAGGGAAAGAAGAAAAAATGACCCATGAAGGGAATCTGAAATGCATACCTAAAGAGCTATGAGTACTCTTTAATCGTCGAAACTCTGAAACATCTTTTGCACAGCAAGCTCTTTGCTTTCCAAGTTTTGGGAGGAGATAATATAGTCCAAAACAAGAAAAAGAATGTCCAGCAGACATGGGCTCTAAAATTCATACCTAAAGAACTATGAGCACCTTTTCTCTTCGATACTGTGAAACACATCTCTTATACTGTAAACTCGTTGATTTCCACATTTTTGGAGCAAGTAGTACGATCCAAAACAAGCTAAATAATGTCCAGTGAACATGGACTTTAAAATGCATACCTTAAGAGCCGTGAACATTTGTTCAATAGAAGAGATGTTTCATAGCAACTAGGATGAGCAAGTGCTCATTTTACTAGACTTTTTTCGTTGTTTAGGTGTAAGGAACATGGCGAATCCTGCCTCGAGCATGGATGTGTGTGATGTCCTTAGGTTAGTTAGGTTTAAGTAGTTCTAAGTCTAGGAGACTGGTGACCTCAGATGTTAAGCCCCATAGTGCGTAGAGCCATTCGAACCTTTTTGAAGGAACATGTCCTCAAAATTTCCATAATATCGGCAGAACATGATATGGCAATACGTCGCAGAGCATTTTCTTTCTCACCACAAGTCCACAGCACGTAGTACAAGGTTGTTAACAGGACGATACCGAGACCAATGAACAAGTAGCAGGCATACACTTGCTCAGGAGACACGATCGCGACATGTGCAGTGAGCCAGACACTCTGGGGCATAACATTCTGTGTCAAACTATCGTAGATGTTTCGAAAACTCGGCCTGATAAACAGGAGCACGCCGAACCATTTCGCCGCAACAACAACCACAGCATCTGATTTTAAGTGGAAATGGACAATGGCCCACACACACTCTGTCAGCTGCGACACACTCAAAAATTACAATTTCCAAATTACCTGTAGGAGCAACATGAAAAAACAAGGAAAATACCATAATATGAAGAAATTTAAACGACTTTTACGATTCCACACCTCGACCGGCAAAAGCCCTTATACGATCAGTTTTGTTGTCCGTCTGTCAGTCTTTCAGTCCATTCGACCCTTTTTCTCAAGAAGGAGTAAACGTATGACATTGAAATTTATGCCATATACTAAGGTAGGCGTAAGGTCTCTTGTCAGTATAAAAAATTGAAGCTTCAAAGTCGATGCAGTAAAAATGTACGGCTATTTATGTCATGTACTTTGATACTCGAAGAAAAAAAAAAACTCGTCAACACCTATAGGGTTCTTCCCGTAGACCTGTAATCATGAAATTTGGCAAGAAGCAAGTTTTCACAGTACAAGTAAAGGAAGAAATGTGAAAATTGTTAGTTTGTAATTATATCGCACAAAAATATTTCTCTTGTCATTTGTTAGCCGACTTCAATAATTAAAACATTCTCAAAAATCCTGGAACCGCCATCTTGCCAGTATCCATACGAATAGCAGTCAAAAATCGTCTCGATTCTCGGAATCGATAAATTGTCTACATACGTAACTATATTTGTACAGAACCCACAGAGCGCGAGTCCTGTGCTCCCACCTGGCCAAATATTTTTAATCGTTGCATTAGTTATAATGTTTAAGCGGGGGTAGGACGTCAAACGGGCCGACTTGGAGCAGGAGAGGCACCACAGGACATTTTATTTTCTACTGTCTATAGTTTTAGAAATAAATTCATAAAACTTTGTCAGCATGACCAGGAAGGATTCAGCATTCACACTCATAGCAGTGGAAGTGCAAAAACATAACAAAATAATTTTTTTGGATATGAAATTTCATCATTTTTTCACTTACTGTTGGCTGCATTTGTTGCTATAGGTACATTTTTCTTCACAAATAAGAGAGATTCTTTGATGAATTTTGCACAGCATACAAACTATACTTACAGGTGTATGAAACTCTAGAATTTTCCAAATCTGATTTTTTTCTAAACATAAAGTTTAAAATGTAAGAGCTCATTCATTTTTTTTATAAATTAAATAGATTCTAAAGTTTCAGACACCTGTAAGTATGGTTTGTATGCTGTCCAAAATTCATCGAACAGTCTCTCTTACTTATGAAGAAAAGTGTACCTACAGCAACAAATGCAGTCAATAGTAAGTGAAAAAAATGATGAAATTTTACACGTAAAAAAATTATTTTGTTATGTTTTTGAACTTCCACTGCTATGAGTGTGAATCCTGAATTCTAAAACCTTCTTGATCATGCTGACAAAGTTTTATGAATTTACGTATAAAAGTATAGACAGTGGAAATTAAAATGTCCTGTAGTGCCTCTCCTGCTCCAAGTCGGCCCGTTAGACGTTCTACCCCCCTTAAAACATTGTGGTGAACGTCGGCAGCCGACCTGGCTGTTTAGCAAGAAACCAACGGGATTCTGTCAACATCAAGACGCAGCCAGTGCCAGACGAACTAGGCACCCGTCTACAAGGAGTCGGCCTCAGTACCACCTAACCACAATGAACGGGTATATGAACTGTCAAATCATTTCCAGTTTAGAATGTTGCGTTAACTACGTACGTTCATAAGATAGTAATGGAAGTTTACTACAAAGAAAATTGGACAGTAGGAGCGTGCGTGACTCTTGGTGACCGCTCGCCGCGGCCGCGCGGTGCCGCGTCCCCGACCTAGCGCGCTGCCTGGGGCCGGGAGCCTACGATCGACCGCCGGGGTGCCGTGCCGTGCCGTTCTGTGCTGTGCTGGAGTTGTCCGCTCCGGGCCAGCCAGCCGCTAGCGTTTACCGCGCACAGCGCGCGTGCCTTTGTGTGCGACACGGCGGTCCCGAACGCGCCGCCCACCACTGTGCATCAAATATACATTGAAAGTGGAAGGCGGGGAGCGCCGAGTGGGAACCCAAAAGACGGTCGCGCCGCAGGGCGATCACTGCCGGCAACGCACAATGCTGGAAACAGCAGCCCGGCGCTTCACCAAAGCCTCACCTGGAAACACTCCGTACTTGTTTCTTCCCAATACGACTCCTACCACTGCCAATCGACATTTCAGCTCCTATCAAAATAACAACAGACCGAGACGGTAACAATGCCCGCTTCTGCTTGCTTGCAGACACCAATCGCACTCGTGAAATTTCTACGGTACAGAACCCAGATGGAAGATCAGAATTCAGAATTCCGCATTACGATTTCTTAAAGAGTATTAAAGAGAAAAAAACTATAGTCTGAAAAAGTTCGTTCTTGGAAGAATCATCCCGGCGGAGGTTCGAGTCCTCCCTCGGGCATGGGTGTGTGTTTGTCCTTAGGTTAATTCAGGTTAAGTAGTATGTAAGCTTAGGGACTGATGACCTTAGCAGTTAAGTCCCATAAGGTTTCACACACATTTGAACATTTGATAAACCAGGAAGATTTGATTCCGCAAGATTTCCCGTCAGATACCGTACTGTATAATTTTTTCCAGCTTGCATCTGAAACAAACCATGCGAACTGTGCAAGAACGATGCAGTGAGCACCAACTGCTGAATCGCCTTCTACAGCTGAAGAAATCGTAGGTGTCTAGAATTTTTTTTTTCATCATCTGCCTTTTGACGGGTTTGATGAGGCTCGCCACGAATTCCTCCCATGTGCCAACAAAAAGAGTAGCACTTTCAAAGGACGTCCTCAATTATTTGCTCGATGTATTCCAATTTCTGCCTTCCTCTACAGTTTTTACCCTTCACAGTTCCCCTAATACCATTGAAGTTGTCTCGCGATGTCCTAACAGATCTCCTGCCACCCTGTTCCTCCTCCTTGTCAGTATTTTCCACACATTCCTTTCCTCTCCGATTCTGCGCAGAACCTCCCCATTCCTTACCTTATCGGTCCACCTGATTTTCAACATTCTTCTGTAGCGCCACATCTCGAATACTTCGATTCTCTTCCGTTCCGGTTTCACTACCATACAGTGCTGTTGCCCAAACGTACAATCTCAAAAAAATTTTCCTGACATTTTGTTTGATAGTAGCAGAATTCTCTTGGCCGGGAATGCCATTTTTTGCCAGTGTTGGTCTGCTTTTGATGTCCTCCTTGCTTCATCCATCATGGGACAAGGGTTACTTTGCTGCCTAACCAACAGATTTGCATAACTTCATCTACATCGTCATCACCAAACTTTCTCACTGTTCGCCTTTCTGATGCTTCTCATTACTGTCATCTTCCTTCGATTTACTCCCAATCCATATTTTGTACTCATTAGATTATTAGTTCCGTTCAGCAGATCATGAAATTCTTCTTCGCTTTCACTCAGGATTAGTGAATCTTATCATAGCGAATCTTATCATAGATATCCTTTGACCTTGAATTTTAATTCCTCTATTGTATCTTCCTTTTATTTCCGTCATTGCTTCTTCGTTTTATAGATTCAACAGTGATGGCGAAAGACTACATTTAATCTTACACGCTTTTTAATTCGAGCATTTCGTTCTTGGGCTTCCATTCTGAGTACTATACAGTGTTTGATCCTTGAAATTTTCCCAGCGTAAAGAATATTTAATGTTGGTAGTGCACATCGCTAACGTTATACCAAAAACTGGCGAGGAGACGCATACGCGTAGCAACACCTCTGTTGAGTTTACAGCTCTCTTCGAATATTACTCAGTCTATGGCGCCCAGGTGCATGCGTAAACATGATACCACACTACTGGCCATTAAAATTGTTACACCAAGAAGAAATGCAGATATAAACGGGTATTCATTGGACAAATATATTATACTAGAACTGACATGTGATTCCATTTTCACGCAATTTGGGTGCATAGATCCTGAGAAGTCAGTACCCAGAACAACCACCTCTGGCCGTAATAACGGCCTTGATACGCCTCGGCATTGAGTCAAGCAGAGCTTGACAACAAGATACCACAGTTCATCAGGAGTAGTGACTGGCGTATTGTGTCGAGCCAGTTGCTCGGCCACCATTGACCAGACGTTTTTAGTTGGTGAGATATCTGGAGAATGTGCTGGCCAGGGCAGCAGTCGAATATTTTCCGTATCCAAAAAGGCCCGTACAGGGCCTGCAACATGCGGTCGTGCATTATCCTGCTCAAATATAGGGTTTCGCAGGGATCGAATGAAGGGTAGGACCACGAATCGTAACACATCTGAAATGTAACGTCCACTGTTCAAAGTGCCGTCAATGCGAACAAGAGGTGACCGAGACGTGTAACCAATGGCACCCCATACCATCACGCCGGGTGATACGCCAGTATGGCGATAACGAATACACGCTTCCAAGGTGCGTTCTCCGCGACGTCGCCAAACACGGATGTGACCATCATGATGCTGTAAACAGAACCTGGATTCATCCAAAAAAATGACGTTTTGCCATTCGTGCACCCAGATTCGTCGTTGAGTACACCATCGCAGGCGCTCCTGTCTGTGACGCAACATCAAGGGTAACCGCAGCCATGGCCTCCGTGCTGATAGTCCATACTGTTGCAAACTGTTCGTGCAGATGATTGTTGTCTTGCAAGCGTTCCCACATGTTGACTCAGGGATCGAGACGTGGCTGTACGATCCGTTTCAGCCATGTGGATAAGATGCCTGTCTTCTCGACTGCTAGTGATACGAGGCCGTTGGGATCCATCGCTGCGTTCCGTATTACCCTCCTGAACCCACCGATTCCATATTCTGCTAACAGTCATTGGATCTCAACCAACGCGAGCAGCAATGTCGCAATACGATAAACTGCAATCGCGATGGGCTACGATCCGACCTTTATCGAAGTCGGAAACGTGATGGTGCGCATTTCTCCTCCTTACACGAGGCATCACAACAACGTTTCACCAGGCAACGCCGGTCAACTGCTGTTTGTGTATGAGAAATCGGTTGAAAACTTTCCTCATGTCAGCACGTTGTAGGAGTCGCCACCGGCGCCAACCTTGTGTGAATGCTCTGAAAAGCTAATCATTTTCATATCACAGCATCTTCTTCCTGTCGGTTAAACGTCGCGTCTGTAGCACGTCATCTTCGTGGTGTAGCAATTTTAATGGCCAGTAGTGTAATTAGAAACAGTTTACATAGCATACCACAGTTACGATCCAGAAGAGTTTCTCGACTGAGAATGCTATTTATAGAATCAGTCATCAAATAGTACAAACCTTAAGTCATAAAATATCACCAGATTGTATTTTTTGTGATCTGTCCAAGGTGTTTGACACTAACTTTTATTAATCTCCTACAAAAACTCAAGTTTTATGGAAATGATGGCTTAAAACCTAACTGGTTTGAATCATTCTTAAAGAACAGAATGCAAAACGTTGTGTTGAAAAATTTAAATACTGTTGGATTCAGGGATCAATTCTGGGTCCACTCCGAATGTTTATATTTGTAAATGACCTTCCACTTATCATTCAAGAAGCCGAATTGTTCTTTTTGCAGACAATGCCATTATTAAAATAAAGCCCATTAAAGAAAAAGCAAGTGAAGAGATTGTAAATGGTGTTTTCCAAAGAATTATTAAGCTGTTCTCAGATAACGGACTACCCTTGAATTTTGAAAAGACGCACTACATTCATTTCTACACAACAAACAAAGTCATACCAACAACTGATGTAGTACAGGAGCAGGAGTCAGTATAGGGTAGACCCTCCAAATTTTTGGGCGTACATATTGATGATAAGTTTAACTGGAAGAAACGTATTACTGAGCTTCTCAAAGAATTAAGTTCAGTTACTTTCGTTCTTTGTATAATTACTAACCTTAGTAAGAAACGAATTAACATAGTAACATAGTAACATATTTTACATATTTCCACTCAATATTGTCGAATGTAATAGTTTTTGTGGGATAAATATTGATTGCACAAAAGCGAGCAGTAAAAATAGGATGTGGTGTTTACCCACAGGCGGCATGAGTATGAACCTCTAGGCATTTTAATTGTTCCATCATAGTACATATATCGGCTAATGAAATTCGTGATAAATAATATATCACAACTAGAGAAGGACAGTGATGTACATACCTACAACGCAAGAGGCAAAAATGACCTTTATTACTTATTATTATAGCTGCCAGTGGCGCCGAAAGGAGTTCAATATGCAGCCACAGTAATCTCTGATCATTTGCCCAATAGCATAGGATGTCTGCTAGGTAGCAAAGCATATTTAAAACCTAACCTAAAAATCATTTCTCCTGGACGAACCCTTCTATTCTATGGACGAATTTCTATTTATAAACTGGTGGCATGTAAAAAAAAAGAAAAAACCTTGTTTTTAAGTGCAGTTGCATGAGTAGGACTAAAAAAATGTGCTCATTAACGTTAACACTAACCAAACTAATCATGTATACATATCCTATAAAATGACTCTTTCCATATCATTTAGGTAAAAGAATCATTCACATTATCTATGGAACATGTAATTAACTAACTAATTAACTTAATAAGTGATAATGACAAACATAGTTTTTGGTTGTCTTCTCTAGTGCTTTCAGCATGATTCCAAGCACATGACCCAATACATTTGTATCACAATTCAAGGGTGCAACATAATTCAGTATGTTCCTTCTTGAGTTTAGGTGGTGAATGGTTATGGTAATAATCGTCATCGTCGAGATCACAAATGCTTGAAATATCCAATACCTCCGACGGCTCTGCCGTATTCTTTTCTATCTGCTCAGCAAAGCACCCAGGTACAGCTGTCCCATTCTTGTTCTTTAACCCACTCTGTTGATTGTTTTCATTCCTTACTTTCTTCTTCATTTCAGCATCCTGAAACTTCGGAGTCATAAGGATATTCACTCGTTCTATTTCAGTATACCCAAACCAATTTGCCAATACAATTCAACGCGATCATATTCTATATATTACTCTCCCACCTTTAGAAATCAAATCCATGCAACGATTCAGCGAATCACAGGCTCCAATAACAATTCAGATGAAAGTAAAAAGTTACCTTCTTATTTTGTGTATACTGAAGATAATACTTGATCCGTTTCATTTGCATTACACTCACACATACCATAACTCAAGTGGTGCCCACCTTTTTGTTCCTGTTTGTTACTTACATGGATCAGAAAACAGCAGCAATAGTCGCAAGTCATTCTGTTTATCGCAAGCTTCAAATATTGATTACACACTGTGAACGATTATTCAGTCCTCCCCTAGCATAAAAACTGTGGTTGCAGAGAAGTCTGGAGCTTAAGTGCCGGGCTAACATGGCTGGTATATCACTCGACAACGATGTCCACTCGCACATTCGCCCGTATTTGTTTCGCTTAAAATGCAACTGTGAGTCGTAGACAATTACTTCATTCTTCCAGATTTACGTTTCCTCTGGTTTCTGGAAATTACAGGAGAGTCTACTGCGCGGGGAGACTATCGAGGAAAATAAACAGCGTAACAAATAAGAAAGAGAAATCTCACAGAGAAACAGACGTGGAAACAAATAATGGTGAGCTATTATTATGTGTTCCACCCACGGCAGAAGGAACGAAGTAAGTAATAAGTTAATGCGGAAACGAAAGATGGCTGGGCTTAGATTTGAACCGAGCAACCGGAAAGGACAGTGTGCTAACCACTGCACCACCTCTCTCGGTTGTCGTACCACAAAATCCTTTTCTTATTTGCTACGGCATTTTATGCCTTTCTGCATGATTACGTAAAATAGGTAGAGTTAGGTTTCTTGTTGGTAATATTCTCTGGCATCACAGCAGGGAAGGCGATCATATTGTGGCGGGAAGGGGGAGGAGGGGGGTGGGGGTGAATGAATACTAAAAAAATTTAAAAGTAGCAAGTTTCGCTTTTGTTACTAGCACAGCTACAGACGATGAAACCTGGCTTCATTACTGTGATCTTCCAAATGCGTAGGCTAAGTAGAAGTTGGTGTTAGCAGATGATGGTACCCCGTTCCTGGCGTAAAATATTTGTATCTCAGGATGAGTGTGGTGGCTGTTTGGTTCGTTGTATCGGGAGTGTATAAATGTGTTTCTCGGCTTTCATAAAGTAAATACTACGAAGCGATAAGTCGAACAGCTTTTATCTTAAGTCTGGTTGGTATGTAGAACAGTTTATCCAAGGACCAACAGCTAATTTAAAAAAAAAAATCACAGTGGTCAAAGCTTTTCAAGTTCTTGAACACCTTAATAATAAGTCTAATTTTGTCTCAGAGTTCTTTTCTTATGGATATTTTAAATAAACGCTGTGCTGAATGGACTGCGACATATCTTGACGGAGAAGTCTTGCAGACAACACAACAATCATCCAAAGATACCGAAACATACTATTAGCGACTTGTAAGGATAAAGACGTTAACAGAGGACAGAGTAAATATTTAGACGAAGTAAAATATATGGGTACAGAATAACTACCGTACTGTCGTTAAACTACATCATTCAAAGAAGCAGCTAGGAAGTTGGGAGATTCGTATTCAGGAGGCGATCCCATTACATTTCTTTGCGACCATCCTGCTTTTCGCTTCCCGTGGATTTTCTAAGCAGTGTGTGACGATTACGGGACGCTTCCTTGAATGAGATTACAGTCGATTCGCTCGTCCTACCTTATCCTATTCCCGTCTCTAACGAACTTTATGTCAGTATGATGCTGAACTGTAATTACTCTTCTTTCCTTCTTTGACGTCGTTCTACACGGTAGCGAATATCTCAGCCGGCTCGTCGAAATTGTCTGCTTTTCCAGAAGATCTACATATGTGTTATTTAATAGTTAACTTCTTGGACATTCATTTGAACGATTTCAATATTTCTTTAGAAACTGCGGAAATATTAGAAGAAAATACCTCCAATGATTCCGGGAATTGTGATTCGAATGACGACTGTTGTACTAATTGACGTCCGTAACAGAAAACGCATTACCGTCCTAGCCCGAAGAAAACACTACAGCAACAGATTGCAGTGACAAAAACTGTAAATCTTCTGGTTTAACGAAGAAGTGAGAAAACGCTTATAGTTAAGCAGTATGCAAAGCCGGATTCGTTTCGTAAAATCGGAACATTAATTGTATAAATGGAAGAAAGATTTACAGAAACCTCGAAATGTGCACCGAAGTGAAACTCTCAGAGGTGTGAGAGAAAAACTACTGGAAAGACTTAGAACTGCTCGTGAGAGTCAATGCACCGTTACCGAGGTATATTCACGAAACTAGGCTCCATGAATTGCAAGTGTGACGAACATTACCGATTTTCAAGCTTCTTCGATCTAGTTCAGAAAATTATACAGAAAAAGAAGTCACAAAATTAAGAAGTTTACTTAATGTAAACGTGTAAAGGAGACGTCATTAATAGTTAATACTGTAGAGAAATTCAAAGCTGACTGAAGACGGAGATTCTTGCCATCCCCTAGAATTCTGTGTATAAAGACAATCACTCAGGTTCGTGCAAGAACTGCGTACAAACTGCACTTAATCATTTCGAGCGAAGGAAGACAGAATCGCCTTGCAGTCAATGAGTGCTATAACACTTTCGTATAAAATATTGCCGGCGGATAACTGTTTCTTCAACGGTTTCTTTCTTCAGGAAGCTTAAGGTAAATTAGGACTTAAAATTAAAAAAAAAAAAGAACTACTGACAACTGTTTGGTTCAAAAATATTGTAATCGACGTAGCAAAATCTTGAAAACTGGGAGAGACCAAGTTACAGTACGAAAGGTCGCTGTCCTATTTGCTGTGATAATTCTGAGTATTCATGGACCACAAACATGAGTTAATGTGCAAATTTGATACATTTTGTCAATCCTTGTAAGATCGCTTTTACATTCCCTTCATAATTATACATGTCGGAACTATCTTCGAGACCAGAGATGTTGGTCAGAGAGGTTAGCTTTAATTTTTCACAGTAGAGTAAAAGCGTGATAGAAGTGTGTTGTAATGCAGTTGGTTTTTAATGGACGGAAGTTGGCCTGCCGTGGAGTGGAGACGGCATTATTTGGCGCAATTTTAATACGATGTTTAAAGAGAGATATTAAGCAGAATGATTATAATATTGAATGAACGAGAAAAGATGATATTTAAACGAAACTTGGTTTTTTATACTTGTAATTACTTAGTATGCCGATTGCTATAAAAGTGCTTATGGTTTAGATTTTCTGTAAAGTTTCTGTAATGAAGTTACGTAGTTCTGTCTTACACTGCATTGATAAATGTTAAAGAGTTAGTTTGCGAATTAGTTAATGTGTGAGAATTGTGGAAAGTTGTATTGTTGCTATGCCTTAATTAAGCTCAGTTAAAACGAAGTGTCGATTCTCTTTTTTTTTTCTTTGTCGATGGGATTAGTACCCGATTTTTCACTCGCATTGATGGTTTTATTTGACTGCACACTCGCATTGCACATCGCGAACTGTGTGCTTTGTAACATTTTTGAGTATTGATAAAATTCCGTTTCTCACTACACATTGCGAGTGCGGTAAGTGAAACTTGATTTTGATAGTCAGATTATTATTTTATTTAAAAAAAAGACTAGTTTGCAGAGCAGAGCAGCGGTCCATTGCGCACAGGTAAGCCATAAATTTCATTATAATTGTAGTTCATATTCAGAATCAGGCACAGTTATTATTGGAGTCCACGTCCGAGAATAATATCGTTATAAGTTCAGAGGTTTAATATGAGTGAAATATTTTATGAAAGTGCTACTTATTTATTTTAACCAGATTTAACAGATAAAATCATAAGCGTTTAATTCAGTGATTATTTGTTGTGTAATTACGATATTATTCGCAGTTCCGGTACAGCAATTATTTTCGAAACTAAGATTCGCAACATTCAGCACCACATTTATCAAAAAATAATTTTGTAACAGAGTCGGAATTTTATTAAGAATACATTTTTTCTCGCAGTCATATTATTTAAATGACCTGTTACTCTGGATTTCACATCGTGTAGCGTGAGCGTCACATATTTCCATCTCAAATTAAGAAGCTTGAGATATTTTCAGTGATCATTTCTCAACTAATCAGCTTTGCATCCTTTACCGTTTTACTTCACAGTTATACGAATATTAAAACGTTTAAGGATAATTTCACGTATTACATCCGATACGCTTTCTAACCAGTTGCTTTTATTGGACTCTCAGCCTGGATGGAATACCACCACTGTCTTTAGGGGAACGACAAAACTGGGTAACTAATAGTATGATTCAGCCTCTCAACAAAGAAACTTTTAGACAGTCGAAGGCTTCTTCAGAAAACTGTCCTACTATGTAATTTCCGACAGCTCTCTGTCATTTCAGGTTTATCAGAGGAAAAGTATTGTTAACATCAGTGATTCGTGCATTTTCAGTTTGCATCTCCACGTCTCATGTTTTTGGGACGCAGCACGGCAGAACAGCAGCCACCATCATGTTCTTTCTCCAGCCCTATTCTGTCAAAATAAAAATAGTAATTACTGTAAGTGCGCGGATGCTTTACTTCGTTTTTCAGGTATGCCAGCTGTAAGAAAAAGTTTGTTTTCGTCATTCAACACACACTTCGCAGTTTTGTGACAACTACAGGGAATAAACAAGGAACTGTTTTATTGTTAGTGAAATACACATTAAACAAAAATTATCATAACAACTAGGAATCGTTATAAGACATTTCATGTAAACAAACTAAAGCCCAAGTTGATGGAAATCGTCTATAATGTAACATTATACACGGCCTTCGTTTTCTTTCCTTGACTAGTTTACTTGTGTAACAATAACATCTCCCACAGTTTAGCCGTCAATAAGAACTGCAAGTTATTAAAAAAATATTGATTCGAGGCATTTTTGGTCTACTTTAAGTGGCTCTGAGCACTATGGGACTTAACATCGGTGGTCATCAGTCCCCTAGGACTTAGAACTACTTAAACCTAACTAACCTAAGGACATCACACACATCCATGCCCGAGGCAGGATTCGAACCTGCGACCGTAGCGGTCACGCGGTTCCAGACTGAAGCGCCTAGAACCGCACGGCCACACCGGCCGGCCTACTTTAAGTGCTTAAAATTTGTGTGTGAGCACTGGACTTCGTGCTACGCGGCGTTTCGTTCTCGTCACTGCTGCGTCTGCTTATTCACCGATTTGCGCCCGCTAGGCAGGAAAGGTTGTATAAAGCGCACTCTTCGAGCGCCGAAAGAGTGTAACTTCAGCATTTAAGAAAAAATACTTGCAGTGCGCCTTAGCAGCTAAAATTTTGAAATATATTTCTTTCTATGTATTCTTCCTGTGTGAAAAATTTCTGGGTAGGTTTTGACATGTCGGATTAACGGTTCCCTTGTTAACCACAGTGAGAAATCATGCGATACCACCCAATATCGCGTCGGACCTGCTTTTTCCCGGTGTAGTGCAACAACTCGACGTGGCAAGGACTCAACAAGTAGTTTGAAGTCTCTTGCAGAAATATTGAGCCATGGTGCCTCTGTAGCCGTCCATGGTGTTGTCGCTGCCAGATCTTGTGCACGAACTGACGTCTGGTTTATCTCCCATAAATATCCGATGAGACTGGTGTAGGGCGATGTGGGTGGCCAAATCACTCGCTCGAACTGCCCAGAATGTCCTTCAAGTCAGTCGCGAACAATATTGATTCGGTGATATGGCACATTGTTGTTTGGGAACATGGAATCCTCGAATAGCTAAAAATGGTCTCAGGTAGCCGAGCGTACTATTTCCAGTCAGTGATCGGTTCAGTTGGACCAGAGGACCCGAGTCATTCTATGTAAACACAGCCCATACCATTACGGAGCCACCACCAGCTTACGCAGAGCCTTATTGACAACTTAGTTCCATGGCTTCGTGGAATCTGCACAACACTCTAACTCTACGATCAGCTCTTACTAACTGAAATCGGGACTCATCTGAACAGGCGACGGTTTTCCTGTCATTTAGGGTCCAACCGATATTGTCAGCCCAGGAGGGGCACTGTAGGCGATGTCGTGCTGTTAGCAAAGGCACTCCCATATTTCATCACGCTGTCCTAACGGATACGTTCGTCGTACGTCCCGCATTGGTTTCTGCGATCATTTCATGCAGTGCTGCCTGTCTGTTAGCAGCGACAACGCAAAACCCGCTGCTCTCGGTCATTTATTGACTTCCGTCGGCCACTGTGCTGTCGGTGGTGAGAGGTAATGCCTGAAATTTTGTATCCTCGACCCACTCTTGACACTGTGGAACTCACAATATTGAATTCCCTAACGATTTCTGAAATGGAGTGTCCCATGCTTCTAGTTCCAACTACTATTCCGCGTTAGAAGTATGTTAATTTCTGTCGTGCGGCCATAATTACGTCGGAAACCTTTTCTCATGAATTATCTGAGTACAAATGACAGCTCTGCCAATGCACTGCCCTTTCGTACTTTGTGTAGGTGATAGTACCGCCATCTGTATATTTCCATATCGCTAGCCCATGACATTTTTCACCTCAGAGTACAAAGAAACCGTCTCATACGGATCGGTATTGCTGCATAGAGACCTCTGTCCACCAGCAACACAGTTATGTCCAGCGGGTTGCCGAAGTGCCGGCTCCAGGGGCGACGCTACAGCGGGAGACCACACGTTACACCGGTTTGTTTTCGTGTGATTCCAGCAGACGCCACAAAGACAAGCGACGTCGCTTCAACACAGGCGACATTTGTATCGCCTCTAGAGGCGCACCCAGGAGGGCACTTCGAGTTAGACCGAGCAATATTCGTTTGCCTGAGGTGTACTTAAGGGGCCCTCTAGCTACACAGGTACAGTTCCAGCTGCAGCACAGACCTGGGATATAGACCGCAACAGCCATAGCAGCCAGCCTGCCTCCGCCGTCATCGAAACCTACATCTCTTCTGGTACTTGCATGCATTCAGGAGTGGTATCAGGTGGCTGAATTAACTATTGTGAATTTTCTCGGAAACTATGTCAGTGAAATCATGGCCTTAGAATTCTACGCTCAGTATTTCTTCACGTCTGACCCGGACATATTTCTTCAAGTCGTCGTCGTCGTCATCGTCGTCGTCGTCGTCGTCGCCGCCGCCGTTAATCTTGAACTGAAGGAGACAATTATTCGTTATTTAAATCAGGTCAAGAGCATCGTTTATTTGCGTTTTGTTAGCTAATGATTCTTCGTCCGTCGGACATAGGCTGTGTAGTAATTCATTTTGTGTGTTTTGGCATTAAGTGTGTTTTCTTTTATCACCTTTTGGAAATCTTGTCTTAAGTTGTAAACTCACGTAAAGACCCCGCAGGTGTCTACTTACCTGCAAATTAACAATCCAGGCAACGCGTTTCTACAAACGAGGTTCCAATGGTGATGCCCCCGCTGCCTGTAACGTGCAGTGAGCAGATTTGGTTGAACACGTGGGGACTGTAGCTTGTGTATCCCTAAGTCACGAGATAATTGTGGGTGATAAGCTATTCACAGGCTGTTGCTATTCGGCACTGAAGTAGCGGGAGTGCTGCACTGTGCACCGTGGCGTATCTAGCCCCTTCTACAACCCTCAATATTCGACGGATACCTCCGTCTTGAACACGTTGTTGTCCATACAGTTAACACTGCCGCCGGCGGTTTTCCTCAAACTGAGGTACTCTAGGCACATCTTTGATATGGTGCATGTGAGTAGACCAGAGCTTGCACGACCTCGGACATGGAGTATCCCGTTTGTCTGTCACATACTTAATGCCTGGAATGAAACAGAAAGAAATTTCGCTTCTTGTGCAACTTTCACGTCGATGGCAAGCACAAAGTGTTACACGTTGGACTAGTCCATTCGAAATGGAAAGAGGAGAGTGGTCTCTCTCTCTCTCTCTCTCTCTCTCTCTCTCTCTAAACACAAACTCTGACGCTACCTCTAATTACTCGCTGCGCCTCACTGGGACTTTTTCTTGTCACACAAGACAGTTTAATGCTAACATTACGAGAAAAACTGAAAGAAAACTGTTCATATTGCTTTACTGCCAATGTCTTCACCTTACTTGACAATTTTGAGCAGGAGAATTGTACACATCACGGTGTCGGAAGTGAGCCACAGTGGTGTGAAGAGAAAAATAAGGAATTTAAGTTGAGGCTCTGACTCCCACAGACGTTGTATATCAATGCATCTAAACATATCTTCCAATGAAGAGGCGATACAGTGCTTCCAAATAACATCACTGTAATGTACAAACGTGTAATGACTGATGCGCAGAAACCTTGTGCTGTACTGCTCCAGGCAAGAACTAAGGACAGATTACGAATTACGCACCATTCCATTCACTGGAGTGTAACGCTTAATCTCTTCAGAACCTTGTGGTTGTGCTTGTTAAGGATGACACCACAAACCCTCTAGGGTACATCCGCATTAATACTGATCACATTACTTGAAGTCTCGGCTGAAAACGTCACCACAGAAAATCTTTTAAACACATGGCTACTTTGGTTTAAGAAAGCCAGTTTTCGAACACATCGGAGTGCCTTCTCACAGCTCTCAAATATCCATCCCTTAATCTAACAGAACTGCACAACCTCAGCCAGTACATCCCGTCGCGTACGAAGGGCTTGTAGGATGTACGACACCATAAACTGCAGCTGTACTGAATGTCAACAACAAGACGTTTGACTAATGTTCTAACTGGTGAATATATACAGCCTCCGCTTCTGCGCATGGGGGACCGTATGTGTGTTAAAGGCACGAGAATACTTCCAGTACTGCTACGATTCTGTTGCTTCGTAATTATGTAGATCCTTATTCTGACCACAAGTGAGCTCAGAGAATGCCGAATTTCCCGTTATTTGACGACTTATTTCCTTTATCAACACAAGAGCTTTGTAGCACTGACCAAATATTTACATCTTGTGACATTAGTGGCGGATGTGTAACGGTTAAAGCTGTCGCACTTGCAAGAATGGTCGTCAGCTTATGCAGTGAAAACGATAACTAAAATGTGTGGACGGCTTCTGTATTTCTGTGATGTGCTTTATTAATGTAATTTTCAACTTCTGATTATTTTTAAACGATGAGTGGAGGACGTGTAGAAATGACTGCCCCTTTTGAATCAATTCCGATAGAAAGCGCCACCAAACACTGTTAAGCATTAATTTCACTGTGTTTAGATATTACATTCCTAATACATAAGTATTATTTAGTTTCTACAATAAATATCCATCGCTTCGAATATAATAAAATATTGATTGCACGACAATAAACATTGTCAAAAAACAACGAAATCAGTTCTCAGACCACGTCTTGCATAATAATACTTTTTAAGAACTGATTTTATCACATAAGTACGTCGTGACAAAATTTTGTATTGCACCTGGTTTCCAACCACGTATCGAACGAATTTTCATTTGTCAGGATAAATTAATTACACTGAATTGCACTGACGTCATCCCCTTTAGTCCATTTACTTCACAGCAGACAAATTTGACACGCAATCAGTATATCTCACAGTCCAGTGCCTGCTGCATAGTAGTCCCTTAACTGAACACTTTAGAAATGATGTAGTGAAAAAGTAATTAACAATGCCACGACCTCGTGTGTGGTGGAGGTGCTGTATGAATGTTACAATTGCGTTCGTTATAACTCAGAGTACGATGAGGTGAGCAATGTTTGGTAGTCTCATCTGCCTTCAGACTGTACATAACCATGATAATTCCCATTAAAAATTAGTACACTAAGCAGAAATGTGTGCTAGCACAGAAAACTAGGGTCAGGAGCTACAGGAGCCGCTAGAAATTCAAAGCATGGGTTTAGTCTCCCCACAGCTGTGTCATTGGCGGCTGACGAAACTTGAGCTACGGCGGTCGAGAGGTGACTCGGAACAGCCTCAGGGCTACGGTCACAAAGCCTCAAGGTTACTTCAGTCTTTCGTTACGCAACATAGCGAACAACTGAGCGACGGTAAATTGCTGTAATTAACTCTACTGCCAAGATCAAAGTCACAAGACGCCGCTTCAGGCTTTGAATGTTTTCTGCGCCAGTACCTTGACTTCGTTTCCAGTACGAAGCAAAGAGTGTGAGAAATATAAAGTGCCCCTTTCATTTTCACAGCCTCTTTTAGCCATTCACCAGTCCCTTTTCTTTAATGCAGTTTGACTGTGTCATGGATGAAAATCTGACGTGACGTTCGTTCTTCTGTAGATACTTTTATTGAAACGCCATCCAGTGCTTTTCTGACACCTTTCATATGCAACGGGATGATTTGTTGATAGAAAGAAATGTAAGATGCAACGGGATGATTTGTTGATAGAAAGAAATGTAAGATGCAATTTTTCAAGGCCTCACGAACCCATCCCTTGGTATAAAATTCTCTTTTTTGCATGTACAGCATTGTACAACCACTTCTCTTTCTTATAATCCTGATCTGAATTCACTCTCATAAGGAAAAGAAGTGACTCGTAGACTACAAATCCTTATACTTAACACTGTTACAGCATAAGCACATAAGATTTTGTCCTTAAAAGAAAACGGGGTGCTGATCTTAGTTTCTGACACGTTATGAATCCAGCCCATCGTTCAGCAATCCCCAAGAGGTCTTTCACAACATGCATTCGCTCATCTTATCAGCAGCTAAATGAGTTCTAAAGCAGAAACCACAAAAGTATGCAATTCAGGCCTCTACAGTTCTACCAATATCTAAAACATCAGTTGGACTTTTCCTAGTTCTAATACCCACATCAGCAGGTCTGTCAGTGATACGATATTTAACAGGAGGAGCCTCTACAATAGCCCTGACAGTGAGAAACGCCAAAAAGTCCCAGGAATAGCTTGACGAAGCCTAAAGACAGAATAAATTTATGGAATCTTTTTTTTTTGTGACGTTTTAGGGCGCTCAACTACTGAGGTCATTAGCGCCCAGTCACAAATGTAAGTGCACATATAATACGGAGTCAAGGGGGGGGGACACAAGAATGTTCTTACAAAGACGCAGATAAAACAATTAAAAGAGTTAGATGTCTTTGGATAAGTCCGTCAAAGTAATAAAACGAAGAACACGAGCAACTGCTCGAGCGTCATCAGCTAAAATTTCCTGTAGGGTAGAGGGCAGAGACAGGACAACACGAGATTGATTAAAACGGGGACACGACAATGAAACATGGCGCACTGTCAATGCATTACCACAAGGGCACTGCGGGGCGGGGTCACCGGATAGCAGGTAGCGGTGGCTAAACCGCCAATGCCCAATCCGCAACCTGGCCAAACTGACCTCCTCTTGCTGAGATGGTCGCGATGAAGTTTTCCAAGCTGTTGGGAACGGTTTTATGGCCCGGAGCTTATTTTCTTGAAGTGACGACCAAGTATCCCACCATAATGACACAAACCTCTTACAAACAACCCCACTAATGTCAGACGATGGGACACAAAGGGAGGCTGGCCGAGGCAGGAGGACTGCAGCCTTGGCCGCAGCATCAGCAGCCTCATTTCCAGGCACTCCTACATGGCCGGGAACCCACATAAAGCTAACAGGAGAGCCATCATCAGCAAAAGAATGGAGGGATTGCTGTATCAGTTGCACCAAGGGATGGACCGGATATGGAGCTCCAAGGCTCTGAAGAGCACTGAGTGAATCAGAGCAGAGTACATACGGATAATGGCGGTGGCGGCGGACATACTGAACGGCCTGAGAGAGAGCAAAAAGCTCGGCCGTAAAGCTGGAACACTGGTCGAGGAGCCGGTATTTAAAGGTGACGTCCCCGACGACAAAGGCACAGCCGACACCATCGTCAGTTTTGGAGCCATCAGTGTAAATAAAGGTGTTATTGGCGAGTCGCGCACGAAGTTCGACAAACCGTGAGCAATACACCGGAATAGCCTCCTTCGGTAGCGAGCAGAGGTCAAGATGAATGTGAACCGGAGCCCGGAGCCAAGGTGGTGTCGGGCTCTCACCCTCTCTGAAGGTGGTAGGGAGGGCAAAATCCAATTGGCGAAGCAGGCAACGAAAGTGGACTCCAGGGGGCAGCAGGGCAGACACATACAACCCATACTGACGGTCGAGAGAATCGTCGAAGGAGGACTGATAAGAGGGGTGGTCGGGCATTGACAACAGCCGGTAGGCATACCGACAAAACAGTACGTCCCGCCGGTAGGTCAATGGTAATTCGGCAGCTTCAGCATAAAGACTCTCGACGGGACTGGTATAGAATGCTCCGGTTGCAAGACGTAACCCCGATGATGGATGGAGTTGAGACGGCGTAAGAGGGATGGCCGAGCAGACGAGAAGACGAGGCTCCCATAATCCAGCTTTGATCGGACTATGGACCGATATAAGCGAAGCTGGTTCAAAAATGGCTCTGACCACTATGGGACTTAACATCTAGGGTCATCAGTCCCCTAGAACTTAGAACTACTTAAACCTAACCAACCTAAGGACATCACACACATCCATGCCCGAGGCAGGATTCGAACCTGCAGCCGTAGCGGTCACGCGGTTCCAGACTGAAGCCCCTAGAACCGCACGGCCACACTGGCCGGCAAGCGAAGCAGAACAGTGCTATCCGCTCCCCAAGATGAACCACTAAGAACACGAAGGACATTAAGAGAACGTGTACAACGGGCAGCCAAATAAGATACATGCGGAGACCAACAAAGCTTCCTGTCCAATGTGAGCCCTAAAACGTTGATTCCACGAAGGGGAGAACAACGGGACCGAGATGTAAGGAAGGTGGAAGTAATGCTTTATATTGCCAAAAGTTGATGCAATAGCCACACTCCATGAGTATAGGCTGTCAAGACAACGCTGAAGGTAGCGCTCCAGGAGGCATGTTCTCTGGGCACTGCAGTAGATCGCGAAGTCATCGACGAAAAGAGAGCTGGAGACGTTAGGTGGAATGCAATCTATAATGGGATTGATCGCTATGGCAAAAAGGGCTACGCTCAAAACCGAGCCCTGAGGCACTCCGTTCTCCTGGAGGAAGACGTCGGACAATACGAAACCCACACATACCCTAAACATTCGATCTGTTAAAAATGAATCAATAAAAAGGGGCAGGCGACCACGTAAGCCCCACCTGTGCATAGTGCGGAGGATACCTCCTCTCCAAAAGGTATCGTAAGCCTTCTCCAAATCGAAGAACACAGCTACCGTTTGGCGCTTTCGCAAAAAGTTGTTCATGATGAACGTCGACAAGGTCACAAGGTGGTCAACAGCGGAGCGGCGTCGACGAAAGCCGCATTGAACATTAGTAAGTAGCCGACGAGATTCAAGAATCCAAACCAACCGAGCATTAACCATGCGCTCCATCACCTTACAGACATAGCTTGTAAGAGAAATGGGGCGGTAACTAGAAGGAAGGTGTCTATCCTTCGCGGGTTTGGGTATGGGAAGAACGATGGCTTCACGTCAACGCATGGGGACCTGACCTTCGGTCCAGACGCGGTTATAGGTACAAAGAAGAAAGCATTTGCCCGCCGGAGAAAGGTTGTAACGCAGGAAATGCATATCCTCCTATTTCCATCTATTGTACTATAATTTTTTTCCTTGTTTTGTTACCTCAAGACATGACATTTCTGTGTCTTTATATTGTAATTGTTTTACTATTCATATATATATATATATATATATATATATATATATATATATATATATATATATATATATATATATATATATATATATATTCCTGGAAATTGAAATAAGAACACCGTGAATTCATTGTCCCAGGAAGGGGAAACTTTATTGACACATTCCTGGGGTCAGATACATCACATGATCACACTGACAGAACCACAGGCACATAGACACAGGCAACAGAGCATGCACAATGTCGGCACTAGTACAGTGTATATCCACCTTTCGCAGCAATGCAGGCTGCTATTCTCCCATGGAGACGATCGTAGAGATGCTGGATGTAGTCCTGTGGAACGGCTTGCCATGCCATTTCCACCTGGCGCCTCAGTTGGACCAGCGTTCGTGCTGGACGTGCAGACCGCGTGAGACGACGCTTCATCCAGTCCCAAACATGCTCAATGGGGGACAGATCCGGAGATCTTGCTGGCCAGGGTAGTTGACTTACACCTTCTAGAGCACGTTGGGTGGCACGGGATACATGCGGACGTGCATTGTCCTGTTGGAACAGCAAGTTCCCTTGCCGGTCTAGGAATGGTAGAACGATGGGTTCGATGACGGTTTGGATGTACCGTGCACTATTCAGTGTCCCCTCGACGATCACCAGTGGTGTACGGCCAGTGTAGGAGATCGCTCCCCACACCATGATGCCGGGTGTTGGCCCTGTGTGCTTCGGTCGTATGCAGTCCTGATTGTGGCGCTCACCTGCACGGCGCCAAACACGCATACGACCATCATTGGCACCAAGGCAGAAGCGACTCTCATCGCTGAAGACGACACGTCTCCATTCGTCCCTCCATTCACGCCTGTCGCGACACCACTGGAGGCGGGCTGCACGATGTTGGGGCGTGAGCGGAAGACGGCCTAACGGTGTGCGGGACCGTAGCCCAGCTTCATGGAGACGGTTGCGAATGGTCCTCGCCGATACCCCAGGAGCAACAGTGTCCCTAATTTGCTGGGAAGTGGCGGTGCGGTCCCCTACGGCACTGCGTAGGATCCTACGGTCTTGGCGTGCATCCGTGCGTCGCTGCGGTCCGGTCCCAGGTCGACGGGCACGTGCACCTTCCGCCGACCACTGGCGACAACATCGATGTACTGTGGAGACCTCACGCCCCACGTGTTGAGCAATTCGGCGGTACGTCCACCCGGCCTCCCGCATGCCCACTATACGCCCTCGCTCAAAGTCCGTCAACTGCACATACGGTTCACGTCCACGCTGTCGCGGCATGCTACCAGTGTTAAAGACTGTGATGGAGCTCCGTATGCCACGGCAAACTGGCTGACACTGACGGCGGCGGTGCACAAATGCTGCGCAGCTAGCGCCATTCGACGGCCAACACCGCAGTTCCTGGTGTGTCCGCTGTGCCGTGCGTGTGATCATTGCTTGTACAGCCCTCTCGCAGTGTCCGGAGCAAGTATGGTGGGTCTGACACACCGGTGTCAATGTGTTCTTTTTTCCATTTCCAGGAGTGTATATATATATATATGCATTTATGTCGATGTATAATTGGTTTGTTTTGTAAATATTATTTGTATTTTACGCTGGGTCTTGCCTAGGGAAAACTATGCTATCGAACGAATACATCGATAGGTCGTGTGAAGAACGAAAGTGTTTAGGATCTTTGGTAGTGTTAACTCTGTCGCGTGGAGCGCGGGCAGAGAGAGTCCGGCTGAAGTAGTGAGTGGAGCAGGTGTGTTGTGTGACGCTCCCGCGAGTTGCCGCGCGTTTTTGGTTTGGCAGCATGTAATTGCGCTCGACTTGCTATGTTAGTTTCTGACACGGTGTCACGGACGGGAAGCATTAGCTGGCGCACATCAAGAGCCCGTTTCGCCTGGTGACCGTGTCGAGAAGAAGGCGCGCCAACATCCAGCTTCTGCAACAGCGACGGCCGACAGTGAATGACTGTCGCCACCTCCTCGATCGACGACTTCAAACCTTCAATCAACCAACAAGGAAGACTGAAAGCACGTAAAGTTTCAGAACTGTATGGCAGACCTCAGCTTTTAAAATTGTTGCATCACAAAATTACAGCAACTTAGCATGAACCTTTGTTGCTCATTGTCACAATTGCATTGCCAAGCAGGGTCCCTTCCTTTTCCGAAATGAACCCGAGTGTCGTTGAAATTCAAACGCCAGCATTAAAATAACATAATTCGATTTCACTCCTTTAATTTCAAAGTTCAGTTAAAGATTACACGAGCACAAATTAAGAGTGCGAGTTTTGTTAGCATATTTTAGCTTACCTGTGACTGCAGCTCAGCTTGGTACGTACTAAATTTTACTATTGTTAATTGTTCAGAATCATTTAATTCAAGTTCGAAGTTAAATCCCTTACTTCTAAATTGCGTAGATTCAAGTAGCTTTTGAAATGATTGTTGAGGTAGCCCAAGACTAACTGTATTTTACTGAATTTCGATACGCTTCAGAAACAAAGTTCACTATTAATCTCAGTCACTAAATTAACTTTCAATTTTACGGTTTTATTAATTATTTTGCTAAATTAAGTCAGACTGTAGCGAAATTTATTACTTCTGACAAACTTTCAGTTTTCACACTACACGTGTCAACCTTCAGTTGCCACGCTTCTAGTGCTAATTATATGTGTAATAACCTTTCTTTTTCAGTTACTATAGTAATTGTCCTTAGGAGTGGCGACCGTAATTCCCCCCAAATCTCAAATATCTAATTACCGCTAGTTAATTGTTGACGTAACGGCCCCACATTTACTTTCTGTATTAACTTTACCCTTTTCAAAATTAATTTCCACCAGTTTCATTTGCATTTTTCCTTTCATTTAGATGTAACCCTTTCCTCCCTCTTTACCGACAGATCAACTTCGGTGACGATTGCTTTTCCAAAATTTCCATTAGGTACACGCGGTTTAATTTTTCACTGTCATTAAGGTCGATAAGTGAGGGGGAGGTTACAAGGTGTGTCAGCATCTGAACGTGAATGGCATCTGGCCCCGGAGCAAAGGGCCGGGACAGTGCAAGTGCACGTTCGAGTTCCTGCATGGTAAAGGGGGCATTATATTCTTCCAGATTCAGCAAGTGGAAGGAAGGTCGCCGAGCCTCTTCTGCCTCTTTTCTGGGAAGGCAGGAAGGGTGGTAATGGGCGGAGCTTGAAACCTCCGCGAAAAAGCGGCCGAAGGCGTTGGAGACATCCACAGGGTCCACAAGTACATCATTACCTGAAGTCAGGCCAGGTATCGAGGAGAGGGCCTTAACGCCCGACAGCCGGCACAGGTTATCCCAGACGACAGAAGACTGAGTAAAAACGTCGAAGGAGCGTGTGAAAGAGGCCCAACAAGCTTTTTTGCTGTCTTTTATGACTCGACGACATTGCGCTCGCAACCGTTTGTAATTAATACAATTCGCCAGCGTAGGATGGCGGTGAAAGGTGCTTAAAGCACGTCATCGAGCACGGATAGCGTCTCTCCAAGCCTCATTCCACCAGGGGACTGAAACGCGACATGAAGAAGAGGTAGTACGAGGAATGGAACGTTCGTCAGCATTGATGATAACAGCTGTGAGGTATTCGACCTGACTGTCACAGCTGAGAAAATCTTGGTCCGGAAAGGTCGCCAGGGAGGAGTAAAGTCCCCAGTCAGCTTTCGGTATGTTTCAGCTCGAGGGACGTGAGGATGAGGTGTGGTGCAGGAGATGAACGACACAGGTGAAATGGTCGCTCGAATAGGTGTCAGAAAGGACATACCACTCGAACCGACGGGCAAGATTGGTAGAACAGATCGAGAGGTCCAAGTGGGAGTAGGTACGAGTAGAGTCCGAGAGGAAAGTCGGGGCGCCAGTATTGAGACATACAAGATTGAAATGTTGGAAAACATCCACCAAGAGGGAGCCTCTGCGACAGAATGCAGAACCCCAAAGGGGATGATGGGCATTGAAGTCGCCAAACAATAAAAACGGCGGAGGAAGCTGAGCAGTCAAGTGCATCATGTCAGCCCGACTAACTGCGGATGAAGATGGAGTGTAGACAGTACAAACAGAAAAAGTAAAGGCAGAAAGAGTAATACGGACAGCTATTGCTTGGAGTGGGGTGGTCAATGGGATGGGATGGTAATAGACATCGTCCCCAAACGAGCAACATGACCCCACCATGAGCTGGAATACCGTCCACAGTGGTTAGGTCAGATCGCTCGGAGGTATAGTGGGTAAAAGCAATAGAGTCAGTTGGACGTAACTTCGTTTGCTGGAGAGCAATGACGAGCGGACAGTGCAGGCGGAGGAGCAGTTGTAATTCCTCCCGATTAGATCGAATACCTCTTATGTTCCAATGTAACAGAGCCATCGCGAGTCAGAGAAAGGGGGGACAAAGCGGGGGAAGAGCTGGTCACCTCGACGGCCGCAGAGGGCCAAGTTTCGAGGGAACATCGCTACAACCGTCGTGAGACGGATCCTGTTCCATCAAGTCGTCGCCAGCTGTAGCCACATTCCTGGGTTGCGCAGGAGGGGCAGCATTGTCCGCTGGCGACAGGCCTGCTGAGTACCTGACAGCAGAGCATCCCGGCGAAACTGAGGACAGCAGACGAAACGCGTCGGGGTGGAGAGGGGGATAAAGACTTCTCCTTGGAGGCCTTCTTGGAAGACCGATGAGTCACAGGGATAGTTGGCTGTGGGGGCTGGACCCAAAGAAAATCCTCACGCTCGGGGTCCTTTTTTGAACGCCGGACCTCGGAAGCCGGGGTCCGTAACGTTTCCCCGATGGACGCCTGAGGAGAGGATCGTTTCTCAGGCGGCGGAGGAGGAGGTGGAGGAGGAGGAAGGGTGGCTCCTGGGGCAGAGGGGGCAGGGGCTGCGAGGGAGGAGGATTTGGAAGGGAGGGATTTGGGAGGTGGAGGCATAGACCCCAGATGGGGTAAGGAGGTGGAGGGGGGACAGGATAGGGGTGAGGATACTGCAGAGGGAGTGGACACGACTGAAGCAAACGACGTTGTCAACATCACGGGATGGAGGCGGTCATATTTCTTCCTGGCCTCAGAATAAGACAGAAAGTCCAAGGTTTTCAATTCTTGTATCTTCTTCTCCTTCTGATAGGCAGAGCAGTTGAAAGATCTAGGCGAGTGGAGGCCAGGACAATTGACGCACAGAGGTGGTGGGGTGCATGTATGTCCCTTACAAAGGGGATGTCCACAATCGCCACAAAGGGGCTCAGCTTCACACCGTGACGACATGTGCCCAAAGTGCAAACATCGAAAGCATCGCATAGGAGGTGGAACGTAAGGTCGCACGTCGCAACGGTAGCACATCACCTTTACCTTCTCCGGGAGAACATCCCCCTCGAAGGCGAGGATAAAGACCCCTGTGTCGACGCAACTATCTTTGGGGCCGCGCTACACTCGCCGGACGAAATGCACGCCGCGGCGCTCCAGGTTGGCCCTGAGCTCCTCATCAGATTGCAGCAGGAGGTCCCGATGGAAAATAATCCCCTGCATCCTATTGAGCGCCAGATGTGGGACAATGGACACTGGGATGTCCCCGAGTCGGTCGCATGCCTGGAGCGCCGCCGACTGTGTAGCGGAGATGGCCTTTATGAGAATGGACCCCGAACGCATTTTACTAAGAGCCGCGATTTCTCCGAAGATATCCTCGATATGCTGTACAAAGAACATGGGCTTTGAGGTGGCGAACGTCCCCCCATCGGTCCGAGAACAGACTAAATAGCGGGGGAAGTATTTCGCCCCAAGCCAGCGGGCCTGTCCTTCCTCCCAGGGAGTGGCCAAGGGGGAAAAGGCAGAAGTACCAGAACCAGCGACAGATACAGAAACTTTCCTCTTAGAAGACGCGGCCGCAGAGCGATCTGATGCATGTTGACGTTTCATCTGCGAAACGTCCGCCCCGATACCACCCACTCTGACCAGGGGCTATCCCCACGGGCGTCACCCAGCCTCAGCAAGGGCCACCTAGCAGTATGACCGTTGCTGGGAGTACTGATGCCCCAGGTAGACGGGCATCTACTCCTTGGCTTACGTGGGGAGGGTGCAGCTGAGGTATCAGCAGTATGATCCCTGTGTTGTCAGGGGGCTACAACCTAGAGGGTACATGACGACCCCACCACAACGGGCTGGCTACCATGCTGGATTTCGGGTGCCATGGAGAGTCCATTGTGATCGAAGGTGCATATGGGTACGCACTACGGGCGTAACCTGTGCAACCCATCAGGTGTTTAGGCTCAAATTGATGAACAGTGGGTGCAGTTACGACGCCGTTACGATGATGAGTGTCAAGATCTTAGTGCACTGATGACCGGTGATACACCACATAAGGTGTCCTTCCCCAAAAGGCTCGTACTTCTGTAGAATTTTGAAAAATGGAGGTCAACCCCAATGGGGACCATCACATTGAAGGCCGAAACGATTGAAACTCCTTTTAGTCGCCTCTTACGACAGGCAGGAATACCTCGGGCCTATTCTTACCCCGGACCCGCAGGGGGGATTTATGGAATCTGTAGCTGCAGGAGAAGGATTATATTTAAAAGCATTCCAAAGTGGGATGGAATTCTTCTTAAAAAACGCACTTAGCTGTTCTACCAGCCAGGCCTCTCACAAATACAGCTCTGCTTAAATACGTCAAGAAGTACAACATCCCAAGATGTTGAGGAATGTTCATGTGGGAAGACATTACTCGATATTACACTGACGACAAAAAAAATCGCGACACCAAGGAGGAGCTGTGCAATACAAATGAAAATTGGTAGGCGTGTTTCCACAATTGAAAGATGATGTCTATTCAAATTTCGTTCCAGTTGCGTGAGAGTGGCGTCAGTACTGCCAATATGAGGATGAAAATCATATTTGCTTTAAATACATATTGTAACGCTCGTGATCGTGAGTTACCTTTGAGACTGGACCTGGTGAGTTGTTGTTAGTCAAGAATGCCTTTAAGGTAACAAAGATGCCATTGTCAACAGTTCACTGAGTTTGAATGGCGTCGGTAACAGGGTTATGCGAAGTTGAAAGTTCCTTCTGCGATATTGGAGAGAGGATAGGCAGGAATGTAGCCACTGTACATGATCGCTGGCAGCCGTTGTCACGAAAATGTACGAGCGCAAGAAGACCGGGCCCCAGACGACCACATGGCGCTACCAAGAGGGAAGACCATAGCATTCGGCGTATGGCTCTGGCGCAGCGGCTGCAGCTGCAGCAGCAATCTGATCAGTAGTTGGCACCATAGTGACACAACACATTGTTACAAATAAACGGTTACTTCAAGGATATCTCTGAGCCAGACGCTCTGTAGCGTGCTTTCCACTGACACCAATCCACCGCCATTTCCGACCTGAGCGGTGTCAGTCTAGAGCTTATTGGAGGTCCATTGTGTTTTCTGGTGAAAGCCAGTTCTGCCTCGTTGCCAGTGGTGGCTGTTTGCTGGTTGGGAGGAAGCCAGCTGAGAGCCTGCAACCAACCTGTCAGCGTGCTAGACACATTGGACCTACACTTGGTATTATGGTCGGGGGTGAGATTTCGTATGACGGCAGAAGCACTCTCGTGGTTATCCCACGCACACTGACAACAAATTTGATCTTCAGTCTTGCGATTCGAGCTGTTGTGCTGCCATTCACGAACAACATTCCAGGGTTTTTTTGGAACGGGATAACGCTCGCCCACATACCGCTGTTGTAACCCAACACACTCTACAGCGTGTTGACATGTTGCTCTGGCCTGCTCGATCACCAGATTTGTCTCCAGTAGATGTCATGTGGGGCACCATCGGATAACAACTCCACTGTCATGCACAAGCAGCACTAATCATCCCTGTACAGACCAAGTGCAACAGGCATGGAACTACATCCCACAGACTAATATTCGGCACCTGTACAACAACAGTGCGACCTTACCGCCCACCTCCTATGCGATGCTTTCGATGTTTGCGCTTCAGGCACATGTGGTCACGGTGTGAAGCTGAGCCCCTTTGTGGCGACTGTGGACGTCCTCTTCGTGAGAGACATACATGCACCCCACCACCTCGGTGCGTTAATTGTCCTGGCCTCCACTCGCCTAGATCTTTCAACTGCCCCGCCTATCAGAAGGAGAAGAAGATACAAGAATTGGAAACCTTGGACCGTCTGTCTTATTCTGAGGCCAGGAAGAAATATGACCGCCTCCATACCGTGATGTTGGCAACATCGTTTGCTTCAGTCGTGTCCACTCCTTCTGCAGTATCCTCACCCCTATCCTGTCCCCCCTCCACCTCCTCACCCCATCCGGGGTCTATGCCTCCGCCTCCCAAATCCCTCCCTTCCAAATCCTCCTCCCTCGCAGCCCCTGCCCCGTCTGCCCCACGGGCCCCCCTTCCTCCTCCTGCACTTTTGCATGCTTCCATTCAACATTCTAGCACTTACATCGGTTATTAATGTGTTAGTATTTCACGTTTGCAATGGTCTATATCGCACTTACATTAACCTGTGCTCTTGCAATGTTAATCACTTAAATATGTTACCTAGACAAATGTACACTACTGGCCATTAAAATTGATAGACCAAGAAGAAATGCAGATGATAAACGGGTATTCATTGGACAAATATATTATACTAGAACTGACATGTGATGACATTTTCACGCAATTCGGGTGCATAGATCCTGAGAAATCAGTACCCCGAACAACCACCTCTGGCCGTAATAACGGCCTTCATACGCCTGGGCATTGAGTCAAACAGAGCTTGGATGGCGTGTACAGGTACAGCGGCCCATGCAGCTTCAACACAATACCACAGTTCATCGAGAGTAGTGACTGGCGTATTGTGACGAGCCAGTTGCTCGGCCACCATTGACCGGACGTTTTCAATTGGTGAGAGATCTGGAGAATGTGCTGGCCATGGCAGCAGTCGAACATTTTCTGTATCCAGAAAGGCCCGTACATGACCTGCAACATGCGGTTGTGCATTATCCTGCTGAAATGTAGGGTTTCGCAGGGATCGAATGAAGCCACGGGTCGTAAGACATCTGAAATGTAACGTCCACTGTTCAAAGTGCCGTCAATGCGAACAAGAGGTTACCGAGACGTGTAGCCAATGGCACCCTATAGCATCACGCCGGGTGGTACGCCAGTATGGTGATAACGAATACACGCTTCCAGTGTGCGTTCACCGCGATGTCGCCAAACACGGATGCGACCATCATGATACTGTAAACAGAACCTGGATTCATCCGAAAAAATGACGTTTTGCCATGCGTGCACCCAGGTTCGTCAGGCGCTCCTGTCTGCGATGAAGCGTCAAGGGTAACCGCAGCCATGGTCTCTGAGCTGATAGTCCATGCTGCTGCAAACGTCGTCGAACTGTTCGCGCGGATGGTTGTTGTCTTGCAAACGTCCCCATGTGTTTCCTCATGGATCGAAACGTTACTGCACGATCCGTTACAGCCATGCAGATAAGATGCCTGTCATCTCGACTGCTAGTGATACGAGGCCATTGGGATCCAGCATGGCGTTCCATATACTCTCCTGAACCCACCGATTCCATATTCTACTAACAGTCATTGGATCTCGACCAACGCGAGCAGCAATGTCGCGATACGATAAACCGCAATCGCGATAGGGATCACAACAACGTTTCACCAGGCAACGCCGGTCAACTGCTGTTTGTGTATGAGAAATCGGTTGGAAACTTTCCTCATGTCAGCACGTTGTAGGTGTCGCCACCGGCGCCAACCTTGTGTGAATGCTCTGAAAAGCTAATTATTTGCATGTCACAGCATCTTCTTCCTGTCAGTTAAATTTCGCGTCTGTAGCACGTGATCTTCGTGGTGTAGCAATTTTAATGGCAAGTATTGTATTCCCAAAAGTTCATTACTCAACATTAATTTTTTTGTGTTACGCTTTTTTTGCGCCAGTGTGTATGGAAAATGAATGAATGTGGAATTGTAAATTTAGATGTTGAAGGAGAGTGTGGGACGCACTTGGTGGCATATACACTCCTGGAAATGGAAAAAAGAACACATTGACACCGGTGTGTCAGACCCACCATACTTGCTCCGAACACTGCGAGAGGGCTGTACAAGCAATGATCACACGCACGGCACAGCGGACACACCAGGAACCGCGGTGTTGGCCGTCGAATGGCGCTAGCTGCGCAGCATTTGTGCCCCGCCGCCGTCAGTGTCAGCCAGTTTGCCGTGGCATACGGAGCTCCATCACAGTCTTTAACACTGGTAGCATGCCGCGACAGCGTGGACGTGAACCGTATGTGCAGTTGACGGACTTTGAGCGAGGGCGTATAGTGGGCATGCGGGAGGCCGGGTGGACGTACCGCCGAATTGCTCAACACGTGGGGCGTGAGGTCTCCACAGTACATCGATGTTGTCGCCAGTGGTCGGCGGAAGGTGCACGTGCCCGTCGACCTGGGAACGGACCGCAGCGACGCACGGATGCACGCCAAGACCGTAGGATTCTACGCAGTGCCCTAGGGGACCGCACCGCCACTTCCCAGCAAATTAGGGACACTGTTGCTCCTGGGGTATCGGCGAGGACCATTCGCAACCGTCTCCATGAAGCTGGGCTACGGTCCCGCACACCGTTAGGCCGTCTTCCGCTCACGCCCCAACATCGTGCAGCCCGCCTCCAGTGGTGTCGCGACAGGCGTGAATGGAGGGACGAATGGAGACGTGTCGTCTTCAGCGATGAGAGTCGCTTCTGCCTTGGTGCCAATGATGGTCGTATGCGTGTTTGGCGCCGTGCAGGTGAGCGCCACAATCAGGACTGCATACGACCGAAGCACACAGGGCCAACACCCGGCATCATGGTGTGGGGAGCGATCTCCTACACTGGCCGTACACCACTTGTGATCGTCGAGGGGACACTGAGTAGTGCACGGTACATCCAAACCGTCATCGAACCCATCGTTCTACCATTCCTAGACCGGCAAGGGAACTTGCTGTTCCAACAGGACAATGCACGTCCGCATGTATCCCGTGCCACCCAGCGTGCTCTAGAAGGTGTAAATCAACTACCCAGGCCAGCAAGATCTCCGGATCTGTCCCCCATTGAGCATGTTTGGGACTGGATGAAGCGTTGTCTCACGCGGTATGCACGTCCAGCACGAACGCTGGTCCAACTGAGGCGCCAGGTGGAAATGGCATGGCAAGCCGTTCCACAGGACTACATCCAGCATCTCTACGATCGTCTCCATGGGAGAATAGCAGCCTGCATTGCTGCGAAAGGTGGATATACACTGTACTAGTGCCGACATTGTGCATGCTCTGTTGCCTGTGTCTATGTGCCTGTGGTTCTGTCAGTGTGATCATGTGATGTATCTGACCCCAGGAATGTGTCAATAAAGTTTCCCCTTCCTGGGACAATGAATTCACGGTGTTCTTATTTCAATTTCCAGGAGTGTATTAAGAAAATGGAAACATCTATTACTATGTCCAGTTTTAAATTGTTTTATTTAGATTTTCTTATTTGTTGTAATGTTTGCTTGTTTATCTCAGTTGGAATATTATAACTATAATCACGCCGACTGAAAAGTCGCCACTGCCGCGATGAGTTCGAACGCGCGCGAGGGCGAGTGCTGTTGGGTGGTGCCGTCGACGGCGCTGTGAGCTGAGCGACTGTCGCGCCTCCTAAACGAAGCTGCCTGCCGTCTTCCGCGACGCGGCAGCACTAGTCCTCTTCTGCCACTAGCTTGGAACCGACAGCAACCATCAACAGAGTCCATTCCTCTGGAAACCTGGCTGGATAGGTTTGATTTGCTCGATCTGCATCGTCAACGGCTGCGCCTTCTATCGGGTGATCCAGTGTGCTAATGGTCGCCTGTGAACACTGGAGAAGCTCGTTGTATGCGCAGCAGTACTGGGTGGCCTGTCTGTTATCCAGAAAGGTTCTGGTCGTGATTCAGGAAACCGTTGGTGTGGCTGGCCTAAGGCAAATTTACTATCTCAGGTTACGACTGTTGTGGCTCTAGTGTTATTGGTTGCTGTATTTAATCGTGTCTCTGTTCTGCGGCAAGCTATAGTAAGTTTTTATATTAGCTAAGCTTACGAATGTGGATGGTTGTCATCCATGTAAAAAGAGTTTTTTTACCATATTAAGGCTTAGTGTCATTCACGTGAAAATGTGTCATTATTTTTTGACCCAGTTTTTATTCTGACAATTGATAAAGTAATGATGTGTACAAAAGGAAAACTATACTGTAGTTATAAAAGGAGCTATAATATTGAACTTCCAGGAGTTGTAATAGTGGTGAATGCAAAGACACTGGCAACAAAATAAAGAGCGTTGTTCTTTTATCTTCTTCTTGTACCACCACCTTTTGTCGCTGGAGCTCGAGCTGAACATATGTAAATGTTGCAGATACATTTATATTTGTGTGATAAACGCTATTTAAATCTATCTATTGTTTCGGATCCGTTATTAAGGTCAAGCCATTGCCTTGTCTTTTAACCATTTATGCTGTTTTCTCATGTTACAACCAAATATAGGCGAGATTGGCGGCAAATATTTCGGACACAAACGATCGGACATTATTAGTGTCCTTTCGTTACTTATTTTTCAGTTAAGTGCCCAAACCCACTTGAGATATTCATTCGGATTATTTCTCGTCTATTTGCAGTATTTTGCAATTAAACCTGCGCGGCTCTGATCGGATTCAATTTTTGAACAATGGCGTCTGCCATCCTAGTCAGTGGTCTAATACCACGTAGATTAGCACGTAAAAACAGAGGCTGAGGCTGGAATTCAGTAACGTAAACTGTTGTGTTAAAGCAGGGATTTTTCTCTGTGATGCATTACATTGTGCACTTTTTAGTAAAATTATCCATCCTCAATGAAGGTTCCCTTAATGCCGCGACAGTTGGATTGTTCTGACAATAAACTGTTAAATTCTTGCCCCCAGCTTAAGTAATGCCTCATCATCTGCTGGGACCGCGGCGAGGGGGGGGGGGGGGGAGGAGGAGGTGCTTCAACGTGACGAAGGTAATTTTTATGTGGTAAAAGAAATAAACAAACAGGATCATCTGGTCACATGCAAACCCCCTCGTGGTTGGATGCCTGTAAAGATGGTGGTGGTGAAAAAGTAATGTTCTGGTGTGGGATTTGGGACACAAGGATCGTGGGTCCGGTGTTTATTGATGGAACCTTCAATGGGGAGGGTTATCTTAACATGGTCCGTGATTATGAGCTGTTGAATCCGCAAGGTGATTTTCCAACCTTCTTCCACCAAGACGGTGCAGCTGCCCACTTTGCTACTGAAGTCAGATAGTTTCTGGATGAATAGTTTGGAGGTCACTGGATAGATAGGAATGGTCCTATCGAATGGCCACCACGATCCCTGATCTTACGCCTCTTGGTTTTTACCTGTGGGTACTTCGAAACCAGTGGTGTACGAGGTAAAAATCAACAATGTAACTCATCTTTGTCGGCGAATTGAGGAGGCGTGTGCCTCTGTTAACGCACAGATCCTGCGACATGTGCAGCAGGACAGGCAAAAAAGACTCAGATTGCGTGTCCAGCGCAATGGAAGGCATATTGAGCATAAGATAACAGGTCATAACTCCTACACAGATAAAGAAATCTTAAAACAGATTTCACGTGTGTATTCCTCAGAAAGAGGCAGTTCAAAATGATGTGCCGCCTGATCCCTTCCCAACCGAAACACCTAACTCAAATTCAAGATTATTTAAAGATGACCGCCGCTGTCGCCATATCTCCTATAAGTTGCGCCCCAACCTAAAGACACCCCATACCAGACGCCATTATGATTCCTCACACTGTCAGACTTTTATAGCAATGTATCCAGACTTTTGCCACACCTTGTACAAGTATCTTAACTCAATAGGTCTGAAGACATGCAGTGACAATGCTTGATACAACGTTACCCGTAGTATACGGTACTAAACTACACGTTACGAGTACGTCTCGCACAAACCTTATACTTCAACGTTTAGTAACAGCGACGACATAAGAATAGCTATCGAGCACCACGATGCTATCACTCTTCCAAGCAATAGCTTTCTATATTTTGAAGGGAAATTTGTACAAACTGACGGATCTGAGACGAAATCGTCCCATCTAACATGCAATGCTTTAACATTTATTTTTCAAGAAATAAGACGTGAACTGAATGGATTCGAGATGGACACTGCTTGTAACTTACGTTTTTGCATCCACCTGCATATTAACGTTAGGATTATCAGTCTTTTTAGTTTCTGTAAAATATTTAATTTTCTGTGTCATAAGCCGATGAACTCCCATTCAAAATCAATGAAAAAGAGCTTAACTGTATTGAATTCCTTAAAAACGTCACCCCCAAAACACGAGTACATAGGTTTTGCAATTAGTACTGTGACTTTCTAGAAATACTTGTATTTCATTATTCTCTATTCTCTCTTCTTAACACGTAAGCAAGCAGGCCAGCAGCAGGACATTACAGAGGAAGTACCGCTTTCAGGAACAAAGCAACATAAAACTGGAGCTTTTTTTTGTACTGCGGTGTGCTTCACTGTGAGTTCGGTTGACTTGACTGTCATTTTGTGACGATGCAGTGTGGCATGTTCTGCATAACTAATTGTGTTCTTAGCCATTAATTTATTGAGATATCATTTGTCATCACAATGAATTTTAAAGTGTTTCTACCACGGAAAGAAACGAAGTCTAGTGGAACAATCTAGTACTGTTTCAAGAATCGCGTAGAGAAAGAAGAATCGTCCCACTAGAAGGACAAGAACTTAAACAGGATACCGCTCAAAGTACCAATTCTTGGTCGTTATATATTTCTTGGAGTATCCATGAAAGAAACGAAGGAACGTCTAAACGAAATTGGACAGGAATTAACCATTTTATGATACAAGAAATTAAATTTCCTGACCTTATCGATTCATGTCGTAGAAGCAAATCTGTGTAAGGTACTAACACATACAATGAATGTATGAAACGAAGAAAAATCATCAACTGAATGAAGTTTTTGACATTACAAAAGAAAATAGTGGATGTGCAGTGAGGACAGGAGGTTACATCATATTCAGATTGAAGACAAAGAACGTGTTGGTTACACAACTAGGAGACTGCGATTTCCAGGACCATCCATCCACCCAAAAGAAGTAGAATACCCTTGCACACTACTTCAGCAGTTGCAGCAGCAACAGCAACAACAACAAATAGTACCACTTCAAGTTCATCAACATCACAGTCCAACAACGAATACCGGAAGTCCGACAGTTCAAGTGAAAAATCCACAAATATCAGGAAGCGGTATAGCGAAACAAACACTACAACCCAATTAGTAACAAGTTTAAAGTTACCAACCTACAAAGCGGCAGACAGTTACCTGAACATGGATTGACATTCAGAGCTCTACGCAATGTCGTATTTACTGATCTAGGTATTAAAGAAGTTGTTAAACTCAAAGAAGGAATGAAGTAAACACTACAATTATAAAGCTGTCCGCAGCTCGTGGTCGTGCGGTAGCGTTCTCGCTTCCCACGCCTGGGCTCCCGGGTTCGATTCCCGGCGGGGTCAGGGATTTTCTCTGCCTCGTGATGACTGGGTGTTGTGTGATGTCCTTAGGTTAGTTAGGTTTAAGTAGTTCTAAGTTCTAGGGAACTGATGACCATAGATGTTATGTCCCATAGTGCTCAGAGCCATTTCACTCACTTATAAAGCTGGTCGCTGCATTTCGATGGTACGCATATTGATAAACAAGAATATCACGTGTTAGTTTGGAGGAATGAACGAAGAGAAGTTAAATTCGAAGTATTAGCTTTACCAAATGGGAAAGCGGGTACTGTTACCAAAGGAATAATAGCTGTTATCGATTAATACGATTTATGGACCAGTATTAAGATCATTTTCGCTGTCACTACGAATGTGAGCGCTGGAAGGAATAATGGTACTGTAATTCAGTTACAAAGATGGTTTGTTCAAAAAAACTGGAAGAACGACAATTTAATGTGTTTCAGCGCCACATTCTTGCCAGACTGCTTAGCGTGATAATGGACGCCAAACTTTAAGGAAACAAAACATCACCTAATATCGAGTATCCATTTATTCCAGAATTTGGTAAGAACGACGAATTTTCAGTAGAATCAAGAGGATATTACTGAAACAGTAGGAAGGCGTGATAATATGACATTTCTACTTCATTTAACTCGAGTTTTCCGCTTTTTTGAAGACACTTTAAGGTTTCCTGAAGTTTCAGAAAATCTATCTTAAGTAACGCAAGATGGGTCTCGCGAGAAATATTAGCTCTTTTAGTATTTATTTTGATACCAGAGGGAAGAGACTAAGTACTCCAAATTTGTAAGTTCATCTCTAACTGACGGGGGAACCATTAGGTAACTGAGCAAATGTATAATGTACATTACTATCAGGAGCTGTGCAGCAGCTTAGAGGTTCATGAAAAAGCATTGAACTGTGTGAAAAAGTTTTGGAATCAAGAAACACCAGGTTATTAATTCTCAGAACAAATGAATGTGCAATTACATATCTTCAGAATCTTAACATCTATTATAAAATGAAGAAAAATCTCTGGCTTCGACTTATTTTGCCTAACCAGATATAAGAGTTTGTAGTATTTGTACTTAAAATTAGAAGGTTTGTATTCATTTGTAATGTGTATGTCATAAAAAAAATATGAAGTTCTGCGAGAATTGATTTTTTTTCTGGATTGGGGTGACCTTTCTCCTAAGTTAAAATAAAACTAAAATAAGTGAATACCTTTTCCATCAGCCTTGAACAAAAGGTCATCGCTTTAGGACGCAGGAACATGGGGTTACAAAGACGCCTTAACCTAATATATGTATAAGCGCTTGTTAATCACTAAATATTTTAATGGGGTATTTTGAGAACTCGAAACGTTCTAATGACGTTAAGCAAAGAAAGATCCTCGTATGAAGTGCGATAGGCAAGAACTTTCACATTCAAGGAACTGATGAATCCAAAGTCGTCATTGACAAGATAATGTTGGAAGTACTGCATATTTCGGTAAGCGGCAAGGAACGCTTAAAATTGTTATATTTCATTGGTCGAGGGATTCAGCTACTCTAAGCTTTAGGACATGGTGACTGTCTATCTACTACCACCCACATCCACACGACGGACATGGAATATTAAAACATAAATACGACTTGAAACGCGGAGCTTCATAATACTAGCACTGCAGACAGACAGCAGATCGACAGTTGTAAATGAACAACTGCAAAAGTATACATTAATTCGGAATTCTATCCATATGAGAACTTGCAACAAAATTATGACCATAAAATTTACAGTATATTGTATGACATGTATGTGAGATTTCAAGCTCTTATATGAGCCTCTTAAAGATGGTAGTTGTATGTTAAACCTGAGAGAATTCTAGAAAACAGCACCCATTGTCGTAATCTACTGTTCAAAAGAGGACGAGGTTAGAGTACATAATGAGTCTGAAACCAGAGTTAACTTCCCAGCTGACACATCTACATAAGCTCTAATTTTGAATGGGCGTATAATTAACTATACGGCATACAATGGATTGGTACAAAGGGTTGCTTAAAAGGAATTCTAGATCATTTCACGATGGTGGCTCCATGGTTTAAAATCGTTGTGGATATCGAAGTATTCCACGAGTAATAGTTTACGGCGTTCATGTCACATGGAATAAAATACGTGTTGTTACAATATTCGATGCCAAAGTGGTGTCATTAAAACTATTGCGTCAAATGCTCCAAGATATCATGTACAGCACTTTGGTTGACCCATAATCGCATGGATTACCGTGGAATGAACCCAGTGTTCAACACGTGGGTATATTAGCAATGCTCTTGACGTTCGTCCACATGAACAAGGTTATTTATGTCAAAGAATGTGAAAAATCGACTTGGGTGGGAACAATATTTGAACATGCTGAAGTATAGTATTTAGAAGAAGATGGTTGTTCAGCCATACATGCTGCAGAGATAAATTTACGAATGTGTACCACACTGTATTATTACTGTTAAAATTGATGACCAAATAAATGGTTATTTTAATAGAAAAAAAGCTGTTATCACTAACCATCTCACGGTGCCTGCCTCTCCACATTGTATGTGTAAGAGTGACTGACGGACGTGGGACAGCCTCGGTAAGCCCGCCAACGACCCCGGCACAGCGCTGCTCACGGCATTCCCGGCTGATTTCTCTGCTGCGTAAGATGTGACAGAGCTTCCCACACCGTCACTTTCAGAGTTCCGAGATGCTCTCCATAACAATAACTTCCGATTAAATTTCCTATATAACGTAGACATATCGACAGCGTTAACAGTGAGCACAATGAAATGAATATGCTAGCTCATAATTAGGCCGCGAACGTTTAGGTTAAAAGCCTATGCTCTTTCTGAGTTCCTAGTTGCAAATAAACTTTTACATATGAATTCCATGAGTAATTAAACTGGAAACTGCTAATTTTATAGCACCTAAAACATCCTGTTTCGACGTTAATGCCCATTTTTTTCTATTTTAGCTTTAAAAACCTGAAAGGTACCTACTTCTTTAATATAACATAAAACTCTTGTATTTTCAAAAGATTAAAATTGCTTACAAGACTCGAACATGGAGACCTCAAGGCAATATTTGAAAAAAATCTGTAGCTCTAAAATCCTGGCCAGCTGTTCGTTTTTATAAAGAATACGAAAAAAATACGGGCAAGAGAAAGCTGCCTAGCTTTTGTAGTAAACAAAACTTTACCTCGAGAATGAGATTTTCACTCTGCAGCGGAGTGTGCGCTGATATGAAACTTCCTGGCAGATTAAAACTGTGTGCCCGACCGAGACTCGAACTCGGGACCTTTGCCTTTCGCGGGCAAGTGCTCTACCAACTGAGCTACCGAAGCACGACTCACGCCCGGTACTCACGGCTTTACTTCTGCCAGTATCTTGTCTCCTACCTTCCATCCCCCAGGCTGTGGCTAAGCCATGTCTCCGCAATATCCTTTCTTTCAGGAGTGCTAGTTCTGCAAGGTTCGCAGGAGAGCTTCTGTAAAGTTTGGAAGGTAGGAGACGAGGTACCGGCAGAAGTAAAGCTGTGAGTACCGGGCGTGAGTCGTGCTTCGGTAGCTCAGTTGGTAGAGCACTTGCCCGCGAAAGGCAAAGGTCCCGAGTTCGAGTCTCGGTCGGGCGCACAGTTTTAATCTGCCAGGAAGTTTCAAAACTTTACCTCTTCTGTTTTGCACGGACTCTCACTGTAGTAAAGCGAAATAATTGTCGAAGTTTTGCTATCCTTCCGCCAAATTAAACTAGTATGTACTGAGTGTACCGTTGGACGTATGAAGTGTAACACGTTCATTGTTCAAAATCAATTCCAGTTTCAGTTCGTGAGTAATTCAAAAGAAGAAAATGGCGAAAACACGTAAATTAACGTTTAGTCTTATAATACTGTGACTGCCCGAGTTTCCGCACTATACGACGGATGGAAACCATATATTCTGCCAAGCATTAGACAAAGAGGTTAGTTATTATGCTTCATAGTTTTCTTACCATTTCAGGAATCTCTAGACACCAGAGCATTTGTAAAAAGGATCATTTTGTAAATATTCTTTAATATTATACTAAGATACACTGGGATTCAACTGTTCACTTTTATTACAACTATTAAGCTGCTGAGTTAATTTTTGATATAGTGCAAAACTAAGCAATGTGAAAATGTCATACCTACAGTACAAGGCAGAAATGCATTTAATATGACGCTCCAAGTCTTTTTAACCTTTTGAGTTGTAACAAAAATATTTTCAATGACTGGACGATTGGAAACCTAAAATTGCTGAAGTAGGTTACAAGCCTTTTATTTTATCTTTTTATTCTGCTAAAATTAAGTAGCGGTGTCCCTTAACAACAACAAATACATTTTATACACACTTCCACTTACCATCCTATTTCTTTATTATGTTAGGTTTCGAGCGATAAAAAGTCTCATTTAACTCTCCATACACATGGAGTGTTACGTAAGGAAATCGCTTCAAACATCCCTTTTCGGAAACTAGTAAACTACAAAACCCTAATTTCAAAGGGTGATCAATCTCTTCTTGCAGAATCAACGCTGCGTAAAAGTTACTTGTATTCAACTTACAAGGCCGCATTGCACAAATCCGAGAAGATATTGGGGAGACAGTGTTGGCCGGTACATCGGAAACCTGATGTTGGCAAGTTGAACACAGATGCACATCAATGTTTTACGCGATTTGTGCAAAACGATTCCCAAAAGGATGCACATCAAGGACTTACTCGATTTGTGCAAAACAGTTCTCAAAACTAACCAGCCACCAATTGCATAATTGGTCAACAATGAGCTGAAGGTGCTATATGCAAGTGGGGTTGATGAAAACAATATGCTTCTGACCATCACACGTGCCGCTGGATGTACGGCTGAGGCGTTTCAATTGCTCAAAGTTATCTTCCTTTTGATGTTACATGTAACTTGTGTAGCACAATGCTACATGTAACGTGTGTAGCACTTGGTATCACTCGTAGAGAACAGCTAGTAAGAGTAGCATTCCCTAAGATACATAAATTAATCTCCACAGTGAACAAAATTCTTGTTAAGGTATTATCAAGCATACGGGCATTCAAAGGGCTGGTTCCACATGTCATCACGCTATCTGAACTTCTTGTTACCCGCTCGAACAAGTGGTTAGCAGCAGAGAAATATTACAGCTCTCCTGACTGCAGCATGTGCCTAAAGTGAAGTACACCCCTGTTACATTCGTTGATGTAGGACGTAACTAGCATTGGCGGCCGAAGACTTCCAGCATAGGAAGTCTCCCTCATTCTGCCAACGAGCTTGTCAAAGAGGGTGGGGGAGCGGAAAGAGGTTCAAGGCACTGTCTTGTCCTTGGGGTGGGAAACTGCCCCTAAGGACGGAGGAATGTAATGATCAACGCCATGAGGATGCAGAAGGCAATGAAAACCACTGCATTAAAGGCACATAACGTGTATCCACAGGACATGTGGCCGGTAACTGAAAAAGTGTCTTGATGATCTCTCCATTGCCAAAGATTCCGGAATAGCCCCATTCGGATCTCTGGGAGGCGACTGCCAAGGGGGAGGCGACCATGAGAAAAAGCATGAATAACCAACGAAAGGATAACATTCTCCGAGACGGGGAGTGGAATGTCAGAAGCTTGAAAGTGGTAGGGATGCTAAAAAATCTGAAAATGGAAATGCAAAGGCTCTGTGAAGTAAAATGGGAAGAAGACAAGGATTTCTGGTCAGATGAGTATAGGGTAATATCAACAGCAGCAGAAAATGACATAACGGGAGTAGGATTCGTCAGTAATAGGAAGGTAGGGCAGAGAGTGTGTTACTATGAATAGTTCAGTAATAGGGTTGTTCTTATCAGAATCGACAGCAATAACAAACCAACCGACAACGACGTCGCAAGCTGAAGATGAAGAGATAGAGAAAGTATATGAGGATATTGAAAGGGTAATACACTACGTAAAGGGAGATAACAATCTAACAGCCAAGGGAGACTGGAGTGCAGGTACAGAGGAAGGAGTAAAAGAAAAGTTTACGGGATAACATAGGCTTGGGACAAGGAACGACAGAGGAGAAATCCTAATTGAGTTCTGCAATAAATTTCAGCTTGTAATAGAGAATACTCTGTTCAAGAATCACAAAAGTAGCAGGTATACTTGGGAAAGACAGGGTGATACGGGAAGATTTCATTTCTACATCTACGTGATTACTCTCCTATTCACTATAAAGTGCCTGGCAGAGGGTTCAATGAACCACTTTCAAGTTGTCTCTCTACCGTTCCATTCTCGAACGGCGCGCGGGAAAAACGAGCACTTAAATTTTTCTGTGCGAGCCCTGATTTATCTTATTTTTTCGTGATGATCATTTCTCCCTATGCAGGTGGGTGCCAACAGAATGTCTTCGCAACCGGAGAAGAAAACTGTTGATTGAAATTTCACGAGAAGATCCCGTCGCAACGAAAATCGCCTACCACTCCACTCCAATCATGTTTGTGGCATTATCTCCCCTATTCCGTGATAATACAAAACGAGCCGCCCTTCTTTGTACTTTTTCGATGTCATCCGTCAGTCCTACCTGATGCGGATCCCACACCGCACAGCAATACTCCAGAATAGGGCGGATAAGCGTGGTGTAAACAGTCTCTTTAGTAGACCTGTTGTACCTTCTAAGCGTTCTGCCAATGAATCGCAATCTTTGGTTTGCTCTATCCACAACATTATCTACGTGATCGTTCCAGTATAAGTTATTTGTAATTGTAATCCCTAAGTATTTGGTTGAATCTACAGCCTTCAGATTTTGTGACTTATAGCGTAATCGAAATTTAGTGGATTTCTTTTAGTACTCATGTGAATAACTTCACACTTTTCTTTATTCAGAGTCAATTACCACTTTTCACATCATACAGATATCTTACCTAAATCATTTTGCAATTAGTTTTGGTCATCTGATGACTTTACAAGACTGTAAATGACAGCATCATCTGCAAACAAACTAAGATGGCTACTAAGATTGTCCCCAATATCGTTAATATAGATCAGAAACAATAGAAGGCCTATAACACTTCCTTGGGGAACGACGGATATTACTTCTGTTTTACTCGATGACTTTCCGTCTATTACTACGAATCGTGACCTTTCTGACAGGAAATCACGAAACCAGTCAAACAAATGAGGCGATATTCCATACTTTTAGGTTACATATTGGCCAGACAGAGATTCCGATATCAGTCACTGGATTTTAAGGTTTACCGTGGAGCAGATATAGGCTCAGATCACAATGTAGTAGTGATGAAGTGCAGGCTGAAGTTTAAGAGACTAGTCAGGAAGAATCAATACGCAAAGGAGTGGGATACGGACGCACTAAGGAATGACGAGATATGCTTGAAGTTCTCTAAGGCTGTAGACACAGCAATAAAGAATAGCCCAGCAGGTAGTACAGTTGAAGACGAATGGACATCTCTAAAAAGGGTAACCACAGAAGTTGGAAAGAAAAACGTAGGTACAAAGAAGGTAACTGCGAAGAACTCACGGATAGTAGAAGAAACACTACAGCTGATCCATGAAAGAAGGAAGTACAAAAACGTTCAGGGAACTTCAAGAATACAGAAATACGAGTCGCTGAGGAATGACATAAATAGGAAGTATACGGAAGCTAAGACGAAATGGCTGCATGAAAAATGTGAAGAAATCGAAAAAGAAATGATTGTGGGAAGGACTGTCTCAGCATAGAGGAAAGTCAGAACAACTTTTCCTGAAATTAGAAGCAAGGGTGGTAACATTAAGAGTGCAATGGGAATTCCACTGTTAAATGCGGAGGAGAGAGCGGATAGGTGGAAAGAATATTTAGGGTGTTTATAAATGAATATCGGGGTTTTAACGCTTTATAATATTTATTATATTAAACTTACAGTTTTAAATATGTCAAATGAAAGAATACCTCAAACAGTTTTAGCAAGAACCTTATAAATGTTCAGTGTGAGCACCATTTGTCACATGTCACACATCAAGTCTACAACCGATTTCTTCCCAAACGTTGATAAATGTGTCTTCAGTGATTGTAGCAACAGCTGCTTCAATCCTGTTTCTTAGTTCAGGGAGGACTGCTGGTAGCGGAATCACGTACACACGGTCCTTGATGAAGCCCCAAAGGAAAAAAATCGCATGGCGTTAGGACGGGTGAACGTGGAGGCCATGCAAAGAAAGCCCTGTCATTGGGCTCCTTGCGCCTATCCAGCGCTTGGGTACAGTGAAGTTCAACCAATCGCGTACTTCGCTATGTCAGTGAGGTGCCACTAGTGTCAAACAACAGTCTGAGTTGCTCTTTCATTTGATATATCATTTATAACTGTAAGTTTAATGTAATAAATATTATAAAGCGTTAAAACCGCTATATTCATTTACCAACACCCTGTATTGAATGCCTCTGTGAGGGGTACGATTTGTTTGATGCAACAGAAGAAGAAACAGGAGTCGATTTGAAGAGATAGGGGAGCCAGTATTATAATCAGAATGTAAAAGAGCTTTGGAGGACTTAAGATCAAATAAGTAACAAGCCACATAAAACATTCCATCACAATTTCTAAAGTCATTGGGGGAAATGGCAACAAAACAACTATTCTTGATGGTGAGTATGATGTATGAGTCTGGCGACATACCAACTGACTTTCGAAAAAATATCATCCACCCAGTTCCGAAGCAATGCAAGAGGCGACAAGTGTGATATAATTATCACACTATCAGCTCAGCAGCTCATGCGTCCAAGTTTCTGACAAGAATAATATACGGAAGAATGGAAAGGGAAGTTGAGGATGTGTTAGATGATTTGTTCGGCTTTCGGAAAGGTAAAGGCACCAAAGAGGCAATGCTGACGTTGCGGTTGATAATGGAAGCAAGACTAAAGAAAAATCAAGACAGATTCATAGGATTTGTCGACCTGGAAAAAGCGTTCGACAATGTAAAGTACTGCAAGATGTTCGAAATTCTGAGAAAAATATGGTTACGCTGTAGGGAGGGACGGGTAATATACAATATGGAAAAGAGCCAAGAGGGAATAATAAGAGTGTACGACCAAGAAGTAAGCGCTCGTATTAAAAAGGATGTAGGACAGCGATGTCTTTCGCCCCTACTATTCAATCTGTACCTCGGAGAAGCAATGATGAAAATAAAATAAAAGTTCAGCAGTGGAATTAAAATTCAAGGTGAAAGGATATCAATGACACGATTCGCTGATGACATTGCTATCCTGACTGAAAGTGATGAAGAAATATAGGATCTGCTAAATGGAATGAACAATATATGAGCAAAGAATATGGTCTGAGAGTAAATCGAAGAAAAAAGAAAGTAATGAAAAGTAACAGAAATGAGAACAGCGAGAAACCATCAGGATTGACGGCCACAAAGTAGATGAATCAGGAATTCTGCTTCCTGGGCAGCAAAATAACCAATGACGGACGAAGCAAGGAGGACATCAAAAGCAGACTAGCACTGGCAAAAAGGGCATTGCTGGCGAAGAGAAGTCTACTAGTATCAAAGATAGGCCTTAAATTTGAAGAAGAAATTTCTAAGAATGTACGCCTGGAGCACAGCACGGTATGGTAGTGAAACATCGACTGTGGGAAAACCGGAACAGAAGAGAATCGAAGCATTTGAGATGTGGTGCTTCAGGAGAATGTTGAAGATTAGGTGGAGTGATAAGGTAAGAAATGAGGAGGTTCTACGCAGAATCGGAAAGGAATATGTGAAAAATACTGACAAGAACAGGATGATACGACATCTGTTAAGACTTCAGCGAATGACTCCCAGGGTACTAGAGGGAGCTGTACAAGACAAAAACAGTAGAGGTAGACAGAAATTTGAATACATTGAGCAAATAATTGAGGACGTAGGTTGCGAGTGCTACTTTGGGATGAAGATGTTCGCACAGGAGAGGGATTCGTGGCGGACGACATCAAACCAGTCAAAAGACTGATGAATCAAAAACAAAGGAAGTTCTTTTCCGGCATACAGATTAATACTAACTGACAAACGCCATTGTTTTCCTCTGGAAAATCTACAATAGATTTTAGTTACTCACCATGAAGTTAGCTGTAGCCTGTATGTTTTAAAACTTTCGTTCGTACCGCATTTATAAATTACATGTCATTCGCATTTCAACATGTGTCTCTAAGTGTTACGTACGATATTCTTATCTTGAAAAAACTAAAAAGTTTGATATCTGTTTGAACATTAGTGTAATGATTTCTGTGTTGTGCAGCAGTGTATATTTTCATATTCCTTGTTTCTAATGAATAATAATATACTCATATGTCAACCAGAGCGCACTTTGCATCAGATTTAGTATTTCTGTATAATACTTTTAATGCCTGATTTTAGGTTCTACATAGCCTAGATCAAGTACTGAAGCAGCCTATTTTAGGCGCATAAAATGCAATTTTTACGATAAAAAAATCCGCAGTCTGCTCGTAATAATTGGTTTTGTAAATTTCTAAGCGATGCAATACGACGTGTGAGTGCGAGACAACGTTCTCTCGCTAAATGAACACCTGCCGAATGCTGAGCGGCTCACTAAACGAGCGAAGTACTCTGGGCAGTTCATTGAATTACAACAGACGGAGAACTGCACAATATATATAAATGACCTTGTAGATAGTGTCGGAAGTTCAATGCGGCTTTTCGCGGATGATGCTGTAGTATACAGAGAAATTGCAGAATTAGAAAATTGCATTAAAATGCAGAAAGATCTGCAGCGGATAGGCACTTGGTGCATGGAGTGGCAACTGACCCTTAACATAGACAGATGTAATGTATTGCGAACACATAGAAAGAAGGATCCTTTGTTGTATGATTATATGATAGCGGAACAAACACTGGTAGCAGTTACTTCTGTAAAATATGTGGGTGTATGCGTACGGAACGATTTGAAGTGGAATGATCATATAAAATTAATTGTTGGTAAGGCGTGTGCCAGGTTGAGATTCGTTGGGAGAGTCCTTAGAAAATGTAGTCCATCAACAAAGGAGGTGGCTTACAAAACACTCGTTCGACCTATACTTGAGTATTGCTCATCAGTGTGGGATCCGTACCAGGTCGGGTTGACGGAGGAGATAGAGAAGATCCAAAGAAGAGCGGCGCGTTTCGTCACAGGGTTATTTGGTAACCGTGATAGCGTTACGGAGATGTTTAGCAAACTCAAGTGGCAGACACTGCAAGAGAGGCGCTCTGCATCGCGGTGTAGCTTGCCGTCCACGTTTCGAGAGGCTGCGTTTCTGGATGAGGTATCGAATATATTGCTTCCCCCTACTTATACCTCCCGAGGAGATCACGAAAGTAAAATTAGAGAGATTAGAGCGCGCACGGAGGCTTTCCGGCAGTCGTTCTTCCCGGGAACCACACGCGACTGGAACAGTGGCACGTAAAGTGCCCTCCGCCACACACCGTTGGGTGGCTTGCGGAGTATAAATGTAGAATGTGGAACTGGACGTGGGTTATATCTTTACTACTCACACAGTCATTCGACGGACGACAATGCCTTCTACGTTCAAAAGGAAGTGTCCATAGTACATCCACTAATAGGTGAAACACTTGCGTGGAAGATGCTACGAAACAGGCATCGACAATATCAAAGAGAATGGTAACATGCGGAGATTTTTTGTAGGGACAGAGCATCTAACGCTTTCATAAAAATATGAAGAACAAAGGCTGGCTACATTTCTACAAGTAAATGTGGACTGACTAATTCAACACAGAAAATGATGAAGATCTTGAAACAAATCCAGATCATCTTGAATTCCAAGAATTAGAACACACTCTCAGATATACAAAGAACCGAAAGGCAGTAAGAAGTGACGACATTAACAGCGAACTAATAAAATATTCTTCAGTAGCATTTAGAAAACGGTTCCTCAGATTTTTGAATCTTTGCTGGATAACGAAATACCAAAAGAATGGAAGATCTCACTTATAAAACCAATATTAAAAAAGTAGACCGATCAAAACCCGAAAATTAGAGAGGCATATCACCGTTGAATAGAGCTTATAAGATCTATGCTAGAATAATAACCGAAAGACTAAAACTCATAATGGAATGTTTGCAATCAGAAGAACAAAACGGATTAAGAAAGGAGAGAAGCTGTACAGACAACACATTTATGCTACAGCAAATATAGAAAAATGTAAGGAATTCAATAGAGAAACACACATACTTTCGTCGATTATGTAAATGCTTTTGATAAAGTAAATAGACAGCTAGTGTGGGAAATTTTAATAGGAAGAGGTATATCAATACACATTGTACAGGTAGTTCAAAAGATCTATACTAATACAAGAATCCAAATAATTGGGGATAATGAAGGACCAACAAAGGTTATTAATTTAGGAGTTCGACAGGGTTGCAGCCTCACTCCACTGCTTTTTAATATATACAATGACGACAGTGTACGGCAATGGAGAATGAAACTGAAGAACTATACATATAACTTCAACCAAAAAGATTACATTATGGCTTTGTTATTCGCAGATGACCAAGAGTCAATTTCGAATAATGAAGTTGGACTGCACAGAGCTGCCTACAAACTATACCACACATGCCAGATATAAAATATGTCAATACAAAAAAAGCCATGGCTTTCTGTGGAAAAAATGCAGTAAAAACGAAAATAATTACAGACAACAAGATTACAAAGGAAATACACTCCTGGAAATGGAAAAAAGAACACATTGACACCGGTGTGTCAGACCCACCATACTTGCTCCGGACACTGCGACAGGGCTGTACAAGCAATGATCACACGCACGGCACAGCGGACACACCAGGAACCGCGGTGTTGGCCGTCGAATGGCGCTAGCTGCGCAGCATTTGTGCACCGCCGCCGTCAGTGTCAGCCAGTTTGCCGTGGCATACGGAGCTCCATCGCAGTCTTTAACACTGTTAGCATTCCGCGACAGCGTGGACGTGAACCGTATGTGCAGTTGACGGACTTTGAGCGAGGGCGTATAGTGGGCATGCGGGAGGCCGGGTGGACGTACCGCCGAATTGCTCAACACGTGGGGCGTGAGGTCTCCACAGTACATCGATGTTGTCGCCAGTGGTCGGTGGAAGGTGCACGTGCCCGTCGACCTGGGACCGGACCGCAGCGACGCACGGATGCACGCCAAGACCGTAGGATCCTACGCAGTGCCGTAGGGGACCGCACCGCCACTTCCCAGCAAATTAGGGACACTGTTGCTCCTGGGGTATCGGCGAGGACCATTCGCAACCGTCTTCATGAAGCTGGGCTACGGTCCCGCACACCGTTAGGCCGTCTTCCGCTCACGCCCCAACATCGTGCAGCCCGCCTCCAGTGGTGTCGCGACAGGCGTGAATGGAGGGACGAATGGAGACGTGTCGTCTTCAGCGATGAGAGTCGCTTCTGCCTTGGTGCCAATGATGGTCGTATGCGTGTTTGGCGCCGTGCAGGTGAGCGCCACAATCAGGACTGCATACGACCGAGGCACACGTCGTATGCGTGTTTGGCGCCGTCCAGGTGAGCGCCACAATCAGGACTGCATACGACCGAGGCACACAGGGCCAACACCCGGCATCATGGTGTGGGGAGCGATCTCCTACACTGGCCGTACACCACTGGTGATCGTCGAGGGGACACTGAATAGTGCACGGTACATCCAAACCGTCATCGAAACCATCGTTCTACCATTCCTAGACCGGCAAGGGAACTTGCTGTTCCAACAGGACAATGCACGTCCGCATGTATCCCGTGCCACCCAACGTGCTCTAGAAGGTGTAAGTCAACTACCCTGGCCAGCAAGATCTCCGGATCTGTCCCCCATTGAGCATGTTTGGGACTGGATGAAGCGTCGTCTCACGCGGTCTGCACGTCCAGCACGAACGCTGGTCCAACTGAGGCGCCAGGTGGAAATGGCATGGCAAGCCGTTCCACAGGACTACATCCAGCATCTCTACGATCGTCTCCATGGGAGAATAGCAGCCTGTATTGCTGCGAAAGGTGGATATACACTGTACTAGTGCCGACATTGTGCATGCTCTGTTGCCTGTGTCTACGTGCCTGTGGTTCTGTCAGTGTGATCATGTGATGTATCTGACCCCAGGAATGTGTCAATAAAGTTTCCCCTTCCTGGGACAATGAATTCACGGTGTTCTTATTTCAATTTCCAGGAGTGTAGATAGATTCAAATTTCTAGAAACCATGCTGTCGTATGGGGGAGACCCAACTCGAAAAGACAAAATTGAGAAATTTAACTACTTAAATGGGACTATCAGAAGATCCCTCGAAAGTAAAGTAAAATCATAAACATATCTAAAATTTTATTAAGTTATGTCAGTATGAACATTACTATATGTAAATGAATCTTGGGTAATGAAAAAGAAAGATAAAATTAGATTACAAGCCAATGAAATGAAATTCCTCAGGTACATAGCAGGATACACCGCGCTACTAGACTACAAAAGAAATACATATATCAGGAAGGAATTAAATATTTTTGATATATACAGAAGGTTGACAGATACCGACAAATATGGATATACCATCTGACAGGAATGGACAAATCAAGATTACCACTACATTTTTGGCAATATACACCGCAAGGCCAAAGATGCATTGGAACACCGGCAAAACGATGGAAGGACAAAGTGTAGCTGCAACAGGCTGAAGGAGAGCCTAATGCATGACAGAAGAAGAAGATTATTTCGTGCGTGAAGGTGTTTTGCACCAAACGTTTTCATAGACACAAACATTGGTGTGGAATATGCGCGAATTCATCACTGTTCAGCTGCGCACTTCGCACATGTGATAGCAGTGATTATGAGGATGATGATTAGTACCATGAGAAAAATATTGAAACTTCCCCTTTGAAAAATTTATACAGACTGTGCTTAACCTGACACACAATATTTTTTTAGCGCAACGCAATCTGACTTTCAATAATCTCTACAAGAGAATGGCCCTGACTAACATTAACCTATACGTCTCACAAATCACTTACCTCACAAAAATCTTGGTTACTCCCACTACTGCAATACAGCAAGCGCCACTACTGCCAGCTAAATAAAAGATTCAAACTATGGAAGGCACTAACTACTGATAAGGATAGTTAGCAAATAAAAGATATTAATAGAGAACAAACAATGTATTTACCTTGATATCATATATATATATATATATATATATATATATATATATATATATATATATATATATATATATATATAGAGCAGTTCAGGACAAATTTCAAAACTCCGCCATCTCTCTCCCCACATCCACCACTGCTGGCGGCTCACCTCCAACTGCCCAACGCTACGCGCTGTTCACAGCCAGCTGCCTAACACTACAATGGTTGAGTATTACAACAATGCAAAGCAGCCACAGACTGCACATGGCACAGCCGGTGATTTTCATACAGAGGTGGCGTTACTAATAAAAAACCTAAACAGCCTACTTACATAGCCCCCATGCTCCCCACAAAAAAATTTTACAAATTTTGTTGGGCACTGGCCAATACATATTTGTTAAAAAAATTTTTCACAATTACAATAACAAATAAATCAAATGCACACACTTATTGATACAATGTTGGTCAAAAGCTAAAATTTTCTCACAGTCCATAAAGACAGTCCTGATCGTTGATCACAGTAAAATTGCCGTGTTTTTCACAAAGTCTGAGCAGTAAAAGAAAATGCACACGGAAGTAGTGGATTTCCATGCAGTCTTGAAGAAGTAGTGTTGTCCTTCCAACGAAAAGACACTGCTGACTCTCAACATGCCGACAGGTAATGGGCCACAACAGAGCAAACCCACAGCGGAGTCAGTCGAAGTTTTGAAGAGTATTGGTGGGTAGGTCATCACAGAGCAGACCCACTGTAGTCCTGGTAGAGATTACAGTATTGGTGGGCCACCAGAGGTGCAGACCCACTGCAGTCCTTGTAGAGATGGCCAGCAGCCATCCGTTGTGACTGTGCAGGTGCACAATCACCATTGAAGAGTCTTTCGGATAATATAGCAAGTCCATAACCACCACTTGTGCACTCACAAAGTTTTTGGAATTGTCCTTAGAACCAGCAATGCTGTTATCCAGTCCCTTGCTGAATTATTAACACACATACAAACACTAACAGTCCCTACTTCTCACATATTGTCCATATACTATGACCAACAGAAACGTGTGCAGTGAAATGATACTTAATTTGAAGAACTGGTGTCTATTCAATTATAAATTTACAACATAAGAATACAATAACAAAGGTACAAAACACATCAGTAAAGAACATAACAATACAAATAACATTTGCGGTAATAGGGGCGTTACAAAAGAATAGAAATAACATATACATCAGTGTTACAAAAATAATGACATAAGTAGATACATAAAAGATCAGAATAAATTTTGAAACATCCACTTCACACATGAGCATTAAAACAAAATAGAATAAATAAAGTCTAAGCATATTTACAAGTTAAATAACATATTATTAATGCCAATTATATTTGAGGATAACAGTATTCCTCATCATAGTGAATGTAGCTTAGTATTAGAAGAGAAAAAAATTCTATGAAACTACACAGAGACAGGAAGAAAACAAATACACAAGGGTACACAAACACATAGTGGGATAACACAATGGAAAGGACAGGGTTCGTTTTCAGTGTAACTTTTGGTACTGCAGTCCAACCCAAAACTTCATTCTGTAGATCTTTCATCTTATTTCAACCTTTGCTTCCACCAAAAAAATCCTATCCAAGCATGCTTTCTGTATTTATTTCACATATTTCTTAACTCATTATTTATTTCCAAGAAAATCCTACCTATATCTGTTGTCCCTAAACCCTACTTTTTTGGTTCATATCCTCTTTCAAAATACCCTTTTTTTTGGCCAAAGCATTTTCTTTAAGCTTCTCAATGCATTTCTTCCAATCCATCATAGTTAGTTTCTTATATAGTCTACCCCCTCTTAAGCTAACTTAAATCTACTGAGCTCAGATGCTAAACTAAGGGACAAGGCAATGCAGCATCACATAAAACAATTAATATAAACAGCAATGAAAAAAAACGCAGATTTGCGAAGCAAGCAGCATTAAGAAATTAGCAAAGCAATTGTAATATTACAACTAATCTAAGGCACTGTGCAGCAACAATAAAAATAAATCATTAGTAAAACTGGCTTAACAGAATAACACAAAGTCAAATTCAATAACACTATGCCTGGCAAACAGCAGCAACTTATACCTAAACATGACATAGCTCAAGCAGAAAAAATATTACAGTAAAAATGGCCATGTCTAATACCTATGTCACATCTTAACACTAGAGTGATGCATCACAATAACTTACTCTACAAAAAAAATTTACCAAGTAGTTGAAAAGAAAATTATGTATGCAGTTCCTGTTATTAGTCCCTTCTTATTGTTCTTTCCATTCCAAGAGCTCCTTTTTCGAAGAATGTGGGGCATAAAATAATTATTTAATAGATCTGTTGACAGAAAGTGTCCACATTAGCAAATGAATTTTTTTATTTTTATTTTTATTTATTTTTTTTTATATATAAAACCCATGCTGCAACACAGCTGGAAACTAGATATCAAATGAAATAAGCAACTATGAAAGGCAAAGCATAAAAATATCAGTCAATAGTCATGTGACATTTCATAAGTTAGTAGAAAAATCTATCAACTAGAGAGACAGTAGTCATAATCAGGTGTATAGACATAAAAATATTTCTCGTCATTTCATTAGGCATCCAGTGTAATCATATGTTTTCAAGTTCGACCGTGTCGTTTTTACGATGCTTTCTACAAAGGAATGTCAGAAGTGAGGTTAATGGCCTCTTTTTTTCTCCACCTAATGGCTTTTTCTCCGGGCGGCTGGCCCAGCTGCGCGCCACAACGCATTACATCAAGGTCACTTACCTTTCTTAACGAAATATTTACGACAGCAGTTTTCGCTACAGCGACAGTCTCATATAAAAATATTTCACAGGTCAAGAATTAGCGTTGCAAATCTGTAGAAACAAAATCCTATAAATATAAGTGTCCAAAAAAAATATTCGTCAGCATTGTTATACATTCACGCATTTACACACATTTCATAATTCTAAAAGTACGATTCTCGGTTTCCAACATACGTCTTCACAAGGCAGAGTTCCTAACCGCTACTCATTACTCCTTACCTTATTACACATATATATATATATATTCGTCGATGCTTCTTTAATAATTCATCATATGAAATACGTAGCATAATCAAATTCCTCATATAGCATCAGCTTCTTGACCATAAACATACCTCAGCAGCATAATACACATCGTCGTCGTAAAAATATCATAACATCTCAGTCAATTCTCAAAATCGTCGTAGCTTCCTCCAATAATTTCAAAACCTAAAAAAATTCTCTGCTCATTTCAATAGTGTCATCTACCTCAAACGTACTTTAAAAATTATGATCCCATACCAAATACATCATTCAACGCTCTCATAATATCACAATGGTTCCGAAAAAATATGAGCATTTCACAAAGTACAGACAAAATACAATTTCATAAGTGTGAAGGTATCCAACTGCGTAATTGCGTAAACATCTGTCATTGATGTGGTAAAATAAATGTTTGTTTCTTTGTTAAATAATCGGATAGCTGTGTAATTTGTGTGTTAGAGAAATATGGTACCGATGTGTAAAGTTGTATAAGCAAATACCATATTAGCTAGGGCTCCTTGTGCTCGCCAGACACATGGTACACAAAGTAAGCGTGTACCCCCCTGAGGATAAATGTAATTATACCCTCAGGAGTTACAGATTACAGCAATGGAATGAAATGTATCACAGAAAACTTTCTTTGTAATTCAAAATCTTGAAAAATAAATGGTTTAAGTACAAAGTTGATCACTCAAATGCGTGTCCTGTAGCGCTAAATGTGCGTCTTGCTATAAGATAATTCTGTGGAAGTGTCGTAGTTATCGTCCTCCGAAAGCTAAGTTCTGCAGAAGTCAATGTACTTACCTCATGATACACAAAAATGAAATGCTTTGCGTATAGATATCGTAGTTATTACGCTTATTGTTGTGATGAAGAAAGTACTGTACTGTAACGTATTGTTGTGCCACGAAAAAGGCTGTCTCATTGTTGCTATACCACAAAAGTTACTACTAAAACATGTTTTTCTTTCCAGAAGAATTTAGAAAACTGTGCAGATATAAAACAGATACACCGCAAAAGCAACATTGTAAATTGTCACTCATTAGTAGCGTCGTGATAAAATCGTGTAGCTGTCACATAAACTAACCTCTGTGTCATCTGGTATCTCACAGAAAGTACTTCAAACCCAGAATGTATTTTCAAGTAAACCAAAATGTTGCATTAAAATCTCATTAGCAGTACCAGTATGTGTCCTAAGTATGTAAGCCTGATAGTCGTTACGTAATCGTGCAGCTAACAAGCAAGAATGTACAAATATAACACTGTGTCGTCTGTTCACTATAACAATACATTCGTAATTTCTGTTTAAATAAGTTCTCTTGGTTCTTGACTGGATATTTAACTTCAAACATTGTTGCATGGTAACGGTTTCTAAGTCTGACAAAGCCTACTAGCAATGTAAAGTGAAAAGTTATATGGCAAAGACAAAGTTAAACAGCGGATTATCTTTCAATAAATGGTTTTATATGTGAAATGTGGTGTAAACCTTTACTCTTCCTAGTACGCAGAGTTTCAACTTTAACGCAATTATCAAGTGGTATACGTCGGTAAAGAATACTGGAATTTTTCTCAAGGTTAGGGTCTATGTTATTTTTCCCTGAGCCAGCGGGCGCACGTGGCTGCCTGTGGTGCGAGTCATTGTCTGCTATCTCTTTGTTGCCGCGCGTCGTTATTGCGGTTAGGGGACCTAACTTCTACAAATTCACTCTGACGAGAAGGCTCTGCCCTGTTTAAATCCCGCCAGTTCTGATGCAATTCAGGTCTGTCGTCATGTCGGTAGGTTCCATAGTTTCTTCCTTGTCCGTCACGTGGTGGAGAATTTCTCCCTGAATCGTAACTGTGCGTCGAACTGTTGCGTCTGAAGTTATTCTGCCTCCCTTGATAATAATTGTTTTGGTACCCATATTGTCTGTTTCTATGGTAATCTCTGTCATAGTCATTACCGCGGAGAGGTGATCTTTCCCTGTAACTATTACTACTCTGCCAACGGTTGTCATACGGGTGGTGTTTTGGTCACGATTTATGTTGTGAGAATAGCCTTGTCGCGTCCAGTTATTATTTCTTTCATCTCGGAAATGTGACGGATGTGACCTGTAATTGTTGTGCTCCTGTTTTCGCGTTCCGCGACTGTCAGTGTCAATTTACAGTTCTTGTAAGAGTCCCTGAAAAGCTTTAATGTCGTCTTTGCAACGTCCTGCTAAAATAATATGCCGTAAATGTTCAGGTAATTTGATTAAGCAAATTCGGATGAGTTCTGAGGGGCTGTATGGGTTTGAAAGATACTGATTCTTACGCAACATGTCTTCAAAGTATTTCATAATACTGGAAAATTCAGTATGTTCGAAACGTTTCATCATTATGATGCTATGTTTTACTCGGTCTTGTGTGGCTTGAGACCAATATGCTGAGAGGAAGGCATGATAAAAATCTCCTTCACTGTGACAATCGTGAATGACCGATCGCATTCTTACAGCTGGTTCATTCTCTAAGTAGCCACACATAAATTCTAATCTGTGCTCTAACGACCAGTTGGGAGGAAAACAATGAGAGAATTGATGGAGCCATGCTTGTGGATGAATGTCATTACCAGAATTCTTAAATGTTTTGAATTTACGTGTAGTAATGAACAGCTTATAGTCAAAATCATCGTGTCGGCGAGTCGCATATCGGTCATTGTTACGTTGTTTCTGTGATTCCATCTCAAAATTCGGTGTGCCTTGCCAATTTCTTTCATAATTTCCGAAATGCGCTGTGTTATTATTTTGTGGTTGTTCCGTATTTCTATTTCCCTCTTCCCGTGTTGGAGCGCGAGTGTCCTCTGAAATACGTAATTCTTGTATTACCTGTGTCAGCTGATCTTTCTCTTTGGTGTTGCGTATTAATTTGATTCAGATTTTGTTTCAGTTTCCTAATTTGTTCGAACTCTTCTGTGTCATTAAAGACTACCGGTTTTGTGTCGTTCAGATTATCATATACCTTCGTAGATAAGTTAGTGAACTGATCCGAAAGTTCGGCTACTTTCTCCGATAGTGAACACATTTCCTCAGTGTGTTTTTCTGAACCAAGTTTCAGAGTATCTACTGTGTCCTTTAAGTTTTCCTGAGTTTTTGCAAGTTGCGTAACCGAATCGGTAGATGCAACTGAGTCAAATTTAGCTTGCAATGTCTCATGATTTTCATGAACAATAGTTTGCAGTTCTTTTATGGCTGCTTCGTGATTCTGTAGTGCATTTTCATGCCGCGAAAAAATAGGTTGAAAATGCTCACAAATTTGTGTTTTTACGTCATTACATACTTTTTGACATTTAGATTCAATGTTATGTAACTCTGTAGTTAAATCTTCACGTGTTTGTTCAACCGTGGAGTCTAACTTTTGAAGATTTTGTTCCATTGTGTATAACTTTTGAAGCATTTGCTGTGTTTGTCTCTGATTTTGTTTCAATGTGTCTAACTTTTGAAGCTTTTGTTGTGTTTGTCCCATTTGTTGTATTAATTGTAATAACAATGCACTGGTGTCTGGAACATGTTCCACAGTGCTTTTCGGCAGTGAATTTGCACCGGAAACATTCACATTTTGACAAGCAGAAAATGTGTCTTGACTTATTTGAGAAAACGGTGAGAATCCAAAACCTGAATCTACAGTATTTGCGAGATCGTGTCGTGTCATTTCGGATTCCTGAGGCGAGCTATTGCCGACCGATCGATCGATAATACTTCCCTGTTCACCAATTGTTTCACTGCCTACGCCATTGTTTGCCGCCCGCTCCATTTCCCTATGCACAATTACCAAATTACTACTTTGAACATCAGTTAATTCATTAATCGGTGGCGCTAACACACTGCTTTCATTTTCACTGTCATTTCTCAGTTTACTTTGGAGCCTAGTATTACGTTTTTCACACGCCATTATTGTCACAATATTTCACACGACAACACAGAAAAACACAATTTGAAGAGCAAAAATAAGAAAACACATTAACATGACACTGAAAATAATATCTAGTTAATTGCAGCTGCGAAATACTTGGTGCAAATCTACATGCATGCCACAACTGTTTTACTGTACAACAATGAAAGACTGCAACTACACAGGAGATTTTCTCTACAATTACGCGCTAGCAATAAACAAAATCTACACTAATTACACAAACTACAAGAAAAAAATTAGAAGATTCCAGTGAGGTATCCTGGCAGGGTCGCCATATGAAACTTCCCCTTTGAAAAATTTATACAGACTGTGCTTAACCTGATACACAATATTTTTTTAGCGCAACGCAATCTCTACAAGAGAATGGCCCTGACTAACATTAACCTATACGTCTCACAAATCACTTACCTCACAAAAATCTTGGTTACTCCCACTACTGCAATACAGCAAGCGCCACTACTGCCAGCTAAATAAAAGATTCAAACTATGGAAGGCACTAACTACTGATAAGGATAGTTAGCAAATAAAAGATATTAATAGAGAACAAACAATGTATTTACCTTGATATCATCATATATATATATATATATATATATATATATATATATATATATATATATAGAGAGAGAGAGAGAGAGAGAGAGAGAGAGAGAGCAGTTCAGGACAAATTTCAAAACTCCGCCATCTCTCTCCCCACGTCCACCACTGCTGGCGGCTCACCTCCAACTGCCCAACGCTATGCGCTGTTCACAGCCAGCTGCCTAACACTACAATGGTTGAGTATTACAACAATGCAAAGCAGCCACAGACTGCACACGGCACAGCCGGTGATTTTCATACAGAGGTGGCGTTACTAATAAAAAACCTAAACAGCCTACTTACAATATGATGGACAGAGATATGATACGTATCACATTGTATATTCTATACAAGTGCAGTCAAGTGTCTTTCTATAGTTGATAATGACCTTATGCCACCAGACCCAACAATCTACAATTCCAATAGTTTTTTTTTTTTTTAACCTGCATCTCAATGTTAACAGATATAACCCATTTACCACAATGAACTTTTAACTAGCTGTATGTATTCTCTTGATTGTGACAGGCTTTCTTACTTTGTATCAGTAAAAATGGCCTCACCATTATTGTGAAAGTTTTGTGTGTAGATATTATGTAAATATGAAACCCTCCAGCGTATGTATGCATTGAAATGCTTTTTGTCAGTCCATAGATAAGATGGCTGAGAACTCACTGAAAGCCTCTTTCTCACCATGCAACCACACACTGCAGTTGGGTCTCACGACAGCAGCGTGCGTCAGTGTCTGTGTATCGGTCACTTTTCATAAATCTATTTTAGCTTTTCACACTTCCTTTATAGACATATCAAATTAAGGATTGTTCTCTACACTCCTGGAAATGGAAAAAAGAACACATTGACACCGGTGTGTCAGACCCACCATACTTGCTCCGGACACTGCGAGAGGGCTGTACAAGCAATGATCACACGCACGGCACAGCGGACACACCAGGAACCGCGGTGTTGGCCGTCGAATGGCGCTAGCTGCGCAGCATTTGTGCACCGCCGCCGTCAGTGTCAGCCAGTTTGCCGTGGCATACGGAGCTCCATCGCAGTCTTTAACACTGGTAGCATTCCGCGACAGCGTGGACGTGAACCGTATGTGCAGTTGACGGACTTTGAGCGAGGGCGTATAGTGGGCATGCCGGAGGCCGGGTGGACGTACCGCCGAATTGCTCAACACGTGGGGCGTGAGGTCTCCACAGTACATCGATGTTGTCGCCAGTGGTCGGCGGAAGGTGCACGTGCCCGTCGACCTGGGACCGGACCGCAGCGACGCACGGATGCACGCCAAGACCGTAGGATCCTACGCAGTGCCGTAGGGGACCGCACCGCCACTTCCCAGCAAATTAGGGACACTGTTGCTCCTGGGGTATCGGCGAGGACCATTCGCAACCGTCTCCATGAAGCTGGGCTACGGTCCCGCACACCGTTAGGCCGTCTTACGCTCACGCCCCAACATCGTGCAGCCCGCCTCCAGTGGTGTCGCGACAGGCGTGAATGGAGGGACGAATGGAGACGTGTCGTCTTCAGCGATGAGAGTCGCTTCTGCCTTGGTGCCAATGATGGTCGTATGCGTGTTTGGCGCCGTGCAGGTGAGCGCCACAATCAGGACTGCATACGACCGAGGCACACAGGGCCAACACCCGGCATCATGGTTGTAAGTAGGCTGTTTAGGTTTTTTTTATTGGTAACGCCACCTCTGTATGAAAATCACTGGCTGTGCTGTGTGCAGTCTGTGGCTGCTTTGCATTTTTGTAATACTCGCCATTGTAGTGTTAGGCAGCTGGCTGTGAACAGCGCATAGCGTTGGGCAGTTAGAGGTGAGCCGCCAGCAGTGGTGGATGTGGGGAGAGAGATGGTGGAGTTTTGTAATTTGTCATGAACTGCTATATATATGATGATATCAAGGTAAATACATTGATTGTTTTCTATTAATATCTTTCATTTGCTAACTATCCCTATCAGTAGTTAGTGCCTTCCATAGTTTGAATCTTTTATTTAGCTGTCAGTAGTGGCGCCTGCTGTATTGCAGTAGCTTGAGCAGCGAAGATTTTTGTGAGGTAAGTGATTTGTGAAAGGTATAGTTTAATGTTAGTCAGGGCCATTCTTTTGCAGGGATTTTTTTGAAAGACAGATTGCGTTGCGCTAACAAAAATATTGTGCGTCAGTATAAGCACAGTCCTGTAAAATTGTTAGAAAGGGGACGTTTCATATGTCGACCCTTAGCCTAGGATACCTCACTGGAATCTTCTGATTTTTTTTTCTTGTAGTTTGTGTAATTAGTGTAGATTTTGTTTATTGCTAGCGCGTAATTGTAGAGAGAATCTCCTTTGTAGTTGCAGTCTTTCATTGTTGTACAGTAAAACAGTTGTGGCATGCATGTAGATTGGCACCAAGTATTTCGCAGCTACAATTAACTAGGTATTATTTTCAGTGTTATGTTAATGTGTTCTCTTATTTTTGCTCTTCAAATTGTGTTTTTCTGTGTTGTCGTGTGAAATACTGTGACAATAATGGCGTGTGAAAAACGTAATACGAGGCTCCAAAGTAAACTGCGAAATGACAGTGAAAACGAAAGCAGTGTGTTAGCGCCAGCGAGTAATGAATTAACTGATGCTCAAAGTAATAATTTGGTAATTGTGCATAGGGAAATGGAGCGGGCGGCAAACAATGGCGTGGACAGGGAAACAATTAGTGAAGAGGGAAGCATTATCGATCGATCGGTCGGCAACAGCTCGCCTCAGGAATCGGGAATGACAGAACACAATATTGCAAATACTGTAGATTCAGGTTTTGGGTCATCACCGTTTTCTCAAATAAGTCAAAACACATTTTCTGCTTGTCAAAATGTGACTGTTGCCGGTGCAAATGCACTACCGAAAAGTGTAGAGAAACAGATTCCAGACACTAACACATTATTATTGCAATTAATGCAGCAAATGAAACAAAATCAGAGTCAAACACAGCAACAGTTAGACGCAATGGGACAAAATCTTCAAAAGTTAGACGCAACGCTTGAACAAAATCAGAAACAAATGGGACAAAATCTTCAAAAGTTAGACTCATTGGAGCAAACTCTTGAACAAACACGTGAGGATTTAACTAATGAGTTACATCACATTGAATCGAAATGTCAAAAAGTATGTAATGACGTAAAAACACAAATTTGTGAGCATTTCCAACCTATTTTTTCGCGTCATGAAAATGCACTACAGAATCACGAAGCAGCCATAAAAGAACTGCAAACTACTGTTCATGAAAATCATGAGACCTTGCAAGCTAAATTTGACTCAGTTGCATCTACCGATTCGGTTACGCAACTTGCAAAAACTCAGGAAAACTTAAAGGACACAGTAGATAGTCTGAAACTTGGTTCAGAAAAACACACTGAGGAAATAAGTACACTATCGGATAAAGTAGCCGAACTTTCAGATCAGTTCACTAACTTATCTACAAAGGTAGATGATGATCTGAATGACACAACACCTGTAGCCTTCACTGACACTGAAGAGTATGAACAAATTAGAAAATTCAAACAAAATCAAAATCAAATCAATACACAGTACAAAAGAGAAATCCGGGAAGTGCAAGATCAGTTGGCACAAGTAGTACAAGAATTACGTATTTCAGAGGACACTCGCGCCCCAATACGGGAAGAGGGACTTAGAAATACGGAACAACCACAAAGTAATAACACAGGACACTTCGGAAATTATGAAAGAAATTGGCAAGGCACACCAAATTTTGAGATGGAACCGCCGACACGACGTAACAATGATCGATATGCTATTCGCCGAAACGATGATTTTGACTATAAGCTGTTCATTACTACACGTAAATTCAAAACGTTTAAGAATTCTGCCAACGACATTCATCCACAAGCGTGGCTCCATCAATTCTCTCATTGTTTTCCTCCCAACTGGTCGTTAGAACACAGATTAGAATTTATGTGTGGCTATTTAGAGAATGAACCAGCTGTAAGAATGCGATCGGTCATTCACGATTGCCACAGTGAAGGAGAACTTTACCATGCCTTCCTCTCAGCATATTGGTCTCAAGCCACACAAGACCGAGTAAAACACGGCATCATAATGATGAAACATTTCGAACAATCTGAATTCTCCAGTCTTGTGAAATATTTTGAAGACATGTTGCACAAGAATCAGTACCTGTCAAACCCATACAGCCCCTCAGAACTCATCCGTATTTGCTTAATCAAACTGCCTGAACATTTACGACATATTATTTTGGCAGGACGTTGCAAAGACGACATTGAAGCATTTCAAGGACTCTTACAAGAACTGGAAATTGACACTGACAATCGCGGAATGCAGGAGCACAACAATTACAGATCACATCCGTCGCAATTCCGCGATGAAAGAAATAATAACTGGACGCGACAAGGCTATTCTCACAACACAAATCGTGACCGAAACAGACACCACCCGTATAACAACCGTTGGCAGAGTAGTAATAATTACAGGGAAAGATCACCTCTCCGCGGTAATGACTATCACAGAGACAATCAGAGAAACAGGCAATATGGGAACCAAAATAATTATTATTACGGGAGACAGAATAACTTTAGACGCAACGGTCCAGCGCGCAGTTACGATTCAGGGAGAAACTCTCCACCACATGACCGACAAGAAAGAAATTATGTAAACTACCGACATAACGACAGACCTGAATTGCATCAGAACTGGCGGGATTTAAACAGGGCAGGGCCCTCTCGTCACGGTGAATTTGTAGAAGTTAGGTCTCCAAATCCCAATAATGACACGCGCCAACAAAGAGACAATAGGCAATGACTCATACCGCAGGCAACCACAAAACGTTCTTATGACACTAACGACGAAGCTGCCGTAGCTAGTAATTACGTAAAAATGGAAGACATTAGGGACATCTTACTCCAGGAACACGACGTAAAACTTAACAACATTGCATATCCTGTGATTCACATTACTGTAAATGACGTAAAATTTACGGCAGTACTTGACTCTGGCAGTCCCATTTCAGTAATCAGTGAAACAGCCTTTAGCAAATGCAACAAATCGAGCGATTGCCCCACACTTCCGTTACGTAAGATTAAATTACAAGGTGCAAGCTTTGGAAAAAGTGTAGATGTACGCCAGCAAACTAATTTAGAATTCTTTTGTCAAAGCCACAGCTTCTCTATGAACTTTCTCATTGTTCCATTATTGTCGACGGAAATTATATTGGGAGTACACTTTTTGAATGAATACAAAGCAATCTTAAACTTTCACGATGCTGAAATAAGTTTAGAGAAAGAAGGTAAGTCAATAGCTTTTAAATTTGAAGATTGGCTCTCAAACCATGACGAGGAAATTAATCGGCTTTACCTTCTGTTAGACAACAGTTCGGAATTTTCTACGGAACTAGACACTAACAATCACTCTGCAAGTACTGACAGGGGTGATATCGACGGCGCATTTGATATTAATGAGTTAATTCAGAATAAAATTCAAACAATTGAGAATTGTAATGACAATGATAGGCAAGACCTTTTTGAGATTTTACAAGCACATTCCACAGTTTTTACTCACAAAACAGGAACAATCAAGGGATTTCAATACCAATTTCGTGTTCGTGAGCATACTAAATTTTGTGTTAGACCATATGTAATTCCAGCACATTATAGGGACCGTGTTAGAACAGAAATACAATCTATGCTTGACGAGGGCATTATTGAGCCTGCAGTAAGCTCATACAACAATCCATTACATGTTGTTGAGAAGAAAAATGGATCGATCAGGCTTGTCTTAGATTCGAGACAAATCAATACGATCATTATTCCTGAAACAGACAGGCCGCAAACGTTGGAAGAACTTCTTCAAAATTTTAATGGTGTAAAAGTGTTGTCTTCCATTGATCTCAGATCCAGCTTTTATCAGATCGAACTTCATCCAGAATGTAGAAAATACACAGCTTTCCTTTGTTTCGGCGTTTGTTATCAGTTTCGGAAACTTCCCTTTGGTTTGAACATTTCTTCAGCAGCATTCATTCGCGGGCTAAATTCCATATTACCTGAGTTCTTAAAACGTCACATCACCTTATATGTGCACGATATTCTAATTGCAGAAGCTTCATGGGAACAACATAATCGCATCCTCAACAGTTTGTTACGTATTTTTGCAGAATCTGGAATTACAGTTAACTTGGAAAAGTCTGAATTCGGTAGGTCAAAGGTGAGGTTTTTGGGACATATTATTTCTTCTGAAGGCATTCACCCGGATCCTGAAAAGTTAGAAGCAATCAGAGCCATTCCAGTTCCATCCACAAAAAGACAAGTCCGCAGTTTTCTGGGTCTCGTAAATTTTTACCGTCGTTTTCTGAGTATGCAAATTCTTGTTACACCAAAACTTTGTTCTCTCACTGGAAAAAACACTATTTGGAACTGGGACGAACGAGCACAATTGGAATTCAATTCTTTGAAAGAAACGCTTCTTAACGCGCCAATACTAGCTCATCCAGATCTGTCACAAGATTTCTGCCTTAGCACAGATTCTTCTAAAGTCGGACTTGGTGCCCATTTATTTCAAGAAGCCATAGAAAATGACACTACTGTTCAGAAAACCATTGCTTTTGCTAGCCGAGTGCTAACAAAATCTGAAAAAAATTATTCCGTTACTGAATTAGATGCTTTAGCTATCGTTTGGGCATTTAACAAATTCCGTTTCTTTCTTTCTGGTAAGCACGTAAAAGTATACAGTGATCATCGTGCATTACAATTTCTTATGTCTTCAAAATTAAATCATGACAGGTTAAAACGTTGGGCATTGTTTCTGCAAGAATTCCGCTTCACAATAGTCTACATTCCCGGCAAGGAGAACATTGTTGCGGACGCACTGTCACGCGCACCAGCTGGGCTTGAGAAAAGTAACACAGAAGGTAACCTCGAGAAAAATTTCAGTATTCTTTACATTCAGAAAGTCGCCTTTGAAAACTTCATCACCACATCTTTAAAGGACATTGCTCATGAACAAGATAAAAATCCGATTTGGAAAGACATCAAAAGCAAATGGCATGAAAAGACACACACACAGATTCGGCATTATTACCTGGTTAGAAACAACATACTCTTCAAACGCTGCACTGTTGATGACAAGCTATGGGTACTTTGCATTCCAGACGATTTTGTTAATAAGCTCATTTGGTACATTCATTTCAGCTACGCACATTTTGGCCCACGAAAATGTTATCATATTCTTCGAACGACTTGTTATTTTAACAATATGGAAAAGAGAATTCGAAGAGTCTTGTCTATTTGTAAACTTTGTCAAAAGGCGAAACCATCTACTATCTCACATCGTGCTCCGTTGTTTCCTATCATTCCTTCTAAATTAAAAGAATTTGCTGCAGTTGATCTATTGGGACCCCTTGTCAGAACATCGAATGGATTTTCGTACGTTCTAGTCGCTGTTGAACTTACTTCCAAATTTGTTTCTTTCACTCCGTTACGTAAAGCCACTGGACGATCTGTATCCAGCGCCTTTGTTAAAAATTTCTTACGTGAAGTTGGCCACGTTGCTAAAGTCATTTCAGATAACGGACCGCAATTCAGATCTGCTGTTTGGTCTCGCATGCTTCGCAACCATAAAATCAAACCTGTTTTTATTTCATTGTACTCACCACATTGTAACCCCTCCGAACGGATTATGAAAGAAATCAATAAGCTTTGCAGACTTTATTGTCACAGAAAGCATCAGCATTGGGACAGATATTTACACTTATTTCAAAACGTGCTGAATGAAATGCCTCATGACTCCACTGCTTTACCACCTACTCTTGTACTGAAAAATGAAAAACCACCGAACAGAATCAGAGAGCTTGTACCTTTCCCGAATACACGTAAACTTCGACACAAAGACATAATTGATTTGGCTCTTAAAAATATAAAATCTGCAGCAGACAAAAGGAGAAAACTACACGGTGAAGCAAATGCAAAGAAATTGTATATTGGTCAGAAAGTTCTCATTAAAGCTCATTCATTGTCACATAAGAAGAAACACTTGAGTCACAAATTCTTTCTAGTTTACAATGGACCTTACAGAATCCGACGTATACCACATGATAATTGCGTTGAAGTTGAAACTCTGCGTACTAGGAAGAGTAAAGGTTTACACCACATTTCACATGTAAAACCGTTTATTGAAAGATAATCTGCTTTTTTTAATGCAACATTATGGTTTACTTGAAAATACATTATGGATTTAAAGTACTTTCTGTGTGATACCAGATGACACAGTGGTTAGTTTATTTGACAGCTACACGACTATATCACGAAGCTACTAATGAGTGACAATTTACAATGTTGCTTTTGCGGTGTATCTGTTTTATATCTGCACAGTTTTCTGAATTCTTCTGGAAAGAAAAACATGTTTTAGTAGTAACTTTTGTGGTATAGCAACAATGAGACAGCCTTTTTCGTGGCACAACAATACGTTACAGTACAGTACTTTCTTCATCACAACAATAAGCGTAATAACTACGATATCTATACGCAAAGCATTTCACTTTTGTGTATCATGAGGTAAGTACATTGACTTCTGCAGAACTTAGCTTTCAGAGGACGATAACTACGAGACTTCCACAGAGGTTATCTTACAGCAAGACGCACATTTAGCGCTACAGGACACGTATTTGAGTGATTAATTTTGTACTTAAAACATTTATTTTTAAAGATTTTTAAATTGCAAAGAAAGGTTTCCGTGATACATTTCATTCCATTTCTGTAATTTGTAACACCTGAGGGTATAATTACATTTATCCTCAGGGGGTACACGCTTACTTTGTGTACCATGTGTGTGACAACCACAAGGAACCCTAGCTAATATGGTATTTGCTTATACAACTTTACACATCGGTACCATATTTCTCTGACACATAATTACACAGCTATCTGATCATTTAACTGAGAGATAAACACTTTTTTTACTACGTCAGTGACAGATGTTTACGCAATTACACAGTTGGATAACTTCACACTTACGAAATTGTATGTTGTTTGTACTTTGTAAACTGTTCATATTTTTTCAGAACCATTGTGATACTATGAGAGCTTTGAATGATGTATTTGGTATGAGATCATGATTTTTGAAGTACGTTTGAGGTAGATGACACTACTGAAATGAGCAAAGAATTTTTCTAGGTTTTGAAATTATTGGAGGAAGCTACGACGATTTTGAGATTTGACTGAGATGTTATGATGTTATTTTTACGACGACGATGTGTACTATGCTGTTGAGGTATGTTTATGATTAATAAGCTGATGTTATATGAAGAATTTGATTATGCTATGCATTTGTTAAGATGAAATATTGTAGAAGTGTCGATGAATATGTATATGTGTAATAAGGTAAGGAGTAATGAGTAGCGGTTAGGAACTCTGCCTTGTGAAGATGTATGTTGGAAACCGAGAATCGTACTTTTAGAATTATGAAATGTGTGTAAATGCGTGAATGTATCACAATGCTGACGAATATTTTTTTGGACACTTATATTTATAGGATTTTGTTTCTACAGATTTGCAACGCTAATTCTTGACCTGTGAAATATTTTTATATGAGACTGCCACTGTAGCGTAAACTGCTGTCGTAAATATTTCCGTACGAAAGTTAAGTGACCACCTGCACGTAATGCGTCGCGGGCACCCACCTGGGCGACAGCCGCCCGAAAAAAAAAAAAAAAAAAAAAAAGCCATTAGCCTTCCAGCAGCACAGGTAGAAAAAAAAAGGGAGGTCATTATCCTCACTATTGACGTTCCTTTGTAGAAAGCATCGTAAATACGATACGCTAATAATAACTTGGAAATATTCTTACATCTGCACACCTGATTAGGACAAGTGTCTATCTACGAGAATTGAGAGAAATGCCATATGGCTTGCTTTATGTATTTATTTACTCATTTTGTTTAATATCTAGTTTCTAGCTGCACTGCAGCATTGGTTAAAATAAAATTTAATAGATGTACTAATATAAATATTTTATGCCTACAGATCCAGTAAATAATTTTATGATCTATTCAAAAAAAACGAAGGAGCATAAAAAGATATTTCCCTTCACAGGAATTGCATACGGAATTTTCTTTTCAACTACTGAGTAATTTTTTGTAGAATTAGTTTTTGTGGTGCACCACTTTAATTACTTAGACATTAAGATGTGATTATACATTTCCCTTATCTGCATTGTTATCTTTAGTGTACTATTTTTTCTGCTTGAGCTATGTCATGTTTAGGTATAAGTTGCTGCTGTTTGCCAGGCATAATGTTACTGAATTTGATTTTGTATTACGCTGTTAAGCCAGTTTTACAAATGATCTGTTTTTATTGTTTGTTGCACATTGCCTTAGATTAGTTGTAATATTACAATTGCTTTGCTAATTTCTTAATGCTGCTTGCTTCGCAAATCTGCGTTTTTTTTTAATTGCTGTTTATATTAATTGTTTTATGTGATGCTGCATTGCCTCGTCCCTTAGTTTAGCATCTGAGCTCAGTAGATTTAAGTTAGCTTAAGAGGGGTAGACTATATAAGAAACAGATTTGGCAAAAATGAGTATTGTGCACTAAGAAATAATTATTTTGAAAGAAATATGAATAGAATACAGAAAAGAGGTACAGATAGGACTTTTTGGGAATAATGATGAACGAAGGGAGATCTCCAAGAACAAAAAAGGTTTTGTTCACAAAATACTGCAGTACCAAAAGTTACACTGAAAACGAACCCTGTCCTTTCCATTGTGTTATCCCCCTATGTGTTTGTGTACCCTTGTGTATTTGTTTTCTTCCTGTCTCTGTGTAGTTTCATAGAATTTTTTTCTCTTCTAATACTAAGCTACATTCACTATGATGAGGAATACTGTTATCCTCAAATATAATTGGCATTAATAATATGTTATTTACCTTGTAAATATGCTTAGACATTATTTATTTTGTTTTATTTTAATGCTCATGTGTGAAGTTGATGTTTTGAAAGTTATTCTGAACTTTTATGTATCTACTTATCTCATAATTCCTGTAACATTGATGTATATGTTATTTTGATTCTTTTGTAAAGCCTGTACTACAAATGTTATCTGTATTGTTATGTTCTTTAATGATGTATTTTGTACCTTTGTAATTGTACTCTCATGTTATAAAATTGTAATTGACAGCAGTTCATCAAATTAAGTAACTTGTAAGTTCCATTTCACTGCACACGTTTCTGTTGGTCATACTATATGGACAATATGTGACACGTAGGGACTGTTAGTGTTTGCACGTGTGTTAATAATTCAGCAAGGGACTGGATAACAGCATTGCTGGTTCTAAGGACAATTAAAAAAACTTTGTGAGTGCACAAGTGGTGGTTTATGGACTTGCTATATTATCCGCAAGACTCTTCAATGGTGATTGTGCACCTGCACAGTCACAACAGATGGCTGCTGGCCATCTCTACAAGGACTGCAGTGGGTCTGCTCCTCTACCATTATCTCTACAAGGACTACAGTGGGTCTGCGTCTTTGCTGACTCACCAGTACCATTATTTCTACAAGGACTGCAGTGGGTCTGCACCTCTGGTGGCCCACCAATACCACAATCTCTACCAGGACTACAGTGGGTCTGCTCTGTGATGACCTACCCACCAATACTCTTCACAACTTCGATTGACTCCGCTGTGGGTTTGCTCTGTTGTGGCCCATTACCTGCCTGCATGTCAAGAGTCAGCACTGTCTTTCCGTTGGAAGGACAACACTACTACTTCAAGACTGCATGGAAATCCACTACTTCCGTGTGCATTTTCTTTTACTGCTCAGACTTTGAGAAAAACACTGCTATTTTAACGTCATGAACGATCAGGACTGTCTTTATGGACTGTGAGAAAATTTGAGCTTTTGACTAACATTGTATCAATAAGTGTGTGCATTTGAATTCTTTGTTATTGTCATTATGAAAAATTTTTTCAAATCTGTATTGGGCACTGCCCAAACCAATTTGTAAAATTTTTTGTGGGGAGCATGGGGGCTATGTAAGTAGGCTGTTAAGGTTTTTTTTATTGGTAACGCCACCTCTGTATGAAAAGTCAGATTGCGTTGCGCTAACAAAAATATTGTGCGTCAGTATAAGCACAGTCCTGTAAAATTGTTAGAAAGGGGACGTTTCATGGTGTGGGGAGCGATCTCCTACACTGGCCGTACACCACTGGTGATCGTCGAGGGGACACTGAATAGTGCACAGTACATCCAAACCGTCATCGAACCCATCGTTCTACCATTCCTAGACCGGCAAGGGAACTTGCTGTTCCAACAGGACAATGCACGTCCGCATGTATCCCGTGCCACCCAACGTGCTCTAGAAGGTGTAAGTCAACTACCCTGGCCAGCAAGATCTCCGGATCTGTCCCCCATTGAGCATGTTTGGGACTGGATGAAGCGTCGTCTCACGCGGTCTGCACGTCCAGCACGAACGCTGGTCCAACTGAAGCGCCAGGTGGAAATGGCATGGCAAGCCGTTCCACAGGACTACATCCAGCATCTCTACGATCGTCTCCATAGGAGAATAGCAGCCTGCATTGCTGCGAAAGGTGGATACACACTGTACTAGTGGCGACATTGTGCATGCTCTGTTGCCTGTGTCTATGTGCCTGTGGTTCTGTCAGTGTGATCATGTGATGTATCTGACCCCAGGAATGTGTCAATAAAGTTTCCCCTTCCTGGGACAATGAATTCACGGTGTTCTTATTTCAATTTCCAGGAGTGTATATTTCAGATGATACTGTTAATCAACTGTTCAAGCTCCGCTAAATATATTCCACTGTAGAAAATGTACGCCTTACATATCCACCCTACAGCTGTTTATATGCTGTTGTATTTCATACGCTATGGTTACATATCTTTTTCTTTTGCATTTTCTAGAAATGACAGATAATCATTATTGGTGGACAACTGGCCTCAAAAAGTATATCTGATTCCATCGGAAGGAATAGACTACAGCCCTGGAGCAGCAGCGTTAACGTGATGCTAATGATATGGTCGATTTATTATTCAGTAAGTACTGATACACTCTACTACACATGTGTATAATAGTCTTATATATGTGTATATTGTACTATAACGCAACCTCTTCGAGGTAACTCTACGCCATTATCAAACAGACATGACGATTTCTTATGTATTTTGGAAATTGAGATTCCAAGCCTTTGTAAAGCCTGCACAACTCTCAGGCATTTGAACTGTCTAAGACACTATCTAGGAGTCCGTATGTTAACATTTTTTTGATTAATGTGTCATATGTTCCAGTTTTGTATGTTTGTCTGTTCTAGAAATTATGGAATGGCCAGAGCCTGACTTTCCGTCACTGCAGCTCATCCCTAGCCTGCATCTGTTACCACCAACGTCAATACAGTCTGACCTTCCATCATCACATCCTGCGCGCATTCCGCAGCTGTTGACATTTCTCAACGCTTTCCAGGTATCAGTCCATGTGTAACAACAGTTATTAGCATTTTTATGTTTAAAATGACTCTTATGTACATGTGTTGGTTTGCCTGCTCTAGCTATTGACTTTTCAAAATCAAAGCCCATGCATGATCAACAACTCTTGCTGGTGGCATGGTCGTTACTGAGTTTCATTCCCATAGCCTGGCTGTCACAGTAGCTAATGCCACCTTCTCCTCCTGTCTTGACGTCCCGTTGGATACAACTGGCATCATCACGCCATGTTTCATCTCCACAACTGGAACGCTCATGTCGCCTCTTGCCTCGATGCCCAGCCAGGCACAGCTTGAACTGTTGGCCAGCCTTTCATCGGCAAGACCTGACTGCTCATGATGGTTGTTGTCGCCGCAAATCGTGTGTCTCTGTGTGCTACCACCATAGCCTGGACATGTCGGTGCACCATTACCTGATGTCTCATCATGGGTAGACCGCTTACCACAAATCAGCTGTTAGCAATGATCTATGCCTCAGCATGCATCAGGTTGTTCCATTTGCAGATAGCATAGTTGTTTCTGTAATAATAATAGTAACAATAACAATAATAATAATGCCAGCAGCGTCTCTGTATTTTCTACTAACCATGTGCCTGAGATAAGCACAACCACAGATTTGCAATATTAGGGACAGAATGTCACATAACTGTATCAGCAATATGGTTGGGTATCACAGCCCCTCGTATTCCTAAATGGGTGCAAACCCATTTGGGAACAGGGAGTTACCGCCCATTTAATGCAAAGCAGTGTCACGCTACAAGTTCACAATTGCAGAATTGCATGGTAGTAATGAGATGTCAGTTATACGTATGTGGAACCAAACTGATGTTATATCACAAGGCACCTCACTCACTGGATGGTATAAGAAATATGCAATTGTTCAGACTCCCCGAATTCAGAGAGAAAGATTTCGGGAAAGCTCCATGCAGAATCCTGTACTTTGAGATTTACACATACGTTTATGACCCATGTAAAGGGATGGTCTTCGTTTATTTGCCTTCCTAGGAAGATAGCTTTAGAAAGGAGTGTTATTAATGTTTAAAGTAACGATGACCTTTGCTTCGTGTGGTCCCTTCTGGCCTATGAGAATAATTTAGAGAATGCACAACGCACTGGTAAATAAGACATGTATTATGTTTCCATATGTTCTAAACGTGATAAAATAGAATTCCCCATGAAACTCTAGCACACCAGTAATTTTGAGAAGCAGAATCCATACACAGCCTGGGTGATTATGAGACTAGTGATAATAAGATTGTACATAAGTTTGTGGAATCCCTGCACTTTTCCAGTTTTGCATTTCAGTGGAAGAAACGTATAAATTTATTGCTCATGTCCGATGACTACAAGCAACATTACTACTGGATAAGGAACATGTGGAGCCTTTTTTTCAACCCCAGTTAAATACACATTGTGGTACATGACATATTCGTCCTAAGTACATGAACACATTTTATACGAGTGATAAATTAACACAGCGTCAGTGTAAATGCTCTACACATGCCCCAGTAAGTATGAGCCCATGATTCTGCTCGTAAACGTTTTAGATCATACACTGGGGAAGATCCTGAAAGATGGTTGCTCTCTGAGCTTCAAGATCTTGCAAAGAAAGTTGATGTGATTTTCTGCAACATTTCCATGACGACCACCGATGGAAGACCAGTCAGTGAATGAGAAAGCAATTGACTGCTGCATTTGTGGGGCGCTATTTTTTAATAATGCTACGATACCAGTAAATTCTGAGGTGCAGCACATACGTACAATTCGAATTACAAACTTCCCTGGCACAGACCCGTCTTTTTCCACAATCTGAGATATTGACTGACTTCGGTTTGCGCAATTATCAGGGTAGTATTACATGAGAGCATTGGAAAATATATTTCTTTTTCAAAGAGGATGACGAAGCATGTCACAGACTCGCTGAGATTCACGCAGCCACCAGTGCAGAAACTTGCTGAAACAATGCGTCAGGAGGATACGCAGCTCACTCGAGCTGTACATTCAAATGATGCTCATATGGATATAAGGATTTGGTGGAAAGACTCCACAGAACTACATTACCTGACATAGTCGGAATCTCCTGTAAATTTACTGGCGATTGTTGATCGAATACTGAATAAGGACATGTGCTGCGTGTTTGAGACGAGTTTAAGATCTCTGATTTAGGGGAAGGCGTAGGTCTTTACATGGATATTGCAGACATGTTCGAATAATTCTGGACTGTATGCATGCAAACATAAGTTTGATCCTGCCTCATACCACACAGCACTAGGGCTTTCATTAGATGCAGTGCTGAAAAAGACACCTGCCACAAGAGAACTATTAACAGATGTTAACGTATTACTATTTTTTGAAGGATAGATTCATGCACGATTTTGTCATTGCGTATAAACAGAGGCACATAATCCACAAATGAGTGGATCGCCCAATAAATATTTGTCGAATCTAGTTACAACTTATACTTAGATGCTAACTTACACAGAAATGCCATTCAACACACACTACCTATTGGAAGACATCAATGACTGTCTAGTAACGAAATCGTCAGATTACGTGATTTCTGATCTGTTGCGGCTGACTCTAAGGTAGCCTATGCCTTTGAGTCAGACTTGACATATCCTTATAGTTTTCACGACATACTCAGCAATTTACCTCAATGTCCAGAGCACCAAGTTCCGAACGCTGGACGGGAAAACAAGATATGTCGTACATTATAGAAACCTTCAGCCTTGTCTAAAGCTGGTGATGAAACCGAGTAACGCCCATCACATTATTAAATCCTATCAATCTACCTAATTAAAGGAATACGTTGATTTAAATACTAAAAAAGAGGACTTGTGCAATGTGCTCATGTGAAAGAGGTATCTACAAACTAATGAACAATGCAATTTATAGGGAAGCCATGGGAAAATCTTCAAAACCACCACAATATTTATTCTCAATTCGTTTGACGAAACGCAGCTTATTGTCAAGCCAAATCTTAAATAGGCTACAATATTCAATTAAGAATTCGCTGCTTTACAGATAGGGAAGGTTTCGGGACACTTCGCAAAATTTGTTAACGTAGTTGTGTTTGTACTGGACCTATCTAAACTCCAAAGCTACCGACTCCATTACGAGCTTGTCAGATCCCATTCTGAAGCCCACTAAGTTACTTTACGTACATGAATAATGCAGCTTCATTTATTGGATAAAGAGTTGTGAGCCATATGAAGTGAAAAGGCGCCATCCTGACGAATTCGATACATTTGGATACCCAGCTAATAATCCTTATGGCATAAAGTCTGGAACAATAAGGTTATCAGTCTAATTAAAAACATGGAAGGTGGATCGCAGGTCACAGAGTTTGTAGGTCTTCGTACCAAAATATATACATAATACACAAGCACAGGTGCAGCCCTTAGACGAGGTAAGAGTGTGTGGCGAGTGGTTACAAAGGACCTCATGGCTGCAGATTAATTGAAGCGGTGAAGATGCTCCTCCACATTTGTTGCGTCAAATCAGTTTTGAATCAACAAAATATGTGATTCATACTGTATTGCAAATGAGAATAGGACTGTTGTGGTATGGGGATAAATGGATCATTTTCGAGAATGGGATTAAAACCTAATAGTATGACCTGTTTTATCGTAGTTCTTTATAGTTTGCACACTGTATGTGCTTCCTGCTGCTGGTCATAAAAGTCATATATTTAATCCATATTAATAAATAATGTAACAAAATACTGCCACTGGAACTGCTTAAAAAACGCATTGTAAGTAATTTTCACGAAGGTTTTTATACAGAAATAAATATTATTGTTAACACATTTCTTATCTGTTTCCCTTACGTTCTACAATATTGCTTAAATAAACGATTTTATATGCAATAAACTTCGCTTGTATGGCATTACAGGTGCGATAGCAGTAGACTTCGGTACTGTACACATACTTACATCTCCATATTGTTCTAAATCGCTATTTATACTATATTGGCGTACACAACTCACATCATCTTCGAATAGTGGCCAGACGTATGGTTGCCATCGAGTCGACGTAAATGAGACATATCGTACTCAGTTGTCATCAACCCATCGATGTAGTCCATCTCGCTATGTAGATTGTTGCACTCCATCACGGGAAACTGCACTTCAGTATTACATGAGTCATTCTTCAGTTCTATTATTACTTCACAGTCACGATCTGTCATTATGCCAACATTTACATGCTTTGACCAACATACTGTTAGCATATATGTAAAGGTAAACCGTAGTATTCTTGAATGAAGGAGCTACATAATGTAAATGTCAGGGTTTATACACAGATCTTGGCTGTGTTTATACATTAACTATGTCTTATTCCCTTGGGCTGTGTAAATACCTTACAGTTACAGGCTGTTAGGATAATTGGTTGTATGTGAAAGTAAGGTTGTACTTAGGTATATGTAGGTACTTTCACTGTGGAAGTTTACTTAAATCGGACGAAATTTAAGGAAATTAAACATGAGGTGGTTCGATCCGAGAACCTTCCACTAAAAAGACGTTTTACAATTCGCTGATCTTGTGATATCATATAACCTAGGACTGTCTTAGGACTGTTAAGCTGTTTGTTGGCTTCGATTGCGTCGTAGGTGTTTATGACTCACAACAATTGGCTAAAAGTTAAAGTAGGTATGGGTAATAAGAGTATGCCCTTGAATTGCGTTGAAGCATGCAGTTACCACCTACTGAAATTTGTTGCAGAACTAAATTAGTCCTGTAATTCCTACTACCAAGCCCATATTCTCCCGTAACTCAGTGTTCTGTTGCTTCCCCTGCTATATAGCGTTCCAGTCATCCATGATTATCAGATTCTTAGCTCCATTTACGCCCTTAATTACATGTTCAATATCCTAATACACTTTCCCTACATCTTCACCTTCTTCTTCTGTCTGTGATATCGCTATGTAAATCTGGACTATTATTAAAGGCGTTCGTTTGCTCTCGATTCTGATGAGAATAATCCTGTCACTGAACTGTTCACGATGATTTTCTATTTTCTCCGTGTCCTCCGTTCCTATTCATACCGAATCCTACTCTCGTTATAGTATTTTCTACTGCTGTTGATAATGCCCTATATTCGTCTGCCCAGATATCTTTATTTTTTTCCATTTCACTTCACTGGCTCCTACTATATCTAGGTTGAGGTTTTGCATTTCAGTCCTCTCCGGATTTCCGTTCTTTAGAATAGCGTATTATGACCAATAAAGTTCGTTGTATTCGTCGATTAACTTCTAGACAAAAATGGAGAAAAAATGCTCTTGCTTACATAATTTTAGGCATCTGTACAGTGTTCAAACTCCTGACACAGGAAGCTAACTAAATGATCAACATGCAGCACAACCAATCGGTAGAATAATGAAATGCCGTAAAATTAAATTGTGTTTATAACTTTAAGTTATTTTACAGACGTGAAAATCCAAAGGAGCGAATACTGACGAAAATAAAGTTCTCTCTTGAAGGTGCAGTTACATACTGTTCTCATGTGTTTACACCTCTCAGATACTTATAGGAATCAGATGCACTCAATACGCCTGCAGTATTTAAACAACAATCAAGCAGCAAAAAAATAATAAATGTAATTATGGATAATAACTGGACTTGTGGCACCTGACTTCTCATAAATTTAAGCACCCTAACTGCTTTTACGAGTTATCCTTTAGTTGGCAGTACATAATAATTTTAAGTCAGATAAATCACAACGAGACACTTTAACTAAATTGTTTATTATTTCAAAAGTAATCGTCATAATTGTTAATACCGTTATCCCACTATGAGACAAGACTGTCAAAGCCTTCATAGAAAAATATTTGGGTTTACCTACGTAATCACAATTGTACCAAGGGGTGCACCCTTTTGACGGAAGAAAATCGACGGGCACGAATGTCTTTCTTCAGGTTTCCAAAAAATAAGGAAATCTGGAAGACATCGGGACTGTATGGAGGATGTGTAAAAGCTTCCTAGAAAAACTTCTGCAGCTTACTCGAAACAACCTAGGCAATACGTGGGCGGGCATTAACCTGGAACATAAACATAATGTTTGTCAACATTCCTGGGCGTTTGGACTTGATGGTGCGTTTCAGTTTTTGTGAAGTGTCCACACAACACCTCTGCGCTAATTGTGGCGCCATGTTCCAGAAAGTAAAGAGCAGCGGGCCCTTACAGTCGCAGAAAAAGGTCATATTTGCTTTCACGGAGCTGGCGTGCCTGTTATTTCAACTACGCTGCAGGAGTTTCGCTGATAAGCCCTTACGCATCCACTACACTGTACCGATCTCTCCCCATAAGATCTCCATATTTTTAGGGCCCTGTGGAAACACATTCGTGGCCGTTGATCTGCTTCGGACGAAGAGGTGCGCGCCTGGATACGATCACGGTTCCGTAGGCAACCGCAAACATTTTTCAGTGAAGGCACTGACCGTCTTACCTCATAGTGGAGTAAATGTGTTACCAGCTATGGTGATTACTTTTAAAATAATAAATAGTTAACTTGCTTCTTTTCCCTCTGCATCGTTTTCAGTTCACTATCCCTTATACATTTTAGTACGAAGTGGTTATTATTAAAATGCAGCTACTCCCAGACGTCCTGTGAGGACTGTAATTATCGTATGGTTGGCGCCAATTAGTTTCACTCTTGGCCACTAGGTGCAAATCTAGCGCTATGAAAGTAAGGAAGACCTATAGAAATTTTCCCATCTGCAATACATTAGGAACGGGACACGTGGCCAGAATTCATTCAGTATGAGCACGGAGACGTCAGTGAGATACTGTATCCGTAAAACGACGTGAGTTGTAGTTGCTCGGTGGAATACGTGCAAAGTGTTCCTACATACTGGCCTTCAGATCCAGCAGGGGCAGAACCTTTCCCTGGTAAAAGCATTCTTTTATGTATGCCCAGAGCCAAAAGCAACGGATTGGTATCAGGCAACGTTATATGCAACGCATCAGGAAAAACTCTGTAGATAACACGTTCGTGGAAGGTTGCGTTAAGCATGTTTTTCACAGGACGGACGGCATGGTGTTTCTCGATCTTGCATGAAACAGTGGTTTCCGCAGAGCTGCGCTCTCCCAAAGCCGGAATCACATGCTGTACTAGAGCGTCTTGACAACGTGCCTCACGGTATACTTGGCAGGTCCTTTCAGTATATTCTCTTCAAAAAACAACGGACCAAGAATTAACGTTCTTGTGAATCCACACCATACAGTCACATACAGCCAGTGCAGTAGGTCTTCGTGAATAACACGCCGTTTAGCAGTACACGAAGGTTCTGTGTATTCATTGCACTCTGTAGTATAAAATATGTCTACTCACTCCACAGAATACTGCTCGGCCACATGTCAGCAGTTTTAATCGATGCCAGAAGAACAAATGCAGGACGCTGCTGCGGATCACGAAGTTTCAGTTGCTGCATAGTCTAAAACAGATAGCAAAACTTTCCGTGCTGTTGACCATGGAATGGACAATTCTAGTGAGACTGCAAGAGCACTAGCACTACCCAGAGCACGTGTTGCAAGGTCAGTTACAGCAACAACAACCTCGACAGTAACTTCCACCGGGATAAGACGCCTTCGTCTTCCAGGTGCTGCATCAAACTCACCCGTACTTTCGAGTTTCAGTGTGCTTGTAACCGTTTAATGAGATCGGGCTTCTACTCAGACCGTACAGTCCGCGATAATCTCTCAGTGCAGCACTGAATCAAACGACAGCGTGCGTGACATACCGTGCACAGCGCCAGATTTGCACCTGGTGGCCAAAATTGGAAGTAATTGTTTCAGGGTGAATCGGTGGCATATAAAGCATTAGCTTATCTACCAAGTTTCTCTGCCATATGGTAAATGCAGCCGAAACTGGACCTCCGTGAGCAGCACTTTAATTATAACCACCCTTCACTTCCAGCACAAACCGTTATATCCATGGTCATGAAATATCAAACACATACTCAGTTTACTCTCCTCCAACATGAACCAAACGAATAACTATATCTCCTATCACGACATAAAACTCTACTTTAAATTTGTGAAAGAGATTAAAAAGTTATTTGAAACAGATTTCTCTCACAATAACATTAACATATGCTTCTTCAGTAACAGGAAATTCCTATGTAACGATCACAAAACATCTATTATCAGGAAGATACTTCTGGTACCACCATCCTTTGTGGCCTATTTTTCTCTTACCGTAAATACTGTACTGCCGGAAATGGAAGACGGAAGTTGCACCGTGAAGATCTTGCCCGAAAGATACCACAGTGATCCCTCAGCCTTTGGTATATCTAGACAAAAATTTCATCCTTACGCGAGATTATCTTCGGTATTTTCTGAATAGAAGGAACCCATCTTTACAGATGAAGAATGATATGAATATACAGGGTGGTCCATTGATAGTGACCGGGCCAAATATCTCACGAAATAAGCGTCAAACGAAAAAACTACAAAGAACGAAACACGTCTAGCTTGAAGGGGGAAACCAGATGGTGCTATGGTTCGCCCGTTAAATGGCGCTGCCATAGGTCAAACGGATATCATCTGCATTTTTTTAAATAGCAACCCCCATTTCTTATTACATATTCGTGTAGTACGTAAAGAAATATGAATGCTTTAGTTGGACCACTTTTTTCGCTTTGTGATACATGGCGCTGTAATAGTCACAAACATGTAAGTACGTGGTATCACGTAACATTCCGCCAGTGTGGACGGTATTTTCTTCATGATAACCCGTGTTAAAATGGACCGTTTAACAATTGCGGAAAAGGTCGATATCGTGTTGATGTATGGCTATTGTGATCAAAATGCCCAACCGGCGTGTGTTATGTATGCTGTTCGGTATCCTGGACGACATCATCCAAGTGTCAGGACCGTTCGCCGGATAGTTACGTTATTTAAGTAAACAGGAAGTGTTCAGCCACGTGTGAAACGTCAACCAAGACCTGCAACAAATGATGATGCCCAAGTAGGTGATTTAGCTGCTATCGCGGCTAATCCGCACTTCAGCAGCAGACAAATTGGGCGAGAATCGGGAATCTCAAAAACGTCGGTGTTGAGAATGCTACATCAACATGGATTACACCCGTACATATTTCTATGCACCAGGAATTGCATGGCGACGACTTTGAACGTCGTGTACAGTTCTGCCACTGGGCACAAGAGAAATTACGGGGCGATTTTTTGCACGCGTTTTATTTAGCGACGAAGCGTCATTCACCAACTGCGGTAACGTAAACCGGCATATTATGCACTACTGGGCAACGGAAAATTCACGATGCCTGCGACAAGTGGAACATCAGCGACCTTGGTGGGTTAATGTATGGTGCGGCATTATGGGAGGAAGGATAATTGGTCCCCATTTTATCGATGGCAATCTAAATGGTGTAATGTATGCTGATTTCCTACGTAATGTTCTACCGACGTTACTACAAGATGTTTCACTCCATGACAATGGCGATGTACTTGCAACATGATGGATGTCCGGCAGCCGGCCGGAGTGGCCGAGCGGTTCTAGGCGCTACAGTCTGGAACTGCGCGACCGCTGCGGTCGCAGGTTCGAATCCTGCCTCGGGCATGGACGTGTGTGATGTCCTTGGCTTAGTTAGGTTTAAGTAGTTCTAAGTTCTAGGGGACTGATGACCTCAGAAGTTTAGTCCCATAGTGCTCAGAGCCATTTGAACCATTTTTGATGTCCGGCACGTAGCTCGTGTGCGGTTGAAGCGGTACTGAATAGCATATTTCATGACAGGTGGATTGGTCGTCGAAGCACCATACTATGGCCCGCACGTTCACCGGATATGACGTCCCCTGATTTCTTTCTGTGGGGAAACTTGAAGGATTGCAATCGTGAGGCACCGACAACGCCTGAGAACATGCGTCAGAGCATTGTCAATGCATGTGCGAACATTACGGAAGGCGAACTACTCGCTGTTGATTGGAATGTCGTTACACGTACTGCCAAATGCACTAAGGTTGACGGACATCATTTTGAGCATTTATTGCATTAATGTGGTATTTACAGGTAATCTCGCTTTAACGGCATGCGTTCTCAGAAATGATAAGTTCACAAAGGTACAAGTATCACATTGGAACGACCGAAATAAAATGTTCAAACGTACCTACGTTCTGTATTGTACTTTAAAAAACCTACCTGTTACCAACTGTTCGTCTAAAATTGTGAGCCATATGTTTGTGACTATCAAAGCGCCATCTATCACAAAACGAAAAAAGTGGTCCAACTAAAGCATTCATATTTCTTTAAGTACTACACGAATATGTAATAAGAAATGGGGGTTGCTATTTAAAAAAACGCAGTTGATATCCGTTTGACCTATGGCAGAGCCATTTAGCGGGCGAACCATAGCATCATCTGGTTTCCCCCTTCAAGCTAGACAAGTTTCGTTCTTTGTAGCTTTTTCGTTTGACGCTTATTTCGTGAGACATTTGGCCCGGTCACGATCAATGGACCGCTCTGTATAATGGCTATCTGGCCTGTCTAACCAACAATGAAACTTTCCAGCTGGAGACCGCATCGCACTATGCGCAGGGGACGCAAGCGTGCAGTTTACCATCAGATTAGTGGCTTTAGGAAAGTTCAAATCATTGGCATGAAGGACATCTAGGCGTCATACCGACTTACTGCAGAGACAGTTGGGGCGTAGTGCAACGGCTGCAGAGCGAGTGTTGGCGAGATGAACTCAGGTCAACACTACAGCTTGAAGAGCAGATACTGCTCCTTCCGAAGAACTACATCACGAGAAGATAGTAGGATTGTTTGACTGTCTCAAACAATGACAACAGCTTAAATGCGAGCACCGGTTACTTGCAGAGTGTCTCCACGAATCTTCGGGCCCCAACTACTGGAAGGTGGGCTGGTAGCTCGAGTTGCCATGCGGCGTTTACTGCTGACAACATACCGCATACTATGGAGCCTCGCATGGTGTACAGCCAGACTCAACTGAGACATTGATTGTTGTGTTCAACGATGATTGTCTATTCTGTTCGTGGCGGCCAGACAGACTGTAGATTACCTGGTGAAAGATCACAGGAAGCAGCGATTCTCCAAATCCATGCCTCTCCATTTCCTGGGACGTTAGTCTAGAATAATGTACGAATTCTTGACTGGCCTGCTGTCCAACCGATTTGTCGGCCATATAGCTTTTCTGGGATGCGGTGGTTATGCATTCTTACCAACCTTCAGCCAACAGCTTTATGAACTGACGCGCCATGTATTTAAGATAAGGTACGAAATGCCTCCGGACGACATGTGGAGGCTTTTAGCTTCCACGTCACAAGGAATACAAGATTGTATTCATGGCTGTGGGGATCAGATGAGGAACATCAGTTCCGAATTGAATGAAAATATAATCATTTAATTCCCTCTAGATGACGAACCTGTCCACAGGGTTTTTATAAATAAGGGGCTGCAGTTTCATGGAGTAACACTTTCGATTTCCGTCAGTGTGACATCTCCCAAAATGAAAAAATTACTGTATCCGTATTCCATCGGAATACAGACAATCTCTAACACGGGAAACAAAATTTAGTTTCAGAAATACGGCCAATCCGGATCGGGATTATCAACGCAAGGTCGAATCAAAGCCGTCACCAACTTACGGGGACTTAACTATTTTTCCAAGAATTTCAGCGCACTCGAAAAAATTCTCGCTTCAACGGTACTACTATTCACGGACATTCGGACATTAATGCTCGAAGTTGGGCTCTAATCCTACTTATTCTAGCTCTCCACAACAATTTCTGGAGTATAGCGAAAGGGTGTCTAACAATACTTGCAGATATGGACGGATGGAGAAAATTTTAAGCTCCCGCCGAGAGCTTGCATGCAGCGTACGAACAATGTGAGATGGCTTCGCGTTCCGGAGAGATCCGGTTCTGCCTGCACTGAAAGCTGCGCCCCGCCAGCCAGCGATCCTCTTTCAAAGAGTCTCTCTCTCTCTCTCTCTCTCTCTCTCTCTCTCTCTCTATCCTCCCTCCCTGCCTCCCCTCCTCACTGGGGATCACGCAGATTTTGAGAGGAAATGGCAGTCTCACTCCATCGCTCCGACGGCTTTCGTTAAGTCGTCCTCTCTTCTGCACGGCCGTTTTGCATCACATACTTTCGTGTCGGCCAAAAACACTCCATTTCGTGAACTGTGCTCCTACACACGATGTAAGTTCCGTAGCTTTAATGGACTTAGCTAAGAATTTCAGCAGTACTAGTTTCTCCGTCAGTGAAGATAATGTGGCTTTCTTAACAGTTTTTCATAAAGCAAGGACAACTTTTCGCAAATTGCCAGCATGTATGTTATCATGGTTAATTTTGTGAGCTACTGAATTACAATAATAATGCATAGGGTGGATGGAATGAGATTAACTGCAGCTAATATAGCGTAGGGTTCTTCGTATTTTATTCTTACTATTATAGCTGTTTCTTCACAAAACCTGCTTCTATCTTGCGCTGTCAGCGTTGGACTACCTACCCTAGCCATATTGCCACAAATGGGCATGAACTTTACAAAAAGTAGCCTGTTGACGGACTCCCCAGGGACTCGCACCTAGTGAGTAGGGGGCTGGCGACCACGGGGTCCCGAGCTGAGTCCTGGCATTGCTTCCACTTATTAATGCCAGGCTCCTCACTTTTGTCTCTCCTATCTGGCCACCCTCGGCCACCTCTTGCTTCTTTCCGACCCTGATGCTATTAGGTTTCGAGGGCTAGGAGTCTTTCATTTCCCAACCTATACTTCTCATCTGGTATGGTCAACGGCCTGGAAGACGGTCATTAGTGACACCCCAACGCAGAAAGGGTGGAGGAAGCAGCATCACTAAACGCATGATGTGTGGGGTTTACTAGTTCCCCATCGGGCGCCTCCCCGGGTGGCGGATAGGGGAATGTCTCTCAGATATGGGTGATACTGGTGAAATGAAATAGCCAGGGTGGACCAAAACTAGTAAACTGTAGCGTCTGTCTCAGAATGAGCGGCTGCAAACGGCGTCTAACCCAGAATGGGCTGCTGAATTTCACACATTATGGGGCTCACTACCTCGTTAGTGAAAACCCCGTTACCCTTTGGGATAACCCAAAATTTCCTTATTTTTATTCTCTTTTCATGACGGAAACACAACCTCTTGGATTACATACCCCAGGTGGTAATCAATCCACTCCCGTTCATGGGACAAGTAGACCTGCGTATTCTGGGGAGTCTACATCATAATGTCGTAAGAAACCTAAAACTTTCTTGGCAACCATAAATATAAACTCTCTTCTTCAAGTCGGAAAATTGAAACAAACGCTAGACATACTAAGAGAAACAAATGTAAAGATATCAGCTGTACAGGAGACCAGATTAACAGATGAATGTTGTTTTGAATCAGAAGGCTTTAGAATATTCAAAGGAAAACCTGGGTAAAGAGTCACAAAAATATACCACATCGAGGCACTTGTTTTATTGTCAACAAGAAAATGATCGATTCAGTCTTGGACTTCTCTTCAAGTTGTGGAAGAATGTCAACACTGTCTTTCAAATCTATGAATAAAGCTTATACGATAGTAAATTTCCATGCTCCCACAAATGAATCAAACAAAAAAGAATTACAATCAGTCGACAAAATTTGGGAAAAACTTGAAGAAACAATTGACAAATTTCCAAAACACCATTCCATAATTTTGATGGGTGATTTTAATGCACAAATTGATAGAGAAAAAAAGTATAAACATATTGTTGGTGACTACCCTGCACATAAAAGAACAAATAAAAACGGCGAGCGACTAACGGATATTTGTAAGAACTGTGATCTTCTTTTAAAATCCACAGCCTTCAAGCGTCTACCTCGAAAAGCCAAAACTTGGAAACACCCTAACGCAATGTTTGGAGAATTCCAGCTGGACCATGTAGTTATTTCTAAAAAATCCACCAGGGAAATTTTCAATGTAAAAGTTCTGAGGAATTCCAACATTAATTCTGATCATTACTTGTCTCTGGTAAAAATGAATATCATCCCAGATAGCCGAAAGAACCTTTCCAATATTTCAAGAAAAAACAGACCTCCTAAATTTGATATAAGTAAACTGAAAGATGTCAACAACAAATTTACAGAAACTCTACACAGAAAACCAAATAAAACAGACTGAAACAGAATTAAAAAAGCCATGGTACAATCAGCCACAGGGACTATACTGACCAATAAAAAATATATACTCCTGTGGTGGAACGAAGATTGTAATGAAGCAATTGAAAAGCGAAGACAGGCTTGGACAAAATGGAATAGCAAGAAACCCCCGAAAATCACGAAAACTTCTTGAAGGTTAAGAAAGATACATCAAAAGTATTGAGAACAGCTAAGAGACGCTTCAACAAAAACCAAATCGATGGAATAGAGGCGAATTTTAGAAGACATCACACTCGGGAATTTTATAAAGCCTTTAAATCACAACTATCGAAGTTTAAACCTCCTACGTTACATATCTTCCCCCATGAACCATGGACCTTGCCGTTGGTGGGGAGGCTTGCGTGCCTCAGCGATACAGATAGCCGTACCGTAGGTGCAACCACAACGGAGGGGTATCTGTTGAGAGGCCAGACAAACATGTGGTTCCTGAAGAGGGGCAGCAGCCTTTTCAGTAGTTGCAGGGGCAACAGTCTGGATGATTGACTGATCTGGCCTTGTAACATTAACCAAAACGGCCTTGCTGTGCTGGTACTGCGAACGGCTGAAAGCAAGGGGAAACTACAGCCGTAAATTTTCCCGAGGACATGCAGCTTTACTGTATGATTAAATGATGATGGCGTCCTCTTGGGTAAAATATTCCGGAGGTAAAATAGTCCCCCATTCGGATCTCCGGGCGGGGACTACTCAAGAGGACGTCGTTATCAGGAGAAAGAAAACTGGCATTCTACGGATCGGAGCGTGGAATGTCAGATCCCTTAATCGGGCAGGTAGGTTAGAAAATTTAAAAAGGGAAATGGATAGGTTAAAGTTAGATATAGTGGGAATTAGTGAAGTTCGGTGGCAGAAGGAACAAGACTTTTGGTCAGGTGATTACAGGGTTATAAATACAAAATCAAATAGGGGTAATGCAGGAGTAGGTTTAATAATGAATAAAAAAATAGGAGTGCGGGTTAGCTACTACAAACAGCATAGTGAACGCATTATTGTGGCCAAGATAGACACAAAGCCCATGCCTACTACAGTAGTACAAGTTTATATGCCAACTAGCTCTGCAGATGATGAAGAAATTGATGAAATGTATGACGAGATAAAAGAAATTATTCAGGTAGTGAAGGGAGACGAAAATTTAATAGTCATGGGTGACTGGAATTCGTCAGTAGGAAAAGGGAGAGAAGGAAACATAGTAGGTGAATATGGAGTGGGGGGAAGAAATGAAAGAGGAAGCCGCCTTGTAGAATTTTGCACACAGCATAACTTAATCATAGCTAACACTTGGTTCAAGAATCATAAAAGAAGGTTGTATACCTGGAAGAATCCTGGAGATACTAATAGGTATCAGATAGATTATATAATGGTAAGACAGAGATTTAGGAACCAGGTTTTAAATTGTAAAACATTTCCAGGGGCAGATGTGGATTCTGACCACAATCTATTGGTTATGAACTGCAGATTGAAACTGAAGAAACTGCAAAAAGGTGGGAATTTAAGGAGATGGGACCTGGATAAACTGAAAGAACCAGAGGTTGTAGAGAGTTTCAGGGAGAGCATAAGGGAACAATTGACAGGAATGGGGGAAAGAAATACAGTACAAGAAGAATGGGTAGCTCTGAGGGATGAAGTAGTGAAGGCAGCAGAGGATCAAGTAGGTAAAAAGACGAGGGCTAATAGAAATCCTTGGGTAACAGAAGAAATATTGAATTTAATTGATGAAAGGAGAAAATATAAAAATGCAGTAAATGAAGCAGGCAAAAGGGAATACAAACGTCTCAAAAATGAGATCGACAGGAAGTGCAAAATGGCTAAGCAGGGATGGCTAGAGGACAAATGTAAGGATGTAGAGGCTTGTCTCACTAGGGGTAAGATAGATACTGCCTACAGGAAAATTAAAGAGACCTTTGGAGAGAAGAGAACCATTTGTATGAATATCAAGAGCTCAGATGGCAACCCAGTTCTAAGCAAAGAAGGGAAGGCAGAAAGGTGGAAGGAGTATATAGAGGGTTTATACAAGGGCGATGTACTTGAGGACAGTATTATGGAAATGGAAGAGGATGTAGATGAAGATGAAATGGGAGATACGATACTGCGTGAAGAGTTTGACAGAGCACTGAAAGACCTGAGTCGAAACAAGGCCCCGGGAGTAGACAACATTCCATTAGAACTACTGATGGCCTTGGGAGAGCCAGTCATGACAAAACTCTACCATCTGGTGAGCAAGATGTATGAGACAGGCGAAATACCCACAGACTTCAAGAAGAATATAACAATTCCAATACCAAAGAAAGCAGGTGTTGACAGATGTGAAAATTACCGAACTATCAGTTTAATAAGTCACAGCTGCAAAATACTAACGCGAATTCTTTACAGACGAATGGAAAAACTGGTAGAAGCGGACCTCGGGGAAGATCAGTTTGGATTCCGTAGAAATGTTGGAACACGTGAGGCAATACTAACCTTACGACTTATCTTAGAAGAAAGATTAAGAAAAGGCAAACCTACGTTTCTAGCATTTGTAGACTTAGAGAAAGCTTTTGACAACGTTAACTGGAATACTCTCTTTCAAATTCTGAAGGTGGCAGGGGTAAAATACAGGGAGCGAAAGGCTATTTACAATTTGTACAGAAACCAGATGGCAGTTATAAGAGTCGAGGGGCATGAAAGGGAAGCAGTGGTTGGGAAAGGAGTGAGACAGGGTTGTAGCCTCTCCCCGATGTTATTCAATCTCTATATTGAGCAAGCAGTAAAGGAAACAAAAGAAAAATTCGGAGTAGGTATTAAAATTCATGGAAAAGAAGTAAAAACTTTGAGGTTCGCCGATGACATTGTAATTCTGTCAGAGACAGCAAAGGACTTGGAACAGCAGTTGAACGGAATGGACAGTGTCTTGAAAGGAGGATATAAGATGAACATCAACAAAAGCAAAACGAGGATAATGGAATGTAGTCAGATTAAATCGGGTGATGCTGAGGGGATTAGATTAGGAAATGAGACACTTAAAGTAGTAAAGGAGTTTTGCTATTTAGGGAGTAAAATAACTGATGATGGTCGAAGTAGAGAGGATATAAAATGTAGACTGGCAATGGCAAGGAAATCGTTTCTGAAGAAGAGAAATTTGTTAACATCGAGTATAGATTTAAGTGTCAGGAAGTCGTTTCTGAAAGTATTTGTATGGAGTGTAGCCATGTATGGAAGTGAAACATGGACGATAACCAGTTTGGACAAGAAGAGAATAGAAGCTTTCGAAATGTGGTGCTACAGAAGAATGCTGAAGATAAGGTGGGTAGATCACGTAACTAATGAGGAGGTATTGAATAGGATTGGGGAGAAGAGAAGTTTGTGGCACAACTTGACTAGAAGAAGGGATCGGTTGGTAGGACATGTTTTGAGGCATCAAGGGATCACAAATTTAGCATTGGAGGGCAGCGTGGAGGGTAAAAATCGTAGAGGGAGACCAAGAGATCAATACACTAAGCAGATTCAGAAGGATGTAGGTTGCAGTAGGTACTGGGAGATGAAGAAGCTTGCACAGGATAGAGTAGCATGGAGAGCTGCATCAAACCAGTCTCAGGACTGAAGACCACAACAACAACAACACGTTACATATAAGAGGACTCGATGGAAAACTAAATTTTAATGACTAATCATGTGCTGCAGCCTTTGGAAATTACTTTTCATCCATACTGAATGCTGAAAATCCAAATGAAAAGCTTGATTTCTATCCTACTGTTCCTACTGCAGATAGTCCCCCTCCCACATTAGATGAAAACTATACAAGGCTTGAAAAATAAAAAATCTGGAGGTGAGGATCGCATCTTGACTGAAATGTGGAAATACGCAGATCATGATACAATGAAACATCTCCATCATATCATAGTGAAGATTTGGGAAACTGAAATTCTACCTCCAGATTGGACCGTAGCAATTATTCACCCACTTCATAAAAAAGGCGATAAGCGTGATCTGAATAATTACCGAGGAATCTCTTTGCTACCAACGACGTACAAGATCTTTTCCAGACTGTTGTTAAACAGCGCTGAATCAGTCTTACATCAACAATTGGGCGAATATCAAGCTGGTTTCAGGACATCAAGATCCTGTGCAGAGCAGATCCATAACCTGAAATCTGTTGTATCATACGCCAAATCAAGATCAAAAACATTTGTTCTGACCTTTGTCGATTTTCAAAAAGCGTATGACTCAATTGATCGAGGAACAATAAAGAACACCGTTGCCGAATTTGGTCTAGATAGGAAAACAATCAATCTGATACGCGCCACTTTAAATAACACAATGTAAAAGGTCACGTTTTGAGGCGAATTATCAGAGCCATTTGAATTCTGTACTGGGATGAGACAAGATGACCTGCTCTCTCCATTGCTTTTCAACTGTGTCCTGGAAAAGATAGAGAGTGGAAAGCAACCGTACCGCCAGGTTATGGGATTCAAATTGGATACAAAAGAAATGGCCTCAGTAGAAACTGTTTGGCTTTTGCTGATGATCTGGCACTCATTGCAAATAATATTGACGAAGCTAAGGTTCAAGCGTCCAGCCTACAATCAATTACTGCTAATACTGGCCTAAAAATTGCATTTAACAAATCTGAATTCATCACAAACATCAAACACGCTCCTCTTCATAGTGAAATACAACAAGAGAAATCAAGCGGTCGAAGAAATTTAAATATCTTGGAGAAATAATTACACCTGACGGTTCAGAAAATGCAGCAGCAGAAAGTAGGTGTTCTAAACTAGAAGGTGCTTTTCATCTGTGCAAAGACTTATACAAAAGCAAAAGCCTGTCTTTAAACCTAAAACTTTGTCATTATAACACTGTAATTAGACCGTCAGCTTTGTATGCATCAGAATGTTTAAACATGACGAAAAAAAGACCACTACGAAAACTTGAAATAAAAGACCGGAAAATTTTGAGGAAAATCCTTGGCCCTATCACAGAAAACGGAGAATTCCGCCGAAGACACAACTGTGAATTATACGAACATACAGAAGATATCGTTACCAGCATGAGGAAGCGGAGAATGATGTTTTTTGGTCATCTGGAAAAAATGAACCCGCAAAGACTTACTCATCGCATACATTCATCAATTTCAAAAACAAAATCGTATTCAAAATGAGCAAGCCAAGTTAAAAAGGATTTACAGGAAGCTGAAATTTCATTTGATGACATTCAGGATCGAGAAGTTTTCAGAGAAAAAGTCACAAGTACTAAAAACCTTATTTCGCTTACACGTCAGTTCGACGTCCTGCCTACAAATGGTCAAAACAGAAAAGAAGCACAGTCAGTCAAAATGAAAATCTACTAGCAAAAGAGGAAAACACAATCAGGGGAGAGATAAAAATCTTCGTGGTCCATAGCAGGTCGAAACGATGAAAAAAATTCATTTTCATTTCTATTTACTGGCCATCAGCCTAAATACTATGTACGCTGACCTTGTTAGTAAGTAGTACGTGGCATGACCGAAACAGATTTGTAGAAGTACACACAAAACATATAGTACAGCTATGTTCTCTGTGTATAACACACATACAGCACGAAACACAATTATTTTCTTCTGTGTGCGCCCCACAGCCTCAATAAGTATGAATAATGACATTTTCCCACCAGATTGAGAACAAAACTTTTTATTTTTTTACACTACCGATTTCGGGCACTGGCCATTCTCAAGTGTGTCTGAAAACATAACACACCACAGCAAGAAACATATGAAAACAAATCCTATAATTACACTGAACGTGCCATTATACAAACGTAATATTTGCCTCTTGTAACACATGCAGTTACATCGTCATGCATAATTTTACAAAGCACTGTCGTCAAATGTCCTCCTCTAAAATATAAAGGAGTATGCCATGAAAGTGCTCATGAGAACGAAAACGGTACCACATTATTTGAATGCCATACCCAGTTAGAAGCACTAAGAGAACAAATCTTGCAAATTTCCTACGAAACACACTATATACACTCACTCAACGAACTGTCACATGTGCAGGTTGCATGGGAAAATCTGAATCATTGTCAGTCTGAGAATAAAAATATATATATCGGTGTCACAAGTAAGCACCATCACAGAATCTTTAGTACATATGTCGAGACACATATAATGGACTAAACAAAACTTATTTATATAGTATATTTTCAGTATAATATTGTTAAATTATGAAACATAATGTCGAAACTCAAATGTAGTATCTTAGAACGGGAGGTAGAAAATATGCGAAAATATGTCCACTTCTTTAATGTAAAACGAAGTGTTCACAATCACAGCATGTGACAAACATGGAGAAATGACGTCAACGATTAATTGTGGGCAAAATAAACTTGTTAGGTGCCATAAATAAGAGTGTCCATATAGTAACTGTAGAGCTAAGCTGAAAATAAAAATGACATTAATATGTCAGTCTGTAGAGGTTATTGTACATGAAATGTATCTTTTTTTGTACAGCATGTGTCCACGGGCTTGTGTCTAAGTATACATTGATTTTGATGGCATACCATAACCATCTCTTTCATTATAACCGTTGTTTGAAAATTAAATGACTGAGATAATTAACAGAGATAATCTTTACAACAGCATAAACTCATACGTTTTGTAAGTAATCCGCCCACCTGCCGAATATATTTTGTATGAAACAAATAAAGTTTGTAGCGTTCAGGGTTATAAAATTGCAATGGTATAAAAATTAAAGTATAAAATAACATATTGCTCCAAAGTAATAACATAGTACTAGTATAAAATTAAGGTTAAAATAAAACATGGTAGTAGGATAAAACTTAGAATACAATGTAGCGTAGATTATAAATGTTGATTCTGAACATATTATTTGTATAGGGCATGGTGTATAAAATAAAAATAAAATACTATACCCACATCGCATAGCGTAAATACAAATACAGTCCATGGGCAATAGCTCGAGTTCAGAGAACTGTTGGGAGTCTACTAAAAATCTTATGTTCTTTAGTTACGTATTTGATTGATGATTATAGCGTCACAGACTTTTACGGAGGGCTATTCGGAAAGTAAGGAACGATAAGTCGCGAAATGGAAACCACAGTTAAAATCAAAACTGTTTTATTTGGAACAGTTAGCTACAACTTCCAGCTACTTATCTCCATAGTCGCCGATCCGACTTCGAAGTTTGTCGTAGCGTTCTACGAACTTTCCAATACCCTCGTTATAGAAGGCAGCCGCCAGTGCTTTCCGCCAGTTCTCTACGCTGGTCTACAGCTCGTTGTCTGTGCCAAATTGTTGTCTTGTTGAGACAATTACGGGCTGTATTGTGGATAATCAAACATTTCCAATTGAAAACTATGCAGGAGCACCTTCACTGCCCCTGAAGAATGCGGCTGAAAATTGTCTCGAAGAAGTAACAGTATGACAGTTATGTAATGTTGTTTGCATAGCTTCAGGCGAAATTTCTCAGCAGGCCCTCACACTAGGCGGGAGACACTATTGTTCGAGGTATCTTTATGTGCTCCCTGTGTGCTCAGAACTAAAAAGAACGACGTAATGCGATCAACGGGCGTACTAGAGACACTGCCCAACACACCTGCGCAAAACGTCATCGCATTGGTTTCCATTTCGCGACCGATCGTTCCTTATTTTCCGAATAACCCTCGTACATAAAATTTATCCAAAGTAATGTAACTACGCCAGACACCCCTGGATACTATATCGATAATCATAAAAAGATCATAATGTATAATTAGTAGGCTATAAATAGCAGTGAAAGAAGGGGACCGCTCTGTTCTTTTCTTTTTTGCTCTTTGCTCACTTGCCATTGTGTCTCTCTCTTGGTTAACTGGATCATGTTACGCAACTAATTCTACGGATTTGATGAAATGGTCCTAGAAGATCTTTCTTGTACTGTTAATTATTTGCAACTGGGACTGTTGTTATAAATCAGAATATAAAGTGCACGCACTTGAATACCGCGCGTTTCATGTACAGCGTCATTTGTTTTCAATATTAGGCATCAAATCTTTGCTGTGCGGAAAAGCGTAAGTTGACTTTCATTTCTTTAAAACATACTTTTAAAGTTCAATCATATTTCATTTACAAAGCTGTCCTTTCTTTACAGCTTCATACTTTTGTGTGTGTTCTTAAATACGGAAGCATTTCTGTTGTTTATTATAGTTTGCCTGCGCTATTTCATGCGCCCTGGTCTCTTTTGTTTGTGAAATACGATAGAACCTGGAATCATTTTATTACGAAGTCCGATCATCAATTTAATACAAATTTTGACAAGGAAACATGTTTAAATTCTCGGTCAGTGACAAATTTTACCAAAAGACTTGCTGTCCAAGCCAAAACTGTGCGCCGTTGCTACGTTCAGAAGAAATTGCATTAACTTTCGTAAAACGTTAGAACTGAGCCAATCGTTTAATGAAAGAGGCTTCAGTTTATTTTCACGCGCCCGCCGTCGCCTTTCATTTTAATATAAAAAGTAATTTACAACCCGAAATTGACTTCCGTATTAACTGCAAGTAAAATAATTCAATCCCAATTAACGGGCAGTGACGTTAAATTGGCGACCTCAGAGAGGACTGCCAAGGAATAAATAATAAATGAAATTTTATTGTATCTATAATTGTTACAATTTCATGTTTGTAATTATATGTATTTTCTGCTCCATGTACGAAACACGCAACTAATGTCTGCAATTGGGAAACATCAAGAGAGTGAACCAAGAAAAGTAAAAATAATAAAAGCAGTAAAGCGATAAGAAATCGCATTTGTAATGTAAGCAGAAACAGTTCAAGGCCGACTCTTGTACTTAGTATTAGATGGGCCTGAATTCTTTTCCTGTGTGAATTTATAAAATTATTTCTTGTCGCTTCTGAATATTTAGGTACAAAAGTTACGCGCCACAAGATGGCGGAATTTATTCGTGGATTCGAATAATGGCTACGCGTGGTTAGATTGCTTATCTTTGTGGCTGTTACACTTGAAAGTGATTTTCGGGTGTAGGATAAGTGTTTGTAGGAAAGTGTATTTTTTGTGTTTACGATTTTTTCTGCATAACTCATGGATATGGGTAAAATAAGAAAGAATCCGACAGTTGAGAAAAAGGAGAATGTAAAAGATTCGAAATTAAATTCCGACGACCGGCAAATTCCGGACGTTGACTCAGAGGCAACAAGTTCTGCCGCCATCAATGCTGATATTCCGGTGGACGCCAAGATTGAGTCACCCACTACTGTATTCTGTGTAAGGGTCTGGCAGATCTTAGACAGCAAAATTTCGATCAACTTGCGCGAGAGCAGACCGTACAAATTAGTACGTGTATTCAGGACAAAATGAACGAAAGTTTTAAGCAATCTGAAAATCAGCAGAAGGAACAAATAAGGGGCGATATTCAATACCAGATGAACGTTCATTTCTAACACTTCGTTAACGAACGGTTAGAGGAAAAGTTACGTGCAGATTTTCGGCGGCTAACCGAAGAGCAGTCTGCGGAAACAAAAAATCTGAATTCGAAGATAGGAACTGTTACCAATAACTTTGCTGAGCTACAGCTTGCATGTGAAGACATAACCGAGTCGGTAAAGCAGTTGATTTCTGAAGTGAGCGAACTAAAAGAGACGTTACCTGAATTGCAAAATACTGTACAACAAATCGCGCTGCAAAGTGACCAGCGGAATGGAGAGTTCGTTGCCTGGTTGCATGACAAAGACAAACAGGTTACCGAGTGTTTAACAGCAGTGACCGAACTAATAGCGACTTCGTTAATTGCTTATTTTAAGAGGATTTACAGGTTAACGAAGCGCTTAGGAGTGAATTGCACACCGTAATTTAACATTCCAGTGCTGAAGTGTTACCTCAGCACAACAGCAAAAAAATTGATGTAACGACAGAATTAAAACAACTTAAAACTATGCTAAAATGTGATCTTCCTAAGTGGAAGCATGACGTAGAAGAACACGTAGGCAAATTCCACCATGAGTTGTCACCTACGCGCAATAATGCAGGCGGAAGCCCTGCAGCAACGGCAACAAACAATCCGCATATGCATTTACCGTCTCCACTGTATGATATGTCGTACATAGAAGTACCGTACAACACGTACACGCATGAGTGTTATTCACCGTGTACTACGGGACGGCAAATGCTTTGGCGAACTTCATGTTGCAAGAGCGTTTGTTCAAGCACCGGCAGTTTCAGATGTACAGCCCAGATAAGAAAGGGGGTCAACACCCCGTTGTTTTCATAGAGAGTTTCAGAGGAATACTGCCCAGATCCTGGACAGACACCCAAAGAATACAATTTGTTGCCTCACATGTACAAGGCGAAAGTGCGCTGTGGGCAACAGAAATTATAGAGAAATGCGAAACATGCGAACAATTCGAGAGAGCATTTTTATCAATATGCTGGTCTTCATGCCAGCAATGTAAGCGTTCTTACTTGCGGTTTACAACAGTAAACGAAGTATTCTACGCAAGTTCTTTGAGAAATATATCAATAAGACAAGAAACTGGGATCATCCCATATCAGTAAAAGATGTCATACGAATTTTAAGGGTAAAATTACCTTTGAATTTAAAGCAAAGGCTATTGCATGCTCCCGGAAATGACATTGAGCAGTTCATGTCTGTTGTTGACTCGATATACTTGTTACATGAGGACACAAGGTCGTGGGCTCAAGACAACGGGCAAGCTAATAGTCTGGACAATGCGTACCACAACAACAGTGCAAACGGGAACCACAACCGAAATCAAATCATTAACGGTAACGGGAGTGGAAATAACCGAAATATACACCTGGCAAGGTTACAGAAATAACCATGCACAGGAAGGTAACAACCGACAGCACTTCAAAAAGAAAGAACGTATGATAATCGGTGTAACCCCGGTTATCGGAATAACAATCACAGGAATAATCAGGGTAACAACGTACATGCCACAAACATGGTCAAACACCGAACAAGCGAACTGCCTATCGAATACCGCACCACGAAACAGTGATCAACATCATTCGATGCAGAACAACCACCTAAACCAAAGTATTTAGAATAACAGTAATAACGCTGAACTGGCGGGTGCAAAACCAACCCGTGTGGCTAACTGAAGTGACTGAAAGTAATCAACCTTCAAATAGTCTGCCAAAAAACTAATTTCGATCACATCGAGTCCTCAGGTAGTGGTCGGGAATGGTGTAACGGGAAATGTGAAAAAAAAAAAATCAATCTGATATGTAATAATAACGGTGATGATATGCCTAATGAATTGATCTCTCAGGAAAATTCCTGCAGAGAGGAAAACAATACAGTGGTACAGGCTGCGTTTGAAGCTGCATTTGAAGCTGAAGTAAGAAACGTACCTACAGTAGCAATAATTGACACCAATGCCTCTGCGAGCGTTATTTCTTATAATTTGCTTAAACAAATATGTGAGACGGGTACACCTACCGTATTACCTGTCTATAATTATAGAATTATTGGTGCGATAGACACGAGGTCGAAGAATATTAGTTGGAAGACTCAGAAATACGAGGGCGGTTCAGAAAGTAACCTCCGATTGGTCACAGTGCGGGTTGTGGGGGGAGTAGCGACGCCATCTGTGCGTTCACGCACTCAACAGGTCAGTCGGCATCAAGCCGTGGTCGAGTGAACGTCGTACCTGCGCTAGTTTAGTTTTTGTGGCAGTTTGAAATGTGTGCTGCAATAGAAAACCCCGCCAAATGTGAAGTGCGTGCTGTCATAAGGTTTTTTACAGCCAAAGGATATTCTGCAGCAGCTATTCATCGTGAGCTTTGTGCCGTGTACGGACCAAGAGTTATGAGTGAAGGAGTTGTCCGTGAATGGGTACGTTTATTTAAAAGTGGACGAGAAAACGTTCATGATGAAGAGAGGAGTGGTAGACCATCATTGGTGACTGACGAACTCGTTCAGACAGTTGATGCAAAAGTTCGTGAAAATCGACGTTTCTCAATGTCGGAGTTGTCTACTGGTTTTCCACAGATTTCTAAGACTCTCTTGTACGAGATAGTGACAGCAAGATTGGGTTACCGTAAGTTCTGTGCACGATGGGTGCCCAAAATTCTTACCGACCACCACAAAACTCAAAGAATGGCCTCTGCATTAGACTTTCTGTCACGTTATGAGGCCGAAGGAGAACCATTGTTAAACAGAATCGTGACCGCTGACGAAACCTGGATTAAGTACGTGAACCCTGAGACAAAAGAACAATCAAAGATGTGGGCACATTCAAATTCGCCTACCAAACCAAGAAAAGCCTCGCAAGATTTTTCTGCCAGAAAACTGATGGCAACGGTGTTTTGGGATGCCAAAGGGGTGTTGTTGGTTGAATTCATGGAACGTGGTACGACCATTAATCAAGACGTGTACTGTGAAACAATAAAAAAGTTACGACGGGCTATACAGAACAAACGCCGTGGTATGCTGACTTCCGGTATCGTTTTTTTTGCACGATAACGCCCGTCCTCACTCTGCTCGCAGAACAACGGCCCTTCTTGAGTCCTTCAAGTGGGACGTTATCAACCATCCACCTTACAGCCCAGACCTGGCGCCAAGTGATTATCACCTCTTCATGCATTTGAAGAAATGGCTCGGGTCACAGCGGTTTGATGACGACGAAGAGCTCAAAGATGCGGTCACAGGCTGGCTCCAGGCACAAGCGGGTGATTTTTATGCAGAAGGAATTTCAAAGCTTGTGAAGAGATACGATAAGTGCCTCAATCGCTATGGAGACTATGTAGAAAAATAGTGCAAAGATGTAGTTGTAAGATGTATATATATTAAAATATTTTTATTTAACTTGGTGTATTTTTTTAAATCAACCAGAGGTTACTTTCTGAACGGCCCTCGTATTTACAGGAAATGGAGAATTTCACTGCACGTTTCTGGTGTTTGAGAATTTGTCAGCAAATTGTAATAATGGTGTAGGATTTCTGCAAGAGAAGGACGCAAGACTTGTCGGCGCGCAAATGCTATTTTACGGTTGATGGAAAAAAATATCATTTTGGATTTGATCAAAACAAAAACGCGCAATGGGAAATTCTACCAGTGAATGGAAATCAAGTTTGTAGGTATTGAACCTCCACTGACAGGTGGTAGGTCAGTTGCTCTAGCTGATGTAACGAATTGTGCTAATGTTGACAATAACAAGCAAGACATCGAGGCAATATTACCAGGCAAGATTTTCGAATCAGATTACTTAAAAGAGTAGCAGAGAAATGAGCTATGCAATCTCTTGTATATATGTCTACAAGTCTTTGCAGAAAAACCAAGTATAATAAAAGGATACATAGCCGGTCCCAAGCCCGGTTGAAAAAGGAGGAGGGGGAGGAGTAACACCTCATAAAAAAACCTTGGTTCACATGGCCCGGGTGATAGTACCTCGTGAGGGCCCCTTGCCAGGGACACGGTGAAGACCTCAACGGCAGTGAAGGCGGAAATGAAGATCATCGGTACGGCGGAACTGGCGGAAGAGGCAACCTTGCTTTTTGGGATACTATAAAAGCTATCGTCCAAGGTTATTTGGACAAAGGGCACGACGGTTCCACAGGTTAGTGGCGGTAACCCTACAGCGTCTGTTCCACATGTTAGTGGCGGCTGATCTATAAAACTCAGAAATGGAACTCTGAGCTTAATCAGACTGAAATCTCAATTTCAGTCACAAACCCAGTCCAAATAAATCAACATGGGTACAGCACCATCAAACAAAAATTAGCCCAGTGGTTCAAATCCCACGGTTGAAAAACCGCAAGTGGTCTATTCGGATTCTGGGGAGACCACAGAAGTTTGCATGGAGGTAAATCGGAGTACCTCAAAACTCCGTAATAACAAAATCAAACAAAAATCGAGAATTTGGCTAATGACATTTAATGTAAATTCTCTCTTAAAAATGGGAAAACTAAAAAATATCCTGGACAAATCCAGAGAACGTAAAATCAAAGTTATTGCATTTCAGGAATCACGATATACAGATGAAAATCCTTTTGATTCAGAAGGATACAGGATATACAAAGGAAAACCTGGAAAACGAACCATGGCAAATTTTCCACAATTTGGAACTGGATTTATAGTAGATACATCAATACTTGATTCAGTCTCGACTTTCAAATCTTACTCGGGTCGGCTCTCCACGATGACAATAAAATCAGCTAATAAGATATACACCCTAATCAACGGACATGCACCAACTAACATCACTAACAAAAACAAAGTAGAAGAAGTAGAAGGATTCTGGAACCAATTTGATAATATTCTCCAAAAATCCCAAATAGCCATGTCAAAATGCTTAAGGGCGATTTCAATGCACAAATCGGTAAAGATAAGAAATATCGATATTGGGTAGGTAAATGGTAAGGGCATACACAGACCAACCGGAATGGCATGCGACTCATTGAAATCTGCAAAAACCACGACCTATTTTTCAACTCAACATTTTTCAGGAAAAGAGCCTCGAAAACGAAAACTTGGATCTCACCTAATCCATTACTAGGTGAATATCAGTTGGATCATTTAATGATCTCCCGCGTAAATACAGTAGAAATCATGAAAGTCCTTAATGGACTAGACCTAGATTCCGACTATTACCCAACAAAATTCTCGCTAGATGTCATTACAGAAAAAAGAAAATTCTCTAAGAAATCTCTACACCGTAAATATGATGTACAAAAGATAAATGGTAATGAACAATTTACAAAAGAAACACAAAATTTAAAACCACAAAATTGGCAACAACCTCAAAGCAGGACTTTTAAAAGCAGCTGAAACTGTAGCACCGCAAACAAGAACACGTAAACACCCATGGTGAACAGATGAGTGTGACCAACTGATAAATCTCAGACAACAGGCGTGGCAAAATTGGGTGTGCAACAAAAATCAAAAGACCCTGGAAGATCTCAAAGATACCAGGAAAACAGTCACAAAAGCAATACGAACAGTCCGTAAACAACACGAAGACAAAAAGTTGCGAGACATTGAAAATGATTTCAAGAAAAACAATTCCCGAAATTTCTACAGAGTATTCAAACAAAAATTAACAAAGTACTCTCCTCCATCACTCCAATTCAAAAATGAACATGGGAAAATTTCCCATACAAACACCGAAAACAGTGACATTCTTGCAAAATACTTTTCTAAATTACTGAATTGTGAAAAGCCTGCAGAAAAAATTGAGTTCCATCACACACAACAAGTCCAGACTCAAAGCCACCAAGTTTACAGGAGATTAAAGAGATAATTCAGTCACTGAAAAATAACAAAGCATCAGGAGAAGACCAAATCATCACAGTATTATGGAAAAATGCAGGAGAAAATCTTATTGCAAAACTCAAAGAAATTATACATGAAATCTGGAAAACTGAAAAAATCCCCACAGATTGGAAGACAGCAATCATACATCCTCTGTACAAAAAAGGAAGTAAAACAGACCCCAACAACTATCGTGGAATCTCTTTATTGTCAATAACATACAAAATTCTGTCTAAAGCCCTACTAAACCGAGCAGAACCTCAGCTGGATTCAAAACTAGGCGAATACCAATGTGGATTCAGAAAAGGTCGATCATGTGTAGAACAAATCCTTAACTTGAAAAACTCAATGAAATATTTTCATAGTACTTCAAACAAAAGTTATGTCATTACGTTTGTAAAAAAGCATATGACAGTATAGACCGAGAATCCCTTTTTGAACTATTAGCAGAATTTGGACTAGATCAAAAGACAACAAACATCATAAAAGAAACACTCACGGAGACCAAATCCAAAGTAAAATTTATGGGAGAATTGAGCACAGAATTTGGAAAAGACACAGGAGTACGAGAAGGGGATGTACTGTCCCCAGTGCTCTTCAATTGTGCTCCTGAAAAAGTTGTTAGAGAATGGAGAAAAGCAGGTGCACCAGTACACAGACTAGGACCAAGACGTAAGGGCATAGAATTAGACTGTTTAGCATTTGCTGATGACATGGCACTGATCGCACAAGACATTACCGATGCACAGAAACAGCTAGAATTATTACAAGAGCAGGCAGCAAAAATAGGATTACAAATTTCGTTTGAAAAAACAAAATTTATGACTGACATCAAAAATGCACCTTCTGATCTCAAAATTGGTAATAACTACATCTCTTGAGTAAAAGAATTTAAATATTTAGGTGAATGGATTGCAGAAAATTGTAATGAAAAGAAATCTGTCAGATCAAGAGTCCAGAAAATGGCGACGGCGTTCCAGATAACAAAAAAAATTTACAACAAAAAGAGTCTCTCGTGGAACTGCAAAATACGACACTACACAACAGTAATTAAACCCGAAGCTCTCTACGCATCTGAGACATTAAGCCTTTAACACAAAACACTAAAAGAGGAATTAGAAGTGAAAGAACGTAAAATAATGAGGAAACTCCTAGGACCAAGAACTAAAGACGGTGTGCATTATCCAAAGCCCAATGCAGAAATATATAAAAATATCTCCAAAATAACAAACACAATGCGCATGAGAAGAATCAAATTCATGGGGCATTTAGAAAGAAAGGACTCAAACAGGTTAACGTTCACAAGGTGGCTTGCGGAATATGGATGTAGATGTAGAAAAGGAAGGCCAACAAATGTTGATTACGCGTGGTCCTAAGTGATCCATCCGCGAAGAAGAAGAAAAGGATACATATACCACACGCATGTGAAGCCTCATGAGGCTTTTTGTCACACAACCTACTGGATTCCCTGGATCCAGAGAAAAGCCATACACAAAGAAATCTAGAAAATGCAAGAATGGGGAAACATCCTATCAAATAAAATTAGCGGTTTATACCTACATAAACATCTCAAAAAATTTATTTATAAATGTGACACTTGTATATATTTGTGTAAATATTTCATTTCTATTTTATGTATATAGTAGAGTTAGTTGGGGGAAGAAATGTCTCAAGCTATTACATGGATATTGGAAAGAGAAGCTGAAAAGCATTTAAAGAACACTAAAAAATTACTTTTCCAGAACCCCATTTACTTCTAAAGCCAAAACCTGTCTTATAAAGACATTTCACGTAATAAATTGTAAATATGAGTGTAGTTTTCTAGACAGAATTGGTAAATAGTGTGTTAGTTTGAAGATTATTCATTTATACGTTAGCTCCAAAATAAGTGATTAGTTGTAAATACACTCCTGGAAATTGAAATAAGAACACCGTGAATTCATTGTCCCAGGAAGGGGAAACTTTATTGACACATTCCTGGGGTCAGATACATCACATGATCACACTGACAGAACCACAGGCACATAGACACAGGCAACAGAGCATGCACAATGTCGGCACTAGTACAGTGCATATCCACCTTTCGCAGCAATGCAGGCTGCTATTCTCCCATGGAGACGATCGTAGAGATGCTGGATGTAGTCCTGTGGAACGGCTTGCCATGCCATTTCCACCTGGCGCCTCAGTTGGACCAGCGTTCGTGCTGGACGTGCAGACCGCGTGAGACGACGCTTCATCCAGTCCCAAACATGCTCAATGGGGGACAGATCCGGAGATCTTGCTGGCCAGGGTAGTTGACTTACACCTTCTAGAGCACGTTGGGTGGCACGGGATACATGCGGACGTGCATTGTCCTGTTGGAACAGCAAGTTCCCTTGCCGGTCTAGGAATGGTAGAACGATGGGTTCGATGACGGTTTGGATGTACCGTGCACTATTCAGTGTCCCCTCGACGATCACCAGTGGTGTACGGCCAGTGTAGGAGATCGCTCCCCACACCATGATGCCGGGTGTTGGCCCTGTGTGCCTCGGTCGTATGCAGTCCTGATTGTGGCGCTCACCTGCACGGCGCCAAACACGCATACGACCATCATTGTCACCAAGGCAGAAGCGACTCTCATCGCTGAAGACGACACGTCTCCATTCGTCCCTCCATTCACGCCTGTCGCGACACCACTGGAGGCGGGCTGCACGATGTTGGGGCGTGAGCGGAAGACGGCCTAACGGTGTGCGGGACCGTAGCCCAGCTTCATGGAGACGGTTGCGAATGGTCCTCGCCGATACCCCAGGAGCAACAGTGTCCCTAATTTGCTGGGAAGTGGCGGTGCGGTCCCCTACGGCACTGCGTAGGATCCTACGGTCTTGGCGTGCATCCGTGCGTCGCTGCGGTCCGGTCCCAGGTCGACGGGCACGTGCACCTTCCGCCGACCACTGGCGACAACATCGATGTACTGTGGAGACCTCACGCCCCACGTGTTGAGCAATTCGGCGGTACGTCCACCCGGCCTCCCGCATGCCCACTATACGCCCTCGCTCAAAGTCCGTCAACTGCACATACGGTTCACGTCCACGCTGTCGCGGCATGCTACCAGTGTTAAAGACTGCGATGGAGCTCCGTATGCCACGGCAAACTGGCTGACACTGACGGCGGCGGTGCACAAATGCTGCGCAGCTAGCGCCATTCGACGGCCAACACCGCGGTTCCTGGTGTGTCCGCTGTGCCGTGCGTGTGATCATTGCTTGTACAGCCCTCTCGCAGTGTCCGGAGCAAGTATGGTGGGTCTGACACACCGGTGTCAATGTGTTCTTTTTTCCATTTCCAGGAGTGTAACTGTGCACTATTTATGTCAGAAGTACATGTCCGACAAGCTCAAGATAAAAGCTTTGAATAATAGTATATGTACTCGTGTACATAAATACTAAAGAACATATTTTCTATAGAACGATGTCCTGTGTCAATGCATTGGCCAGCAGGCACGGGGCTCAGGTCATATATCTCTCAATTAAACTATGTGCTTATTTTGGCACTTATGACGTCCTCGAACGTTAGTTTTACATTTTAGAGTTAATTTTTGCGTGCTTTCTTATGGGTGGAGTACAAGATTGGCAATGGCCCCTTAATGGATTTTCCTTGGAATAAAGAAACAAACTGGGTGCCATATACGAATGAAACACATACATGTTAAACACGGCCGCATAGCACACAAAATAATGGCCAAACAGTTCGCATTGTGAATTTTCAAAGGTATTGCAAAACTCATATAATTAATGTTCATCCACAGCCATGTTCCAACGTAAATATTAAACAAGTAGTGTGAAGTGATGTCATACCAAACGATTCTCCACACAGCGAACAAACACGATATTTTGGACTTTAGATGAAACGCGTAGCTACAATATCAGTGTAATTTGACCCAAAAGTATGTAATTGGAAATGAGGAACAAAACGAACGCCAAAGTCAGTGATATTAAGGACTTTCGGAGAAGGCGGTAGTATATGAATTTCGTTTGCAAATAAACAAAACTTTGCAACGGAACTAGTCTGTGAGAACAGTGAATGTACTAGGATTGCAAAGCGTGTAATAACGTTGACGCTTACCTTCAGTGAAGTGTTTAATCAAGTGTGCTGGAGCAGCATCCTGTATAGAAACTCTTAGGTAAACACAAGTAGCCGCTCTATGGGACTCGCACTGCTACGAACAGAGTGTACACAACGTGCAACGTAAACCTCACCTCGACAATTTTACGTGCGAAGCTCTGGATTGTCGCGGTGGAATATGTGCCACGTGATCGCCCTGAACTCGCAGCATCTCAAAACATTGAGACTTATCACCGCGAAGCTATGAACGCCCTCTTAGTGCAAATAGTGATAGCGTAATATGCCAATAAATAAACTGCAATGCTCAGTGCAAACAAATTACAGTAATTATACAATCAGAAAGAAACGACAATGTGGAGAAGAGTACAGAAAGCAAACTTCACTGCGGCAAACAAAACACAAACAAAAGAAATAAATGGACAGAACTAACTGTAAACTATCACCACGAACAGAGACGAACAGAATATATAATCATTATATGCATCCATAGGACAATATGTGTACTAATAGACCCCCTTTGAGCCAAAACCACGTAATTGTATGCTTGTATATTAATGTTCAATTGATTGTATTACATGTAGCCCATACCCCAGATGACTGTCCTGCGGAAGAGCAAGATCAAGCCACCTGTATCCTGTAACTAGCTGCAAATCCTGGCATGTCTTCCCATGTTCCTCTCTGCACTTGAGGGTCTTGGCATCGACTACCAACCGCCAACAAGAACTGTCGTTCTTGCAATCCGTCGCAAGATCTATCTCGTATCTACAAATCATTTTATTCGACGTTGTAAAACTGTGACAAATTTTTAATCGAACTCTATTCTCTCATTTGTGAGAAAGAACATTTATGACAAACTCACATAACGAAAGACTTTTAAATGAAAAAACTATATGATAAAGGATTCTTACACGTAAGAATTGTTTGAAAACTGAACATTTTATGAAGCAATCCTGTTTGACGTGTTATCACGAACATTTTATGGACTTCAGAATTTAATTGTTTTCAAAATGACATGACAAAGTGTCTATGAATTTCTTCAGTATTTGTACTGTCTCGTAACATGTAAAATATCATTGTATTTTTGCTATCAGAATATTCAATTAATTTTCAATGAAGAAATAGACTCAGGACTGCACGTCCATCCCTTGGTATTTTACCCCATTTTCCTTGGGACCGCGCCTGAATAGGTGGACGAGTACTTGCAGTCGGGGTACAAGTTAGAACACAGGCCTCAGTCAAATAACAAGAGCGACAGTAAAATGTAAATGTACTCAAATAATCACCTTTTTTCTAAATGAAAGAAAAAGTATTCATGTAATATGTAAAATATGAACTTATACTCTTCGACTATGTAAACAACAAATTAAGTGACTTTAGTTAAATGTTGATATCCAAAGGTCAAAACGGTCAGATCTAAACATTTAGGGACAGTTTATAACATCACAAACTTTTACACAAAATTTACCCCAAGTAATGTAACTACGTCAGACACCTCTGGATAATACATCGATAAACATACAAAGATCATAATCTGTAATTAGTATAAAGTGCAGTGAAACAAGGGCACCGCTCTCCTTTTTATTCTTTTGCCGTTGTGCGTGTCTCTGTCTTGGTTAGCTGGATCATGTCACGCAATTAACTCCGCGGATTTGATGAAATGGTCCTAGGAGATCTTACTTTGACTGTTACTTAATTATTTGAAACTGGGACTGTTAATAGAAATCAGAATATCAATACCTCGCGTTTCATGTAGAGGATGTTTTGTTATAAACATTAGGCATCAAATGTTTGCTGTGTGGAACAGAGTAAGTTGACTTTTATCTTTTTAAAATATACTGAAACAGTTTAACCACATTTCGTTTGGTTCGTTAGGAATTGACACACAGACACACAGACACACACACACACACACACACACACACACACACACACACACATTTCATTTACAAACTAATCCTTCCTTTACAGATTCATAATTCTGTGTGTTTTCTTAAATACAGAGACATTTCTTTTGCTTATTATAGTTTGCAAGCGCCATTTCATACGCCGCGGTCTTTTGTTTGTGAAATAGAACCTGGAATCATTTTAATATTACGAAGTCCGATAATGAATGTAATACTAAATTCCACAATGAAATATATTTATATTCATGGTCAGTAACAAATTTTACCGAAAGATTTTCTATCCAAGCCAAAACTGTAGGCCGTTGCACATGTGACAGTTCATTGATTGAGAGTGTACACTGTGTTTCGTAGGAAATATTGCAAGATTTGTTCTCTTAGTGCTTCTGGCTGGAAAAGACCATTTAAATAACGTGGTGCTACTTTCGTTCCCATAAGCACCTTTATGTCACACGCCTTTATATTTTAGACGAGGGTGTTTGGCGCTTGTGAATTGCAAAATTATCCATGGCACGTGATTTTTAAACTAACGACGACGATGTAGCTACATATGTTACTAGAGGTAAATATTATGTTTGTGTAATGGTAAGTTCAATGTAATTACATGATTTGTGTTTAGCTGTTTCTTGTTATGGTGTGTTGTTATGTTTTCATAGACAGTTGTGAATGGGCGATGCCCAAAACCGGTAATGCGTAAAATAATAAGTTTTATACAGAGTCTGGTGGAAAAATGTCTTCATAGTTATTTTACGTATATTACTAAGGAGAAAGTTGATGAACAGTACAAAGGGACTAATTTGTTCTGCATTGATATTGTGACATAACGTTCCAACTACACAATGTTTTACAAAGAATAAACTTTAACCAGCACCTAGTTGTGACACTGTCGCGTAACAGACAGTCATGTCCGTCTTACGTTATAGACGCTCTCCATGGGAACAGACACTCATTTCAATATGTAGGATACAATCACATCAGAAGTTCATGATGCTACGTTAAGTTGTTGTCTTTTGTGATGCGAGAAGAATAATGATACTAGTCGAATACTGATGTTTCAATTTTCTTAGTTTCAGGACAAAGGTACTTATCTGCTGATCATGTAATGTTGAGCCGCACGAGTAAGTTTGTGAGTGTATGACATCTGCCGTATGGAGATAACTGGGGATGTTCCTCTGTCAGCATTCCTAAAATTGGCGATAGTCATCATTTATCGCACATTCAAATCGTAAAATACGATATTCTGGGGTGACATGCCACATTAGTGTCCTTCCATCGTGTTTCTTCCGACCGTTTTTCCATTCTATTCTACCCCCTCGCTGTAAGCACAAGGATGTGATCGGGTGCATAGAAATCGTGGGTGGTAAGTGCATGTTGAGTGCTGCGCGTTTTGTGAGCTGGTCCGTGTATTCCTTTCGTTGTAGGTCTAGGTGCCATTGGAATCCAGAGCAAATTCACGAAAAGTTCCATACCGCCCCAGGTGAATCATCTTTCGCATTGTGTTCATAACATGAACGTCTGTGACACTCTCTTCTTTATCGGGAATTCACAGCTGATGGGGAACTCTACAACTGAACTACCAGATCAAGATCTTGTTCACTCCAAGCGGCCTGACGAATGGGGAAGGTTGCTGGATGGCTACTGCCGCTGCAGTAAACACAGGCATGTTCTGGACAAAAGAGGGTGCTTCATACACGTGTTTGGTCAGTAACTTGTGTGTGTGTGTGTGTGTGTGTGTGTGTGTGTGTGTGTGTGTGTGTGTGTGTGTGTGTGTTGTCCGTAGCATAAGTCAGATTAAGTAGTGCGTAAGCTTAGGGACCGATGACCTCAGCAGGTTGGTCCCTTAAGACTTTACCACAAATTTCCAAATTTCCAAAACATCAATCAATAGAAATACTCTGTAGAATGCTATAGGAGAAACAGAAAACATTGTAGGAAGAGGTAGTATACGTCGAGTAATTCGAGTAAAATATTGCATGTAGTATATATCAATGTTTACTTATCACAAAGAGAAATCTGTTAGAATGTAACCCAAAGAAACAATCGCAGAACATGTTAAGCGAAGACAATTTATTAATTTCGGAGATGCTTTTCATAAATTCCACCTCATACTTCGATGCAATTTCGAATTCTCTTGACAGCACCACATGCAGCTCTTTTGAGGTCGTCTTACAAGGAACCCCTTAAGTACAAGCGGCAAGTTCAATCTTTAGTAAGGCTCATTTGAAAGTCTTGTGTTAAAAATTATGACAGAAAAAATATTAGCTGATAATGAGACGCCATGTGCATCAGGAGGGTGACAGATAATCAGTGTCTGGGAGGTGCAGACATCAACCTTCTGTGGGATGTATGTATTACACTTCACAAAATAGACATCGTCGACATTCAAGAAATGTTAGAAACAAACCATTAACTTGCACCATGAATATCGAATGAAAAATGGCGTCCCACGGTGATTACAAATGTTCGCACCATCAAGATCGAAGGCGAACTCCTTGGGAGTTACAAATTGTGCAGGACGTTCAACTAGGTACCCTGTCTTAAAGAATGGACATAGAATCGTATCAGTGTAACGGGGTAATGAAAACTGATGGCATGCCATCGGAATAGTCTGTCGTGGAACTTATCGTGAAACTGTGTCTCATTTAAGGCGTAGCTGCAGATAGTGCGATAAACAAATATTCGGAGACTGAATTTGCCCGGTGGTTCCATGTGGTATGAACTGCAATGGCACACACTTTTCAGTAGGGATAGTCTGCTCTAAAGGAGTATGATTTTTATACGCAGACCAGGAATCAAGCAAAAGTAACTTATTTTGACTATCTACGAGCCAAACACAGTGCTCATAGCGTAGCTACAGTTCTCTTACGCTCATTTTCCCGCTCTTGCTCGCTGTGACGTCAATCTTCCATACGTTTCACCTTGCAAGATCACGCACACGAGAAAGAATCGTAAGTGGCAGAGTACCTCCAACTTCTCGCAGCACAATAAATAACTTTCCAGCCAATTTACCATCCAGATAACAGTCATATATACGAATGCCTTAAGGCACTGATGTTAGTTGATCTTGATACAACTCTCTTCGCATCTCTAATAATTTCCAGGGTTCCTTTCATTGCATTTCCTCTTCAAAGCTCGATTGGTCGGAGTTGAAAACAAATTCCTTACTGCATGGTGGGGTAATTTTGTTTGTATTATCTGCAAATTTTCACGCCTATTCCGCAAGCTTACTGTACATCGTCAAGTTGATGTTTGTTTGAAATTTCGTTATGTTCCGTCTTCCAGTTCTGTAGGACTGAAGTAACACAACGATCCACTGCCTACCCTGAAATCACTGTAATCTATGTCGCGCACAGTTTGATGTGCATAACATAGTTGGTCACTGTCATATACATCCTGTAAATTGTATCCAGCATCCTTGAAATGCGCAAGCGCATGTTTTTGTAACAAGCGCGCCTTGTCCTCCCTTGAATATCGGTAGTTTTTCTTGTGCACTCCATGGTCATATTGCTGCGGACTTATTCGAAATCTGTTCATAACTTTTTTTTTACTCTGCTGCAGATGATCTTCCATGTACATAGTTATGTTTAGTACCCTCTCCTTGAGCAATGATTTTCTTTCATTTCGTTCCACTACAGACTGGATTTGTCGCTCCCTGGCCGACAGGGATAATGAACTACACCTTTTTCAATTTCACTTTCACTTGTTAAGCACGTATTATCATCATCATCATCATTGTGCTGCTTATGTATATCGTCCGCACAGTCGAGCGTCCGCGACACCACACATTCCACTGACCCAGCTTGCAGGAACACTAATATTTCGTCTGCCTCTTCTTTCTCGCTCTGCGAAATTCCTTTGGGTTCCTTTCTGACGAAATGTCAACTTTGGCAACTGTTGTAGGTATACTGCATTGTTTGCTTTGTTGATCGTTGCAATTGCTTTGCTCTGTATCAACACAACTAGCACTGTAGCACTATTGTGAGATACTTGTCGACTAAGCATTTCAGTTATGTTACGTTGCCTCATGCTGTGCTCACCTTTGGACGCCTTCAGTCCCGCCCCTTGCTGCAATTAGCAGCCAGTATTGTGGTTGCATGGTAGACAATATGTGGGGCGTAGAATTCCGTGAACATTATCGGCCTTTCGCGACCTCACACTCAAGGAGTTCCTTGTTAGCGTTCTTTTATGAGGGCAGCACTGTCCGTAATCCAAAAGATCAGTTCGTCTCATATATATCCTTTTTCTTCGCAGACTTCGCCTTTCAACCACCCTCATAGGTAAAAATCTAGAGGGGTAAGGCCTGGGAACATTGGTGGCAAATAAATGAGACCATTTCTGCCCATCCATATTTCAGGCAATTTTCTGTTTTGATTATGTGTTGCCTCGCGATTAAAATGTGCATATGACCGTCGTGTTAGAAGAACATACCCATCCTTATAGCCAAAGGAACCTTTTCCAATAATGCCAGAAGCACTTTTTGAAGACAGTCAAATAAAGGTCCTGTGAGACTACGAGACAACACAACAGGCCCAATCAAATGACTATAATAACTAAACACTAAACTAAACTCTGTCCGAAAAGGTCTCGGAAGATCCTAACTGTACTGACGGGACCGAGCGAGGTGGCGCAGTGGTTAGCACACTGGACTCGCATTCGGGAGGACGACGGTTCAATCCCGTCTCCAGCCATCCTGATTTAGGCTTTCCGTGATTTCCCTAAATCGTTTCAGGCAAATGCCGGGATGGTTCCTTTGAAAGGGCACGGCCGATTTCCTTCCCCATCCTTCCCTAACCCGAGCTTGCGCTCCGTCTCTAATGACCTCGTTGTCGACGAGACGTTAAAAAACAACACTAACCTAACACTGTACTGACGGAGCGTCGTGTCATCCTCAGCCGATAGGCGTCACTGGATGCAGATATGGAGGCGCATGTGGTCAGCACAGCGCTCTCTCGCCCGTTGTCAGTTTTCGTGACCGGAGCCGCTGCTTCTCAATCACGTAGCTCCTCAGTTTGACTCACAAGTGCTGAGTGCATCCCGCTCGCCAACAGCTCTAGGCAGACCGGACGGTCACCCATCCAAGTGCTAGCCAATCCCGACAGCGCTTAACGTCGGTGAACTGATGGGAACCTGTGTTATCAGTGCTGGCAAGCGCGTTGGCTGTCTATCCTGATACACCACAAATTTTCAGAGACGCATCTTTGAAAATGCGTCTCCACAAACGCATGCGGGTCTTCATCGGACAACCGGTGACGGTCACGAGTGATATTGTAGTGTATTCAGAGCTGTGACCCCACATTGTACGTCATTCCAGAGCGACAATCGCAGAACATGTTAAGCGAAGACAATTTATTAATTTCTGCGACATGCGGGTTGCGAGCCGTTGGTTTGCAGGCGTTCCTCTTCCGGAGACCCTTCATGCATCTCCCTAGTACATCGCACGTGTGGATTAGGAGCTCCAAACAATCAATCTTTTTACAGGTTTATTGGCAGCAGGCGGCACCAGGAACCACCATCATCGCTCATAGGTAGCGCTCGCACCAACTACGGTGGTGCTGTTATCGGGCACTAGCTTGCGTCCAAAGGTCACGTGGTCATCGAGAGCCCTTGAATATTCCTCCGCCACGGTGCGACCTCCAACAGCCAGCTGCACTCGCTGTTCTGCTGCAGGCCACTCACGCAGGCCGCCTTCGGCGACCCATCTGTTCGAGCTGCAGCTGAATCCACACCCTCACACACACCACCACCACACACCTAAACCCACATGGCTATCTTCATGCGGACGCAGTGCTACTGTGTAGTTGTACTACGCTGATTATTCGTCTACCCGACGGAAGGCCCTCGTCACACGCCACACACACACACACACACACACACACACACACACATTATTGAGCTGACATTTCTTTGGATCTCGATTTGTAGATGCCTGCGAACACGGACGATCACTTCTGTTATTATTGTCTGATGTGGGACTTCACATTTCTCTGAAGAGTCTGCAATAAATGCATAGTGTCATACTAGTCGTACCTGTGGAATCATCAATCATTTGCGTGCAGTTACAAACTAGAGACCAAAATAAGGACACAAAAGTTATTGATATCGTCATGTGTGAAAGCGACTTCAACAGTAAACAGTATTAATGGTTGCACTCGGCGATTTACAATTGGCCAATGAAGAAAGTACAATCGTCTGCCTTCATCTCGTGCTGAAGGCGTCGAACCGCACTAAATTATAATGACAGTCACCGTGTATTCGTAACGGCAGCCTTATTCTTTTAGGTGCTCTGCGTGTGTTTGCTGAAGGATTACGTACTACCAATTGAATATTATCTTTACTTCGTCCACGACCTGTTCATTTTCAGGTTTAGAATAGACATGACTGCAACAGGCTCATTCAGTTTAGTGAAAGCACGAGTAACCACTGTTGAATCTGCTACTCTGCGGCAAGGATGTTGTCCAGCGTATTTTCGTCCAGCAGCAGCATCGTTTCTGTGTCAGTCACTTATTCATTTTGCCGCTACGCATTCGATGATTCAAGTCATCACCTTTTGCTGGAGAACTCTCTAGTTTCATAGGTGGTGTCAGCAAAGAGCTCAGACGCTTTTCAACAGCAGCAAACAAAGGGCAAGGCAAGCTGCGTATTTTGCTGGTGATATATTGTGTTTTGCACTCATTGTAAGCAAAAATATCTACAACAAATCTTTGAGGTGACAGCGTAAACGTAACTTATATTGGAGAGCACATGCAACAAGTAGCGGTGTGAAGCGTTTCTTTGACTCGACTTTCCTTGCAACAGCACTTACTTCCAAACATTCATGTTTTCTTAACTTTAACCGTTCCTTCTCTAAAAAAATAAGAAAAAAAACACAACAACAACAGAATTTTATTATTCCGTTCAACGTTGTCTCTCCCCACCTCCAACTTGAGTACAATGCATAGAATGTCGCCATTCCGCTTTAAATATTTTGTCTTAGCGTGGTACCAACTTTACAGTCGTCGTAGAAGGCAGCTATTGTGCTTCCCACCAATTCCCCATGCTGGTCTACAGTTCGTTGCCTGTGCCAAAATGCTGTCATAGACAGCGGTTCATGTAAGCAGAGGTAACTATTCCCGGGTTTTGTTGCACCTACAGTGTGGGGCCGAGTATTGTCATGAAAGACGCGCATGATAATTATGTATGTGAGCTACACGAAATCAGGCGATCTCCGACCCCTCCCCCCCTCCCCATCCCGGCATGAATAAATCGAATGATAATACTTGGTGGGAGTCTATAATGTTCTAGGCCTGTTTATATGCTCACTGAGTGCTCAGAATTGAGAAGTGCGACATGACGCTACCGAAGGGAGTACTAGAGACACTAAGCAATACATCTGCGCATTCACTGGATTTTCACTGTGGTGTGAATTTCGCGAATAATAGTAATAATAATAATAATAGCCCTCATAGAGGGAGAAAAATCATAACTGAGAGGCACTAGAAAAAGGATGATGTATGTTCGAGAGTGCATGTTGCAAGACGAAGGGGTAAATGTATTACCTTCCCTGATCTGTATCACACATGATTCCGACTGTAGTCTATAAAATTAGTGACATTTCGGCTTACTCGGTAGCATACCGATAGCCGTTGCTATCACCAACCGACGATTGAAATTTAAGAGGGGAAGGGGGGAAAAGACGGAGGCAGGTAATTCAGGGTCACTACATGCTGCATGCCACAACCGTGCTGTGTCTTGAGCCGGATGACGCCACAGCAGGTGACGCGACGACTCATACGGCAGTGGCGTGGTAAGCTGCTGTTTTTCCACACGCTCCTGTCAAAATTCTGGTGGCACCGTTTTCAATATGGCGTCAACTGAAATTATTCGTTAAGCATAAATGTGGCGTTTAGAAGTAGATTTTGCGCAGAAATAGCACAAATGATCAAACACAGTTATAAGGGAAGTACTACTCGTAAACTAGGATTCAACAGTAAACCACCTTAGAATAACAAAAATATATCTCGAGTTCTTGTTGAACTGCGTTCGAGCTCCACGAAAAAAATGTGACAATCGTATTAGAGATGCAGTACTGGCTGGAGTGTAACTACAAGCGACACTTCAATATTTGACATATGGCGATTACCTGTCTTCTCTTCAGTAATGTACACTGTTCCAAAAAGTACATTTTCAGAGTTCTTGTATGACATGTTGGATGCTGTTTACAGTGCCTTGACAGGCAATGTTTTAAGTGTTGCACCTCACATCAGTCAAAGAAGACGTCACAGACATTGAAAATGTTAAAGCTAAGGCGAATTTTGTAGTTACGCTTTGTGAAAGTGCACTAATATAAGCTGTTAATAATATCGTATAACCATGTTCCCTTATTAAAAGCTACAGTCAAGATGAAATTGCACTGCCCCCCGAAACCTTGTTACTTCCTCTCTCAAATTTATTGAACAAGCGTTTATCTACTAGGTCTACAACTTTGCTTCCGCCGTTTTTTCTCGACGTTCGGGGCTTTATTGTGGAAATCTTACAACAAAAATTACGTTTCACAGTATTGCCCATCGTTGGCCACTACATTCTCGCATCTTTCGGAAAGCATACGAATCCCGAGGCGGAAGAACTGGGCGTCTTTTGTCGGGATCCATGGATCGATTCAATTTTGCACTTGTTCATATGATCGGAAGTGCTGGTCAGCCAGACTGTATGCCACTGATCGAAAAAGGTGGTAGAGAGAGAGAGAGCAACGTATTGAGAATACGGCGGGAGGGATAGGACTTCTCATTTAAGCGTTTCCATGTATATTTTGACGGGTTTTGCGACATGGGGTCGAGCACTGGCCTACTGCAAAATTACCTTTACCTGTCTATCGCTGTATTCGATAATGACGTCCTGTAACTGTCTTCGTCTGTTTTAGTAGCTATGAAAATGTTCTGTCTTCCACCGCCATGCCGGTCATCCTCATCAAAATCACCGTTCTTAAGGCGTTGAAAACATTCTCTGCACATTCTTCCACTGATAGTTCCTTCACCATTGGTCTTACCCAGCATTTTAAGAGTCACAGCTGCAGATTTCTTCATGTTGAAGCAGACAATTAAATCTTCCCGCAAATGGCGGGAAATGGGTACGTAAGTTGACGTACTTAAACGAGAATAACCTTATGATACAATTACAAATCGGCTAATATTTTTATGGCATTATGTTTACAGACGCCTAAGCTTATTGTATTACAGCTATGACCAACCACTTGCCGCTACTGCCGCCTATTGCAAAACGGCGGAAGCAAAGTTATAGACCTAATAATACAACCATGCTGTGTAGAAACTCAGCCACGAGGTGTCAGTCGAATGCGGCAACTCGGTGGTGGGTGAAGGAAAGCGGCATCATGAAGCGCAAGTGACTAACTTTTAGTGGCATGGCTAAAAGTGACGTTGTTCGAGTGGTGCTACAGGAAGCTGTGTGTTTCCGTCACTTTAGTTGCATGTGGAACTTGGAATTACACCAAAGTAATATACAGGATGATCATAATTAAAGTTCTAGTTTCAAAACGCTGTAGATAGAGAACCATTGCTTATAATGAGGCCAATTTGAGCAGCATAGTTTTGACGCAGGGCTAACGTCACAGCAAAAAATAGCAAACATTTTACCATTAGCTGGCGCTGCATGCGTCTTAACGTAAATGGGGACGGCTAAAAATGACAGACGAATACGACGGCTATGGTCTGAGTTGCTCGTCACACTATCTGTACTACTCGAAGTACACGACTGCACAAGCTCGGCAGCCAACAGCTGTGACACTGTTTATCAGGTAACATCATCCACCACGGCAGAATAAACTATTTACAGTTGTCCAGAGGCTAAAAATCCGTGTAAAATGGAAAATAAAATCTGTTTTTAATAGTCCTGGGCCCGAAACCTACATGAGAAGTAAAATGGCATCGCTTTTTAATTCTCCTGGAGCCAAAAACCGAATAAAAAGCAAAATGACATGTTCAATATGCTGTCCATCGTTTTGTGCCACAAGTTGAAATCGAGAAACAGCGTGTTCCATAGTAGATCGGAGCGTCTCGGGTGTCACGTTCATAATTCGTTGCGCAATGTGTGCCTTCAATCACCTACTTTCGTCATTGGAGCACTAAACATAGCAACTTTCAGATAACTCTATAGCCAGATGTCACGCGAATTAAGACGATCAGGACGGCCAGGCTATAGGGAAATGACGGCTGATAATTTTAGCATTTCCCAAATGCCCCTGCAACAGCCGATTCACTGCGTGTGCAATGTGCGGAGGAGCGCCATCTTGCATAAAGATGACCCTACGCACACATCCCCGCTGTTGAAGTGTTGGTATGACGTTGGTGATCAAAAGACTCTCAATGCGTTTATCGTTGACGGTACAAGTAACACGACCCGCAGGACTCATCTCGTCGAAAAAAATGCGGTCCTACGATAAACGATGCTCTCAGCCCATACCAAACAGTCACCTTTGCAGACTATAGTGTTACCAATTTATGTGTGTACGGATTTTCCGTTTCCCATATTCTGTAGTTCTACGTATTCACTTGTCTTTGGAGATGTAAATGGGTTTCGTCTGCCAATATGACGTTCAATGGCGATTCATCGTCCACTTCGGTGCAAACAAGAAATTTCAGATTGAATATTTGTCTTGATGGCGGATCAGAAGGAAGCATCCCCTGAACAGGGGTGATTTTGTGTGGACAGCAAAAAAATGGCTCTGAGCACTATGGGACTCAACATCTTAGGTCATAAGTCCCCTAGAACTTAGAACTACTTAAACCTAACTAACCTAAGGACATCACACACACCCATGCCCGAGGCAGGATTCGAACCTGCGACCGTAGCAGTCCCGCGGTTCCGGACTGCAGCGCCAGAACCGCACGGCCACCGCGGCCGGCTGTGTGGACAGCAGTGCAGGATGTTCCGTAGTATCTTAAGTACCGTGCTCTCAGGCATGTCCAACGTACGGGTAATTCACCGTGAACTGCATATTTGCACACCACCGCTCGATTCCTCCCCCCCCCCCCCCCCCTGCAATGTTGTGGTCATATTTGCGACAAACGTCGCATCAACTGCTTTCCTCCCTCTGCCACATTGCACCTCAAAAGAATTAAGAATTTGTCTTTTCAAATACTGTAATCAATTCCTTAGCAGACATCAGACAGTGCCTTTTTTTGATAGCTTTGAGTAGCACAGTCATCGTTCTTGTAAAAGAGTTGCGGGCGATTCTTCATGACGACGGTCATGTTGGGGGTCTCGGATGCAAACTGAGGGACAGCTGCGTGCCGCGCGTCTATTGGTGAGCATATTCTATCGCTTACAGCGCCATCTATTGATAAAATTTTCATTATTTTTTCTTTTTGTTCCATGACGTTTCCCCCTGCGTCAGTAATGTACTGTCCAAATTTGACGACATTCTGAGCATTGGTTCTCTGTCTACAGCGTTTTGAAACTGGAATCTACATCCTGTAGATACAGAACACGTATCAGAACGCCGAGCATCTATCGGAAAACCCTAGTCTGGAATCTGTTATTTTCTGTTAGCCGTGTCTTCTCTCAGTAGCCAGGTTTACTTTTCGATTCTTTCTGCCAATATACAAAATAGTCCAAGATCACTAATGTACCGGACCACTTGCAGTTTCTATAAATGTTGCGGGAAGGGTACAAAATGATTCGCCCAATTAAGGCACCCTCTCATCCACCTTACAAAAGGCAATGAAAGTTATTGCTACGTACTTTGTAGATGCGTTACAAAGTGGGAATTATTCAACGTTCTTTGTTTGCGATGCTGACTTGCCCTTGTTTATTTTGGTTCAAATGGCTCTGAGCACTCCGGACTTAACATCTGAGGTCATCAGTACTCTAGACTTAGAACTACTTAAACCTAACTAACCTAAGGACATCACACACATCCATGTCCGAAGCAGGATTCGAACCTGCGGCCGTAGCGGTTGCGCGGTTCCAGACTGTAGCGCGTAGAACCTCTCGGCCACACCGGCAGGCCCTTGTTTATTTTGCTTGCTGCGTGTCCTCTGCAGTACGGAGGATTTGCACAAAGCAGTGCAGCCCACCTCCCCTCGTGGCACGATCCAAATGAAACAGTTTCAGAGAGAACACTCTCACAATAATCTACCAGCTACAGAATATCGCTGTAGAAACTCTGTATCATCAGTGAGCGAATGAAGGAAATTAAAAGAAAACACAGAATTAAGCTTTCTTTCACTCCTCGTATTAGATTTCATTTTGGCTAATTGCATCGGTTCAACCAAAGATATTGCGTAAATATTTGACCTCGTTTGTTGCAACACGACGGAATTTTTCATAATGCGCGATCTCGATGAGCAACATATGACATGTCCGTCAATGGTGGTCTTTCTGGAAATAATCGTTACAGCTATTGCAAATTCATTAGTAAAGCGAGGATTTTTTTTCGTAAACTGGGTGTAAGATTTCATAAATAGGTCCAGTTAGTGACATGTAACACAAGACCCTGAGATAACAGCGTGTGCTATGTCTAACCAGGTCAGCAACGAGACTGAAAATGCTGGGAACATCAGAGTCTGATGATGTTCCCTGTTGGGCACACATGGCAAAGGCTAGAAGATGATATTTTACTTTTGACTTGAGGATAGCTGCTTCAGACTCTGCCTATTGCTTTTTAGCAATGTAATTTTACGACTTAACATTTCATTCTGATGAAGGCACCCCTAGTAGGAGTAGAAACCTAGGTCAGTATACCTACCGTTTATGTGCAACCGGTTGGTTGTTTAATCCTACGTTGAGACTTGTGTACGAGACTCCTGTACAGTCAGAAAAAGAAGATCGTCCTTAATGAGTTCAGGCGGTAACAGAAATTGTCCTACACACACAAGGGTTTATGAACGGTGCGTTTTGAAGCACGCGTCGCAGATATACCTTATGCAATTACCAGCACCTTCTGTAGACCAAACTACACATTTTCTCCGCTGCGTGCGTAACATGAAGGGTAAGAAATGAAAGTGATCCGACCTTCAAACTTATTTTACATCCGAATGGTACATTTCCGGAATGGGTTCCTTATCAAAACTTCGTCCACTAAGTACCCGTCACAACCTGTAGATAACCTGTAATTCCAATTGTGAAACAGCCTATAGCCCCAAATGTGCAGTCCTTACGGAAATAATATCAACTTTTAAGAAATTCTCTGAAATTTAAAAAGATTCTATGCTATATCAAGAATTGTGAAAGAACTGTCTACCGCGTGTGGTTTCAGATCAGGGCATCATTACCTGGCAACACGGCCATTGTTTTGTCTGTGAAAACTCACCAGCGTGCCTTCGCTACTGTGCCAGTGCGCTGAGAGTTTTTGAAGAGGACGGCTGCTCTCTGCTGCCGAGGCAAAATGACGGCCACAGAAGGCAGTGGTGGAGATTGGGGTATCCACTGGCCGGCACAGAATCGGCTCCCCGTAATGTAACCGCCTCGATTAACTGCCCGTAAACGTGGCGACAGAAGCCAGCGGCTCCGAGCTTTACTACAGCTCAGCGAAGGCGAAATTGTCGCATTCTGCTCCCGCTTTCTAAATGGCGAATTTGAACTGTACGATCCAAACCATTAGCCCAATCACTATCGTTCACAGAATGTGGATATGAAAACATATAAATATATGTTTTGAGCGTATAATTATTACAAAATTATTTTTCTCTTCGTTAATTCAGGTGGATTTGAAAGGTGCTCTCTTCCAAAGAATTAGGGGAACATGTGAATCAACATCCGGTATGTTAAATTAGTTTGATAGAGGTGGTGCCTGTGGTCTTATCGCTGGGCTTCTTCGCTTTCAATGTATGCATCAATTGAAATCATTCGCCATCTATTGGCTGTGTCATTTATTGTAGTGTCAGGTGACCCCTCAGAAGGAAGTGAGCACCGGTGTCCCAGTGTTTTCTAGTGAGGTACACAGATGGTAGTTATTTGTTGACGTATTCAACCTAGCACAAGCAATGCGACATATTAATGTAGTGCAAGTTGCAAGGGCGATCTGTCTGATAACAGAAGGATGAACTTCCATCCGTGTTGCTGCAGAAGCCAATGTGTCTCCATCTGTCAACCATAGGTTGTGGATGCGCTTCAGGAAGACAAGTCAGTAGACAAAGCGAGTTGGATGTCACCGACACATTACAGCCCCACGTGAAGACCAATATCTAACCGTCTCCGTGTTACCAGAGCACTGCAAGACGATCTCAGAAGGGCCAAGGGAGCCACTGTGTCTGATCAGACTGTAATGAACAGGTTACGCGAAAGGACTGGACGATGCAGATGTCAGACATCTTGTAGCTTGCCTTCGATTCTGCTGTTCAAATGTCATCTACCAACTTCGCCCTGGATTAATTTGTTATTCACAGACGAGTCCAGTTATCCTCTGATGCAAGGTGACGAGGTTAGTTGTACCTTTAATATGATTTTCAGGAAGCCGACGGTTTTCCAAGGTTCTGTGATGATGTGGGGAGACTTCATTATTGACAGCCATACAGATCTTGTCGTTGTTCATGGTCGCCTTACCATAAGGCAGTACATCGAACAAATCCCGCTGGACCATATGTTGGCTGCTGTGTACGGTTGTGGCCCTGAATGCCTTTCAATTCCTGAGCCTGTGTGGCGGGCTTCAGCTGGATCTCTTGCGAAGCCTGGACATTGACAATGTAGTGGCCACTCCTGCTGCCGAATGTATCAAGATGACCAAATGTAGCGGGAAGAGGTAGAAGGCACCATATTAAGACTCGTCCGAGCTTTCCAAGTGATTTATTGTTTCCAACTACAGTGCCATGTTCCCCTCAGTCTGCGTCACTGGGTCCCACAATGCTGAGGACACCACTTCCCTGTCTGCAAAATGGCTTGGCACAGAATCGCTGCCTCAGTGACCCGTGCACGCACTGCTGTGTGTCTGTCTTGTACGCCAGCGGAGTTGCAGCATCATCAGGATGCCGGCAGACGACTCAGTGGTCTGCGTCCCTGCCGACTCAGCGCCGCTCGGTGTGAGCCGTAGGTGGCCAGCTGTGTGCTTCTCGCCAGCATGGCTGAGATCGCGGCGACAACAAGCGCCCACGATCCGGCATCCGAATCTGTGGCTCTCGCCTCTAGATGCCTTCGGCATGCCGGGATGTGTTGGAAGCCGCGACGCCTGCCCGCAGTAGTGAGCCATGGAGTGACCCGCCACTGGTTCGATATGAACCCCGCGTCGGCCTCAGAGTGTCGAACCAGCGACCCGCCGGGGACTGGAATGCTGGCGCCCCATCTGCTGCTGTGTGTAGCTGGTGGTATGACACGCCCCGCCATCTAGGAGAGGTACCATACTTGAATGAATCTCGTTAGAAACCCGCACCTATTCATACATGGCTGTGAGCCTCTGTTTTGCCATACGCACCACTTTGCGTTACGTACTCATAACACGCTAGGTTGATCAGTGGGCCCCTTCTGCCTGTGATTTGCAACAAGCAGAACTGCTACATATACTCTTCCAGCAATTTTCCCTGTGGCCTCTATTCTACTTCGCAACTGTTGGTATGCGTAACTCACTGCAGTCCGGTCGGCACCTGGCTGTAACTTGTGCTCAGAATATTTCACAAAACTAACTTTCCCTATCCTAAACTGTGGTGCCACTACAAAGTAATAGAATGCAGGACGGTGAGTTCCGACCTGAAGCCGGCCGCGGTGGCCAAGCGGTTTTAGGAGCTCCAGTCTGGAACCGCGCGACCGCTACGGTCGCAGATTCGAATCCTGCCTCGGGCATGGATGTGTGTCATGTTCTTAGGTTAGTTAGGTTTACGTAGTTCTAAGTTCTAGGGGACTGATGACCTCAGATGTTAAGTCCCATAGTGCTCAGAGCCATTTTTTTCTGACCTGCAAATAATCATGCATATATGGGATACGCTTGGCAGACAGGTTCGTGGTCATCCTGTTCCACCACACATTCTTCAAGAACGCTCATGGGCTCTCATAGAAGACTAAAAAAGGGTATCACATGGAGACCTCCATAGACTTGTATGGAGCAGGCCACTTAGATCTCTCCGCAGTGATAAATGTTCTTTGAGGGCACATACGTCACTGAAGCTGTCAAAGTCCAATGAAAAGCAGCCAGTACCATGGGATGAATGATTGTTTCTATCTATCTGACATTTCAGTTCTTTTTATGTGAGCGATCGTGGGTGTAACGATGTTTTGTTGTGTACTTAATTTCTGAAAGATACAGGTATGATTTGGTAACATATTCAGTTTTCAGTTATTGCTCAAACGAGTATGGCAGACAAGCAACGTGCAAATTCTTTTGTGCAGTGTACTTTTAACCCTGTAATTGGGCATGGCAAGTGGACGGATGTTCATTCCATGCACTGCACGTTCTCAGTGAGTTCGACGGATACATCCGCCCGCAGCATTTTGTAGCCTTTAATTAATGGGAGTGACGAGATACAGGCCAGAGGGAGTTATAGTGGTACTGGTTAATGCTTCCCCCACTACATGGTATTTCTCGTTTAGTCAAAACAACGTATTCTTTGTCAGTTGTAACGTTTTTCGCTGTTTATACTGGTAAGGACACAAATTATGGCATCACTGTCCTGAAGAGAAAATAACTCCTAAAATTGTTCTCGAGTTACCTCACGATTCTTTCCGGGAAGGTTATTTTGCATACCTCAACAACTGCTACGGTAGTACAGATTTGGTTGAGAAACTAACGAGTAACAACGCTGACGTTAACGCCAGAATATGGCAAAACAGAAAGGATTTCTCTGACTTCATGAAGAGTGAAAAACTGAAGGAGGACAACCACCTAACATCGCATGGAAACAGACAGACATTGATAAAATGGAAGTACAACAGAGACGTCGTGATTGTTTCAAGAATTAAATTTCACTAATGGCATCGTGCAAAAGCCGTGTGTTTTCATGGATTACAACAAGAATACGAGAGGCAAGGATACGAGCGAATCCCAGTTGCAAAGGTACCAAGCGGCAAAGACGAGACTGAAAAATTACTGTCAGATTATTTTTCGCCATGTACAGGATGTACCCATGTTTCAATACACACGTAGTGTAAAATAAACATGGAGGCGAGAAAAGTAGACTGAAATTCACGGTGGCTCTCCGGAAACAGTGGGTTGTATCCTCTCCAAAACAAGAATCATGAATTGCACTCCCACCTCGGACACCAGAAGCTACTCGTTCATAGTCAGGCATTTTCCAGATTTTTCGCCAAGCACAACGAAGAATACATCAGCAAGAAGTGGTCTTCGAAAAGAGACGTCTTATTGGTTTCCACATCGTGAAGTTTGTCTCTGGGTAGCACCATGTTTTAAAATATTTCACGCAGAATACTGCCAGCAATTATATGAAAATAAAATCCAATCCTCTTCTTTAATACCCTCTGTTCTATCGTAATCCATTTTAGTTTTGGTCCATAAACTGAAATGAATAGCTTTATTTTATTTATCTATCAACGACCTTGTTACGAAGTGGAAAGACTAAATAAAGTTAATAATTACAATAGTCTAGTGTACTATTAAATACTCCATTAATTGCTGATGACCAGATAATTATACAGGAAACTGGATATAATTTACAAAGAGCAGTATATCGATTGAGTCAAAACGGAATTTACTATAGTATAGTTGTATCTGCAAATAACTGCTTTCAAAGGGAACAATCCAGTCACATGGAAAATAATAATAATAAATGAGAAAATTTTAGCACAAGTATCTTGCTTCTATTATCTAGGATGTGATATTAGTTTCAAGTACGAAATAGACATTGAGCGGAAGGTTAATAAAGCTCATGCTATCTGCGAAACAATTGCAAGAATTTTGGGAAGAAAAACAAGAAAGGAAACACAAATGGAATTATGTAACCTGCTCTTGTACCTGATTCCGAATCGTGGTCCATAAGAAAAACATCACGTATGCAAGCAGCACAGATGAAATTCATGAGGTATGTAAGGGGTTAAACCAAAACGGATAAAACGAATAATGAAAAAAAAAACGTTTCAGTTAAATATAAGGTAATAGAATAAAAAGTAAGTATTCTGTTGATAGAAAGTAGACTTTAAAAAATGAATTACTGGGCGTCTGGAAAGAGAGAAATGACTTCGTAACATGTCAATGAATGATTGATACCGGCATAGGTGACTAACACCTAATCCTCGTAAGGAGATGGTGGTGGTGGTGGTGGTAGTGTGGTGGTGGTGGTGGTGGTGGTGGTGGTGGTGAAATTGAAATGAGCAATGAAATGTTTTAATGAGTGAGCAAGCAGTGCGACGCGATTGCGCCAGCCGCCGCCACAAGAAATTACTCGCTCTGGCAGTACACGAAAAATACCCACTTAAGGGGTTAATAGATGATGTAGCAAACGATTCTAAAATGTGCTACGTGATGATTCCCATTCTCACTAGAAACATTAACATCGCCTTCAATACCACAAGCGTATATTTTGAAAAAAATTGTTTTAAAAAAAAAGTATTTCAGCTCGGCTCAGAGTAAGAAGTAAAAAGTAATGATTGTGCAACACCAAAAGGTCTATGCATTTTGACTTCATACATAATAATTAGTGTAATGATATATGTTTCTGTATATTTTTGTACGTTAGCGGATCTTGCGGTATTGAAATCGAGTACTAAGTGATTACGCGCCGCCAGCAAAGCTGTAACAGCGTGAGGTTAGACTGGTCCCAGAAAATGAGGACAAGTAAGAATACGGCGTGACTCTGAGCGCAATTTTAAGGCGACGACGACAACGACGCCTTGCACTGATATAAATGTTATGGTAGCGAAATGCACTTCTGTTCTGTCCCAGATCCCATGTAGAGCTGCGGAGAAACAGACGTATTTGACTGAACTGACCACAGATTGTGTATCGTTTCTTTAATAACTTCTGATGAGGGAAATTAAAAAACGCTTTCCTACTGCAAGAACGTAAACAGATTTTTTCTGAGGTGACAGTTATTATCTATATGACACTGGGAAAGTGGTTTAGTTAGAGCCAATGTAGTAAGTGGAACTCATTTCATCTTTTTGGAAAGTGGCAATCTTTAAACATGGAAACAGAAAAGATTCTAACAACTACAGAGGTATCTCTTTAATCAGCGTTGTGGGTAAAATCTTCTCAGGTATTGTTGAAAGGAAAGTGCGAGTATTAGTTGAGGACCAATTGGATGAAAATCAGTGTGGGTTTAGGCCTCTTAGAGGTTGTCAGGACCAGATCTTTAGCTTACGGCAAATAATGGAGAAGTGTTATGAGTGGAACATGGAATTGTATCTATGCTTTATAGATCTAGAAAAGGCATCGGGTTCCTAGAAGGAAGTTATTGTCTGTTCTACGAGATTATGGAATAGGAGGCAAACTTTTGCAAGCAATTAAAGGTCTTTACATGGATAGTCAGGCAGCAGTTAGAGTTGACGGTAAATTGAGTTCATGGTTCAGAGTAGTTTCAGGGGTAAGACAAGACCCGTCTCCACTGTTGTTCATATTATTTATGGATCATATGTTGAAAACAATAGACTGGCTGGGTGAGATTAAGATATGTGAACACAAAATAAGCAGTCTTGCATATGCGGATGACTTAGTTGTGATGTCAGATTCGATTGAAAGTTTGCAAAGTAATATTTCAGAGCTAGATCAGAAATGTAAGGACTATGGTATGAAGATTAGCATCTCCAAAACGAAAGTAATGTCAGTGGGAAAGAAATATAAACGGATTGAGTGCCAAATAGGAGGAACAAAGTTAGAACAGGTGGACGGTTTCAAGTACTTAGGATGCATATTCTTACAGGATGGCAACATAGTGAAAGAACTGGAAGCGAGGTGTAGCAAAGCTAATGCAGTGAGCGCTCAGCTACGATCTACTCTCTTCTGCAAGAAGGACGTCAGTACCAAGACTAAGTTATCTGTGCACCGTTCAATCTTTCGACCAACTTCGTTGTATGGGAGCGAAAGCTGGGTGGATTCAGGTTACCTTATCAACAAGGTTGAGGTTACGGATATGAAAGTAGCTAGGATGCTTGCAGGTACTAGTAGATGGGAACAATGGCAGGAGGGTGTTCACAATTAGGAAATCAAAGGAAAACTGGGAATGAACTCTATAGATGTAGCAGTCAGGGCGAACAGTCTTAGATGGTGGGGTCATGTTACACGCATGGGAGAAGCAAGGTTACCCAAGAGACTCATGGGTTCAGCAGTAGAGGGTAGGAGGAGTTGGGGCAGACCAAGGAGAAGGTACCTGGATTCGGTTAAGAATGATTTTGAAGTAATAGGTTTAACATCAGAAGAGGCACCAATGTTAGCACCGAGTAGGGGATCATGGAGGAATTTTATAAGGGAGGCTATGCTCCAGACTGAACGCTGAAAGGCATAATCAGTCTTAAATGATGATGATGATGATGATGATGATGATGATGATGATGAGTCGAAAAATAGTGGCCGGGAAGTTTATTTTATTTTCATTGTGCGATCCTTGCTACTATCACACGTGGGCTAGTAACAAAGATCTAATAGAAAATGCGCCAAGGAAATCGAATACTCTTTCGGTAGTAGTGGCACCTGAGGATGGCATGCCGCCGAAACTAGTCGTTTGACAGAATAAATATGTTCTCAAGATAAAGCTGTGGCGGTACTTTTTCTCATATATAACATCAGCTGAAGACCCTCGTCCAGGCAATAAGATGGACATCCATAAATTCTTCAACACACTCGAACATTATGACAATCCACGGTTACTTGAGCACTTGATTCCCAGTTGCTTCTCTGACTTACAATAAGACGTCCGTTGGTGCGATGCCGTCTTTTGACACCCTTACCTTTGAAACAAACCTTTGCACTTCCAAAGCGAAACGTTGTTCATGGATGGGGGATTGTAGGGTAACGTATCATATACCTCTCATGAGGCTGTGGGGGTGGGTGGCAGTTTTAGGGATAGGCAAAGTTATAGCGGCATGCTCGGGCAAACAACATTTACATATTATATCTCATGGTGAAGAATGCTTTGTCGTACTGAGTTACTAACAATTACGTAGTACTCGGAAGATAGCCATAGAGTTAAGGATTTAAGCCTACCATCCAGAGGTATTATTAGCTGTACATGTCTCTGCATTTTTTTATGAATAATAGACAAGTCAGTTACCAAGAAGCACGAAATGAGCTTATATTATTACGACGTGTTTAAAATTTACTAGGTCATGGTCGTGAGTTATCTGATTTTTGTATGGCACCAGGTATCTTGCATTACAATCGGACCTCAAGTGCTTAAACCCGAGGATAAACAATCGCCGTCCGCCCAGCTGATGCATTCATAATAAAGGAGACAGGAAGGAAAAATATTTTGCTGACCCGTCGACAGCAAAGGCAGTGGAGACAGGGTAAAACTGTATAAGCAGAAGGCGGCAAGCTGACTTTGACCTTTTCAAAGCCGGTTGCCTTAAGTGACTTAAGGAAACAACGAAGCCCTTAAATTTGAATGGTCAACTGGGAATACGAAGCGTACTACCTCCAAATACGAGTCAGCGCCAGTAACGATAGATTTGTTTTGTGTATAAGGGCACTCAAATGAAAACGAGATAGATTGAAAAATAGTAACTCAGTGATGTTCAGTTCTTTCAATATATTGTTAAGTGTGTTTTAATTTTGACTCAGTAATACCGTATCATCTGCCAATCTTATGTATTTTACCATCCTTCGGCCTACTGGTACACCGCAACTTTGTTAGCAGCTTTTCTAACTAAATCACCTACTTGTATATTAGACAGAGTGGGTGAAAGATAACTTCCTTGTCTAACTCCTTTCCCAATCTGTCATATCACATCGTATTCCTATTTTTACTTTTTGTGTGAAGTATATACATTGCTTAGGAGCCTCCTGTCCTTTCCCATAATTCCGATCTTCTTCAGGACACACAGAAGTTTAATAGACCGAACCCTGTCAAAAGCTTTTTTTTTTTTCGTCAGCAGAAACTTCACAGACTTTCCTATTCACATTGTTATGTACCGTAACTTATTCACATACATGTAAACGTGATTAAAATATAGTAGTATTCTCCATCAACTCAGTTTTTGGTCTTGATGACGAGGTAACAGTGCCAACTTAGGCCGTATTTGTTTGAGCTGGCCGGCCGTGGTGGCCGAGCGGTTTAGGCGCTACAGTGTGGAACAGCGCGACCGCTACGGTCGTAGGTTCGAATCCTGCCTCGGGCATGGATGTTTGTGTTGTCCTTAGTTAGGTCTAAGTAGTTCTAAGTACTTGGGTAACCTTGCTTCTCCCATGCTGGTCAGAGCCATTTGAACCATTTTTTTTTTTTTTGTTTGAGCTGGTCATCGATGTCGTACATGGGTAGCTGACGAATTTTTGTGTTGGCCAAGTAAAGCATATAGCCGTAGAAGATTTCAGATAAGGTACGAACATTTTCTGAACTGATTTTAACTTTTAGATCATTTCGATCGTCAAGTTTATAACAAACCATAGAGTAATTAATACGGAGGACATCAAAAGTAAGATACGCATGTTTCCCCGCGCTAAGATCACTGCACCACCAGAGTAGTGCATTGTCAGAAGAGGTTTCTGCTACGGCACGGTCAACAAGTACATCACAGTGTGACATTGAAATGGCGCGGCAACTGCAAACCTACTGCAAAGATGAAGTAGGCAGGACAGTACGATTCTTATAGGCAGAGCGTCTAAATTGTACACATATTCACCGCGAAATTATGGCAGTAGACGAAATGTCGCGCCCTACCGTCGCGAAACAGTTCCAAGAATTCGACCAAGGGCGCATAGACTTGGGTGACGCTGATCGCGAAGGAAGACCATCGACTTCGACCACAGACGCTAACGTCTAGGTAATCGAAAAACTGATCCGCAGCAATCACAGATTTTCCTACGACGAGGACGTTCCACACAGCTTGTAAGAGGTCCGAGCAGATGTAATTTCGATGTATTGCTCGTGCGCTGCCTGCAATAGGCAAGGTATAAGAGAATCTCTGACCAGAGAGCAGTGTTGACTGCAGTACGAACTGTGTAGCTGTAGCAGTAAGTAGTGGCTAGTCTGCGCTGGTCTGGAGTCTGCTCTGGTCTGGAATAGTGTATCGTGTTGGCTGGGCCGGTCGCGCTGCAGCGATGCCGGAGCCTGAGTATTATTGTATAAGGTAAAAAGCAGCCTCGCGCGTATCTAGTAATGTATCTGAACTCCCATGTAAATGTTTTAAAAATGCCCTAATACTAATCTTTGTGATATAAAGTAATTTTTTAACAAGAATTCATTTCAATTTAAAGAATTTACTAATTTCTCCAATCCATGATCATTCCGATTGTTGCAAAAGAAAAATCAGTTGCTTCCTTTCATAAATGACAAATCTATCGGCCAGCATTACACAGAGCTGTGTCGGAAAAATTTATTGCAAGAGCAGATATTTGGCGACTTTATTGAGGTAAGAATTTTTCCTTTTTTTATTCAGAATGATCTCACAGGACCGTGACGCAGCACTGCTGTCGTCCAAAATTTACCAGGTTACTGAATTTATTTTTTATTACGAGGTTTAGGAATTTTTCTGTTTCGAGCTTACATTAAATGAGAAAAGAATTTTGTGGGTACATTAAATGGGAAACAAATTTTGTGTGGAGGTTAAACGTGAATGAATTTCTGTAGGGAGGTTATAAATGGGAACGAATTTTGTTCTGGGGTTGCACAAAAATTAGAATCATACTCATATCATTATTATTATTATTTAAACAAATTTTGTGGGGAGGTTACAAGCTGTTCTCGATTAGCACCGTAACCAAGGAGCGGATTTTTATCGTCGACGAACTGAACGGTTGGTAGGCCTTTTCGACTGTTGTTTCCAGTGGTGACTATGTTGAAAACCGGTGTGGTTCATCTGTGTCGCTTTGAACTGCAGTGCAGCATTCGACGGCAATTACTTATCCTTCCGTAATAATATGTAACTTACTTTTTGAAGCCCCCTCGTATTATTCGCGACATTGCAAATCCATCGTGGCACAGGGAGCTGAGAGCGAGACAGCGTCGGAAGGAGGGGAGAGGACTGCCGTGATGTAGCGCAGAAGAGGCGCTCGTCGAAGTGGTGCGTGGCAGTGCTTACCTTTCCGGATCAGAGGCGACGGCGGACAGGGAGGCCCCGGCGACGCCCGCCGCGGCCGGCGCCCCCTCCTGTGGCAGCCGCCAACCTGCGCAACACCGGAGACCGACACGTCATGAAACTGGTCACGGTATGCACACCGATTGTTTTTATTATACATGTGTAGGATATCTTGTTAAAGTCAAACTTCTACAGTGTAAAATGGTGCAAGATGTTTGAAGGCTAGTGTACACTACGTACAACACCTAAGAGCAGTAGCGAAGCAAGCGCTGTATCAGCCGGCCGAGGTGGCCGTGCGGTTAAAGGCGCTGCAGTCTGGAACCGCAAGACCGTTACGGTCGCAGGTTCGAATCCTGCCTCGGGCATGGATGTTTGTGATGTCCTTAGGTTAGTTAGGTTTAACTAGTTCTAAGTTCTAGGGGACTAATGACCTCAGCAGTTGAGTCCCATAGTGCTCAGAGCCATTTGAACCAATTTGAACCAAGCGCTGTATCGTTTGTGAGATGCAGACGCGAGCGAGTATGTCGCGACTTATCCCAGCTCACTGTTAGTAGCGCAGAAGTATTGCACCAAAATTAAGAATAAAATTAAAAGTTAAAATTGTCTTTTCAAACTTTGTCAACATACACACTACTGGCCAAAAGAATTGCTGTACCACGAAGATGATGTGTTACAGACGCGAAATTTAACCGACAGGAAGAAGATGCTGTGATATGCAAATGATTAGCTTTTCAGAGCATTCACACAAGGTTGGCTCCGGTGGCGACACCTACAACGTGCTGACATGAGGAAAGTTTCCAACCGATTTCTCATACACAAACAGCAGTTGACCGGCGTTGCCTGGTGAGACGTTGTTGTGATGCCTCGTGTAAGGAGGAGCAATGCGTACCATCACGTTTCCGACTTTGATAAAGGTCGGATTGTAGCCTATCGCGATTGCGGTTAATCGTATAGCGACATTGCTGCTCGCGTTGCTCGAGATCCAATGACTGTTAGCAGAAAATGGAATTGGTGGGTTCAGGGGGGTAATACGGAACGCCGTGCGGGATCCCAATGGCCTCGTATCACTAGCAGTCGAGATGACAGGCGTCTTCTCCGCATGGCTGTAACGGATAGTGCATCCACGTCTCGATCCCTGAGTCAACGAATGGGGACGTTTGCAAGACAACAACCATCTGCACGAACAGTTCGTCGACGTTTGCAGCAGCATGGACTATCTGCTCGGAGACCGTGGCTGCGGTTACCCTTGACGCTGCATCACAGGCAGGAGCGCCGGCGATGGTGTACTCAACGACGAAACTGGGTGCACGAATGGAAAACATTTTTTCGGATGAATCCAGCTTCTGTTTACAGCATCATGATGGTCGCATCCGTGTTTGGCGACGTCGCGGTGAACGCACATTGGAAGCGTATATTCGTCATCGCCATACTGTCGTATCACCTGGCGTGATGGTGTGGGGTGCCATTGGTTACACGTCTTGATCACCTCTTGTTCGCATTGACGGCAATTTGAACAGTGGACGTTACATTTCAGATGTCTTACGACCCGTGGCTCTACCCTTCATTCGATCCCTTCGAAACCCTACATTTCAGCAGGGTAATGCACGACCGCATGTTGCAGGTCCTACACGGGCCTTTCTGGATACAGGAAGTGTTCGACCGCTGCCCTGGCCAGCACATTCGCCAGATCTCTCACCGACGCTACGGTCGCAGGTTCGAATCCTCCCTCGGGCATGGATGTGTGTGATGTCCTTAGGTTAGTTATGTTTAAGTAGTTCTAAGTTCTAGGGGACTGATGACAACAGATGTTAAGTCCCATAGTGCTCAGAGCCATTTGAACCATTTTCTCTCACCAATTGAAAACGTCTGGTCAATGGTGGCCGAGCAAGTGGCTCGTCACAATACGCCAGTCACTACTCTTGATGAACTGTGGTATCGTGTTGAAGCTGCACGGGCAGCTGTACCTGTACAATGCATCCAACCTCTGTTTGACTCAATGCCCAGGCGTATCAAGGCCGTTATTAAGGCCAGCGGTGGTTGTTCTGGGTACTGATTTTTCAGAATCTATGCACCCAAATTGCGTGAAAATGTAATCACATGTCAGTTCTAGTATAGTATATTTGTCCACTGAATACCCGTTTATCATCTGCATTTCTTCTTGGTGTAGCAATTTTAATGGTCAGTAGTGTACTTTAATGTAATAATGTTTTAAATGCCAAGTCTTAGAGTGATTAAATCAATAGTTTTCCTAAATACATCCTTTTAAGAAAAAAATAAGTGGCGTTGCATAAGTCAGAAATTGTTCATAATGTACCCGGTATGTCAAAAATAACTGGTGTAAATCTCGACATGATAAAATAAAAATTGTGGTCAGAACCCTTGTTTTTAAGAAAAATTGACGGTGCAAAATATTAGACATAGAAATGCAAACATTTGTATGATGCATCAGTTCAAAAACTGGTTCAAATGGATCTGAGCACTATGGGACAACTTCTGAGGTCATCAGTCCCCTAGAACTTAGAACTACTTAAACCTAACTAACCTAAGGACATCACACACATCCATGCCCGAGGCAGGATTCGAACCTGCGACCGTAGCAGTCGCACGGTTCCGGACTGCGCGCCTAGAACCGCGAATATGCATCAGTTCAACGTAAAATTAATAACTACTTGACCACATTAAGCTACCTCTAATAGTTTTCGAGTAACTTAAGGTAAAGTAAATTTGGAACTAGAAAGTCCTTATTTGTAGTAGATTAAGTATCTCTAATTTTTATTCTAGGAAATTTTGGTTACAATACATGATAAAACCTATTAAATAATAGAGCTATAACAAATTTCTGTTCCCTAATGTTAATAACAACCAATAGAAGGTCTCTTAAAGTTATAGTTCAGAAGTAATGATTTACTGTCAGTTCCACTTTAAAAATTCTAGAAAGCAAATTTTTTATGCAAGCGTGCTGAAACTTTTTCTGTGATTTCGAACAACTTGCCTATACGCATGCAAAATTTGAGAATACTCTAAATTAATTCATAACTTTCTTATTAAAAATGATGTGCACGAGAAAGCGGCTGTTTAGAGACTGCTGCCGTGTGCATAAGGCACGTGATAGCAGGTGTTCCCTTGGCCGTCCGCTGCGCCACATATATAAACACAGCCTGAGACGCAAGAGTAGGCTTGGCTGACAGCCCTCCCCTGCTCATATGGGCCAGGGGAATGAAATTACAATAAAGGAAAAAATAAAAAACAGGACTACGCTTCACTTCGCACCCAGTCACTGTAAGACCCGCGTCTGTCAAACGCCGGAGTGCGCGCTGCCTCGAATAACGTCAGAGACAGACTGTTACTAAACGCATATTTTCTGTAATAATTCGTAGTGAACTAGCGACGACTGTACACCGTCCTGGATCGTTTAGATTTCGCTAAATTAACTGTTAGTATGCCGTCCGTGATATTTACAAATTCGCGTGGCAAGTGGTGACAATTATTTTCCACTTTTGTGGCGAGCATTTATTTCGAGTATTTAATTTGAGTATCAGTAGTCAGGGCGAAAGACAATTTGGTAGGAACTTACCGTAGAGGTTGGGTCTGAATTGTTTATTGTGCTGTTTAGGATAGAGACATTTACTGTCAATTGAACATAATGAATACTTCATGTTGTGCGTGAGGAACTTTACTAAATATATGTGTCAACCAGAGCTCTAAATCTTCATTTATGATCATAGTACTGATCCCGCTAAGCAAATAGACAATAGAAGCATTTCTTTTAGTGGGCTGGACAAGAATGTGCATGTGCAGACTGGAAACTATGGTCAGTATGTTCTCCATCACTTTCTGGCTGACCACAAAAATATTTGCCAGGCTCGCATGAAAAAGGCGAATCAATTCAATTCTTAACTCTCCTAAAAAATTCGAGGCCGTCAACGCATGTGCAGTAAAGGTTATGCTCACCTTCGTCTTTGGGCGAAACATTCCTTCCTTCTTAAGCACTTCCTGCAGCATGGGACAACGGTGAATGCACAACTATACTCACAGAACTTGACCACCATTCGCAGAGAGATCAAACAACAATGTCAGCTCAAATGCGGGGCACATTTTGCTCCACGGCTCTGCAAGGTCCCTACCAGCATACGTCAAGAAGCTCCTGCAGATATTCAAAATGGAGGTCCCCAATCACCCTTCGCAGAGTCCCTGCGTTTACGACTTTGTTGATGAGCTAAAGAAAGTCCTGAGAGAAAAACGTTTCGTCTCACACGAGGACGACAAGCAGTTTTTCGGAACTGTTTCGCAATGCAGCACCAGGTATTGTTTGAGATGGTTAATTCACCGCCATGCGTCGCAGTGAGGCAAGTGTTTCAACAGTGCTGACCAAACCTTCTAAAATAAAGGTGTAAGTTTCTGTTTGCAGGCCTCCTGCTCGTTTTTTATGCATTTCATACATACTTTGTCACCATGTCTGTTCTGCCACGGACGGAATAATAAATGATTTCTACCGACATAGCTGACTGTTTAAAAGCCTCGTTGCAGTAGTGAGACAGCCTTAGCGAGCCATTTTTCTTTCATTATCCGTTGAGAAGTGTGCCTTACTTTGCATTTCCACAAATATGACGAATTCTTCGTTAATTCCATAGAACATGTCATGAGCTATGCCTCTACTGAGCCAATGTATAGTGTGAAACTGAGAGATTTACTATAGTCTGCCTGCATGTCTTGCAGAAAAGCTATTGTCCTGATTACCACTGCTGCCGTGGCTTCATAAAAAATGTTCGACACATCTCCTTGATGTTAATGCCTGCTGTAGAGCAGCCTCCCACTTCACCTGCAGCAGACCGCCAGTCTGGCTGCCTTTCTCCACGATTAAATACGATACATTCACTTGCGCTTTGTACGTGCAGCGTGTGAGCCGAATCAAGTCAGAGCTTCCGCATTCATGTCTTTGAGTACCCACAGAAAGCCACTGGCGCGGAAGTGTGTAATTTCACAGACCAAAACGTATTTCTGTCCAATGAGAAAGCTTGCAATTCTATAGAAAAACGAGAAGAAAAAACTTCGCTTTACAAAAAATCACGCAGTGCTTGAGTATTTAATGACTTCTAGACAAACAATGAAACACGATGATGACTGACTATAGCCGACGTTTGCCTAATTAGACAGCAGGGCAACAGTGTGTGTTAGCAGGGATCACGACGCAGTTCAGACAGACCCACTGAGTTCATGGATTGAACAATTTAGTTCAACAACATGTAATTCAGTGTGGCTCGGTACATAGATGGGTAGGTGTCGGTTTAAGAGCCGAAAGACCTCATGTTGGTCGTAAGATTTTCTCTCATCGTTGTTTCTTTCAGCTCTGGCAACGATTTCTCTAAGTGAAAAACACTAAGCTGCACTGGTGTTTTAAGTTCATGCACAGTTGTAGGTTTAGGTTTGGAGATCCGAGGTGAGTTATCTTAAAATTACCTGAAGATAACACACTCCATTCGGTAGTCGAATGTACCAACCGCACATACAGAGTAATTTTATTCTTACCAAGTAACTCCTACGTAAACGGCCAGCTAAAAATTTTACTAACAACAATAAAGGCTACCAAAAATGAACAACATTTCCGTAAAATATGTGTGCAACATGTTCCTCAGATTTGCAGATTCCAGTATTCCAAACATGGCCACTTCTCAACCACGTATCAATTATTATACAGAGGGGACCACAATATTCACTCAACTAAAATACACTAAAAACAATTGTAATAATTGTCTTAAAACAGAATAACCAGATAAAATCTTTTACATTATAAAATAAAGGAACATCTTACACAGAATACCCTTTGGAACAGGCAGTAAAACATTTCGGGTATTATAATTTGAAAAGCAAGTACTGGCCTAGAACAAATCTTAAAGCAAGGGCCCTCATTGAACAATTTAACCCTTGAATATGGTTTAAATAACAAAGGTTTTACTAATACTTTATCAGAAAACTACACATAAAAACATTTTTAAAAAAACTCTTCAAATATGACTTCAGAAGCACCTAGAGTGAAATGAGCCATATCCTAGCCAACATCTCTCTAAGAAAAACAGATTATGAAATTTAACTAAAGGCAAAGGTGTATTCTATTTCCTTTTTAAAACAATTTAAAATATTTAAATCTTTTAGGAAGAAAAGAAGTACCTGGTCATATATAGATGTAAAAACACTGCACTCCCACTAGAGCGCGCCCCGCTAAGCACAACAGTGGAGGCGCAGCGCTCATCCGTCTCTGCACTACGAGATGGCGCTGCCTTAGAGACGGACCAAATTCTGCTTCCGCCGATCCGCGTATTAATATTTACCGCAGCCAATGAGATTGATGCTAATGTAGAACCTTTTCTCCTCGCAGATCACACTCGCGCAGTGATACCTGAACACGCAGGGTATTATAACGAGTGTACAGGCCTCCGATTAGTCATTCTGCATTTGTCTGCACCAGTCTGTACCAGTCTATAGTCAAGTTTCAGTCTGCGCCTAATAAGATTACCATATTCCTGTACATAGCCATGAAGATAAATGAATAGACACTTTATCAAGTATCAGACATATGTGAGAATAAGATTAACGTACCAAGACCAAAGGAACTTCAGATTGTCAGTTGTAAACAGCATCCAGAATCAAGTTACGTAATGTTTATGCTTGTTATTATTTTAATACGAGGGCAGTTCAATAAGTAATGCAACACATTTTTTTTCTGAAACAGGGGTTGTTTTATTCAGCATTGAAATACACCAGGTTATTCCCCAATCTTTTAGCTACACAACACTATTTTTCAACGTAATCTCCATTCAATGCTACAGCCTTACGCCACCTTGAAATGAGGGCCTGTATGCCTGCACGGTACCATTCCACTGGTCGATGTCGGAGCCAACGTCGTACTGCATCAATAACTTCTTCATCATCCGCATAGTGCCTCCCACGGATTGCGTCCTTCATTGGGCCAAACATGTGGAAATCCGACGGTGCGAGATCGGGGCTGTAGGGTGCATGAGGAAGAACGGTCCACTGAAGTTTTGTGAGCTCCTCTCGGGTGCGAAGACTTGTGTGAGGTCTTGCGTTGTCATGAAGAAGGAGAAGTTCGTTCAGATTTTTGTGCCTACGAACACGCTGAAGTCGTTTCTTCCATTTCTGAAGAGTAGCACAATACACTTCAGAGTTGATCGTTTGACCACGGGGAAGGACATCGAACAGAATAACCCCTTCAGCGTCCCAGAAGACTGTAACCATGACTTTACCGGCTGAGGGTATGGCTTTAAACTTTTTCTTGGTAGGGGGAGTGGGTGTGGCGCCACTCCATTGATTGCCATTTTGTTTTAGGTTCGAAGTGATGAACCCATGTTTCATCGCCTGTAACAATCTTTGACAAGAAATTGTCACACTCAGCCACATGACGAGCAAGCAATTCCGCACAGATGGTTCTCCTTTGCTCTTTATGGTGTTCGGTTAGACAACGAGGGACCCAGCGGGAACAAACCTTTGAATATCCCAACTGGTGAACAATTGTGACAGCACTACCAACAGAGATGTCAAGTTGAGCACTGAGTTGTTTGATGGTGATCCGTCGATCATCTCGAACGAGTGTGTTCGCACGCTCCGCCATTGCAGGAGTCACAGCTGTGCACGGCCGGCCCGCACGCGGGAGATCAGACAGTCTTGCTTGACCTTGCGGCGATGATGACACACGCTTTGCCCAACGACTCACCGTGCTTTTGTCCACTGCCAGATCACCGTAGACATTCTGCAAGCGCCTATGAATATCTGAGATGCCCTGGTTTTCCGCCAAAAGAAACTCGATGACTGCCCGTTGTTTGCAATGCACATCCGTTACAGACGCCATTTTAACAGCTCCGTACAGCGCTGCCACCTGTCGGAAGTCAATGAAACTATACGAGACGAAGCGGGAATTTTTGAAAATATTCCACAAGAAATTTCCGGTTTTTTCAACCAAAACTGGCCGAGAAAAAAAATGTGTTGCATTACTTATTGAACTGCCCTCGTAAATGTGCGTGAAAATTAATCAAGTTCTGTTTAAAGTTGGTCACCGTCAATCTGCTACTCTAAGCGTGCAAGTGGCATTTCTATCGTCTGACCTAACGGCAGAAGATAAACACGCCACGATAAGACCACGAGACATATTGCTGACACTCGCCTACTTCGTTAGAGCGACAAGTCAAATAATCTGATGGTGTGTGTACCGAAGGTCTTACAGTACGCACATCACAGTTCTCAGCCAAAATCAAATACTGAAGAGATCGGTGAACGGTCTGACAACACAGTGTACCACTCGCGTTGTGAAACTTTAATACAAACACTCCCAAACACCATCATAGTAACGAACAAAGTTAATCAGTGCCGTACATTAATAGCACAAGCTGACAAGTGTTTGCGTACTATACTGTAAAGCTCACCGTCCATTGGTTTGCAATCTTCCTCCGTTTCATACCATGAAAATCCACAAGCAATATGGCGGAATTCAGCTAATTAACGAATGACCCATGCTGTACTGTTTGCGCCTGTTGACCTTCCTTTTAGTTAATCCAAACAGCACATACAGTGGTGCAGCTCGACATCTCGACGGAAGACTAGCTGATCGACCAAGCCTAGCGCTTTCACACCAATGACTGTAGACATAACCTGAAATTCCACTTTGGTTTCATGTGACACCGTAAGCATATACTATAAATGGTGCCATCGGGCTGCCGTCCACGGTAACACTCCACCGACCACCCGGCAGCAGATCCACATGAGAACAGCAGCCTTCCCCCCCACCCCCCTGTCCCACTGGACTCACTAACATAGTCATTCGCTGGAGGTTATAAGACCATGAGCCAATCCGCGCACGCGGCTTTATAGCCTCATAATTCGACTCTGCTGCCGTCTAATGGGACGCTGACATAAGCCTTGCCTAGAGACGCGGCCTTGGTATCTTTAGGCGTCGGCAGCGGACCGGCTCAGGAGGAATGAATGCAAGGGCGTACTACAGTTAGGACCGCCACTGCTAAGACACTGCGTTGTTCAAATCAACCTGCGGGTCGGCGACAGCTTACTTTTAATTTTAAGCAGGTCAGGAAATGTAAGACGGAACAGCTGTTACAGAAAAATCACTGTTGTGTGTATCTGTAGCGATCAGGGGACTCTTCATCCTTAGACAGTGTGTGTATTTCTTAAGCATTTCTGCAAATACTAAAGATGTATATTAATTCTATCATAAGATTTCTTTTTATTTTAAAACAACATCAGTGGTCTTGTATCAAACATATTTAAAATTCTGGTATTGGTTCTAGATCTAAAAATAATTCGTTTCATAGGCAACTGAAGCCATTTTTTTCATATATTGCGCTTTTTGCCTAATTTCCGGATAAATCACTTCAATAACTTATGAAACTGTTTTTAAATCTAGAACCAAAATCAATATTATAAATACGCGTGACTGCAGATCATAGATGATATTTTAAATGAGTAAACCGAAACGCGCAAAATAGAATGAACACACACTTTTAGTTGGTGCAAAGACTACTTTAAAACACATTAAATAATTATACAGTAGCTAACGTCAACATAGCCACACAAATGAAGAAGTATACACTGTCTGCAGAAAGAAGTGAAGCATTCGGAAGACATGGTCGAATGTCAATGAAACATCGTACACGTACACGCCATAGGCTCAGTGTGAAGGACACCTAGATGCCACGTAGTAGCTCCAGACACGTCATCAACCACCTGACAGAATTTTAAAGGGGTTTCATTTTGTGTCTCCCCTTGGACAACTGGTGGAAACGTGCATATACAAATTTGTGATGCATGGCAATGTAATGTTGGCCTAAAGTAGGACTATGTGGGAATACGAGGGCATCCATACTCCTACTCAACGTCTTAGTCGATCTCGTCTGACCACCACAAGGGAGGGTCGCCCTACTGTGCACCAAGCGCATAGTGGTTCAAATGGCTCTGAGCACTATGGGACTTAACATCTGAGGTCATCAGTCCCCTAGACTTAGAACTACTTAAATCCAACTAACCTAAGGACATCACACACATCCATGCCCAAGGCAGGATTCGAAACTGCGACCGCAGCGGTAGCACTGTTCCAGACTGAAGTGCCTAGAACTGCTCGTCCACAGCGGCCGGCAGCGCATAGTGACCCTTATAAATCTGCGCTTGCTACACCGGAACGAGTAAGCGTATGCTGCCGTTAACACCACAACGGAAATGGAGTGACGAGGTGACAGAGAAGCCTCAGCTGCTGACGAAGAGATAAAACGCGTTTCTACACCACCCCAGACGACCGTTGTCGACAACTGCAGCGGCGACCTGGGGAGAGGTCGCTTTCTTCCAGTGTTTTGCAGAGGCACCGAAGTGTTCGTCATTGTGTCACGGTGTGTTGAGCCATTGAGTATGGCCTTAGGTCACGATTAGTTGTGACTAAGGGAACTCCGATGGCGCAAACTTTAACCTACCGTGATACTGCGGCCTCTCATGCCACAGTATCGAGGTGCCAATTTTCAATACAACAATTCTCGTCCTCGCAGGGCACATTCTACGAACCTGTGCGTGATGCTGAGGATCTCCCTTGGCCGGCAAGTTCCTCACGTCTGTCCCCGATAGAATATGAATGGAACCAGCGTGTCAGTGCCAGTATCCACGACATGAAAAACCAGCTACCACACTTGTGGGTCAGCATGCCTCATGAGAGGATACAACGACTTTATGACCAACTTCCTTACCGCCAGAGGGTGTCCAACGTCATACTAATAAGCGTGCTCATACTGCCAAATTCTTTATACAGTTCACTCGATTTTGTAATAACTGCAATATCCTCTCCAGTCGTGAAGTTTCATTTTGTTTCCACCTTTCCTCCCGGGTGCTTCACTTTCTTCAGGTTTTTTGTGTAGTTGGTACTATGAACAAGGTGCAGCAATTGTTCACTGTGCATATACACTGAAGATCCAAAGAAACTGGTGCACCAGAATAATATCGTGTAGGGCCCCCGCGGGCACGCAGAAGTGCCGCTACACGACGCGGCGTGGACTCGACTAATGCCTCAAGTAGTGCCGGGGAACTGACACCATGAATCCTGCAGGGCTTTCCATAAATCCGTAAGAGTACGAGGGGCTTGAGATCGCCTAGATATGCTCGATAATGTTCATGTCTGGGGAGTTTGGTGGCCATCTTAAGTGTTTAAACTCAGAAGAGCCACTCTGTACCAATTCTGAACGTGTGCGGTGTCGCATTGTCCTGCTAAAATTGCTCAAGTCCGTCGGAACGCACAATGGACATTAATGGATGCAGGTGAACAGACAAGACGCTTACGTACCGGTCACCTGTCAGAGACGTATCTACTGCACATGCCCACAGCATTACAGGGCCTCCACCACCTTGAACAGTCCCCTGCTGACATGCAGAGTCCATGGATTCATGAGGTTGTTCTCCATACCAGTACACGAACATCCGCTAGATATAATTTGAAACGACAGTCGTCCGACCAGGCAACATGTTTCCAGTCATCAACAGTCCAATGTCGGTGTTGACGGGGCAGGCGAGGCGTGGAGCTTTGTATCGTGCAGCCATCAAGGGTACACGAGTGGGGCTTTGGTTCCGAAATCCCATATCGATGATGTTTAGATGAATGGTTCGCACTTGTTGATGGCTCAGCATTGAAATCTGCAGCAATTTGCGGAAGGGTTGCGTTTCTGTCACGCTGAACAATACTCTTCAGTCGTCGTTGGTCCCGTTCTTGCAGAAACTTTTTTTCAGCTGCAGCGATGTCGGAGATTTGATGTTTTACCGGATACCTGATATTCTAGGTTTTTTTTTTTTTTTTGGTCATCAGTCTACTGACTGGTTTGATGCGGCCGGCCACGAATTCCTTTCCTGTGCTAACCTCTTCATCTCAGATTAGCACTTGCAACCTACGTCCTCAATTATTTGCTTGACGTATTCCAATCTCTGTCTTCCTCAACAGTTTTTGCCCTCTACAGCTCCCTCTAGTACCATGGAAGTCATTCCCTTATGTGTTAGCAGATGTCCTATCATCCTGTCCCTTCTCCTTATCAGTGTTTTCCACATATTCCTTTCCTCTCCGATTCTGCGTAGAACCTCCTCATTCCTTACCTTATCAGTCCACCTAATTTTCAACATTCGTCTATAGCACCACATCTCAAATGCTTCCATTCTCTTCTCTTCCGGTTTTCCCAAAGTCCATGTTTCACTACCATACAATGCTGTACTCCAGACGTACATCCTCAGAAATTTCTTCCTCAGATTAAGGCCGGTATTTGATATTAGTAAACTTCTCTTGGTCAGAAATGCCTTTTTTGCCATAGCGAGTCTGCTTTTGATGTCATCCTTGCTCCGTCCGTCATTGGTTATTTTACTGCCTAGGTAGCAGAATTCCTTAACTTCATAGACTTCGTGGCCATCAATCCTGATGTTAAGTTTCTCGCTGTTCTCATTTCTACTACTTCTCATTACCTTCGTCTTTCTCCGATTTACTCTCAAACCATACTGTGTACTCATTAGGCTGTTCATCCCGTTCAGCAGATCATTTAATTCTTCTTCACTTTCACTCAGGATAGCAATGTCATCAGCGAATCGTATCATTGATATCCTTTCACCTTGTATTTTAATTCCACTCCTGAACCTTTCTTTTATTTCCATCATTGCTTCCTCGATGTACAGATTGAAGAGTAGGGGCGAAAGGCTACAGCCTTGTCTTACACCCTTTTTAATACGAGCACTTCGTTCTTGATTGTCCACTCTTATTATTCCCTCTTGGTTGTTGTACATATTGTATATGACCCGTCTCTCCCTATAGCTTACCCCTACTTTTTTCAGAATCTCGAACAGCTTGCACCATTTTATATTGTCGAACGCTTTTTCCAGGTCGACAAATCCTATGAAAGTGTCCTGATTTTTCTTTAGCCTTGCTTCCATTATTAGCCGTAACGTCAGAATTGCCTCTCTCGTCCCTTTACTTTTCCTAAAGCCAAACTGATCGTCACCTAGCGCATTCTCAATTTTCTTTTCCATTCTTCTGTATATTATTCTTGTAAGCAGCTTCGATGCATGAGCTGTTAAGCTGATTGTGCGATAATTCTCGCACTTATCAGCTCTTGCCGTCTTCGGAATTGTGTGGATGATGCTTTTCCGAAAGTCAGATGGTATGTCGCCAGACTCATATATTCTACACACCAACGTGAATAGTCGTTTTGTTGCCACTTCCCCCAATGATTTTAGAAATTCTGATGGAATGTTATCTATCCCTTCTGCCTTATCTGACCGTAAGTCCTCCAAAGCTCTTTTAAATTCCGATTCTAATACTGGATCCCCTATCTCTTCTAAATCGACTCCTGTTTCTTCTTCTATCACATCAGACAAATCTTCACCCTCATAGAGGCTTTCAATGTATTCTTTCCACCTATCTGCTCTCTCCTCTGCATTTAACAGTGGAATTCCCGTTGCACTCTTTATGTTACCACCGTTGCTTTTAATGTCACCAAAGGTTGTTTTAACTTTCCTGTATGCTGAGTCTGTCCTTCCGACAATCATATCTTTTTCGATGTCTTCACATTTTTCCTGCAGCCATTTCGTCTTAGTTTCCCTGCACTTCCTATTTATTTCATTCCTCAGCGACTTGTATTTCTGTATTCCTGATTTTCCCGGAACATGTTTGTACTTCCTCCTTTCATCAATCAGCTGAAGTATTTCTTCTGTTTCCCATGGTTTCTTCGCAGCTACCTTCTTTGTACCTATGTTTTCCTTCCCAACTTCCGTGATGGCCCTTTTTAGAGATGTCCATTCCTCTTCCACTGTACTGCCTACTGCGCTATTCCTTATTGCTGTATCTACAGCGTTAGAGAACTTCAAACGTATCTCGTCATTCCTTAGTACTTCCGTATCCCACTTCTTTGCGTATTGATTCTTCCTGACTAATGTCTTGAACTTCAGCCTACTCTTCATCAATACTATATTGTGATCTGAGTCTATATCTGCTCCTGGGTACGCCTTACAATCCAGTATCTGATTTCGGAATCTCTGTCTGACCATGATGTAAACTAATTGAAAACTTCTCGTATCCGCCTTTTCCAAGTATACCTCCTCCTCTTGTGATTCTTGAACAGGGTATTCGCTATTACTAGCTGAAACTTGTTACAGAACTCAATTAGTCTTTCTCCTCTTTCATTCCTTGTCCCAAGCCCATATTCTCCTGTAACCTTTTCTTCTACTCCTTCCCCTACAACTGCATTCCAGTCGCCCATGACTATTAGATTTTCGTCCCCCTTTACATACTGCATTACCCTTTCAATATCCTCATGCTTTCTCTATCTGTTCATCTTCAGCTTGCGACGTCGGCATGTATACCTGGACTATCGTTGTCGGTGTTGGTCTGCTGTCGATTCTGATTAGAACAACCCGGTCACTGGACTGTTCACAGTAACACACCCTCTGCCCTACCTTCCTATTCATAACGAATCCTACACCTGTTATACCATTTTCTGCTGCTGTTGATATTACCCGATACTCATCTGATCAGAAATCCTTGTCTTCCTTCCACTTCACTTCACTGACCCCTACTATATCTAGATTGAGCCTTTGCATTTCATTTTCAGATTTTCTAGTTTCCCTACCACGTTCAAGCTTCTGACATTCCACGCCCCGACTCGTAGAACGTTATCCTTTCGTTGATTATTCAATCTTTTTCTCATGGTAACCTCTCCCTTGGCAGTCGCCTCCCGGAGATCCGAATGGGGGACTATTCCGGAATCTTTTGCCAATGGAGAGATCATCATGACACTTCTTCAATTACAGGCCACATGTCCTGTGGATACACGTTACGTGTCTTTAATGTAGTGGTTTCCATTGCCTTCTGCATCCTCATGTCGTTGATCATTGCTGATTCTTCCGCCTTTAGGGGCAATTTCCCACCCCTAGGACAAGAGAGTGCCCTGAACATCTATCCGCTCCTCCGCCCTCTTTGACAAGGCCGTTGGCAGAATGAGGCTGACTTCTTATGCCGGAAGTCTTCGGCCGCAAATGCTGATTATTTATCAAAATTTAGGCAGTGGCGGGGATCGAACCCGGGACCGAAGACGGTTTGATTATGCATCAAAGACGCTACCCCTTTTTTTTTAATCTCATTTTGATCGTTTTCGTTCGTTTCACCTGCTCGGGGCGGACGTCGCAAGACATCCGTTTCAGTTCGTCGTTGATCCATTTACTCAGTTATTTTTATTACAGAGGGCAGCTAACCCTCTGACCGAACACGCTGAGTTACCGTGCCGGCAACCCCTAGACCACGGGTACCTATATTCCAGGTACACTCGTGAAATGATTGTACGGGAAAATCCCCACTTCATCGCTACCTCTGAGATGCTGTGCCCCATCGCTCGTCGGGCGACTATAACACCACGTTCAACCTCACTTAAATCTTGATAACCTGCCGTTGTAGAGGCAGTAACCGATATAACAACAGCGCCAGACACTTGTCTTATATAGACGTTGCCGACCACAGCGCCGTATTCTGCCTGTTTAAATATCTCTGTATTTGAATACGAATTCCTATACCAGTCTCTGTGGCGCTTCAGCGTATGTTTCGACTATCTTTTGAATGAGTTTTTGATAACTGCACGTATATTTGTTGTGCAGATCTACAGGTATGTCGAACGTTATCATTGCAGACACTCACTGTGTGTGATTGCTCAGACCACTAAACAGTTGACAATCGGCAATGCTCAACCGAAGGACGAGAGAGAGAGAGACTAGCAAGACTTACAGAATTCAGAATTAACAGCGGAGATTGATCCAAATGTACAAAGGACTCGACAAGGAGGTGAAATGCGAGGTTCGAATCAAACATGAAATTGGAAAGGCCATGGATTTCGTACGCTGGACATCTTACTTTTATCCTTTTCCCCAACACATGTCTCGACAAATCCGACGAAAAAAAAAAAAACAAGAGAAAAGGGACAGCACAAAAAAGCAGTGAGTAAAATTTACAAGGGTCGCAGACATATGGCATACAAACTTTTCCTCCCATCTTCGGGAGGGACAACTTGATTGTAGAAGATTATTCTGGGCACCGAACAAAATTCATGTCAAATCCGATGAAAGAGAATAACGCTACAATAAAACTTGTTAGCAGACATAAGATCCTTACAGGAAACGCATATAGAACTAACAGCTCTATGAAGTGCTTACAGTAATTGCAGGTAGCACTCGACCCTACATAAGGGAAAGTGGTGGCAGGCAACGCACATTTCAGATTTCAACGGTACAAACGATTATTAAGTAAATTTAAGAGGGAAGGGAAGGAAAGGAAAGGGAAGGGAAGGGAACGGAAGGAACTAATGATGTCAGTTGCTTCGGGACTTCATGCAGAATCAGTGGCGACGAGTGAAAAATTGTGCCGGACTGGTACTCGAACCCTGCTTACTAGACAGTTGCATAAACCACTGCGCCAACCGGTCCTTGTGTTTATCATAAATGTGAAGGGTACGTCGGTAAGTTCCCCGGCGGTCTCACGCACCCAGAATGGAAACCACAGTGAAAATCCGATGAAGTTTTGCACAGGTGTGTTGTGCAGTGTCTCTAGTACGCCCGTCGATCGCGTTACGTCGTTCTTTTCAGTTCTGAGCACACAGGGAGCACATAAAGATACCTAGAGCAATAGTGTCTCCCACCAAGTACGAGGGCTTGGTGAGAAATTTCGCCTGAAGCTATGCAGCCAACATTAGATAACTGTCGTGCGGTTTCTTCTTCAAGATAATTCTCAGCCGAAGTCTGCAGGGGCAATGAAGATGCTCCTGCATCGTTTTCAATTGGAAATCTTGATTACCTATTACCTACAATACAGCCCGTAATTGTCACCCTCTGAGTTTCATGTGCTCACATGAACCGCTGGCTATGAAGACAACATTTTGGCACAGCCAACGATCTGTAGGCCAGCGTAGAGAATTGGCGGAAAGCACTGGCGGCTGCCTTCTATAACGAGGGTATTGGAAAGTTGGTACAACGCTACGACAAACGTCTAAGTCGGATCGGCGACTATGGAGATAAATAGCTGGAAGTTGTAGCTAACTGTTGCTAATAAAACAGTTTTGATTTTCACTGTGGTTTCCATTTCGCGACCTATTGTTCCTTACTTTCCGAATAGCCCTCGTAGATTTCCGCTCTGGAGGTCGAACGTAATTATGTATCCGTACTGAAGATTGTGGATTCATTGCCCATCGTGATGAATCAATTACATGAATGCGTGATGTCTGTTCTTTCGCACATGTTTTTTGAATGGAGCAGTTAATTCAAGCCATACCATTCTCTAAAATTACACACCAAGAACAGTTCCAAGTCCTTCACGATTTATTTAGACACTACAAGTAGCTGGATAAAATGGAGCCCACACTAATGCCTTATTTTCACATTAGTGTACTAAGCGGAAGATTAGAAGCGGTTAATTTTCTCTAGCAAGTGACTGTGCTTTTCAGCAGATGAAACTGCGACCAAAGGCGGCACCACTTCTAGCCACATTTCTGAGCCATCAGCCTTCTAAATGGCTTGAAGGGGGCCACTACGAGTTCCTCTCCTGTGCCAACCTCTTCATCCCCTGATGTTTTAACAGATGTCATAACATTCTGTCCCTTCTTCTTGTCTGTGTTTTCCATATTTTCGTTGCTTCACCCATTCTGTAACAAGAACCTCCTCATTCCTTACCTTATCAGGCCATCTAATTTTCAACATTACTCTGTGGCACCACATCTCAAACGCTTCAGTTCTGTTCTTTTCCGTTCTCTTCTGTTCCGGATTTCCTACACTCCATGATTCACTACCATACTGTGCTGTGCTCCAAACGTACATTCCCAGCTATTTCTTTCGCAAGGTAAGGCTTATATTTAATACTAGAAGACGTTTTACGGCCAGTAATGCTCTCTTTGCCTTTCCCAGTCTGCTTTCTATGTCGTCCTTGCTTCGTCCGTCATAGGTTATTTTTCTTCCAAGGCAGCAGTATTACTTAATTTCGTTTACTTTGTGAGCTCCAGTTTTGGTCTAAAGTTTCTCGCTATTCTCACTTCTGATGCTTCTCATTATTTCGTCTTTCTTTGATTTACTGTCAATACATTATCTGTACTCATTAGACAGTTCTTTCTCTTCAAGAGATCTTGTAATTCTTCTTCACCTTAACTGAAGACTTTCGGAAAGATATTGACCACACAGTTCCGAAGATAGCGAGAATAGCGAGTTTTATCACTGATATCCTTTCACCTTGAATTTTAATTCCACTCTTGATTCTCTCTTTTTCTTCTGTCATTGCTTCTTCGATGTATAACTTCAACACTAGGTGCGAAAACCTGCACCCCTGTCTTACACCCTTTTAAACCGAACACTTCGTTCTTGATCTTTCAGTCTTACTGTTCTCTCTTGGTTCTTGTACGTATTGTGTATTACCCGTCTTTCCCTATATTTTACCCCAATTTTTCTTATAATTTCTAATATCCTGCATCATTTTACACTGTCGAACTCTTTTTTAATCTCTGATTTTTCTTCAGTCTTGCTTCCACTGTCAAGTGCAACATCAGAACTGCCTCTCTGGTGCCTTTACCTTTCCTAACGCCTAACTGATCATCATCTAACACATCCTCTATTTTCTTTTCCATTCTGTTGTATATTATTCTTGTCAGCAGCTTTGATGCATTAGTTGCTGACCCTGATTGTGCGATACTTCTCGCACTTGTCTATTCTCACTATCCTGGGAACTGTTCGGATGATATGTTTCCGGAAGTAGATAGTACGTCACCAGTCTCAGATTGTACATACCAACTTTAATAGTCGTTTGGATACCTCTTTCCCTAACACAGGGTGTTTCAAAATGAACATATCGGTTTTAAAGCATTGTAGCATTTATTACGTTCAACTTACAATGTAAATAATACGCCAAATGAAAGAGCAACTCTAACAGTTTTATATGTACACCTGTGTGCAATGGGGAGAGTATAGAGTCACAAAGAGTGACTGAAAAACGTGTTGAACGAGTGCGACTCTTTCACGCTTAGCCCCAAGAAATATCTCCGCGGAAAGTTTCTTTTTCGGTGAATCAACTGTAACTGATATTTCTTATCTTGACGTGCTACGGCATGACCCGTGCCTCAATGGGAAGAAGCTGAACAACACATCTTTATTTGGGAATAAGATGGTGCGCCGCCTCACAGGCATAACTCAGTACACGATTGGTTACACGACGTTGCATCCGACGGGTTAATTGGGTGCAAGGGGCCGGCTGACACAGCATTTTATGCATGACCACATTCACACACGATCTGATGCGATCATCTGTATGTGCCTCCGATACCAGCTGATCTATCCGACTTTAGAAACAGTGTTATTGCAACAGTTACTCCTGACACATTGATCATGGTTTCGGAACACCTCGCCTATCGACTCGACGTGTGATCGGTGTTCACACGGAATAATTGTAATAAAAACTGTGTGTTTCTCTTTCATTTGGTGTATTATTTATAATTGTAAGGTGAATGTAATATATGCTACAAAGCCTTAAAACCCGTACAGCGATGTTGAAACATCCTGTACTTTTAGAAATTTCAATTATTTGATCTTAAGCCTTTCAAAGCTATTAACTTCTGATTCTAATACTGGATCCCCTATGTCATCCACATCATCTACAATTACTGCTTCTGTGACATCATCTGGCTAGTCCTCCCCCTAATAGAGTCCTTCAATGCACTCTGTCCACCTACCCGCTCTCTCGTCTGCATTTAATAGGGGAATTCCCACTAAATTCATAATGTTGACGCCTTTGCATTTATTGTGACGTTTTGACTTTTCTATGAATGAGTCCACCCTTCCGACGATCATTTCGTTTTTGGTTCCCTCACATTTTTTCTGCAGCCATTTCGCCTTGGCTTCCATGAAAACCCCGTTGTTTCATTTGCAAGTGATTTATATTGCTCTGTTCCTATCTTTCATAGAACGTTTTTGTGCTCGCACTACTTCTTTCGTCCCCTCATTGATCCTTCCTGACGGTTTCCTTAAACTTCAGTCTACACTTCATCATTGCTGAATTGTGATCTGAGTCTATAACTGCTTCTGGGTAGACCTTGCAGTCCTGTATCTGATTTCGAAAGCGCTGTCTGACGAAGATGTAATCCAATTGGAATCTTTCCCTATCTACAGGCCTTTTCCATCTCCTCCTTTTGCGACTTTTGAACAGTTGATTTGCAGAACTCAGTTTGTCTTTTCCTCTCTGACTCCCACGACCAAGCCGACATTCTTCTAACACTCCCGCGAAAACAGTTGTCTTAGCAGCAGATTCACATTTTTATGGCACAGAGGTCGCGTTCCTAACACAAAAAAACAATAAGAGTCGTAATCATGTCTACATGTGTATATTGTTTTAGTAATTAGAGACTATATGTTACTGGTATTTAAATTAAGTCCATCTATTGGCTTATACTAGAACATAATCTAAACTCAAATGCAACGAGGTACGTAGTACAGAATAACCTCCTAAGTGCTAATTTGCATGGATTCTGAAAAGTAGATCATGCGAAAATCGACTTGTGCTTTTCTCAATCACATTCTGAAAGTCATGGATTAAAGCACTAAGTTGGAAGCAATATTTCTTGACTTTCAAAAAACGTTTGAGTCAGTTCAGTATCAATGTTTGGTAACTGAAGTACGATTATATGAAGTAGTAAAGAAGATTTACTACTGGGATGAGAAGCTGTTGGTGCGGAATACGCAGAGTACCGACTGAAACTAGGACCTTCAGGTATGCCCTAGGGTCGTGTGGTGGAACCCGTGTTGTTCATGCTGTTTATTAATGATATTGTGGACAAGATTAATAGCAACCTCAGACTTTTCGCAGACGATGCAGTGAAGTACAGTGTAAACGAATCTGCACAAATATTCCCTCAGACCTTCATAACATTTCAAAGAAGTGCAAATATTGGCAACTTGCTTTAAATGTTCAGAAATGTAAAACTGTGCACTTTACAAAACAAAACAAAATTTCGTGTCCTATGATTATAATATCAGTAAGTCACAACTGGAATCGGTAAACTCATACAAATACCTGGATGTAACTCTTAGTAGGAATGTGAAATGCAACTTTCACATAGGTTGTCGTGCGTAAAGCAGGCAGCCGACTTCGGTTTACTGGTAGAATACTAGGGAAATGCAATAATCCTACAAAGAAGATTGCTTACAAACCGCCTCTGCATCCCATCGTATAATATTGCTGCAGTGTGTGAGACTCGTACTAGCAGGGGTATTGAACGTATGCAGAGAAGGGCAGCACCAACGGTGACAGGGAAGGTGTAAGTGAGATGTTGAAGGAAGTGGAGTGGCAGACTATCGAGGATAGATGGAAACCATCCCGAGAAAGTCTAGTAACAAAGTTTTAGGATGCGGCGTTAAATAATAACTAGGAATATATTAGAACACTCTACATATCGTTCCCATACGGATTGTGAGAAAAAGATTAGATAAATTATAGCACAGAGGCATTTAAACAATCATTCTTCCCGCGCACCATGCGTGAATGGATCGGGAAAATCCTACTTACTGACTTGAGACAGTAAGTACCCTCCGTCATGCATTTATGGAACAAAACGCATTTTGTTTGCTTTTAAGCAATAAATATGTAACTTTTCTACAAAGAAGCGATGAAAGAATCCATTAAAATAATCTGCAACCTAAAAAAAATAATCTGCAACCTAATCAGAGCATTCAATAGTTTCACGTCAAAGGCGTTACGGCGACACTACAGAAATGTTCGGAGACTGGAAAAGAAACATTAGCAATTACCTATGTGGTTCGGAAAATTCACATACAATTTAACGGCACTAAGTCATTTCTGAGGCATAATAATAGCCGCTGGTAGCTTTTTTGGCTCAATGTCTGAATGCAACGTTCGCAGCGTCGGGCCTTTTTCTGTCGTAGACTCCTCCACACTCAGAACTGCGACAATCGACAGTCCTGGTACATCATCTTCGTTTCCGCGAGCCATGTTTCGAAGTGGTCAAGACAATGGACTCAGACTGGGTTCGGAGAGGGGGGGGGGGTAGGCTTTGCGTACATATCGCCCCCCCCCCTTCCCATACACACTCATCTTTTAAGGCAACTGATTGGATACTTCCTTAGAAAGGACACAGGCAGTTTCCTTCGCTATCCTTACGCAATTCGAGCTTGTGTTCCGTCTCTGATGAACTGGTCGTCGTCGGGACGTTTAACCCTAATCTTCCATCTTTCCTTTTTTCCTCGTTTCCGATTTTCCAGTGAGAACCTTTTTCACGTAACTTCTGGAGAGATGATGAAAGCGTGATTCAGAAAAACATGAGCATAGATGTATGCTATCCTATGCACTCTGATCGGACAACACTGGTTGTAAAAATGCCCGCGCCAACTGAACCGTTTTCGACTACACGGCAAGCAGATGCGACAATGTGTGCCAGCGTTAGGTGGCGTATATGCATATCGTTAACGAAAACTGAAGATTTCACTTGTTTCCAAATACAAAGAAACTCAACCCCACACCACGTTATATTATTGAGGAACTAAGTTCTTCAGTCAATAATTATTTCGTAAAGCTTGCGTATGTTGCTACGAACGGAAAATGCAACAAGTGAATCGTACGAAGTAATACTGTGCAGGAACAGACAATGAAGTTGCAAAATGGTTGTAGCCTTTCTTTCAATTATAATTAGCACTGTGTCTTCCACACGCTTGTAGGAAATATCATCCGTGAAAAAGTTCCCTCAAACGCGGGAACAATATTAGAAGCGATGTAAATAATCTGACCAGGCAAAATAATAGTCACAGCAGACTGGTCTCCTTAGCGCACTACAGACGATGTGAAATCGGTACCAGGCGGTCATGTGACCCACCACAGATCCACACATGCCTCAAGTCATGAAAGTGAAGTGGCTTCCAGGGGCCAGTCGGTTATACAGAATCAGCGCAGTAAGATTGGGCAACTTGGAGACGTGGCAGGATTACAAAAAGGAGCTATCATGTTTAAACGTATCTATGGCAACAATGTGAATGAAGTTGCCCGATTTGTTGGTTCATCATTCCATGCATCAGCGCGCACCATGCAATGTGTCTACAAGGAGTGCTGTACCATTCGCAGTCATGTAAGACAGCGTAACAGCAGTGGTCGTAAGAGCATGGTAGCCGACAGGGAGCAGAAACGAGTGTCAAGCCTTGTTAAGGGAAGGTTCTGGTAGAGACCGATGAAAAAAATTGGCCTTTTTATACGTAATTTGTATCCCTGAAGTATGCAGATGATGCCTACAAAAGGATTTGACACGATGCCTCACTGCAGGCTGTTAACGAAGGTACGAGAATATGGAATAAGTTCACAGATATGTCAGTGTGTCGAATAATTCTTAAACAACAATACTCAGTATGTTGTCTTCGACGACGAGTGTTCATCAGAGACAAGGGTATCGTCAGGAGAGCCGCAGGGACGTGTAATAGGGCCGCCGTTGTTCTCTGTGTATACCATAAATGATTTGACGGACAATGTGCTGATTATACCATGGTGTACGGTAAGGTGTCGAAGTTTAGTGAATGTAGGAAGACACAAGACGACTTACACAAAATTCCCGGTTGGTGTGATGAATGGGTGCTAGCCGTAAATGTGTAAAAATGTAACTTAATGCGGATGAGGAGAAAGATCAAACCCGTAATGTTCGGATACAGTATTACTAGCGTCCTGCTTGACGCAGTCAAGTCGTTTAAATATCTGGGCTCAGCATTGCAAAACGATATGAGGTGGAACGACCATGTGCGAACTGTGGTAGGAAAGGCGAATCATCGACTACGGTTTATTGAGAGAAATTTAGGAAAAAGTGGTTCATCTGTAAAGGATACCGCACATATGACGCTGGTGCGACCTATTCTCGAGTACAGCTCGAATGTTTGGGATCCGTAACAGGTCAGATTGCAGGAAGACATTGAAGCAATTCAGAAGCGGGCTGCTAGATTTGTTACCGGTAGGTTCGAACAACATGTGTTGCGGAGATGTTTCGGGAACTCTTAAGTGGGAGTCTCCGGAGTACTGAGAAAATTTAGAGAACCGGCATTTCAAGCCAACTTCCAGGAGATACTGCTGTCGCCAACATACACTGCGCATAAGGACCACGAACACAAGATACGAGAAATTAGGGCTCATACGGAGGCATATAGACAGTCGTTTCCTCCTCGCTCTATTTACGAATGGAACAGCAAAGGAAATGACAAGTAGTGGTACAGAATACCCTCCGCCACGCACAGTACAGTGGCTTGTGGAGTATCTACGTAGATGCAGATGTAGATTTGTTGATTGTAGAGTGTTTTCGAAGTTACAGATTGCTGAATGGAACCATGAGCCGACCGAAACGTAAGCTGCTGTAGGGGCTCGATGAAACAGTTGAAGAAAAGCTTCGACGAGTATGCGAATTTCTGTCCAATAAAGATTAAACGATGCACTGTCGCCAGTACACAAAATGACAAAGAGAATTGAGACCGTGAATTTGGAAACAGGTACCGAAATATCTGCATTATGGAGCAAAAACTGTTGAAATAGCAATGTGTATAGCTTCAGATATATACAGCGAATGCTTTTTTCTACGCTGAATACCATGAACGTGTCAGGAATCGTCAAATGTATGAACAGCAGAAAATTCGCGGAGTTATCTGACAGAAAATGCGTGGCCTCTGCGGAGTAAGGAATGTCTCCGTTTGCTAAAAGAGCTCGAATTGAAAAGAAAATACAGCAGCCAATTCAGAAAAACAGTATGTTTGAGAAAAAGAGGGTGATATGAGGTTTTAGACTAACAGTAAGTACTGAAACAACGTTTCTCTTTGTTACTCCGAACTTTACACGCGTTTTTCTCGAAACAACATTTTTTCAAGGCGCAAATCGCTCTAGAGCCTCTATAGATTAACAGATTCATTTGTTCTTTTTAACTTAAAGATAATTAAATTTATGCAGCCTTAGCGAGAGCTTGCTTTATTCGGATTGTAAATATTTTATAAAACATTTGCTTCGCACAAACCGGGACCCACAGCAAAGAGCTTACGTTGACATGGGCTACACCCTTCATTTTCAATTTGTTATGAGATAAAAAAAAATGTTTTCGTGCATCAGTGTATGCGTCATAAAGTCTTAAAACCTCCATTTAGATAAAAACAATCCTTTTATCCTTTTATGAACAAAATTCTGAACTTCACCCATTTTTCGTGCCTCTCGACCAGAGTCATCTTTTAATGAAACCCGCTTTCAAATTCGGTGAGACTGCTCCCGACAACGAATTCAGGTCCGCCTCACCCAGCTAGCGAGAGAACATTGCGAAGCGAAATCCATATTACGGATGTTTCAAGATGGTATTTCGCTAAAGATTATGGCTCAATATGGCACACAAAGCTGAACGTCTGAAGTGAATCAAACGAAACAGAAACTGAACGGCAGCTGACTCGAGTCGGGTAGTGTGCTCCGACGAGTCGCCATTTTGCATCTTCGAATGATGCAAGGCGTCGAGTGCACCTACGGCCCAATGTGGAGCTTAATCCCCTGTCTATGCGTGGTGTGATCCCATGTGGCTGCGTCATGCTTTGAGGATGGTTTTCGTGCCCTGACTTAGTCTCACTGTTTCAGGTGAAAATCAATTTTACCATTTACTTCAACATTCTCGTTGAACAAGTGTTGTCTTTTCTTCACGATGGGTAAATTGCAGACACATTCCTCTTCGGAATTGACGACAGTCGTGTTCATGGGGCCGCACGCCTACGTTTTGATTTGACGAACACTCAGACGCCCTACACACTTCGACACTAAATCTCCCGATTGTAATTCCATGCTGTGGTTGCGCTCTTCAGTCCGAATAGTGGTTTGATGCAGCTCTTCGTGCCACTCCATTCTGTTCAAGCCTATTCATTCCCAGTAACTACTGAAACCTACATTCTTCTGAATCTGCTTACTGTATTCATATCCTCGCCCCCCCCCCCCCCCTCTACGATTTCTACCCCGCGCTTTTCCCTCCAGTGATCCCTTGATGTCTCAGAACGTGTCCCATCAACCAGTCCCTTCTTTTAGTCACGTTTTTCCACAAATTTCTTGTTCCCCCGATTTTTTTCAGTACCTCCTCTTCAGATATGCGATCTACCCATCTCATCTTCAGTATTCTTCTGTAACCGACTGACGCGAAAGCAGCGGAACAGTTAATTACTTGGCGGCTTCCGCAACCCGTCACCATCATCGAAAAAGGAAGAAGATATTTGAACTACGTGGTATGACGGAAATATTGAAACACAGCCAGAAATGCATTCTTGAACATACACTACTGGCCAATAAAATTGCTACACCACGAAGATGATGTGCTACAGACACGAGGAAAGTTTCCAACCGATTTCTCATAAACAAACAGCAGCTGACCAGAGTTGCCTGGTGAAACGTTGTTGTGATGCATTGTGTAAGGAGGAGAAATGCGTATCATCACGTTTCCGACTTTGATAAAGGTCTCATTGTAGCCTATCGCGATTGCGGTTTGTCGTATCGCGATATTCCTGCTCGCGTTGGTCGAGATCCAATGACTGTTAGCAGAATATGGAATTGGTGGGTTCAGGAGTGTAATACGGAACGCCGTGCTGGATCCCAATGGCCTCGTATCACTAGCAGTCGAAATGACAGGCATCTTATACGCATGGCTGTAACGGATCGTGCAGCCACGTCTCGATCCCTGAGTCAACAGATGGGGACGTTTGCAAGACAACAACCATCTGCACGAACAGTTCGACGACGTTTGCAGCAGCATGGACTATCAGCTCTGAGACCATGGCTGCGTTTACCCGTGACGCTGCATCACATACAGGAACGCCTGCGATGGTGTACTCAACGACGAACCTGGGTGCACGATTGGCAAAATGTCATTTTTTTCGGATGAATCCAGGTTCTGTTTACAGCATCACGATGGTCGCATCCGTGTTTGGCGACATCGCAGTGAACGCACATTGGAAACGTGTATTCATCATCGCCATACTGGCGTATCACCCGGCGTGATAGTATGGGGTGCCATTGGTTACACGACTCGGTCACCTCTTGTTCGCGTTGACAGCACTTTGAACAGTGGACGTTACATTTGAGATGTGTTACGACCCGTGGCTCTACCCTTCAAATGGTTCAAATGGCTCTGAGCACTATGCGACTTAACTTCTGAGGTCATTAGTCGCCTAGAACTTAGAACTAATTAAACCTAACTAACGTAAGGACATCACACACATCCATGCCCAAGGCAGGATTCGAACCTGCGACCGTAGCGATCGCTCGGCTCCAGACTGTAGTGCCTAGAACCGCACGGCCACTCCGGCCGGCCTCTACCCTTCATTCGATCCCTGCGAAATCCTACATTTCAGCAGGATAATGCACGACCGCATGTTGCACGTCCTGTACGGGCCTTTCTGGATACAGAAAATGTTCGACTGCTGCCCTGGCCAGCACATTCTCCAGATCCCTCACCAATTGAAAACGTCTGGTCAATGGTGGCCGAACAACTGGCTCGTCACAATACGCCAGTCACTACTCTTGATGAACTGTGGTATCGAGTTGAAGCTGCGTGGGCAGCTGTACCTGTACACGCCATCCAAACTCTGTTTGACTCAATTCCCAGGCGTATCAAGGCCGTTATTACGGCCAGAGGTCGTTGTTCTGGGTACTGATTTCTCAGGATCTATGCACCCAAATTGCGTGAAAATGTAATCACATGTCAGTTGTAGTATAATATATTTGTCCAATGAATACCCGTTTATCATCTGCATTTCTTCTTTGTGTAGCAATTTTAATGGCCAGTAGTGTAAATATAGAAGCTAGGCCGGCCGTGGTGGCCGAACGGTTCTAGGCGCTACAGTCTGGAACCGCGTAACCGCTACGGTCGCAGGTTCGAATCCTGCCTCGGGCATGGATGTGCGTGATGTCCTTAGGTTAGTTAGGTTTAAGAAGTTCTGTCCTAGGGAAGCGATGACCTCAGAAGTTAAGTCCCATAGTGCTCAGAGCCATTTGAACCATAGATGCTAGACAAGTCTGTAGGTGACGCCGTTGTATTTGACAATGAACGGCACCTGTGTAGTGCTTTCAAGACGTTGCAAGAGTCAGTAGTGGTCAGAACAGTTAGTTGGTTGGTTTTGGAGAAGGGGACCAAACAGCGAGGTAATCGGTACCATCGGATTAGGGAAGGATGGGGAAGGATGTCGGCCGTGCCCTTTCGAAGGAACAATCCCGGCAATTGCCTGGAGCGATTTAGGGAAATCACGGAAAACCTGAATCAGGATGGTCGGACACGGGTTTGAACCATCGTCCTCCCGAATGCGAGTCCAGTGTGCTAACCACTGAGCCACCTCGTTCGGTATCAGAACAGCGTTCTGTGTAGTGTGAGTGCATTATTTCAGAGCTAAGTGAATTCGAATGTGGGCAAATTCTAGCCGTTCATATGGTGGATGCTTCCGTAACCAAGTTAGCTGAAATTTTGGTATTTGAAGAGACAAAAGGTTCAAATGGCTCTGAGCACTATGCGACTTAACGTCTGAGGTCATCAGTCGTTTAGAACTCAGAATTAATTAAACCTAACTAACCTAAAGACATCATACACATCCATTCCCGAGGGAGGATTCGAACCTGCGACCATAGCGGTCGCTCGGTTCCAGACTGTAGCGCCTAGAACCGCACGGCCACTCCGGCCGGCTTTGAAGAGGCACCTTATCGATTATTTATACCGCATACAAGGAAAGAGTGAAAAAAATCACAACCTGGATGCATGTGTGTCCAGTGATCCTGAGGGATGGTCAGTGAAGTGGAATTTGACCAAAAAATACGAGTATGACAGCTGCAAAAGTCACTGCAGAACAATACGGAGGGCGTTCCTTAAGCTGGGAATTAATAGACGAGCTGGAATTCCGAAGTCGTTAATCAGTGCCCCTATGGAGCAATGAAAGATGGACCAAATGATTATCTTCCGGCCGAGTTTACGTCCCAAGATTGAAACAAGACGGCGGTTCCGTGATGATTTGGGCAGCCATTTGGCCGCCTGGTTATTGTGCAAGGCCGAATTACTGACCATTTCGGCTAATAACGTCCATCCCGTGTTACAATGTTTGTTCCCGAATGATGATGATGTGTTCTAAGACGACGGCACCCCTGTTGAGCCTGGTCGCATCAGCCAGCAGTGATTATGTGAGCACGAAGATAAATTGTCGCATCTCCCTAGCAACCACAGCCAGCAGATCACAATATTTCTGAGCCTTTGTGGTCTACTTTGGAGAGATGGGTGTGTGATTGCTATCCACCTCCGTCGTCTTTAACTGAACTTTCCACTATTTTGCACAATAAATTGACTAAATTCGCTTGAAAGCTATGCAGGACCTGAATTTATCCATTCTGAGGCGACTGAAAGCTGTTTTGAGTATCAACTACGCTATATTATGTATCACAATATATTGTGTTTTGGGTTGTTCCGTATTCTTGGCCATCCCCCTGAATCTATTCGTCAGTCTTAGATTTTTATCCATGCTGGACTAACGTGTTTGTGGTTGTGTCAGACTATAGATACTGCTATTATTGTTAACATTGATTCGAAACTGTAGAGGAAGTTATTACGACGAGACGCAGTGTCTGTAATTTTCTTTAAAGACTACTTCATTTGTTGATCTCAGCAGTTAGTGGTTTCGCTTACAAAAGGGAGATTATTTTATTTTTAGTCAATTTGCAGACGGTGAAATTTTTTATTAATTGCTGCAGGGGATTGAAAAAGTTGGTTGTTCCATATTTTATCATTTGGTGTCCGTTGGGGTTAAGCTAGCCCGGAGTGGCGGAACGTTATTACCAGAGACAGATGCGTATTCTACACCTACATGACTACTCTGCAGTTGACAATGAAGTACCTGTCAGAAGGTTATTTCATTACGATAATCTTTCCTCTCTAAGTAGATGGGCGTCAAAAAAGTATTTTCGCATTAGGGGAAGAAGGATGCTGACAAAAATTTCGCGATAAGGTCTCGCCGCAGCGAAAAATGCCTTTGTTTTAGTGACTGGCACATCACCTTGCTTATCATATCCGTGACACTTTCCCCCCTATTTCGCGATAACACAAAACGAGCTGCCCCTCTTTGAACTTTTTGAATGTCCTAAGTCAAGCCTACCTGGTACGGACACCATACCGCACAGCAGTGTTCTTGAAGAGGACGTACAAGTGTAGTGAAGGCGCCCGTATCTCGTGGTCGTGCGGTAGCGTTCTCGCTTCCCACGCCCGGGTTCCCGGGTTCGATTCCCGGCGGGGTCAGGGATTTTCTCTGCCTCGTGATGGCTGGGTGTTGTGTGCTGTCCTTAGGTTAGTTAGGTTTAAGTAGTTCTAAGTTCTAGGGGACTTATGACCACAGCAGTTGAGTCCCATAGTGCTCAGAGCCATTTGAACCATTTTTTTGTAGTGAAGTCAGTCTCGTTAGTAGACCTGTTGAATGTTCTAAGCGATCTGCCAGAAAAACGCAGTCTTTGGTTTGCCTTCTACACTGCATTATCTATGTAATCGTTCCAGTATAAGTTGCTCATAATTATAATTCCTAGATATTTAGTTGAATTGACAGTCTCTAGATTTCTGCGATTTATTGTGTAACCGAGACGTAACGGATTTATTTCCCTGCTCATATGGGTGACCGCACACTTGTCATTACTTTTAGCACCATACAGGTATCTTTTCAAAATCATTGTACAATTGGTTTTGATCATGTGGCGACTTTACGGGAGGTTAAATGACAGCATTACCTGCAAACAATCTAATGGCTCTGAGCACTACGGGACTTAACATCTGTGGTCACCAGTCCCCTAGAACTTAGAACTACTTAAACCTAACTAACGTAAGGACATCACACATATCCATGCCCGAGGCAGGATTCGAACCTGCGACCGTAGCGGTCACGCGGTTCCAGACTGAAGCTCCTAGAACCGCACGGCCACACCGGCCGGCGCAAACAATCTAGGCTGGCTGCTCAGATTATCCCCTAAATCGTTTATATATGATATACGTAGATTGGGAACAGCAGAGGGCCAGTAAAACTTCCTTGGCTAATGTCAGATAACAGGTATTTTTTTTCTCGGCGACTCTCCGTCCATTACTATGAACTGTTGACTTTCCGAAAGGAGCTCACGAATCCAGTCGCACAACTGATACTGTACTGCTTAAATACGCAATTTGATTAGATGTCTCTTGTGTGGGACGGTGTCAAAGTTCGAACACAGTATAAAACTAAACTAAACTCCTCGCGCACAGGCCATGAAGGCCCAAAGGTACCGACCGGCCGCCGTGTCATCCGTAGCCCACAGGCGTCACTGGATGCGGATATGAAGGGGCATGTGGTCAGCACATCGCTCTCCCGGCCGTATGTCAGTTTCCGAGACCGCAGCCGCTACTTCTCAATCAAGTAGCTCCTCAGTTTGTCTCACAAGGGCTGAATGCACCCCGCTTGCCAACAGCGGTCGGCAGACCGGATGGTCACCCATCGAATTGCTAACCCAGCCAGAAAGCGCTTAACTTCGGTGATCTGACGCCAACCGGTGTTACCACTACGGCAAGGCCGTTGGCTCGAACACAGTATATCTTCGAAAATTCCACTTCGAATCGGCGTCAATAACATTGGTCTGTAATTCAGAGAATTACTCATATTTCCTTTGTTGAACATTTTGTGACCTGTGCAGCTTCCAGTCTTTCGTCGAGTTGTTGTATATGATTGTTAAATATGGTGTTATTGTATCAACATACTCTGAAAGGAACCTAATGCTTATACATTGTGGACCGGAAGACTTGTCTTTATTTCATGATACAAGCTGCATCACTACACCGAGGATATCTACTTCTAAGTTACTCATGTTTACAGCAGTTCTTGATTCGAATTCTGGAATATTTATTTTATTTTTTGTTGTGAATGAATTTCAGAAAATCGTGTTTAGCACTTCCGCTTTAGTAGCGCTGTCATCGGGAATATAATCATTGCTGTCACGCAGTGAAGGTCGGGCCACATTCATGATTTTTGAGCGGGTAAACTAATTTTTACAGGAGATGATTATCTTATGCCCCTAATAGATATGGCTAGACGAAGTCATATTATATAAAAGCTTGAAATTACAACTCGGGTAGCATTCTTATTCCAATGCGTGGCATAAAAGGATGTTACTCTGCAATGTAGCTACATCGAGCGATAGCTCGGGTGTGAGATGGCGATCTCACTCTGTAATGAGTTCTCACAACTCCTGGTACACTACACTCCCCTCCTCCCCTCCTCCCCCCCCCCCAATTTCTCACACTTTCGTCCGTCTCCTATAAACTTCGCAGGGATTCTCATGCGGACTTTTCAGAAGTAGAAGTGCAGAAGGAAGACGCAATCCGGGTGTCTGAGATGGCGCCGACTGAAATTTCGTGCATTATGTTTCGAGTCTTGTTCTCCGAGGCATCCACTTAAGTCGAGAACTAAATTCTGCTCCGCCTCAGGCCTTATTATGTCGCTTACTTTATAATATCCACTTTCCGCCACTCACTAGCACTTGAGTTCTGTAAGATGACAACTAAGGAACGATTGGAAGCACGAGGGTGCATCTCTTAAGGAAGGGGCTGCTGTACTCAAAAAGAGAATACAACGCGTGGATAACAAATAAAGTATGTGATCCGAATACTTACACTCATTTACTATTTCCCTACAGAGCCATATTTACTCTCCACTCATTTTTGGCATGTTGTACTTTTTGGTTAGTCCGCAGAGGATAAGCTGGCCGATGAGCAGTGACCAATTTTCGTTCAAAGTGCTGGGCGACAGGTGTTTGCCACCTTTTGGCCGAAGGACGGTGACATAATCGAGGCACACGCCCTGCAATCTTTATCAAACGATTTTACAGAAACTACTCAGTAACAAAAATCACTTTTGCGTTAGTTATAGCATTATACGTCACGTTCATGATGATGTACTTATAATTTCGTTAATGGTCAAAGTTACTGTGATATTTACATGGAAGTAGTAAATGAAAAATAGGGACAGTATGATTTTGTGTTTGGTGCATATTACATAACATATTGCTACTTATGAAATTTAGCTAGCATACCGAGTTGTCTTAGACTTGTTAGGAGGTCTATATCTGTCACCAGTCTCGAAAAAACTGATCTCATGCATCACACCCATTTGCGATAGCGCCACACCAGCGATAAATCCAGAATCAAATACCCACAACACTTCTCATATTTCATAAACGGTTTCAGACATCGAAATGAGATTTTGGCAAATGATAGCACACAAAGAGGAGAGTATTTTATCATATGTTTATTATGTAGAACTTCATTATCTAACTTGATATTCCACTACAGACTTTTTCGATGAACGAATGTAATTTTTAGTGGCCATCTACAGCTGGTGAAACGAGAACTATGAGTTTTGGAACAACATAAGTGAAGACTTTACACATTTATTCTGTACCGAGGATGTACTTTTTTAATAAGCTATTGACCTTACTTTTCCTCAGTTCTTCAGTTAATAAACTTAATAGCATGTTAGAGAAGTGACTTTGTAAACTCCGCTGTGTTTTGGCAAAAGAAGTAAATTTTAACGTGGTACAGGAAGTATGAGTAGGTTTCACTCAAAATTCGCCACTCAGGACGCTTCTCTGAAACATAAAAATTGTTAACAAGCCAAGCAAAAATAAATCGCTACATTTTCAATTCTTTTTAGATACTAATCAAAGCAGAGGTGACATATTTCTAGGTGGCCACCATGCAATTGTGGGAGTGGAGCTCCACTGAACACTTACAAAAAATGTGAGTGTAGGCTTCAGTTTATAACGGCACTTCCCCTCCAGCGCTCAGCATTTCCCCTACAGCGCCTGCCCGTACCCCCACCACTACCCTCTCCCCATGCATGCTCTGCTGACTACACATCTACCTGCCACAGTATTCCGCACGGACTCTACATACCTTCACACCTGGTTAAGTCGTGGTGACCAAACATCGCCTGGGGTTGTCTGGCCTGCTGGTGCAGTTCTTTATACTTCACGCCACTTTGGCGATGTGCGCGTGTTTGTGATGAAGATAAGATTAAATGATTAACACAACACAAAGACACAGTCCCTGAACAAAAAAAAGCTGTGACCCACCCAGGAATCGAGGCCAGGGCCCTGTGACCTAGATGTGGTGACACTAAACATCACACCACCATCTGCAGACTCCACTTCCATGAAATACATCAGTAACAAAGTTTTTTTGCACCATTACACAGTTGATTTGATTTTCCTGGTTCACTCTATTAACTTGAGCATATTTAATTTTGGCCAGTTGGAATGTGCTCTCTACACGTAATGCTGTTAACCCCCTTCCTCCCCTTCACTGGTGTAAGAAATCCGTGTTTCATGACTAGTTAGGAAAATATACAAACCTTTGGTATCGTTGTAAGACCTTCATATATCGTTCCTTGTGTTCGGTTTAGTACCTATTTTGCACACAGTTTTGAACTTTTCAGTCTGTCGGTAACAATTCACCATATATCTGCGTGAGACACCAGTGAAAAGTACGCCGCTCTAGGACTGTCACTCCTCTTATTTTCAACAGTGTTGTGCATCGTATGAATGCGCCTCACATTCCCTTCGGTTATTATTGAAGGTACATAATGTCACACGCTTCCTCATTATCCCTATCGCACAGCGAAATCAAATCGAGTGACGTAAGGACAAAGGGATGGAGGAGGGGGAGAAGAAGGAATGGTTTTTTTTTCTAGTAACCACTGTAGCTCTCAGGCAATGAGAAAAATACAGACTGAGCACACGGAAGGGCTTCACAGCAAACACATGCTGTGGCCAGAAGGTCCTTACTTATGAGACATGTCTCGCGTCTTTGAGACATATCCCAGAAAAGCTACAAAAGCGATTTCTTCACCTACGTGATGCATATAATTTTCACATTTCTAGGTACGCAAACTATTGAAATTGTATCTTCGATGCAATAATTTACACGTATGATAATATCTTACTACCACAACCGGTTCAAAAATCGTTCAAATGGCTCTGAGCACTATGAGACATAACTGCTGTGGTCATCAGTCCCCTAGAACTTAGAACTACTTAAACCTAACTAACCTAAAGACATCACACACATCCATGCCCGAGGCGGGATTCGAACCTGCGACCGTAGCGGTCGCGCGGTTCCAGACGGTAGCGCCTAGAACCGCTCGGCCACTCCGACCGGCTACCACAACCGGTGTCTGAATAAATGACACTACGCTGCTCAAGTCCCTGACGCTAGAAGCATGGTGTGTAACTTTGAAACTAGAATAATAATAATAATAATAATAATAATAATAATAATAATAGCCATGCGTCGCAAGTAAGACAGCGCCTTCCGCACTGCTCCAGTAGCCTAACGCTTCTCTTTCATTAATAGCACTAACACCAAGATTCCAGAATCACTTTCCAGTCTACAGCGGACTGTGTGCTGATGTGGAACTTCTTGGTGGATTAAAACTTTTTGACGGACCGGGACTCAAAATCTGGATCTCTGCCTTTCGCGTGTAAGTGGTCTACTGACGGGGCTACGGAAGTACGTCGTAAGACCCAGTCTCACAGCTCTACATTCGACAGTACCTCATCCGCTAGGCCATGTTAAAGCCACGTCTGCGCCGTATCCTTTCTTCCAGAACTACTAGGCCGACAAGGTATGCAGGAGACCGTAAAGTTCGGAAGGTAGGAGATGAGATACTGGTGGAAGTGGAGCTTGAGTGCGATTTGTGAGTCGTGACTGGATAGCTAAGTCGGTAAACCTCTTGTCTGCGAAAGGCTGATATACTAATCTCGAGTCATGGTTCGGCACACAGTTTTAATCTGCCAGAAACTTTCATAACGCCAGGATTAGTTGCAAAAGCAATACACAGCAGTGAGATAGTTTGGATGGAATTGGCTGCACACTTTGGCGTAGTTCCGCATCTGTATTACACAGATGACCCCATTTGCCACCTTTCCATATAGCTTCTGAAGTATGAGATACAAATGATTTGTCTCTTTTCGTCTTTTCCAGACGCAGTGAAAATGAAGTGACTGGACAGAAAAGTAAAAACAGCGAAAGAATCGAAGTTAGTCAACATAATACCACATAATTAAGCATTCTGTACCACCATGTCTCAGAATTATGAATTCTAGTCTAACTAACACAAACACGTCAAAAGTGGCAAACTGAATTTCGTGAACTATAAAAAATCCGCAAAATTGGCACCTTTTCGGAACAAGAATGCTAAATTTCAGTCATCAGTTGCAAATAAATTTTATTATCTTTACTGGTTTCTTCAAATTAATTTGTCATCTTCAGATGCTTCTTTACAGAAAGATAATGCCATGATTCGTACAGAAATTTACATGTTGTATGTGATTATTTTGAACACTGACAATTTACAATATCTGAATCACATCAATGTATCTATTGCGCTAGCAGCAAAGAACGTAGGTATTATTCAGTTATTGTAAATTCTACATCTACATCTAGATGGATACTCTGAAAATCACATTTAAGTGCCTGGCAGTGGGTTCATAGAACCACCTTCACAATTCTCTATTATTCCAATCTCGTATAGCGCGCGGAAAGAATGAACACCTATATCTTTCCGTACGAGGTCTGATTTCCCTTATTTTAGCTTGGTGATCGTTCCTCCCTATGTAAGTGGGTGTCAACAAAATATTTTCGCATTCGGAGGAGAAAGTTGTTGGTTGGAATTTCGTGAGAAGATTCCGTCGCAACGAGAAACGCCTTTCTTTTAATGATGTCCATCCCAAATCCTGTATCATTTCTGTGACAGTCTGTCCCATATTTCACGATAATACAAAACGTGCGCCTTTCTTTGAACTTTTTCGATGTGCTCCGTCAGTCCTATCTGGTAAGGATCCCACACCGCCCAGCAGTATTATAAAAGAGGACGGACAAGCGTAGTGTAGGCAGTCTCTTTACTAGGTCTGTTACATTTTCTAAGTGCCCTTCCAATAAAACGCAGTCTCCGGTTAGCCTTCCCCACAATATTTTCTGTGTGTTCCTCCCCAATTTAAGTTGTTCGCAATTGTAATACCTAGGTACTTAGTTGAATTTACGGCTTTTAGATTAGACTGCTTTATCGTTTAACCGCAGTTTAACGAGTTCCTTTTAGCACTCATGTGGATGAACTCACACTTTTCATTTAAATTGTCAGTGTTCAAACTAATCACATACAATATCTAAATTTCTGAACATACCATGGCATTATGCTTCTATGAAAAAGATATTGATAGTCTGCTAAACTAAGCTTCTGAAGATGACAAAGCAATTTGTCGAAACCGGTAAAAATAATAATATTTATTTCCAAGCGATGACTGAAATTTATCCCGAAAAAAAGTTGTATATGTTTCTCACAAATCTGCCATTAAGAAACAAATTGTGGTGCTTACCTTCCATTCATTCCTCTGCACGTAGCAGATAACTGCACGTCTGACAGCAAAACGGTAGTTGGTGTTGAGAGATGAAGAGGTCAGAAGGACAGACAATGTAGCGGAATGGAGAGAGAAAGCTTTTATTGTAAGAACCCCGATACGGGGAAATGGGCCCATTGGAAACACATTAAGGTGCGAAGAAAAGGAGAAAGATTACGGCTTGACAGTCTTATCGACGATACGGTACAAAGGATTGGATTTGAACCAATGAAGGAATAAAATATCTACCGTGTCCTTTACAAAAGAAGCATCACGCAGTTCAGCTCAAATGATTCAGGCCAGCCATGAAAAACATAAAACTTGATGGCCGGAGGGATACTTGTAAACCGCTTCGAACGATGTTATGGTCTGCTACAGGAGTTTATCATCACCGTACCGCTCTCGGTCATGTTGAACGAGCCTGTGAAGAAATGTGCTGCTCGTCAGTGGGTCTTCTCTGTTCATTCTATTTAATAGGGGTCGCAGGCTTGTCACCATCAGTCAGTAATCGACTGAGCTATAGCTTTGTAGCTAACCTGTAACCTTGGTCAACTGTGATGTTTATCCCACACCGCAGCCCACGTTTTATTATGTTTCATCATACAGTATGGTAAGACTAACGATGCTGTATGCCAGCAGGCTGTAAGAGTGGCAGCACACGCCATCCAAAAAAGAAAGCCACATGATCACAAAGCGTGGTAGCGGAGTTGCGATTAGTAGCCACGTCGTACGGAAAACTACTCATAATGCGATGATTCGCACTACAAGGTTTGGTGGTAAACGTATTAATTCGTTTATTAACACTGACAGTATAACTGCTTATATGGCGTCCGACCATACTGCCGATATTATCCACATTGCCAGCTTCCTAACCATGAATTCAGTAAATCGAAAAATCAAGCTCAAATATTAATTAGAAATTTTATGTGATATTTTGAACTACAGGCTGAATAAGCCGATCATTCATAAAGATGTCCTGTGCAGGCAGGTGTTAAGCACTGAAGCTAGCTTACCACCCCATCTTGAACTAATTTTTGGAGAGGTAACACGTATATGCTGTGGACAGATTGTATTCCCATGTGACAATGAATTAGTGATTAAAAATGCCTTGCAAATTGTTTACATGAGATCTCGCGTGTGTGCTATCCCGTAGAGTAATTAAATTCGTGCGGAGATAATCTTTTGAATTTGCTGTTGTGCTCAGTGAGTGAAGATTAGATTCCGCGAAGTTAGATTCAAGAACTGCCATTAGGCTCGCTCTAAAGACTATTTTTTCCTTGCTTTTAATAAACGTGGTGGCATCCTTTCATTTCGAGACTTTCCTTGTAGTGGCGTTGAGACTTTCCCATTTGCCATTCCATTATTCACTGTTGATCGTACACGTGTTAGAATCTGCGACAGGAGGAGGAGATAGACAATGGGGACATAGAGACATCTTTACAAGACACCAGGTACGTCAACTTCCTCCTGTTGAGCTAGGGAAATTGCAGGTAGTTTATTGGATCTTGTCGTTACGCGTTGGTCAACGTAGCCCTCCATATACAGCAGTTCGCAAAGAAGAACTTGCGCTGTTAGCATTTCCTATGAAGTAGTGTATCGCGGCAGGAACAGCCACATCCCTTTCTAATTAGTTAGGAAGTGGTAGGAAGTACTCGTTACACAATTACTTTTTTTTTAGGATTCTTCCAACGAATATGTCTGGGATCTCTTTGTTCTGCTACTATTTTTATGCTCTCTTTCCGCTACAGGTCGCTCCCCGATGTTTAACTGTTGTTGTAGCTTCCAGCGATTTCTCGCCAGTAGTGTAGTCTAACAATTATGCTACGCACTGAACACACGTTATTTCGTTGACGGTTAAAGTACTACAATTAAAATAAAACAAGGCAGTTACATCAGGCTCTAATTATATCACAACAGGAAAATAGATTAGTTGTCTCTATAAACTCATCAGTACTCACAAAAAAAAAAAAAAGATCTGTTTTCTCGTGAATGGACCCGCCAGTTACCTGATTATCAATAAGATCTTGCAACAGTGCCACCAATCTGACACTCAATAGATACGCAACAGTATAACATCCACGATATATATATGTTTTTACTTACAATGTGACGAGTGGAATATGAACGTGTGGAAAATTACGTAACTCAATAATATTTATTCAATTATGTAATTATTTCTTAAAAAGATGATAATTATGTAAAACAGAGACAATATTTCTCTCACATTCTTTGTTAATCTATGTCATTCTTTTCTTTTGTTTTGTACCCTTTTGTCGTCTTCTTCTGATGTACGTCGCCGACGCAAGACGGGAATCGATTTGAGGTCTGTTGAATGAAAAACATTTAACGTAAAATTATGGTAGTTTTATGTTCATTTGCGGGTAAAAAAAAACAAATAGAGCCAAATGCGTTAAAACTATTTATGATTAATTATTGAAAAATCACTTCCTCTTTTAATTATTTTGTATTAATTGTTTTATCATAGCTGCAAGAAGCACAGCCATTCTTAGTTGCGATTATATAGCAACTTCGTCTGTACTTCTGGTCGAAATATCAAGGGTTTGTGTTAAACTAATTTGCAAAACAGTATTAATAATTTTTTTTGGTAGCATCAATTTAAATGATTCATTATTTATTGAGCAAACGAAAATCATAATTAAAAAATGAATCCTATCTTTTGTTGGCCGCCATCTCAACTTTTATCTCAGCGGCAAATTTAAATTACTTGAGACTGCAAACAAAATTCCGATGTGTAAGAAATAAATGTGCACCGGTGGTACGGAACTCTATTTATAATTTTTAAAAAAATCGAATCAGACTGCATCTACAAAGAACAGTGCTGATGGTATTTATTGTTGAACAAGATTTTATTGCTGATGTATGAGGCCAAAATTAAACTACGCACGAATCACGGAGAAGAATATTTCTGGTAGCATATGTCAGTGTTGTGTGCGGGTGGTATTCTGTGGTTCCTTTTCATGATCAATTTGCTAAGAATAATTAAATCCATCTAAGACAAAAATTGTAAAAGCTCTGATGTACGATCTGTAATTTTAGTGATATGAACACAACTTAGTCAACATTATTATACTACGTCAGGTGGAATTCTTGTGCAATTTGAACAACATAATTGTCCGGGAGAAGTTGTAGTATGAATATTGAATTATACATGTCTAAAATATTGTCAGTATCATTTACAAAATCAAATCAATGCAACTGCTATATATCAGTGAATTCAAACCGCAGAATACCATAGAGTATCATATCATCCATATTCATTGCATTTGTCCATGTTGACGATACGCAAAACCGCCACAATAGGCTTCAGCAACCTAAACGGAAATGGTTTTCTTCCTGCTTGCGCAATGGCAGGTCTGTGAGATGTGTCGTAAGTCAATCTATCGCGGAGAATTGACATCAGCGGATAGAGTTTTTGCTGTTTTGTGTGAGCTCTGGCGAAATATTTTGGTCTGTCTTTTGCGTTTAGTTATAGGAGCTTTGATTCTTTTCTTTTTTTTACTAAGCCTAGACAGATTTTTCAGCTTTGCTCTCTTCAGAAAACTTGGTCTTCAGACTCAGAGTTCTCATTGGGGGTTTCATAACCCCACTCATATAATTATAGTTGGTGATGACTTCAATCTATCCTCGATATGTTGGCGAAAATACGCGTTTGAAGTCGGTGGTAGGCATAACACGTCGTCCGAAATCTTTCTGAATGCGTTCTCAGAAAATTATTTTCAACAATTAGTTCAGGAGTTCACTCGAAGAGTAAATGGTTGCGAAAACAAATTTGACATCTTTGCAACAAATAATCCTGAGGAAATATGGAGCATCATGACGGACGCAGGGATTAATGACCACAAGGTTGTTGTAGTAACACCAATTACCTTAACTTCAAAACCCATCAAAAACAGATGCAAAATACGTCTACTTAAAAAATCAGATGAAATTTCGCATGACGCCTATCTAAGAAACAGTCTCCACTCCTTCCAGTCTAACTATGTAAGTGTAGGCCAACTGTGGTTTAAATTCAAAGAAATAATATTGATGGCAATTGAAATATCCGGGCCCAATAAACTAATAAGATATGGTGCTGATTCCCCATGGTAAACGTAACAGGTCAGAACATTGATGCAGAAGCAACGAAAAAAGCATGTCAAATTTCAAAGAAAGCAAAACTTCTAAGAGTGGCAACGTTTTACAGAATCTCTAAATACAGTGCGAACTTCAATGTGATATGCTGTTAATAATTTCCACAACGAAACTCTGTCTCGGAACCTGGCAGAAAATCTATAGAGGTTCTGGTCGTATGTGCAGCACATCAGCGCGAAGGCTCAATCAATATACTCACTTCGCGACAACAATGGTGATGTTTCGAATGACAGTTTCACTAAAGTAGAGTTACTAAACACAGTTTTCTGAAATTACTTCACCATAGAAGTCGAATTAAATATTCCTGGACTGAATGAAGAACAACTGCCAACACACGTAGGTTCCTTTCAGAGTATACTTATACAATAGCTCCTTACTTAGCAATAATCTGCTACTGCTAGCTCGTCGAAAGATCGGTACCTAAAGGCTGTAATGTTGCCCAAGTCACACCAACACCCAAGAAAGGAAATGCGAGTAATCCGCTGAATTACAGACCCATATCGCTAACGTCGATTTGCAGTAGCATTTTGGAATATATACTGCGTTCGAACATTATGGGTTACCTTGAAGAAAACAATTTATTGATAAACAGCCAACACCGACTCAGAAATTATCGTTCGTGTGAAACTCAAGTAGTTCTTTATTCTCACGAAGTAATGGGTGCCATCACCAGGATATGTGAGATTGACTCCATGCTTTTAGATTTCCAGAAGGCTTTTAACACCGTTCCTCACAAGCAGTTTGTAATCAAATTGCGTGTCTATGGAGTATCGTCTCAGTTGTGCGAATGGATTCGTAATTTCCTGTCAGAAAGATAAAGTTCGTAGTAACTGACGTAAAGTCATTGAGTAAGACAGAAGTAGTATCTGGTGTTCCCCAAGGACATGTTACGGGACCTCTGCTGTTCCTGACATATATAAATGATTTAGGGGAGAATATGAGCAGCCTTTTAGATTGTTTGCAGGTAACTGTCATTTACAATCTTATAAAGTAATCAGATGATCAAAACAATTTAGACAAGATGGTGCGAAAAGTGGCAGATAACGCCAAATAATGAAAAATGGAAAGTCATCCACATGAGTAGTAAAAGGAGTCCGCTAAATTTCAGTTACGGGATAAAACACACAAGTCTAAAGGCTACAAATTCGACTAAACGTCTAGCAATTACAATTATGAATAACTTAAATTGGAACGATCACATAAATAATGCTGTGGAGAAAGCAAATCAAAGACTACGATTTACTGGCAGAACACTTCGAAAATGGAACATGTCTGCTGAATAGACTCCCTACACTACGCTTGTCTGCCCTCTTCTGGAGTATTGCTGTGCGTTGTGGGATCTGCATCGGATACGACCGACGAAGGACACTGAAAAAGTTCAATGAAAGTCAACTCGTTTTGTATTATCGCGAAGTAGAGGACAGAGTGCCAAGGATATGATTTGTGAATTGGGATGGTAATCATTACGCAAAGGCGATTTTCGTTGCTGTATGATCTTCGCATGATATTTCAGTCATCATCACTTGCACAGAAACATTTTAGTGCTCGTTCTTCCCGCGCCCCGTCCAAGACTGGAACGGTAGAGAAATTGCTTTAAGGTGGTTCCATGAAGGTACTTAACTGTGAATTACAGAGTAATCAAGTAGATGTACATTTGGCAAATAATAAAGTTTATATGAAATAATGAACTTGGCCCTCTCAATTGATGTATCTTTTCACGCTCAGCCTAGTGATAGCGTCAAATCTTACCAATGATTTGTCATTTCTGAGCTACTGACGTTCTTAATACTGGAGGAACTGATTTTTAGTTAAATAAATCAGAAAACTATAATCTAGGCAGATTATATGGTTGCGTATGGAGATATAAGAGAAATTCCACACTGCTTTTACATGTGACTGTGAAAAATGCGAGGGTCTGAACATTTATATAATCAGAAAATATTTAAACTACATAATAATGAAATAAAGTATGTACGAACGAGTGGCTTCCTGTGATGACAGCTGCAGTGCGAGGCTGTTATCCAACTCCTTTTCTGTTACGATCTATAACATATATCCTGATAGAAATCCATTGTGAACTCTTGTGGGTAATTAGATAATCCTAAAGTGACATGATAGTGACAATGCTAAATGATATTCCTGCTTGTGGACTGCCACGTAGCAGCTACTACATTTCAGTTAAAATGTTTACGAGTTCATGTTAACTCTATTGAATGAACTGGAAAAAATATTTCCTTTAGTTGTACTTATGTAAAAGCAAAGTCTTGAAAAACTCAATATCTTTAACACATTGGTGTTATACCAGTCTGTGTTGTCCAATAATTGTTCTGTCTGTGAAATATGCGACACTAGATTGTCTTTTTCTTCTTGTTCTGGCATCGACATGAAACGAATGAAGTTGGACTAAATGTATCTTTCTGCCAATGTTAATTGGAATATTACATTTTAAACCTCTTTTTATTCTGTAAAATGACAGACCTCTCAGTTCTACTTCTTTAATTGAATCGAGCAATTAATTTCTAGCCGTTTAAATTAACTTGGAAGCGACTGGTTTGGTGACACAACGAGCGAGCGCCATATGCACTCTGTTGTTAGTTATTTTAGTATTAAGAAGCCAAGCCTTCACAATTATTCAAAGTCCAGTTGACTTTTTACAGAATAACTTCTTTTGTATGAACATTGACTAGTTACACCGTCAGTGTGCTGTGAACCAACAATGACCTCTTCGTTAGAAGCTAATTTTCGTTTTGTTTATTAAAGTCAACGAGCATAATTTCATTGGATGTAAAAATAAGCATTTACAATACTGTCGGCTACAAGATGACAACAGTTCAATTTTAGCTCTTTTATCGCCTTTGGAGTAGGTCCTTTTGATTGAGACTTTCAGATATCTGAAAAATTAATAATTTATACCAAAGGAATTTGGAAGGTAGCCGGGATAAAATACAGGCAGCGAAAGGCTATTTACTGCATGTACAGCAGTAATAATAGTCGACGGGCATGGAAGCAGTCGTTCAGAAGGGAGTGAGAGAGGGTTTTAGCCTATCCCCAATGTTATTCAATCTGTATATTGAGCAAGCAGTGAAGGAAACAAAAGAAAAATTTGGAGTAGGAATTTAAATTCAGGGAGAAGAAATAAAAATTTTGATGTTTACCACTGATACTGTAATTATGTCAGAGCCAGCGAAGCACTTGGAAGAGCAGTTGAACGGAATGGACATTGTCTTGAAATTAGAATATAGGAGGAACATCAACCAAAGCAAAACAAGGATAATGGAATGTAGTCGAATTAAATCAGGTAATGCCGATGGAATTAGATTAGCAAACGAGACTCAGCGTATTAGATGTGTTTTGCTATTTGGGTACAAAATAACTGATCATGGCCGAAGCACAGAAGATATAAAATGATAACTCACAATGGCAAGGGATGCGTTTCTGATAAAGAGAAAATTGTTAACATTAAATGTAGATTGGAGTGTTAGGAAGTCTTTTCTGAAAGTATTTACATGGAGTGTAGCCACCTATGGAAATGAAACATGGACGATTAACAGTTTAGGTATAAAAGAGAAGAGCAGCCTTTTGAGATGTGGTGCTACAGAATAACGCTGAAGATTAGATGGGTAGGTCACGTAACTAATGAGGAGGTACTGAACAGAATTGGAGAGAAAAATTTCTGGCGCAGTCTGACTAGATGAAGGGATCAATAGATAGGATACATTATGAGACATTAAGGAACCATCAGTTTAGTACTGGAGGGACGTTTGGGGGGCAAAAAGTGTAGAGGGAGACCAAGAGATGAAACAATAAGCAGATTCACAAGGATATAGGTTGCAGTATGTCTTCGTACATGAAAAGGCTTGCACAGAACAGAGTTGTACAGAGAGCTGCATCAACCCAGTCTTCAAACTTAAGACAATAACAACAACAACAACGACGACGACAACCCCAAATGTACCACTTCAGATAGTATGACTTGTTCAATAGTTAACAATTTTCAGTGCTTAATGTAACTTCTATAGCTTGTGTGGTAATTTTCATATTAAAGCCTTAGTAAATGCACTTCGGTGCCGTGGGTATGTTGATACGATTGAATTTGCTTTAATATTGGACACTGAATTATTGCATAATAATGAAGTATTTGGAGCGCACACACACACACACACACACACACAACAGACCAGGCTTGGTACTGGCCAGTTGCTTCCTATTTCTTGGTAAAAACCACCGATTGGGTACACCGAATGCGTGACCTGCCGTAGAATCCTCAGCCGTCATCTCTCGTCTCAGCCAGGCAGCCTCCCTCAACCGAATCAATTGTTACGTTTTACTTCTCAAAACTTCCATCTGGCTCGCCAGCTTGTGAGTTACGTTACAGGAGTGTGACGGTCGTCCTGCCCAATGGGCCGTAACGTACAGACCACAGTGGATCTCTCAGCGCCGGCCGCGGTGGTCTCGCGGTTCTAGGCGCGCAGTCCGGAACCGTGCGACTGCTGCGGTCGCAGGTTCGAATCCTGCCTCGGGCATGGATGTGTGTGCTGTCCTTAGGTTAGTTAGGTTTAAGTAGTTCTAAGTTCTAGGGGACTGATGACCACAGCAGTTGAGTCCCATAGTGCTCAGAGCCATTTTGATCTCTCAGCGTGTGTTGACTGTCTGCGCCGGCGCTTCTACGCCGCCTGTTGCATCGGCTTCCAAGTCCAGAAGTGTATACTATGAATTATTTGTGATGTCAATTGAAGAACGTGCTACAGAGGACTATTCAAGGAACTGGGCATACTACGTACCGCTTCACAAAGTATTTATTCCATAATGAAAATTGTCATAAATATGTATCGCTTGAATTTACTCATTTTACTGGTTGGTTAGCTCTGTGGCTGTGGATTGTATTATGTTATTGAGCAACCAGCCACTTTTTTATGTACTTTTATTTATGCAAATACGTGTTTCGGACTTTCGCTCGTCTGCAACTAGTCTTCATGTTAGTATTTCGACAAAGCATCGACTCAATGTGGACGCTGCAGCTAGCCTAAGCGAAATAACAATTTTGTTTAATTACTATACATCACGAGTTGTAATTTACCACGTATTACTCGTTGGATGAACCTACTTTCTACTCTGTTTACTGTTGCAGTTTTCGCGTTGTGGCACTAACACTTTTTCATTTATATTTTGCCCAAAAGTAGCGGAGCATCCGCCATGTTTTCGACCGACATCTTTCTTTACATCAGAAAATTACGTCTAAGGCCAAATTTAATTTTACTACAGTTTCTGAAAGTACTGCTAAAGTCAAGCTGGTATATAAATTAAATATTTTTAATTTAAGTTTCTGTCTAAGGAAAGTATTGAGTGCTACTTGCGATTATTTACAAAGTACATTAGTGACTTATTAAATAAACTACTTTGAGTATTGCAAAAAAAGTACACAACGTTTCATATAAAGGAATCAATGTTACATATTTTACTCAGTTCATAAATTTCACATGGTGGACTGACTAACAATGAGTAAAGGTTGAATGGCTCTGAGCACTATGGGACTCAACTTCTGAGGTCATCAGTCCTCTAGAACTTAGAACTACTTAAACCTAACCAACCTAAGGACATCACACACACCCATGCCCGAGGCAGGATTCGAACCTGCGACTGTAGTGGTTGCGCGGTTCCAGACTGTAGCGCCTAGAACCGCTCGGCCACTCCGGCCGGCAATGAGTAAAGGCAGAAAAAGTGACTTAACAAGATTCACACCTACTATATACATTGGATGAACTCACGCAAGGAAAGTAGAAAGTAAGTACGTCTGACGAGTGATGCCAGTTCAGAGCAAGCGAAGTACAGGATTTGAACAAAATTGTTATTTTCCACAAGCCACATTCAGCACTCAAGTTAGAGTCGATGTTTTTGATGATGTGCTTATTGAAGATTGAAATATGTATTACGCCAGTTGAAGATGGTTCAGAGCCTGAAACGCGTATTGGTGTAAACAAAAATACGTAAGTGGTGGACGGTTGCTGTATTCCTTAAAATAATATGTCACTATTTCAAACAAATATCTAAGTTCACAGAACAACTTTTTTGAAATAAAAAGCAGTACCGAACGCAATAATTCTTTGTTTCTTTACTTTGATAACCTGTTCCCGCCTGTAAGATCATCCTCAGACCGAAGGCTCCAGATGACGTGAGCAGCCGGTGCTCGGAGCTATTGTCTACTATCGACTGCCATCCGTCACGACTTAGCTTCCAGGCTCAGCAAATCTGAATGCTTAGCACTGACTGCATTTTCTCTCATTGCATGTTCACTGATTTCGCACCCATGGGTCCAATCCTTTAATTTCAGTGCATTCAATACGTTTCCGGTATATTAAGTGCCGTGGTAAAACAAGGTCCTGCATTGATTCCGTTCTTCCAGTGTTTCTGTTGCCATAAACACCGTAAAATGGTTCAAATGGCTCTGAGCACTATGGGACTCAACTGCTGAGGTCATTAGTCCGCTAGAACTTAGAACTAGTTAAACCTAACTAACCTAAGGACATCACAAACATCCATGCCCGAGGCGGGATTCGAACCTGCGACCGTAGCGGTCTTGCGGTTACGGACTGCAGCGCCTTTAACCGCACGGCCACTTCGGCCGGCTCATAAACACCGTAGAAAAGGTGTCTGGTAGTAATGTTCGAAAATTTATAGGTTGAAACATCAGTGACAATGAAATTTTGAGTTATTCCTGGAGGTGTACTCAGAGAGCCTAATTGTTAACGCCGCAGCTCGCGGTAAACAGAAATCCCATTTCCAGTCCAGTTCTGCCAAAATTATGGATTTTTTACTAAGTATTTTATTATATTGACCAAGCCTGCATCACATAATGCGCAATATGACCATAACTGCTTCTGTGCTTAATAATGGTGTACTAGTAGCGTAACAAAATCAAAGATGAAAAACCAACAAATAAAATATTCACACTTACTTATTATGAAAACTGAATAAAAAGGAGAGAAACAGCCCGTTGTTGTACAAACAAAATTAAAACCATATGGCACGGAAAGACAAAAAAAATCCTGTTTCTAGAAAAAAAAATTCGAAATATAAGGTGCCTATGTTTCCTTCAACACTGAACTTATTATGGTTAACGTCGTATTCCCCCCTTATCTTTTCTTCACTATCTGCCATAATATGGGGAAGCAATACACAAAACACATGAAGTTACATTGCAATATCAAACAAGTAAAAGGAAAGAGAAACAAACAAGGCGAGTAATGGGGAATAAAAGAAGAGGACACACACACACACACACACACACACACACACACACACAGAGAGAGAGAGAGAGAGAGAGAGAGAGAGAGAGAGAGAGAGGATTGAGCAGGTGGGGGAATGGCAGGGGGTCAGAAGGCCAGATAGACACGAAGAGGGAGAAATGGAAGAGCAAAAAGAGGGAAGGATGTATATGGACGAGAGACAAGAAAGGGAGAAGCGGATCTGTGTGTGTGTGTGTGTGTGTGAGAGAGAGAGAGAGAGAGAGAGAGAGAGACGGGGTGGGAAGAAGTGGGTGATATTAAAACAGTAAAATATTCTTTTTTGGGACATCTTTGAATCACGAACCCGCAATCAGAATCTGTGACGGTTTCACCCAGTACGTCTCCAGACGCACTCCAGGTGCCACAGATTCGAAGCGGCCACACTTTGGAAAAGCCTTCTCCGGCGACACCTGCAGCCGACTTGGCTCGTTCACTTGTTCCCAACAAGTTTGCGGGAGCCTGGAGCGAACATGCCGCTGGCAGACAGGCTTAGAAATTTATCGCTGCCACCTGGCGAGCGCGTAATGAAACTGACGAAGCGCAGAACGTGGCTGGTGAGGGGAAGGGAGGGGGGGGGGGGTGAAGAGGGGTGCGGCGTTTGCTTCACAGGCTGCTTGTCCCACAAACGTCACCCACAGGAGCACAACAGCGATTAACTGAGGTCGGCTGCGGCAGTTAATGCAGCTGACGTGCGCCTAATACAATGAAGTGAGCCTACTACACTCCGACCAACTTCAGAGCGAAACGAGCCGTCTAATGCTCCGACAGTATAACTGGCTGACGTTGTACCTTCTCACTTAGCTCTTCATTAAGCAGTTCCCGCGCCCTGCCTCAGCCGGCTGCAACTTGCAAATAGCTATGCATCCAGACGTGCGAGACACACTAGGAGTCCGTACACCTGTGCTCTTAATATTATAAGATATTAGTGCGATTTCTTTCTGTGGCAAGTAAAAGAGTTACTGCAAGCGCGCAATAGACGCTTTATAGCTTTCATTTTTTTTTCTCTTAACTGCAACATCAGGCAACTAAGTAGGAATACACTACTGACCATTAAAATTGCTACACCAAGAAGAAATGATGATGATAAACGGGTACTCATCGGACAAATATATTATACTTGAGCTGACATGTGATTACATTTTCACGCAATTTGGGTGCATAGATCATGAGAAAACAGTACCCCGAACAACCACCTCTGGCCGTAATAACGGCCTTTCTACGCCTGGGCATTGAGTCAAACAGAGCTTGGATGGCGTGTACAGGCACAGCTGCCCACGCAGTTTCAACACGATACCACAGTTCATCAAGAGTAGTGACTGGCGTATTGTGACGTGCCAGTTGCTCGGCCACCATTGACCAGACTTTTTCAATTGGTGAGGGATCTGGAGAATGTGCTGGCCAGGGCAGCAGTCGAACATGTTCTGTATCCAGAAAGGCCCGTACATGACCTGCAATATGCGGTCGTGCTTTATCCTGCTGAAATGTATGGTTTGGCAGGGATCGAAAGAAGGGTAGAGCCACGGGTCGGAACACATCTGAAATGTAACGTCCACTGTTCAAAGAGACGTCAATGCGAACAAGAGGTGACCAAGACGTTAACCAATGGCACCCCATACCATCACACTGGATGATGCGCCAGTATGGCGAAGACGAATACACGCTTCCAATGTGCGTTCACCGCGATGTCGCCAAACACCGATGTGACCATCATGATGCCGGCCGGAGTGGCCGAGCGGTTCTAGGCGCTACGGTCTGGAACCGCGCGACCGCTACGGTCGCAGGTTCGAATCCTGCCTCGGGCATGGCTGTGTGTGATGTCCTTAGGTTAGTTAGGTTTAAGTAGTTCTATGTTCTAGGGGACTGATGACCTCAGAAGTTAAGTCCCATAGTGCTCAGAGCCATTTGAACCATTTTTTTTTTTTTTACCATCATGATGCTGTAAACAGAACCTTGATTCATCGGAAATATGACGTTTTGCCATTCGTGCACCCAGGTTCGTCGTTGAGTACACCATCGCAGGCGCTCCAGTCTGTGATGGAGCGTCAAGGGTAACCGCAGCCGTGGTCTCCGAGCTGATAGTCCATGCTGCTGCAAACGTCGTCGAACTGTTCGTGCAGATGGTTGTTGTCTTGCAAACGTCCCCATCTGTTGGCTCAGGGATCGAGACGTGGCTGCACAATCCGTTACAGCCATGGGGATAAGATGCCTGTCATCTTTACTGCTAGTGATACGAGGCCGTTGGGATCCAGCACGGCGTTCCGTGTTACATTCCTGAACCCACCGATTCCATATTCTGCTAACAGTCATGGGATCTCGACCAATGCGAGCAGCAATGTCGCGGTACGATAAACCGCAATCGCGATAGGCTACAATGAGACCTTTATCAAAGTTGGAAACGTGATGGTACGCATTTCTCCTCCTTACACGACGCATCACAATAACGTTTCACCAGGCAATGCCGGTCAACTGCTGTTTGTGTATGAGAAATCGGTTGGAAACTTTCCTCATGTCAGCACGTTGTAGGTGTCGCCACCGGAGCCAACCTTGTGTGAATGCTCTGAAAAGCTAATCATTTGCATATCATAGCATCTTCTTACTATCGGTTAAATTTCGCGTCTGTAGCACGTCATCGTCGTGGTGTAGCAATTTTAATGGCCAGTCGTGTAGAATATATTTGGCTCTTGTGCTGAACCTTTATGTTTAAAGAAGTAAACTGAGCTTTATCTTCAAATTATTTTAGATGTCGTGAACCAATGTGTATTTTTGGTAATATGTAGCGTTATCAGCTTTCTGGAATAGAGCGCCCTGTCACTTAAGTAGACTCTAGTTCAGTCGCTGTGAAGCTAATATGGTGTACACGAGTGGTGTTCGATAAGTAATGCTACACTTTTTTTCTGAAAGCAGGTTAATTTTTTTTTATAATTCCGACACATCACAGTATTCCTGACTCTTTTGGTTACAAAACCCTACTTTTTATTTCAATCTCCGTACAATGCAACGGCCTTAAGCCGTCGGCTCACGGACCGTGCATCCGAACCTTGAGTGTGCCGAGTTTGACGTCATAGCGTCGAATAGCACGTTCGGGAGTCTTCCCGAACGTGCAGGGCAATATCTAGCAGGTCAGATATTCTGAGCGTGCGGCTGAGCGTTGACCAACGAGATGGCACAACGCCACCTAAGTCACATGCAACCCATCTCCCTTCAGCACAGAGCTGTGATGCGCCATATTGGCATTCGTTTCAAGCCCATACGTGTATATGCAGTTCATGAGTACGATCAAATTGAGAATCACTCGAAATCCCGTTGTTAACTGTGTGATTCGTTGAAAAAAAAAATAAAAAAAAAATAAAATAAAAAAAAGAGAGAGAGAGAGAGAGAAACATCTTATTCGTGTATTATTGTAACTTGCGTGTTATGAGAGTATATCATTTAAAGGCAACGAAACACTGAAGATCCACCAAAAACACATTTTTTCTTGGTACAATTTGTTATAATTAAATTTCAATTAATAGCATAGCTACGATTAGCGCTTTTAGCAACTGGTAATATATTAGGAGTGGGTATGAAAGCTTTCATGTCAGTTTATCGTAGTGAGTAGCATTACCGACTTCTACCTAAACGCAGAAAATGTCGTTGTTTCGCGTCTCGCGCTGTCTAAATTTTTTTTCCCCTCTAACATTCAGGTAATAGGTTCTGATGCATTATTATTAGTTTAATATAAGTATCTACCATAGTATTTGATGTTGCGTAAATATAAGTTCACCTTTTTTTTTTAGGAGGGAGTTTGTTCGATTGGCTTAATCTACAGGACAGCTTGCGCTACTTGTATAACGATATTTTGCTGCTTTTTCTTTAACGTTTCGTAATTCACATGTTGCAAAAATTCTGCTACTGGGTAGGAACAGTGATCAAGTAAGAATGACCTTATGGTTTTACTAAAATATGGGAGTGCTGAAGTAACGCTTATCTTATGTGGAGAACTATTGCAAATTTGTATCACACTGTTTGTAATAGAACTTTTATAAGCCTGTGTTCTTACTTATTTGACATGGTACTTTCCTTTTCGTCTTAAAACATGTACATGGATATTGAAGTTTTTATTTGTGTATATTACATATAGAACTACGTGACTAGCCTATGGGCAATGGAGGAAATGTGCGTTTTGATAGAGCTAATGTGGGAATTTTACACGCACCCATTTAAGTAAACAGTGTGATTTACGAGCTAGAAACATCCCGCAACTGCCTCAGGAGTGCGTTGTGATCGCGTATAGCACGTTGGGGCCCACGTACCGTATGCACAAGTCGCATAGTTTCTGAGCGTTCAGGAGCACGTTGAACTCAGCACGCTCAACGTTGACGTTCGACAGCACGGTCCGTGTGCCGATGGCTTTACGCTAGGTTACTGGTCGACTTCGGAACCAACGTGTAGCTGCGTCAATAACCTCCTCCTCCTCCTCCTCCTCCTCCTCACCGCCATCATCCCCCACATACTGCTTTCTGCGGAGTGCATCCTTAATTCTTTATGGTCTTCTGTTGGGCTGCGAGGAACCCAGCGGGTACAGACCTTAGAGTACCGCAACTCGTGGTCGAGTGTGTCAGCACTACCAACTGAGACACCCAGCTGAGCAGCGAGGTGTTTGTTTCTGATACGTCTATCGCCTCAAATGATAGCAACATATAAGAAATGATAGTGTCCCCACGTCCCAACATCGCAGAAGTCACAGCTGTATATTGCCGGCCGGCGCGTGAGAAAAGGAGTGTTTTATGCGACGGTGCTGGGATGACAAGACGCCTCGCCTAACGGCTCACCGTGCTTTAGTTGACTGCCAGGTCTGAGTAGATATTCTGCAAGCGCCTCTGAATATTTTCCATGCTCTGGTTTTCCACCAAAAGAAACTCTGGAACGCGCCTCAGTGACAGACGCCATTTTGAAGGTTACGAATAGTGCTGCTACCTATCGGAACTTCATGAAACTATTAGGGCTGAAGCGGGAATGTTCCACGATGCCCCACAACAAATTCCGCATCTTTTCAACCGAAATTGGCCGAGAAAAAAAATGTGTTGCATTACTTATAAAAAAAACTGGTACATGTTACTTCTTATCCAACCACCAAGGCAAAACCTTTCAGTGTCAGAGAGAGAGAGAGAGAGAGAGATAGAAGACTTTCTGCTGGCAAAATACTTGTGCCCAATCACAATACCCTTTAGTCACTACAAGCTATCAGTCAACCAGTATACATTTTTCTTCTTTTTTTGTTTATCCATTGTTACATTTGAGTTATCCTTTACGAAGCAGGGCCCTTCCGTCCGTAAATATGTCAGTAAAATCGTTTTATTTTTATGGCTCTGAGCATTATGGGACTTAACATTTTATTTTTATGACTTCCGACAAAGATCTTTAGTCCTTTCCCATCTGCATTGTTGCTGCTGAAGTATAGTCTTGTATACCCTGCCATCTTTTGGAACATCTTATTTCCGTCGCATTAATTCTACTTTTTGCCTTGCTTTTCTTATTCTTGTTTAATTTGTTTCAGCGTACTGGTTATAAAAATTTTATTTGCGTTTACTGCAGAGTCGATACAGAGTTCTTTTAATTGACCATCATATTCATGATAATCAGGCATCTTGTTTTCAATATCACTACAGTAGTTGGTGGTCTAACTTCACATCTGACAAATTTCAAATGCTGTATTCGATGTAGTGTAGCATTATCTGATCATATTTCTTTTTATTCTAGGCGCACACAGCTTTTTGTAATTGCTTTTCGATCATAACTTCGATATTTGTTTTTGACGTATTGCCGCGTCAAACAATGTGAATAGATACCCTATAGTGTCAAGGTTTTGTCTCTCGATATTTTCATACTTGCACAGCGTCTGATGATCCGCTAGGTTCTAAAACTGTCGTGGAAAGAAAGTGATCTTAAAATTCCAGCATCTCCAATTTTGGAGATTTTTCCAGTATTATTCATTTTGTTCCTCGTAAATGGTTCGGTACAATTTTTCCCGTGCACTTTTATTTCATTCGTGGCCGTGGTTTTAACAGTGTGAAGGGAGAAAGTAATTATTGTTCTATATGACGTGCATACTGTGGTGTGTGTGTGTGTGTGTGTGTGTGTGTGTGTGTGTGTGTGTTTTGCCTGACAGAATTCTTCAAAACGACGACTGTTATGGGGAGTACTATGTATTTTAGAACTTCATTGGTGGGCACTTCATTGCAGCACAATTTGATAATTTTCTTTTCAATTATTGCAGGACAAGCACAGTTCTACCATGAGCTGTTTCGTATAAAATTGAACACTAACTGAAACTAGGGAAATTTTCGGTGCTTCAGTTACAACAATACGCCATATTTTTTTAAAAATTTCGGGATAGCTATCGCTTTCCACGGACAATACGAGACTGGAATAGAAGGGAGAACCGACAGAGGTACTCATGGTACCCTCCGCCACACACCGTCAGGTGGCTTGCGGAGTATGGATGTAGATGTAGTAGATGTAGAAGCACTGGAAAGAAGCCCAACGCACTGGGTTATGATGGTATGTCAAAGTGAATATTTAGAACTGTTTGAATGAATTTGAGATGCAGGAAATCGACCGTTATTCACCAAGCTCTTTCTATACTAACAATGCTCATAACATCACGTTCCTTGGTTAAGTTCCTAGGTAAGCAGTAAACTATGGTTGCTCCTGTGCTTCATAGTAATGCAGCACAACAAACCGAATCACGGAAAAATAATCAATGAAATGAACTTATTTATGACGAAAGATAAATAGAAAGTTCAAAAATGGTTAAAATGGCTCTGAGCACTATGGGACTTAACATCTGTGGTCATCAGTCCACTAGAACTTAGAACTACTTAAACCTAACTAACCTAAGGACATCACACACGTCCATGCCCGAGGCAGGATTCGAACCTGCGACCGTAGCAGTCACGCGGTTCCGGACTGAGCGCCTAGAACCGCACGGTCACCGCGGCCGGCGATGTTGGTAGCATCGGTGGAATTTGGCATCTAAACGACGTGCTTTATTTTAAAAAAGTAAATTGATGCTTACTGTATTTCTGTGCCTAAAATTTATATGGAAAAATGTATTAGAAACACAACGCTTCTATCAAATGCCACAACGTCATTTTCAAATTTAAAATATATGTCAAAATACGTAAAGGCTGTTGGTGTTTCTATAGTAAAGTTAGTTGAGGTTATGTTACTCATGGTACAAAGATCGAAATATAAGCACCTGACGTTTTTAAGTAGTTTTTCAGCAATGCTTCACCTCACCAACCACCATTTTAGGGGGAAAGAATATAATGGATGAAGTTCTACTCTATAAAAATATTTCTGATGGCATTTACGGGCTGCAGTTCGAAAATCAGCTTCTAAATAATACTAAAATCTAACCGTAATCTGATAACTGAGATATAAACACACAACATAGCCAAAGACAAATAAATTGACCAAGCATCGTTTTAGGGAGGAACAAGGTGTTTTAATTTGTTGTATCACCTAAACAACATATTTCGCTGTTCACAAATGCAGCTTCATAATGCTCTGAATATGAGCTGTAAACATACCACATGACCAAAGAAAATGTTTGACAAAGGAGGAAAGTTTGATATCTCGAAAATATTATCTTTGATCCAATATAAAATCATTTATCGAAACAAATGCAGGTTGCTTTTCGTAATGCAGAAGTATAATTACAGATCTCTGTGAATGAAAAATCGATCTATGCACCAAATAAAATTATTTATCAAAATAGGTAATGATTACTGATACAAAACACACTTGGTACTACTGTCATAACTTAATCGTTCAATAATATTTTTAAAAAGTAGCATGGCAAGCGAATTAGCATTAGCGAAAAACGTTTCAGGCTAAGCAGCATTTGTCAGTGACTTAAAGTTCAGTACCTGCACCGCATTTTTCAAGGCACAATAGACCCCCAAAAAAACTATTTCTATAACTACTGTGTGTATTATTTGTGCAAATAAATTTCTCATTTACTGACAGACCTGAAATAACTTACAGCGTGAAGTGCACTTGTTGATGAGAATAGTTTGATCTTTATTCCAAAGCAAACGCTGTTATCCCCACATCTAAGTTGTCTGTATTATTTGTCAAAAACATGGCTGTTCAGGCATTTATTATAGTGCCTCTCCCCCCCCCCTCCCCCCCAAGCATTAACTTCATCTGGCAGTAAAAAAGTTTGTCATCTGCTAATACAGTAGTACTAACTTACGCTGTCACACATTGGAAACTAGATAACACTCTGATGAAATAATATACTGAACGTAAGGAATACACATGTGTACAGTTATGAAATGGTGATTGCTATGCTTCTGGCTTCCCACTTTCATAGTCATCCAAACATTATAATTTACTCCACACTATGGTACTAACTTTACCTTCCAGTACAAAACGTTTTTTCTTCTTCTTCTTCTTCTGCTGATGCTGCTAACGCTGCTAACTTATGCTGTTGACATCGAGTGCGCGTATGTTGGTCAGTTTAAAGGGTGGGGCAATGACACTTTACACGGTGGGGCATTGATAGTCAGTTCATAGGGCGAGAACCATTACTCTGGCTACTGCTCGGTGGTGCAACATCACTACGTTTACACAAAAATTTAACAAACTGTGCTATACGTCGGCACCTACGCTAGTTGAGAGTTGTTCTGGTACGCTGCGTCTTGTTTCAATCAGTAAAACGCTTAGCCAGATTAATGATGTCACATGTGCAGGGCAGTACCCCACATTTATGACATCGCAAGCCACACCCCTTTATACTATGATGTTACCACGATGTCGTCCAGATCATTGACTTTGACTGCATGGTGTTGAAATCCAAGATGCAGAATACATGACGTGACAGTCACGTATGTTTTAATAAGCCTTTAAAATTTTGCACTGTTATTGATTATTTTGCTTTCATGGCTGTATAACGCCACCATGACATCATGGGTTTTGTCACTCTGGATTGTGATGTTATGTGGGCAATGGCAAGATCAAGGATAAGTTAGCGTTATCAACAGAAGACAAACGTTTTGTGCTGCAAGATGAAGTTCGTGGCATATTATGAGGGACACTATAGTGTTTGGCTGACTTTTATACTAGTTATAGGCAAACTACGACGATTTTTGTACAAATATTACACATAAATTCGACGTGGGAATAATGGTGTTTACTTTGGGCGAAGATCAACTACCTGTACTTATTCCGGTCGACAAGTGCACTTCATGCTGTAAGCTATATCAGTGGTGCTTATAAGTGAACCAAGAGTATTTTCATAACTAATACAGACAATTCAGATGTGAAAATATTTCATTTGAGGGTTGATTGTGCCCTCCAATGTGTGGAACATACACTGAATATTAGTCACTGAGAAGTGCTGCTTAACCTGTAAGTTTTGCCAGTAGTGCTATTATTTATTTATTTATTTTTATTTTATGGCCTACATTGGACCACTTTAGTGAATATTATGAATTAGGTTCTTCTGTCTCTGTCTCTTTTCATTATGTCATACCGAGCCCTTCTTTCCTCATCCGAGATCACCCTTCTCATTCTCTGTTTGTTGATTATTGGTAGTGTGATACGTTTGTCCTGAAGTATCTTGAGTGGGTCTGTCTTGCCTTTAAAATTCTCCATCGTAATCTGTCATTTCACATCGAGTCCTCCTCTACCTCTGCGATCCATCTAATGCCGCTCTTACTATTCCACAACTTCTAAATTATTCCCTTGCTAATTCTATTTTCTGTTGTCCTCATCAAATGTCCTGGGAAAGAGATCCGTTTCTTTTAGTGCTGTTATGCAAGCTATGCATTTTTTTATTTTATAGAACTAAATTACAGCAGTAGTGCCAGTTGTGTTCTGCACTCAAAATCGTTTTGCCACGCAAGACTATGCTATGGTTATCACCCTGGACTCTCATTCAGGAGGACGAAAGTTCTTGCCTGTGTTCGGCCACCCAGATTTAGATTTTCTGTGGTTTCCCTCAATCGCTCTAGCTAAATGCGAAGGTGGTTGAAAGGGCGTAGTCAATACCCTTCCAAGTCCTTGAAACCTTCTGAGCATGGGCTCCACCTCTGATGACCTAAAAATGATGAGATGTTCAACCCTAATATTCCTCACTTCATTTTCTTCGAAATAGATACGTATTTTGATACACAATTTTATTTTGATGCAAAGATCGGTTTTCCATTCATAGTCGGATTTGTGTAATTATACTTGCGTATTATTATAAGCTGCGTGCATTTGTTTTGATAAAAAAAATTATTTTGGTGAAAAGCTCATATTTTTCAGACCCAGAAGTTTGCTGCCTATGGATGGAAGCTGGTCCATCATTGTCTTTAACCATGTTGTATGCTTATATCTTCATATCCGGAGGATTATTAATTTATTTTTGCATATTAAGTAAATATAAAATTTAAATCAAGTGATACAATGAATTAACGATCCACCAAAATGCCATGTTCCCCTCCCCACTAAATTTATGCTTGGTGAGAAGCATTACCGAAAAACTTCTCAAAACATCGCATCCTCTTAATCTGAGCTTTGTAGCATATGTAATATAGCCGCAAATAAGCCTGCAATGGAAATGCCAGCACATTTTATGTAGCTATGTATTTTGACGTATTTCAGATTTAGAGATAGCAGTGTAACCCTTGTCATGAACTCTACGTTGCTGATGTATTTTTCACATTCATTTTAGGCATGGAAGTATTGTAAGGTAGCACCTTTAGATATTCTTGGTTAGATAGGTATCACTAGACCTGGGATAAAATGTCAGCTACCTACTTAGCATGTTATTTTACAAATGCGCATGTGTTTTGTACGGCTATAGAACAATTTAGTCGTGGTAACACTGTAACTTTGCCCTTTGCGTATTTTAGACATGAAAATAACATTGTGACACTTTACAGAAGCATAGTCCTGCTGATGTATTTTTCACCTACATTTTAAACATTGAAATATTGTAATTGTGCTCTTCACACATTTTTTAAAGAATAATACAGATCGCTTGCATACTTTCAACATACCAGCTTATCCAGATTAGGTGAAATTTACATATGGTGATATTTATAAAACCATTCGGGTACTTTGGAACGTGGATACAAAATTCTGGTATGTTGGAGCATGGGTTTTGTGTGTGTGTGTGTGTGTGTGTGTGTGTGTGTGTGTGTGTGTGTGTAAGCACACGGGTCCATTGTGCTTTTCACCAAGTACAATAAATTAATAGAACTAAGTTCTTTGTCAAGTGCTGTTTAACGTATAAATTGTATCACTAGCGCCAAGTTACACTGGTATTGTAAATATCTTTACGTATTTTTGATAAGTAATCCAGTACTTTTTAACATGACGCCACTTTACGCAAAATTCAAATGAAACACACATATTTTATATGGAAATACTGGTGTCAATATATTTGCACATTACTGAGCATGACAAAAATTTCGGATCATTTTCCGCTACTTTTGAACATGGTGCCATTGTCCCGTCTAGCACACGTGAGCTAGTTCCGCCTATTGCATTTGTTAAATATTTTCATTCCTTTTATTTTTGATTTTTCCAGTAACTCAACTGGGTTCGCTCTGTCAGCTTACATTTTTGAATTTCCCATCACTGCCGTCTTGGATTTCGCTACTGCAGAGCCGAATTATGGCGGCTCCTTGAACTATGTTGCAAAGAGCTGGTAGCTGTAGTCCTAATGACGCTGCCTAGGGAAACGTATCACCAGTGTTTAACTAGAAATGGTTTGCATTTTATATAACATAAATATTATCATTATGCATCACTACATAGCCTGTGGTATCAGTTACAACAAACAACGAGGTGCAACTTCGTGACAGCGGAAGACGCCAGAGTACATCGATTTCTAGCCACCCACTGCCCACTCCCTCTCTCCCATCTCCCATGCGCAAACATGGACATTTGTATTTACATAGGATTTTATTCCAGGTGAAAAGCAGCTGAGGGCACATATACATAATCTATCTCCATGTTACTTTAACACAGAATCAGTAAAGAAAAACAATCCTAAAACTGAAATCAAAACATCTGTCACTGTCATGTGAACCTCAGCATACCACTACTATAAGTTCCAATACTTCATGTACGCTGCGTTACTGCAAGTGATGCTGTATTACATTAATTTTAAGCACTGTGTGAGACGATAGGTTTGTTTTACTAGTTTTGTTAATAATGCGCGTTCTAGTAATGGATCGTTAAAATCACGCCACAGGACGGCGCCCACGAGAAAGACAGGCCGCGGCGAGTACGTGACGTAGTCCTGAACTCGCTCGCTCGCTCGCTCAGCTCAGCAGACAAAATGTGTTTCTAAACCTGTTAACTAGCAGCTGGGCGTGTACGTACTAACGAGAATTGCATCTTCCTCTGGAATCTGCTATTAGGAAGTCTTACTGATTAACAATACTACAGCAAAATTGAATTTAAGATCAATACTCGATACAAATGGTATAACGGCTTGTTTATAGCATTTAGTCTCTTCTGCTTAACAGTACTCATTACTTGCTGGAAGTCGTGCCTTATGCAACTGATAGTCATTTAAACATGATTTTATTTTATTGCACGCCAGTAACAAATTATAAGCAGGCTCATGGACTTCCCATCATTATAGGACTAATAACAGTAAGATTCCATAATAGCGGATTCCAGTAGAAGATTCAGTTTTCGTTTGTACGGACACGCCTAGTTACGAGTTAACAGGGGCAGAAACGTAGTTTGTCTGCTGATCTGAGCGAGCACTACATTCGTGACGCACGAGCCGTGGCCTGTCTTTCTCGTAGGCCTCAGTTCAGGAGATATGACGTCATAAACAATGAGATGCGTGAAAAACGTCCGCATTACTTCTTTACTACTAACTCTATACTCCAACACAGTTTGCAGGCAGTATCCACATGTGCCGCTGAATGCGCCTACAAAATTATATGATTGTATGATACATAGATTAGGAGACATGTCGTCATGAACACTGAGTGCGTGAGAAAATGCAGCATCGTGCATGAAGTCGTAATACACTTATTCTGTACCAGTAAAACATTCCTAATGAAGAGTCAACTTAAGGAATCGCCTGGAACGTGGTAGCGCTTTTGACATCTTTCAACTGCGAAGCGCAAAAGGATGTAGGCGCGAACAATAGCCGTCTATAGAGCTAAGAGGCGTTGCTATAGAGATGTCTACAAAATGACGTTGCAGACACGCAAAGCAGCTGCGCCGAGCGTACAGAAATACTGTTTGTTAATTTGGATACTGTACCTACACATTTGTACATACATATTTCTTTGTAAGTGTGTTTCACAATTGCGAAAGTGTTTTCTCGAATACATGGAAACGAAATTTTTTCGATTTTACACTAATTTTGCATCCATTTCAAATAAAAAATTGGCAAAATGAATACCCGAGCAGTGCCGGATTTGTCAGCTACTATTTTATACGGCACATCAATTTCTACTAGTGTAAACAGCACTTGATACTGTTCAGAGCCTAAATCTCCTCTAAACTCTTTTATGTTATTGTTCGGAACCCGATAGTTCAAAATATGGTTCAAATGGCTCTGAGCACTATGGGACTTAACATCTGAGGTCATCAGTCCCCTAGAACTTAGAACTACTTAAACCTAACTAACCTAAGGACATCACACACATCCATGCCCGAGGCAGGATTCGAACCTGCGACCGTAGCGGTCGCACGGTTCCAGACTGAAGCACCTAGAACCGCTCGGCCACCAAAGGCCGGCCGAACCCAATAGTTCTTAAATTTCAGAGTATATATTGTTGCTCGTCTGAAAGTGGTAAATTTTAACACACAACTTGACATGTGGATTTATAATTTCTTTGGTCCTTTGTCCCCCGCCACGTGGGGTCGGCCTTGTTATTACGGATTTGGCTGTGTTAGTTGCGGAGGGTGGCCGGATGCCCTTCCTGCCGCCCTCCGAACCCCCCGGGATGTAAGTAGCGTACCCCAGCTGTCTGCATCTAGTGTAAGCCATGAAACAGTGCAAAGGTTTTCAAATGTCTGCGAGTCGTGTAACTGAGGCAGAACGTGGGTACCAGCCCGGTATTCTCCTAGCGGGATGTGGAAAACCGCCTAAAAACCACATCCAGGTTGACCGGCATACCGGCCCTCGTAGTTGCTCCGCCGGGCGGATTCGATCTGGGGCCAGCGCGCCTACCTGAGTCCAGGAAGCAACGCATTACTGCTCTCGGCTGCCCTGGCAGGTTCTCAAAAAGCTCCCTCTCTGCATATTAAATTATCAATAACTTCTCTCGTTGGGAACAAATCGCGTCTATAATTTTTCCCATTGTAAATTCATACTTGAAGAACATCTCAGTTTAACTTTTTTTTTGTCTTTCTAATTACTACTGTTACGATTTTCTAACTAGAACCCTGAATGGGCTTTATCCCTGAACTGACCCTTTTGTTATCGCTGTAACCTCGTAAAATCTATTGAATTCACTGCAATTTGGTCCTTCATCGTTTCTTCTCCACAGAATATACTGCTGTATTTTCTACACTGGATGATCTAAGTTTTTCTGTCCTTTAATTCAAAATTTGTATTTTTTTAAAATCTCGAAAACTATTGATAACTTTTACAAATCATGTACATCCTAGTTTTATAAAACGAATATATTCTCAAAATTTTAGCTTTGCGTCTTTTCACACTACCGGATGTCAAATTAAGAAAAATAGCTATTTTCGTGGAAATTACTTATTGGATTTTGCTCAAACGTTGTAATTTTTGCACTCACATCCTCCTACACTACTCTGAACTAATTAAAAATCGTAAGAATATTCAATTTTTGCATTACACAGTTGTGTAACTCTGTCTACTACAAGAACACGCAGAACGTGCGCCTGTCTTAACCTTAGGTCTAGGTAAAAGTGTAAGGGAAGTCCCTCTCTCCAGCTAACTCGTCGCTATTACCATGCAGCAGAAGTGCCTGTTTCCCCATACGTGGTTAAAAGGAATTCCTGAAAGGCTGCAATGGTATTCCTGTCACAAGGTTCAAGATGGTCTGCCGCTTTGTTGTTATGTTTTCAGACTGAAAATATCTACATTTATATGTCTACTCTGTAATTCACATTTACCTGCCTGGCAGAGGGCTCAGCGAAGCACATTCACACTATATCTCTAACGTTCCACTCTCGGACAGCGCACGGGGAAAACGAACACGTAAATCTCTCGATGCAAGCTCTGATTTCCATTTCTTTGTTACGATGATCATTTCTTCCTTTGTACGAGGTGTGCCTATAAAGTCATGAAACAATTGCTGTAGAACATTTCATTTCAGAAACATGCATAGTCCTATTTAGTTATTGTCTCCCTCAATATAACCCCCTCCTCTGTCCCCACAAGACTCCATTCGAATTTTCCGTTGCTGGAAACAGTGCTGGAAGTCTTAGTCTGTGATATCCTTCACGATGCGTGCAGCTTTTTCTTTCAGTGCTTCAGCGGCCTGAAATTTTGTTCCTTTTAATGCAGATTCGACCTAGGGGATTAGATAAAAGTGAGATGGCGCTAGGTCAGGCAGATACGGTGGTAGGTCTAACAGTGGGATGCTGTACTTCGCTAAAAACCTCTTAACAGACAATGCGGTGTAAGCCGATGCGCCGTCTTCAAGACTTGCTCGTCCACAATACGGATTTTGTTTTTATTTTTATTTTCTCATGCAGTTGGGGAAGAACCTAAAGGTAGTATTGTTGATTAATAGTGCGGACCTGACCTTCAAGAACCTAGTCAAGATAGTTTTTTTTCAGATATTCATGAAATTTTGTATCATGATCGCTTTGAGAGTTGATTTGCTCATTCGAGCTTCTTTCGCTCTCGGTGAAGTTGAGCCCTCCCATTTCATGAACAGGCGATTTGTTTCTGGATCATAAGTGAAAACCAGTATTTGCCACATGTTAGCACACTTTCCAAGAAATCAGTATCATTTTCAATGCTCTTCAAAGTGTCAGTTCAGTACAAATATTTCAAAAGCTTCTTTTTGTTCGATCTTGAGAATTTTTGACACCAGTTCTGCACAAATTCTTCTCATGTACAAATGGTTATGTAAAATTTGCGATATCTACTTTTCCCACATATTCATCCGTTTTGGATGTTGAAAGGCGTCCCAGGCGTCTTCAAAGTCTTCTCGGGCTTTTGTTAATGCCTGAACAACTCAAAAGCTGGAGTACGTGATAAAGACTCTTCACCATACACTTCTTTTAGTAGAAGATACGTTTCAGTAGTAGTTTTTCCAAATTTTAATGTGAAACACTTGGTTGTTCTATTATTACACTTTTTTCCAAGCAAAACTAAATAACAGCTCTTACATGAACGAAGACAACGGCCACAATGATTTGTCCACTAATACCAGAGATGACACGTTCGATTGAGAAGGCCTCACGCTTCACAGCTATTTGTTGTTAATCTTTAGCTTACTTATTGTGTGACAGCATCAGTACCATTACTTTACAGCCACACGTCGTCTGTGGGCGGCAACAAAATATTTTCGCATTCGGAAGAGACAGTTGGAGATTCAAATGTATTGAAAAGACCTCGCCGCATCGAGAAACGCCCTTGCTGTAATGATTGCCACTCCAGTTCACTTATCATATCAGTTACACACTATCCCCTATTTCGCGACAGTACAAAACGAGCTGCCCTTCTTTGAACCGTTCCAATGTTCTTCGGAAATTCTGTCTGGCAACAATCCCATACAGCATAGCAATACACAGGAAAAACCCGGACAAGGGTAATTAAGGCAGTTCTTCAGTGGATTTGTTGCATCTTCTAAGCGTTCTGCCAATAAAACTAAGACTTTGGTTCGCTTCCCCATAACGTGATCGTTCCAATTTGAAATTTAGTAACTGTTATCCGCAGGTATTTAGTTGAACTGACAGCCTTTAGATTTGTGGAATTTGTTGCGTAACCGAAATTTAACGGATTCCTTTTAGTACTCATGGGATAACCTCACACTTCTCATTATTTACATTTTGGCATGGTTTGATGCCACTCTCTGCTATCCTGCATCTGCGTCATACTCTGCAAGCCACCTAATGGTGTGTGCGGAGGGTACTTTCGGTACCACTATCTGATCTGTCCAATCCTGTTCCACTCGCGAATAGTGCGTGGGAAGAATGATTGTCGGTAATCCTCTGTAAATTGGATCTAATTTCTCGAATTTTCTCCTAATGATCAATACGCGAATGTATGTGGTGGTGAGGAGTAATGTTCTCCGACTCCTGCTGTAAAAGTGCTGTCCCGAAATTTCAATAGTTAATCTCTCCGTATAGAGATGTACAACGTCTCTCTTGCTGTGTAGCTGTACAGTAGTGGATTTCTTTTCCTATGTATGCGTAATATTTTACATTTATTTAGGCTCAGGGTCAACTGCCAGAGTCTGCACCATTCATTTAGTTCTCTACAGGCGTTCTGCAAATTCTTACTACCTTCTGGCGTTGCTACTTTAGTATAAACAACTGCAACTTCATCTCTGCGTAACTACAGCAAACTACATACTTGTCAAACTGCTTACTGCAATCAAACCGTCGCTCTCCACTAATTTTAACCCCCACGTAAGCATACACACTTCCCTCCACTAATAGAAAGACGAGGTTGCGCAAACCTCTCCAATCTCCTGTCTGCCGACCGGCCGCACACAGCTGTGACTCCTACAATGTTGGAACGTACGGACACTTTCATTCGAGGTGATCGACGGCTCACAACCCACTGCACAACTGGACGTCTCTGTTGGTAGTGCTAACACCCTCGTCCACAAGTTAGAGTACTCAAAGCTGTGTGCCCGCTAGGTTCCTCGTAACCTAACAGAAGACCGTAAAGTCCAACGAAGGACCATCTGTGCGGAACTGCTTGCGCATTATGAGACTGATCGTGACAATTTTTTGACGAACAATATCACAGGTGATGAAACATGGGTTCAGCACTTCGAACCGGAAACAAAATTGGGATCCGTCGAGTAGCGCCAAACCACTTCTCCTCCCTAGAAAAACTTCAAAGCCACATCCTGAGCCGCTAAAGTTGCAATGACCAATTCGGAAGTGAGTCATGGTACTGTCAGGAAACTGAAGAACGTGCTTTAGCCTGTTCATCGCCACAAAAATGCGAACGTACTTCTCCTTCTCCATGACAACGCAAGGCCTCACACAAATCTGCGCACTAGGAATTCAAAAAAACGTCATTACGAGGTGTGGCTAGAAAAAAACCGGACTAGTACTGGTGAAACAATAAAACGAATGCAATAAGGCTGAAAGTCGCGTGGCCTGTCACGTGACTCTCGCTCCGCCTACCGCTCGAGTTTCATCTGCCTCCTGCACTCAGTCTGCCCGTGGCGTCTGTTTTAAGTATTTGACGTTTTGTCTGTGCGTCGGAAAATGTTGAGTGTACAGAAAGAACAGCGTCTTAACATCAAATTTTGTTTCAAACTAGGAAAATCTGCAAGTGAAACGTTTGTAATGTTATAACAAGTGTACGGCGATGATTGTTTATCGCGAACACAAGTGTTTGAGTGGTTTAAACGATTTAAAGATGGCCGCGAAGACACCATGATGACACTCGCACTGGCAGACCATTGTCAGCAAAAACTGATGCAAACATTGAAAAAATCGGTAAACTTGTTCGACACTTTCCTTGTCAACTCCTGTTAACTCAGACACTGCTCTGATTGTTAAACGGCGATCTTGTCGAACAAGTTTACCGATTTTTTCAATGTTTGCATCAGTTTTTGTTGACAATGGTCTGCCAGTGCGAGTGTCATCCCTGGTGTCTTCGCGGCAATCTTTTAATCGTTTAAACCACTCAAACACTTGTGTTCGCGATAAACAATCATTGCCGTACACTTGTTATAACATTACAAACGTTTCACTTGCAGATTTTCCTAGTTTGAAACAAAATTTGATGTTAAGACGCTGTTCTTTCTGTACACTCAACATTTTCCGACGCACAGACGAAACGTCAACTACTTAAAACAGACGCCACGGGCAGACTGAGTGCAGGAGGCAGATGAAACTCGAGCAGTAGGCGGAGCGAGAGTCACGTGACAGGCCACGCGACTTTCAGCCTTATTGCATTCGTTTTATTGTTTCACCAGTACTAGTCCGGTTTTTTTCTAGCCACACCTCGTACACTGTTCTTCTTCGTCCACCGAAGAGCCCGGGTCTTGCGCCTTCAGACATCCATTTGGCCCAGTGAAGAATGCTCTCCGTGGGAAGCAGTAGGTGAACGAAGGGGAGGTTATCGATGGCTCCGACATTAACCATTACAGTCGTACATGCGGACATACTGACCCTGCTAGTATGGTGGCGTAGGACTGTCACACTGAAAGGAGATTATGTTGAGAAACAGGGTTTTGTAACGAAAGTAATGGGGAATAATATACTGTATTGGAATCCAGAATAAAACCAAACTGCTTTTAGTAAAAAAAAGTGTTCCGTTACTTATTGAAGAGCCCTCACATTTCTGCTATCAGACAAGTCTCCACCGTCCGGTGTGTCCGCTGGACACTATGGGCCGCCGATATAGCCGTGTACTGTTCAATCACGCATGCAGTTTTTGAAGGAAGCAGTTTTAATAGTGTACCTGGTGAGCCCGTCTGCACAGTTGACGCTGTCGGCAAAATTACAGTGGAAAGAGGTGATGCGTTAGTTTATGGAACATCTGGCACAGCAGGCGGTAAGCTGTTAAGCTGGCTCGAATCCTGCTCCGAGCTGTGTCCATCGACAACCGCAACCGCAGCCCTGCATATTCTCTCCCCACTGCAGCTGATCGCCACATAACGGCAGACTATGCAAGCGTGCCGATATTGCAGTTTTTACCGTTGAGCTCCCACATACACTATGTGACCATAGTACCCGGGTGGACACCCCCAAAAAACATACGTTTTTCATATTAGGTGCATTATGCTGCCACCTACGGCCAGGTACTCCATAGTAGAGACCTCAGTTGTCATTAGACATCATGAGAGAGCAGAATAGGGCGCTCCACGGAACTGACGGACTTCGAACGTGGTCAGGTGACTGGGTGTTACTTGTGTCATACGTCTGTACGTGAGATTTCCACCCTCCTAAACATCCCTAGGTTCATTGTTTCCGATGTGAGGTGGAAACGTGAAGGGACACGTACAGCACAAAAGCGTATAGGCCGATCTCGTCTGTTGACTGACAGATACCGCAGACAGTTGAAGAGGGTCGATCCAGAACATCACCCAGGAATTCCAAACTGCATCAGGATCCACTGCAAGTAATGTGACAGTTCGGTGGGAGGTGAGAAAATATGGATTTCATGGTCGAGCAGCTGCTCATAGGCCACACATCACGTCGGTAAATGCCAAACGACGCCTCGCTTGGTGTAAGGAGCGTGAACAGTGGACGATTGGACAGTGGAAAAACGTTTTGTGTAATGACGAATCAAGGTACACAATGTGGCGATTCTATGGCAGGGTGTGGATATGGTGAATGCCCGGAGAACGTCATCAGCCAGCGTGAGTAGCACCAACAGTAAAATTCGGAGGCGGTGGTGTTATGGTGTGGTCGTGTTTATCATGGACGGGCTTGCACCCCATGTTGTTTAGTGCGGCACTATCACAGCACAGTCCTACACTGATGTTTTAAGAACCTTCTTGTTTCCCGCTGCTGAAGAGCAATTCGGGGATGGCGTTTGTATTTTTCACCACGATCGAGCAGCTGTTCATAATGCACGGTCTGTGACGGAGTGGTTACACGACAATAACATGTCTGTAATGGACTGGCATGCACAGAGTCCTGACCTGAATCCTATAGAATACCACCTTTATGATGTTTTTGAACTCCGACTTCGTGCCAGGCCTCACCGACCGACATCGATCTCTCTTCTCAGCGCAGCACTCCGTGAAGAATGGGCTGCCATTCCCCAAGAAACCTTCCAGCACCTGATTGAACGTATTCCTGCCAGAGTGGAAGCTGTCATCAAGGCTAAGAGCGGGCCAACACCGTATTGAATTCCAGCGTCACCGATGGAGGGTGCCATGAAATTTTAAGTCATTTTCAGCCGGATGTCCAGATACTTTTGATCACATAGTATATATTTACGTTTCCATGGGCACAGTAAAATTCGCACGTGTGTAGTGCACCAGCACTCTTGCCAGCTAACTTGCTCGTGTAAACGCCATAGTGACTTTCTGTCATGTCAGGTACCGTGAGAGAACAGCTAAAAACCGTTAACTTAACAGCCTCGTGCGGTTGCCACTACCAACGTCCAAGCGCGTCAGCAACTGTCGCTTGGAGAATCTACTCTCATCTGCTTTCGATCGTTCGACATCATGAATTTTGAGTCGTTCAAAAAAATGTCTCTGAGCACTATGGGACTTAACTTCTGAGGTCATCAGTACCCTAGAACTTAGAACTACTTAAACCTAACTAACCTAAGGACATCACACACATCCATGCCCGAAGCAGGATTCGAACCTGCGACCGTAGCTGTCGCGCAATTCGAGACTGTAGTACGTAGAACCGCACGGCCTCCCCGGCCGGCTTGTGTCGTTCATTGGTGGGCTTAGTTAGTGGGATGGCAAATAAAGTATCAATAAATGCTTTGTAAATTGACAAAGCAAGCGATGCTGAGGGAATCAGATTGGTGAATGAGACGCTGAAAATAAATGAATTTTGTGATATGACGATGTAGAGAGGATGTAAAGTGCTGACTCGAAATAGGAAGGAAAGCATTACTCAGAGAGAGAAATTTCTTAACGTCGAATATTAATTTATTAGGAAGTCTTATCCCTCGTCCAAAGACTCACGTGCTTTTGTTCGCTGCCATGTCACCGTAGACATTCTGCAAGCGCCTGTGAATATCTGAAATGCTCTGATTTTCCTCGGAAAGAAACTCTTTTTGGAACGCAGCTCTGTTACAGACGCCATTTTAAGGCTACCCATCGGAACTTCATGAAACTACAGGGGCTGAAACGGGAATATTTCACCATGTCCCACAACAAATGTCGCTTTCTCTTTCAACTGAAATCGGCAGAGAAAAATTGTGTTCCGTTATTTATTGAACACCTCTCTTATTTTTCGCGCTGGACGCTATGAACTGGCTGCAGACTAGACTATCAACTAATAGACTACGCCAGGGGAAATTGGAAACTATTAATTCCAATAGTGTATGACATAATTTGCTCTTCTCCATAGGGCGTGTGGTCCACCTCGTCCACGGAAAAACTAGTCGTCCGGGTCGGGCTCTCATCAGGTAAGATGAAATCAAGAAGTACAGAAGATCCAAAGAAGAGCGCACGTAGTGTGGATTACAGTTACAATCACTAACGTTACTAGAAGAATCAGGTAATATATTGGTTCTCTCTGAACATACAGATGTTGAAAAAATATGTAAATACCACAAAAGCAACACATTAACATGCCCTAATACTGTGTAGGAGAAGCGTTGGCATTCAAAACAGCTACCAGTACTATCTGAATCGGTAAATACAGATCGTTCATGGTCTTCAAAGGAATGTTATACCATTCTTTCTACAAAATAGTGGCAATTTTGCTAACGAAGGTGAAGGTATACAGCGATCGCACGCCCTTCTCCCCAACGTAAAAGGCTAGTGTGGTGCACAGGGGAGATGCGAAACGTCATCCTCGTCCGTACAGACTAGTCCTGCACGGTGCGAGCTGTGTAAACAGGGGCCCTGTCGTCTTGGAATAAAGCATCATCTTTGAGTAACAGAAGTTGTACTACGGGATGGACCTGATCAGCCAAAATAGTCACATAGTCCTGGGCCGCAATGTGACATTGCAGAGTACCTATGAGGCCCATGGAATACCACTATACGGCTGCCAGAATCTGTGCCGAAACCGCGTCATATCCCACTCTTGGGACTAAAGTTAGAAACAGATTGAAACAAGATTCATCCGACCAAATGACTTTCTTTTATTCGTCTAAAGCCTAGGTTTTATGGCTCCGGCACCATCACTGATGTGCGGTTTTGGAATTCCAGCTCGTCCCCCAACTTATGGAGCCTGTTTCGTGTTGCTTTGGTTCTGACAGGGTTTCGAAGTGCGAGATTCAGTTCCTCAATCAGTTTTGTAACTGTCATCCTCTTATGTTTCGTTACAATCCCCTTCAGTGGCTGTCTGCCACGATCACTCGGCTACCTTCGTTACAGTCTGCAGACGGGTCAGTTCTCAGAATATACGATTTTCAGTTTACAAACAAAGACAAAACACCACAAATTTTTGGCATATAACAAGTTAATATTTACAGATACAGAAACGGTGCTATTTGTAACATACTTTGTTTCATACGTAAGCAATTCTTCTTAGTTAGACGGGAAAAGATCTAGAAACAAGAACTAAACACGACACAAATGCTGTCACTCAATTACCAATTCCCGGGTTCGATTCCCGGCGGGGTCAAGGATTTTCTCTGCCTCGTGATGACTGGGTGTTGTGTGATGTCCTTAGGTTAGTTAGGTTTAAGTAGTTCTAAGTTCTAGGGGACTGATGACCGTAGATGTTAAGTCCCATAGTGCTCAGAGCGTTTTTTTTTCAATTACCAAAATAAACCAACACCAGCAAAACAATGTTTATAAATGTTATCGACACGAACACAGGTGCTGAAATACTCCAGAAAAGTAATGAAGGCCACAAAATTTTCTGAAACAGTTTACAAAACGAAAAAAGAGTTAAGTGGCAGCGCATCATCGAACATTTTGCATCTCCCCCAGATCACTCCCTCTGAATGAGTCGACTCTATTGTCACAGAATTACTGTTATCTCAAGAAAAATGTCCCTTCCTTTACGGAAAATGTTGACAGAGTGTCGAGCATTTCCATAAAAGACGCCGGACAGAGAAAGGCGCTGTATATGGAATAATTAATCTACACAAAAATAGAATTAAAGCGCTGCAATGAAACTGGCCTCTACAAAAAAAATAATGCGGGTGATCCCTCACGTGTAACGAGAAAATGCAGCTTCGTCACAAAGAGAAAGAGGAAGACTGCGCAGGAAATTGCGAACGTAGATCACGCGACCAGCCGACAATGAGAGCGCAGCACGCTGCAAGGTGAGGTACTAGGCGAGACGCAGCTTTGACAAATGGCCCGGCCTGGCGACGTGTGCGAGTAGCTACCTGGACAGAAACAAACGAGCTATGCTTCAAAGAGGAACGGGGAAGGGAAAAAAGACTGTTATATTCTGTAGTACTATTAGTGCCCTGTGCCCCAGTATATTGTCACTGATCACAGTGAGGTGTCTTGGGCCAAACACACACAATCCTAGCTGGTGCTATTGTCTCAGTGATTTGTTACGCTGTGATTTAACTGGATCAGACTTTCTGATTGCCAGAGGTAGTACTGCTCAACAAACTAAGTATTTTATTATTCTTGCTACTGATCTTCATGGAACAACCCAAACACCTACCTGAAGATCAAAACTTTCTCATTTTTATCTTTGTCATTATTTTCCAATCAGCTCCTCAATTTTGTCTTATGTAACTTCCAAAAATCAAATTTAACGTGTCCTAAGAGCGTCTGTACTACGAATCACGGTAAATCCTCACCCATAAAGACTACAATGGCGGTAGATGGTAATTATAATTACGATGGGATTAAGGTCTTCGGAGGACATATCGAGTGAACATATTGAAACACGAGTGTGGATAAAAGCGGCAACCAAGAAATTTTTGAGTGGTGTACGTACGCAAGCACGCACACACACACACACTCGTCCACAGATTGCGTAGTGGTAAAGCGACCGCTCGTGATAAGTGGGGTATCTGGAATCGAGTCTCGGTCCGGTACAAATTTTCATACGCCTCCAATGGACAGAACATCAGTACCTAATACAGCTGACGCCAAGTTATTCGCATTCAGCGAATTTATTTCGATAGAACTTCGACAGACTGTCAATCATCATCAATACTTCCATTTTAGAAAGAAAGTGCAACGAAAATCCTTGTGAAGTTCCTACGTAATGTAGGAGCGATGATCAGCAGCTTGGACTACTAAATCCTGATTTTTCCAGTATCTGTCACAGTTGCATTAAAAAACTTTTTTTTCTTGTGGTGACTAGTTTCACATTACATTTCCATTCTCAAAGCATAACCCACAAACAACAGATAGTTGTTAATTTACAAAAAAAAATAAAATTTTTACACACCGGAAAACGAAACAACTCAATAATGTAATTAACGTCACACACCGTCACTGTAAATGTTTACGTATATTTTCAGCAGTGCCCACACATGTACTAGCCATAATTAGGATTCCTACACAAGTATAAAACAGCAAAAAAATGGTTCAAATGGCTCGGAGCACTATGGGACTTAACTGCTGTGGTCATCAGTCCCCTAGAACTTAGAACTACTTAAACCTAACTAACCTAAGGACATCACACACATCCATGCCCGAGGCAGGATTCGAACCTGCGACCGTAGCGGTAACGCGGTTCCAGACTGTAGCGCCTAGAACCGCACGGCCACACCGGCCGGCTATAAAACAGCAGTGCTTATAGAGAGCCACTAACTTAAAGACCAAAAATGACAGTTTCCTCCAACCGTCCGTAGTATAGTGATGATCCATGTTATGACCGCGTTGAAAGGACTTGATACATGTCACTAGCGTCTTCATACGGTATCCCTCCGTGCCGGGAAGCTTTACATGCTTCATGCTTCTACAGCGATAATCTTCCCCTGTATCAAGCAGTACAAACCCAAGTATGTATTTTACGGCACCTGATACACACTACTGAACAGTTAACATACTATTTAAAATCCTAAGCGAGGAAAATTAAAATTACAACGCCATAATGAGGAGTGCTCCAACATTTAATGTGGTTATAAGCGGTGGCCAAAACTTAACTTCAAACCCATGAAGTAGCAATTGGCACACGATCGGTAATGAGTAACTGACGCGTTGAAATACTTCGTACTAATGGGACACTATTTTTGTGCTGTGGGTAGCACTCCTTGCACTGTTCTGTTTCGCTCCTGGTGTCAACTACAGGCTTCCTACGACGAAATTACTTATTGGATAAGGACTTTTTATTTTTTCAATAGGTGATATCGTGACCCTGTGTCGCCACACCGCAGGTACATAACTGTCTTCTAATCAGGAACCAACAAATCCCATCAGTCTCACTTCCGCGCGGGATTAGCCGAGCGCTCTGGGGCGCTGCAGTCATGGACTGTGCGGTTGGTCCCGGCAGAGGTTCGAGTCCTCCCTCGGGCATGGGTGTGTGTGTTTGTCCTTAGGATAATTTAGGTTACGTAGTGTGTAAGCTTAGGGACTGACCTTAGCAGTTAAGTCCCATAAGATTTCATACACACAGGCTCACTTTCGTGTTTAGCAAGGTCCTTGAGTCCATTCTATGCTGACGTATCCATAAACACGTACAACAACAGCTACCCATACGAACTTCCGGTATGCTGGAGTAGCTTGGGTCAGCTACTTCTGTTAACCAATAGAACGAAAAACCAGTCGAAGTTGCAAATATTTTATTTTTCCATTCAATGACTAATTTCGGGCTGAGACCCATTTTCAAATCAGCCTGCAGGGCAGACAACTAAATTTACACTCATGTGTAATACAGTTATTGCCAAATTCTTAAGCATATGCAAAAGATACAGAATATATCGTTTTAAACTTACATAACGAAGTCGATAATGGCTTTTCCGAAGATGTCAAAAAATGTATAATGTACATGTACATTGCGTACAGATAACTGGAGTTTTCTCCTTCCTTTGTCACAAGGAAACCTCGGGAAAGGAGCGCCCTGTCAGGATATAGGAAACCTTTTTATTTATTAAATCATTCTCCAACCATCAAGAATACAACAATTCATACGAAAACCGTACCAGTCTACAATAAAATTAATACGGCTTATAATCTTTACCGAAAAGAGTCAAATAGTTAAAATCACCGACCAGCAATACTCGTACACAGCAGCGCCACTCCCCTACCCGCATCCTCTGCGGACATATCAAATTCCCCAACCTACTCTTCCACTTTGAACACCTCCTAATATCCTTTGTTACCTGTAAGCTTGAAGCTATCCCCCACCTAGTTTCGCTGGTGGTAATTGATCCTGGAACTCTGCCACGTTGGTTCCACCACATTCCCCCAACACCCTTCATATCCTCCACACCATTCACATCCCCTCCCAATGAAACTTTAATCGCCTCCCGTTACCCAACCATGAAATCCACCCTACCACCCACCCTCGTCAGGGCTCCTTTCCCCTCCAGTCCTCTCCACAAACTTCCTAAGTCTTGGTTCGGAACCGCATACCTCTCCAGTCTTCCCCCATCCCTTCTCCAAATATCCACCTACACACTCCCTCCTATGCCCAACCTCTAAATGCTACGTTCCCCTGATACCCTTCTATCTGGAAGTATATTTCAACTCATCTCTTCATTCATCCATATATCTCTTTTAATAAGTCGTACATCGGCCTTTCAGTTTTATCTTATGCAACTGCCTGTCTCCTTTTATATATTCTGTGTAACACTCATTTCCCATTCATCTGTGTCTATGTTTTAATTAATCGCCGAATCAACATTTTATATTTTAACTTATGCAGCTGACGACCTGTCTTCTTATCGTACAAAACATTTATTTTGTCAAATGCCCTATCCAGTTTTTGTGTCGGGCGGGGGTCTTAGACCCAGAAGAAGGCCGCTGCTATCGTGTCCGAAACGTTGGCTTTTCTATAGCAGCAGTAGTTTTTACATTATGACGCGGTACCAAACCCAGAAAACTTTTATGTCAAATTTAATAGTTAATTATATCAATTTTTGCCACAGTTTTTAATCGATTTGGAAAATTCTAGAGTTTTGCATTATGGAGTTTGTGTTTAATAAGCTTACCTAGTTTGAAAGTAATAGGATATTTATTTTGAACGTTACACGTACCTAAGTACAGAAATTTGTGTTTTGCAGAAAATGGCCATTGAAGTTTCTGCTTGTATTTGGCATTCCTTTAGAAAAGTCCAGCACCATCACCAGGTTCTTTTTCATTTTCTAAATCAGTTTTATTCCTTTTCACATTCCTGTGATTCACTCTTCTTGATTTTATCACCTCCAAAAATTATTTATCTGCTTTCACTACACACTTTCTACCACACACCAAGCTTTGTTGCAGTTCATTCTGGGCCTGATTCCCATTTTCTCTAAAACATTTTTCCTGCTTTGCACACTATCATTAAAACATGAAACTGTATCATAAACACCAATATCAAGTGCACATCTTCCCGCAAAAATGGTTTTTGGCAATCTTTCCCATACACATTGGTTAAAACTTTCATTTTGGTTTTGGGTGCCATCAAGAAGACATCTCTTCAATTAGTTTTCATTTGCAAGGTCCTGAATATAGGTTTGATGGATTCCATTACAGCAGTTGGTAGAAAATCCTGTGATGATATTCTTCACCATCAGCAACTGACCTTGGTAGCCACACCATGATTCACTTCCTTTTGGGCACAAATTGTGGATACAGTTATTGTCTGTGGACATTTTGTGGAAGTGTAAGGCCCAAACTGCTTGCTTCATGTTTTTCAAGTCCCTTGTATTCCTTCTTATTGTCAAGCCATTATATGTCTGTAGCTTGTCAATTTTTGTATCCGTCAGTCGCCCTCTCCATTTTATTCCCTTCCCATCAGATAAATTTTTCGTGACAAATCTTCTCTAAGCCTTGTAAGTCTAGTGCCAAGTCTTTTCTGTACATGTCCCACATATTCTAACTTCTACATAGTAGTCGCAGCTCCATATGGAACACATTTTTGAACCTGAAGGAAAGCTTTACTATCACTATCACCATCACCAAGGTACTTCACATATCACAGGCCATGGGAGGCAACAGATCTGGTAAACAAGCTGACAACTCCCTGCACTTCCATACCTCCACTTGAGCCTTCATAGTTCATATTACATTTATGATCTGGAATCCTTTTCACACAACTAGAGCAAATGTTGTCAAACACGTCGACATCTAGTACTTTGTCAGTGTCAACAGATGTTGTTGCTGTAACTACATCATTCAATGAAGTGTGCCATCTTTTTTGACAGGTACCAACAAAAACGACCACTATCTCCCTGCCACCATCATTTTCGATAATAGATTCTTCTGCAGCACTTTTCATTGATGATTCGGCAACTTCTTTTATAGCCCCTAGCAATAAGCCATAATATCTCCCATATTTTGCTGGAGGAGGTGGAAGATTCATCACTGCACAAAGTGTTCCTGTTGCTTTCTGGCCCCTGCCAATACAGCACATGCCAAATGCTACCCTAAAATTCACATCATAATCTTTGCTTACGATTTTAGATGTCGTGCAAGACCCACCAACGTTGCATTTGCTGCATATCACAGACAAGTTCGTAGCAAGGCCTTCCCTGGCACTTTCGTCTTCCACCACAGAAACACACTGCACACCAAAGCAATGCTTGCACATCACATTGTCCAATATTAACTGTGACCGTATGTTAAAATCAACAATAATATTGCACGAACCTTCAGATTTACAGCCTCCATTTTCATTAGCACCAAGAACACGTTTCCTTCTTGAAGCATTGGGCGATGGTTTGTTAACCGGCTCTGAGAGGTTGCAGTCTTCAGCCACTGGTGTAACATTTGTTGTAGCGCCTTTACTGTGTATCTGTTGCCCTGATGAAGTCTTTCACGGTTGAAGCAACGAATTTTAGCCATCTTGTGCGATAATATTCGACAAACGAACACAAAACAACACAGCCAAATGAAAATTGTTTCTAAATTCACAACACCACACTGCAAGCCTTTCAAAACAAAGAACAAACAAAATCAGTGATCAAAACAACGCACGTCGATAGCAGCAGAGAAAGTATCGATAGAAATAGTTCTTTGTTTCACTGGCGCAAATATAAACATTTGAATCCTATAGAGCGAAATACACTTACTATGACAGAAGAATGCTGTGTAAAGGGATGTGGCGCTGCATATTGGTACACTTAAGACCAAATAACGGGTCTTATAATCTCTCAAATATATATGTTTTGTACATCAAACTATTCAGAAAGATGTGTGCTACAAAATAAGCACATTTTTGAAAAGTCTAATTTCTTTAAATTTTTGACGTCCTACTCCCCTGAAGTTCAAAAATTTATGTAGCTCCCTAATAAGACATCAGTCACCTCTGAGCTATCCCAGTAATTCTTCAGACTCTTTCTTGACTACTAACAATCACCATTAGACACAGATCTGACAGAACACAAAGTTTAATGTTCACTGCTTGGAATAAAATTCAGTAGTGGTAGAAATTTTATTGTTGTTGTTGTTGTTGTGGTCTTCAGTCCTGAGACTGGTTTGATGCAGCTCTCCATGCTACTCTATCCTGTGCATGCTTCTTCATCTCAAAGTACTTACTGCAACCTACATCCTTCTGAATCTGCTTAGTGTATTGACCTCTTGGTCTCCCTCTACGATTTTTACCCTCCACGCTGCCCTCCAATGCTAAATTTGTGATCCCTTGATGCCTCAAAACATGTCCTACCAACCGAACCCTTCTTCTAGTCAAGTTGTGCCACAAACTTCTCTTCGCCCCAATCCTATTCAATACCTCCTCATTAGTTACGTGATCTACCCACCTTATCTTCAGCATTCTTCTGTAGCACCACATTTCGAAAGCTTCTATTCTCTTCTTGTCCAAACTGGTTATCGTCCATGTTTCACTTCCATACATGGCTACACTCCATACAAATACTTTCAGAAACGACTTCCTGATACTTAAATCTATACTCGATGTTAACAAATTTCTCTTCTTGAGAAACGCTTTCCTTGCCATTGCCAGTCTACATTTTATATCCTCTCTACTTCGACCATCATCAGTTATTTTACTCCCTAAATAGCAAAACTCCTTTACTACTTTAAGTGTCTCATTTCCTAATCTAATCCCCTCAGCATCACCCGATTTAATTTGACTACATTCCATTATCCTCGTTTTGCTTTTGTTGATGTTCATCTTATATCCTCCTTTCAAGACACTGTCCATTCCGTTCAGCTGCTCTTCCAAGTCCTTTGCTGTCTCTGACAGAATTATAATGTCATCGGCGAACCTCAAAGTTTTTACTTCTTCTCCATGAATTTTAATACCTACTCCGAACTTTTCTTTTGTTTCCTTTACTGCTTGCTCAATATACAGATTGAATAACATCGGGGAGAGGCTACAACCCTGTCTCACTCCCTTCCAACCACTGCTTCCCTTTCATGCCCCTCGACTCTTATAACTGCCATCTGGTTTCTGTACAAATTGTAAATAGCCTTTCGCTCCTTGTATTTTACCCCTGCCACCTACAGAATTTGAAAGAGAGTATTCCAGTTAACGTTGTCAAAAGCTTTCTCTAAGTCTACAAATGATAGAAACGTAGGTTTGCCTTTTCTTAATCTTTCTTCTAAGATAAGTCGTAAGGTTAGTATTGCCTCACGTGTTCCAACATTTCTACGGAATCCAAACTGATCTTCCCCGACGTCCGCTTCTACCAGTTTTTCCATTCGTCTGTAAAGAATTCGCGTTAGTATTTTGCAGCTGTGGCTTATTAAACTGATAGTTCGGTAATTTTCACATCTGTCAACACCTGCTTTCTTTGGGATTGGAATTATTATATTCTTCTTGAAGTCTGTGGGTATTTCGCCTGTCTCATACATCTTGCTCACCAGATGGTAGAGTTTTGTCATGACTGGCTCTCCCAAGGCCATCAGTAGTTCTAATGGAATGTTGTCTACTCCCGGGGCCTTGTTTCGACTCAGGTCTTTCAGTGCTCTGTCAAACTCTTCACGCAGTATCTTATCTCCCATTTCATCTTCATCTACATCCTCTTCCATTTCCATAATATTGTCCTCAAGTACATCGCCCTTGTGTAAACCCTCTATATACTCCTTCCACCTTTCTGCCTTCCCTTCTTTGCTTAGAACTGGGTTGCCATCTGAGCTCTTGATATTCATACAAGTGGTTCTCTTCTCTCCAAAGGTCTCTTTAATTTTCCTGTAGGCAGTATCTATCTTACCCCTAGTGAGACAAGCCTCTACATCCTTACATTTGTCCTCTAGCCATCCCTGCTTAGCCATTTTGCACTTTCTGTCGATCTCATTTTTGAGACGTTTGTATTCACTTTTGCCTGCTTCATTTACTGCATTTTTATATTTTCTCCTTTCATCAATTAAATTCAATATTTCTTCTGTTACCCAAGGATTTCTATTAGCCCTCGTCTTTTTACCTACTTGATCCTCTGCTGCCTTCACTACTTCATCCCTCAGAGCTACCCATTCTTCTTCTACTGTATTTCTTTCCCCCATTCCTGTCAATTGTTCCCTTATGCTCTCCCTGAAACTCTCTACAACCTCTGGTTCTTTCAGTTTATCCAGGTCCCGTCTCCTTAAATTCCCACCTTTTTGCAGTTTCTTCAGTTTCAATCTGCAGTTCATAACCAATAGATTGTGGTCAGAATCCACATCTGCCCCTGGAAATGTCTTACAATTTAAAACCTGGTTCCTAAATCTCTGTCTTACCATTATATAATCTATCTGATACCTATTAGTATCTCCAGGATTCTTCCAGGTATACAACCTTCTTTTATGATTCTTGAACCAAGTGTTAGCTATGATTAAGTTATGCTCTGTGCAAAATTCTACAAGGCGGCTTCCTCTTTCATTTCTTCCCCCCAATCCATATTCACCTACTATGTTTCCTTCTCTCCCTTTTCCTACTGACGAATTCCAGTCACCCATGACTATTAAATTTTCGTCTCCCTTCACTACCTGAATAATTTCTTTTATCTCGTCATACATTTCATCAATTTCTTCATCATCTGCAGAGCTAGTTGGCATATAAACTTGTACTACTGTAGTAGGCATGGGCTTTGTGTCTATCTTGGCCACAATAATGCGTTTACTATGCTGTTTGTAGTAGCTAACCCGCACTCCTATTTTTTTATTCATTATTAAACCTACTCCTGCATTACCCCTATTTGATTTTGTATTTATAACCCTGTAATCACCTGACCAAAAGTCTTGTTCCTCCTGCCACCGAACTTCACTAATTCCCACTATATCTAACTTTAACCTATCCATTTCCCTTTTTAAATTTTCTAACCTACCTGCCCGATTAAGGGATCTGACATTCCACGCTCCGATCCGTAGAATGCCAGTTTTCTTTCTCCTGATAACGACGTCCTCTTGAGTAGTCCCCGCCCGGAGATCCGAATGGGGGACTATTTTACCTCCGGAATATTTTACCCAAGAGGACGCCATCATCATTTAATCATACAGTAAAGCTGCATGTCCTCGGGAAAAATTACGGCTGTAGTTTCCCCTTGCTTTCAGCCGTTCGCAGTACCAGCACAGCAAGACCGTTTTGGTTAATGTTTCAAGGCCAGATCAGTCAATCATCCAGACTGTTGCCCCTGTAATAATTTTATTATCAAGGCATATTAATACTGTATATACGGGTCTGCACAATGTCTTCCAGGTCGACTGCAACCCGCCGGCTTTTTGTTGGACTCCAATAGCGCCCTATGTACCTACTGTCGCGTCGCGAACTCTGCACTTCAGCACCTTGTCTGGGCTCGATCGCAGAACATAACACAATCAACACAACATAATATTTTAATACAACAGTTCATTAAATTTTATAGTGCAAATAAGCCACATATTCATACTTTCCAGGCGTCGCTCAGCGGAAGATACCAGTTTTTCAAACGATTATCGTAAACACTTTTTTAAAAAAATTCAATTTTAAAATTACAGTTATATGGAAAATAATTAAGTAAAAATGATAGTCCGTTTCCTATACACAACAGTAACAGTTCACGATAAGTGAGTCACATGCACTTACTTTAAATTAGATTAAATTCCTTTTCTGAAAAGAGCAAAGTAGCCATTATATTTAAACTCACACTGCTCATTTAGTATTTTATTAAGTTCCTTAACTTTACGAATATCAAGCTTCAATCCTTTGGGAGCTTATACGTAATGTTTTCATAGAACTTCCGATGCTTCTGGCAACATTATCCGTGTTGCGTAGCTGCGGACCCAAGGCTGTTCTATTGTTAGGGCCAATATGCTCCTTAAACCTTGTCACGAAGAGGCCCTCTTTGGCCTTCACCTAAACGATCGCATGAACCACACTTCAGTTTATACGCATCTGGCGCATCGTATTTTTTTCCATTATTTATTTTATCTTTGTTACTAATTTGTTCCAGCCTGATTCCCAAATTCGTTGCTGTCTCAAAAACTATTCTGAAATTCTTGGGGAAGGCAGGTGCCAATTTTTCAGTAAGCTGAACATGATACTGTGAGGTAATAATTTTTTTTTTTTTTTTATGATTTGGTACGTTTGCGTCTCCTAAAAATTTGTGTACCCATTTGTGTTGCCAACTGTTTGAGCATTCTAAGTTCTCACTGTACCTCAGGGTCTTCCAGTGGTGGTTCACTAAGACGTTCTACCACTGCATGGAAGAATGGTTTTACGCTGAGAAGTATCACTGGAATTTGCCCTTATCATATCTGACAGCGTTGTTTTACGGTAAATGGAAGAATCTATTTTCTCACCCGTCTAGTGACCGTTAGATCCAAGAAATTTATTTTTATATACTTCCTCCTCTTGTGTATATATTTTAAATTCTCTTGCAATTTATTAAATACAGACTGGAGGACTGCTAAATCAGTATCTCCGAGTGTATCACAAACAGGTCATCGACAAACACCGACAAAAATTTTCGGTGCAAACATTTGTTTGTAACTAATTTATGAAAATGTCTGCAAATAGCCCTAATCATGCGCCAGCTTATATTGTTATTTTATGTTTTTAATGTTTGGATTTGACCACAGCTTACAGCCACTTTAAATGTTGGATAATATCTTATAACGACTTAATTTTAATGCTTCCTGGCTTAGGATAGTTTCAATTAGTGCATCAACTGCTTAGTAGCTTGTATCATATGCCGTACAATTTGTACTTTGATTATTGGTACTTGATTCAGCGGAAGATGACCACTGTAGAAGCATGAAGCATGTAGATCTTCGCAGCGCAAAGGGATATCACGTAGCCGCTCGCGAACTCTATCGAATCACTTCGACATGGTCATAATATGGACCTTCAGTATACCACGGAAAGTTGTACGGATCTGTTATTTCTGGTCTTTGTGAAATTATTGCACCTTGCATAAGAATTACTTTTTTATCTTTATGTAGGAATTCCAGCTATGGCTATTTCAAGTTTGTGCACTAGTGGAAATTTATGTTACTGTAAACAGAAAAATTGTGTAATGTTAGTTACACTAATGAGAGTTGTTTGATTTCCTCGTATGAATTTTTTTAAAAAAATTGTATAAGTATTATATTAAAGACTATCTATTGTTTGTAGCTATGGTTTAGGCAATGGAAAATATAAATCGATAGTCACCAGAAATGTAAAAATTTTGTGGATGTAGCTGTAACAGATATGAGAAAAAAGAGCACTCCGTCTTCAGGCCACGAGTGGCCTACCGGGACCATCCGACCGCCGTGTCAGCCTCAGTGGGGATGCGGATAGGAGGGGCGTGGGGTCAGCACACCGCTCTCCCGGTAGTTATGATGGTATTCTTGACCGAAGCCGCTACTATTCGGTCACGAGGCTGAGTGCCACTCGAAAAATGGCAACAGCGAGTGGCAGCCTGGATGGTCACCCATCCAAGTGCCGACCACGCCCGACAGCGCTTAACTTCGGTGATCTCACGAGAACCGGTGTATCCACTGCGGCAAGGCCGTTGTCCAACAGATAAGAGAAAGAATATGAAAATTTCAAAATCTTCGTGTTAACAGACGTGGGAATGACTTGTGAAGAACATATTCTTCCAGTCGTCCATGGTGCAATCTCGCTCACGCTGAACCGTAATTAGCAGGCCCATCTCTTCACTGACATGAACTGTACGAACGTAAACACACACACACACACACACACACACACTCGCACTCTCACACACACACACACACACTCTCACACACACACATACACTCTCACACACTCTCTGTCTCACACACACACACACACACACACACACACACACACACAAACTCTCTCTCTCTCTCTCTCTCTCTCTCTCTCTCTCTCTCTCACACACACACACACACACACACACTCCCTCTCTCTCTCTCTCTCTCTCTCACACACACACACACACACACACACTGCCGGACTTTTCGTACAGGAACCATCGACTCGTGTTTTATATACAGTTTGTCTAGAAATTGTGATTAGTAAGGCCACAGAGCATACGTCACAACACATGACACTGCAAGTCTTACAAGTGGAGAGTGAGTAATTATTTCAGACGAGTTTAATAAAACAAGTGTCACGTCACACGTTCGTTGTGGGGCCCGTGTTCCTCGTAGGCCGAACGCGGGCCCGAGTGATGTCAGATGGCACGAGGGGTCGGCGTGGTGGTGTCATCGCAAGGCACCACTCGTGCGCTGGCCGTCAAAAGCCAGTTAGCGCCAGCTTCAGTATCTGTGGACCCCGAGGGGTGGCGCCACCGTAGCTGAATACATAACTCAGGCGCCGCACCTCCCCTCTCCGGGATGACAACACGACACCACCGTCCTCTCCGGCGCTGGCATTAAGGACACCGACGACAGCGCTAAGGGGACCAGTTCGTCAGCGCAGATTGTCTCCTTAGTTCGACAGTTCAGCTCCACCGGACAGCGGCTCCCGAAATCATAGTTAGGTCTGCGAGAACCAGCGCAGTTAGAAAGATAGTTTACTGTTGAGTTGACAATAGACTTTATTCGGAGATTGGAAATGTTTATTAAGTTTTACATGATTGTTCCTCAAAAGATAAGTAAACGTGCTTGATTATTCAGTTATAGCACTGTCTATTTATGTTCTGAAGCGTGGTCATCAACCATAGTCTATCTCCTGTTTCCTAGTCTACGAACTACTGTGAACAGCCGAAATACAACTGCCGCCACGTCTGAAACTGTCGCTCCTCCCTCCGTACAAGCGTCAAGCCTCCGTCTTTGCTTTGCCCTTAGTAGGGAATGAGGGCGGACTTTGGACATCGATCTAAAGCAAAGACGGAGGCTTGACACTTGTTGGGAGGCAGCGATGGCAGTTTCAAACGTGCCACTTTACGTCACTCGGTCCGACGGCGGGACATAGCTGTTATGAGGTCCTCATCTTGTCTTCTGCTCATTTGTCACTTTGGCCCTCTCTGGTTGGTTCAGATGGCTCTGTGCACTATGGGACTCAACATCTGAGGTCATCAGTCCCCTAGAACTTAGAACTACATTACTTAAACCTAACTAACCTAAGGACACCACACACATCCATGCCCGAGGCAGGATTCGAACCTGCGACCCTAGAGTCGCGCGGTTGCAGACTGAAGCGCCTATAACCGCTCGGCCACAGCGGCCGGCTTTGGCCCTCTCTGAAAGGTTCCAGACGGTACTATTGCATCTATATAAGCAGAACGCAGTGCCACCGCCGGCACTCAGTGTTGTAACTCCTGATAATGATGGAGGAGACAGCTGGTGAAAAATCGAGTGTTGTATTCGAACAGACGCAGCATGTAAAACGAGAAGATTTTATTACAGCCAAATACTGTTTCCCTTGCCGACTGTTTACCCTTTGGCAAAATTTTTCCAGTGACTCGCAAGCTTTGCAACGCCTTGAAATGACTGAGCAATTTATACCTCTCTAACGTGGTAGAAGAAGTCAGAGGATTCAATCCTCTAACAGAGGGTACAAATGGCATTTTGTGTCATTAACTCGTAAGGTTGACTAAGAAGCTTTCCAGGAAGAATGTACAGTTCTGGAACCAATGCGCTGTTTTTCGTAATGTTTGAATCGCATGCCTTTCTCAAGCAGAGTGCTCTTCTTTGCTACACAAACAGAAAAATTCCAGCCATTTACAATGATTGCTCGTGTTCTGTTTTTCTCTTTACCAATTACATGTAACTTATGTATTCTACAATAGAACAATGAAGTGCATCACTAAGTTTTGCTAGTTAAACAATTTTTTTGCATAATACAGTAGCTTCTAGTTTGCAACGTGTTTTAACACTAAATTGCCTGCATACTGCAAAGAATGAGAAATACCAGGGGACCTCTTAATGTAAGTTATACGTTATTACTGCAGGCCAAGTAACGTTTATTGAGTACTGCACTGCACTTCAAAGTGGCACAGATATATTACACTATTTTTCAACATAATCAACAAGCCTCTGTAAACAATGGTCGGAAAGTCTTAACAACCGTGGAGCTCGTTGACGATAGAAGTCCGCTCCTTGGTCACGGAGCCGTTCGAGAACCGATGTGTGAAAGTCTTCACCGTTGGCAAATATATTGCCCCCAGCTTACCGGAAAGAGGGAAATCGCATGGTGTAACACCTGGACTTCCTGATCAGCAAGACCTACGTCTGTCTGAACGTGGTCAAACTGACGGCACCATTTCATAACAGCTCGATGCGAAATTGCATTTAGTCCACATACCACCAAAAAGCCACGGTGAATTTTAGTGCACTTTACACGTTTTGCGCACAAGAAGCGTACTGTTCAGCGTACTTCAATTCTAGAGTACGTTTCCCGTTACCACGCCAGATGACTCACCCACGCGATGCACCTATTATCTGCACCTCAACAGAACTGTGTTGTTGGAAACCCGGACCATGTACTCCCTCTTGACAATACTCCAACCTTGTTGCGTAATGGTCATAGCGTGGAGCGACACGTGCAGCGTACTTTCTAAAGTCCCTAATCTTGTCCTAGACTTCGACACACTTCAGTTGGTCTTAGATTGATACTTCGGTGAGGGTAATTAGGTGGGCACCACTCTGTTTCATTGAGTCGCTGGACGGAGGTGGTGTTCGGCCCTTGTAACACCGAAAATGCAGATAAAATATCTTCTGCAACATCGAAAACTTTTCGGTATTTAATATCCGTTTGAAACGTGTACTGTACTTCTAATTCTCCATCTGTAGGCTTTATTACTGAAACTATAATATACAATCGATGTATTACTGTATTTGTTTCTGAATGTATATAGTTGATCGTTATTATAATGTAAATATTGTAAATTGCTGGGCAACAGCCAGAGGAACCTTCATTTTGAATTTATCGAGAGCAAGGACGAAAAGGCAGTAGCTGTTCCGTTGGTCATATTTGCGAAAGGAGTCTCTGTCGTGCTGCGAGCATAGAGTAATCAGAGCAGCTCGAGTCATGAAAGAGTGGGAAGTGTTTGTTGGGCGCTTCTGCAGACACGCTGTGGAGCTATGATCGCACCTGGGTAGGCGCACCTAATTCGTTAAGTCGCGAGTATTTGGAGTACGGTAGGAGCGGACACGTGGAAGAAGCTGCAATTCCAACTATTGCCTGTCCCATAATTGTCCGTGGCTCTGGAGACAAGTCGTGGTTCTCAACCAGCAGCAGCAACTCAGCATTGTCGTCTACTACATTCTTTGTCGTTCGCAGAGCTACTCCATCGTAAGACTGGTGACTGAAAAAATATAATTAGTATTGTAGAAACATTACCCACTGATATTTCTTTCACAAAGCACGACTAACCTGAATAACATCCTGTAATAGTTCAAACTTGTAGAACACTTGCGTTGACATTTTCCTCGCCCATTATTACCAAGCAGGGTCCGTTTCCTTTCCGTGCAATCGCCTAGCGCCGTAAGAATATGAAAACTGATTAGATACTTCCTGGCACTTTTGTTTGTTTGCTAATGACCTGTTTCTGTCTAAATTCTCTGCCTCAGTAACTGTTTATTCTTGTGTTGCATAACAGAGACTTAACTAATACGCAATTTTGAGTATTAACTTCATTCACTTGCAGTAGAATAAAATTTCACTGGCAAAAGCTAATAGCAAACGATACAGCACAAATTAAGAGCGCGCAGTTTCATTTATTCGGCATTTAGCTTAGCGAGTGACGTTTGCTGGATTGCTATGTATTTTATTCTTGTTATATTAAAAGAAAAATCTATTGCTCATTTGTTTAACGTATATTGAATTCAATCTTTCAATAATCAAAAGCAAATTGCCTGTATTTTTCTAAACTTTGCATTACGTTACACTGAGGTTACTGAAAGTCATTTATTACGTAACGAAGTTTAAGGTACAGCCAGTCATTTATTTGAGCAGAAACTTCATTTAATTTTACCTTCAAAATTTAGTATTTCAGAATAAGTAACTGCGAACTCAGTGCTTCCTGATTAATTTCTTTTCCCGTGAACTGTTGTGGTGTGGAAAAGCGGACAACCTTTTGTTGCCATGCCAGAGATTGTTTGCTTAAATTTCTTTGCCATGACCTTTCTTAAGATTGTGGATATTCATTGCCCCACTGGGATGGCGACCGTTTAATTATCCCTGTTTTGCTAATCAGTGTTTTTTGTATTATCAATATTTTTTTATATTAAAATATTACTTGGTACCCTTGGTTCATGAGCAACTGCACTAAATTCCACCCATTTCAAAATTATTATCGGTATTTAGAATAGGTTTAGAACAGATTTTTCCTTCATGTCTGTTGTACACTTTCCTCCTACTAACGGGTGTTATTTTCCTTCGGTGACGATGCCTTAATGACTGAAATTTCATTAGGCATACGCGATCACGCTCAGTTATATGGCAGTGCAGAAGGGCGATTAGTAAGGGGGAGGTTACACCCTCTGGCGAGAAACGGCGATATATTGCAGCTCTGCACGTCTCCAAAGGACTTTTCTGCAAGCCGAGCAGCAGAGATCAGAAATGAGCTTAGTTTTAAACTCGGCAGTGAGTCCTGTGACGTAATTTCCGAACTGGCCGTCTCCGTGTGTCCGTAGACTTGACTCATGAGACTCCGACGCAGCCCAGTCGTCAGCTGAGTCTGTTGCCGGATCCAAGTGGGCTCGACCCGCTCAGAAAGGAGAGCGAATACACGAGTTCGCAAGCATAACCACGGACTCGCGGCATAACCATCTGCGGACGCAACCGTTTTGAAAGAAATTTCAGCCATTATACTTTAAATTACTGTCCATTTGTTTCACACACGGCATCAGCAGTGGAGGTACCACGTGTCGTGTCGTTCAAAGTACAGACTTTGCGTTTTGGAACGTGTGGCTCGGTGGTGGTGTGTGGGCAGTTCTGGCTGTAAGTTCTCGCATGTTGAACAAGGAACCTTATTGTGACCCTCCCAGCTGCATGTGTTTAGTGTCCGCTGGAGAGGTGTGCTTCTATCAGGTACTGCAAACTGGTGTTTTTCTGTACCTGTCCTCGCTCAAACACAACAATGGCGACACTTTGGTTCCATGGAAACTGATGTCATTTGTTTTTTATGTCCTGGGCAGGTTACAAGCCGCATGTTACAAGCCGCAGGTTGACTTGAATGTCAATCGGAGCAATTTTCCGGATCAGTTGTTCAAATCTACTTCAGCTGATGCTGCAACGTGTTGTTTTGATCTTGTGGGTAATGCTGTATTTTTCAGGTTAATGTTTTAGTGATTAATTTTGATATAAACTATATATGCTGATAACGACTGATGGTTCACCAGTCTGTATGTGTAATGGAACCAGATGGACGTTAATAGCAGCCAGTTCGACCAGATTGTAAGGGATTTAAACCTGTAACTGGCGAAAAATTGTTGAAATAGTTTCTATTCTAAGAATAAAACTGCACAACAGAAATATAATTCGTGAACTGCAGAATGACCGATCAGGGTTTACGCTTTAGTAAGCATTTAGAGTAATTTTCTTTCACAGCGTACATGAGGTTCGAGATTACAGCCGAAAGGAAGCTGTCCCTGTATGCACGTTGTGACGAAGTTTAACGAAGTGAGTAGCTGCATAATTAACATTTACTTGACAGATGGAATTTACTCCTGAAACTGCATTAAATGGGACACACACAAATACTAATCCTATGGCTCCATATGAGCAAATGATAATACAGTACTGACGATAATTCGTCAGCAAGGATTGGATGGATAAGGAATCGCAACATGAACACGCAACTGCTCATGCACGGAGATTCAAGATCAGCGAGTAATTGAAAGCAAGTTCACCGCCTTTCATTAGTAAATGACTCGTCAGAGCTAGCTCGCAACTCCCAGAGAGAATAATCATGGAAGTTAACTGGGCACACGATATATGAACTGAATTGTGTCCGATTAAACACCGAGTTCGGTTTCATTTGAATTTGAGGAACTCCCACCCAAAAACCATTATTCGTTTGTGTACAGAAACAACACGTCATACTCAATCAGGGAGCAGCGACTGTTTGCTGCGACTGGACCCGTCCGTGCCCTGGTAAGTTCTCCCTAATATCCGAACTGCCTTACCTATGTGTACAGAGAGTGAACATGTAAGTAGGCTGTTTAGGTTTTCTTATTGGTAACGCCACGTAGCGCTCTGTAAGAAAATCACTGGCTGTGCTGTGTGCAGTCTGTGGCTAGTTTGCATTGTTGTCTGCCATTGTAGTGTTGGGCAGCTGGATGTTAACAGCGCGTAGCGTTGCGCAGTTGGAGGTGAGCCGCTAGCAGTGGTGGATGTGGGGAGAGAAATGGCGGAGTGTTGAGAGCGGATGATCTGGACGTGTGTCCATCAGAGACAGTAAATTTGTAAGAATGGATGTCATGAACTGCTATATATATTATGACTTTTGAACACTATTAAGGTAAATACATTGTTTGTTCTCTATCAGAATCTTTCATTTGCTAACTATGCATATCAGTACTTAGTGCATTCAGTAGTTTGAATCTTTTATTTAGCTGGCAGTAGTGGCGCTCGTTGTATTGCAGTAGCTTGAGTAACGAAGATTTTTGTGAGGTAAGTGATTTGTGAAAGGTATAGGTTAATGTTAGTCAGGGCCATTCTTTTGTAGGGATTTTTGAAAGTCAGATTGCGTTGCGCTAAAAATATTGTGTGTCAGTTTAAACACAGTCATGTATAATTTTTCTAAGGGGACGTTTCATATGTCTACCCTTAGCCGAGGGTTCCTCACTGGAATATTCTGATTTTTTCTTGTAGTTTGTGTAATTAGTGCACCCTTTGTTTATTGCTAGTGCGTAATTGTAGAGAGAATTTCCTTTGTAGTTGTAGTTTTTCATTCTTGTACAGTAAAACAGTTGTGGCATGCATGTAGATCTGCACCAAGGATTTCGCAGCTGCACTTGCAATTAACGAGATATTATTTTCAATGCTATGTTAATGTGTTTTCTCATTTTGCTCTTCAAATTGTGCTTTTCTGTGTTGTCGTGTGAAATACTGTGACAATAATGGCGTGTGAAAAACGTAATACTAGGCTCCAAAGTAAACTGAGAAATGACAGTGAAGACGAAAGCAGTGTGTTAGCGCCGCCGAGTAATGAATTAATTAATGTTCAAAGTAGTAATGTGGTAATTGTGCATAGGGAAATGGAGCGGGCTGCAAATAATGGTGTAGGCCATGAAACAATTAGTGAACAGGGAAGCGTTATCGATCGATCGGTCGGCAACAGCTCGCCTCAGGAATCCGAAATGACAGAACACAATATTGCAAATACTGTAGACTCAGGTTTTGGGTCCTCACCGTTTTCTCAAATGAGTCAAGACACATTTTCTGTTTGTCAAAATGTGAATGTTGCCGGTGAAAACGCACTGCCAAAAAGCATAGAGAAACAGGTTCCAGACACTAATACATTATTATTGCAATTATTGCAACAAATGGAACAAAATCAGAGACAAACACAGCAAAAGCTTCAAAAGTTAGACACCACACTTGAACAAACACGTGAAGATTTAACTGCTGAGTTACATAACATTGAATCGAAATGTCAAAAAGTCTGTAATGACGTAAAAACACAAATTTGTGAGCATTTTCAACCTATTTTTTCGCGGCATGAAAATGCATTACAGAATCAGGAAGCAGCCATAAAAGAACTACAAACTATTGTTCATCAAAATCATGAGACCCTGCAAGCTAAAATTGACTCAGTTGCATCTACCGATTCGGTTACGCAACTTGCAAAAACTCAAGAAAACTTAAAGGACACAGTAGATACTCTGAAAATTGGTTCTGAAAGACACATGGAGGAAATTAGTTCATTATCAGAGAAAGTAGTTGATCAGCTAAATAATTTATCTACGAAGGTAGATGATAATCTGAATGACACAAAATCGGTAGTCTTGAATGACACAGAAGAGAGCGAACAAATTAGGAAACTGAAACAAAATCTGAATCAAATTAATACGCAACACCAAAGAGAAATCCGGGCAGTACAAGATCAGCTGACACAGGTAATACAAGAATTACGTATTTCAGAGGACACTCGCGCTCCAACACGGGAAGAGGGACTTAGAAATACGGAAAAGACGCAAAATAATAACACAGGGCATTTCGGAAGTTATGAAAGAAATTGGCAATGTGCACCGAATTTTGAGATGGAACGGCCAACACGACCTAACAATGACCGATATGCGACTCGCCGACATGATGATTTTGACTATAAGCTGTTCATTACTACACGTAAATTCAAAACATTTAAGAATTCTGGCAACGACATTCATCCACAAGCATGGCTCCATCAATTCTCTCATTGTTTTCCTCCCAACTGGTCGTTAGAACACAGATTAGAATTTATGTGTGGCTACTTAGAGAATGAACCAGCCGTAAGAATGCGATCGGTCATTCACGATTGCCACAGTGAAGGAGAATTTTACCATGCCTTCCTCTCAGCATATTGGTCTCAAGCCACACAAGACCAAGTAAAACATGGCATCATAATGATGAACAATCTGAATTTTCCAGTCTTGTGAAATATTTTGAAGACATGTTGCACAAGAATCAGTACCTGTCAAACCCATACAGCCCTTCAAACTCATCCGCATTTGCTTAATGAAATTACCTGAACATTTAAGAAATATTATTTTAGCAGGACGTTGCAAAGAAGACATTGAGGCTTTTCAGGGACTGTTACAAGAACTAGAAATTGACACAGACAGTCGCGGGATGCTAAAACAGGAAAACAATCACTACAGGTCACATCCGTCACAATTCCGTGACGACAGAAATAATAACTGGACACGACAAGGCTATTCTTACAACGCAAATCGTGACCAAAACAGACACCACCCGTATGACAACCGTTGGCAGAGTAAAAATAATTACAGAGAAAGATCGCATTTCCATAGTAATGACTATCACAGAGACTACCAGAGAAACAGACAATATGGGAACCAAAATAATTATTATCAAGGGAGACAGAATAACTTCAGACGCAACAGTTCAGCGCGCAGTTACGATTCAGGAAGAAATTCTCCACCACATGACCGACAAGAAAGAAATTATGAAATCTACCGACATGACGACAGACGAGATAATCATAACGGCAGACCTGAATTTCATCAGAACTGGCGGGATTCAAACAGAGCAGGGCATTTTCGATAACGTGAATTTGTAGAAGTTAGGTCTCCAAATCCCAGTAACGACGCGCGCCAACAAAGATACAATAGACAATGACTCATACCGCTGTCAGCCACAAAACGTACGTATGAAACTGACGACGCAGCTGGCGTAGCTAGTAATTACCTAAAAATGGAAAACATTAGGGACATCTTACTCCAGGAACACGACGTAAAACATAACATTCCATATCCTGTGATTCACATTACAGTAAATGACGTACAATTTACGGCAGTACTTGACTCTGGCAGTCCCATTTCAGTAATTAGTGAAACAGCCTTTAGCAAATGCAACAAATCGAACGATTGCCCCACACTTTCGTTACATAAGATTAAATTACAAGGTTCCATCTTTGGAAAAAGTGTAGATGTACGCCAACAAACCAACTTAGTATTCTTTTGTCAAAGCCACAGTTTCTCTATGAACTTTCTTATTGTTCCATTATTGTCGACGGAAATTATACTGGGAGTAGACTTTTTGAATGAATACAAAGCAATCTTAAACTTTCACGATGCTGAAATAAGTTTAGAGAAAGAAGGTAAGTCAATAGCTTGGAAATTTGAAGATTGGCTCTCAAACCATGACGAGGAAATTAATCGGCTTTACCTTCTGTTAGAGAACAGTTCGGAATTTTCTACGGAACTAGACACTAACAATCACTCTGCAAGTACTGACAGGAATGATATCGACGGCATATTTGATACTAATGAGTTAATCCAGAATAAAATTCAAACAATTGAGAACTGTAATGAAATTGATAGGCAGGACCTTTTTGAGATTTTACAAGCACATTCCACAGTTTTTACTCACAAAACAGGAACAATCAAGGGATTTCAATACCAATTTCGTGTTCGTGAGCATACTAAATTTTGTGTTAGACCATACGTAATTCCAGCACATTATAGGGACCGTGTTAGAACAGAAATACAATCTATGCTTGACGAAGGCATTATTGAGCCTGCAGTAAGCTCATACAACAATCCATTACATGTTTTTGAGAAGAAAAATGGATCGATCAGGCTTGTCTTAGATTCGAGACAAATCAATACTATCATCATTCCTGAAACAGACAGGCCGCAAACGATGGAAGAACTTCTTCAAAATTTTAATGGAGTAAAAGTGTTGTCTTCTATTGATCTCAGATACAGCTTTTATCAGATCGAACTTCATCCAGAATGTAGAAAATACACAGCTTTCCTTTGTTTCGGCGTTTGTTATCAGTTTCGGAAACTTCCTTTTGGTTTGAACATTTCTTCGGCAGCATTCATTCGCGGGCTAAATTCCATATTACCTGAGTTCATAAAACGTCACATCACCTTATACGTGGATGATATTCTAATAGCAGAAGCCTCATGGGAACAACATAATCGCATCCTCAATAGTTTGTTACGTATTTTTGCAGAATCTGGAATTACAGTTAACTTGTAAGAGTCTGAATTCGGTAGGTCAAAGGTGAGGTTTTTGGGACATATTATTTCTTCTGAAGGCATTCAACCGGATCCTGAAAAGTTAGAAGCAATCAGAGCCATTCCAGTTCCATCCACAAAAAGACAAGTCCGTAGTTTTCTAGGTCTCGTAAATTTTTACCGTCGTTTTCTGAATATGCAAATTCTAGTTACACCAAAACTTTGTTCTCTCACTGGAAAAAATACTATTTGGAACTGGCACGAACAAGCACAGTTGGAATTCAATTCTTTGAAAGAATCGCTACTTAACGCGCCAATACTAGCTCATCCGGATCTCTCACAAGATTTTTGCCTTACCACGGATTCTTCTAAAGTCGGTCTTGGTGCCCATTTATTTCAAGAAGCTATAGAAAATGACACTACTGTTCAGAAAAACATTGCTTTTGCTAGCCAAGTGCTAACAAAATATGAAAAAAATTATTCCGTTACTGAATTAGAAGCTTTAGCTATCGTTTGGGCATTTAACAAATTCCGTTTCTTGCTTTCTGGTAAGCACGTAAAAGTATACAGTGATAATCGTGCATTACAATTTCTTATGTCTTCAAAATTAAATCATGACAGGTTAAAACGTTGGGCATTGTTTCTGCAAGAATTCCACTTCACAATAGTCTACATTCCCGGCAAGGAGAACATTGTTGCAGACGCACTGTCACGCGCACCGGCTGGGCTTGAGAAAAGTAACACAGAAAGCAACCTCGAGAAAAATTTCAGTATTCTTTACATTCAGAAAGTCGTCTTTGAAAACTTCATCACCACATCTTTAAAGGACATTGCTCATGAACAAGATAAAGATCCGATTTGGAAAGACATCAAAAGCAAATGGCATGAAAAGCCGCACACTCAGATTCGGCGTTATTATCTGATTAGAAACAACACACACTTCAAACGCTGCACTGTTGATGACAAGCTATGGGTATTTTGCATTCCAGACGATTTTGTTAATAAGCTCATTTGGTACATTCATTTCAGCTATGCACATTTTGGTCCACGAAAATGTTATCATATTCTTCGAACGACTTGTTATTTTAACAATATGGAAAAGAGAATTCGAAGAGTCTTGTATATTTGTAAACTTTGTCAAAAGGCGAAACCATCTACTATCTCACATCGCGCTCAATTGTTTCCTATCATTCCTTCTAAATTAAAAGAATTTGCTGCTGTTGATCTCTTGGGACCTCTTGTCAGAACATCGAATGGATTTTCGTACGTTCTAGTCGCTGTTGAACTTACTTCAAAATTTGTTTCTTTCACACCGTTACGTAAAGCCACTGGACGGTCTGTATCCAACGCCTTTGTTAAAAATTTCTTACGTGAAGTTGGACACGTTAGTAAAGTTATTTCAGATAACGGGCCGCAATTCAGATCTGGTGTTTGGTCACGCATGCTTCGGAACCATAAAATCAAACCTGTTTTTATTTCATTTTACGCACCACATTGTAACCCGTCTGAACGGATTATGAAAGAAATCAATAAGCTTTTCAGACTTTATTGTCACAGAAAGCATCAGCATTGGGACAGATATTTACACTTATTTCAAAACGTGCTGAATGAAATGCCTCATGACTCCACTGCTTTACCACCTATTCTTGTACTGAAGAATGAAGAACCACCGAACAGAATGAGAGAGCTTGTACCTTTTCCAAATACACGTAAACTTCGACACAAAGACATAATTGATTTGGCTATTAAAAATATAAATTCTGCAGCAGACAAAAGGAGAAAACTACATGGTAAAGCAAATGCAAAGAAATTATATATTGGTCAGAAAGTCCTCATTAAAGCACATTCATTGTCACATAAGAAGAAACACTTGAGTCACAAATTCTTTCTGATTTACAATGGACCTTACAGAATCCTTCGTATACCACATGATAATTGCGTTGAAGTTGAAACTCTGCGTACTAGGAAGAGTAAAGGTTTACACCACATTTCACATGTAAAACCGTTTATTGAAAGATAATCTGCTTTTTAACTTTGTCTTTGTCATAAAACTTTTCACTTCACGTTGTATGCGTTGTCACACTTTGAAACTGTTATCATGCAACAATGTTTTGAAGTTAACTATCCAGTCTAGATCCTAGGGAACATATTTAGACAGTAATTACCACTGCATTGTGATAGTGAACAGAGGACACAGCGTTACTGTGTGTGTACATTCTTGCTTGTTAGTTGCACGATTACGTAACGAGTATAAGGCTTACATACTTAGAACATATACTGCTAATGAGATTTTAATGCAACATTTTGGTTTACTTGGAAAGACATTCCTTATTTGAAGTAGTTTTTGTGAGATTAAAGATGACTTTGTATTTGGTTTCTTTGACAGCTACACGATTATATCATGACGCTACTAATGTGTGACACAATTTACATTGTTGCTTTTGTGCTGTATCTGTTTTATATCCGCTCAGTTTTTCTGAATTCTTCTGGAAAGTAAAACATGTTTTAGTAGTAACATTTGTGGTATAGCTACAATGAGACAGCTTTTTTGTAGCACAACAATAAGTTACAGTGTAGTACTTTCTTGATCACGGTAATGTACGTAATAACTAAGATATCTATACGCAAAGCATTTCACTTTTGTTTATGATGAGGTAAGTACATTGACTTCTGCAGAACTTAGATTTCGGAGGACGATAACTACCACACTTCCACAGAATTATCTTACAGCAAGACGCACATTTAGCGCTAAAGGACACGTATTTGAGTAATTAATTTTGTACTTAAAACATTTATTTTTAAAAATTTTTGAATTACAATGATACAAAGGTTTTCCCTGATACATTTCATTCCATTGCTGTAATCTGTAACACCTGAGGGTATAATTACATTAATCCTCAGGGGGTACACGCCTACATTGTGTACTGTGTGTCTGGCAAGCACAAGGAGCCCTAGCTAATATGGTATTTGCTTATACAACTTTGCACATCGGTACCATATTTCTCTAACACATAAATTACACAGCTATCTGATCATTTAACTGAGAGACAAACATTTTTTTTGGTACATCAGTGACACATGTTTACGCAATTACACAGTTGGATAACTTCACACTTATGAAACTGTATTTTGTCTGCACTTTGTGAACTGTTCATATTTTTTCGGAACCATTGTGATATTATGAGAGCTTTGAATGATGTGTTTGGTATGGGATCATGATTTTAAAGTACGTTTGAGGTAGATGACACTATTGAAATGAGCAGAGAATTTTTTTAGGTTTTGAAATTATTTTAGAAAGCTACGACGTTTTTGAGATTTGGCTGAGTTTTTATGATATTATTACGATGACAATGTGTATTATGCTGTTGAGGTATGTTATGGTCCATAAGCTGATGCTATATGAGGAATTTTGATTATGCTACGTATTTATTATTAATATTGAAGAAGTGTCTATGAATATGTATATGTGTAATAAAATAAGGAATAATGAGTAGTGGTTAGGGACTCTGGTTGTGAAAAAGGATGTTGGAAACCGAGAATCGTACTTTAAGAGTTATGAAATGAAATGTGTGTATATGCTTGAATTTATCACAATGCCGGCGAAAATTTTTTGGACACTGTTATATTTACAGGATTTTGTTTCTACACATTTGTAACGCAAATTCTCGACCTGTGAAATGTTTATATGAGACTTGACGTAATGCGTTTTGGGCGCCCAGCTGAGAGATAGTCGTCTGACAAAAGAAAGCCATTAGGTGGAGAAAAAAAGAGGCCATTATCCTCGCTATTGACATTCCTTTGTAGAAAGCATCGCAAATACGACACGCTCATTATTTGGAAAGATACTTACATCTGCACACCCGATTATGACAAGCGTCTTTCTACGAGAGTTGAGAGAATTTCTACTAACTTATGAAATGTCACATGACTATTGAATGATATTTTTATGCTTTGCTTTTCATAGTTGCTTATTTCATTTGATATCTGTTTTCCAGCTGTGTTGCAGCATTGGTTATATAAAATAAAATTAAATGCATTTGCTAATGTGAACACTTTCTGTCAACAGATCTATTAAATAATAATTTTATGATCCACGTTCTTCGAAAAAGGAGCACTTGGAAAGGAAAGAACAATAAGAAGGGATTAATAACAGTTACTGCATACAAAATTTTCTTTTCAAGTACTTGGTAATTTTTTGGTAGAATAACTTCTTGTGGTGCACCACTTTAATGACAGATATTAAGATGTGAATAGACATTTCCCTTTTCTGCATTGTTGTCTTTAGTGTAATATTTTTTCTGCTTGAGCTTTGTCACGTTTAGGTATAAGTTATAGCATTTGCTGCTGCTGTTTGCCAGGCATAGTGTTACTGAATTTGACTTTGTATTACTCTGTTAAGCCAGTTTTACTATTGATTTATTTTTCTTGTTTGCTGCACAGTGCCTTATATTAGTTGTAATATTGCAATTGCTTTGCTAATTTATAGCATTTGCAGCTTGCTTTGCCAATTTGCAGCTTGCTTTGCCAATTTGCATTTTTTGTCATTGCTGTTTGTGTTAATTGTTTGTGCTGCTGCATTGCCTCGTCCCTTAGTTTAGTATCTGTGCTCCGTAGATTTTAGTTAACTTAAGAAAGGGTAGGATATATAAGAGAACGAGTTGTGATGAATTGGAAGAAATGCATTGAGAAGCTATAAGAAAATGGTTTGGCCAAAAAAGTATTTTGAAAGAGGATATGAACAAAAAAGTAGGGTTTAAAGACAACAGGTTTAGGTAGGATTTTCTTGGAAATAAATGATGAAGTAAGATAATGGAAAATAAATAATGAGGTAAGAAATATGTGAACATATAAATACAGAAAGCATGCTTGGATAGGATTTTTTTGGTGGAAACAAATGTTGAAATAAGACGAAAGATATATGGAATGAAGTTTTGGGTTGGACTGCAGTACCAAATGTTACACAGAAAACAAACCCTGCACTTTCCTCTTGTGTTATTCTGCTATGTGTTTGTGTACCCTTGTTTATTTGTGTTTTTCCTGTCTTTATGTGTTTAGCTGATGAGAGTTATGTTGTAGAAATTTTTCTAATACTATGTTATTTACTTTGTAAAGATGTTTAGATATTATTTATCTATTCTGTTTTGTTGCTCATGTGTGAAGTTGATTTTTCAAAAGGTGTTCTGATCTTTTATGTATGTACTTATGTCATAATTCCTGTAACACTGATGTATATGTTATTGCGATTCTTTTGTAAAGCCGGTATTACTACAAATGTTATCTGTATTGTTATGTTGTTTAATGATGTATTTTGTACCTTTGTTATTGTATTCTCATGTTGTAAAATTGTAATTGACACCAGTTCATCAAATTAAGTAACTTGTAAGCATTCATTTCACTGCACATATTTCTGTTGGTCATAATATATGCACTATATATATTTTGTACCTTTGTTATTGTATTCTCATGTTATAAAATTGTAATTGACACCAGTTCATCAAATTAAGTAACTTGTAAGCATTCATTTCACTGCACATATTTCTGTTGGTCATAATATATGCACCATATGTGAAATAAAAGAGGACTGTTAGTGTTTGGACGTGTGTTAATAATTCAGCAAGGGACTGGTTAACAGCATTGCTGGTTCTAAGGACAATTCCAAAAACTTTGTGAGTGTACAAGTGGTGGTTTTTGGACTTGCTATATTGTCCGCAAGACTCTTTGATGGCGATTGTGCACCTGCACAGTTGCTGGCCGTCTCTACAAGGACTACAGTGGGTCTGCATCTTTGATGGCCCACCAATACCATTATTTCAACAAGGACCGCAGTGGGTCTGCACCTCGGATGGCCCACCACTACCATAATCTCTACTAGGACTACAGTGGGTCTGCTCTGTGGTGACCTACCTACCAATATTCTTCAAAACTTCGACTGACTCTGTGGTGCGTTTGCTCCGTTGTGGCCCATTACCCGTCTGCATGTCAAGAGTCAGCACTGTCTTTTCGTTAGAAGGACAACACTACTTCTTCAAGACTGCATGGAAATTCACTACTTCCGTGTGAATTTTCTTTTACTGCTTAGACTTGGAGAAAAACACTGCTATTTTACTGTGATGAAAGATCAGGACTGTCTTTATGGACTGTGAGAAAATTTTAGCTTTTGACCAACATTGTATCAATAAGTGTGTGCATTTGATTTCTCTGTTATTGTAATTGTGAAAAATTTTTAACAAATATGTATTGGCCAGTGCCCAAAACAATTTGTAAAATTTTTTGTGGGGAACATGGGGGCAATGTAAGTAGGCTGTTTAGGTTTTCTTATTGGTAACGCCACGTAGCGCTCTGTATGAAAATCATTGGCTGTGCTGTGTGCAGTCTGTGGCTAGTTTGCATTGTTGTCTGCCATTGTAGTGTTGGGCAGATGGATGTTAACAGCGCCTAGCGTTGCGCAGTTGGACGTGAGCCGCGAGCAGTGGTGGATGTGGGGAGAGAAATGGCGGAGTGTTGAGAGCGGATGATCTGGACGTGTGTCCATCAGAGACAGTAAATTTGTAAGAATGGATGTCATGAACTGCTATATATATTATGACTTTTGAACACTATTAAGGTAAATACAGTGTTTGTTCTCTATCAGAATCTTTCATTTGCTAACTATGCATATCAGTACTTAGTGCATTCAGTAGTTTGAATCTTTTATTTAGCTGGCAGTAGTGGCGCTCGCTGTACTGCAGTAGTTTGAGTAACGAAGATTTTTGTGAGGTAAGTGATTTGTGAAAGGTATAGGTTAATGTTAGTCAGGGCTATTCTTTTGTAGGGATTTTTGAAAGTCAGATTGCGTTGCGCTAAAAGTATTGTGTATCAGTTTAAACACAGTCATGTATAATTTTTCTAAGGGGACGTTTCAAACACACTTGATGGGGGGCGCACTGACCAAGATGAGTTTTTCAGTAAGAGCAGGTGTCTCCCTCTATCAAAAGACAGCAGAGACAACACGTGGCATTCTATTGTTCCTGATCTATATTAACGACATAGGAGACAATCTGGGTAGCCATATTAGATTGTTTGCAGATTATTCTGTCATTTACCGTCTTTTAAAGTCATCAGATGATCAAAACGACTTGCAAAATGATTTAGATAAGATATCGGTGTGGTGCGAAAAGTGGCAATCGACCCTGATTAAGGAAAAGTGTGAAGTTATTCACATGAGTACTAAAAGAATCAGCTAAATTTCGATTACGCGATAAGTCACACAAATCTTAAGGTTGTAAATTCAACTAAATACTTAGGGATTACAATGACAAATAACCTAAACTGGAAATCCACATAGGTAATATTGTGGATAGAGCAAACCGAAGACTGCGATTCATTGGCAGAACACTTAGAAGGTGCAACAGGTCTACTAAAGAGACTGCTTACACCACGCTTGTCCGCCCTATTCTGGAGTATTGCTGTGCGGTGTGGGATCCGCATCGGGTGGGACTGACGGATGACATCGGAAAAGTACAAAGAAGGGCAGCTCGTTTTGTATTATGGCGAAATAGGGGAGATAGTGCCACATACATGATATGTGAATTGGAGTGGCAATCATTAAAACAAAGGCGTTTTTCGTTGCGACGGGATCTTCTCATGAAATTTCAATCACCAGTTTTCCCCTGCGATTGCGAAAACATTGTTGGCACCCACCTAAATTGGGATAAATGAGCATCACGATAAAATAATTTAAGTGCTCGTTTTTCCCCATTGCCGTTCGAGAGTGGAACGGTATAGAGACAGTTTGAAGGTGGTTCGTTGAACCGTCTGCCAGGCACTTTATTGTGAATAGCAAAGTAATCACGTATTTGCAGATGTAGATGTCTTTCGGTTTAAGATATTACATTCCATTCAAGGTACGAAATTCTGAAGACGGCATCCCCACTCGGACTCTAAAGGCCCAATAGCGTGGCCGTATGTCTAGGTACGCCCAGCGGAGTGTGACGACATAGTGCCCAACAGCCTGTCCCCGCCGGAGCTGTCTTCAAAGATTACACTCAAATATCTTCCCGAGGCTGATAATGAAAATTTAAGCCAAGAGTTTACAGATGAATTTGCCTGCTTGCATACGTTTGTTGTTACACCCACATTCATTCAGTCCACAGATCATTGGTACAGGTGGTCACAGGTACATGTTGTACTATCAGTTATAATGAAGGTGACAAACACACAAGATTAAGGTGCCGTGGGTGATCTTCCTCCATGGCATGCGAACTACGAGAAAATTCAGGCAGAAAAAAAAATACCTTGGGTAAAGCAAAACCACAGAATGAGAGGCGGACGAGTTGACGCCTTTCAGCACAAATGTTGTTTATTTTTAACTCAGTCATTCAGTCACAGCCCTCAGTCCTACTGCCCATTAGGCGCCACAATACTGAACAATTTCTCGACTCGTCTGCTGTCATACATCAAATTTATGCTTCAATTGAAGGAGACAATATTACAGTATACACTGCCAGCGATGAGTCTAAATATCTGTAAGGATGGTATTGGCTTTGATTCGATAGCACATTCTCCTGGGGGGTGGTAGATATACTGACAATGGTTCAGCAAAATGTGCCAGCAGATGGCGTTGTGTCATCGCTACTAGAGTGCCTTTAAAAGGGAACCCCATGACAGAGCAAGCAGGCATCATGCCACGGAGCTGCACTCGTGCTACCTACAGCTAGCTTAGCGAGATTGAGGGGGCTCAATTTTTGGCCGTCTGAGTGACGGGATGTTCATTTCGGAGAACTGCCACATAAATTTGACGTGTCACAACAGTTGTGCAGTTATTCTGGCAACGGTGAATACGTAAGCATTCCCACACTCAGAGACAGTTGTAGACAGCCAGGCAGCACAGATGCCCAGAAAGAGCGGGGTATTGTAAGGTCAATAATTGAAGACCATACAGACCCCTCGGCACAGACTAGGGCATATGTGACTCCACAAATGTTACGATCTGTGGGACTATGGGCACACACGCCTCCAGCCCGTCTTCTCCTCACGCCGCTGCATCGATGTGCGCTGCTCAGATAGTGTCGTCAGAGGACCACCTGGAGAACGGAATGACCACCACAGTCTTCGGTAATGGAAGCATATCCTGCCTGCATGCCAGTAATGGTTGTCCACGCAAATAAAGTTGGTCGATGCTGTCTCAAAAAGTGAATTCGTCCGAGACACACTGATCCCATGCAGGCCTTGTCGTCTGGGACGCGATAAATTACAAACTGTTCATCTTTGGTGTTTGCGGAGGGAACGCTGAGCAGTGCACGATCGTGCAACATGTTGTTCTACAGTTGTTCTACAATTCTTGCAACTGTAAGATGATGTGCTCGTCCACGTACTGCCCCCGAAACTCAACATTCATTGGCCAGCACGATCACCAGACATCTCTCCAATTGAGCACAATGGGTTTTTTTATACTCATACCAGGGAATTTTAATTAATTAGTTCAACTGTTTTTGCAGAAGACCGTTTGAACACTTACTATGGGGTACAGACACTGGGACTGGCTGTCAGCTTGCTCGTAGGCAGGCGCTGCCAGTATAGGCTACCAACCAAGTAGCGCTATTGCACGTCTTCTGCCGGCACCATCTAAATAAGGGGATGCTGGTTCTGCGCACGAGTGTTATCACTTGGCTACACCCGTCCACGGACTTTAGGCCAGAGCAGTAGGGTCACGTGCGTTACAAACCAGCAACCAACGTCATACCTGCTTGTCCGCAGCTGTCCCCCGCTACCCGCTGACACACGGCAGTCTGCTGGGGGCAAATCGATCTAGAACAGCCCCTTAGTAGCCTCAGAACGAACCCGCCACATAGATACTCTGGGTGAGTAATGTTGTGACATGCATTACGTATTCTTGCCAACGTAAACGATCTTGTGCTCTGGTGATATGAAAACTTCCGTTTTGAAGCTGCTATACTGTAGAGCAATGTTTGAAGTAGGTAATTACAAACCTGTAATTGTCTCAGCATATACCCAATGAAGTACGTTTTCAAAAATAATGTGTGCAACTTTTGTTTGACTGACACGTTCCACTTCATAACATTTATCATGAATATGATCTATGATAACTTACTGTTAACTCATTGCGTCCTTGCACTACTTCATTTTTGATGTGACTGTAATTTGGCATTTGCAAGCCGTAGTAAACAACGATGATACGTTTGACGTGCTTGGAATGTGAATAGTATTATACGTATGTAGTCTATAATGGCTCTGACCTTTTAGGCTAAACTTGTTAGCAGCGTAATTTTATAAAACAAGGACAGAAATTTCCCTTCCTTTGAGTATACCTTGTATAGGACCACCACTTTAGTTTCTAGAGAATAGGGCGAAGCAAATATATCTTACGTTTAAACAGGCCAGCGCAAAACACCAATAGGAGAGCAAACCTGAGACCAGAAATTCCTCCAGTATCATACTCACCTGTACCAACAGCAGCGTAAGGCTGCATTAAAAGTATAGTTACCTGAAAAGTTATAAATCTGCAAATTGCATGCGCTCTGGTAATTATTTTTTCAACATGCAGATTTTCGTTCAGGCGCCGAAACCTTACCTCACCCTGATCGCCTCTACAGTTTTCACAAAAACCAGTGTCGGGTGCAAACCTGCAGGGTAAAGCGCTTATTGCTTGACAATGCATACCAGCCCCAACGCAACGAATTAATCCTTGTTTCGACAGTGAAATTTTCACTCTACAGCGGCGTGTGCGCTGATATGAAACTTTCTGGGATATTAAAACTGTGTGCCTGACCGAGACTCGAATTCGGGACATTTGCGTTTTGCAGGCAGGAGAACGTCTGTGAAGTTTGAAAGGTAGGAATCGAGGTAATGGCGGGAGTCAAGCTGTGAGGACGGGTAGAGAGTCGTGCTTTAGTAGCTCAGTCGATAGAGCCCTAGCCCGCGAAAGGCAAAGGTCCCGATTTCGAGTCACAGTGCAGCACACAGTTCTAATTTACCAGAAAGTTCCAAATAAATCCTCGTTTTTTGTCTCCTTCTCACTGTGAACTCACACCAGGGAACGACGAAACGAACTGGATCGTGCCGCATCCGATATGACCGTTTGGGAAAACACGCTTAATGTATCACGGTATCGAATAACTGCAGCGGACGCTGCGTCGAACATTTAACGAGCGAACTGTTTGCTGAACGATCCAGCCGGTTAATCCGTCTCTATCAGTCGTTGTAACACACGCAGCCAAGCGATGGCCCGCTGCTCCCGCAGTTACATTCTGACGATACTGTTTTGACTGTCTCATTGTGCACTTCCAGCTCTGTTTCTGTTTACCTTATTAGTTTATCTGCATTTGCACAGTTATCGATACTTAATTTCAAATGCGCCAATTTATACCACACGAACTAAATATGCTTAAACCACTGATAATATCTGTGTATAGTTCACCGGGCAGCAGATTCATCTGTCCATTGCAAATATACAAATAGCGTGACTGCAGCCGCCCCCCCCCCCTCTCTCTCTCTCTCTCTCTCTCTCTCACTCACTCACTCACTCACTCTTCTGCTTGCGCCCATTGTTTACATTATTTTCTGTATCAGTACGTCATGGGCGTTCGCTCATGTACGATTCAGTATTATTTTCGCTCATGCACAATTCCGTATTATTTTGTTTTTGCGGCCGGGTGTCTTAATGCATTAACACTTCATACTCGGGTGGTACAAGGTTCAAATGGTTCAAATGGCTCTGAGCACTATGGGACTTAACATCTATGGTCATCAGTCCCCTAGAACTTAGAACTACTTAAACCTAACTAACCTAAGGACAGCACACAACACCCAGTCATCACGAGGCAGAGAAAATCCCTGACTCCGCCGGGAATCGAACCCGGGAACCCGGGCGTGGGAAGCGAGAACGCTACCGCACGACCACGAGCTGCGGACGGTGGTACAAGGGTTGCGTACGTCATTTGTATGAGAATCGTGTATATTTCGTAACAAAATTTTCGTGTTGAAACTGCCTGTTTCTGATTAAGAAGGAAATTTCCCTTAAACGTACATCTAAGCTGTCGTGTCCTGCCCACTCATCTAATATAGAGTGCCTAGGAAGCTGTTTTCTTGGATAGCTAGACAATTCAAAAAGATCTTATTAATGGTGTTTATTACAGTAAATTAAATTGACAATACTTAACTTGACGTATTTACACAGAGGGGTCGCAAGCAAATGGCGACATGCAAATAATCAATGTCCTTCGATGCATACAATTTCCAAGGAATCAAATAATACAGTTCACAAGTCAGGGCTAAAGCGTTGGATCACGGTTCGTCTTCTAATGCGAAAGCTGCTAGGTGGAGCGGCGCTTATATTCAATTTGTATAGGGGCCGCTCCTGTCGTGGTGCGGTCCTAGTAAGCGTATTATTGGCAGACGCCTTCTCACAGCCTTCTCTGCTGTTACATTCCAAGCCGACGTGCCGGCGCTTTATGTTACGCCCGGACACAAGTAGGTCGGTCAACGAGACCGAAAGTCATATAATCTGACGCTTAGACACCACCAAGGTCTTGATAATTAACACTTTTCTCAGAATACATCATTCTAAGCGATATTCGACGAGGTTTTCAAGAAGTAAAGCAACACATTTTTTGAACTTATTAATGCAGTTTATTACAGTAAATTAAACTGACAATACTTAACTTGGCGTATTTATACAAATGGGTTGCAAGCAAATGGTTTTATTCAGGATTCCAACGTACTATTTCCCACTCTTTTAGCTACTTTGCAACATGTACTCCTTTCATTGTGACAGCTTATGCTACCTTACTGGGAGGGACTGCATGGTTCCACTCCACTTGCCGAGGTAGGAGGCAACGTCTTGCTGTATCTATAACCTCATCATCATCATCATCCACGTACGGCTGCCCGCGGAGTTCATCCTTCGTTGGGGCAAACAGATGAAAGTCAGAAGGTGCGAGATTGCGAGTTGCAGGCTGGAGGGTGGATGAAGAACCCAGCGGACACAGACCTTTGGATACCCCAAGCACTACCAATAGGGACACGTCGTGTTGTGCAACGAGGCATTTGATTGTGATCCGTAGACAAACTCGATGAGAGTGTCCGCACGTTCCAACATTGCGCGAGTCCCAGCTGAGTGCGGCCGGCAGACGCGAGATCTGACAGGTTCGCGGTATCTTTTTGCGATGATGAGAGATTCCTCGCCTAACGACTCACCGTCCTTTTGTTCACCACTGGTCTCTGTAGACATTCCGCAAGCGCCTCTGAATATCTGCGATGCTCTGGTTTTCCGACAAAAGAAACGCAATGACAGCTCTCTGCTTCGAACGCATCTCTATTAAGAGGCCATTTTGAAGGCTACGTATAGCCCCGCCACCTATCGAAACTTCATGAATCCATAGTGGCTCAAGTAGAAATATACCGCCATGTCCGACAACAAATTCCGCATTTTTTCAGCCGAAACTGGCAGAGAAAAAAATGTGTTGCCGTACTTACTGATCGCCCCTCTTGTAGATAACCCTAAGAACAAAAAGAAGCACTCATGTTTCTATGTTTCTAACGGTAAAAATTGGAGCTGAAATCACCCGAAATAAGGCCGTGGTCCGACATCAGATCATAAACACAGGGTGCGTTACAAATGGGGGCAAATATTCCGAGAAACGCAAGTTGCTACGCGAAAGTCAAGACCGGTTGTTATTCCAAGACTTACTGCATATAAAATGTAGGAAAAAAATAATTTAAGGGAACTCTTGCGAACCTCAAGCTCTGGACATGTAATTCTTACACAGAAGCGTTACATTGAACACCGAAGTCCTGATTTGTATCAGAGTTGGGAAGAAATGGGAAGAAATTGCTCACTCTGTGAGTACGAACAATCGCTTAGGAACATCTGAACCATTTGTCGACAGTGACAGAATTGAAAGTCTGATGTCTCTTAAAGCTTGATCTGTAAACGGAAAGAGCTGTCGATATATCAGTGCAAACTTTTAACAAGAGCTGCAGATGTTCTCCACTCATGAGCAATCCCTGCTCTAGGAGTTAAAATTTGTTCCAAACAGAAAATATGAAGTACCATTGTCCTTATGGTTTGTTGAGAATAATCATTTTTGCTGTACTGCAGCATACAACTCGGGGAAGTGTTCCAATTGTGTCAACGTTTCCTCGCAACTTATGCAAGAGTACATGAATACTGTAAAGTTCTCTCCAAATTTTTCGATTTGGTTGTCTTGCCACTTATTCACATTGGAACATGGGAGAAACAATGTTATGTTTGCAGTTCAGTGTATGACACTATGAAAGAAGTTCACTGGTGACAAAGCATTATAACCAATGCTCACCGATAGAAAGAACGCCCCCTGGTGGCGTTGCGTTCACACGTCGTAGTAAGAACAGTATATACGCAGAGACGAATGGGAAGTCATTCTAGCGACGATACGAGCCACAAATGGGAAATCCACGGACATGAACGACTTCGTCAAAGCCCGGAGCCTGGGAACGAGCTTCTCGGAAATGGTCAAGCTAGTCACCTGGTCGCATCTACTGTCGTGAGAATCTATGAGAAGTGGTTGAAGGGCGGTGAAACCACGAGTATGTGACTAAGTGTTGGATGTCCAAGTCTCATCACAAAATATGTACGATGGACTAAGATTTTTGGCTAATCAGACGATAGAATACGAAGCTGGTGGAGACAAGTGTTTCGGAGCACATCGTTCAGCACTCATTTTTTAATATGGGCCGCTATAGGAGACTGTCCCTACACTTTCCCATACTGACCCAACGAAATCGTCTATTACCACTGCAAAGGACGAGGAGCATCGAAAGCGGAAATGTGTCCCCCTGCCCTGATGAATTACACTACTGGCCATTAAAATTGCTACACCAAGAAGAAATGATGATGATAAACGGGTATTCATCGGACAAATGTATTATACTAGAACTGACATGTGATTACATTTTCACGCAATTTGGGTGCACAGATCCTCAGCAATCAGTACCCAGAACAACCAACTCTGGCCGTAATAACGGCCTCGATACGCCACGGCATTGAGTCAAACAGAGCTTGGATGGCGTATACAGGTACAGCTGCCCATGCAGCTTCAACAAGATACCACAGTTCACCAAGAGTAGTGATTGGCGTATTGTGACGAGCCAGTTGCTCGGCCACCATTGACCAGATGTTTTCAGTTGGTGAGAGATCTGGAGAACGTGCTGGCCAGGGCAGCAGTCGAACATTTTCTGTATCCAGAAAGACCTGTACAGGGACTGCAATATGTGGTCGTGCATTATCCAGCTGAAATGTAGGGTATCGCAGGGATCGAATGAAGAGTAGAGTCACAGGTCGTAACACATCTGAAATGTAATGTCCACTGTTCAAAGTGCCGTCAGTGCGAACAAGAGGTGACCGAGACGTGTAACCAATGGCACCCCATACCATCACGCCGGGTGATACGCCAGTATGGCGATGACGAATACACGCTTCCAATGTGCGTTCACCGCGATGTCGCCAAACATTGATGCGACCATCATGATGCTGTAAACAGAACCTGGATTCATACGAAAAATGACGTTTAGCATTCGTGCACCCAGGTTCGTAGTTGAGTACACCATCGCAGGCACTCCTGTCTGTGATGCAGCGTCAAGGGTAACCACAGCCATGGTCTCCGAGCTGATAGTCCATGCTGCAGATGGTTGTTATCTTGCAAACGTCCCCATCTGTTGACTCAGGGATCGAGACGTGGCTGCACGATCCGTTACATCCATGCGGATAAGATGCCTGTCATCTCGACTGCTAGTAATACGAGGCCGTTGGGATCCAGCACGGCGTTCCGTATTACCCTCCTGAACCCACCGATTCCATATTCTGCTAAAGTCATTGGATCTCGACCAAAGTGAGCAGCAATGTCGCGATACGATAAACCCCAATCGCGATAGGCTATAATGCGACCTTTATCAAAGTCGGAAACGTGGTAGTACGCATTTCCCCTCCTTAAACGAGGCATCACAACAACGTTTCACCAGGCAACGCCGGTCAACTGCTGTTTTTATATGAGAAATCAGTTGGAAACTTTCCTCATGTCAGCACGTTGTAGGTGTCGCCACCGGCACCAACCTTGTGTGAATGCTCTGAAAAGCTAATCATTTGCATATCACAGCATCTTCTTCCTGTCGGTTAAATTTCGCGTCTGTAGCACGTCATCTTCGTGGTGTAGCAATTTGAATGGCCAGTAGTGTACGTTCCTGTCCTGGTGCGCCATCGTCCAGGTGAGCAGGTGCTCGAAACATGCACCGCACCAGGCTGGTGAGGGCAATACTTCACTATGAGTGTCATTTATCTGGGCATTCATGGGACCTATGGCAGTAATATAAGGGATCATGACTGCTATGAACCACATAAACACTACTGCGGGCCACCTACATCCCTTCATTGTTAGATGTCTTCCCCGACGACGACACTCTCTGTGCCAAGACCAAGACGTGCTACAGTGGTCTGAGAAGCGTGATAGTCAACTTACATTAATGAATTAGCACCAGATTAGCCTTATCTATATCTGACGGAGCGTATCTTGGACGCTATCGGGCGCCAGCACCGTGCCCACCAACAGGCCCGTAATTTACGAAAATTGCGTGACCTACGCCTGGGTCAGGGTTTCCCCGTGTTCCACGCAGTACAGTTGTAGGAAGGAGCATATTACTGAGCTCCTCAAACAACTGAGTTCAGTTACTTTTGATCTTCGTGTGATTGCTCTAACACGTATCAACCTCCTGAAGTATTATCATATCTCCACTCAAAATGTCGTACAGAATAATTTTCTGGGGTAATTCATTACTTAGACACTAAGTGCTGGTTGCATAAAGCGAGCAGTAAGAATAATATAAGGTCTTCACCCACGGACGTCATGTAGGTTCCTCATCAAGGAGGTATGCATTTTAACTGTGCCGTCAGAATACATTTTATTGCTGACGAAATTTGTCATAAATAACCCATGAAAGTCGAGAAGAACAATGCTGTACATACCAACAACGTAGAAGGTGAAACGACCTTCATTACCCACTGTTAAGGCTGTCAGTGACAGAGAGGAGTTCAATATGCAGCAATAAAAATTTTTGATCATTTGGCCAATAACATAAAATGTCTCACAGGTGGCGAAGCAAGCTTTAAAAAATCTAATTTCAGATCGTTCCTCCTGGTCAACTCCATCCCCTTGACGAATTTCTGCTTAAAAACTAGTAGCCAGTTAAAAAAAAAAGAAAAAGAAAAACCTTGTCTCTAAGTGTAGCTGCACGGGTAGGAACAAAATGATTATGTTTTCATTAACTGTAAGAGTAATCATGAATACATATCCTGCAAACTGATTCGTTCCACATCGTTTCGATAGAAGAATCGTTCAGATGATATATGTAACAAGTAACTATCTAACTAACCGGCCGCTTGAATTTTTTAATTTTGAGAGTACTGAAGGCACGATCTGTTTTACTTGCTAAAATATATTTAACAGCCTAGATAGCATGAAATATTTCTTTATTTAAGACAACCAGTTCCGACAGACTTCGCTTAAGATTTTTAAGACCTGAAGATGACAAAATCTGTCGAAACCGGTTGTCCTAAATAAAGAAATATTTTATGCGAGCTTGGTTGTTGAATAGCGCGCGGGATTAGCCGAGCTGCAGGCGTGGACTGTGCGGATGGCCCCGGCGGAGGTTAGAGTCCTCCCTCGGGTGTGTGTGTGTGTGTGTGTGTGTGTGTGTGTGTGTGTGTCCTTAGGATAATTTAGGTTAAGTAGTGTGTAAGCTTAGGGATTGATGACCTTAGCAGTTAAGTCCCATAAGATTTCAGACACATTCGAGCATTTTATTTATTTTTTTTTTTTTTGGGGGGGGGGGGTTGTTGAATGTTTTCAGTAGCCGAAAAAACGTCATGCAAGCGTGATTACCAATAACATTAGGCAATTCTTCCCGTTGATATTCTTCGTGGCAACAGCTTCCACCGTGCCTCCGCCGTTATCTTGATCCCTTGCTGTTACTGAAAATGGTCGGTAGAAGTTGGAAGTAGACATTGTTGGAACAACTACCAACCTATGCAACTTAATGTGGTCACACATGTTGGCTGCCTACCTGCCCGCCTGCATGTTAAATACATATTCAGAATGTTATCCCTCTTCTATTCAAAAACAGTAACAGCTCAAACGCCCTCCATACAACTCACTTCATGATCATTACGACAAACCAGCACCTTGTTTCGGCAAGAACTTTTCCGTAATGCGCTTTCGCAACACCCATCTCACGTGTATGGGTCGCTTTTGTTGTGGACACTGGAGGAAAATGGTGAAAAGTCGTTTCATCGCACCTCCGACCCACTCAACAATTCCGATCGCTTTGGTTCCCACTCATCTGTTGCCAGAGTTCTGCTCAGCAAAGCGTTAGTTATCACTGCAGCACAATACTGTTGACAGTATTGCTGATCAGTCTTCATAAATCTGATTAAAATACATCTGTGAAACATTTGTCACTGCAAGGAAAGAGTGTTACAGTTTTTAATACAACAGAAACAAAACAAACAGAAAATTGCATCTTTTAGAACAAATAGGAATTTTGGATTTCTTCAGTTCAAGAAAACTGATTTTAACTGCTTTCCAGCTTCACCGAAAAGAGTTTTCAAAAACATGAAGTTTCTCAGTAATTTATGTAACATTTACATGACTTGGGAAAACTCTTCTGCAATATTTTCCAAAGATTACTGAAGACAGTTCCTAATTTCGAAATAGGTTTGCCGTAACAGTCAGCCAGAAGACCTAATTGCAAGAGACTATGAAAAACTAAGTGACTTAATAAGTGACTAACAGTTACACGGAAAGCACAAAAATGAGCCATTATATAATTTCTGGGCGAAGAATATTGGAGTTTACCAAAAGAAGCTATTTTGTTTGTCTTCCGTTTACCACCACATATTTATGTGAAGCGGTGTTTTCTTATTGTGCTGTAACGAATATAAAGTTCAGGAACAAGTTGACGTCGCCCCAGGTAAGAATTCAAGTTTCTACTATTGTACCTGATACCAAGGAGATTTGTAATTTAAGAACCCAAAATCACTGGAGCTTTTGGAAACTTTGTTCCACGTTGTTGTTATGTGTTAAGGAAGCAAAGAATTACTAAAAACATCTGAAATCAATAATTGTTTACTTTTTAAATATTTATTATGATTTCTGTATTATCAGTTATGATTCAAAACTGAAGAAATCACTGGCTAAAACAAGCTTTTCTAAATTTTTTAAAATTTTGTTAACCCTCAAAATAAAGGTGTTCCATCAAAGTACAAAGGTTCTCAAAATGTTCGGCCAGAGGAAAAGTTCGGGAACCGCTGGCGTAGATAACTGGTGCCAAGTACTCCCAGAAACCTGCCACACACAGTCACCGCGGTATTGCTTTCCAAAGCTGGACCAACATCTCATTACGCAGGTGCTTTGGCTCGTAAGTGTGTGTGTATGTTTTCATAAAAAATATGCTCCATATTTTGAGTATTTTGAGAGGTGTTACTACAGATCAAGGCAAGAAAAATGCCGAGTCAACATACATATCATAAGAGCTGCAAGCTGTTTTTCATCTCCGCTACTGTGGAAGACGCATCTTCTACTGCAAGCTCTGTACTATTAAGAACGACGTACAACATGCAATTAACAGATGAGAACACGGTCCTCTGTTATTGGCCATTATACAGCATGCAGTAAACATCCGTCAGTATTATTACTATAAAACATGATCACAGTTCTGGGTAAGTGCAGCGTTTATATTAGTTCTAATGGAACCAGTTTCTGTTTTGATAAGTTTGTGAAATTCTTTTACATTGTATAGTATATATATTTGCGCTTGCCAATATAATGGATGACTACTATCCCGCACGGGAAACATCAGTTACGATCTTCTGTTATGGTCTAGACTATAGCAAATAGAATAAACCGTTGATCCGGAACCGTTATTCAGCCGACTTTTCAAATGGTTCAAATGGCTCTGAGCACTATGGGACGTAACATCTGTGGTCATCAGTCCCCTAGAACTTAGAAATACTTAAACCTAACTAACCTAAGGACATCACACACATCCATGCCCGAGGCAGGATTCGAACCTGCGACCGTAGCAGTCGCGCGGTTCCGGACTGAGTGTCTAGAACCGCTAGACCACCGCGGCCGGCTGGCTGACTTTTCGAGTGAGTAGTTGACTCTGGTTCCGTAGATCCAAAAACGGCGATTCGTAGCAGGCCTCACACCATTCGTGCTCCAGCTTCTTCGGGGAAGAAGATCCTGGAACTTGTGTACGTATTATTTCACATACATCGAGATTAACCATCCTCTAGTCTGGGCGACCCTCCGTGAACAGTTGCTACACCCATATCATGTACAGAATGTCAAAGCCCTTCCACCACAAGATCAGCCTATCAGAATGTAGTTGTGTCAATACCTCCTGCAAAGACATGGAGGACTACTTTTCACAATAAAGATACTGTTCACAGTCGAGGCTGTTTTCACACGAGATGGGATTACCAATCTTCATAACCATCATATGTGGACTGATGCAAATACACCTGTAGCAGCAGAAAGGCATCAGCGCCAGTTTTTAATTAATCTATGGGTACGAAATATATGCAATAGACAAATAGGACTAATAGGATTGGTCAGGGAGGTCCAGTACGTTTGCAAGGTCGTCCTCCCCTTATCTCAACTGTCCTGTTAGAGGAGATAGCATGCCAACAATGACCGAATAAATGGTTCACGCATGATCGGGTAACCAAACCATTTCCTGAGAGATGTCACAGATCACCCTACACAGACGTTGACTGGGGAAAGGATTGGCCAATGAGCTCCAGTACGTTGGCATGGTCGTTCCCTCTGATCTTGATCTCTTGGATTTTTGGTTGCGGTAACACTTGCAACCTTTGGCATATGCGAAGTTCATTAATGATGTACAGTCATACTCAAAAGTATCCGAACGACCTGAATTGCATTTCGCCTGATTCGCATGCAACCGGTATAACGCGGCAGTCTAGCAGGTCCTCTAATCGCTCCTTGGTACAGTCGTTTGACTATTGAAGATGGTTCCAACAAGTCACCACTAGAAAACACTGCTCTGTATCGCAGTAACTCATGATGTAAAGTAATACCACGATACTGCAAATATCAGGGAACACGTTATCACAGATAAGAGTGTCGTTAAGTCTTATAAGCTCACATTTATTACAATAAATGACATACCTGAAATGTTACCACTCTCATTATTACGTCAGATAGGTAATGCACGTCATAAGTTCGTCGTATACATGATTTCCCCTTCAAAGTATCATACAGTACTTATTATTTAACACAAAATGATATTAAAAATTTAAGTTATCCACGAGCAGCTAGTTGAGAATATGTATGAACTTCAAATGACACGACGAACCGTCTCGTTCTGCATATGGATTCAAACCCAGGTCAGGCAGACTAAGCAAAGATTTCGTGACTGACGTAAACTAACAGACATTCCTGATTAGGCATACAGAGATTGGTATATCTCGCTTTTAGACAGTATCAGTTAGCAAATGTCAACTTTGAATTACATAACGCAAACATTTTTAACGGACGCGAATTCCTCCCCAGCATCTCTTGTCCCTGTTAACGAACTACGAGAGATGTTAAATATTGCTTCTTCACAAGTAACTTACTTGAACTGCCGTGAGGTAAAGTTTTGTGTTGGACAGGGATTCGAACCCAGAACCTAATCGGAATGATATCGAAACACAACCAACTGTGACATATCGGATTTCCTTGGCAGTAGCTAGATGTTTTAACTGAAATGACGAGACGAAACATTAATTTTTTCCTTCCCAGGACTCCAACTCGGCACCTATCGCTGTTATATTCTAGAGAAAACGAACGTTAAATATGGGTTTGTTGCACCAGCAGCGACATGTGAGCATCTTTGAACTAGAAATAATATGACGAAGAGTACAGTGCTCACTGGGAATAGAGCCCCACACATATCGTTGTTGACTACACACAAAGAGACGTCAGCTACCGAATTTTTCTCCACCAGCAGCTCGGAATAAAATCTTGAACTTACAGTGATCTCGCAAATATTTCTGTGACCGAGCGAGGTGTCGCAGTGGTTAGACACTGGACTCGCATTCGGGAGGACGACGGTTCAATCCCGCGTCCGGCCATCCTGATTTAGGTTTTCCGTGATTTCCCTAAATCGCTCCAGGCAAATGCCGGGATGGTTCCTTTCAAAGGGCACGGCCGACTTCCTTCCCCATTCTTTCCCAATCCGATGAGACCGATGACCTCGCTGTCTGGTCTCCTTCCCCAAAGCAACCAACCAAATATTTCTGTGTCCCACTGGGAGTCAAAAAGTCAGATATCGTTAGTGTTGACAACGAATGAAAAAACATTAAAAATCAAAATAATTATCCACCAGCAGATAGTGTTCTCATGCTAGAGCTTGATAATACATAATGAAATCTTTAGTGCCGGGCCAGGATTCGAACCCATTCACACGTAATATGTGGAGATGTTGAGGAATCTGCAGTTTTGAACAAACAACAAATTGTAGCCGAGCTGTATTGCCACGAAGGGATCAAATTCTGCGTTAAGCAAACAGAAATACAGTCGCCAGTAAACTCACTTACAGTAGAAAATTTTATATTCTTTGATGAACCGATAGCCATTTAAAGGAACAGGTCTCTTATTTTACTTGTACTTGATTGAACTAGAGACGTTGAAAAATTTGGTGCTGGACAGTGATTCGAATTCGTATCTCCTCTTTCGAGGATCTGAATATCTCAGAACAGTATAGTTCAATCATTTCGTTCCTTTTCCCAAGACTGCAATCTTCTCTAGGTCTCCTCCAAAGGATCCAGCACAAAAATATTCATAATTTCATTTCAAGCCCTATCAAGTGCTAGTGAAAATTAACGTGCATTTTTAATGTCTGTTCACGTGATGCCAACAATCGCAAAAGGTGACGTCGTTTCTGCTCAAACACGCACACATCTAACTGTTGGTGAGTAAGCAACTGATACTTAAGCTATATTCGTGGATGCACCGTAGGTGTGCAGTTCGATTGTCGCTTAGGCACAAAACTTTGTATCCTGATTTTAGATTCAAATACCAAGCAGCTCGTAAGAAAAGCCGATACGTAACATTTGATTTTTCTTAGTTAACAATCCGATTACATGTTGGGTTCGTATCTCCGCCACAGAACTTCACATCTTGCACTTCATCTTTAAATGCATGCACACTTTGTTACTTCAGAATGGAGGTATATCAGACATCTTTCGTGGTTAACTAACAGGGACGAAAGGGTCTTGATAGGGGTCCCGGTTTATTACAAAAATTGTCGTCTTTTATTTTCAAGTTTAGATTTGGTTACTGGTATTGGCAAAAATTTCGGTAATTCATGACTCTTCATGGCTAGTCATCAGTATGATGTGATTAGATTAGATTAATTCTTGTTCCATAGATCATGAATACGACATTTCGTAATGATGTGGAACGTGTCATTTTAAATGAAAGATTTCTTTACATACCCTGATTCAATTTCTTTACAACAATTTTTTACACACACACACACACACACACACTCTCTCTCTCCCTCTCTCTCTCTCTCTCTCTCTCTCTCTCTCTCTCTCTCTCTCTCTCTCTCTCTCACACACACACACACACACACACACACATACACACACATTTTTTTAATTTGTTTGTTCAAAATGGTTCAAATGGCTCTGAGCACTATGGGACTCAACTTCTGAGGTCATTAGTCCCCTAGAACGTAGAACTAGTTAAACCTAACTAACCTAAGGACATCACATACATCCATGCCTGAGGCAGGATTCGAACCTGCGACCGTAAAGATGAAGTGCAAGATGTGAAGTTCTGTGGCGGAGATACGAACCCAACATGTAATCGGATTGTTAACTAAGAAAAATCAAATGTTACGTATCGGCTTTTCTTACGAGCTGCTTGGTATTTGAATCTAAAATAAGGATACAAAGTTTTGTGCCTAAGCGACAATCGAACTGCACACCTACGGTGCATCCACGAATATAGCTTAAGTATCAGTTGCTTACTCACCAACAGTTAGATGTGTGCGTGTTTGAGCAGAAACGACGACACCTTTTGCGATTGTTGGCATCACGTGAACAGACATTAAAAATGCACGTTAATTTTCACTAGCAGGTGGGTGTGCACTTGATAGGGCTTGAAATGAAATTATGAATATTTTTGTGCTGGATCCTTTGGAGGAGACCTAGAGAAGATTGCAGTCTTGGGAAAAAGAACGAAATGATTGAACTATACTGTTCTGAGATATTCAGATCCTGTCCAGCACCAAATTTTTCAACGTCTCTAGTTCAATCAAGTACAAGTAAAATAAGAGACCTGTTCCTTTAAATGGCTATCGGTTCATCAAAGAATATAAAATTTTCTACTGTAAGTGAGTTTACTGGCAACTGTATTTCTGTTTGCTTAACGCAGAATTTGATCCCTTCGTGGCAATACAGCTCGGCTACAATTTGTTGTTTGTTCAAAACTGCAGATTCCTCAACATCTCCACATATTACGTATGAATGGGTTCGAATCCTGGCCCGGCACTAAAGATTTCATTATGTATTATCAAGCTCTAGCATGAGAACACTATCTGCTGGTGGATAATTATTTTGATTTTTAATGTTTTTTCATTCGTTGTCAACACTAACGATATCTGACTTTTTGACTCCCAGTGGGACACAGAAATATTTGCGAGATCACTGTAAGTTCAAGATTTTATTCCGAGCTGCTGGTGGAGAAAAATTCGGTAGCTGACGTCTCTTTGTGTGTAGTCAACAACGATATGTGTGGGGCTCTATTCCCAGTGAGCACTGTACTCTTCGTCATATTATTTCTAGTTCAAAGATGCTCACATGTCGCTGCTGGTGCAACAAACCCATATTTAACGTTCGTTTTCTCTAGAATATAACAGCGATAGGTGCCGAGTTGGAGTCCAGGGAAGGAAAAAATTAATGTTTCGTCTCGTCATTTCAGTTAAAACATCTAGCTACTGCCAAGGAAATCCGATATGTCACAGTTGGTTGTGTTTCGATATCAATCCGATTAGGTTCTGGGTTCGAATCCCTGTCCAACACAAAACTTTACCTCACGGCAGTTCAAGTAAGTTACTTGTGAAGAAGCAATATTTAACATCTCTCGTAGTTCGTTAACAGGGACAAGAGATGCTGGGGAGGAATTCGCGTCCGTTAAAAATGTTTGCGTTATGTAATTCAAAGTTGACATTTGCTAACTGATACTGTCTAAAAGCGAGATATACCAATCTCTGTATGCCTAATCAGGAATGTCTGTTAGTTTACGTCAGTCACGAAATCTTTGCTTAGTCTGCCTGACCTGGGTTTGAATCCATATGCAGAACGAGACGGTTCGTCGTGTCATTTGAAGTTCATACATATTCTCAAGTAGCAGCTCGTTAATAACTTAAATTTTTATTGTGATTTTGTGTTAAATAATATGTACGATATGTTACTTTGCAGAGGAAACGATGAATACGACGAACTTCTCACGTGCATTACCTATCTGACGTAATTTCAAGAAATGGTTCAAATGGCTCTGAGCACTATGGGAGTTAACATCTATGGTCATCAGTCCCCTAGAACGTAGAACTACTTAAACCTAACCAACCTAAGGACAGCACACAACACCCAATCATCACGAGGCAGAGAAAATCCCTGACCCCGCCGGGAATCGAACCCGGGCGTGGGGTAACATTTCAGGTATGTCATTTACTGTAATAAATGTGAGCTTACAAGCCTTAACGACACTCTTATCTGTGATAACGTGTTCCCTGATATTTGCAGTATCATGGTATTACTTTATATCATGAGTTATTGCGAGACAGAGCAGTGTTTTCTAGTGGCAGAAGCATCCGTTACTCTGAATGTACACCATACTGAGCACCTCCTTTAGCGGCGGCTGACAAGTGCAGGCTGTATGCAATAGCAAGCAGATTAAGACAGAAAATCGCCTGTTCCACAGTAACAGAAAAAGTGTTCCATTTGTTTACTGCATTCTGCAGGTCGTTCGTAATAGCAAAGAGCCTGCTGTAGAAGAGATGTCTGTTACAGTACCCAATATGAACAAGTGCTCATCCCTAATGGCATCCATTTTACAGCCTATGTTTATGGACGTTTTTCGTGTTTTCTTCCATATCATCACGTTTCAAAATACGGAATACTTTCTTTTAATACCTTGATTTTTTTCATTTATATCTTTCCACGTATATTTATAGAATTTAAGTTCACACAGGATACTTAATGCATTCGAGTATGAAATTAGTATCTGGTTGCCCACCAAATAATTATCAGTCTAACCGCAAATTAGATACAGTAGTATACAGTTATTTAGTAGGCACGTTAAAGACAACGAGAATGGCTGTATCAACGAGACGAAGAACTGTTGGTTTTTTATCTCCAGTCACGCTAGCGTCGTGTCAGTTCCGTTTCCAAGGTTTCTGAACCCAGCAAAATGTCCAACTGCGGACCGCGATGGCCGGCACGTAAGACTTCTTCCTTCTGAAGCCTCAAAGGCGTCCCGGCGTTTTACATCACATTGTTTTAACTTACAGGGAACCTTCTGCGAAGAGCTGCAAGGAATGACCAAGAAACCGTAGGCTCGTGGTCTAATTTCATTGTGTCACGACAACTATTGAAGTTCTTAATGCAAAATCTCGTATTATCTTGATTTACAAAATCTGCTCTTTGATACGCGAATTTGACAAACTAATTGGTACGAATCAGAGGTATGAGAAAAGACCATATGGACAGCGTAGGAATACAGTGCTATGGTCCTAACAGATTATTCTACGAAGCTCACAATGCACGTAGATAAGAAAATGACTTAATTGTTCTTCCTGCCAACAATATCTGGGAAACTCACCCTTTCCAAGACGAGGGTACATGTGAAAAAGCCGACTTTCAATAATACGTGAAGAGAGTTGTTTTGCCGTCCATAATACAATTACATCGCTTACTTCGCCTGAGTAACCTGGAGCGCGCAGAGAGCAGCATCAATATGCTTTTGTGACATCACATTGTGAACAAGAGAAGTACTCAGAACAACTATACTGCATCCGCGGGGCTTTAGTGTGGTCTTAAGATTTTTCTTTTGCAACACGGGGTTCGCTGAACCACACACGCACCCTACCAAGTCATTTTTGGATACGTCTGATTCCAGTGACTGAAAGACGTCCCCGGCGTCAGAGTCCTTTCTTACGTAACTGCTTGCTTATTCCGACATGGTGTCTTCTCAGTCGCAGTTTTACAGGTAACATTGGATACATTCCGTTTTTTTTGCAAGCGTAAGGTGTCCTATTTTGATAGACGCATTTCGTTTTATTTTTGTATACTCATTGATCACTGTAACGATATTCGTTTTGTTCACAAATCGGTTACACGAGAGCGTAAACAATCCTGATATTTAAAAATACTTTTACGTTTTTTATTATGCATATATTTTGGCCCAACTTTATTTCCGTGCGTTTTCATATACACTGGCGTACGATTTTTAACAACTGCTCTCCATTAACACACAGTATTTCCTCTTTCTCATTTTTTTATGCAGTCACATTTACCTCGTGTACTTTGTTTAGATCCGCGGAATGCAATCATCATAGTTTTGTTTTTTTCTCTCTTTATGTCTCTCTCTCTCTCTCTCTCTCTCTCTCTCTCTCTCTCTCTCTCTCTCTCTCTCTGTGTGTGTGTGTGTGTGTGTGTGTGTGTGTGTGTGTGTGTGTGTGTTCTAATTATTATTTTGCTGTTTATTGTAGTACTGGGGTCGGTGTTTGTAAGTGGTTATCTTGATTGTTTTATATAACCTCCCCCGGTTTCGCACAGGTAAGCATTATTTACGACCAGATATCTAGTCTGGCGTAGTAGTAATTTTGTTAAATGGCCACTACGTAGAGCTATAATTAAATTCAGATAATAACGTTAGGTAACTGAATATTAATTCCAAATCCGAGTTTAAGTTAAAGTATTTAAGCAACGTACACCAGGAAAGTTCTCAAAAGCACGACTTAATCGACAGATATCATAATAGTTCAGCACGAAACATTTATAAATTAAATATAGAAACCTTCTTCACAATGAGAGTATCTATTAGTGAAAATCATATTAAATTCCCTCCAGTAGTGCCTGAGATTATACTTCATATACAGGCAGGAAAATGCAACAGGAGTCTCATTTATAACGCCTATTGATGCTTTTGTGGTGGTCAGATGGAGTGTTGTTTATCTGATAGACGTATACTAGTTTAAATAACGTTTGATCGCTAAAGACTGTCTGGTTGTTTAGTGTGTTCCTCTTCCTTCCTTCTCTCTCTTTCTTTCTTTCTTTCTTTCTTTCTTTCTTTCTTTCTTTCTTGCTTCTCAACACGCACGCACACATCGAATTGTAGACTTCCGCACCCTTTAAAACACTCCCTGACGGTTTTGAATGAGTTCGCAGCCATCCCTGACACACGGATGATTTTTGCTACATCGACCAATTGTTTCAATTGCTTAGGGTTCCTTCAGAGGTAACAATCCAAAGAATGACGTCGGGGGAAAGAGCAAGTCATAGAACTGGCCCTCCTTTACCTACCCATCTGTCATGGTAGATACCACCCAGTGCATGTCGAACACTGAGACTGAAATGGACTGGCGTCCCATCATGGAGAAACCGCGTGTTACTTCTTACACACGATTATGTGCACATTTTGGTATTGTTATACCCTGTCAGTAAAAAGAGTTTCGACACTGGATTAACAAAACCAGAGAAGGGTTAAGATGATTGCTTTAATGCCTCAAGTGTTCTTCGTGCTCTCCCCCACCTGCGTACAACGAACAGAGCGTTCATACAATCATGTTAAACAAACTCTTCTTTAGGACGTTGTTTAAGTCGCTGATAACATTCGCAACTTCTTCGGTCTTGGCGAACAGTCAGAGACGCACTCGGCACTTCGTCATTTTGTGCTGGGTTCGTATTGATAAGCTCACGTCTCGTCACCCATAGAGTTTTTTTTTTTTTTTTTTCAGGATACAACGGTGCGCGATTTGCATTTCCGTCAGTTCATGGCAGGCGGCCATGCGTCGTCGTCTTTGTTCAGTAGTGAAGATGTGCAGGAGAGACTTTGCATACATTCTCGCTTCTTCAGAACATTCTGGAGAAGATCCCAAACGCTTTATTTACAGACATTGCTTCATTGTGATTTGTAACAAAACAATGTTGGCACACTACAGCGACACGCCCACTACTTAATACTGCTTGGCTGCACCTAACGGGCCGAATTCACATCTGTCGCTTACAGTTGTGAATTCAATCCGCGACCGTAGTTGCTGCGCTAACGTCCCTTATAAGCCAGGAACGAAATCAGTCTGGGAATATTTTGAACAGGCGGTGCAGGTGGAGAGGTTCGGGGGAGAAACACCGCAGAACATGATGATAAACTGTTAGTGCTCGCGACTGATGACCTCAGAAGTTAAGTCGCATAGTGCTCAGAGCCATCTGTTAGTGCTCGTGATTACGACGATGTCGACGACGCCGACGACCAACAACGATGACAATAACAGGCGAAGTTTAATCTTGCTAACGAGATTGCAGCAAGTGGTTTGGCATTTCGTCAGCCGACAGGCGAGGACGACAGCGCGGGCCATTGCGTTGGTGGCTGGCAGCGACATGACGTGGTCCACTAATTAATCTAGGGAAGGTGGGCTAGCGCTAAACGGCTGTGCGCGGCAGGTACATCAAAGCGGCCGCCGGACAGCGGAAAGGCTTCGTCCAGCACAGCTCGGAACGCGTGAAAAGCCACAGGCGCCTATTCACGCAGCCAAATCCCCGCATTGTCTCCGAGCGCGCCACGCAAACAGCCGGCGGCCGCGACGCCACGGCTTAGGGGCCACTCCGGCACACGTTGTGGGCCCTGATTCACTCAGCCGTCAAGGGAAACCGGCAGGGAAGGCTGCGCGCAACAACAACATGGTGTTAAGCTTCTCAGCTCCGAAATGGACTCTCGCAGCCAAGAATTCGAATCGGCTTTAACGTGCACCAAAAGCAAAAATAGTAAACAATGTGTGTGTTACAGTTACGCAAAAAAATTGGACTAGCTATATACTTTGAGAATCCGGAGTACTGTCAAAAATACCCCACCATCTATAAACGAAGAACGGTAGTAGAATATAAACAAAGGTCCCGCTTCGCACTTCCCGGGATATCGCGGGTGAAGGGAGTGTTTATCAGAGACAGAGTGTAAGTAGGCTGTTTATGTTTTCTTATTGGCAACGTTACGTAGCGCTCTGTATGAAAATCACTGGCTGTGCTGTGTGCAGTCTGTGGCTAGTTTGCATTGTTGTCTGCCATTGTAGTGTTGGGCAGCTGGATGTTAACAGCGCGTAGCGTTGCGCAGTTGGAGGTGAGCCGCCAGCAGTGGTGGATGTGGGGAGAGAAATGGCGGAGTTTTGAAATTTGTAAGACTGGATGTCATGAACTGCTATGTATATTATGATTTTTCAACACTATTAAGGTAAATATATTGTTTGTTCTCAATTAAAATCTTTCATTTGCTAACTATGCCTATCAGTAGTTAGTGCCTCCCGTAGTTTGAATCTTTTATTTAGCTGGCAGTAGTGGCGCTCGCTGTATTGCAGTAGTTCGAGTAACCAAGATTTTTGTGGGGTAAGCGATTTGTGAAACGTATAGGTTGATGTTAGTCAGGGCTATTTTTTTGTAGGGATTTTTTGATAGTCAGATTGCGTTGCGCTAAAAATATTGTGTGTCAGTTTAAGCACAGTCATGTATAAATTGTTCAAAGGGGACGTTTCATATGTCGACCCTTAGCCGAGGATACCTCACTGGAATCTTCTGATTTTTTCTTGTAGTTTGTGTAATTAGTGTAGGTTTTGTTTATTGCTAGCGCGTAATTGTAGAGAGAATCTCCTTTGTAGTTGCTTTTTGTTGTGGCATGCATGTAGATTTGCATCAAGTATTTCACAGCTGCGCTTGCGATTAACTAGATATTATTTTCAATGCTATGTTAATGTGTTTTCTTATTTTTGCTCTTCAAATTGTGCTTTTCTGTGTTATCGTGTGAAATATTGTGACAGTTATGGCGTGTGAAAAACGTAATACTAGGCTCCAAAGTAAACTGAGACATGACAGTGAAGACGAAAGCAGTGTGTTAGCATTAACTAATGTTCAAAGTAGTTCAAATGGCTCTGAGCACTATGGGACTCAACTGCTGTGGTCATTAGTCCCCTAGAACTTAGAACTACTTAAACCTAACTAACCTAAGGACATCACACACGTCCATGCCCAAGGCAGGATTCGAACCTGCGACCATAGCAGTCGCACGGTTCCGGACTGCGCGCCTAGAACCGCGAGACCACCGCGGCCGGCTTCAAAGTAGTAATTTGGTAATTGTGCATAGGGAAATGGAGCAAGCTGCAAACAATGGTGTAGGCAGTGAAACAATTAGTGAACAGGAAAGCATTATCGATCGATCGGTCGGCAACAGCTTGCCTCAGGAATCCGAAATGACAGAACACAATATTGCAAATACTGTAGATTCAGGTTTTGGGTCCTCGCCGTTTTCTCAAATAAGTCAGGACACATTTTCTGCTTGTCAAAATGTGAATGCTGCCGGTGCAAATTCACTGCCGAAAACCACTGAGGAACCTGTTTCAGACACCAGTGCATTGTTATTACAATTAATACAACAAATGGGACAAACACAGCAAAAGCTTCAAAATTAGACCCAATGGAACAAAATCTTCAAAAGTTAGACACAATGGAACAAAATCTTCAAAAGTTAGACACAATGGAACAACACCAGAGACAAACACAGCAACTGTTAGACGCAATGGAACAAAATCTTCACACCACGCTTGAACAAACACGTGAAGATTTAACTACTGAGTTACATAAAATCGAATCGAAATGTCAAAAAGTCTGTAACGACGTAAAAACATAAATTTGTGAGCATTTTCAACCTATTTTTTCGCGGCATGAAAATGCATTACAGAATCACGAAGCAGCCATAAAAGAACTGCAAATTATTGTTCATGAAAATCATGAGACCTTGCAAGCTAAAATTGACTCAGTTGCATCTACCGATTCGGTTACGCAACTTACAAAAACTCAGGAAAACTTAAAGGACACAGTAGAAAGACACATGGAGGAAATTAGTTCATTATCAGAGAAAGTAGTTGAACTTTCGGATCAGCTAAATAATTTGTCTACGAAGGTAGATGATAATCCGAATGACACAAAACCGGTAGTCTTTAATGACATAGAAGAGTGCGAACAAATTAGGAAATTCAAACAAAATCAGAATCAAATTAATACGCAACACCAAAGAGAAATCCGGGAAGTACAAGATCAGGTAATACAATAATTACGTATTTCAGAGGACACTCGCGCTCCAATACGGGAAGAGGGACATAGAAACACGGAACAGCCAAAAAATAATAACTCAGGGCACTTCGGAAATTATGAAAGAAATTGGCAAGGTACACCGAATTTTGAGATGGAACCGCCGAAACGACGTAACAATGACCGACATGCGACTCGCCGACATGATGATTTTGACTATAAGCTGTTCATTACTACACTTAAATTCAAAACATTTAAGAATTCTGGCAACGACATTCATCCACAAGCATGGCTCCATCAATTCTCTCACTGTTTTCCTCCCAACTGGTCATTAGAGCACAGATTAGAATTTATGTGTGGCTACTTAGAGAATGAACCAGCTGTAAGAATGCGATCGGTCATTCACGATTGTCACAGTGAAGGAGAATTTTACCATGCCTTCCTCTCAGCATATTGGTCTCAAGCTACACAAGACCGAGTAAAACATAGCATCATAATGATGAAACATTTCGAACAATCTGAATTTTCCAGTCTTGTGAAATATTTTGAAGACATGTTGCACAAGAATCAGTACCTGTCAAACACATACGGCCCCTCAGAACTCATCCGCATTTGCTTAATCAAATTACCTGAACATTTACGACATATTATTTTGGCAGGACGTTGCAAAGACGACATTGAAGCTTTTCAGGGACTCTTACAAGAATTAGAAATTGACACTGACAATCGTGGAACGCGAAAACGGGAACACAACAATTACAGGTCACATCCGTCGCAATTCCGCAATGAAAGAAATAATAACTGGATACGACAAGGCTATTCTCACAACACAAATCGTGACCAAAACAGACACCACCCGTATGACAACCGTTGGCAGAGTAGTAATAATTACAGGGAAAGATCACCTCTCTGCGGTAATGACTATCACAGAGACAATCAGAGGAACAGACAATATGGGAACCAAAATAAATATTATCAAGGGAGACAGAATAACTTTAGACACAACGGTCCAGCGCGCAGTTATGATTCAGGGAGAAATTCTCCACAACATGATCGACAAGAAAGAAAATATGGAATCTACCGACATAATGACAGACCCGTATTTTATCAGAACTGGCGGGATTCAAGCAGCAGGGCACTTTCGACAAGGTGAATTTGTAGAAGTTAGGTCTCCTAATCCCAATAACGACACACGCCAACAAAGAGATAGCAGACAATGACTCGCACCGCAGGCAGCCACGTGCGCCGGCTGGCTCAGAAGAAAATAACATAGACTCTAACCGTGAGAAAAATTCCAGTGTTGCTTACAGATGTAACCACATGATAATTGCATTGAAACTGAAACTCTGCGTACTAGGAAGAGTAGAAGATTGCACCGCATTTCACATGTAAAACCGTTTATTGAAAGATAATCTGTTTTTTTTTTTTTTTTAACTTAGCCTTTGCTATAAAATTTTTCACATTACATTACTAGTACTCTTTGTAAGACTTAGAATCTGTTAACATGCAAGAATGTTTGAATTTAAATATCCAATCAAGAACCAAGAGAACTTATTTAAACAGAAATTACGAATGCATTGTTATTGTGAACAGACGACACAGTGTTATTGAGTGTGTACATTCTTGCTTGTAAGTTGCACGATTACGTAACGACTATAAGGCTTACATACTTAGAACATATACTGGTACTGCTAATGAGATTTTAATGCAACATTTTGGTTTATTTGAAAATACATTCTGGATTTAAAGTACTTTCTGAGAGATATCAGATGACACAGTGGTTAGTTTATTTGACAGCTACACGATTATATCATGACGCTACTAATGAGTGACACAATTTATATTATTGCTTTTGCGCTGTGTCTGTTTTATATCTGCACAGTTTTTCTGTATTATTCCGGAAAGTAAAACATGTTTTAGTAGTAACTTTTGTGGTATAACTACAATGAGACAGCCTTTTTCGTAGCACAACAATACGTTACATTATAGTACTTTCTTGATCACGGTAAGGTACGTAATAACTACGATATCTATACGCAAAGCATTTCACTTTCGTTTATGATGAGGTAAGCACATTGACTTCAGCAGAACTTTGCTTACAGAGGACGATAACTATGACAGTTCCACAGAATTATCTTACAGTAAGACGCACCTTTAGCGCTGCAGTACACGTATTTGAGTGATTAATTATGTACTTAAAACATTTATTTTTAAAGATATTTGAAGCACAATGATATAAAGGTTTTCCGTGATACGTTTCATTCCATTGCTGTAATCTGTAACACCTGAGGGTATTATTCATTTATCCTCAGGGGGGTACACACTTACTTTGTGTACCATGTGTCTGGCAAGCACAAGGAGCCCTAGCTAATATGGTATTTGCTTATACAACTTTACACATCGGTACCATATTTCTCTAACACACAAATTACACAGCTATCTGATCATTTAACTGAGAGATAAACATCTTTTTTACTACATCAGTGACACATGTTTACGCAATTACACCGTTGGATAACTTCACACTTATAAAATTGTATTTTGTCTGTACTTTGTGAACTGTTCATATTTTTTTGGAACCATTGTGATACTATGAGGGCTTTGAATGATATATTTGATATGGGATCACGATTTTTGAAGTACATTTGAGGTAGATGACACTATTTAAATGAGCAGAGAATTTTTTTTAGGTTTTGAAATTATTGGAGGAAGCTACAACGATTTTGAGAGTTGACTGAGGTGTTATGATATTATTAGGATGACTATGTGTATTAAGCTGTTGCAGTATGTTTATGATCAATAAGCTGATGCTATATGAGTTATTTGATTATGCTATGTATCTGTTATGATGAAATATTGAAGAAGCGTTGACGAATAAGGTAAGGAATAATGAGTAGTGGTTAGGGACTCTGGTTTGTGAAAAAGGTTGTTGGAAACCAAGAATCGTACTTTAAGAGTTATGAAATGTATGTAAATGCGTGAATGTATTACAATGCCGACGAAAAATTTTTGGACACTGTTATATCAATAGGATTTTGTTTCTACAGATTTGTAACGCAAATTCTTGACCTGTGAAATATTTTTATATGAGACCGTCACTGTAGCGGAAACTGCTGTCATAAATATTTCGGTAAGAAAGTTAAGTCACCACCTTCACGTAATGCGTCGTGGGCACCCAGCTGCGCGACAGTCACCTGGAAAAAAGCCATTAGTGTGTGCCTTTCAGAGGCACAGGGGGAGAAAAAAGGAAGCCATTATCCTCGCTATTGACATTCCATTCTAGGAAGCATCGGAAATACGACATGCTCATTACTTGGAAACATATTGTACTTTGTGCTACTTACTGAAATGCTTATGAATTGATGGGAAATATTCTTACATCTGCAAACCTGATTATGGTAAGTGTCTTTCTACGAGAATTGAGAGCTACTGACTTACGAAATGCCACATAGCTATTGAATGATGTTTTTATGCTTTGGTTTGCGTAATTGCTTATTTCATTTGATATCTGTTTTCCAGCTGTGTTGCAGCATTGGTTTTATAAAATAAACTTAAATGCATCTGCTAATGTGAACACTTTTTGTCAACAGATCTATTAATAATTACTTTCTGATCCACATTCTTCGAAAAAGGAGCTCTTGGAATGGAAAGAACAATAAGAAGGGACTAATAACAGTAACTGCAAATATAATTTGCTTTTCAAGTACTTGGTAATTTTTTGTAGAATTAGTTTTTGTGGTGCACCACTTTAATTACATAGACATTAAGATGTGAATATACATTTTCCTTGTCTGCATTGTTGTCTTTAGTGTAATATTTTTTTCTGATTGAGGCTTGTCATATTTAGATATAAGTTATTGCATTTGCTGCTTTTGTTTGCCAGGCATAGTGCTACTAAATTTCACTTTGTATTACTCTGTTAAGCTAGTTTTACTACTGATTTATTTTTCTTGTTGCTGCACATTGGCTCATATTAGTTGTAATGTTGCATTGCTTGGTAATTTAGATTTACTGCAGCTTGCTTTGACAATTTCCATTTTTTTATTGCTGTTTGTATTAATTGTTTTATGCTGCTACATTGCCTCGTCCCTTAGTTTAGCATCTGAGCTCAGTAGATTTAAGTTAGCTTAAGAGGGGGTAGACTATATAAGAGAATGAGTTGCGATGAATTGGAAGAAATGCATTGAGAAGTTTTACGAAAATTGTACAGAAAGCAGGTATAGATAGCACTTTTTGAAATAATGAAGAACGAAGGGAGATCTCCAAGAAGTAAAGAAAGTTTTTTTTTTTTGCAAGATACTGCAGTAAAACAAACCCTGTCCTTTCCCTTTGTTTTATCCCACTATGTGTTTGTGTACCCTTGTGTATTTGTTTTCTTCCTGACTGTGTAGTTTCATAAAATTTTTTCTTCTTCTAATACTAAGCTACATTCACTATGATGAGGAATACTGTTATCCTCAAATATAATTGGCATTAATAATATGTTATTTATCTTGTAAATATGCTTAGACATTATTTATTCTGTTTTGTTTTAATGCTCATGTGTAAAGTTGATGTTTCAAAAGTTATTCTGATCTTTTATGTATTTACTTATGTCATAATTCCTGTAACACTGATGTATATGTTAGTTCGATTCTTTTGTAAAGCCCTATTACTACAAATGTTATCTGTATTGTTATGTTTTTAATGATGTATTTTGTACCTTTGTTATTGTATTCTTATGTTATAAAATTGTAATTGACTCCAGTTCATCAAATTAAGTAACTTGTAAGTTACATTTCACTGCACACGTTTCTGTTGGTCATAGTATATGGACAATATGTGAGAAGTAGCGACTGATAGTGTTTGCACGTGTGTTAATAATTCAGCAAGGGACTGGATAACAGCATTGCTGGTTCTAAGGACATTTCAAAAAAAAATTTGTGAGTGCACAAGTGGTGGTTCATGGACTTGTTATATTATCCACAAGACTCTTCAATGGTGATTGTGCACCTGCACAGTCAAATAGATGGCTGCTGGCCATCTCTACAAGGACTACTGTGGGTCTGCATCTTTGATGGCCCACCAATACCATTATTTCTACAAGGAGTACAGTGGGCTTGCAGCTTCGATGGCCCACCAATACCATTATTTCTACAAGGAGTACAGTGGATCTGCATGTTCGATGGCCCACCAATACCGTAATCTCTACCAGGACTACAGTGGGTCTGCTCTGTGATGACCTACCAATATTCTTCTAAACTTCGAATGACTCTGCTGTGGGTTTGCTCTGTTGTGGCCCATTACCTGGCTGCATGTCGAGAGTCAGCACTGTCTTTCCGTTGGAAGGACAACACTACTTCTTCAAGACTGCATGGAAATCCTCTACTTCCGTGTGCATTTTCTTTTACTGCTCAGACTTTGAAAAAAGAAACGGCAGTTTTACTGTTATGAATGATCAGGACTGTCTTTATGGACTGTGAGAAAATTTTAGCTTTTGAGCAACATTGTATTAATAAGTGTGTGCATTGTATGAAAATCACTGGCTGTGCTGTGTGCAGTCTGTGGCTAATTTGCATTGTTGTCTGCCATTGTAGTGTTGGGCAGCTGGATGTTAACAGCGCGTAGCGTTGCGCAGTTGGAGGTGAGCCGCCAGCAGTGGTGGATGTGGGGAGAGAAATGGCGGAGTTTTGAAATTTGTAAGACTGGATGTCATGAACTGCTATGTATATTATGGTTTTTCAACACTATTAAGGTAAATACATTGTTTGTTCTCAATTAAAATCTTTCATTTGCTAACTATGCCTATCAGTAGTTAGTGCCTTCCGTAGTTTGAATCTTTTATTTAGCTGGCAGTAGTGGCGCTCGCTGTATTGCAGTAGTTCGAGTAACCAAGATTTTTGTGCGGTAAGCGATTTGTGAAACGTATAGGTTAATGTTAATCAGGGCCATTTTGTTGTAGGGATTTTTTGAAAGTCAGATTGCGTTGCGCTAAAAATATTGTGTATCAGTTTAAGCACAGTCATGTATAATTGTTCTAAGGGGACGTTTCAAGAGGTATCGTCAGGGGTCTCCAGGGAAGTGTCACACGACCACTCTTATTCCTATATATACAGGGTGATTCAACCGCCCCTACCTATGGCTTTTACGCAACCTGCACCACATTCAAAAAGCTTTCGCTCGCTATGCATAAACTTTTAGTTCTACAGAAAAAATGAACAGGGCGCTCTTTTCGGAAATTTAATGTAGTGTAGCAGCTCGACGTTTTTTGAGACTAGATACTGAGCGTCAGTGACAGAGGAGCAAAGGTCATAATTCTGTCAAGGATGGTGGGAGGGAAACATACTTTGTGGGCAGTGGAGTGGACTCTTTTCTTGGTTCGCTGGGTGAGATGTGAGCGAAACATTGGTGGTTCCACTGTCGGTCATTTATTGAGACATAAGACCCTTCAAACAAACAGAGTAAAACAATGTGTTTTAACTCGCTTAATTCCTCGCGGCAGCGGATAGGTGTGGGGTCGTTGCGTGCAGATTCCAGTGACTGCTGATACGGCAACGGCTCCTGTTGCGTAGCGAAAGGCGGCGTATTCTTCCCTCAGTACCGTGCCTGTGACCCTCTGAGGCGGCGGAGCGGTCTTCTCCTTGTGAATTCCCGCATTTGGTTAGCGGCTACGGCATGGCGCGGAGTGCTCCGTCCCGGAATCGAACAAGCGACCCTCAGGTTCGGCGTCTTCTTGCGGAGTTCATCACCCTCTACATCCACAGGTGACCCATTTGGTGAGGCCGCGCTCCCTTCGTCCTCGGCAGCCACCTGAGTAAGTACCACACGAACTTCTTTCTTGTAACATCTGGGACGGCATCTTCCACGTTGACCTACTGCCGCAGTACCGACATCATCATCTGTCGAGCGGCTAAGTCGTTGCAGCGGAGTATGACGTCCGCTGACTAACCATCGGTCCGTCCATCCAGGCGGCGTTTCTTCGTCTCTTCTTTCTCCACTCAAAGGATCCCCTCATGACCATTTGTCTGAGGTCTTTATTCAGTGTTTTTGCCTATTTCGCGAAGTTTCTAGGGCGACAACTGACTCATCGGCCGTTGATCTAAGCTTCTCACGTTGAGCAGAAAAATGACCTATGTCCTGGCTTTCCTTATTTTGCCTCTACGCGTGGTAGGGCATGGCCCTGTCGTCCTCCTCCGGATAGCCAGATACTTCACGCACATGAGTTTAGTATGCTGATATGCTGACAGGTCACGATGCATTGACCGCTGATGGGCAAACTACGCTGGTCGTTGTTCTCCTTGGAAGCATTGCATGTCTGCTCCGTCGCTGATTTGTCGAAGTGTTGACTGCTGCTGCGCAAACTCCATTGGTCATCGGCCTCCTTGTCCGACTGCCGCCGCTTTCGAATATTGTTGCTGAACATGTCGAAGTCTATAAAATGTTCACTTAACCTATAATAAGTCTTTACGTCTTTTTTCTGCCGGATAACTGCTTTAAACAGCCACAAATAACGTATAATTATTATACACAACTATAAACAACACCCAATTATTATACACCCTTATTGTTGCTGTGGTCTTCAGTCCAGAGACTGGTTTGATGCAGCTCTCCATGCTAATCTATCCTGCGCAAGCTTCATCTTCTCCAACTACCTACTGCAACCTACCCCCTTTTGAATCTGCTTAGTGTACTCATCTCCTGGTCTCCCTCTACGATTTCGACCCTGCAAACTTCCCTCCAATACCAAATTGGTAACCTATTGATACCTCAGAACGTTTCCTACCAATCGATCCCTTCTTCTAGTCAAGTTGTGCCACAAACTCCTCTTCTCCCCAATTCTGTTCAGTAACTCCTCATTAGTTACGTGATCTAGCGATCTAATCTTCAGCATTCTTCTGTAGCACCACATTTCGAAAGCTTCTATTCTCTTCTTGTCCAAACTATTTATCGTCCATGTTTCACTTCCATACATGATTACACTCCATACAAATACTTTCAGAAACGACTTCTTGACACTTCAATCTATACCCGATGTTAACAATTTCTCTTCTTCAGAAACGCTTTCCTTGTCATTGCCAGTCTACATTTTATATCCTCTCTACATCGACCATCATCAGTTATTTTGCTTCCCAAATAGCAAAGCTCATCTACTTTAAGTGTGTCACATCCTAATCTAATTCCCTCAGCATCATCTGCCACACGTTTTCCAACATTTCTATGGAATCCAAACTGATCTTCCCCGAGGTCGGCTTCTACCATTTCCATTCGTCTGTAAAGAATCCATGTTAGTATTTTGCAGCCATCATTTATTAAACTCATAGTTCGGTAATTTTCACACCTGTCAACAACTGCTTTCTTTGCGATTGGAATTATCATATCCTTCTTGAAGTCTGAGGGTATTTCGCCTATCTCATAGATCTAGCTCACCAGATGGTAGAGTTTTGTCAGGGCTGCCTCTCCCAAGGCTATCAATAGTTCTAGTGGAATGTTGTCTTCTCCAAGGGCCTTGTTGCGACTTCGGTCTTTCAGTTCTCTGTCAAACTCTTCACTCAGTATCATATCTCCCATGTCACCTTCATCTATGTCCACTTCCATAATATTACCCTTAAGTATATCGCCATTGTATAGACCCTCTATATACTCCTTCCACTTTGCTACTTTCCATTCTTTAGTTAGAACAGGTTTTCCATGTAAGCTCGTGATATTCATAGAAGTGGTTCTCTTTTATCCAAAGGTCTCTTTAATTTTCCTGTAGGCAGTTTCTATCTTACCCCTAGTGATATATGCCTCAACATCCTTACATTTGTCCTCTAGCCATCCGTGCTTAGCCATTTTGCACTTCCTGTCGATCTCGTTTATGAGACGTTTGTATTCCTTTTTGCCTGCTTCATTTACGGCATTTTTGTATTTTCTCCTTTCACCATTTAAATTCAATAGCTCTTCCGTTACCCAAGGATTTCTAATAGCTTCGTCTTTTTATCTACTTGATCCTCTGCTGCCTTTACTATTTCATCTCTCATAGCTGCCCATTCTTCTTCTATTGTATTTCTTTCCTCTGTTTTTGTCAATCGTTCCCTAATGCTCTCTGAAACTCTCTACAACTTCTGGCTCTTTCAGTTTATCCAGATCCCACCTCCTTAAATTCCCACCTTTCTGCAGTTTCTTCAGTTTTAATCTACAGTTCAAAACCACTAATGTGTTCAGAGACCACATCTGCCAATGGAAATGTCTTACAGTTTAAAACCTAGTTCCTAAATCTCTGTCTTACCATTATATAATATATCTTAAACCTGCCAGTATCTCCAGGCCTCTTCCATGTATATAGCCTTCTTTCATGTTTCTTAAACCAAGTGTTAGCTATGTGAGCCGTGCATGGCTCATGTTCGTGCCATCTATTATTTAACGTCTTGTTTTTACTGTATGTCCGCCTAGTCATTTTAATTTCAATTAATGGTGCCACTGAATTGCTGTCTTGCCTGCCCATGAGTGGCAGCAGCAGCGCATATCGATATTTGCCCTGCTGTATTATCTTTGCTGGACGGCTATTATTTCCCGGTCGTCGTGTGTAGTAAGGCAGTTCAGACCTGGCAGTTGTCGAGTTAGAGACGGACCAGGAGGGCAGTCGGGACGCAGCAGCAGTGCAGTCGGGGATGGAGCCCCAGTGAGGTCCGCACAGCCAGTATCAGAGGGGACGACCGTTGGTTGGTCGGTCGGTCGGTCGTCTCATCGGCGACGTGTATTTGTGTCGGTTCCTTCCTGCGCAGAGATGTTGGTTGTGTTCCCTCTGCATGGTTGGGTCCGAGGCAGTGTCTCTGGGACGTCGTCCATCCGAAGTAAGTCAGTGAGAGGGAGACGCACCAGCAATGCCACCCGCGACGGAGCAGCAGTCGCGGACGGACCAGTAGTCCAGTCGGTCGGTTGGCGTGGAGCAGCAAGCAAGCTTCCACCTTGCGCAGTCGAACTGGAGCCGCTGGCGGCGTGCACGCGTGGTTGGAGTGTGAGGTGCTGCTTGCGAGTGCTACGAACTTCGTCGCCCACCGATCGTGGACATGAAAGTTGAGTCCTCACTAAACTTGCTATCGAGCCTCAACAGTTCACATTTCTTCGTTTGATTCAGGTTGTCGCCTTTGGGACAGTCCCGCGAGCAACAATGTGTGTTTATTTAAGTCGGCTAAGATTCCAGCCGTCTTCATGTGAAATTTAACTTAATTTATTCCCTGTTATTGAAGTTCACCAGCCGTATCTTCTGCCTTGTAGCCGCTGATGTCCCGGTCGTTGACGTAATTTTAGGCAGTGTATCTTCCTCATCGCGTTGTTGCTGTCCAGCGTGGCATGTAGTTCGACAGCTGAGGTGTTGTTAGTCGTTGTGGGCGCCAATATTCTGTGTGTCGTTGTATTGAAATCTTGTGGTCGTTTTGCTGGTTGCATGGAGCGGAACTGATTTGGCTGATTGGTCAGTCGGCTGTCTGTCGGTTGGGTTGCCTCCAGATTAAGAAGTCACTGAACAGGCTGCCTGTCTGACCTAAAACCGGCGGTAGTGTCACAATCCCAGGCCAACCCTTGGAACCTTCTGAGCGTTGTTCCATGTCTGTTGCATACTAATTTCCTTGTTTGAGTTTTAGTTATTTGGTTGATGTGTGGCCTTCAGCCGAGTTTTTATATATCCTGAATTAATGTTCCTCTCTTGCCCTTTAGGCATAAGATTGTTATTCCTTATATGGGGCTCTTAGCAGAATTTGACATCAAATCTTTTAAGGCCTTCAGCCGTTGAATTATTGTGTTGTTTTGTGGCCTTCAGCCGAGTTTTGATATCTCTTAAATTAATGTTCTTGTCTTGCCCTTAAGGCGTAAGATTGTGTTGCTTTTGTTTGGGCCTTCAGCCGAATTTTGCATTCAATGTTTTAAGATAAGGCTTTCTACCTTTTGATTCAAACTCTTCTTATTGCTTAATATGCGACCTCCATCCAAGTTCCATTAAAATTAAATTGCTAATGCCGTCAGCCCTTTAGATTAAATATTTAGAAAATATTCTTGGTTGAAATCTCCAGGAGAACTTTGTATTTCATTTTTTGCTTAGGTCTTGTGTCTTCCATTTTAAGTGTGGCCTTCAGCCTATCTAAAATTAATCGAGGAGGTCGATTAAAGTTTTGATTGTTTTGCACTGTTGTTGTAATATTGTGTGTTGATTAATAAAGTTTGTATGTTGAGTGCAACTGACAGGAACTTAATTCTGGCCACTTTCCACAACCTAATCCTCTCTGTTCTGCTAGCCCATGCATTTCACTATGATTAAGTTATGCTCTGTGCAAAATTGTACTAGGTGGCTCCCCTTTCATTCCTTACCCGCATTCCATATTCACGTACTATTTCTTCTTCTTCTATTCCTTTTCCTACTATCGAATTGCAGTCTCCCATGACATAAGTTTTCGTCTCCCTTCACTGTCTGATTAATTTCTTTCATCTCCTCATACATTTCCTCGATCTCTTAGTCATCTGCGGGGCTAGTTTGCATATCAACTTGTACTACTGTGGTAGACGTGGACTCGGTGTCTATCTTGTCTGCTATAATGCTTTCACTATGCTGATCGTAGTAGTTTACCCGCACTCCTATTGTTTTATTCATTATTAAACCTACTCCTGCATTACCATTATTTGATTTTGTATTTACAGGGTGATCAAAAAGTCAGTATAAATTTGAAAACTGAATAAATCACGGAATAATGTAGATAGAGAGGTACAAATTGACACACATGCTTGGAATGACATGGGGTTTTATTAAAACCAAAGAAATACAAAAGTTCACAAAATGTCCGACAGATGGCGCTTCATCTGATCAGAATAGCAATAATTAGCATAACAAAGTAAGACAAAGCAAAGATGATGTTCTTTACAGGAAAAGCTCAATATGTCCACCATCATTCCTCAACAATAGCTGTAGTTGACGAGTAATGTTGTGAACAGCACTGTAAAGCATGTCCGGAGTTATGGTGAGGCATTAACGTCGGATGTTGTCTTTCAGCATTCCTAGAGATGTCGGTCGATCACGACTCACGACACACTTGCGACTTCAGGTAACCCCAAAGCCAATAATCGCACGGACTGAGGTCTGGGGACCTGGGAGGCCAAGCATGACGAAAGTGGCTGCTGAGCACACGATCATCACCAAACGACGCTCACAAGATATCTTTCACGCGTCTAGCATTATGGGGTGGCGCGCCATCCTGCATAAACATCGTACGTTCCAGCAGGTGCTTATCAGCCAGGCTGGGTGATGCGATTCTGTAATATATCGGCGTACCTCTCACCCATCACGGTAGCAGTTACAAAACCAGAATCACGCGTTTCCTCGAAGAAAAAAGGACCGATAACGGTAGATGCGGTAAATCCAACCCATACCGTGACTTTCTCGTCGTGCAATGGAGTTTCCACGGCACTTCTAGGATTTTCGGTAGCCCAAATTCTGCATTTGTGATCGTTGACGGACCCTCGGAGCGTGAAATGAGTTTCGTCGGTCCACAACACGTCACTCAACCAATCGTCATCTTCCGCCATCTTTTGAAACGCCCTCACCGCAAATGCCCCCCGCTTCACTAAATCGCCATGTAACAGTTCATGATGCCGATGGATTTTGTACGGATAGCATCGGAGGATACGTCTAAGTGCCAACCAAACAGTAGTGTATGGAATGCGGGTGTGATGTGCGACTGCACGAGCGCTGACTTCCCAGTGCATAGACGAACCCGCTACGGTCTCCATTTCTTCCTGAACTGTCTCAGCAGCATTATGACTTGTGCTCGGTCGGCCACTACGTGGTCTATCGTCTAAACAACCCGTGGCTTCGAACTTTGAAATCATGCTCGCCACAGCTGCATTTGTCAACGGACATTTACCCATTCGAATCCCCTTCCTATGGCGATAGGATCGTTACGCTGAACTAGCACATTCCCCATTCTGATAATACAGCTTCACTAAAAGAGCCTTTTCAGGTAACGTCAACATGCTGCGACAGCTGGCACATCTGATTCTCTCTCTCATTACAGCTCCTTTTATACACGATTGTCAAGCGCAGTCACTGACGTTTTGCTCTCCAGCGCCATCTGTCGGACATTTTGTGAACTGTTTTTTTTTGTTCTAATAAAACCCCATGTCAGTCCAAGCATGTGTGTCACTTTTTACCTCTCTATCTACATTATTCCGTGGTTTATTAAGTTTTCAGATTTATACTGACTTTTTGATCACGCGTTATAACCTTGTATCCACCTGACCAGAAGTCTTGTTCCTCCTGCCACAGAACTTCACTAAATCCCACTATATCTAACTTTAACCTATCTGTTCCGGCTTAACCACAAGCGCCGGAACGAAGATACAGAACGCAAGAGCAGAGAAGGCGGTGAGGAAAAGTCGGCCAACGGCGCGCGGAAATTGACCGCACCGCGACGAGAACGACACCTACAAGAAGAGGATATAAACGCAGCTCCTGCTAGTCTCGGCCCCTCCCTCCCTCCCTTTACTTCTCTTTCCTTTCCCCCCTCCCTCCTCCCCTCTCCCCCGGGCTTCCCCTCCCCCTTCCTCCCTCCCCCTCTCTCCTTTGCCCATGGCATCTCTGCTCTCCCCTCTCCCATTCCCCTTCCCCTTCCTCCTCCTCCACCTCCTCTCGTGGCAGGTCCCCAGACTCGTACACGCTCAGTGAACATTCGCGCGCTGGAGATCATCGCCGTCAGTGTTTCGTGTGTGTGCCTTCGTTTGTGTGTAGTGTTGTTCGCCATCACGCCACCACCGTTCACGTGCCGTCGCCATCATCCATGTTCTGTGCATCGTGTCGCCCAATGTTAGTTATGTTTCTCGACCAACGTGAACGGCTCCATGTTTTTTTCGATTTTTAGTGTCTACATTTTTTGCCCACCGTTTTTACTGTCTACTCTGTGCCACCTTTAGGTACTACTTGTTGTCCAACTCGAGGCTGAAGAGCGGCGTATTGTGCTGCTGCCAGCCCGCCTTTGTATAAGGTGTTAAAATCACAATAAAGAAAAAAAAAAAACTAGCCTCGGCCGCTCAGATCGGCTCGAGGCTGCAACGAAAATTTGTGCTATGCTATCTGATTGCCATGCTCCGTATCAAACGTTTCCTTGGACTCTCTGTATAGCAAGAACTGTACTGTTTTCACGTCGCCTTTCGCTAGCAACATTTGCTGTAGTAAAGTTAAGTGTTGTCAATTTGTTTTCTAGAAATAAAACTACTAATGTTGTTTGTTTGAATTATTGTATAGCATTCCGAGAATGCAACATCCCTCAGGCACCCTATTACCGACGAGTGGGCAAGACCCCATACTATACATTTCCCTTTTTAAATTTCCTAACCTACCTGCCCGATTAAGGGATCTGACATTCCACGCTCCGATGCGTGGAACACCAGTTTGGTTTCTCCTGATAACGACGTCCTCCTGACAAGTCCCCTCCCAGAGATCCGAATGGGGGACTATTTTACCTCCGGAATATTTTACCCAAGAGGACGCCATCATCATTTAACCATATAGTGAAGCCGCATGCCCTCGGGAAAAATTACGGCTGTAGTTTCCCCTTGCTTTCAGCCGTTCGCAGTACCAGCACAGCAAGGCCGTTTTTGTTAATGTTACACGGCCAGATCAGTCAATTATCCAGACTGTTGCCCTTACAACTACTGAAAAGGCTGCTGCCCCTCTTCAGGAACCACACGTGTGTGTGGCCTCTGACAGACAGACACCCGTCAGTTGTGGTTGCACCTACGGTACGGCTACCTGTATCGTTGAAGCACGCAAGCCTCCCCACCAACGGCAAGGTCCATGGTTGATGCGAGGAGAGAGGGGGGGTGGGGGGGAGTGGAGTATCTGGGGTTTACCGCCTAGTGCCAACCGCTCGCATACCAGGACATTGTTCAGAGAATTAACCTTGATCTTATTCATATTTCTTATTACAGTTGCATACATCTTTGCTGAAAAGACTCTTGAACTTTATTTAAATGTCCCTGGATGTGACCAGTTAAGTTTGTATGAAGTTCGGCTGAAATCATGGCAGTGTTTTGGGAGGAGATGTGGAACGCCCATAACACTGATGAACCAAAACATTATGACCACCTACTTGAGCATGTTGGTTCGCTTTTGGAACACAGTTGAACAGTCATTCTGCGTGCCATGATTTCGACAAGTACTTGATACAGGTTTTGCCTACGCACAGGTGACACACTTCCCGTAATTTATGGGCGCTTGGTTTGTGGTCGCGGAGCTGGCATCCGATAGCGTCCCACGTGGGTTTCATCGGATTCAGATCAGCTGAATTTGATGGCCAAGACATCGACATTAGTTCACTATCATGCCCCTCGAATCACTGCAGCACGATTCTGACCTCGTGACACGGACAGTTCAAAATGGTTCAAATGGCTCTGAGCACTATGGGACTCAACTGCTGAGGTCATAAGTCCCCTAGAACTTAGAACTACTTAAACCTAACTAACCTAAGGACAACACACACATCCATGCCCGAGGCAGGATTCGAACCTGCGACCGTAGCGGTCACGCGGTTCCAGACTGTAGCGCCAGAACCGCTCGGCCACCAGCAGCCGGCGACACGGACAGTTATCCTGCTGGAAGATGCCATCGCTGTTGGGGAAGACATCAACCATAAGGGGTTACAGGTGGCCCTAATGTTCACGTAGTCCACAGCTGTGATAGTGCCTTCAATGACTAACGAGGTCTCATGAACGCCCAGATGATTGTCCCCATGACATAATGCTGCTCCCACCAGCCTGCGTCCGTGGCACACTGCATACTTCGAGCAGCCGTTCTTCTGGATGACGGCGTATCTGGACGCGACCATTGACCTGGCTTAACAATAAAACAGGATTCATCCGATCTGACGACACGATTCCATTGATTCCGTGCTCACTGTAATCACAACTGACGAGGTTGTTGGGTCGACACGGCAACACGTTGGGGTCCCCTGCTGTGGAACCCCATGTTCAACACTGTGCGCTGAAACGTTTGCTCCAAAACCATTGCGCCTGCGTCAGCACTGTACTCTGTCGTCAGATCTGCCACAGATCGCTGCCTATCCTTCCTATAGAGAGCGGGCAAGCCTCCGATTCCCCTGTTCTGTTATGATGTATGGACGTCCAACTTCTTGTCGCCTAACCGCGGTTTCAGCATTCTTCAACTACTTTCTGTGCATGCTCACGACAGTAGCACGCGCACAGCCGACCAGCTTCGTCGTTTTCGAGAAGCCCGCTCCCAGGCACTGGGCCACAAAAATCTGGCTTTTGTCAAAGTCGCTTAAGTCAGAGGATATCCTTATTTGCGCCACTTATTGCCGCAAGAATGATTCCCCATTCGTCTCTGCTCCGCTCAAATACAGGGTGATTCAAAAAGAATACCACAACTTTAAAAATGTGTATTTAATGAAAGAAACATAATATAACCTTCTGTTATATATCATTACAAAGAGTATTTAAAAAGGTTTTTTTTCACTCAAAAACAAGTTCAGAGATGTTCAATATGGCCCCCTCCAGACACACGAGCAATATCAACCCTATACTCCAACTCGTTCCACACTCTCTGTAGCATATCAGGCGTAACAGTTTGGATAGCTGCTGTTATTTCTCGTTTCAAATCATCAATGGTGGCAGGGAGAGGTGGCTGAAACACCATATCCTTAACATACCCCCATAAGAAAAAATCGCAGGGGGTAAGATCAGGGCTTCTTGGAGGCCAGTGATGAAGTGCTCTGTCACGGGCTGCCTGGCGGCCGATCCATCGCCTCGGGTAGTTGACGTTCAGGTAGTTACGGACAGATAAGTGCCAATGTGGTGGCGCTCCATCCTGCTGAAATATGAATTGTTGTGCTTCTTGCTCGAGCTGAGGGAACAGCCAATTCTCTAACATCTCCAGATACTGTAGTCCAGTTACAGTAGCACCTTCGAAGAAAAAGGGACCAAAAACTTTATTGGCAGAAATGGCACATAAAACGTTCACCTTAGGCGAGTCACGTTCATACTGAGTTTTTTCCCGCGGATTCTCAGTGCCCCATATACAGACATTGTGACGGTTGACTTTCCCGTTAGTGTGGAAAGTTGCTTCATCACTAAACACAATCTTTGAAACGAAAGATTCATCTGTTTCCATTTGAGCCTAGTCAACAGCGCCTCAAGCGAACAAATGTACAACTAAATGAAACTTTATAGCTCCCTTAATTCGCCGACAGATAGTGCTTAGCTCTGCCTTTTGTCGTTGCAGAGTTTTAAATTCCTAAAGTTGTGGTATTCTTTTTGAATCACCCTGTACTTTGCTTACTGTGTCACGTGCCTCAGCGCCACCACACAGTATACAACCTCGCGCCGGGCAGTGGTCATAATGTTTTAACCCATCGGTGTGCATGCATACAGAGATTTTTATGATATACGTACAGAGTGTTTCAACAATACTTTAGCGACGGTTTCCCTTACACCAAAACAACAAAATAATGTCTAGTAAACAGGGCCATTACGCAGTTTGCCGACCGTGCCTACATGTCATCCGTCTCGTACGTCTGTTTCAAAATTGTACCATGTACTGGGAGAGATTTTCTGCCTTCCTCACTACCTCAGAGCACTATTGGTTGGGAACAGCAAATATTCGATAGAGTGTGAGACTGTTTAACATATTTACCTGAGTTTTAATGAATGGAACTCGCAACATCTGCCACGAATGGCTGGCGAATTCCTTCTCTGGCGCGGAACAGCCAAGCTACACGACGCCCAGAAAGAGAACACTTCACATTAGGCTTTTGCAGGATAATGACTTCATGTTAGGCGGCGGATGAGTACGCTTGCCGTTCGGAAATCATGGGGTAGAAATTTGTTGCTATCAGACTGATCAGGCGAGCCTTGCGGTAGCAGAGACTCGAGATCTGACGACAGAACGAGATCTGAACTCGAGCATCCAGTTGCTGGCGCCACTGACTTTCGCATTACACTAAGATTTTGGTAAGTTGTGCCATTATCGCGACCGACTATGTTGTAGGGATGCAATTGTAGTTCACACCCTTCGGGAGCCAGTTTTAATACTTCACAGCCAACTAATCTGCTATCAATATGCGCTTTGTCAATTTCATTGGATTTCCATCCTAGTTTTCCGCATTCTTCCTGTAATTTACTAACCATACTATCAGTTACTGGTGGTATTTGTGCACTATTTACAGAACTTTACGGTTCACCATTAGAAATTAGAAATTAAATATTTACTGTTCAGTGGGTTATTTCAGCGGGTAAATCATGTGTTTTACTTTACGATAATAAATACGATTGTACTAGTGACCACTTGTTTCTGTTATAGATTAGATGAGTCCTGCTATCAATGTATGTGTGTGTGTATGTGTGTGTAGTACCCATATAGTCATGTTCCATTGCGCCACCTCCACTAATCGTCATTCAGCAAAACGTTCGCAATGCACGACATTATTATTTCTTTTAATTAACTTGCATAAGCATATAGGGTGCTTTCCTTCTCTGTAGGTCACCAGAGATTGGAGTTTAACATCTAAGGGAATACAAAACAGCACAACCGACATCCCAGAACTTGTTCAACAGCAATCATAGATGACCCACAATTGCGCAACTTAACTATGTATTGCTGTATGGTATATCAAGGACGTGTCTGCGATGGTTTAATCTTCAGAAAGGTAGTTGGGTCCCTATTGTTGACTTTGTTTCAGTGAACGAGTAAAGCTCTACCACGTGGACACGTTCTTGTACACTCTCCTTCTCCATCGTAACTGAATTTCTCACTCCATTGCGATGCTGCTAACGTGTCAGAGTACCCGCGCACGCACCCACAGTCGCAATATACGTCACTGAAAAGGAGCGGTTTTTGACTCACTCTGTACTACAAAGTAACATTCAGGCGCGATACTCCAGCCTATTTTTGCTATTCACTGTGACAGCTGTGCTTCAAGCGCACAGTAACATGCATTTCCTGATATGATGTTTGATGAGTGCAAATAGCATCGTTTATACTTACTCGTAATGTGTTTTTTTTCAAAAGGGAGCGGATGGTGTGATATAAATAGCAGCAGTAACAAAAAGATGATACTACATTCGTCTTTCTTAAACAACTCATCCACGATCTCTCCGCCGCAGATCCTAGACACTAAACATGACCTACGGCAGTGTACGGCGCATTTTACATTTAGATTCTCATGCACAGCCCTACAAGATATAGTAGTCCACGAAATACGTTTGGACCTCCAATTAGTTGTTGTTTATTAAACTGTCCAGCAAGATCAATGTCTATCGCCTTCAAAGAACGATAAATAGGAACGCTGCGCCGCCAGCGACGACGGTAACCACGTCGCCCAGGCATTGCTGTGGCACGTTAATACAGGTAAACGTAGCAAGCCAACGCCCAGCGAGACACCCAGAGCTAAGCATCCGCACTCCTCGACGTTCGCAGAGCGAATGACGCTCCGTGCTGCGGCGCAGCTGCAGCCAGCAGTCCTTATCGTGACGTCAACGTCCGGTCTGCGCCAGCGCGCGTTATCAGACGGTTGCGCAAGCGACCGGAAGTGAATTTTCCAGCAACACGGGCCTAGTAATACTAGGGCCCGTGTCCCCCCGATTTGAATGCGCGCCACGATTTGAGTCGCGCGCCACAGGCTACCCAGCCAATCAGACTCTCACTGAATTTTGATAAGACACAGTACATACAGTTCCGTACAGTGAATGGTATGACGCCATTAATAAATATAGACCTTAATCAGAAGCATATAGCTAAGGTAGAATATTGCAAATTTTTAGGTGTGTCCATTGATGAGAGATTAAATTGGAAGAAACACATTGATGATCTGCTGAAACGTTTGAGTTCAGCTACTTATGCAATAAGGGTCATTTCAAATTTTGGTGATAAACATCTTAGTAAATTAGCTTACTACGCCTATTTTCACTCATTGCTTTCATATGGCATCATATTTTGGGGTAATTCATCACTGAGGAATAAAGTATTTATTGCACAAAAGCGTGTAATCAGAATAATAGCTGGAGTCCACCCAAGATCATCCTGCAGACATTTATTTAAGGATCTAGGGATATTCACAGTAGCTTCTCAGTATATATACTCTCTTATGAAATTTGTTATTAACAACCAAACCCAATTCAAAAGTAATAGCAGTGTCCATAACTACAATACCAGGAGAAAGGATGATCTTCACTATTCAAGATTAAATCTAACTTTGGCACAGAAAGGGGTGAATTATACTGGCACTAAAGTCTTTGGTCACTTACCAAATAGTATCAAAAGTCTGACAGATAACCAACAAGTATTTAAGAAGAAATTAAAAGAATTTCTGAATGACAACTCCTTCTACTCCATGGAGGAATTTTTAGATATAAATTAAGAAAAAAAATAAAAAAATAGAGAAAAACAAAAAACACAATAAAATGAAGTTGTTATATTAACTTAAGTATGTTGGTAAATTAACCTAATTATGTTATGTATTGGAAAATTCGACTCGTTCCACATCATTACGAAATATCGTTTTCATGAACCATGGAACTAGTATTAGTGGTGGTGGTGGTTAGTGTTTAACGTCCCGTCGACAACGAGGTCATTAGAGACGGAGCGCAAGCTCTGGTTAGGGAAGGATTTGGAAGGAAATCGGCCGTGCCCTTTCAAAGGAACCATCCCGGCATTTGCCTGAAACGATTTAGGGAAATCACGGAAAACCTAAATCAGGATGGCCGGAGACGGGATTGAACCGTCGTCCTCCCGAATGCGAGTCCAGTGTGCTAACCACTGCGCCACCTCGCTCGGTAGTATTAGTCTAATCTAATCTAATCTAATCTTAGCGCAACGTTTAAGGCCCACCGACAAGTCATCACGCGTTCGGTTTAGCGAAGGCTTCTGGGAAGGTTGGCACGTTATCAATGAATTGTTGATAGGCTGGTGACTGACAAGGCACTCTGCTTATTGTCAGAGGCAGTTAACAAGCAAAACTGCGGGTTTTGGGGCAAAGGCGCTACGCAACCCAAAATTAATGTTTGCTGTGTACTCACTACAGCTAGAATCGTCGGGCCTTATTTCTTTCGGGACGACAACGGTGTAGCATGTACTGTGACTTCCGAGCGATGTTTGTCCATCATTCGGAATTTTGTCGTCCCTGCCATACGACAGAATCCCCGTTCAATCGCGTGGTATCAGCTTGACAGTGTAACTGAACGCCCCACCGTTGTGTCAATGGTCGAACTGCGTGAATGGTTTCCTGGACGTTTCGTCTTCAGATTTGGTAATTGGCTTGGCCGGCACGTAGACCTGATTGATGGCTCCCGATTTCTTCCTGTGGGATATCATTAATTCCCGAGTGTTCTAAAATCGCCCTAAAATCCCTCAGGCGCTAGAGTCCAACAACTGTTGTATTGGAGAACACTTTCTATAGCAGTTACATAGCTCGTCTAGATGAGTGAGATGATCTTTAAGAAGTGAGTGCTGTATATTGATGTGATAAGTCATGGGATACTTCCTGATATCGTGTCGAATCTCTTTTACCCGACATGGTGCAGCAACTCGACGTGGTATGGACACAGTAAGTCGTTGAAAGCCCCCTGCAGAAATTTTGCGTCATGTCGGATCAGGATTTTGTCCACGAACTGACGTCTCAATTACGTCTCACGAACGTTCGATGGGATTCATGTCGGGCGAACTGTCCAGAATGTTCTTCAAACCAATCGCGAACAATTGTGGCCTGATGACACTGCGCATTGTCATACATAAAAATTCCGTCGTTCTTTGGAAACATCAAATCCATGAATGGTTGCAAATGATCTCCAAGTAGCCGGACAACCATTTCCAGTCTATGATCAGTTCGCTTGCACCAGAGGATCCAGTCCACTCAACGTAAACACAGCCCACACCATTCTGGAGCCACCCCCAGCTTACACGTTGGCTCGTTGAGGATTGGGCTCCATGGCTTCTCGGGATCTGCACCACACTCGAACCCTACCCATCAGCTCTTACAAACTGAAATCGGGACCAATCTGACCAGGCCACGGTTTTTCAGTTGTCTGGGGCACAACCGATATGGTCCCGAAACCAGCTGAGACGCTATATGTCGTGCTGTTAGCAAAGGCACTTAACGTCAGATTTCGTCGCAGTGACCCAGCAGATACGTTCGTCGTACGTCCCACAATTTTTGTGGTTATTTCATACAGTGTTGCTTGTCTGTTAGCACTGACAATTCTACCTATATGTCGCTGCTCTCGGTCGTTAAGTGAAATCCGTCGGACACTGCGTTGCCCGTGCTGAGAGGTAATGTCTGAAATTCGGTATTCCCGGCACACCTTTGACATTGTGGATCTCTGAATATTGAATTCACTAACGATATCCGAAATGGAATGTCCCATGCGTCTAACTCCAACTACAATTCCGCGTTAAAAGTCTGCTGATTCCTACCATGCGGTCATAATCACGTCTGAAACCTTTTCATTTGAATTATCAGCACAAATGACAGCTCCGGAAATGCACTGCCCTTTTATACGGGGTGTTCAAAAAGTCTCTCCGCAGTGCCGTATGATTGTTGGCCGCGCGTCCCGTATGATTGGTCGCCTCCTTGGGTTTTTCAACGAAACAATAAACGCACAACGATACTGCACTGATATTCTGTACCCAATCATAGGAGAACTTGTGTTAAGTGAAATACTGAACGGTTATTTTCAACAAGATGGTGCAACCGCGCATACAACTCGCGTTTCAGTGTCACTGCTTATTGATGTTTTTCCGCGGCCGCCTGACCTAACACCACCTGACTTTCTTCTGGGGTGCTTCGAAAGCAACTGTCTATAAAAACCATCCAAAATCCATCGATGAATTGAAAACTGCAATATCCACTTTCATTGCTTCTGTTACAGAAGAAATGTTACAGCTTGTGTTTGGAAACATGACTAGACAAACTGAATTGTTTATCAACAACAGAGCGGACACTTTCAACATTTAAGGGGGGTAGGACGTCAAACGGGCCGGCTTGGAGCAGGAGAGGCACCACAGGACATTTTAATTTCCACTGTCTATGCTTTTACAAATAAATTCATAAAACTTTGTCAGCATGACCAGAAAGGATTCAGAATTCACACTCATAGCAATGGAAGTACGAAAACATAACGAAGTAATTTTTTTTACATGTGAAATTTCATCATTTTTTCACTTACTAATGGCAGCATTTGATGCTATAGGTACACTTTTCTTCATAAGTAAGAGAGATTCTTCGATGAATTTTGCATAGCATACAAACCAAATTTACAGGTGTATGAAACTCTAGAATTTTCCAAATCTATTAAAAACTGTGGTAAAAATTGAGGTAATTAACTAGAAAATTTGTGTTTAGGAAAAACATGAAGTTTTAAATATAACAGTTCATTCGTTTTTTCATAAATTAAATAAATTCTAGAATTTCATACACCTGTGAGTATGATATGTATGATGTGCAAAATTCATCGAAGAATCTCTCTTAATTAATAAGAAAAGTACCTAAAGCAGCAAATGCAGCCATTAGAAGTGAAAAAAATGATGAAATTTCACATGTAAAAAAAATTATTTTGTTATGTTTTCGAACTTCCACTGCAATGAGTGAATCCTGAATCTTTCCTGGTGATGCTGACTAAGTTTATGAATTTTGTTTGTAAAAGTATCGACACTGGAAATTAAAATGTCCTGTGATGCCTCTCCTGCTCCAAGTCGACCCGTTTGACGTCCTACCCCCCTTAATGTGAAAATTTGGAAGTAAAAATGAATATTCAATAAATTAATAACTTGTATTTCACTGTGTTTCATTTCGGTATATTCGTTGCGGCATACGGCAAACGTGGTTAACAATCATAGGGCACTGCGGAGAGACTTTTTGAACACCCCGTACCTTGCTCGCGCGATACTACCTCCATCTGTATATGTGCGTAACGCTATCATACGACTTATCACCTCAGTTATACTTCATGTAACTGCGAATTCTCACTCACACGTATGCATTTGTAAATCATGAAGACCCCAGTTAAAAAATTTATGCAGACAGTTGAAATAGGGTATTGCTCTCTGGATCGCCCTATAGAAAACCATCTGCTTCGTAGTACACAAAGAAGAGTGATACCAACTGACTGCCTTACCCCCAATTCCGCAACAATCCCAAGGTGTTCACGGCGAGCGTCACTGAGGAGTGTCGAGGTAGATGAGGCGAGGCAAGCCGCGCGCGTCGGCTCGGAGGTGACCGTGTGACAGGCAAGCTGTCGCGGCGGCGCTCTCTGGCTGTCAGCGTGTGGAGGCGAGGGCGGCAGTCTGTGGCGGCTGTCCTGTGTGGCCGCGGTGGCGCCCAGCCTCTAATTAACTGCGGGGCACGCCCGCTAATGAGACACTCGGCCGCCGCTGCGGGCCACGCCCCACCCCGCCCCGGCTGACGCACTCGTTGCGCTGGTCACATGCTCTCACTGTCTCCCGGACACGTGGTTACGCCGTGTCACCACAATTTTCAGAAAGTGGAGCAAATGGACTAGAACTTACTTTATTTGACTCGGTCTGATTACGGGTATCAGGTCTTCTCTTACATTGGACCGGGTTTCAAACAAACAGTACCTTCTTTACGGCACTGTTACCTTATAAATAACAACTTTAATACGACAAACAGTATTAAACTGATTTGAGTGTCGAGAGGGGCAAAGTGAGTAATTAATACACTACTGGCCATTAAAATTGCTACACCACGAAGATGACGTGCTACAGACGCGAAATTTAACCGACAGGGAGAAGATGCCGTGATATGCAAATGATTAGCTTTTCAGAGCATTCACACAAGGTTGGCGCCGGTGGCAACACCTACAACGTGCTGACATGAGAAAAGTTTTCAACCGATTTCTCATACACAAACATGAGTTGATCGGCACTGCCTGGTGAAACGTTGTTGTGATGCCTGTAAGGAGGAGAAATGCGTACCATCACGTTTCCGACTTTGATAGAGGTCGCATTGTAGCCTATCGCGATTGCGGTTTATCGTATCGCGACATTGCTGCTCACGTTGGTCGAGATCCAATGACTGTTAGCAAAATATGGAATCGGTGGGTTCAGGAGGGTAATACGGAACACCGTGCTGGATCCCAACGGCCTCGTATCACTAGCATTCTAGATGACAGGCGTCTTATCCGCAACGGATCGTGCAGCCACTTCTCGATCGCCGAGTCAACAGATGGGGACGTTTGCAAGACGACAACCGTCTGAACGAACAGTTCGACGACGTATGCAGCAGCATGGACTATCAGCTCGCAGACCATGGCTTCGGTTACCATTGACCCTGCATCACGCACAGGAGCGCCTGCAATGGTGTACTCAACTGCGAACCTGGGTGCACGATTGGCAAAATTTCATTTTTTGGCTCTGGGCACTATGCGACTTAACTTCTGAGGTCATCAGTCGCCTAGAACTTAGAACTAATTAAATCTAACTAACCTAAGAACATCACACACATCCATGCCCGAGGCTGGATTCGAACCTGCGACCGTAGCGGTCGCTCGGTTCCAGACTGTAGCGCCTAGGCTCTGAGCACTATGGGACTCAACTGCTGTGGTTATCAGTCCCCTAGAACTTAGAACTACTTAAACCTAACCAACCTAAGGACATCACACACATCCATGCCCGAGGCAAGATTCGAACCTGCGACCGTAGCAGTCCCACGGTTCCGGACTGCGCGCCTAGAACCGCGAGACCACCGCGGCCGGCTGTGTAGCGCCTAGAATCGCACGGCCACTCCGGCCGGCAAAACGTCATTTTTTCGGATGAATCCAGGTTCTTTTTACAGCATCATGATGGTCGCATCTGTGTTTGGCTACAACGCGGTGAACGCACTTTGGAAGCGTGTATTAGGCATCGCCGTACTGGCGTATCACCCGGCGTGATGGTATGGGGTGCCATTGGGTACACGTCTCGGTCACCTCTTGTTCGCATTGAGCAGTGGACGTTACATTTCAGATGTGTTACGACCCGTGGCTCTACCCTTCATTCGATCCTTGCGAAACCCAACATATCAGCAGGATAATGCACGACTGCATATTGCAGGTCCTGTACGGGCCCGTCTGGATACAGAAAATGTTCGACTGCTGCTCTGGCCAGCACAATCTCCAAATCTCTCACCAATTGAAAACGTCTGGTCAATAGTGGCCGAGCAATTGGCTCGTCACAGTACGCCAGTCACTACTCTTGATGAACTGTGGTATCGTGTTGAAGCTGCATGGGCAGCTGTACCTGCTGTACCTGTACACACCATCCAAGCTCTGTTTGACTCAATGCCCAGGCGTAACAAGGCCGTTATTACGGCCGCAGGTGGTTGTTCTGGGTACTGCTTTCTAAGGATCTATGCACCCAAATTGCGTGAAAATGTAATCACGTGTCAGTTTTAATATAATATATTTGTCCAATGAATACCCGTTTATCATCTACATTTCTTCTTGGTATAGCAAATTTAATGGCCAGTAGTGTACTAAGTATGAACCAATAAAGTAAATACTGGCAGCACTTCTAAAACAGGTGCTATTGCCGATGATGATGATGATGATAATGGTGGCAGATATGAGAAGAATTTATATGTGCACAAAATAGATGTTTTCTGTTACAGAATGTGTTCTGGGGAAAGGAAATTTAAGGAGACCGCACCAGCGAAGAATACTTTAAAATAAACATCTGTTTGGGACGAAAGTTGTACAGAGGTAACGAATGTGTACAGGGACAATGGTAATCTTTATTTTTTTTAGTAGATATGCCATGAACGGTATTCTGAAGCTGCAGTTCTCTAGCATAATATGGGAGCTTATTCCAGAGTCGGGTTCCCGCTCCTGAGGAGGACTCCGAGAAAGAGGCTCAACAGTGGGGTGAAACAGAAGGGATTTTGCTCTGATGGGAACGGGTGTTTCTACTGTGCGTACAGTGTATGATCAAAGAATATAAAATCAGAGATAACGAACACAGCCATTCGTAACCAGTTCCAGGCTCCGTGAGCTTTTCTGAGGAAGACCTTGCAGGATAACATCGCTATAATAGATAATAATTGAAAGTGTAAGTGTTTGTACAATATTCGTTTTCACTTCAAGAGAAAAGAGCTTTTTTATATTTGTTTACTGCATAAAGAGACGCTGACACCTTCCTGCTCAATGCAATTACGTGCTCAGTCCATGTTTTTGTTGACAGAAAAACTTTTTTTAAAAGGTTAGTGGGCCATTTGTAAGGTGAAACAGGTAGCTCAATGGAACAGGTAGGTTCTTGTTACTTTCCAAAATCAACCTTTCTGCAGCGGAGTGTGCACTGTTTTGAAAATTCCTGGCAGATTACAGTTGTGTGCCAGGCCGGGACTCGAACTTACGACGTCATTTTTCGTGGTAAATGCTCTTAGAAGGTGAGCTATACGCCCCGCCCTCATAGCTTAGCTTCCTCCAGTCTCTCTTTTGTACTCTTCATACTCTAATGACGTTCTGCTGCATCCGTTGCGACATTGTCACGCCGGAAAGAAAGGGTACTGTGGGGAAATGGTTTTGTAACAGTCTAGGAGACAGTTTGCAGCATTAATCTTTCACTTTCAAAGAAGTGAAGCTCGTTTTGCTTTATCGCGAAGTAAAAGAGAGAGACTGTTACGGAGACGATATACGAGCTGAGGTGGTAATTATCAAAACAAAGGTGTTTTTCGTTACGGCGGGATCTTATCACAAAATTTCAGTCGTCAACTTTCTTAATATGAAAACATTGGTGGTTCGCACCTACACAGCTCAAATGATAGGGAGCTAGGTGGTGGAGTGGTATGGTGCTGAGCTCTAATAAAAGCTAAAATACTTTAAACAAATTTATTTAGATATTCAAAGAACCCAGAGCGTGAAAAGAGCTTTAACCTTTTCTTTTACATTACAACACTTCCGCAATGGCCGTTAGAAAATAATAGTTTTGATCAAAATGAACTTTAAAAACCTCCAACCAAAAGCAATTATTAGGTTCATATTTAAAAAACCTGAACGTATTTCAATAAATTCTTCAGCCAATTAAACTCGGTAAAAATGATGACAAATGAACTTTAAATGTTTATAAGATTTTCTTACAAAAAGAAAAAAAGAAAAAAAGGAAAAAAGAAAAAAAGGAAAAAAAAGAAAACAAGGTTTGCAATCGTAATTTCCAGAAGCCTCGGGTCATGGAAGCTCTGCTGTGCGAAGTGAAGGCCCCAGTTGCAATGTAGTCGCAGAGAAACACTTCTGTTTACTAGAGAGTGCGTCACGACATCCACACAACCGATTATAGTTTCACGACTTTTACAGTACTATAAATAAGCTGCCATATATATTATTGGTCTTTTGCCCTTAAAGAGCGCATTTGGACTAAACTACATGGCCAGTTCCTTTTGCTGCCTTCCTTGCTGCCCAAACTTCCCTCATTCGCTCGCTGTGTTTCTGTTTCCGGTCCTCTGTCCATGTTTCTTGTCGGTTTTGTGTCTTCGGCTTCATCTTGATTGCCTTTTTGTTTGCCCATATTTCTTTCATCTTTCGGCTGTGATCTTGCTTACGTTCTTCGGTCCATTTTACGACTGTTCGTTTGTCACATTGTATCTCATGTAGTTTACTTTTCTTAATGATGTTTCTGAATTTTATTCTGTTGTTTATTGTGTCTGCTGTTATGTTGAGTTGGTTCAGGTCTTTTTTACCTCTGCCACCCATATGATGTTCCTAGTGGTTACCCAGTCAAAGATCTGTTTGGTCAGTCTGTGTGATGACATTCTGTATAGGTGTCCTTAGAATTGTAGTCTGCGTTTTCTAATCTTTCCTGTGATTGTCTCCGTATGTTTGTATAGTTCCTCTGTAGGTTTCTTGATCCATATTCCATTGTTGTTAGTTGCGCCAAATATTTTCCTAAATATTTTCCAAGGCATAGTTAACACAAACATGCAGTAAGATAATCCGTCCTATCTTCAACAGCCGAAAGTACTTAAAACTTGAACACAATCTTTCATTTATTACACAACGACCACAGCTGAATGAGCCACCACATTTTTGGAAGTATTTTGCTTGAAATAATTTTCTAACGGCTCGGGAAATTAAAAGGCCAGAAACAATCAAGTACTGAGTAACCGTACTTTAGCTTCACCGCAACCAGCACTAGTCCGTCACTCCCGTCTGAATTACACAACAACTTATTGGTAAATGGCAACACTTTCTTACCCGCAAGGCAGCAGGACGCATTTCTTTGTGTTACACATTTTGTTTATAAACGCACCTTAGATTATGCTGCACTCTCAGTGACCTCTTATTGAACCACAGAACAACAGACTGGAAGCCAGGAAGATGTAAACTGGTAGGCTCCCTACAGCGAAGCGGATAATTTCTTTCAAGAGTTTCGTAAAGGGAGATGCTCACCATTGTAACACCGACGCAATCCGCTCGAAGGAAGCTGGTCTAATGCCATAGTAGAAACCACAACGTGATCGAGTTCAAATCTGAATACGCAACTCAACTTCCGTGCCATTCTCGCAACGGCTCCTCCCGAGGCACGCCACAGCAGAGGCAGGTCCAATTTGTATGGCCCAGACTAGCAAACCTCCCAAAGAATTCACGCATCTTGATGGGAGTCTGAAGCCTCTTGCTTACTGCCTGTTATAAACTCCACACCACGCTACACTGTCCTCTCCTGCACCAAGCCAAACCCGGAGACAGAGCTGGGCGTTCTTGCCAACAACACACTTATTCTCGCTCAAGAGTACTGACGCCAGCGATGTCTACACGCGCATGCGCGCCTCTGTATCCACGCATTTTCCGCCTGTCCCTTGGTGACAACAAACCGAAGATGCCACCTATCGACCAATGGCAAAGATCAAATGTTACCGACAAATCACATAACATGACTCAGTAGGGAGAAATAACCACCATTATAAAACTAGAGAAATCAAATGTGGCACAGGAAGATTTGTGTGTCCGTTTTGCTCGCTATTTAAGAGCGAAACGCTCGAGAAATAATTTGCATGTGTCACCTAAACGAAGTCACAAAGTAGAATGCAGTCAGTCTACAAAACTATGTGTGTATAAATTAACATAATACGTGTCAGATTTGCACGTTGCAGTGTAATTGCCGCGATAGGGCAGTGGCAACTGTGCTGGCGCACGCTGACAAATTAAAGACGAGAAATCAATCGCCATCAGTGTAACTCATTGCAACCTGACTACCAGAGGGCGAGTACATGACCTTAAAATTAAATGTGGCTTAATTGTACAAGAGGGGTTCGGTCGTGTACTATTGCTTTAAGCCGTTACAAACAAGGATCAATCATGTGGAACCTTAATTTAGAGAAACAACAAACAAAATAATAACTAAATAAAAAAGGAAAAAATATTCGTGATTCAATCCTCGTAGGTTAGTAACACGACCCCCAGCCAAAGGATTAGCATTAATGATACGTTTATTCAAATCACGCAAAATGTATTGCGGGTGGTGGCCTCACATGGGTAGTTATTTAACACAATAGATACATAAAAGCAAAATGTTTGACTTTACAGTCCAAATTGTCTATTTCACAATACCTTGAATAGCGGACTGACCGCTCGTAATGTCACAAAAATACATAATGAAACACCGGATACTTGAGTGTAACAAATGTAGTTGATACACTTTTCTAACGAATTATGCGATATTTGTGTTTACTTGAACATATCTGTGTTTACTATCATTTACAGTAATTTAATGACTGGTAAATGACATTTAATATACAAAAATTACGAAAACATACACATTAAAATTTCGTGTATAAGTTTCGAATTCAAGAAGACAAATTCATTTATTAATACAATCTTTGAACAAAACAAGTGAATACGAATTACAGAAATCTAAGGAAAACGATGTTAAACAACCTAATCGACCATTCAAAAGTTCAAATTTCAAGCATTCAAAACGTTTATCATGGTCTTAAACATAAATACGTATGAATTAATAATACTGTAGCATTGTGACGTTTGTAACTAATGGGAACTGAAATATTTAAATGTTTTGTTTGTCGTTTGAAAATTTGGCTCTGAGCACTATGGGACTCAACATCTTAGGTCATAAGTCCCCTAGAACTTAGAACTACTTAAACCTAACTAACCTAAGGACATCACACACACCCATGCCCGAGGCAGGATTCGAACCTGCGACCGTAGCAGTCCCGCGGTTCCGGACTGCAGCGCCAGAACCGCACGGCCACCGCGGCCGGCGTTTGAAAATTTAAAAATGTTATTGAATAATGAAATTTCACGAACTTCTGTATAGAAAAAGTACTGTCCAAAGAAATGTATTGTTTCAGATGTTTTCTTTGTCTACGCAGAATTTGTTGACACATGTAAAACTTTTGTCAGAATGAGTAAATGGCGGTTGCGTAATACGACTGCGGTTATGACATGGTTGTTACCTTAGTCGCCTGTATAAAATGAAAGTTATAAATTTCCCCATGTGTAGTCAGGAGAGCGAATATTAATATTCACTAAATACCGGACACAGAAAACAAAATTATACCATAAACTGAACCAGCTGAAGGTTTCATTACCAACATCTGTTAGTATCCTCTGATGTGCGAATGGTATTACGCATCCACCTAACAGATTCGGACATTGTTTTACTTTGTTTTGATTGTTTAAACCTGTACACGAGTCCCTGTATAAATGTTTATCACATCATAGTAAACCGCCTGAAAAAAACATGAAATTTTAATTTCATTTCTGTTTTTAATGTTTAAACCTGTATATGTAGCTGTCCTCCAAGCTTTGAGTGAGCAAGGAGTGGGAGCAGCATACATTGAAGTGCTCAGGAAAATCTACGAGAATTCTTCAGCTTGTGTTAACATCGGCGAATCAACTCAAGAATTCGGCATCATGAGGGGTGTCAAGCAAGGCGATCCCATCTCCCCAAAACTGTTCTCTGCTGTATTGGAAATGGCTATGTCAAAGCTGAGCTGGGAAGGTAAGGGAATTAGAATTAATGGAATAAGGCTTACCAACTTGAGATTTGCTGATAATATTGCCTTACTGGCCAAAGACTTCGCAGAGCTCCAAAACTTAGTTACAGATCTTGCATCGGAATGTCAGCTGGTTGGCTTGAACATGAACCTTTCCAAAACAAAAGTAATATCCAACAAATGGGTCCCAGCTGGAGATGTGAAAGTCAAGGACAGTCTACTAGAAGAGGTCAGTGAATATGTCTACGTTGGCCAGATTATAAATATGAAGGGAGACATAAGGCCAGAAATCTATCGACGCATCAAGCTTGGCTGGCAAGCATTTGGGAAGAATTCGAAAGTATTCAGATCAAAAATGCCAGTAAATCTGAAGAAAGCAGTATTTGATCAATGCATTCTTCCTGTGATGACGTATGGCTGCGAGACATGGACACTGAACTCATTCACAAAAGGGAAACTTAGGACAGCACAGAGAGCTATGGAGAGATCAATGCTGGGCTATACAAGAAAGGACAGGAAAAGGGCAGACGACATCCGGTCTGTGACGAAGGTTAATGACATCTTAGAGAGAGTAGGTTCCTTGAAATGGCAGTGGGCTGGCCACGTCGCAAGAAGAAAAGACGACAGATGGACGAAGCTAGTACTGGAGTGGAGTCCGAGAGAGCACCGGAGGCCTAGAGGAAGGCCACCAGACAGATGGGACAAAGACATCAAGAAGATCGCTGGTAACACCTGGCAGAGAACTGCCCAAGACCGTCCCACTTGGAGAAGACTTCTGAAAGCCTACCTGAATCCACGACTCGAAGAGGCCATATATATATATATATATATATATATATATATATATATATATATATATTGTATAAACTCTTACATCTCCGTAAGAGTCGCTTTTGATATATATATATATATATATATATATATATATATATATATATATATAACATGGCATGAAAATTTCAAAAGCGACTCTTATGGAGATGTACGAGTATATACAAAATGTAGCTGGTGAATTGGTGGATATCATCGATACCCCAAGTTAATATTTCATTTCATAGGCAGCTATTACCTTGACCGCCGGAAGCAGCCGGCTTCGGGCCCACAGTGCCGCCATCGGCCAACACCAGAGCAAAACGTCTCTGTACTCACTTGCCCTCATCGTCATTCAGAGATACCAGGCAGCAGCAATTAAAATGAAAACTAACATCAATAAAGGATATCAGTAACTAACTCCCAATTTCTAACATCCAAGCAACAAATTTCGTTAGCATTCTTGAAAAAATGAAATAACGAGCAGGATGAAATTGCGCTACATAACATCTCAACGCGGCACTGGCCCAGTAATAAATACAGCAACCTCACTTGCAACAGCGCGCGCAACGTTTACAAAATGAGATGACGACGCGGGTACATGTCCAGATGTGCATATATCATGACATGTGATTTCAACATTGGCTCTAGAATCTCAGTTGTACAAATTACCAACATATGAGGTAACAATTTGACGCTGAGACATTATACGTTTGTATGTGAATTAATGAAGTAGTAAACATAAATTTTGAAGTACTGGTTTTGGACTTCAGTCGAAAGAAAGTGTTGATGCAGTGACGTTTGCAATGAATTACTGTGTAAAAGTAAAGTCTCGCTGATAGCGAGCATCACCAAAACTATTTAAGCACATAAAAATTAAAATATGTGAACAACAAAGTGAAACAAGGATCACAGTCTAGCATGCAGATACGTAATGACGAGAGTACATCCATCTCTGATCGCACAATGCAGCTACTTCTACTCCTCACAGCAATGCCTGGTTGCTTCTTAAGTTCTACTGATCACAATTTTTCTTGTATTTTATATGGACTTTGAAGTCTAAGAGCCTTGTCACTAACGGTGCAGATCTGTAGAGTCTAACCTCATCCCCCGAAACTTCATACGTACCACCCACAAGAAAGGATGAAAGGTAAGTTTTAGTTTTATTGTTTACAATAGGAACAATATGCCCTTGACGATACTGGTAATCACTCTCGTGGAAAGAGAATTTAATGGAACAACAGTATATTCTTCTTCTTCTTCTTCTTCTTCTTCTTCTGTTGCTGCTCTTAAGGCCTAATTAGACCAATCAGTTAATCATTTTCTGGTCCTCTTCTTCATTAGATTTTGTTACTGAGTTGCGCAGTATCTTTTCATTCGTTCTGACATTTTTGTCGTTTCTCATCTGTAAATACCCTTTTTATTGTTTGTCGTTTGTCTATTTATTTAAATCTACTTTATATGTTTTTCAGTTTCTTCAAATTTTCTGTTTTGTTTTGCATATCACCCAGGATTAGTTCTAGCTCTTCCATATCCTCTCTGGGTTCCTTTATCCATCCTACATTTCGATTCATGCTCCAAAGTTTCTCTGTTGCCTTTCTTGATAATCTGGGTTCTGGTAGCTTCATAATGTGACCAAAATAAAGAGAGATCCTTTTTTCTGTATAGTATGTGGAATGTGCTCCAGTTCTCTGTACACTACTTCATTTGGCACTGTCCGCATGGTCCAACTTTTTGATATCTCTTATCCATCCATGTTCTAACTATTCTTCTCTCTACTTTCAGGATTATGTAGATTCTATTTTCCTGGGTGACTTTCAAACGAGTTTCACTTCCGTATGTCACTTCTGGTTGAACTAGTGTCTTCTAATGTTTAAATTTAGCTTTGATTGATAGATATTCTGTATTGCACGTAGACCATGTTAGTTACTGAGCTTTTACCATTTTGTTAGTTCTTACTTTCCATGCAGATGGCTCTGAGCACTATGGGACTTAACATCTGAGGTCATCAGTCCCCTAGAACTTAGAACTACTTAAACCTAACTAACCAATGGACATCACACACATCCATGCCCGAGGCAGGATTAGAACCTGCGACCGTAGCGGTCGCGCGTTTCCAGACTGTAGCGCCTAGAAACGCTCGGCCACACTGGCCGGCTTTTCCATGCAGATCTCTCGTTCTAGTTGTCTGTTGAAATTTCTCCTAGATATTTAAATTGTTTCACTGTTTTTACTTTCCTGTTGTTTACTATTATATGGTTGATTACTAGTGGTTCTGCTGGCATTGTCTCAGTCTTTACAAACGATATCTGGAGTCCTATTTTTGTGTATATTTTGTAGACTTGTTATTTGATTCCAGGATTCTTGAATGTTATTAGTTAGTAACGCTAAAACATCTGCGAATCCCAAGCAATTTAACTTTATTTTCATCTTTCTTGGTTCCAGTACATACAGTTTTAGAAATTAGCTTGAACCAGTTCCACATCACGTACTCGACTGCACAGTTGAAAAGTAACGGCGATAATCCATCTCCCTGTCTGAAACCTATTTTAAACGTAAATGGCTCAGGTATTTCTCCTCTGAACTTCAGTTTTGGTGTTTGTTAGAGTTAAGTTTACTATTTTTATCAGTTTGGGATGGAGAAAGAGCTTCCTCAGTATCTTCATCATTGAAGCTCTGAGGAACAATCATAAGCTTTTTTTAAGTGTACACAGTAACTGTTGTGTCTTCTGTAGTACCAATGTATGTGGCAAACGTCATGAAACTGGTGTAGCATTTGAAAAAGTAAAGTAACAGAGACAAAATTTGCAAATATTTGGAGCGTGCGTCGACTACCGGATTAACTGAAGGCCGACCGTCAGCCTAAGCTTATCGTTACTAAGTAAATACTCGTATTATGCTAACAAGCCTGTATTCATATGTCTGTTTCCAGTCGCTGGCAGGATTTCATTGGTAGCCACACCACATTCACATACAGTGTTATTCAAATCGTTATAAAGCTACCTTCCACATCCATCAAAGCAAGCCAGTAATCTCTCGGGAACAGTACATTGGCGTTCCGGTCCCGGAAAAATGAACAGTGTACACTATGCGGCTGGATTAGTCAAACTTCCGGCTGATATTATGGACGAGAACTGAAGCATATGTTTCCTGGTGTGAACCGAGAGCCTGTAAGCTGTCAAATTTGATTGCTACTGGCGTGACTGTTCCAAACTGTTGACAGATGGTTCCAAAATAAATGTATCCGCAGGAGCCGCATTTTTGATGACCAAATGTGTGTGTGTGTGTGTGGGGGGGGGGGGGGTAGTCCTTGTTATTTACATAAGCGTCGGTATTAAGTGGGGGGGGGGGCGAGCTCTTTGCAGTTCAACAAACCATCCTTTATATAGTGTTTTGTTGCTAACGCGTTGCGCGCTGGTGGCGCACCTTCAAAACTTCTTAGGCAGCGTAAAGCGCACTAGTGCAAACGAAAACGTTTAATAGAGCATAACTGCAATCGTCAAATATAAAACCGGAAGCCAAATCGTGGAGAAAACCGACTTGTCGACAGGCTTGCGGAAAACAGGCATGTAGTACAATAGTAAACCATAACTGCGCTATGCAGCGTGTTAGTTGAGACAGCGAGTCGCGTACTCATCTAACGTGAATGAACAGCTGACTGTAAGCGCCAAACGATGGCGTTAGTTGTGCCTGGTATGTGTCCAACATTTACATATTGAAGGATAATTAAAAACAATGGTATAGGGATAGTGCCAGAAGTACATAGTTTTAATGAATTAATAGTTGTTAAATAATCCCTGAAAAGTAGTTAAAAACATGAAGTCGAAAATCAAAGGAGTAAATACGGGGTCATAGTGACGGGTGTCAAAAGGCAATCCTGCTGGTAGTTTCATAGCCATAAAGGAAGCGGATAGTGAAATTGTTGTAAAGCTGTCGTCATAGTGTAACAAAAAATGTTGGTCATGGTGACAAATTGCTCATTGAGACTTAAATCTTCCGAATACTACGAACGTTTTGTTATTTAAATTTCCTCTCGTAGAGTTAACGTTTTACATTTATTTGCCACATGAAGGATTTGTAAAGACTCTATTGGTGGTTCAGCCTGTCTGCTAACCTTTAGATGCCCTGCAAAGGAAGAATTGTTTTTCACAGTCCCCTTCTATTAAGTAAGTGCCCACCTGTCCGGTGTTTGCATGAGGATGCAGTGCGCAATATCAATTTGTAGACCACAGATTTAGCAAAGCTATCTCTAATAGGTAGTTCGTTATGTACAACCTGATACTGAACTAATGGCGCCCAGTCAGTCACTGAACTATCTGGGTTTAAACCATCGATTAGTAGAAGGGCGCATTAAGTATGACGTTTCCGCAAATTCATAACAAGTGATGATCTTATCCATGTATCCTTGTGTCCCCTGCAGCTCATAACACAGTTTCGTTTTGTTCAAATGGTTCAAATGGCTCTGAGCACTATGGGACTCAACTGCTGAGGTCATTAGTCCCCTAGAACTTAGAACTAGTTAAACCTAACTAACCTAAGGACATCACAAACATCCATGCCCGAGGCAGGATTCGAACCTGCGACCGTAGCGGTCTTGCGGTTCCAGACTGCAGCGCCTTTAACCGCACGGCCACTTCGGCCGGCTTTCGTTTTGTCCATAGCTGATGGAGCGACGAGTACTCAGTTGAGTCACTAATCTTTAGAACTTGAAATGGATAATTTGAAACACATCGCATACCTTACATCTACATAGATACTCCGCAAGCCCCTGCAAGGTGCGTGGTGGAGGGTACCCTGTAATACTACTTGTCATTTCCCCTCCTGTTCCACTCGCAAATAGAGATAGGGAAAAACGACTGTCTGTACGCCTCCATATGACCCTAATTTCTCGTATCTTTCCTTCGTGGTCCTTACGCGCTATGTACGCTGCTGGGAGCAGAATCCGTCGGTAGTCAGCTTCAAATGCCGATTCTCTGAATTTTCGTAATAGTGTTTCCGAAAAGAACCCCACCTTCACGCCAGGGAGGCCCATTTGAGTTCTGGAGCATCTCCGTAACTCTTACGTTTTATTCCAACTTACCGGTAAAAAATCTAGCAGCCCTCCTCTGAAGTGCTTCGAAGTCTTCCTTCAATCCGACCTGGTACGGATCCCAAACACTCGAGCAATACTCAAGAATATGTCGCACCATCGTCCTATATTCTATCTCCTTTACAAGTGAACCATTCTTTCCTAAAGTTCTCCCAATAACCGAACTCTACCATTTACCTTCCCTACCACAGTTTCACTTGCTCGTTCCACCTCATATCGCTTTGCAGCGCTACTCCCACATAATTAAACAACTTGACTGTTTCAAGCCGGAGACTGGTGGTACTGTGTCCGAACATTACATGTTTGTTCTTCCTACTCATCCGCATTAACTTACATTTTTCCACATTAAGGGCTAGCTGCCATTCATAACACCAACTGGAAATTTTGTCTAATGGCTATAGCCCCAATCTTGTAGATAGAATAAACCGTTGAAATCAGACAATTTGAATAATAGGTTTCACGTTTCTCGTAAAACCTCTGAGTGTACTTACATCATTGTGCCATTTGTAGGTAATATATCATACAGACTTGCGGGTCTCCTTAAGAAGGATAGCGTTAAAATATTTTATTCCACCCGGGATTGGGTTTAGAATCGGTTTACTTATAACTAGACACCTAGTATTCGCGCCCAGTACCATCGTGCATACATCGGACATACGCGTTCTAAGGTAAGAACGCGTTTTAATGAGCACATAACTACTAGAAGGGAGGCGGCGTAAAGACAATTCTTCGTTTGGGGAGCATCTAAAGGTTTGCGGGCACAACAAACCAACAACAAATTGTTTAAAAATTCTCCACGTGGCAACAAAGGGTAAAAATAACTCTACTAGAGGAATCTGAAATAACAAAATTCTTAATTTATTCGGAAGACTGAAGTCTCAGTGAGCAACTTGTCATTAAGAAAAATGGTTCAAATTGCTCTGAGCACTATGGGACTTAACATCTGTGGTCATCAGTCCCCTAGAACTTAGAACTACTTAAACCTAACTAACCTAAGGACATCACACACATCCATGCCCGAGGCAGGATTCGAACCTGCGACCGTAGCAGTCGCGCGGTTCCGGACTGAGCGCCTTAACCGCGAGACCACCGCGGCCGGCATGTCATTAAGAACAAGAGTTTTTATTAAAATACTAATCAGTTTGATCGCAAGAATTTATTGAAAACTAAAACTCCCACGTCAAAATGCTAACTTGTTTCGATTTTACCAAAAATCATTTTCAGACCATATCGCCGAAACGTTTAGCATTAATATTGTTTAGATGGAAACAGGCGTCAAAATTACACTCTTCATCTACATAACAAATACGGATAGACAGAATTAATATTATCATTATTATAAAATATATGTAGATGATACGTCACACTTTATACAGGTTCAGAAAAAGAAATTAATCATATGGCCTCGGGTTTAGATAGCATGCATTCAAAAATATCTTTTATCATAGAACACGAAAAAAAAAATCGAAGCATTAATTTTCTCGAGCTTACTATCTCCAAGAACAATGGCAAATATCATTTTACCATTTACAGAAAACCTACAGAAACTGATACCATTATCAACGCTGCTTCTTGTCATTCAATGAAATATAAAACAGCTTCCTGTTTTTCAATGGTTCACAAAGCGTTAAACTATCCACAAACTACAGCTGAAGTTCGTAAGTAAACTGCAATACTGAAAGGAGTATATACAGCTAACGATTTCAGTGCAAATGAGATTGACATATTTAATAAAGTCCTCAGATGCTCCAGCCACCGCTATCTCCAAATTCGTTAAATTCACCTGTATTGGAAACCTGTCTGACAGACTAAATAGATTTTTTTTTTTAAATACGGGTATAAGCCTGGGGTTTACTGCCCACCTACTACAAAATAAGCTGAGACCTAACGTTGGAAGTCGAGATAATAAATTTTTGAACTCGGGGGTTTACAAGATTTTTTAAAATTGATTGCAGTAGTTATATAGGGCAAACAGGTCTTGATACTCTTACCCGCTGCAAAGAAAACTCAACTCGCTTAGCCTGTACTAAATCAGTGTTCGAACAGCATCTCATATATAAACATTCGGGAGGGCTGGATTCAACGCAGCACCCCCAAGGTGATCTTATTAAATGCCTTTGAAGAGATCGAAACCGATATCATTATAAAAGACAGCCATCTAATATACTGAATGAGCAACTGGACTTTAGGGAGTTTTTTTTTCTTTTTGACAATCTGCTGTAATGAATCTCAGCTCTTTTATTCTCTCGTTTGAAAATACGCTACTGCCCATTAAAATTGCTACATCACGAAGATGACGTGCTACAGACGTGAAATTTAACCTACAGGAAGAAGATGCTGTGATATGCAAATGAATAGTTTTTCAGGTCATTCACACAAGGTTGGCACCGGTGGCGACACCTACAACGTGCTGACATGAAGAAAGTTTCCAACCGATTTCTCATACACAAACAGCAGTTGACCGGCGTTGCCTGGTGAAACGTTGTTGTGATGCCTCGTGTAAGGAGGAGAAATGCGTACCATTACGTTTCGGACTTTGATAAAGGTCGGATTGTAGCCTATCGCGATTGCAGTTTATCGTATCGCGACATTGCTGCTCGCGTTGGTCGAGATCCAATGACTGTTAGCAGAATCAGTAGGTTCAGGAGGGTAATTCGAAACGCCTTGCTGGATCCCAACGGACTCGTATCAGTAGCATCTTATCCGCATGTATGTAAAGATCGTGCAGCCACGTCTCGATCCCTGAGTCAACAGATGGGGACGTTTGCAAGACAACAACCATCTGCACGAACAGTTCGACGACGTTTGCAACAGCATGGACTATCAGCTCTGAGACCATGGCTGCGGTTCCCTTGACGCTGCATCACAGACAGGAGCGCCTGCGATGGTGTACTCAACGACGAACCTGGGTACACGAATGACAAAACGTCATTTTTTCGGATGAATCCAGGTTCTGTTTACAGCATCATGATGGTCGCATCTGTGTTTGTCTACATCGCGGTAAACGCACATTGGAAGCGTGTATTCGTCATCGCCATACTGGCCTATCACCGGGCGAGATGGTACGGGGTGCCATTGATTACACGTCTCGGTCACCTCATGTTCGCATTGACGGCACTTTGAACAGTGAACGTTACATTTCAGATGTGTTACGACCCGTGGCTCTACCCTTCATTAGATCCCTGCTAAACCCTACATTTCAGCAAGATAATGCACGACGGCATGTTGCAGGTCCTGTACGGGCCTTACTGGACACAGAAAATGTTCGACTGCTGCCCTGGCCAGCACATTCTCCAGATCTCTCACCAACTGAAAACGTCTGGTGAATGGTGGCCGAAAAACTGGCTCGTCACAATACGCCAATCACTACTCTAGATGAACTGTGGTATCGTGTGGAAGGTGCATGGGTAGGTGTACCTGTACACGCCATCCAAGCTCTGTTTGACTCAATGCGCAGGCGTATCAAGGCTCTTACTACGGCCAGAGGTGGTTGTTCTGGGTACTGATTTCTCAGGATCAATGCACCCAAATTGCGTGAAAATGTAATCACATGTCAGTTCTAGTGTAATATATTTGTCCAATGAATACCAGTTCATCATCTGCATTTCTTCTTGGTGTAGCAATTTTAATGGCCAGTAGTTTATCTGTAATTTCCATTCTTCCCCTTTTTATAAAACATTTATTTTGTTTTCTTATATGGCACGTTTTAATCTATGAAGGTGGTAATTCTGACGTTTCTGTCATGAAATTTAGTCGTAAGTCTGTCACTGTATATACAGTGTTTTTCGACTGTCAGTGAGTTTTCTTTTATCGTTTTAGCAATAACTTTTCTGATATTCTTTCGCCACTCATACTGAGTTACCACTGAGTTTTAGGTTTTACACCTCTTAAGACTCCTTGTATACATGGTGACCGACGGCGTCGTTTTGCCGTTACGTGTGAGGCGCGCCAAATTCCTCGTTATCGACACTATGCGTCGAGAGGTTTCAAGCTATAGTCACCCCTGCGAAGGTTGACGTCGCTACGCTTATCTCTGCTGTATAAGTTTGAATTTCAACGCAACTCCCGTAGGTGGCGGTTTGGCGTTCTTACCTCCATTTCTGTTGGTGGTTTACGTTCGTTCGTAATTAGTTCTGCCAATGTAGACTTAGAGAAAGCTTTTGACAACGTTAACTGGAATACTCTTTTTCAAATTCTGAAGGTGGCAGGGGTAAAATACAAGGAGCGAAAGGCTATTTACAATTTGTACAGAAACCAGATGGCAGTTATAAGAGTCGAGGGACATGAAAGGGAAGCAGTGGTTGGGAAAAGAGTGAGACAAGGTTGTAGCCTCTCCCCGATGTTATTCAATCTGTATATTGAGCAAGCAGTAAAGGAAACAAAAGAAAAATTCGGAGTAGGTATTAAAATTCATGGAGAAGAAGTAAAAACTTTGAGGTTTGCCGATGACATTGTAATTCTGTCAGAGACAGCAGAGGACTTGGAAGAGCAGTTGAACGGAATGGACAGTGTCTTGAAAGGAGGATATAAGATGAACATTAACAAAAGCAAAACGAGGATAATGGAATGTAGTCAAATTAAATCGGGTGATGCTGAGGGGATTAGATTAGGAAATGAGACACTTAAAGTAGTAAAAGAGTTTTGCTATTTAGGGAGTAAAATAACTGATGATGGTCGAAGTAGAGAGGATATAAAATGTAGACTGGCAATGGCAAGGAAATCGTTTCTGAAGAAGAGAAATTTGTTAACATCTAGTATAGATTTAAGTGTCAGGAAGTCGTTTCTGAAAGTATTTGTATGGAGTGTAGCCATATATGGAAGTGAAACATGGACGATAACCAGTTTGGACAAGAAGAGAATAGAAGCTTTCGAAATGTGGTGCTACAGAAGAATGCTGAAGATAAGGTGGGTAGATCACGTAACTAATGAGGAGGTATTGATTAAGATTGGGGAGAAGAGAAGTTTGTGGCACAACTTGACTAGAAGAAGGGATCGGTTGGTAGGACATGTTTTGAGGCATCAAGGGATCACAAATTTAGCATTGAAGGGCAGCGTGGAGGGTAAAAATCGTAGAGGGAGACCAAGAGATCAATACACTAAGCAGATTCAGAAGGATGTAGGTTGCAGTAGGTACTGGGAGATGAAGAAGCTTGCACAGGATAGAGTAGCATGGAGAGCTGCATCAAACCAGTCTCAGGACTGAAGACCACAACAACAACAACAATGTAAAATTATCTTTACTGCGTCCTACTTTCTTTATATCATCCTTAATATTGTAGTTTACCTACATCTAGATCGATTTTTTTGTTTTACGTATGTTAGCATCGTACTGGTTCTCTATAATGTTAAGCAGCAGGCGAGGGACAGAGCTTCCTCTTAGTAACGCGTAGAATTTTTGACGGTATTTAGCAGTTACCAGTTGTTTCCTCCGACACTCACCAGTACTTAGCCGTCATCTCTGCTCACAACCCGATGGTACAAAAAAATTTTATTTTATGAGTGTGTCTATCCATATTTATATACAGGGCCCGGCCGTAGTGGCCGAGCGGTTCTAGGCGCTTCAGTCTGGAACCGCGCGACCGCTTCGGCCGCAGATTCGAATCTTGCCTCGGGCATGGATGTGTGTGATGTCCTTAGGTTAGTTAGGTTTAAGTAGTTCTAAGTTCCAGGGACTGATGACCTCAGATGTTAAGTCTCATAGTGCTCAGAGCCATTTGAACCATTATACAGCGTGAGTCACCACCAAGAATAACTCCGAAAGTATGATAGGAGCTGAAAAGTTTGTCGGACAAAAGTTGCATGGGATAACGGGAACCATAATATGACGTTAGCTTTTTGTTGGTAGGTGAGGTGGCGTCAAAGATATGAAGGTCAACCTTTTTTTTATGGGATGCTATTGTTTGGTACTTATTTTCTGATAGCAACTATCGAGAGGAATCCAGTCATATGTATCAGTAAAGGTCAACAAAGGTCACAAAGGTGGCATGAACGTCCACTTACAGAAGGTGTTCGAAGTGATGCCTACAACAATGTCCTGCATGCGTCACAATTATCCACGCCTGCTGCCACATCTTTCACCCAGGTGCAGGTGTGCCTCAACGATCTGATCTTTCCCCCCCCCCCCCCCCCCCTTTTTTTTACCTCCTGCACACTGCAGACATTCACATACTGCCACTCACAACATACCTCCTGCAACACGCTGAGGACTCCGCCTACCTAGCCTCTCGCCACACCTATGCCTCCCTATAACGCCACCTGAATCTCCTAGTCGGGTGGTGTAATACGTGGAAACTTCAAGAAAATCCACAGCAAAGCCAAGCCACCATTCAGTGTTCCCGTCGTCCGGATTTCCATCTAGAACCAAGTCATCCCTCTGACTAGCACGATAAAGTATTTAGGACTAACTCTCAACAGAAAACTAACATGGAATGCACATTTCCTTACCATCCAACGCAAAGCCGAAACTGACATCCTACAGGCCGCACCTGTGGCCTACATCCTACTATTATCAACACCGGTAAGTCCCTCATACGCCCCATCCTAACCTATGTCAACGTTGCCTGGGTCTCTGTCTCGCCTTAATTCTATACATCCCTTGAAATCCTGTAAAAACATGCACTCCTCGTTGCCTTCGGCATCCGCCTACCTTCCCCAGCTCGCATCCTGTACCAACTGATATACTTCCCCCTTCTCTTCCTAGGGAGCCTTCGTGTTCGATAGATTAATCGCAAAACCCTGTCCAGCACCCTATTTCCCACATACTAATAACCAGTCCATGTGCTCTCCTGTACCAGTACATCCATATTCCTCCTTCCATGCGTCTACATATCTTATCCATCCTCTCACGTCGGAATTTTAACCTATTCCCAATTCCTGACAGTAAAATCCATCGCGAGATATAACCCTCTTTAAATCCTAATCACAACGCTCTACCTCACACCATCCTTCCATTTCCTCGTTCCCCCTTCGTCCATCCTGCCTACTTCTGGTTGCTACCTGCGTTTCTGCGTGGCCCATACTCGTATCTTTGAACCTTTATCATGATTATTTTTTCATGTATCACCTAGCATCACCGTTACGCGATGGCATCATTCACATTTATCAGTTACTATCTTTTACCTGTAATATACACTACTACCCATTAAAATTGCTACACCAAGAAGAAATGCAGATGATTAACGGGTATTCATTGGACAAATATTATACTAAAACTGACATGTGATTACATTTTCAAATCAGTACCCAGAACAACCACCTCTGGCCGTAATAACGGCCTTGATATGCCTGGTCATTGAGTCCAACAGACCTTGAATGGCGTGTAGAGGTACAGCTGCCCATGCAGCTTCAACGCCATACCACAGTTCATCAAGACTAGTGACTGGCGTACTGTGACGAGCCAGTTGCTCGGCCACCATTGACCAGACGTTTTCAATTGGTGAGAGATCTGGAGAATGTGCTGGCCAGGGCAACAGTCGAACATTTTCTGTATACAGAAAGGCCCGTACAGGACCTGCAACATGTGGTCGTGCATTATCTTGCTGAAATGTATGGTTTAGCAGGGATCGAATGAAGGGTAGAGCCACGGGTCGTAACACATCTGAAATGTAACGTCCACTGTTCAAAATGCCATCAATGCGAACAAGAGGTGACCGAGACGAGTAACCAATGGCACCCCATACCATCACGCCGGGTGATACGCCAGTCTGGCGATGACGAATAAACGCTTCCAAAGTGCGTTCACCGTGATGTAGACAAACACAGATGCTACCATCATGATGCTGTAAACAGAACCTGGATTCATCCGAAAAAATGAAGTTTTGCCATTCGTGCACCCAGGTTCGTCATTGATTACACCATCGCAGGCGCTCCTGTCTGTCATGCAGCGTCAAGGGTAACCGCACGCATGGTCTCCGAGCTGATAGTCCATGCTGCTGCAAACTTCGTCGAACTGTTCGTGCAGATGGTTGTTGTCTTGCAAATGTCCCCATCTGTTGACTCATGGATCGAGACGTGACTGCACGATCCGTTACAGCCATGCGGATAAGATGCTTGTCATTACGAGTCCTTGTGATACGATGCCGTTGGGATCCAGCACGGCTTTCCATATTATCCTCCTGAACCCACCGATTCCATATTCTGCTAACAGTCATTGGATCTCGACCAACGCGAGCAGCAATGTCGCGATACGATAAACCGCAATCGCGATAAGCTACAAACCTACCTATATCAAAGTCGGAAACGTGATGGTACGCATTTCTCCTCCCTTACACGAGGCATCACAACAACGTTTCACCAGGTAACGCCGGTCAACTGCTATTTGTGTATGAGAAATCGGTTGGAAACTTTCCTCATGTCAGCACGCTGTAGGAGTCGCCATCGGCGCCAACCTTGTGTAGATGCTCTGAAAAGCTAATCATTTGCATGTCACAGCATCCTCTTCCTGTCGGTTAAATTTCGCGTCTGTAGCACGTCATCATCGTGGTGTTCAATTTTAATGGCCAGTAGTGTAAAATCGTCGAACGAGTGAAAACCATCAAAATTTTTCTATTTATGCGTATTTTTTAAAATCCTCGTTTATCGTCATTCGGTTTTATGTAAAAATAGCAAATATCGCCCTCTACGTGTTTTTACAAAATAATGTGCAGTTGTTACCTTTTATTGTATTTTAACCGCCTTTAAACACAGTTTATGCAACCTTTGGCTGAAGAACGCTTTTTATCCGCTGTCAGCTCGCCCCTGTTGTGGGGAATTGAGATAACAGTAAAGGAAAAAAAAGAAAACATTCAACGGTCAGGGCACACTGCGGCCTCAACGCCTGCCGCTTCTGCTGCCCGCCAGACGGAACTGTCTCGCCTTCGCAGTGGACGCCATCCGCTGGACTTCCGTCAGCCGCTCCCCACTGCAGCGCTTCGTTGGACCTTTGTCTCACCCGCCCACGAGCCCATGGCTGCGCGTGACCCAGTCGTTAAACATCCACGGCTCCTTCCTGATCATCGCCCACTAAGGCTTTCATGAACTTAGTCACTGCATACCTTCTAGCAGTTGTCAGGGATTGTTTATAATCAAGTAGTGTGAACACTCGTCCCAAGAAATTGTATTCTGTTCTTAACAAACTGATGTTTTTGTTACCTGCACAATTAAACTGTCGCTTATCATACTTCTGACAGACAGAAAAAAACAGTAATTTCAGGTCACATAATTACTCATGAAATAAGACATTAATACCCCCTCCATTCCGTCATTCTCCCTCATTAAAGAGGACATCATGCAAGAACAATTACACTGTACAGTATTTTAAGAATTAAGTATTATTTTTCTCGTAGAGTAGCTCTTATTTTTTATTTCTACGAGGGGCAGTTGGAAAATAAGTTTCCCCTGTCGACTGTGGGCAAAGTTGTGCGATATGAGCGAAAGACGACACGGCAGGTGAACGTGCACGTGCAAGACACCGATGCACCATTGGGTAGAGGTCGATCGCGATCAAGCAGATGGCGCCGTCGCAGTGCCTGCGCAAAGCGAAGGCCAGCCGCTCGGTCTTTTCCCGGAGCTATGGAGAGAAGGTGCGTTTTGGAGTCTTAGTCAAAGGCGGACGTGAGAGCTGTTATCCGCTATGAATAGCCACGTGGAGTATCGGGCACAAAAATTCATAACGGCCTTGTTGAGGTGTATGGGTCAGGTGTGATGTCGAGGCAAACGGTGCGGAGATGGTGCTAGGAATTCAGTGATGGACGCCAGCAAGTGCAGGACACACTGAGACCTGGACGGACGCGCACGGCCAGTACAGATGCAAATGTCAGGAAGGTGAATGACATGATTGAAGCGAACCGGCGTGTCACCATGGATGGAGTAGCGGCAGAACTTGGAATCGGACATGAGCGAGCTCACAAGATCATCCACGACATTCTTCGATACAGGAAGTGTCATCACGATGGGTGCCCCGCCACCTGATACCGACACACATGGAACAACGCATGGCGTTCAGCCTGGAACAGCTCGTGCGTTACCATGAATCTGGCAATGACCTTTTGTTTCGGATTGTGACGGGGGATGAAACATGGGTCCACCATTACACGCCTGAATCGAAGGCCGCATCCATGGAGTGGAAAGACCCGTCACCTGTCCGAAAGAAGTTCAAAAGCACTGCGTCTGCAGTGAAAGTGCTACTCACCGTTTTCTGGGACGCCAAAGGAGTTTTGCTGCTGGACTTTCTGGAGGATGCAACCATCATTGCTGCGCGGTACTGCGCCACTCTGTCGAAATTGAAAGAGGTGATTCGCAAAAGCGGCCTGGTTCTCAGATCTGGCGTTCTGCTGTTGGATGACAATGCGAGACCACACACGGCGACGGCAACGCAAAAGCACATCGCAACTCTTGGTTAGGAGCGCCTACACCATCCGCCTCACAGTTCGGATCTCGCACCAAGTAACTTCCATCTGTTTCCTGCTTTGAAGAAGACTCTCGGCGGAAGGCGATTTGGTAGCAATGCTGACGTCAAACAAGCCGTTCAACGCCTCTTCCGTATGCAACGCCCTGATTTTTTCCTGGAAGGCTTTTTGAAGCTTATAAAGCGGTATGACAAATGTCTCAATGTTCTTGGAAATTATGTAGAAAAATAAAGATATGTCTTATCTTTAATGTCTCATTCTCTTTTTTTCCTTTCAAACAACTCTGAATGCAGTCGACAGGGGAAACTTATTTTCCAATTCCCCTCGTATTTGGTTTTAAAGCAGAGCCTATTTCACCTATTACAATTATTCAAAATGGTTCAAATGGCTCTGAGCACTATGGGACTTAACATCTGAGATCATCAGTCCCCTAGAACTTAGAACTACTAAAACCTAACTAACCTAAGGACATCACACACATCCATGCCCGAGGCAGGATTCGAACCTGCGACCGTAGCGGTCGCTCGGTTCCAGACTGAAGCGCCTAGAACCGCTCGGCCACTCCGGCCGGTTTACAATTATTGCGCGTAATGATATAAACATTACAAAATATGAAACATAATTAAATGAGGTAGGGAGTAAACAGAGTACATTAGGCTGAGTGCACCATTATAATAGAAGAGTAGCTGTTAGTACCATGAGTATGTTCGTTGCCCAATGTATTTGTCATTTTATCCATCTTTGTGAAAGAAAACTTAAAATTTCGGGAGATTTCTTAAGTTTCATTACATATACTTCTGAGTTGCATAAAATTTGATTTTATATTAAAATTGTATCTTCCATTGTGAAAAACCCACCTGTGTTGTAAGTGAATTTAACTGAATCAGAGTTAATAATGAAACAGGCATACTCTTGAGACTGAGCAGCCGGCCGAGGTGGCCGAGCGGTTCTAGGCGCTTCAGTTTGGAACCGCGCGACCGCTACGGTCGCAGGTTCGAATCCTGCTTCGGGCATGGATGTGATTGATGTCCTTAGGTTAGTTAGGTTTAAGTAGTTCTAAGTTCTAGGGGACTGATGACCTCAGCAGTTAAGTCCCATAGTGCTCAGAGCCATTTGAACCATTTTTTGAGACTGAGCGTTGAATTGTATGTACACAATCTGTGCTCTCACAACCTCCATCTAGTCCTGCATTACAGGTTCTGAGAAATGTTGAAAAACTATCCACTACGCTATTCACTGTCTCTACTGCAATTTCCGAAGCAGTAGTAAGTCAGAGCTGTTTTCTCGTGTTTTCTAGAAAGCCGGGAGACATTCATCTGCTGAATTATTTCTCTTATGAATTATTTCTCTTAAGATGATCCTGCACCTACCAGCTACCGAGAGAGTTCCGTCCTCCGGAACGAATACTTATCTCAGCAATCCATAGCAAACCCGTGCTATAAGCTGCACAACAGCCGCTGCGCCGGCACAGCACTTGGCAAAGCAACTTTGTTCTCGACAAGGCGAGGTGGCTGTACCTGCTGCTCTGCTCCCCCATAGTTCTATGAAAGCCTGCATGCGCTCAACTCCCCATGGACTACTTCGCTGAACCTCACTACAGGTCACTTGTTTTATATTTACAGCACTCTTTACTTCCAGGCGCGCCCTTGAAAGCAAATTGATGTAGCCAATACCATTTTAGGTTACACAGTGTTAAAAAGAGGAAATGAAGTCAGCTCTTATAATCACTGCAATCTCATTAATCCCATTAAACTAGCTCAACTCTACTCCAGTGACTTTGTTAAAGATAAATACATTAAAAGAGACAAGCCAAACACCTTGCCTCTTTTCAGTTGTAATGCTACAGTCAGACCAATGAAGCCAGAGTAATGTTCTATTTGTATCCCTGTGTGACGTACAATAACGAGGCTAAACACTATGACATCAACTTACTAACATGTTGGTCCACGTTTGGAACGCAATACATGGATTCGATATCTCCTTTGTACATTTCCAGAGATATGTGAAACCTTATGTGGAAACAGCGAAACTGGTAGACGATTGTATCTATAGCAAGTGGTTCGAGGACGGTGAAACCACGAGTAGGTGACTAGGTATTAGATGTCTGTGCCTCATCACAAAATGTGGCTTGCCACCTCTGTATAGGATAAGCAGCACACTGTTCCATGTACACTGTCAAACATGGATGTTTGCAGCAATAGGCCTTACATGTCCGCCTCGTAATTTACGGGAAGTGCGGGACCTATGAGTAGGTATCTTGTGCCACCTACCTTTGGAAACCTACCAAGGACTTTTCAAATCCATGCCACGCGAATAGTTGCTTTATTACGTTCCGAAACGCTATTAAGCAGTTGGTCATAATGTTTTGACAGCATTGTCACTTGTGACTGCAGTGTGTACAAGATTATCTAAATTGGATCAAGGATAAATTGGATCAAGGATAAATTGGATCAAGGATAAATTGGATCAAGGATAAATTGGATCAAGGATAAATTGGATCAAGGATAAATTGGATCGAGGATAAATGGAAACATGTCACATGGCTGGATCAGTCACATTTCTTGTTACACCATTTCGATGGCAATTTCTGGATACTCTCTCATCAAGATGAGCGATTGCTCCAAACATGCCACATGCCAAGGTTATAGGCTGAGGTGGGGAGGGAGCAGTATTATGCAATGGCAGACATTCACCTGGGTTCCATGAGGCCTGTGGTAGTAATCTAAGGCACCAGGACAGCTATGGACTATGTCAACGTTATTGCGGACCACCTGCATCCCTTCAAGCTAGATGGCTTCTCTGACGGCGAAGGCATCTTCCAGTAGGATAACTGCCCGTGTTAGAAGGTCATACAGTGAACTGAGGAACATTACAGCAAACTTACCTTGATGTCCTGGCCACCAGAGTCACCTGATGAGAATGATATGAAACGCATGTGAGATGCTATCGGGCGTCAGATCCACGCCCAAAAACCACCGCCTCGTAATTTACGGGAACTGCGGGACCTATGAGTAGGTATCTTGTGCCACGTACCTTTGGAAACCTACCAAGGACTTTTCAAATCCATGCCACGCGAATAGCTGCTTTATTACGTTCCAAAACGCTATTAATCAGTTGGTCATAATGTTTTGACATATTGGCACATGTTAATGTGTGTTTCTACTTGAGAAATACTTGTAAAGCTCATTCGTAATTTTTATCATCAGTAGCGGCAAGTCTGATCAAATGCTGCAGACTTCGTTCAAGAGGCGTATGCATTGTTTGAGGTCGTGATTAAACGAATTATACGTACTTAAATGTTTGACTAATACAGCACTTAATTTATAGACTTCGACTGCATGCCGTGTCGTTGCTTCACACGACAATGGTAGGTGTGAGTAGTGTGTGTAACACCAATGTCGCTATTATCTATACCCATCTTTGTCAGCTTTTACATAATGTGACATATGTATAACCGTGGTCTTTGATGTAACATCCATGTAAATGTTTTACTCATTAGTTATGTCCACTGATGTAAATTCACTCATGTAAATTTAACTAATCTACGGTTGTAGTTTTACAAATTGTGTTCTTTGAAAGAATGGAAATGTTAGAAACATACTTTTAATACAGGTTTATGTACGGTCTTAAGTTTTAATGACGTAGAAGGTGGAGGGGACTCGCTCCGCAACGAAACGCGCCCGGGAGAGGGGGGGGGGGGAAGGGGGGCGGAAGGGGGAAAAGAAAGATGAATTTGGCGGTCAAAGTGCAAAACACTTATGTCACAAGTTAGTGAGTGGTTAGCAGACTAAGTATTCCCATCTTGTGTGCTGAACAAGGGTAGAAGAGCAGCAGTATTACATAATATAGCCTCGGCTGTGGAATCAATTTGGTTTCAAGAATGAGGTTTTCACTCTGCGGCGGAGTGTACGCCGATATGAAACTTACTGGCAGATTATAACTGTGTGCCGGACCGAGACTCGAACTCGGGACATTTGCCTTTCATGAGCAGGTGCTCTACCAACTGAGCTACCCAAGCACTCCTGAAAGAAAGGATATTGTGGAGACATGGCTTAGCCACATCCTGAGGGATGTTTCCAGTGCTAGTTCTGCAAGGTTCGCAGGATAGTTCCTGTTAAGTTTGGAAGGTAGGAGACAAGGTACTGGCAGAAGTGAAGCTGTGAGGACGGAGCGTGAGTCGTGCTTGAGTAGCTCAGTTGGTAGAGCACTTGCCCGTGAAAGGCAAAGGTCTCGAATTTGCTTTATTAACATGGTGTACTACAGAAATCCGACGCTAAGAGGAGAATTTTCAGAGCTTGTTGCACAGCTAAGACCATGGGTATTTTTGCCACTTGTTTTAGTAACCACAGGAAATCGCCACAGCCACCCACCTTCGCCTCAAATAATCAGTTGAGCACTGATTAATTTCATGAACCAGTTATTTAGTTTCTTATCTAAATAATGATGCTATTTTCTTTAAAATTTGTGCCGAAGACCCATATTTAATGCCTCGTTATTTGCCGAGGCAGAGTCCTTTTCCGAGAATCCTGCTTTACTGAACTAAAAAGTAATTGTTTCTATAGAAAAATTTAATAACTTTTGTGAAGCAGTAAATGTAATAATTATTCAGTGAGCCTTGCTTCTGAAGCATTCCAAGTGCTTTTCGTACAAGGATAGTTAAAGTTTCACTAAACTGCAATTGCCATGAAAAGATCCAAAGTTCTTTGCGTAAGTGTCATTCTTATCGAAATATCACTACGGTGTCAAAGTTACATGCATAGAAATGCAATCAATTTGACTAATTACTGTATGGTAAACTCGAAATTTCAGCGTAAGAAACAATTAATGTAGAGATTTGCAATAATGTGTGTGTTTCATTCGTTTGCAGCTAATAGTGTTTACTCGCACCGTGTGTTAACAAAACCAGGCAGACTTCTGTTAGTCGTGGATAGATTGATTGATAGCCACCTATAGAAATTCTTGAACCAGCTTTACTTTCCATAGTACAAATGAAATGCAAATTTCATTCTTGTAACTTGCGTGTGCTATAGTAAGTAACAGGCTGCCACTGTTAAAACTGTGAAAGACCTAGGGACCACATGTTTCATTTGAGCTATGCAGTACAAAGAAGTGAATGCTCCTTGAGAAAACAAATAGCAATCATAATACAGAATATATTACCTGAAAACCGTTTAAATGACCGTATTTTCGAACAATTAAACTGATAAAAGAACCTCTTGTCCAAGTTATTGTTCCAACATCAGTAATTGTTTACCTGTAATGATTACTAACTTTCTGTTTTAATATGCGGGCAATAAGTGTTACTGAGGGCCAATTGTTGCCAAAATGTTTTTATACTATTCCTGTGTTATTCACGCCAAACCATTGGTATGTTGCTTGCTGAAGAGTACTACTGTATCATGTCCTATAAAGAAAAATAGCAGTTCAGTACAAAGCAAAGTCAATTCCAATAGTGAAACTTTCTTTATGAACAGTGCTAGTATTTGCTTCAGATTTGCCTAATTAGGCTGGCGACCTTTTCCTTTTACGTACCAGCAGTTTACTTACAACTAACAGAATCTTGCTTCGAATCCCGTTTGTTCTGCTATTGCTTCCTTTCAATAGAAATATTTCGAGAAATTAAAACAGATACCTTAAATATTTCACACCATCGTGGTCAAATAAAAATCCTTTCACAGGAATAACATTATCGGCGAATTAGTAATTTAGTAGTAGCAGGTAGTGTTGGAAATATGAGTGAAAATAAAGCGGTATCAGTTTTAAAATCAGCCTGTCTGCTTCACACTCTTTGAAATGATATAGCAGAACATTCACTGTCATGCTTATTTGTTTTCATACTGTTTATTCAGTTGTTTGAAGGAAATTTGGAACATCCGATTTAAGAAATGCATGAACGATGAAAATCGGGAAGCATATTCTTTTACTTTCTAATGACACCTCGTGGTTGACATCGTTTGGTTCTGCAAGGAATAACGTTGAGAATGCTTGGCCTGCAGACACAGCGGTTGTTAGACATCAGTTTAGGTACAGATAACTGGGTGCCACGCTTCTCCGAAGACAATGTACACTGGATACGAAAATAGTACGGTCGCCATCGACACGTGATAGGCTGTGGCGAGGAAACCAAATCTGTGGCGAGGATATCGCAACCTGACGTGGAAGGAGAGAGAGGCGAGGTGCGAGGGAGGGGGAAGGGCGAGAGAGAGAGAGAGAGAGAGAGAGAGAGAGAGAGAGAGAGAGAGAGAGAGAGAGAGAGAGAGGTGTTAAGGGTGAGAGGGGGAGAGGAGGGAGGGAGTATGGAAAGAAGGAGTGGAAGACACGGTGGCAAAGGAGGAGGAAAACGAAGAAACATGGAGGGAAAGAAAGAGAGGGGTAAAGAGAGGTAGTATAGGGTGAGGTGGGAAGGAGAGAGAAGGACGGGGGGCAGCGAGGGAGCAGAACAAAATGCAGTCTGCAATGGAGCCAAGTTCCGGCTCAGTGGGACGACACGAAAAATGGTCTGCAGACAACAACTTTGCGCGCAGAGCAGAGCTTAAGCTGAAGATTAGCCGGCTGCAGTGAGATGGGGCGGTTCGCGAAGCTGGCAATAAATTCCTGAGGCAACGCGTGTTGGGGGGAGGTTAGGGAGGGGCGGGCATGGCGGCGTGGCGGGACTTTGGGCACTCGGGGAATTACCGGCCGTGTTTCGCCAGGCGATATTTATCTCGGGCTAAACGCCGCCTAGTCATTAAGTTCGTGTCCTGAATAGGGTCCATAGACAGCGTCGCCGTGCGAGGTTTAAGTAGCTTTCTGCAAACAACAACCCCTCATTCACCCCCCCCCCTCCACCACCTCTAGGGTTGCTGCTATACTATACCAGAGCGTTCCGCAATATTAAACATAAAATTAAATCACAATCTGAGTCTGGAGTAAAATAAACAATTAACTGTTCGCGCCCACCGCAAAGATTACTCCTGTGTTGTTATATACGTAAATGACGCCTTGTACGTGGAATAATTTTCCAACATCTTATCTAACAAGTTGGAGACACGTCCAACTAGCAGTCTCCCGCAGGCAATGCTGCGGTCCGGAATTTCAACTTTTCTGTCCTGCTGTTACGAAACTGGTATGAATCAATATATACGGAAGGATCACACAAATAACTAAAAACTAGCAGAGACCCGGAAGTATTCAATAAAAGCAAAAACATTCCGGAAAAGATTGTCCGCGAACTTCCTATTTGCCAGTTAATTCCGAAAATATGCTTACTATCAAAGGAAGAGAGGATTTCAACTATCATGACATGCCAAGTAACTTTTATTGAATGCTTCACTGGACTTCAAAGTGACACAGATACGAGTATAAAACACTATTTTTACACGTAGTCGCCAAGTCTCCATAGTCAACGGTCGTATTGTTCTACCAATCCTTCAATTTCTCGACGATAGAAATCCGCTCTTTGGTCACGGGGCCAGTCGAGAATCTGTGTGTTAACGTCCTCGTCGTGAAAATATGCCATTGGTGCGAATCAATTCTTCGAATGCCTGGACAATGTCATCAGTGGTCGACGCCGATGGTGGTCTTCCTTCCCCATCAGCTTCACACACCTCTGTGCGGCCTCTATCGCGGTAAATCAGTGTGCAGAACTGATTTTGGTCAGAAGTATATTTAGGAAAGATCATGTTACTAAGGTCTTAATTAGCGTGAAAAGTGCCGAAGGTGCTGCAGTTTGTGAACAAAACAAAAATTTGATTAAAGAAAAACAAAAAGATCTGTGTAGATTACACAGTCCATGCGGGCAAAGTATCGGGTGTTAAGCCAGTCTAATATACACTCCTGGAAATTGAAATAAGAACACCGTGAATTCATTGTCCCAGGAAGGGGAAACTTTATTGACACATTCCTGGGGTCAGATACATCACATGATCACACTGACAGAACCACAGGCACATAGACACAGGCAACAGAGCATGCACAATGTCGGCACTAGTACAGTGTATATCCACCTTTCGCAGCAATGCAGGCTGCTATTCTCCCATGGAGACGATCGTAGAGATGCTGGATGTAGTCCTGTGGAACGGCTTGCCATGCCATTTCCACCTGGCGCCTCAGTTGGACCAGCGTTCGTGCTGGACGTGCAGACCGCGTGAGACGACGCTTCATCCAGTCCCAAACATGCTCAATGGGGGACAGATCCGGAGATCTTGCTGGCCAGGGTAGTTGACTTACACCTTCTAGAGCACGTTGGGTGGCACGGGATACATGCGGACGTGCATTGTCCTGTTGGAACAGCAAGTTCCCTTGCCGGTCTAGGAATGGTAGAACGATGGGTTCGATGACGGTTTGGATGTACCGTGTACTATTCAGTGTCCCCTCGACGATCACCAGTGGTGTACGGCCAGTGTAGGAGATCGCTCCCCACACCATGATGCCGGGTGTTGGCCCTGTGTGCCTCGGTCGTATGCAATCCTGATTGTGGCGCTCACCTGCACGGCGCCAAACACGCATACGACCATCATTGGCACCAAGGCAGAAGCGACTCTCATCGCTGAAGACGACACGTCTCCATTCGTCCCTCCATTCACGCCTGTCGCGACACCACTGGAGGCGGGCTGCACGATGTTGGGGCGTGAGCGGAAGACGGCCTAACGGTGTGCGGGACCGTTGCCCAGCTTCATGGAGACGGTTGCGAATGGTCCTCGCCGATACCCCAGGAGCAACAGTGTCCCTAATTTGCTGGGAAGTGGCGGTGCGGTCCCCTACGGCACTGCGTAGGATCCTACGGTCTTGGCGTGCATCCGTGCGTCGCTGCGGTCCGGTCCCAGGTCGACGGGCACGTGCACCTTCCGCCGACCACTGGCGACAACATCGATGTACTGTGGAGACCTCACGCCCCACGTGTTGAGCAATTCGGTGGTACGTCCACCCGGCCTCCCGCATGCCCACTATACGCCCTCGCTTAAAGTCCGTCAACTGCACATACGGTTCACGTCCACGCTGTCGCGGCATGCTACCAGTGTTAAAGACTTCGATGGAGCTCCGTATGCCACGGCAAACTGGCTGACACTGACGGCGGCGGTGCACAAATGCTGCGCAGCTAGCGCCATTCGACGGCCAACACCGCGGTTCCTGGTGTGTCCGCTGTGCCGTGCGTGTGATCATTGCTTGTACAGCCCTCTCGCAGTGTCCGGAGCAAGTATGGTGGGTCTGACACACCGGTGTCAATGTGTTCTTTTTTCCATTTCCAGGAGTGTATATTCCAAGTAGGGCAGGTCAAGCTGGGTCTGTACTTGGACCTGCAAAATAACATGACCACAGTCCTCTGGATTCTTATGTCCGGAGTCATCTCAAAACTAAAGTGTACAGCACTTCCATTGACACGGTTAAAGAACTGTTGCAGCGAGTCATTTGATGTTGTCAAGATTTACGAGATGATCTGCAGAACTGTAACAATGGCGATTCGTCACCACAGATTCGCAATAATCTCGCACATGGCTCGTTAGTAAACCCGTGTCTATCGGAATGTTTTGGCTTCTGTTCTCGTATACTGTCACCCATCTCAGCTTTCGCTACCAATTAGAACACACCTATACATCGACAACAGTGAGAGTTCATGCATTTTTAAAGAACTATTTTTCATTGCGTAGTTATGAAATTGATCTTCGCCCTTGAAATGGGTCATTACGATGTCCCCGCCAACCAACTGCAATGCATCCATCACTGGAACTACAGACAAATAGGTCCTGCCATCGAAATAGAAATGAGTGATTCGGAGAACAATAGTCTTCTATGGACGCGAGGCAGGACATGAGTGGCGTTGATCCCGAGATAAATATATAGGCTGGCGAAAGATGGCCGCCGACCGTGGTGGCCGAGCGGTTCTAGGCGCTTCAGTCTGGAACTGCGCGACCGCTACGGTCGCAGGTTGGAATTCTGCCTCGGGCATGGATGTGTGTGATGTCCTTAGGTTAGTTAGGTTTAAGTAGTTCTAAGTTCTAGGGGACTGATGACCTCAGATGTTAAGTCCCATAGTGCTCAGAGTCATTTGAACCATTTTGAAAGATGGCCGGTTATTCTCCAACCGATGCAACTCCCCCCATGCCCCACTCTCAGCCCCTTTAATACCTCGCCACGCCCCTCACCTCAGCAGGTATGTCCACGTGAGTTTATCGCCAGCTTTTTCTTATTTATATGACTGGAAGAATCAACGCCCCAGCTGAAATTTCATTTGACTGACGCCAGTTTGCTGTCCATAAATTACCGGCACACTCTCATTCGTGCCGGATGATTTGATTTGATTCAATAGAGAGGCAGTGGTTCGCGAAAGGCGAAAGCAAATTTCCTCAGTCTGGCGCGGACAATCTTCCTTGGTAGATATGTCAGCTTCATTTCTCTGGTACAGGCGTTCTCCGATACAGAGCAGAATTGAATTTTCTTTCTCAGCTTTTGCAGCTGAAGAAAGAATATCTTGATTCATTCGGATCCTGTGCTATTTTTGGGCCATCCGTTGAATGGCTTGAAAAGAGCGGAGAAGAGAGGCAAGATAGACAGTTCTTATGAGCATGGCTAGTTCGCAACAGTGCCTTATATCTACGTCTACATCAACAGCGATAGTCCGCAATCCACCTAACGGCGCGGCGGAGGTTACCACTATTAGTCAGTTCATTTCCTGTCCCACTCACAAATCGAACGACGGAAAAGCGACATTCTATATGCCTCCGTATGAGCCCTGATTTCTCGTATCATTTTCTTGGTTCTCACGTGCAATGTATGATTGAGGCAGAAAAATCTTTTTGCAGTCAGTTTCAAATGCCGGCTCTCTAGATTTGCTCAACAGTGTTCCTCGAAAAGAACGTCGCCTTCCCACTTGAGTTTCCGAAGCAACCCCGTAACATTTGAGTGTTGTTCGAACCTACCAGTAACTATTCTAGCGCCCCACCTCTGAATTGCTTCAATGTCTTACTTTAATCCGACCTGGTACGGATCCCAAGCACTCTAACAGAGTATTCAAGAATAGGTCGCACTAACGTCTTATATGCGGTCTCCTTTATAGATGAACCATACTTCCCTAGAATTCTCCCAATAAATCGAAATCGACCTTCGCCTTACAACCACATACATTTATGAATTCGTTTGCCATTTGAACCTGAAAAGATGACCACGAAATATAGTCTACGACAATGCCGACAAATTCTTATTCCACTCCTGTCGTCACGTAAACAGCGGCATATTGCTGAGAAAAATCTGGACTGTTGTATGTATTATTTACTCTGGTACCACGCGCCGCGGAATTTGAATCCCCCACCCCAGACGTCATGGACGTCGAAGACCCCTAGAGGTCTCTGCACCATCGCGCCGTAAGCTGTGGCGGCAAGCGCCTCCTGGCACGGATTTAGTGTGAGGGAGCCACAGTGGAACACCTAGTTCCAGCAGCCAATAGCGGCGCCCCCGATAGAGTATTTAAGCGCCTGCCTCTCGCTCAGCCAGCCCCCCTCCTTTCCTCTGTCCTTTTCCCGGGCTCCCTCTCCCCCCCCCTTCCATCCTCTTTCTTCCCCACCTCCCTCTCTTTGCCCCCTTCTCTCCCTCACGTCCTTTTACATTTCCCTCCTCTGCCTCCTCTCATTCCGTCTCGCGTCTGCCCTTCTCCCCCTTTCCTAGTCCTCTCCCTCCTTGGTTCCCCCCCTTTTCGTTTTTTCCTCTCCTCCCTCCTTGTTTTTCCCCCTACTCCAGGTCTCCCCCCCCCCCATCTGCCTTGGATCGGGAGTGCCATCTTTGTGCCGCCTTTTTCGTGCAGTGTTTTGCAGTGTGTTTTTCCGGTGCGTGCTCCGTGTTGTGTCTTTTGGGAAGTGTAGCGAACAGCCATCATACTGTCGCCATGTTTTTTAATTGTGTGTCTACAATGTTACTTGTCTGATTCCTGTGTATTTTATCAACATTGCCAACCCCTTTTGCTTTCTGTTTTAACTTTCCGCATTTTTACGCCATTTTACACTTTAAATCACCATTTTATCGCCTGTTTTTCCTTGTTTCTTTCTTCTTCCTTTTTTAAACAAAAGTCTGTAGGCTGTAGAGCAGCGTATTAAGCTGCTGCCAGCCCACCCCCTTCGGGGGGGGGGGGGGAGGGGGGAAATTGAAAATCAATAAAGAAGAAAAAAAAAGCTCAGCCAGCCTTCTCCTTACGTTTTAGAAAAGTCTGTAGGCTGTAGAGCAGTGTAATAATCGAAATACAATAAAGGGGGAAAAAAAGCTCAGCCAGCGAGTCTAATCGTTGGGTGGGTCTCGACACATTGCATCGACAACAGACAGCGTGTTTATCGTTCTTCGTTTTCATTTCTAGTGGACGTCTTGGATTCGTTTGGTTGTTTCTGTCACTCCGTTGCTTCTTGCGTGTTGTCGTCGTCGTCGTAAGGTCTCTCTCCATCGTCCGTCGTTGTTTCGTGTCCGTCCTTTCCGTTCGTTTGTTTGTTCGCAGGCCGCTCTCCGTTTGGTCCCGCCGCGCTTTCTCGGCCACCCCGCGACCGTTCCGGTCGCGGTCACAACAGGTTACAACACACACCATGAAACGATCTTATGTCATTGTTTTGAGTAGTTAACGGGGGAGAATTCCCACATTGTAGACCATTTCCCAGACATTTGTGTAGTGAAGACGTATGTCAAGATGAACGGAAGGCTGAGGCCAACTGAGGTATAATATGCCTCTTGTAATAAACGAACCTTCGCATCCTGACTTTAGCTTGTACTGTGAGGCGTGCAGTCTAACATTTTCTAACGGCTTGGAGGACTGACTATAATTTCGCCTGATAGTATCTCTCGCGTCAGAGCGTCCACCTGACCGACATTTCTAGAAAGTTCTACAGAAGTTTTAGAATTAACATTAGGTACAGGTTACGCCTTATACTAAGAAGGTAGGAGAGCATAGAAATACGTTCTGACTCCCAGCGGAAGCAATAATTTTTGCATTTTGACTGTGCACGTCCTTGTAATAAAAGAAACACTTCAGTATGAAGCTAATTGTCTGACGAAGTCCTCCTTTTTTCCTTTTGTCATCAGTCTTCTGACTGGTTTTGTGGTGTCACCGCCAGACACCACACTTGCTAGGTGGTAGCCTTTAAATCGGCCGCGGTCCATTAGTATACGTCGGACCCGCGTGTCGCCACTGTCAGTGATCGCAGACCGAGCGCCGCCACACGGCAGGTCTAGAGAGACTTACTAGCACTCGCCCCAGTTGTACAGCCGACGTTCATAGCAGTGGTTCACTGACAAATTACGCTCTCTTTTGCCGAGACGATAGTTAGCATAGCCTTCAGCTACGTCAATTGCTACGACCTAGCAAGGCGCCGTATTCAATTGATATTTATATTGAAGCATGTACAGTCAAGAGCGATGTACTCCAAATATGGATTAAAGTTAAGTATTCCAAGAACTACATTCTTTTCTTATTAGACTCAACTCCTTTAATTGTTCCAGACCTCACGCCAGTCTGCGTGTGATTAAACGCGTGCATTTCGGCCTCCTCTAGCAACACGGTGTTGGCTCTTCTGCCAACACTACAGGTTTGATGTGGCCCGTCACGAATTCCTCTCCTGTGCTAACCTCTTCAACTCAGAGTAGCACTTGTAACCTACGTCCTCAATTATTTCCTGAGTCTATTCCAATCTCTGTCTTCCTCTACAGTTTTTTCCCCCTCTACAGCTCCCTCTAGTACCATGGAAGTTATTCCCTCATGTTTTAATAGATATCCCATCATCCTGTCATTTCCCCTTATCAGTGTTTTCCATATATTCCTTTCCTCTCCGATTCTGCGTAGAACCACCTCATTCCTTACCTTATCAGTCCACCTAATTTTCAAAATTCGTCTATAGTACCCCACAGTCCATGTTTCACTACCATACAATGCTGTACTCCAGACGTACATTCTCAGAAAGTTCTTCCTCAAATTAAGGTCGTTATTTGATATTAGTAGACTTCTCTTGGCAGCAATGCCTTTTTTGCCATTGCTAGTCTTCTCTTCATGTCCTCCTCGCTCTGTCCGTCATTGGTTATTTTACTGCCTACGTAGCGTCCTATAGTCACTAATTGTCGAAGAGCCTCAGAAATAACAGAGCATCAGAAAAGGGAATCTAAACTTGCCGCCTTACACTGGACATACTCACACTCCAGAAATAATAACTCCAACATAAACATGTAGAATCATTTTGGATCAAAAGACACTCTGGAATCATATAAAACAATGTGGTAGGCTAACTACCAAAGCAGAATAGATTACATCACACTGACCGCATGTCTTGAAGTAGCACAACTTGTAGAAATGTGAAGTATTGTAGCAATCCTCCGCATTGACATGGTGTGAAAGTGTAGCCTCATACCCCTAAAATATACTGTAAGACAAAGCTACATACGACGAAGGAATTATTTGAAAGGGACGGAAATCGGCAGATGTAATGTACCGGGTGATCAAAAAGTCAGTATAAATTTGAAAACTGAATAAATCACGGAATAATGTAGATAGAGAGTTACAAATTGACACATGCTTGGAATAACATGGGGTTTTATTAGAAACAAAAAAATACAAACGTTCAAAAAATGTCCGACAGATGGCGCTTTATCTTATCAGAATAGCAATAATTAGCATAACAAAGTAAGAGAAAGCAAAGATGATGTTCTTTACAGGAATTGCTCAATATGTCCACCATCATTCCTCAACAATAGCTGTAGTCGAGGAATAATGTTGTGAACAGCACTGTAAAGCATGTCCGGAGTTACGCTGAGGCATTGGCGTCGGATGTTGTCTTTCAGCATTCCTAGAGATGTCGGTCGATCACGATACACTTGCGACTTCAGGTAACCCCAAAGCCAATAATCGCACGGACTGAGGTCTGGGGACCTGGGAGGCCAAGCATGACGAAAGTGGCGGCTGAGCACACAATCATCACCAAACGACGCTCACAAGATATCTTTCACGCGTCTAGCAATACGGGGTGGAGCGCCATTCTGCATAAACAATGTACGTTCCAGCAGGTGTTCATCGGCCAGGCACGGGATGATGCGATTCTTTAACATATCGGAGTACCTCTCACCCGTCACGGTAGCAGTTGCAAAACCAGAATCACGCATTTCCTCGAAGAAAAAAGGACCGATAACGGTAGATGTGGTAAATGCAACCCATACCGTGACTTTCTCGTCGTGCAATGGAGTTTCAACGACAGGCCTAGGATTTTCGGTAGCCCAAATTCTGCAGTTGTGGGCGTTGACAGACCCTCGGAGCGTGAAATGAGCTTCGTCGGTCCACAACACGTTACTCAACCAATCTTCATCTTCCGCCGTCTTTTGAAACGCCCACACCGCAAATTCCCTCCGCTTCACTAAATTTCCAGGTAACAGTTCATGATGCGTATGGATTTTGTACGGATAGTATCGGAGGGTACGCACAAGTGCCAACCAAACAGTAGGGTATGGAATGCCGGTGCGAGGTTCGACTGCACAAGCGCTGACTTCCCCGTGCATAGACGAACCCACTACAGTCTCCATTTCTTCCTGAACTGTCTCAGCAGCATTACGCCTTGTGCTCGGTCGGCCACTACGGGGTCTATCATCTAAACAACCCGTGGCTTCGAACTTCGAATTCATTCTCGCCACAGCTGCATTTGTCAACGGGCCTTAACCCGTTCGAATCCCCTTCCTATGGCGATAGGATCGTTACGCTGAACTAGCAGATTCCCCATTCTGATAATACAGCTTCACTAAAAGTGCCTTTTCAGGTAAAGTCAACATGCTGCAACTGCTGGCGCATCTGATTCTCTCTCTCATTAAAGCTCCTTTCATACACGATTGCCATGCACAGTCACTGACGTTTTGCTGTCCAGCGCCATCTGTCAGACATTTTGTGAACTTTTTTTTCTAATAAAACCCCATGTCATTCCAAGCATGTGTGTCAATTTTTACATCTCTATCTACATTATTCCGTGGTTTAATAAGTTTTCAAATTTATACTGTGTTTTTGATCACCTGGTATATGTACTTACGAGCAAATGATTACAACTTCAGGAAAGTTATATTATTTATTCACGAGAAAGACCGTAAGTAATTGAGCAAGTCAATAACGCGATGGTTTACCTCTGGTCCTTATGCAAAGAGTTATTCGGCTTGGCCTTTCTTAATGTCCTGAGAAATATCGTGCCAAACTCTGTGCAATTTACGCGTTAGGTGGTAAAAATCCCGAGATGGTTGGGGGGCGCTCCCATAACGATCCAAACATTCTCAACTAGGGATAGATCCGGCGTCCTTACTGGCCATGGTAGCGTTTGACAAGCACGAAGACAAGCAGTAGAAACTCCCGCCGTATGTGGATTGGCATTATCTTGCTGAAATGTAAGTCCAAAGTGGCTTGCCGTGAAGGGCAACAAAATGGGGCACAGAATATCGTCAACGTACTGCTGTGCTGTAAGGGTGCCTTGTATGACAACCAAAGGGGTCTTTGTCAGACCGTATGGCGGGTGACAAACAAGTTAGTCGTCTGTAGACACGTCTCCCTGATCATCGGGGCTCATTTCGAAGCCGGAATCATCACTGAAGACAATTCTACACCAGTCTGTGAGATTCCAGGCCGAAGACTATGAAACCACTTCTCCATAGCAGCACATTCGTTTCTTTTTGTACTGCGAATTGTGAGAAGTTTCTGTTCTCTGAAATATCAAAAATCCGTAAAATTTAAAGTGAAAGTTCCAGACCGTTCTGCCGCAATAATAAACATATTAACGCCATAGTCAACATTTTTACCAGTGCTTTTGCCGCGTATTAGTCATCGTCATATTAAGAAGATCCAACACACACAGACAATAATTCACGAAAGTTCCACTGCCGTGACAGATTAAGGCACGAGCATACAGGAAGGTGGATGCTATGGGATCAATGCTGATTTAAATGATTCATAAGCTATATGAGAGGACGGTTCAGTAAATACCAGTGTTTAAGCAAGATTCCGATGTTGCCTCAAGCTGGTGATGCCATTATCCCCATCACATAAATGACACTGATTCATAGATGCCCATTTCGCTTTTGAATAGGAATAAGAAGCGAAAGTGGACGCTGTTTATGGTGAACTTTCGCCATCAGTGAAAATTATTAAATATCGGTTCAATGAATGTAAACTTCATCTAACATCCGTTTCTGGTAATTTCTGGTGAGGATCGCCCTGGACGCAAGGCATAAAAATGTGCTTCCCGCCGATCCATGTGGAAAAGACTTACAAGTTTTGTGTTTTGATGGACTCTAGCCCAAAGTTTGCCTACTGGGTTCACTATTTTAATGTAACTGATTAACCCTTTTTTGGTCAGTGATCAAACGAGCCATGATTACCTGCACCACATTTTAAATGTATCGCCAGCGTGTGCGTTTGTCTTTTAATACTCTCATTTAACCGAGACTGATGTTTGTATTGAAAGCAATTTTATCATCAGAGTAAAGCTCTGTTAACCGACTTATTCTCACTGTGGTTGGCACTTTGTTTTTAGTGATCAGCCAGTCGCATGTACCAGAAAATAAGCTTTAGCACTTTTTCAGCTAACTTTAGTTTCATTCAGTATTTTAAGCCATGATTCTATTATTCTATGCGTGATTCTTATCAGCCATTTTAATATATTGATAAAGAACTACCGTCTCTGCTGTCACAGCCAGAAAGTCTTCCGATTCTGTAATTCGTGTCGAAGGTGCCATTGTGCCAAGAAGATTGTATTCAACGAAAGACCTTGTTCTCACTAAGCGTTTATTTCACATTCTAAAAAGTAATTGATAACCACACTATACCCCCCTGAAATCATCATCATCATCATCATCGCAGTGGACAATGGGCTGCGACTTTCGATTTCGAAGCCGTTTTGGGGTACTTTAAGCGAGACACGAAATTAATTTTGCGTTGAGTTGTCACTCTTGATGAGACATGGATTCATCATTATAGCCTGGCAACGAGGCAACAGTCTAGACAATTTGTTTCTGGCGAAAGTGCTCCGAAGTAAACGCTGACTGTCCCATCGTGGACAAGTTGTGATGGTTGTTTCAGATACGGAGGCCATCATGCTCAGAAAAAGAAATCACTATCACTGAGAAATACTGCAGTAGCATACTGGCCAGTTTCAGCGAAAACTTGAAGGAAACTCGGCTTCATTTGGTAAAGGACAATGTGCTGTTTGACCTCGTCAACGCGCTAGGGATTCATCTGAAGTAGTCGCCACAGAAGTGAGTAAGAAATACATCAGTCAACCATTTTATTTGTATCTTTATTTATTCCCCCTCTGGCCACATAGCGAATACTGAGCTGCATCAACACATCAATAAATTTATCAGTACGTGAGTTATGCATGTACTCTACTGTAAATTCGCAAGAAGGAGTTGCAAGTTACAAAATAAAAGGAGCTGCGCCGCTCAAATTGCAATCGGCTATTCAAAGCCTAGATGACGATATAAATTTGTTTCGCCAACTGAAGATTGGTCTAAACCCATAACATGTCTTGGCGTAAAAAGTGTTGTACAAGAAATGGCTGGTTGCGGTATTTCCTCAAGTATTTCCTGAAGTATTTCCTCAAGTATTTCCTCAAGTATTTCCTCAAGTATTTCCTCAAGTATTTCCTCAAGTATTTCCTCAACTATTTCCTCAAGTATTTCCTCAAGTATTTCCTCAAGTATTTCCTCAAGTATTTCCTCAAGTATTTCCTCAAGTATTTCCTCAAGTATTTCCTCAAGTATTTCCTCAAGTATTTAATACACTCTTTAATATGAGATGGGCCACACCCTTCACGTAAGTATTAAAATGTTTGTTTCAGCTTAGGACAGCCAAAAAAAATTTTTATTGTGATTGCAAGTTATTATCCAACTGTCAATTGTAATAATACGAACGTGGGGTAATATGTTACCGTCGTGGTTTTTATCCAATGTCGTACATATTTGTCTGTTCTGACTTGGACGCTGTTCTTACCCTCTTGGTGTTGCACTATCGGCTGTATTTATGCTTGTGTTCATATTTGCAGTTGAGATTTCTTCTGGAAGATGTGTAATATCTAAATTATAATCCCAATAAATACATAATTTTTGGCAGCCATAAGCGGAAATGACCATGTTTAATAATTTAATCGACAGCCACCACTATCAGCGATGAATTAATGAATGAATTGCGTTACCAATTGCTACCGCCTCCCACCGTATTCGCCTGACCTGTCTCCCTGCGATTACTTCTTGGAGGAGTCAGTAGTATTTCGGATATGCAAACAAATCAAAAAAGCAGACAATTGCAAATTAAATGTCTTTGGAAAACAAAAAAAAAATGGCTCTGAGCACTATGCGACTTAACTTCTGAGGTCATCAGTCGCCTAGAACTTAGAACTAATTAAACCTAACTAACCTAAGGACATCACACACATCCATGACCGAGGCAGGATTAGAACCTGCGACCGGAGCGGTCGCTCGGCTCCAGACTGTAGCGCTTAGAACCGCAAGGCCACTCCGGCCGGCTGGAAAACAAAAAATGGCATCTCTGTTCATAACGCGGAATGAATTGGCCTGTCAGTTTTCTCCGGAACAAGTCTCTGTAATACGTACTTGTATGAACTGTACACAGGGGAATTGACAATCTCGTGTAGGTAGCTGTCAGACTAGATACCATCACAGTGAACATGCATAGTAATCATGTAGAAGCAGCGCACCATTGTATCACCAATCATTACTGAATTGCAACCCGAAGTGCACGACAGTAGGGACCGTCTATCAAAGGATGACATTCGCCGTCTGTATCCGACAACACGCATCAGCACTGCAGTCCGCAGACAGTATTGGGCCACGGTAGCAGGGAATGGGCTTTCATTCACTATTGACCTGAATGCCAGGAAATCCCACATTGCCGTACGTCTCCATAATCCGCTCTGGCTGTGTCTCGAAGCAGTTATAGTGTGGTATAAAACGTTCCCCTGAATCTTCATAAACTGAATTTCTCCTTAACGCTCCACCCAGCAACATAATGGGAAAAATTAGTTTCATTTTTAGATAATTAGTGAAAACGTCTTGCGAAAACTTTCTACACTCGATCCCTGGTAACTGTCTACAACAGATCAGAAAGCGACGAATGACGCTAACATAATATTTGGTCAACGACAAACGCGTGATCTCTGAGAACGTCCGCGTGATGAGTTTGTTAGTCTTCGTGATTAAGCTGTAGTAACAATGATCACCTAGGTATAAATCAATACAAAAATAATCAGAATACCCAACATCTTCAGCAGATAAGGAAAACGTTTCTCAGACAATAATTACTAGCTTTAAACTCAGGCAATGAACATTTTGGGCAATAGTGGCTTAAGTTCAAATGAATAGTCGATCAAGATCTAAAAAACAATTACGAGGGTCACTCCAAAAGAAATGCACACTATTTTTGTAAAAATACAGTTTTCATTCTGCATGTGTGAAAGTCTTCCAGTGTGTAGATACATCCTTCCCCCTTGTTTTAAAACTTAGTTCAACCTGTTCCCGTGAGTGGCGCCGTCACATCATCTCTTCAAGATGGCTGCTACACTTGACGTTCGTCAGAAGCAACGTGCTATCATGGAATTCCTGCTGTGAAAACGAGACAGTGGGAAACATCTACTAGAGGTTGAAAAAGGTGTATGGAGATGCTGCTGTCGATCGCAGTACAGTTAGTCGGTGGGCAAGCAGGTTACGTGATGAAAGCAGGCACGGCAATATTGAGGATTGTCCTCGCAGCGGCAGGCCTCGTACTGCACACACTCCAGGCAATGTGCAGAGAGTTAACGAATTAGTGACTGCTGACAGACGCAACACAGTGAACGAATTGTCACGCTACGTTGGGATAGGGGAAGGAAGTGTTTGCAGAATACTGAATTGCAACCCGAAGTGCACGACAGTAGGGACCGTCTATCAAGGGTTTGTGCCAGGTGCGTTCCCAGGATGTTGGCAGTGGCTCACAAAGAAACAAGAAAAACGGTATGCAACGAACGTTTGGAACAGTACGAGAATGGTGGGGATGAATTTCTTGGAAGGATTGTGACAGGTGATGATGCATGGCTCCATCGTTTTTCATCAGAGACGAAGAGGCAATCAAATGGCTCTGAGCACTATGGGACTCAACTGCTGAGGTCATTAGTCCCCTAGAACTTAGAACTAGTTAAACCTAACTAACCTAAGGACATCACAAACATCCATGCCCGAGGCAGGATTCGAACCTGCGACCGTAGCGGTCTTGCGGTTCCAGACTGCAGCGCCTTTAACCGCACGGCCACTTCGGCCGGCGAAGAGGCAATCAATGGAGTGGCATCATGCAAATTCACCCAAGGAAAAGAAAATTCAAAACCACACCTTCTGCTGGAAAAGTTATGGCTACGGTGTTTTTCGATTCCGAAGGACATCATGCCAATTGTGGACATCATGCCAAATGGAACCACCATAAATTCTGATGCATATGTGACGATACTGAAGAAACTTCAAGCTCGACTGAGTCGTGTTCGACCACATCGCCAAAAGCAGGATGTTTTGCCGTTGCACGACAATGCACGACCACATGTCAGTCAAAAAACCATGGAAGTGACCACGAAACTCGGATGGACAACACTGAAACACCCGCCTTACAGTCCTGACCTGGCTCCATGTGACTATCATATCTTTGGGAAATTGAAAGACTCTCTTCGTGGAACAAGGTTTGAAGATGACACCCTTGTGCACCCTGCCAAACAGTGGCTCCAACAGATTGGTCCAGAATTCTACCGTGCGGGTATACAGGCGCTGGTTCCAAGCTGGCGTAAGGCAGTTGAGAGGGATGGAAATTATGTGGAGAAATGAAAATCTTGTTCCTAAAGGATGCATCTACACACTAAAACTTTCAAACATGTAGAATAAAAGATGGATTAAAAAAATAGTGTTTATTACTTTTGGAGTGACCCTCGTAATTAAATGATTGAAACTGGTAGATATTACCTCTTTCGTTGCACAAGAGAAGCAAAGCAAGAAACAAAACCGCAGCCCTGAAGATGTTTTTTTTATTATTTCTATTTTTTGGCTGTCGGTTCACGCGCATTGCCGCCCGAGGTGTCCGAGCGCTACAGTCTGGAACCGCGCGACCTCTACGGTCGCAGGTTCGAATCCTGCCTCGGGCATGGATGTGTGTGATGTCCTTAGGTTAGTTAGGTTTAAGTAGTTCTAAGTTCTAGGGGACTGATGACCTCAGATATTAACTCCCGTAGTGCTTAGAGCCATTTGAACCATTTTTCACGCGCATTCAACCAGCCATCCTAATAATGGGAAGACAAGACGACAGACCACTGGAGTCAATTTTCTTGTCAGTTACGATGATACGAACGTAAGGACAACACAACACCCAGCCTCGAGGGGACAAAATCTCCGACCTGGCCTGGAATCGAACCTGGAGCCTTCGTTTCCCAATTTTCCACGTTGACTCCGCAGCTACAGAGGCGGATGAAGATGTTAGTTATTTGAGACCCGTTTGCGTATCCAACAGCAATGTGCGAAATTTTGAGTAACAACAGAACGAAGATCCTATAGCAAGACCTTGCCAAAGCCTGAAAAAATTTTTGTCTTTGGACGTAAATTATTGTACCACAGAGTATTAAGAGTATTTAGAGGCACTTGTTGGCGACAAAGGAGACGAAACTACAACACTAGAAATGTTTAGTTCTACATTTCTCGCTATTAAAATTCCAAACCCCATAAAGGTTGCGCCCAACACATGTCAAACGAATTAAGTCTGTAGCATGCAAATGATTAGGTTTTACAGATACATATAAGGAAAGGTTATGCAACGAGTTTCTCATTCATAAATCACGTTTGGATATTGACTGAGTGTGAAAAGATCGTGTTACGCTTCATGTAAGGAGAAACAGCTAGCAGTGAGTGTCTGAATTCAACAGCGGCAGTATGATCCAGAGTGCGGCTTACAGAGTGCAATAAAAAGGCATGGCCAAACTTTAGGAAACATTCCTCACACGTAGAGAAACAAAACACATTTTCTACCCCTCTTCATAATCGCACTAATCATGGGAAACTCTCAGGAACAGAACGTACCAACATTACATGAAACGTTATCGTACGTTAAATATTCAACATACCCTCTTGCTTGCAGTATGAAACACTTTTCATGGAATAATTAAAATGCCTTCCTTCAGTAAGCATGCATCAACATGCCATCGCAGTGAATCCCTGATGCGCTGATGTATAACTGGAGCTGTGTTGGCAATGATCGGTAGGCTTCAGGCTACTGCTCTGGGTTGCGGTGGCGTTGAGAAGCCCGAGACAAATGCTTTGGCACTTCTGGAGTCTATGACGTCGTCTGGGATCCTTGATGCCGCAGCGACTTCCGATTGGCGCGTCCCGCCCGGTCGACGCTTACCTGACAGTGGAGGGGTCGCGAATCTCTGGGCGGAAGGAGAAAGGGGATACTAGCAGCACGACTGCCCCCCTATGCCTTAAAACAGGTTAGAGCTGTAACTTATTTCTGAAAATACATCTGATCCAGAACGGGACGCCGCACCCGTTGGAATTGGGACTGATTTTCCTGAAAGGTCCGTGCAAGAGCAGAGAGTGGAACTGTTTTCCACTGGTAGTTCCAATCAAAAGCGGGTGATGGAGCTCCTTCGGGAAATAGCGGGCACGGCGGAAAAGAAGGCCCAGTGTCCACTCTGCTTGCTGGGGTGGGGGGTCTCGTTCACGAGCTTTGAGGAGACTCTCCCAGCAGCAGTTGAGCGCAATGGATGCACCTGGCTGCAAAGAGTGGCTCATGTAGGCACGAATGACGCCTGCCGCCTATGTTCAGAGGCCATCCTCGATTCCTACAGGTGGCTCGCTGCTGACATAGCGTTTTGCAACACCATTCTGAGAACCGGTTCCAGCCCTCTGGTTTCGGGTTAAGCGTGAGGCTTAAACCAGAAGCTCAGGCGATTCTTTGAGGGTATTTGATACAGATTTCTTAACCTCCGCTGCTGGGTGGAGAATTGCAGGATCCCTCCCCTTAATATGTCGGCATGCATTACATTTAGGAAGCAGCTCCTAAGGTAGCAGAGCACCTTAGTCACGCCCATGTAGGTATTTTAGCACAGAAATCCCTCCACAGGTCCGATAAGATGCGTTCTGATTCCACACAACAGTTCGGAGGAAGAAAATGTTGATATATCATTAGTTAACTGCAGAAGCATCTACGGAAAGATCCCGGAACTAGTCTCACTAACAGTACCAGTGGCCACAAAGTGTTAGGAACAGAAACGTGACTAATGCCAGATGGGGTTCTCAGTTTCGGTTGAAATGTATATCCCAAAGATAGGTTGGACACCAGGGGTCGAAGCATGGTTATAGCTGTAAAAAATACGATAATATCTAGTAAGATCAGTATAGATTCGAAATGTGAAATAATCTGAGTTACAATAAGAATTCAAATCTGGATCACACATGGTCATTGGAGGCATTTATAAACCCCTGCCTCTTGAGTAGTAGTAACGGAACATTTGAGGGGAAACCTAGAGAATATTTCGCTACCTTTCCTGGTCATACTATACTCTTATGTGGAGATTTCAACTTACCAGCTAGATACTGGTAGAGTCAAGTGATAACGGCGGGTGGCAAGGACAGGGAATCGTGTGAAATTGTTATAAATGCATTACCTAAAATTACCATGAGTGGTTAATCAGAGAACTGGCTTGTGAAAGTAACAATTTAGAAGTCCTGATGCAAACACGGTAACTTTTCGACATAGTATGGAACAGGTGCAAGGTACCAACCAAGCTACAAACCGCAATTCTGTCATATCCACTCCGCCAGGACGTACATGAGACAGACAGCTCCTATGAACCCAACTACCTATAATAATGTGCTACGGAATGGAAACACTAATTACTTCAATAAAGTCAATTATTTAAATACTATTTAAGTGTGCCCAAGTAATTGGGTTACGGTGTCGATACTGCTATATTTACAGCACCTAACAGTGAGTGGGATAGAATGTCTAAATAAATTAAATAGAAGTCCAGTGAAATGTCACCCTTTTTTCTCAGCTTGCATTCACATACGATCTGCAAGGTACAATAAATTTGTCATCACGAAACCTAACAGACTAACGAGATCATACCACATTCAAAGAATGATACGAAGTACAGAGTAACTGGTACAACGTAAGGGTGGCAAAACTGTCTTGGTAATAATACCATTTATACTAGTTTATGATCACAAAGTTTTTTTTTGTATTTTATTTGATAAATACTTTCGATCAGTAATGATCTTCAGATCAATCTGAGTTAACAGATTAGCACAAAAAACGGAAATTTCAGCCAAGTTGGCAATCGTCATTCAAGCTAAACAACCACACAATGGCTGTATCGTTTGGAAAGTAATAGAAGCTGCAAGACATCTCGCACAAGTAAATACAAGCAGTTTGTGAGATGAAACGACCACACGCAGGATAGCAGAGCGGGTTCTGGACGACCTTGATCTTGAGTATCAGGTTATGCTACGAGTGTCAGGTGACATTTGACCTCCTCGAGATGGTTATCATGTTACATTTGAGGCAGTTTGGCTAAGTATATTAAATATCACCTAGGGAAGCCCCTTCCCTTCCAAACCCTCCGCCAGTACCACTATCACTAACCCCGTCACCATCACTGTCACCATCACCCTGAAACAATAATAATCAAGATTGCCTCCCCCTCTTCCTCCTTTTATAACTAGTAGAAATGCATGAATTGTGTCATTCTAGGTGTGTATGTCATAGTCTAAGGGCCACCATGAGGCACCAGGGTGGTAGCCACCAACTCCAGGCAGAATAATAAACCTGTAAGTAAAAATCAGCCTGTTATTCTCATAATTGCTATTTTACAATTCTTCTATATCTTAGTAAATATTAATATTTGCAAATGTATCGATTAGTCCAGTGTAATATATTTACAAATACCACATTGCTACAAATACATTTCAAGATTACGACGAACTCACTCCTGTGTCATTAATGAGGAATATCTGTATAAAGTTGTCTCAGGAGCAGCATTGTAAGATAATAAGAGACTTGTAAAATAATAGTGGAAAAAAGTTCAAGTATGTACATGCTTCGCTAAATTTACACTTTAACGATGACCATCACCATTTTATTTAGAACAAAGCTACGAGGAATCTTCCTAGTGCTCCTATGCCACTCTACAAACAACCTGCACTGTCAGGGCGAAGTATTACTACCAATGCCAGCGAACGCTGCTGCTACGAGCCGAAAGCAAGTAAGAAGCCTTTGTGGTAGGCGATACTCTGCACTACAATCACTGCCAATGACCAAGCTATGAATGACGGACTTCCAGCGCTCCATCTCCCCACCATGTGATATGAATGGTAGAAAATGTATTTCATTTATTTAAAATCGAATACGTCCCTGCTTATACCTTCTGCAATCACGCTGGTAAATGATCACATGCTTCCATTACTCTTTACTAGTACCTTGGATGGTTGATGAGAAAATGTTCAAATGTGTGTGAAATCTTTATGGGACTTAACTGCTAAGGTCATCAGTCCCTAAGCTTACACACTATGTAACCTAAATTATCCTATGGACAAACACACACACCCATGCCCGAGGGAGGACTCGAACCTCCGCCAGGACCAGCCGCACAGCCCATGACTGCAGCGCCCTAGACCGCTCGTCTAATCCCGCGCAGCGGTTGATGAGAGAAAGCTATTATCTGAAACTCTAAAAAGTCTCTACCATCCACAAGAAGCATCCCTCCACCTTCTCTCCCCTCACCCCCCTACACCTACAATTTTATTACTGGAGCAAATGCGGGGGGCAACATCTCTCTTGTTCTGGTAACCTTAGAGAATGGACCATCACGAAATACAAGCAACAGCAGGGATCAACAAGTGCTCCCAGCCCCATTGGCAGAATAAAAACAGTAAGAATGCATGTAAGCACAACTGATCTATCACAACACGTAATTTAAACAAATAAATTCTTGCTATGTACCCAGTCTACTGTACATCACTCCTATATTATTACTGTTTGTGTGACATCGTTATCTGTGTTAAAAATGGACTTGCTGTCCTATCAAGAGATTAATTATAATTTAATGATGTCACGATATCGTCTGTAAGCACTACAAAGCATGACTTTCAATCAGTGTTCCAAAACACACATAGGCACTCCAGTGTTTAATAAATTACCCAGTTGACTACGTAACAACAGTTTTTCTGACATACGTCCAAGTGATCAGCAGTAATACAAAGTAAACAGCGAGCAAAGTGAGAAATGTTCCGTTGGTGCAAGAAAATGACCTAGATTCCGAGCTAGTGGCACAACTCCACAATGAGGCAGTTATATACGAGACAAAAAGCAATCGAATGAACTGTTGGCTATGATCTGATGAAACTGCACTGTGTAACGCTTCAAGTGGGTCATACTGTGGAGTAACATTGATAGACAGCATCAGAGTGATATAATAAAAGTTTCTCTTAGTATGGTTCAATTAAACAGTGATTAACTCATAAAATAAATTTATTTGATCGTTATTTGATTCAACTAAGATTAAACTGAGCTTTTGCTCATAAATGTTTGCCTTGGTTACATGAAGATAGATATACCTTGCGTGTATACAAAAGGAGGTTAATAAGCAACCTCATAGTGTTAAAAAAAATCAGCAAAAACTGTCCAATGTGCGAACACCTGTCGCTATTGAAATTATTTTGACTGACTATTCTCACTTTTTTTCAAGATGACGCTCATACAGGGTGTTTCAAAAATGACCGGTATATTTGAAACGGCAATAAAAACTAAACGAGCAACGATAGAAATACATCGTTTGTTGCAATATGCTTGGGACAACAGTACATTTTCAGGCGGACAAACTTTCGAAATTACAGTAGTTACAATTTTCAACAACAGATGGCTCTGCAAGTGATGTGAAAGATATAGAAGACAACGCAGTCTGTGGGTGCGCCATTCTGTACGTCGTCTTTCTGCTGTAAGCGTGTGCTGTTCACAACGTGCAAGTGTGCTGTAGACAACATGGTTTATTCCTTAGAACAGAGGATTTTTCTGGTGTTGGAATTCCACCGCCTAGAACACAGTGTTGTTGCAACAAGACGAAGTTTTCAATGGAGGTTGAATGTAACCAAAGGACCGAAAAGCGATACAATAAAGGATCTGTTTGAAAAATTTCAACGGACTGGGAACGTGACGGATGAACGTGCTGGAAAGGTAGGGCGACCGCGTACGGCAACCACAGAGGGCAACGCGCAGCTAGTGCAGCAGGTGATCCAACAGCGGCCTCGGGTTTCCGTTCGCCGTGTTGCAGCTGCGGTCCAAATGACGCCAACGTCCACGTATCGTCTCATGCGCCAGAGTTTACACCTCTATCCATACAAAATTCAAACGCGGCAACCCCTCAGCGCCGCTACCATTGCTGCACGAGAGACATTCGCTAACGATATAGTGCACAGGATTGATGACGGCGATATGCATGTGGGCAGCATTTGGTTTACTGACGAAGCTTATTTTTACGTGGACGGCTTCGTCAATAAACAGAACTGGCGCATATGGGGAACCGAAAAGCCCCATGTTGCAGTCCCATCGTCCCTGCATCCTCAAAAAGTACTGGTCTGGGCCGCCATTTCTTCCAAAGGAATCATTGGCCCATTTTTCAGATCCGAAACGATTACTGCATCACGCTATCTGGACATTCTTTGTGAATTTGTGGCGATACAAACTGCCTTAGACGACACTGCGAACACCTCGTGGTTTATGCAAGATGGTGCCCGGCCACATCGCACGACCGACGTCTTTAATTTCCTGAATGAATATTTCGATGATCGTGTGATTGCTTTGGGCTATCCTAAACATACAGGAGGCAGCGTGGATTGGCCTCCCTATTCGCCAGACATGAACCCCTGTGACTTCTTTCTGTGGGGACACTTGAAAGACCAGGTGTACCGCCAGAATCCAGAAACAATTGAACAGCTGAAGCAGTACATCTCATCTGCATGTGAAGCCATTCCGCCAGACACGTTGTCAAAGGTTTCGGGTAATTTCATTCAGAGACTACGCCATATTATTGCTACGCATGGTGGATATGTGGAAAATATCGTACTATAGAGTTTCCCAGACCGCAGCGCCATCTGTTGTTGAAAATTGTAACTACTGTAATTTCGAAAGTTTGTCTCCCTGAAAATGTACTGTTGTCCCAAGCATATTGCAACAAACGGTGTATTTCTATCGCTGCTCGTTTAGTTTTTATTGCCGTTTCAAATATACCGGTCATTTTTGAAACACCCTGTAAATACTTGACTGAACAAGTAACATAGTGCAGTAAATAAATGAAACTAATGCTATACACCAAGCCATCGACTGTGTGTGCACGGGAGCCTCGTTCGAGCCTACCACTGTACAATAAATACGATACCGTGCCCATCCATAGAAATCTGTAGCTTTCACCCATCATCTCTTAATGAGCCGAGGTAACACAACCGAGTCGCACATATGGGACATCTAAGCATTATATGCACCTGAGGGGTATGCACTTGACACGTATCACCCTAGTTAATGGTAAAGTTCTCCTCTCCATGCGCCTGCGCGCCTAACCATGTAGATGCATACCTAAGATGCCCACACATGGTTGATAAGCCATCGACAAGAAACAACAGCTAACGCCGAGAAGGCATACAGCTCACTGTGACCACTGAAACAATACAACAGCTGGGGGAATGCCAGGAAGCGCCAACTTTTCGGTAGCACCTGTAATCACATATCAGATGCTATGTTAGCGATAACACAGAGGCTATGCGCTCAGAAGAAATCTTGGTTAAAAACAGTAAAATATCTTCATTACAAGTCTCTTTACTCTCGAGGATATTCTCCAGAAATGAATATTATTATATTCCACATACTGTTAAGGTTCTACCGTACCTCTATCACAAGATACTTCGTGTATCTTTCTTTTAAATCCGCATCTTATGTCCTACGTATGTCGAGTGTATGGACCAAAGTCAAATCTCAATTAAGATCGAAAGAAATGCATATATACATTTGTAAGAAGTGGCAAGCTTACAGCTTCAATTATGTATTGTTATTTATCAATCATTTCTTATTAGAGGTTGCCTTGCCAGCAAAACGATCAGGTCCCTCCTTCGTTAGCAGAGATGTATAACTGTTCTTTTCATTTCAGATTTACTGTAGTGGAGACAATCAATTTCACTAGATTATACTATTATCTTAATATTGCTTTCATCATAAAACCCCTTACCATGTTCCACGTTAACGTGTAGGCGAAATCCGAGTTTTGAGATCAATCTAAATGGGTAAACTTACATATTTTATAGTGGATTGTTACCAACAGCGTAGCGTAGTGAGATTGCAACACACACTTGTCGCAGAAAGGACGTTGTCGAAGTTCTTACTGCTATAACTATGCAAAAGAAACGAGAGAGGAGCATTCGATGTAAATTTTGACGACAGTGTCATTGAAGACAAAGCAATCAAAGACTAATGTGAGTAAAGTTCAGCCGGTCGGGGTGGCCGAGCGGTTCTAGGCGCTACAGTCTGGAACCGCGAGACCACTACGGTCGCAGGTTCGAATCCTGCCTCGGGCATGGATGTATGTGATGTCTTTAGGTTAGTTAGGTTTAAGTAGTTCTAAGTTCTTGGGGACTGATGACCTTAGAAGTTTAGTCCCATAGTGCCCAAAGCCATTTGAACCATTTGAACTAAAGTTCAGTAGTCTTAATGTTAATGGTCGATGTCTGACGCTGCTGGAATCAAAGGTCTGTAGATACGATTTTATCTATATATCTCTGCCTTTTTTATTCTCTTGTAAGATGGTAAATGCATTACTTCTTATCCGGCAAGCGTCTCTAATCCTTGCATGTGATAATTTCCTCCTATACTTTGCACTCTGCTGGATAATTTTCAGGGAACGTATGTTTGATCTAGGTTGCATGATAATTATATCCCATATTTATTAATCTGAAGTGGCAAGGGTCTTTGCCTAATGAGTATTTACCGTAACCTGATGTTCTTTTACATAACACACCATGAGAAATGCACTTTAAATTCCGAATTTGTTTCAATTTCGTTGTGGTATTCAGAAGGATGTAGGTTGCAGTAGGTACTGGGAGATGAAGAAGCTTGCACAGGATAGAGTAGCATGGAGAGCTGCATCAAACCAGTCTCAGGACTGAAGACCACAACAACAACAGGTTATTTGTGCTTACATGCCTTCTTATTCTTTTTATTCTGCCTGTGGTGAAAAGGGGGGGGCAGGGGGGGTGGCCTCGCTGATAACTGCTGTTGCCGATGTCTCATGATAATCCACTCTCTGTGGTGACCAGAACAAGAAAGACGCTGCCCAAGCATTTGCTCCAGCAATAAAAGTGGGAGGGGTGGCTTGATTCGTATGGGTCTGGAGAGAGAGAGAGAGGAGAGAGAGAGAGAGAGCGAGAGAGCGAGAGAGCGAGAGAGCGAGAGTGAATGGAAAGCTTCTCATGGGTGGCAGGAACCTGCTAGAGTTTTTGGATCAAGGTGGTCTCTTGTTAACTATCCAAGGTAACAGTAAAGAGTAACAGAAGGATATCATCATTCGTCAGTGTGCTTGTAGAAAGAGTAAGCAGGGGTGTACTAATCATTAAGTAACTGAAGTGCATTTCTCTACCATGCCTGTCATGTGATGGGAGATGGCTGTGTAGAGAACCCTCGTTTGCAGCTTGGGCATGGTGGCACTGGCAGTAGTGCAGAGTATTGCTGACATCGGAAGTTTAACATGATACTCAAGGTCAAGATCAAAGTCATCCAGAATCAGCTCTGCTATCTTACTACAGTACACACTGCATGGTAAAGCTTTTGTTATCCCCTATGTCTGCATTTCGACAGTTTTGGTTCTATACTAGTTGGCTACAGTCGCAACTAAACTGCCCCAAAGTAGTCTCTGCACCACAAAAGTATCTGCAATTGTGTTCGGCCACAGATTAAGTTGTGACAAGGAGTGAAAGAGTAAGCCCTACAAAACTTAAAACTTATCTTTACTGTAAAATAAAATCCCAATAATAATCAAAGTAAAGGCAGTCTGCTTGAATGTGCACATCGCTACAGATGTGTGAAATCAGACTCTGCTGCTGGGTAACCTTTGATACCTTGTTGCCCGATCGCATACGTTCTCTCACACTTGGCATGCTACCCTCAAGAGTCCTCCTGAGGACAGTTGCTTTGACGACTACTGATGCCTAGCATGCTCACTCCATAAAATCAGATAGCACAGGCCATTTACTTCAAAAAGTTTGTGTCGTCCAGAGGAAAGCACTTGCTCGTGTATCATTGTCTTAGAAGCCGAATCCTCCACTAAAATAAGTTTCCCTTAATTTACGTCTATGGACACACTTTTTGTTAACAGATTACCGGTTTCGGTCTTTAATGACCATCATCAGATCTGTTTCATAAAAACAAAGTCCTAATGTACTGCAGCCATAGTGGCATCGTCAAATGTTAAATGCGGAATCAGCACCGGCATCGTCAAATACATATAAATAACATCACATGTACGAGTCATTTTGTCAGTAGTACTCCACTAAAATGTTGATTGTAGGTCTCGACAATAGATTGGAGGGAGCCTGTCTCAGTACTGCATAGCCCTCAAATTACTTTCAATATTGAGGTGGCCAACATCCATATGTGATATCAGCCCAATACTCCACTGAACCTGAGACGAGCATTGGTTTCTCGCCACTTCCTCTACGACGTTCATCAGCTGTCAGGGAAATCCCGCATTCGTCAGTGAAGAGAGGACACCTACAAGTGGAACTGATCGGGTTTTGTACTGCTTTTATCGACACAGCCCTTCTCAACTGCATCCCAAAAGGCAGCGCTTAATTGTGTTGCACGCGCCGTATATATTTTGTAGGCTGCGATCATCAGTTGGTGTTGACCACAAGCGACAGGTATACAGGGTATACACTAGTTGGCAGTCTACTTGCCACACTGATAACCTTTCGTAAAGTGACATTGCAGATACCGTCTATGACCTTTCAAGGCCCGTCGACAGACTGACCACAGTACACGAGCCCCATTGACCTCTTCGCTACAGGCGATGCAGCACCCTCTATGAACCATAACTGAAATGTAGATTTACTTTCTTTAGATCCGCTACCCAGGTTGCTGCATGAAGTCATTTCCTGTGGTCAAAATGAAACTGAAAGATTTTTCGATACTAAAAAATGAAAAATATTTATGTATTTCATGAGTACGGTGCAAAACCTCTAACAGTTTATAAGTTAGATCGAGACACCACAGGATGGATTCTATACGCTACATCCACATGGAACCAGGCCAATGATTACGACAGTACGATTATTTCCGAAGGACAGATACAGGTGTTACGGGTTCAGCGACTTAATGCTCTTTAAAGGGTTCTCGTCGTATACATAGCAAGGTCTGTACACTACTGTTGTTGTTGTGGTCTTCAGTCCTGAGACTGGTTTGATGCAGCTCTCCATGCTACTCTATCCTGCGCAAGCTTCTTCATCTCCCAGTACCTACTGCAACCTACATCCTTCTGAATCTGTTTAGTGTATTCATCTCTTGGTCTCCCTCTACGATTTTTACCCTCCACGCTGCCCTCCAATGCTAAATTTGTGATCCCTTGATGCCTCAAAACATGTCCTACCAACCGATCCCTTCTTCTAGTCAAGTTGTGCCACAAACTTATCTTCTCCCCAATCCTATTCAGTACCTCCTCATTAGTTACGTGATCTACCCACCTTACCTTCAGCATTCTTCTGTAGCACCACATTTCGAAAGTTTCTATTCTCTTCTTGTCCAAACTAGTTATCGTCCATGTCTCACTTCCATACATGGCTACACTCCATACAAATACTTTCAGAAACGACTTTCTGACACTTGAATCTATACTCGATGTTAACAAATTTCTCTTCTTCAGAAACGCTTTCCTTGCCATTGCCAGTCTACATTTTATATCCTCTCTACTTCGACCATCATCGGTTATTTTACTCCCTAAATAGCAAAACTCCTTTACTACTTTAAGTGTCTCATTTCCTAACCTAATTCCCTCAGCATCACCCGACTTAATTTGACTACATTCCATTATCCTCGTTTTGCTTTTGTTGATGTTCATCTTATATCCTCCTTTCAAGACACTGTCCATTCCGTTCAACTGCTCTTCCAAGTCCTTTGCTGTCTCTGACAGAATTACAATGTCATCGGCGAACCTCAAAGTTTTTACTTCTTCTCCATGGATTTTAATACCTACTCCGAATTTTTCTTTTGTTTCCTTTACTGCTTGCTCAATATACAGATTGAATAACATCGGGGAGAGGCTACAACCCTGTCTCACACCTTTCCCAACCACTGCTTCCCTTTCATGCCCCTCGACTCTTATAACTGCCATCTGGTTTCTGTACAAATTGTAAATAGCCTTTCGCTCCCTGTATTTTACCCCTGCCACCTTCAGAATTTGAAAGAGAGTATTCCAGTTAACGTTGTCAAAAGCTTTCTCTAAGTCAACAAATGCTAGAAACGTAGGTTTGCCTTTTCTTAATCTAGCTTCTAAGATAAGTCGTAAGGTCAGTATTGCCTCACGTGTTCCAACATTTCTACGGAATCCAAACTGATCTTCCCCAAGGTCGGCTTCTACCAGTTTTTCCATTCGTCTGTAAAGAATTCGCGTTAGTATTTTGCAGCTGTGACTTATTAAACTGATAGTCCGGTAATTTTCACATCTGTCAACACCTGCTTTCTTTGGGATTGGAATTATTATATTCTTCTTGAAGTCTGAGGGTATTTCGCCTGTCTCATACATCGTGCTCACCAGATGGTAGAGTTTTGTCATGACTGGCTCTCCCGAGGCCATCAGTAGTTCTAATGGAATGTTGTCTACTCCCGGGGCCTTGTTTCGACTCAGGTCTTTCAGTGCTCTGTCAAACTCTTCACGCAGTATCTTATCTCCCATTTCGTCTTCATCTACATCCTCTTCCATTTCCATAATATTGTCCTCAAGTACATCGCCCTTGTATAAACTATACTCCTTCCACCTTTCTGCCTTCCCTTCTTTGCTTAGAACTGGGTTGCCATCTGAGTTCTTGATATTCATACAAGTGGTTCTCTTTTCTCCAAAGGTCTCTTTAATTTTCCTGTAGGCAGTATCTATCTTACCCCTAGTGAGACAAGTCTCTACATCCTTACATTTGTCCTCTAGCCATCCCTGCTTAGCCATTTTGCACTTCCTGTCGATCTCATTTTTGAGACGCTTGTATTCCTTTTTGCCTGCTTCATTTACTGCATTTTTATATTTTCTCCTTTCATCAATTAAATTCAATATTTCTTCTGTTACCCAAGGATTTCTATTAGCCCTCGTCTTTTTACCTACTTGATCGTCTGCTGCCTTCACTACTTCATCCCTCAGAGCTACCCATTCTTCTTCTACTGTATTTCTTTCCCCCATTCCTGTCAATTGTTCCCTTATGCTCTCCCTCAAACTCTCTACAACCTCTGGTTCTTTCAGTTTATCCAGGTCCCATCTCCTTAAATTACCACCTTTTTGCAGTTTCTTCAGTTTCAATCTGCAGTTCATAACCAATAGATTGTGGTCAGAATCCACATCTGCCCCAGGAAATGTCTTACAATTTAAAACCTGGTTCCTAAATCTCTGTCTTACCATTATATAATCTATCTGATACCTTTTAGTATCTCCAGGATTCTTCCAGGTATACAACCTTCTTTTATGATTCTTGAACCAAGTGTTAGCTATGATTAAGTTGTGCTCTGTGCAAAATTCTACAAGGCGGCTTCCTCTTTCATTCCTTCCCCCCAATCCATATTCACCTACTATGTTTCCTTCTCTCCCTTTTCCTACTGACGAATTCCAGTCACCCATGACTATTAAATTTTCGTCTCCCTTCACTACCTGAATAATTTCTTTTATCTCGTCATACATTTCATCAATTTCTTCATCATCTGCAGAGCTAGTTGGCATATAAACTTGAACTACTGTAGTAGGCATGGGCTTTGTGTCTATCTTGGCCACAATAATGCGTTCACTATGCTGTTTGTAGTAGCTAACCCGCACTCCTATTTTTTTATTCATTATTAAACCTACTCCTGCATTACCCCTATTTGATTTTGTATTTATAACCCTGTAATCACCTGACCAAAAGTCTTGTTCCTCCTGCCACCGAACTTCACTAATTCCCACTATATCTAATTTTAACCTATCCATTTCCCTTTTTAAATTTTCTAACCTACCTGCCCGATTAAGGGATCTGACATTCCACGCTCCGATCCGTAGAACACCAGTTTTCTTTCTCCTGATTACGACGTCCTCTTGAGTAGTCCCCGCCCGGAGATCCGAATGGGGGACTATTTTACCTCCGGAATATTTTACCCAAGAGGACGCCATCATCATTTAATCATACAGTAGAGCTGCATGTCCTCGGGAAAAATTACGGCTGTAGTTTCCCCTTGCTTTCAACCGTTCGCAGTACCAGCACAGCAAGGCCGTTTTGGTTAATGTTACAAGGCCAGATCAGTCAGTCATCCAGACTGTTGCCCCTGCAACTACTGAAAAGGCTGCTGCCCCTCTTCAGGAACCACGTTTGTCTGGCCTCTCAACAGATACCCCTCCGTTGTGGTTGCACCTACGGTACGGCCATCTGTATCACTGAGGCACGCAAGCCTCCCCACCAACGACAAGGTCCATGGTTCATGGGGGGTGTACTACTGAGATACATTATTTCTTCGTTAGGCCACTTCCTAACATCACCTTATTCCACCTAACAGATCTATTTTTCACGTCATTTCCCGCCTAGAATAAGTAAATCACCGAAAAGCCACACCGTTAAAATTACCCTTAAAATCCCAGATTTAATTGTACATGTTGCAAAATAGTAGAGGATAAAACACACAGTGTCTAGAGAGGTTGTCTGAACGTGTGTACGAACTCGACGAGTGGATGCTTTGTTATTAGGATGATTTTGAGAAGACTTAACATCAACAATAAATATGAACTTATTACGTTGTGGAGCCGAATGAAATAACTACAGTGAACATTGAAATTCGGAAATTCGGACTACTTATTACGGATTATGAAATAGGTCAAATCCGCAAGTTTATAGTATGTGAGCTTCTGCTAGGAGTGACACAGTTTGGAAAATATTCATGATTAAACTGTGAGCGGTCCCGTTAAGAATGATAGTGTAACCGATGGCCTTCCATTTTCTTAACGTACTGATTTTTACCTCTAAGTTTGCACTGGTAACCGTGTAACTTTATTGTAGTTCCCAACCTTTTTCCGATCATCTTCAAGCAATACAACGTTATAGCCAACGGAACTTTCGACAGCTTTAGTATGACACACAAACACACAGTAACAGATACGCACATGTATTAGTTGATCATACTGTTACTGTTCGCATTTACCCATAAATAAATTTAAAATAAAAACTATTTTTTCTGTCTCAGGTCATACAAACTGTAATGCCACCGCCTCAAATGGCGGCGGTATCAATATTATATTCCGTAATTAGGTAGAATTAATTAAGTGAAGCAATTCAGGCTAAAATTGATGAAAAATATTTATTAATTAACGGGCGGAAAAATTTTAATATTAATTTCAGATAGTTCGTGGGTGACCGAGTGATAATGCAGGTTCGCCGAAATAAAACGAGTCTAGAAAATAATTACGAAAAGACTGACGCAGGATTCACCTTAGTTAACGAGCATCAGAGAAGGCGCTGAAGATGGCCATCATTCGGGTCGATTTAGCACTGAGCTCGATTTATCAAACTGTGACAAACAAGTATTAGCTCTGCCTGACGGATAGCAGCGATAGTGTTTCCAGCGTTGCACTAAACCGCCTCTAGTGTGGGAGGATTCAATTTATCTCACATATTAAAAAAATTACAGGAATCTGCTGCCTGTCCTCTCTTAATCGAACACCTCATGCACTCGTGACAAGGCTGTCAAGGTGGGTGCGCTTTCTCCAGTCCTGCTAAAAATATTTTACAGTCGCAACTGTTCATCTTCTGTGAGTAGACCCACATATGGATTAAACAGCTGCTGAACAAATCAATTAACATTAACCGTTTGTGAAATAATCGTGTTTGGATGAGGGCACCAGACACTGCACTCCAAACAACAATCTTTAAATTATGCAACGGCTCTTAAAAGTACAGGTGTGGATTTCCTTGTGCATAATGGCGTATGTTCTTTACGTTCACATCCCTGACAGACTGAACCAGGTTTCATCTGTCGAAATGGAAAACGGAGGATCCTGAAGTCCTGATTCCACTTCACCCAGAAACCTCCGGCAGAACGTAATGCACCCTGCAGACTTTAACTCGTGATCAGCAGAAAATCTTAAAAGATACAGAGGAGGATCCATTTTGATAAAGAGTCGACACAGCGACCTCTTAATTCCTATTTGGGAAAACGGCGTTGAGATTTCGCAGGACTTTGTTCTGGGCTTACCTGCAGTCGAACACCGCTTTCTGGTGTTAGGACTCTCTTCGGGTAGTTACGGTTTCTATTCGCTACAGAGTCAGTTTCGCGCCCTTAAGTTTTACATCGCACACTTTGCTTGTGATTTGCGAAAACAGTTCCGCACACGTTTTACACGATTTGTGCTTTGCAGAACACTCAACAATGAACACGCGCTGTTTATCGCGCGCACCATTTTGCGTTGCACTCAGTCTGTCGCTAAGCACATCTGCTCCTCTCACTCACAGACTAGCAGGAGATGTGCGTACGCAAACATGTTACAGAAACCGACTGGTGCATCAAAATCACGGTTTCCAGCATTTTCTGTGACGGAGAGTTCTCCTGTTCATTAACAAGGGACAGTTTCGCATAGAGTCGATAAAGGTGAAGTTGGCTTGAACCTGACAGCTCAGAATGATCCTTTAAGAGCTTGCAACAAACACCTAGTTATGTTGGTCATAAAAATTAGTGCCACTCTAGTCAGTCTGCGGCTTATTCATCTATCTCCTCATTTTGCAACGGTTTCTACCAGCCAAGTGCAAGGAAAGAAAGGAGCAGGAGGCTGTAACGATAAAACCGCTGAAGGTAAGGCAACGCCACTGTCCACGAAAGAGTGGTCTCTGTAAGAAACCACCGCTAGAGGAACATGGACGCACACACGACAGAGCGAGCACGTGCATGTGCACTGCACTCATCCGTGCTGAAATTGGCGAAACAAAGGCTTCAAAAGACAACCGAAGGGTTCTGGTTCTTTTACTAACAGCGGAAGGAGTTACGAGGAACAGAAATTCATCGAAGAATTGCGCAAGTGTACGGAGAGCACTGCACGTCCTTTGGAATCTGAACGCTCAATTCGATCTCTGGAACGGTGGCTGCCACCGTAACTCCCTAGTGTTCAATAACGAGGACATCCACCTGTCAGACAAGGGTATCGGTAAAGCGGTGCGATATTCCGGGTGGTGGGTCATCAGATAACGACATCCGTCCTTCCCCGAAACACTTGTGCCACCCCTCGAACCTTGCAATAGACCTGTAGTGCTCTCGTACAGTTGTGCCATTCTTTGTCGTTGCGCTCCTTCTAGTGACACACTCGTACATTTTGAATGAAATAGGCTATGAAAAGGATGGCTGGGGACCAAATCAGTATCAAACTCGTCTCGTAAAAAGAGACTACATTGTTGAGGCCCTGTTACCTCCAATTAAGTTCGTGTATGTACCTAATTCATAAACAAAGCATCTTTGTCACTCCAAAATTCAAGGGGTCTTCACGGGAGACATAGAGTAATCTTCTCCCCAATGTACTCTCTATGAATTAGTATACACCAGTGGAAAATAAAACACGAGGCTAGCATTACTCACACATACTCAACGTCGCTTGCACAAACTATTATGCTACGCGGTTCTTGCTACACTAAGCACCAGGATATTTAAGAATTGCTTAGCACCGTTCACCAAACGACGCTCTGGTCATATCACTTTTACCCAATCAATCGCAACCTTACGGCTATCCGCAGTTGTATAATATTCGCAGTTGAGTTGTTAGTGCAGCCCTACTTACAAACACAGCAAAGAGCTGTACCGCATTATACTGGCATAAGCTTTGTTCATCTCATCGAAAAACGCCTATGTCACAATTCTAAGTAATACTTTCGCTCATCAATCGAAGTCAACTCCTACGTGCCTGTACGTGTGTTAATTGACAACATTAGCCAAACTACTAATTAAATTTATGAAGCCACTGAGATCCGACCGCCACCAGCGACTTTCTCTGCAGTCAGGCAACTTTCATCAAGTTGTACTTCAAATAGCGTCCGTTACCCCTATTTGTAAACTCTTCCCCGTCTGTGACCTCAGATTCGCCAGGTTTCACTGTACACTTTATCAAAACACTTTTGCTAGTACCAACTGCGACGAACACTTATACCCACTCGGATTAACTACTACGTGAATTTTAGTATGTATATTTCTTATCTGGAACCTCCCCCACTGCAGGTACGGGGGACGACTCCACTTCTCTTGACCCAATGGGTATATCTCCTCTTAGACTGTGCATTACTTTTTGGTTTCGCTGAAAGTAATCCATATGCGAACCTTCTGTACTGTCTAGTCACATTAATGTAACCACCTGTCAAAAGCTTGAATAGCCACCTTTTGCAATGCGGACAGCTGCAAAACGTGCAGGATGAGTGTCAAAGAGGTTCTCGAAGGAACCGACATGGATGTCGATTTATGCAGGCTCCAGTGCCGTGGCGAGATATGCGAGGTTTCTCGGTTGAGGATCCACTGTTAGAACAGCCATATCGAGGTGGTTCCACAGATGCTCGATTAGATTTAAATCTGGAGAGTTTGGTGGCCAGGGAGCACGGTAAACTCATCCTGGTGCTCTTCGAACTTCGCACGTACAGTGCGAGCTGTATGATACGCTTCATTGTCTGGTAGATGCCATCGTGCCGAGCAGAAATAATCTGCATGTGAGGTGGACATGGTCCCGAAGTATGGAAGCATACTTGGGTTGATCCATTGTGCCTTCCGGAATGATGGGATCACCCAAGGAATGCCACGGAAACATGCCCAACCCACAACGCTCTCTCCTCTGGCATAGACCCTTCCGACGACTTTTGCAGGGCTATAGACGCCACAAACCATCTGTCCGATGCTGCATAAAACGTGATTCGTCTGAAATGCCAGCTATCGCTGTTCATCGGATGTCCAGTTTGGTACTGGCGAGCAAATTCCAACCTTCGTCGCCATTGAACAGCAGTTGGGGGGGTTGCTTGGGGAAGGAGACCAGACAGCGAGGTCATCGGTCGCATCGGGTTAGGGAAGGATGGGGAAGGAAGTCGGCCGTGCCCTTTCAGAGGAATCATCCCGGCATTTGCCTGAAGTGATTTAGCGAAATCACGGAAAACCTAAATCAGGATGGCCGGATGCGGGATTCAACCGTCGTCCTCCCGGATGAACAGCAGTCACTAAGGGTGCAGAAACCAGGCGCCTGCTGAAAAGGTCCGTCGCAGCAACGTTTGCTGAACGGTTGTTGGGCGAAGGGGGGGAGGGGGGGGGGGCACTGGTGGCAGCCCTTGTTTCATTTGGGCGGTCAGTTCCTCAACAGTTGCACGTCTCTTCGACCGTACGCGTCTCCGCAGCCATCTACGACCCCTGTCATCTATGATCCGTGGTATATCACAGTTGTCCCGGCGCCCGTTTCGCATAGCGCCATTTTTTCACTCACGATCTACTTTATCCATGGCGGCAAGTGAACAGTTTAAAAATTCAGCCGTTTCGGAAACGCTTCCACCCTTGGCCCGAAAGCTATCGATCGTGCCCTTTTGCAAGTCAGATAAATCGCTCAGTTACCGCATTACAGCGACTGCACCGTTTTCTGCGTCCCCGGACACTCTTTATATACCCTCCATCGCTACTGCTTCCAAATGTCGTCTGCGAGTAGTTATTGCGCGTTGGTATCGAACGTAGGCCATGGTCACATTAATGTGACTGGACCGAGTAGAAGGTAAGAGAAGCTACTGTAGCTTCTTCCCTTCACATACCTTCCACCCGTATCAGCGTCCCCGCTGCTCGCTCGGCTGCTCCTTTCGACTTCCGGAACAATGGCGAACTTTGTTATCTCTCAGTGACTCTAATCCAGCTGTTGAACTGTCTTAAACGTCAAACCAAAACCTTGTTTTATATGCCAATGGTATTCATTAAATGCAAATTTTCTACTACATATTTTCCAATCCATTACACTGCAAATTATTCTTTACATTAACTTACGTTATTACACTAATGGCCATTAAAATTGCTACACCACGAAGATGACGTGCTACAGACGCGAAATTTAACCGACAGGAAGAAGACGCTGTGATATGCAAATCATTAGCTTTTCAGAGCATTCACACAAGTTTGGCGCTGTTGGCGACACCCACAACGTGCTGACATGAGGAAAGTTTCCAACCGATTTCTCATACACAAACAGCAGTTGACCGGCGTTGCCTGGTGAAACGTTGCTGTGATGCCTCGTGTAAGGAGGAGAAATGCGTACCATTACGTTTCAGACTTTGATAAAGGTCGGATTGTAGCCTATCGCGATTGCAGTTTATCGTATCGCGACATTGCTGCTCGCGTTGGTCGAGATCCAATGACTGTTAGCAGAATCAGTGGGTTCAGGAGGGTAATTCGAAACGCCGTGCTGGATCCTAACGGACTCGTATCAGTAGCATCTTATCCGCATGTATGTAACAGATCGTGCAGCCATGTCTCGATCCCTGAGTCAACAGATGGGGACCTTTGCAAGACAACAACCATATGCACGAACAGTTCGACGACGTTTGCAGCAGCATGGACTATCAGCTCGGAGACTATGGCTGCGGTTACCCTTGACGCTGCATCACAGACAGGAGCGCCTGCGATGGTGTACTCAACGACGAACCTGGGTGCACGAATAGCAAAACGTCTTTCTTTTTTTGATGAATCCAGGTCTGTTTACAGCATCATGATGGTCGCATCCGTGTTTGTCGACATCGCGGTGAACGCACATTGGAAGCGTGTATTCGTCATCGCCCTACTGGCGTATCACCCGGCGTGATGGTATGGGGTGCCATTGGTTACACGTCTGTGTCACCTCTTGTTCGCATTGACGGCACTTTGAAAAATGGACGTTACATTTCAGATGTGTTATGACCCAAGGCTTTACCCTTCATTCGATCCCTGCGAAACCGCAAATTTCAGCAGGATAATGCACGACCGCATGTTGCAGGTCCTGTACGGGCCTTTCTGGATACAGAAAATGTTCGACTGCTTCCCTGGCCAGCACATTCTCCAGATCTCTCACCAATTGAAAACGCCTGGTCAATGGTGGCCGAGCAACTGGCTCGTCACAATGCGCCAGTCACTACTCTTGATGAACTGTGGTATCGTGTGGAAGCTGCATGGGCACCTGTACCTGTATACGCCATCCAAGCTCTGTTTGACTCAATACCCAGGCGTATCAAGGCCGTTATTACGGCCAGAGGTGGTTGTTTTGGGTACTGGTTCCTCAGGATCTATGCACCCAAATTGCGTGAAGATGTGATCACATGTCAGTTTTAGTATAATATATTTGTCCAATTGCAGGGAAGCAGCCTACTCACGCTGTAGTAAATTCACATCAGTTTCCATTGTGTGCCAGCCAGTCTGTTGTAACTAGCTCTGACGTAATAAATGTTGCGCAATACTTTAAAAATCAAGCAAATAACCTAAAACTTGTCGGGCATGTCAGAAGTAATACGAAATTAATGTGTGTTAAATATCAGTTCGATAAATTTCAGCCATTTCCGAAATTTGGACGTTTTTCTGTAAAAATCATTGGCGCAACAGAAAAGAGGTAGAGACTTCAAAATTTATATTTAGATTCATCTTTCGTAATGATTTAATAAAAACAGTATTTTGGATTTCACAGATTAAGATTTTAGTGGAAATTCATGATTTTCTGGTTTTTGCCTCAAAACTGAAGGAAGCAAGATAGATTAAGTAGGCTAGTAAATAAGGCTAGGATGTTTAGATTTAAATAGGTTGGAGGTCCGCTATGACTATGAAGATGTGAAAAGTTTCTTTTGAATACCTATAAAATTATGGCGATAGCGGATCTCAAAAGGGACAGTTCAGAGCTCATCTGCTGCGTGCCGGGTAATTAAATTAATTCTCTCGCCCAAAATACTTAACTTAGCCACGTCAAAATTTTATTATCAATACTTAACTGCGTGCTGGATGCACCTTTAAATTAAGAGCTTCTTCGGCCATCAGCAAGAGAAGCTATAATTTATTATGTAACTTGAAGTGGTGCTTTGCTAGCCCAGCGGCTAGTCGGGAGAGCCGATTTGATCAGGCGTTCCCTTAGCCGTCCGCACCGCGGCTTTATATAAGAGAACGCTGCGCGAGGAAGCAAGGCCCCAGTTCTCTCCAGACGCTGAATAACACGCCATCTGTGTCGGCAGTCGCGTCGCGTCGGTATCACTGCTACTAACAGCCTCGGATGCCGTATTCAGTTACTCGTGATGCGCGGAACCAGGAAATCATTTCAAGTGAAGTGTTAATTCTGGGATGATTTACATTATCTAGCTTCAGTTTGCGTATTGTCGTATTTTCACGTGCCGTCGCGGGACAGGCATTCTACCAATTATTTAGCGTGGCGTTTGATGAAATATTTTCATCAAATTATGGCGAGCATTCTTTATAACATTTAATTCAGACATTTATAGTTGCATCAGCGCATTAGACTCTGAACTGCTCTGTTAGTTAGGTTGTAGGGATACTTGTGTTTTTTATTTGTGAATTTGAGAATATACTCAACTATTTTGGAAAATCGTTTTTGATTAGAAATCCCGGACAATCTCCTAATTCCTCAGAGTTACAAGCTGCAGCTATAATATTCTTCTCAGATGAAGTGAGCACTAGGAACTCTAATTACGGGCTTCACGTTTTGTTAAATCGCTTTCTGGGGGCTAAAAAGTAAATAGAGAGCCAGTGTTGAGAACGGCGAAAGACAGCATTAACAACATGCTAACAGCCAGAAACTGATTCAACACAAACATTTATACAGCAACAACAATATTTTTCAACCAATCACCCGCCGCCCCACACAATGATTACCCGTTTATCATCTGTATTTCTTCTTGTTGCAGCAATTTTAATGGCCAGCAGTGTATGTAGTATTAATTTTGGAAACGAGTCACTGCCACGTTTGGAGTCTTATTTTTCTTGGGACCAGAGTGTTAAATAGGACCTGAGACGAGCAGTCTCCTTCGCTCTTTAATTGGTCTTTGAGATAACAACACAGGCTTCCATAATCAGCACAGCCATCGTCCGCAGAACATGGACTTGCAGTTCAGCCTCCATACCTGTTACAGGTAGCTTGAGTGCCAGCGCCTTAGAAGCTTAAGGAAGAGTACCGGTTTTCAACGAGCAAGCATTTTAATCATCTTGTTGCTCGCTAGTCGCTATCACACGTTTAGCTAGAAAGTACGGTTGTCGCCGAACCATAGGTCATCCATACAGCCAAGCAGGTAACTGAATGGTTCTACAACCTTTGAATCATTATTTGACAATCTCTCTGATACTCGCCTCATTATCTATTGCCTTCCAAATTTATTGTGATTTTTATTCTCCAGTTACCTGAGCAATAAATGCCACAATTATTCCTTAAGTTGATGCCTAATTCACAGTTAGTACAGGAAAGCTATCATGCAGGTTCTCCGTTTAGCACGACCTGACACACGGGGGAGGTAACACTAGGGTCTAGCGATAATACGGAAACCCCAGTATTTTACAAAATTAAGGCGAAAAAACCCAATTGAAGAGTTTTTTGTACAAGACGGTCACAATGTTCCCCTCAGGTAATACACCTCTTTTATATAAATTTAAAATAGTCCCAGTTCCTCGTTTCCGCCCAAGCTTTTCGTTAGGTCGACTCTGAAATTAAAGCAAATGCCAAAACTTGATCCCCCTCCGCAATGCCCCTTTCTTGATTCACCTGCCTCGTAACCAGTCCGCTTGGGTTTCGCAGTAACGAATTGAGCAGCAAAGAATTGAGCAGCAAAGAATTGAGCAGCAAAGAATTGAGCAGCAAAGAATTGAGCAGCAAAGAATTGAGCAGCAAAGAATTGAGCAGCAAAGAATTGAGCAGCAAAGAATTGAGCAGCAAAACCGGTTAGTTTAGATTACTTCCACTCGTTTAGCGAATTAGAAGTTAGTAGAAAGCAAATGTAGGTACTGAAATGTATTCAATAAAAACTCTCAAGTCCTAACCTCTTTGGTAGGGAACATAGTGTAGAGATGAGACAAACACACCGCTGCTGCAGGAGTAGTCAAATGTTTGTGACTATTATATCGAATCTTGTTTCAAAGTCTTCGCATCAAACGTCTAGCGGTGATGGATCACATCACGAGGCAGTACATTTATTGAGCACAGAATATTCGCTGATGCTCACCAGCGACTCTAGACGTCCTTTTGTATTGGTTATGCCCCTGGGAGGCGGCAGAGCATAGGCACTCTGCGGCTTGTGCATGCATTGTGTTGCCTGTAATCCAGGCATCAGCAAAAATTAAAGTTCCTGATTCCCTTCTAAAATATCTTTCTCCGCTTAGGAACAATCTTAAGGTTTTCTTGTTGAAAATCACTATCAGGTTACTGCAGTAGGTGATTAGCAGCACATCTAGCTCATAGACCCTCCTAGTTGTGACTAATTTTATTGTGGTACAGTATTAAATATCAACCGGTATGAAATACCACCCATCACTGGCTCAAACTCATAAACAAGAAATAGATTGCGATACGAAAGAAAGGTAGTGTCATCTCACTTCAACGTTCGATTTAGCCCCTGAAAACGCCATATTTCTTTCTTCGTAAATACCGTGTAATTCTCCCATACTAGCATCCAATTCCATTCCTGTTAAAGTGTTCTGAGTTTGGAAACGTTTAATGACTCACGTTGTTCTATTCGTGGATGTCTCAAAGCATTTGCCTTTATCTTCGTCTATAACTCTCCATTGTCAAATTTATTTTTATAAATGGAGCTGTTGCTTTCTCGAAGTGAAACACCCATTTCGAGAACATATTTTCTGATACAGTGCTAACAGAATTAATAATCCGACCTATTTCCATCAGGATTCTTTTACATCTGCGATTAATTCAAAGAAGACTGAAAATTTTAGTGGACAAAATACAGCAGTCCTTTCTTTAACTGCGATCAGTACGATCTATCGCTTGTTGATACTTTATTTTCACTTCATTATAGGCGGCATACGAAGTTTGCTTTTGCCGCCTTCTGTGCCATAAACATGATATTCACATTTAAGTGTGTACCAGTGGGTGCAGTAATTGTTTACTTCTACTTAGCTGGTGAAAATAAATCACAATTCACTGCTGCACATTCCATTAGCTAACTAAATCACATCCAAGTTTCCGTAGCTTTAGGGTTACAGGGCTATTGGAAAGAATCTTCAGAAAACTGTTTAATCGTTCTTTTTTTTAAACATGGACTACGTTAATGGATTAGTGCACAGTTTTCAAAGGATCTACAAATAACACGAATGAGCAAATAAACATTATGTCTCATTGGAATATAGTGTTGAAGTGCGGCGCGTTTTTACGGACAGTATTTGGCTTTTCTGAGCTCAGGATTCCATGAAAGACAACGTGATGCTAAATTATACTTTTAGACAGATAACTGAAAGTAGTTTCTGGTATAAACGTGCATGTTCCACGTTCCACTGTCATAATTAACTGTTCCATCAGTATAGTTTCTTGCCACACTTATGATAAAAGATTAATGATAACCACGTATCTGTAGAATGTCGCTGAATGTTTGTAACAAGAAGATTCCGTTATACCTTACGTCGATACCTTATATATGTGTTCGGCATTTTAAAAACGTGCCAAATTCACGGAAAAGTATCCCACATACTATGAAATTTCCACGTAAGTTTTTGGCGCTTTGATTACACAATACTTTCTCGAATCGAGAGACAACATTGCTGGAAACTGCATTTAGACGCTACTGTTCGAGCTTAAAATGTGAAAAAGGTAACACCCATAGGAATAATTAGGCTTTTGGTCTTAAACAGGTATCTCGCATATTACGTCCTTTCACTAAGACGTCATTTCAATTAGACATGTTAGCAGACTATGTAGCTAGTCGTGTAATGAAACTAATAACTGGAACTAATGCACGGTGTAAACAGCCAAAATATACTATAAAGAGCTGATAACGAAGTAAGATTTCCAAGTAATTATAGTGGACAAAGGCATCCCTCTCCTCCTCCGCATCCATTGACGGCTAAACGTTGAGGATGACACGGCGGCCGGTCAGTAGCGTTGGGCCTTCCACGGCCAGTTTTTTTATAGCGGACAAAGGAGCGAATATTCTATTGTAGGCCTAATACTTCTAATCTGTACCTACCTATGTTCGTACTGAACCGTATGTTTGCTTTAAACTAGCATCCAGTTTTTCGTATTACCATCCCATATAGCTTCATGTGTAGATTAACGCGCAGACTAACGACTCTTTTATCTAAGTTTGATTTTTAGGGGATTCCCACACGTTTACAGGCAAATTAGGGGCTCCTTACCTGCTTCCGTCTCAGAATCACGACACACTTCTTATAAAACGAATACGCACAGAACGAAGTTTATACTGCTCACAAACATAGACCACCCACGATTTACCTCCTTTAGGTTACACACACACACACACACACACACACACACACACACACACACACACACACACAAAATCAAAATAATCACCAAATTGTGCAAATGTGATTGCCCCTCACTAGAAATCCCGCTACGGATTTGAAACACCCTGAACAAAAATTAAGTTATACAGGATTAAAGAACTCTCGAAAAACCCAGATCATTTCTTTTGTGAAGTCTGTGTTGTCTTAAGTACCTCCGAAATTCGCAAGTTTCGAATATTTCGCACAAACCAAAGTAGACATCCCTTCTGTTTACGAATACTTCTCGAAATTAATTTTTCAACATCTAGAACCGTTTGTGAAGCGTTAGTGTTGTTCCCACTACATGGAACAGTCTGTATTTCATGGCATACCCACAGACGAGTAAAACGTGAGGATAACCCACGTTTGAAAGATACATCGAAGTTCATTCTCAACCGAGTCCGTCGAATCCTGTGAACGATTTGCTTCTCAATGGAGTCTCGTATCTGAAATCGAAGTAACCATCAGCAGCCCTCAGATTCCATTATACTGGGCGGGTAATGCGTGCTCCCATCAGTTGGCATTCTCACAGATGTGAGATCGCTGCATAAAGCAAACATTCAACACACTGCTGTCTATCGCCGCCGCCGCTGCCGCCGCCGCCGCCGCCGCCGCCGCCCCCCCCCCCCCCCCCCGCCCTCCTTTCTCCTTTTCTCACACGATCTCTAAGAGCTCGTCATACATTATACACTATTTCTATAAAATAAGGCTGCTCACAACACTTAAAAATTACCTGTATTTTTTGTACTCTGAATACCATAGGAGTAAGTGCTTAGTTAGGGAAACAACTCCACTCCTCCCTCCAGCCCCAAACCTCCCCCCCAATTCCTTTCCTACGCTATTCTTGGATAGCAGTCAGGTCAAACGAGCACGTCTAAAAACAGGGCGTTTATAAATTTGTTATACAAAAGTAACATTTCAAAGTGAGAAACGTAAATAACTTAACAGAAATGTTTGCTACGTCACTGAATGTAGTATCTCTTCAAATTTTATTTACAAATTTTCAGTGTGCTACCTTTTGTAACACGACAAATGTCCCATGTGTAACCAGTTTCCTGCTGAATCGAATGAAACAACTGCTAGTGTTATCCGTTGACGCAGGTCGTCAACTTTTCCCAGAAGCGGAGGAACAAAGACTGTCTTTAGTGTCATACCACACGCAGAAGCCTTTTCGGGTACAATCAGGTGATCGTTGTGGCTAGGATATTGTTCTATCATACCCACTGCCAGTTGGTACATTCCTACAGAGGAACGCGACAACTTCTCGTTGATAATGTGGTGGCGCATTCTTGCAGGAATATAAATTCTGTGCCTATATCCTCTTAATTGACGCATTAGATAATATTCAAGCATGTCCACGTTGGGTTGGGGTGTTTGGAGGAGGAGACCAAACAGTGAGGTCATCGGTCTCATCGGATTAGGGAAGGACGGGGAAGGAAGTCGGCCGTGCCCTTTCAAAGGAACCATCCCGGCATTTGCCTGGAGCGATTTAGGGAAATCATGGAAAACCTAAATCAGGATGGCCGAAAGTGGGACTGAACCGTCGTCCTCCCGAATGCGAATCCACAGTGTGCTAGCCAGTGCGTCACCTCGCTCGGTATGTCGAGGTACGATATGCCAGTCGCAGTTGAATCGGTAAAAAAAGGACTAATTTTTGTTACAGCATACAGCGCAAAAAACATTTACCTTAGGCGAGTCCCGTACACGTTCGCTTACACGACGTGGTTCCTGCTCGCCCATATGCGAACGTTAAGGACATTCACTTTACCTCAAGTATGCAAGATGGCTTCGACGCTGAACACAGTTTTACAAGAAAATCATTTTCAGTCTGTATTTTGTCTGTAACGTTAGGCGTATTCAGTTCTAAGCTGGTACATCTCGATTTATCCGGACTACGAATGTAGGACTGCCGAACTTGTTGAATTCTGAGTCAGAGACTGCTGGCTGACCCAGACCTGGAGTCGTACGTGATCCACAGTCAGTTTCGGTGAAACGATTGTACCAATTAGTAACAGTTTGTCTTTGTAGTGGTGGTTTGTGATATTTAGGACTAAATTGTCTCTGAAACGTAGTAGCGGATTTCATGAAACCATGAACAATAACGTGCAGGCTCTGCACCGTTATACTACTCGATGACGACTGTTTGAGCAGCTGATTCGCTGATGCCACACAGCGCGAACGTCGAGGGGGGGTGGGGGGGGGGGGGGTGGTAACAGTGTTAGGCTGGAATAACTAGAAAGTATAACGCATTCAGAGCTGTATCATGATCCTTAAAGTTATTTACCATTTTCACAATTTCTTTTGTATAACAAATTCACCATGCTCATTCTGCGGGGTACGTGACAGGGAGCAATAAGCCTTACGTGACGTTTGTCTCTTTCTTGGAAATTGTTAAGAGATGAAAGACGCTGTCACGATGTATCAACAAACTCGTGATGAGTCGTGCATTTGTTCCACTGTTCCAACTTCATAAATAACTGGTTTGCTCTCTACAGCTTCTATTTCTGTCTGCCATTCATTCTGATTTCATTCAGCCACTCAACTTTTACCTTCCTGGCTTACATCCGTTCAGCAAGTATCTTTTATATTCTCTAAAGTCCCACGAGTCAGCCGAGCGCTCATTTCTAAAAATTATGTATTTTTTTCCAACTATCACGATTTATATATTTGTACAATGTTTTTGGCTCCTATGAGTTTATCAGATTTTCCCCTTTTTCATGTGCTCCTAATACGTTCTTTTGAACAGCAGATGGATTCTGTCGCAATTCAATCATAATGAACATGTTCGTGTTTTGCATTGATGAACATCACTTACTCGATATAGATCTTACGACGTACTTGATACGCCGTCCCCATTATTCATGCAATTTTCTCTTATGTTCATCGTGCTGGTGTTTGTTACTTCCTCATCTAATTAAATTTCTACATTCTTTTACATGGCACATTAATATATCTCATCATCAAACCTGTTACATTTTCGAGGTAAGTCATGTGCTCATCCACTTTGCTAACATTTTCATCCATGTACATAGAGTATTAATATTCTCCATATTGAATTCTTAGATATCGGTACAGAACATCCCGTCTACTACTCCTTACAATGCCAGGACAATAAATGCTACTTGCTCTAGTGATTGCCCTATTCCTCTCTCGTTACTGCCGGAATGAATTTCATAGATATATGCTTCTTCGCGTATTTCGTTTACCGTGTCTTCACTGCATAGACTGTCTGAACACCTATCTTACAAATCGCTGATGGCAATAGCTGCCTGAACTAATCCCAAAGTGCCAAAGGCGATACCTTGCATCAGGAAACGACAGAGAAACTTCATGTTTCAGAATTTACGCTAGTGAACTATCTATAACTAGAAATGCTGTGTCCTCTAAAGGTACGAGAGACAATCTTACATGACAGAGCTCCGATCTGCATGCAACTCAGGCATCACTGATTAAAGACTAGCGTGCAGAGAGGGCACACCGCGACAAGGACTATTTTGTGAGTCCGTCTGACGTCACATGCAGTTGCCAATTGGACTTTAATCCGCCAAAATCGGATACAAGGAGGAGCAAGGCTCAAGTCGGTATGTGCACAGTAGCCACTCAGTATGAACTGTATTAGTGACAGTATCGGCACAGCATCGGCACAGTATCTTTAGTACCTCAGCATCAGGACAGTGTCTACAGACGCCGCCAAGAAAAGACAAACTGGACATTCTGCTAGTGACCACTGGGTTCAGGGCTAGAACCAAGTTCACAGAGATATTAGTGTAAGAGAACTTTAAAATACTGCGAAGCATCATCTTCATGCTAAAGTATCCAACAGTTTCTTTTGATCAATTACTGTAAATTGTTGCTAATTTTGCAATAAGCGTTGCCTACCCCTGGTTGGTCCTGTCACGAGGCTGTGTAGCTGCTGCGTGCAAACAAGCGTCCTCGTGACAACGACTTTCGGCGGTGGGGGATTCTCTTCCTACCACATAAGTATGTTTGACGCCACGAGCACTTAGTGACAACAACAACAACAACAAAAAACATTGTTGTATGTAATACATTAATGCGAGCAAGTTACAAGCGTTGTCAGCACCTAACTTTTTCAACCTCAGAATTCGTTGAACTCAAATATTTTGTAATCAGTGACCAGGGGCACAGGATACAAAGTCCAATTTGTTTTCCCAACTCCATTAATCACTGAATTACAGCTCTGGTTTTCAAATGACATTACGGTATCTTTTGCGCCAGAATAACGTATTCAATTAAACAACTCCTTAGCAAATCCGGCAAAAAATTACGCAATAAAAATATGCGGCTTTTCATGATGTTGCGACCGACTGAATGACGTACCGCCAACAAGTTTACTTCAGTCTCACATCTACGAAGGGCGTTGCGTAAACATCACTTACCGCTTGGATCGGAGGCAATAGTGGCCTAATTTTCGAGCAGCGTGCCATTCGACCGACCGTAACAGCAGCGCTGCAAAGTCTTGTCGGAACTACATAAAAGTTACATTACTGAATCTGTTAGCAAGGAGTAACAAAAATTATTGTTCCGAATAAAGTTAAAGCCTATATTATTTCGGCTATAAAATAAGTTACGAAAACGTGTTACTCTTAAATTCATGACTGTTTGACACTAGTCGCCTAGGTGAAAACGTGTTACAAGTACTTTAACACACCCCATTCCAGTGGTGGCGTCACGTCAATCATCAGCGTGCTCACTGCACGGCGATAGAGTGGCCACATGAGCTACACACTGCTGGCCGTTAAAATGTAACGACATGAAGGCGGCATGCAACGACATGAAGGCGGCATGCAACAGACTTCCCAACTGGCATGAAGTGCACTCCACTCTGGCGTTTACAAATGATTAACGTTTCAGCGCAATAGCACAAGGCAGGTAGGAGTAAAGCCATCTGCAGTCTGCCATAGGGAAAGATTACCCAGCGGGTTTCTCATTCGGAAATCACACTTAAATGTTGTTCATTTGTGAGCACACCGTGTTAACCATTTGTTTAAATGTATTGAAATGAAAAGATACGAAACATCGTAACAACCAATCCAGCTGACGTTTGCATATGCGGCTTTTCATAACGAGACAGTTGTGGACGCGTCTATAATGTCGTTACCTCCTACTAAAAATTTGAATGCTGTGCGCTCAGCAGGAAAGACTATTCTCATGCCTTTTTCGACACTCACGTGAACCGTGACGAAATGTCAGGGTTGGTTCCCTGCGTTTGTTCCTTGTCTGTAGCGCGTTCTTTTTGAAATTCCCGCTTCGCTCTGTTGTTTCCTTACCCTAGCCAGAAGGTGGTGTGGCCAGCTGCCTGCCGTGTTTGCGGGAGAGCGTCGGTCTGGAGGAGTAACTTTAATTGCGGACGTCTGGAAGTGTACAGGAGGTACGCCGTTTGTTGATGTTTCGTGTGACTCGTGTCAGGTGTGATGCATCGTTAAGGCCGTGGTAGCAGCCAATGCTACCGTCTTGGTCGCAGATGGAGAGAAGGGGGATGAGGCCTGGTTGTTCATTGAAATTCCTGTCCTACGGATGTCGTAGGGCTTAAAATAAAACGTTTTGACCATTATTATGCGTTATTTGCAAGCAACTGGGCTTTCCGGCGTCTACAATAATTCGGCGAAGATTATTTGTTTCGTCGGTGTGTAAATGACTGAACAAGTAGCAGTTTATTTAATGTTTACCTTATGCTCGTGTTCTGCGTGTGCTGTTTGAGAGTGTAAACTTGACTTTCACCTTTGTCTGTTGATTTTGAGCGCATCGTCAAATGCTGTATCCAAGTAGTGACTTTCAATTAATTAGCTGGATTCTTCCTTTTCCTTGACACGACGCGTGTTAAATGGCAAAGTAGAATTGTAGATCTTAACTTGCTACCTCATTTGCGTGGCTTCAAAAATAGAGGCTAACCTGTTAACTAATTAACGCTTGTGGTAAACAAAGGTATTTAAGTATGTTGTTTTAAAATATTATCTGAACTGTGTCAATGATTTATGTTGCGCTAGTTGATTTTGGGCTATGAAAGGATGTGTTGGCACGTCTACCGTGTAAGGGAATCCCGCTAGTTTTGATTACCTTCTGAGCAGGGTTCTTGGCTCGACGCTTTTCTTTAAATACGCCGCTAAGCTGGTTAGCTAATGTTGTGGTTATTTTAAATTAATCACTGCCCAACAGCCCATCACAGTTGGTCGGCCGTCAGAGACCGTGTATGTGTTATTTATTCCTTTATTCTAGTCAATCTATAAGCATGCTATTCTTAACTTGTTACTCTAGGTAGCCATTAAGTTGCCATTTTTGGGCTTTATAGATGGAGTGCGGCTCCTGTGAGTATAGATTTGTCAATTTCCAATTTATTGTTTTTCCACCAGTTTTCAATTGTGCTTATGCGCATATATATATATATATATATATATATATATATATATATATATATATATATACTCCTGGAAATTGAAATAAGAACACCGTGAATTCATTGTCCCAGGAAGGGGAAACTTTATTGACACATTCCTGGGGTCAGATACATCACATGATCACACTGACAGAACCACAGGCACATAGACACAGGCAACAGAGCATGCACAATGTCGGCACTAGTACAGTGTATATCCACCTTTCGCAGCAATGCAGGCTGCTATTCTCCCATGGAGACGATCGTAGAGATGCTGGATGTAGTCCTGTGGAACGGCTTGCCATGCCATTTCCACCTGGCGCCTCAGTTGGACCAGCGTTCGTGCTGGACGTGCAGACCGCGTGAGACGACGCTTCAATGGGGGACAGATCCGGAGATCTTGCAGGCCATGGTAGTTGACTTACACCTTCTAGAGCACGTTGGGTGGCACGGGATACATGCGGACGTGCATTGTCCTGTTGGAACAGCAAGTTCCCTTGCCGGTCTAGGAATGGTAGAACGATGGGTTCGATGACGGTTTGGATGTACCGTGCACTATTCAGTGTCCCCTCGACGATCACCAGTGGTGTACGGCCAGTGTAGGAGATCGCTCCCCACACCATGATGCCGGGTGTTGGCCCTGTGTGCCTCGGTCGTATGCAGTCTTGAATGTGGCGCTCACCTGCACGGCGCCAAACACGCATACGACCATCATTGGCACCAAGGCAGAAGCGACTCTCATCGCTGAAGACGACACGTCTCCATTCGTCCCTCCATTCACCCCTGTCGCGACACCACTGGAGGCGGGCTGCACGATGTTGGGGCGTGAGCGGAAGACGGCCCAACGGTGTGCGGGACCGTAGCCCAGCTTCATGGAGACGGTTGCGAATGGTCCTCGCCGATACCCCGGGAGCAACAGTGTCCCTAATTTGCTGGGAAGTGGCGGTGCGGTCCCCTACGGCACTGCGTAGGATCCTACGGTCTTGGCGTGCATCCGTGCGTCGCTGCGGTCCGGTCCCAGGTCGACGGGCACGTGCACCTTCCGCCGACCACTGGCGACAACATCGATGTACTGTGGAGACCTCACGCCCCACGTGTTGAGCAATTCGGCGGTACGTCCACCCGGCCTCCCGCATGCCCACTATACGCCCTCGCTCAAAGTCCGTCAACTGCACATACGGTTCACGTCCACGCTGTCGCGGCATGCTACCAGTGTTAAAGACTGCGATGGAGCTCCGTATGCCACGGCAAACTGGCTGACACTGACGGCGGCGGTGCACAAATGCTGCGCAGCTAGCGCCATTCGACGGCCAACACCGCGGTTCCTGGTGTGTCCGCTGTGCCGTGCGTGTGATCATTGCTTGTACAGCCCTCTCGCAGTGTCCGGAGCAAGTATGGTGGGTCTGACACACCGGTGTCAATGTGTTCTTTTTTCCATTTCCAGGAGTATATATATATATATATATATATATATATATATATATATATATATATATGTGTGTGTGTGTGTGTGTGTGTGTGTGTGTGTAGGTTTATTACTATTGAGCTGTACTTAATGTCATATTGTGAAGAAAGGAACTTATTGGAGGTTAACTGTCGCCGTAAGGTGTGGTGGACGGTGCACTTTCCTGTTATTGATTTTAATGTTCTAGGCAATGTGTAAGCTTGTTAATTATTTTCTTTTACGTGGAGTGTGCCTGCCTTTATGTTGTAAGTGACTCATAACCAGTTCTTTAACGCGCCTGCGCGCATATTTATATTTATGGGAGAACTTAGTGTGTTCCCTGTTGAACTTTAACTGAAGTGCAGAAAACTGAATCAGGTGTTTATTATTGTTCTAGTGCTATTATGTCAAGTGTAACACGCGACATTTTCTTGCTCTGTTATCAAGTGTTACAATAAATGCAAATTGCAGTGAAGCGATGCGCTATTTCAGTTGTTCCCGCGGTTTCCTATCCCCGCATTGGTTAAGCTGAACTCATAATATTTAATTGTTTAAATATTGGAGGGACGTGCGTGTGTTCCACTCACGGAATTCCTGCAGCACTTAAAAGCTATTAACAGTGCCGTGTACTGTGAATCGCTCCGCAGTCTATGCAAGTGCATCAAGTGTAAACAGCCTGGGTTGCTCACCGAAGGAGTGATTCTGGTCCACGATAACACGCATCCACACGTCTCCAGGGTCACTCAAAGTGTAATGGCCGAGTTAAATGGGAGCAGCTTGAGTATCCGCTCTACGCCTGGACATGTCGCTTTGCGATTTCCTTGTGTGTGGCCTGCTATTAAAAAAAAAGTCTAAGGAAAGCGCTTCAACTCTGACGGCGAAATGAAGGGCACAGTAGAGGACTGGCTCCTGTCACAGCCACAGCAATTCTCGGAATAGCGAATCTTTCGGCTCAGAAACGATGGGATAGGTGTGCTCAGGGCTCTGGTGATTACTTTTGAATAAGGACTCCAATTCTATCCACAGCGTTGTTTCGTACGTTTTATTATGAACACCTTTCCTAAAGGGAAAGCTTTACCATCACGTCAACAGCGGCAGGATCGTGGTCTGCAGTGTGGTTTATCGTTACACGATGAAGTTTCTTCAGTTGGTCGATATAACACGACTTCAATGCGAATATGGCATGAATCGTTTCAGGTGAGGACCATACAAGACACCATACAGGATATTGACGACGAAAGCTACTTTAGTTGTAGTCGTTAACGATGGCGGTCGAGTTCAGGCTTGTTCTGCGAATCTATGTCATGCATTCTCCGACATCCAATGAGCATTCATTGTTGTGCTAAGAGCTCTGCTGTGAATCTCGTAGTCAAGGCGAACACCAAATGTAATCGTAGCGAGTTATTTAGTGAATCATTATGCAAATTCTTGCGAGTTGTCATCGCTGATGGTTGTGGTAAGCGACAAATATGCATGAGCGAGCGAGAGATAATTTGCAGAGTATACGCTTTTTTGAAGTGCAAGGCACGTGTATCCGCGTATCGCAACTGTCGCTTCGAAATGGCACCAACGTAATCACTATCCGTCCCTCGACCGCCATCTTTCGTCAATCGGAGTTTAGCTCCCTAGATGACACACATACACATTGTCCACTCGGCCGTGGGGTTCGTACAGCCTCGTCACGTTCCTGGAGTCCGAATACTGGCCTGTTTGCTTCAAGAGAAGTATGAACACGAGCAGTGCGATGACTCCTGGAGCACTACGGAGTGTCAGCACTGCGGCCAATGCTGCAGCTTCCCTTGACGCGACAGCAGAGAGAGGCACCACGAGAGTGGTGCGCCCAGTCATTACAGTGGACGCACGAGTGCCACCCCATCTCCTCCTGAGACGAGTCGTGGTTCTGCGTACAGCATTACGATGGACACTGTATGTTTTGAAGCTCCGACGAGAATGAACACGGCCGAGCAGCACAACCCGCGGTTTGGGGGGCACAGCTGAGAGGGACGCTAGGAGCATCATTACTTTTAAGATCTCTATACAGGACTTTTCACCATTTCTAGAGGCAGCATGTGGCGCCAAGTGTGTTTCACAATTAGTAGCGAAAAGTGACTGGGAAAGTATGTACAACGGAAATGGGATGGGGGGAGGGGCGGATGAGAGATGACAAATGATAAGTCTTGTGTGTGGAAAATGTTCTCGAACCGCTCTTGAAAATGAAAGTTATTGTATTACATTCGTCACACATGCCCAGCGCTTGGTCCGATGTACGGAGCACCATTTGGTGTAGAATGTGATCAACTCTGATTTGCATAAACGGTATCTTGGATAGCAGAGGTTACTCCAACAGTCCATGGGTCTACTGCCGGTCCATAGTGTCCAAAGGACACAATATTTCGGCGATCAGACATGTCGCCATCGTCAGGTGCGCTGACGAACTGAGCTCCTGAGGGCGGGCGGCCGTCTTAAATCCCCTCCGTTCGAGAGACGTTCTCTCCTCGGTCCGCGCCCACGCGTCAGCGGTCGACGAAACGCTGGCGTCGGCGTCTGTGGTGGCGTCGGTTTAATTGCCTCATCCGCTCTAGTCTCCCGTTCGTTTCCTTTGCTGAGCGTCTTTTTAATTAGACTCAATGCTGGTTCCCATGCCCTGTTAAGGTTGTAGCCGCAATCTCGGTTGATGAGTCCGTCCCTGGTACGAATTTCGATAGACTCTCTAAAGACACTGTCCCAGTATTTAGATGTCTGTGCCAAGTCCCTGGTATGTTGGTAACCATTTCGTGATTTTCGGACAAGCAGTGCTCTGTGACCAATGACTTGTTGTGGTACCCAAGTAGAGTGTGCCTCTGATGTTCTCGACAACGATCTTCATTGGCGCGCACTGTCTGTCCAATATAAGTCTTCCCACATTGGCACGGAATCTGGTATATGCCGGCCTTCCGCAAACCGAGATTGTCTTTGACATTTCACAATAATGCTCGCGTTTTATTTGGTGGGCAAAAGACAGTTCCCACTCGATGTTTCCTCAATATTCGTCCTATTTTCCCCGATAGTGCGCCAGTATACGATATATAGGTAGTGGCTATCTCTTTCTCCGAGACTTCTTCCGTCTCCACACGCTGTATTGTGGTGGTGGGGCGGAGAGCGCGTCTGAACTGCCATTCTGGGTACTCTTTTTTCCGCAATGCAGTTTTGAGGTGTTCCAACTCTTGGGGCGGATTCTCTGCGTCAGAGATGGTGCGCGCCCTGTGCACCAGTGTTTTTAGCACCCCATTCCTTTTCACAGGGTGGTGGCAGCTATCCGCTTGCAAATAGAGGTCGGTGTGCGTTTGTTTACTATACACCCCGTGCCCCAGGGTGCCATCTGCTCTTATTTTGACCATGACGTCCAGGCATGGTAATCTTCCTTCTGCTTCGGCCTCCATAGTGAATTTGATGTTCGGATGTATGGAGTTCAGGTGTGTAAGAAAGTCTAGGAGCTTGTCCCTTCCATGGGGCCAGATCACGAACGTGTCTTCCACATAACGTAGAAAACAAGTAGGTTTCCATTTGGATGTCGCCAAAGCTTCCACCTCGAAGTATTCGCAACCACAGGCGAGAGTGGGCTCCCCATTGCGACTCGTTTTGTTTGTTCACAGTATGTGCTTGAAAAGGCCGGCCGTCTTCTCGTCAAATTTCTGTGCAATAAGCTCAACTGACTCTCAAAGAGGCACCCTGGTGAATAATGAAACAACGTCAAAACTCACCAGGATAGCTGAGTCTTTCAGCTTGAAGTTGTCGAGACGTTTTACAAAATTCACAGAATTACGAACGTGATGAGGGCATTCACATAAGGGCTTAGTAATTCTTCCACTTATTTGGCCAGCAAATATGTAAGTGCCCTAATGTTGCTGACAATTGGGCGTAACGACACCCATTCATTGTGGACTTTAGGGAGTCCATAAAGTCTTGGCGGTACGGGTCCTTGAGGTGTCAATTTCTTGGCGAGACCCTCTGTTAAATTTGTGTCCTTGAGAAGAGCTCTAGTCTTGTTCACCTTTGTGGGGTCAGCGTTGATCTTCCTGTAAGATTCATCATTTAGCAGGTTCGCATCTTCTCAATGTAGTCCTTATTGGAAAGGACAACCGTAGCATTGCCTTTGTCAGCCGGTAAGACGACAATCTCAGGGCTCTGTCTCTGGTCTCGAATGGCTGCCCTCTCCCTGCTGGTAATATTAGACTTGACCGGTTGAGTTCTCGTCAGCGCACAGCAGGTTTCCCAGCGTACTACTTCAGCTGCTTCAGGTGGTAGTCGCGCAACAACCTGATCAGCTGCACTTACAATGTCCGCTACCGGCGTGAACCTAGCTGTTCCGGAGAAGGGAATTAATTTTGCTCCCACACCTGACGATGGCGACATGTCTGATTGCCGAAATATTGTGCCCGTTGGACACTATGGACCGGCAGTACACCCGTTGACTGTTCGAGCAAGAAATACGCCGAGAGAAACTGAAGATCACAGCAGAAGTTACATTTGTGACGTGTTAAGGTCCTCAAGATCCCCTGACGTTGTCCTGGCCTACTTCGATACAGACGAAGGTTAGCACGTTCTCATCTCTCACCCGGGCTGCCGTGAGAGTCGCACACCACCACTCGTCATCCACTACAATCGATGAAGTATGGTATAGAGTTGAAACAGCACGGAATAGCATATGCTTTTTCTCTCATCCATGGTCATTTCGTCCTGATGCCCACCTAGGTTTCGTCCACTGTTCCTTCCAGAGGTGGCTGCTCTATGTACTATGTCCGCACCCGTATGTCCCATAATCATCAACAAATACGCTGTCCAGCCACATTAATGTGACCACCTTGCAAAAGCCTGCATAACAACGTTTGGCAGCGCCGACCACTGCGAGATGTGCAGGAGAGTGTCAGTGAGGTTCTGGAAGGAACCGACAGGGATGCGGAGCCACACAGACTCCAGGGCCGTGGCCAGCTGCGCTAGCTCTTTTTGTTGAGTTTACACAGCCAGAACAGACCAACTGAAGCGGTCTGACAGATTCTCGACTTGGTTTGAATCGGGTAGTTTGGTGGCCAGGGGAGTACAGTAAAGTTATCCTGGTTGCGAGCTGTGTAACATGTTGCACTGTCTTGCTGGTAGATGCCATCGTACCGAGGAGAAAAACTGCATGTGGGGATGGACATGGTCCCCAAGGCTCTTCCTTCCGTTGATACTTTGTTGCTTCCAGAAAGCCGAGATCATTCAGGGAATGCCACGAAAACATTTCCCCTGGCCTGGGTGTTTGCTGTCAGACGCTTCACATCTGCGTAAAACGCGATTAATCTGAAAACGCCATGTGTCACCCAACACTCAGTGGACGTCCAGTTGCAGTATCGGCGTGCAAATTCCAGCCTTTATCGCAGATGAACGGCGATCAGCATGTTATCTTTGGCCCTTGGTTTGCCACCCTTTTGCCGCAGTGCCGGTTTTGGATAGCATCATTTTGGCATGGACAGTATGTTTTAACCACGGCGCACAGGAAGAGTTTACAAATTTCGCTGTTTCGGAAATGCCTCCACCCCTGGCACGAAAGCCATTGATCGTGCCCTTTTGGACGCTAGCTCCATTTCCACATTACAACAATGACTGCACCTCCATCTGCCCTCCCCACCCACCCCGTCACGCGTACATACAGGGTGTTTATAATTAATATCGGTGTTTTAACGCTTTATAATATTTATTATATTAAACTTACAGTTATAAATGATATGTCAAATGAAAGAGCAACTCAAACAGTTTTACCAAGAACCTTATAATGTTCAATGTGAGCACCATTTGTCACACGGCACACATCGAGTCTATATAGTTTATGGGCCTTTCTTTTTGGTGAACCTACTGTAACTGGCATTTCTTAACCTTGATACACTACAGCATGGCTCTTCGCTCAGTTGGAAGAAGATGAGCCAGAGAACTTTATTTTCCAGCAATATGGTGCGCCACCTCACTGGTATAGCGAAGTACGGAATTGGTTGAACTTCACTGTACCCAAGCGCTGCCCAACGACAGGGCTTGCTTTGCATTGCCTCCACGTTCACCCGACCTAACGCCATGCGATTTTTTCCATTCGGGCTTCATCAAGGATCGAGTGTATGTACCTCCGCTACCAGCAGACCTCCCTGTGTTAAGAAACCGGGTTGAAGCAGCTGTTGCTACAATCACTGAAGACACACATATCAACGATTGGGAAGAACTCGGCTACAGACTTGTGTGCCGTGTGACAAATGGTACTCACATTGAACATTTATGAGGTTCTTGGTAAAACTGTTTGAGTTGCTCTTTCATTTGACGTATCATTTTTAACTGCAAGTTCAATATAATAAATTTTATGAAGCGGTAAAACCCCGATATTTATAAACAGCCTGTACATTGCTAATGCTGCCACCTGCAATCTGTGACTGTATTGCACGTTGACATCAAACGTATGGGGTGATCACATGTGACGATCATATATAATCATGCTCTGTTCTAGATCTCCTATACGCACAGTAAGTTAAATTGCGTTTTTTCTGTCCCACCTGGAGTTGTAATTTTAATGGTCAGTACTGTATAAATTTTGCATTCTAATACAAATGCACTAAATTTGTCAAGCAGACAACAAATGTGTCTGCGGTTTTGCTCCATGTGCGGTACGCTTTGCGCCTGACGTGTGAGAAAGAGGAGGTGGTGGTGAGGGTGCAGCGTGTGCCGCAGGCTCACCCAGGGGGCCGGCCGCCTCCGGGCGCAGCGCGGAGGTCTTCATGAGCAGCAGCAGGAGCAGCAGCAGCGCGCCCGCCGCCGGCGCCCGCGACCGCCCCATCCCTGCAACACACACCAGGCGTCACTCTCACCTCCTCACAGCAAACTGAATCATTCGCGTAAAAAAAAAAAAAAAAAAAAGCTCGCTTCATTCTCACATAATATCTTGCAAGCAGTAGATGCAGGCTGTAATGCAACGCAACACATACCTAAGGAGACAAGTTTACAGGGTTACTTATTATCCATCTCGATTGCAAAATGTTTATTCATATGACCGGTTACGGTTCCTCTAGTACCATCTTCAGATCTGTAACGATAATGATACTAATTTACTATTTCACGAATGCAAACCTTTTTCATCCTATCTAATCAACACGAAATGTACCAAAACGTACCTGATATTTCGGTTGCAGGAGTAAACCTTCCAAACACAGCAACTTTCGCATGCTGCGTCACATAAAACTGGTTGGCAGAATGCACGTCATTTGTATTAATTATAACACCATTACCGACAGGTGGCGTCTGGTACATTTGTTACATTACACATGCACATATTGTATTCAGTAGATTTTGTAATTAACTTTTATCTCTAAAAATGCTTAATTACAATCTGTAGATGTCAAGGTTAAAATCTGTACTTATCAAAATTAAAAAACACAGTAATATTTTTATACGATCTAAAAACAAAGGGCGATTTCTATATCTATGGCGCTGGTGTAGACTTGTTTTCCTCCACGGTCTGCTTCCGTGGTTTCCGCCATTTCGGTGTTGTGCCGCGATCCGCTCAGTCGTCTGACGTCCATCGCCGTGGGTAAGAGGACCGCGCAGGAAGGCCCCGTCAACGACGCCAGGCACTGCGCCCATCTTCCAGCTTTCCCATCATGCACCATCTCTCAACCCTCGACCTGCACCTCCACACGCAAAACTTGTCATCTTAGTAAGTCGTCATAAATACTCCTTGCTCGTTGAGGATTAAATCCGGATCTTTCTTTTTTTGGGTGTATATTTCAATTTCTTCCAAGATGTTAAGTAACCTTCCCTTATGAGCTCTATGCAGGATGTCTAAATTTTGTTCAATGTTCGTGACAGTGCTTTGAGGCAGCCATATGCGCCTCAAACGCTGTTTTGTTTTGAGAGTAGGTGTGTTCCCTCGTGAAATAGTAAATTAGTATCATTATCGTTACAGACCTGAAGATGGTTCTAGAGGAACCGAAACCGGTCATATAAAGAAACATTTTGCAGTCAAGACGGATTATAAGTAACATTGTAAAATTGTAAAATCACTGATTGCGGCTATCCTATCAGACATTATGTCTGTTTTTCAAAGGAGACAAGTTTAATTAATAGTGTGCTTACGGATGTACAGCCGAATATTTGTTTTCTTTTTGCACAATATTTCGACGAAGGGCCCAGTCGTTACGGCTCTCGCTCGTTGGAATCCAAGCAGCGAGTACACTAAATATCAGAAGCTCGCAGCACCTCAAGAAGACTGGGTCGCTCATCTAATTACTATACCAAATTCCTAAACAATTGGTTTGCTGTATACCCGAACTGAGTCTTCCGTTATTCGACCTTATGCAATATTTGAACATTTAAGCAGAGCGCCGGCTATCGTAATGAGACTGGACGCATTGTCGATGGAGCTGGTCCTTGTCACCATCACGGTGGATTGGTTGGGGAGAGGGGGTAAAGGACCAACAACTAGGTCCTCAGTCCATCAATCCAAGAATGGTGCACCCAGAAGTAGAAACGTCCGCCCAGAACAGAACTGGCTAAAAACGTAATGGACGTATTTTGTACCATCAGTAGTGAAAGCAAAATGTAGGAGACAGGAAAATCAGCAGGTGGGCGTTTCCGACAGGACAGAAGAGGTCCCACCCACAGCTTATCCAACCCTGACCCATTACAGTCAACAGCGCCCGCTATTCAACAGAGTGCATCATCTAGAACAGAAAACTGTGTGCGGCAGTCAGGAAGCAAACCGAATCCAAAAGCGATTACAACAGAGTATGAGAGAGATGAAAGAGTATCCTGGTCGAGAACATAGGGTCGCGGATGCTGCAGCCCTGCCATACAGCGGGAGACGTACCATCTCCAATCACAGTGACCGTCCTCCGGAGGTAGATTAAAACCTTACAAGTGAGACTAAAAACCACATTCATGGAGGAAACAGGAACCAGTTCAATCATCCATGAATCGTCCGCCAGTATTAGAGGCAATGAGTCCAGAGGTCTATACTTAACATGGAGGGTCAAAAGGAGGGGGCATTGCACCAAGATATGCGCTACTTTCTGTGAGGCTCCACGACCACAACGTCGGGGTGGCTCGTCACACAGAGAACAAAACTGTTGGTTAACCTCGTATGAACAATGCGGAGACGGCATAGGACTGTGGATTCCCTCCGGGTAAATCTGAAAGAAGAGCGCCACGCTGCAGTAGTCTCCATGAGTGTGCGGAGTTCGTTAGATGGGGCAGTAGCCCACCAGATGACGTTCCATATCCCAGTAGAGATGGACGATGTCGTTTATTCTTGTGAACTAGTTCACTGGCGTTCGCTAGTTTTTGGGAACCGTTCATTTTTACTCTTTCACCCTTTATTGTGTTTGGTACGTGGTTCTTCTGAAAAATTGAAAATTAATAGCATAGGTGACTGATGATGGAAGGCGCCAAGAGGGGCACTTGCCTCTACATACTTTTTATTCATAACAGAATTCTCGCACACTTGTAATTTTCGTGATTCTGCAAAACATCTCGTTTAGCCAACGAGTGATCGCAGTGAAATAATATAAGGTGGCGTAGGAAAAACAGGCCCCGTGTACAGACTGCTCGCCAATTACGCACGATTTGTTGACCGCCACGAGCAGAATAGATAAACATGTAATAATTATGCAGTGAAAAAATAACAAACAAGCTAATGCAAACAACTTCGAAGGAATAGATGACGATTGGTAAGCGATAATGAGCAGTCTAGCACTCGGGGCCGATTTTTCGTGCGCCACCCTGTACCACTGAAATAATATCGTAGGAGTTGTCATATTCTCTTTACAAAATGTGACACCAGACACTATTACGAAGTGCGGGCTTCATTCGGTTGTAAGTCGGTCTGCCTTCATCAATAATGAACATGTTCTTTTGGCATGGATCAAAAAAAGACGGAAAATGGCCACTTGTGTGTTGTGCCGACGTCCTTTGCATGTGAAATAACAAAAAATCTTGCCTTTTTACAAGTATTTCTTCTGCTGTTATCGAAATAGTGAAGTAAGCTGATACATCTTTTCAGGTAACAAAACGGCCTATTACATAGCACATAATTTTTATGTAATTTACGTAATTATAAAATAGAGTACAAAAAGAACCAGAAGTTGAGAGTTCAAAAAAGTTTTGAAACAGATCTAGAAAGGGCGTGCGAAGCAAACAACAACTCGATACTGAAGTATGAGCAGCCGGCAGTAGAAATGCGACGAGTGGCCACGCGAAGGACGAGTCCAGCCGAGCGAGACCGAGACCGAGACCGAGTCGGACGGGAACGGAACCGAGACTGGAACGAGACCGGCCGACGTGCCGTTGCGGGAACGAGATCGACCGTTTCCCGTTACTGGGAACTATCACTAGAAAGCAGCGGCCGAAGTGAACTATGAAAGACCGTTCCTAAGAATTCGTTCCTCGTTCGTTCCGCTCATCCTGATGAACCGTCCCTTTGGACCCGTTAGTTCACGAACGACCCATCTCTATTTCGAGTAAGCAGCGATCTCATTGGCAGCAAGGAAAGGAGGCAATCAGCGTGTGCCTGGAACCGCGTGTGCTGCTAAACAGCACTGTAACGTAATGTAAATCGCGTTATGCGGAAAGTGGTAATACAGGGTGGCGCACGAAATGTGTTACCATTTTGTTTTTGAATATAAACTTTGTCAATACAATCTGAAAGGAACATATAATACAATGAAGAGCCGTCCATGAAGATTTGTTCTAACTCAGCACATGCGCAATATGTCCACCATTTCGTTTCCTAACTTCCTTCAAACGAACACTGAAGTTAGTGATTACCCTACGGCACATGTCTTCGGTAATTTCACTGCAAGCTTGAAGACTAATTCTTCTGAGCTTCATTAAATCACGTGGACGTTACGGGAAAATTTTTCCTTTAGGTACCCCCAAAGAAAAACGTCACATGGATTGAGGTCTGGACTATTGGGGGGGGGGGGGCAATTTTGTTTGACATTGAAGCGACCTGGAAACCTGAGTGAAATGATTCGCATGTCGAAATGCTCGTGTAAAAACTCCAACACAGTGTTTGCAGTATGCGGTCTTGCTCCATCTTGCATGAACCACTGCGTGTTGAAGGGCAAGGCAGTAGCAAGAAGCTGTGGAATTTAATGGAGCTCAGAAGACTTTTTCTTCAAGCTTGCAGTGAAATTACCGAAGACATGTGCCGTAGGGTAATCACTAACTTCAGTGTTCGTTTGAAGGAAGTTAGGAAACGAAATGGTGGACATATTGCGCATGTGCTGAGTTAGAACAAATCTCCATAGACGGCTCTTCATTGTAGTATATGTTCCTTTCAGATTGTATTGACAAAATTTATATTCAAAAACAAAATGGTAACACATTTCGTGCGCCACCCTGTATTTCTACTATCGCGTTATTTCAATAATGTTTGTATATTGTCAAACATCGTAGGAAAGTATTTCTATAGAAATGTACAATATTCACTTACGAATGGAAAGTGCTCTTTGTCCACAGTGTTTATGTGCATGCGACCATGGCTTATCTGTTCTCTATAGATGGATATTCCGACAGATATCCAGCGATCACAGGCCCTGCAGACCACGCGCTGCTTCCACAAACTGCCTCCATTCCTTCCTGTTTTGTGCCCGGTTCCTCCAGGTGTCTTCAATTCCCAGGGCTGCGAGGTCCTTCGCCAGGTCGTCCATCCAGTGCTGCCTTGGTCGTTTGGTTTGCTCGCTAGTGCCATCTTCGCATGTCTTCCATCTGGCATACGGGCTGCATGGGCCACCCATTGCGTTCTTTTGCTCTTTACCTGCTGTAGGATAGTTGGTTGTCGCATAAGGAGGTAGATTTCCTCGTTTTTCCTCCTCCATTCTCCGTTATCTAAAACTGGTCCCTGTATCTTCCTCATTACTCTTCTTTCAAATATTAATAAGTTTTTCCCTTTCTCGCTTAGTAATGCTCCATGTTTCTGAACCATACATTACTGCTGGGCATATCACTGTGTTGTAGATTTTCATCTTAGTGTTCACTGTTCTCTATAAAAATACAAATTCATGTGCCCTGCTCACTTCTGTCTGCATATTCGGGCTGATCTTACGAACAACTGTAAGGAGTTTAGTACGGTTTTTATTAAAAATTAGACAGTCATGAGGAAGGCTTGTGTAAATAATTGATAAATATTTCGAGCAAACTGTCTGAACTATGAATTTGTCAACAGCCGCTGTGAAAACGATGCCATTTCCACGTAGCACAGAACGGCAGAACTTCTTGGATCCACGGCTCAGTGCAGCGCCGTATAGCCACGTATAAATTGAGTAATTGAGTGTACGCGAACCCTCTTCCTTGGATATACAAACAAAAAGAACGGTTTACAGTAGTGCGGTCAGTATCTCGCGACTTACCATATGCAGTATTCTGTGTTCGGACTCCCTGCAATTAAGCTACATTTCGTGTGCAGCACTCAATAACCTGAAGTGCACCAACCGCAAAGTAGCGGCATTGCTCATAAACGTTGGTAGATTCGTCAGTTTCTTCAGAAGGAAACTGACATGGGTAAGATCTTCTTGACATCTTAAAAATAGAGGAGGGCATGCCATTCAGAAACTCCTAGCGGATGACTATAGAAAATTTCGAAAGAGAAATGACTGGGAGAAGCATTTCGAAAAAAATACAAACATTTCGGACAATTTATGCTTCCCCCGCATTTAAATCCCACTCAGTTCACTGCACATTCTTCGAACAACGGGCAGTGAGCTACTTCCGAGTATCTGAAGCAATCGTTTGAGAACAACTTCTGTAGCGAAAGAACATGCGAATCCAAAATCTGTGATATTTTTTATACAAGTAAAATATTTTCATTAAAACTACTTCAGCTATGGACGCACTTTTGATTCGTTTACATACAGAAAACTTTCAGCAGCGAAGCAGATGACTCAGCTTTCTGCTTCCCTTCAATCAAACCTAGATGACAACACAGTTCCTTACGTGGCAGGGCGAGTGAATCTGCCACAAAGAGTCTGCGGCAACGAATTTCGGCAATGAGTCTGAACAATGAATGCCAAGGTTTACAAGACGAGTGCTATAACGGATATAGGTCTACATGAGGCATTTTTGTTTCTGTTCCATTTCCTTTCTTTTGTGGCAGTTATGTTGGAACAGCTCACATTCTCATCACGTAAGAGGTTTCCTGGCGTGCACTGCTTAAATCATTCCAGTTATATGAAACTGATGATACTGAATTACCTAATATTGTTCTCAGAACTTCATGAATAACGCTATGCAGTCGCCCGCAAACAAATTTAATGCTACGCCAGACGCTAGATATAGAGGGGAGTCAAACGAAAACAAGAGACGAAAAAAAGTAAAATATTTATTATTTCAAAAGTAATCGCGATAGCTGTTGATACATTTAGTCCACTGTGAGTTAAGACAGTCAGTGTCTTCGCGGAAAAGTATTTGCGGCTGCCCTAGGAACCGTGATTGTAGCCAGTTGTACACTTCTTCGCCCGAAGCAAAGAGACGGCCACGAATTTCTTCAAGGCTCCCAAAATAAAGAAATCGCATGAGAAGAGATCGGGACTTCATGGAGCATGTGTAAGGACTTCCCAGTGAAACTTCTGCAGCATAGTGGAAATACCAGCGTAGTGGAAATACCAGCGTAGTGGAAATACCAGCGTAGTGGAAATACCAGCGTAGTGGAAATACCAGCGTAGTGGAAATACCAGCGTAGTGGAAATACCAGCGTAGTGGAAATACCCTTGGCAAGATGTGGGCGGGCATTATCCTGCAACTGAGTAAATCCGTCCGTCAACATTCCTGTGCGTTAGGACTTTGTGGAGCATTTCAGTTTTTGCAATGTGTCCACGCACCGCTGCGCCTTAATTATGTTAATTATGGTACCGTGTTCCATAAAGTCAATGAGCAACGAGCTCTTGCACTCAAAGTCATCGTGACTGGCACGCCTGTTTCGACTACACTGAAGAAGTTCCGCTGGAAAGCACTCACTTCCTCAATACAGTTACTCCCCACGCGATTTCTTCAATATTAGTACCCTGAAGACAAATTGGGAGCCATCGATTTACTGCAGATGAAGAGGTGCATACCTGGGTTATAGAGACCAGAAACGGAGCTAGTGCGCGTCTAATGTTTGGATTGCATTTTTCACAAATCAAGACACCGCTGTTACATCAGTGCTAACGGGCTTCCTTCATTCCCACTGTAGATCCGAGGTTATTGCGAGTCTGAGAACAGTGGCGCTGCGATCGCTTCATATTCGTCGACTCTTTCTCTCTCGCAAGATACGTTTACACTGGGATGCATGTATCGCAACTTGTATGAGCGTCATGTCAATCTGACATGTCGCAACACATCACCTCATACGAAACTTCATCCAACTTGTATGCAGACCTTCCTGCGTATACAAGTCGCATATACATTTTGTACAGGTACACAGCAGTAGACTCGACAAGTCGCAGAAGTTTCGCATCCGCAGTACCATTCCTGGCGCCCTGCCGCCATGTTTGCTTAAAAATGCCTATTTGACCTTGAGTATTCCGTGGAGTCTGTCGCTGTATTCGTTACGTTTTGTGGGTTTCCCTTTCTTCATCCAAAAGGGCCAGCGCACCAGCACACAAAAATATAAGGTTTTGGGAAGCCATTGCGAATTCCGAACAGCTCTGTACCACCGAACGCACTTATACGTATCATCAGACGTAAACACACCATCATACATGTATGACTTGCAAGTACAACGCTCCTAAAAGTCGCGATACATGTTCCACAGATACGTATATACACTGAGCAGCCAGAACATTATAACCACCTATCTAATAGACTGTATGTCATCCTTTGGCACGGATAACAACGACGTAATCGGTATTTCGTTATGAACCTTCATGCTGTTTACAAGAATATATATAATTTGGTCTTCGGTTCGAATTATAGTTCGCTCCTTTCTGTATGACGGACAGAAGATCGTTAGCATCAGGCGCGTCTGTACGGAGGTGTCCGTGGACTGCTGCGTCGGCTATGGGCCGCTTAGTGGTGACGTCACTAACACTGCTGGACGGCCTTGTTATCCCGGGGGTGTCGGTACTACCCCACACTGAGCACAATAATCAGTTGTCGAAACGGGCATGCAAATCCGTTAAGTTGGAGAAAACGAAGAACGTTTTTGCTTACTGTTATGCATGTTGCAGTTGTTTACTTTCTGTACTTTTTACATTGTTTTTACTGTCTTGTCGCGAAGTAAAGGTAGCCTTGCAAAATTTCCTTTTGTTGCTTTAATTTTGGACACCAGTGTATTTGTGACAGTCACTGAGAAATTCTAGTACCATTACTAAATTGAACTGAGCTTCTTTCTGGTCCTTAATTCGTGTATACACGGGACCGGCATGTTAATTTTAGGATTTGTCAATATCAGCGGTAGAGTATGGGCGGATGCCCTTCCTGTCACCACCCCTTTCCCATCCTTCCCTTCCCCTTGCCAGGACGAAATTTGTGAACTCCAACTGTGTGCTTCTTGAGTTATCCTATGTCGATGTGTGCGAAAATTTTCTAAATGTTTGCGAATCGTTTAACGGAGGCTAGACGTCGGTACCAGTCTGCTATCCACCTAGTCTGATTGGCGCCTAAAAACCGCACCATGGCTGGCTGGCTGGCACAAAGGCCTTCGTCGTTAATCCGCAGTGCTGATTCGGGTCTGGGCCTGCGCGCCTCTCCTGATTCCAGAAACGGCTTGCTGAAGCGCGCGGCTGTCAGTGTGGGCCCAAATTGAACTGTGCGTCTTCTGACGTATGAACGTTTTTGCCGACACTATGACCCCACTATTTACAAATATATTCTGGACTTACACCGTAACGAACAACCATAATTAGTTCAGGTCACTTAGTGCGATTACCAGCAATCAAATGTAAAGAGGAATTGGCTAAGGATTGTGAGAACGTACGCGAGTGTGTTTTGGACTTCCGTGGTACGTTATTCGGGACTTACTTTACAGTGTATGTAGTTAACATTTGCAGGTATGACCTGGTGCAGTGATAAGAGTCAACAGTTGCAGCTTATGTGCCTTCGAAAGGTGACTGACTGATATAAGCTGTGCGGTGCTTTAGTTAGGCACTTGTAAATATACAAATGTGTCACCCACATTTTACTTCGTAATGCGCCATGTACCAGTATAGGCAACACGGTCAAATGTAATAAAAAAAATACCGATACACCATTAATTACGAGGGGCGCTTACATGGCGACCATGACAGGGTGGACATTATTAAAACACACCATTAATCAATCACGTCGACAAAATCTGAGAGATCGCAACAAGTTTAATGTCAAGTGCTGTGGTTACGCTCAAAAATGACTGGAGGATGCACATATGAGAGGGAAGTCAGCCAGACAGTCCGATCAAGAATTTCAAGGTGCACAATAGCTCTTTGTGAAGAGAAAGGTAGAATACAGTCCGAGGGCTGTTGCCAGTGGTTGGCGCCAGGCTCAGCCGTTGATCGCATGGGGGAGGGGAACCCACCAATCCAGGGGTCCTTGAAATATTTTTGAAGTTTGTGATCGTGATCTTCAGACGCAAGTTGCCATAATGGTTAGCAAATATTGTGTGAGCAAGACAGAGGCAAGTTTATATTGAGATGCCATTGAAACGATATTTAAGTGTGACATAACATTTTCCAGCTTTCCCTCCAGTGATAATGGTTTTATGAACTGAAACCGGTAGAGGAAAAAAAATTGTGTTGTTACAGCTGATGGTTCGCCTAATTAATTATTTCAAGTACTAGACAGATTGAGATCTTTGCTTCAAGAAAATTATTGTACCAATTTAGTGAAAAAGTGAGTTATGCTCATTTTCCAACACAACTAAAAAAGCGTCATACATGGAAGCTGAAGCGCATCAACTTCTGGGTGAAAAGAGCTCACAAACTTTAAAATTCACTTGTCCCTTTGCAGAGATACAAATAAAAATGTCATTATTCATAGCGCTAAAGAAGAATGTGGATATGTTGAGTTTCGTAAAAATTCGTTATTTCTAACTTTATCCTCAATAAAGGAGACTATTGATCATCAATCCCCAAGTAAGTGGATGACCAGTATTATATTTTCAATTTTTTTAACCATCGATATTGAGTACAAATAAAAAATACGTCTCCCATAAAATTCTGTAAATTATGTTTGTCGAGTTATCAGTTAGCGTAAGATATAGTGCTTCCGGAAAGTTAATCAAAATATATTGTCGATGGTGTGTGGTAGTTGTAATAAAAAACAGTCGTACCCTGACCTAGCTTTGTTTATTCTGGGTTGGGAATCCGGGGGCGACCTTTGCGTTTTTATGAGTTCATTCTGGTGTCGACGCGCTTGTATGGAGAGTTATCGGTGTATCCGTTGCGAGACAGGGCACAGAGATGAAGATAAATATTGTACTTTAGCAGAACGAAGCAGATCTCTGTCCGCTGGTTTTCGCAGGATTCTGAATACGCACGTGCGACAACAATACAACAATTTTTGAAACACCCAATTCACACGTCATATACTATCACAAAGTGAACAGGTAGGATCAATCTTCCTGAATTTTCTAAAGGCGTTAGACGCACTAGTACATTGTCCCCATATAATCACGGTACCATCATAGGTACTTTCTTCATAGGTAAGTGATTTGGTTCAATTTTTGGCTAATAGAACGCAGTGCGTTATACTCGACGGCGACCGCCAACAGAAATTAAAGTAAAATCGGGCGTGCCCGAGGAAGCGGAATTCGTCTTCGCACGTTCAGCAAATACAAACCATCTATCAAATAGAGTAACGACCAATACAAGATTGTTCGCCAAGAATGCTGCTGTCGAGAGGAAAGTACAGCCCTTGGTCGATCGTGAGGAAATGTAACTGTCTTTAATTGGAGATAAATACAAGATAATCCCCACACGAGATAGAAAAAGCCAGCACTGTCCGATTACAAAATTAGTGGCGAACATCTGGTGCACATTATATCTTTCAACATTTCAGCTCTAATATTAAAAGTGATACGAAAATGGAGGAAAACAAATTTGTAATAGATACGACCAATAGAGGACTTGGAACAGTTAATTCGTTTCTGGGAAAATGTAGTGCATTAGTAAAGGAAATCTGACACCAGAAAACTAGTGAGAGAAATTCTAGAGCACTGCTCCAGCGTTAGGCTTTCTCATTACGTACCCTTGACAGCAGGGTTCATATGGGTTCAGTGACGTGGTGGTGTGACCGTAACATGTCGGCATATATCACACGATAGTGTAGCACAAGCGCTCTGGGAACACAAATAGAAACCTTTTGAAGAAAGGCAACGTTTTTCTCGTGAGATCCTTTAGGGTAAGTTAAAAGAACCTGTATTAGCGGGAAACTGTACGACAGTTTTTTGCCATCACAATATACCAGGATGGAAGTATGAAACCGGAACTGCGCTGTAGACGGTGCTAGCCGCACGTGTAGGGCCCGTGAGGCCGCGTCTGCAGCACCACCTGCTTCCTGTAACGGCCGACGACGGATGTCAACACACAGGAACCCATGTTCCAAACATCGGTATCTGTTACAAACCCGTGAACTAGTCGAGTTGTGTGCCTAAGGACAGCATTGGTTTTCTATTATCATTTGAAGAAAACTGCTGCAGAATCGCATCGAATGCTTGTCGAAGCTTTCGGCGAACCTGCTCTTGGGAAAACAGTGTTTCGAGTGGTTCAAAAAATTCGTAAGTGGTGATTTTGACGTGAAAAACGACGAACACGGGAAACCACCGAAGAAGTTCGAAGACAACGAATTGGAGGCTTTATTGGATGTAGATGATACTCAGATTCAACAGGAACTCGCCGAACAATTGAATGTGACGCACAAAGCCGTTTCTATTCCGTTTAAAGTTATGGGAAAGGTGCAGAAAGTGTTAAATGGTTCCGCATGAACTGAATGAAAGACAGCAAGCAAACCTAAAGACCACTTATGAACGCTGCTCGCTAGATAGAAAATAAAGTCGTTTCTCCATCGGATAGTGACATGATTAAAAATGGATATATTTTTAGAATCCTAAGCGTCGTAAATCACGAGTGAATCCAGATAAACCGTCGACATTAACTGCAAGACCAAATCGCTTTGGCAAGAAGACAATGCTCTGTGTCTGGTGGGAACAGAAGGTTGTCATCTTTTATGAGCTGCTAAAACCTGGTGAAACCGTTAACACTGTTCTCTACCAACAGTAAATGATCGATTGAAATCGAGCATTACGTGACGAACGACTCACGGAATAAGGCAACGCAAAATCATATTGTTCCATCATAAAGCCCCAGGGCATGCAGATTATTCTCCAGACTTGGCTCCATCCGATTATCATCTATTTGCATCACTGGGACACGCTCTCGCTCAAGAACGCTTCAATTCGTATGAAAAATGTACGACAATGGCTCGCTGACTGGTTCCCTTCAATAGAAGAGCTGTTTTTTGGCATGGCATTCATAGCCTGCCGGAGAGGTGGGAGAAATTTATAAATCTCAATGGAGATTATTTTGAATAAAATATTTATCAGTTTCAGACAACAGACGTGTAATTAATGTAACAAAATTCCGGTTTCATACTTCTACACCTGGTACACTCAGCAAGGATTCCGAGGTATCACGGTAATTAAGCGGGCAGGTCATTCTTCCATCGCTCAATGCGTGAATGGAATCTGACATCGCCAAATAGTGGTATGAAATATCCTTCGTCAATTACCGTACTTGGGCATGCGGAGTTTACAGACTGGTGAGCAAAACTTAAGGACGAAAGTAAAATTCAGATGTGTCACTGCCAAGTAATATAGCTTTGTTTGGACTTTGACCATACACAGAAATGCTACAGTGTAGTACAGAAGGTAACTGTTAGAAATCTGCAATGAGGACACAGAAATGACGCCTTTATTCAAAGTCATTAATTATTCCGAAGGCCCCGCGATTTGTGATGGCGCTCTGGACATTAGAGAAGGTGGAGCATGGTTCCTAATAAGGTGTGTGACCACCACGAACGGCAATGTCTGTTCTGTGTGGCTCTCTTGCTGGCCACAAGGTTGGTAAGGGGTTCTTTTGAGGAGGGGGTGGGGGCGGCGTTCCATTCCTCGATCAGCGAGGTTGACAACTGCTGGATGGCCTTCAGTTGATGTGGACGTGCTTGAATACGTCTCCCCAGTGCATCCGTCCGCAGCTAGTGGTCTAGTGGCTAGCACTGCTACATCGGGTTCGATTCTCAGCCGGGTTAGTGATTTTCTCCGGCTGGGGATAGGGTTTTGGTGTTATCATTTCACCATAATTTGCGAAAGTGGCGAGATTGGGCAGTGAAAAGATTAGGAATTTGTATTGGTACTGATAACCGCGCAGTTCAGCGCCTTGCAAAACAAATATCATCATCCTCATCTAAGGCATCGCACACTTGCCGGATTGGATTTAAGTCGATGGAACGGGTAAGCAGGTCTATCCGCCGAATACCCTCCCGTTTCATGATCGTATTCGAGAATACTGGACGTACTTTCATATGACGAGAGGTGGAAACACAGTGCACTCGGGAACATTGTCGAACATGGTCGTTTTGGTGGTCCAGGTGTTATGATATGGGAGGGACAATGTTGCATGCGCGTACTGACTTCCAAATCTACGAAGGTGGTGTACACTCAGGTCAACGCCATTTTAAAACTGTACTGCTTCCCCATGAGTATCATTTCAGGCGTGCATTCGGCTCTGATTTCATTTTTATGGACGAAAACGTGCGACCGCATCAAAGTGGGGGCGGGGGGTTGGGAACGAGATGATATCGGCATTCCTTCGAATAAAATCCCATCGAGCAAGTGTGGGATGCGTTGGGGCGACGCGTTGTGGCTCGTTCATATGCACCAACGACAGTTCAGCACTTAAGCGCGCTAGTAGAGGAATGGAACACCCTACCCCACGAACTCCTCACCATCATTATGGCCACCGCAGGAGCACATTGCAGAGCATGCATTGCCATCATTTGTAACAGCTCACCCTATTAAGAACGATGTCCCGCCGTTTGTAATGTCCATGGACAATCACGAATCACGATGATTTCAGTGTAATAATTGTCTTTGAATTGAAGTGTCCTATATCTTCGTCTTCCATATTTCTTTCAGATACCTTCTGCAGTAGTTCCTTCTACATATGATCCACGTTTCATCGAGCTATACTACCTGACAGCAACACATCATGCGATTGTTTCTATCGTTTTTAACTTCTGCACACCAGAGTATGTATCAAGCGCTTACAATTAAAGTGCAGCTACTCACAGACGTCCAATGTGAGGTGTAATTATTGTATGACAGCGAAACTTCGTAGGTGTGCTAGGGCATTAACACGGAACCGATTTACGGTGGAAAAAAAATTAGTTGCAAATGTGGCCACCAGCTGCATATCTGGTGCTGTACGGCATTGAGCCGTGCTCACTCCGAACACCTTGAACTTGGCTGTCTATCTGTGTTTGGTTTCCCGCCGTTGTTGCGGTGATGCCGTGGTTCTTACTCCTCCTACGTGTGGCAGCAGGGATGTGTGTCGATATTTGCACCGTGTACCATCTTTGGTCTTGCGCATATAGTTTACGGCTAGGGTGTGTGCGGGCAGTCGGTCGGTTGGTGCAGACCAGGGAGGATATCTCCGTGCGGCGCAGTCGGCTGGGTCCGTTGACGGTCCCTATGCAGTGTCTGAGCGTGTGTGAACTGTTCGATCGCTACGAACTTCGTGGCTCACGGACCCAGGACGTCAAAGTTGAGTGGTGTTTTAAGTACCCAAGCCACGTCCCTTCATGTTGTGTCGTTCGTTTCGGTGGTTCGCTGTTGGGGAACTTCTCCTGTGAGCAACACCGAGTGTCTGTAGTGGTGAAATCGAGCCGCCATGCGGTGGAATTAACTATATTGTTTCACTGCAATTCAAGTGCACCAGCGGAATTTTCTGCCCTGTGGCCGTTAGTGTTCCGTTTTTCTTTTTTTTTTTTTTTTTGTTTTTTTGGCGCAAAACTGCTATGGTCATTAGCGCCCGGTCCGTGACTTAGGAAACAGTAAAAACCGAAAATGGAAACCAGCAGAAATGGGAACGAAACTCAAAAAATTGGAGAAACTAAAAGCAGAAGGAAGGCTTAAAAATCCACTACAGAAAGGTGTTAGTTGTCCCAAAAAAGGCTTCAAATGACTGACGTCATTTCACTGGCACTAATAAACTCGAGAACGCGATCGGCTGAGCGCGTGTCATCTGCTAAAATTGACGATATATCAGGCGACAGCTGTAGACGGGCGCGTAACAGAGTAAAATAGGGGCACTCAATTAAAAGGTGTCTTACCGTCCACAGCTGAGAGCAGTGGGGACAGAGTGGAAGAGGATCACCGCTTAAAAGATGTCGATGGCTAAAAAGACAGTGCCCTATCCGGAGTCTAGTTAAAATTACTTCCTCCCGACGACGCGTTCTGGAGGAAGAGGTCCAAGCACAAGGCAGAGCTTTCACGTCCCGCAATTTATTATGGGGAAGTGTCTACCAATGTGCGTGCCATAAAAAAACAACACGACGACATAAAACGCTCCGTAGATCGGCGAAGGGAATCGATTGAATAGCTGGCCGAAGAAGAGAGACTTCAGCCTTGGCTGCTACATCGGCCGCCTCATTTCCACAGATACCAACGTGTCCCGGGAGCCAGAGGAACGCCACTGAGACGCCCCCCCCCCCCCCCCCCCCCAGGTGGAGCAAGCGCAGACAGTCCTGAATCCGGTGGACCAGAGGGTGCACAGGGTAAAGAGCTTGGAGACTGAGGAGAGAGCTGAGAGAATCTGAGCAGATAACATACTGTATCCGCTGATGGCGGCGGATGTAGTGGACAGCCTGGAGAACAGTGTAAAGCTCCGCAGTATAAACCGAACACTGGTCGGGAAGCCGAAATTGATTTGGGGTGTCGCCAACAATATAGGCACTCCCTACACCTAACGATGTTTTCGAGCCATCAGTGTAAATAAATGTGGCTTCCTTCATTTGTACACAGAGCAGCAAATGCCGACGATAAACAAGTGAAGGGGTACTATCCTTGGGAAATCGACAAAGGTCACGGAGCAGGCAGATCCGGGGACGGAGCCTAGGCGGTGCTGTACCCCAAGTTGTCAAGAAGGTTTTAGGAAAGCGAAAGGAAAGAGAATGGAGCAATTGACGGAAGCGGACTCCCGGTGATAGTAGGGAGGAGGGGTGGCCTGCATACCCTACATCAAAGGAGGCGTCGAAAAAAAGGTCATGGGCTGGATTAGCAGGCATGGAAGACAGATGGCTAGCATAACGACTCAGAAGGACTTCTCGCCGATTGGACAGCGGAGGTTCAGAAGTCTCAGCATAAAGGCTTTCCACGGGGCTGGTGTAAAAAGCTCCAGACATTAAACGTAATCCACGGTGGTGGATAGAGTCGAGACGCCGAAGAATAGACGGCCGAGCAGAGGAGTAGACTATGCTTCCATAGTCCAATTTCGAGCGCACTAAGGCGCGATAGAGGCGGAGAAGGACCTCTCGGTCCGCTCCCCAGGAGGTACCATTCAGGACACGGAGGGTGTTGAGGGATCGCAGACAGCGAGCCGAAAGATAGGAAACGTGGGAGGACCAGCACAGTTTTCTGTCAAACATAAGACCCAAGAATTTAGCGACGTCTGAAAACGGAAGGTTGACAGGACCTAGACGTAAGGAGGGCGGAAGAAACTCCTTATGTCGCCAAAAATTAACACAAACGGTCTTACTGGGAGAAAAACGGAAGCCGGTTTCGATGCTCCAAGAGTGGAGGCGATCGAGACATCCTTGAAGACGTCGTTCAAGAAGGCTGGTCCGTTGAGAGCTGTAGTAGATCGCAAAATCGTCCACAAAGAGGGAGCCCGAGACATCAGGAAGGAGACAATCCATAATTGGATTTATGGCAATGGCAAACAGTACAACACTCAGCACGGAGCCCTGGGGTACCCCGTTTTCTCGGGAGAAAGTACGGGAGAGAGTAGTGTTCACCCGAACCCTAAATGTGCGCTCTGTCATAAATTCGCGAAGAAAATGGGGCAGCCGACCTCGAAAGCCCCAAGAGAACAGTGTGCGGAGGATGCCTGTCCTCCAACATGTATCGTATGCTCTCTCCAGATCATAAAATATTGCTACTGTTTGGCGTTTCCGGAGAAAATTGTTCATGATATAAGTGGAGAGAGCAACAAGATGGTCAACTGCAGAACGATGCTTTCGGAATCCGCATTGGGCAGGTGTTAAAAGACTGCGGGACTCCAGCCACCAAGCTAAACGGCAATTCACCATACGCTCCAAAACCTTACATACACTACTCGTGAGAGAAATGGGGCGATAGCTAGAGGGGAGATGTTTGTCCTTTCCAGGTTTCGGAACAGGAACGACGATAACTTCCCGCCATCGTCTGGGAAAATTACTGTCGGTCCAAATTCGATTATAAATGCGAAGGAGGTACCGCAGACTATGGGTTGATAAATGCAGCAACATTTGGATGTGGGTACCATCCGGTCCTGGGGCGGAGGAGCGAGAAGAATAGAGTGCATGTTGGAGTTCCCGCATGGAGAAAACAGTATTATAGCTTTCGCGATTTTGAGAGAAGGAAGCAAGAGGTTGCACTTCCACTTCACGTTTCTTCGGGAGAAACGCTGGCGGGTAATTTGAAGAGCTCGAAATCTCAGCAAAGTGTTTACCCAAGGAGTTAGAAATTGCGACGGGGTCCACTAACGTATCACGCGCGACAGTGAGCCCAGAGACCGGGGAGAAACTAGGCGCGCCAGATAACCGTCGAATTCGACTCCAAACTTCCGAGGAGGGAGTGAAGGCGTTAAATGAGCTAATAAAGAATTTCCAGCTTGCCTTCTTGCTATCGCGGATGACGCGACGACATCGCGCACGGAACTGCTTATAGCGGATGCAGTTGGCCAAAGTAGGATGGTGGCGGAAAACGCGAAGAGCACGTCGCCGCTCACGTATTGCGTCACGGCATGCCTCGTTCCACCAAGGAAGTGGGGGGCGCCGGGGCAATTCGGAGGTGCGTGGTATTGAACGTTCCGCAGCTGTAAGAATAACGTCGGTAATACGTGTGACCTCATCGTCGACGCTGGGAAAGTGACGGTCATCGAATGTCGCTAGAGACGAAAAGAGTGTCCAATCGGCTTGGGCAAACTTCCAGCGTCGCGGGCGCATATATGGCAGTTGAGGCTGCAGTTTAAGGACACATGGAAAGTGGTCATTCGAGTGTTTATCATCAAGGGCGAACCATTCGAACCGCCGAGCTAGCGGAACAGTACCGACCGAAAGGTCCAAATGAGAGAAATTTATCGTGGAGGCAGACAAAAATGTAGGGATCCCAGTGTTGAGGCAAACTAGATCCGCTTGGTGGAAGACGACTAGCAATAGTGAGCCACGTGGACAAGGATGTGGAGATCCCCAAAGCGGGTGGTGGGCATTGAAGTCCCCAACCAGCAAATAGGGGGGTGGAAGCTGACCAAGAAGATGAAAGAGATCAGCTCGTGCCATTGGTGTGGACGAAGAGAAAAGGTATATCCAGAAAGGGAAAGACGGACGGCGACAGCTTGGAAGGAAGTGTTTAGGTGGATTGGGTGATAATGGAGAGTATCATGGAGAAGAATCATGAGTCCTCCATGGGCTGGAGTGCCTTCAACAGAGGGGAGATCAAATCGGACGGACCGAAAATGGGTGAGAACAAAGCAGTCATGGGGACGCAGCTTTGTTTCCTGAAGACAGAAGATGACTGGCGAGTAGGATCGTAAGAGGATCGACAATTCATCCCGACTGGCGCGAATGCCGCCGATATTCCAGTGGATAATGGACATAGGGTTAACAGGAAATGGAGGAATGTGACCAAGGTTGCCTTCAACTCAACGACTGCTCAGAGCTTGCGACCGACAGCATGGAATGGCATTCAGCCGAAGGCAGAAGATCCTGATCCATAGGTTGTTCAGGAGCAGCTCCTGCCACCAGCGATCGGCCGATTGATCGGCCGCCAGCAGTGCGCCTCGGCGACATAGAAGACGGCCGAGGGCGATTTCCGCCAGGTGGTGCTGTAAATGGGACACGCCTTGGCGGAGGAGGAGATTAACTGGGTTTCTTATTAGCCTTCTTGGAAATAAGATGTTAAGATGAAGGAGGAACCTATGGTGGTGAAGTTGGGGTACGTAAAAAATCTTCACGAGTATGCTCTTTTTTCGAAGTCTTCGTGTCTGACTTTTGGGCTCGAGATTTAGCAGAACCCGATGAAGGGTGAGCCAAAGAGTGGGCAGGCGAAAGTGGTGAGGTTGAACGGGCGATCTTTGCGCTGGCCGATCTGACGACCGTGGCACTAAAGGTGAGGTCGCAGGTCTGCGTGGCCGCCTCCTTTGTTGGCCGAGGAGAAGCAAGGACAGTGCTGTATTTTCCTGTCTGAGGCACGGTGGGCTGTCGACTGGCGAATAATTTTCGAGCAGCAAAGGTCGACATCTTTTCCTTCACTCTGATTTCCTGGATGAGCTTTTCGTCTTTAAAAATAGGGCAATCTGGAGAGGAAGCAGCGTGGTCACCCATACAGTTGATGCAGCGAGGGGATGGAGGTGGACAAGCACCCTCATGGGCATCCTTGCCACACTTAACACATTTGGCCGGATTGGAACAGGACTGGCTGGTGTGATTGAACTGCTGACACCGATAGCAATGCGTAGAGTTTGGGACGTAAGTGCGAACGGAAATTATCTCATAGCCTGCTTTGACTTTCGATGGGAGTTGAACTTTGTCAAATGTCAAGAAGACAGTGCGGGTTGGAATGATGTTCGTGTCAACCCTTTTCGTAACTCTATGAACAGCCGTTACGCCCTGGTCAGACAGGTAGTGCTGAATTTCTTCGTCAGACAATCCATCGAGGGAGCGTGTATAAACGACTCCACGCAAGGAATTTGAAGTGCGGTGCACTTCAACCCGGACAGGGAAGGTGTGGAGCAGTGAAGTACGCAGCAATTTTTGTGCCTGGAGGGCACTGACTGTTTCTAACAAGAAGGTGCCATTCCGTAATCTGGAACAAGACTTTACAGGACCTGCAATTGCGTCGACACCTTTCTGAATAATGAAAGGGTTGACTGTGGAGAAGTCGTGACTTTCGTCAGACCGAGAAACAACAAGGAACTGTGGCAACGATGGAAGAACTGTCTGTGGCTGAGACTCAGTGAACTTACACTTGTGAGCAGACATAGTGGAAGGTGAGGAAACCATTGTGGAAGAATCCCCCATGATTACCGGCGTCTCCGATGGCCCGCTCCTCCCTTGTGGGGGGGCCCTCTCTGAGGGCACTCCCGCCTTAGGTAATTGTTCACACCTCAGGTCACACCTCCCGACAAACGGACGGAGGGACCAATCGGCACTTTCGGAAGGTATCAGCTCGGGTAATCACCCCTCCCTGGGCCTGGCCGTTACCAGGGGGTACGTACGTGTCCTACCTGTCTACCCGGGGTGGGGAATTATGCATTACCCCGTCACCGGCTACGCATGGAAATGCGTGGGTCGGCCTTCAGACATGCACAGGGAGGAAAAAAGAGAAAGGGAAGAAGAGCAGTCTCAAACGCCGCAGTGGAGAAAAGGGCAAAGAGAAGAGGTAAGTAAAAGAGAAGGACAGAGGAAGGATGAAGACTTGCAAGCGGAGAAAGCAAAGAATTTGTTACAGTTTCGAGCGTCCGTCTCCGGACGTAGGCACAAACCATACTCCCAGAGGGGGAGAAAGGGAAGGAAAGAGCCAGCGGTGAGGGGGGGGGGGCGAAGATGGGGGATGTGGAAGGATGCGGAAAGGGAAGGTATGCAGCCCGGAAAGGAAGGAAGGCCACATTAGCTCGGGGTCCCGTGCTCGCTACGCACGTATTCACAAAAGAGTTGTGGACCCCCTGGGGGGAGTGTTCCGGTTACCTGCCCTGGCCACTAATGTAATTTCAGGCACTGTCCTTTCCTCACCTGTTGCCTCTGTCAAACACGGTGTGTATTTCTGACAGCTTAATATATATTGCACTGTGGATAATCACGTCCGTAACAGTTTGGTCTTTGAGTTTTCATGTAGCGATTGGTGGCTAGCAAGTCGTTTGGTCGGTCGGTCCGTGACTATTTCTTGGTTGGGTTACCGACGGATGAAGTTTAGTTGGGGCCACCACCTGTCTCACCTAAATGAACGTTAATGTTCACAGTTATTGTGTTTCTCGCAGCAAAGCGCCCTATCAGCATTTGACAGAAGTTGAGTTTCTCCTGGCGTATTCAACTTTCAAATAACTTCCGGGAATTCAGCCAGGTAACACTTTCAGCGACCGCCGATATTTCGGCGGGAGAACACCCCGCCATTTTCAAGGTAAACTGCAACGGACAGGCGGCGTACATGCAAATTTAAAACCTCGGTTCTCAGACTGAAGCAGGAAAGATACACACTGAACACTAGTGCCACCAAAGATGACCAAAGTCAAAGCTATCGATAGTGAGACTATGAATTCGCAGGTGAGGTAGCATTGACCCCGTCCCTCTGTTTTTTGACAAGGGAGAGAGCCGGATTCCAAACAGAGTTTAAACAGAAACCTCCATCCCTGTTAACGAGGTTGCTCGCCAATTTAATCTCAACTGCCTCCCTGATAACACTGTCCCAATAGCTGGACGTGCATGCCAATATCTCATTGTTATATAATAACATGGGGTGACGTTCGGCAATAGCAGATCTATTTGGCTGCTGTAATCGTGTGTGCCGTTTATGCTCAGTACATCGGTCCTCCACGGTCCTGATAGTTTGACCAATATATGCCATGCCGCAGCTACAAGGAATACGATATACACCCGCCTTACGCAGTCCAAGATCATCCTTAACGGAAGTCAAAAGTGCTCTAATTTTAAATGGAGGTCGGAAAACACATTTCACATCGTATTTCCGTAAAATACGACCGATCTTGTTGGACGTGTTTCCTACGTAAGGCAAAAAGGCAGTAGACTTAGGTGTTGACTCAGAATTATCATCAATCACCCTATGTACAGTTGGTCGATAGCGCAACGCACGTTCTATCTGTCTATCACTATAACCATTTTGACGAAATGTAACTTCAAGATGGAACAGCTCAGCTGGCAAAGTCTCAGCGTCAGAAACGTGTCCTGTGTACCAAGGTACGAAGTACCCCTTCACGCTGAGCCAGATGGTGACACTATTAGCCTGTAAGTACAAGTCGGTGTGAGTACGTTTCCTGTAGGCTGCTTGTGCAAATGATCGATCATCCTTCCTCCTAACCAACACGTCAAGAAAGGGAATGCAACCATCCTCTTCTCTAAGGAGATTTTTTAGTAATAATTCCTTCTGCTATAACTGCCTCAGTTGTTGGTTCTTTTTTTCCGTAATTAAAAATGAACTCCTTTCCATATTTTCCTGTACAGTTTTATTTAATGAACTGTTATGATTGTTCTTACATTGTGAATAACGCTGTTTTTTCCCTTGGGTCAGCCGTCCCACTCCACAACCGACACTGCTGAATCAGTGTCACCTGTTCAAATAATGCATAAAAACTCAACTATATTTTCTAATCACTGAAATAACATAACATACCCTGTCAACCCGTGACGTTTCATTCAGTTTCCTCCTTCCCTTCTGGGTGCTTCCCTTTTTGTCAAGTAGTGCACTTAATTACACCAGCTGCGCTCATGGACGCCGTCGGAGCATGTTTATTGTGTTAACTTTAGTGCAGTTCTCACAGCAATGAAATTTCTGAGCGTCCGCTATGCTTTCTCCTCCTCAGATTTCACATGCACATCGCCAACCTCTACGACGAGTTCAGTTGTTCTGTTAACAAGGGACGTAACCCAGCTCGAACGGCTAAATCGCAATAAAAATGATTTTAAAATACAGAGATGTCTATTGCCTATCAAGGTTATTTCTCTACAAAACCCTTATCTGACTACAATCTAAAGACTAATGCAGACTGAAGAGACACAATCATGACTATTAGATTCTGAAGAATCATAAATGAGAGATTATTTGGTAGAAAACTGAATATTTGACGGAAACCGTAACTGGTAACACATTCAGTCCTTAAAGAGCTGTATCTTCCGAAACATACTAGTGTTTAAGACTTGAGAACGAAAGTAGCTTCCTCGTGTTGTGTCACTGTCAAGCAAGAGAGCCCGATGAGACCTGGACCAAACGTAAATGGATATGATACAGTATAGTAAAGAAGGTAACAGGGACACACGGAATGAGACGAACGTAAATGACACTTGTACTCAAAGGTAATAATTACCCTGAAGTCACCGCCATTTGTGATGCTCCGCTGTACATTACAAAAGGAAGGATATCGTTCTTAAAGGTGTGCGTTGTGATCACGGGCGGCAGGGCATTCTTTACTTCGTGCTCCCGTCCAGGCCACAAGATTGGTGAGGAGTTTTGTAGCAGGGCATTCCATTCCTCCAGCTGCGCGTTTGACGACTGCTAGATGGTAGCTGGAGCAAGTGGGCGGGCTGCAATGCCTCTTCGCTTCATCCTGCAATGAGATTTAAGTCGGTGGAACGGCAAGGCCAGACCATTAGCCGAAGATCCTTTCCTTCCAAAAGCTCCTCCAACTGCGCTTGCGCTGTTGGATGCGGTCGCGCCGAAAACGGAAAAATTCACTGTCATGAGCTACTTTTACGTAGGACAGGTTGTTAACACCTGGCGTCTGGGAATGAACGTCCTGGAAACTGCGAAGCTGGTCGGATATCGTATCTGTGTAAAGTGTTTGGAGAACGGTGAAACAACGAGTAGTCGACAGTGTGAAACTTCTTGGCAGACTAAAACTGTGTGCCAGAGCGAGACTCGAACTCGGGACCTTTGCCTTTCGTGGGCAAGTGCCCTACCACTGAGCTACCTAAGCACGACTCACGTCCCGTCCTCACAGCTTTACTTCCGCCAGTACCTCGTCTCCTACTCTCCAAAATTCACAAAAGCTCTCATGCGAACCTTACAAAACTAGCACTCTTGGAAGAAAGGATATTGCGGAGACATGGCTTAGCCACAGCCTGGGAGATGTTTCCAGAATGAGATTTTCACCCTGCAGCAGAGAGCTTCTGTGAAGTTGGAAAGTAGGAGACGAGGTAATGGCGGAAGTAAAGCTGTGAGGACGGGGAGTGAGTCGTGCTTAGGTAGCTCAGATGGTAGAGCACTTTCCCGCGAAAGGCAAAGGTCCCGAGTTCGAGTCTCGGTCCGGCACACAGTTTTAATTTGCCAGGAAGTTTCATATCAGCGCACACTCCACTGCAGAGTGAAAATCTCATTCCAGTCGATAGTGTGTTGGACGTCCAAGTCTGATCACAGAACGCGGAGGTCAGAACTTGCACACACTTTAAAGAAAGAAGATCCGACGAAAGTATACAATGCTCGTTCAGGCGCAAGTGTTTCTGATCACACAGTTCAGTAAATACGGAACATGGGGCTCTCTATCAGAAGACACCTGCTGATCCCATATTGACGCAATGACATTTATGTTTACGGTGGGTACCTGATAATCGTAATAGGATCGTGGACTAACGGTAACGTGTCGCCTGGTCGGATGAATTACGTTTGTTCTTACACCAGGTTGAAGTTCGTTTCCGGATATGCCATCAATCAGTCACACATCGGCTCAACATGCACTGCATCACGGACGCAGGCCGTTGGCGGTAGTATTGCGCTACGGGGGACATTCATCTGAGCTTCCATCGAACCTGTGATAGTAACATATGATATTTTAATGGTCTTAGAACTTCTAACATTGTACTTGAAATGGCATAAAAGCCGAAATATAGTTAGTTCAGAAGGTAAATACGGTAACACACAGTCAAAATATACGTGGACATCATTGCGCGCAGTGTGTACCCACTCATACTTATTGTCTTCCCAACGGCGGTGGCGTCTTCCAGCAGCAAAACTGTCGATGTCTCATGACTAGAACCGTGCTACAGTGGTCTGAGCGGTGTGTTAGTGAACTCACTTAGATGTCTTGACCACCAAATTCCCCTGATATGATCCCGATGGAACACATGTGGGGACGTTATAGGACGCCAGCTCCACCATCACTATCTGCCCATAATTTACAGCAATTGCTTGATTTGTGCGTGGACATGTCGTTTTACACTCAAACTGATAAATTAAGGATCGTGCTGATACATGGTGGAACAACGCTCTGGTGGGCGGTTTGCGGATTTAAATCACCTCGGGATATGACAATGCGGTGCATTTGACCTGCAATCGTAGCACGGTGGCGCTGGTAACAGTCCACATACGCAGAGGTGCGTTGGTGCATGTATGAGTACGGTGCAGCGAGTAAGTGTACAGACGTTTTCAGACGTGCTAATGGTCACTGTGTTGAAAATGGCTCAAAAAACACATACTGATGACGTTATGAGGGGTAGAATACTAGGGTGACTGGAGGCTGGTCAAACACAGCAGGTCGTGCCACGCGTCCTCCTTGTGCCACGAAGTGTGATCAAGATTATGGCAACGATTCCAGCAGACAGGAAACATATCCAGGCGCTACAGTACGGGACGTCCACATTGTACAACACCACAATAAGAGCGATATCTCATCAGTGCCCGCAGAAGGCCACAGAGTACTGCAGGTAGCCTTACTCGGGACCTTACCGCAGCCACTGGAACAGCTGTCTCCTGACACAGTCTACGGACGACTGAACAGACATGGTTCATTCGCCCGGAGACCTGCTAGGTGCATTCCACTGACCCCTGGTCACTGGAGAGCCCGTAAAGCCTGGTGTCAAGAACACAGTACATGGTCATTGGAACAGTGGTCCCAAGTTATGATCACCGACAAGTCCAGGTACAGTCTGAACAGTGATTCTCGCCGGGTTTTCACCTGACGTGAACCAGGAACCAGATACCAACCGCTTAATGTCCTTGAAAGGGACCTGTATGGAGGTCGTGGTTTGATGGTGTGGGGCGGGATTATGATTGGTGCACGTACACCCCTGCATGTCTTTGACAGAGCAACTTTTAACAAGACCAGCGTATCGGGACGTCATTTTGCACCAGTATGTAAGCTTTTTCAGGGGTGCAGTGGGTCCCACCTTCCTCCTGATGGATGATAACACGACCCCGCCGAGCTCCCATCGAGGAAGAGTACCTTGAAACAGAAGATATCAGGCGAATGGAGTGGCCTGCCTATTCTCCAGACCCAAACCCCATCGAGCACGTTTGGGATGCTCTCGATCGACGTATCGCTGCAAGTCTTCAAACCCTTACGACACTCCAGGAGCTCCGACAGGCACGGGTGCAAGAATGGGAGGCTATACCCCAGCAGTTACTCGACCACCTGATCCAGAGTATGCCAACCCGTTGTGCGGCCTGTGATGTGCATGGTGATCATATCCCATACTGATGTCGAGGTACATGAGCAGGGAAGAGTGGCGTTTTGTACTACATGTGTTTCGGGACGGTTTTCTCAACTTATCACCAATACCGTGGACTTACAGATCTGTGTCGTGTGTGTTCCCTGTGTGCCTATACTATTAGCGCCAGTTTTGTGTACTCCCACGTTGTGTGGCACCACATTCTGCTATTATCCTTAATTTATGAGTATGAATGTGCATACCTCTGAAAACCTAAAAACAACTTGTTGAACCCATGCGACACTGAATCGCTGGTGCACAGCGTTACGAAGGTGGACCAACACACAGGTTGCCTTAATGCTTTGGCTCACCAGTTTACTGTAAGAACTTCTGGCTCGTGCGAACTGTTCGATATTCTGCGTTTCCAGCGGCGTGGGCATAATCACATTTGTCTCAGAAACAGCAGGTGTAATAATTTAATAGCCGAAATCTGCGGAATTAGAAATGTTAGAAAGTTATAGGAGCATAAATATACGAGTATAAACGAGCTCAAGAGGGTATCTGTAACCAGAATGGCCCCAGAAGAGGCACTGTGGGATTTCTGAAAATGAACTTCATGACAAACGCTTATGGAGTCACGAAGGGCGGACGGGAATTACCTGCGGATTGGATCCGTAGCTGTCTATATTACTCCGAGGGGAACACTTACCATGGCGCTAACGCCCTGCGACGCGAAATACGCTGACGATATAACGGGTTAGCAATTACGTTCAGTGTAACGAGGACTGCTTCCAACATTTTGGCTTGTGGGAAAAGATAGCACGAGCAGGACGAATACGAATGTGTGTTCACATTTTTTCCTCTTTATTGTGGATGGATAAAAATGTCTTCTGCACGGGAGGGACATCCCCGCGGTATATTTTTTAACTGAAGTTTGATGCGAAATACACTCGATTATGCACTGTCCGGGAAATCATTTAAGTACCTTTGTGTATTGAACTGAATTTGAGTTTCCTCAGAATATGCGCCACTCTATGAAAATGCGGTTTAACCACGCCCTCAAATACATAGAAATGAAAGGTCTTTTTTTAAACAGAGAGAATCACAAATGCACAAATACCCAGTCCGGTTTTCCGGTTAGACATTAAATTACTCCAACTCCTAAAGCAATGCAACCTATTTTTTATGGGCGTGCACCAAAATTTAGTAACTGACGTCCTGATCTTAAAATATTCAAGATATAATTTTAGGGATTGTTTGGATACTTCGACATTTTACATCGGCTTTAAGGCTGTTTATATCGTGGTACAAAATAAACATTTTATATTTGTACATGCCAGACCGACTTTTGTGCGTGACACTTCTTGATCTATTTATTTCATTCCTACTTGCCATGCTACTGTCCTAGAGCATCAGTGAACACACAACTTTTCAATGTAAAATTTATTTCAGTTAACGCTCACAAATGTAGTTCGTGGTTTTATCGGTTTCACTACTTATCGCCCATAAATACTGCTTGGCTGATGGCTGCATCAGAACATTTCAGGAGTCAACATTTCATCGAGGCTCTTCCTGGAGATGTATTACTTTCTTGGTGTTTATATCAACTTTCGCCATATGTTACCATATTGTTGCTGGACTACTGTGCTTCACAAGAAAGAATACAAGAATACTAATACCAAGTGGTGTTCATACACTGGTGGTGCTGGCTTTGGTCACAGCATCTGTTTAGAGTAATGGGTTCAGCTTGCTGGATCTTCGATGCTTCTTGACTACTTGCTTGGTTGTGGCTTCCTTGCCACTGGCAGTTTCTCCCCGTCATACATTGTAACATTTGTGAGAAGCTTTGATCCACAAATTGCTAGTGCTTTTCTCAAATCGGCACTGAACCTGTACGCCATACTTCATTTCTATATATGGTGTTTTCTGAAGCACAGCAATAATGTATGATGATAATCGGTTTATGTTTGCTAAATCTGTCCCTTGTTTGTTTACCAAACATTGTATTTCATTTCTCTGTCATCAGCAAAGAGTCTTAACGTTCATTTACAGTCTTAATTTTTATTAACGTTGGCCATGTGAATTTTCCTCATATTTGGACAGTGGCCCAACCTTTGTTCACATTACAGTGTTAAAATACGCCTTCATGTTCTGGAAAGTAAACACTATACACTTCCTTTTACTCAATTCAGCACTGTATGCATGTTGCAATACATTGACTGTCCAGGCCCATCGATTAAAGGTCATGTTCGTGTAAACAGTTATTGGTAACAGACAAAAGCTAGGCCTACTGAAGAGCAGAAACATGCAAGGCTGTACCAATAGAGGGGCAGGGGAGGGCAGCTGGTGCATCCAGCCACATTTGGCACATATACAGCACTGTGGTGTTTGTAACCTAGCTCCAACAGTAGAACAGATACAGGCAAGCCCCTGATGTGTAGCCTGCCCTGCATGACAGGAGTGTTGAAGTACTATCGGCCTGCAGGTTGAGATGGATAGCGGAGGGGATGGGTAGAATGAAGGGAAGAGAAAATGGACAGAGGTAAGTGAGGAGGGGGAGATGCACAAGACATATGGAAGGAGTAGTGGACATGTGGAAAAAGAAGAGGTTGTGACTGTACAGCCCTCAGAAAGGCGCCTTATAAACTTCGAGAGCAGACTCGCGCTAGAGTGCCAAGTTGGTTGTACTCTGCACGACTGTTGTCGCCGAGCGAGTTGGTGCTTGACAAGAGAGGTGAGGGCGGTAGCAGTCACATGGAGGTCGAGCACAGCGACAGTAGCTTTGTAGTTCGTCCGCTGGACGACTGCGTCCTTTGAGCTCTGATACTGGAGCAGTCACAATGTATGAGAAATTCTGATGCTTAACAGATGACAAAACTCGCTCTGAAAGCAGGTGGCCGTTTTTCCCAGTGCTGGAAAGCTGTTACGGAGAAAAATAGTGGAAAGGGCCGCCATGACACACAAAAGGAACTTAGAAAATTATAGCGAATACGAGGGTATCAGCGAACCCTTGTTGCGATGAATTGGTTTTAAGTTGTTCTATATTGAACAAGTTATAAACTGTATGAACTTAAAAAAACTGTAAATCCGTGACAACTACACCTAGTTTCAACTGGCTGGTTCAACTGGCTCTGAGCACTATGCGACTTAACTTCTGAGGTCATCAGTCACCTAGAACTTAGAACTAATTAAACCTAACTAACCTAAGGACATCACACACATCCATGCCCGAGGCAGGATTCGAACCTGCGACCGTAGCAGTCGCGCGGTTCTAAGGGTGGCGAGTCTGTCGCTTTGTGAAAGTATTTAGATATTTCTAAGTGCCGAGCTATGGACTTCGAAAATTTTCGCGCGTGTCGCCTGTGAACATTTAGCAATATTTTCGAGCTGTGAATGTACGAGTATTTTTTCGTCAGGGGACGATTCCGAACTCTGAAATTTTACCGCCGATCTATAGTGCGGATTCGAACTTAAGAGTTTTGTCAGTTATCATATGATAACTTAAACCTGCAACTCAAACAAGTTGGACTTATAACTGTTCGAGGCTTTCGGGTGACTGGGGGATCTAGCTTAGATATTGCCTGGATATTTACGTTCTCGCACAAGATAAACATTCATCCTTGGAAGTTTATTAAACTTTATGCTGCGGGTCCTAAGGAAAATAAATCTAACAGTTTCGTGAAACACAAACCGCTGTGAGTTGTGAACTTAATTACACAAATCCCTGCCTGCATTTTAGATTGGCAATTGTAATTCTTTACTGAATAATTTAGGCAAATGCGACGAGTTCACGCAGCCAGACTTTAGAAAACTCCAACATTTCACTGTGACCCGTGATGGTAGTGAATTTACTCAGACGGCAGTGTGAAAAATTGCGGCGAGTTGCGCTCTCGGAGTTAAGAGAAGCTTAACTAAAAACATCCTCAGCAAACCGAAACAACGGATATAAGATACCTGGGAAACCGGAGCCGTTAACAAATCACCTGCAGTGTTCCCATTTCGAACAGTGTCAAATAGTACGTCCTCTAAAACCACTGAAACAGGGCACACGTTTATATTTTGTTCGTACCTTCACAATGGTCCACGTAACACTTCTTAACGTATGGCCTCCCTCTCAGACGTCTTCTCCAGCAGAGGCAACTGACGTCCCACTCATTAAAATAGTAACAGCAAAATGGACGTCTGGATACTGCAGCTTTTTCTTTTTTATAAAGCAAAAAGGCTTTGTAACAAGAATATTCTTAGGAACGCGACGGTAATGCCTTACTGGATATTTTTACGACACCATGAACTGATGCATCTCATTTGCCAACTTTCCATTTTGAGCAGCACTCTCGACAAAGCAATCCTTCGAGACCGGTAGCGAATCGAATCTACTACGATATTGACTGCTGCTTCCGAGCGAATGAGCTGCACGATCAAGTCTGTGCTCCCATGCGCTTTAATTGCCCAAATGGTTCCCATTCATTTGCAGCCATCATGTTTAATCCGAGGCGTAGCGCCGCTGGATAAAAGGACGCTGATTGGGTAGAGGGGACGGTATGTGCCTGTGAGGGGAGTATCATTACCCTATGAGTGGAGCGCACCTGAGCAATCGTTACCAGACTGGCCTCCACGCGGCGACAGCACTGCCTGTACACTGGCGCAGCTAATTTTAACAGACCGTTGTGTATGGGCTTTAACATCAGAAATGCAGTATTCACCGAAGCAAAAGCGTATTAACGTCTTACACTACTAAATACTCAACATGGTATGAAAGACTGTTGCTTGTAAAGAAGTCTTCAGTTGAAGTCTTGTGTGAGAGCGTCGTTCAACAAAGAGAAGATAGATATGCTACTTATCTATGGAGAATTCAAATAAGCAGAACAATTGCAATAATTTTTTCTTCTTTACAATATAAGTACATTTAGTATAACACCAATATCGACTGTAAGTAGTTTATACTGTGTAATTACGTGTATGTAACAATGAAGGGGTTGTTCTTTACTAATGAAGGTCACTGAATTGTCGGAGAGAAAGTGGAAGTTTGTAATAATAATTATATATATATATATATATATATTATATATATATAATATATATATATTATATATATATATATTTATTTATTTATTATGGAAACTAAAATAATGTTTGTTCAGAAATGGAAATTGTACTCTGAAAACCGGTTCACGCTTAGCACAAAAGGTGCAGGGAACCCCCTCAGCTACGGAAGTGGCCTGGAGCGCGTTAAAAGGTGGTTTTGGCTGTCGATGTGGGCGGCTACTGGGTGAGCACGTTACGCAGTCATTGGCTAGCCGTTGTACGGTTAACATCGAGGGTGCCAAGTGAGGCATTTGAGAGCTAATTTATATTGAAATAGCCTCGGATGTAGTTTCGGCTGTCTTATTGTGCTCTTGTTGTTATGGAATGGCTCTAAAACGAGGATAATACGTCGCCAAGAAGAATTTATGAAGACCATTCAGCATCAAGAGTGTGAGACCAGATAGCCGCCACGTGCTTGCCACCACTATTGCGCTTCTGCTCCGCCCACTTCAGGAACTCAGACATGTATCATTGTATGAATCAGTATGTTTGTGTGTGTTTTCAATAATAATCCCAGTGATATAAACATGTGTGTGAACCTTAAAATTGTCCTGATCATGAAACCAATGTAGGGTCCCATCCCAAACGTGCAGAAGACAGAGTATCCTGTTTCTGAATAACTATTTATTTGTGTCTGCATTAAATGTGCCAAAGTTCAGTGCCAAAGTGTATAAACGTTGCTAGTTAAATTACCTGTTTCACAGGTCGTGTGAAAGGCACACAAATTGAACGTATACAAAAGTAATTTTGCTTTGATTATTACTATGAACTATTTTCTGGAGTTAATTGGACTTAATATTTGAATTACTTGCTTTAAAGTACGAACATACAAATTCTTTCAAGTGGAGTTAGAAATCAATATTGACAAATTGCACTTTGTTTCTGGAATAGTGACAGAATTTGCCTGTAAAGACAGTTTCAGTTCATGTGTCCCCACTACATTAGTTTCCATTATAAGAAAGAAACGGAATATTGCACTTGCTAAAGAAATCTGACATTTCCATAATAGTGAGTATAAAAGGTGTTTGTGTAGCGTTATTTAACTTCATTTGTGGTGTTTGTATGTTAGTTAAACTACAGCTCTTGTCATGCCCAATTTTAGTCTCGTGATGTCTTGAGTAACATCTTAGTGCCGAATTGGTTAATGATTGAGATAGTTACTATTATTGCTATAAGTGAAATATCATTTCCTATATGATTGCTGATTAGAGGAAATAGTAACTACTGCAACCCACTACTCAGTTCGTCCGGTGGTCCTGTGTATTCATTGCACTATTTAAAAGGAGTATTAATGAAAGTCACTTTAGCAACTCAGTTTCATTTTCTTTAAACTTAATGTTTCAAATTGTTATGCCTAATTAGGCTGGCGACCGTTTGTTGGTTCATTCCGTGAACTTCACTACTTTCATTATTCCAAAATAAAGCCTTTCAGTTTTCTATTAATTTCCATATATACGAAACTACTGTTCGATACCCTCTGCCCATTAGGTAAACACACGGCCAAAACGTTTCTAAATTCCTCCCAGAGGATAACACTAGTCTGCAAGAGCGTTACATCTGGCGCGAACTTGCAGCTTTCGTGTTATAGTAGTACAGTTCTGTAGTACTTTTAAAACAATGTTATTTACAGTAAAGGCAGTCACTGGTTAAAAACATCATGATTACGTTCGTTTTATTGTAGTTGAAGTTAGGCGTAATGCTTCTCAGACAGAGGAACTCTACACAGAGCGATATCTTGAGAAAAACTCACATTCAGATGGATGCTTTCTCGTCGTCTTGTGACACTTTAGCAGACGGGAAGTTTCAACCAAAGGCAGCGCAATCGATCGTAGAACTCTCACATACATAGTACTCACATAAACTTTCAGCTGAAGATGATTGACCGAACGGTGCATTTTCCTTGTGCTTTGGGTTAGATTTCTACTTTTCGTTGGTAGGTCCATAGCGAGGATGTGAAGTAGAACATGTCAGAAAAACGAGAATAAACAATCAACATTTACAAAGACAAATTAATACCCTAATGTATCTTCCAAAGATCCCAAGTAAAATGCTCCTCATGGATTGTAACAAGAAAAAAATTTTAAACCTTTTGCATTTAAAAGAAAAGAACTTTTAACGAAACATGTTAATGTTCATTTCACTAAGATGCGTGTGATAATTCTTTGGATACTGCAGCCAAGTATCATCAAATAGACAAATCATTCTACAGCAGCTGTTCACAATGATCGCATTATTGCACTTAATTTGTACAGAACACACAATTTACTGTTACATTAGTTGATATTATTAGTAACATAGGCACGTCAGTTGGTTCTACTCAGAAGCTCATCAATGGATTAGGACCAGTTGCCAACCAATAAATCCTTTACATTCCTCTTAAACTGGAATTTATCAGGCCACCTATGTCCGACAACATTTGCGTTGCAGATAAGGATTTGTTCGGTAGCTCAGCAGTTCTACGACATGACTCTCCCAGTTTCATTTATTATCAAGCTGTAATCCCAAAAATTTAATAATCAACTTCTACCACTTAGTCGTTATATTGTAGGCATATACTGGCGGTTAACCTCTTACAAGCTCTAAACTGCATGTAGTGTGCTTTTTCAAAGTTTAGTAACAAATTTACTATGAATCGTTTATTATGTCCTTTAAAATTTCAATAAGAGATCTTTCTAGGAATACACTTTCTATTTTCAGTTTCAATGTTTATCATCTGCAAACAAAACGAACTAGGCATCCGGTAATGTAGCAGATGAAAAGTCATTGATATATGCAGAAAAATTAAGAGCGCTAAAATGGAACATTTTGGGACACATCTAATTACTTCCCAGCTGGATGATGCCTGGTAACTCAATATATGTCCCTTTACTAATGTCACTCTTTTTTCCTGTCAGTGTTTCATGTTACACCGTAACATTCTAATTTATTTAAATCTATATCGTGATTTACATAGAATTGGCATTGTTTGTTGTTGTCTCCAGCAAGTAGACGAATTACTTTACACGGGAACTTTTACTGAATAATAGTACAGGTTATTCGAAGTTACACATGACTGGTACACTGTGAGTCTTGAGGAGAGAGAGTGGATTGCCGGATATAAAATTTGGAGTGTTACTTAAAAAAGATGCATTGCTGTTCATACCTTCGTAACTACCCAATTTACAAGAAGGGCAATATGTTGGTTAATGTACCTCTGGTAGGTAAACATTTTCTTGATACATATGTTATTTTGCTTCTGGATATAAAAAATATTTACGACTGCCAAGGGAAATGGGACTTTGATATGATCATACCTGGCAGACACTAAAGTCACTTTCACACGGAACGTTATGCATCTGGATGCACGACGCCGCTTACTGCAGACGGTCTTCAGTGTACAGAGTCTGTGTGTCTCTAAAGTGCAAGGAGGTGGCAGACAGTACGGCCAAACAACTTCGACAAAATTCCGTAGACAAGTCAGGATCAAGGTAATTGTGCTTCCGTTTTACGAAAGAAATCTAGGTCAAATGTCAGGGACGAGGTAGATTCTTTAGAGTATAGTACAAGACTACAACAAAAATGTTTGAAAAATAATGGCCAAACGTTTTGTGAAATGATAAGTCTGAAAGTAAGAAACACACTGAAGTGCCAAAGAAACTGGTATAGACATGCGTATTCAAACACAGAGATATGTAAACTGGCACAACACGGCGCTGCGGTCGGCAACGCCTATATAAAACAACTGTGACACAGTTGTTAGTTCGGTTACTGCTGCTACAAGGGCAGGTTACCAAGATTTAAGTGAGTTTGGGACACATCTGAGGTAGCGATGAAGTGGGGATTTTCCCGTACGACCATTTCCAGAGTGTACCAGGAAAATACCAGGAAAATACCAGGAAAATACCAGGAAAATACCAGGAAAATACCAGGAAAATACCAGGAAAATACCAGGAAAATACCAGGAAAATACCAGGAATCCGGTTAAAAATCGAATCTCCGACATCGCTGCCACCGGGGAAAGATCATGCAACGACGATTAAAGAGAATCGTTCAACGTGACAGAAGTGCAACCCTTCCGCAAACTGCTGTAGATTTCGAAGCTGGGCCATCAACAAGCGTCACCGTGCGAACCATTCAACGAAACATCATCCACATGGGCTTTTGGAACCGAAGACCCACTCGTGTACCCTTGATGACTGGGCCCATCACACAGACATTGGATTATTGATGGCATGAAACATGTTGCCTGGTCGGACGAGTATCTTTTCAAATTGTATTGAGCGGATGGACGTGTACAGGTATGGAGACAACGACAGGTGACACGTATGGAAGCATCCCGTCTGATCATCTGCATCCGTTCGTGCCCATTGTACATTCCGACGGACTTGGGCGACTCCAGCAGGGCAACGCGACACCCTACACGTCCAGGATTGTTCCAGTAATACTCTTTTTGAGTTTAAACACTTTTGCTGTCCACCAAACTCCCCAGACATGAACATTGAGCGTAATTGGATGCCTTTCAACGTGCTGTTCGTAAGAGATCTCCACCTCTCGTACTCTTACGGATTTATGGACAGCCCTGCAGGATTCATGGTGTCAGTTCCCTCCAGCACTACTTCACACATTAGTCGAATCCATGCTACGTCGTGTTGCGGCACTTTTGCGTGCTCGCGGGGGCCCTAAAAGATATTAGGCAGGTTACCAGTTCCTTTGGCTCTTCAGCGTGTAATATATGAAACATTTAACGCGTTATTGAATGATGCTGCTAACGTACAGCAAATAAGATTGTACAGTCAACGTACGTCGCCCGACAAATATCCTCTAGTACTCTTTAAAAAATCAAATGTTCTTAGTTAAACACTGTACTTTGAACTCTCAATCAGCAGTTCATTTGCTGTACAGGATTTCGTGATTTCGAACGTCATTCAAAGCCATGTCATTTTTCTGTTTCATTTCTTACTTTTAGACAACTCTTTTCAAAAAATATTTGAGGGAGGTGTAACATTTTATGCGCGAAATAGCTAGGCCTTGAAGAGGGAAGCTTTTAGACACTTCCTTTACACAGCTAGCAGCAGCTGTTCGTGAAATATTTCAATTTTCACTCCAATCACTAAGCTTTTTTAAATTGCCCTTATTACTTTCAAGTATTTTTTTTCCAAAACTAAACCTCACGCTGTACAGTAGAAACTTCATCTAACCTTTCTCTCACTCTTTGTTCAGGTATGAAAATTAGGAAAAAATGAATCGTTTAATTTCTAGGGAGTCTTGTTTTCGCTCCGCTAAAACGTCTGATCAATAAAGGGAATCTGTGTATACTTCACGAATGCTGCATTCCTGACAACTCAGGAATGTAGACAAACACTTGAAACATTTCGCTGATAAAATTGCAGTCAGCACTGGGAATTGTTAACACGGATCACATCAGAACCAGACTGGAGTGCCCCAGTTGCGTACCAGCTGGCGCAAGATCAGGAATTTTCGCCCTGCGTGAAGGCGGAGGCGTGGCTACACAGCATCGGTTAGCCATTGGATTAGATTGCAAATTGGGCGATGGAAAATTCAGTGCCCTGGATGACAGAATTAAGGAGATCAATTTAAAAAAAAAACTGCGAAACAGGAGCAGCCAAGACATTTCATACAGCCAGTGGTGACCGATTCAGGGGTTCAGTCAGTGAGCAGTGTGAGAAGAAGAGACAATGGGCATATAGTGAGCAGTCAGTGAATTAGCAACGCAGATTCCGAGTAATCAGAAGAGACAGGGAATTTTGCCGCCTGGAGGCACGCCAACTTCGGGTTTTGAGCCAGATCCCTATTTTCATCCCAGTTTTTATAGTCAATTTGTGACTTTCATCTTTGCTTCATGTCCAGAGACAGACCCTTGTGGTCAAGTTGTCGCGTCTTGAAGCACCCGACTGAACTTTCCTTGTCTGACCTGAGCCTTCAAATATTACGCTAATGCCGCTTCTGCGAGGCAACTGCCGCAGATAACTGCTGCCGGGAATGCGAGCACATCAGCACCACGTCGGACGCCAGCCAAACATTACCTGAAGGACTAAGATCCATCTACATCTATACTCCGCAAGTCACCCAACGGTGTGTGGCGGAGGGCACTTTACGTGCCACTGTCATTACCTCCCTTTCTGTTCCAGTCGCGTATGGTTCGCGGGAAGAACGACTGTCTGAAAGCCTCCGTGCGCGCTCGAATCTCTCTAATTTTACATTCGTGATCTCCTCGGGAGGTATAAGTAGGGGGAAGCAATATATTCGATACCTCATCCAGAAACGCACCCTCTAGAAACCTGGCGAGCAAGCTACACCGCGATGCAAAGCGCCTCTCTTGCAGAGTCTGCCACTTGAGTTTATTAAACATCTCCGTAACGCTACCACGGTTACCAAATAACCCTGTGACGAAACGCGCCGCTCTTCTTTGGATCTTGTCTATCTCCTCCGTCAACCCGATCTGGTACGGATCCCACACTGATGAGCAATACTCAAGTATAGGTCGAACGAGTGTTTTGTAAGCCACCTCCTTTGTTGATGGACTACATTTTCTAAGGACTCTCCCAATGAATCTCAACCTGGTACCCGCCTTACCAACAATTTTATATGATCATTCCACTACAAATCGTTCCGCACGCATACTCCCAGATATTTTACAGAAGTAACTGCTACCAGTGTTTGTTCCGCTATCATATAATCATACAATGAAGGATCCTTCTTTCTATGTATTCGCAATACATTACATTTGTCTGTGTTAAGGGTCAATTGCCACTCCCTGCACCAAGTGCCTATCCGCTGCAGATCTTCCTGCATTTCGCTACAATTTTCTAATGCTCCAACTTCTCTGTATACTACAGCATCATCCGCGAAAAGCCGCATGGGCCTTCCGACACTATCTACTAGGTCATTTATATATATTGTGAAAAGCAATGGTCCCATAACACTCCCCTGTGGCACGCCAGAGGTTACTTTAACGTCTGTAGACGTCTCTCCATTGATAACAACATGCTGTGTTCTGTTTGCTAAAAACTCTTCAATCCAGCCACACAGCTGGTCTGATATTCCGTAGGCTCTTACTTTATCAGGCGACAGTGCGGAACTGTATCGAACGCCTTCCAGAAGTCAAGAAAAATAGCATCTACCTGGGAGCCTGTATCTAATATTTTCTGGGTCTCATGAACAAATAAAGCGAGATGGGTCTCACACGATCGCTGTTTCCGGAATCCATGTTGATTCCTACATAGTAGATTCTGGGTTTCCTAAAACGACATGATACTCGAGCAAAAAACATGTTCTAAAATTCTACAACAGATCGACGTCAGATATATAGGTCTATAGTTTTGCGCATCTGCTCGACAACCCTTCTTGAAGACTGGGACTACCTGTGCTCTTTTCCAATCATTTGGAACCTTCCGTTCCTCTAGAGCCAGCAAGTGTGGAAGAAAGGATGAGTTAAACCAAGTAGCCGCGAAAGAGGTAGACGGAAGATGCCGGCTGTCCAGCCTCGATAGACGTACCACGCCAGATTTGCATCTGCTGATACGGCTATATGCAGAAGTGATTGTCGAATGGTGAGATGACTTAGTAATTGGGCAGTTAAGGAAGCAATTCACTAAGTTGTGTCTATGGCCTATCAAATAGGCTCCGAGATTTATGCTTGTAATAATGATGTGAATATTAACTTGCATCTCAGTTTCTTAAACTTATTACATTACTCATGCTGGATGTATTTGGAATGGCATGTCTTACATTCTTCGCACTGTTTATCTGCGATGGACTGATATAATTAATTCTTTGATTACTCTAATACGTTGTGGGCATGATATATTTTCAAGTGTTCTAACGATTGCATCTGATCCAGATTGAGCCTTGCTTCAAGAAATTATGCCTGGATTTGTCTAGAACTGAAGCTTAGCGATTCAAATCCTTCTAGAGGAGCTACTTTGTTACGGTCCCCGGATTAGTATTCTAAAGCTGGTCGAAATCTTTGAATCTCAGTGCCTGGCCTCTCCTTAGTTACCATAGTATAACTGAAAATTCGCCACTCCAAGTGCTGTTTGTAGACACTTAATGTTTCAGAATTACAAGCACTTTTTTCCTAACATGTCATAAGCTATTTGCTATCTTAACTAATCCTTCACTGCTGTCGACAGTAACTAATAAAGCGAACGTTCTGACTCCTCTCTTTATGAACTCATTATTAACGAACCAATGGCGAATTTTTCACCACTCGTTCAACGTCTCCCTAGAGTTTGCGGAAGACATAAAAAGTTTCCTTGCGCTTCACAAGTTTGTCCGCATTCGAGACAGACTAAAATTGGAATGTAAGTTACAGCTCTCTTTGATTCTTAACTTGTAGAATCTATTACGATTATAAACTGCAGATCGTAATTTAGTAGACTACTTCGTCAGTAGTACGCCAAATGCGAAAAGCAGTGTTCTCGGATTTTAGCCTTTCACACAGCACATATTAAGGAAGATAATTTGAAACCCGTTACAGCCATATAGCAGAAAAAGAACTGTAGCAGATTCTATCATACGTGTCTGTACGTTAAATATTTCTACAAATACTTATGTCAGTTTCTTCTCCTGTAAAGACGAAGTGCCTAAAGAGCTGTGTTAACGCCACTTTAATTACCGTGGAGATTCTCACTTTTAGACGTACTAAGCATTACTGAAATACGTTCAGAAGAAAGAATCTTCGACAGATGTATCCTTTTTACCTTAAGAAAATGGGAGTTTTACACTAGAGCAACAGAAGTTTCCAACACATAATTAGGCTGGTTGGCCAAAGAACCTGAGGTGGTTAATCACAATAGTTTCACAGAACGCCAGCGTTCAGTTCGATATATTCGGACTGTAGGATGTGTTGCTGTTGCGCCAAAGTGAAGCACTCCATTATCTGCTGGAATGTTACTCAAGCTGTTGGTCGTAATTATAAACGATAACAACCACATGATCCAGAACAGCTGGACTACAATCGTGAACCGCAACAGCTGCTGCATGCAACCTCGCGTGCTGTGAATAGCGGTTTTCACGCTTGACACGCACTGGACATGCACCACCTGCTAATTAAATGCAAAAAAAAAATCACCGCAGAAGTAGTACAGGTTCAACGGTCTGTTCGTCTGGCAGTCATAAATAATGATTAAAATTTGTCATTACGTCGGATCTTAGTCTGCAACTGAGAGTGCGAATGAGTCGTTGCAACGTTTTCTTCATTTTTCCTCTGTGGATGCGAAAGATGGATCCTTGAACAATATTCAGAGAAAACAATTTGTGCTTTGGAAATGTATCTGTATCGCCGTCTCTTAGGCATACCCTGTGTGATGAATTTTTCAAAATATGAAGCCTCCATAGGATGAAAAAGCATATATCTAGGAGATATAAGAGGCGACGGATACAAATTATCGAAGGGAAAATACAAGGTAAAAGATCTGTTGAAAGACTAAGGAAATCGTGGCTGAAGGACATTAAGATATGGTACAATTGCACGTCAGAAGATGCCTTCCATGTTGCAACGTCACGTCCAGAGCTGGCTACGTAGACCGTCAACACCAGACAGGAGAAGGTACCTTAATAAGAAGATTCTAGTATAGTAAAACCTGATTAAAGCGGACCGTGTATAATTCGGGAAACAAGCCAAACCGTACAAATATTTCAGTCCCGACACTTTTATACGCTCATTTTTTGTACAAAGCGGGACGTGCCTAACAAGAAAACAGAACGCAAATTTTAATACTTAGTAATTCACTGTGTAATGCGGAAGAAAAGCTTATACAGTACTACTGTATTACAGCATACATTATTTAATCACGTTTGTACAAGGATACCACTTTTAACACGAATATTATATAGCCCGGAAAATTCTGTTATGTGAATGAGGTGATTGTTTTTCCGTTAAAAAATAGTTTTTCTCCGGATACGTCTAGCATTCCACATAAATGCACTACCTGCATAACTTCCTGCCAGTTTCAGTTGACTTTTAGCACTTGACTTGGCAACGTTAGATCGAACAAAAAGTGTGAATCTCTAACAGTTAACGAAAACATGAAGGTAATCGAGACGAGTAAGGAAGACAAGTTCTTTGTGCACGAAATTTATGAAACAAGCATAGGATACGGGATGAATAGATAAAGGGAACGTCAAATGAAAATAAAGATGAATACACAGGAAATTAAGAAATTAAAGAGAGAGTGTGGGAATGGTTCATACGATCACGAACAAAAAAACTTACGTTGGTATGGACCCATATCGCAGTGTGAGGCTCTGAGAGACTCTAAAGAGTTTGGGAACACAGAGTCTAAGGCATCCACAGGATGGCTGAACAGTTTATAGCTAGACATAACGTCGAGTGGAATGAAGTGTGTGGGGAAGCTAAAGATATACAGAAATATGTAACAATAGAATGGAAAACAATACTGCACAACCTAATGGAGAATGACGACCAGGAAGACATGTTCAATTCCGATGAAACAGGACTGTTTTTGTAAAATGTCCAAGAAAAGACTCACTATACCACTGTGTGGAAACATTAGATGAAGTGGAGAAACAACTGTTGATTGGGAAGGCAGCAAAACCCCGTTGTCTCAAGAAAACACGTATCAGTAAGCTTTGAGCCACATAGTGGAGCTATAAAAAGGCGTGGATGGAAAATGTTCTTGTGGAAGAGAGACGGTTCTTTCAATGCCAAATGAGGTAAGGAAATTGCCAAGCTCGTCTTTTGTTAGACAATTAACTCGACACCCGCCACTGCGCCACCTCGCTGGGTCGCCAAGTTGAACCAGCTTCTCACAACCCATAGATTCAGTCCCATTATAGGCAATTACTGAAGCAGTCTATTTTTAGTGTTGAAGAAACGATGGTACATCAGCTCTTGCAATTTTAGTTTCTGTCCTCGATGCAGTAAATTGGATTGGCTTGGCTGTAAGAAAAATTAAGCCCAAAACTATCACCAAGTGCTTCAACAATGTGGATTTTGGAGGTGAACAAGACATTCCTGTACTCAAAAAAATGCAGCAGCAATCGCAGAATTAGCGCAAATGCAGAAAATTTCATGTAGCCCAGATGATTACGTACAAAGCAACGACTTTCTGTCAATTCACTCCACTTTTACTTTGGCAACAGATCTAATAACAATCCGCAACACAGAAGATGATGAGAAAACAAGGGAAGAACAAAAGGATCGAAATGGTGTCCTTAAAAAAATTTATACTCTTGGAGAAGCTGTTGCGTGTGTAAACAATTTATGCTATTTGCAGCACACGCTAATTCTCCCAAGCTGTTTGAACTGTTGTATAATGCAAAAAATTGGGTAGAAAAGTTGAAGCCTTTGTAACACTCGCTTGTTTTCTTGACTTCCAAAATACAACATTACCGAATAATCTAATTACATAACCAGAAGTTGACTTTCTATCCACACTATCACCTGCCCAATCTGAATCCACTAAACAATCTAATATCTCAGCACTTTCATTCCTACAATAGTTTAATTTCAAATCTTTAGTTAAATATAAATATGTCAAAATTCTCAAAGCATATTTAAAATGAGTACTACTGTAACAACTTTGGAATCTGCTCAAGTAATTCACACTATAGCTAATATCTGGTCTAGTACCCGAACTTACGTACAAGAGTGCACCTATCAAGTTTCTATATCTAACGTCATTACAATCTTCATACGCTGGTTCTAACTTTAAATTTACTTCCATTGGAGTTTTGTACAAGATCGAATCTTCAATTTTATATTTCGCAGCTAACGAATCAATATATTTTTCTTGACTCAAACTCATAACTCTTGTTTCACAATCATAATTAATATCGATGCCAAGATATATTTTTACCTCACCTAAATGTTTCATATTAAATCGTTTTGACAGTAAGTTCTTAATCTTAACAATTTTTTCTTTTCTCACACAGCAAATGAACAAATCGTCGACAAAAATAATCAAATAAATCAAGACATCTCCATCTCGCAATACATAAAGACAATAATCATATTTACTCCTTTTAAAACCTAAACTTCTTAAAAACTCGTCAAGACAATTGTACCAAGCTCGTGAGCTTTCTCGCAAACCATACAATGCTTTATACAATTTACAGACTCTATCCGTACCATCATCATATCCTCTTCGCTGCTTTACATAAACTTCAGATAAAACTTTACAATTTAGAAACGCAGTCTCTACGTCCATTTGTTCTATAACCAAACCTTCTTGACAACAGTATGACAACAAAATCTTTAATGTTTGCATGTTGGTTACTGGAGAATAAATATCCTCAACGACTTCTTTTTGTTGAAACCCCCTGACAACTAATCTTGCTTTGTAAACACTTTCTGATTTCTTTGTGGAAACCCACTTTACATCAATGGCTTCTTTATCAACTGGTTTATCTACTAATTCCCATGTTTTGTTTTTGTTCAAACAATTTCCTTATTCATCGCTTTTTCCCAATAATTTGATTTGGCGCTGTTAATCGCCTCCTCAAAGCTTTCCGGACTATTTGCACTACAAAAGTTTACATAAATAAAACTGCTGTAAACATAATCATTTAATATTTTTGGTTTTCTTTCTCTAGATGATCTCAACTCAAGTACTTTCTCTGGTTCATAATTATCAGAAAGCTTTTCATTTTTCTCAATTTCCTTCTGTTTTTCTATTAGTTCAGTTTCATTTTCTATACTTTTGTGTTCAGAATCACTAGAATATTCACTTACTGAATCATAATCTTTAAACCCAATCCATTTAACACCACTTTCAACAATGTCCACATGTCGAGCAACAACTATCTTATTATTTATTAGCACTCTGTAGCCTACTTCACAATAACCCATTAAAACCCCCAAATCGGCTTTCCTATCCCATTTCGACTTCCTCAGTTGCTCAGGTACTCTTACAAAAACTCTACTCCCATACAACTTCAAATGATTAACATAAGGTCTTTTCCCCAGTAAAATCTCATAAGGAGTTTTCTTTTCAATGGTGTTAGCTAAAGTTCTGTTTTTGAGGTACGCTGCTGCACAAACCACTTCAGGCCAAAATCTTGTGTCTACTCGCGCTTTGGCTAGCAGACACCGAGACATGTCCATGATGGAGCTGTTATACCTTTCAGCAGTACCATTAAGCTCATGCATATAAGGTGGACAAGCATTCAATACAATTCCTTTTTGTCTCACAAATTCATAGACATTTTCATTTAAATATTCCTTCCCATTGTCACATCTTATCTTTTTAAGATTTTTCCCAGTGAGATTCTCAACTTCATTAATATACTCTACAAAACAATTGTATACTTGATCTTTAGATTTTATGGTGTAAACATGAGCTGCCTTACTGTAATCATCAATGAAAGAAAGAAAATATCTTTCCCCATGCATTCCAGTAGTTGAGTGAGGCCCATTTAGATCATTGTGAACAATTTCTAAGATTTCTTTTGCTTTGGTTCTATTATTTTTAAAAGGAACATTATGCATTTTGTTTTCGATACAGATTTTACATTTCATAAATTCTGATTCTAGTTCTGAAGGAACCCCATCTAACAATTGATGTTTATGTAAAGTATTTAGATAATTGAAATTAACATGTCCCAAAATGCGGTGCCATTTTTCCTTTGTTGTCATATTATTGTCTTTACTCATAACATTAACATTAACTTCTCCTTTATTAATAGTACTACTCATTTTATACAACCGACTCTTTCCATGCAATCGCAATCAATCCATTAGCTTTATCAAAAATTTTAGCATTATTCCCTACCGATACAATTTTGTGATTATCTGTAATTTTGGCATAACTGATCAAGTTTTTGTCTATGTCTTTTACAAAGAAAACCTCTCATATTAATTGGAACCATTTGATCATAGACAGGAAAATTACTAATTACATTACCAACTTTAGTAGCTTGCAAAATTTTTCCATCAGCAATTTTTACATTTATAGGTTGTTTTAAAGTTATACTCTCAGAAAAATATTCCTCATTATTAATAACATGATCAGTACAGCCACTGTCTAATAACCAATTGATTTGAATTTGATTGTTGTTACTTGACTCTGTTCTATTTTGACCTATCATAGAATTAACCTCTGTTATAAAACTACTCATACCATGATCACTCTGATGGTAACCTTGCTTGCTGTGATGCCGACCACTGCTAAAACCATGCTGCTCTCCTCGACCACGTTGCCTGCTGCCATAACCTCCACGCTGCATGTTGCCGTAATTTCCACGCTGTACATTGCTATAGCCTCCACGCTGCATATTTCCATTACCTCTGTCGCTACTTTGAAAATGTACTCCACGATGCCATGTGCCTCTGTTACTTGTTCTTCCCTGGTTACAATCACGTTTGAAGTGACCTGCTTTGCCGCATCGATAACATACTTGCTCCTGATTTCTTGAATTCAATTTTCTTTCTGTGTGAAATGCATTTGATTTTACCTCTTCATTTCCAGTTTTTGCATTCAATAATTGAATCTTACTTTTAACGTATTCAACTGTCTGATCCTCTTCCTTCAAGACGTCCACTAAGTCCCCAATATAGCTCATTGACTCTGGTAACATTCGCAGCATATAATTTAACTTCTCCTTTTCCGTTACTTTAGCGCCTGCAGATTTCAGCTCATTTACAGTTTTTTCAAAAGCACTGAAAAATGTCCCCGTATCACTGTAATCACTTAACCTCAATTTGTCCAACTTGTTTCTGCATAATATTTGAAGGGCTGTAGACTCTTTCGAATATAATTCATCAAATTTCTTCATGATCTCGAAAGCACTTTCTCTGTCACTCACGAATTCTAGTTGCTTATTTGTGATTGCACCATAAATATAGTTGATAGCCTTCAAGTCCTCTTCATCCCACGTTTCGTTGTCTGAGCTCACTTTTGCCCTCGTAGTCACTGTATGGCATTTCTTCATTTTTAGGTACATGATTATCCGCTGCTTCCAGTTCCCATAGTCCTCGCCATCAAATTAAGGAATAGTTATATCAGCCATGTCGAACTTTCTGAATAACACGCGATGGCCACAATATAATATTTAACTTCTACTTTTCTTTTCAATAACCATGGACCTCTGCTACCATGTTTTGAATCACGTTCACACATTTACTTATAAAATACTTTATTAAAATATACATATGTTCACTTTACAAAAGACACACGAAGACTATCTATTGCGCCTCATCACTCACGCATATACACACAAACATAGCTGTCACCACAATCGATACTTCTCGAACATACTCGATATAACTTATTCTAGAACGATGTTCTGGAACTTTCTCATATCCGATATAAATGTATTACATAATTCCAACAGATCATTCTGGAGAATTGTATGTGAAAGGTGATAGTGAAAGTATAACATCAATTTATAGTGGTATATCATTTGATTCAGGTACTGGAGTTGCAACTAGTATAAACGCAAGTACTACATCTCGTGCTAATATTGTAAGAGATATACGAAGAAAGAAAATACAAGATGTGGAAAATGTAGAGTTGGAGGATTTAAATAAAGATATTCAGCGTTAATAAACATTTATTGTATACAATTTCATTGTAACAGTTCATATTCAATAAATAAATTGTACAATGTATATGGATTTAATTCTTTTATAATCCTTGTATTCCATGACTTCCAATAGTATTTTTCAATTCGTTCATCCCACACATGACCTTTAAAATAATCACAATTTGAACAAACAATTACAGGAGTGTAATCACCTTCAAATTTAATAGGTATATTCATAGGATTACCAGAAAATATTGTTTTTAATTGTTCAAAACATCCAGGATCATAATTAGGATCATACATTACAATTAATCGTTTTCTGGCACATTCTTGTAATCCAAATGATACATACTTGTTATTTTTATTACACCAACCAGTATTTAACATTGCTGATGCAATCATTTGAACAAATGTTGATTTGAAAGAAGTTGGTTCTCCTATTAAATTTAAACAATTTTTTTTCCATTACTTCGATTAAGCACATGGAATAATGTAATAATAAAATGTCTTATACCTTCTTCATCATCTTGAAATTGATATCGTAACAAATCTTTTACAATTTTTCCACTGACATTTTCATCATAATAAAAGTCATTAAAATTTGAAACATATGATTCAAAATAAACATATTGAGCATTACATATATATTCATACAGCTGAATTACATTCAAATGACTTGTTTCAATTTGAATGTGTTTAATAATATTTGATAATACTTTATCACTAAGTGTACAAAGTGTTGTATTACATCTCCACATAGATGTTTCTATTACTTTATTAATAGGTACAGTTAAATTATTTATTATTATACATACGAGTTCCTCAAAGGAATATTTTTTGTGACCTGCTGTCCATTTTTTGTAAGTCTGTCCAGATGTTGTTGCGATATTACTATAAGGTTCCTTACAGCTTGATTCACTTTCATTACTTGTTAGACAATTAACTCGACACCCGCCACTGCGCCACCTCGCTGGGTCGCCAAGTTGAACCAGCTTCTCACAACCCATAGATTCAGTCCCATTACAGGCAATTACTGAAGCAGTCTATTTTTAGTGTTGAAGAAACGATGGTACATCAGCTCTTGCAATTTTAGTTTCTGTCCTCGATGCAGTAAATTGGATTGGCTTGGCTGTAAGAAAAATTAAGCCCAAAACTATCACCAAGTGCTTCAACAATGTGGATTTTGGAGGTGAACAAGACATTCCTGTACTCAAAAAAATGCAGCAGCAATCGCAGAATTAGCGCAAATGCAGAAAATTTCATGTAGCCCAGATGATTACGTACAAAGCAACGACTTTCTGTCAATTCACTCCACTTTTACTTTGGCAACAGATCTAATAACAATCCGCAACACAGAAGATGATGAGAAAACAAGGGAAGAACAAAAGGATCGAAATGGTGTCCCTAAAAAAATTTATACTCTTGGAGAAGCTGTTGCATGTGTAAACAATTTATGCTATTTGCAGCACACGCTAATTCTCCCAAGCTGTTTGAACTGTTGTATAATGCAAAAAATTGGGTAGAAAAGTCAAATTTGAACAGGAAATTCAAGTCTATTTCCCTCCTAGATATGTGGAGGAGAAGTGAAACTTAAATCAAATAAACACAGAAATAATATGTAAACCATACACGAACTTGAAGTTACAGTAAAAATACAGACATGCCGTATTATGTATCGGTAAGTTTAGTCTAGTGTTCTTGACAGTCTACCGTAAATGAACGTCTACTGTACAGGAGTTACGGTACACGATCATAATTACATAGTCATACTATTTCGCGTGATACTCGACAAATTTTACGTATACGAGTGTGTTGTGTAATCTGGAAACTTGTACAATTTGGAAAATTATTTTAGCCCCATGCTATTCCGTTCTGAGTAAGTTTTATTGTATTATGAATGTTCGATACTCAGAGGACAGGGCATGGGCCTGAGTTGGTTGTTTGAACGTACGTTGTTGGTTGCTCGAAAGAAAAAGTGTAGTGATGGAATGGTGAGGGAGAACTGATATTAGTAGTTACATGTTTTATGGGCTTTAATGCGTGTTTGGTAATAATGGGAGTAGCAGTTCGTCATAACGACGCGTGGAGGGGCCAAAGAGTACAGACGGGCAGGGACCTAATGGGCTAGAACTGTAGAGTGAATGTACAGCCTCTAAATCTTGTGGTTCAAGCTGCGTACTTCTAAGAAGGGAACTATAAACAATTTACTTTGCGATCATTTATGTGGAGTCTTCTGTTGCAGACTGGTCACGCGTAGTAACCCAGCGACGGGCCTTTCGAAAGTGGAAAGGAATGTAGTGCCGCCACTATTGTTTGGGCACTACTGAGGAAACAGCAGCTCTGCCACGACCGTACTGAAATCCAACGAGCGCTGATGCATTGGTATGGAGACTGCATGAACAGCCCTATTTACCACGAAGTAGTCCAGGCGGCACACCGAAATCCTAGAGACATAGCAGCTGCAGGACGAGCGACAGATTTAGTACATTTGATACGTGCCTCGTTTTAAGCACAATAAACGTGCCATCAACTATTAAAAATGCTCGTTCATTTTAGCAGAACGAGAAAGTCTGTGAGCACTCAATGACGCGAGTGCCACGCAAGTCATAATCAGGTTATTGTTTTGTTTTAGTGCGCAAAAACAACTAAGGTCATACGCGCCCATATCAGAACCTTAGAACTTTAAGAGGAAAAAGGAGTTAAAAGCGATTACACGTTAAGCCCAATAGCTGGAAGGAAAAACAGCTAGAAATAAGGACTTCCTCTTGGAGGAAGGTCCAAGAAATAGGCCGTAGAGAGAACTTAGGGCCCGAACTAAGATTAAGTGTCCTTCGATATATTGCTAAGACGGATAAAAAATAAAACGCAGTCGACAACCCGTGTGTCGTTCGCTAAAACGGCCGATAACTCTTGAGGGCAAACATGTATTAGAACGTAAGTGGTTAAAAAAGCGCATTCGGTCAGCAAATGCCGAACCGTCAAAGGTTGATGACAATGAGCAAAGGTAAGAGGACTGCAGCCTTGGCAGCAGCATCAGCAGCCTCGTTTCCCTTCAAACCGACGTGACCATGAACCCACAAACATTACTCCCTCAAGAGTGAGCAAGTGGAAGCTTTCTTGGTCCCGTTGAACTAAGGGATCGACTGTGTACAGTGCAAAGAGGCTCTGGAGGGCACTGAGATAATCTCAGCATATGACAACTGAAAGGCCTGTGTCGCCAGGTGTACTAGGTGGCCTGATACAGGGTAAAGAGCTCTGCCATAAATACTGAGCAGTGTTCCGGCAGCCGATACCGAAAATCGTCGGTGCCAGTGGCGAAGGCACGCCCAACACCGTCAGTCCGAGAGCCATCAGTATAAACGAAGGTACCATCGCGAAGTTCCGTGCGAAGGTCCTGAAAAGTACTGCAATAGATCGAATCTGGAGTAGTTTCCTTAGAAAGCGAATGAAGTCCAAGGTGGACACAGGCCGCCGCAAGAATCCAAAATGGTGAAGGGTTCACACACATCCGGAAAGTGGAGGGCAGCGTAAAGTTAAGCTGCCGGAGTAGTAGGCGAAAGCGAGCTATAGGAGGTAGCAGAGAAGAGGACCGCGACTTATAAAGTCGATCTAAAGAATCATTGAAGGAGGGGAGGCATAGGATGGGTGGCCAGGCATGGCAGACAAATGGTATACGTATCCGCTGAGGAGAATATTGCGTCGGTATGACAGCAGTAGTTCAGCAGCTTGGTCATACAGAATCTCGGCCGCGCTAGTGTAAAAGGCGCCAGTCACCAAACGGATGCCACGACAGTGGATTGTATTTAGATGGCGAAAGATGGACCTGCAGAGGCATAAAAGAAACGCCCATAGTCTAGTTTTCAATAGTCAAGGGATCGGTACAAACGGGAAGGATGGTCCGATCCGCTCCCCAGGAAATACCGCTGTGCACACGTAGAACATTCAGGAGCCGGTTGCATCGGGCGGCCAGGTAAGGCATGTTGGAGGACCAAGAAAGTTTTCTATCAAGCATGAGCCCCAGGATTTTCGTAGTTTCAGCGAATGGAAGAGCAAGAGGCCCAATATGTAAAGACGATGTAAGAAACCCATTGCGCCGCCAGAAATTCATACAAACTGTTTTGTCAGTGCAAAGGAGAAAGCCCCCGTCGATGCTCCACGAGTAAAGATAATACATCGCTGAAGACGCCGCTCTAGGAGACAAGTCCATGGAGAACTGCAATACATTGCAAAATCGTCAACGAAAAGGTAGCCAGAAATACCTTGCGGGAGACAGGCCATAATAGGGTTAATTGGTTGGTTGGTTGTTTGAGGTTTAAGGGACCAAACAGCAAGGTCATCAGACCCTTGTTTCAAATATGGTCCATGCCGCTAATGGGACATCTCAGGAAAGTCAGAACAATAAAACGGAAAAAGGGAAAAACGTAAAAGGGCAGTCATGTTGTCATTGGTAAAAAACAAAATGAGGGAAGTCAACAAGAGAACGAACCCAACGCTATGCTGAAGCAGCATAGGCAAGACCACATGTGACTTAAAAGGTGCAACCGCTAGAATGTAGAAATACGTATGGGAAAAGGAGACTAACCAATCATTAAAGAAAAGGTAAAAACAGAGTAAAAGGGGAAGAAAAGAGGATCTCTGTCAGGGAGGTGAATCTGGAATCTCCAAACACTGCTTACAGTGGGAGACGCCCAAACAGTCACCGCCCTGCCCCAACACCAGAGAGAGATTAAAAACCTTAAAACTGAGAATAAAAACCACTTTCCTGGAGGAAACCGAGAACCAGAGAGACCATCTGGGAATCGTCAGCCAACATCAAAGGTAAAGTGTGGGGGAGTCTGTACTTAGCACACAGAGCCAAAAGAAGCGGGCATTCAACCAAAATGTGGGCTACTGACTGGAAGGCTCCACAACCACAAAGGGGTGGGGTGGCTCATCACGCAAAAGAAAACCATGGGTCAGCCTGGTATGGCCAATGCGGAGACGACACAGTGTGGTCGAGTCCTTTCGGGAGAGGCGAAAGGAAGAACGCCATGGGCCTGGTGTCACCTTACTCTTACGAAGTTTATTAGACAGGGGAGTAGCCTCCCAAGAATTGGCCCATGACTGTGCGAAGTGGGATTTGATGTGAAGCCGTAAATCCGCTGCAGGAAGAGTTACAGAAAACGGGGGGTAAATGACTGCTCCCCCAGCCAAACGATCAGCGAGCTCATTACCCGGGATTCCCACATGGCCAGGAACAAGCAGCACGGTGAATATCAGCGAGATGGTCATGGATGGCAGAGACCAAGGGATGGCGCGAAAAACATCGATCAATAGCAAGAAGGCCACTCATCGAGTCCGTACATAACAAAACGCGGTTGTGTTGGGACTTTAATAAAGGTAAGGGCCTGGGAAATTGCTATCAATTCCGCAGTAAACACCCCACATGTAGGGGTCCAACAGAGGACGTGAAGGGATACCCAACATGATCAGCAGATTTAGAGCCATCAGTGGAAAAAACAACAGCATCCCGCAACTCCCATAAAATTTTGCGGAAAAAGGAACTGAACACCACTGGCGGGATGAAATCTTTCGAACCTCGGCGGAGATCCATCCGAATTCGAGGCCGAGGAACTAACCATGGGGTGGGGGGGGGGGGTGGAGGGTAGCGAGCGAGGATGAGTGGGAGAGGAACGGATAGCGAGTGCATAAGACACCAGAAGCTGGGACCGCCAAACAGAAAGGGGGGGGGGGGGGGGGGGATCCCAGCTTCAAACAGGAGACTATCAACAGGGCTAGTAGGGAAGGCACCAGTGGCCAAACGGATACCGCGATGGACTGGATCCAGCACGTGTAATGTGGAAGGAGCAGCTGAACCATAAACTTGACAACCATAGTCCAAGCGAGACAGAACTAGAGCACGACAAAGACTGAGAAGGTTGGTGTGGCGGAGTAAGGGGGTGGTGGGGGGGAGTAAGGGGGTGGTGGGGGGGAGTAAGGGGGTGGTGGGGGGGAGTAAGGGGGTGGTGGGGGGGAGTAAGGGGGTGGTGGGGGGGAGTAAGGGGGTGGTGGGGGGGAGTAAGGGGGTGGTGGGGGGGAGTAAGGGGGTGGTGGGGGGGGGGGGGGGGAGTAACGGGGTGGTGGTGGGGGGGGTGAGTAACGGGGTGGTGGTGGGGGGGGGTGAGTAACGGGGTGGTGGTGGGGGGAGTAACGGGGTGGTGGTGGGGGGAGTAACGGGGTGGTGGTGGGGGGAGTAACGGGGTGGTGGTGGGGGGAGTAACGGGGTGGTGGTGGGGGGAGTAACGGGGTGGTGGTGGGGGGAGTAACGGGGTGGTGGTGGGGGGAGTAACGGGGTGGTGGTGGGGGGAGTAACGGGGTGGTGGTGGGGGGAGTAACGGGGTGGTGGTGGGGGGAGTAACGGGGTGGTGGTGGGGGGAGTAACGGGGTGGTGGTGGGGGGAGTAACGGGGTGGTGGTGGGGGGAGTAACGGGGTGGTGGTGGGGGGAGTAACGGGGTGGTGGTGGGGGGAGTAACGGGGTGGTGGTGGGGGGAGTAACGGGGTGGTGGTGGGGGGAGTAACGGGGTGGTGGTGGGGGGAGTAACGGGGTGGTGGTGGGGGGAGTAACGGGGTGGTGGTGGGGGGAGTAACGGGGTGGTGGTGGGGGGAGTAACGGGGTGGTGGTGGGGGGAGTAACGGGGTGGTGGTGGGGGGAGTAACGGGGTGGTGGTGGGGGGAGTAACGGGGTGGTGGTGGGGGGAGTAACGGGGTGGTGGTGGGGGGAGTAACGGGGTGGTGGTGGGGGGAGTAACAGGGTGGTGGTGGGGGGAGTAACGGGGTGGTGGTGGGGGGGAGTAACGGGGTGGTGGTGGGGGGGAGTAAGGGGGTGGGGGGAGTTAGGGGGTGGGGGGAGTAAGGGGGTGGGGGGGGAGTAAGGGGGTGGGGGGGGAGTAAGGGGGTGGGGGGGGAGTAAGGGGGTGGGGGGGAGTAAGGGGGTGGGGGGGAGTAAGGGGGTGGGGGGGAGTAAGGGGGTGGGGGGGAGTAAGGGGGGGAGTAAGGGGGGGAGTAAGGGGGGAGTAAGGGGGGGAGTAAGGGGGGAGTAAGGGGGGGAGTAAGGGGGGGAGTAAGGGGGGGAGTAAGGGGGGATTTTTTTTGTTTGGGGTTTAAGGGCACTGAACTACTGAGGTCATTAGCTCCCAGTCACAATTGTTAGAGCACATAGAATCTAGTAAAACTCAAGGGGGGGCACCAGAAAGTTCTTACAAAGATGCAGATAAAGTAAGTCAGAGAGTTAGATGTCTTTGGATAATCCAGTCAAAGTAATGAAACGAAGAACACTAGCAGCTGCTCGAGCATCATCTGCTAAAATATCCTGTAAAGTAGATGGCAGAGACAGGACAAAATGAGATTGACTAAAACGGGGACACGACAATAAAACATGGCGCACTGTTAATGCATAACCACAAGGACACTGCGGGGCTGGGTCACCGGAGAGCAGGTAGCGGTGGCTAAACCGGCAATGCCCAATCTCCAACCTGTCAGAAGGACCTCTTCTCGCAGAGATGGTCGGTAGGAGGTTGTCCAAGCAGTTGGGAACGGTTTTACTGCCCGGAGCTCGTTTCCTTGAAGTGAGGACCAAGTATCCCACCACAAGGACACAAGCCTCTTACAAACAACCCCACTAACGTCAGATGATGGGACACAAAGGGAGGCTGGCCGAGGCAGGAGGAGTGCAGCCTTGGCTGCAGCATCAGCAGCCTTATTCCCAGGCACTCCTACATGGCCGGAAACCCACAAAAAGCCGACAGGAGAGCCACCCTCAGCGAAAGCATGAACGGACTGCTGGATCCGTTGCACCAAGGGATGGACCGGATATGGAGCTCCAAGGCTCTGAAGAGCACTGAGTGAATCAGAGCCGAGTACACACGATGAATGGCGGCGGCGGCGGGGATACTGAACGGCCTGATGGAGAGCAAAAATCTCGGCCGTAAAGCTGGAACACTGGTCGAGGAGCCGGTATTTAAAGGTGCCGGCCCCGACGACAAAGGCACAGCCGACACCATCGTCAGTTCTGGAGCCATCAGTATAAATAAAGGTGTTGCTGGCAAGTCGGGTACAAAGTTCGACAAACCGTGAGCAATACACTGCAGCCGGAGTACCCTCCTTCGGGAGCGAGCTGAGGTCGAGATAAACATGAACCCTCTCTGAAGGTGGTAGGGAGGGCAAAATCCAATTGTCGAAGCAGGCGACGAAAGCGGACTCCAGGGTGCAGCAGGGCAGACACATACAACCCATACCGACGGTCGAGACAATCGGCGAAAACGGACTGATTACAGGGGTGGGCGGGCATTGACAACAGCCGGCAGGCATACCGACAAAGCAGTACGTCGCGCCGGTAGGTCAATGGCAATTCGGCAGCTTCAGCATAAAGACTCTCGACGGGACTAGTGTAGAAAGCTCCGGTTGCAAGACGTAACCCCCTATGGTGGATGGATTTGAGACGGGGTAAGAGGGATGGCTGAGCAGACGAGTAGATGAGGCTCCCATAATCCAGCTTTGATCGAACTATCGACCAATATAAGCGAAGCAGGAGAGTGCGATCCACTCCCCATGATGAACCACTAAGAACACTGAGGACATTAAGGGAACGTGTACAACGGGCAGCCAAATAAGAGACATTTGGAGACCAACAAAGTTTCCTGTCCAGTGAGAGCCCTAAAAACTTTGTTGTCTCCACGAATGGGAGAACAACGGGACCGAGATGTAAGGATGGTGGAAGGAATGCTTTATATCGCCAAAAGTTGATGCAAACCGTCTTCTCTTCAGAGAACCGGAAGCCATTTGCCACACTCCTTGAGTATAGGCTGCCTAGACAACACTGAAGGCAGCGCTCCAGGAGGCATGTTCTCTGGGCACTGCAGTAGATCGCGAAGTCATCGACAAAAAGAGAGCCTGAGACATTAGGTGGAATGCAATCCATAATTGGATTGATCGCGATGGCAAAAAGGGCTACGCTCAAGACAGAGCCCTGAGGCACTCCGTTCTCCTGGAGGAAGACGGACAATACGGAACCCACACGTACCCTAAACTGTCGATCTGTCAAAAAGGAATCAATAAAAAGGGGCAGGCGACCGCGTAGACCCCACCTGTGCATAGTGCGGAGGATACCTCCTCTCCAACAGGTATCATAAGCCTTCTCCAAATCGAAGAACACGGCGACCGTTTGGTGCTTTCGCAAAAAGTTGTCCATGATGAATGTCGACAAGGTCACAAGGTGGTCAACAGCGGAGCGGCGGCGACGAAAGCCACATTGAACATTGGTAAGTAGCCGTCGAGATTCAAGAATCCAAACTAACCGAGTGTTAACCATGCGCTCCATCACCTTACAGACACAGCTTGTAAGAGAAATGGGGCGGTAACTAGAAGGAAGGTGTCTATCCTCCCCGGGTTTGGGTATAGGAACAACGACAGCGTCACGCCAACGCATGGGGACTTGACCTTCGGTCCAGACGAGATTGTAGGTATGAAGAAGGAAGCTTTTGCCTGCCGGAGAAAGGTGTGCCAGCATCTGAACGTGAATGGCATCTGGCCCCCAGAGCAGAGAACCGGGACAGTGCAAGTGCACATCTGAGTTCCCACATAGTAAAGGGGGCATTATAATTTTCCAGATTCAGCGAGTGGAACGAAGGTCGCCAAGCCTCTTCTGCCTCTTTCCTGGGAAGGAAGGCAGGGTGGTAATGGGCGGAGCTTGAAACCTCGGCGAAAAAGCGGCCGAAAGCGTTGGAGATATCCACAGGATCAACAAGGACCTCATCACCTGAAGTCAGGCCAGGTACCGAGGAGTGGGCCTTAATGCCCGACAGCCGGCGCAGGCCACCCCCAGACGACAGAAGAGGGAGTAAAACTGTTAAAGGAGCTGGTGAAAGAGGCCCAACAAGCTCTTTTGCTGTCTTTGATGACTCTACGGCATTGCGCTCGGAGTCGTTTGTATCCAATACAATTCTCCAACGTAGGATGGCGGCGAAAGGTGCGTAAAGCACGTCGTCCAGCACTGATAGCGTCTCGACAAGCCTCATTCCACCAGGGGACGGAAACGCGACGTGAAGAAGAGGCAGTACGAGGAATGGAACGTTCGGCAGCATTGATGATAACAGCCGTGAGGTATTCGACCTGACTGTCAAAACTGAGAAAATCGTGGTCCGGAAAGTTCGCCAGGGAGGAGTAAAGTCCCCAGTCAGCTTTCGGTACGTTCCAGCTCGAAGGACGTGGGGATGGGGTGTGGTGCAGGAGACGAACGACACAGGGAAAGTGGTCGCTCGAATAGGTGTCAGAAAGGACATACCACTCGAACAGACAGGCAAGAGTTGTAGAACAGATCGAGAGGTCCAAGTGGGAGTAGGTATGAGTAGAGTCCGAGAGGAAAGTCGGGGCGCCAGTATTGAGGCAGACAAGATTGAGATGGTTGAAGACATCCCCCAAGAGGGAGCCTCTCTGACAGGATGAAGGAGAGCCCCAAAGGGGATGATGGGCATTGAAGTCGCCAAACAATAAAAACGGCAGAGGAAGCTGAACAATCAGGTGCATCATGTCAGCCCGACTAACTGCGGATGACAGAGTGTAGACAGTACAAACAGAAAAAGTAAAGGCAGAAAGAGTAATACGGACAGCTATTGCTTGGAGTGGGGTGGTCAATGGGAGGGGATGGTAATAGACATCGTCCCGAACGAGCAACATGACCCCACCATGAGCTGGAATACAGTCCACAGGGGGGAGGTCAGACTGCTCCGAGATATAGTGGGTAAAAGCAATATGGTCAGTTGGGCGCAACTTTGTTTCCTGGAGACCAAGGACGACCAGACAGTGCATGCGGAGGAGCAGTTTTAATTCCTCCCGATTAGATCGAATACCTCTTATGTTCCAATGTAACAAAGCCATCGCTAGTCAGAAAAGATGGGGAACGAAACGGGTGACGAGCTGGTCACCTCGACGGCCACGGAGGGCCAGGTGTCGAGGGAACAACGCTACAACCGGCGGGAGGCGGATCCTGTTCCATCGAGTCGTCGCCAGCGGCAGCCGTTTTCCCGGGTTGCGCAGGAGGGGCAGCATCATTCGCCGACGAGAGACCAGCTGAGTGCCTGGCAGCAGAGCGTCCTGGCGAAACTGAGGACGGCTGGGAGCAGCGACTCACAGATGGAGCGTCAGACGAAACGCGCCGGAGTGGAGAGGTGGATAAAGATTTCCTCTTGGAGGCCTTCTTGGGAGTCCGATGAGGCACGGGGATGGTGGGCTGGACCCGAAGAAGGTCTTAACGCGTGGGGTCCGTGTTGGACCTCGGAAGCCGCCGTCTGGAACGTTTCCCCGATGGACGCCTGAGAAAAGGATCGCTTCTCAGGCAGCGGAGGGGGAGGAGGGGGGAGGGTGGCCCCCAGGACAGAGGGGGAAGGGGCGACGAGGGAGGAGGACTTGGAAGGGAGGGATTTGGGAGGCAGAGGCATAGACCTCGGATGGGGTGAGGAGGTGGAGGGGGGACAGGAGAGGGGTGAGGATACTGTGGAAGGAGTGGACACGACTGAGGCAAACGAAGTTGTCAACGTCACGGGATGGAGGTGGTCATACTTCTTCCTGGCCTCAGAATAAGAGACGATCCAAAGTTTTTAATTCTTGAATCTTCTTCTCCTTCTGATACGCGGGGCAGTCTAAAGATCTAGGCGAGTGGATGCCAGGACAATTGATGCACCGAGGTGGTGGGGTGCATGTATGTTCCTCACAAAGAGGACGTCCACAATCGCCACAAAGGGGATCAGCCTCACACCGTGACGACATGTGCCCAAAGCGCAAACACCGAAAGCAGCACATAGGAGGCGGGACGTAAGGTCACATGTCGCACCGGTAGCACATCACCTTTACCCCATCGGTCCAAGAACAGACTAAATAGTGGGGGAAGTACTTCGCCCCAAGCCGGCGGGCCTGTCCTTCCTCCCAGGCAGTGGCCAAGGGGGAAAGGGCAGGAGAACCAGAACCAGAGACAGTACCTTTCTTTTTAAGAGACTCTGCCGCAGAGCGACCCGATACATGTTGACGTTTCATCTGCAAAACGTCTGCCCCAATACCACCCACTCCGACCAGGGGCTCTCCCCACGGGCGCCACCCAGCCTCAGCAAGGGCCACCTGGAATGATGACCGTTGCCGGGAGTCCTGATGCCCCAAGGAGACAGACATCTACTCCTTGGCCGATGTGGGGAGGGTGCAGCTCAGGTATCGGCAGTACGATCACTGTGTTGTCAGGGGGCTACAACCTAGAGGGTACATGACGATCCCACCAAAACGGGCTGGCTACCGTGCTGGATTTCGGGTGCCATGGAAAGTCCATCATGATCGTAGGTGCAGATGGGGACGCACTATGGGCGTAACTTGTGCAACCCATCAGCCGTTTAGGCCCAATTTGAGGAATAGTCGGTGTAGTTACAACGCTGTTACAACGCTGAGTGCCAAGGTGTTAGTGCACTGAGGACCAGTGAGACACCACGTAAGGCGTCCTTCCCCAAAAGGCTCGTACTTCTGTAGAATTTTGAAAAATGGAGGGCAAACCCCAAGGGGGACCATCACATGGAAGGCCGAAACGGATGAGACTCCTTTTAGTCGCCTCTTACGACAGGCAGGAATACCTCGGGCCTATTCTTATCCTGGACCCGCAGGGGGACAGTAATGGGGGAGTAAGGAAGTTGCTGAAGAAGGGCAGTTAAGGCAGCAGGTGTAAGAGTCCTGTCAGGAGGGAGATAAAGATTGCAAACTGTGACCGCAGAGTCTAAGTGGACCCTAACAGCAACCGCTTCCAATGTAGTTTGAAGAGGAATCCACATGCTAGCAATGTCTGTACGGATCAACGTACAAACGCCACCAGAAGCCCGCAGGGGTCCGACCCGATTTCGACAGAACACACGGAGCCCACGGAGGTTCGGTGAGTGAGCATCAGTAAAATGAGATTCCTGGAGAACCACACAAGCTGCAGAGTATGACGAAAGAAGGGATTTCAATTCCGGAAGGTGACGATACTATCTATTACAATTCCATTGGAGAACCACAGAACGATGGTTTAAATGGGGGCTGAACACGCTAAATCCAGTCATACCGCCGGATCCCCACCCGTCACCGACAAGGAGGGGGCGACATCCATGAACGACAGGTCAGAATCCGGTTGTTAAGTCGGGGAAGGGACCTCCGGTGACACCAGAGGCTCTTTGTCCAGGGACTTATGTTTCTTCTTCTTTTCAGGCTGAGATCGAGGAGGGCTGTGTGGCATAAAGGAGCCAGCTGCAGCAAGATCAGGAACAGAAAGAGACCGGGCGACCTGGGGGCCGACAGACCGCGGCTCTCGCAGTCGTCGCGCGGCAGCAAATCTTTGGCCTGGAAGGTGCCGGGAAGGGGCATCCCGGGAGAGGCGCCCTTGACCGGCAGACGCCGAAGGAGTGGGACACTTCTCCGGCTGGGGAGGGGGAGCAGCGCCCAGAGGAGAAGGTGTGGGAGCCGCAGGGGAGACGGGGGGGGAGGAGAAGGGTCTGGGATGGGGGTAAGGAAGGGGGAGGAAGGGGTGTAGATGTAAGCAAGGCGTAACTAGATGTCATGGACACAGGGTGAAGTCGTGTATATCTCTTACGGGCCTCTGTAGGTTAAACGATCGAGGGACTTATACTCCTGTATTTTTTTTCCTTCTTATATACTGGGCAATCTGGTGAACGTGGAGAATGACTACCATGACAATTTACACACACAGGAGGGGGAACACAGGGACTCCCCTCATGGAGTGGACGTCCACAATCACCAGAGAGGTCTGTGAACAGCGGGAAGACGTGTCTAAAACGCAAGCACTTAAAACACCTCATAGGAGGTGGGACGTACAGCCTCACATCACAGCGGTAGACCATAATCTTAACATTCTCAGGGAGGGTATCCCCTTCAAAGGCCAGGATAAAGGCACCAGTATCAATACGATTGTCTTTAGGACCCTTCTGAACACACCGAACAAAGTGAACACCCCGCCGTCCGAGAATGTCCCGAAGTTCCTCATCAGTTTGAAGGATGAGGTCCCTGTGAAAAATCACACCTTGTACCATATTTAGAGACTGGTGGGGGGTAATGGACACAGGAATTGTTCCAAGATGGGTACAGGCACGAAGGGCCGCAGATTGGGCAGCTGAAGCAGTTTTTATCAGCAACGAACCCGACCGCATCTTGCTCAGGGAGTCCACTTCGCCAAACTTGTCTTCAATGTGTTCCGCAAAGAATAAAGGTTTGGTATTGGTGAAAGTATCTCCATCAGTCCTGGTGCAAACTAGATAACGGGGGAAAGGTTTTGCCCCTAGCCGACGGGCCTGACCCTCTTCCCAGGGGGTAGCCATGGAAGGGAAGGCCGAAGGGGCAAGAGAAGCAGCACTTGAGGAATCAGTTCCACACAGAGAGACGGCCGCAGAAGAACGGCCAGAGTTCTGGACCCGTACGCGTTTCATTTGCATAGCGTCCGCCCTGATACCACCCACTCCGATCAGGGGCTGTCCTCACGGGCGCCACCCAGCCACAGCAAGGGCCGTCTGGCACGGCGGCCATTGCCGGGAGTTCCGATGCTCCAGGATGACGAGCAACCACTCCAAGGCATGCATGAGGTCACAGCTCAGGGATCAGAAGTGTGATCCCTGTGTGTTCAGGGGGCTCAACCAAAAGGGTACATAGCGACCCCACCACACAGGCTAGCTACCGTGCTGGCTATGCATCCTAGTATCAGACAACGACGTGAAAGAAAAGGTGGAATGTACTGGGAGGGCGCACGTCGGAGACACTATGTAAGGTGCTCTTCCCCAAATGACACACTACGGAGGAGAAATTTTGTAATGGAGGTCAAACCCCAGAGGGGGACCAAGGAATGCCAAAAGGAGGAGATGATTATGCAACAAAGCCGAATTGGAAAACCAACAGAACCAGGAGGATAGCAGGGGCCAACATAAGCAAGGACACCAAGAGAGGGAGAGGAGAGGGCGCGGGGAAGGAGCAAGGAGGGGAAGGGAATGGAAATGCAGCCCTGGAGAGAAAGAAGGCTGCAATGGCTCGGGGCCCTGTGCTCGCCACGCACATATCCACAAAAGAGTTGTGGACCCCCTGGGGGGAATATGGTTAATGGCGATAGCGAAGTGGACAACGCTCAGGACGGAGCCCTGAGGCACACTATTTTCTTGAATAAAGGTGTCCAACAAGGCAGAAGCCACACGTACCTTGAAAACAGTCTTTTAAAAATTCCTGAAGAAAACAGGGCAGGCAGCCTTGGAGGCCCCACATGTAAGGAGTACGTAGGATATCAGTCCTCCAGCAGGTGTCATAGGCTTTCTCCAAATCAAAAATCACAGCTACAGTTTGGTGGTCGCGCGAGATTAGCCGAGCTATCTAAGGCGCTGCTGTCAACTGTGCGGCTGGTCCTGGCGGAGGTTCCAGTCCTCCCTCGCCATGGGAGTGTGTGTGTGTCCTTAGGATAATTTAAGTTAATTAGTGTGTAAGCTTAGGCACTGATGACCTTAGCAGTTAAGTCCCATAAGATTTCACACACACTTGAACACAGTCTGGTGTTTCCGCAAAAAGTCGTTCATTACATGGGTTGACAAAGTGATGAGATGGTCTAATGCACAATGGCGCCCCCGAAATCCACATTGTGCAATGGTTACTAAATTGCGAGACTCTAGCCACTGTACCAGCTGGGCATGAATCATATTTTCCATCATCTTGCAAACACAGCTGGTGAGAGAAATGGGGCAGTAGCTAGAAGGAAGATGTTTGTCTTTACTGGGCTTAGGTATGGGTATGACCGTAGCTTTGCGCCAGCATCTGCCCAGATGTTGATCAGGATGAAATGAGAGCATGATCTAGCCCTCGCATAGTAAAGACAGCGTTGCACCATTCACGATTCTGAAAGAAGAAGGGTATCAACCGTGCCACTCCACTCGTTTCTGATGGAGGAAGGCAGGCTGACAGTGGGTGCAGTTCGAAATCTCAAAATAGCGGCCTAATGTGCAGGAGATAGAAGTAGTGTCCACAATGGCATCTGCTATGGTAAGGCTGGATACTGGGGAATGGAACTTGGTCCCAGAGAGTTGTTGAAGGTTGGCCCACAAGTCGGAGGGGAGGGTGGAACTGTTAGAAGAACTAATAAATTAAATCCAGCTAGGTGTTTTGCTATCCTGAAGAATGCGACAACACTGTGCAAGCAACTGTTTATAATGAATGCACTTTTCCATTGTAGAATGATAGAGAAGAACGGAAATAGCATGTCTCCGCATGCTGATTGGATCGTGGCACACCTCAGTCCACCAAGGTACTGGGACACAAGACAGTAAAAGTGATGTGCGAGGAAAGGAACATTCTGCGGCAGTAAGGATAACGTGTATAAGATATTCTACCTGGTCACCACAGCTGGGGAATCAAGGTCGCGAGAGAGGAGTAAAGCCTCCAGTTGGCATTTGAAAGCTGCCAATTGGGGTGACACGTAAGTGGGGGTAGGATTCAGCAAACATATAGCACTTATGAAATAGTCTTTCGAGCACGTATCAGAACAGGCCACTCGAGACGATGGGCAAGCAAGGCACTGCAGAACGAGAGATCCAAATAGGAATAGGTGCTCCAGTGTTAAGGCAGATGAGGTTGAGTTGATTGTGAAGGTCAGCCACGATGGCACCTCTCTGACAGGTTCTGGAAGAGCGCCGAAGGCGATGGTGCACATTAAAGTCACCAAGCAGTAAAAAGAGTGAGGGAGTTGCCCAATAAGCTGGAGGAAGTCTGGCCTGGTGACACTGAATGATGGAGGGATGTAGACTTTACAAAGAGGAAAGGTGAAGCGAGGACGGAAAGTAAGGACTGCAACAGCTTGCTGCCAAGTGTTCAGCGAGATGGTTTGACTATGAATGTCATCCCAGATGTGCAGCATGACTCTCCCATGAGATGGAATACCATCGTCGGGGAGGGGGGGGGGGGGAGGAGGTCAAAGCGGACTGCAAAGAAATGCAGGAGGTCAAAGCACACATGAGGACGCAATTTTGTTTCCTGGAGGCAAAAAAAACAAGTGGATGCTGTGATTCCAAGAACAGCCCTAATTCCTCCTTGTTGGATCTTACGCCATGAATGTTCCATTGGAGGAGAGTCATGATGGAGAAAGGGGAGGAGGGAAAAAGTGGTCACCAAGACTCACTGCTACTGGGCACAGAGGATGGAGGGTCCTGCTCCAAGAGACCTGCACAGGCGTCAGCATTCTCACTGGGTCAGCCAGTGGATTCCAGGGCACTGCATACTGGCGAAATGGAGATCAGCCAGGTGATGGTACTAGGCGGCGACACCATGGAAGAGAATCTCCGCTGAAGGATAATACCATATGCCTTTGTTTTATTTCTTGGAGCCTTTGCAGTGGCAGATGAAGACTCAGGTGTTTGTTGGCTAGAGGGACATAAAAACTCTTCGTGGGAGTGTTCTTTCTGTCCTTTCCGGCCTGCCAGTTGTGTAGCAGGTGATTTCGCCGTCAGATGCGAAAATATGGAGGCTTGCGAGTGACAGGGTAAGGCAAGTTTTCCTTCACCAAGCTCTCCTGGACGGACATTCATCAAGATACATGGGACATTCTCAGGGTGAGGCTGCATGGTCACCATGGTCACCATTGCAATTGATACAGTGGGGAGTAACATTTGGCTGGGTTTCAACAGGACATTTTAGTGTACTTTTAACACTGACATTGGTAGCAGCACACTGGGTTGAGAACGTATGGTCTGACTATGATGATTTTATAGCCTGCCTTCATCCTTGATGGAAGCAGTACTCCGTCAAACGGGAGAGAAAGTGTGTGTAGGCGCGAAGCATGCTGCAACCTTTTTCAACACATGAAGGACTGTAGTGACGCCCTGATCAGAGAAGAAAGGGAAATTTCTTGGTCAGACCATCAAGTAGCCTAAATAACACCACGTGAAGATTTCAGCGTTCGATGGACCTCGACATGAACAGGATAACATGGAGGAGCAAAGCTGCAAGCAGTTGTGCCTGAGAAGCACAATTAGTCTCCAAAAGCAAAGTGCCATTGCTTAAATGAGAACAGGATTTGACAGGGATGGCAATTGCATAAACATCTTTCTGAATAATAAATGGATTAAACATAGCAAAGGACTGACCTCTTTCAGTAAGCGATACCACAAGGACCAAGGTGCAGCTGGAAGATACTTGGAAGCTTTAGCTTCATTCCTCCTTCGTTTAGTAGATGTAAACTGAGTTGGTGGTTGGCTCATTGCGAGAAAATCCCCCACGATTGCCAGCGTCTCCGATGGAGTGCTGCTTCCAACTGGAGGCCCCCCTCAGAGTGGGTCTCACCCACCTTAGGTGTTTGTTCACATCCCAGGTCACACCTCCTGAACCCCTGACAGAGGGACCAATGGGTGATTTGGGAAGGTAACAACTCACATAATCACTGCTCCCTGGGCCTGGCCTGTGCCATGGGTTCATTCGAACCCTACTTGTCGACCCAGAGCTGGGAATTACGTGTTACCTGGTCACCTTTTACGCGCCAGAGGCATGGACCGGCCTTCAGGAGCGCACAGAGAGGGAGAAGAAACAGAGAGGAACCTCAACGCCACAGCAGGAGGAGGATAGCAGATAGAGAACGAAGAAAGAAAGGGACAAAAACATTGGGACTATCCTGATGTCAGGCTACTGATAGTTAAGAATACATTCCCAAAAATGGTTTGTTTGTGGGATTAAAGGGACCAGACTGCGACAGTCATCGGTCCCTTGTTCCAAAACTTGGAAACACCCACACAGAATAAAAACGACAGTGGAAAAGACGACAGACGACACAGGACAAGAAAGACGTAGAGACCAGACAATAGGAATTAAAAGCACACAGAGTGTGACAGTGGTTGGCCAACCACAGAGACTAAGAAGGAAAAGCCAACCACCGAGAAACACATTAAAAACTCAGTCTAAAGTCGTAGGCCAAAGGCCAGACTCAACACAAAAGAAGACAAACACTTAGATTAAGTGATAAAAGCCCTCTGCCCGAATAAAATGCGAAACTAAGCCTGCCATAGCAGTGTCTTCTTTTAAAAGGGCAGGGAGCGTATCAGGCAGCGCAAACGTCTGCCTGAGCACAGTTAAAAGGGGACAGGCCAACAAAATATGGACCACTGTCAAAGCCGACCCGCAGCGACATAGACGCGGGTCCTCATGTAGTAAATGGCTGTGTGTCAAGCGGGTGTGGCCATTGCAGAGCCGACAAAGGATTACTGACTCCCTTCGAGAGGCTCGCGTGGATGGCCGCCACACGCCCGTCGTCTCCTTGATAGGACGGAGTTAGTTTGGCGTGGTCAGGTTGCGCCATTCAGTGTCCCAAAGTTCGAAAACTTTGCGACGTAAGATCGCTCGCAAATCGGTCTCCGGGAGGCCAATGTCCAGAGATGGTTTACTGGTGGCCTGTTTGGCCAGGCGGTCAACATGTTCATTGCCCGGTATCCCAACATGGCCTGGGGTCCACACAAAGACCACAGAGCGGCCGCAACGGCAAGGGTATGGAGCGACTCCTGGACAGCCATCACCAGACGAGATCGAGGGAAGCACTGGTCTACAGCTCGTGAACTGCTCAGGGAGTCGCTACAGATAACGAAAGACTCACCTGAGCAGGAGCGGATATACTCTAGTGCACGAAAGATGGCGACCAGCTCAGCAGTGAAAACGCTGCACCCAGCCAGCAATGAATATTGTTCGTAATGGTCCCCTAGAGTCAGAGCATAAACGACACGACCAGCAACCATCGAACCGTCCGAGTAAACAACGCCAGAGCCCTGATACGTGGCAAGGATGGAAAGTGGCGGCGGAAGGCCTTCAGAGGGACTGAGTCCTTGGGGCCCTGTGCCAATTCGAGCTGAAGGCAAGGGCGGGGCACGCACCACGGGGGCGTACGCAGAGGGGCCCAGAAAGCAGGTGGAAGAGGGAAAATCTCAAACCCAAAGAGAAGCACTCTGACGCGGACCGCGATCGTACAACCCGACCGGGGCCGACGTTCCGGGAGATGAACGACTGACCGAGGGAACAGGAGACGATAATTAGGATGACCGGGCAAGCTACAAACATGTGCTGCATAAGCAGCCAGTAAACGTTGGCACCATAACTGCAGTGGAGGGACATTTGCCTCCACAAGTAAGCTGTCCACAGGGCTGGTCCGGAAAGCACCAGTGGCAGGTCGTATCCCGCTGTGAAGGATTGGGTCCAGCACCCGCAACGCAGAAGGAGATTCTGAACCATAAGCCAGGCTCCCATAATCCAGACGGTACTGGATTAACGCCTGGTAGAGCCGTAAGAGGGTAGATCGGTCGGCGCCCCAGCTGGTGTGGCTCAAGCATCGCAGAGCATTTAGATGCCGCCAACACATCTGTTTAAGCTGCCGAATATGAGGCAGCCAAGTCAACTGGGCATCAAAAAACCACACCCAAAAACCTATGTGACTCCACCACAGCAAGAAGTTCGCCGGCAAGATAAAGCCGCGGCTCAGGGTGAACTGTTCGCCGCCAGCAGAAATGCATAACGCAGGTCTTGGCAGCCGAAAACTGGAAGCCATGCGCTACAGCCCAAGACTGCGCCTTGCGGATAGCGCCCTGCAGCTGACGTTCAGCAGCTACAATGCCAATGGAGCTGTAGGAGAGGCAGAAGTCGTCAGCATACAAGGAAGCTGAGACCGACGTTCCCACCGCCGCAGCGAGCCCGTTAATTGCAATTAAAAACAGGCAGACACTTAGGACAGATCCCTGTGGTACCCCCATTCTCCTGAACTCGGGAGGAACTATGGGAGGCCGCGACTTGCACGCGGGAGGTACAATGCGACAGAAAATTTCGTAGGAATATCGGTAGTGGACCCCGAAGACCCCAACAATGAAGCGTAGAGAGGATGTGATGGCGCCATGTCGTACTGTACGCCTTCCGCATGTCGAAAAAGACAGCAACGAGGTGCTGACGGCGGGCAAAGGCAGTACGGATGGATGACTCCAGGCTCACCAGATTGTCGGCGGCAGAGCGGCCTTTACGGAACCCACCCTGAGACGAAGCCAGAAGGCCCCAAGACTCAAGTACCCAACTCAACTGCCGGCTCACCACGTGTTCGAGTAACTTGCAAAGAACGTTGGTGAGGCTAATGGGGCGGTAGCTGGCCACCTCCAATGGGTTATTGCCAGGTTTCAAAATGTTGATAACAATGCTTTCCCGCCACTGCGACGGAAACTCACCCTCGACCCAGATACGGTTGTAAAGGTCGAGGGGGTGTCGCTGGCAGTCCACTGAAAGGTGTTTGAGCATCTGACAGTGGATGCGATCTGGCCCAGGCGCTGTGTCAGGGCAAGCGGCTAGGGCACTGTGGAATTCCCACTCACTGAATGGAACATTGTAGGATTCAGGATGGCGGGTGTGAAATGAAAAACTCCGACGTTCCACCCGCTCTTTAACGGAGCGGAAGGCCAATGGGTAATTCGCAGAAGCAGAACTCAGAGCAAAATGCTCTGCCAAGCTGTTTGCAATTACCTCAGAGTCAGTACAAACTGCTCCATTCAGTGAGAGCGCAGGGACGCTGACAGGGGTCCAATAGCCATAGAGGCATCTAATCTTGGCCCAAACCTGCGATGGAGAGGTATGGAACCCAATGGTGGAGACATACCGTTCCCAACACTCCTGCTTGCGTTGGCGAATAAGGCGGCGTGCCTGTGCACACAGCCGTTTAAAGGTGATGAGGTTTTCCAAAGAGGGAAGTCGCTTGTGACGCTGGAGCGCCTGCCGACGATCTTTAATCGCCTCAGCTATCTCAGGCGACCACCAAGGCACAGTCCTCCGCCGAGGGGACCCAGAAGAACGGGGAACGGCAGATTCTGCGGTAGTAACGATGACGGTGGTGACCGAGTGAACCACCGCATCAATGGCTTCATTAGAAAGAGGTGCAATAGCGGCCATGGAGGAGAGCAAGTCCCAGTCAGCCTTATTCATAGCCCATCTGCTAGGGCGCCCAGAAGAGGGACGCTGTGGCAGTGACAGATCAAAAAGTGGTCACTACCACACAGGTCGTCATGCACACTCCATTGGACAGACGGTAAGAGGCTAGGGCTGAAGATCGAAAGGTCGATGGCAGAGTACGTGCCATGCGCCACACTGAATTGTGTAATGGCACCATCATTTAAAAGGGAGAGGCCGAGCTGTGCCAATACATGCTCAACGGTGGCGCCTCGACCTGTTGCCACTGACCCACCCCACAGAGGGTTATGGGCGTTGAAGTCGCCCAGTAACAAGAAAGGTGACAGCAATTGGGCTATCAGTGCAGCGAGGATATGCTGTGGGACATCACCATCCGGTGGAAGATACAGGCTGCAGACAGTAACAGCCTGTGGTGTCCACACCCGAACAGTGACAGCCTCTAAAGGTGTTTGTAGAGAGACAGACTCGCTGTGAAGAGAGTGAAGGACATAGATGCAGACGCCACCAGATACCCTTTCATAAGCTGCCCAGTTCTTATAATAATCCCGATAGCCACGGAGGGCGGGGATTCGCATCGCTGGAAATCACGTTTCCTGAAGAGTAATGCAGAAGAAAGGGTGAAGGCTGAGAAGGTGTCGGAGCTCAGGAAGATGGTGGAAGAAACCGCCGCAGTTCCACTGGAGGATGACATTGTCCATAGCTGAGAAAGGCGTGAAGGGACTGGGGAGGCAGATTACACCGCTGGTTCACTTGCTGCCACTAATTCAGTACCCATGCGAATGACATCCATTGCGTCCAAGGGTCCGGTGAGATCCAGGTCTTCAGCAGACGCCAGAATTTCCACCTCATCCTCACGCTGAGCGTGTAGGAAGCGGTGGGATGGGTGCCACCGCAATGTTGAGTCTTGGGAATCTTTTTTTTGCTTCTCGCGTTGGGCCTTCGGTGGTTCAGGCTGGGAGGGATTCACTGGGTCAGTGTCAGGGACAGACGACGACTGTGAGGTCCTACGACCAGCGACTGGTGGTTGTTTCAGCCACTTGCGGGTGTCTGCTTTTCTGCTGGTCGGAACTTGCGAAGGGAGGTCCCCAAGGGACCCCTTCCTGGCGAGAGTAGCCAAAGAAGTCTTACACTTCTCCAGCAGCGAAGTGTCCCCGCTGGTTGGGGGGTGAGGGGAGGGGGGTGTTTCTCCTGAAGTAGATGGAGCAGGAACAAAAGGGAGTGAAGTGCCCCCACAATCAAGGGGGCAGGTGGATCCTGACGGATCCTAGAGCCAACCATACGTGAAGACACGGGAGATGGGTGAACCATTGTTGCAGCAGTGGCGTAGGTTGACGTCATTGGCACATGATGTAGCCTCATATTTCCGCTTAGCCTCGGTGTAGGTCAGGTAGTCCAGGGTCCTATATTCCATTATCTTCCGTTCTTTCTGGAAAATCCTACAGTCCGACGAGCAGGGGGAATGGTGTTCTCTGCAGTTAACACAGATAGGAGGTGGGGCACATGGAGTATTGGGATGCAAAGGACGTCCACAATCTCGACACGTGATGAAAGTACATCGGGATGACATATGCCCAAACTTCCAGCATTTAAAACACCGCATCGGAGGAGGGATATATGGCTTCACATCACAGCGGTAAACCATCACCTTGACCTTTACGGGTAATACATCACCCTCGAAGGCCAAGATGAAGGCACCGGTGGCTACCTGATTATCCCTCGGACCCCGATGTATGTGCCGGACGAAGTGAACACCTCGTCATTCTAGGTTGGCGCATAGTTCATCGTCTGACTGCAGAAGAAGATCCCTGTGGAATATAATACCCTGGACCATGTTTAAACTCTTATGGGGTGTGATGGTAACAAACATCCCCAACTTGTTACAAGCGAGCAACCGCTGTGACTGGGCAGAGGATGCTGTTTTGATTAGAACGGAACCAGAGTGCATTTTGGACAAGCCCTCCACCTCCCTGAACTTTTCCTCTAAATGCTAGACAAAAAACTGAGGCTTTGTCGGCATAAATGATTCACCATCAACTCGCGTACAGACAAGTTACTGGGGTGAATAATCGACACTGCAGTCTTTAGCCATATGTTCCTCCCATGGAGTGGCCAGGGACGGAAATGACCTCAGATCGTATTTCTTCCTGTTGAGGTTAGACCTCTGTCACTTAGAGACTGCTGGTGGAGGCCCACCAGCGAGAGATGATGTACCACGCTTCATCGCGGGTCATCTGCCTGATGCCACCCACTCCAACCAGGGGCTCTCCCCACGGGCGCCACCCAGCCACAGCAAAGACCACCTGGCAGGATGGCCTTTGCTGGGAGTCCTGATGCCCCAGAGGGATAGGCATCTACTCCTCGGCATATGTGGGGAGGTAGCAGCTCAGGCATCAGCAGTGCGATCCCTGTGTTGCCAGGGGGCTACCACCAAAAGGGTACATGGCGATCCCACCACAATGGACTGGCTACCATGCTGGTTGTCGGCTGTCTAATATCCATGTATACTGGGGGCAAAGATGGAAGTGCACAATGGAGGGAAGGTATTTTACCTGGAAAACACTGCAGCCAATGTGGCCAGAAGCTCGGTGTAAGTCCAACTCCATGACAATAACGAATGTGCCAGGTCTTAGGGCAAGATGGATATAAAATTCACCACGTAAGGCGTCCTTCCCCAAATGGTACGCACTAACGGAAAATTTTGAAATGAAGTGGTCAAACCCCTTAGGGGACCATCACATTAAAGGCTGAAACAGTTGAGACTCCTTTTAGTCGCCTCTTACGACAGGCAGGAATACCACGGGCCTATTCTTAGCCCCAAACCCGCAGGGGGGGGGGGGGGTTCCCAAAAATATACCAAACATGTTACGCAAGGGAGGGGAAAACGAACAGCAGGAGATTAGACATGCAGCTCAGAAAGTAAAAAGTGCTGCAAAGGCTAGGCCCCTGTGGTAGCCAAGCACGAACTCACCAAAGAGTGATGAGCCCCATGGGGGGGACCACCAGTTTATTGGTCAACCAGCAACCACCTCGTTCTGGGCTGCCATCTCTGTTAGACCAGCTTCCAGTACAAAGTCCACCACGTGGGGATTTAGCACTGCGCAACCCATGAGCTGCTACGAAGTTCTCTTCAGCAACAGCCTATCTTCTGCCTTGGAAGGTAACTGTGTCCAGGGTAGTGCAGCTGCCCATACACAAACACTTGGGTGAGTACTCCAGCACCAACGACTATAGCGAGCTCTCCTCCCGTGTCCTGACTGTCCTTACGAGAATTCTGGCAGTCATACATGTCGCTGGCACTTGCCAGTGGACGCGATGTTGGGAAAACTAGAGCACATGTTCCGGAGCGGCCTAAACCATGTGTCTGCATCGCTGGGTACAGCCAGTAACCGGATTCTGCAGCTGTCAGTGGGGCCTTCCCACTGCACGCCTGAGGGGGCTTCTCCGCAGCATCAAAACACTACGAATTTTGTGGCCTCAGTTGAATAAAACTGGTCTTTCGGCCAGCTGTGTTTTACTCCCCACCACTGGACAATATCACCGTCTCCATCTCCCACCACACCTCAGCCTCTACACTACAGCGGCCCCTCATCCACAGGCCACTATAGTGATCACTGCATTTCATTTCCTTACACTCAGGTATTTGTAGGATATGTGTAACTCCAGTTGTGACTCATCGGTGTTTTAGTCATAGGCTACTTCTTCCCTGAATTTTTTCAAGTTCAGTTTTATATTTCTGAACAATCCAAAAAAGCTGCCAATCTTTGCACCACTTTGATAGCTTATTAAGATACGACTGGATATTTGCGCAGTGTTTTTCACATATTACTTCATTACAGACCACTGCATGATCTGATGTTACTATTAACATTGAATGCCAAGTCGTTAATATACACGAACACCTATGGTCCCAAGCACTTCCCTGGGGTATGCCTGATGTTACTTCAGCTTATGCCGATGACTCTTCATCCAGAATAACTTTCTGCGTATTCTCTAACATGAAATACTCAATCGAGACGCAGATTTCGTTCTGTGCCCCACATGGCCGCACTTTCATGAATCGGCATCGTAGTGAGACTGATTCAAATGCTTTTCGGAAGTCCGCTTGACTGCACTGATCCGCAGCTTTCAGGATGTCATGTAATAAAAGCGCGAGTTGGGTTTCGCATGATCCATGTTTTCGGAATCCATAATGGTTGGCTCTGAAGGTGGTCTGAAATACCACATTATCTTTGCGTTCAGAATATGTTCTATGACTCTACAACAATCAGATAGGACGGTAGTTGTCTGCTACCCTTTTTGCAGGCAGACGTGATCAGCGCTCTCTTCTATACACAGGCCATGGTTTTCTGCTCGAAGGATTAGTAGATCCGAATATTTTCGACATAATGTGAACTACCACAGATGCACATTTCTCACAGAATTCGATGGAGATTCCTTCGGCCACTAGAGCTTTGTTTAATTTTAGCTGTTTCGCAACGCCACGGACACTGATACCTATGTCTCATCTTTATAGTCGTGCGATAATTAAACTGACCCACAACATCTGTATCTTTCTTAGTAATGGAACATATGAAGATGGAATTCAGCGTTTTGTGCTTTTGTTTTGCTACCATCAATTTCACTGTGTGTGTCATCCATGAGTGTCTGGATACAACTTTGGTGCCATTGCCAGCCTTCGCACACGAACCGAAATTCTTTGGGATTTGCGAGAAATCTTCTGATAGATTCCTTCTGCGGTAGTCATTGAAAGCGTCAGGCATTGCCCTCTTGTCAGCCAAATGCATTTCATCCAGTATCTCTACAGTCCTATGCTTTGCTTTACACCTATTAGTTCTGATTAAACAATACACAGTAAGTTACCAATTTATTTTAATAAAAGCAATGATGATGTACTTTAATTACATTCCTGCAGCTAGTACGCCTGATCCTTTTGTTTCAGTTGTTGAGAATGTAACGCTTCAATCCATTATTTCAAACAGCCTGCCCCATTACACTAACGCAATTCTATTACCTATAATTAATAAAATTAGCTATCGGAAATTAGTTCCATGAGCCGAATACCTGAACAAAATCCTCCACACAATGAAGTAGCTAACAAAAGTATAATTAGTGGGTCCCTCTTCTGTTTTCCAATTTCTGAAGGAATTCCGTTGCAACATTTGCGCAGCGGCGTCGGGAACATTCTGAGGAGATGCAAGGGTTCTTTGTCCAGGACTGGGGACTATCTTGAGATGCCGCGTAGGAGGGGGCATTGCCTTGCCTTGTTTGCCGCACCCCGGCTACTGCACATCCACTTTTCCACTCGGTGATGTCTAATTCCGGGCGCAGGATACAGCCACCTGCGCCACACGCGAGAATTACAGGGCGAGTCGTATAGGACGTAGCATCCCTTCTATTTCGTGAACGGCTCAAGATATCTAAACGAGGTTTTCTGAGAATGAGAATACGTAGATGTGAACGTAAGTTTGTTTCATATTTAAATCACTTTTCTACCGAACGATGTATCGAAGCAAATACTTTTTTAATGAAATAATTTAGCAGTATTCGAAAGTCCAAGCTAAGACGAATGTGGTGATAACATTTCTTAACGTTGGCGCTGAAACTTTGCGGAGAAAGATCCGATAAATGTACTATAACAAAGGCAAAGCGATCAGAACTGTCCTTTGCTGTGTATACTACAAGTAGTGTGTTCGTGCCGAGAAGGATTGCAAGTAACGAAATCTTACTTATGGTTACCTGACATGATTGTTCAGTGCAGGAGACTATCTATAAATTTGTACTGTGGTCTTCTTGTGTTAACATAATGATCTTGCCAAATAAATTAATTTTTCTCAATTACTGGATTACTAGTTGCTGCAATGTGTGTTGCCACCTTCAGATCTATAAAAAGTAAACATGGCGATGTTACAGGCTTACAGTCACATAAAAATGTTGTAGGACATACACAACAAGTCAATGAAAAAAATTACATCCCCATAAAACCAGGCAGAGATAGTTACATCATAAAGTGCTTAAACGACTGTCTCTTTACGACAATGCAGTACATTATAAAATAATAACTCATGAAATTCTGCTCATATGGACGAACACAATCCAAAGCCAAATATAATAACAAATACCACTAACAAGTAAAATTTAAATAAGAACATACCACAGGACAGTTGAGACAGTACAATGACATGTCAGGTGTGCTATCATAATGTATGCACAACTGAGTACGAACGGCAATAAGACAGATACACGCTACGTCTTGCCCCTTCGTGGTAGAATGGCATGTTTGCTGCGACATAGAAACTAATAATTGGATTTGGAATATAACGGAACCTAGTGCTGGGAGGTAGCACCAGATGGCGGTCTGCATTACATGACAAATTACAATTAATGTAGCAGGTTTAACTTTAGAACTAACAGAAGAAATGTATCATCGAGGTAGTTTACGTCAAGCAACACTATAGCAAAGGAGACAGCACATTGCTGCAAGGCAGCGGTTCCCAACCTGGGGGTAATTACGCCCTGAGGGGTAAAACGAAATTTTCAGGGGGGGAGAGGGGATAAAAACACGAAGGATTAGATTGCGGTTCAGTCACGTAACTAAATTGCTTCAAAAAATCAATTTCACTACCTCATTAGACTAATAATTTTAAGATAGGTTGCTAATTCTAAAAGCGTCAAAAATGAGCATTAACGCATGACGGTATGTGGCGGACACCACAGCAGATGTATTAACGACAGACGTTATTGGAACTTCGCCTGCAGTAGGCGATGACAACTAGCTGCAGTTTGCTACTTGCCTGTATTGTTGCGGTAGTTCATTACTTACTCCGAGTTATCGGTTCGCTCATTGTTGTTATTTCGTTAGCCAGTTATTATCTAGCCAGTCCGCCTCCGTAGCGTGTGTGTCCATTTTCATCATGACTGACACGCAAGTCGCCGAAGTGGCGTCAACTAAAAAACAGACTTGCAATACGGCGGCCGAACTCCGAAGGGAATAACCTGGCCAATAAATGCCATACGATCATTTCATTTCATCACCTCGCCAACCAAGTCGACGGACGCGAACTGAGCGTCTCTGATTTCACTGCCTTCTCAACGTATTTCGGATTGAGACGAGAAACAGGTGAGTTAAGTTTTTCCTGCTCAAGCGCTAACTGTTGGGTAAGAAATTCCTAATCAACAGCGCTGCCTTTCGTTTGTTACTGGACATAAATAGCTGAGTCGATAAGATATAAGTAGGTGTATAAGTTTCTTTTTTATCTTTAGTTCTGTTGCCACTGAACAGTAATTCCAAAAAGTTCGCTATAAACGGCGTACACAGCTGCAATCTAAATGTAACTTCACAGTAAGGAACAGAAATGGGTTCAGCACGTGCCTCTAGCCGACGTTTTCACTGCAAAATAAATGCTGCAGACACAGGTGTATGATTTCAGACGTGGACATAAGCGCGATTACAAGCTTACGAGTCGAGGAAATATATGGCAAGAAAAATCCTTATAGAAGTCTATGAGACATATTTTGTTACAATATTTCCATTAACATAAAAAGTGGAAAGTATTCACTAGCATCATAGTGTGGTAAATTGCTTCGCTTGTGATAAGGCTGCAACACACTTAACATCTGGTCATGCTTCGGACGAAAACGCACACTTTGCGCTATGTCATCCCCATTTTCAAGAAGGGACGTCGAACAGATGTGCAGAACTATAGACCTATATCTCTAACGTCGATCAGTTGTAGAATTTTGGAACACGTATTATGTTCGAGTATAATGACTTTTCTGGAGACTAGAAATCTACTCTGTAGGAATCAGCATGGGTTTCGAAAAAGACGGTCGTGTGAAACCCAGCTCGCGCTATTCATCCACGAGACTCAGAGGGCCATAGACACGGGTTCACAGGTAGATGACGTGTTTCTTTACTTCCGTAAGGCGTTCGATACAGTTCCCACAGTCGTGTAATGAACAAAGTAAGAGCATATGGACCATCAGACCAATTGTGTGACTGGATTGAGGAGTTCCTAGATAACAGAACGCAGCATGTCATTCTCAATGGAGAGAAGTCTTCCGAAGTAAGAGTGATATCAGGTGTGCCGCAGGGGAGTGTCATAGGACCGTTGCTATTCACAATATACATAAATGACCTAGTGGACGACATCGGAAGTTCACTGAGGCTTTTTGCAGATGTTGCTGTGGTGTATCTAGAGGTAACAATGGAAAATTGTACTGAAATGCAGGACGATCTGCAGCGAATTGACGCATGGTGCAGGGAATGGCAATTGAGTCTCAATGTAGACAAGTGTAATGTGCTGCGAATACATAGAAAGAAAGATCCCTTATCATTTAACTACAATATAGCAGGTCAGCAACTGGAAGCAGTTAATTTCATAAATTATCTGGGAGTACGCATTAGGAGTGATTTAAAATGAAATGATCATATAAAGTTGATCGTCGGTAAAGCAGATGCCAGACAGATTCATTGGAAGAATCCTAAGGAAATGCAATCCGAAAACAAAGGAAGTAGGTTACAGTACGCTTGATCGCCCGCTGCTTTAATACTGCTCAGCAGTGTGGGATCCGTACCAGATAGGATTGATAGAAGAGATAGAGAAGATCCAACGGAGAGCAGCGCGCTTCGTTACAGGATCATTTAGTAATCGCGAAAGTGTTACAGAGGTGATAGATACACTCCAATGGGAGACTCTGCAGGAGAGACGCTCAGTAGCTCGGTACGGGCTTTTGTTGAAGTTTCGAGAACATACCTTCACCGAAGAGTCAAGCAGTATAATGGTTCCTCCTACGTATATCTCGCGAAGAGACCGTGAGGATAAAATCAGAGCCATTAGAGCCCACACAGAGGCATACCGACAATCTTTCTTTCCTCGAACAATACGAGACTGGAATAGAAGGGAGAACCGATAGAGGTACTCAGGGTACCCTCCGCCACACACCGTCAGGTGGCTTGCGGAGTATGGATGTAGATGTACCGCTGCCTGCCTTCCCCAAAAATGGCTCTGAGCACTATGGGACTTGACTGCTGGGGTCATCAGTCCCCTAGAACTTAGAACTACTTAAACCTAACTAACTTAAGGACATCACACGCATCCATGCCCGAGGCAGGATTCGAACCTGCGACCGTAGCGGTCGCGCGGTTCCAGACTGTAGCGCCTAGAAACTCTCGGCCACTCCGGCCGGTATGCCTTCCCCATTTTGTAACAACGCTTGTGCTCGCCAAGCTGCCTCCTAAAAGCGCCTGATTGATGCATGTGTAAAAAAGGTGACACCACTAGAACTGTAAATCGCAGTACGCAATGATGCACTGTTCAGACTCATTGTCACAATTCTTTGTTGCAGACGTTGTCACCCTGCCGTGCAAAGAATCGTGTGCGCAACGAGATTTGATTCACGGAAAACATTAAGCTGAAGGTTGAGTCATCTGTTGCGCCGCTAAAAAATGTGTGAAACAAAAGTTGCATTACTAGATGAAGTAGTTTCCTTTCGAAAACTAATTTACTTTTAGCACAAAAAAATAAAAACGACAGACTCTCGATGCGCACGGTTTTCACTAAGCAGTCGTCGTCAAACTATTGCAGGGAAACTGCACACATTATGATAGTACCCCTGCTTAAGGCATGTTTTTCATTTAATTATTAGAGGTATTCCTTATTATATCTGACTATGAATTGTATCCGTGCATATGAGAAGAATCTGAGGAGAGTTATTTATTTGCAATATACTGTATAGTCTGTATTCTAAATTTTTACTACTTGCTTGCCGGATATGACTTACAGTTTTTGAATTAGAAATGTTTTATGACTTAACTGTGAAGTCATAAACGGAATTTAATGAACTGCTTTTACGGCCGGCTGCCGAACAGAACAGACACTATCAAACATATCTCTCTAGGATATTTAACAGTGAATGTTCTTAGTTGAATTTCCCTCTCAGTGGGAAACTTTACTACTTGTTTCTGTTGCTATGGTCGTCTCTAATACAGCTGCCATAGAAATTATTTGTTGACCGTTTCGTCTAATGAGAGAAACTTTTGTTTCGATGCGGTGTGACGAACTGTGTGTCAAATAGACAGGTAGTGTGTTTCACTACACTTTTATACTGAGTCAAAATGGACTTATTCAGAAAACTGTTACAACAGGAAAAGCGATAAAAATGTTCGCGTCCTCTCTTCATCAAGATACACCACAAACTCCTATTTTTGCCGACTTGAAAAAAGTGACAGTTACGTCTCTCAACTAACAGCTTCTCTACTACAGCGCATCACTTCCTTATTTAGCTTACGTATAACTCACTGGAAACATTTAGCAAGTGCAATTACAGATCATAATGTGACAGAATGGCTCAAGCGTTTATGATATAACAACCACTGCCCGGTTTTGTGGGTTTGTAATTTTTATAACTGAGGAGTTGTGTACGGTATGCCCTGCTACATTTTTATATGACTATAAGCTTTTAACCACTGCATATTTTTTATAGATCTGAAGATGGCAACATGTCGAAACTAGTAGTCCAGTAATTGTCTTAATAAAGTGATCTTGGCAAATTGATTTTTCACAGGAAGACTACAGCAGAAATCTTACTTGTGTTTGTACAGTTACAAGAGGATATTATAAAATTTATGGGTGATTTGGGTGAGTATAGGATGCGACTAGCAGCAAAAATAGCTCTAATTTTGCTGGGTATCGAGTCTAACTGAGCTTCGAACACAGATACATGAAAGTCACTCCACGCTGCTTGGATTCTGCAACATAGTTCATCAGTAGTAGTGAGTGGTTAGAGTGTGTGTGTGTGTGTGTGTGTGTGTGTGTGTGTGTGTGTGTGTGTGTGTGTGTGTGTGTGTGTGTGTGGCAACCGTAGACCAGTCCTGCACGGAAGTAAGGTTCCCCACCTGCCCGGCACTGTAGAATACTGGCTGAAAGTTCACACACATCACTGTGTGGGTAAAACGATGAGACGTTGGTGAATCAGTCACTCAAACAAGACGTAAAACTAGATCAGCCGCTCGGACGTCGTCACCTAAGGGTAGAGGCAAAGATGTCAAGCTTCAGCGCTCGCCACCAAGCAGCGAAGTTAAGGCACTAACACGAAATGAGTCATCGTCGGATGTGCGTCAGAGCGATAACGGGATGGACGCTCTGCCTGAGAAAGTGACCAGGAGTTACGCAGGCTTGGCCGATAAGTAGACGCCCTCCATCGGTAATGCTGAAATTCAACATGGTCTTGGCCCACCCTTAGCCTTGATGACAGCTTCCAGTCTCGCATGCATAGTTCGATCAGATGCTAGAAGGTTTCTTGGGGGGACTTACAGCCCATTCTTCACGGAGTGTTGCACTGAGGAGAGGTATCGATATCGGTCGGTGATTCCTGGCACGAAGTCTGCATTCGAGAACATCCGAAAGGTGTTCTATAGGATTCTGGTCAGGACTGCGTGCAGGACAGTCCATTACAGGGCTGTTATTTCTCATTTAACCACTTCACCACAGGCCGTGCATTATGAACAGGTGCTCGATCGTGTTGAAAGATGCAGTCGCCATCCCCGAATTGCTCTTCAACAGTGGGAAGTAAGAAGATGCTTAAAACATCAATGTAGGCCTCTGCTGTGATTTTGCAACGCAAATCAACAAGGGGTGCAAGCTCCCTCCATGAAAAACACGACCACACCGTAACACTACTGCCTCCGAAATTTAATGTTGGCACTACACACGCTAGCGGATGACGTTCACCGGGCATTAACCACACCCATACCCTGCCATCGGATCGCCACATTGTGTACCGTGATTCGTCACTCCACACAACGGTTTTCCACTGTTCAATCGTCCAATGTTTACGCTCCTTACACTAAGCGACCCTCTTCAAATGCCGACGCTCTGTCAGTCAACAGACGAAGTCGGCCTGTACGCTTTTGTGCCGTACGTGTCCCTTCACGTTTCCACTTCACTATCACATCGGAAACAGTGGACCTAGGGATGTTTAGGAGTGTGAAAATCTCGTGTACAGACGTATGATACAAGTGACACCCAATCATCTGACCACTATCGAAGTCCGTGAGTTCCGCGGAGCGCCACATTCTCCTCTCTCACGATGTCTAATGACTACTGAGGTCGCTGATATGGAGTACCTGGCAGTAGATGGCAGCAGAATGCACCTAATGTGAGAAACGTATGTTTTGGTGGTGTCCGGATACATTTGATCACACAGTGTATGTAGCTTGTTCGTAATGACCACAGTGAACGATTCCTTGTTCCAGTCCTCCAAAACTCTGATTCCGGTCTGATTTACAAGTTGCCATCTCGGTACCCTGATAATTGGTCCGCAACATCGTTTCCCGGAATCCCTACATGATTCGGTGTCCAAACGAATACGATTGAGCTCCCAGTATCGTAGAGGCAAGAAAGAACATCTTGTATGGACAAAACCAGTGCGTCAGAAGGATAGCATTGGTTTATGGCCTGCAGGTGTTTACAGAGTCATTACAGATTAGAACATTTTCGCGGGTGCAAGTATATAAATGAGAACTTTGACAATGCCCACTAATTCTGCTGTAAGAACACTACATCCGTACGGTTAGTGAGTGATATTCCTGGCATCCGGAATGTGTGAAGGCATAGCCGATGTGGTGTGTCTTTCAGCCGTCGGAATGCACGACTAACCAGGAAATTCTGGAAGAACAGAGAGAAAACGCCGAATTGCAGAGACGTCTATCATCTGTGACTATTAATAAAATATCAGTTTAGTCATGGTTGCGAAATATTGACAGGAATTATTGACAGACGAATCGAAAAACTTGAAGCCGAACTGCAGGAGTATTAATTAGCGATATGGAGAAATATAGGAATATGCTAATCCATACTGACCCTACGAATTATTTTGGAAGATAAGTTATAGGAAGGCAAACCAAATTTTACAGCATTTGTAGATTTAGAGAAAGCTTTTGACTATGCTGACTGGAATAAATGATTTGAAATTCTGAAAGCAGCATGAGTACAATACTGGGACTTCAAGGTTATCCACAACTTGCACAGAAACCAGACTAGTTATGAAGACTCGAAGGGCATGAAATGGAAGGAGTGCTTAAGAAGGGAGTGATACAGGGTTGTAGCCAATACCTTATGTTATTCAATCTGTACAGTGAGCAAGCAGTAAGTGAGCAAGGAGGAATTTGGAAAGGAAACTGCACTTTTGAGAGGAAAGTTTGCTTATCAATTCGTAATTTTGTCAGAGACGGCAAAGGACACACAAGAGGAACTGAAAGTAACGGATAGAGTCTTTCAAAGATATTATAAGATAAATATCAATAAAAGTAATAAAATTGTTATGGAATGTAGTCGCAATGAATTAGGTGATTCCGAGAGAATTAGATTAGGAAATGAGACTTCAAAGTAAGTGACGATAGTTGAAATGGAGAGGATGTAAAATGCAGACAGGCAATAGAAGAAAAGAGTTTCGGGAGAAGAGAAATTTGTTCATATCTAATATAAATTTAATTTACAGAGGAATTACAGACATTGGCTGCGAGCAGGCACTGATTTAAATCAATGTATAAAGTTCAAAATTTGTACCAGGCCGGGATGCGAACTTTGATCTCTTGTTTACTAGGCAGTTGCTCTTTTTTTTCTTTCTTTCTTTCTTTCTTTAAGTAACTTCCCGGAACCCAAAGGAAGGGGTGGGGTAAAGTGGGCAGGGGCGTAACCCGAGGTAAGGCCACGATGTCCCGTTCCCACCCTCCAGGAGCCTAGGAAAGTGTAGGGAACATGAAGTTCTTTTGTTTTTATTGTTCTTTATTTAGTCATTAATACCACCGAGAATATCAGTAGACCGGCGTCACGTGAAGAGGAGGGCGCAGCGTGACGACAGACTAATTGAGACTATCAACGTAAAGTTTTTCCGAGAAACATTCAGATTGCTAGTGAGTATATCCGTTTTAAGAGTGGAAGAGGCAGGGATCAGCTATTCATGACAGGAACACCCCAGCGCGGACTGCCGTTAAGCCATTCAAGCACAGTGCTCATCCGAACTGCACGGACTACCCTAGCACGCCTCCTGTCAGAACCGAATTCTCAATTTACCCACAAACTACAAATGTAGTGACCTTTGTCCATTATGTCCGAAAGAACAGATATATCGAGAACGGCAAATGATATCTTTAGTGCAGATGCACACCAGGTTCGAAATCTTACGGAAATCCGCAAAAACCCGAGAGAATGAGAATAATGTGCAGGGACACTAAATTAGTAGTGTGGGGATAAGTTGAGAATTGGAGTTTGATGGGAGGCGTTCTATGATAACTTGTGCAGTTGCGATGACCGCTGTGTCCGGATGGCTTAGCGGTCAGAGCTAAAAAATGATTCATATGGCTCTGAGCACTATGGGACGTAACATCTGAAGTCATCAGTCTCTTAGAACTTAGAACTACTTAAACCTAACTAACCTAAGGGAATCACACACATCCATGCCCGAGGCAGGATTCGAACCTGAGACCGTAGCAGTCGCGCGGTTCCAGACTGAAGCGCCTAGAACCGCTCGGCCAGAGCTGCCGGCGCGGTCAGAGCATCTGCCTAGTAAGCAGGAGACCTAGGTTCAAATCTCTTTCTGACGAACTTTCGACTTCCTCATTGATTTAAATCTATACCCACTAGCATCCAGTATCTATGATTCCTCTGCTTCTTAATTTATAGTGGATGCAGGATCAAAATGGTGTCTTTCGGACATCATACACATTTAAGTGTTGGGAAGTGTTTTATGAACATTTTTATCAGAGGTATGCGAATTCTGCTTCCAGCCTGCCTACCCCTATCTCCGCCGCAACAATTAAAGCAACCTGCCGTGTGGAAACGCAAGAGAAGCACAGTGGTTAAAGCAGGCCAGCTTGGCTTTCCGGAAGCCTGGCAAGCTTCACGGGACCCATTCGGCCTGCTACACCTGCAACATGTTGCGCTATCAATCCACCATGACTACAGAATAGCCAGGCATATGCTGCGTAGGTAGTTTACCTGCAGATCAGCTATCTTAATGGTGGGAACAGCAAAATGGACAAACCGAAGTTAAGAGAGACTGAGGAATATAAACCACTCACAAACCAGAGCCCTAGTCCAACATGTTTATGGAGCAGTATCAAATAAATCGGTAGATGTCTCGCAAATCAAACTGCGTAAACAGTTACTCAGAACTCATTCGGAAACCTTGAGTATGCTACGACATGTTTGTAAATTTGACCAGAAGCTTCATCACTCTATAAATATTTTGAAGGACGGCAAAGACTTACGAGCTGACAAGTGTGTGGATGTGTGTGTTAAGGACTTTATCATTATCAGCATATAGGCTATCTAAATTTAGGGCAAACATTGATTGAAATTTAAAAAAATAGCTCAGTGGACATTAAGAACCTCATTCTGGTATTATACAACGAGTGGGAAGAAAGCTTAGTATGAAAGAAAATCTTTAGTTTCTATTGGTTGTCCATCTTGATCAGACTGCAGTTTAATTAAAGATAATTACACTAGACGCGTTTCGCTTTTATTTATAAAGCGACTAGTGGGGTTATTCTGCGAATTGAATACATACGTTTCTACAGTTTTGGTTGTTTTAAGTTAAAAACAGCGTTTTGTTTATAAAGTTGGTGTGCAAATTATTTACGGTGTTTCTTTACATATTCTGCTTTTTCCCTCCTTGCTAGCAGCGGTTGACATCGAAAAACTTCGATCCACATTTGCAATTGGCAGTTTTTGCAGTTCTGCAGTATTTCTTGAGCTGCATTATTTACACTTCACTTTTGTAAACGTGTTTCTCATTCTGCATAGTAACAGTGTTCATGCCTGTTCGCTTGTTTACGTTCGTGTTCTGGGTGTTGTCAACCTGTGAATATATATATATATATGAGAGAGAGAGAGAGAGAGAGAGAGAGAGAGAGAGAGAGAGAGAGAGAGAGAGAGAGAGAGTGTGTGTGTGTGTGTGTGTGTGTGTGTGTTATATAACTTATAGAGCGCAGCAGTCAATCTGTTTTTTGCTGGTTTTATTTAGCAAATCCAGATTTCGGTTAATGCCCAGCTATTATCAATGCACTGTTTTCTAGTCTCGATGCATGTCAGTTCCCTTTTTTTGTGGGGTCTTAGGGCGCTCAACTACTGAGGTCATTAGCGCCCAGTCACAAATGTAAGTGCACATATAATCTGGTAAAACTCAAGGGGGGAGGGGGGGGGGACACCAGAACGTTCTTACAAAGATGCAGATAAAATAATTAAAAGAGTTAGATGTCTTTGGACAAGTCCGTCAAAGTAATAAAACAAAGAACACGAGCAGCTGCTCGAGCGTCATCAGCTAAAATTTCCTGTAAAGTAGATGGCAGAGACAGGACAACACGAGATTGATTAAAACGGGGACACGACAATAAAACATGGCGCACTGTCAATGCATGACCACAAGGGCGCTGCAGGGCGGGGTCACCGGATAGCAGGTAGCGGTGGATAAACCGGCAATGCCCAATCCGCAACCTGGCCAAAAGGACCTCCTCTCGCCGAGACGGTCAGGAGGAGGTTGTCCAAGCTGTTGGGAACGTTTTTATGGCCTGGAGCTTATTTTCTTGAAGTGACGACCAAGTATCCCACCATAATGACACAAACAACCCCACTAATGTCAGACGATGGGACACAAAGGGAGGCTGGCCGAGGCAGGACTGCAGCCTTGGCCGCAGCATCAGCAGCCTCATTCTCAGGCACTCCTACATGGCCTGGAACCCACATAAATCTAACACGAGAGCCATCATCAGCAAAAGAATGGAGGGATTGCTGGATCCGTTGCACCAAGGGATGGACTGGATATGGAGCTCCAAGGCTCTGAAGAGCACTGAGTGAACCAGAGTACATACGGAGAATGGCGGTGGCGGCGGACATACTGAACAGCCTGATGGAGAGCAAAAAGCTCGGCCGTAAAGCTGGAACACTGGTCGAGGAGCCGGTATTTAAAGGTGCCGGCCCCGACGACAAAGGCACAGCCGATACCATCGTCAGTTTTGGAGCCATCAGTATAAATAAAGGTGTTACTGGCAAGTCGGGCACGAAGTTCGACAAACCGTGAGCAATACACTGCGTCTGGAGTACCCTCCTTCGGGAGCGAGCTGAGGTCAAGATGAATGTGAACCGGAGCCTGGAGCCAAGGTGGGGTCGGGCTCTCACCCCATCTGAAGGTGGTAGGGAGGGCAAAATCCAATTGTCGAAGCTGGCGACGAAAGTGGACTCCAGCGGGCAGCAGGGCAGACACATACAACCCAAACTGACAGTCGAGAGAATCGGCGAAGGAGGACTGATAAGAGGGCTGGTCGGGCATTGACAACAGCCGGCAGGCATACCAACAAAGCAGTACGTCGCGCCGGTAGATCAATGGTAATTCGGCAGCTTCAGCATAAAGACTCAACGGGACTAGTAAAGAATGCTCTGGTCGCTAGACGTAACCCCCAATAATGGATGGAGTTGAGACGGTGTAAAAGGGATGGCTGAGCAGACGAGTAGACGAGGCTCCCATAATCCAGCTTTGATCGAACTATGGACCAATATAAGCGAAGCAGGACAGTGCGATCCACTCCCCAAGATGAACCACTAAGAACACGGATGACGTTAAGGCAACGTGTACAGTGGGCAGCCAAGTAAGAGACATGAGGAGACCAACAAAGTTTCCTGTCCAGTGTGAGCCCTAAAAACTTCGTTGTCTCCACGAATGGGAAAACAACGGGACCGAGATGTAAGGATGGTGGAAGGAATGCTTTATATCGCCAAAAGTTGATGCAAACCGTCTTCTCTTCAGAGAACCGGAAGCCATTTGCCACACTCCTTGAGTATAGGCTGTCAAGACAACGCAGAAGGCAGCGCTCCAGGAGGTATGTTCTCTGGGGACTGCAGTAGATCGCGAAGTCATCGACGAAAAGAGAGCCAGACACGTTAGGTGAAATGCAATCCATAATTGGATTGATCGCTATGGCAAAAAGGGCAACACTCAAAACGGAGCCCTGAGGCACTCAGTTCTCCTGGAGGAACCCACACGTACCCTAAACATTCGATCTGATAAAGATGAATCAATAAAAAGGGGCAGGCGACCACGTAGGCCCCACCTGTGCATAGTGCAGAGGATACCTCCTCTCCAACAGGTATCTTAAGCCTTCTCCAAATCTAAGAGCACAGCTACCGTTTGGCGCTTTTGCAAAACGTTGTCCATGATTAATGTCGACAAGGTCACAAGGTGGTCAACAGCGGAGAGGTGTCGACGAAAGCCGCATTGAACATTGGTACGTAGCCGTCGAGATTCAAGAATCCAAACCAACCGAGTGTTAACCATGCGCCCCATCACCTTACAGACACAGCTTGTAAGAGAAATGGGGTGGTAACTAGAAGGAAGGTGTCTATCCTTCCTGGGTTTGGGTATGGGAACAATGACGGCCTCACGCCAATGCATGGGGACCTGAACTTTGCTCCAGACGCGATTATAGGTACGAAGAAGAAAGCATCTGCCTGCCGGTGAAAGGTGTGTCAGCATCTGAACGTGAATGGCATCTGGCCCTGGAGCAGAGGACGGGGACAGTGCAAGTGGAGGTTCGAGTTCCCACATGGTAAAAGGGGCATTATAATCTACCAGATTAAGCGAGTGAAAGGAAGGTCTGCCTCTTTTCTGTGAAGGCAGGCACGGTGGTAATGGGCGGAGCTTGAAACCTCCGCGAAAAAGCGGCCGAAGGCGTTTGAGTCATCCACAGGGTCCACAAGTACCCCATTACCTGAAGTCAGGCCAGGTATCGATGAGCGGGCCCTAATGCCCGACAGCCGGCGCAGACCACACCAGACGACAGAAGAGGGAGTAAAACTGTTAAAGGAGATTGTGAAAGAGGCCCAACAAGCTTTTTTGCTGTCTTTGATGACTCTACGACAATGCGCTCGCAGTCGTTTGTAATCAATACAATTCGCCAGCGTAGGATGGCGGCGAAAGGGGCGTAAAGCACGTCGTCGAGCACAGACAGCGTCTCTGCAAGCCTCATTCCACCAGGAGACTGAAACGCGACGTGAAGAAGAGGTAGTACGAGGAATGGAACGTTCGGCAGCATTGATGATAACAGCCATGAGGTATTCGACCTGACTGTCACAGCTGAGAAAATCTTGGTCTGGAAAGGTCGCCAGGGAGGAGTAAAGTCCCCAGTCAGCTTTCGGTATGTTCCAGCTAGAGGGACAGGGGGATGGGGTGGGGTGCAGGAGACGAACGACACAGGGGAAATGGTCGCTCGAATAGGTGTCAGAAAGGACATACCACTCGAACCGACGGGCAAGAGTGGTAGAACAGATCGAGTGGTCCAAGTGGGAGTAGGTATGAGTAGAGTCCGAGAGGAAAGTTGGGGCGCCAGTATTGAGGCAGACAAGACAGGATGCAGGAGAACCCCAAAGAGGATGATGGGCATTGAAGTCGCCAAACAATAAAAACGGCGGAGGAAGCTGAGCAATCAGGTGCATCATGTCAGCCCGACTGACTGCTGATGACGGAGTGTAGACAGTACAAACAGAAAAAGTAAAAGGCAGAAAGAGTAATACAGACAGTGGAGCGGGGCAGGCAATGGAATGGGATGGGATGGTATGGTAAAAGACATCGTCCCGAACGAGCAACATGACCCCACCATGAGCTGGAATACCGTCCACAGGGGTTAAGTCAGATTGCTTGGAGGTATAGTGGGTAAAATCAATACGGTCAGTTGGGCGTAACTTCATTTCCTGGAGACCAATGATACCGGAGAAACTGAGGACAGCTGGGAGCAGTGACTGTCAGATGGAGCATCAGACGAAACGTGCTGAGGTGGAGAGGAGGATAAAGACTTCTTCTTGGAGCCCTTCTTGGAAGACCGATGAGTCACAGGGATGTTGGGCTGTGGGGGCTGCACCCGAAGAAAGTCCTCATGCTCGGGGTCCTTTTTGGAACACCAGACCTCGGAAGCTGGGGTCCGTAACGTTTCCCCGATGGGCACCTGAGAACGCTTTTCAGGCAGAGGAGGAGGAGGAGGAGGAGGAGGAGGAGGAGTGGCCCCTGGGGCAGAGGGGGCAGGGGCTGGGAGGAAGGAGGATTTGGAAGGGAGGGATTTGGGAGGCAGAGGCATAGACCCCAGATGGGGTGAGGAGGTGGAGGAGGGACAGCATAGAGGTGAGGATACTGCGGAAGAAGCGGACATGACTGTAGCAAACTATGTTGTCAACATCACGGGATGGAGGCGGTCATATTTCTTCCTGGCCTCAGAATAAGACAGATGGTCCAAGGTTTTCAATTCTTGTATCTTCTTCTCCTTCTGATACGTGGGGCAGTCGAAAGATCTAGGCGAGTGGAGGCCAGGACAAGTGATGCACCGAGGTGGTGGGGTGCATGTATGTCCCTCACGAAGAGGACATCCACAATCGCCACAAAGGGGCTCAGCTTCACACCATGACGACCTGTGTCCGAAGCGCAAACATCGAAAGCATCGAAAGCATCGCATAGGAGGCAGGACGTAAGGCCGCACGTCGCACCGATAGCACATCACCTTTACCTTCTCCAGGAGAACATCCCCCTTGAAGGAGAGGATAAAGGCCCCAGTGTTGACACGACGGTCTTTGCGACCACGCTGGACTCGCTGGACGAAATGCACGCCACGGCGCTCCAGGTTCGCCCTGAGCTACTCATCAGATTGCAGCAGGAGGTCACGATGGAAAAATAATCCCCTGCATCCTATTGAGCGCCAGATGTGGGACAATGGACACTGGGATGTCCCCTAGTTGGTCGCATACCTGGAGCGCCGGAGACTGTGTAGCGGAGGTGGTCTTTATAAGAATGGACCCTGAACGCATTTTACTAAGAGCCTCGATTTCTCCGAAGATATCCTGGATATGCTGTACAAAGAACTTGGGCTTGGAGGTGGTGAACGGTCCCCCGTCGGTCCGAGAACAGACTAAATAGCGGGGGAAGTACTTCACCCCAAGCCGGCGGGCCTGCCCTTCCTCCCAGGGAGTGGCCAAGGGGGGAAAGGCAGAAGTACCAGAACCAGAGACAGAACCTTTCCTCTTAGAAGACGCGGCCGCAGAGCGACCTGATGCATGTTGACGTTTCATCTTCGAAACGTCCGCCCAGATACCACCCACTCCGACCAGGGGCTCTCCCCACGGGCGCCACCCAGCCTCAGCAAGGGCCACCTGGCAGGTTGAACGTTGCCAGGAGTCCTGATGCCTCAGGTAGATGGGCATCTACTCCTTGGCTGACGTGGGGAGGGTGCAGCTCAGGTATCGGCAGTACGATCCCTGTGTTGTCAGGGGGCTACAACACAGAGGGTACATGACGACCCCACCACAATGGGCTGGCTACCATGCTGGATTTTGGGTGCCACGGAAAGTCCATTATGATCGTAGGTACATAGGGGGATGCACTATGGGTGTAACTTGGGCAACCCATCAGGTGTTTAGGTCCAAATTGATGAACAGTGGGTGCAGTTACGACACCCTTACGATGATGAGTGCCGAGGTGTTAGTGCACTGAGGACCAGTGATACACCACGTAAGGTGTCCTTCCCCGAAAGGCTTGTACTTCTGTAAAATTTTGAAAAGAAGGAGGTCAAATCCCAATGGGGACCATCACATTGAAGGCCGAAATGGTTGAAACTCCTGTTAGTCGCCTCTTACGAGAGGCAGGAATACCTCAGGCCTATTCTTCCCCCAGACCCGCAGGGGGCATGTGAGTTCCCTGTTGTTCGGGCGTCAGTCACAGTATTTGAAGAACTGTGACACACCTGAACAACAGGGAACTGACATGCATCAAGACTGGAAAACAGTGCATGGTAATGGCTAGGCACTAACAAAAATCTTGATTTGCCAAATAAAACAAAAAACAAAAGACGATGGATTGCTGCACTCTATAATTTATAAATTATATCACAGTCGCTGAGTGCACCCACTTTCCTAATGGAAGGTAACATGATTAGTGTGTGAGTGCGAGTGATGTTATTGTGTGGTGCGCTGGTGCCAGTGCAAGTGTGAGAATGAATTCTTATGTTAGGTAGTGATCTGAGGGGAGGGCAAGGGGATATGATTGCATTTTTTGTGCAGAGGGGGGGGGGGGATGCGGAATGGGCCTGGATTGTGATTATAGGACAGAATCTGGGAGGAGAGGGTAGTGGTAAATGGAGCCTGTGGTTATATATGTAAAGTTAATGTTATATTAAGTGGTCAGACAGTTTAAAGAGTGTGGTTTGCCGAGGTGATCTGATCATTTATGAATTGTTTCTTTTCTATTATGAGTTTTTGGATGTGGTAGTTTTCTTGTAAGGTGAGCAGGTGTTTTTTGTTGTTTACCCTTACGATTTTCATATCTGTCTCTCAGATTGTAATTTTATGTTTGTGTTGGCGTAAGTGTTCTGCAAAAGTTGAATGATTTGTCCTATACTTCCATGCTCTTACATGTTCTTTGTATGTGGTGTCAAATGTCGTCCTGGTTTGATCTATGTATCTTCCATCAAATGTATTGCATTTCAGTTGGTATATTCCTAAAGTCTGATATAGATCAGTTTTTCTAATTGTTTTTGGAAGTGCTTCTGAACTGAGAGTTCCCAAAAACAACAAAAACTGACCTACATTAGAAATCAGGATATACCAACTGAAATGCAATACATGTGATGGTCAAACCAGGAGGACATTTGAGCACAGATACAAAGAACATATGAGAGCATGGAAGTAGTTCAAATTATCTAACTTTCGCACAACACTTACACAAACACAAAATAACAGACAGACATAAAAATCATGAGGGTAAACAAAAAAAAACACCGCACCTTACAAGAAAACTACCACATCAAAAAACTACAACAGGAAGGAAAACAACTCAAATGATCAAACCAAGTTGGCAAACTGCGCACTCTAAACTGATTGACCACTTAATGTATCACTAAACATACAGATACAACCACAGGCTCCATTTACCACTACCATCTCCTCCCAGATTCTGTCCTATAATCATCATTCAGGTCCATCCCTCGTAAAAAAAATATATAACCCCCCCTCAAGTCTTCTCACATTTCGACCTAACATACAAGACAATTTCACTCAATTACACACAAAGTAGTTTCACAGATTGGCAACACAGCGTAAATGAGAACAGACAAACACTGTTCTATACAGAGGGAAAAATATTTTACAAAAGTGAATTGTATATAATTCAGCTCAAGAAATACTGAAAAATGGCAAAAACTGTCAAGTGTGTAAGTGAATCAAAGTCTTTCAACGCCAACCGCTGCGAGCAGGGAGCGAAAGAGCAGAGTACATGAAGGAACACCGGAAGTAACTTCCACACCAACTTTGTAAACAAAACGCTGTTTTTAACCTAAAACAACAAGAAATGTACACATGTCTGCAACCAATTTGCAGTATAACCACCGAAGATGCTTTTTAAATAAAAGCGAAGCGCATCTAGTGTAAATCTCTCTAATTAAATTGCAGTCAGTTCAAGACTGATAACCAACAGTAATTGATTTTAACGGTTGCTGTGGAAAATGGCCATGCAAACAAATGAAAAGCTTTTTCTTTCAGACATGTACTTTTTAGATTAATATGAAAAACGAACTTCGCGTCTGCTAAAATGCGTTTGGGGAATTTAGAATGAACTGTTTTGGGCGTTTCGAATGAATTCAGCGAACCTGCTATACACATCCTGGAAAAGTAATTAAAATTGGTATAACTGGGTTCATGTTTGGCTGAAACACACTAAGGTACAAAATTAGATTTCCAGAAACTAATTTTAGTTGGTGTTGCTGTGTAACAGACTTCTTCAGGTTCTGAAGTGCAAAGGATCTTGACTTTCGGAAATTGTTCTGCTTACTACAGGAAACATGTATCATAGGTGACCTGATGATGGTTCCAATGGATAATAGCCAGCACTAGTCGAAAGAAGGTGAAGTTGCAGAGAAAACCGTTCATATCGAAATAAATAAGTCCGAAATACGCTGAAAAGGGAAGGAAGTACAAATAAAATCCACAGTTCTCTGGGCTACAATGACCCAGAGTATATATATATTACACTGAGTTGGTTGGTTGTTTGAGGTTTAAGGGACCAAACAGCAATGTCATCAGTCCCTTGTTTCAGATATGCTCCATTCCGCTAATGGGACATTTGAGGAAAGTCAGAACAATAAAACGGAAAAAGGTAAAAACGTAAAAGGGCAGTCATGTTGTCATTGGTAAAAACAAAATGAGGGAAGTCGGCAAGAGAACGAACCCAACGCTATGCTGAAGCAGCATAGGCAAGACCACCTGTGACTTAAAAGGTGCAACCGCTAGAATGTAGAAATACGTATGGGAAAAGGAGACTAAGCAATCATTAAAAAAAAGGTAAAAACAGAGTAAAAGGGGAAGAAAAGAGGATCTCGGTCAATGAGGTGAATCGGGAATCTCCAAACATGGCTTACAGTGGGAGACACCCAAACACTCACCGCCCTGCCCCAACACCAGAGAGATTAAAAACCTTAAAACTGAGAATAAAAACCGCTTTCCTGGAGGAAACCGAGAACCAGAGAGACCATCTGGGAATCGTCAGCCAACATCAAAGGTAAAGCGTGGGGGAGTCTGTACTTAGCACACAGAGCCAAAAGAAGTGGGCATTCAACCAATATGTGGGCTACTGACTGGAAGGCTCCACAACCACAAAGGGGGGGGGGGGGCTCATCACGCAAAAGAAAACCATGGGTCGGCTTGGTATGGCCAATGTGGAGACGACACAGTGTGGTCGAGTCCTTTCGGGAGAGGGGAAAGGAAGAACGCCACGGGCCTGGTGTCACCTTAATCGCTCGAAGTTTATTAGACATGGGAGTAGCCTCCCAAGATTTGTCCCATGACTGTGCGAAGTGGGATTTGATGTGAAGCCGTAAATCCGCTGCAGGAGGGGTTACAGAAAACGGGGGTTAAGTGACTGCTCCCCCAGCCAAACGATCAGCGAGCTCATTACCCGGGATACCCACATGGCCAGGAACAAGCAGCACGGTGAATATCAGAGAGATGGTCATGGATGGCAGAGACCAAGGGATGGCGCGAAAAACACCGGTCAATAGCAAGAAGGCCACTCTTACTATTAGCAAGGTCCGTACATAACAAAACGCGGTTGTGTTGGGACTGTTTAATAAAGGTATGGGCCTGGGAAATTGCCACCAATTCCGCAGTAAACACCCCACATGTAGGTGGCAGCAGATGATTTTCCGCTCCAACAGAGGACGTGAAGGCATACCCAACATGATCAGCAGATTTAGAGCCATCAGTGTAAAAAACAACAGCATCCCGAAACTCCCATAAAATTAGGCGGAAAAAGGTACGGAACACCACCGGGGGTATGGAATCTTTCGGACCTCGGCGGAGATCCATCCGAATTCGAGGCCGAGGAACTAACCAAGGAGGGGTGGAGGGAAGGGAGCGAGGAAGACAGGACAAAGAAGGAAGCTGAAAATCACGGCAAAGAGACGCAAGGCAGAGCCCAACCGGTAAACCCGCCCGAGGGCGGGAGTCGGGTGGGCGACGTCCATGGTCTGGGAACAGGATAGAATAGGAAGGATGAGTGGGAGAGGAACGGATAGTGAGTGCATAAGACACCAGAAGCTGGGACCGCCGAACAGAAAGGGGGGATCCCAGCTTCAACCAGGACACTATCAACAGGGCTAGTAGGGAAGGCACCGGTGGCCAAACGGATACCACGATGGTGGACTGGATCCAGCACATGCAGTGTGGAAGGAGCAGCTGAACCATAAACTTGACAACCATAGTCCAAACGAGACAGAACTAGAGCACGATAAAGACGGAGGAGGAGGGAACGGTCCGCACCCCAAGAGGAGTGGGCAAGGAAGCGAAGGACATTGAGTTTACGGAAACATCCTACCTTCAGGAGTCTGATATGGGGCAGCCAAGTGAGCTTGTTGTCGAAAAGAAGACCCAGGAAACGAAACTGTGGGACCACAGGCAATCTTTGTGCAGCGAGATAGAGCTCTGGATCAGGGTGGATCGTAGTACGGCGACAGGAGTGGACCACCCGCGATTTTAAAGGAGAGAATTGAAACCCGTGTGAGAGGGTCCATGCATAGGCACGCCACATAGCTACCTGGAGCTGCCGTTCTGCACATGCCATTGAGGAGGAACTAACCCAAATGCAGAAATCATCCACATACAGGGCAGGGGCGACCAAGGGACCGACAGTGGCCACAAGTCCATCGATAGCAATGAGGAAAAGGACACTCAAGACAGAACCCTGTGGGATGCCCGTCTCCTGGGTCCGTGGAGAACTAAAAGCAGTACCAACTCGAACTCTGAATGACCGATGGATCAGGAACTGGCGGATAAAAATCGGGAGTGGGCCCCGAAGACCCCACTGATGAAGGGTAAGTAAGATGTGATGGCGCCAGTCCGTGTCATAGGCCTTGCGAAGGTCAAAAAACACTGCAACAAAATGGCGGCGCTGGGAAAAAGCCTGCCGAACTGCGCATTCCAAGCGAAGTAAATGATCGATTGGAGACCGTCCCTCTCGAAAGCCACACTGGTAATGGGACAATAGATCCCGAGATTCGAGGTCCCAATTGAGCCAACGGGCTACCATCCATTCAAGTAACTTACAAACAACACTGGTCAAACTAATTGGCCGATAGCTGTCAACAGTTAGGGGGTTCTTACCAGGCGTAAGGACAGGAACCACAATGCTATCCCTCCACTGAGAAGGGAAGTCACCCTGGAGCCAGATACGGTTAAACACCCGAAGATGATGTTGCCGTTGTGGAGCACTGAGATGTTGAAGCAGTTGGTTATGAATGGAATCTGGGCCAGGGGCCGTATCATGAGAAGAAGATAGAGCAAAAAGAAATTCCCATTCAGTAAAAGATTCGTTGTAAGATTCTGACTCACAAGGGGTGAAACATAAGGTGGAAGCTTCAGCCCGCTGTTTTTGGTGAAGGAAAGCAGCTGGATAGGAGGCTGACACTGATGTCACTGCAAAATGGGTCGCAAGATGTTCTGCAAGAACTAATGGGTCCGTACAAATGCCATCTGGGAGGTGAAGGCATGGGAGGGTGGACTGCCGATGGCAACCTTGGAGAGAGCGAAGTGTAGCACATACCCGTGACAGAGGGACAGTAGAACCAAGGGAAGAAACGAATCGTTCCCAACACATCCGCTTGCTCTGTTTGATTAAATAACGGGCTTTAGCGTGGAGGCGTTTATAGGTAGTAAGGCTGGTTATGGATGGGTGCCTCTTAAAGTGTTGCAAAGCTCGACGGCGATCACAGATGGCAATGGCAATGGCCATACTCCACCATGGGACTTGCCGGCGACGAAATGGTCCAGATGAGCGCGGGACAGCAAGGCTAGCAGCGCGAACAATCGCGTCAGACACGTCACGTAGGACGTCATCAATACAACCCGACAAAGAGGGAGAAAACACGACCTGTGCAGTGTATAGAGGTCAATCGGCGCGTTGGAAAGACAACGAGGTAACATATCCATCGGGGAGCGAGAAGGGAGCGTGATAATCAGTGGGAAATAGTCACTGTCACAAAGGTCGTCGTGTGGCGACCAGTGTAATGAAGGGAGGAGAGATGGAGAAGAAAGAGAAAGATCAATGGCAGAAAAGGTACCATGACCGGCACTGAAATGAGTAGGGAGCCATCATTAAGAAAGCCCAGGTAGTGGTCTGCAATAAATTGGTCTATAAGATGACCTCGTCTAGATGGAAAGGCACTGCCCCACAAGGGATGATGAGCATTAAAATTCCCAAGGAGAAGGAAGGGAGGAGGAAGTTGCTGAAGAAGGGCAGTTAATGCAGCAGGTGTAAGAGTCCTGTCAGGAGGGAGATAAAGATTGCAAACTGTGACTGCAGAGTCTAAGTGGACCCTAACAGCAACCGCTTCCAATGTAGGTTGAAGAGGAATCCACGTGCTAGCAATGTCTGTACGGACCAACGTACAAACGCCACCAGAAGCCCGCAGGGGTCCGACCCGATTTCGACAGAAAACACGGAACCCACGGAGGTTCGGTGAGTGAGCATCAGTAAAATGAGATTCCTGTAGAACCACACAAGCTGCAGAGTATGACGAAAGAAGGGATTTCAGTTCCGGAAGGTGACGATAGTATCTATTACAATTCCATTGGAGAACCACAGAACGATGGATTAAATGGGGGCTGAACACGCTAAATCCAGTCATACTGCCGGATCCCCACCCGTCACCGACAAGGAGGGGGCGACATCCATGAACGACAGGTCAGAATCCGGTTGTTAAGTCGGGGAAGGGACCTCCGGTGACACCAGAGGCTCTTTATCCAGGGACTTATGTTTCTTCTTCTTTTCAGGCTGAGATCGAGGAGGGCTGTGTGGCATAAAGGAGCCAGCTGCAGCAAGATCAGGAACAGAAAGAGACCGGGCGACCTGGGGGCCGACAGACCGTGGCTCTCGCAGTCGTCGCGCGGCAGCAGACCTTTGGCCTGGAAGGTGCCGGGAAGGGGCATCCTGGGAGAGGCGCCCTTGACCGGCAGACGCCGAAGGAGTGGGACACTTCTCCGGCTGGGGAGGGGGAGCAGCGCCCAGAGAAGGTGTGGGAGCCGCAGGGGAAAAGGGGGGGGAGGAGAGGGGTCCGGGATGGGGGTAAGGAAGGGGGAGGAAGGGGTGTAGATGTAAGCAAGGCGTAACTAGATGTCATGGACACAGGGTGAAGTAGTGTATATTTCTTAAGGGCCTCTGTGTAGGTTAAATGATCGAGGGACTTATATTCCTGTATCTTTTTTTCCTTCTTATATACTGGGCGATCTGGTGAACGTGGAGAATGACTACCATGACAATTTACACACACAGGAGGGGGAACACAGGGACTCCCCTCATGGAGTGGACGTCCACAGTCACCACAGAGAGGGGTCTGTGAACAGCGGGAAGACGTGTCCAAAACGCAAGCACTTAAAACACCTCATAGGAGGTGGGATGTACGGCTTCACATCACAGCAATAGACCATAATCTTAACTTTCTCAGGGAGGGTATCCCCTTCAAAGGCCAGGATAAAGGCACCAGTATCAATACGATTGTCTTTAGGACCCTTCTGAACACGCCGAACAAAGTGAACACCCCGCCGTCCGAGATTGTCCCGAAGTTCATCAGTTTGAAGGATGAGGTCCCTGTGAAAAATCACACCTTGTACCATATTTAGAGACTGGTGGGGGGGGGGGGGGGGGGGTAATGGACACAGGAATTGTTCCAAGATGGGTACAGGCACGAAGGGCCGCAGATTGGGCAGCTGAAGCAGTTTTTATCAGCAACGAACCCGACCGCATCTTGCTCAGGGAGTCCACTTCGCCAAACTTGTCTTCAATGTGTTCCACAAAGAATAAAGGTTTTGTATTGGTGAAAGTATCTCCATCAGTCCTGGTGCAAACTAGGTAACGGGGGAAAGGTTTTTCCCCTAGCCGACGGGCCTGACCCTCTTCCCAGGGGGTAGCGATGGAAGGGAAGGCCGAAGGGGCAAGAGAAGCAGCACTTGAGGAATCAGTTCCACGCAGAGAGATGGCCGCAGAAGAACGGCCAGAGTTCTGGACCCGTATGCGTTTCATTTGCATCGCGTCCGTCCTGATACCACCCACTCCGATCAAGGGCTCTCCTCACGGGCGCCACCCAGCCACAGCAAGGGCCGTCTGGCACGGCGGCCATTGCCGGGAGTTCCGATGCTCCAGGATGACGAGCAACCACTCCAAGGCATGCATGAGGAGGTCACAGCTCAGGGATCAGAAGTGTGATCCCTGTGTGTTCAGGGGGCTCAACCAAAAGGGTACATAGCGACCCCACCACACAGGCTAGCTACCGTGCTGGCTATGCACCCTAGTATCAGACAACAACGTGAAAGAAAAGGTGGAATGTACTGGGAGGGCGCACGTCGAAGACACTAGGTGAGGTGCTCTTCCCCAAAAGGCTCACACTATGGAGGAGAAATTTTGTAATGGAGGTCAAACCCCAGAGGGGGACCAAGGAATGCCAAAAGGAGGAGATGATTATGCAACAAAGCCGAATTGGAAAACCAACAGAACCAGGAGGATAGCGGGGGCCAACATAAGCAAGGACACCAAGAGAGGGAGAGGAGAGGGCGAGGGGAAAGGAGCAAGGAGGGGAAGGGAAAGGAAATGCAGCCCTGGAGAGAAAGAAGGCTGCAATGGCTCAGGGCCCCGTGCTCGCCATGCACGTATCCACAAAAGAGTTGTGGACCCCCTGGGGGGTATTACACTGGGCCTCGTCTTGTGATACTCGAGTAAAAATGTTCCGAACCCTACTCATAACACAAGAGTACGGAATGAAGTACTACGTATCTTGGCACAGCGGGAAGACGGGCGGGCAAGAAAGACTCCTGTTCCCTGTTTGTGTCGGGCAAAGCTTATCTTGGAATGGAGTAAACCGGGCTGCCCGTTCTAATTACGTGCGGCAGCTTGCCTAACAGGCAACCATGACCAAGTTAAAAGCGGAATGAATACAACTCTGGTTTGTATGGAGAGGCGCCTTATATGGCAGTGAGATGTCGATGATAAATAGATCAGACAGGAAGAGAACAGAAGCCTTTGAAATCCAGTGCAACGGAAGAATGTTGAAAATTAAATGGGTAGCTAGAAAATCTAACGAGAAGGTACTTAATCGAATATGGGAATAAGAATTCTAGCAAAACTTGAATAAAAGAAGGGAGCAGTTGGGGTATCAAGGATTTGTCAATTTGATAAAGGAAGTAAGTTGGAGAAGGGGGAGGGGGGGGGGGGGTCGTAGAGAGACCAAGGGATGAACACAGCAAGTAGTGTGTGTGTGTGTGTGTGTGTGTGTGTGTGTGTGTGTGTGTGAGAGAGAGAGAGAGAGAGAGAGAGAGAGAGAGAAAATCTTATGGGATGTAACTGCTAAGGTAGTCAGTCCCTAAGCTTACACACTACTTACCTTAAATTATCCTAAGGACAAACACACACCCATGCCCGAGGGAGGACTAACCTCCGCCGGGACCAGCCGCACAGGTCATGACTGCAGCGCCTGAGACCGCTCGGCTAATCCCGCGCGGCCAAGTATGTTGAAATGGATGTATGTTGCAGTAATTATGCACAGATTAAGGTGTTTGCAGCGGATACACTAGCTTTGTTGCATCAAACCTGTCTTCAGAATAAAGTCTGGAACAATTCACACCCCACACACCTGTCTATAGGTTTATAGTGCCAATTGTCCGTTCGTTCAAGATGCTACATGCCTGCAGGGACTAATTTACAATTTATCACTTCACTTATCAGTTTTCGTACTCTTCGAACAGTATTTTGAGATAGATTGGAAAAGTGGACAAAGTGGGGTATTACGAGCATACGCTAATTGGAGTACTCAAACTTTTTATCTGAGATTCCTTTGTACAAGCTTCACTGTTGCTGTGTACACATTCAAACGTTTCGTTACACACACTATCATATGCCTTGATATCAATATTATGATGCAATTTAGGTAACGTTATGATTACTAAGAATTGTAATGACGGTTACTGTAAGACAGGATTACGAACTCATCTTTGAACATTCCATCGTAATTCTGAGAAATTAAGATGGATATTCAACTGTTTTCAGTTGCTGCATACTTCAAGTCCTCCACTGAAGTACCCATCTATACAACTACTGTTAATACAGGAATGGAAGAAGAGAACAGTTATGTGCTTGATAAAAAGACACGCTTGTGAAAATCAACTGCAAAAACCTCAGGTGAACGTAATTTCCAGGGCCTAGTATTAAAAAGTTGGCGCGACTCAAGTGTTTAAACAAAAGGTATAGACAGCAGCCAATTCCAGTGAGATACATGTGACATTTCTTGTTTGCACTATGACATCTGTTGTCCTGAACAATACTGAATTTTGAGTAATTTCAGTTACGTCATTCAGTGGATATACATGTAGTAATAAAATCAGAAATACTTTACTGGAAAAATCATAACGCATCGTGCCCATTGGCATACGCAAGCAGCCTAAACAAAGAGCGCCAACAAACATCCTCCCTATCGATCAATACCAACACTTATCTCTTAACCCACGGTTTGATAACAGCGATAACAGAGTCCCTAGAGACCCTTTGATCAATGTGCACTATCAACGTTTGGCCATCCCAAACATCGAGCAACATGTCTCGCGCTATGAAAGGAACTTTACGCTAAAATATTGCAGCTAAATGTATATCTCTTATCCGATCTATGAATACGACGAGCTGGATTCCTTGATTGCATATGCTGACGATGCTTTAATGCTGCAATACTGCAAGATAACAATAGGATAAGATAATTCCACATATTTACTCACGAGGAGAGAATCCTTTGCATCGTAGCATGCGATAGACAAGTCACGGACGCAAATAATTAACAAACGCGCCTTAACTTTTAAGAATAAAATTCAGTCGTCAGTTGCACAGATTTTTATTCTGCTTTATCTGTTTCAACAAATTTGTCGTCTTCGGAAGCCTACAAAATTAGGGATATTTTAAAGCATTATACTTAGGCCATGCCTTTATGTAAAGCATAAGAAGTGTATTACAGAAAGTTACTAAGTAACTGGTTTATCAGGTGTCATCTTCTCAGAACCATGTTATGACATGTCAAAACTGTACATATTGTGTGTAATTACTGTGAACATAGACTGATAATTTACAGTAAATGAATAAAATATCTGTACATGTCAAGCTATTGTGTCAGCAACAAGGAACATATATAAAAGCATATAGGAAATATAAATGAAGTACACAACGAAGTTATATATAATACATCTGAAAAACATGGAACATAGTTCAAATGTCTAGAAAGAATGGGCTAATTTTCACGTTTTATAAGACACCCGGTACAGTCAAGATAGCGCCTATTCATTGCAAGCTGATCTCTCACTAAACCCTTTGAATTTAGGTAGGAATGTTTAAATATTTCGAATTCTTCTAAAAGGTTCATTTTGTAGCCATTATGCCGAATTGCCTTGTTAAGCAGGGATGGAGGATTTTGCGACGTTCTGCAAAAGTTAACGTACATGAGATCTCACCGTTGTTGTTGAGCAAGTACTCACGAAACTGGCTCTTAAATGCACTCCCTGGCTAGTATATATGATAATGCATTCATATGTTACATTGTATTTAATGTATCTCAGATTTGAGAAATTTGTCAGAGGCTTCTCATTATGTATAAAGAGCAATTTTATGTCAATGTTGGTAAAGGACACAGTGATATATTTTTTCTTTTGAATTAGCTATAAGATACGAAATGTCATCAGGAAACGAGATTGTTGTATATTTCTTAACAGTAAGGCGATTTTATTGTGTGCAGAGGAATTTATATCCTTGCTGGTTTTATTTTAATGAAGTTTTTAGACAAGGCTTGTTTGATATCCGTTTTTTACCGTTATATGCGTCAAGGTATGAAGTTCATTAGCAGTATTAGAAGCGGTTAAGGGCACCTCAATAGCATGGTCGTCCGTGTGCTTAAAGAGGTCACAAGAAAAGGCATGAATTATATTTGTTGTGGCAGCTTTCCTGTAAATGTCATAATTTTACTGTCTACTAAACGCAATTTCAGATCCAGAAAAACCAAGTTCATTATATAGAGTTTATATCTGACACAAATTTTATGGTTGAAACAATTCAGAGACTCACTAAGTGATTTGACGTTATTCACATCTCACTTCGATACAATGATGGTATCAACAACAAATCGTTTATAGAGATAAATGCTGTTAGCTATGGCGGAGTAGGAATCTAAATAATTTTACTACAGATTTCTAATATTCTAACGCTTCAGGATAAATGTTTTCCATAGTATTTGTGGAAAATGTGATACTCTAGTTGGAAATTCACATTCTGTTCAAAATACTTTGTAGTTTTACGACTACTTTACAATATATGTATATTCATTAATGCACTTTGTCGTTATCAGTATTTCCTCTTCTCAAAATGAAATGAGAGCTATAAATATGGAAGTTTAAAGTTCAAAGTTTAACTTAAAATCTGAGGATTTTAAAGATTACTAGAGGATATTCGTCTGGTTGATTACGTATAACGTGCAGTCTGCCGTTGTGTGGTCTTCACATATTTCCATAACCTATACCCGAAGTTTTAAGAAGTTTAAACAATTTTTCAGTCTCAAAACTTTTCCATAAGGAATCCTTCAAATACCAGGAAAGAGAATGCGCAATCTCAAACAGCACATAGTGGCTATAGATAGTTTGGAGCATCAGCCACATGTGTATCACATGTTCTCTTATTTCTTACTTTCGGACAAATAATTAGACAAAACATTAGACCGTTTTTTAATGTTCTTTTATTATTTTTTTTTTTCAAGACTTATTCAGAAAGCTGTTCTCGAAGTGTCAAATTTGTTAGTTTACCCTGAAGCCATTTTAGAAACGAAATATCACTCCAGAGCAACTCTTTTACGCAAAATAGCTACGTATGGAACAGATGAAGTTTTTGAAACTTTATGTACACAGGTAACAGTAATTGTTCGTGAAATATTTCAATTTTCCCTCATAACACTAACTTTTCATAATTATGCTAATTACTTTCAAACAATTAAACCATTTTTAATCAAAAATATGCCTCAAGCTGGTCAGTTTGATACCCCTTTTGTCCATTTCCCACTCTTCGTTTGGCTATGACAACTCGGATAAAAACACGTTGTTTAATTTATAATAAGTCACGTTTTTGTACGCTAACATTTAATCAAATTTCAAAGTAGCACCAAAAACAACCTCAACCAAGGTGTTAACAGGAGTACAAAAAGGAGTCAAATACACGGGTACACAAGTTTTTAACGATCTGATGGAGCATATTAAATGACAAGCAGATAATGTGGTGTAGTTTAAGACTAAATGAAAGACCTTTCTTTTGGGTGACTCCTCTTACTCCATTTAAGCGTACCTTCACAGGCAAAATGTTACGTTAAACCTCGCACCCTGTATTCTTTAAAGAATCGAATTCCCATGTGTTAAAGAACTTCAAACATCTAATTACTTTAGAAATCAGTTACTATGTTAAATGCTTGAAGTTAAGCATGTAAGCGAGAAAGTTTAGAAACGATTGGAAATTATGTTTGTTGGTAAGTGCTCTCAGTGTCATGCGCTGGATGAATATTGTCTGAGTAATATCCGCTTAGTTTTAAGCAAAATCTAGTTTTTCACGCATTTCAATATTTGTCACATATCTCCTGAACTGTGTGTCGTACAACGTTATATCCGCTTAGTTTTAAGCAAAATCTAGTTTTTCACGCATTTCAATATTTGTCACATATCTCCTGAACTGTGTGTCGTACAACGTTATAATTTGCGGGTAAATTCAGTGTTATACCTACATATACATGGCTACTCTGCAAATCACACTTAACTGCCTGGCAGAGGGTTCATCGCACGACCTTCACAATAATTCTGTTAGTCCACACTAACAGTGTGCGGAAAAAACTAATACCCATACGTTTCCATGCGAATTGTGATTTCCTTATTTTATTACGATCATCGTTTTCCCCTATGTAGGTCGGCGTCAACAAAATATTTTCATATTCAGAGGAGAAAGTTGATGATTGAAATTTCGTGAGAAGATCCCGCAGTGGAGAGAAACGCCTTTGTTTTAATGCTGTCCACCCCAAATCCTGTCTCATATACGCGACACTATCCCCTATTTCTCGATACTACAATACGTTCTACCCTTCCTCGAACTTTCTCGATGTACTCTGTTAATCCTGTCTGGTAAGGATCCCACACCGCGCTGCAGTATTCCAAAAGAGGAACAAGCGTAGTACGGCAGTCTGTTTAGTAGACCTGTTGCATCTTCTAAGAGTTCTGCCAGTAAAACGCCGTCTTTGGTTCGCCTTCACCCACAATATTTGCTGTGTGTTCTTTCCAATTTAAGTTGTTCGTAACTGCAATTCCTGTGTGTTTATTTGCGTTTACAGCCTTCGGATTTGTGTGATTTGTCGTGTAAACCAAGATTAATGGATCCATTTTAGCACTCATGTGGATGATCACACACTTTTCGTTATTTCGTGCTAATTGCCAATTTTTGCACCATAGAGATATTTTAGTTAAATCTTTTTGCAATTAGTTTTGATCTTCTGATGACTTCACTAAACGATAAAAGAAAGTATCATCTGCAAACAACCTAGGGCAGCTGCTCAGATGGTCACCTAAATCGTTCACATTCGTAAGGGTAAACAGAGCCTATAATACTGCCACTGCCTTTGGGAATGCCAGAAATCCAGTTCTGTTTTACTCTATGACCTTCTGTCAGTTACTAAGAACTCTGACCTCTCTGACAGTAGAACTCTAATCCAGTCGCATTTAACTGACACGATATTCCATAAGCACACAATTTGATTACAAGCTGCTTGTGAGGTACGGTGTCAAATGGTTTCTGGAAATCTAGAAACACGGAATCAGTTTGAAATCCTTTGTCGATAACACTCAAAACTTCATGTGAGTAAAGAGCTATTAGCGTTTCACAAGTACGATGTTTTCTATATTCATGGTGACTGTGTCTATAGACCATTCTCTTCGAGGTAATTCACGATGTTCAAACGCAATGTACGAGGGAATACCCAAAAAAAGAAACCAGAATAACATTGCTCTGGGCGGACCTTGTGTAGTACGCATTTCTGCCGCTAGGCGTGTATAGCGGAACTCATTGCCAGTTTAGTGCCGCCTGTGTTGTATGTTCCGCTCATCTGCAGTGGTTGTTTCTGCTAGCGCTATTTTGTTCTTTTTGATTTTTTTATGATTTCAAGTTTAAGTGAACAACGTGCACCTGTGAAATTGTTTTCTACTCTGTAAAAATGCTACTGAAACTGTTTTAGTGTTGAAAACAGTTTACCAAGATGACGCTATAGGAAAACTCAATGGTATGAGTGGTTTGCTCGATTTAAAAATGGCGACTTGTAGATTGATAAACCTCGTTTGAACGGCCATCAACTGACCGAATCGACGAAAGTATTGTAAAACTTCAAGAGCTTGTGCCCACATACCGTCGATAGACAGTTGAGCAAATGTCAGATTAGTGGGTTATCTTGGAACTCGGTTCAGCGAATTTTAACGGATGATTTGGGCAGACAGGAGACTGGCTCTTCCACCATGACAACGCACCTGCACAGAGAGCCATCTCTTAGTTTTTGGCTAAAAATGGCGTGGTTCCACTGCCCCACGGACCGTACTCGCCTGACCTGGCACCATGCGACTTTCTTATTACCATACATGAAAAGGAACTTCAAAGGACGCCTATTTGACAATACTGAATAAGTCAAAAAAGAGGAAAGAGCTGTCAGCCATTTCTAAAGATAGGTACAAAAGGTGTTTCGAACAGTGGAAGCACCGGTGGGACAAATGTACTGGTTGTAATGAAGAGTATAAGGTTGATTTGTAAACAGTTTGAAAAATGTAGCGTTTAAAAAATAATTCCAGTTTTTTGGTACCCTCGTATGTTCCAGAATCCTGTTCCATATCCATGTTAATGATATGGCCCAGTAATTTAGTGGATCACTTCTATTACTTTTCTTGAATACTGGTGTGACCTGTACAACTGTCCAGTGTTTGGTTAACATCTTCCGTCGAGCGAGTGGTTGTACATGATTGCAAAGTATGAATCAATTGCATCAACATACTCTTAAACCCAATTGGTATACAATCCAAACTCGGCTTTTGTTAAGTACTTTAAGTTGCTGCACTACTTCGAGGATATCTACTAAGTTACTCATGTTGGCAGCTATTCTTTATTCGAATTCTGGAATATTTACATCGTCTTTCTTGGTGAAGGGATTTTGGAATACTGTTTTGTAACTCTGCTATAGCAGAGCTGGCATCGATAGTATTTCCATTGCTATCACCGGTAGTATACTTTACACAAGGCCAGAATCTCTTTGGAATTTGTCAGGTTTCGAGACGAGGTTTTGTTGTGGGAATTATAATAAGCATCTCACATTGAAGTCCGCGCTGTATTTCGAGCTCCTGTAAAATATTGCCAATCTTGGGGGTTTTGCGTTCGTTTAAATTTGGCATGTTTTTTCGTTGTTTCTGCAACATGTTCTGACCCGTTTTGTGTACCATGGGGGATCAGCTTCCTCGTTTGTCAATTTATTTGGTATAAATCTCTCAATTTCTGTCGGTACTACTTCTTTGAATTCAAGCCAAATCTGGTCTACACTTAAACTGTTAATGTCTAAGGAGTGGAGAGTCTCTCTCAAGAGGGCGTCAAACGAATTTCTATTTTGCTTCTTTGAATAGATATATTTTAGGTTAATTTTGGTGGATTTGGGAGTTCACTAATCACTGTATCCATGTTGATGCTTGTTATTAGCTCAAGATTATTTGTTGGTGAGAGGTCAGGTGTGTTTACACAACCGTTTGCTATTCAGGTGGCCTCATGAACTGCTCGAAATAATTTTCAGAGTGAGTTTAGCACAATTTCGGGTGATGTTTTGTACATACCTCCAGATCTTTTTTTTTTTGTGGTTTTAGGGCGCAAAACTGCTATGGTCATTAGCGCCCGGTCCGTGACTGAGGAAATAATAAAAATTGAAAATGGAAAACAGCAAAAATGGGAACGAAACTCAAATAATTGGAGACACTAAAAGCAGAAACAAGGCTTAAAAGTCCACTACAGAGAGGGGTTGATGGTCCCCGATAAAACTTCAAATGACTGACGTCATTTCACTGTCACTAATAAACTGGAGAACGCGGTCGGCTGAGCGCGTGTCATCTGCTAAAATCGACGATAGATCAGGCGATAGCTGTAGACGGGAGCGTAACGGATTAAAATAGGGGCATTCAATTAAAAGGTGTCTTACCGTCCACGGCTGAGAGCAGTGGGGACAGAGTGGGGGAGGATCGCCGCTTAAAAGATGTCGATGGCTAAAAAGACAGTGCGCTATCCGGAGTCTAGCTAAAATTACCTACTCCCGACGACGCGTTCGGGAGGAAGAGGTCCAAGCGCAAGGAAGGGCTTTCACTTCCCGCAATTTATTTCGGGGAAGTGTTGACCAATGCGCATGCCATAAATGAGCAACTTTGCGACATAAACCGCTCCGTAGATCGGTGAAGGGAAGCGACTGAATAGCTGGCCGAGGAAGAGAAACTGCAGCCTTGGCTGCTATATCAGCCGCCTCATTCCCACAGATACCAGCGTGTCCCGGGAGCCAGAGGAACGCCACCGAGACGCCCCCCAGGTGGAGCAAGCGCAGACAGTCCTGAATCCGGTGGACCAGAGGGTGCACAGGGTAAAGAGCTTGGAGACTGAGGAGAGAGCTGAGAGAATCTGAGCAGATTACGTACTGTATCCGCTGATGGCGGCGGATGTAGTGGACAGCCTGGAGAACAGCGAAAAGCTCCGCAGTATAAACCGAACACTGGTCGGGAAGCCGAAAGTGATTTGGGGCGTCGCCAACAATATAGGCACTCCCTACACCCAACGATGTTTTCGAGCCGTCGGTGTAAATAAAGGTGGCGTCCGTCATTTCTGCACATAGAGCAGCAAATGCCCGACGATAAACAAGTGAAGGTGTACCATCCTTGGGAAATTGACAAAGATCACGGAGCAGACAGATCCGGGGACGGAGCCAAGGCGGTGCTGTACCCCAAGTTGTCAAGAAGGTTTTAGGAAAGCGGAAGGAAAGAGAATGGAGCAGTTGACGGAAGCGGACTCCCGGGGGTAGTAGGGAGGAGGAGCGGCCTGCATACCCTACATCAAAGGAGGCGTCGAAAAAAAGGTCATGGGCTGGATTAGCAGGCATGGAAGACAGATGGCTAGCATAACGGCTCAGAAGGACCGCTCGCCGATTGGACAGCGGAGGTTCAGCAGTCTCAGCATAAAGGCTTTCCACAGGGCTGGTGTAAAAAGCTCCAGACGCTAAACGTAATCCACGGTGGTGGATAGAGTCGAGACGCCGCAGAATAGACGGCCGAGCAGAGGAGTAGACTACGCTTCCATAGTCCAATTTCGAGCGCACTAAGGCGCGATAGAGGCGGAGAAGGACCACTCGGTCCGCTCCCCAGGAGGTACCATTCAGGACACGGAGGGTGTTAAGCGATCGCAGACACCGAGCCGAAAGATAGGAAACGTGGAAGGACCAGCACAGTTTTCTGTCAAACATAAGACCCAAGAATTTAGTGACGTCTGAAAACGGAAGGTTGACAGGACCTAAATGTAAGGAGGGCGGAACAAACTCCTTACGTCGCCAAAAATTAATACAAACGGTCTTACTGGAAGAAAAACGGAAGCCGGTTTCGAGGCTCCAAGAGTGGAGGCGATCGAGACATCCTTGAAGACGTCGTTCAAGAAGGCTGGTCCGTTGAGAGCTGTAGTAGATCGAAAAATCGTCCACAAAGAGGGAGCCCGAGACATCAGGAAGGAGACAATCCATAATTGGATTTATAGCGATGGCAAACAGTACAACACTCAGCACGGAGCCCTGGGGTACCCCGTTTTCTTGAGAGAAAGTACGGGAGAGAGTAGTGTTCACCCGCACCCTAAATGTTCGCTCTGCCATAAATTCGCGAAGAAAAAGGGGCAGCCGGCCTCGAAAGGCCCAAGAGAACAGTGTGCGGAGGATGCCTGTCCTCCAACAGGTATCGTATGCTCTCTCCAGATCAAAAAATATTGCTACCGTTTGGCGTTTCCGGAGAAAATTGTTCATGATATAAGTGGAGAGAGCAACAAGATGGTCAACTGCAGAGCGATGCTTTCGGAATCCGCATTGGGCAGGTGTTAAAAGACTGCGTGATTCCAGCCACCAAGCTAAACGGTAATTCACCATACGCTCCAAAATCTTACAGACACTACTCGTGAGAGAAATGGGGCGATAGCTAGAGGGGAGATGTTTGTCCTTTCCAGGTTTCGGAATGGGAACGACGATAGCTTCCCGCCATCGTCTGGGAAAAGTACTGTCGCTCCAAATTCGATTATAAAGGCGAAGGAGGTAACGCAGACTATGGGTTGATAAATGCAGCAACATTTGGATGTGGGTACCATCCGGTCCTGGGGCGGAGGAGCGAGAAGAATAGAGTGCATGTTGGAGTTCCCGCATGGAGAAAACAGTATTGTAGCTTTCACGATTTTGAGAGGAGAAAGCAAGATGTCGCACTTCCGCTGCACGTTTCTTCGGGAGAAACGCTGGCGGGTAATTTGAAGAGCTCGAAATCTCAGCAAAGTGCTGACCCAATGAGTTAGAAATTGCGACGGGGTCCACTAAGGTATCATGCGCGACAGTGAGCCCAGAGACCGGGGAGAAACTAGGCGCGCCTGAGAACCGTCGAAGCCGACTCCAAACTTCCGAGGAGGGAGTGAAGGTGTTAAAGGAGCTAATAAAGAATTTCCAGCTTGCCTTCTTGCTATCGCGGATGACGCGACGGCATCGCGCACGGAGAAGCTTATAGCGGATACAGTTTGCCAAAGTAGGATGGTGACGGAAAATGCGAAGAGCACGTCGCCGCTCACGTATTGCGTCACGGCATGCCTCGTTCCACCAAGGAACTGGGGGGCGCCGGGCAATTCGGAGGTGCGTGGTATTGAACGTTCCGCAGCTGTAAGGATAACGTCGGTAATATGTGTGACCTCATCGTCGACGCTGGGAAAGCGACGGTCATCTAATGTCGCTAGAGACGAAAAAAGTGTCCAATCGGCTTGGGCAAACTTCCAGCGTCGCGGGCGCATGTATGGCAGTTGAGGCTGCAGCCTAAGGACACATGGAAAGTGGTCACTCGAGTGTGTATCATCAAGGGCGAACCATTCGAAGCGCCAAGCTAGCGGAACAGTACCGATCGCAAGGTCCAAATGAGATAAATTTGTCGTGGAGGCAGACAAAAACGTGGGGACCCCAGTGTTGAGGCAAACTAGATCCGCTTGGTGGAAGACGTCTAGCAATAGGGAGCCACGTGGACAAGGATGTGGAGATCCCCAAAGCGGGTGGTGGGCATTGAAGTCCCCAACCAGCAAATAGGGGGGTGGAAGCTGACCAAGAAGATGAAGGAGATTAGCTCGTGCCATTGGTGTGGACGATGGAATGTACACAGTACAAAGAGAAAAGATATATCCAGAAAGGGAAAGACGGACGGCGACAGCTTGGAAGGAAGTGTTTAGGTGGATTGGGTGATAATGGAGAGTATCATGGAGAAGAATCATGAGTCCTCCATGGGCTGGAGTGCCTTCCACAGAGGGGAGGTCATATCGGATGGACTGAAAATTAGGGAAAACAAAGCGGTCATTAGGACGCAGCTTTGTTTCCTGAAGACAGAAGATGACCGGCGAGTAGGATCGTAAGAGGATCGACAATTCATCCCGATTGGCTCGAATGCCGCCGATATTCCAGTGGATAATGGACATAGGGTGAACAGAAAATGGAGGATTGTGACCAAGGGTGCTGTCAACTCAACGACTGCTCAGAGCTTGCGACCGACAGCAGGGAATGGCATTCAGCCGAAGGCAGAAGATCCTGATCCATAGGTTGGTCAGGAGCAGCTCCTGCCACCAGCGATCGGCCGGTTGACCGGCCACCAGCAGTGCGCCTCGGCGACACAGAAGACGGCCGAGGGCGATTTCCGCCAGGGGGCGCTGTGGATGGGACACGCCTTGGCGGAGAAGGAGAGGAACTGGGTTTCTTTGTAGCCTTCTTGGAAGTATGAGGTTTAGATGAAGGAGGAACCGATGGTGGTGAAGTTGCCGTACGTAAAAACTCTTCACGAGTATGCTCTTTCTTCGAAGACTTGGTGTCTGACTTTTGGGCTCGAGATTTAGCAGAACCCGACGAAGGGTGAGCCATAGAGTGGGCAGGCGAAAGTGGTGAAGTTGAACGGGCGATCTTTGCGCTGGCCGATCGGACGACCGTGGCACTAAAGGTGAGGTCGCAAGTCTGCGTGGCCGCCTCCTTTGTTGGCCGAGGGGAAGCAAGGACAGTGCTGTATTTGCCTGTCTGAGGCACGGTGGGCTGTCGACTGGCGAATAATTTTCGAGGAGCAAAGGTAGACACCTTTTCCTTCACTCTTATTTCCTGGATGAGCTTTTCGTCCTTAAAAACGAGGCAATCTCTAGAGGAAGCAGCGTGGTCACCCATTCAGTTGATGCAGCGAGGGGATGGAGGTGGACAAACACCCTCATGGCCATCCTTGCCACACGTAACACATTTGGCCGGATTGGAACAGGACTGGCTGGTGTGATTGAACCGCTGACATCGATAGCAACGCGTAGGGTTTGGGACGTAAGGGCGAACGGAAATTATCTCATAGCCTGCTTTGATTTTCGATGGGAGTTGAACTTTGTCAAATGTCAAGAAGACAGTGCGGGTTGGAATGATGTTCGTGTCAACCCTTTTCGTAACTCTATGAACAGCCGTTACGCCCTGGTCAGACAGGTAGTGCTGAATTTCTTCGTCAGACAATCCATCGAGGGAGCGTGTATAAACGACTCCACGTGAGGAATTTAAGGTACGGTGCGGTTCCACCCGGACAGGGAAGGTGTGGAGCAGAGAAGTACGCAGCAATTTTTGTGCCTGGAGGGCACTGTGTGTTTCTAACAACAGGGTGCCATTCCGTAATCTGGAACAAGACTTTACAGGACCTGCAATTGCGTCGACACCTTTCTGAATAATGAAAGGGTTGACCGTGGAGAAGTCGTGACCTTCGTCAGGCCGAGAAACAACAAGGAACTGTGGCAACGATGGAAGAACCGTCTGTGGCTGAGACTCAGTGAACTTACGTTTGTGAGCAGACATAGTGGAAGGTGAGGAAACCATTGCGGAAGAATCCCCCATGATTACCGGCGTCTCCGATGGCGCGCTCCTCCCTTGTGGGGGCCCTCACTGAGGGCACACCCGCCTTAGGTGATTGTTCACACCTCAGGTCACACCTCCCGACAGACGGACGGAGGGACCAATCGGCACTTTCGGAAGGTATCAGCTCGGGTAATCACCCCTACCTGGGCCTGGCCGTTACCAGGGGGTACGTACGTGTCCTACCTGTCTACCCGGGGCGGGGAATTACGCGTTACCCCGTCACCGGCTACGCATGGAAGTGCGTGGGTCGGCCTTCAGACACGCACAGGGAGGAAAAAAGGGAAAGGAAAGGAAAGGAAAGAAGAGGGGGTCTCAAACGCCGCAGCGGAGAAAAGGGCAAAGAGAAAGGGGAAGGAAAAGAGAAGGACAGAGGAAGGACAAGGACTTGCAAGCGTAGAAATCAAGGAATTAGGAACAGTTTCGAGCGTCCGTCTCCGGACGTAGGCACAAACTATACTCCCAGAGGGGGAGAAAGGTAAGGGAAGAGCCAGAGGTGAGGGGGGGGGGCGAAGATGGGGTACGGGGAAGGATGCGGAAAGGGAAGGTATGCAGCCCGGAAAGGAAGGAGGGCCACATTAGCTCGGGGTCCCGTGCTCGCTACGCACGTGTCCACAAAAGAGTTGTGGACCTCCTGGGGGGGCCTCCGGATCTGAACATGTATTTTCGACATTATATCGAGGATAACTTGAAGTCACCAACAACTGTAAGTGTGAATTGGGTACATGATTGAAGTTAGACTCAATTTTCTTTGAACCTTTTAGTAATTTTATCATAGAAGTTGGGAAGTCGGTAAAAGGATCCAATTACTTTATTCCCGCTCACAACAAGATGAAATACATCTAACAGCTACAAACACGCCACCGCCAACTGTATTTAGGCTATCCTTTCTGAACATTGTTAATTCTTCGCAAAAATTTCGGCTGCACATATTTCCAGCTTTAGCCGGCTTTCAGTGTCTACAGCAATTTGAGCATCAGTGCTTTCTATTAGCGCTTTGAACGCTGGTACTTTCCCAACACAGCTACGACAATTTACAATTGTTATAACGATGGGTCCTTGATCTATGTTCCTCCTGCATTCAACCTGCACTCTTTGAGACTGATGCCCTTTCTGTGTTTCCCAAAGGCTCCCTAACCAAAAAAAAAACCGCGTAGTCCATGCCACACAGCCCCATTAACCATGTAGCCACCTCCTGCGTGTAATTCACTCTCAACCTATTTAGCAGAACCCGAAACCCCACCCTATGGCGCAAGTCGAGCAATCTACAGCCTACACGGTCGCAAAACCGTCTGAGCCTCTGGTTCAGACCGTCCACTCAGCATTGTACCAGTGGTCCGTTATCGGTCCTGTTGACCATGCTGCAGACAGCGAGCTCTGCTTTCATCACACAAGCAAGACTGGCAGCCTTTACCACTTCTGATAGCCGCACGAAACCAGGGAGAATCTCTTCCGATACAGAGCAACAAGCATCATTGGCACCAATGTGAGCCACCACCTGTAGTTGACTGCGCCCTGTGCTCCTCATTGTTTCTGGAAGGACACGTTCCACATCTGGTTCAGACCGTCCACTCAGCATTGTAACTGGGCTAGCCACTGGTGAGGACCAACTGGCGGACTTGTGACCCATGTTGGAAGTCAGTTGGAGCCCCATGGCAGGCCCATAACAGCGATGCCTCAAGCTGTATGACCAAAGCCAACACAGCCTTGTGTGCACACAGAATTTGCATTGGCTTTCTTCCCCTCCTTGGTAGACATGTTATTAAGGGGCCCCATACTGAGCCTAACATTGAAGCTCCCAACTACTAATAATCCCACCCTCCATGAGTGTCCAGATCTAGCAGGCTGAGAGGTTCCTCTGAAACAGGACAAGCGAGTGCATCTTGCTGAGGGACATTGTCAGCCACTGACAGCACCTGGAACCTGTTTGTCAGACTAACAGATGAGGCCTTACATTCGGCCACCTGGGAAATCTTGCACAGACTGCCATGCGCCGAGGCAGCCTCCCATTCTACCACAGTCGATGGGTCAACTTCCACATGAACAGTAACTGGGCTAGTCACTGGTTTGGACCAACTGGTGGACTTGTGACCCATGTTGGAAGTCGGTTGGAGCCTCATAGCAGGCTCACAACAGCGATGCCTCAAGCTGTATGACCAAAGCCAACCTGGAGCTGACAGAAGTGTCACCAATTCAGTTTGCATCTGCACACACCAATTGCAGTCCCTATCCATACTGGAGACGGTGGAAAATTTCACTACACAGACAAACAAATGACTATCGACATGTGCTACAGACCTCTACTGTAGACTCAGACAAAAATGCAAGAAATGTTTCTAAAAAATTAGATTAACACGTAGGGATTCAAAAATTTAACTACCAAAGCATACATGTGAGACTATTTAATTCGCTCCTGGCTAGGAACTCTTAAAATGTCACAAAATATTTACTTCCTTCTTGCTGCGGTCTTGGTCAGCGGCTGCTGCCTGACATATGTGGATGCAGTCTGCAAAATGTATTGCAAATACAGACTGTAGTAAAGAAGTAATAAAGTAAAACATTATGTATGCTACGACAGTTTTACTGCATGAAGAGCGAAAACCTAGTGAGTGAAACTTTTTTTCTTTCATCTTTTGCGGGAGGTGTCAGCGAGAAACAGTTTCATAAAGGTTTGAAATTATGTGTAACGTTTGTTGGAAGCCGCTATGTGCTCTCATTCTTAATACTGGATGAATGAGGTCTGGGTATTTGCGCGTGGTGAGCTATGCTGCCTGGAGACATATACACATTCTAAAACTGGGTTGGGTTGCTTGGGGGAAGAGACCAAACAGCGAGGTCATCGGGTCTCATCAGATTAGGGAAGGAAGTCGGCCGTGCACGTTCAGAGGAACCATCCCAGCATTTGCCTGGAGCGATTTAGGGAAATCACGGAAAACCTAAATCAGGATGACCGGACGCGGGACTGAACCGTCGTCCTCCCGAATACACACATTCTAATTGTAATATTTGTTACTGTATTAAACCTTTAATGTAAGATTATAACTCTTCAGTAAATCATGACAGCATTTTAAATTTTATAATTCGATAAATAATTATAGTGTGAAGAAAAGTAACCTCTCGTTGCGAAAGTAAAATTTTCAGTGTAAGCTAAAACGTTCGATACTTTCTAAAATATGTTTTCTTTTTTATATACTGTAGTAATTCACTTAATTCTATAAACGCTCGTATTCATTTGAAAAAGAGCCTCTTGTCATTATGGGGAAATAATGCATACTTGAGAAGAGGCCCCTTTTCTAAAAGTTACAGCTACATTTGCAATGCTTCACAAAATAGTATGTCGTACATTTTATAGGAATTTTAAGGAGCTCTGAGTAGCTTTGTATAAGAGAAAGTTTTGTGAATTCTATAATGCCAAGAAAGACAAGTGGTCCCTTTTTACATAAGAGTTATAAATGCCTACAGACATTACCAATTTGGAGTTAGCACCCGTAATATACCAGCTGACTTCTGACGTCGTCGTAGTAAGAAAAACCTACACCTAGACCAAGTGTTTACATCTAAAATGAAAAAAATTGAAGTGGCCGTAAATACATATGATTGGTTAAATGTCTTTGAGAATGTTAATCCTAACAAAGTACCTCACATAACCAAATATATCGATTTGATGTAAATTGAAGGTGGAAGGGGCAGAACAGAAAGGAACGTTAAGGAACTAATAACATCAACTGCATTGGGACTAATGCGGAATCAGAGTGTGTACTGGACTGGGACTCAGACCCGAGATGATCTGCTTACTAGGCAGTTGCGTTAACCAATGCGTCATCCGGACAGTGTTTATAGCAAATGCACTATCTCTGTGTGCTACGTATCTGCAGCCCATGCCCATGCCCTCGATGCACCCTGGTTTTAGATTCCCAGTGGAGGTAGAATGTAAATGTGCATCTGCACTGAGGATTGTGGATTCAACAACTAGAATCAGTTATAGGAATGTGTGGTGTTTGTTCTTTCGGACAAGTCCGAAAGGACACCACAGTCATATGGTCATATAAATATATCCACTTTCAGTTCATCGCTAGCTACAAAGGTAGTGTACGTTGTACGATGTAAGTGATGGAAATGAATTTGCGCATCGCATCTTTCCCATAGAAAATGGACCTGGTGGGTTTAATGGGCCAGTAATTCATGCAAGGATGACAAAACAGCGGAAAAGTTGTCTTAAAAAGATCAGGATCTATTGCAAAGAGAAATAAAAAGATATTGTGATGAAGTAGAAACAGAACCTGAACAAGAACCTGATGTCGGCGACGAGGATACTGAGGAAGATCCTTACTTGCCAGATATTCCAGAACCAAAGTGGCGAAAATGCCGTTTGTGAACGACCTCCAATCTCTTCAGGCAAGTATTTTAGGAGTAGAAATCAAATCCTTTGACTAGTATAAAATATGAGATCTCAGTCATTTATTTCGGGGGTTCTGTGAATTCAAAATTTTAGGTGGTTTTGGGCCCATTTGGATTACAAGATACCATAACTCAAAACTACAAATATTTCAAAAACAACAGAGCTGTGCAGCGTACCCCTAATTTTTCTGAATTTGTTGACAATTTGATTGTTTTAAATTTCGTACATTAAAATGTGCTATAGGTCTAAAGGGGTTAATCACTTAATATGTAATGTTAAATTTGACAAAGGACATTTCAAGGGTAAACATATACAGAATTTGTTTCTTAAAAATGTCAAATTAAATTGAACCGTGGTAATAAAGTGAAACTTTAAAATGCGTTCTCTCAAAACACATTTGCCATTATCAATATTCAACCTGTAACAAATCGTAAAAATTTGACGATATATTTTTTTTACAAATTTTTCAGATTTAATGCTGAACGTAAAAATTACGACAGTTCAAAGCCCAAAGTTTTCGACTAGAGGTCCCTTTTCGCTTTCCGTCTCACAGATATTGGAAATACAATTCTTGTTGCCCCTGGAAGCCGTTAGATAACGTACAATGGCGATTGGGTGCCGTGAACTGCATGAACCGGCTAGAGGTATAGCAATACAGATACCTGATGGTCCGGAACCGGAAGTCTTCAGTCATTTCTTTGTTGTTCATGAGACTGCGTGCTATGGCGACTTTTTCCGAGATGTAATGAATTTACGATATCTACAGACTGGATTAGTCTTTTCGATGCTTGTGCATTGCAGTGGCCTTTTTTTTATTTGTGGTAAGTTCCTATGGGACCAAACTGCTGAGGTCATCGGTCCCTAGGCTTACGCATTACTTAATCTAACAAACTTACGCTAAGGACAACACACACCCATGCCCGAGGGAGGACCCGAACCTCCGACGGGGGGAGCCGCGTGAACTGTGGAAAGTGCCTCAGACCGCGCGGCGTATTGGCCCTAACTTTTACTATTATTTATCGTTTCATAATCGCTGTCTACTCACTCCGACCTGACTTCGGATGGATGCGCTTAACCAATAATTATAGTTCTGTAATGTCACTTCGTGTATATCCTTAGCTATCACGATAACTAGAAATAAAAATGTATTCTTGGGCTGTCTTACGGGACGCCAAGTAATTACAGGGTGTCCATAATTAAAGTTCCAGTTTCAAACCACTGTAGAAAGAGAGCCACTGCTCAGCATGACCTCAAATTTGACCAGCATGTTACTGAGGTACAGGGAAACGTCATGGGATAAAAAAAGCTTAACTGAAATCTGAATAATAGATGACGCTGTAACCGTCAGAATGCGCACACCAACAGACGTACAGCACACGGCTGTTCCTCAGTCTGCTTCCGAGACGTACAGCATGTCTGTCCCCATGAAGGATCGCCTACTGCTGGTAAAGTTCTTTTACAAGAATGGTTTTTTTTTTGTGGTTTTCGGGCGCACAACTTCAATGGTCATTAGCGCCCTGACTACTCTAAGAATGCACCGCGAGGCACAAGTTGACAACAACAACTAAAAGGGAAAACACAATAAAAGACAGACTGACAGGCATAGGATTAAAAAACATCATCAAATGTCCTTAGCAAGGTTTGTCAAATTGATAAAACAAAGAACACGAGCAGCTCGTGGGTCATCCGCTAAAATGGCATCTAAGGTAGTAGGCAGGTTAAGATCGAGGCGCAGTGTTTTAAGATCGGGACAGGACATTAAAATGTGACGAACCGTCAGCAAGTGCCCACATGGGCAGAACGGCGCCGGCGCAGCCGTCAGCAGATGGCGATGGCTGAACCGGCAGTGTCCAATTCTTAACCTTGCTAAAACGACCTCCTCCCGCCGAGAAGGGCGTGAGGAGGACGGCCAAGCCACGGGAAGAGGTTTTAAGGCCCGAAGCTTGTTGTCGGTAAGTGCAGCCCAATCGGCATGCCACAGCGACACAACGCGCCGACAAATGACCCTGCTAAAATCGGACGAAGGGACACAACAAGAAGCTGTCCGAGGCTGGAGGACCGCAGCCTTGGCCGCGGCATCTGCAGCTTCGTTCCCAGGGATACCGACATGGCCAGGAACCCACATAAAGCTAACCGGCGTACCGACGTCCACCAGCTGCTGAAGAGAGCGTTGGATCCGGTGTACGAAAGGGTGAACCGGGTACGGATCACTGAGGCTCTGGATGGCGCTCAGGGAATCTGAGCAGATGACAGAAGCAGAATGTCGGTGGCGGCAGATGTACAGAACAGCCTGGTAGAGGGCAAAGAGCTCAGCTGTGAAGACCGAACAATGGCCATGGAGCCGGTATTGGAAACTTTGTGCCCCGACAATAAAGGAACACCCGACCCCGTCATTGGTCTTAGAGCCATCTGTATAAATGAAAGTCATGTTGTTGAACTTCGAACGAAGTTCCAAAAAACGGGAGTGGTAGACCGAACCGGGGGTGACCTCTTTTGGGAGCGAGCTGAGGTCGAGGTGAACGCGGACCTGAGCCTGGAGCCAAGGTGGCGTGCGGCTCTCGCCCACTCGAAAGGTTGCAGGGAGTGAAAAATCAAGGTGTTGGAGGCGACGAAAGCGAACTCCAGGGGGTAGCAAGGCAGAGACATACAACCCGTATTGAAGGTCAAGAGAGTCGTCAAAAAAGGAACGATAAGAAGGATGGTCAGGCATTGACAGTAGCCGACAGGCATACCGACAAAGCAGTATATCGCGCCGGTAGGTGAGTGGCAATTCGCCAGCGTCAGCATGAAGACTCTCTACGGGACTGGTATAAAATGCTCCGATCGCAAGTCGTAAACCCCGATGTTGTATGGAGTTGAGGCGGCGTAAGATGGATGGCCGTGCAGAGGAGTATACGAAGCTCCCATAATCCAGCTTGGAGCGGACGATCGACCGATATAGACGAAGTAGGACGGTTCGATCCGCTCCCCACGACATACCACTGAGAACACGGAGGACATTTAAAGAACGGGTACAACGGGCGGCCAAATATGACACATGTGGAGACCAGCTAAGTTTCCTGTCAAAGGTAAGGCCTAAAAATTTGATTGTCTCCACGAGTGGGAGAGCAACGGGACCGAGTCGTAAGGACGGTGGGAGAAACTCTTTGTAGCGCCAGAAGTTAATACAGACCGTCTTCTCGGCAGAAAAACGGAAGCCATTGGCGACACTCCAGGAGTAAAGACGGTCAAGAGAACGCTGAAGACAGCGCTCCAAGACACGTGGACACCGCGCGCTGCAATAGATGGTAAAATCGTCCACGAAAAGGGAGCCTGATACATCAGCTGGGAGGCAATCCATTATTGGATTGATCGCGATGGCGAAGAGAGCGACGCTCAAAACTGAGCCCTGTGGCACCCCATTCTCCTGGCGAAAGGTGTCGGACAGGACAGAACCCACACGTACCCGAAACTGTCGATCCATTAAAAAGGAACGAATAAAAAGAGGGAGGCGACCGCGAAAGCCCCACGTATGCATGGTGCGGAGTATGCCCGCCCTCCAACAGGTGTCGTAAGCCTTCTCCAAATCAAAGAACACAGCCGCGGTCGGGCGCTTCCGCAAGAAGTTATTCATGATGAAGGTCGACAAGGTAACCAGATGGTCGACAGCAGAGCGGCGCCTTCGAAATCCACATTGTACATTGGTAAGTAGGCGTCGAGACTCGAGCAGCCAAACCAATCGAGAGTTAACCATTCGCTCCATCACTTTACAGACACAGCTGGTAAGCGAGATAGGTCGATAACTGGAAGGCAAGTGCTTGTCCTTCCCCGGCTTAGGAATCGGGACAACAAGAGACTCGCGCCAGCATGCGGGAACATGTCCCTCAATCCAGATGCGATTGTATGTACGAAGAAGAAAACCTTTACCCGCAGGAGAAAGGTTCTTCAGCATCTGAATATGAATAGAATCAGGCCCTGGAGCGGAGGACCGCGATCGGCCAAGTGCGGTTTCGAGTTCCCGCATGGTGAATGGGGCATTATAACTTTCACAATTCGAGGAGCGGAAGTCACGTGGCCTAGCCTCCTCGGCCTGTTTGCGGGGGAGGAAGGCAGGGTGGTAATGAGCGGAGCTCGAAACCTCTGCGAAAAAGCGGCCGAAGGCATTGGAGACAGCCTCAGGGGCCACAAGGACTTCATTCGCGACCTTCAAGCCAGAAATTGGGGAGTGGACCTTAGTGCCAGATAGCCGGCGCAGGCTACCCCAGACAACAGAAGGAGTAGAACTGTTGAAGGTGCTGGTGAAAGCAGCCCAGCTGGCTTTCTTGCTTTCTTTAATAATACGACGACACTGAGCACGTAATCGTTTATAATTAATACAATTCGCCACTGTAGGGTGGCGTTTAAAGGTGCGTAAAGCACGTCGACGAGCACGTAGAGCGTCCCTACATGCTGCGGTCCACCAGGGGACCGGTACGCGACGTGGAGAAGAAGTAGGGTGAGGGATGGAATATTCAGCAGCAGCGAGAATGACTTCCGTGAGGTGTGCGACCTGACGATCGCAGCTTGTGAAGGTTTGATCCTGAAAGGTCGCCCTGGAAGAGAAGAGCCCCCAGTCTGCCTTGGAGATGGTCCAACGAGAGGAGCACGGAGAGGGAGTATGCTGCAGGAGATGGATAACACACGGGAAGTGGTCGCTCGAATATGTATCAGCAAGTGCATACCACTCAAACCGGCGTGCAAGTTGGGGAGTACATATAGAGAGGTCTAAATGGGAATAGGTATGAGATGTGTCCGAAAGAAAAGTAGGGGCGCCAGTATTGAGGCAGACAAGATTGAGCTGGTTGAAAAGGTCTGCTAACAAGGAGCCCCTCGGGCAGGATGCTGGAGAGCCCCAAAGAGGATGGTGGGCATTGAAGTCTCCAGTTAACAAAAATGGTGCAGGTAGCTGAGCAATAAGTTGCGTCATGTCTGCCCTGGTAACGGCAGATGACGATGGAGCGTAAACGGTACAAAAGGAAAACGTAAAAGTGGGGAGAGTAATGCGGATGGCAACTGCCTGCAGGCCGGTGTGCAACGTGATGGGATCGTAGTAAATATCATCCCGGACCAGCAACAGAACCCCTCCATGAGCTGGGATACCTACCACAGGGGGTAGGTCAAAACGCACAGAGGTGTAGTGTGCCAAGGCAATGTGATCGCATGGGCGTAGCTTCGTTTCCTGGAGGGCTACGACGAGCGGACGATGCGAGCGGAGCAGCAACTTCAAGTCCTCTCGGTTGGAGCGAACGCTGCGAATAGTCCAGTTAATAAGTGCCATCGTAAGAAAAGGAAGATGAGAGAAGGGGTCACCTCGAAGGCCGCTTAGGGCCTGGCTTCGAGCGAGCACTGCCGCCGCTAGCAGGAGGCGGACAGTCATCGTCCATGGGGTCTATAGGGTCATCGGCCATCTCAGGAGGATGGCCGGGAGGGGGAGCTTCCTCCGCCGGTGAACGGCCAGATGTTCGGCTACCAGCGGTGCGGCCAGGCGAAACGGATGACGGCCTGGGGCGGCAACCGCTGGGTGGCGCAGGAGAAGAAAGGCGCCGCGGCGGAGAAGGAGAACTGTGCTTCCTATGCGCCTTTTTAGAAGGACGTTTGGTGGAAGTACCGGTCGAAGGCTGGGAGGTCGAGGGACGGAGGAAGTCTGTACGGGATGGTTCCTTCTTGAAGGTCCGTGCATCTGACTTCGGGGTCTTCGACTGAGCAGAAGCTGAGGAAGTGGCTGGTGTCTGTGGGGTGATGGGAGGAAGAGGAGACGTCGACCGCGCGACCTTAGCACTGGCCGAACGGACGACCGTGGTGCTGAAGGTCAGATCGCATGTCTGGGTTGCTACCTCCCGGGTAGTCCGAGGAGAGGCGAGGACAGTGCTGTATTTCCCCGCTGGGAGCAGCGTGGGCTTCCTACTAGCCAATAGCTTGCGAGCAGCCGAGGTGGACACTTTCTCTTTGACTCGAATTTCCTGGATACAGCGTTCTTCCTTATAGACAGGACAGTCGCGGGAGGATGCGGCATGGTCACCCTGACAGTTCACACAACGAGGAGACGGAGGTGGACAGTCACCCTCATGGGCATCCCTGCCACAAGTGACACATTTAGCCACATTGGAACAAGACTGTCGAGTGTGATTGAAACGCTGACACTGGTAGCAGCGCGTAGGTGTCGGGACATAGGGGCGAACAGAAATAACCTCGTAGCCCGCCTTGATGCGCGATGGCAGCTTAACACTATCGAAGGTTAAGAAAAGTGTCCGGGTCGGTACAAGGTCATTGTTGACCTTTTTCATGACCCGATGGACAGCCGTCACGCCCTGCTCAGCGAGGAAAGATTGAAGCTCCTCGTCAGTCAATCCGTCGAGAGAGCTACTATAGACTACACCACGAGACGAATTCAAAGTGCGGTGGGCCTCCACCCGGACAGGGAACGTGTACAAGAGTGTGGCCCGAAGCAGTTTTTGTGCCTGAAAGGCACTCTCAGTTTCTAGTAATAAGGTACCGTTACGCAACCTGGTACAAGATTTGACAGATCCGGCTATGGCATCTACGCCCTTCTGGATAACGAAAGGGTTGACAGAGGAAAAATCCTTTCCGTCCTCAGATCGAGAAACTACGAGGAACTGTGGGGCAGGCGGTAGTATTTTTGTCACTGTTGGCTGGTCACGTTTCCGTTTGTGGGTCGAAGTCGAAAGCGATGGAGTAGAATCCATTGCGGAGGAATCCCCCATGATTGCCAGCGTCTCCGATGGCGCGCTCCTTCCTTGTGGGGACCCTCTCAGAGGGCACTCCCGCCTTTGGTGAATGTTTACACCTCAGGTCACACCTCCCGAGAAACAGACGGAGGGACCAATCGGCATGGTCAGAAGGTATCAGCTCAGGCAATCACCCCTCCCCGGGCCTGGCCTTTACCAGGGGGTACGCGCGTGCCTTACATGTCTACCCAGGGCGGTGACTTACGCGTTACCCCGTCACCGGCTACGCGTGCGAACGCGTGGGTCGGCCTTCAGACACGCACAGGGAGGAAGGAAGAAGAGGAAAAAGAAGAGAGAGGGAGAGAGAGGACAGACTGTCTCAAACGCCGAGGCGGAGACCAGAGAAGGCAAGGAGAAGAAGGCAATGAGAAAGCAAGGAGAAAGAGGCAAGGAGAAGGCAAGGAGAAAAAGGCAATGAGAAGGCAAGGAGAAAAAGGCAATGAGAAGGCAAGGAGGAGTCAAGGGAAAGAGTAAGGAAGACAGTGAAGTGGAGAAGAGCAAAGAAAGGAACCAACAAAAGGAAGGAAGAAACGAGAAGTGAAAAACCAAAAAGACCACGATTATAGGTCGTGAAACCGTCCGTCTCCGGACGCAGGCGCTAACTACCCCCGTGAGGGGGATGGACTCCTTTTAGTCGCCTCTTACGACAGGCAGGAATACCTCGGGCCTATTCTAATCCCCGGACCCGCAGGGGGGTACAAGAATGGTGACTGTGCGTCAGCTGGCCTGCAGCAGCACTGGAGACTCAAGGGTATATAAAAAAAAGGCATTGGTCCGATGGCTGCTAAGGGTCTGGAGAAAACGACTCCAGAACTCTAAGAGAGATCCTTTTGAAAAACAGTGTGGCAGAGGGTGTAAAGCAGTTGATCCAACGTCTGTCTAAGATCAGTTGCCCGAAAGTTGGACATGCCTGCAAGCATGGTGCATAATATCCTCCGAAACATCTTGCATTGCTACCCATACAAAATCACCCATGCCCATAAGCTGCATCCTGTTGACCTGTCAGGAAGACAAACGTTCGCTCGGGAATTTTTTCTCGCATGGACTAGACAACGAATGGCTGAGGCACATTCTGTGGACAGACGAAGCTCATTTCCATCTTCAAGGACATGTCAGAACTGCAGAATATGCGTAACGGAAAATCAGCGTGGACATCAACCAGTAGCATCGCATTTGGCAAATGTGACTGGTGCGGATTGGCGACATCGTTCATCGCAAAACTTATTTTTTTAAGTAGATGAGCCCTGCAGGTCGTGTTACCTGTATCGTCACTGGCACATGCTGTGAGTGCCTTTTGCTAACCAACGTCATTCCTAACTCACGAACAACATGGATGTGTGGGTACGATAATTTTTATGCAAGATGGCGCTCCTCCGCACATTTGCATAGCTAGTAAAGCGGCTGCTGCAGAGGCATTTCGGAAATGCTAGAATTGTCAGCCGCCATTACCCTAGAGCCTAGTCGTCTAGATCACCTGATCTTAAGGAGTTTGATCTCTGGCTGTGTGGTTATCTGAAATGTGTGTTCAGTGCGTCAATTACGAACGTAGCTGACTTAAAGGCATATATTACGCAACGCATTCTTAACCTTACCGCCGAGACACTCCAATTTGTTGGGGAACATGCCGTTTCTTGACTTCAACTTGTGGCAGAAAACAGGACAGCATTTAAAACATGTCTTGCGCCAGTCTCGCGATAATTAGAAACTGATGTCATTTTGATTTTTATTCGGTTTTTGGTCTCAGGATGATTAAAAACAGATTTTTCCCATTCGATGTGGTACGACCTTACCGGGGCGGATGGCCTTGCCACACTAACAGTGCCACAACTATTGACTGAAACTTCTTCAGTCATGTACGGATGGTGAAATATGCGACTGAAACCATAACCGTCGTATTGCGATTCATCTGTCATCTCCAGCAGACCCCACTAACATTAAGGCGCTTACAGCGCCATCCATTGGTAAAATATTTCCCCCTGCTTCCATAATATGCTGTTCAAATTTGACGTCATTCTGAGCAGGGGTTCTCTTTCTGTGGCGTTTTGATACTCTAATTATGGACATCCTGTACATAGGAGGTCAAGAAACTAGATAAAAATTGTGGATTTGCAGCTGAAATCCAATATGATGTGCTATAACTCCACATTAAGACTGAAATATTTAAATAGTAGTGTGTATATGTTATAACTGTGCTGAACGTTCACCCATTGAAAATTTAGTTAAAATGAGAGAAATTCGGGCATAGCACCAAGAAAGATGTATTTCCACAGGTCAGGGAGGTTAACGTAATTGAAGTAACAAAGAGGTGTTACTTTAACCTATGATGATTCGAAAATTAGTGAGAAGCCGGAAAATTTCTTTAAGTTCAAATGGCTCTGAGCACTATGGGACTTAACATCTATGGTCATCAGTCCCCTAGAACTTAGAACTACTTAAACCTAACTAACTTAAGGACATCACATAACACCCAGTCATCACGAGGCAGAGAAAATCCCTGACCCCGCCTGGAATCGAACCCGGGAACCCGGGCGCGGGAAGCGAGAACGCTACCGCACGACCACGAGCTGCGGACTTTAAGTATGTCCATCTTCCTATATTTGTATGTCAAGTGTAAAATTACACGTCTTCAAAACTATTTATAAAATTTTTGGTTCAGGTTTTATATCTCTCTCACTTTCTTGCCCTGTGTAGTTATCAAAATTCATTAAGTGGTGAAAAATTAGGTGGATGCCGTCATTCAGCCTGAAAAGAGTTCGAAGCGAATCAAATAGCTGCGAAAAAGACGATGTTAAATGTTAAAAACCGCTAAAACAGAAGACTGTCTTCTGGGATCTGTGTGCAAATATGCTGCTCTAATCTAAAGGGCAAGATATTCGTAAAAGGTTCCTACTCTTATGGGAGAGTGTTTTTCAAATAAATACAGAAGCTTGAGGTGGAATTTAACCCACGCATAGAACTACAAAGCTTATTTTCCAAAGGAGCATCCTATATTACAAGAGTGTATGTTTCATATTTTTATATAGTTGCACATTCAAGCTTGGTGTACTTTTCAGAACTACATTTAGGATCAATATTCTTATTTACGTTTCACCGATGTTCGACATGTCATCCACCACACACACGAAAAACCTCCATACGATAGTCCAACTCGTCCAAATACTTTAGCTAGCATGTCTGAAATTACTGTATTCGCTGCTGTTGCTACGTGGTCTTGCAATTTAAACAAAGCTGTAGGCCGATGAGGCACATGGAGTCTTGGAACGAGCGAACGGGGAAACCTATGTTTTCCGTTACACAGACTATTAGTGTCTAAACTGCTATTGTCTTCGTCGAAAGGTTTGATCTTTGAGGGGCAGTCGTACTAACCTCGCAGAGTTTTAACTGAAGTGTCAGTTTAAAGTTAGAAGCCGATCTCGTGGAAGATCAGTTTGGTTTCCGGAATAATGCACGAACACACTATGCAATACTGACTACTACTTATCTTAAAAGATAGGTTAACGAAAGGCAAACCTACAACTATAGCATCTGTAGGCTTAGAGGAAGCCTTTAACAACGTTTACGGGAATACCCACCTTACGATTCTGAAGGTAGCGGTGTACAATAGAGGGAGCGAAAATCTATATACAACTTTTAAAGAAACCAGATGGCAGTTCTAAGACTCTAAGGGAATGAAAGGGGAGGAGTAGTTGAGAAGGGAGTAAGACAGGGTTACGGGCTACCCAGGAGGTTACACAATCTGTAAATGAACACAAATACCGTCCGAATAGGCCTTGAAAGTCCGCCGTATCATCTTCAGCCCTTAGGCGTCACCAGATGCAGATACAGAGGGGCATGTGGGCAGCACACCGCTCTCCCGGCTGTTGTCAGTTTTCGAGACCGATGTCACTACTACTAAATCAAATAGCTTCTCAATTGGCCTCACAAGGGCTGAGTGCCTCCTGCTTGCGAACAGCATTCGGCAGATCCGGCCGGTGACAAATGCTAGCCAAACCCGACAGCGCTTCACTTTGGCGATCTAACAGGGACCGGTGTTACTCCTGTGGCAAGGCAGCTGGCTATTTGTAAAGGAAGCCACATAAAAAATATGGAGAAGGAACTGAAGTTTAAGAAGGAGAAATAAAAACTGTGGTATACCATAATATTTTAATTCTATAAGCGATGGCACAGGATTTGGATGAGCAGTTGAGCGGAATGAAGAGTGTCTTAGTAGGAAGGTACAATATCAAAATCAACACATAGGTAATGGAATGTAGTCGAATTAACTCAGGTGACGCTGAGGAATGAGATTAGGAAATGAGACACTAAAATTAGTGGATGAGTTATTTTTCCCCAAAACAACTGGAGAGGTCAAATACGTAGATGACGGGCAGACCGGCAATAGCAAGAATAGCATATTGTTTTAAACCGCAGCTAAATTTCCACATGTTGGATGAAATGATTCACACTGACTGTAGAATACGTTTAATAAAATGTCACGACCGGTTTCGCGTCACCTGAGGACATGTCTTCATGTGACGCGAAACCAGTCTTAACTTTTTATTAAAAGCATTTTGCAGCAAGTGCGGATCACTTCATTCAAAAAGCAAGAAAAGCGCTTCTGCACCTCGAATATGTTAATATCGAGTATAAATTTAAGTGTTAGGAAGTCTTTTCCGAAGATATTTGGAGTGTAGCCTTGTGAAACGTGGACGATAAGCAGTTCAGACAAGGAGAGAAGCTTTTGAAATGTAGTACTACAGAAGAATGCTTAAGATTAAATGGGTAGATCGTCTAACTAATGAAGTAATCAACTGAATTCAGGAGAAAAATTTGTGGCGTAACTTGACTAAAAGAAGGCATCGGTTGATAGGCACATTCTGAGACAACGATTCAGCAGTTTTGTATTGGAGGGAAGAAGGGGCGGGGGGGGAGGGGGGGTTAAATCAGAGGGAGATTAAGAGCTGAGTGCAGTAAGCAGACTCTAAGGATGCAGAGGGCAATAGTTATTCGGGGATGGGAGGCTTGCACAGGATAGACCATTATGGAGAGCTGCATAAAACCAGTTTTCGGACCGACAACAACGCGAAGTGTGAATATTTTTGAAACACTCTGTAGTTCGTTTTAATATCCTGAGTCACCCCTCCAGGATTCGAAAATTTATTTCAGCGCACCGTAAGACAAATAAGGGTTGTCCCATACCGGTACTTCTCTCCGGCAAATGAGAGGTCTGCCATGTCGTCCCACGCTCATTCAGAGTGCGATAACAGGAGTCGTGTTTACGGGCACAGTTACAGAGAGTGTTACATTAGTCTCTTAACTGCCATCTTGTCTTTGAGCACACAGCTTCTTTACGCTAGTCATTTCGTGTTGCCTCCCTCTCCATGATAAGAGCAGAGGAGGAAGAAGAACAGCAGTAATTACGTTGCCGCAGTGCTCCGTCACAGTACAGACGAGGTAGTCGGATATTCCAGTTTCGATTTCCGATCCGGCAGAAGTTTAATTTGGTGCAAACTTTGCTACTACACGAAACTTGAGCACTCAACCTATTCCGTTAGCAAGTAACGATCTTTGTCACTAACACACCCACGCACACCCACACACCCAAAGAACAGGTAAATTTCTGAGGCTGCTTATGAGAACAGTTGGCCCTCAGTAGTTTTCGGCATATAGAAAGGACATTGAACAAATAATTAGTCAACAGAAGAATCACTTTATCTCTTTTTACCACAAGATGTGATACTGGTTCTGCTCTTCATATATGATCTACCATCATATATACAAGTAGCAGAGAATTCTTTCTATTAACAGACATAATAATCAGGCTTAATTGACACTTTAGCATCTGAAAATTTAAATAAAATTTTATTGCAAATTAGTAGCTGGTTCCCCTGCAAATGGACTTTCACTCAGATAAAAGAATATATGCTATTCTCTAATGTAAAAGACCTGTATAGGTCATTACAGATAATGAATGTGAATTAATACATGACAGAGAATATAGTAAGTTTTTAGATGTCTCAGCTCTGCAGTATTTGTATTACGATAAGACCATATTATTTACGCGGAAACAACAAAAACGTGGCACTTCCAGTTTTCATTAATTAATGCCTTACAGAATCGTATTCTGGGGCACCTGGTCATTGAGGAAAAACGTGTTTACTGCACTCGATCTAGTGTTACGGATAAAGTGCCGCGTCCTCTAGAGAAACTTTTTATGAAGTTCCTTAGACAACTCGGCATACTGGCACGAGCGTCACTTAACATAAATCCCTGCCGCGCGGTCAAACGCCTTGCCACGGTTCGCTCCCCCCGTCGGAGGTTCGAGTCCTCCCTCAGACGTACGTGTGTGTGTGTGTGTGTGTGTGTGTGTGTGTGTGTGTGTGTGTGTGTGTGTTTTTTTTTTTTTGCCCTTAGCGTAAGTTAAAATTAGATTAAGTAGTGTGTAAGCCTAGGGACCGATGACCTCAAGAGTTTGGTGCCACAGGAAATTACACCACCATTGTCCGCCCCGGTAGCTGAGTGGTCAGCACGACAGAATGTCAATTCTAAGGGTCCGGGTTTGATTCCAGGCTGGGTCGGAGATTTTCTCCGATCAGGGACTGGGTGTTGGGTTGTCCTATTCATCTTTTCATCCCCATCGACGCGCAAGTCGCCGAAGTGGCGTCAAATCTAAAGACTAGCTAGCACCCGGCGAACGGTCTGCCCGACGGGACGCCCTAGTCACACGACTTTCGCATTCACCACCACCATTAATCCTCTATGAATCCCAATTCGAAAACAATCTTAACATTCATAATCGTACTAGAAGGAGAAATAAGTCACACTATCCGTCACTCACAAAGGGACCAACAGATCTATTAATCATGGATTTCGATGAGTCTTATGTATGCTGCAGAGGGACCTTTCCTAAGTGCCTGGCTGGAGGCTGTTCACGCAACGGCTCCTCGGTTCCGAGAAAATCGGTGTTTTAGTTCTATACGTAACTGCTGTATCCGCAACGTTAGCTCTGTTTCGAATGAGCAGGTGTGCCGCAGGCGTTAATGCTCATCACTACCATGAAGGCGGTACTGGTACGAACCCTACGGGAGAACTATATTTTCAGATTCATCGTGCACAATACAAGTCAATAACCTACGTCAAGCATTATTTTTTATTCAAAAACAGTCATTTTCGGCCTACCAATTTCATTAATAAATCAGTCATTACAGCAAACCTTCTCCAAATGCTTATTTCGTTTGTTACGCAATATATTACAGACTTGTCTCACTCTCTATCGCTTGCATCACTTACGTGCGTCGCTTTTCCCGCCTTTGCTAGTTCTGGTATCCTATTCTTCAGTTAATAATAATAATAATAATAATAATAATAATAATAATAATAATAATAATAATAATAATAATGTAGGTTGCAGTAGGTACTGGGAGATGAAGAAGCTTGCACAGGATAGAGTAGCATGGAGAGCTGCATCAAACCAGTCTCAGGACTGAAGACCACAACAACAACAACAACAATAATAATAACAGAAATTAATGACACATACAACACAGAACAAAATTATAAATGAAGAGCAAAAAGGCTGTTGCAAAGGAGCACGAGGATGTAAAGAGCAACTGATAATAGATGCAGAGGTGACATATCAAGCTAAAACTAAACAAAGGTCGCTACACTACGCATACATTGATTACCAAAAAGCTTTTGATAGTGTACCCCACTCATGGTTACTACAAATATTGGAAATATACAAAGTAGATCCTAAATTGATACAGTTCCTAAACATAGTAATGAAAAATTGGAAAACCACACTTAATATCCAAACAAATTCAAATAATATCACATCACAGCCAATACAGATTAAGCGTGGAATATACCAAGGAGACTCATTAAGTCCTTTCTGGTTCTGCCTTGCTCTGAACCCACTATCCAACATGCTAAATAATACAAATTATGGATACAATATTACTGGAACATACCCACACAAAATCACACATTTGCTATACATGGATGATCTAAAACTACTGGCAGCAACAAATCAACAACTCAACCAATTACTAAAGATAACGGAAGTATTCAGCAATGATATAAGTGTGGCTTTTGGAACAGACAAATGTAAGAAAAATAGCATAGTCAAGGGAAAACACACTAAACAAGAAGATTACATATTGGATAACCACAGCGACTGCATAGAAGCGATGGAAAAAACGGATGCCTATAAATATCTAGGATACAGACAAAAAATAGGAATAGATAATACAAATATTAAAGAAGAACTAAAAGAAAAATGTAGACAAAGACTAACAAAAATACTGAAAACAGAATTGACAGCAAGAAACAAGACAAAAGCTATAAATACTTATGCCATACCAATATTGACCTACTCATTTGGAGTAGTGAAATGGAGTAACACAGACCTAGAAGCACTCAATACACTTACACGATCACAATGCCATAAATATAGAATACATCACATACATTCAGCAACAGAAAGATTCACATTAAGCAGAAAGGAGGAAGGGGATTTATCGATATAAAAAACCTACATTATGGACAGGTAGACAATTTAAGAAAATTCTTTATAGAACGAGCAGAAACTAGCAAAATACACAAAGCAATCACTCATATAAATACATCGGCTACACCACTACAATTTCATAACCACCTCTACAACCCTTTAGACCACATAACATCAACAGATACGAAGAAAGTAAATTGGAAAAAGAAAACACTTCATGGCAAGCACCCGTATCATCTAACACAGCCACACATCGATCAAGACGCATCCAACACATGGCTAAGAAAAGGCAATATATACAGTGAGACAGAAGGATTCATGATTGCAATACAGGATCAAACAATAAACACCAGGTATTACAGCAAGCATATTATTAAAGATCCCAATACCACAACAGATAAATGCAGACTTTGTAAACAACAAATAGAAACAGTAGATCACATCACAAGCGGATGTACAATACTAGCAAATACAGAATACCCCAGAAGACATGACAATGTCGCAAAAATAATACATCAACAGCTTGCCTTACAACATAAACTTTTAAAACAACAAGTTCCTACATACAAGTATGCACCACAAAATGTACTGGAGAATGATGAATACAAATTATACTGGAACAGAACCATTATAACAGATAAAACAACGCCACATAACAAACCTGACATCATACTCACCAATAAAAAGAAGAAATTAACACAACTAATCGAAATATCCATACCCAATACAACAAATATACAAAAGAAAACAGGAGAAAAAATTGAAAAATACATCCAACTGGCTGAGGAAGTCAAAGACATGTGGCATCAGGATAAAGTTGACATCATACCAATTATACTATCAACTACAGGAGTCATACCACACAATATCCACCAGTACATCAATGCAATACAGCTACATCCAAACACATATATACAACTACAGAAATCCGTAATTATTGATACATGTTCAATTACCCGAAAGTTCCTAAATGCAATTTAACACATACCGTACAGTTAATAGGAAGTGACGCTTGATCAAGGTCCGCGTCACTTTCCATTCTCAACCAGACTTAACGTCTGAGAAAGTAAAGAAATAATAATAATAACAATAACAATAATATGGATAAAAAGTTGAAGAGGACCTCAGACAAGCACAACAGTAAACGATGCAGAAAATAGAACTGAATTCAGGATCATCATCAAAAAACAAATTTGACACCACAACACAGAAGAGACCAGGATGCAAATGGACAGCGGAGCGAAAGAAACAACACAGTGAACAGATGAAAATTTGGGCTCAGAAAAAACAAACAATCATGATAAAGGAATTCAAGTTCAAATGCTCTCTTAAATGGGAATAATCGAAATTACTAATAATAATAATAATAACAATAATGATGTTTATTGTGTATTGAACCGGGGACCTAGAAGCGATGGAGAGACTTCGTCCCGCCGTAGCCCATCCACCCCACCGCCGCCCCACACCGAACCCAGAGTTATTGTGCGATTCGGCCCCCAGCGGAGCCCCCCCACCTCCCCCAGGAACGTGTCATACTAGACGAGTTTAACCCCAAATGTTTGCGTGGTAGAGTAATCATGGTGTACGCGTATGTGGAGACAGTGTTTGCGCAGCAAATGGTCGCACCATTTCACACTAGCACATTTAGACTACTTCGAATTTCCAGCCATTTTATACTAACGGTAATTTGACTGTACGATAGGAATGGGGAGGGGAAATCTGGCAACAGTGTATGATGTTATAGGGGGAAGAAGGAACTCTCAGTAATGCAAGCCTGGGCTCTGATGCATCCAGCCTTACTATTCATATAAGTGCCTGTTAGCATGTGGAGCTTCTGGACTCTGTATCGAGTGATGGATATAGCTCAAAATATTCTTTAATGTTTACCTTATGTAATTTTTTGTATAATCAGAGAATTAGATTTCTCTTCAGAACAAATTGGTCTATTTGCATTTTCTCTATAGTTTTTTCCTCAGTAATAAGGCAGTTGTATTTGTCAGTACCGCGATGTTTCAGTGTGAACTGTTACTAGCTATTAGTGGCCTCTGTCTGTATCCAAGTGCTTTACTCAGATGTATAATCTACGTAAGAAGCTACAGTCTGTACGGTGTGCGCAGGAGACATCAGTTAATACAATAAACTAAAATAAATAAATCTCAGCGTGTCCTTCATGCTTGTAAGGTTTTCTACTTTACAAACGACCTCTTCCATCAGACCTGGGGAGAGACAAAAGTTTTGTAGTTTCATAACTTTTTTTTTTACACAGTGTATTTGTTTGATAACACCGAAGATGCTGAACGTCGATATTTGAACTGAATGGTCTGGATCGTAATAAGTATGCAAGCGAAGACTAATAATTTTAAAAAACATATCTTGGTAGCTAAATTATATCATGAAAGTATTATTTGTTTAATCACTTAAGTCTGGGAAAATCGGGCACTGGTCAGCGTATCAAACGGAAAGCTGCACCGTTGTGTCCAAAGTTTATCGTGTGGCCGTGAACTGGCGACTCTAGACTGTGTGGCGGGCTTTCACTTCTTGTCAGTGTTTCCCTCGCGTGCATTCAGATCAGTTGAGTGTTGAGGCGGCGGCACAGGAATGTAACTGCAGCCACCAGCCTCAAGGTAAGAAACATGTGATAGAAATACACATACTTACGCACTTGTGTGTTCCCCAGAGGAAGACGGTGGACACATCACACGACGCTGTCTTGTATCGTAGTAGAAAACAACTTCTGCGGGGTGGAAATCTTTCTCGGCATAGCCTTGTTTCTCAAACACTTCACTTAACTGTAATAGAGGCCTAAGGAACCGTGAACCAAACCTTCAAAGATGGAGAATATGTTACTCCCTACGTTTTCGTTTCAGTCTTTCAGAAAATTTCGGATCGCTAAGATAAACATCGAAGAAGTGTTACTTCGATGCAAGCGGAAAGTAGTGATGAAATACTTAAGAAAGGAATTCATAATGGAGATGTTAGCAGGATTTGAAACCCCCGTCCGGCTATCATCGAAGGTCTCCCGCAATTTCCTAAGCATAACGACTCAGTGAGACTAGGTAGGCTGTTTATTCATGATTCCTTTATAGCCTCGTCTACCAACGGAAAACAGAAGCCGTTTCAGGATGACAGTAAATGTCGCCGTCGTTATCTTCACGCAGTTCTCCATGCTAAACTACACCGCGCAGGTGCTACCCTACTGCAAAACTAATGCAACTTACATCTATTTGAAACTGATTACTTCTTAGTGATTGACCATTCCTCCATTTTCTGCTTAAGATGTCACTGGACGATAATAAGGCAAGGATATGTGGTAAGCACATAGCCCGTGGGCCGCTAATGTATATTTTAGGAATCGGAACCTTCTTTACAGAGACGTCTCTGTAAAGAAGGTTCCCAACAGATTATTTCCGTAACCTCTGGAAAAAAATTGACTAACCTCCCAATGAAAATGTGACTCATATATAACCGTTCAATAATTAACTGAATGAATGTAAACTGGAAAATCTAGACGTCAGCAAAGCTGCGTCATGCCCTGAAAAGTAATGCTGAATAAACTGAAGATCTTACCTCAATTATGTCGCCGGATAACGCGTATATATGTGCTCCTGTAAGATTTTTCTGGCACAGCCGAGTGCAATGCTGGCCACTAGATTTTGCTATGTATGAAAAACAACTGATTTTATTTACGATAACTGCCGTGACTATGGATAGGAGAAATCGGTAAAACAAGAAACTTTAAATTCATATGAATGACTGTCACAAGTTCTCTTTATAAGAAAGATTATTGAAAAATATTTACATATGATTTTGATATGACAATAGTACAAAATGAATTTTTGCAAATTACATATGCACGCGGCAATAAATAATTTTTGCTTTTACCTTATACTACATCGCTCAGGCACCGCCATCGTTCTCCACCACCGGCCTTGGTAATTCCATATAGGACATATGTGCTCTCTGTGATCTATACAACCTATACAACTAGACAACTGCTCTGTAAGAGCGACCTGAACCACCGCCCGATTGCGAGCTACTACCACTACTCCTGCCGACACTGCTATCTGGTCTGCGATTCTACTGTAGCATACATATCGCAGGCAGCGCGTGAGCAATCCATCGAAATTACATCTGCTAGAGTGCGCTAGCAATAAATTACTTAGTCATGGACCTCTTACAAGCTCAACAGTTGGTCACAGTTCTACGTGAACTTTCCATTTTTTTAAGATGAAAAAAGCCTCCTGTGTTGGTAGGGGAACATAGATCCTTTGTGCGGCAGTCGCAATCTGACCACTTAGCCAGGGACAGCAGTAAAAGACTGGTGACAGGCAACTGAAATGACATAGTGGAGACAACAGCTAAGAACTAGACTTCACTAAAAATCATGATATTTATGTCTGCCGCGCGAAGGTTGCGATATCTACGGAACATTAAACTGCACTGTTTTTCCTTGAAGCAGGATACATGGTGGAATATGCAGGTTATGGTATATCTTAGTCTTATTTATCTGCTGAAAATACTATAGATATTAACATTTGTTTAGGATGTTTCAAATGTTGTACAACAAAATCAGTGAATCGTTTAGACAATTTCACCTAGTGTCTTACACGGTGTACAGAAAGTTTATGGTTTAGGTTTTGTTTGTTTTGTTTGTTTTGGTTTTAGGGCGCAAAACTGCTATGGTCATTAGCGCCCGGTCCTTTACTTAAGAAACAGTAAAAAACCGAAAATGGAAACCAGCAGCAATGGGAACGAAAGTCAGAAAATTGGAGAAACTAAAAGCAGAAGGAAGGCTTAAAAATCCACTACAGAAAGGGGTTGGTTGTCCCCAAAAAAGGCTTCAAATGACTGACGTCATTTCACTGGCACTAATAAACTCGAGAACGCGATCGGCTGAACGCGTGTCATCTGCTAAAATCGACGATATATCAGGCAACAGCTGTAGACGGGAGCGTAACGGATTAAAATGGGGGCACTCAATCAAAAGGTGTCTTACCGTCCACAGCTGAGAGCAGTGGGGACAGAGTGGGGGAGGATCGTCGCTTAAAAGATGTCGATGGCTAAAAAGACAGTGCCCTATCCGGAGTCTAGTTAAAATTACTTCCTCCCGACGACGCGTTCGGGAGGAAGAGGTCCAAGCACAAGGCAGAGCTTTCACGTCCCGCAATTTATTATGGGGAAGTGTGTACCAATGTGCGTGCCATAAAAAAACAACACGACGACATAAAACGCTCCGTAGATCGGCGAAGGGAATCGATTGAATAGCTGGCCGAAGAAGAGAGACTGCAGCCTTAGCTGCTCTATCGGCCGCCTCATTTCCACAGATACCAACGTGTCCCGGGAGCCAGAGGAACGCCACCGAGACGCCCCCCCAGGTGGAGCAAGCGCAGACAGTCCTGAATCCGGTGGACCAGAGGGTGCACAGGGTAAACAGCTTGGAGACTGAGGAGAGAGCTGATAGAATCTGAGCGGATAACTTACTGTATCCGCTGATGGCGGCGGATGTAGTGGACAGCCTGGAGAACAGCGTAAAGCTCCGCAGTATAAACCGAACACTGGTCGGGAAGCCGAAATTCATTTGGGGTGACGCCAACAATATAGGCACTCCCTACACTTAACGATGTTTTCGAGCCATCAGTGTAAATAAATGTGGCTTCCTTCATTTGTGCACATAGAGCAGCAAATGCCCGACGATAAACAAGTGAAGGGGTACCATCCTTGGGAAATTGACAAAGGTCACAGAGCAGGCAGATCCGGGGACGGAGCCAAGGCGGTGCTGTACCCCAAGTTGTCAAGAAGGTTTTAGGAAAGCGGAAGGAAAGAGAATGGAGCAGTTGACGGAAGCGGACTCCCGGTGGTAGTAGGGAGGAGGGGCGGCCTGCATACCCTACATCAAAGGAGGCGTCCAAACAAATGTCATGGGCTGGATTAGCAGGCATGGAAGACAGATGGCTAGCATAACGGCTCAGAAGGACCGCTCGCCGATTGGACAGCGGAGGTTCAGCAGTCTCAGCATAAAGGCTTTCCACAGGGCTGGTGTAAAAAGTTCCAGACGCTAAACGTAATACACGGTGGTGGATAGAGTCGAGACGCCGAAGAATAGACGGCCGAGCAGAGGAGTAGACTACGCTTCCATAGTCCAATTTCGAGCGCACTAAGGCGCGATAGAGCGGTGAAGGACCACTCGGTCCGCTCCCCAGGAGGTACCATTCAGGACACGAAGGGTGTTGAGGGATCGCAGACAGCGAGCCGAAAGATAGGAAACGTGGGAGGACCAGCACAGTTTTCTGTCAAACATAAGACCCAAGAATTTAGCGACGTCTGAAAACGGAAGGTTAACAGGTCCTAGATGTAAATAGGGTGGAAGAAACTCCTTACGTCGCCAAAAGTTAACATAAAAGGTATTACTGGGAGAAAAACTGAAGCCGGTTTCGATGCTCCAAGAGTGGAGGCGATCGAGACATCCTTGAAGACGTCGTTCAAGAAGGCTGGTCCGTTGAGAGCTGTAGTAGATCGCAAAATCGTCCACAAAGAGGAAGCCCGAGACATCAGGACGGAGACAATCCATAATTGGATTTATGGCAATGGCAAACAGTACAACACTCAGCACGGAGCCCTGGGGTACCCCGTTTTCTCGGGAGAAAGTACGGGAGAGAGAGTAGTGTTCACCCGCACCCTAAATGTGCGCTCTGCCATAAATTCGCGAAGAAAAAGGGGCAATCGACCTCGAAAGCCCCAAGAGAACAGTGTGCGGAGGATGCCTGTCCTCCAACAGGTATCGTATGCTCTCTCCAGATCAAAAAATATTGCTAATGTTTGGCGTTTCCGGGGAAAATTGTTCATGATATAAATGGAGAGAGCAACAAGATGGTCAACTGCAGAGCGATGCTTTCGGAATCCGCATTGGGCAGGTGTTAAAAGACTGCGTGATTCCAGCCACCAAGCTAAACGGTAATTCACCATACGCTTCAAAATCTTACAGACACTACTCGTGAGAGAAATGGGGCGATAGCTAGAGGGGAGATGTTTGTCCTTTCCAGGTTTCGGAATGGGAACGACGATAGCTTCCCGCCATCGTCTGGGAAAAGTACTGTCGCTCCAAATTCTATTATAAAGGCGAAGGAGGTAACGCAGACTATGGGTTGATAAATGCAGCAACATTTGGATGTGGGTACCATCCGGTCCTGGGGCGGAGGAGCGAGAAGAATAGAGTGCATGTTGGAGTTCCCGCATGTAGAAAACAGTATTGTAGCTTTCACGATTTTGAGAGGAGAAAGCAAGATGTCGCACTTCCGCTGCACGTTTCTTCGGGAGAAACGCTGGCGGGTAATTTGAAGAGCTCGAAATCTCAGCAAAGTGCTGACCCAATGAGTTAGAAATTGCGACGGGGTCCACTAATGTATCATGCGCGACAGTGAGCCCAGAGACCGGGGAGAAACTAGGCGCGCCTGAGAACCGTCGAAGCCGACTCCAAACTTCCGAGGAGGGAGTGAAGGCGTTAAATGAGCTAATAAAGAATTTCCAGCTTGCCTTCTTGCTATCGCGGATGACACGACGGCATCGCGCACGGAACTACTTATAGCGGATACAGTTGGCCAAAGTAGGATGGTGGCGGAAAACGCGGAGAGCACGTCGCCGCTCACGTAGTGCATCACGGCATGCCTCGTTCCACCAAGGAACTGGGGGGCGCCGGGGCAATTCGGAGGTGCGTGGTATTGAATGTTCCGCAGCTGTAAGAATAACGTCGGTAATATGTGTGACCTCATCGTCGACGCTGGGATAGTGGCGGTCATCGAATGTCGCTAGAGATGAAAAAAGTGTCCAATCGGCTTGGGCAAACTTCCAGCGTCGCGGGCGCATATATGGCAGTTGAGACTGCAGTCTAAGGACACATGGAAAGTGGTCACTCTAGTGTGTATCATCAAGGGCGAACCATTCGAAGCGCCGAGCTAGCTGAACAGTACCGACCGCAAGGTCCAAATGAGATACATTTGTCGTGGAGGCAGACAAAAATGTGGGGACCCCAGTGTTGAGGCAAACTAGATCCGCTTGGTGGAAGACGTCTAGCAAATAGGGGGGGGTGGAAGCTAACCAAGAAGATGAAGGAGATCAGCTCGTGCCATTGGTGTGGACGATGGAATGTATACCGTACAAAGAGAGAACGTGTAGCCAGAAAGGGAAAGACGGACGGCGACAGCTTGGAAGGAAGTGTTTAGGTGGATTGGGTGATAATGGAGAGTATCATGGAGAAGAATCATGAGTCCTCCATGGGCTGGAGTGCCTTGAACAGAGGGGAGATCATATCTGATGGACTGGAAATGAGGGAGAACAAAGCGGTCATGGGGACGCAGCTTTGTTTCCTGAAGACAGAAGATGACCGGCGAGTAGGATCGTAAGAGGATCGACAATTCACCCCGATTGGCGCGAATGCCGCCGATATTCCAGTGGATAATGGACATAGGGTGAACAGAAAATGGCGGAATGTGACCAAGGTTGCTGTCAACTCAACGACTGCTCAGAGCTTGCGACCGACAGCATGGAATGGCATTCAGCCGAAGGCAGAAGATCCTGATCCATAGGTTGTTCAGGAGCAGCTCCTGCCACCAGCGATCGGCCGGTTGATCGGCCGCCAGCAGTGCGCCTCGGCGAAACAGAAGACGGCCGAGGGCGATTTCCGCAAGGTGGTGCTGTAGATGGGACACGCCTTGGCGGAGAAGGAGATGAACTGGGTTTCTTATTAGCCTTCTTGGAAATATGATGTTTAGATGAAGGAGGAACCGATGGTTGTGAAGTTGGGGTACGTAAAAAATCTTCACGAGTATGCTCTTTTTTCGAAGTCTTGCTGTCTGACTTTTGGGCTCGAGATTTAGCAGAACCCGACGAAGGGTGAGCCATAGAGTGGGCAGGCGAAAGTGGTGAGGTTGAACGGGCGATCTTTGCGCTGGCCGATCTGACGACCGTGGCACTAAAGGTGAGGTCGCAAGTCTGCGTGGCCACCTCCTTTGTTGGCCGAGGAGAAGCAAGGACAGTGCTGTCTTTTTCCTGGCTGAGGCACGGTGGGCTGTCGACTGGCGAATAATTTTCGAGCAGCAAAGGTCGACACCTTTTCCTTCACTCTGATTTCCTGGATGAGCTTTTCGTCCTTAAAAATAGGGCAATCTCGAGAGGAAGCAGCGTGGTCACCCATACAATTGATGCAGCAAGGGGATGGAGGTGGACAAGCACCCTCATGGGCATCCTTGCCACACGTAACACATTTGGCCAGATTGGAACAGGACTGGCTGGTGTGACTGAACCGCTGACACCGATAGCAACGCATAGGGTTTGGGACGTAAGGGCGAACGGAAATTCTCATAGCCTGCTTTGATTTTCGATGGGAGTTTTACTTTGTCAAACGTCAAGAAGACAGTGCGGGTTGGAATGATGTTCGTGTCAACCCTTTTCATAACTATGAACAGCCATTACGCCCTGGTCAGACAGGTAGTGCTGAATTTCTTCATCAGACAATCCATCGAGGGAGCGTGTATAAACGACTCCACGCGAGGAATTTAAAGTGCGGTGCACTTCAACCCGGACAGGGAAGGTGTGGAACAGTGAAGTACGCAGCAATTTTTGTGCCTGGAGGGCAATGACTGTTTCTAACAACAAGGTGCCATTCCGTGATCTGGAACAAGACTTTACAGGACCTGCAATTGCGTCGACACCTTTCTGAATAATGAAAGGGTTGACCGTGGAGAAGTCGTGACCTTCGTCAGACCGAGAAACAACAAGGAACTGTGGCAACGATGGAAGAACTGTCTGTGGCTGAGACTCAGTGAACTTATGCTTGTGAGCAGACATAGTGAAAGGTGAGGAAACCATTGCGGAAGAATCCCCCATGATTACCGGCGTCTCCGATGGCGCGCTCCTCCTTGTGGGGGCCCTCTCTGAGGGCACTCCCCCTTAGGTGATTTCACACCTCAGGTCACACCTCCTGACAAACGGACGGAGGGACCAATCGCCACTTTCGGAAGGTATCAGCTCGGGTAATCACCCCTCTCTGGGCCTGGCCGTTACCAGGGGGTATGTACGTGTCCTACCTGTCTACCCGGGGCGGGGAATTACGCGTTACCCCCTCACCGGCTTCGCACAAAAATGTGTGGGTTGGCCTTCAGACATGCACAGGGAGGAAGAAAGAGAAAGGGAAAAAACAAAGAAAGAGAAAGGAAAGAGGAGAGGTCTCAAACGCCGCAGCAGAGAAAAGGGTAAAGACAAGAGGTAAGGAAAAGAGAAGGACAAAGGAAGGATGAAGACATACAAGCAGAGAAGGCGAAGAATGCGGTACATTTACAAGCGTCCGTCTCCGGACGTAGGCACAAACCATACTCCCAGAGGGGGAGAAAGGGAAGGAAAGAGCCAGGGGTGAGGGGAGGAGGGGCGAAGATGGGGGAGAGGGAAGGATGCGGAAAAGGAAGGTATGCAGCCCGGAAAGGAAGGAGGGCCACATTAGCTCGGGGTCCCGTGCTCGCTACGCACGTATCCACAAAAGAGTTGTGGACCACCTGGAGGCAACGTTTAGGTTGTTGTTATATCTGAGACGAAGTTTTCCCTTGAGTACCTGCTGCCGTCTATGCAGTGATGTATGTCAGTAGGATGGGTAACAGAATTAGGTAATATTAACTGCACGAGTTTCTCGAAAATTCAAAATGTTGACGTAAGTAATTCCTACAGTTAATCAAGGAAACGTCGGTCTGGTATGATATCCCATTTCTGCAAAATAATTGCAGGTTTAATTTAATTATGTGCATGTACCATGCATGATAATGGCGGTATTTCGCTATAATGCGGAAAGAGTGAGTTATTATTGGTAGCACTGTTTCTTATTTAAAAATATGACAGGATGCTGGGTATCAATTATCTGATTCTCTACCTCCTCTGTGCTACAATAAGGCTGACAAGGGACCATCAGACCAGTTAATCACGGATTTCAATGAGTCTACGTTGTGTTGTAGCGGCAAAGTTAATGCGTAGCCGGCTAGCGGCTTATCATGCGATAGCCGCTAATTTCCGAGAAAATCTATGTTGTAAGTTCATGCCTACCTCCTATATCCGTAACTCTGGTTAGAGAGAGAGAGAGAGAGAGAGAGAGAGAGAGAGAGAGAGAGAGAGAGAGAGATAGAGAGAGAGCGTAGGGCAGCGGCTATGGTTCACGGCTACCTCTCTGGCGGTACTGATATGTGAATCCTGTGGTCTTTACTTTTACAGGCATGTTAAAATTTTCACGAAATAATGCAAAATGCTCTCAACTTGCTAAACACGAATAGACAAATTGCTCTGAGAGTAGATTGCAAGAAAAATAATAAATTATTTAATTCTGCATCTGTTTAGTGTACCTTCTTCCACAGGAATGATAAAGTAAGCGTTGCTCACATCGAAGTTGATCAAAGAAAGAACAGTCTTTCTGAATTTAAACGAACTGTTTTTTTCCAGTATCACTTCTGAAAAAACCCTGTTATTGCAAGACAGTAGCTTTCATTAAATATGCGTGATGCTCCACGAATTTGTTTCGGCTGCCTCTACAACAAATACCACCTGTATAGTTTAACTGAAGAATGGGATACTAGTACTAGCGGAGACGAAAAACAGTAACAAACGTAAAATTTGTATCTTGTACTTTAGTTGACTTTATATAGGATACTAATACTAGCGAAGGCGAAAAATGTGACAAACATAATTTTTATCCTGTACTTCAACTGATCTACATAGGCCAACTGAAGAATAGGCTACAACCTTCGTAGTTCAGCTGAGGTATATCACAGTGCTATGAATGCTTTTTTTTTTTGCTTTCGTTACTACTAGTATCCTATTCTTCTGTTGATATATAATGCATACTACAGGATACGAATCAGCAGAAGAGGGAACAGCAACTGCAACGACTCACTATCAGACATAGGTATCGTTCAAAATATGTGCACAAAAGATTAAAATTACCACAAGCAACAAAAAGCATACGCAAATCTGTCTCTTAATAACACATTCATTTAATTTTATTTATTATTATGACTCTTTGCTACAGAAGATAACCGATTTATTATCTACGGCTCGAAAATAAACTAATATCTGTCACTAAAATATGACTATTGATCAAAGCCGACGAGCTCCATCCCATTCTTCAGTTGACCGGTTTTCCCCCAGCACTCTGATGTCACAATAAAAGATACCAGACGCAGGGATACGGGCCTAGGCTGCATAGTTGTAGGTTACTTCTCCTACTAGTTTTTTCCTTGCTCTATGGTATCAGAATCCAAAATGGCGATCCGAGATTACCACTTGTCCTACTGGGTTCTCTCCAGCCCTACGACGTCAAAATCCAAGATGGCAGACCTGGGGATACGTGCCCAGGCTGCATGGGCTCCAGGTCATTTGCCCTATGTATAGAATCCAAGATGGCGGACATGTGAATATGGGCTCAGGCAGCATGCCTGCCAGATTGATTGTGTTCCAAGCATATAATATAAGCCAAGGTGGCAACTTGCTTTTCCCCTGACGTCACATGCCATGTCAAATCCAAGACCTCAGTTTAAAATGACGGGAAATTCTAATAGTCTAGCTAAAATGATATCTAAGCAATTCGCCCACCCACCACACGTGCCAATGATGACAGCCCAGTTGCCCTAAGTTTAAAATGATGTCAAACATTTACAGTTCTATTTATTTATGTGTGTGTGTGTGTGTGTGTGTGTGTGTGTGTGTGTGTGTGTGTGTGGTGATAGCAGTGTACAAACTGCTGTTTGTTAAACAAAGGTCTCCAGATGCCTAACCTACACTGTACCGTGCTGCCACACCCACCGGAGCACACGAATCACAGGCGCTGTGCTTTGCCAGAGAGCGCTGATAGACACCTATGCGTCATCAACGTTCTCTCAGCCACAGAGGTAGAGCCAAACCCACGCGACTGATGTACCATGTGGGCAGTGCTTCGCAATCTCCTATACCCCTGCAGGAATGTAATGTCTCAGCCATGGAATGTCACAACAGAAAACAGTTGCGAGATTCCATGGCTGACACAGCCTGCGTCGTTACTCTGATACAGGATAGTGAAACTACTGCAAATGTCCTCCTCTGCACTACTACTGCACCCCATCCACTGCAGACCATGGGCACTATGTCCCAAGTTTAAGACTGAAGAGTCCACTTGTGCTAAGTTCAAAATATCGTTTTTCAGTGGCCCACACATATGACTTGCAGTACAACGTTATTTCAACAGTCCAGGTTCGAAATTTAAAAAAATCACACTTACTCACTCTCTGCTAAGAACTATGGCCACGGCACAGGATCTGAAAAGATCTAGTGCTATGCCTTAAAAATTCTCCACAAAATATTGATTTGTGGATTGAGTTTTAATTACACTCCTGGAAATTGAAATAAGAACACCGTGAATTCATTGTCCCAGGAAGGGGAAACTTTATTGACACATTCCTGGGGTCAGATACATCACATGATCACACTGACAGAACCACAGGCACATAGACACAGGCAACAGAGCATGCACAATGTCGGCACTAGTACAGTGTATATCCACCTTTCGCAGCAATGCAGGCTGCTATTCCCCCATGGAGACGATCGTAGAGATGCTGGATGTAGTCCTGTGGAACGGCTTGCCATGCCATTTCCACCTGGCGCCTCAGTTGGACCAGCGTTCGTGCTGGACGTGCAGACCGCGTGAGACGACGCTTCATCCAGTCCCAAACATGCTCAATGGGGGACAGATCCGGAGATCTTGCTGGCCAGGGTAGTTGACTTACACCTTCTAGAGCACGTTGGGTGGCACGGGATACATGCGGACGTGCATTGTCCTGTTGGAACAGCAAGTTCCCTTGCCGGTCTAGGAATGGTAGAACGATGGGTTCGATGACGGTTTGGATGTACCGTGCACTATTCAGTGTCCCCTCGACGATCACCAGTGGTGTACGGCCAGTGTAGGAGATCGCTCCCCACACCATGACGCCGGGTGTTGGCCCTGTGTGCCTCGGTCGTATGCAGTCCTGATTGTGGCGCTCACCTGCACGGCGCCAAACACGCATACGACCATCATTGGCACCAAGGCAGAAGCGACTCTCATCGCTGAAGACGACACGTCTCCATTCGTCCCTCCATTCACGCCTGTCGCGACACCACTGGAGGCGGGCTGCACGATGTTGGGGCGTGAGCGGAAGACGGCCTAACGGTGTGCGGGACCGTAGCCCAGCTTCATGGAGACGGTTGCGAATGGTCCTCGCCGATACCCCAGGAGCAACAGTGTCCCTAATTTGCTGGGAAGTGGCGGTGCGGTCCCCTACGGCACTGCGTAGGATCCTACGGTCTTGGCGTGCATCCGTGCGTCGCTGCGGTCCGGTCCCAGGTCGACGGGCACGTGCACCTTCCGCCGACCACTGGCGACAACATCGATGTACTGTGGAGACCTCACGCCCCACGTGTTGAGCAATTCGGCGGTACGTGCACCCGGCCTCCCGCATGCCCACTATACGCCCTCGCTCAAAGTCCGTCAACTGCACATACGGTTCACGTCCACGCTGTCGCGGCATGCTACCAGTGTTAAAGACTGCGATGGAGCTCCGTATGCCACGGCAAACTGGCTGACACTGACGGCGGCGGTGCACAAATGCTGCGCAGCTAGCGCCATTCGACGGCCAACACCGCGGTTCCTGGTGTGTCCGCTGTGCCGTGCGTGTGATCATTGCTTGTACAGCCCTCTCGCAGTGTCCGGAGCAAGTATGGTGGGTCTGACACACCGGTGTTAATGTGTTCTTTTTTCCATTTCCAGGAGTGTATTTAACACTAGTCAACCTCATCAAAAGCCAACCACCACAAATGCGTCAAAACATGTAAACATACACCCGGCATGTTCCCTCCGATGTTGAGAACGAAACATGTTTATACTAATTTACAAGTTAATTCGAGGCTATCACAAATGGTGCAAATACATATGTCGAAGAGAACAACAATTTACGAGATTAGAGCTCTGTGATCTAGTTATGTCCACAATCCCAAGACGAAAAAGCTGTTAACAGTAGTAGACGACACACCCCATTGCCTCATAGCGACCGGTAGATGAACGATGCAGCCGAAAGTACCTGTGAAAAAAGCAGTGATTTGCATAATGCGACCAGGAGTTGTTGCGGCCTGAGTCCAGGCTCCCAGACGGATGGGGCAGTGATTCAGATCCCATGTTCTAGGCTAGGGAGACATCGCACAGGAGCGAAGCGTTACTGCTTTGCGACAGATTTTCATATTCTTAATCAAATGGTGTGGAGTAATACTTCTGTTTCCTAGTAAGGTGTGTTTTTGGTAATCTCACATGGCATGCATATATGTAAAACTGACTTCAATGTGAATACTTCTCAAACTACCTTATTACCACTTTTGTACCAAAGACCGTTACGAAGAAAGACAACTATCCAAAACGACAGAAGGCGAAATGGACATACACAGTATAGAGCATACAAACAGCAAATTATTGAATTTTGTGCCGAAGTCAATCTTGTGCCGAAATCAGTGAATATTGTAAAAATCAGTGAATGTTGTCTCACCTGCTACACTACCGTTGAACACGTACATTGAAAAACCAAATTTAGTTCTCTTTGTTTTCAACTCTGCAAACAACAACCATGTCAAAAACACTTAGATGTAAAGGGTCTTGCTTCACTAAGTACGAGTACTACATTGCACATACATTATCAGAAGTGTGTACAGGATTTCTAAATAATTTCTGACGAAGCTAAGTGCGTCTCCAACAAAGGCACTTGGGAAGTCTTTTGCTGCAGGTGATCACGATAGCAAGTGAACTTTGAGAAATCCTGCAAGTGACCTAGGTTGTGGGACACTGAAATAAGTTCGAGTACAGTCACACTTTGAAATATTTCCAACAATCGTCGAACTTAGAGATATTACGTGTCGTGAGGATAGCAAGTTCCTAACACCAGAGCGATGTGTGACAACTGAAGGCAAAGTCTCATTCCGTGTGGGTGTTAACAATTGATGGAGATGCCATCGGTTTCTGGAAGGATGTAGTCACTAATGATGTAACTGTCTTCATATGCTACCATTACAGATGTGAGAGTAGTTATCGTAGATGTCAGTAGAATGGAATCTTGACTGGGCAATCTTTACACAAGGTTAAAAGTAGTCTTACGGTGTGGCCTGACACACTCAAATTATTCTTTTATGTGCAGCGTGCGGAATGAATCTGAAGCATTCTAAAACCGTCCTACATGAAACATTGTCTTTATTCGAGGGAAATTTAACTAATAGGTCACGATGCATTGTACTCGACAGTGAATGTTCCACATCTCATAATGTACAAACGATTCATCAGACAGGGTAAGCAGCACTATAAAACGTGTGGTAATCATGCTGTTGCATAGAGGAAAGTGGCACTGTTGGGAAACTGTGGACAAATTTCCACTGGATATAATGAAAGGCGCTATTTTTAAATGTATGATAATGGCTAAGAATTACACAATTTTTGTCACAGACCCAGATCGCCACAGCTAGGCTGCTGAAGTTCCACACACAATTGTACAGGGTGTTTCAAAAATGACCGGTATATTTGAAACGGCAATAAAAACTAAACGAGCAGCGATAGAAATACACCGTTTGTTGCAATATGCTTGGGACAACAGTACATTTTCAGGCAGACAAACTTTCGAAATTACAGTAGTTACAATTTTCAACAACAGATGGCGCTGCGGTCTGGGAAACTCTATAGTACGATATTTTCCACATATCCACCATGCGTAGCAATAATATGGCGTAGTCTCTGAATGAAATTACCCGAAACCTTTGACAACGTGTCTGGCGGAATGGCTTCACACGCAGATGAGATGTACTGCTTCAGCTGTTCAATTGTTTCTGGATTCTGGCGGTACACCTGGTCTTTCAAGTGTCCCCACAGAAAGAAGTCACAGGGGTTCATGTCTGGCGAATAGGGAGGCCAATCCACGCCGCCTCCTGTATGTTTCGGATAGCCCAAAGCAATCACACGATCATCGAAATATTCATTCAGGAAATTAAAGACGTCGGCCTTGCGATGTGGCCGGGCACCATCTTGCATAAACCACGAGGTGCTCGCAGTGTCGTCTAAGGCAGTTTGTACCGCCACAAATTACGAAGAATGTCCAGATAGCGTGATGCAGTAATCGTTTCGGATCTGAAAAATGGGCCAATGATTCCTTTGGAAGACATGGCGGCCCAGACCAGTACTTTTTGAGGATGCAGGGACGATGGGACTGCAACATGGGGCTTTTCGGTTCCCCATATGCGCCAGTTCTGTTTATTGACGAAGCCGTCCAGGTAAAAATAAGCTTCGTCAGTAAACCAAATGCTGCCCACATGCATATCGCCGTCATCAATCCTGTGCACTATATCGTTAGCGAATGTGTCTCGTGCAGCAATGGTAGCGGCGCTGAGGGGTTGCCGCGTTTGAATTTTGTATGGATAGAGGTGTAAACTCTGGCGCATGAGACGATACGTGGACGTTGGCGTCATTTGGACCGCAGCTGCACCACGGAGAACGGAAACCCGAGGCCGCTGTTTGATCACCTGCTGCACTAACTGCGCGTTGCCCTCTGTGGTTGCCGTACGCGGTCGCCCTACCTTTCCAGCACGTTCAACCGTCACGTTCCCAGTCCGTTGAAATATTTCAAACAGATCCTTTATTGTATCGCTTTTCGGTCCTTTGGGTACATTAAACCTCCGTTGAAAACTTCGTCTTGTTGCAACAACACTGTGTTCTAGGCGGTGGAATTCCAACACCAGAAAAATCCTCTGTTCTAAGGAATAGGCCATGTTGTCTACAGCACACTTGCACGTTGTGAACAGCACACGCGTACAGCAGAAAGACGACGTACAGAATGGCGCACCCACAGACTGCGTTGTCTTCTATATCTTTCACATCACTTGCAGCACCATCTGTTGTTGAAAATTGTAACTACTGTAATTTCGAAAGTTTGTCCGCCTGAAAATGTACTGTTGTCCCAAGCATATTGCAACAAACGGTGTATTTCTATCGCTGCTCGTTTAGTTTTTTATTGCCGTTTCAAATATACCGGTCATTTTTGAAACACCCTGTATGTATAGACAGGGTAAAATAAGAAGTTATATGAATAATACCTCTTCTCTGGAGCGTAATTCAGACACAGACTGCGTCATGTAGCTGCCTGCTATCATTATGACTGTGTTACTAATCCATAATACCTGAACTACAGACTCTGAACGAAGACAAATGGGAGACAATCGCAGATCTACTAGAGGTTCATACAGATACTGTATCTAGTGTTAAGGCTGCACACAGTTCAGGGGAAATTTCTTTTGCTAAATTTAATGGAGTAAGAATAAATGTACCTAAAGAAGGTTATGACCCATCTATATTAGGAAGGTATTTGCTGTGCTTAATATGGTACTAGAAAATGGTGTCAATGACACCAGTGAGACAAGAACTGCAGATAACATGCAGGGATGTATGGAGCATTCTGTTACTATTTTGATAGAACAAGGGGGCAATTTCTTTTAATTTCATTGTAACAGGACTATTGTGTTACAATTTTGCTGTAACAAGATGACGCCACTCGTAATATGTGAACATCAGGATTTGAGAATTTGATGTCCTAATAGCGCAGACATGTAATTTAGCCCACTCAACGAATACAAAGAAAGGTCGAATAGGGGAAAAATTTGTGTAGTCGAAAATTTTTGTACAGTGGTAGGGAGGAGCGCCATAAGCAACATACCAAAAATCTCTACCAGTGGGGTGAGGGGAGGTGGGGAGGGCATTTGGGGTAATTTTATGTTTTTAATACATAACTCTAAAACTGCAACTTCTAGCGAATATGCTTCCCAGTACAGAATTAAGTTACATTAAATTTGCTACAAAAAGGGTCCTATTCTTTTTCTCTAGAACTAAGATCAGGAGATGAAAATATCGCCGATTGTAAAAACTATAATGTTTTAATAGTATGAATTTAATATTTATTTTTAAATGAATTAGGTTATGACAAAACATTCACTGACCATACCATACCTGGTGCAGCAGAGATGTATTAAGGGATAAATTGTGTTCTGGGTATGTGACGGCAGTTTGAAGGAGGGAAGAAGGGTAAAAGCACGAGGAAGACGTGTCGCCGGAGTCTGATCAAGCACTTCCCTCAATTGTGTGTCTCCAAAACGAGGAGCGAGCAGGTGGGTCCCACTCCCTCTATATCACTACGTCGCAGGAAGCAGTTACACCGATCCTTCCACAGTGATCTTTATAAATCAGTGATGACACAGGTGCAGACACGCATGGAGAGAGTGTTTGCCACAAAATGTGATTTGCGTATACAATTCTAGGAACTGTATTTTCCACTGTGTTAATTACGAATAAACATACGTGCATGAACAGAATCTATGTACATCTCAGCACACTGCCCTACGTTTCTAGATGGGAAATTATTAATCATCCTGGGCGACAGTTGGCTTTCTTATGGGAAAGGCCACTTCCTTCACCACTAGCTCACTCTTCAGTTTACACACAGACTAATCTGTTATACCCTCTCCCAGCACTTCCTGTCCAGTTCTCTAATGTGAGCAAACAAAATTTCACTGTCTTCGTGGTTATATGGTGGAGTTACTTCAGTTTATTAAGCGAGTCTTAATTGCGGAAATTAAGAGTTTTTACATAAAATATGTTCCTATAGACTATGGCTGAGAAGTGTTTAATTTATTAGTGTGATGTTGGTGACCTATGCAACGTTGGTGGGAAAGGAATACGTTGATTGATAGACGTAAGTTAGTTGACGGAAGACGGGAAAGCTGAGGATTCAGGGAAAAAAAACGGTCTTTTTTCGTGCATCTTACGGTAGATAGTACTCCAGAGATTTCTCACTTAGGAAACTTTTGGGAGAAGTTCTTTCAGAGAAACCAACGTCAGATGGAGTACCACGTTTGCCTTCAGCTAAAGTAAATTTTAATTTTAAAACTAGGTATCGGTTTTGTGCAGAATCTGTTGGGGATGAATGGGAATGAAAGGTTTACAATGTTCGATCCTTCAGTTACGATAATACAGTCGCATTTCGTGCACAAGAGAGAAAGGATAAATGTGGAGACATCATCCAAAGACTTATCTGCTGTGTTAGATGTCTACATGATGCAGATGAAAGGTATCACGAGGGTTGCTTAGAAAAGTGTCTTATAGGCTTAGCACCTACATCGAGAAATACGTGAGTCCCTGACGGTGGAACAATTTTTGCATCAATTGAGGACTGTTAGTTCACCTTAGACGAGTTGAGGAAGCAAGTTTCGAGAACAAAACCTCATAAAAAGACAAACGACAGACAGAGAAAATTAAGGGTATCACACTGTTTTCAGCATAATCCGCACAAGAAAAACTCTTCTGCTTTCGTAACTCAGGTAAACAAATTTCGAATGATTTATGGTATTCTTAAACGTGCAAAGACGAACAAGCAGAACGGAAAAGAATTTTGAAAGCAGCTGCTACTATATATAATTTTATAAGATACTGAGTCAACGGCATATGGTAATTTTGTCTTTCCACATTGTGAAAAATTCTGTAGAGATACTGAGTAAATAGTAACTCATACACCATGTGTCTTCATGGTCGGTCTTGCAGCGAAAAAAGGACAAATCAGTAACCTGAGAAGAAGGTGACGTCTGCATCCCACGCCCTCGTTGCTAACATTCGCCTTCGATCATTCATTTCTATATTCTATTCTATATTCTGCCGCTCTCTCCATTCACAGGAAGACTGGATTAAAAAATTTGATCAATCAACTTGCTGATTTGGGACTCAAAGGAACGTTATGAAGTAAAACGGCTGGAGCTACAACACTGAATAGCCTGCCTCCAAGTGGAACATTATTAACAGACTCATATACTCTATTACGAAGATTTCAGTGTGGACACTATCGACAGCTGAAATACTTTTCATGGCTTGGGGAGGGCGTCAGATGCACCACCCCAAACTTCATGCCACCTACCGTATTAAGAAATCCAGAAGCTTAAATTGGCTCCCTCAGTTAAGGAGTAGCCCACCCCGGTGTTATGCAACTTCAGGTATTTGAATACCAGACAAATAATATAGAATTGCAATTACTGGGGTGTAGAGAGAGAGAGAGAGAGAGAGAGAGAGAGAGAGAGAGAGAGAGAGAGCGCAGCAACATCTGAAAATGCACAAACTTAAGTATCTCACTACCAAGCTCTCGCCTTGTGAACTGTTCTTTTCGATCTCAGTGCTTGTACCGTTGTTTATGATAAATTGTCTTTTAAATTAGTATAAATTTATTTCATTCTCAACTTTGGAGGAAACATGCGGGATGCATATAAGTTCAGATGTTTTAACGCTGCTGTGGGGCTGACTAGTGTTTATGTAATAGCCGTTATACATCCTACACAATTTTTCATGGTAAATTTTAAAAACACAGTATCTCATCCTTCCAGATCCAGAGCCACAGCGTAAGTTATCAGAAGACGAGTGTGCATCTGATTTTTTAATTTCCCACCTGCAGGACGTATGTGGGGGCCATTTTGCAACTATCATTTTAAACTTAGCACAGAAGGTCTTTTGGTTTCTAAACTTGGAGAAACAGTGCAATGGTTTGCAGTGGAAGTGACGTGCGAGGCAGCTTAGAGGAAGAGGACAACTGTAATTCCACCATCTTGCTTGACATAGGGGCAATCGTGCAGGTTGTGTCAGTCTGGGAAAGTCAGAACTGTCCTGTTACAGCCGTTCAGTGGGGTAGGAGATTGCCAAGTATTTCTCGCATTTCAGACCAGACAGTCACGTGTACTTGGCAATAGCTCTGTAGCCTACAGAGCAGTGATGGGGTTTTAAACTTTTAACAATGGAGTCATCACTGGCATGTGGAGTCAGAGGGAAATTGTTCAGATGTCTCTATAAACTTGGATATTTGAATTTCCCAAGATTTTAAACTGAGCTCTTGGATTTGACTTTTCGATGTGATTTCAGGGGAAAACACAGCGATCATCTCAAGTTCTATCCTCAGAACACATGAAATCTGGCAACCATGCAGCCTGGGACTACATCCACAGGTCCATCTTTGATTCTGATGTAGTGCTGGGGAAAACCCTGGAAGACAAATTACCTGGCAACCATGCAGTCTGGGCCAGGGCCACTATCTTGGACTGCCATCTTGGTTTGTGACATTAGAGGTCTGGGGGAAAACCCAGGAAATCTGGCAACTATGCGGCCTGGGCCCATATCCCCAAGTCTGCCATCTCATTTTCTGTCAACAGCAGAATTCTCATTTTTTCTTTAATTTCCTGCCAGTTAGCACTCATGACAACGGGGTTATTTTGAATTTTCTGCCTTTTTATGCATTGGATAATTCGTAGTATTGAAGAGAGGGAAGGGGAAACCTGGCAACAATGCAGCCCAAACTAGGACATACCCATCTACACTATTTACACGTGCAGATTACAACATCTTAAAAAGACAATGGACAATTCTGTAAGTTGTATTTTTGGTCTGTGGATATCACATACTACTGTGAAAGATTAATTTTCAAGTACCTAATTTCTTGTAAAAGCAAAGTTTATGACTACAAAACAGTTCAAAGAAGAATACGTGATTTAAATATTCCATTGCTGATCTCTACAAACAAGCTGGGGGGTGTTTGACTCTTGTCCTGTAGCGTGATGGAGGAAACTGTGACAAAAGCACATCCCTATGATGGACGTAATGCGCAGTTTTCTGCATACCAAATTAAAAACTGAAGTATATGTATTTGAAAAACTTTCAGTCAAGGTTTATAATTTTATATGATAACCGGTGGCATCACTTTTAATCATCTTTGCTGTGACTGTTCTTACAGAGGGTAGCCTTGGTTCTCGTTAGAGATTGTTACTGGTTTTGTATTTACTTTTTATCATAGTTTTAATGATTGTCTAATGGTTGTAACAGTTAATGCTGATGTAATTTAAGGTATTTCTTTTTTAATTCTCAGACGTACAATAGTGATACACTACTGGCCATTAAAATTGCTACACCACGAAGATGTGCTACAGACCCGAAATTTAACCGACGGGAAGAAGATGTAGTGATATGCAAATGATTAGCTTTTCAGAGCATTCACACTAGGTTGGCGCCGGTGGCGACACCTACAACGTGCTAACATGAGGGAAGTTTCCAACCGATTTCTCATACACAAACAGCAGTTGACCGGCGTTGCCTGGTGAAACGTTGTGATGCCTCGTGGAAGGAGGAGAAATGCGTACCATCACGTTTCCGACTTTGATATAGGTCGGATTGTAGCCTATCGCGATTGCGGTTTATCGTATCGCGACATTGCTGTTCGCGTTGATCGAGAACCAATGACTGTTAGTAGAATATGGAACCGGTGGGTTCAGGAGGGTAATACGGAACGCCGTGCTGGATACCAACGGCCTCATATCACTAGCAGGCGAGACGACAGGCATCTTATCCGTATGGCTGTAACGGATCGTGCAGCCACGTTTCGATCCCCGAGTCAACAGATGGGGACGTTTGCAAGACAACAACCATCTGCACGAACAGTTCGACGACGTTTGCAGCAGCATGGACTATCAGCTCGGAGACCATGGCTGCGGTTACCCTTGACACAGCATCACAGACAGGAGCGCCTGCGATGGTGTACTCAACGACGAACCAGGGTGCTCGATTGGCAAAACGTCATTTTTTCGGATGAATCCAGGTTCTGTTTACAGCATCATGATGGTCGCATCCGTGTTTGGCGACATCGCGGTGAACAGTGGACGTTACATTTCAGATGTGTTACGACCCGTGGCTCTACCCTTCATTCGAACCCTGCGAAACCCTATATTTCAGCAGGATAATGCACGACCGCATGTTGCAGGTCCTGTACGGGCCTTTCTGGATACAGAAAATGTTCGACTGCTGCCCTGGCCAGCACATTCTCCAGATCTCTCACCAACTGAAAACGTCTGGTCAATGGTGGCCGAGCAACTGGCTCGTCACAATACACCAGTCACTACTCTTTATGAGCTATGGTATCGTGTTGAAGCTGCATGGGCAGCTGTATCTGTACACGCCATCCAAGCTCTGTTTGACTCAATGCCCAGGCGTATCAAGGCCGTTATTACGGCCAGGGGTGGTGTTCTGGGTACTGATTTCTCAGAATCTATGCACCCAAACTGCGTGAAAATGTAATCACATGTCAGTTCTATTATAATATATTTGTCCAATGAATACCCGTTTATCATCTACATTTCTTCTTGGTGTAGCAATTTTAATGGCCATTAGTGTAGTTTTAGCACATTTTTACCTCACTTTTCGCTTCATTGGCTCCTTCCGTTGTCATGCGGCAGTCGTTGGGCGGAGTGTATTCACGCTATTTAGCAGTCAAAGTTTGTATCTTTGCACATATGGTTCGTGGTCCAACCCATCGCCTCCGCTCACCACCTTACGTTGTCCATCTTTTCATTAATTTTGTTCTAGTTTATTAGTCTCAGTTTTTAATTTCCACTTCCTCGTGTCCCTCTAAGTTTTAAAATTATATTTCAGAAATTGGTCTGACGATAATCATAATCCTGAAACTGGTTACTAGTTTGACAATATGTTATGCCAACAAGACTGTTTAAAAAATTTATATATTTACAGTTATTTAATTTTTAAGAATATACTACAAATGATACAAATAAATTTCTGTGGCTGAAATTTTGGATTGCCCATCATATCGATCAACTTCAAATGCAGTATGTTCACTTTTGGATTAAACTGTCCATTACTGAACTGTTAAAAGTGAAAGACACTCAAAAACTTTCACAACAGGTATTCCTCGTTTAGTAATAATTCCCAGCCAAGAGAAAGGTAGTTCCATTTTGCCTCTTAGCACACGCAGCTATACATTTAGTAAAAATGGTTCAGTATGACATCAATGGAGCAGACCTTTGTGCTGTCAGAATAAAAGATAAGAGCTTAACGTCCCACAGAGATGACAGTGACGAGGCGCTTGCTCTGATCGGGACAGGATGACTAAGAAAATAGGCCGTTCCCCTTGTCAAAGGAAAAATTCCAGCATTTGCCTTAATCGATTTAGGGAAATCACAGACAATCTAAATCTGGATGTCCGGATGGGGATTCAAACCTCACTGCAGAATGACTTTGTTGATGGTGCCACAATCTGACCTATGCTTGCACAGCTTCATCATCAAAATGAAGTTCTCTAAGGTGTTCTTCAACGCTCTTTATCACGCACCGAAAGGGTTACGTTACACATCGCCGTATTATACGCTGCTATTCGGAGCCCTCTAGCAGCAGAGGGCTACAAAAATGTAGACATGAATAAAGATGTAGAACGTTAGTAACGTTTGCTTTATTTTAAGAGCCTTAAGAGTTTTCACATAAAAATTAGGAGGCATTACTTCTAAGCACGCCCGATATTTCAAAAACTGAGGGATGTATGAGAGATTTCTTTTAGCTATGACTTAGAAACACGTCTAAAGCGTGAATACTCAGTCTCACGCTTGTTGCAGGTATCCATAAAACGTAACAGTGATATTATGCCCGTTCAGTTCAATCTAAAATTATGTAATCAGTAACTCCTATTATGGGAGACAACTGAAGTGTCGGCAGAAGTGCCAACACCGTGTCGTTTGAGGAAGCCGAAATGCACGCTACAAGCTCACGCAGGCTGGCGTGAGGTCTGAAACAGGATACGTAATGAATGCTATAAAGAAAAGTACGTAGCTGCTGGAATACTTAACTTTAATCCACAATTGGTGAACATTGGTCTTGTTACTGTACATGCTTCATTAGGTACATAGCAAAGGATAAATGGCGCCTTGCTAGGTCGTAGCAATTGACTTAGCTGAAGGCTATGCTAACTATCGTCTCGGCTAATGAGAGCGTAATTCTCAGTGAACCTTTCCTAGCAACGTCGGCTGTACAACTGCGGCGAGTGCTAGTGAGTCTCTCGAGACCTGCCGTGTGGTGGCGCTCGGTCTGCGATCACTGACAGTGGCGACACGCGGGTCCGACATGTACTAATGGACCGCGGCCGATTTAAAGCTACCACCTAGCAAGTGTGGTGTCTGGCGGTGACACCACAACAACCAAGTCAAATTCCATCTTATTTACACGTGGGAGTGTTAAATTTCGTGAAAATTGCTAAGCTACATTATTTCGATTCTTTTCAGTGTACTGTAGTTTGAAATAGATGAGGCGTGCACATTATAAATAGGCAGCTATCTGAAGTGGAAGAAAAAAATAAAGGAAAATGAAATCTTGCTGATTCCAAAAACCTTGATTTGTATGTGTGCGCACAGCGGAACCGCACTGTATTAAGTCCAATGTTGCGAACTACACTACTGGCCATTAAAATTTCTACACCAAGAAGAAATGCAGATGATAAACGGGTATTCATTGGACATATATACACTCCTGGAAATGGAAAAAAGAACACATTGACACCGGTGTGTCAGACCCACCATACTTGCTCCGGACACTGCGAGAGGGCTGTACAAGCAATGATCACACGCACGGCACAGCGGACACACCAGGAACCGCGGTGTTGGCCGTCGAATGGCGCTAGCTGCGCAGCATTTGTGCACCGCCGCCGTCAGTGTCAGCCAGTTTGCCGTGGCATACGGAGCTCCATCGCAGTCTTTAACACTGGTAGCATGCCGCGACAGCGTGGACGTGAACCGTATGTGCAGTTGACGGACTTTGAGCGAGGGCGTATAGTGGGCATGCGGGAGGCCGGGTGCACGTACCGCCGAATTGCTCAACACGTGGGGCGTGAGGTCTCCACAGTACATCGATGTTGTCGCCAGTGGTCGGCGGAAGGTGCACGTGCCCGTCGACCTGGGACCGGACCGCAGCGACGCACGGATGCACGCCAAGACCGTAGGATCCTACGCAGTGCCGTAGGGGACCGCACCGCCACTTCCCAGCAAATTAGGGACACTGTTGCTCCTGGGGTATCGGCGAGGACCATTCGCAACCGTCTCCATGAAGCTGGGCTACGGTCCCGCACACCGTTAGGCCGTCTTCCGCTCACGCCCCAACATCGTGCAGCCCGCCTCCAGTGGTGTCGCGACAGGCGTGAATGGAGGGACGAATGGAGACGTGTCGTCTTCAGCGATGAGAGTCGCTTCTGCCTTGGTGCCAATGATGGTCGTATGCGTGTTTGGCGCCGTGCAGGTGAGCGCCACAATCAGGACTGCATACGACCGAGGCACACAGGGCCAACACCCGGCGTCATGGTGTGGGGAGCGATCTCCTACACTGGCCGTACACCACTGGTGATCGTCGAGGGGACACTGAATAGTGCACGGTACATCCAAACCGTCATCGAACCCATCGTTCTACCATTCCTAGACCGGCAAGGGAACTTGCTGTTCCAACAGGACAATGCACGTCCGCATGTATCCCGTGCCACCCAACGTGCTCTAGAAGGTGTAAGTCAACTACCCTGGCCAGCAAGATCTCCGGATCTGTCCCCCATTGAGCATGTTTGGGACTGGATGAAGCGTCGTCTCACGCGGTCTGCACGTCCAGCACGAACGCTGGTCCAACTGAGGCGCCAGGTGGAAATGGCATGGCAAGCCGTTCCACAGGACTACATCCAGCATCTCTACGATCGTCTCCATGGGGGAATAGCAGCCTGCATTGCTGCGAAAGGTGGATATACACTGTACTAGTGCAGACATCGTGCATGCTCTGTTGCCTGTGTCTATGTGCCTGTGGTTCTGTCAGTGTGATCATGTGATGTATCTGACCCCAGGAATGTGTCAATAAAGTTTCCCCTTCCTGGGACAATGAATTCACGGTGTTCTTATTTCAATTTCCAGGAGTGTATACTAGAACTGACATGTGATTACATTTTCACGCCGTTTGGGTGCATAGATCCTGAGAAATCAGTACCCAGAACAACCACCTCTGGCCGTAATAACGGTCTTGATACGCCTGGGCATTGAGTCGGACTGAGCTTGGATGGCATGTACAGGTACAGCTGTATTAACATACAAAAAAACTATAATTCGTATATACCGTTGATGGATTTGGGAGGACGGAACCAAACAGCGAGGCCATCGCTCTCATCGGATTGGGGAAGGATAGGGAAGGAAGTCGGCCGTGCCGTTGCAACGAAAGCGTCCCGGCATTTGCCTGAAGCGATTTAGAGAAATCACGGAAAACCTAAATCAGGATGGCTGGACACGGGTCTGAACCTCATCCTCCCGAATGCGAGTCCAGTGTGCTACCTACTGCGCCACCTCGCTCGGTATAAAACATTATGTATGGCTATTGGTTTGGTATCACAGTGATCTATCTTAAAACTACTAAATGGTTATCAGTCCTCTGAGATACAATTAGTCTTGTATACTTTTTACGAAACTTCGTTCTTGAGACAAGACACGTCTTCGAACTCATTGAATCACATCAAAAAAGGCAAATTTAGAGTGTCGCCCCTCCTGATAAAATTTCTGCGGATGCCCACGCACGTGACTGCAAAACGCACACGTCGTGCCAGTCTGTAACAAGGGTCGCGAGAGCGCTGCGCTGGACTATGAAGCCTCACACTGACGCAGATTCTACACGATCCAGTCACATTAGTGTGACCAATGCCTGTGTGTGATGTCAACATGAAATAACTCAGACAGCATGTAGCAGCAGTAACAGTGGAGGGTATACAAAGCGTGTCGGGGGAAACTGAAACCAGGACAGTTGTTATATTGTGGAACTTGGACGATTTATCTGACGTCCAAAACGACAGGATAATTGGTTTTCTGATCAAGGGTAGTAGCATTTCCTAAAGTCTCTGTAAACTTGCGCATGCCACCGTGGTTAAAGTATATCGTGCACGGCAAAATAACCCTATCCAAAACGGCCCCGAGGCAACTTTGGTGCACTACGGGCCATAAATGATAGGGACGAACGACGACTGCGTAGATGTGTGCGGGAGAATAGACGTGCAGTCTGTGCAAGAGACCGACCAGGTGGAACCAAGAGTTTACCAACAGCGTCTCCTCAATGACCGTTCTGCGAACGTTGCTGCTTCATGGCCTCCTCCACAGAAGACGTCTGCTTCATGCACCGACGGTGACTGCTGTTCGTCGACGACGAAGGCTGGAAATTGCACGCCAGTACCGAAACTGGCCGTGGTGACAGATGGCCTTTTCACATAAATCACTTTCTGCTAAATCCGACAGATAGCTTTTGGCGTCTACAGCGTGAAACATCTCAAAGCAAATGCCTTGCAACAACTGTCTGAAGGACAGAGGGCATTCCCCGGCAGATTTCATCATTCTGGAAGGCAAAATGGATTAACACGTATGCATCTATCCCTGGAGACCATGTAGACAAGCAGTTTGTTTTTTTTCCTCGGCATAGTGGTATCTACCAGCAGGGCAATGCAACGTGTCACAGCTTTCAGTAAACGTGCATGGCTCGAAGACCACGAGGATGAGTTTACCGTACTTCCCTGGTCTCCAAACTCCCCGAATTCAAACCCCACCAAGAATCTGTGGGACCCCCCTCGATCGGACTGTTGGCTGCATAGATGATCATCCGAGAAACCTAGCTCACTTGGTCACGTTACTGGAGGGAGACTGCTTAGGTCCACATCCCTGTCGGTACTTTCCAGAACCTCGCTGACGCTTCCTGCTTGTCTTGCAGCAGTCCACACTGCGAAAGATGGTTATTCGTGGTTCTTTTTTTTTTTTTTTTTTGGTTTTAGGGCGCAAAACTGCTATGGTCATTAGCGCCCAACCTGTGACTTAGGAAATAGTAAAAAAAACCGAAACTGAAAATCAGCAGCAATGGGAACAAAGTCATAAAATTGGAGAAACTAAAAGCAGAAGGAAGGCTTAAAAATCCACTACAGAAAGGGGTTGGTTGTCCCCAAAAAAAGCTTCAAACGACTGACGTCATTTCACTAGCACTAATAAACTGGAGAACGCGGTCGGCTGAGCGCGTGTCATCTGCTAAAATCGACGATAGATCAGGCGATAGCTGTAGACGGGCGCGTAACGGATTAAAATAGGGGCATTCAATTGAAAGGTGTCTTACCGTCCACAGCTGAGAGCAGTGGGGACAGAGTGGGGGAGGATCGCCGCTTAAAAGATGTCGATGGCTAAAAGGACAGTGCCCTATCCGGAGTCTAGCTAAAATCACCTCCTCCCGACGACGCGTTCGGGAGGAAGAGGTCCAAGCGCAAGGAAGAGCTTTCACTTCCCGCAATTTATTATTGGGAAGTGTTAACCATTGCGCTTGCCATAAATGAGCAACTTTGCGACATAAACCGCTCCGTATATCGGTGAAGGGAAGCGATTGAATAGCTGGCCGAGGAAGAGAGACTGCAGCCTTGGCCGCTATATCGGCCGCCTCATTCCCACAGATACCAGCGTGTCCCGGGAGCCAGAGGAACGCCACCGAGACGCCCCCCAGATGGAGCAAGCGCAGACAGTCCTGAATCCGGTGGACCAGAGGGTGCACAGGGTAAAGAGCTTGGAGACTGAGGAGAGAGCTGAGAGAATCGGAGCAGATAACGTACTGTATCCGCCGATGGCGGCGGATGTAGTGGACAGCCTGGAGAACAGCGTAAAGCTCCGCAGTATACACCGAACACTGGTCGGGAAGCCGAAATTGATTTGGGGTGTCGCCAGCAATATAGGCACTCCCTACACCTAACGAGGTTTTCGAGCCGTCGGTGTAAATAAATGTGGCGTCCGTCATTTGTGCACATAGAGCAGCAAATGCCCGACGATAAACAAGTGTAGGGGTACCATCCTTGGGAAATCGACAAAGGTCACGGAGCAGGCAGGTCCGGGGACGGAGCCAAGGCGGTGCTGTACCCGAAGTTGTCAAAAAGGTTTTAGGAAAGCGGAAGGAAAGAGAATGGAGCAGTTGACGGAAGCGGACTCCCGGGGGTAGTAGGGAGGAGGAGCGGCCAGCATACCCTAAATCAAATGAGGCGTCGAAAAAAGGGCATGGGCTGGATTAGCAGGCATGGAAGACAGATGGCTAGCATAACGACTTAGAAGGACCGCTCGCCGATTGGACAATGGAGGTTCAGCAGTCTCAGCATAAAGGCTTTCCACAGGGCTAGTGTAAAAAGCACCAGACACTAAACGTAATCCACGGTGGTGGATAGAGTCGAGACGCCGAAGAATAGACGGCCGAGCAGAGGAGTAGACTATGCTTCCATAATCCAATTTCGAGCGCACTAAAGCGCGATAGAGGCGGGGAAGGACCACTCGGTCCGCTCCCCAGAAGGTTCCATTCAGGACACGGAGGGTGTTAAGCGATCGCAGACAGCGAGCCGAAAGATATGAAACGTGGGAGGACCAGCACAGTTTTCTGTCAAACATAAGACCCAAGAGTTTAGCGACGTCTGAAAACGGAAGGTTGACAGGTCCTAGATGTAAGGAGGCTGGAAGAAACTCCTTACGTCGCCAAAAATTAACACAAACGGTCTTACTGGGAGAGAAACGGAAGCCTGTTTCGATGCTCCAAGAGTGGAGGCGATCGAGACATCCTTGAAGACGTCGTTCAAGAAGGCTGGTCCGTTGAGAGCTGTAGTAGATCGCAAAATCATCCACAAAGAGGGAGCCCGAGACATCGGGAAGGAGACAATCCATAATTGGATTTATAGCGATGGCAAACAGTACAACACTCAGCACGGAGCCCTGGGGTACCCCGTTTTCTTGGGAGAAAGTGCGGGAGAGAGTAGTGTTCACCCGCACCCTAAATGTGCGCTCTGCCATAAATTCGCGAAGAAAAAGGGGCAGCCGGCCTCGAAAGCCCCAAGAGAACAGTGTGCGGAGGATGCCTGTCCTCCAACAAGTATCGTATGCTCGCTCCAGATCAAAAAATATTGCTACCGTTTGGCGTTTCCGGAGAAAATTGTTCATGATATAAGTGGAGAGAGCAACAAGATGGTCAACTGCAGAACGACGCTTTCGGAATCTGCATTGGGCAGGTGTTAAAAGACTGCGGGATTCCAGCCACCACGCTAAACGGTAATTCACCATACGCTCCAAAACCTTACAGACACTACTCGTGAGAGAAATGGGGCGATAGCTAGAGGGGAGATGTTTGTCCTTTCCAGGTTTCGGAACAGGAACGACGATAGCTTCCCGCCATCGTCTGGGAAAAGTATTGTCGGTCCAAATTCGATTATAAAGGCGAAGGAGGTAACGCAGACTATGGGTTGATAAATGCAGCAACATTTGGACGTGGATACCATCTGGTCCTGGGGCGGAGGAGCGAGAAGAATAGAGGGCATGTTGGAGTTCCCGCAAGGAGAAAACAGTATTGTAGCTTTCGCGATTTTAAGAGGAGAAAGCAAGAGGTCGCACTTCCGCTGCACGTTTCTTCGGGAGAAACGCTGGCGGGTAATTTGAAGAGCTCGAAATCTCGGCAAAGTGCTGACCCAACGAGTTAGAAATTGCGATGGGGTCCACTAATGTGTCATGCGCGACAGTGAGCCCAGAGACCGGGGAGAAACTAGGCGCGCCTGAGAACCGTCGAAGCCGACTCCAAACTTCCGAGGCGGGAGTGAAGGTGTTAAATGAGCTAAGAAAGAATTTCCAGCTTGCCTTCTTGCTATCGCGGATGACACGACGGCATCGCGCTCGTAGCTGCTTATAGCGGATACAGTTGGCCAAAGTAGGATGGTGGCGGAAAACGCGGAGAGCACGTCGCCGCTCACGTAGTGCATCACGGCATGCCTCGTTCCACCAAGGAACTGGGGGGCGCCGGGGCAATTCGGAGGTGCGTGGTATTGAATGTTCCGCAGCTGTAAGAATAACGTCGGTAATATGTGTGACCTCATCGTCGACGCTGGGAAAGTGACGGTCATCGAATGTCGCTAGAGATGAAAAATGTGTCCAATCGGCTTGGGCAAACTTCCAGCGACGCGGGCGCATATATGGCTGTGGTGGCTGCAGTCTAAGGACACATGGAAAGTGGTCACTGGAGTGTGTATCATCAAGGGCGAACCATTCGAAGCGCCGAGCTAGCGGAACAGTACCGACCGCAAGGTCCAAATGAGATAAATTTGCCGTGGAGGCAGACAAAAACGTAGGGACCCCAGTGTTGAGGCAAACTAGATCTGCTTGGTGGAAGACGTCTAGCAATAGTGAGCCACGTGGACAAGGATGTGGAGATCCCCAAAGCGGGTGGTGGGCATTCAAGTCCCCAACCAGCAAATATGCGGGTGGAAGCTGACCAAGAAGATGAAGGAGATCAGCTCGTGCCATTGGTGTGGACGATGGAATGTATACCGTACAAAGAGAGAACGTGTATCCAGAAAGGGAAAGACGGACGGCGACAGCTTGGAAGGAACTGTTTAAATGTATTGGGTGATAATGGACAGTTTCATGGAGAAGAATCATGAGTCCTCCGTGTGCTGGAGTGCCTTCAACAGAGGGGAGATCATATCGGACGGACTGAAAATGAGGGAGAACAAAGCGGTCATGGGGACGCAGCTTTGTTTCCTGAAGACAGAAGATGACCGGCGAGTAGGATTGTAAGAGGATCGACAATTCATCCCGATTGGCTCGAATACCGCGGATATTCCAGTGGACAATGGACATAGGGTGAACAGAAAATGGAGGAATGCGACCAAGGTCGCTGTCAACTCAACGACAGCTCTGAGCTTGCGACCGACAGCATGGAATGGCATTCAGCCGAAGGCAGAAGATCCTGATCCATAGGTTGGTCAGGAGCAGCTCCTGCCACCAGCGACCGGCCGGTTGATCGGCCGCCAGCAGTGCGCCTCGGCGAAACAGAAGACGGCCGAGGGCGACTTCCGCCAGGTGGTACTGTAGATGGGACACGCCTTGGCGGAGAAGGAGAGGAACTGGGTTTCTTTGTAGCCTTCTTGGAAGTATGATGTTTAGAGGAAGGAGGAACCGATGGTTGGGAAGTTGCCGTACGTAAAAACTCTTCACGAGTATGCTCTCTTTTCGAAGTCTTGGTGTCTGACTTTTGGGCTCGAGATTTAGCAGAACTCGACAAAGGGTGAGCCAGAGAGTGGGCAGGCGAAAGTGGTGAGGTTGAACGGGCGATCTTTGCGCTGGCCGATCTGACGACCGTGGCACTAAAGGTGAGGTCGCAAGTCTGCGTGGCCGCCTCCTTTGTTGGCCGAGGAGAAGCAAGGACAGTGCTGTAGTTTCCTTTCTGAGGCACGGTGGGCTGTCGACTGGCGAATAATTTTCGAGCAGCAAAAGTCGACACCTTTTCCTTCACCCTAATTTCCTGGATGAGTTTTTCGTCCTTAAAAACGGGGCAATCTCGAGAGGAAGCGGCGTGGTCACCCATACAGTTGATGCAGCGAGGGGATGGAGGTGGACAAGCACCCTCATGGGCATCCCTGCCACACGTAACATTTGGCCGGATTGGAACAGGACTGGCTGGTGTGATTGAACCGCTGGCACCGATAGCAACGCGTAGGGTTCGGGACGTAAGGTCGAACGGAAATTATCTCATAGCCGGCTTTGATTTTCGATGGTAGTTGAACTTTGTCAATTGTCAAGAAGACAGTGCGGGTTGGAATGATGTTCGTGTCAACCCTTTTCATAACCCTATGAACAGCCGTTACGCCCTGGTCAGACAGGTAGGGCTGAATTTCTTCGTCAGACAGTCCATCGAGGGAGCGTGTATAAACGACTCCACGCGAGGAATTTAAGGTACGGTGCGGTTCCACCCGGACAGGGAAGGTGTGTAGTAGTGACGTACGCAGCAATTTTTGTGCCTGGAGGGCACTGACTGTTTCTAACAACAGGGTGCCATTCCGTAATCTGGAACAAGACTTTACAGGACCTGCAATTGCGTCGAAACCTTTCTGAATAATGAAAGGGTTGACCGTGGAGAAGTCGTGACCTTCGTCAGACCGAGAAACAACAAGGAACTGTGGCAACGATGGAAGAACTGACTGTGGTTGAGACTCAGTGAACTTACGTTTGTGAGCAGACATAGTGGAAGGTGAGGAAACCATTGCGGAAGAATCCCCCATGATTACCGGCGTCTCCGATGGCGCGCTCCTCCCTTGTGGGGGCCCTCTCTGAGGGCACTCCCGCCTTAGGTGATTGTTCACACCTCAGGCCACACCTCCCGACAAACGGACGGAGGGACCAATCGGCACTTTCGGAAGGTATCAGCTCGGGTAATCACCCCTCCCTGGGCCTGGCCGTTACCAGGGGGTACGTACGTGTCCTACCTGTCTACCCGGGGCGGGGAATTACGCGTTACCCCGTCACCGGCTACGCATGGAAGTGCGTGGGTTGGCCTTCAGACACGCACAGGGAGGAAGAAAGAGAAAGGGAAAGGAAAGAAGAGAGGTCTCAAACGCCGCAGCGGAGAAGGTAGAGAGAAGAGGTAAGGAAAAGAGAAGGACAAAGGAAGGATGAAGACTTACAAGCAAGGAATGAAGGCGAAGAATGTAGTATATGTACAAGCGTCCGTCTCCGGACGTAGGCACAAACCATAACCCCAGAGAAAGGGAAAGAAAGAGCCAGAGGTGAAGGGGGGGGGGGGGGGGGGGCGAAGATGGGGAATGGGGAAGGATGCGGAAAGGGAAGGTATGCAGCCCGGAAAGGAAGGAAGGCCACATCAGCTCGGGGTCCCGTGCTCGCTACGCACGTATCCACAAAAGAGTTGTGGATCCCCTGGGGGGATTCATGGTTCTGACAGGTGGTCACAATGTGACTAGACAGTGTAGTAGAAGTAATAACGATATGTCGCACTCGTGTACTCTGGCTTCTCGTAGCATCGAAGAACCATGTACGAATCCACATGGTTTCGGTAACTACCTATGTTCGATGACGAGATCCAGAAGGCAACAGACTGCTGTGCTCAGCGTGACTGTTTCATAAAACGTTCGTTACAGTTTCGCACCGCCGCCTAGTAATTGTGTACATTATGAATGGGGTAATGAATATCCAGCTGGATTAAGACTTCTAAAAACATCACTCAACATCCTTAGTGGAGAGGCATTTGTGAGATATGTAGTTTATCTCTTTAGTCAACGTAGTGCAGGGGAACATACTCATTTCTATAATAACTTGTGTTAACAGTACTGGGATGGCAGGGGATGGCAGCCAGCATTGTTTACCAGCATCGCTTCTATTCGAGACCTCGTGTGAAGTCCCAGAGACCATTCCCTTGCCTGGTACGCTTTATTTTTAATGTTAGACGCACTCTGTAGCAAGCTCTCTGAACATTCGCAGATTAGTTGTACTGCCATTAAGCAGTTACTTAATGGCACGTGGTGTGGAACTGTGTAGCGAAAAGGATTCGGGTGGTTATGATTAAACTACAGCTACTCACTGAGGGCCAGTGAGTGCTGTAATTATCGTGTGGCAGCGAAACTTTGTAAGTGTGCCTATGTGCTAACGCGGAACCGAATTAAGATGGAAAAAATAGTTCCAATTTTGGCCACCAGGTGCAAATCTGGTTGGTTGGTTGGTTTGGGGAAGGAGACCAGACAGCGTGGTCATCGGTCTCATCGGATTAGGGAAGGATGGGGAAGGAAGTCGGCCGTGCCCTTTCAGAGGAACCATCCCGGCATTTGCCTGGAGTGATTTAGGGAAATCACGGAAAACCTAAATCAGGATGGCCGGACGCGGGATTGAACCGTCGTCCTTCCGAATGCGAGTCCAGTGTTGCAAATCTGGCGCTGCACATTGTATAACGCTATGACATTTGACAATCCACGACGTGAGTGAACAGTATTGCTATCGAGGAGAGAGGCTGTGCGCTGTTAGCGAAACTTATGTGAACGTCAGCAATTGCAGCGCTGCACTAAGGCAGTATCACTGGCTGAAAGGTCTGAGGAGAGGCCCGATGTCATTAAATGATTTAAATAAGATAATGCAGTTGAAAAACGTGGATGAGCTTGATGTGGCACCTGGACGAGGAAGGCGCCCTATTCCAGCGGAAGTTATTGACGAGGTGGTTGCTGCTGTAACTGACCGTGCAGCACGTGTCTTGGTCAGTGCCAGTGCTCGTGCCGTGTCACAATTGTCCATCCCATGGTCAACTGTACAGAAAGCTTTGTCGTGTATTTTAAACTGGTACACATATAGTATCCAGACAGTGCAGCAACTGAAACTTGAACTGGCTCTTCTGTTTCTGGCACGGTTCGAAGTTAATTATATCTGACCAGACATTCTACGAAATGACAAGGCACATTCTACACTACAGGGTGCAGTGAATACACAGAACTGTCGAATTGCGGATGTGACTGTGGTGAGGATTCACAAGCACCTGCATTCCCGGCCCCTTCTGCTTGGAAGAGAATACACCCATAGGGGCTGTCAGGATTTCCGCGACGTCTTCACATTACAGATACCTCGTACAGTATGTGATTTCTTATTTGGAAGGGCGAAACTCTGTAGAAAGCACTGTTTTCATGCAAGATGGGGCAACACGTCAGGTCGCCCGCCCAGTTAAAGGTCTACTTAATGCAACCTTCCACGAACGTGTTATCTTCCAGATGCATAGTCTGCAAGATCAAATTATCTGAATCCATGTGACTTCTGGCTCTGGGTATGTCTAAAAGTGTTTACTGGGGACATTTGTCTACCTGATCTTAAGGCCACCAAACATGAACATGCTCAGATTCCACAGAAATTGCTGCGAGCAACTGTTGATCACGTCGTTTTTCGGATACAGCATATCGTCTACGTCTCCAGAGCTCATATTGAAGGAACTGTGTAAGTGACGGTTAATAATAAAATCAACATTATGCCTTTCTCACTTGTTTGACCTTTCCTGGCCGTTACTAATCCGCTACACATGGAAACATTTCTATACGTCTTTCTTGCATTCGCTGTGCCAGATTTGCACCTGGTAGCCAAAATTGGAACTATTTTTTTCCATTGTAAATCGGTTCCACATTAACGCATCAGAATATCTATAAAGCTTCGTTGCCATAGGATAATTACAGCCCACAGTGGACATATCTAAGTAGCTGCACTTCAATTACAGCCACCTGGTAGTACACTGCTCAACAAAAGTTTGGAATACTTTCGTAAAATGAAGTCTACGATACTAGAGGTCTCATTGATCTAGGCGCTTCATGCATCATCCAGTTAGAGCCCATATACTGGCCGGTGTTTACTACTAGCATGTTTTGTGACCGTTTCCCAGTCATGTAAACATACCGCTGCCGCAGTGGCACATCGCGAGCAGTCCAGAACCAACAACAGCTTCATTCTGTTTGTGTTCAGCAATGCAGTAACATGCCACGTAGAGGCACACAACACTGACAGGATAGTGACTTCACTGTCAGCAGGCTATACATAGCAAGATGTTGCCGATTTTAAAAGAAAAATATAAACGCCGCCGTGGAGGGGGTAGGGGGTGGGGAGGCGAGCAAATGACATGTCACTTGCGCGAAAAAATGTTCTAGAATCAGCCCTGTCTGGCGCAAGGAGTGCTAGCTGCCTCTAAACATAAATAAATGTAACGTAATGTACCCGAGTAGACCAAAAAATCCTATATTAAGCATGATGTGCCACAAGATTCAGTTTTGGAACCTTTGTTATTTATTCTAATGATAATTTACATTTTGTACACGTTCTCACTCCATTTTCTACGCTGGTGATACTTTTTTCTGCGTCAGTTCAGACTTTGATAACCTTCAAACTATGACTAAAGTCACCCCATCATAAGTATCAATCTGGTTTGGAAGTAATGAATTTTTGCTCAATGAGAGTAAAAATGAACTGTATTTAGTTTCAGAGGTTTGCCAGGAGAAGACTTTAGATAGTGTTCAGCTTTTAGGTGTTGTTAGTAAATTGTCTTGGGATCTACAGATTAAATATCTTAGTGTAATGTTGCCTAGAGTGAAGTGGTGTTAAGAAATTTAAAAAATCATGGACTTTTGTCTTACGTGAGAACAGCCTATTTTTTTTTCTCGCCGTATGATATACTATGGGCTTCTATTTTGGGGCAATAGCACATGTTCAGGATATTTTGCTACTTCAAACGAAAGTTCTTAGATTATTACAAACTTGCCCATTGCAGGCCATTGTTTACTAATTTAAAAATATTAAGTGTCATAAAGTTGTATATTTACACTGTTCTCTTGTGTACAAAGAATAACTTATCAGAACGACAACTTAGGTGGGATTTGCAGTCTCGTGGCACCAGAAATAATAGGCACATTGAGATACCTTACTATAGCGTAAGTAAATCACTGAAAAGCTGGAGATACTGCCATAGTTACTTAAACGTCAGTAGCGCAAGACGCTATGTTTAAATTCTTTTAGCTTAAAATTAATATTGTACTTTATTGGAAATTTATTGTAATTTTAGTTTTAAACTTTATGAACAAATCTCTTGTGTATATACTGTATATTCACACACATTTGTAGCTTTGCGTTATCTATTGCTATAAAGCTGAACGACAACGAAGTTATTTATTTATTCGTTTGCTTACTGTTTGACTACGCGATGAGTGATTCCTGTACTGGCTTGTCACAACTTTCAGTTATTTCGAAGGATATGTTCAGTGTATTCTAATGTGGAACGATCACTTAGATATAACTGTGGCAGATGCCAGACAGGTTTATCGCAAGAATCCTAAAGAAGTGTACTTCAAGTCCACCTATAGAACCCCCCTTCGAGGAATTCTTAAATATTTTTCGTCGAACTGGACCCCCTTCATGGACCATAAGGAAAATATTCAGTGAAGAGCTGCACGATTCGTCATGGATTTCTTCAGTCAGCCTGAGAAATGCTCGACAAACTGGTGAGGCGATAAGAGACAAAACTTACGTTACGAGAAAAAGTTTACTCACAAAACTACGAGAGCCACGTTCCAAAACAATAGGAAACTTACAATTTCCTCAAACTTTTATCTCGCTTTATGTCCATGGTGCTAGGGAAATATGTGCTCAGGTACCGGCAACTTTCCTCCCTGCGCATCCTTTGCCAGTGATAAAGGAAGGAGAGAAAATGATACACTGCCTATCCTCAGCCACAGACCGTGTGCAATTACTCGCCGAAGAGCATTTAGTCGTTTCGACAGAAGATCGCATTTTATCTACAAGGCCACAGTCCCGACAGATTGCTAGGACCACAGAATTGTCATAATCAGCATCTATTACTTTCCATTTTTGGTTCGTTTGGCGTTCGTTACAAAACATACTATGACAACGCTCCATTCTACAAACAGCAGTAGGACGGTGACAGTGCATCAGACGTGGTGTGAATTGGTTCTTCACGCACTTTATTCTCCTGGTTTAGCTCTAATTGATTTCCTGTTACTCCAAAATTTATCAATGGGCCGATACTTGTTAAATGAAGTAATTGTCTGCGTGACTAAGTACTCTGTAAAGTTCTAACACACATTTTTCTGGCGATGTTAAATATGGATATTCGTTGGACCAAAAGCCTTTTGACAAAGTCAATATACTTGCCAAATTACCCCTTCAACATTACACTATTTACCCAAATGTTTCATTGTTGTTAACAGGTTAGCAAACTTACCTTAAAAAAGTGTAAGCTGCTCTTTTTTCTTTAGTGGCACCAGGGTAACAGCGCTAACTAAGGGACGGACGTCCACGTCGTAAAATACAGTCGCTGCTATAATGCAAAGAGGATTTACACAAATAAACTGTCAACTATTCGCTTTCAATTCTATTAAAGGACTCCACCCCTGTAACCGTGACTGGAAACAGTCTTTCCCAATAGCGCGCGAAACCTAAGTGAATCTTTGAGGCTGAAGTGACCATAGACAATTGCGTTCTTCGTTCGAAGATTTTCATACACTTTGTTTTCTATCAATTCAGCAAGTTTTTATGGGAAATATGTCTAACACTCCAAGAGGCTCTAAGCGTCCCAGTTCGGTTCTTATGCAATTCACGGAAAGTGTATTTTCTCCAATCCAGGAGAAGCACAGCCCAGTTATTTGGGCTTAATACCCAATAACAGTCTGAGAAAGACTACGGCAAGACAGGCGCAATGATGAACCGTAAAGTAGAAAAAAGGCGAAGTCCATTAAGTACCTACATGGACAAAAGCAAGAGAGTTGCAACACAGATTTCGCAGTGTACCAGAGAAGTGATGCGCAGTGAGTTTAGTAATTAACTGAAAGGAAATATTCTTCGTGATTAGTTCCAAGAATGGGAATCAATTTTTCGTACCACTTTCTTATTTTTAGGCAACTCATAAAACAGAAATTAGTAATTACTGAAGTGTCACACGTAATTCTCAATATATTTATGAGAACCATTTCCTAAACAAAATATGAACCAGTTATAAAGGCACACTAATCTAAAATTCGTGAATAGACTTATTAACCGTTTCATCGGTCAGCTGTCTCGCGAATAATCAAAAATAATGCACAGCTGTGAATGTCCAGAATATTTAAACAAAATCCTACAACTCATGTCAATTTGATGCGTGAAGGAAACTAATTTTTCTACAGACCTAACATAGTAAAAGGTTGTTTCCGTTCCTCCCGCGGAACTAGTGGCAAGACAAACACGCGCACAGATGAAATTCGACAACAAAATGAACTGACAACAAGCAAAAAAAGCACACTACAAGCAGAAAGATGTAAGGATGTATGCAGAGAACAAGGCGAAAAAAAATTCCTACTAAAACACGATACGGCAATTCAGATACAACTACGGCATTACTTTACCGTAAACGTCACTCCCAGACAAAGTTCCCAGCACGGAGGAAACCGCATGAACTGTTGTTGAACGTTTGCTAAAACTATTAAGTTCACGAAATCGTCTGGACGGACGCGCTTATAATGCGACCAACCACCTCAGCCCAAGTATCGCAACTGTGTGCTACTGGTCCCTCGCACGTTCATGTTTTGTTGACGTATGAGTTCCCGCGATCTGTCTGCGCAAGCTTGTTGTCGTAGACATCAAAGCACTTCGACGGAAAGACGCACCACGATTAGATATCCTTTGAATACAGCATGGTCTGTGTGGAGAAACCTAGATAGATATTATTTTTTTACTGTCATTTCATGATAAATTATTTCCTGCTTTATTTCTGTATCGAAAAGGTTCCAATATTTGGTTTAAAACATTTTTTTCTACAATATCAAGAGTTTTAGCTCGTGTCACCCATCATTCGTTTAGCTTGTTGCCAACCTAATAACCATGTACACAATGTTGTCATATAAACAACGTAGTAAAGAAGGCTACGAGTTTCCACGGTGGTGCCATCTGCGGCTAAGCCACGTCATATTTTGAGACTCAAACTCTTCAGTTTATTTTACCAAAATGAATATATTTCGACTAGTGGGAGATTTATCGCATCTATTAGCAATAATAATCTTACTGCTGAAAATATGGAAGACTCGTTCTTGTGCAGGTATGTTTTGTAACGTGTATCATATAGACATTGTTAGTTGGCTGGTAGCCGGTTCGTCTACCGATAACCACCATAATAATGCAAATTAGAACGATAAATTTTGAAACTTTCTGCATCGAACTTCTAAATTACTTCTCCATTGTTATAATACGCCATTAGATGTGATTACACGTGCTTTTGTGTACATTATGTGTGAGGTCAGATTAACTGTCACACAATGGGATATTGACTAGTGTACACGTTTGATTTTTCGCTTGCCAATAAAGACTCTTAATGTGCATAACGTTGTAATCGAAAATATGAATCTGTTTCAGGGATCTCTGGAAAATCCCAAATACTCTTCGCGTTGGTGTACACAACGCGATACTTGGATCTCCTGACGTCTTATATATCAGCATACAACACTGCCATGAAGATATTTTTCATCGCTGCTTCCTACGCAACAGTGTACTTGATGTATGTCAAATTCAAGGCAACATACGACCACAATCACGACACTTTTCGGTGAGTTTGTATCCTGCAAGTGGATACTGTGCCTGTTATTTTCAACAGTAGACCTTTGTTTTGTGATCTGGCTAATTGCATAGCTTTTGCAATTGATATTCATTAATATTGTATTTATGTCCGGAAAATATTTCCTTTTGGATTATGTGAGGTCAAGTTTTTACACTTTCAATCTGGCATTAATTTTGGCAAGTTATCTGTGGCAGTCTATGTCTTTCATACAGCATTAAATATAAATACACTAAAAGTAACCTCCAAGTAATGCCTGTAATATATGTGGAGATTCAGTTGCAGCTTTGTACAGAAATTCTTTCCCACCCTGAAACAGCACTGTATCTATTGTATAGTGCATGCATCCGATGTTTGTATAGGAAGCCCCAATTTTCCCACTGGTGAGTGATGTCTTGAAGTTTGAAAGGCATTAGTACTCTGATTTGTTAAAACACTCATATTTGTATTATTTCGTAGTCACCTTAGTAGATACTTTGTGCTGGCAAATATCTACTTTTTTGATAGAGATGCTGTTCAACGTTGATGGCTTGTATCATGTTCCAGACTCTTTCTGGGTCAGTTGAATCAACTGATACCAGAAATCAACTTCGTCCCATAATATGATATGTGATAGTGCATGATGTCATATATGTGCTAACAGAACACTGATGATATTTCTTTTGTGTCTGTATTAGTTTTTGGAATGTAAGTGGGGGTGGCATATTGATCTTGTAGCATTGCCAGAGATCTATGTTTGATTGGAACATGACAGTTCAGTTGTGAATTGGCAAAGCAGTAATGAACGTTTCAGTTAATCCCTACTTCCGATACCAACTGCTTGTTTAGTGTCTCCCACTCCCCTCTCCCTCTCGGTATTTTAGTTGCGGTGATAGACTTTCATGTAGCATAGCCCAAGACCTAGGTCCAATTGTTAGGTGACATTGTGGTTGTGAGATGAATTAGGAAAATATAATACAAATATCTAACACAAAGAAAAAGGCAAGGGAGAGATTATATAACTCCTACCTAATTCTGTATTGTATATGTTTCCTCCATGGATATGTAATTTACAGGCATCTAAAGCATGACTTCACTGCAGTAACGTGGACAAATATAAATCAGTCTAAATTTTGGATGCTGAAACATCACGAAACTGTTCTGATATGTCTGTATTAAGTAATAGTTTATAAATGGCACTTAAGTAATGTAGATATACTATTTTCCCCAAGTCACACTTGTTCACTAAATGGAATAAGATTTTTATTTCCAGCTGTTTAAAGTTAAATACCGTAAATCAACTGTTTAAGCTAATCTGAGATTGGGTGATGTCAGTTGCTACATCACCTAAACTGTATATTCTCACTGCTCATATATTCTTCAATCCATTGTACATTGCTGATCATCTGCTTTCAAACTTGGAAATGCAAGACTGTACTAAATCATGGTTCATATAGTTGTAAAGTTGTTTGTAGTCAGATATATAGTTATTGTTTTATTTATTTATATGTTCAGTCAAGCGAATGGCTGAAAGCTTGCCATGACACAGTGTCTTCTGCAAATCAGTACATATATTCATTTTTCACATTTTGCCACCTGTAAATGTAAAATGGCATTCTTAATAGACCAGTTGACTAGTCACTCAGTAAATGTCAAAACAACTCGTGCTATATGAGGATATTTTTCTCGTTGCCTCCCTTCTGTTTTTTCTCTTCTCTCCAAAGTGGTAGATACAAGTAATGTCAATTTTGATGCAGTTTCTGGATATGACCATTGCCGATGCTTGCACAGATATGGGAAGTTGCTGAAAATGCAAAGTGCACATAATCAATACAGTGATAAGATCAGTACCAAATGTTCAAAACATGATTAATTTCCTACAGGTGACTTTGTTCTCATTGTTTTATATTTTTAATATTGCACCTTGAATAACATGTGGAAAGGAAAATATTCTTGGTAATACATTCTTCCAGAGATGAGTGCTTCAGTATCTCCAATGGACTGAGCGTCAATGCTGTCACGACCAGTATCACAGCTACATAATAAGGAAGATGGCAGCAACCAAGAAGCAGTCAGTTACTTCATGACAATGGCAGAGGAGATGTATAACTGCTTGAAATGGCTGCAAACCCAAGAAAATTTCCCTTAGTCACGTTGTCGTGAGACCCTGCTTTCATACATTACACCTAGATGATAAATCGATGTGACTGAGGCAGGCACCATACCATTAATACTTTATTTCAACATTGCAGAAATGTTTGTTCTACCCATCCTCATTAACACACGTTCGGAATCCACTCTCAGATATATATTTCTAGGATGGTTTAGTGTCATGTTGGTCTTTTTTTAGCACAAAAATATATTTTTATTATACTGTTTCATTACTTGATTTGAATTTTCCTCATTTTTGAATTATTTTAATGGAAGTTAACTTCAGTTCACTCATTATTTTCAACAGCTGCAGTGTGGATGACCATCTTCTAGAGGGAATGTTAAACAGTAGAACTGCGTATAAATAAGGGTACATGCACGCATTCTTCCGGAACTCCACCAGGAGAATGGTATACATTCCCACTCCCTCCCCACCCCCTCCCACCTCCCCACCCCCTTCCATCTTTCATTTGTGTGTTTTGGGGTGGGGAGGGATCCATTATGAGAAGTGGGTGTCTTTGTTCATACTATTGTTTGTATTCTTCACATGGTATTCCGTGACTGCATTGCTGTTGTCACTCATTATCTTTTCATTTTTACAGAATTGAATTTCTGCTAATTCCGGCTGTAGCACTGGCGCTCCTAATCAACCATGAATTTACAGTGTTGGAGGTAAGAATTAGCATTCAGCTATTAACCTCATAGTTAAAACTATGCAAACAAATATTGCATTTCAGATTAATGAAATTAGAAATCAATAAATCAGTAAGTTGGGATAATGTAGATCTGCGAGAAATAAATCAAAGAGCTCCAGTACGACTCGCAGATAACTACTCAGCTGAAATTTATTTATTCGCTAAATTGTGTGTATATAATCCCTACATTTGGAGACTATTGTAATTGTGGTGTCCTACAGATTTATGTGGACACTTTGTTTTGAACAAATAGATGTTATGTTTTCAATCAAGTTTGGGGAGAATCCATTAGCAGACAAAGGAAAATTTTATAGATTATATGCAGCCTGTGAATGTGTCTCTCATATTGTTACATTTATTTCATCTTTTATGACAGAGTTCAAATTTTCCCTTACATGCAGCAGTGTGCAATTGTTTTGTGCCATTACAGGTACTGTGGACTTTTAGCATCTACCTTGAATCAGTGGCAATCCTACCTCAACTGTTTCTGGTCTCAAAGACTGGTGAGGCAGAAAGCATAACATCACATTACCTGTTTGCTCTGGGAGCTTACAGAGCACTTTACCTACTGAACTGGATATACCGTTACTACACCGAAGAACATTACGATCTCATTGCCATTGTAGCTGGTATTGTCCAGACAGTACTATATTGTGACTTTTTCTACCTGTATATTACCAAAGGTAAGTGATAACTAAACAAAATATTATATATAGACAGTATTTCAGTCTTTCTCAAGTTAAATTTCCTGTTATATTCCTCCACTGTGACTATTACTCATAATAATTTAGACCATTGAACAACACTCATGTGAGATTGACTGTCTTTGATAGGTCCTTTTTGTAAGTAAATTTCAGATACTTACGTAAAATGTGGTTTAGTTGCTTAAAGAAATGTTATGTTTTTTACAGAAATAAATTTAAGAAAGAAAACTTTTGAAATTCGTACATTATGCACTTTGTGTACGGTCTGGACTGGGAGGAAATCCTTTAAGTGACTTAGATTGCCCTGCAACATTGAGGATATGTAAATTTATATAACTCATGTTGCAGCAATCCTTGATTCAAGCTCTGGAATGTTTACAGCATCTTCTTTGGTGAACGAATTTTGGAATACCATGTTCAGTAATTCCGCATCGGAGGAATTTCCATCAGGAACTTTACCATTGCATGCACATAGTATCTTGTTGCTGGTAAACTTTACATAAGACCAGAACCTCTTTGGATTTTCTGCCAGGCTTTGAGACAAAGTTTTGTTGTGGATACTATTAGAGGTATCCCACATTGAAGTATACAACAGATTTCAGGCATCTGTAAACTGTAGCTAAACCTCATAATTTTGCATTCTTTTAAATCTGGAATATTTCGTCTGTTGTTTCTTTAGCAATATTCTCACCTGTTTTGTATACCATTGTAGTTCTTTTCAATCTCATATTCATTTACTTGGTAAGGAGAGTTTCCCTCTCAATGGGAGGAAGGTATTACTGTTCTGCCCTGAAACCAGGGAAGAACCCACATATTTTAATTAATGACCAACATCTCCATGAAATGGGCTGTGTAAGCTATTTAAATGAATAGTCAACCACCGTCTTTGTTGGTGCCTTGAAGCCGGAGGGCGTATATCGTGATTCCAAAGTTGCTTTCGGGCTTCCTGATCCACTACAGATCACCTGGTTCATCTGGAATCTGCAGTGTTCAGTGCTTTCTCTCATCACCAACATCTGATTGCTGTGACTGCCAGGTGACATCTCATCCTATCTACGTTTCATGAGTGGCATTTCTGGGGCAGTTTAATTTCCGATCTCTGTGACTTTTTCGGGTCCAGATAGGTTTGTTTCTCTGCAACCAATATGTACAGGAAACTGAAGTACCTCAGGGATTGGTTCTGAGTGTAATGCTGTTTATCACCATCAATGGCACTGCAAAAGCAGTAGGCCCCGCAGTCTCTCCATCACTTTATGTGGATGATCTTTCCCTGTACTATGCCTTTGCATCACTGCACTCCACTGAGCACCAGCTTCAGCGGGTTGTGTGGAGAGTGCATGACTGGGCTTCAAGTCACAGCTATCAATTTTCTCCTGCAAAATCACGAGTTGTGCATTTTTTCTGACTCCGGATTATGCATGTGCACCCAGAAATTTATGTTGGTGACCATTTACTTGAAGTCATTTAAACTTTTCAATTCATAGGTATTTTATTTGACAACAAGGTAACTTGGCTTCCATATGTCTGCCAGTTCAAGGCAACTTGCATGAAGAAGCTAAATGCTCTGTGTTCTTAGTAACTCGTCGTGGGGAACAGACTGCATTGTTCTTCAGAGATTTTACAGAGTGCTGATTTTATCCCACTTGGACTATGGATGTGTTGCATACAGGTTGGCAGCACCATCCGTACTGTGCTTGCCAGATCCTGTTCACAACACTGTTGTGCGAATGGCAATAGGGGCCTTCCGTACAAGCGCTTTTGACAGCCTCTTGGCAGAAGCCGGTGTCCCACTGCTGCGGTTTAGATGACAGCAGCTTCTGGCTAATTACACAGTCATTATCTGTCAGATGCCTACTCACCCAGGTCACCCAACAGTGTTCGACAATTGACTGCGCACTACCCAAAACTGGGTAGACCAGCTGGGATTTGATTCAGTACTCTAGAGAAGGACCTCCAGCAGCCTCCTTCAGTCTGTGTTCCAAGGGTTTCCTCCCATGGTCTGTACCCTGTCTTGTGATATGGATGGGCCTCTTTTGTGGCCCCAAGAAGGTTGCTTATTCTACCCTTGTCAGACACCTGTTTTGTTTGATCCTCCATGTTTAATTCAGTATGCATCTACACAGACAGACTGAAAGTCAACGACAGGGTTGGGGGGGGGGGGGGGGGGAGATACCCTCCATGTGACTGCAGATTACCTTCTTCCCCTCTTACTGTGTTGTGCCTTTAGACCCTCTTGTGCATGATCCTGCACAGGTTATCTCAGTTTTCTTTTACCTATTATGTTAAAACTCTGTGACTTCCTTATATAGTTGGAGAAGCCCACTCCCCCTTCCCCCCCTCCCCCCCCACCTCTCTCATGAAATGGAAGGACTAATGACCCAGTAATTTAGTCCCTTTAAACACATAATAATCATCATCATTAATTTACTCTGTATAAAACTTAATGCTGTCAACACTATTTCTTGCAACTTGAGCCATATTTGGTGGACACTAACATGGTGTGGGTGGACTGGAGACACTTGAAGGTGTCAAGCTAAATTTTTATCTGCTTTTTAAATAGATGCAGTTTTCATTGTTTTTGGTTTATTTGGATGTTACAGTGTGCAATCACATGACTGACTTTGCATGATACTGTTTGCTCAGGATTTTTTGGCACATAAGAAGCACATATTATCATAACTACTTACACTTAGTGGGCTCTAAACTAATTGCTCAAAGTAATTTTTGTAGAAAGTGTCTAGTAGAGTTTCATATGATGATTTATGCATGCCATGACTTTAAACATGTATTTTTGGCAGTATATCAAAGGCAGATTGAAGTCCCTGTCAACTAAAATTGTATGTAGTTATTTGAAATGAACCTCAAATTTTCCACGAACCTTTCAATAGTTTTAACATCTAAGATGAGGGTCAGTAAAAAGAACAAGTTATTAATTCATTGTGGTAGCCGAGTATAGCTTCTACCCATATTAACTTACAGCAGCTATGAACTTCAGTTTGTCTATAACGTAAACTGCTTCCAACAGCTGTGAACACACCACCACCATTTTAGTTTATCCTTTTTGTACACCATTAGTTTCCTGATAAAAACTTGGCTGAATTTCTCTCTAACATCAGCCAACTTAAAGAACCTATAATGCTTTCTAGGAGCACGTTGAGCTCTGGTCCTTTCCCAGAACAGCTATGACAATCCACAGGAATAATACTGTTCTGTTTTGTTTTTTCTCCAATACTCTCTCCTTATGTTCGACTGGCTCCGTGTGAGACTGTTTCTGACCATGTAAAGCACATTTTGACAGCATTTGAACCAGCCATAAATAGGATTTCTGCCCATAGCTTTTGTTTCACATTCTATTTTTTTGTATATTGTAGCAGCATTTGATTCACGTTCATTTGGACCAGTACACTATGACAAAGTCTTCAGTCCTATTTTGTTTGAGTGACCGCAGCTCACAAATCCACTTCACCGTAATGCAGTGATTCCCAACCTGGGGATAATTACCACCAGTAGGGAACGGAGATGAAATTTGTTTGGATAATAAAAATAAAAGGGCTCAACTATGTTTTGGTCAGGTCACAAAACAAAATTAGTTTTAAAATATTGTTAGTGTTATGTCTGCTACATAAGACTTACAATACTGATTACGTGAGTTCCCAGTAATTACATTTTCTTTTCAAATACTAGCAATAACGTGTAACACAATGTCAGAGATGTTACAGCTTGTGAAAGAAATGTATGAACATCCTCTTCCTCACACAATTCATCCTCTACGCACATTCTTTGTACCATGCATCTATGTCAGTAAAATCAAGACATACTTGTTATATATCATTAAATATATCCATAAATGCATTCTTCAAGTTATAGGTATCTCCTACAGTGGACCAGAAATTGCTTCATCGCGTATTTCGCAACAGATAAATGAACTAATTGATAGCACAGCACACCAGTAACTATGTAAAGGCCACTATGCTTCTGTTGGGATTAGCTGCTATTATTATTATTACTACTATTATTATTGGCAGTGGTCAGTTACAACTTATTGGCAGCATGATGTCTCTAATTTCTTCCTGTTCTGAAGTAGTAATAAAGTTTCATACAAACAGTGAGTGAGTGTAGTGCACACATATTAACTTGGTTGCTTTTAAGTGGTAGTGTGCAGTGTGGGTTAGGTTTCACTAGAGAAAGGAATGGTGCAACGGAAGCATGTTTAGTAATGGGTGTCCAGTCCCAAAGTACAGGGTGTTTCAAAAATGATCGGTATATTTGAAACGGCAATAAAAACTAAACGAGCAGCGATAGAAATACACCGTTTGTTGCAATATGCTTGGGACAACAGTACATTTTCAGGCGGACAAACTTTCGAAATTACAGTAGTTATAATTTTCAACAACAGATGGCGCTGCAAGTGATGTGAAAGATATAGAACACAACGCAGTCTGTGGGTGCGCCATTCTGTACGTCGTCTTTCTGCTGTAAGCGTGTGCTGTTCACAACGTGCAAGTGTGCTGTAGACAACATGGTTTATTCCTTAGAGCAGAGGATTTTTCTGGTGTTGGAATTCCACCGCCTAGAACACAGTGTTGTTGCAACAAGACGAAGTTTTCAACGGAGGTTTAATGTAACCAAAGGACCGAAAAGCGATACAATAAAGAATCTGTTTGAAAAATTTCAACGGACTGGGAACGTGACGGATGAACGTGCTGGAAAGGTAGGGCGACCGCGTACGGTAACCACAGAGGGCAACGCGCAGCTAGTGCAGTGGGTGATCCAACAGCGGCCTCGGGTTTCCGTTCGCCGTGTTGCAGCTGTGGTCCAAATGACGCCAACGTCCACGTATCGTCTCGTGTGCCAGAGTTTACACCTCTATCCATACAAAATTCAAACGCAGCAACCCCTCAGCGCCACTACCATTGCTGCACGAGAGACATTCGCTAACGATATAGTGCACAGGATTGATGACGGCGATATGCATGTGGGCAGCATTTGGTTTACTGACGAAGCTTATTTTTACCTGGACGGCTTCGTCAATAAACAGAACTGGCGCATATGGGGAACCGAAAAGCCCCATGTTGCAGTCCCATCGTCCCTGCATCCTCAAAAAGTACTGGTCTGGGCCGCCATGTCTTCCAAAGGAATCATTGGCCCATTTTTCAGATCCGAAACGATTACTGCATCACGCTATCTGGACATTCTTCGTGAATTTGTGGCGGTACAAACTGCCTTAGACGACACTGCGAACACCTCATGGTTTATGCAAGATGGTGCCCGGCCACATCGCACGGCCGACGTCTTCAATTTTCTGAATGAATATTTCGATGATCGTGTGATTGCTTTGGGCTATCCGAAACATACAGGAGGCGGCGTGGATTGGCCTCCCTATTCGCCAGACATGAACCCCTGTGACTTCTTTCTGTGGGGACACTTGAAAGACCAGGTGTACCGCCAGAATCCAGAAACAATTGAACAGCTGAAGCAGTACATCTCATCTGCATGTGAAGCCATTCCGCCAGACACGTTGTCAAAGGTTTCGGGTAATTTCATTCAGAGACTACGCCATATTATTGCTACGCATGGTGGATATGTGGAAAATATCGTACTATAGAGTTTCCCAGACAGCAGCACCATCTGTTGTTGAAAATTGTAACTACTGTAATTTCGAAAGTTTGTCTGCCTGAAAATGTACTGTTGTCCCAAGCATATTGCAACAAACGGTGTATTTCTATCGCTGCTCGTTTAGTTTTTATTGCCGTTTCAAATATACCGGTTATTTTTGAAACACCCTGTAGATACTTAACTATCTTTTCTGAGAAGGAGCTGTCTATCTTTTCTGAGAAGGAGCTGTAGGTAACACTCTTGATGACTCAGAATTGTTTCATCATTCTATAAGAAAATGTTCCAATTGTGTCACTGACTCAGTAGTTCATTGTTCAATAAAACACCTACAAAAGCTAAATAATCATTTATCTTTTGTTATTTTTTAAATGGTGTTCGAAGAGAGAACTTTTTCATTCTAAAGTTTAGTAAGGCACATCTGTTGGTGTGATCACACTTAGGGGTAATTGTCTCGGAAAGATTGGAATACTCCAGAATTATTTGCTCAAAATGAAATGAGAGCTGGAGAGAACCAAAGTGAACAGTGATTGCTGTAACAAATGGGTCCACTCAGCATACGCATCAAGAATGTTTCCGAATCAGTTAACAGCTGAATCAGAAAACATCCAAACCTGTGTACCTGACAGTTGTGATACTTGATACTTCAGTGATGTTGCACACAAACCTCCAGTCACAACTCTTTGCTTGGGAGAAGAAACATTTGTCCACAAAATATAATCCCAGTTGGGTGCAGGCATTGACAGTATATGATTGTCAAGTTTGAGTTCTTTTCACATGTATTGATCATGTTTGAAAACACATTAATATGGAAGATCCCATTTAACAGTTGTTCATGTTGATGGGCCACTTGATGAGTACACCAGTTGTCCCTTGTATCTTCCTTTTAGGAGTAATTGGCTACCTAGCTATTGCACACACCTCTTCAAACCATGAATATTTGTCACATAAATTTTTATGTTTTGCCACTGTGGATTTATCATGTCAGATTTATATGTGGCACTCATGCTCTTTTAGCTGTTTCTTGACCGGTCAACCTGTCCCACCAATGTAAACTTACATTCTCTTAGAACTGACCTAATAAACTAAAGGTGTGTGCAATGTATTGGTAGCACCTGGTGGTCACAACAGGTTTATTATTTGTTTCTCTGATAGATACATTTAATGCTCATTTGATGAAAAAAATCTCTCCGTGTGCTCGGTGACTTCCTGCACATGTGGTAGTTCCACCTCTTCATCTCTGACTTTCGTGTTCTTACAAGGGAACCTCCTCATCGCACCCCCCTCAGATTTAGTTATAAGTTGCCACGGTGGATAGACCCTGAAAAACTGAACACAGATCAATCGAGAAAACAGGAAGAAGTTGTGTGGAACTATGAAAAAATAAGCAAAATATACAAACTGAGTAGTCCATGCGCAACATAAGCAGTTTTAAGCATAGACAGATGTCATAAGCGCCGTGGTCCCGTGGTTAGCGTGAGCAGCTACGGAACGAGAGGTCCTTGGTTCAAGTCTTCCTTAGAGCAAAAATTTAAATTCTTTATTTTCAGACAATTATCAAAGTTCAGGCACTCACACATAATCAACTTCGCTCTCAAAAATTCCAGGACATCTTCAGATTTGCTTGGACATATGCAGGATTTGACGGTTTACACACGGAAAAATTTGAAAACGTTAAAAACATATGTTTTGACACAGCACAGGGAAAAGTGTGTGACTGTGAGACTTTTGGATTCATTTATTGCAGTTTATGTGACAAACTCTTATGTTTTCATCACTTTTTTGGTAGTGATTATCACATCCACAAGAAAACCTAAATCGGGCAAGGTAGAAGATTCTTTTTATCCATTCGCCAAGTGTACAAGTTAGGTGGGTTGACAACATATTCCTGTCATGTGACGCACATGCCGTTACCAGTGTCGTATAGAATATATCAGACGTGTTTTCCAGTGGAGGAATCTGTTGACCTATCACCTTGCGATCAAATGTTTTCGGTTCCCATTGGAGAGGCACGTCCTTTCGTCTACTAATCGCACGGTTTTGCGGTGCGGTCGCAAAACACAGACACTAAACTTATTACAGTGAACAGAGACGTCAATGAACGAATGGACAGATCATAACTTTGTGAAAATAAAAAAATTTTTTTCGCTCGAGGGGAGACTTGAACCAAGGACCTCTCGTTCCGTAGCTGCTCACGCTAACGACGGGACCACGGCGCTCCTGATTTAAGATTATCTTCGATGTTGCCTATGATCGCGTGGACTACTCAGTTTGTATATTTTGCTTATTTTTTTCGTGGTTCCACACAACTACTTCCTGTTTTCTCGATTGATCTGTGTTCAATTTTTCAAGGCGTATCCACTGTGCCAACTTATAACTAAATCTGAGGGGGGTGCGATGGGGAGGTTCCCTTGTTAGTAGAGATGATTTTAGTGATCAGTCCAATTAGTGATCGATAAGCTCTGGTGATAGAACACAAGTGTACCATCTGGTGAGCTGTACAATTGCACATCATGAAATGGCAACACAGACTTCTTTTCTATTTCTGAAGGAATTCATAGAGCACAATTTTCCCATGGAGGCCACATGACAAAGGTATTTCAAAATAGCAGTGGTGCAGAATTAAAGTGTCAGTTCCTTGAAGGCTGCCATAAAGGGGTCTACTATTAGTGATTAACAGTGAATCTCATTGCTAGGTAATCCGTTTGCACATGTTCCTTTCCACATGAAAAAAGTGATCGTCAAGTAGCATCGCTTGAACTTACATTATGTCTGGAGCTATTTGCGTATTTAAACTGTTCACTGTCTCTTCCAGTGGTACATTTGTGAATGGCAACATTATCAGAATCAACCATGTGCACTGTGGGCAAGGCAGAGTGTTTGTTTAGAAATGTGCAGAAACGACCTGACTCCAGTGAATATGATGACATATTTGTCCATGACGCTATTTCCCCATTTATCTCAGCCATCCAAAATAATTTGTGTTCAAAAGTAAAATAAAAGAATGTTTCGAGCAACATGATTGCCTTTCTTGAACTCTGTTCTTTATGAAGATATGATCAGTAGTACATCTTTTTTGAATAGCACTGTGTATTTTGTTATTTGATAATCCACCCCCTATCCTCAAGACCAGTCCAAAACACATCACAGTGTACTATTCACATAGAAATGACATTATGAGAAATGTAACACACAATTTTGCTTGTCATCCTGTTCTAGTACATCATCATACGACCTGGCCAAAAATCTGACCAAAAATGCTTTGGCACTTCATGGAAAATATTCCATCATATTCAGTACACTTCATCAGACTTGTAGAACACGAGTCCATCTTGCCAATGGAATCGCCAACTTGACATGAAGTTGCTATTCATAAATGTAGTATTGGAAAAGACAGGGAAAATACTAAAAGAGCAAATTACCCACAATGTATGTAACCTTATGTGACACTGCTTGATGAACGCTTTTAAGTTGAAAGGAAAATCTTATGAGCAGATGGACGGTGTAGCAGTGGCATTGCCTATTTCATCATTAACAGGTGACATCTTTAGGGAAACATTAAACGAATTTGCATTTAATTTGTCATTTCTGCAACAAAAATGTTTGCTTCCTAAATTGAAAGTACATTTCTCATTTGATCTCGTAGAGAAATTGGTTCACAAACTCTACCAGTATCTCAATGTACAGCACCAAAACATACGGTTTATGTTGGAAACAGGGTGTGGATGATAACACTTGGGCACACTATCTCCAGCAAGCCCACGAACAGTAATAGCTTTTTGCATTCTATATCCCACTATTAGCACCCACATGAATGAACTCAGCGTCACGTGATGCTGGTTGACAGTGAAATGTTTTACAAAAACATAGGGATTTTTGTGGTGTATATTTGGCTGCTGTTTTCAGGTAAAATACTTAGAATATTTAATCACATGCAGTTTTGACAGAAATTTAGAATTTTTGTAAGGTATGGAAAATGTAGGTATTTAATTGTTACAATACCAACAGTATTTTGTGTTGAGGTTTGCAGTGTAATGTGCTACAGAAAAAATGTTCATTGCAATAGAAGGGTGCATGCACCCAGTGACAACCAGGCAATCCAGGAAAAAATCTGGAATTTTTCATCTGGGGTAAAACCCAGGAATTTTTTTTAATTCTGGGAAATTTTTTCATTGGTTCAGTTTTTAGTTAAATCTTTGAAAATTTGACTGGTAAGAAATAACAAAGAACTTGGCTTTAGCCCGCTAATGCAAATACTTAAAAAAATTTTGGGTCCAGAAGACCAGTCATTCATTCTACTATTTAAAATTTTATTGGCACATTTCTGTTTGATATATCATAAACATAAACGCATGCTAGAACAGACCAAGCTTCATGGTTAGTTTTTGTATTTATTTTAGTTCTTCCATAGATTATAAATTATGCAATAACTATGGCAGAAAGTATAATTATCCTTCAATAAACGAAGTGTGAAGTGAGTTCCTGAGCAATTTCTCGTGTAACTGGCTTTTCTAAGGAAAAGTCAAAGTGCTAGGTGGAAAATGTACTCAGCCAGGTAACCCATAAAATATTCAGCTGCTGCTCTTAGGATCCACCTAACCACACCCTCCGGGAAAAAAAACCAACAAAGAATTTTTGATGACCAAAATTAATTATATGTGTGAACGCTTAGCTTTTCATGTAGCTGTGCTGTATCTATATTAATTTAAACCATTACCTTCTCCTATTTGTGAGTTCGTGCTACTTAACAATGATGTTGCTAGTTGCTGGCAAGATCATATGACATGAGCTATGATTGACTGACAGAAGAGCATGGCAATCTCAATTTCAGTGATTCAGAAGCTGCTGTGCCGTATTTGGTGGAATACTTTCATAATATGAAAATATACTCCGTAAATGTTGCCAGCCATGAAAGATAAACATGTTTTTTTTCACTGGGTTTAATTCACTACAGTAGTACAAGTTTATATGCCAACTAGCTCCGCAGATGCCGAAGAGATCGATGAAATGTATGATGGGATAAAAGAAATCATTCAGATAGTGAAGGGAGATGAAAATTTAATAGTCATGGGTGACTGAAATGCGATAGTAGGAAAAGAAAGGGAAGGAAACATAGTAGGTGAATATGGATTGGGGGTAAGAAATGAGAGGATGCTGCCTGGTAGAATTTTGCGCAGTGCATAACTTAATCATAGCTAACACTTGGTTCAAGAATCATGAAAGAAGGTTGTACACACAGAAGCAGCCTGGAGATACTAGAAGGTATCAGATGGATTATATAATATTAAGACAGAGATTTAGGAACCAGGTTTTAAATTGTAAAATGTTTCCAGGGGCAGATGTGGACTCTGACCACAATCTGTTGGTTATGAACTGTAGATTAAAACTGAAGAAACTGCAAAAAGGTGGGACTTTAAGGAGTGGGATCTGGATAAACTGACTAAACCAGAGGTTGTACAGAGTTTCAGGGAGAGCATAAGGGAACAATTGACAGGAATGGGGGAAAGAAATACAGTAGAAGAAGAATGGGTAGCTTTGAGGGACGAAGTAGTGAAGGCAGCAGAGGATCAAGTAGATAAAAAGATGAGGACTAGTAGAAATCCTTGGATAACAGATGAGATGCTGAATTTAATTGATGAAAGGAGAAAACACAAAAATGCAGCAAGTGAAGCAGGCAAAAAGGAATACAAACATCTCAAAAATGAGATCAACAGGAAGTGCAAAATGGCTAAGCAGGGATGGCTAGAGGACAAATGTAAGGATGTAGAGGCTTATCTCACTAGGAGTAAGATAGATACTGCCTACAGGAAAATTAAAGAGACCTTTGGAGAAAAGAGAACCACTTGCATGAATATCAAGAGCTTAGATGGAAACCCAGTTCCAAGCAAAGAAGGGAAGCAGAAAGGTGGAAGGAGTATATAGAGGGTCTGTACAAGGGCGATGTACTTAAGGACAATATTATGGAAATGGAAGAGGATGTAGATGAAGTGGGAGATATGATACTGCGTAAGAGTTTGACAGAGTACCGAAAGACCTAAGTCGAAACAAGGCCCCAGGGGTAGACAACATTCTTGGGAGAGCCAGTCCTGACTAAACTGTACTATCTGTTGAGCAAGATGTATGAGACAGGCCAAATACTCTGACTTCGAGAAAAATATAACAATTACAATCCCAAAGAAAGCAGGTGTTGACAGATGTGGAAATTACCGAACTATCAGTTTAATAAGCCACGGCTGCAAAATACTAAAGCGAATTCTTTACAGACGAATGGAAAAACTGGTAGAAGCCAACCTCGGGGAAGATCATTTTGGATTTTGTAGAAATATTGGAACACACGATGCAATACCGACCCTACGACTTATCTTAGAAGATAGATTAAGGAAAGGCAAACCTACGTTTCTAGCATTTGTAGACTTAGAGAAAGCTTTTGACAATGTTTACTGGAATACTCTCTTTCAAATTCTGAAGGTGGCAGGGGTAAAATACAGGGAGCGAAAAGCTATTTACAATTTGTACAGAAACCAGATAGCAGTTGTAAGAGTCGAGGGACAGAAAAGGGAAGCAGTGGTTGGGAAGGGAGTGAGACAGGGTTGTAGCCTCTCCCCGATGTTATTCAATCTGTATATTGAGCATTGTCTTGAAAGGAGAATATAAGATGAACATCATCAAAAGCAAAACGAGGATAATGGAATGTAGTCAAATTAAATCGGGTGATGCTGAGGGAATTAGATTAGGAAGTGAGACACTTAAAGTAGGAAAGGAGTTTTGCTATTTGGGGAGCAAAATTAACTGATGATGGTCGAAGTAGAGAGGATATAAAATGTAGACTGGCAATGGCAAGGAAAGCGTTTCTGAAGAAGAGAAATTTGTTAACATCGAGTATAGATTTAAGTGTCAGGAAGTCGTTTCTGAAAGTATTTGTATGGCTACCCATGTATGGAAGTGAAACATGGGCGATAAATAATTTGGACAAGAAGAGAATAGAAGCTTTCGAAATGTAGTGCTACAGAAGAATGCTGAAGAGTAGATGGGTAGATCACATAACTAATGAGGAGGTATTGAATAGAATTGGGGAGAAGAAGAGTTTGTGGCACAACTTGACTAGAAGAAGGGATCGGTTGGTAGGACATGTTCTGAGGCATCAAGGGATCACCAATTTAGTATTGGAGGGCAGTGTGGAGGGTAAAAATCGTAGAGGGAGACCAGGAGATGAATACACTAAGCAGATTCAGAAGGATGTAGGTTGCAGTAGGTACTGGGAGATGAAGCTTGCACAGGATAGAGTAGCATGGAGAGCTGCATCAAACCAGTCTCAGGACTGAAGACCACAACAACAACAACAACAATAATAATAATTTCCGAAAGTGCCTGGAAGCTCTTTGCCAGTGCATAAAACCTTCACCGTTCAATTGATTGATAAGTTTTGCAGCTCCAACGGGAAGTATATCACCATTTAACACAGAAAAAAATGTACTTGCACTGGGGTTATAGTGCATTTTTAACCAGAAAATCTGGGAAAAATCCAGACATTTTTGTTTCTTGTCCACATATACACCCTTAATAGTCTATATTACAGCTACCTATATATTATGGTGATATTGTAACGTTGAGGCTTGTATCTTTCTTTTACATATAGTTCTTCATACAAACTTAATCAATGAATGGTAAATAGATTGGTGCCTGCTTGTGCAAATTTTACAATTTCAGGTGGTGATATTAATTGCCACTATTGCACTACAAGCTTGATACATATGTATCAAGCTTGTAGTGCAATAGTGCCAACAGAAAGTCTCAGAGTTTGTCAGAGTAGCATATTTCCTATACTTAGGCGCAAAAGGTTTGGTTCTTGACAAGTTATGGCTCCATATCAAGTGGGTTCCAGCTGTGAGGAAGGGCCACACCTTCCTATGTAAATTGAACAGATGTGCAAAAGACAAGCACTGATCTCAAAAAGTCTGGTCAGTTCTATTCGTTTCATAGGTGGACCCTAGAAAAAATTCTGCCTTCATTTTGCATAAAACTTGATATTACAGGGTGTATACGACCCGGGACAACCGGGAGATCCGGGAAAAACTCGGGGAATTTTTTCATCCGGGAAAAACCCGGGAATTGTTTAGAATTCTGGGAATTCTTCATTGTTTTAGTTTTCAGTTAAATTTTTGTGATTTTGACTGGTAAGAACCAATACTCTAACAGAGGATATTACTGTATCCCGCCACTGCAGGATTATACTGCAGCAACAAAACATGAACGAGAGGGGGGGAAAAAAAAAAACTTAAGTTGCAAAGGAAATGAACCATATAGCCATATACAACAACAAAACAGTACTCATATAAGCGTCTGCCAACAGCAAAGTGTGTCAAGGCTTTAGGAAGACTGCAATGCTTCATAAAAACAAATTGCCTCCGATGAGCGTGATGTGACAACTGTTTGAATTAGTCGTTTGAGCAGTTGTGGTCTGGTTCTTGCACATGCGCAGTTCAGTCGCGTATGAGTAGTACCTCTCCCGCTTCTGGTTACAGAAGTGTGGCTGGGCACCACTATTTAATATTGCCCCGGTTGGGAAATAATAGTAAATCTGGGGCTGATGCACAGAGCAGTCTGACTTGTGATGGGGAGGTGGGTCGTCTCAACGTGACCTGTGTTTACGTTCAGTGACATTGTTGTTTCCTCTTCGTTTGTCGCTCTCACATTAAATGATAACAAAACGGATTTCAGTGACCGGGAGCTATCAAATGAATTAAAATACGTTCGCATAATTACGGAAGGTCAAAATATGTTATTAGTTTCAGATATTATTTCCACCTTTCTGACAGACAAGCTTAATCGCCTTGCAGAACAATTAAGTTATTTTTGCCGGTTTGCTAAAGAGATTTGGCTTTCATTAATCTTTTTTGCTGGGGCAGCCAATTTATTTGAAACGAAGTATTTAATTTATATCTAAAAACACAGATGATGTGACTTACCAAACGAAAGTGCTGGCAGGTCGATAGACACACAAATAAACACAAACATACACACGAAATTCAAGCTTTCGCAACAAACTGTTGCCTCATCAGGAAAGAGGGAAGGAGAGGGAAAGACGAAAGGATGTGGGTTTTAAGGGAGAGGGTAAGGAGTCATTCCAATCCCGGGAGCGGAAAGACTTACCTTAGGGGGGAAAAAAGGACAGGTATACACTCGCACGCACACACATATTTAATTTCACGCTGTTGGCTAGTTTCAACTGTTCTGTGCATTTCAAGTGCACATATGGCATTATGCCATAATAAAGAACCAAACATGAGATAATACAGTACTGGTACCCCAAGAAAATTTACATACGAGTGTGCATTTTAAGCCAAATTATGCATTTTAGTATGGTTCATAAAATTCCGACGCTCTTGAAGTATCCTCTGATGTCTTGTTTCTTTTATGACATAATGTAAGATCTTTTAATGTTTTACACGTACGAACATATGGGCTTTCTGCGTCATCGTAGCTGCGCAAGCGCGGTAACGATTGTTATCTGGTGCTCTCTTGCAAATGCTGAAACTAACCTATTTCTAACACGTTGCGGGAAAATATTGCGAATGGTGGTTTCAAAAGCATTACATTCAAAGCAAATTTCCTTTTACGCAATATGAACTATGTGCGAGAATGTACGATGAATGTCTTAAATCACAATGAGTTTGACTCAGATTTAAAAATCAACTCTTTGAGGACGACTGTTTAGAAGAATTTCGAGCCCAGAAGATCACACATTTACGTCGTAATTAAAAATTTTACTGGCACATTTGTGTGATGTATCTTAAAGTGTATCACACACAGAAAATATCAACATTATACAGGGTGTTACAAAAAGGTACGGCCAAACTTTCAGGAAACATTACTCACACACAAATAAAGAAAAGATGTTATGTGGACATGTGTCCGGAAACGCTTAATTTCAATGTTAGAGCTCATTTTAGTTTCATCAGTATGTTATACCACGTTGGAAAGAAGCCTCATCCGTAAAGAGAACATTTGCACTGAAATGAGGATTGACACATTGTTGGATGAACCATTCGCAGAAGTGTACCCATGGAGGCCAATCAGCTGCTGATAGTGCCTGCACACGCTGTGCATGGTACGGAAACAGCTGGTTCTCCCGTAGCACTCTCCATACAGTGACGTGGTCAACGTTACCTTGTACAGCAGCAATTTCTCTGACGCTGACATTAGGGCTATCGTCAACTGCACAAAGAATTGCCTCGTCCATTGCAGGTGTCCTCATCTTTCTAGGTCTTCCCTAGTCGGAAACATAGGCTGGAATGTTCCGTGCTCCCTAAGACGCTGATCAATTGCTTCGAACGTCTTCCTGGCGGGACACCTTCATTCTGGAAATCTGTCTCGATACAAACGTGCCGCGCCACGGCTATTGCCCTGTGCTAATCCATACATCAAATGGGCATCTGCCAACTCCGCATTTGTAAACTTTGCACTGACTGCAAAACCACGTTCGTGATGAACACTAACCTGTTGATGCTACGTACTGATGTGCTTGATGCTAGTATTGTAGAGCAATGAGTCACATGTCAACACAAGCACCGAAGTCAACATTACCTTCCTTCAATTGGGCCAACTGGCGGTGAATGGAGTAAGTACAGTAGATACTGACGAAACTAAAATGAGCTCTAACATGGAAATTAAGCGTTTCCGGACATGTGTCCACGTAACATCTTTTCTTTGTTTGTGTGTGAGGAATGTTTCCTGAAAGTTTGGCCATACCTTTTTGTAACACCCTGTATGTGGAAGCTTGACTTCTCTTCCAGCTTATTAATCTTAGAGATCAATATTATATGTGAATGCTATGTATATTAATTTAAACTATTAACTTTTCTTATTTGTGTGTTCGCACTGCTTAAGAGTGATCTTGCTATTGGCTGACTATATCTCGTGTCCTATGCTGTCATCAGCTGGCGAGATCACGTGACATTAGCTATGACTGGTCTACAAAAGCGCATCATAATCTCGATTTCAATGCTTCAGAAAGTGACATCCGTTGTTTGGCGGAATTCAAATTTATACCTTCGTAATACGAAAATATGTAGCGTACATGTTGCTGCTCATCAAACGTCTTAAAAAAATGAAGCTGCGCTTTCCAGCCTCCCACTCAGCTATTTTTTAGAAAATTCTGGGTGCTGTGAGTGAGGAACAGGGAGCATGTTCTATCAAAACATTTTGGCGGGGGAGGGGGGGGGGCACATTAAGATTTATGCCTTTGTATTAGATCCGAAGAACATAATACTTCATTATAAAGTTAGTAGTGTCTTTATCACTTTTTAATATAGTTTTTTCGAATGTCTTTTAGAAGAATTTTCTGGATCTTCATCATTAGTTTTTGAAAAAAAATTATGGCATTTCTTAGCTTATCAAAAAACCATAAGAATCGCATAAAATTATTAAGAAATAATAGCCATGTATTAATTTGTATATTAGTATAATTTGATCAAGAAGGTCCTCAAGTCTGTGATGTTGACAATATGAACTTCAGAAACTGTGTACCATAATCAGAGCTTATTAACATGAAAAAGAAACAATCAGTAAAATAAACTCTACCAAGAACAAGAGTGATAGACAAGTTAATGTGGAACATGTGAGTACCACTGTTGTCTCATACATGCAGGGAGTCACTGATTGGATGTGGTTTATCACAATGTGGCTATGAAGTTGCTCTGCTGGGGAAAAACCAAGTTAGAGACCAAAGGTACTTTTGAGATGCTATCTATACCAGGAGTTTATGAGGTTAGCTGCAAGTGCTTTACACTTGGCAGCCTGTCAGGACATGGCTAAAAGACTGGAAGCATCCCATACAACTTGGATAGCCTGATAGACCCCCAGTGACTGAACATTAAAATTTGTGTGGCAAAGATATACAGTTCAAAGAGTGTTGCATGCCAGCTAGGCCACCAGCTACCTCTAACGGAAGGATATAGGTTCAGATTCTTTATTGCCACTGACCACATACAGTTGAGTAGGTGATAGTAAGATACAAATATCAATCATGTTACATGTAAAAATTAAATATCTTTTATACAGCAATAATCTTAATTATTAATATCAATATTGTCAATATCATAGAACTCTTTTATATGATAACATTGGTTTTTTGTTAGCCAGTCACATAATTTTATTTTGAACTTTTTAAAAGGCAAGGATTGAATCGAAAGAGGAAATTTGCTAAAAATTTTGAGTGCATTTACTTTATGGGAGTTTCGTATTATTGCTAGCCTGTGCCTTGGAATGTCAATGTTTGCCTTATTTCTATTATTGTGTTTGTGAATTGTTTCCTTGGCGATACATTCTTTAATGTTGTTCCTGACAAAGAGTGCAGCCGCATAGATATTCAGATTCACCACTGTTAGTATCCTAAGCCTGGTAGAAAGAGGGCTACTGTGTTCTACAGGACCAGCATTACACATTATACGAACAATTTTTTCTGATATGAGGGGAATGTCCCCATATGAGTAGGCCATATGATATATGTGACTGAAAGAGTCCAAAATATGCTATACAGGGATAATGATTATTTACCATGTCTCAGTTTCCACATGATGTAGGTCACTATTGAGATTTTTTTTTGAGGATTTGGCTTATATGCTCTTCCCAAGTTAGTTTGGCATCAATATGTATTCCTAAGAGCTTGACACTTTTATTTTGTATATTCTTAGATCATCCTAACATAAGCTTTTGGAGGGGACTGATGACCTCAGGTGTTAAGTCCCATTTGGGTTTTGTCTGGGTTACACACAAGTTTATTGGCTGCAAACCGATTCAATGCAGAGTCAAGAGTTTATTGTGTAATCCTCTCAAGCGTTGGGATGTCATGGTGTGAAGTAAGCGGAGTTGTATCATCTGCATAGCTGATTACAGACTGTGATACAGAATGGGGCAGGTCATTGATAGAAGGGGCCATGGACAGAGTCCTTTGTCATACCTGTACCAATTTCTACAAAGGGGGAATGCTTATTTGTAATTGAGACAAACCGTTTTCTGTTGATCAAATAGGAAGAAATTATTGCTTATGTAGATTTTTGTACACCATAATACTCCAGTTTTGTTAATAATATATTCAAAGGAATCCAATCAAAAGCTTTACTTAGACCACATAATACAAGTGACATCATCTTATTTTCAAAAGCTGTTGAAGTCTGATCAAAAATTTCCAGAACAGCTGAAGTGGTATTTTTACCTTTTCTAAATCCATATTGATTGTTGCAAAGCAGATCATGGTTTTCAGAATAATTTCTTAAATGAAAGTACATGAGTGATCAATTATTTTTGGAAATATTGGCACAATAGATACTGCTCAGTAGTTCTAGTGGAGTTGTTTATCACCCTTTTTGAATACGGGGATAATTTTCGAGATTTTTAGCAAATCTGGAAAAACTCCATTCTCTAAACATTTGTTAAACATAAAGCTTAGTGGCTTACGTATGAGGTGGACTGTTCTTTTAACAACATAATTGGACACCCAGAAGCAGTCCATACATTTGCAATTCGATAATTTAGCAACAGTTTTACGAACTTGATCAGGCGTGATATTGTTCTAGTGAAACAAAGGTCCTTCGGGCAGCTGGGGACCAAGCAGATCCCTTGCAGATGTGTCTGTGGCCTTAATTTTGTCTCTGAGTTCTCTGACTGACGTGACAAAGTAGTCATTCAGTTCTCTTGGATCAAGCAGAGTTTGACATACTTGGCTGGAACAATTATCTTGTCTAATAACTTCCCATGCTGCCTTACACTTATTTGGAGCACCTTCTATATACCTTTCACAAGCTACTTTTTCGGCTTCTCTGAGCTTAGCTTTGTAATACTTTTTATTTCTAAGGTAAACATTGTAGACCATATCCCTCTGTTCAGACCCTTGATTGTCCTTGCTTTTATATGTTCGATAGAGATGAGCATATTTTGTCTAATTTCTGCCAGTTCTTTTGTATATCAGTTTATTTTGGTATTTTTATGTTCAACTGAGGACCTAACTTTTATTAATGGGGAACAGGAGCACCATATATGTCTATATTTTTTAAAGAAAGCTTCAAAACCATTTTCAGCTCCTGGATGACACTCATAAACAGAGTTCCAGTTTGTGTCCTTTAACTTGTTAATAATTGACATAATGTGCACCTCTCTCTGACCTCTTACCCATTGGTATAAGATGGTTTATTATGATGAAGTCTTAAAAGCAATGGATCATAATCTGCAAAAACACAATCAGCCAAGCTAACCACTTATTCCTCTCTATGCAAATTAACAATAATATTGTCTAGGCATGCATCATTATGAGTAGGACACTTGTTTGTGCAGTGCAAGTTTAAAGATCTTAATATATTAAAAATGTTCTGGAGTCTTGCTGCCTTGAATTTCCCATTTTAATATTAAAATCATCACAAATAACAGTCTTCGTTTTAAACTTAAAAAGTTTCATGACCACTAGTTCAAACTGTTCAAAGAAAACATTTATGTCTCCATTTGGAGACCCATACAGGCTAAAAATTACCATGTTTTCTTCAGTCAGTCTTACACAGCTAAACTCAGCATTTACATCTGAACAATATGGCGTTATATCTAATTTTGAAAATTGTTGGCCATGCTTGAGATAAATTCCAGCACACCCATATTTTCTGTTTTTCCAGCACATTATGTCAGCTAAAACATCCTTGAGGAACAAAACTGTCAGCTTATTTTCTGTTAGCCAGTGTTCTGACGAACACATCGCACATCTACATCCTTAATGTTACAAAAATGTTTTAATTCTAACACTTTATTTCTTAAACAACAAATATTGACTTGCAGTAACCTTAATATTTTGTCATTGTTTTCATTTTCAAGTGAGCACTGGTCTGCATGTGGCAAATCACAGTTGCACATCTTGTTTCTGAGTTGGAATTGCTGTAATATTTACTTCCGCTAAAAAAAGCATTTTCATCAATGCTCTTGGTACAAATCACTGGTTCATCATGTTGCATGTTAAATTCTAAAGATACATCAGTTTTGTCTTTCAAAGGTATAACATGCTTTATACCTCACTGCATGTTTGATTTTGCATGAACTATATCCAAGATCTTGCAACTAACAACTGCTTTTCCCAGTCTGTTGATGTGCAAACCATTTGATGTATGAAATCATTTCCCAAGTGTGCTTATATCAGTGTGTGTTGTATTTTTGAATTCCCTGTGTATATCTTGCACAGCTTCTTTTAATTATGTAAGTCTTTACGGTGTGGTACAGAAAAAACAATCACATTCGTGTTCCGGAGTCCGTGCAAGGGAGAGCACGAAATCTTTTGCTTTGTTTTTAGCTGCGTTGTTTGTCCCCGCAAGAAAGACAGAAAAATCGCTACTGTTCAGACCTAAGATTTTTTCATGACTGATTGCAGTTGCTGTCTTGAAATTTGCACCTGGTTTCACTATGCTGTTGACTTTGTCTGCATATACTTTGCAGTTCAGCCAGTATTCCTCACCCCTGACTATCAGTGTAAATGTCCATTTTACTTGTGGGCCTATTTGTTGCCGGAAGATCACTGTTATTTGGTCTACAATCACAAGTACCTGTTGTGTCTTGATTCACATTTTCTATGTCTTCTTTTTTCTTTTTGTCAATGTGAGATGGTGATAACACACAAGAATTACTACCGGTCGGTAAATGAATATTGTTCACATTCATGTTGTATAGGTTGTTTTTCTACGGCGAAATACTTCCTTCTCTTGTCTTGTTTCTGCCGTCTTCGATCATGCCATATGGTTTCACATTGTTCAGTTTTTTCACAGTCCATATTAGAAAGTAATTGATAGTGATTGTCATTCACTAAATTTCTGTATACTACAGTGTCTTCAATGGTTTTTACTTTACGTGTGCTGTTTTTAAATGATATTTTTGTCTACTTTTGTGCATTGTTATAACTACATTGTGGAAGATTTGATTGCGATTGTGACTCACTTTTTTCTTTTTGAAGTTTAGAGGTACCAGTTTTTAATTCACTAATAACGAGTTGCATACTAAGTTTCGTAATTTCATCTTTACACTTTTCACACACTTGCTTTTTCAATGCCCAATTCACAATTTTTCATGGTGGTACTTTATGAACTTTACCCTGGCAGCCATCTTAACTCACAAGAGGCGATAGTCAGGTCACCTCTCAATGCAAATTGCAATGAAGGTTACAAGCTTTCATCTCCTTGGTTGCCAGTAGTAACCAGCTTACAGTTTGTGCCCATCAGACCGCCCTGTTTGCAGACATAAACACTTCCATGGAAAGCACAAAATATACTGATCTGTCCTAACAGTATATAAGAAGTAAGTTGTGTTGTCCTGTTGGTTTAACATTGTATATTATGATGCAAACCTCAGCACAGGAAAATTTTATTGAATTGCTGCTGCAAGTATTTTATCAGTAAATTGTTGTCTTTGATTATACTCTTCATTACAAACATGGGTGACCTCCCCCTGCATATCCATTCAGTTGTCTGAATACCTCATGCTTGTTTCAAAAATGAGTAATAGATAATGTTAATTTAACTTCACTGTAGAGAAGTTTGTCGGAGAAATTGGTGTCATAAATACAGGTGCATAATTGGTATGGAAAACACAGAGTTACATATTTTGGTAAGTGTGTTGAAATTTGAAATACATTTGTATTGAGAAAGGCTTTAATTTTATGCTTGTTGTAGATTGGTTGACAGTATTGGGTGGAGGGGGGGGGAGGGAGAGGGAGGGAGGGAGAGAGAGAGAGAGAGAGAGAGAGAGAGAGAGAGAGAGAGAGAGAGAGAGATTTATTCTATGTTTTTATGTCTTAGTTGCCATAACTTGCTGGTTTACACCATGATGTTTCAACATCATCATCATATGCAGTTCTTCAGTATCCTCCAACAATAACTTTACATACTGCTAGTTAATCAGTGTAATAATACTACTTTCACCACTGGCTACTTGTGAGAGAATACATTCCAACATGTGACGATTTTTCTGGAGCTTTTGGATTGTGTTAGAAACTTATTACAGTCTGAACTCAACCTGCACTTATTGTATAATGTGAAGCAAAACTGAAGAATATATCGTTTGATGATAGATAAAACATGTTGTTTCAGTAAGGTCTTCTTGGTTTGCAAACAGTGGCTTTTCAAATAAATCACTCGAGCTTCCAATAGCCATCTGCGTGATCGTCATTGGGAGTTAAAATCGCTGACTGCTCGGGCTGGCACAGAGTCCTGTTTATATAAGTGTGATAGCAAGGTCTGAAATCTTCCATGGGTGGCCAAAGTTATGTATGCATGGAAGACAAGTTGGGCAATTCATAGAAGCTGCAGCCCACCTTGGGACAGAGGGATGTCAGTTGCCACAAAGGGCAGGTGCCACATTTGAAACTTGTTCATGCCTCTATGCAAGTATCTTTTCTTTGCTTTCGCTTGCAATTTAAGGCCTGACCCAGTCAAGTTCTCTTTGTTTAATATATTATGAGTACTGTTCACAACACTTATCAATAGTGCAAATAGTTTGTCCTATTTAAATGCTACATCATTTGCTGCATTACATCATACGCACCAGGAACTCAGACCTACTTTGTCATTTATGGGGCGTAACATATCGCACATCTTAAAGACGAGCTGGAACAACAGTCTCAGTCGGCATCTCTGCAACACATGTCCTGTCTCGGTAATCATTTCCCCTCAGTATGGAAGCAATGCAGCCAGCTTGGGCTCTTCCGCTGATTCATGAGACGTCTTTCGTCTGTGTCGCCAGAGAGCTTTTGCAGTCTCTCCTTTGCTGTAACCATTTACCCTGGCCATATGTCTCAAATGTTGAAATTCCAACTGTAAATGATCGTAGTCAAAAGTAATTTTTGCTCAAGAACACATATTGCTGTCTTGAAAATTGAAGTACTGGATTTGCAGTAAATTTTCACAACGAATATTGTCGAAAATGTATACATGTGTTACAAAATAAAATTGTACTTAGAGCTTAGTGATGTGATTGTCTTTAGACAAAAGCAGTTTAATGGCAGTGTGGCCCATAGGGGTTAAATTGAGAAATACACACTGTCAGAAAGCAGTGCTAAACTTTCCTTGATATGAAAGACAACAATAAATTAGATATTTGTCATAAAAATATTAAATCTTACCTAATAACTACATCATATTCTCACAGTGTAATCATTTCTGTTTCAGTTTTAAAGGGAAAGAAACTACAGCTTCCAGCTTAAGGTGCAAAGAACGTAACGACCTCTGTTTAAATTGAGGTTGAGCTTGTTTTATGCCAAATGTTAGTCATCTGTGTGGGATTAGCTGAAAAGAGATGACGACTTATGAAGAATATGATTGTGAAACACTAGTGTTAAGTGCACAGAAACATTTCATTAGTGTCATGCTGTTTGCATGAAACTGAAACTGTAAACTTAAATTCACTTACATATATGCACATCGTTGGACTCAAGGATGAAGTTTCATTAACATGTAGTTTTGTAACAGATGTTTGATAATTTAATATACTTTCATTTTAGTAGTCTTATTATTATCAAGACTGCATGTGAATATGTGTGAACTTCATGTTACGATTGTGTACGAATATAAAGCAGTTTCAGAAAAAATACTTCATGAAATTATTTGTATCTAAGAAGTTACCATATGGAATTCTATTTCTGTTTGTTAGAAATATTACAGTATAGGAGCCAGTGTGTACAAACATGTTTTGCTAAACTCAGTGGGGTGAAAACATTCCTGGTAAAGGTATCTTAAATGTGAAGTAATTCAGAATAATTGTCACATTGGCTGCTATTTTTTAATTTATTTTCTTGTTTACAAAGAAGCTGATTAAAGAAGCACATTACAGACATAGTTTCTAACTTGGTGCATTTACTGTACAGTATTTTTAAGTAGTATGTATGCTACTTACTTATACCATATACCACTTCTAAGAAAAAATGAATTGCATGATTGAGATTTGTTGTATGACTGTGGCTGTTTATTTCAAAGCTGTAAAAAGTTTTAATGTGTGGTTTAAGTTGTGATGACTGTTTTTGTACCTCATGCTGTAAAAATTGCTGTATTTTCTAAAATACAATTTGACATCAAATGAGTCCTGTTCAGTGGTTAAGACAATAGCAAGAGAATATTTACAGAGATAGTAGAATTCCACTATAGTATTCTACCAATTAATTTCAAACAGCGGTGCTTATTCGTATGAGCGTTTGTCATCATATGGGAAGAGGAACTAAAACAGGTTTTATGGGTATTCAAGGGTTTTTTTCGCGAATGGTTTACTTAATTCAGTGAGAGAATAATGGCACTTGGAGAAAAAACTATAGTACTTATCAGATAAATGGAATGATTGTGTCACTAGTAGCAATTATATTTTGTTACTTGTAATGTTTTTTCATAGATGAATATCAGGCATGAATGGCCAGTTAAAAAAAAAAAGCCATAAATGAATAGACAGTATGAAAAAGACATAAAATGTGTATAAGTTGCTCCCACAACAGTGAGCACCTGTTTCACTTGCTTCATAATTCTTCCACTAGAATAATGTGTTATGTGGAGATCTCAGTGATTAACCATCCTCCTTACTGAATATCTGCATTCAGTTTCTTTTGCCTGTATTAAATATCCAGAAATGTTTTGGTTCTTTAGTTTTATTTCTACTGTCTGTGTCATTACACTAGCGTCAGGTATTCTTTTCTCTATTCTTATACTTGAGAAATGTGTTTGATATTGAGCTTCCTATATTGTAATCAGCAGTTATTGGTATGCTTTTTCCTTGGATGCGAACATTATCATACATATCACTGTAATGCAGTTACTGACAAGGGTGTTCCTTCTTGCCATGTTTCCATAATGGTCAGTGTGAACCATCAGGTTCTACATTATTTCCAGTATCTTTTGTGTGTTGCATGTAAGGTTTTTGTAACCAAATGCCTTTATCACCAGTAGCATACTTCCAGGTATTCTGCCAAGTTGTTGACTGCATCTTGTGCACAAAATGCAAATAATAGCTCAGTAGAGCGCCAGAAGCGCATTATTAATCAGTCATGCGGAGAACACCAGAGAGATCACCGTCTATATTTGCATTTGCTGGTTCTTTCTCCCTCCCAATTTGGAAAATATATTTCACCAATTGAGTATCCTCTGCAGATACTTGCAGCCAGAGAAACAAAAAAAATACTTTCTTTTTAATTTAATTTTTTTCCTTAATAATCTTACTATTGTGAGAACCGAATTCATCTTCACTTTTAGCAACATAACTTCATCACACGGTTACTTTTTTAGTTCGCAAATTTGAGTAGCTGGGAACAGACAGACAATTTTTGTGTTGCGTAAGTTACAAAAAATATGCCTTGAACTAAGCACCTGCAAAATAATGGAGATAGTAAGTAAGCACTGGCTACAAACACCAAAGGAAATGCATATTGTCATTGTGTCTTCACAACTTGGAAGTATTTGTGGCATGTGGAGCCACTTTCTTTGGTTATCCAAATACAGATACTTTTGTTATATGTAAAACTGGTGGTACTGTTTGCATCTATTGCTCTGTTAGCTGTGTGAAATTAAGCTCATTTGTATTAATGAGTCATTTTACCAGAAGCTACTCGGAGAAAATGTGTGTACTTAAATGCTTCATGAACTTTGTCATGCGACATATGTTTTGGAATTAAAACTTTGTCAAGATGGAAACAGACACATGTACCATTTTGAATTAGCAGGAAACTACAGTATGAGAGGCACACACAAATAACTGTTTGTGCTAATCAAAGATTGTGTTCTGAGAGTCATATAGTGTAATTTCATCACATTCAAACCTGACGTTTTTAAAAATTATAGACGTTCTTGGATCTGAGTGTCATAGTACATTTATTCAGAAACACTTCCCACATTTTATATTGTTTTGTATTAATTCTACCGACTTATTTCACAATCGTTCATCAGTTGGAGATTGATGCTGTACATGGCAGTAATGGCTGCACATTAGATACCTGTGTTCAAAGCGTATGGGTTTAACAATACAAATATTATCTGCCTCCAAGAATGTTAGTTCTAAGTATAATATAGATTCTTTTAACTATTTATTGGCTAGTACAGCAGTTTTCTACAAAGTATTGTCTGGTGCTGCAATCACTTTTTAAGTTTATGAGATGTGTTATTTTAATATAATGTAATGAAAATGATTTTGTTTTGTTATACAACATTATTCAAAACTATTTCCTAATTTGTTATAGTAATTAAATGTTTATTATGTAATAAATGCTGCAGATTGCATTCAAAATTTCTTTTCAGTGGAAGGAAATCATTGTGGTCTGTACAGTTTCAGGCAGTTTTATTTCATAACACATTAGCTGAGTAACAGAACTTAACCTCTTTCAAAATTGGCTACCATTATATAGAGCTCCAATAGCAACCAGTGATGGTCATAAGGAACTGTTACATAATTTTTTAGTTGTGTTACTCCAACTTCAGAAGTAAGAAAATATGGACCTACCTATACCAGGCAAGGGCTTTAACCTATGGTGTGATGTTTGATGCCTTGCACGCACACACAGAAATAGAATAAAGCATTGACTTTTACCATGTTTTGGAATGTAGGTTGTGGTAACAGTCTGCTCTGCACCATAATGAAGGTTTAGGGTAGTTTGGAGGTGACAGTTTGGTTGTAATGTGGCAAAGACATGAATGTGAATATGAAATCTTTTAAGTTTATTAACTTCAATGAAGTTTAGTGAAAGTAGTAAGTTACTTAAAACTGGAACGCAGTTGATGTTAATTTAAAAATCAGCCATGAGAAATATCAATTTGCATATCAGATAATGCTGAACATTGAATACTTTGTTGAGCATCTATGAACACTATACGAGCAAATGGGATACAGAAATTAAAAACTAATACCTGTGATTATTGTAATATTGTATTGAAGCATGGAGCTAAAAATAATAATAAATCTTAAAAATAACCATCGACTGCCAGACATTTGAAACAGTGTCTTATTTTTATGGAGCCAAGAGAAAAAAGGAAAACTTCAAATGGTGTGAAGATTTGTCTTGGGAAAACAGGAAAGTCACTTGCCATAAGAGCCACAAGAAGAGAAACAAAGAAAATGTATCCATATTTTGCAGCTTCAAATGTGACTGTACTCAGTACACTCTAGGTATGAATTAAAAACAGAACAACTGGAGATATACCTCCACAAAATCAAATACCAGAATCGATGTGAAATGAACAAACAGATTTTGCAAGCCACAGCTATTTCAGTAATTTTAAAGATCTGTTCTAAAGTTATTTCCTGCATATGCCAATTGTTCAATAATTATATATTAAGCACTATGAGAAATTCATCTTTGACCACATCATGTATAAAAACATGTGTGAAGTGCTTACAAACATGTTTGTGAATGTGCCTCTTGAATGAAGTGATATGTTTGAAAATGATGGAGGAAAATACTTATGCTGTTGCTAAAACTAAAACACTCTTCTTGGATTATCTGGTAAGTTTACATTGTTCATCTTTTCCACTATTTTGCACATATTTTCCGTGTCTCATTTACGAAATTCGTAACCTAACATCAAAACTTTTCATAACAGGAATATGCATTTCATCTCATTCAGGAGAAAAAATAAAACATGTACTAAGACGAATTACATCTGAAGACGGACCCACAGGGTCCGAAATGCATTGTGTACTGCATAAAACATGGAAAATTATGACTGAAGGCGTTTCTTAATTCATACCTTGAGTGTAAAGAAAATGTACTTGGGATATTCTTGGATTGAAAATCTGATTACGTAGTCACACTTAAAGCAAGACCACAAAAAATTTATGAACTTACATAAGAAAAGCAAAAATTAAATTATTAATACAGTGCGAACACAGCTATAGCATGCAAAGTATTAGTCATAACAACAACTTGAGCTCATCTAATTGTGAAAGATGGAGAGAATGCAGAGGAAGGTACTATTTTCTGAGTTGAGTCCAGCTGTGTAGAGGGAGAATGGATAGCCTATTTTGCTCTGTGGCACTGCAGAGTGGTGGATGAGATCATGCAGCATGCTTTGTGTGGTGTTCTTATATCTGAGAAAAGTCGTACACATGACAGTGTTGTTAATTGAGTCTGAACCTTGTATCTTGTAAACTGAAGCTGGACAGAAACCTCCTTGTATTCAGATTTATGAATGAGACTGATAATTCTTTAACTGTTGATGGATTTTCTGAGAGCTGCAGCAGTATAACCATGAGGTGGTTTGATCAAGTGAGTGTTTTCTCCCCCCTATTATTTTCTATCCGTTTCATGTTTAATCATCTTTGTTATATCACATTAATGCTTCAATGTGCATGGTCTGGCAGAACAATTAAGATTTTTGTATCCATCGGTATGCTGGCTCAACTGTCGATGAAAACATATTTTCATTTGAAGTGAAATGCTGTTCCCAGTGGGAATGTCTTATTGTTTTGCTCAAATAACTTCGGAGAACATCATCTGCTTTAGAAATTGAACTAACTGGAAGAAAATGAATGTGAAAATGTCAGAAATGTTGATGTTTGAAGGTTATTGGTGACTCAATCTCACAGTATTCTGCATGAGGCATGCTGCCAAATTAGGCTTTTCTGATCAGAGTACAAGTACAGTTCTTCATGATGACCTTAATTTCCACTCATATAAACGTGAATAAGCATATCAGAATAGAATGAGAGTTTGTTCCCCACAACAAGGTGCTGTTATGCTTTCAAGTGACGGAACATTTTCATCTTTCAGCAAGTAGAATTATTGAAAAGGGCCACCATTAATTCATGAGAAGTTCGCTAGTGACCACACACAACTTTGATTTGAGTGAAATTTGGTTTCAACAGTACAGCTAGGTTTTTCATGGATGTTTCCTGGAAAACTCTAGTGGACATTAGGTTTTACAACCCTATGGTATTCCCCAGACGGCATATTCACCTGATACAGTGGTTTTAGATGTCCCTCCTTTTAGAGCTATATTGAAGACAGGAAACTTTGTTTGACCATATTCAGTTGCAGAATCAAAGACTGATGTCCACCGACAAATTACAGCAGTTCCACCAGTGATTACTGAGAAATCCATTAGTGTGTGAAGAAAAATACGGAAAACTTTGTGCTCTGTTGGCACTACACACTCTTTATTGTATTGTACTTTGGTACACACAATTTCAAGGTGCAAACAGTTGAGTAGTGCGAGTTAACAACTGATGCTCTGGCTAAATTGTTTGTAATTTATGCATGGTGCTGCTCCAGTGGATACTTTTGAAGTGACCATGGTGAGCCAACAAGATCACTAGCTGGGACAGATCACCTTGGCATGCTGCCCTTTGGGGAGTGTGGCTGCTTCTTGCAGTAATCGCTGGCAGCCACCAAACCTTAGGTGACATTAATTACATGTGATTTTTTTTATTATTGAAATATTGTAAGAAAACTGCAAAAGTTTAATTTGATCCAATAAACTATGGATACATTTTTAATCCACCCTCCAAAATCATCAGATTAGTGTACTGTGCCCTGCATCACAAAACAGGAAAAGATGTATATTTACCAGGTAGCAAAGACCAATTCATGTACAGATGGCTGTGAAAATAACTTAAGACATTTGGTTAACTTGGTTTCTGATCACCTTGAGACATACAAATTGCTGTGTTTTGTCATATGGATCCCTGTGATCCTTAAATTGTTTTAAGACTAAGTGCCTTTGATTACTTTGAGGCTTAAATGTTCGAGATCCTTTGCTCCATAGTAGATCACTTTTGCAAACATTACATGTGCCCCCAAGAGACATTACTTTCAAAACTACAACCTCCAAAGAAATTACAAAATACATCACATCAGTAAAAAGTAGTGTTTCTACTAGGCATGGTGGTGTTTCTAGCAGGTGGGGGACACTCATCCGTGGGCCTGAGTGACCTGTCCCCCTTTTTAACCTTTCCAACTCTTTTCCTCCCTCCTCCCTGAGGATCGAACTATTAGTCCCAAAAGCTAGGGTACTGTATGTACTTTAATACGTTTGTCAGAAGTAATGTCATTTCTGCAGGAGGTAAGGTTCAAAAATGGCTCTGAGCACTATGGGACTCAACTGCTGAGGTCATTAGTCCCCTAGAACTTAGAACTAGTTAAACCTAACTAACCTAAGGACATCACAAACATCCATGCCCGAGGCAGGATTCGAACCTGCGACCGGAGCGGTCTTGCGGTTCCAGACTGCAGCGCCTTTAACCGCACGGCCACTTCGGCCGGCAAGCAGGAGATAAGTACTGCCCAGCAGTTCAGTCACATAATTTTATAGTATGTTCAAGAGAATTTTCCTATTGATCGATTACTAAAATCTTCTGCTGAATGAAACTGGAGGTAAGCAAACCCATAATTACAGACCTATTTCACTCATTACACAAACATGGAGAAAGTGGTCTATGATAGAATATTGACTCATTCTTTGGAGAGGAAGTTATTAACTGCATCTTAATTTGGGTTTCCTGAACGATTATCCAGAAAGAAGACAATATAAAAAAATCACAAAAGAAGTCTTGACAGAGCTAAACAAAAAAATTATCATGCTGGTACATTCTGTGACCTTGTCAGAGGCTTAGAAAGCATGAACCACAAAATTATACTTGTGCTAGTTAAAATGCTACAGCATTGGTGACATGCCTTTTAGCACAGGCGATGTTTTGCCTCCATAATAGAAAACAGAATGTTACCTTAAAAAAGTAAAATCATATGGCATGAGTGGATGGGAGACCCCAAACACCAGGTTCAGCCACCTAAGTGGGTTGTCCCTATTCTTCACACCCACAGGCACTTTCTTTTCTTGAAGAATGAGAGCAGTGTGCGCGAGTCTATCTGTTAAGTGGAGGTGACTGTAATTGGTGTGTGTATATAGCATAGTGTTATGTTTGTATTTGAGAGAAAGGAAAGGATGAAAACTGGTGCTGACACACAATTTACTTCTCTCAGACAGCACCTCAGGGACCACCAGGCATAACATTCCCTTCTGACAGATGGATCACCATAAACTTGTCCTCATTTGGAGAGAGACTGTGGAGAGGTTATTTCAGGACATTGGTGCAGATACTTTTGATCAGAGGCTTTATGCCATCATCCTTCCCACCCCCTCTGCTGTAAAGACAAAGCGAAAATTGTCAGCAGCGCACCTCAACAGTCGCCCACATAAGAATTAACCATCCCTGACAGTGCTTAACTTCAGTGGTCTGATGAACACTGATGTACCCACCTCAGCATCACTGTTGCATTGATAGATTGGGTGATGAGAAACTAACGTTAGAATGAGGGCACATGATGATGGGCCCCACAAGTATTAGTACTGGATCCAGTCTTTTTTTCAATCTCAATGAAATAATTTAAACATGGTTACAAAACAGCAATGTTCATAAATGATAAAAGCAAGCTAACAAACTCAACCTCATCAGACACAACCTGAGCATGTGTACAACTGGTTTACAGCAAACATTTCATGTTTTAATCTCACAAAGACTCATTATGTTGCTTTATATTATTTTAATGTACACAATTCATGCTGACAGCCTCTGATTGAAACTAGAGATACTCAAAAATTGGCAGGAAAATTGGGTTCATCCAGTTGTAATTCAGCCAGTGTAAAAAATCAGTTATTGTTATTGCATCAGAATATCCGAGGACTAAGGGGCAAGCTTATTGAGTTGCTTATTTGTGTTGAAGAATTAGTTGAGCAAACCAGTTGATATAATCTGCCTCTCTGAACATTACGTGACCACTGGTTTAGGTATGTAAAATGTTACAGCATTCAAGTTAGCTTCTTAGTTCTGTAGAGAAAATATGGAGAAAGGAGGAGTTGCCACGTTTGTCAGAAACAGTTTTGATTCCAAGAATATTGATATTAATAAATTTTGCTCAGAGCAGCACTTAGAAGCTTGTGCAACAGAAGTAGTATTTCATAATAAGTCCTTTATATTAGTAGATATATACAGATCACCTTCAGGAAATTTTAACCTTGCAGTCAGTAACACTATCGTTCAATTTAGTTAGTACTGTGAACTTTGCTACTAGGATATGTAAATGCTCTGAGACTGCTATTGATAATATCTTTGTAGACAAATCTAGGGAAAAAAGATCATATCACAAAACCAATAGTAAATGGGCTATCTGATCATGACAGGCAGCATCTCGTGTTAAATGTTGAAACTTGTTAGGATAAAAGGCCTATTAAATCCGTGAGTACAGGAGGGTAATAAATAAGTCAAAAATTGAAAAATTCAGGAAATTGCTCAAAGACATGAACTGGATAGATGTTTACAATACTTCAGACTCAAATGGAAAATACAAAGCATTCATTAATAAAGTTACCTCCACTTTTGAAAATTGTTTTTCCCTGAAGGTAACTCAAATCTCACACAAGTCAAAAAATAAACTGTGGATTACACAAGGAATAAAGATATCATATGGCACAAAACAGAGACTGTATCTACTATCTAGGAACAGCTCTGATGATAGAATTGTTATGCATTACAGAGAATACAGCAAAATATTGAAGCAAGTAATCCAGAAATCGAAGCAGCTTTATTATGAGAAATTACATCAGGCAAAAAAATAAAAACTGTATAGGATATAGTGAAGACAGAGACAGGTGGGGTCAAAAAGGAAGAGGAACAGATAGCTCTAAATATAAATGAGACTTTGGTAACAACTGCATGTAGTGTTGCAAACCTATTAAACAAGTGCTTCATTTCTGTTACTGACAGCTTGGGGTTATCACGTTCGGTGAACAGTGCAGTGGAGTAACTGAGACCAGTCTTTAAAAATAACTTCAGAAATATGGAAATGACACTCACATCTCCCAAATCATAAAATCTAAGTATTACAGTGGGTTTGATAACATATCAATGAAGTTAATCAAAGAGTGCTCATGCGAGTTGAACTGTGCCTTTAAGTTATTTGTGTAATCAATCTCTTACCAGTGGATCATTTCCAGACTGGCTAAAATGTGCTGAAGTTAAGCCTCTTTACAAGAAGGGGGATAAAGAGATACCATCAAACTATCGATCAATTTCACTTTTGCCGGCTTTCTCAAAAATATTTGAAAAGCGTCTCGTTGAGCATCTGACTGCAGATAATATATAGTCCAAGTCACAGTTTGGATTTCTTAAAGGTTCTGATAGAGAAAGTTATTTACACTTATAGTGAGAATATATTTAATTCGTTACATAATAAATTAGAGCCTACTGGCATTTTCTGTGACCTGTCATAAGCCTTTGATCACGTGAACCACCACATTCTCTTGAGTACATTAGAATATTATGGTGTCACCAGCAGTGCTGCAAAATGGTTTGAGTCTTATCTAGCTAACAGAAAACAAAAGTGTCATTGTGAAATACCTGTGCAGTAAGCAGTCAGTCTTCATCTGACTGGGAATTAATTACATGTGGTGTTCCTCAAGATTCCATCTTGGGTCCATTGCTTTTACTTGTGTACCTTAATGACCTCTCATCTGTTACATTGCCAGATGCTAAGTTTGTTTTGTTTGCAGATGATACAAGCATTGCAATAAGTAGCAAGTCAAGTACAGATTTAGAAATAGTTGTTAATCTAAATTTTTACTGGAATTAATAAGTGCTTTAAAGCTAACTCAGTCATTAAACTTTGAGAAGACCCACTATATGCAGTTCAGATCCTGTAAGAGATTTCCTTCCAGCATGCGTACAACATATGAAGGCATGCACATCGAAAAGGTTGACAGTGTTAAATTTCTGGGATTACAACTCGATAATGAATTCAATTGGGAATGGCATATCACAGAATTGCTTAAGCTCCTAAACAAGTCTGTATTTTCAGTGAGAATGATGTCAGATGCAGGAGTTATAAATAAACTTGCATACTTTGCTTACTTTATGCTATTATGTCATATGGGATCATATTCTGGGGCAACTCATCAAACCGAGCAAAAGTTCTTAGGGTGCAAAAGTATGTGATAAGAATCATTTGTGATGTAAATTCAAGAACATCATGTAGATATCTGTCCAAGGAATTCTGTTTTATAATCACTGCTTCTCAGTAAATTTATTCCTTAATGAAATTTGTTGCAAGTAATGCATCTCTATTTCTGAGCAATGGCTCAGTACATAATACTAGGAATAAGAACAATCTACATAAAGACCTAAAACCACTTACCTTGGTCCAAAAAGGGGTCCAATATTCAGGAACAGACATTTTCAATAAATTGCCAGCAACCATTAAAAACTTGGTTTTGGATTATGCATGTTTTAAACAGAGTTTGAAAGGCTTTTTGGTAGGCAACTCCTTCTACTGTATAGATGAATACCTTAACAGAGACTATTACACCAGCTTAAGTAAAAATGTCCATTAGATTTCAGTTTCGACAGCACTAGGTCACAACAGTCAAGATTAGGTATTTTGTGTGTGATAAATGTATTAATAGTGCATAACAATGTTTCATTCTGACAGTGTGTTAATTGTGTAAATATCAGCTGTTCCAGTTTACCACATTGTATTCACCTATTTTGATAATCTCTTGACAAATGATCATGGTAGTAAGTATTATATTCAAATGTTCTATGTTATACTTTCTGTTCCACATCCACGAGAATCATCTCATTTTTTGGGTCTATGGAACAAAAACTGAATCTAATTTAACCTAAAGACAAGAATGTTGCCATATTTTGAATACTTTCATTCATTGTCATCTTGTGGAATTATTTACTGATGCAGCACAACCAAAGTAAATAAAATGTCTTTTCAACATAAATAAACAGTAAGAATATTATGCTGAGTAAATAACTATACATCTTCCAGAGTCCCTTGTTAAGGACTTGGAATTCTCACACTCAGTCATTCACTCCTTAATGGATTTTGTTGTCAACATTAAAAATCAGTTTCATAATAACATCATGAAACACAAAAATGATTTCCATGTAGACTATTCCTTCCTGTCTAATGTTTGTAATGGTGTTAGTACTCTCATGCAGAGTTATTCAACAAGCTCCCATCCAACCAAAAAACTGGGAATCTCTACTAATTCAAAAGGGAATTAGAAACTTACCTCACTATCTGCCTGCACAAGTTTTTTGACTTCTTAGATTGAAGGCTTAAACTGTCCTGTTAATAGCATGGCTAGTAGCAGTGGTCATTGAAAACCTATGTGCAAGTACTTGTGTGTTTTAAAGAGACCCATGTTTTTACAGATGTATGTAACTATTTTCTTTGAAAAATATTAATGTATTCTAGTAAATCTTAAGCTATCAATAAAAGATAAAAAGCAGTTGTTTAATATAACAGAGACAGCAGCAGCTTTCCTTCTTAATTGTTAGGTTACTTTTGGTTGACGTAAGTATTGATAATATTGGGCAGTGCAGTAATAGTTTGTGTTAATACAATGTACGGATGAAGGTTATGCGATTTCCTCATTTTTTTTTAATGTATACTTTGAGTCGTGTTAATGTCATCTATAGAACAAAATGAATTAATAAATCCACGGAATTTATGGTGAGTTTGAAAATCCTCCATTGCAAGTGGTGGATTGCCAGAGTGTTGAGTTGGAAAAGCAGTATCTCCACTTGGTAGAGATGTGTTAGGTGGTGTGTAAATAGGTACGTTCATGTTGGATTTTGCACATCAGTAAGATATAGCTGCAGCTTTTATGTCAGCATTGTAAAAGTTCAGTTCAAGAATACTACAAGAAACATCCTCTTTCACAAGAACAGCAGTTCTGTAATTGCCATTCCTGTTGCTGTAAGCACATTGTATGGGAAAATGAAAGTTCTTAGCAGGCTTGATGTAAGTTACATAAATAGCACAAATTGAAGATGTGTTTTAGCTTAGTGTGAGAGACAGTTATTAAATTTCAGTGACCTAGCATTCCATTATAGAATGTTCTTAAACATTTTTTTGCCATCATTTAATCCCTTAAACCTGAATAAATTTCTAAAATAGTGGCACTTTCGAGGTAGCCAAAACACCCAGGAGAAAGCAACACTTGTCAAAAGGATTGGTAGCTCCATGCAGAATTAGCACCAACCGGCACTGGCACTCAAAAACAGTTAAACTTCCAATTATTAGCGCACTGTTGGTATTCTGGGAATTCGCGACACTCAGCATTGAGGTGTTAACTGGTGCAGTGAGACTGATAATATTAAGTCAGATACTCTACTACCAAGTAAATGCTACCGGTTGTGGATGTAGTAGTGGTTGTTGTAAAAACTACATGACAAATAGTGATGTATTGTTGGAGAGTGATGAGTACGAAGGTATTGATGTAATTGATTAGGATGTCTATAGATAATGGAGTACAGGTAACAACTCACCATATAATTGAGCTGTTATAGCTATGTGAACGAGACAAAAAATGTTGTAGGTCTTTCGGGCAATGCCATTCTTAATTGTTACAGGGCTAGCTAGTACAGAGTACATATGGAAAGATAGAGAGAGCACCTAGCTTTGAGAAAGATAATTTCCTCAAAACTTAGCTATGTTTTCAGTCTTGTGAATATGCATTTTGACTACTCAACACCTCAGCTATACAGTGAGTTGTTATTTTTACTGCATCCATTATTTACATATTCCACCCAGGACTTGCCATTATCATGATCAGGAGGTTTTTCAATTGTCTGCATGTCAATTGTAACTGTGGGGCATAAGAATTCCAGGACTAATGCCTTGGCTACTCCTTCACCTGCAAAAGAAACTGCTGTATTTCTTTATATTTGTCGACAATACATACTGGAATGTTGTACTTCCCATTTTGTATTTATAGGCCTCAGTTGTGGCTTCAATTGATACAGTAGTAAACTGGTCCACAAAACTACTGTCTAATGTCTTTCTCATCCATTTTTTACAGGATCTTAGAAAATATTTTGAGCCCAAGTGTAATGAGGTACCTCTAACAGAGAGAGAGAGAGCTTTCACACCAACCGGCGTGGATTCCAAAACTCATCTTCTGCTTTCCTCGCATTACATTCTGAAAGTAATGGATTAAGGCAATCAAATGTAAGGAGGATTCATTTACTTCCAAAAAGCATTTGAATCAACACCACACAAAGGTATGATATTAATAGGTGTAAAATAAAAGTTTTGAGTAGATTGAGGGTTCAGAGTGTTATCTCAGATGGAGAGTCTTCAACACCAGGGAAGTGTGTTGGCAACCTTGGTGTTCTTGCACAACAAGGCAGGCAATATAAATAGTAACCACAGACATTTTGCAGATGATGCATTTGTCTATAATGAAGTTCTCTTTGAAAGAAGCTGCACATTATTCAGTCAGATCTTGATAAGGTTTCCAAGTGCTGCAAAGATTTTCAACTTAACATTAAATGATTTAAAATTGTGATTTTCACAAAGTGCAGAAAAATAGTAACCTTTTACTACTTATTGTGTCCCATATCAGGGGGTTGGTGGCAAACACAAAAGGGTAAGGATTTATTAATTGTCAGCAGTTCAAATGTACAGTGAATAAGGTATGCCTTGGCAAAATGGCAGCGATGCATTGGAAGGAACACTGTGCACTCAGTGTGTATGCCCAGGGGCCTCATTCAGCATGTTGAAGAGGCTGTTCTGGCAGGCACTGGGGAAACAAACTTTAACCAGCTGCAGATTGTGGCACATGTTGGAACAAATGATGCCTGTCATCTGGGCTCTGAGGTCATTCTTGGATAATTCCAGCAACTGGCAGAAAAGGTTGAGAATACCAGCCTCGCTAATGGAGTTTTAGTGAAGCTCATAATCTGCAGCATTGTTCCCAGAACAGGCTGTGACTGCCTGATTCCGAATCAAGCGAAAGGCTTAAACCAGAGACTGTGAAGTTTCTTGGACAAGCTAGGCTGTGACTTTGTGATTTATCTTATTTAGATCGCAGTTCAGTCTGTTATTGAGATCACGTACATTGTATTATCATTATCTTGGATCATTTGCATAATAATCCAGAGGCACTATATGTGCAAACTTTCTGAAAGTCTCTCATGCTATTCTGATTTCTGCTTGCAGAAATAAGACTTAATGAAAAGGATTGTCATCCATTACAGAATCCCATTTTGATTAATATTCTTGGGCTGCTCATTATTAAAGAAGAGATACGGATGTTATGTTGTATGTGTTGTTGTAATGGACTACAGTCCTGAGACTGGTTTGATGCACCTCTCCATGCTACTCTATCCTGTGCAAGCTTCTTCATCTCCCAGTACCTACTGCAACCTACATCCTTCTGAATCTGCTTAGTGTAGTTATCTCCTGGGCTCCCTCTACGATTTTTACCCTCCACGCTGCCCTCCAATACTAAATTGGTGATCACTTGATGCCTCAGAACATGTCCTACCAACCGATCCCTTCTTCTGGTCAAGTTGTGCCACAAACTTCTCTTCTCCCCAATCCTATTCAGTACCTCCTCATTAGTTATGTGATCTACCCATCTAATCTTCAGCATTCTTCTGTAGCACCACATTTCGAAAGCTTCTATTCTCTTCTTGTCCAAACTATTTATCGTCCATGTTTCACTTCCATACATGGCTACACTCCATACAAATACTTTCAGAAATGACTTCCTGACACTTAAATCTATACTCGATGTTAACAAATTTCTCTTCTTCAGAAACACTTTCCTTGCCATTGCCAGTCTATATTTTATATCCTCTCTACTTTGACCATCATCAGTTATTGTGCTCCCCAAATAGCAAAACTCCTTTACTACTTTAAGTGTCTCATTTCCTAGTCTAATTCCCTCAGCATCACTCGACTTAATTCGACTACATTCCATTATCCTCGTTTTGTTTTTGTTGATGTTCATCTTATATCCTCCTTTCAAGACACTATCCATTCCGTTCAAATGCTCTTTCAAGTCCTTTGCTGTCTCTGACAGAATTACGATGTCATTGGCGAACCTCACAGTATTTATTTCTTCTCCATGGATTTTAATACCTACTCCGAATTTTTCTTTTGTTTCCTTCACTGCTTGCTCAATATAGAGATTGAACAACATCAGGGAGAGGCTACAACCCTGTCTCACTTCCTTCCCAACCACTGCTTCCCTTTCATGTCCCTCGACTCTTATAACTGCCATCTGGTTTCTGTACAAATTGTAAATAGCCTTTCGCTCCCTGTATTTTACCCTTCCACCTTCAGAAATTGAAAGAGAGTATTCCAGTCAACATTGTCAAAAGCTTTCTCTAAGTCTACAAATGCTAGAAACGTAGGTTTGTGTTTCCTTAATCTTTCTTCTAAGATAAGTTGTAGGGTCAGTATTGCCTCACATGTTCCAACATTTCTACGGAATCCAAACTGATCTTCCCCGAGGTCGGCTTCTACTAGTTTTTCCATTCTTCTGTAAAGAATTCGCATTAGTATTTTGCAGCTGTGACTTATTAAACTGATAGTTCGGTAATTTTCACATCTGTCAACACCTGCTTTCTTTGGGACTGGAATTATTATATTCTTCTTGAAGTCTGAGGGTATTTCGCCTGTCTCATACATCTTGCTCACCAGATGGTACAGTTTTGTCAGGACTGGCTCTCCCAAGGCCGTCAGTAGTTCCAATGGAATGTTGTCTACTGCGGGGGCCTTGTTTCGACTCAGGTCTTTCAGTGCTCTGTCAAACTCTTCACGCAGTATTGTATCTCCCATTTCATCTTCATCTACATCCTCTTCCATTTCCATAATATTGTCCTCAAGTACATCGCCCTTATATAGGCCCTCTATATACTCCTTCCACCTTTTTGCTTTCCCTTCTTTGCTTAGAACTGGGTTTCCATCTGAGCTCTTGATGTTCATACAAGTGGTTCTCTTATCTCCAAAGGTCTCTTTAATTTTCCTGTAGGCAGTATCTATCTTACCCCTAGTGAGACAAGCCTCTACATCCTTACATTTGTCCTCTAGCCATCCCTGCTTAGCCATTTTTCATTTCCTGTTGATCTCATTTTTGAGACGTCTGTATTCCTTTTTGCCTGCTTCATTTACTGCATTTTTATATTTTCTCCTTTCATCAATTAAATTCAATATTTCTTCTGTTACCCAAGGATTTCTACTAGCCCTCGTCTTTTTACCTACTTGATCCTCTGCTGCCTTCACTACTTCATCCCTCAGAGCTACCCATTCCTCTTCTACTGTATTTCTTTCCCCCATTCCTGTCAATTGTTCCCGTATGCTCTCCCTGAAACTCTGTACAACCTCTGGTTCTTTTAGTTTATCCAGGTCTCATCTCCTTAAATTCCCACCTTTTTTGCAGTTTCTTCAGTTTTAATCTACAGGTCATAACCAATAGATTGTGGTCAGAGTCCACATCTGCCCCTGGAAATGTCTTACAATTTAAAACCTGGTTCCTAAACCTCTGTCTTAACATTATATAATCTATCTGAAACCTGTCAGTATCTCCAGGCTTCTTCCATGTATACAGCCTTCTTTTATGATTCTTGAACCAATTGTTAGCTATGATTAAGTTACGCACTGTGCAAAATTCTACCAGGCGGCTTCCTCTTTCATTTCTTAGCCCCAGTCCATATTCAGCTACTACGTTTCCTTCTCTCCCTTTTCCTACTACCGAATTCCAGTCACCCATGACTATTAAATTTTCATCACCCTTCACTATCTGAATAATTTCGTTTATTTCATCATACATTTCTTCTATTTCTTCGTCATCTGCAGGGCTAGTTGGCATATAAACTTGTACTACTGTAGTAGGTGTGGGCTTCGTATCTATGTTGGCCACAATAATGCATTCACTATGCCGTTTGTAGTAGCTTACCCGCGTTCCTATTTTCCTATTCATTATTAAACCTTCTTCTGCATTATCCCTATTTGATTTTGTGTTTATAACCCTGTAGTCACCTGACCAGAAGTCTTGTTCCTCCTACCACCGAACTTCACTAATTCCCCACTATATCGAACTTTAACCTATCCATTTCCCTTTTTAAATTTTCTAACCTACCTGCCCGATTAAGGGTTCTGACTTTCCACGCTCCGATCTGTAGAATGCCAGTTTTCTTTCTCCTGACATCCTCTTGAGTACTCCCCGCCCGGAGATTCGAATGGGGGACTATTTTACCTACGGAATATTTTACCCAAGAGGACGCATCATCATTTAATCATACAGGAAAGCTGCATGCCCTCGGGAAAAATTACGGCCGTAGTTTCCCCTTGCTTTCTGCCGTTCGCAGTACCAGCACAGCAAGGCCGTTTTGGTTATTGTTACAGGGCCAGATCAGTCAATCATCCAGACTGTTGCCCTTGCAACTACTGAAAAGGCTGCTGCTGCTCTTCAGGAACCACACATTTGTCTGGCCTCTCAACAGATACCCCTCCGTTGTGGTTGCACCTAGGTACGGCTATCTGTATCGCTGAGGCACGCAAGCCTCCCCATCAACGGCAAGGTCCATGGTTCATGGGGAGAGGGTTATGTTGTATATTATGAAATAATTATCTTAAATACTGTAAGTTGATTCAGTTTTAAAATTTAAACCAAACTCGGTCATTGATATTTAAATTAAATAATTAAGTAAATAATCTTCAGAGCTCACAGCATGAAACAAATGAGAGCAGTATAATGTGTGATGCATTTTGGTTTCAGTCTGGTCAATCGTAGGGTTGAACTGGCATATGATCTTTTTTATCACTGTGAAATTAAGTATCTGCAACTTTCGGATAGTTGTCACAGATTCAGTATTTTCCGTATACCATGAAGGTCAATTTACTTTACACTGCATACCGTCAGACAGGACACACAAAGTCGCAAACATACTACCATATACTTTGCCTAAAGATGTATTACACGTTGTAACTGTCATCCATTGACACGATTTATTTTAATTATATACATATTGATGCACTAAAGTATATGCAGTACTTTCTGTTCCATGACATTTATACTGTCGGAGTGGCGAAAGAAACGAGAACAAAGCAATATAAAAAATAAAACCAGCAACATAATGAGAGGGGCAGATGGTCATCACTTGCATAGTGTTATGATTAATACATTTTCATAATAGCTTGCTTGCATTAAGTACCCAATCAGAGTTGCTCAGAATTAAACATAGGAGGTTAATAGCAGTTTTATCCAAGATTCAGGAATTTGGTGCAGTGAAATCTTGTTCAACAATTACATCAGGCACTGTTAGATTGGTTGTGTTTTTTTGTATTGTGACACTACCACCAGTACTACAAGTGAATGCATAGTGCAGTTGGTACCATGATTAAGTATTTTAATTCAAGAAAGAGCTATTATTATTTTTAAAAAGTTATTAAATGCGTGTTGTGGTAAAGACAAAAACTGCAACCAAAGATAATGTAGCTGAATTGAGTTCTGAAGCAGAAGTAGGAGCAGGAAAACCAATTGATAGATCCATTAGCACACTATTTCAGTAATTAGAATTGATGTCTTCCATGATGTGCGATCTAAAGAACTGTGTAGGTGAAATTTTGGAGCAGTGATGCCAGCAGTGCACAGTGATATTTCATGCTCTGTAAAGGAGGAGATAATTTGTAAACAGGACAAAATCACAGTAGAAATGGGAACACTTTCAACAAAGCATAATGTTTTTGCGAAAGAATTATCAGACAAAATAACAGCTTTAAAATTAGCACACACCTGAATACTTCAGACTGTGCAGAAACTATATAATGAAGTAAATGAAATTTAAAAAATGCAATCCGATCAATCTGAAACTTATCAGCAGTAGTCACATAAAGAAGACATTATTGTTGCTGAATAAGAGAAATCATTAAGCGATAAATCTGAATCACGATGATGGCAGATGGTAACAGATTTTGCTGCTTGGATGTCTGGAAAGGATGCACAAATCCATCGGTTAGTCGGTGCCAAAATCCAAGAAGCTATTGGTAAAATTTCTAACGAGACCATGCCGGAAGCTCATCATTCTGGTGGTCAAACTTGGGTTGAGTTGTATTAAGCAACAGAAAAACTCAGCCAAGATACATCACAATGGCAACAGGCTGTTAGTGAGCAAGAAATAACTAGCAGAAATAATAGTGATAGTACATGACGATAAATTAGTTGTACAAGGTTTCAAGGACATTTTGTTCACAAACCTATGCTGCACAATATGTAGTGTGTGCAGGCGGAACAGTCAACTCCATTATCACACAATTCAGTGTGTTATATGGGAGCTGTGCCATACTTGGCTTATTTAATATGGCACATACAGTTTCAAGTGTACTTGCCAGACAAGAAAAATGCCCACACAGTCATGTTTATAAAAGCATTTTGTGGAGGAATGCTGCAATCCTGATCAGATTTAGAAAGAAGAGTATCTATCATCAGTTTTATCCAGGTTGATGCCACTTTCTGGGCAATAGATGTAACAGAATACTGCAGGACATTTGAAAGTTCTTTTCTAGTCAAATATTCGTCAGCTGGAGTGCAGAAATAGCTACAAAAAGAAGTTTTTAATCCAGAATCGTACCAAGGCAACCTTAGGAAATATTTTGAAAAATAAACAAGACTATGTACGGGAACAATCCTATGTTGAACTGAGATTTGGTGAGAATACTTAAGGCAAAATTGCCCATACACTGCAGGGAAAAAATTGATAAATGTGTCCAAATTCGAACATGGAGGAATTCATGTCAGTTCTAGATTCTATTGACTTAATACACAAAAATGCAAAAGTCATGTCACAAATGTGAGATGTGACAGAGAAGACCATTGCACAAATCATAATGGTCAGCATAGTGTGTCAGGAGATCAGTGCATTAATAAATAGAATAGCAACAACACTCAGAGCCATAACCATGTTGATAGGAGTAAATAGAAAGATCATGATAACACTATAATCAGGGTTACATGAATCACAATAATAGTAATCAGGTGCAGTATTAGGAGTACCAACCAAACCAAAATTGGTGTGGTACAATTCCAGAAGGAATGTGGTGGGCAATGTTAATTGGCCATTGACTTCAACCCAGGAAAACTAAATGCAACCACATTAGGCCTCAGAATGGTGGTTGATACGAAATAGGGACAGTAGCAATCAATTCAACTAATTGGGTATCATCACATTTCAGACAAGCTGTATTCCACCATCGCTGGCTTTGGTATGACACATGACCATGTCACAATCTGCCTTAGAGGAATGCATTGGAAATATTCCAGCCATGGTTGCACTGGATAAAGGTGCTGCAATCAGTGTGATCTTGACCAACTTATACAAAAGAGTTGTGGAGATGTAGATGTTTGTATCCTTTCCACTGATAACTATCAGATTCTGGGAGCAGTAGGCACCAGATCATGAAATGTGATGTGGCAAGTATGCATACAAACTAAAATAGAAAATGTAGGGACTTCAGGCATGTTCCTAATAATAGATTCTCTAGTTGCGGACTGCATTATAGAGGTGGAGTTCCTTCATGAGGAAAAGGCAAATATTAACTTCTCCACATGGAAATGTAAACTAGTAATTGACAGACTGGAGGTAGAACTAGATATAGTGAAAACAGACATTGGTCATGGTAAATATCACCCAGGCCTGAAGATGGGACTTATAAGCAACAACCTATGGCAACTGCTGCTACCACTGTAAAGGGCAAGTAGTGAATAAAGTAAAGGAATCCACTTATTTAAGTGATGATCAACGTACAAGCTTAATATCTATTTTGTTAAGTTATTCCAAGATGTCCGAGTAGAGAGATGACATAATACAGGACATCATTGTCAGTCCACACGAGATATTCTGCCACACATCTTATTCCATCCCCTGGGCCAAAAGGCTATCTGTCACAAAGGAGACTAGAAAAATGTTTGAGTGGGATATCATAGTGCCTTCTATGAGTGTGTATTGTAGCCCACTGATAGCTGTGGCAAAACCTGGAAAAAGCACCCAACGTGGCTTCTTTGCGATAGCTATAAATAAGATTATTGTACCTGTTTGGACAAGGCCTGAGAATACTGAAGAGCAGATACAAGGGTTTGACAGAGTCAAATACTTAACCACTATTGAGAGTTAATGCTCATCTTATTGAAAAGTGCATTAGATGAGGAGTCATCGAAAGTACACAGCATTTCTTTATGGTGGACATAACTATCAATTTACAGTATTATCTTGCAGTCTTAATGTCAGTGCCAGTGTGTTTATTGCCACACTGGATTCTGTGCTCAGCCCAGAGCTATTTGAGATAGTGACGATATTTGTCAGTGACCTCTTGATCATGATGCAAATGTGGGAGGGCCACAATTGTATAATTCAGAAAGTACTGAACAAATTTCAGGAGGCCAGCAGAACTACCAATCTCCAGGAATTGAAATTTGGACATGGGAGACGAAAATTTGTATAATCACACCTCAAGGAATCCTTCTGGGCAATAGTAAAATAAGAGAAATTAAGAACTCCGCAAACCCCGAAATGATAATAAAAAAAAATTAAGGCTTCTATAGGATTAATATCATTTCATCTTCGGTCTGTACTACACCAGCTGCTAAAGAGCAAAACCATGTTGAATCTGCAAAGAAAGCAAGTCACATTACATTGGTCAAAGGAATGTCAGATAGCATTTGAGAAAATTAAGGTGCATGCCATGTAATTTGGTAGGTGAGGTCTGGACATGCAGAAGCATGGACACATCATGTGACCTGCTGACCCATAGCAGTCAGCAGCACCCAAGTTCACTTTGTACAGTGTGGAGTGAGTTTACAACTGGTTTTAGATTCTCTGTAGTATTCTTTAAAAACTTATTTGGAGGCCATCTGAGCAATAAGAGTGGCACAAGCAAACCTAACCCAGTATTACACTAGCAGTGAAAGAAATAGTGTTTTGCATGTATCAGTTCTTTAGATGGGAGTTGGAAGCAGCATTGACATCTGATCACAGAGAATCTCCCTGTGTTGCCAAGTGCCAGGAACGAACAGCCGAGGCATGCAGTATCGGTTGAGAACTGTTCAATGGATCGCAAGTGAAGCCAACATGTCTGTTCAAAAGAACGGTTCACCTATTTTTAAGTCACCTCCTGTTGATATGTCAATCTCCTCACATTCCATTGGCAACCTAACAGAAGAGTGGAGATCCTTAGGGGTACCTTTGCATAATGTTCTTCATGTATCCAATGGTATTCTTCTTAGGAATGTGTCCAGCACTCTTTGCTCAGCCGTCTGCAGCAAAATTTTATTTGGTTTATCATTCTCTCCCAACTCATATGCATGTATTTTCACCTTCCTTATTCTATCAGCAAGATCTTCTAAGGGTTCTCCATGCCTCTTTGTAACACGACTCATTCGTTCCTGAAAGAACCATGCACTGTTCTACTTCTTGTACCTCCGCAGAAGACCTTGATTCAACTGCTTGAAAATTTCTGCACTCCTCAATGCTTCTGTATATCTTCCAAAGGTTTCTACTTCTCCCACTAAACATAATTTTTCCACCCGTAATAACTGATTGTTGGACCTACCACCCATACCTGTTGATGTCATCAGGTCCTCCATAAATGACACCACACCATCAGACAACATTGCAGAAAAGGTAAGGATTAGACTAACAGCAGCTGCATCTGCCTCATGGTCCGGTGACTGAAGCAATACTATTTGCTCATCATTAACTGGGATTTGCCCCTGCAGTCCATGTTATCTGCTGACAACTGTGCTATCTTTTCTGTCAACAAACACACTGCCTTTGATTCCGAAACATCCCGCGTATCTGACCCAGCCATTCAACACCCTTACCCCTCACTCGCACACTGTATAAATGTGCAATAATTCACAAATTGAAAAAATTAACAGCAAATTACATTTTATGTGTTATCGTTAACTATATAGACTCCCCACATTGCCTTGCGACACAAACATAATAGTGGCAAACAAAACAAATTACAGCTACTGACTCAGCACATGGCATGGAAAGCTCAAGCAGATGCACTGTGAATTTCTAACAGACTCCAAGTAGCAAGGTGGTGGTGACACAGAAAGATGTGGATGTCCAAATAAATATTTTATTTTCTGCTCGTACATTAACACATCAGTGTGGGGCAGCTACCGCATCTGTACTCCATGGAGAAAAGGGCTGTGTGGACAACAAGAAATCAGCTAGTGTCCGACCAGCTGGCTGATACATATGCACACCCAGGTTTGATAAAGTCTGTGCTTAGTGCATGGCATGTGATTTTGTTGCACGAGTTGTGACACGAACACATGGAGTCAGTGGCACACGAAGATGGCTGGCAATCTTGCTGTGGTAGCCAGCTCTGTGATGGATGACTATTTCCCAGTGGCTGTTGGTGTACAGTATGGGGGCACACCCACTACAGTGGCAGAAGACATCTGCCATCCACGGGATGCGACACACTGCCCCCTGGGCAGCTATTTGGCTCACTGCTGGAGTGAACCTGGGAGGCCAGCTGCACTGTGGCACTAAGTATGGTGGGTAGGGTTGGTGCTGGAAACTGGTACTGCAATGGAGACTCAAACTCTTGACTGCTGCTGGCAGCTTCATATCGCCCCCTCATCTGGCATAGCCACCATGTTCTGGTAGAACTGCTGGGCTGTGAGTGTAACTGCTACAAAAATAACAGCTATTTATACAAGATAGCAGCACACCTATTATCCCAATGCACTGATTCTAATCATGTACTCGGCAACATCACTGACCCCCCCCTCCGATGGAGACATACCCTTGTTGGTGCTGTGTATTACTGTTGCATGGGCAGGTTTCATTGACTGAGCCTGGCACATCTTGCAGTAATTCAAAAGTTCGGGTGCTATAACTGAAATGACAACATACACCTGTTGCCTACCAGCAGTTGCTCACATACTCCTCCACATGTTGTTGTTGTTGTGGTCTTCAGTCCTGAGACTGGTTTGATGCAGCTCTCCATGCGACTATCCTGTGCAAGCCCCTTCATCTCCCAGCTTACATCCTTCTGAATCTGCTTAGTGTATTCATCTCTTGGTCTCCCTCTACGATTTTTACCCTTCACGCTGCCCTCCAGTACTAAATTGGTGACTCCTTGATGCCTTAGAACATGTCCTACAAACCAATCCCTTCTTCTAGTCAAGTTGTGCCACAAACTCATCTTATCCCCAATTCTATTCAATACCTCCTCATTAGTTATGTGATCTACCCATCTAATCTTCAGCATTCTTCTGTAGCACCACATGTCGAAAGCTTCTACTCTCTCTTTGTCTAAACTATTTATTGTCCATGTTTCACTTCCATGCATGGCTACACTCCATACAAATACTTTCAGAAACGACTTCCTGACACTTAAATCAATACTCGATGCTAACAAATTTCTCTTCTTCAGAAACGCTTTCATTGCCATTGCCAGTCTACATTTTATATCCTCTACTTCGAGCATCATCAGTTATTTTGCTCCCCAAATAGCAAAACTCCTTTACTACTTTAAGTGTCTCATTTCCTAATCTAATTCCCTCAGCATCACCCGACTTAATTCGACTACATTCCATTATCCTCGTTTTGTTTTTGTTGATGTTCATCTTATATCCTCCTTTACAAGACACTGTCCATTCCGTTCAACTGCTCTTCCAAGTCCTTTGCTGTCTCTGGCAGAATTACAATGTCATTGGCGAACCTCAAAGTTTTTATTTCTTCTCCATGGATTTTAATACCTACTCCGAACTTTTCTTTCGTTTCCTTTACTGCTTGCTCAATATAAAGATTGAATAGCATCGGGAAGAGGCTACAACCCTGTCTCACTCCCTTCCAACCACTGCCTCCCTTTCATGTCCCTCGACTCTTATAACTGCCATCTGCTTTCTGTTCAAATTGTAAATAGCCTTTCACTCCCTGTATTTTACCCCTGCCACCTTCAGAATTTGAAAGAGAGTATTCCAGTCAACATTATCAAAAGCTTTCTTTAAGTCTACAAATGCTATAAACGTAGGTTTGCCTTACCTTAATCTAGCTTCTAAGATAAGTCGTAGGGTCAGTATTGCCTCACATGTTCCAACATTTCTACGGAATCCAAACTGATCTTCCCCGAGGTCGGCTTCTACCAGTTTTTCCATTCGTCTGTAAAGAATTCACATTAGTATTTTGCAGCTGCGACTTATTAAACAGATAGTTTGGTAATTTTCACATCTGTCAACACCTGATGTCTTTGGGATTGGAATTATTATATTCTTCTTGAAGTCTGAGGGTATTTAGCCTGTCTCATACATCTTGCTCACCAGATGGTACAGTTTTGTCAGGACTGGCTCTCCAAAGGCTGTCAGTAGTTCTAATGGAATGTTATCTACTCCCAGGGCCTTGTTTCGACTTAGGTCTTTCAGTGCTCTGTCAAACTCGTCCTCAAGAACATCACCCCTGTATAGACCCTCTATATACTCCTTCCACCTTTCTGCTTTCCCTTCTTTGCTTGGAACTGGGTTTCCATCTGAGCTCTTGATATTCATGCAAGTGGTTCTCTTTTCTCCAAAGGTCTCTTTAATTTTCCTGTAGGCAGTATCTATCTTACTCCTAGTGAGATAAGCCTCTACATCCTTACATTTGTCCTTTAGCCATCCCTGCTTAGCCATTTTGCATTTCCTTTTGATCTCATTTTTGATACGTTTGTATTCCTTTTTGCCTGCTTCACTTGCTGCATTTTTGTGTTTTCTCCTTTCATCAGTTAAATTCATCATCTCATCTGTTACCCAAGGATTTCTACTAGCCCTCATCTTTTTACCTTCTTGATCCTCTGCTGCCTTCACTATTTCATTCCTCAAAGCTAACCATTCTTCTTCTACTGTATTTCTTTCCCCCATTCCTGTCAATTGTTCCCTTATGCTCTCCCTGAAACTCTGTACAACCTCTGGTTCTTTCAGTTTATCCAGGTCCCATCACCTTAAATTCCCACCTTTTTGCAGTTTCTTCAGTTTTAATCTACAGTTTATAACCAATAGATTTTGGTCAGAGTCCACATCTGCCCCTGGAAATGTCTTACAATTTAAAATCTGGTTCCTAAATCTCTGTCTTACCATTATATAATCTATCTGAAACCTTTTAGTATCTCCAGGGTTCTTCCATGTATTCAACCTTCTTTCATGATTCTTAAACCAAGTGTTAGCTATGATTAAGTTATGCTCTGTGCAAAATTCTACCAGGTGGCTTCCTCTTTCATTTCTTACCCCCAATCCATATTCAGCTACTACATTTCCTTCTCTTCCTTTTCCTACTGCCGAATTCCAGTCACCCATGACTATTAAATTTTCATCTCCCTTCACTACCTGGATAATTTCTTTTATCTCATCATACATTTCATCAACTTCATCATCTGCAGAACTAGTTGGCATATAAACTTGTACTACTGTAGCAGGCGTGGGCTTCGTGTCTATCTTGGCCACAATAATGCGTTCACTATGCTGTTTGCAGTAGCTTACCCGCACTCCTATTTTTTTATTCATTATTAAACCTACTCCTGCATTACCCCTATTTGATTTTGTATTTATAACCCTGTATTCACCTGACCAAAATTCTTGTTCCTCCTGCCACTGAAATTCACTAATTCCCACTATATCTATCTCCACATATTCTTGCCAATTTGCCCACGAAATGGTAGCAGCCCTAAACGACTGATTTACTAAGGAAATCTATATATTATGACTACTTGATTCTTTCAGTAGGTGGGACTATACCAGGCATGGCCTACATCTCAACAGGAAGGGGAAGGGGAAACTGGCTGGGGTAATAGCAGGAAATTTAAGGGGGGGAGGCACTGCCATGAATGGTAAAATACCAGTGGTTACAGGTATTGGAGCAGCACCTTTTTTAGGATAGGTAAGACAGAAAGATGTCAAGTTCTATGAGAGGTCAGGATTGAAACAAATCTTCAGTTTAGGAAAGAAATTAAACAGTACAATTCCAGCACATTGGATCACCAATCACAGCTTTCAATTATAAATTTTCACCAATCACCAGAAATTTTATCTCCACCAAGTTGTATCTCAGTCCTAGGTAATTGCATTGATGAATTAAAGTCACCCAACCCAGTTGAAATAATCTGCCTCTCTGAACACCATGTGACCACTGGTATAGGAACTAGGCCTAAGCACAATGAGAAACTGAGACAGGAGAGTACTGCAAATGTTAGAATAAGGAAAGGTTCTCATAAAAGTATAATTAAAAATAATGTAAGTATATTTCATCAAAATATTGGGAGTTTAAAGAATAAAATAGATGAGCTTTTGGTTTGTTTAGAAGATTTAGAAGCTGAGGATGATATAGATATACTATGCCTGTCTGAGCATCACATTGTTACTGATATGGATAAGGTAAATGTAAGTGGATATAAACTCTCTACACATGTAATGAGAGAAAATATGGAGAAAGGAGGAGTTGCCATATATGTCAAAAGTTATCATTGTGCAAAAAGTATAGAAACAAAAAAGTTTTGTGTAGAGAAACATATAGAAGCATGTGCCTGTGAGCTTAAATTAAATAAAGGCACATTTATAATTGTAACTGTATATCGGTCCCCACCAGGAAATTTTCATCTATTTCTGAAAAATTAGGACTCCTTGTTGTGCTATCCGACAGACAGGGGGAAGCAAATTATTATTTGTGGGGACTTCAATGTAGACTCTCTGAAAGAGGGTAATAGGAAAAATGACCTTTAAGTATTACTCGGTTCTTTCAATTTGACACCCGTTATCGATTTTCCTACTCGGTTGGTAAAGGATAGCAGCTCACTGATAGATAACTTCTTTATAGACCAAGATAAGTTTAACCAGACAAATGCTCAGCCTGTTGAGAATGGTCTTTCTGATCATGGTGCACAGCTAGTTACAATATATGACGTAGCTCCATTCAGCAATACTAAACAGTCCTCCAAAGTAGTACATTCAGTCAACGATTTAACAATTGCAAATTTCAGGGAAAGCCTGCAGCAGTTGGACTGGGATGAGGTGTACCAGAACCTGATGCCAATTTAAAATATAATTTATTTCATGACATTTTTGTAAATGCATTTGAAAACCGCTTCCCCAAGAAAATAGTTAAATATACTCGTAAGAAACCTTGTAACAAACCATGGCTTACTAAGGGTATAAAAATATCTTTTAACCGAAAAAGGGAAATGTATCTGACAGTAAGAAAGAGTAGTGACCCAGAAACTATCAAACATTATAAAAACTACTGTGTTATATTAAGAAAAGTTATTAAAAAATCCAAAAGTATGTGGATCATGTCTGAAATCAGCAACTCTGATAAAAAAAATTAAAACAATTTGGAATATTATTAAAAGAGAAACAGGTCAACCAAGAGCACAGGAAGACAGTATTACCATCAAATTGAATGAAAACTTTACGAACAAAAAGTCAGAACCAAAATATCCACGGGTGTGCTGCCGGTCTACAATGCCCGTTGGACACTATAGACCGGCAGCACGCCCGTGGATATTTTGATTATCAAATACGCCGGGAGACACTCAAGAATCACATCATACACCTTTACGGGGAGGAGATGTATCGCAGCATGAAGAAATTTGAAAAGTTGCGCCACCGTAGTGACTGTTGGACACTATAGACCGGCAGCACACCCGTGGATATTTTGATTATCAAATACGCCGGGAGAAACTCAAGAATCACAAAAAGTCAGAAGTTGAAAATATTTTTAATAATCATTTTCTAAATGTTGGGGATATAGTAGGATCCAGGTGTTCATTAGTAGATGCCAGGCTGTTAATGGAAGAGGCCATACCTATGCAATTTGATACAATTGAAATCTCACCCACTTCTCCCTCTGAAATTAGGAAAATAATAAACTTGCTTAAAAGCAAAAACTCACATGGAATTGATGGCATTTCCAGCAAAATACTAAAAGCTTGTTCTCAACAGATAAGTAAGATTCTCAGCCACCTGTGTAATAGCTCTTTGGAACAGGGCATTTTCCCTGATAGACTGAAATATGCTATTGTTATACCTTTGCATAAAAAAGGGGGATAGATCTGATGTCAACAATTACCGTCCAATCTCCCTTCTAACAGCTTTATCCAAAATTTTTGAGAAAGTAATGTATTCAAGAGTAGCTTCACATATCTGTAAAAATGAAGTACTAACAAAATGTCAGTTTGGTTTCCAGAAAGGTTTTTCAAGAGAAAATGCCATATATGCTTTCACCAATCAAATTTTGAATGATCTGAATAACCGAACACCACCCATTGGGATTTTTTGTGATCTCTCAAAGGCTTTTGATTGTGTAAATCATGAAATTCTGCTAGACAAGCTCAAGTATTGTGGCATGAGCAGGACAGTGCACAAATGGTTTAATTCATACCTAACTGGAAGAGTGCAGAAAGTTGAAATAAGAAGTTCTCATAATATGCAAAGATCAGCACATTCCTCAAACTGGGGAACTATCAAGAATGGGGTTCCACAAGAGTCAGTCTTGGGTCCTTTGTTGTTCTTAATATATATTAATGACTTGCCATTCTACATTCATGAAGAGGCAAAGTTAGTTCTCTTTGCTGATGATACAAGTATAGTAATCACACCTGACAAACAAGAATTAACTGATGAAATTGTCAATACTGTCTTTCAGAAAATTACTAAGTGGTTCCTTGTAAACGGACTCTCACTAAATTTTGATAAGACACAGTACATACAGTTCCGTACAGTGAATGGTATGACGCCATTAATAAATATAGACCTTAATCAGAAGCATATAGCTAAGGTAGAATATTCCAAATTTTTAGGTGTGTCCATTGATGAGAGATTAAATTGGAAGAAACACATTGATGATCTGCTGAAACGTTTGAGTTCAGCTACTTATGCAATAAGGGTCATTGCAAATTTTGGTGATAAACATCTTAGTAAATTAGCTTACTACACCTATTTTCACTCATTGCTTTCATATGGCATCATATTTTGGGGTAATTCATCACTGAGGAATAAAGTATTTATTGCACAAAAGCGTGTAATCAGAATAATAGCTGGAGTCCACCCAAGATCATCCTGCAGACATTTATTTAAGGATCTAGGGATATTCACAGTAGCTTCTCAGTATATATACTCTCTTATGAAATTTGTTATTAACAACCAAACCCAATTCAAAAGTAATAGCAGTGTGCATAACTACAATACTAGGAGAAAGGATGATCTTCACTATTCAAGATTAAATCTAACTTTGGCACAGAAAGGGGTGAATTATACTGCCACTAAAGTCTTTGGTCACTTACCATATAGTATCAAAAGTCTGACAGATAACCAACAAGTATTTAAGAAGAAATTAAAAGAAATTCTGAATGACAACTCCTTCTGCTCCATAGAGGAATTTTTAGATATAAATTAAGAAAAAAAACAAAAAATATAAAAAATAAAAAAACACAAAAATAAAAAGTTGTTATATTAACTTAAGTATGTTGTTAAATTAACTTAATTATGTCATGTATTGGAAAATTTGACTCGTTCCACATCATTACGAAATATCGTATTCATGATCCATGGAACTAGTATTAATCTAATCTAATCTAATCTACTTGGAATTTATGTGAAATTGTTATTGAAGTAACACTGTTCACGTTACGTCGCACTTCACTTAGTGTAGACCGGGACTGTGCCCTAGGCATGCCCGATGTTGACTGACTGGGCACGGCCCGTGCTGCCCGAGTTGTTGTTGTTGTTCTTGTTGTTACGCCGGCAGAGGTCGCGTCCGAATTCTCACGTGCCCTCTGGTGGACGGGACTCTACTTGCGACAACTACCGTCCGTGACGCGCCGTGCCAATGTGCGTTTCCCGCGATCTTTCTGGTGGCTACTACACTCCCCCTCCTTCGGGGGGTGAAGCCACTGTGATCCACTGCGTCGGAAGGTGGAGCGTCGGGCAGGAGCAATGACCTCCACATCCATTGGATGGCCGGAGTCGATGGGAGCTGCAAACCCTCGAGCCGGAACCTTCGAATACGGCTGGAAGTGACCCACACGAAGAGGCCCCCGTCATCCCACAACCGGAGCCCGGGACAGAACGGGCGACAAGCTGTCGAACTCCGGATCCTGGTCCACCTTGGGAGGGGCAAGACCCAGTGGCGGGGACGAAGGGGAAGGGGCGACCACAGGTGAACTAGCCCCCGGAGAAACCGGGCCTGCTAGGGGGGCTGGCTCTCGCAGGGGCATCTCGAAAGATGGTGATGCCGGTGCTGGAGCTACTGGAGGCTGCCAAGGCTGAGAACCATCGCAGTGCGGCAGTCACAGCGGGGAGAGGAGGTAACGTCCCCTGTGAAACCAATACAGGTGCCAGCAATGGGGAAGCCGGTGTCCGAGAGGTCGGAGGGTGGGTGCCCGAACGTGGACGTAGCTGATTTTGGTGACGACGTACCACCCGATCCCCCCACCTGCAAGGTATAGAGCCGGCGGCCATTTCGGCGCAGGACCACTGCCGGTATCCAACGTGGATTGCGACCGAACCCCTGGGCCCAGACCGACATACCCAGTGGAAAGCCAGGTACTCAGTTTTGTGAAGACTGGCGAGGACCAGGCCGGAGGAGGTGCAGCAGAGTCCTAGGTTGACGCCCATGGAGGAGCTCTGCGGGGCTGCGTCCTCCCATTGGCGTGGTCCGGTATGCCGTCAAGAAAAACGTCAATGCTTCCTCAGCAGGAAATTCGTGCACATACTTTTTCATCTGCATCTTAAATGTACGCACCATGCGCTCGGCTTCCCCATTCGATTGTGGATGGAAGGGGGGAGAGCAAACGTGCCGAATACCGAAGCGCCTACAAAAATCCTGGAAGGTCTGCGAAATAAACTGCGGTCCATTGTCTGAGACCAGGGTGATTGGCAGACCTTCCACAGAAAAGATTTTTGCTAGTGCCTGGATTGCAACGTCTGAAGTGGTTGAGGAGCAGCGAACCACATATGGGAATCGGGAATAAGCATCAATGACAATGAGCCAAAAGCCATTGAGAAACGGGCCCGCAAAATCGATGTGAACACATTCCCATGCTTGGGTTGCCAGCGGCCATGAAGAGAACGCTGCCCTGGGAGATGCTTGTTGGCTCGCACACTGGGAACAGGCAGCCACCAAGTGCTTAATTTCTCTGTCAATACCGGGCCAGTACACATGTCTGCGAGCCAAGGTTTTAGTACGGGAAACACCCCAGTGCCCCGCATGTAATAACGTGAGGACCTCCCTGCGTAAACTTGCAGGAACAACCACACGAGGAGCTGTATCATCGGTAGCCAGAAGGAGAACTCCTTCCAAGACCGAGAGGCGGTCTCGTAGAAGAAAATAATTACGAAGAGGGTCTGAGGCCCGGCCCGGAGGGCGGGATGACCACCCCTACTGAATGAGGCGAACTACTTGCCGGAGAACCGGGTCAGCCGCCGTTTCCCTGGCGACTCGAGAACTAGTGATCGGGAAGCCATCAACTGCTTGGCGGGATGCCACATCCAATTGAAAACACATAATCTCCTCTCGATCGAACGTAGGATCCGGGCCCACCGGAAGACGGGAAAGAGCGTCGGCGTTGGCATGCTGTCCTGTAGGGCGAAAATGAATGTCATAATGGTACTTAGAGAGGAACAAGGCCCAGCGCTGTAGTCTGTGGGCCACCCTATCCGGAATCTGAGAGGCGGGGCCAAATAACGATATTAACGGCTTATGGTCAGTGATTAACTGAAACTTCGTGCCATACAAGAAAGGGTGAAACTTGGTAACAGCGTAGACAATGGCCAAAGCCTCTTTTTCCACCTGGGAGTAATGGGCCTGCGCGGGACTAAGCGTTTTCGACGCAAACGCCAGTGGTTGCTTGGAACCATTGGCGTTGCAATGGGCCAGGACCGCCCCCACCCCATACTGCGAAGCATCTGTAGCCAGGACCAACGGCTTATGGGGATCAAAAGTAGACAAACAAGGGGCTGACGTGAGGAGGCCCTTCAGCGAGGTGAACGCTCGCTCGCATGCAGGCGACCAATCAAAAGGAACACCCTTGTGCAGAAGGCAGTACAGGGGGTGGGCTATAGTGGAAGCCCTGGGAATGAACCGGTAGTAATAGGCTATCTTGCCCAAAAAAGCTTGTAACTTTCAGCGAAGTGGGCCGAGGAAGGTTGACGATACCTTAGACCAAACTTCCTAGTGGCTGGATGCCATGCCGAGATATGGTGTAGCCCACATACTCAATGGACGGTTGGAAGAAGGTTGACTTATGCAGGTTGCAACGCAAGCCCACAGACCTGAATTTGAGAAAGAGGGTGCGAAGGTTGTGCAAGTGTTCCTTCGTGCTGCGGCCTGTGACAATTATGTCATCCAGGTAATTAATACAATGAGGGATTGTCGACGTGACATGCTCAAGATAACGCTGGAATATCGCCGGGGCACTGGATATTCCAAAGGCCAACCGCTGGTATTGGTAAAGGCCAAACGGGGTGTTGACGACCGCCAGCCGTTTGGAGTCCTCATCAAGTGGTATCTGATGATAAGCCTCCGACAGATCGATTTTCGAAAAATATTGGCCTCCCGCCACGGCGGAGAACAATTCATCAGCACGAGGCAAAGGATAGGTGTCCACCACCAATTGGGAATTAATGGTGGCCTTAAAATCGCCACAAAGACGTAATTTTCCCGAGGGCTTCTTGACAATAACGAGGGGCGAAGCCCACTCACTGGAAGAAACGGGAAGAACGACCCCTAGGGCTGTCAGTCAGTCTAGCTCTTCCTTTACCTGAGGGCGGAGAGCCAAGGGGATCTGCCTCGTTCGGAGAAAACGCGGGCGAGCCGACGCCTTCAACGTTAAGTGAGTTTCAAAGTCGGAAACACGCCCCAGGCCCTCCTCAAAAATATCTGGAAAGTCTGAGATCAAAGATTCCAATGAGTGATAGGGAACGTCTTCGGAGACCAACTGTATGGTGTCAGCGATAGAAAAACCGAAAGCTTGAAAGGCATCCAGGCCAAAAAGGTTAGCGGAGCTCGCATCACTGACAACAATAAAAGTAATAGGCCGAGTGACTGATTTGTAAGTCACGTCGGTAGTGAATTGACCCAGTAGGGGAATGAACTGTTTACCATAACCGCGTAGACGCCGGTAAACTGGCGCCAATGGGGGCGATCCGAGGTCGGAATAAGTTTGTGCATTCAACAACGAAACTGCCGCGCCCGTATCTACTTGCGGTTGTAACCAGCGCGACAGAACCGACACCTCGATAAAGAGTTTGCGTGCCCATGCGTCGGGAGCCTGGCCCGATGAAACTTCCTGAATGTCAACGTCCATGTCCTCTGTACCTGCTTCTTTCGATTCTTTTGAGGCTGAGTGGCAAACTTTAGCAATGTGATCTTTATTACATTTGCGACAAACGGCCCAACGCTGGGGGCACTCTGACCGATCATGATGTATATAGAACGACGCACAGGACGGCAACAGGGGCCGGCGGCCGGAATTCTGTTTACGTGCCGTGCGGCCGGATGGTACCGCTCGTACGTCGTCCACCCCGGACACAGTGGACGCGGCCGCGCCGCCCTGAACCTCCGCGACGTCGCACCACGCTTCCAGCTGTTGACCTGCTGCATGAGAGACTTCATACGATTGAGCAATGGACAGGACTTCTTCGAGGGAAGGGTCTTCTAACTGCAGGGCCCGTTGCAGGACCTCCCTATCAGGGGCCGAACGAACAATGACGTCGCGTACCATAACGTGGGCGTACGACTCTCGCGACTGCTCCGTGACAAAATGACACTTGCGACTAAGACCGTGCAGGGTAGCGGCCCACGCCCGGTAAGACTGATGGGGCTGTTTCTTGCATTGATAGAACTCGACCCTAGCCGCCACAACATGCGTGCGGCGGCGATAATATGAAGACAGCAACGAACACAATGCGTCAAAAGACAAGGACGAGGGTTCCTGCAACGGCGCTAGCTGCCGCAAAACTTGATACAGCGAGGGAGATATCCAAGACAAGAAGAGAGCACGACATACCTCCGCATCGGCAACATGAAACGCCTGGAAATGCTGCCGAAGGCGATGTTCATATGCGTCCCAATCCTCCGCCGTCTCGTCATACGGGGGAAAGGGAGGAGGGAACTGCGCCGGAGCAGACGGCGTGGAGAGCAACACCGGAAGCACTTGTTTCGTGGTGGCCATGAGCTCCGTCTGCTGCACCACCAAAACCCGTACCAAATCCTCCATGCCGTGGAGAAGCTGCGAAATCGGAACAACGACGCAACACGCGAAAGAACGACCCTACTCGTCGCCAATTGTGAAGTAACACTGTTCACGTTACGTCGCACTTCACGTAGTGTAGACCGGGACTGTGTCCTAGGCATGCCCGATGTTGACTGACTGGGCACGGCCCGTGCTGCCGGAGTTGTTGTTGTTCTTGTTGTTACGCCGGCAGAGGTCGCGTCCGAATTCTCGCGTGCCCTCTGGTGGACGGGACTCTACTTGCGGCAACTACCGTCCGTGACGCGCCGTGCCAATGTGCGTCTCCCGCGATCTTTCTGGTGGATACTACAGTTATGTAAAAAAAAGTCCTTTTTTGATGGAACTCAGTAAATGTCTCATGACACTGTGCGCCTTTTTTTTTTTTTTTTTTTTTTTTTTTTTTTTTTTTTTTTTTTTTTTTTTTTTTTTTTTTTACAGTTTCCTCCTGGTTTCCCATGAAACTAGATCAGATGGTGAGGCATACTTATAAATTTTAAAAAAATCCAACCTCTCTCAAGCAGAAATGTAAAAATGACAACCCTGATTTCGTGTTATATCAGAAAAATAACACAATAATAGTGTGAAAAATGGAATACTGACTTGAATGTAATACATAATAATAAAACTTTATTCAGTATTAAAATGAGAAAAACATGACGACAACAAGCAATGTTCACATATACAGAATGTAACTTAACAAAATAATAATCTGTAACTAAAGATAATCTTATCCTAATCTCCTCAAGTCAAACCAAAGGCAAGATCGAAACCCAGTCTGAAAGAAAATAATTTATAAAACCAAAAATAGAAAAAAATATAAATAATAGCAAAAGCATGTAGAATTAGATGGCCATTAGGATTGTTTACTATGTAAATAAAGGCTACGACCACTATGGGCATTGTAATGTATCTTATTTAGATCATGGTTGTATCTTATTTAAAGTATGTACTTCATAATATCTTTTGTTAACGTTTTGTGTTGTAAACAGTCTTATTTAACAGAATGACATTTAACTATCACTGTCTTATCAGACACATATTGTTTTATGCTCTTTGGTGCAATGGAAGTGTTGTTTATCACTGTTAAGTGTTAAAGTGTAGATAATAAACCAATGTTTTTGAATGAAGAGAAACATGTTACTCCAAAATAATCAAACAAGTTATGGGACCAGGTGTGCTACTGCATATTTAAAGTTAATTGAAGAAACATGAGTTGTAAGTTTCATATGTAAATGAAGTAGATTTTGAAATAAGTTTATTGCAATTTTTGTACGTCGGCATAATGTTTGGCAGCTTGTGAATTTTTACTGTGAATTCAACAAGATTGATAAGCATTGATTTGCTAGAATGACAATCAAACTGCAATAAATGGTAATACAAAGCATATGTCTGTGTATGTGATATTCCTGGAGTGCTTGGTGTTATTGAAGGTAGGTAGTACCTGCAGAAGATGCTATTGGTCAAGTAAAAGAGACATAAGCACACATTGCATAATTATCTTAAGGCAGACAGCAATGCTTTAATTGTATTGACTATGAATATGACAGAGGAAACATTGCAGGAAATAATGGGCCCTATATATCATGAGAAGTATGGCCAGAATTGCATTAATTATTTAATGGTGTTTCTTAAGATAAAGTTCATGACCTTTGTGACTTTTTGAATTTGTGAAACATTCTAATGATGCAGCAAATCATATATCACAGCTGAAAAATATGTGGAATGATTTGGAGCAAGAAATGGCCAAAGATGTAGAAAATAATCCAGAATTGCCAGATTTATTTTTTAGTTTGTAAAATGTTAAGCACACTACTGGTTGAGTATTTTTCATTCAAATCAAGATTGATGCTTATGTCAAAAAGTGGTAGGACTGCTGATAACTTGACAGTTCTAAAAAGGAAATTATTTTTTATGATTGTAAGAAGCCAAATCATGATCAAGATATGCTGAAAGTTGATTGCAGATGGTAGTTCACAAAAGCATTAGATAAATGATGTGTCGGAAGCTGATGAAACCCCAAATATGAACATGGTTCTCTTTGCTGAATCTTGGGTTGTTCCATTATCTGAGTGTGATACTGCTAGCTGGTTTGCAAATAATGGTGCAACAAGTCATACCACCAATACTGACGAATTTTTCAAGACACTTTAACCATTTACTGCAACACATACAGTTATAACAGCAAATTGTGATACTGTTGAGGCTTTTTGCAAAGGCACCATAGAAATGGAAGCAGCAGTAAATGAAAATCACTTTAAGTGATTTATGGTGTGTACTAAAAAATTTAAAAGTAAGTGTTTTCTGTCTTATTAACACAAGATAAAAAAAATCAAAAAATTACATTTTTATTCACAACAGAAAAGCATTATTTTAAAATTGGTGAAACCATAAAACTAGTTGGCAATAGTGATCATTATGGAGGACTGTTTAAATTAATGACAAGAAACATTAGAGAATGCCTCCCTTGGGATCAAAGATGATTTGCCTGTTTAATCAGCCACAGCGACCTCACAGATCAGAGATAGAAAAGATTAATATGATTTTAGTAAAATGCAGGAGCATCCAAGGAAAGGTCCCAGAATTAGTATCACTTAGTGAAGGTTACAATGCACAGATAGTATTGGGAAAAAAAGCTGGTTGAAACCAGACGTCAATAACAACAAAATCCTAAGTTCCAATTGAAATGTTTCTCATAAGGATGGGTTAGTCACCAATGGTGGCAGCTTGTTTATTACAGTAAAAAATTCAATAAAATCTAGCAAGGTTATCACGGATTCCAAATGTGAATTGGTTCAAATGGCTCTGAGTACTATGGGACTTAACATCTGAGGTCATCAGTCCCCTAGAACTTATAACTACTTAAACGTAACTAACCTAAGGACATCACACACACCCATGCCTGAGGCAGGATTCGAACCTGTGACCAGAGCGGTCTCGCGGTTCCAGACTGTAGCGCCTCGAACCGCTCGGCCACACTGGCCAGCCGAATGTGAATTAATCTGGGTGAAAATGAGTACCAAGGAACGGTCAAAAACTGTGATCGGATTCTTTTGTAGACCACCTGGGTCAGGATCTGTAGTTGTAGAATACTTCAAACAGAACATGCACAATACCATTTGTAGTTTTCCTGATTATGCCATTGTAATAGGGGGTCACTTCAGTTTGCCAGGTATATATTGGGAGTGTTATGTTATCAAAACTGGTGTAAGAGACAGGGAATCGTGTAGCATTGTTCTGGACGTATTGTCCAAAAATTACCTTGAGCAGGTAGTTACAGAACTAACTCATGAGGGTAACATCTTAGACCTCCTGGCAACAAACATACCTGAACTTATTGAGTCAGTTAATGTAGAGGAAGGTATCAGTGATCATAAGACTGTGACAGCATCTATGATGATGGGTCCTACAAGCATGTTAAGAAAGGTGAGAAGATATATCTGCCCAGCAAGGGTGACAAAATACAAATTTTAGAATATCTCAGCAGTCAGCATCAAATATTCGGTGATGAGGACGAAAATGTGGAGAACAAATGGAAAAAATTCAAAGGCATGATTCAATATGCCCTAGACAAGTATGTTCCGAGTAAGATTTTAAGGGATGGGGAAGATCCACCATGGTTAAGTAGGCATGTTAGAAAAGCGCTATGTAAACAAAGAGGACTTCATCTCAGATTTAAGAGAAGTAAAAACCTAGCTGACAAACAAAAGCTGAATGAAGCAAAAATGAGAGTAAGGAGAGCAATGATAGAAGCATTCAATGATTTTGAAAGTAAGACATCAACTGACCTGAGTAAAAACCCTAAGAGATTTTGGTCTTATGTAAAATCAGTAAGTGGGTCAAAATCATCTATTCATTCTCAGCGACCACACTAGCATTGAAATGAAGATAACAGAGAGAAGGCCAAAATACTGAATTCGGTCTTCCTAAGTTGTTTCACCATGGAAGATCGTAACACTATCCCTCCTTTCAGTCATCATGCAAATATTGAAATGGCAGATATTGAGATAACCAATTACTAAATAGAAAAACAGCTAAAATCATTTGGTAGTGGAAAGGCTTCAGGACCAGATGAGATACCTATAAGATTCTATAAAGATTATGCTCCCCTTCTAGCAGTAATTTATCATAGATCGCTTGAGCAACCAAAGGTACCTAATGACTGGAGAAAAGCACAGGTCATTTCTGTTTTTAAGAAAGGCTGTAAGGCAGGTCCACACAATTATAAATCTATATCATTGGCATCAATCTGTTGTAGAATTATGGAACATGTTTTATGCTCGAGAATTATGACGTTTTTGGAAAATGAACATCTCCTCTATAAAAATCAACATGGATTACAAAACAGAGATCCTGTGAAACTCAGCTCACTCTGTTCCTCCATAAGATCCACAGCACAATGGACAATGGCTCTCAGGCTGATGCCATGTTCCTTGATTTCCGTAAGGGATTTGACACCATCCCGCATTGCCGTTTAATGGAGAAATACAAGCTTATGCAGTATTGGAGCGGATCAACGATTATATTTAAGACTTTTTTTGCAGTTAGAACTCAACACGTCGCTCTTAACAGAACTAAATTGACAGATGTAAAGGTAATATCTGGAGTACCACAGGGAAGTGTGATAGGACCTTTGCTGTTTATAATATATGTAAATGATTTAGAAGAAAGCATTGGATGCTCTTTAAGGCTATTTGCAGATGAGGCAGTTGTCTATACCAAAGTAGCACTGCCAGAAGATAGTAAGAATTTGCAGAACAACCTGCAGAGAATTGATGAATGGTGCAGGCTCTGGCAGTTGACCCTGAATGTAAATAAATGTAACATATTGCACATACATAGGAAAAGAAATCTACTACTGTACAGCTAAACTGTTGATGACAAACAGCTGGGGATAGCATCTGCCATAAAATATCTAGGCGTAACTATCAAGACGACCTTAAATGGAATGATCATATAAAACAGATAGTGGGAAAAGCAGACACCAGACTCAGATTCATCGGAAGAGTCTTAAGGAAATGTAACTCATCTTCGAAAGAAATGGCTTATAAGATGCTTGTTCGCCTGATTCTTGAATATTGTTCATCTATCTGGGATCCCTATGAGGTAGGACTGATAGAGAAGATCCAACGAAGAGCAGCACATTTCATCACATGATCGTTTAGATGGCGAGAGAGCATTACAGAGATGTTAAACAAACTCCACTGGCAGACGTTACAAGAGAGGCATTGTGTATCACAGAGAGATTTACTATTGCAGTTTCAGGACAGCACTTTTCAGGAGGAGTCGGACAACATATTACTTCCCCCCACATACAACTCACGTATTGACCCCGAGGAGAAAATTCAAGAAATTATAGCCAATACAGAGGCTTACCGACAATCATTCTTCCCACATACTATTCACGAATGGAACAGGGTTGGAGGAATCAGGTAGTGGTACCGGAAGTACCCTGCGTCACACACCATTAGGTGGCTTGCGGAGTATGATGTAGATGTAGATTGCCAGTCTACATTTTATATCTTCTCGACTTAGGCCATCATCAGTTATTTTGGTGCACAAATAGCAAAACTCATCTACTACTTTAAGTGACTTGTTTCCTAATCTAATTCCTTCAGCATCACCTGAGTTCCATGTTTTAAATTGTAAGACATTTCCAGGGGCAGATGTGGACTCTGACCATAATCTATTGGTTATAAACTGTAGATTAAAACTGAAGAAACTGCAAAAAGGTGGGAGTTTAAGGAGATGGGACCTGGATAAACTGAAAGAACCAGAGGTTGTACAGACTTTCAGGGAGAGCATACGGGAGCAATTGACAGGAATGGGGGAAAGAAATACAGTAGAAGAGGAATGGGTAGCTCTGAGGGATGAAGTAGTGAAGGCAGCAGAGGATCAAGTAGGTAAAAAGACAAGGGCTAGTAGAAATCCTTGGGTAACAGAAGAAATATTGAATTTAATTGATGAAAGGAGAAAATATAAAAATGCAGTAAATGAAGCAGGCAAAAAGGAATACAGACATCTCAAAAATGAGATCAACAGGAAGTGCAAAATGGCTAAGCAGGGATGGCTAGAGGACAAATGTAAGGATGTAGAGGCTTATCTCACTAGGGGTAAGATAGATACTGCCTACAGGAAAATTAAAGAGACCTTTGGAGAAAAGAGAACCACTTGTATGAATATCAAGAGCTCAAATGGAAACCCACTTCTAAGCAAAGAAGGGAAAGCAGAAAGGTGAAAGGAGTATATAGAGGGTCTATACAAGGGCAATGTACTTGAGGAAAATATTATGGAAATGGAAGAGGATGTAGATGAAGATGAAATGGGAGATACGATACTGCATGAAGAGTTTGACAGAGCACTGAAAGACCTGAGTCGAAACAATGCCCCAGGAGTAGACAACATTCCATTAGAACTACTGACGGCCTTGGGAGAGCCAGTCCTGACAAAACTCTACCATCTGGTGAGCAAGATGTATGAGACAGGCGAAATACCCTCAGACTTCAAGAAGAATATAATAATTCCAATCCCAAAGAAACAGGTGTTGACAGATGTGAAAATTACCGAACAATGAGTTTAATAAGTCACAGATGCAAAATACTAATGTGAATTCTTTACAGATGAATGGAAAAACTGGTAGAAGTCGACCTCGGGGAAGATCAGTTGGGATTCCGTAGAAATATTGGAACATGTGAGGCAATACTGACCCTACGACTTATCTTAGAAGCTAGATTAAGGAAAGGCAAACCTACATTTCTAGCATTTGTAGACTTAGAGAAAGCTTTTGACAACGTTGACTGGAATACTCTCTTTCAAATTCTGAAGGCGGCAGGGGTAAAATACAGGGAGCGAAAGGCTATTTACAATTTGTACAGAAACCAGATGGCAGTTATAAGAGTCGGGGGATATGAAAGGGAAGCAGTGGTTGGAAGGGAGTGAGACAGGGTTGTAGCCTCTCCCCAATGCTATTCAATCTGTATATTGAGCAAGCAGTAAAGGAAATGAAAGAAAAGTTCAGTGTAGGTATTAAAATCCATGGAGAAGAAATAAAAACTTTGAAGTTCGCCGATGACATTGTAATTCTGTCAGAGACGGCAAAGGACTTGGAAGAGCAGTTGAACGGAATGGACAGTGTCTTGTAAGGACGGTACAAGATGAACATCAACAAAAGCAAAATGAGGATAATGGAATGTAGTCGAATTAAGTCAGGTGATGCTGAGGGAATTAGATTAGGAAATGAGACACTTAAAGTAGTAAAGGAGTTTCACTATTTGGGGAGAAAAATAACTGATGATGGTTGAAGTAGAGAGGATATAAAATGTAGACTGGCAATGGCAAGGAAATCATTTCTGAAGAAGAGAAATTTGTTAACATCGAGTATAAATTTAAGTGTCAGGAAGCCGTTTCTGAAGGTATTTGTATGGAGCGTAGCCATGTATGGATGTGAAACATGGATGATAACTAGTTTGGACAAGAAGGGAATAGAAGCTTTCGAAATGTGGTGCTACAGAAGAATGCTGAAGATTAGATGGGTAGATCATATAACTAATGAGGAGGTATTGAATAGGATTGGGGAGAAGAGGAGTTTGTGGCACAACTTGACTAGGAGAAGGGATCGGTTGGTAGGACATGTTCTGAGGCATCAAGGGATCACGAATTTAGTACTGGAGTGGAGCGTGGAGGGTAAAAATCGTAGAGGGAGACCAAGAGGTTGCTGTAGGTACTGGGAGATGAAGAAGCTTGCACAGGATAGAGTAGCATGGAGAGCTGCATCAAACCAGTCTCAGGACTGAAGACCACAACAACAACAACACCTGAGTTAATTCAGCTACATTCCATTATCTTTGTTTTGATGTTTATTTTGTATCCTCCTTTCAAGACAATGTCCATCCCATTCTTTGCTGTCTCTGACAGAATTACAATGTCATCGCTAAACCTCAAAGTTTTTATTTCTTCTCCCTGAACTGTAATTCCTACTCCAAATTTTTCTTTGGTGTCCTTTACTGCTTGTTCAGTGTACAGACTGAATAACATTGGGCATAGGCTATAATCCTGTGTCACTCCCTTCTCAACCTCTTCTTCCCTGTTATGCCCCTCATCTCTGATTACTGTTGTCTGGTTTCTGTACAAGTTGTAAATAGCCTTTTACTCCCTGTATTTTGCACCTGCTACCTTCAGAATTTCAAAGAGAGTTTTCCAGTCAACATTGTCAAAAGCTTTCTCGAAGTCTGCAAATCCTATAAAAGCAGGTTTGTCTTTCCTTAACCTGCCTTCAAAGATAAGTCGGATGGTCAGTATTGCCTTGCGTGTTTTTCATGGATTTTCCCCAAGGTCAGCTTCACCAGTTTTTCCACTATTCTGTAAGGAATCTGTGTCAGTATTTTGCAACCATGATTTACGAAACTGATAGTTCAGTAATTTCCACAACTGTCAGAATCTGCTTTCTTTGGAATTGCAATTATTACATTCTTCTTGAAGTCTGAGGGTATTTTGCATGTCTGATACATCATGCAAACCAGATGGAAGAGTTTTGTCATGGCTGACTCTCCCAAGGCTATCAGTAGCTCTGATGGAGTATTGTCTACTCCTGGGGCCTTGTTTTGACTTATGTCTTTCGAAGCCCTGTCATATTCTTCTTGCAGCATTGTATCTCCCATCTCATGTTTGTCTGTGTCCACTTCCCAGTCTATAATGTTGCCTGCAAGTTTATCTCCCTTCATAGGCCCTCCATATACTCCTTCCACATTACAGCTTTCCTTTCTTTGCTTAGGACTAGTTTTCTCTTCTCTTGGAAGGTCTCTTTAATTGTCCTGTAGGTAGTATCTAACTTTCCCCTAATGAAATATGATTCTAAATCCTTACATTTGTCCTCTAGCCATATCTGCTTAGCCATTTTGCACTTCCTGTCAATTTGATTTTTTAAAAGTTTGTATTCTTTTTCACCTGCTTCATTTGGTGCATTTTTAAATTTTCTCCTTTCATCAATTAAATTTGATATCTCTTGTGTTATCCAAGGATTCTTACTAGGCTTTGTCTTTTTACCTGTTTGATCCTATGCTGCCTTCACTATTCCATCCCTTAAAGCTATCCACTCATTTTTAGATTGCATTTTAGTCAACCACTGCCTAATGCTCTCTCTGAAATTCACAGCAACCTCTAGTTCTTTCAACTTATGCATGTCCCATCTCCATTATTTCCTACCTTTTTCCAGTTTCTTTGGTTTTAATCTATAGTTCATGATCAATAAATTGTGGTTAGAGCCCACAAATGCCCCTGGAAATGTTTTACAATTTAAAACCTGGTTTCTAAATCTCTGTCTAACCATTATACAATCAATCTGAAACCTTTCAGTGTCTCTAGGTCTCTTCCTTGTACACAACCTTCTTGTATGATTCTTAAAACAAGTGTTAGCAATGATTAAATTATACTTTGTGGAAAACTCTATCTTGTGGCTTCCTCTTTCATTCCTTTCCCCCAGTACATATTAACCTACTATTTTTCCTTGTCTTCCTAATCCCACTAACAAATTCCAGTCTCCTTCACTTTTAAGTTTTCATCTCCCTTAACTATCTGAATAATTTCTTTTATCTTGTCAAACATTTCTTCAATCTCTTCATCACCTGTGTTGCTCATTGGCTTATAAACTTGTCCTACTGTGTTGGGCGTAGGCTTTGTCTCTGTCTTGGCTACAATAATTTGTTCACTATGCTGTTCATAATAGCTAACTTACATTCCTCTTATTCATTATTAAACCTATTCCTGCATTACCCCTATTTGATTTTGTATTTATAACCCTGTATTCACCTGACTAGAAGCCCTGTTCTTCCTACCATTGAACATCACTAATTACCACCATATCTAACTTCAACTGATCCATTTCCCTTTTTAAATTTTGTAACCTGCCTGCCCATTTAAGGGATCTAACACTCTACACTCTGATCTGTAGAATGCCAGTTTTAATTTTCCTAATGATGTCCTCCTGAGTAGTCCCCACACATAGATCCAAATGGTGACTATTTTACCTCCAGAATATCTTACCCAAGAGGACACCATCATAATTTAACCATACAGTATAGTCTCATGCCCTTGAGAAAAATTAAGGCTGTATTTTCCCCTTGCTTTCAGCCATTTGCAGTTCCAGCACCGCCAGGCCGTTTTGGTTAGTGTTACAAGGCCAGATCAGTCAATCATCCAGACTTTTGCCCCTGCAACTACTGAAAATGCTACTGCTCCTCTTCAGGAACCAAGTGTTATTCTGGGCTCCAAGCTAGTGCCCCTCTGTTGTGGTTGTTCCTATGTTATGGCTATCTTTATGACTGAGGCATGCAAATCACCCCACCAATGGCAAGGTCCACAGTTAAAGGATGAAACACATGACTGATTCTGTGTGCCAGGTATCTGACAGATTATTGGTAGGATTATGGAAGTATGTGGCATTAGATGTCTATGCACAGGTCATGAAATTCATGTAAATAAAGGACCATTGATTTGCGTACGCAGTGATGATGCTTAATAGTTACTCAGATGGGACCCATAGGACTTACATCAGGTAAATCTGGTTGCTGAGACATCGATGTGGGTTCACCATAATGCTCCTAAAACTACTGTAGCATGGTTCTGGCTCTGAGACATGGAAAATTATACTACTGAGAGGTGACATCGCCACCAGGGAAGACATCAAACATGAATGGATGCAAGCAGTTCATAGCTGTCAGTGTGTCTTCAATTACTACTACAGGTCCCATGCAAGCACAGGAGACTGTCTCCCATAGCATAATACTGCCCCAATGAGCCTGTGTCTATGGCACGCTGCATTTTTTGAGCTGCCATTCACCTTGATGACAGCATTTGTGGAGACAACCAGTGACCTAGCGAAAAAAAAAAAAAGATTCACCTTACGAGTCAACAAATTTCCATTAATTAACCGTCAAATCCTGATGGTCCAGTGCCCACTGCAATCATAATTGATGATGTTGTTGGGTCAACATGTGAACACATAGGGATGGTCTGCTGTGGAGCTCCATGTTCAACAATGTACAATGAACGGTGTGCTCCGAAACACTTACACATGCACCAGCATTGTGCTCTTTAGGCACAGATATCACAGATCACCATCCATCTTACTTTACACAGCAGACAAGCCTCTGAACTCAACATTGTGTGAAGAGTCATGGACATTCAACCATTTAGCACCTAGTAGGAGTTTCACTGTCCTTCTACCTCTTTCCATAGGTGCTCACAACAGCAGCAGGCGAACATTAGACCAGCTTTGCCATTTCGAGATACTCATTCACAGGCTGTGCATAATAACAATCTGCCATTTGTCGAAGTCACTCATCTCAATGGATTTCCTAATTTGTGGCCCATATCTTTGCTAGGATGATCTCCTGTCCATGTCTGCTCCACTTACATAGTTTTGTTACCATGTCATGTGCCCGCAACACCACTAGGAGGCATCCAACATCACAGTGGGTGGCAGTCATAATGTTTCGGCTGGTCAGTGTATAGTATGTCATGCATTTCAGTTTCTGTCTAGTTGGTCTTATGATTGAATTGACATACGATCTTTTCTATCACAGTGAAATTAAGAACCTGCAGCTTTGGAATAGTTTTCGAAGAGTAAATTTTTCCTTCAATTTGCTTTATGCCATGTATCAACAGATGGAACAGGCAAACCTAGTAACATATATTTTGCTTGATGACACATGACATATTATAACTTCCTAGACTTGTGCCATAGAGTTGAGAACTAGGTCAGGTGTGCACTAACACATCAGAAGCTGTTACCCAGGTAGCTGACTGTGTGTGGGTTGCACACAAAGATTTTTTTATATTAGGTGAGTCTCCAATCAGTCAGTGGAAGATCCAGAGAAATATTCCCAATAGCCGAGAGTTTTAAAATACAAGTGGTTAAGTGCTGAAATATAGTCTGAAACACTCCTAAAAAGCAGGAAAGCTCATATAATATTAGATACAGAAAGCTAGTTACAACCTGAAGTTGACAGCAGTGAGACTTTTGAGGAAAATTTAAGTGTGTTTTGAAAAGATAGGCTAATGGCAAATGGAGGTGCTGTACTTGTTGCTGTAGACAAGATGCTTCAGTCCACCAAGAAAGAAATCAAAGCTGTATGCAAAGTTGTTTGGACATGACTTAGTAACAGAAGTGGGTATAAAATTGTAATTGGATCCTTCTATCAACCAGCCTCCTGGTGCAGCCAAAAACTGTAGAGAAAATCTCAGTTCGCTTGTACATATGTTCCCAAATCATACTGCAACCATCAAAGGAAACTTTAATCATCCAACTATCAATGGGAATAATAACAGTTTTACTAGCCAAGTGAATGACAAGATGACAAGACATCCTTCTCTGAAAACTACCAAGGACATACAGACCAGATTCCCATTCATGATGAAAATATATTACATCTAATGGCAATAAATAGACCTGACTTCTTTGAGGATGTCACCTCATTGAAATTGGTATCACTGACCATGAAGCAGTTGTAGCAACAATGGCTTCCAAAGTATAAAGGGCAAATGAAACTAGCAGAAAGATTTATGTACTCAGTAAGATAAATGAAGAAGCAGTGATGTCATATCTCAATAAGGAACTTTTAGCTCATTACAGGAGCATGTAGAGGAACTATGGCTCAAGTTTAAAAGAATAGTTGACCATACACTGGATAGATTTGTCTGTATTAGAACAGTTCGTGATGGGAAGGACCCTCCATGATATATAGTCAAGGTAAAGAAACTACTGAAGAAACATGGACTATTACATAATAGGAGTAAAATAAAGCATGGGACTACAGATAGAGAGATACTGAATGAAACATATTTGGATGACGAGAGCTTGCACTGACCACCACACCAGAATATTATCGAATAATGTTTCACAAAAGCCAAAGAAATTCTGGTCGTGTGCAAGGATTCTTAGTGGCATCAGAGATAGTGTCCAGTTAGTCACAGGTGAGACAAGAAACTGAAATTGAGGATAGCAGAGCAAAAGCAAAGGAAAACTCTGGAGAACTGCCCTGATTTCTTTCTTGTACCACTGAACAGGTGACTGGAACAAGTATTAGTTTCAGTGGCATTGAGAAACAACTGAAACAGTTAAAACTGAACAAAGCACCATAGCCCAATGGAGCCCCTAGCAGATTCTGTACTGAATTTTGGCAGAGTTAGCCCCTCTTTTTACTATAATCTATCATAGGTACCTCAAACAAAAACCTGTACCCAGACGTTAGAAGAAGGCATAGGTCACACACATCTACAAGAAGAGTAGCAGAAATGGTCTGCAAAACTAGCATCCAGTATCCTTGACATTGACTTTTCATAGAACTTTAGAACATATTCTGAGCTAAAATGGAATGAGGTATCTCAAACAGAATAACCAGAATGAATTCTAAAAACATTGATCATATGAAAACCAACTTTCACTTCTCTCACATGACTTACTAAAAGCCTTGGATCAGGGCAGCTAGGTAGATGCATTATTTCTCAATTGTTGAAAAGCATTTGACTCAGTAACACATACATGCTTATTATCTAAATTAAACAATGGACTGACAAGGATGGAATAATGATATTGTGAAAGGGATATTTGCTAGTCATCATCAGACAGGTAAGTGAAAAGATGCTATACATTTTAGTTTCGTTCTTCTAAAATATAAAACACTCACACAAGTACAACTCACACACATAACCATTGTCTGTGGTCAGACTCAGTTGTAACTGTGCCTAATGGGATGGAGGTGAGGAGAAGGCATGGGATAGTGAGAGGGGGATACCAGGGTGGGGTGGGGGAAGGTGTAGAAGGTGTAGTGCTGCTTATAGGAGTGTGCAGAGACATGGTGGGGATGGGGTCGGGCTCCTAGGTGCAATCAGGATGTTTGAGGAAGGGGAGCAAAAAGGAAGAGAAGGGGAGAAGAACTAGTGGGTGCATTGGAATAGAAGGCTATGTTGTGCTGGAATGGGAGCAGGGAAGGGGATAGGTAAGTGGAGGACACGGACTAGTGATGGAGGCCAGGGGGTTATGGGAACATAGGATGTATTACAAGAGAGTTCCCAGGCATGCAATTCAGAGAAGTTGGTGTTGGTAGGAAGAATCCAGATGGTGCAGACTGTGATAGTCAATGAATTGAAGCACATTATATTGGGTAGCATGTTCAGCAACTAGATGTTCCAGCTGTCTCTTGGGCATGGTTTGCCAGTGGCTCGTCACATGGACAGACAGCTTGTTTGTCATCATGTTTACATAGAAAGCAGCATAGTGGTTGCAGCTTGGTTTGTAGGTCACACAACTGCTCTCACAAGCAGCCCTGCCTTTGACGGGATAGGAGGTGATGGGGGGAGGATGCATGGGACAGGTCTTACATCTAGGTCTGTTCCAGGGATATGAGGCAATGGTTTGGGAGCAAGACTGAAGGAGGGACAGACATTGATATTGTGTAGGTTTGGTGGGCAGTGGAATACCACTGTGGTATGGTTTGGAAGGAGAGTGGATAGGATACTCCTCATTTCAGAGCGTGACAAGAGACATCAAAACCCTGACAGAGAATGTGGTTAATTTGCTCCAGTCCAGAGTTATTCTGAGTCATGAGGGGGGGGGGGGGGGGGGTGCTCCTTTGTTGCCAGACTGTGGGTATGTGGGAGGTGGTAGGTGACTCGGGAGATAAGGCATAGGAGATCTGTTTCTGTACAAGACTGGGAGGGTAATTTAAGTCTATAAAGGCCTCAGTGAGGTCCTTGGTAAATTTGGAGAGGGACTGCTCATCGATGGAGATGTGACAACCTTGGGTGGTTAGGAAGCTGGCCCATGAATATGTTGACATAGGATGGTGCACATGGGTGTGCATTGCTGTACCACAGATTTGTTTGTAGGTGATTCCTACAAAGGAGAAGCAGTTATGGGTGGAGATGTAGCTGGTGATGGTGACCAGGAAGTATGCTGGAGGTTTGGAATCAGTTGGGCATTGGAAAAGGTAGTGTTCAGTAGTGACAAGGCCATGAACATTGAAGATGTTAGTGCAAATGTAGGTGGCATCAACAGTGATAAGCAATGTGCGATGTGGTAAAGGAACAGGAACTGTGGAGAGCTGGTGAAGGAAATGGTTTATATCTTTTTTTATGGGAGGGGATGTTATGGGTAATAAGCTGAAGGTGTTTATCTATGAGGGCAGAGATTCGCTCAGCAGGGTCATAGTGATTTGCGACAGTGGGGCACCCTGTGTTGTTAGGTTTCTGGACTTAAGGAAGCATCTGGAAGGTATGAGTGCGGGGATTAGTGGGGATGAGGAGAGAGATAGACTCAAGAGAACAGTTCTGGGATGGACCTAAGGATTTGAGGAGAGACTGGAGATTCTGATGAATTTCTGGAATGGGGTCACTGTGATAAGTTTGTAGGTGGACAAGTCTGACAGCTGGTGGAGTCCTTCCCCTGGACCATTCCTGTGGTTCCAAAATTTCTTAACCTCACATCTTGTATCACCAAAATCCCCATACAAGGAAACCAACCTTATATGCACAGAAAGAACCACACTCCACCACTTAAAAAACTGATCCCAACCTTATAATCCTTCCTGCTGAAAGGCTCCACGATTGTGGTTCTGAACTGCAGAGATTATGAGATTACCTGGGGAGGTGGGGGGAATGCCAGCTGTCAGATTTGTTCATGTACAAACCTTGCCATTCCAGAAATCCAACAGAATCCTCAAACTGTTAGACCCATATCAGAACCTATCCCCTAAGTATACAATTCCACACACTCCTGTCTTCTAGATGCTCCTTAGAGTTCATAAGTCCAACAGTGCAGTATGCCCCATTGTGGCTGATTACTGTGCCCCACTGAGAGAATCTCTGCTTTCATGGACCAACATCTTCAGCCTATTACCCATAACCTACCCTCCCATTTCCTTCCCTGACTCTCCATTGTTCCTGTTCCCTTACCACATGGTACCCTGCTTGTCACTGTTAATGCTACCTCCCTCTACACTAGCATTCCTAATGCCTTTGTCCTTGCTCCTATTGAACTCTGCCCTTCCCAATGTCTGACTGACTGATTCAAAACCTGCAACTTCCTTTCTGGTCACCATGACCAACTAGATCCTCATCCACAATTACTGCTCCTTTGAAGGCATCACCTACAAATAAATTTGTGGTACAACCATTGCCATGCACATGGGACCATCCTATGCTAACCTATTCATGGGCCATCTAGATGAATCCTTCCAAAATCCTAAACCCCTCAGTTGGCTCAGATTCATTGATGAGGTCTTCATGATTTGCACTGAGGGTGAGGAAACTATCCACTTTCCTCCAGAACATCAACACCTTCCCCTCCTCCACAATTCACTTCACCTTGACCTCTTCAACCCAACAAGCCACTTTCTTCAATGTTGACCTCAACCTCAAAGATGACAACATCAGCACCTCCATCCATATCAAATCTACTAACCACCAGCAATATCTCCACTTTGACAACTGCCACCCATTCCATACCAAGAAGTATCTTCCATACAGCCTAACCACCTTTGGTCATCATATCTGCAGTGACAAGCAATCTCTCTCCAAATTTACCAAGGGTCTCACTGAGACCTTTACAGATTGAAATTACCCTCCCAAACTTGTACAGAAACAGATCTCCCATGTATTGTCTCGCCAGCCATCTACCACCTCCCACATACTCACAGGCAGGCCACAAAGTCTTTGTGACTCAGTACCACCCAGGACTGCAGCAGCTGAATCATATTCTCTGCCAGGTTTTTGACTAGCTCTTGCCACACCCTGGAATGAGGAATATCCTACTCACTATTCTGTATTTCTAAAATTTTTCTCGATCCTCCCAAAGTCTCTATCACATGGCAGCATTGTGTTCTACCAGAGGGAAAGAGTGCTCTACAGTTTTAAATTTTCCTGCTTCAACAAGGTAAGGAAAGGGCCCAACTAAAGCCCACTTTTTTTCCTTGGCCTTTTCAGTTACCATTAATTAGGTGCAAATGTTGGATCTGTAATTTCCAAATACTTTTATATGCAGCTGCCTACCTCATCAGATCCTCTTTTTGCATCGCACTCACCCCACAAAAACATATAACCCACACCAGTACCACAATTATAGATCCCTAGATTGTAGGTCAATACATTCTGTTTATAAAACACTGGTCCATTTGCCAATTTTGGTGTTGGAAATGTTTGCTGTAAATCAAATGCAAGTGTCAGATGCTGTTGGGGCTCATTCTTTGTCAATGTGATCACTTTTCTTATCATCTCCTGTCCAACATCTGATTTGTATTAGTGAATATTGTGCTACATTTGAAGTTTCTGAAAATCATCTATTTTCCTATCCATTTTGGCTAGTTTCTTTAAAATGTGAAGCTCGTCACATATCCGCTGCATGCATCAGATCGAGGGTGTTTAAAGCCTACATTAAATCCTGTTTTAAATATGTCTGCAAATCTGGATAGTTAGACTTTCTGTAAGTTAGGGTCAAGGCAATACTCAGCATATTTATCACATTAATGACTTGTCAGTGACACATCATCATCAAAATATAGTTTATTAGGATTCTTCTCTCAGCTCTAATAGATGTTATATTCTGGAATTGAGCTTAGAAAATCTCTTACACCTTGTATTGCAGCATATGGATTTTTTTAAATGGGGTTTCCTGCGTGACCTGAAAGAAAGGAAAAAATTAAAATAATTTTTGGGTAAAATATTTTATTACAAGTAAATACTTCTGGTTAACATATGTGCCTCTTTTTCTTTAGGTGAAGTTGTATGACCTCTCAATTGGTTTTACAGGTTCTTGAAATATCCTGTGTTATTTTGCAGTCCACAAATACTTAAAAATGTCTCTTTGCATACTTCAACATCAGTCCCATTGATTTTGACACTTTACTGAAATATTCCACCTCACTTTGATCATTTATTCTTCTGTTTACTTGGATATCTGTAAAATAATTTTTTTTATTCTTTACAAAATAATACAAAATAGTAAAATCATATCATAAATAATCCTGATGCTGGCCTAATATAGTGAAATTAAAAAAGGAAGACATGTGGATCAGTCAGTTTCATTGTGCATAAGTGCATTACACTTTATTTGAAAACCTATCAAGTAGAATTCTTTCAGTTTTACACTAAATTGAACTTATAGCTATTGTTAATGTTTGTTGGTGCAATAATGGGTTTCTTAAATTTTTGAACTTTTAAAAAATGTTTAAGTAAACTAAACTATCTTCTGCATGATATTTTACAGTCTTAATTTCAACATTCATTGGTTAACTGAATATATTTAGATAACAGCTAATTATTATAAATAAACCACTTTTTTAAATGTGAGCCACATGACTTATTGTTCTTCATACCTTCTCAACATTTTTTTGAACAACTGCAGTTTGAGCCTATTTCCTTCACAACAAAAATTTGGCCTATTTTGTCAGAAATGTACTCCATTTCATTATTTCTCCAACACTTAGCTTTCTCCCCTTTCCACTCTGATACACATCTGCCTTTTTCAGGCGTTTGGGAGCTTTGGTAGGGGTTTCTTCTGGAGATTTACTTTTTAATGGTATATTCTACAGGAAAGGAAAATATCAATAAATGAACCCTAAGCCACATTTATTTCAAAATAGGTTCTTTGATACAGTGAAAAAAGTAAATTAAAATTTAATAAAACATGCATGGATAAATACTTGAGACTGATAAACTTCCATTACATTTAACAATCTTCAATTTTGTTTTTAAAAAATGTAATTTAGTTTTATATTTACAGAGTGATATAAGTCTATGCAACATTCACTTTAAAATTATTAATAAAAATAAGATTAAGCTTCCCAAAAGAGAGCTATAATGATGGCCACTCTGGGGGACAGTATGCAGACTTGCTGGAAGAAAAATCTTTAGCTCAAGAATCTTCTGGATCAGAGTTCTCCCTGCTATTACCAGTGAGTAGCTTCCTACTTGCCACCATCATAATGTGGGATAGGATTCTTTCAGATGGCAAAGGTGTATGTAAGAAGGACATTTGAAACAATCACTTGAGTATTACTGCACTACCTGTTGAGAAATGAACAAATAACTTCACCAGTAGATGCATTTAGCTATACTCAGTTTCATTTTTCAAGACAGTGAGGCTTAGACTTGAATCATTCTGACCACTTCATATAGCTTATGTTCTCATAACCCTCCTGGTCTCATTCTTTGCTAGTCCCTGTCCTTCACTTACCTATCCCCTTTCCTGCTCTCCCTCCAAAACAACACAGCCTTCTATTCCACCAACAAACCCTCTATCCTTTTCCCCTTCTCTATTTCTCTCTTTTTCCACTTCCCTTCCCATTTCCAAGTGTGCGTAGCAACTCTACCCTGTCCCCACCACATCTCTTCATGCTCCCACAAGGAACAGTGCACCTTTCCCCATTCCACCCTAGTATCCCCTCCTCCCTATGCCATTCCTCCATCCTATCCCCACCACCAGATTGCTGCTTCCATCGGCTCAGTTACAACTCAGTCTGGTTATAGTGGCTGGAGATGTAAATCGTATGTGTGTGAGTTATGCTTGTATGAATATTTTCTATTTCAAAAGATGGCCTTTTGGTGAGAAGCTAAAATGTATAGCAGTCTTTTCATTGAGCCTGTCTGTTACTCAACATGTCCTCTGTGTGTTGAGTAGCAATCTAGCCTTTTCATAATATTGTTATTACCAGAATTACAATCACATGGGGGCTTCAATGAAAATTTGTGACTGGATTGAGGATTTTTTGTAGGAAGAAGACAGCATGGTATTTTGGGTAGTGAGCCATCAACAGCTGTAGAACTAACTTCAGACATGTCTCAGGAAAGTGTATTGGGATCCAGCTGTTCAAAAAAATGTTCAACTGTGTGTGAAATCCTATGGGACTTAACTGCTAAGGTCATCAGTCCCTAAGCTTACACACTACTTAACTTAATTATCCCACGGACAAACACACACACACACACACACACACACACACACACCCATGCCTGAAGGAGGACTCAAACCTCCGCCGGGACCAGGCGCACAGTCCATGACTGCAGCGCCTAAGACCGCTCGGCTAATCCCGGGCGGGCCTGCTGTTCATGTTGTCATGTTGTATATTAATGACATTCTGGACAATATTGAGAGTAACCTCAAACTTTTCACAGACAATCCAGTTATCTACAAGGAAATACTGTCTGCAAGAAGCTGCACAAATACTCAGTCATATCTTGAAAATGCCCCCATGAACCATGGACCTTGCCGTTGGTGGGGAGGCTTGCGTGCCCCAACAATACAGATAGCCGTACCGTAGGTGCAACCACAATGGAGGGGTATCTGTTGAGAGGCCAGACAAATGTGTGGTTCCTGCAGAGGGGCAGCAGCCTTTTCAGTAGTTGCAGGGGTAACAGTCTGGATGATTGACTGATCTGGCCCCGTACCACTAACCAAAACGGCCTTGCTGTTTTGGTACTGTGAACGGCTGAAAGCAAGGGGAAACTACAGCAGTAATTTTTCCCGAGGGCATGCAGCTTTACTGTATGATTAAATGATGATGGCGTCCTCTTGTGTAAAATATTCTGGAAGTAAAATAGTCCCCCATTCGGAACTCCGGGCGGGGACTACTCAAGAGGACATCGTTATCAGGAGAAAGAAAACCAACATTCTACGGATTGGAGCGTGGAATGTCAGATCCCTTAATCGGGCAGGTAGGTTAGAAAATTTGAAAATGGAAATGGATAGGTTAAAGTTAGATATAGTGGGAATTAGTGAATTTCGGTGGCAGGAGGAACAAGACTTTTGGTCAGGTTAATACAGGGTTATAAATACAAAATCAAATAGGGGTAATGCAGGAGTAGGTTTAATAATGAATAAAAAAATAGGAGTGCGGGTAAGCTACTGCAAACAGCATAGTGAACGCATTACTGTGGCCAAGATAGACACGAAGCCCACACCTACTACAGTAGTACAAGTTTATATGCCAACTAGCTCTGCAGATGATGAAGAAGTTGCTGAAATGTATGATGAGATAAAAGAAATTATTCAGGTAGTGAAGGGAGATGAAAATTTAATAGTCATTGGTGACTGGAATTCGACAGTAGGAAAAGGAAGAGAAGGAAACGTAGTAGCTGAATATGGATTGGGGGTAAGAAATGAAAGAGGAAGCCACCTGGTAGAATTTTGCACAGAGCATAACTTAATCATAGCTAACACTTGGTTTAAGAATCATGAAAGAAGTTGTATACATGGAAGAACCCTGGAGATACTAAAAGGTTTCAGATAGATTATATAATGGTAAGACAGAGATTTAGGAACCACATTTTAAATTGTAAGACATTTCCAGGGGCAGATGTGGACTCTGACCACAATCTATTGGTTATAACCTGTAGATTAAAACTGAAGAAACTGCAAGAAGGTGGGAATTTAAGGTGATGGGACCTGGATAAACTGAAAGAACCAGAGGTTGTACAGAGTTTCAGGGAGAGCATAAGGGAACAGTTGACAGGAATGGGGGAAAGAAATACAGCAGAAGAAGAATGGGTAGCTTTGAGGAATGAAATAGCAAAGGCAGCAGAGGATCAAGTAGGTAAAAAGATGAGGGCTAGTAGAACTCCTTGGGTAACAGAAGAGATACTGAATTTAATTAATGAAAGAAGAAAATACAAAAATGCAGCAAGTGAAACAGGCGAAAAGGAATACATACGTCTCAAAAATGAGATCGACAGGAAGTGCAAAATGGCTAAGCAGGGATGGCTAAAGGACAAATGTAAGGACGTAGAGGCTTATCTCATGGGGGGTAAGATAGATACTGCCCACAGGAAAATTAAAGAGACCTTTGGAGAAAATAGAACCACTTGCATGAATATCAAGAGCTCAGATGGAAACCCAGTTCCAAGCAAAGAAGGGAAAGCAGAAAAGTGGAAATAGTATATTGAGGGTCTATACAGGGGCAATGTTCTTGAGGGCAATATTATGAAAATGGAAGAGGAGGTAGATGAAGATGAAATGGGATATATGATACTGCATGAAGAGTTTGACAGAGCACTGAAAGACCTAAATCGAAACAAGGCCCCAGGAGTAGACAACATTCCATTAGAACTACTGACAGCCTTGGGAGAGCCAGTCCTGACAAAACTCTACCATCTGGTGAGCAAGATGTATGAGACAGGTGAAATTCCCTCAGACTTCAAGAAGAATATAATAATTTCAATCTCAAAGAAAGCAGGTGTTGACAGATGAATGGAAAAACTGGTAGAAGCTGACCTCAGGGAAGATCAGTTTGGATTCCATAGAAATGTTGGAACACGTGAGGCAGTACTGACCCTACAACTTATCTTAGAAGAAAGATTAAGGAAACACAAACCTACGTTTCTAGCATTTGTAGACTTAGAGAAAGCTTTTGACAATGTTGACTGGAATACTCTCTTCCAAATTTTGAAGGTGGCATGGGTAAAATACAGGGAGCAAAAGGCTATTTACAATTTGTACAGAAACCAGATGGCAGTTATAAGAGTCAAGGGGTATGAAAGGGAAGCAGTGGTTGGGAAGGGAGTGAGACAGGGTTGTAGCCTCTCCCCAATGCTATTCAATCTGTATATTGAGCAAGCAGTAAAGGAAATGAAAGAGTAGGTATTAAAATCCATGGAGAAGAAATAAAAACTTTGAAGTTCGCCGATGACATTGTAATTCTGTCAGAGACAGCAAAGGACTTGGAAGAGCAGTTGAACGGAATGGACAGTGTCTTGAAAGGACGGTAAAAGATGAACATCAACAAAACAAAATGAGGATAATGGAATGTAGTCGAATTAAGTCGGGTGATGTTGAGGGTATTAGATTAGGATATGAGACACTTAAAGTAGTAAAGGAGTTTTGCTATTTGGGGAGCAAAATAACTGATGATGGTTGAAGTAGAGAGGATATAAAATATAGACTGGCAATGGCAAGGAAAGCGTTTCTGAAGAAGAGAAATTTGTTAACATCGAGTATTGATTTAAGTGTCAGGAAGTCATTTCTGAAAGTATTGTATGGAGTGTAGCCATGTATGGAAGTGAAACATGGATGATAAATAGTTTAGACAAGGAGAGAATAGAAGCTTTTGAAATGTGGTGCTACAGAAGAATGCTGAAGATTAGATGGATAGATCACATAACTAATGAGGAGGTATTGAATCGGATTGTGGAGAAGAGGAGTTTGTGGCACAACTTGACTAGAAGAAGGGATCAGTTGGTAGGACATGTTCTGAGGCATCAAGGGATCACCAATTTAGTACTGGAGGGCAGTGTGGAGGGTAAAAGTCATAGAGGGAGACCAAGAGATGAATACACTAAGCAAATTCAGAAGGATGTAGGTTGCAGTAGGTACTGGGAGATGAAGAGGCTTTCAGAGCATAGAGTAGCATTGAGAGCTGCATCAAACCAGTCTCAGGACTGAAGACCACAACAACAACATATTGAAAATATTTCACAATGGTGTAAAAATTGAGAGGCTACTTTAAATGTTCAGAACTGTAAAACTGTGCAGTTCACAAAATTAAAAAAAAAAAAAGAGTAGTATCCTGTGACTATAATATCATTGAGGCACAGTAGGAATTGGTCAATTCATACACATACCTGTGTGCAACACTTCATATGGATATGGGATGGAACAATTAAATATGTTCAGTCATAGGAATATCAGCTTGCAGAGTTCAGTTTTTTGACAGAAAACAAAGGAAATGGAAAGTATACAAAGGAGATTGATTATGAATCACTCAGCCAACCCATCATCAAATATTGTTCATTTGTGTGGGACTCTTACCAAATAGGACTAACAGGGAATATTGAAAGTATACAGAGAGGGGAAGCATGAATGGTCACTGGTTTGTTTCACCCACAGCAGAATGTCACAGAGATACTGATGAAACTGAACTGGCAGGCCCTTGAAAGTAATCACAAAATATCCTGAGAAATCCTAGTGTCGGTTGGTCACAGCCAGTGAGCTCCCTGCCGTCGTTGGATAAGCAGCAGCAGCAAGTCACACTCTTAGCTCACTTATTTGTTTTATAGTTTAATTCTTAATTTCTTTGCGCATTTTTGGGTACTTGCATAGTTTAATTCACAAATTTTGGGCGTATTATAGTATTTGAGAGTTGTAGCATTGTGTTTTAGTACCCATATAGTGTAAATTCGTGTAGTCATCAGTCATCTGTTTGTTTTGAATGGCCTGTGAGATAAAAGAGAGGGAAAAAAAAATTGTCATGGATGGATAGGGACTGCGCCTGTTGTTTACAGATTCAGGGAGAACTGGCCACCATCTGTAAACGCCTGGGAGCTGTGTTGTTTGTGGTCGACAGGCTCCAGGCTGTTGCCCTGGGCCGCGGTGACATTGGGACACCCGAGGTGAGCTCTTTGGTGCCTCTGGAACCTGTAGCATCACCTGGGATCTCTGGTGCCATTGTGCCCTCGGATTCAGACATCGCTGCCGGTTAACACTTGCCTGACGGTGATTGGCAAACCATGGTGAGGTCGCGAATCCCTGGTCGGAAGACGAAAGTTGGTGCTGGCCGCAAAGCTGTACCCTTACACCTCCGCAACAGATTTGAGGTACTGCCCACTGCTGAAAGTACTTCTGAGCCAGCAAGGGCGGCCTTGCCTGTTGCGACAGTGGCCGCCAGTCTTCCTGAGAGGTCCAGACAAGTGCAAAGGGTGGGATTGCTTGTCATTGGGGGCTCCAATGTTAGGCGGGTGATGAAGCCCCTTAGGGATATGGCAGCTAAGGACGGGAAGAAAGTCAATGTGCACTCCGTGTGCATACCAAGGGGAGTCATCCAAGATGTGGAAAGGGTCCTTCGGGATGCCATGAAGGGTACAGGGTGTAGCCAACTGCAGGTGGTGGCTCATGTCGGCACTAATGATGTGTGTCGCTATGGATCGGAAGAGATTCTCTCTGGTTTCCAGCGGCTATCTAAGTTGGTGAAGACTGCCAGTCTTGCTAGAGAGATGAAGGCAGAGTTCACCATTTGTTGGCGAAAATACATGTTCAAAGCCAGTGGTAGACAGAAAACATCTTCCGAAATTGTACTAAATGCTTTCTCTGAGAATTACTTTGAACAGTTAGTTCATCAGCCCACATGAATTGCAAATGGTTGCGAAAACACACTTGACCTCTAAGCCACAAATAATCCTGATATAATAGAGAGCGTCATGACAGATACAGGGATTAGTGAACACAAGGTCATTGTAATGAGGCTCAAAGCCATATCAACCAAAACCACTAAAAATAAACGCAAAATATATCTATTTAAAACAGCAGATAAAAATTTGCTTGATGCCTTCCTAAGAGAGAGTCTCCATTCCTTCCAAGCTAATTATGTAAATGTAGACCAGATATGGCTCAAATTCAAAGATACAGTATCAGCAGCAATAGATAGATTCATACCACATAAGTTAATAAGAGACGGGACAGATCCACTGTGGTACACAAAACGTGTCAGAACATTGTTACAGAAGCAACGAAAAAAAGCATGCCAAATTCAGAAGAATGCAAAATCCCCATGACTGGCTAAGTTTCACGAAGCTTGAAATTTAGTGCGGGTGTCAATGTGAGATGCTTTTAATAGTTTCCACAATGAAACATTGTCTCAAAATAGGGTAGAAAACCCAAAAAGATTCTGTTCATAGGTAAAGTACACCAGTGGCAAAAAACAGTCAATACCGTCGCTGCTCAATAGCGATGGAAATGTTACCGATGATGGTGCCACTAAAGCAGAGTTACTAAATACAGTTTTCCATAATTCCTTCATGAAAGAAGACGAAGTAAATATTCCAGAATTTGAAACCAGAACAGCTGTTAGTATGAGTGACATAAAAATAGATATCTTAGGTGTTGCAAAACAACTCAAATCTCTTGAGAAAGGCAAGTCTTCAAGTCCAGTTGGTATAGGTAGTGTCATAGCCCCTCTGCTTTCCCTGATTTACATAAATGATCTAGGTGATAATCTGAGCAGCCCCCTTAGATTGTTTGCAGATGACGCTGTAATTTACCATCTAGTAAAATCATCAGATGATCAATTCCAATTACAAAATGATCTAGAGAGAATTTCTGTGTGGTGCAAAAAGTAGCAATTGGCATTGAATAAAGAAAAGTGTGAGGTCATCCACATAGGTACTAAAAGAAATCTGATAAATTTTGGGTATACAATAAATCGCACAAATCTAAGGGCTGTCAATTGACTAAATACCTAGGAATTACAATTACGAGCAACTTAAACTGGAAAGACCGCACAGATAATATTGTTGGGGAGGCGAAACAAAGACTGTGCTTTGTTGGCAGAACACTTAGAAGATGTGACAAACCCACGAAAGAGACAGCCTACCTTACACTTGTCCGTCCTCTGCTGGAATATTGCTGCGCAGTGTGGGGTCCTTACCAGGTAGGATTGATGGAGGACATCGAAAAAGTGCAAAGAAGGGCAGCTTGTTTCGTGTTATCATGCAATAGGGGTGAGGTCCCTGATGTGATATGCGAGTTGGGGTGGCAGTCACTGAAACAAAGGCAGTTTTCTTTGCGGCGAGATCTATTTACGAAATTTCAATCACCAACTTTCTCTTCCGAATGTGAAAATATTTTGTTGACACCCATCTACATAGGGAGAAATGATCATCATAATAAAATAACAAAAATCAGAGCTCAAATAGAAAGATTTAGGTGTTCTTTTTTCCCAGGCGCCATTCGAGAGTGGAATGGTAGAGAAGTAGTATGAAAATGATTCGATGAACCCTCTGCCAGGCACTTAAAGTCTGAATTGCAGTGTAACCATGTAAATGTAGATGTAGATGTACTTCAGGGTTGCTACAAGTTTCCCCAAGTAAAATTCCCTGATCTTTTTCTGATTTCCAGATGAGTTTTAGCATATTTCCATGACAAATTTTGATATCTCAAGGTTGAGTTAAGAAGTAAGTTGACAATCCATCTTTGCAGCTATGGTACATGAAACAATAGTACAAATGATGAAATATCCAAAAAAACTTGCAAGCAGATGGTGTTTCCTGATGTGAGCAAAATTCTTTAGTACTAACATCAGCATCTCTTGTAATGAACTGATTTTAGATGGAGAAAGCAAACCAAATGGTATCTGTGTTTCATTAACATCACTGACATTATTTTAGTTCAATAAAACAAAACACATTTGGTGACAAAAATATGCATTTCCTAGAAGTCACAAGACAGATTCAAAATATCTTCACTGATTTAAGAAATGACCTCAGGAAAAAGTAGGCCACTTGAAAGAATGTATAAGGTGGGGAAGAATTGTGTAAACCAACAAAATAAATGCCAATAAAACGTTGGTTATACTTTGTTTATTATCATCAGTTATTACCCACTGTGTTATATCTATTATTTTACAGATATTGTGTGATTTTTCTTTATAGAAATATGTGCGTACTGCCTGTGACTGATAATTTTGTTTTTCTTATCGTCCACATTTTCTAATATATAAACTATTTTTGAAGGGTCAAAATGTTCTAGAACAAATAAAATGGTTATAAAACACCACACTGTACAATGTACTTGTGGTGAGACAGTTGCAATTCCTGAAACCCATCACTCATGGCCTTTGGTCTGCTGATGAGCACCACCGTCCTAGGTCTGTGTATAAACCACGAAAATCTGCTGCATTACGTCACACACAAACAACACAAACAGACCCAGCATGCGGGCAGGTTGGTGAGACTATATTTGACGCATAGTGCATGCATATTAGTGGGAACCAAAGGGCTTCAGATCGGCAGGCCCAATCAATTAGAGATACCCACAGAAACAGCCTGCAGTTTTGGCCCATCTCACTTAGAAAAGAATCACACTCTCACAACCAAATTTTCAACCACAGCTTTTGTCAGAAAATAAGAGCACACACACATTCCCTCAGACACAACTCATGCACACATGACTGCCATCTCTGGCCGCTGTGTCAACAGTCTCTGAGAATCAGATCCAAGCAAACCACTTCTCATGCCTCCCAGTCTCTCTTTGGTAGCTGGTAGGCTAGCAGCAAGAAGTGGTGGCAGCACTGATTGCAAGCCGATGGGAGTGGTAGGAAGGGGGAAGCAGTAGGAATGAGGGAGTAGGGAAGTGGCACATGTACTCCACTGCACCCAGCTACTGACGAAGCATGACATCTCAATAACCAAACTATTTCATGTACTGAGACGAAAATGAGATTTTTCCAATTTTTTTCAAATTTCCCTGATATTTCCCTGATTTCCCTGACATGTTTGCAATTCCCTGATTTCCAGAACATGCGGCAACCCTGTACTTACAAAGTTCCAAGGCCAACTTGAAACAATTATGCTAGGAATATACTATAGCCCCTTACGTATTGCTACTGTAGGGATTATGAGGACCAGATTAGATAATTTGCAGTGCACATGGAAGCATTTAAATAGTCATTCTTTCTGTTCAACACATGAATGGAGAAGTAAGAAGACTTAAAAACTGGTTCAATGGGACACACCCTATGCCAAGCATTGCACAGTGGTTCGCAGAGTATAGATGTAGATATAACTCACAGATCTGTTTGGCTCAGGGGAGAGCATCACAGAAATGTTGAAAAACAAAGTGGCACACACTTGTTGACAGACTCTATGAAATCCACAAATGCCTATTTACAAAGCTTTAAATCCAAGTATTAAGTTACATTCACACAGTTGTGTAGGGTCAGTTTTTGTACATTGCATGATCTTCATATCATGCTATGAATAACTGCCCTCTTCCCCCTTATATCACCATCTCCATCCTGAACTACATTCACCCTCACCTGAACTACATACACCCTCACCTCACACACTGTGAGTTAAATGCCTCTTGGGGCCATTGGTGTACTCTACACCTAGAATCATTTGAAAAATAATTTTGATTTGTCCGATCACTCTACACACAAGGATTTTTTTTTAGGCATCAGTCTTCTGACTGGTTTGATGTGGCCCACCATGAATTCCTCTCCTGTGCCAGCCTCTTCATCTCAGAGTAGAACTTGCAACCTATGTCCTCTACTATTTGCTGGATGTATTCCAATCTCTGTCTTCCTCTACAGTTTTTGTCCTCTACTGCTCCCTCTAATATTCTGGAAGTCATTTCCTGATGTCTTAACAGGTGGCCTGTCATCTTGTCTGTTCTCCTCGTCAGTGTTTTCTACATATTCCTTTTCTCTCTGATTTTGCGCAGAATCTCCTCATTCCTTACCTTATCAGTCCACCTAATTTTCAGCATTCATCTGTACCATCAAATCTCAAATGCTTTGATTCTCTTCTGTTCTGGTTTCCCACAGTCCATATTTCAATACCATACGGTGCGGTGCTCCAAACATACATTCTCAGAAATTTCTTCCTGAAATTATGGCCTATGTTTGATATCAGTATACTTCTCTTGGCCAGGAATGCCCTTTTTGCCAGTGCTAGTCTGCTTTTGATGTTCTCCTTGCTCCATCGATCATTGGTTATTTTGCTGCCTAGCAACTTAACTTCATCTACTTTGTGACCATCAATCCTGATGTTAAGTATTTTGCTGTTCTCATTTCGGCTTGAGCTCATTACTTTCATCTTGCTCTGATTTACTCTCAACCCATATTCTGTACTCATTAGACTGTTCACTCCATTCTGCAGATCATGTAGTTCTTCTTCACTTTCACTCAGGAGAGCAAAGCCATAAGTAAATCATATCATTAATATCCTTTCACCTTGAATTTAAATCCATTCCTGAATCTTTCTTTTATTTCTATCATTGCTTCTTTGGTGTAGGGGCAAAAGACTACATCCCTGTCTTACACCCTTTTTAATCTGAGCACTTGGTTCTTGGTCATGTACTCTTATTATTCCCTCTTGGCTCTTGTACATATTGTATATTACTAATCTCTCTCTACAGCTCACCCCTATTTTTCTCAGAATTTTGAACATCTTGCACCATCTTACAATGTTGTACATCTTTTCCAGGTCGACAAATCCTATGGAAAGTCTTGATTTTTCTTTAGCCTTGCTTCCATTATCACCCTCAAGGTCAGAATTGCCTCTCTAGTGCCTTTACTTTTTTTTTAAATCCAAACTGATTGTCATCCAACACATCCTCAATTTTCTTTTCCATTCTTCTGTATATTATTCTTGTCAGCAACTTGGATGCATGAGCTGTTAAGCTGATTGTGTTATAATTCTCACACTAGTCAGCTTTTGCAGTGTTCAGAACTGTGTGGATGATATTTTTTTGGAAGTCAGATGGTATGTCACAAGACTCATACATCCTACACACCAACCTGAATAGTTGTTTTGTTGCCACTTGGCTCTATGACGTTAGAAATTCTGATGTAATGTTATCTACCCCTTCTGCCTTATTTGATCTTAAGTCCTCCACAGCTCTCTTAAATTCATATTCTAATACTGGATGCCCCATCTCTTCTAAATCAACTCCTGTTTCTTCTTCTATCACATCAGATGAATCTTCCCCCTCATAGAGGCTTTCAATGTACTCTTTCCAACTACCCACTCTCTCCTCTGCATTTAACAGTGGAATTCCCATTGCACTCTTAATGTTATCACCCTTGCTTTTAATTTCACCAAAGGTTGTTTTGGCTTTCCTACATGCTGAGTCATTCCTTCCGACAATCATTTTATTTTTTGATTTCTTCACATTTTTCATGCAGTCATTTTGTCTTCGCTTCCTTGAACTTCCTATAAATCTCATTCCTCAGTGACTTGTATTTCTGTATTCCTGAATTTCCCTGAGCATATTTGTACTTCCTTCTTTCATCAATCAGCTGAAGTATTTCTACTATTACCCATGGTTTCTTCACAGTTACCTTCTTTGTACCTATGTTTTTCTTTGCAACATCTGTGATTGGCCTTTCTAGAGATGTCCATTCCTCTTTAACTGTACTACCTACTGAACTATTCACTATTGCTGTATCTATAGCCTTAGAGAACTTCAAGTGTATCTTGTCATTCCCTAGTACTTCCGTATCTCACTTCTTTGCATATTGATTCTTCCTGACTAATCTCCTAAACTACAGCCTACTCTTCATCACTACTACATTTTGATCTGAGTCTGTATCTGCTCCTGAGTACATGTTACAATCCAGTATCTGATTTTGAAATCTCTGTTTGACCATGATGTAATCTAACTGAAATCTTGCCATATAACCCAGCCTTTTCCAAGTATATCTCCTCCTCTATTGATTCTTGAACAGAGTATTCGCTATTACTAGCTGAAATTTACTAGAGAACTCAATTAGTCTTTCACCTCTCTCATTCCTTGTCCCAAGCCCATATTCTCCTGTAACCTTTTCCCATTATACCATTTTCTACTGCTGTTGATATCACCCTATATACGTCTGACAAGAAATCCTTGTCTTCTTTCCATTTCACTTCACTGACCCCTACTATGTCTAGACTGAGCCTTTCCATTTCCCTTTTCAAATTTTCTAGCTTCCCTACCATGTTCAATCTTCTGACATTCCATACCCCAACTCATAGAGTGTTAGCCTTTCGTTGGTTATTCATGTTTTTTTCTCATTGTAACCTCCCCCTTGGCAATCCCCTCCCACATATCCAAATGGGGGATTATTCTGGAATCTTTTGCCAATGGAAAGATCATCATACCACTTTTCCAGTTACAGGCCACATACCCGGTGGATACATGTTATGTGTCTTTAATGCAGTGGTTCTGACTACCTTCTGCATCCTCATGCCATTGATCATTGCTGATTCTTCTCCCTTTAGAGGCAGTTTCCCACCTTAAGTACAAGAGAATGCCATGAACCTCTGTCCGCTTCTCTGCCCTCTTTGGTGAGGCCATTGGCAGAACTGAGAGTAACTTCTTATGGCAGAAGCCTTCGATCACCAATGCTGATTATTAATCCAAATTTAGGTAGTGGTGGGTTACGAACCAAGAACCAATGGCATTTTGATTACTAATCAAAGATGCTACCCCTAGACAATGGGTGTGCCCACAAGGTATCCATGTCCAATTGTCTACTTCATGTAGTTTCCCTCTGAAATGGATTCAGTTGGACCTGCATTCAGTGAAAACCATTGTTTCCTGTAGGGTTGAAACTGTTTGTCCTTGACAAGACACAACACATGTTTGGTCCCTGTCAGTTAGGATGTTTTTAGGACCACTCTTCTTACACCTCATTACGTGGCTGCAAGTAGTATACCATTCCTTGTAGAAGCATCGGCCAAACTTCACTCACGATGCAGTCAATGTCATGTCCCAACATAATAGTTCATTTTGGTCATTCTGTCACCTCACATAATTTTACTGAACTGATTTCATACATCTGACCAGCACACTTCACTGACATGACTTTGTCAGCAGCGGAGGGTCACATGATTAACTGGTACCAGTTTTACTCCTTCAAAAGCACTCCAAAGTCAACAGTGTGCTCTTTTACAGTGGAGACTAACATTTCATCCTGTGGGTTTATTACTCTGTAGGTACCAACAGATTAACTGTCAAGGGCTGATTGCCTACACCACAGCCACATCAGTAAGTTTCAGGGCAAGTTGCTCTCACCCAGTTAAGTGGGACAATGATTTCCAATTAGATTGAAAACTTACTTCACTACCTGTCACACATTTTATGTTATTGGGCAAATTATCATAAATTTTTGTTGTTGCAAACTGAACTCCTTTCCAAGTCATAGCTTTAACAACGGGTTATGAAGATAATTTTTCCCTCTAGTGTTGTAGATATGGAATTGCTCTTCTTCTCAAACTGTGATGGATTATTTATGACAAATTTCATCAGTGAATATATGAACTGTGATGGCACAGTTAAAATGCCTAGCTGCTTGAAGAAGTGCCTACATGATGCCCATGGGTGAACACCACATATTATTCTTACCACTTACTTCTATGCTATCAATACTTTCTTTCTAAGTGATGAGTTATCCCAGAAAATTATTCAGTAAGGCATTTTGAGTGTAAATACCTGATGTACATCAGGAGGCTGATATGTTTGTTTCCAAAATTAGCAACTATATGAAAAGCAAAAGTAGCAGAACTTCATTGTTCGAGAAACTGAGTAATATGTTTCTTCCAGTTCTAGTTTAGATCAATATGTACACCCAAAAATTTGGACCATTCCACCATGCTTACTGACTCCTGTTCACATGCTACATCTGTTGTTGGTATAACTCTGTTTGTTGCACAGAACTGAATGTAGTTGGTTTGTTTAGGAGAGTCCATTTTCAGAGAACAACATAATAATTCTTTGGAAAATATCATTTACCAACTCTTCTGTTGTTTTCTCTCTAATGGGATCTATTATAACTCTACTACACTCCTGGAAATTGAAATAAGAACACCGTGAATTCATTGTCCCAGGAAGGGGAAACTTTATTGACACATTCCTGGGGTCAGATACATCACATGATCACACTGACAGAACCACAGGCACATAGACACAGGCAACAGAGCATGCACAATGTCGGCACTAGTACAGTGTATATCCACCTTTCGCAGCAATGCAGGCTGCTATTCTCCCATGGAGACGATCGTAGAGATGCTGGATGTAGTCCTGTGGAACGGCTTGCCATGCCATTTCCACCTGGCGCCTCAGTTGGACCAGCGTTCGTGCTGGACGTGCAGACCGCGTGAGACGACGCCTCATCCAGTCCCAAACATGCTCAATGGGGGACAGATCCGGAGATCTTGCTGGCCAGGGTAGTTGACTTACACCTTCTAGAGCACGTTGGGTGGCACGGGATACATGCGGACGTGCATTGTCCTGTTGGAACAGCAAGTTCCCTTGCCGGTCTAGGAATGGTAGAACGATGGGTTCGATGACGGTTTGGATGTACCGTGCACTATTCAGTGTCCCCTCGACGATCACCAGTGGTGTACGGCCAGTGTAGGAGATCGCTCCCCACACCATGATGCCGGGTGTTGGCCCTGTGTGCCTCGGTCGTATGCAGTCCTGATTGTGGCGCTCACCTGCACGGCGCCAAACACGCATACGACCATCATTGGCACCAAGGCAGAAGCGACTCTCATCGCTGAAGACGACACGTCTCCATTCGTCCCTCCATTCACGCCTGTCACGACACCACTGGAGGCGGGCTGCACAATGTTGGGGCATGAGCAGAAGACGGCCTAACGGTGTGCGGGACCGTAGCCCAGCTTCATGGAGACGGTTGCGAATGGTCCTCGCCGATACCCCAGGAGCAACAGTGTCCCTAATTTGCTGGGAAGTGGCGGTGCGGTCCCCTACGGCACTGCGTAGGATCCTACGGTCTTGGCGTGCATCCGTGCGTCGCTGCGGTCCGGTCCCAGGTCGACGGGCACGTGCACCTTCTGCCGACCACTGGCGACAACATCGATGTACTGTGGAGACCTCACGCCCCACGTGTTGAGCAATTCGGCGGTACGTCCACCCGGCCTCCCGCATGCCCACTATACTCCCTCGCTCAAAGTCCGTCAACTGCACATACGGTTCATGTCCACGCTGTCGCGGCATGCTACCAGTGTTAAAGACTGCGATGGAGCTCCGTATGCCACGGCAAACTGGCTGACACTGACGGCGGCGGTGCACAAATGCTGCGCAGCTAACGCCATTCGACGGCCAACACCGCGGTTCCTGGTGTGTCCGCTGTGCCGTGCATGTGATCATTGCTTGTACAGCCGTCTCGCAGTGTCCGGAGCAAGTATGGTGGGTCTGACACACCGGTGTCAATGTGTTCTTTTTTCCATTTCCAGGAGTGTATATGTGCAAAAAGTACCAATTTTGTTTGTTGCATGTTAACTGTAAGGATCAGAAGTGGACCCAAAAATTGAACCCTGTAAGACTTCCTTCTTGATTTTTCCCCTGTCAGTAAAATTTTCTACACTTCTAACATTGTCTGAATCATTTTTTACAACATTTTGCAATCTGTATGTTAAGTACAGTTCAAACCATCTGTGCATAAAGTCATCAGTTCCACAATACTTGAGTTTTTCTGATTATTTGATTAGCGAGTTATAACTAGCGTTCTCAGTCAAGCAACCCTTCTGGAATTCAAACTGTGATATGCTAAGTAAATTGTTTCCACTTAAATGTGTGACTACTCTTTAGTCCATTACTTTTTTTGCATATTTTGGAACAAGCGTCAGTAAGACAATGCTGTCATTTGACACTGGTCTGCAGGTCACCACACCTGGTCAACATCAATACAACGAATCTGGTGGGTTTGTTAAAACAAATATTGCTTTACCTCCTTGTAAGAGTGAATCTGAAGTAGTAAAGTGTGGACAATAGGGTTTCTGATGTAAGGAAATTGTATTAATAGATGTGGGGTATCATTTCCTGTAGTAGTTGTGACAATTCCAATACCTGTAGTCATGGCAGTAGTAGTATGTGAAGAAACTATCTTTGTGGATGTACTCCTTTGAAAAAAGAATACAAGAATGATTTATGGAGCAGGTGCAAGAAGAGCTTCATAAAATGAGGAAACAGATACATGGTTTAAGTACTGTTATGAAAAAGATGGATAGTCGACTAAATGGAAGAACAAAAAATGGAAACTTCAAGTAGGAATATCAGTAATGTAAGGAAAGTTAGATTGCTACTCACCATAACATTAAGTTGCAGACAGGCACAATCAAAAGACGCTTAAAAATAAGCTTTCCGCCACAGCGTTCATCGGAAAAAGAGAAACAAACACCATTCATTCACACAAGCAAAGCACACCTCATACACATGTGAGCACCAACTCCGGCAGCCCGACAAGGATGCAGTTATCATGTGGGATGGAAGCAGCAATCTGGAAGGTGTGGGGAAGGGGAAGGGATAACAGTGAACAGGTGACAGGGAAGGGGGGTAGAGAGCACTGTCTGGCAGAGTTTGCAGGGACTAGAATGCCAACAGGCACAGCATCAGGAAGTTGTGGGGCAGGGAGGGGGAGGAAAACAGGGAGAAAATGGAAAAAAGTGGTAAAAGATTGGCTGGTGCATTGGCAAAAAAAGATGGTAAGAGATGAGAATGGGGAGGAGATGATATGACAGAGGGGGTGGAAATTATTGGGTGGAGGGTATGGGAACAGTATGTTACTATAGGTTGAGGCCAGGATAGTTACAGGGGCAAAGAATGTGATATAAGGATTACTTCCATCTGTGCAGTTCAGAAAAGCTGGTAGTGAAGGGGAGGATCCAGATGGCTTGGGTAGTGAAGCAGCCATTGAAATCAAGCATGATATATTCAGCTACATGTTGTGCCACAGGGTGGTCTACTTTGCTCTCGGCCACAGCTTGGCACTGGCTGTGCATACTGGTGGACAGATGGTTGGCAGTCACGATAATATAAAAAGCTGTGCAGTGATTGCACTAGAGTTGGTAAATTACATGGTTGCTTCCACAGGTGACAGGACTGAAGTAGGAAGTGCTGGGTGGGTGGATTGGGCAGTTCTTGCACCTGGGACTTCCACAGGGATACAATCCTTGTGGAAAGGCACAGGGGTTTGGACTGACATAGAAATGGACTAGGATACTGTGATGGTCAGATGGGCAATGGAACACCACTTTAGGTGTGGGAAATATCTCAGGTAGGATGTCCCTCATTTCAGGGCATGATGATAGATAAACAGAGCCCTGGCAAAGTGTGGTTCAGTTGTCCCAGTCTGGCGTATTATTGGGGGATAAAGGGAGCACTCCTTTGTGACTGGTTCTTGGGATGGTGGGAGGATTGGTGTGGGAGGAGAAATGGTATGGGGGATCTGTTCTGCAGACTAGGTCTGAGGGATAGTGCCTATCTGTGAAGGCCTTGGTGAGTTGTTCAGCATACTGGGGATGGGAGTTCTTGACACTGCATGCATGACCACACTGTGTGGGAGGGATTTTTTGGTGTGAAAGGGATGATAGTTTCCGAAATGCAGCCACTGTTTGAACACACATCAAAAAAAGTTTTGCATCAATCAGGTTCCCAGAACTCCTGAAGACAGACATTGACTGTGGATATTGTATCACAGACACAGTCCCTTTGACTGTTTAGAGATGTCACTAAAACTGCCCAAAGACGTAAACAACCATGCATGAGAGGAACCTATTAGATGGAGGGGGTCCGACAGCCGATCAGTTCCAGTCATTCCACCAGGAAGGAGGTACACGACTCGTGTAGTCTGTAGTTCAACAAATCCTAGAAGATCACATCCACGTTGTTACTTTGTGCCAGGAAGGGCTTTCAACAAGGGAAGTGTCCAGGCATCTCATAGTGAACCAAAGTGATGTTATTTGGACATGGAGAAGATACAGAGAGACAGGAACTGTTGATGACATGCCTTGCTCAAGCCAATCAAGGGCTACTCCTGCAGTGGATGCTGTTACCTATGGATTATGGCTTGGAGGAACCCTGTCAGCAATGCCACCATGTTCAATAATGCTTTTCGTGCAGCCACAGGACATTGTGTTATGACTCAAACTGTGTGCAGTAGACTGCATGATGTGCAACTTCACTTCTGACGACCATGGCGAGGTACATCCTTGCAACCACAACATCATGCAGCGCGGTGCAGATGGGCTCAACAACGCACCGGATGGTCCTCTCTCGACTAGCATCACATTCTCTTCATCGATGAGTATTTTGCCTTCAACCAGACAATCGTCAGAGAAATGTTTGGAGGCAACCCAGTCAGGCTGAATGCCTTAGACACACTGTCCAGCGAGTGCAGCAAGGTGGAGGTTCCCAGCTGTTTTGGGATGGCATTATGTGGAGCTAACGTACAGTGGTGGTGGTCATGGAAGGTACCGTAATAGCTGTACGATATGTGAATGCCATTCTCTGACTGATAGTGCAACCATATCAGCAGCATATTGACGAGGCATTTGTCTTCATTGACGACAATTCGTGTGCCCATCGTGCACATCTTGTGAATGACTACCTTCAGGATAACGACATCACTCGACTAGAGTGGCCAGCATGTTCTCCAGACATGAACCCCATCAAACATGCCTGGGATTGATTGAAAAGGGCTGTTTATGGATGTCGTGACCCACCAACCCCTCTGAGGAATCTACGCCGAATCGCTGTTGAGGAGTGGGACAATCTGGACCAACAGTGCCTTGCTGAACTTGTGGATAGTATGCCATGATGAATACAGGCATGCATCAATGCAAGAGGACATGCTACTGAGTATTAGAGGTATCAGTGTGTATAGCAATCTGGACCACCACCTCTGAAGGTCTCGCTGTATAGTGGTACAATATGCAATGTGTGGTTTTCATGAGCAATAAAAAGGGCGGAAATGATGTTTATGTTGATCTCTATTCCAATTTTCCGTACAGTTTCCAGAACTCTCAGAACAGAGGTGATGCAAAACTTTTTTTTTTTTGTATGTGTAGTTGGGGGGTTTAATGTTGACCAATGGTGCAGATGGAGCCATCAGAGAGGAGGAGGTGAATGACTAGGAAAGGGGCATGCTGGGTTGCAGAGGACCAGGTGAAGCGGATGGGAGAGAAGGTGTTGAGGTGCTGAAGGAATGAAACAGAGTGTCTTGGTCCTGAGTACAGATCATGTAAATATCATCAATGAACCTGAGCTGGACCAGGGATTTGGGGTTTTGGAAGGCTATGAAGCACTCATCTAGATGACCCATAAACAGGCTGGCAAAGGAGAGTGCTATGTTAGAGGGCAATGGATTCAGGGGAGAGGTTCTGGGGAGGACCTAAGGTTTTAAGCATGAACTGAAGGTTGTGTTGGACTTCTGGTATGGGATAACTCTGGCAGAGCTTACAGATGGAGGAGTCCAATGGTTGGCAGAGATGTTCTTCCAGGTAGTCGCTGGAATTCATAACAACATGGTGGAACGCTTGTATGCAGTAGGATGGTCAGGTCAGGATTTGTTTTAAGATTGTGTATGGCTATTCTTCATTCTGCTGAAACTTTGGAGTTCTTAGGAAGGGACCCAGGGAAGGGTGGTGAGGCTAAATCGGAGGTAAGGAATTTCTGGAAAGTGACCAGCAGGTGGTTACGTGGGAGGGAGGGACTATTACAGTTGGATGGTGTAACTGGTAGAGGCAGGGAGCAGTGTTGGAATTAGGTTGGCTTTGGTTGGAGGGATTGGCAGCAGAGAAGTGTTTCCATTGTAGGAATTGGGAGAAGGAGAGTAGGTCTTTGACAAGTCCAGCGTGGTTAAATTTCAGTTTAGGGCTAAAGTTGGGGCCTTTGGATAGGGCTGAAACTTCTGTGGAGCTGAGGATTTTGGTGCAAAAGTTAACAACAGTGTTATGGGAAAGTTTTGGCTCTGGATTTGGCGGAGTGTTGGTAGGGAGTTTTTGGAGGATGTGGCAAGTTGAAAAGGTCGGCTAGGCAGAAATTAGGCGCTATGAGGGGTGGACAATGGGAAGCATTGTGGGTAGGCTAGGGGTGTGATGCCTGTGCCATTGAGATGTGTTTTGGCAGTACCAGATTTGTGAGGGCCAGGGATTGGCAGAATCTGAAAAGGTGAAGAAATTTTTATGATTAGGCCATTTGGTGGGATTCCATGGCTTATGCTGCATTTAAGTAATAGGATGTGGGAATGAGTTTCAGCCATGGAAAGGAATACTTTTCTGAACTGGTGCAGAAAGATGTAGCAGGGGTCCGTCATGGCAGGAATGGTGTAAAGGAAACAGGAATGATGCAGAAATGGGCAAAATAAACCATCAACGTCTATTTTTCCCATTTCTAATTCATTCCCATTTCCTTTATACCATTCCTGCCACAGTGAGCCCCTGATCCATCTTTCTGCACCAGTTCAGAAATGTATCCCTCTTCCTGGCTGAAACCTAGTCCCACATCCTATTTCTTTAGTGCAGCCTAAACCATGGAAACCCAACCCTTCGAAATGGCCTAATCATAAATATTCTTTTCTCTGGGTCCCATCCCTTCTTTCTCAATATGCTCCACCTTCTCAGATTCTGCCAGTCCCTGGCCCTCATAAAACTGCTACAGAAAAAAAATCACCATGGCACAGGCATCCCACAATCACCTTTGCTCCCTCTGCAAGATACTACAACTGTGCAATCTCTGCTTCATAAATCCCATCTCTGAAATTAAATCCCTTGCTCTCCAGCATCTGGGGGAGCATTCCAGACACCATCTCCATAAGTTATCCAACCTGCTGACATCCTACTGCCACCTCAGGGCACCACTGTACAACCCCTATGCCACCCGGGTGTTCCTCCTCATCCACCCCTCAAAGCACCTAAACACTGCCTAGCTGACCTTTTCACCTTGCCATATCCCCCACTTGCCATATCCCCCAAAACTCCCTACCAAAACTCCGCCAAATCCAGAGCCAAAACATACCTGTAACACTGTTGTCAACGTTTCCACCAAAATCCCCAGCTCCACAAAAGTTTCAGTCCTATCCAAAGGCCTCACCTTTAGCCCTACACCCAAATTTAACCATACGGATTTGCCAAAGACCTATTCTCCTTCTCCTGATTCCTGCAATGGAAACACTTCTTTGTTGCCAATCAGTTCAACCAAAGCTAACATAATTACAACACTGAACCCTGCCTCTACAGCTCCATACCATCACCCAACAGTAATCCTCCCTTCCATCCATGTAACCACCTGCTGGTCACCTTCCAGGAATTTGTTACATGCAACTTAGCCTCACCATCCTTGCCCCAGGTCCCTTCCTAAGAACACCAACCTTTCAGCAGAAGAAAGAATAGCCATACACAGCCTCAAAACAAATCCTGAACTAATCCTCCCTTCATCTCCTAAAGTGGTGTTCTGTGCCCCGCACAACCTCCAAAACAATCTAGGCCACCCCTATGCCACTCCCAATACCAACCCCTGGCCACAAGGATCATATCCCTGTGGAAGACCCAGGTGCAAGACCTGGCCAATCCACCCACTGAGCACTTCCTACCTCAGTTCTGTCAGGGGCCAGGCCACCTGTGAAAGCAGTCATGTCAGTTACCAACTCTGCTGCAATCATTGCACAGATTTTTATATTAGTATGACAACCAACAACCTGTCCACTAGTATGAACAGTCAGCATTAGACTGTGGCCAAGGGCAAAGAAAAGCACTCTGTGGCACAACATGCACCTGAAAAAAATATGCTTTGATTTCAGTGGCTGCTTCACTACCCAAGCAATCTGGGTACTCCCCTTCACAAGCAGCTTATCAGAACTGCACAGATGGAAGTTATCCTTACAACACATTCTCTGCTCCTGTAATTATCCAGGCCTCAACCTACAGTAACATACTGTCCCCACATCCTCCACCCAACAGCTTCTTCCCCATCTGTCATATCACCTCCTCCCCATTCTCATCTCCCACCCTATTTGTTTGCCACCCTCTACCACTGCACCAGCCAATCTTTTCCCACTACTTTTCATTTTTGCTCCATTGTCTCCAAGTCCCTGACCCACAACCTCCTAATGCTGTGCCTGTTGGCATTCTAGTCTCTGCACACACTGTCAGACTATACTCCTCCCCCCCCCCCCCCTTACAATAATACCCCTTCCTTCCTTTACCCCACCCCTTCCAGATTGCTGCTTCCATCCCACATGATAGTTGCACTCTATCCTGGCTGCTGGAGTTGGCGAACATGTGTGTGTGTTGTATACTTGCTTGTGTGAATGAATGGTGTGTGTTTCTCTTTTTCTTGGTGTACATAGTAATAGAATTCCTTTTATGATACAGGAAAAACTGTTAGTGAAATACTGGGGAAAAGTGTCTTATTGAAGCAGTTAAACACTATGAAGGAATTGAATAAATTATTGAGGATATAGGTGAAACAACTAGATTTAATCAATATAAACAATCACAGCAAGGACAAATGATATAGCAAGAGTTCTCCAAATTGAAAGGACAGGATTAACTGTAACAGAGGAAGGGCAGAAAATGTGGAGCCTTCTAGGTTGGCGCTCAGGACCCAAAGAGGCATCAGCAAATGGATCTGTGAAAGTTAGTTCAGGATTAATACAGTCTGTTAGTGATAATCAACTCAGCTACATACTTTTGGAAGAAAAGGAAAAATGGTGAATAACCATTTTTAACAGTTTGTGTGAGGTCTCCTGGAAGAAGTATCAATGATTCAGGTAGTGCAATAAACATTGTGGCGTCGATAGATCACATCGATCACACAAATTACAATCTTTGGAACATTAACTGCTCTGACAAGCCGCCATGTTTAATTCAGTCTGCCTTTGTACTTCATAGAGGGTTCATGTGTATCAGTCTTTATGGTAAAATACATGTGTATATAGAAAATTTGGGAACTGTTTATTATGTGTATTACAATCTGTATCCAGAATACCATAACATTATGCAAAGGAACTTTTTAGATGATAATGAGTTTCAGAACTGGCATTAATCTTACAGGTGTAACAGGAGTGGTAGGTAGATATGTTAGGAAAGAATGTTGGAATTCAAGTTATATCCATGTAAGTTTGAACAACTGTGTCCACGCTGTTTGTCAGAGGAACTGTTTATAAATAATGTGGCACAAATGGATTTCAAGAAATGGTATGTGAATAAACACCTGGAAAATCATGTAAAGGATTTATCATTAAGGAAGATGGAGGTATAAGAAAATAAGATGTCCAAGAAAACTAGTGTGCAACTGATTGAAGAAATACATTGTTGCATTATTCTGACTTTAACTTACCTTTCTGTTTATCCACAAATGCTTCAGCTCATGGGTTTTCAAAGAAGTAGAAAATGAAGTGGATATTAAATAGCACATGATTTCCTTTGTGAGTAGAATGATGACAGTCATTGAATCGAACTATGGAGTAACAGAAAAAGAAGCTTTGTCATTACCTGTGCTTTCAAGAAACTTAACTCCTTGGTAATGGAAAAAGACACTATAGTTTACACAGACTGTAAATCCCTGACATTTTTAATGAAAAATAAATTACTTGACAGAAGTTTAAGCCACTGGACATTCTTCCTACAAGAATTTCTATTTTACATTCTATATATTTTGGGATATGATCTACTATCCAGGTCCCCTCTTAGATTGAAAGGGGAACAAGACCTTTCAGAGAGCGGAAAGTTAAATGTATTTTTTAAAGTGTCAAAAGTGCAAATATCAATTACGACTTTTTGTGAAAATTAGAAGCTCTGCAGAAAAAGATGAGAGGCTGCTACATGTAATTAGTAGTCTAGAAAGGGTAAGGGTCTCTAATCATGGATTCCAAGGATAGAAGTTTCAAGGAATACTTTTCGAAACAATTTACTCATTTTATAGGAAGTGGTTATTAAGTACAGTATACCAGAAGATTGTTAATCTGGTACATTTACAACATTTATATTCATTTCCAGTCCTGTAAATGTCTTATGTGTATGAACAATCATCTTCAGAAACATGTTTAGAGGAGTGAATAAATTGCTCAGGAAAAGTGCTGTTTGCCAGAGTTTAGTGGCAGTAAGTATATAAGGTCTATTACATAGAGAAGAACCTATCTACATATTCTTGTGGAATGTTGGGGAAAACTGTTGAAACTATACCCCCATGAAGAATACCAGTTCTGAGGAAATGATACAACCCATGTTGGATCATTATGTTAAAAATGTATGTTAATTGAAAAATATTACATCAGGCATTGGTTCACAGTCTGTAACATGAGAGTACAGAGAATTTTTGGCAAGGAAAAGGGGTGAGACATGTTAATATGAAGATATCCACAAGCCATTCCATCTGAAAGAATAATGAAGAGTCAGGATGGATGTGTAGTACCTTGTAGGGTGGAAATAGGGATACCATGTGGGTGAAATTATGAGGACATGCTGAAAAGTAATACCTCTTAATTTTTTTGTATGAAAACTCTTAAAGCCTGTTAAATAAAGCAAACTTTATTAACATTCTACATCTTTATTCTTTATGTCTACATATTCTTTTCTCAACATAGTCACCCTAGCAACAAATAGACTTCTCCCAACAAGAGACCAGTTTGTTGATATCATCACTGTAGTATGTCTGACTTTATTGAGCCACAAACTCACCTCTGCTTGCACTGCTTCATCACTGTAAAAAAGGAAGTTCTCGAAGCAGTTCCTTAAGTTTTGGAAACAGATGGAAATTGGATGGAGCCAAGTTGGGACTGTATGATGATCGATGACAGTGAACCCGAGACATCGGATCATTGCAGATGTCGCAGCACATGTATGTGGTCTGGGATTGTCAGGCTGAACGAGAGGGTGCTCCATGTGTGGAAAGACCCAGTTTTCTGAGGGTCTCACAGCACCTTTCAGAGTTTATGGTGATGTCTTTAGGCATGAATTCCAGATGCACAACACCTTGAACATCCCATGTGAGCATGAATTTGCCTACTAATGGCATGGTCTTGAACTTTTTTTGGCATTGGTGATCCTTGTGGCAGAAGTCCAATGATGCTAATTTGTTTTTGGGATCAAAATGGTGATCTCCACTTTCATCGCCTGTCACAATGTTGTTAAGGGACCCATCACTATCACACTCGAAGTGCAAAAGGAATTATTGACAGATGTCCAATCACTTCTGTTTCATGTCAGGAGTGACCATTTGAGGCTACTTCCATGCATACAGTTTTCTGTACCGCATTTCTGCAATAATAGCCTGCGCACACTTTCGTGATATGCCACACTTACCTGAGAGCTGTGCCTGTGTCATCCAAAGATTTTCTCTAATTCTGATGAGCCTCATCAGTTACCACATATGGTCATACACTGAACTCTGTCACACACATAGAAGTCAGCACCACTGTTTCCTTCATTAAGGGCACAAATAACCAAAGTCACATGTGTCAATGCAATCATCACTGTATAAGGCTTTCATTCTTCTGTGGATTTCAGTTGTACTTAATTACAGCACACAGTTTCTCATGCATTGACATGGTTACCTTACACACTGCTATGTTACATGCTACAATTCAGAGCCCTCTAGTAGAAGATGGTTTCAACTTGTGTCTGCCTAGTGGGAAAGTCAGTGAGTAATATAAATAGTACCAGTCTTCAAGATCATATACTGTGCATTGAGTTACCACACAGCACTAAAAAATTCTTACCTTTACTGATCACAGACAACCAGACAAAGGGCAAATAACTGTTGAAGAACGTGGTTTGGCCATTAATGAATAAAAGGCAGTCCTGTGATTTTGAAGCAGCAGGGTTTGAGGTAGTGGGCACATTGTGGCCCGCTGAAAATATTCTAAGTTCAGAGATGGTGGCCACCACTGGGGCCGCTCGGCAAGCCGCGGCTCGTTAGCAACTGCGTGATGCCGCACAACTGCCGGACCATGTGGTCCATCGACCGCATGGCTGGGAATTTCATGGTGAAGCTGTGTCGATGAAGGAGACATGCAAGGAGTGCCAAAGATGGCAGACTTTGTGAAACCATCATGGCAGACATTTCACAGTTCATATAGAAATTAATAGTAGCCAGATGAATCATGAAACCTCAAAAAGAAACATGTACATTACCTTTATTTGCATGATGATTCTAATGGTGTAATCAGATTTTCAGTATCTTTATTAGTTTAAAGTTTAGTATCTGATGATAAATTATACAAGTAACACCAAGCAACGAATTTCCACAATCTAAATGGTTCATCCGATTTTGTCGATCGATGTGTCTTTAGAAAGCTATTAGTGTAAACCTAAATCAGTATGAATTACAGGTGTGTAACTTGAATAGTACATGAGTTATTGGAGGTCAAAGTGGCCAATTACTATCGATCATGTCAGGCCATAAGTACTCCACAGTGACATGAGAAAACGGTGGCAGCATGCCTACAAATATATTTATTCATCTATGTCTTTGTTTATATCCAATATATCCTATTCATGAAGAAATTGATTAAATATTTACTGTGTTTTAGAAAGCATAGAGACATTAGGCTACTGGCCTACCTTTTGTTGCTATCCCTTTGATATGGAAATGGAAAAATGAAGTCCCATGCTTCTTTACGAGCGTAGGGGAACGATGCGGGAGACCCGCACCACTTTACTAGGCAAGGTCCTAGTGGAGGTGGTTTGCCATTGCCTTCCTCCGACCATGATGGGGATGAATGATGATGATGAAGATGACCCACTCATCTTGAGGCAGGAAAAATTCCTGACCCCGCCGGGAATCGAACCTGGGACCCCACGCTTGGGAAGCGAGAACGCTACCGCGAGACCATGAGCAGTGGACATCCCTTTGATATATGTTTATTTAATTTGTTTATGTATTTAATAATGTGTGTTACAGTGTGTTTATGGTCCAGCCGTCAGAATATTTATTTAATTTCAAGTTATTTAAATGTAAATCCAGTATTCTGAATGTGTTTCAAAATGTTTGTGAGTGTACATTGGCTTGGAGACATGACGGGAGTGCTATAACCAATCACAGCACTCGTTACTAAGGGAGGCGACTAGCGAAGTGAATGGAGGGGGAGTTCTGAACACTGCAGCATGAGGGACAGTATGGGAGAGGACATGTGAGAGTTCTGGACAGTATGGCGCAATGGATGCACAGTCATAGGAAAGACTTGGAGAGTGGAGCAGTTTTGCGCATGGTAGCAGGATACAGAAATATTTTGTAGTGCCGACCTCTGCACTTGTGAGATTTCTGTAGCTTCTGCAGTGAAGACGTAATATGTGTTTAGAAGTGAATATCTTGCGAGCTATGTTGTTGTTCGTAACTAATTATGTGAAATAAGAATCTATTATTTTCCTGTTATTCAACTTATATTTTATTTAACTGCTGGACCATCGACACCAATAAGTGTTTTCAGTAATAAACGGCTTTCTAAAAGGTACTTCTGCTAACGTAGTCATCATTTAAAGTCATTAAGATAGTATCTGCAGATTTTATTTAATTGCAATCTTTCATGTATAAATTACTATGTTACATTAAAAATTCACAATTGCCAAGTGATAGGAACCTACAACCATTTGATTCATGTCCTATTCATACTGTACACTGTAGACTCAGCAGTATTTGGCTTGTAATGCAGCAACTATGTATCCCAGCCCCTAGACAATGAAACCAGCCAAAACTTTTAATATTTCAACTCTGAGTCTGAGGGTATGTAGTTGAGGGTCACCAACACACGACATCATTTCATTTTATCATTATTTGAAAGCCCACAAGGGTGACAGGCAGAAGAGACAGTGTGGGAAGGGAAAACCTTTATAACACAAGGAGAGAGATTTACTATTGCTAAGGAGACATAAATTAAATACAGGTGTCACATAAAACCGGGCTGATTTAGATGTAGTGAAACAGAATGAGGACTATTTTGTAAAACATATTCAATCACAACAACAAAACAATTGCATACTGCCATTTCATGCACTGTTCATGTTTTGAAAATGATGTAGGTGCTCACTACTGTTATTACGACACTCAGATAATCAGTGATGTAAATAATTCATGGCATATTCAACCATCTGTATAAGAATGTTTCTGATTTCTGCTCAGATAGTGTCTTTCAGTTCCACAACCGTGTGTAGAGGTCTAGCATACAATGTGTGTTTCAGGAACCTCCACAGGAAGTAATCACAGAATAATGAATCAGGAGATCTGGGAGGACACAAAAGTCCCCATTCCTGGAAATAATATGGTTACCAAACACACTGCACACTGCTGTCATCAAAATTTGAGCACAATGAGAGAGAGCACCATCTCACTTAACACAAAAGTCATTTGCAAATTCAGGTGTAAGGAATGTGTCAACCATGGCAGCATGCTGCCGAAATGTGGCTGTGGTTACTTGTCCATGTTCAACCTCAAAAAAGGAAGGGCCGATTATGCCACCTGCAGATACAGTGGCCCACACTGTGACTTTCTGGTTGAATAAGGGTCACTGTTGGAGTTCATGAGGATTATCCTTGCACCAGTAATGGCAATTTTGTTTGTTCAATAACCACTGAGTTGAAATGCCTCATCAGTCATCCATAGAAAATTTAAGAAACCTTGATTGTCTTTAATTTTAGTCAGCAGTTCAAAAGACAAGAGTCATTCACTTCTCATCATCACTTTCATTTAACTGTTGCACAACCTGTATCCTGTATGGTTCCAACTCCAGTCATTCGATAAAATTCTGTGCACACTATGGCTGGACATTCCCCCTACTTCTGGAATTTGTGTCGCAGAATGCTTTGGACTGTTGGTTACAATGCCCATTCAGAAACATCAACACAGTCACCGATTTTGTAAAAGTCCTTCACAGCCACAGCACGTTCAGGCCCCCTCCAGCATTCCATCTCAGCAAATGGCATATCTGTCTGAAATGTATTACAAACATTCAGTGTTTCCAGAAACACCGTTCCGCCTTTAGAGACTAATTAAAATGGCCCATTTTTCTGCCACTCTGTATGAAAAGTGGCTATGAATTTTTTACATTTATACAAGGCTCACTTTGTGGGGAATCAAGTTCCTTCTCTGCCTAGTAACAGTGGTGAGTTGGTGAGAGAGATAGGCATTCCCTGCTCCTTCTACCCAGCCCCAAGGTCAAGCCAAGCGTGTTTCTGCGTGGTCTTATACTAAGCAGAGAGTTATGCAGTGGTGTGACACAAAATTTTAATATTGTTACAGTTATGTAATGTATAAGTAGAGTGTTGTAGAAGTAACGAATACAAAGTCTGAGCATCATCAGATAAATAGTTTCCCTAAAAAGCACTATTTTACACCCAGAATGGTTTAAATTTACAGAGTCGAAATTTTGAAAATTTGTGTGTAGAAACATGATGTGGAAGGTTTCATAAAGTAATCTTCAATAATTTTTGATTTTTTAAAAAAAGCTGTAAATTATAAACTAAAACTCAAAAACCTTAGTAGATGATCGACTATTTAAGCACAAGCTAATGTACAGAAATTACTGCAAAATATTCTGTCTAGAAAAAAATTACTATGTACCAAATTTCAGAACATTTAAATGAGTTAACAAGAGTACAGTGATGACAGAACTGACAGTTCAGAGGATGAATACCTCTCAAAGTGCCATTCAAAAAAATCATACCCGGTATATTCATTAAGATATAAAAATGAAATGCTCTTTAAGCATGGATCTACAACAGTAAAAATTAGAGTTGATACTATCCCAGCTGGGGAATTATTAATAATTTAGTAAGACGATAGGGCACTTTCTGAGCATGGAGACAGGAGCACCGGCGTTTTTGAAGCAACCATTCTGTTTCACCATCCACTTCCAACAGAACAGAGAGTATATACGCAATTTCTGAGGTTACTCATCAGTTCATTCACTCAAAGATTTTTTCCTCAACGAGCTTCACTATGGAGTGCACTGTGCCGTTAACCACAAATGCATATGCAAGCCTCAGACAGCCGTGTATGGACCCTCTTTGAATGATAATGAAAAACTTTAAGATCACACTTTCATAGAACTGTTATGAAATTGAAATTTTGCATGAAATGTAAATAATTAAAAGCCTCTTTCCTTTCAGTCTAGCATGTTTTGTACATAATCCATATTCCAAAACCAAATAGTGAGCGAAATATTGAAGACTTCTACTCTTACATGAGCAAAACTTTATTTTTAATTATTAGAACAATCTGTTGCAAAACAGGAATTTATAGATAATGGTGCTTTGAGGAGATCTGGGTTCTGCACTGTGGCAGGTGCTGATTAGGGCAGTAAAAATTCATGTGCTTTATAAGCAAGTTTGTGCTTGTGGAACAACAGTCTTTTTTGTATTTACTTGTTTATCACATACAGTCAACTTCCTTATTTTTTGCCATAACTTCCTCACTCCCTTCAAAGTAGTATTTTTTGGTCCTGTTGAGCTGTTATGTGGACTAGCGGACTGTTGATTGTGAGTAACACCTTTCGGACTATTTTCTGTTGCTCATCTAAATATTTTACAGACCCTTGTGGCACAGTTGAAATATCCATTTGTAGAATCTTATACAACCCGTCCCTCCATGAGCCATGGTTCTTGCCATTGGTGGGGAGGCTTGCATGCCTCAGTGATACAGATAGCAATACTGTAGGTGGAACCACAATGGAGGGGTTCTGTTGAGAGGCCAAACAAACATGTGGTTCCTGAAGAGGGGCAGCAGCCTTTTCAGTAGTTGCAGAGCCATCAGTGTGGATGATAGACTGATCTGGCATTGTAACATCAACCAAAACGGCCTTGTGTGCTGGTACTATGAACAGCTGAAAGCAAGGTGAAACTACAGCTGTAATTTTTCCCAAGGCGTGCAGCTTTACTGTATGGTTAAATGATGCTGGCAGTCTCTTGGGTAAAATATTCTGGAGTTAAAATAGTCCCCCATTTGGATCTCCAGGAGGGGACTAGTCAGGAGGATGGCATTATCAGAAGAAAGAAAACTGGTGTTCCACAGATCAGGGCTTGGAATGTCAGATCCTTTCATCGAGCAGGTAGGTCAGAAAATTTAAAAAGGGAAATGTATAGGTTAAAGTTAGATATAAAAGGTATTAGTGAAGTTCATTGGCAGGAGGAACAAGACTTCTCATCAGGTGAATACAGGGTTATAAATACAAAATCAAATATGGGCAGTGAAGGAGTAGGTTTAATAATGAATTTTAAAAAAATAGGAACACTGATAAGCTACTATGAACAAAATAGTGAACATATATGGTAGTCAAGATAGACATGAAGCCCACGCCTACCACAGTAGTACATATTTATATGCCAATGAGCTCTGCAGATGATGAAGATACTGAAGAAATGTATGATGTGATAAAAGAAATTACTCAGATAGTTAAGGGAGACAAAAATTTAATAATCAGGAGGGACTGGAATTCGATAGCAGGAAAAAGGAGAGAAGGAAAAGTAGTAGGTGAATATGGACTAGTGGTAAGGAATAAAAGAGGAAGCCGCCTGATAGAATTTTGCACAGAGCATAACTTAATCATATTTAACTCTTGGTTTAAGAATCATGAAAGAAGGTTGTATAATGGATGAGGCCTGGAGACACTGGAAGGTATCAGATAGATTATATAATAGTAAGACACAGATTTAGGAACCAGGTTTTAAATTTTAAGACATTTCCCACAATTTACTGGTTGTGAACTGAAGATTAAAACTGAAGAAACTGCAAAAAGTTAGGAATTTAAGGAGATGGGACCTGGATAAACTGAAAGAACCAGAGATTGTATAAAATTTCAGAGATATCATTAGGGAACAATTGGCAAGAATGGGGAAAAGAAATACAGTAGGTGAAGAATGGGTAGCTTAGAGAGACGAAATACTTAAGGCAGCAGAGGATCAAGTAGGTAAAAAGACAAGGGCTCGTACAAATCCTTGGGACAGAAGAGATATTGAATTTAATTGATGAAAGAAGAAAATATAAAAGTGCAGTAAATGAAGCAGGTAAAAAAGAATACAAACGTCTCAAAAATGAGATCAACAGGAAATGCAAAATGGATAAGCAGAGATGGCTAGAGAACAAACGTAACAATGTAGAAGCATATATCACTAAGGGCAAGATAGATACTGCCCACAGGAGAATTAAAGAGACCTTTGGAGAAAAGAGAACCACCAGTATGAATATCAAGAGCTCAGATTGAAAACGAGTCCTAAGCAGAGAAGGGAAAACAGAAAGGTGGACGGAGTATATAGAGGGTCTATATAAGGGCGATATACTTGAGGGCAATATTACGACAATGGAAGAAGATGTAGATGAAGATCAAATGGAAGGTATCATACTGCGTGAAGAATTTGACAGAGCACTGAAAGACCTAAATGGAAACAAGGTCCCAGGAGTACAAAACATTCCATTAGAACTACTGATGGCCTTGGGAGAGCCAGCCATGACAATACCCTTCCATATGGTGAGCAAGATGTATGAGACAGGCGAAATACCCTCAGACTTCAAGAAGAATTTAATAACTCCAATTCCAAAGAAAGCAGGTCGACAGATGTGAAAATTATCAAACTATCAGTTTAATAAGTCACGGCTGCAAAATACTAATGTGAATTCTTTACAGACGAATGGAAAAATTAGTAGAAGCCGACCTCAGGGAAGATCAGTTTGGATTCCGTAGAAATGTTGGAACACGTGAGGCAATGCTGACCCTACGACTTATCTTAAGAAGATAGATCAAGGAAAGGCAAACCTACGTTTCTAGCATTTGTAGACCTAGAGAAAGCTTTTGACAATGTTGACTGGAATACTCTCTTTCAAATTCTCAAGGTGGCAGGGGTCAAATACAGGGAGAAAAAGGCTATTTACAATTTGTACCAAAATCAGATGGCAGTTATAAGAGTTGAGGGGCATGAAAGGGAAGCAGTGGTTGGGAAGGTAGTGAGACAGGGTTGTATCCTATCGTCGATGTAATTCAATTTGTATGTTGAGCAAGCAGTAAAGGAAACAAAAGAAAAATTCAGAGTAGGAATTAAGATTCATGGAGAAGAAATAAAAATTTTGAGGTTTGTCGATGACATTGTAATTCTGTCAGAGACAGCAAAGGACCTGGAAGAGCATTTGAACGGAATGTACAATGTCTTGAAATGAGGATATAAGATGAACATCAGCAAAAGCAAATGAGGATAACTGAATGCAGTCAAATGAAGTTGGGTGATGCTGAGGGAATTAGATTAGAAAATGAGATACTTAAAGTAGTAAATGAGCTTTGCTATTTGGGGAGCAAAATAAGTAATGATGGTCGAAGTAGAGCGGATATTAAATGTAGATTGGCAATGGCAAGGAAAGCGTTTCTGAAGAAGAGAAATTTGAACATTGAGTATAGATTTTTAAGTGTCAGGCAGTCATTTCTGAAAGTATTTGTATGGAGTGTAGCCATGTATGGAAGTGAAAGATGATTTCGATATGTGGTGCTACAGAAGAATGCTGAAGATTAGGTGGGTAGGTCACATAATTAATGAGGAGGTATTAAACAGAATTGGGGAGAAGAGAAATTTGTGGCACAACTTGACATGAAGAAGGGGGCAGTTGGTAGGACATGTTCTGAGGCATCAAGGGATCACCAATTTAGTATTGGAGGGCAGCGTGGAGGGTAAAAATTGTGGAGGGAGACCAAGAGATGAATACACTAGGCAGATTCAGAAGGATGGAGGTTGCAGTAGGAACTGGGAGATGAAAAAGCTTGCACAGGATAGAGTAGCATGTAGAGCTGCATCAAACCAGTCTCTGGACCGAAGACAACAACAACAACAACAACATATTACATAATAACTGTTCATTATAAAATAAGCCACCCTACAATAGAGTTAAATATGGGGTAAGTCGAGAAGGACTTTACAGCTTCGGAATAATATAAAAATTTATTGAGATAACTTACAGAACCAGTAGATGTGTCGTTTTTTAGCAAACAACATCAAATTTGATTCATGTAGTGGTTTAGTACCCCATTCTACCACCATGAGCACCAGCAAAGTGCACAGTTAAAATGGTTACTTTCAATGATGCAGAGAGTGTTCACTGTGTGTTTTAGTTTTTTGAAACAAACTCTGCTACAACTTTTCATTGTAAATTTTGCACTGAATACAGTACAGAACCTCCAAGCAGGCCTAAGATTCACTCTTGGCACAGGAACTTTGTTAAGATGGGTCATATACTGCGATATGACAAATCACTGGTTGCCCACAAGCTGATGTTTATGTCGAACAGGTTAGGGAGAGCATTGCTCGCAGTTCACAAAAACAATGAGACGTGGATCTCGCAAGACTGGTATTCCACAAAATACTGTTTGGCAATTACTGTGCAGTTGTTGGTAACCTACTAAAGGAGAAGAGGCCGGGGTGTTTATGCCACAAGCTTCCATACCAAGAAATCAGAGTCAATTTTCGAGGCCTGTGGGAGTGAAGCTGGCAGTGTCACCTGTATGACTAAACACCAGTATACTCCACCTCACTAGCAAAGTATGCTCACAGAAAAGGGCCCTGGTTTGAAGGGATGGAAGAGTATCCAACCTTGGGGAAGGGGGGGAGGGGGGGGGGGGGGTTATGCCTATCTTTGGAAGGCATCATCATTCTCTACGCATTCTATAAATGCAAGAGTTCCTGGAGCCTCAGTGGCAGTAGCTGGACGACCTCAGAAGATGTCTTCCACAGATGGAGGCAAAACGTTAGGTGGAAATTTTATACATCGACCACGGCCTCTCAGCCCGGAAGTTTCAATTGAAGACCCTTCTTGTCTGTCAGAATTTTAAACATTTAGCCAAAGCTTTCATGTTACCTCCTGAAATGGTCATAAGATCCTGATGGAATAGTATCATGAGCAACTTTTCAGTTACATTTGTTAAATAAATGAAGGGCTGTAGCTCTTTCTATGAATGTTTAAGCTTGGAGCCGCTTAGCGCTTGACATAACTAGCAATTTTTTTTTTAAAGGTTGTCACATATTTGCTAAAAGCAAAGCTATTTTCTCAGAAAAAAAGTGTCTGTTGGAAAAGAAAAAGGAGTAAAAAGAAGTTCTATTAGATACCAATTTTAAGTTATTAAATATGATGAAGACTGCAGGAAAGATGGATGAGGAGGAAAAGCATTCCACATATAATTTAAATACTTGTTTATACTCTAAAAAAAAAAGATGTTAAAATCAAAGATAACACCTGGAGTTTACATAAGACAACAGTAATGCCTTTTAAATATTTCACTGCCTACATTAACTGGAAAGTTCTGAAAGAAACTTCAGTTGGAAAAAAAGAAAAGAGGGAAGCTGAGGGAGAGGTTACACCCCCGTTTCACTCCCGTCTCTATAATTTTAAAAGTAATTAAAACAGATCAATTGTCTACATTTGGATCAAAGCACAAACTATATTATCAAATGTTTACATATCCAACAAAGGTGGCACAAGCAGTCAGGATCAGTTCTCGCAACTTAAATTACAGTAAGGTGGGCTGCCAAGTACTCAGACTACAACCTATTTGCTTTACACCTAAGGAAGGTACTTTCTGTTTCAATGGTTGGCTTAGTGCTTACCACAAACAAACTTCCAAACATGGCAAGCTTACTGAAAGTCTGAAGTTAAAAGGTTCTAAGTTATTTCAGTGTACAAACCACTATCGACTGCGTTAAGGCATGTAGTATCCATAGTGCTGTGTTGTAAAGCAATGTGTGTTGTAAACATTTGCCTCTTTGCCAATATCCACTGCTTTATTACAACTGGTTTTTTATAACCCTGCTGGGTGTGCAGATCGATGGTACAGACTCATCAATATGTGTAATGTTACACACATCCAGTGAGAGTACCTGCATCAGTAATAAGGCTGATATCGTAGGTTGCTCACATGAGCTTCCGTGGTGAACCAAATATAAGGCTATCCAATGGCAGTCTCTGCGTCAGTTACTGTTATCTGACTTGCCTATAGGGAACTTTGTTTATGAAGACCGCATCATGCTTTGGCTTTAGTCTTTCATTCTGGAGTAACCTCAGAATAATTTCTATTTACAGTTCAATGAAAATTTCATCAAGAACTATTACTGCTTGGTTCATGGACTAATTGACTATTTATACAGAAACTATTTATGTACAATAATCATTGTAGTCTGAAGAGAGAGTTACAATGTTGGTGGTCATAATTTTGCTTCAAGCACACTGCCATTGACACCAGCTTCAGCAGCAACAGTTACATCAGCTACAATAACGGCAAAAACTGCAACAGGATCAACAGCAGCAACAGCTAAACCAGCACTTACGACAGCAGCAGCAGCTTCAGGACTTAGTCAAAAACTTAACTTGTCCAACATAGCAGCAGTTCTGCCAGCCATTCCAGCATTCTAGACATTTAACAAGGCTTAAGAAGACTGAGAAGTAAATCAAGAATAACTTGCACTGGTTTTTCAGGCAAATGAGATTAAATGCCCAGTTCACCAATGGGCCTTTTTGCTGTCAACGAACTGTCAGTTATAGTCTTTGGTTCAAAAGTTAGCCCTTTTTTCCAGACTGTCAGTGTTACGTCTGTCTGGCATATTCTCTGTATCTCCTGAGTATTTTCCCAAGAAAATGCTGTGGTTGGCAAGGCTGAGATTCTTACATCATCACAAGGCTAAGGCTGTCAGCTGTGAAGCTTAGACTGCAGAACTGATTTCAGACACTAAGATGAAAGTGCCTTTATCTCTCTGATTATCTTTTGGAACTTTTTGTATGTCTCCTATTCCAGTTAGCTCTAAGCTCCTCATCTGTCTTGACTGTAAGTTCTCTGTGAAAGATAATTCCTTGTACCATATTCAAAGTTTTATGTGGAGTGATAATCACTAGTATGTTGCCCACTCGTTCATATGTCTAAACTGCTTGCAACTGTACAGCAGAGGAGGTTTTAAGCAATAGTGATCCAACACACATTTTCCCCAATGTGTCTACCTCTCTAAATTTATCTTCTGTCTGTCCCATGAAAAATAATGGTTTCATAGCTGTAAAAATATCACCATCTCTTCTAGTACACACCAGGAATTTAATAAACTGATTTGTCCCAGTCTTCTGGCTTCTCTCTTGGGGGTTGCAAGAGTAGAGAAAGCAGCTGGTTGTAACTGTCCACATTGAGATATTTATCCCTCTCTGTTGAGACAGCCGCCAGATCAGTACAGCCATTATGATGCTTCAGTTTAATATGTGTGATGTGCAAAACATCTGCCCTGATATCACCTACTGTGATCAAGGGCTCTCCCAACATGTGTCACCCCACCTCAGCAAAGGTCATCGGCGTGATGGCCCTTGTCGAGAGTCCTGATGCCCAAGAGGACGGGCGTCTCCTCCGTAGCATGTGTGTGGAGCTAGCAGCTCAAGTGTCAGAAGTGTGACCCCTGTGTTTCCAGGGGGCTCTACTAATCTGGTAAGAATCTACACAGTTATTGTGGTGCCCTCCCTAATCAGTTCGCATTACAGGGGGAAAAAATTAGAAAAATAAAGGAAAGACCCAAAAGAGGAACCAAACATTACTTCAGCCAAGATGTCTGATATAAATGAAATGGATAAAGGTGTAAATGAATCTAGAGAAATAGCTGGGTAGCATCAAAGACTGCCACCATGGGTTTGAGAGTAAGAAAAGCAAGAATAGTCTGAGACTGATGATTGCAGCACAAGAAAGGTAGTAGGTGCTGCAATAGGTTGGGGCCTTGTGTTAACCACAGCTATGGTAATGTGTGCACTACACTGTTCATAGTTGCTTACCCACATTCCTAGCTTGTTTCTCATTTGATCTGCTCCTCCAATACTGATTTTGTGTGGATCTGATCGTAAGTCCTGCCGTTGTAATTTCCACTACATCTAACATCAACCCATCCACCTCTCTTTTTAAATTCTCTAACCTTTTTATTCGATTAACAGATCTAACATTCCAAGCTCTGACCGCAGAACATCACTTTTGATTCTCCTGATAAAATCATTCTGCTGAATAGTCCCTGCCTGGAGAATGGGATACTCTTTTACACCCAGGATATTTTACCGAAGATGACGTCATCATCATTAAGTTATGTCCTCACCAAATATGACAGCTGTAGTTACCCCTTACTCTCAGCTGTTTGCAGTACCAACATAGCAAGGACATATTATTCATGTTAAAAGGCCAGATCAGTCAATCATCCAACCTTGCATGAGCTACTACTGAAAAACCTTATGCCCTTCTGCAGGTTCTGTCTTTCAGTGTAACTAGATTAAATTAGATTTACTTTCATTCCAATTGATCCGTAGTGAGATGGTCCTCCAGGCTGTAGAACATGTCAGATAAACAATAATACGAGGGTCTCTCCAAAAAAAATGCACACTATTTTTTTTAAATCCATCTTTTATTCTATATGTTTGAAAGTTTTACAGTGTGCAGATACATCCTTTAGGAACAATATTTTCATTTCTCCACATAATTTCCATCCCTCTCAACTGCCTTACACCATCTTGGAACCAGTGCTTGTATACCCGCACGGTAAAATGCTGGACCAACCTGTTGGAGCCACTGTTTGGCAGTGTGCACAAGGGAGTCATCATCTTCAAACCTTGTTCCATGAAGAGAGTCTTTCAGTTTCCCAAAGAGATGATAGTCACATGGAGCCAGGTCAGGACTGTTGTTCATCCGAGTTTTGTGATTGCTTCCATGGTTTTTTGACTGACATGTGGCCATGCATTGTTGTGCAACAGCAAAACATCCTGCTTTTGCCGATGTGGTTGAACAAGACTCAGTTGAGCTTGAAGTTTCTTCAGTGTCATCACATATGCATCAGAATTTATGGTGGTTCCATTTGGCATGATGTCCATGAGCATGAGTCCTTCAGAATCGAAAAACACCGTAGCCATAACTTTTCCAGCAGAAGGTGTGGTTTTGAATTTTTTTTCTTGGGTGAAGTTGCATGATGCCACTCCATTGATTGACTCTTCATCTCTGGTGAAAAATGATGGAGCCATGTTTTATCACCTGTCACAATTCTTCCAAGAAATTCATCTCCACCATTCTCGTACTGTTCCAAAAGTTCACTGCATACCACTTTTCTTGTTTCTTTGTGAGCCACTGTCAACATCCTGGGAACCCACCACGCACAAACCTTTTTTAACGCCAACACTTTCATTATTCTGCAAACACTTCCTTCCCCTATCCCAACATAGCATGGCAATTCGTTCACTGTGAGTGTCTGTCAGCAGTCACCAGTTCATTAACTCTCTGCACATTGTCTGGAGTGTGTGCAGTATGAGGCCTGCCACTGCAAGGACAATCCTCAATATGTCCATGCCTGCTTTCATCACGTAACCTGCTTGCCCACCAACTAACTGTACTGCGATCGACAGCAGCATCTCCATACACCTTTTTCAACCTCTTGTGGATGTTTACCACTGTCTCGTTTTCACAGCACAGAAATTCTATGACAGCATGTTGCTTCTGACGAATGTCAAGTGTAGCAGCCATCTTGAAGACATGCTGTGATGGCGCCACTCACGGGAACAGGTTGAACTAAGTTTGAAAACAAGCGGGAAGGATGTATCTACACACCGTAAAACTTTCACACATGCAGAATGAAAACTGTATTTTTACAAAAATAATATGCATTTCTTTTGGAGTGACCCTCGTACATGACAAAAATTTACAACTGAAACAAATAAGCTAATGTACGTACCTTGCACAGGTCCCAAGTGGAATGATCATTTTTTTTTAATGAAGACTATATGAAAGGATCATTTCACAATCAATGGAGTAGAAGGAGTTGGCCACCAATAAATCCTGTAGGCTTCTCTTAAACTGAATTTCATTGGTTGTTAAGATTTTTATAGCTGCTGGTAAGTTATAGAAAATGTGTGTGCCTGAATAATGCACAAGTTTTGTACAAGAGGAAGTGACTTTAAATCCTTGTGAAGATTATTCTTATTCCTAGTATTGATTCCATGAACCGAGCTGTTGGTTTGAAAAAGTGATATATTTTTAATGACAAATTTCATTATGGAATAAATATATTGAGAAGCAGTTGTTAGTATCCCTAGTTCCCTAAACAGGCCTCTGCAGGATGTTCTTGAGTTCACACCACATATAACTCTTATTGCACGTTTTTGTGCTGAGAAAACTTTGGCTTGGCTTGATGAATTACCCCAATAAATAATCCCATATGACATTATGGAGTGAAAGTAAGCATAGCATGCCAGCTTTCTCATTTTTATATCCCCTATGTCTAACAGAATTCAGATTGCAAATAGTGATTTGTTTAGATGCTTCAGCAGTTCTGTAACCCCAAGAATTTAACACTGTCCATTTCTTCTGTCTGCTTGTCATCATATGTTCAGCGTATGGATACTGAATACTCCACAAGTGTGGTTGTACCTACTGTATGGCTATACGTAATGCATACTAGCCATCCCACCTCAGCAATGTCAATGGCACTTGGGAAGAGGGGGCACGCGGGGGGGAGGGGGGGGGGGGATAGTAAGAATAGAATATATAAAAGAATGAGATTTTCACTCTGCAGCAGAAGGTAGGAGACGAGATACTGGCAGAAGTAAAGCTGTGAGACTGGGCGTGAGTCGTACTTCGGTAGCTCAGTTGGTAGAGCACTTGCCCGCGAAAGGCAAAGGTCCCGAGTTCGAGTCTCGGTCGGGCACACAGTTTTAATCTGCCAGGAAGTTTCAGAATATATAAAAGTCTAAAAATATAAAAATGTGCTTATATCAGTTTTTAGTAAATTTCTTTAACAGAGCTTCCAAGAAATACCAATCCAGAAAATAATTTGTAAAGCATTTGTCTGAATGTTTGAGACATACCACTGACAACACAAAAAAATGATTTCCACTGAGTCTGGCCAGCTGCACAATCTAGCAGCACTGTAGAATAAGAAAATGTCTTTAGGAGATGCTGTCTTCCACTTGAGCTATTACAATGCTGCATCTCCTCATGCTCTACAGGTAAGTGTCGTGCAATGTACAGGCAAAGTCATGAGTTCCCATCCAATCATTCCTTTATTTTTTAACCGGATTTCAGCTGTTTTCTGCAACCTCAAAGATAATTTGCTGCACTTTTTAACCCACCAGTAATAGCAAAATATTCTGTGAAAGATCTCGAGACTGTGTCAAGAACAGAAAAGTTTATGCTCAAGAGTTTCCTTGCCCTACAACGGCAATCGGACCCCCACTACCTACTGCTTGATGCTGGGTGCCATCTGATCAGGTGAACATAGCACAATGCATCTGAGCATGTTTCTGCCCTTCCTCTGGTAAGCAAAAATTTGTTTCTTATGGTAGTTTTATTTTCCATGCAAAATAACTTCAATAAACTGAATGCACATCACGCAGTTACACAATCTGCGCAGGTTAGCACTAGAGTACTTATCAATTGTCATTTTCTTATTTGAAGTTCTATTATTTGACTTACAGTTGCAAATTTGTTTTGCTTAATTGATTCATATGAATGTTATTCAGCATTGTAAAATAGAGTCACAAGTGGAAAAACCTAACATTTGCGACATATTGTTCGCTCTGCATTTTATGGAGGGGTGAAGACAGCAGTGGCAGCTTGAAACATTTGTGTCATGTGTGTGGTTGAGTGGTATTGGGCAAATCATGTTAGAAAGGTATTTCCTTGTTTCAAGAAAAATCACTGTAGCATGAATGATTTTCCCATTCAAGACTGAATGTGAAGACTGCGTCCATTTACCCTTTATGTGATATTTGCATTCAATAGGCAAGGTTAAAAAGTTGGATGTAGGAGTACTGCATGTTCTAATTCAAAGCAACAAAAACCAAAGGTCTTACAAGTCAAACAATGGAAAATACAGGGTCGAATGTAAAAATATTATGTAAAGGATAGTTGCTACTTACCATATATCAGAGATGCTGAGTTACACACATGCACAATAATTTTCAATATAATCTTTATTTGTCTAAATCATAGGTTTATTTTGTCCAGTTTTGATTGTGCTATCAATAATCCTCAGATCATAAAATATCGTTACGAAGTGTAACAAGCCACAAGCTGTACAATCAAGTACGCATCATTAAAAAAGAAATATATGAATGACCCAGTACTTGATTGTACATGTGGCATGATATTTTATTAATGGAATATCATTGGTAAAACAATCGACACTGGTCATACTTTATAAAATCATGATGCAGGTAAATAAAGGTCATATTAAAAACCAAAGGGGTGACTATTACTGCATTTTTGTTTCAACATCATCAGTTCACTCATTGAGCATTCCTGTTCAATACTGTTACTGGTGAAGAGTTATGATGTCCTTATTTTAACTTCTTAAGAAGAAATTAATGGCTGAGCCCTAGCAAAAAGCAGCATCTAATGGGCAGAAAGAGTATTGTACACTTTGAACTCCTCCCCAGGAGTGTTTCAATCACAGCTGACATTTGTTGCCAATAACTGAGACACCTTTCGATTGTGATGTAAGAAAAATGATCAACGAAACAGCATCGTGTGTTGCTACTACACAGTAATGCACTCTGCTCTCTGCTGACTTAAAAAATAAATAAATCTATCCAGGGAAGTCATCCATCCCACACTTATACTTCTGATCTTGTGCCCTAAAATGTTCACCTCTCCCACTCCTCACAGAACAACCAACAGAAAAATTCCTTTCAGGATGAAAATGCACTTCAGACCTGGCTTGATAATATCTTAAATTCAGAACAAGTTTTCTACAAGTGTGGAATCGGTAAAGTGGCCAAGTATTATCAGACTGTTTTAGGCAATGTTAGAGAGTATATTGTTGTTGATTAATCTCTCTCTTATGTTTAGTATTATGTTCAATAAACTATGCAAGACTCTATTATTACATTTAGTTAAGTAATCACATCGTTGCACTCCTACTTCCACTTTCCTGAATTGTGATGAGAATTATTTATTTGAATTAATACAATAAGCACTCTGATTTACAAATATGTTATAATCCAGCTAACAATGAGTAAAGTTAAAATAAAGTAATGGTACTTTAGATTCATGAATGAGCAGCATACTGTATGAGCAATCTCTGCAAATTTTAGAACCATGTGCCTATCTGTGCTGTAGCATTACACCTCAACAATTTTCTTGTGAATATTTAGTGGCCTGGAGGCATCATTACTATGACACGATATGGGAATACAATAATAACACTCTCTACTGACTCCACAGAAAATCGGTGCCAAACTCAGTTTTGTGAACCTACGATTATTTCAGGTAGTATTTATGGACTGAACAACAATTTTGCTTATGAATGACTTATTCTGGAAATTACTGTCAAAATTTTGTGTCTGTTGTTCCATGTTTTGATACCAACTGCTTTGCCTTTAATGTTAGCAAAAACTGGAATTGAACTTGTACAGCACCTTCAATTGTGATGTGTGCGATTTCAGAGAGCACGTGTCCATACAGTTCATAGGCCCACTTGCAAAGGCCACCTGGGTAAGCCTCTTGGCACACTCTGGTGAGCCACCTAAGAAACAGCATTACTTAAGTGATCACAAACAAGTGGCTTAGCCTGTTCTTTACACCATATCCCTGTTGTCCAGTCAAGGTGTTCAGGGCTATGCACATCCTGTATCTTACATGTTGCTCTATAAAGTACTATATTCCATACATTGTTTTTGTTCTTGCTGTAACAAACTTGGCGACAAGAGAGGGTTATGTTTTCACTGGATGTTAGTGTCAGTGTTAGATCAGCCGAGAAACATCTTCATGGAAGAAATACTCGAATGTCTCTCTTCCCAGCAGTAAGCTTTCACCGAACAACGCAGGCTCTCACAACCATTCTCAATCAAGTGGTGTCTGCGTGTTCACAATATGTTACTCCCCTGTCAGAGTAACAATCGCCCTTTCCAGCATACGATGAATCGGCTGAAGATTGGGACTCTTGCAAGAAAGTTACACCAACATTTCCAGATTCTTCATATAGGCAATGCTACTCTGTGTGGCGCTTTCTTTCTTCCCTGGCTTTCGCAGCGCGTGTCTCAGTTGTTGTGCCAACCTGCACCTTTGCAAGAACCAGCCAGCTTATCTGATGAAATGTGCAAGCTTCTCTCAACCAATTACTGTGACAGAACACACATCATTGCTATGTATGTAGAATTTTACCATTGGCAGAAATTCTCAAACCAATCTTACAAAGCTTAGGCTGCAGAATTATATGGATTGAGCCATCATAAATTTGTCACAAGTACCCATCACAAATCCTACACTGATCACATGGTGCATGATGATGTTATTTGTATGAGCACAGACTGGGATGTTCACAAAAAAGCACTTCAATGTGAGAATCTGACACTTATGGAGGTGCTCATTATAGCACATTCTTTTGAAGTGTCGCAGGCTGCAGGCAATCGGATTGCTGCACGGGAGGGAGATATCGGAAGTTGTTCAGTCGACCCCTGTCAGCCATGCTACAAATGTTCACGATAACAGAGAAGCCATTGTAGCAATACAACCTTCAACTAAGCGTCGCATGGGGCAACACTGGTTATGGCCGCAGCAGCAGGCCACATCGCAGCAGTGGCCACATGCCCCCTTCCGTCTTGCTTGTACTGCTTCGTCCAACACGAGTGTGCTGCAACAAGTGTTGTAGAAAAGGCCACACTGAACTGGTGAGTAACACCTGTTCAAACATGGCAGACACAGTAGTACTGTTGGACATAAACTGTATCTCTACAATGTCTGTTTCACCGAACAAATTGTTTATTGACTTGTGCATGTTTAATAAACCACTAAAAATGGAAGTGGACACAGCAGTTGCAGAGACTTTAGTAAATGCACAAATGTACATTGACTTGGGCTCTCCTCTTTTCACACTTGTTTCATGGAAGTTGGTTAGCTACAGTAAACGATCCTAGGTCAGATCTCCAATCCTGCCACTTACAAATCTGTTGTTCACACTCTCACCTTCCTTGTGGGTTATTTCCATACCACAGACCTGTTTGGGTTAGATGTGTTTAATGCTTTCAGGTTCTCCATAGCCAAAGAGGTAAATTTAATGTCAGATCAAGTTTCGTTTCAGCAACTAGAGTCCCTCTGCTCTGTGTTTTCATCTCTGTTTTCCCATGGGCCAGTTTGTGCTACCAGTATTTTAGGCCCACATTACCATTAAAGAGATCAAGCGCACTTGCTTTTTTCGGGTGGGGCAGTCACCTGTTGCACTGTCATGGCCAAATGAGACCGTTTGATGTCACTCAACATCATTCAGCCGATTTCTTCAGTGAATGGGTTTTGGTGAATTATGGTTTATTTGCCTCCAAACATACACAATCTAAATCATTTGATTCAGGTATAAGAACATTTCAAACTGTGATAAAATTTCACCATAAACAAAGAACAGCTGATGTTAACAAACAGCATGATAATAATAATAATAATAATAATAATAATAATAATAACAATAACAACAACAACAACAATTTTGTTATATATGCATAAAATGAAATATAATACTCCATTACCCCTTGCTCAAATTATCATTTCATCCTCTATGAATTCTTCTTTTGAATAGTAACATTTCTCCCACAGAATCTGCTGGAGCCCCATTTTTAAAATTTCTATCTTCATATTAAATATGTTTTTGCCCATTATTTGTTGTATGTTGTTATCCCCGTATACTGCCGAGTCCACAAACATAATTTCAACTGGTGCATGGGTAGCATAAATTTTTTATTATTTTTGTGTTATACAGGTATGTATGGTTAAAATGATTCCCAAATAATTTTTGTCTGCTGTGTAGGAAGATTATAATTTCATAAATGTATATGAAGGGAACAGTTAGGATTGGTAGTTTCCAAAATAATGAATGACAAGACTCTGTTTGCTGTGGAGTAAACGCATATCAGACTATTTTCTTTTACAGTCTCAGTATTCGAGATACACTACTTTAACTTCCCCAGAAAATTATCAAATATCTAATGAGAGATTCCAAACAACTATGATAAGCAATTTTTCGTGAACTCTAGTCAGTGGAATTTGCTAGTATTTGCATTGCAAATGCAAAACTGCTTAGCTTATTTGATAGGAAGTCAATATGAATATTTCAGCTTAAGTTCTTGTCCACATTTAGTCCCAGGAATTTGACCATGTTAACTTCTTTCATAGGTTGATCGTTTTTGATTTTAATTCGAATGTTTGGTTGTGAACTGTACAATATGGGTTTTTGCAATGCTTAGTTTCAACCCATTTAACTGGAACCAGTTTTCTAACATTCTCAGTGTGCTTACGTAAGAGCTCTGATTTTTTTCTGCATCGTCATCTTCAATTAAAACAGAAGTATCATCTGCAAATAGAACTGATGGGGAATTTATATTTATGGGTAAGTCATTTACACAGAATAGGAAAACTATTGCCCCCAAAATGGAGAGTACTCCATTTATAATAATGATTCACTGTATCTGAGGTTATAGTTACCATTTGTTTTCTGTTATGTAAGTATGATGTTAGCCAATTTAGAGCATTGTCCTTAATCTCGTACTTGTCTAACTTGTAGATAAGCAAAGTCATGGTTCGGGGAGTCAAATGCTTTTGTGAGATCACAGAGGATATTTGCAATTTTATTCCTCTGATCGAATGATTTTCCTATCTTTTCAATAAAGTTATTCACTGCATCCAGAGTGTTTGTTCCTGGCTGAAATGGAAACTTTACTTATAATAATATCATTTTTTACAATAACGTTTTTGATCTGGTTTGCAGCTACTTTCTCAACACTTTTGACAGGACTGAAAGAACAGGAATAGGCTGATAGTTTCCCATGTCTTCTGTCAACCCTTTCTTGAACAGATGTCTGACTTGGGCATAGGCCTACTTTAAAACAATGGAAAAACAACCCTGTTCAGAAGACTGGTTGAATATTTTAGTTAGGCAAAGTGCTATTATGCCACACACTGTCTTGATCACATTTTATCCCATCCAACCCAGCAGAGTTTTTATTTTTTTAATGATAGTATAACATTTTCCACATCCTTTATTGACTTTTTTAAAATCCAAAAGATACTCAGCTTCTTGGTGGATTCCATAGGAATTTACTTTACTCTGATACTCTGCTACATCAACATCTGACTTTGCCACATTTATGAAGAATTCATTTAAACACTCTGATATTTGAGCCGGTTTTACAACAAAGCTATCATCTACTTGAATCCTAGGTATTAATTCATTGCCACTAACTCTAACACCTAACTATGATTTGACAACAGACCACACTGCTTTTGTTTTACTTTTATGTTGTACAATGAACTTCTTGTTTGCCATTTTTTCGGCTGCTTTCACAACTTTTTCAAATATAACTTTATAATAATGAACATACTCAGTATAATGTCTGTTTTTATTATGTTTCAATTCATTGTGGAGTTTCCTCTTCCTGGCACTAGAAATTTTTATACCCTGGGTTATATTTCAGTTTAATATTCATTTGTTGCATGTGGTTCTAAATGGAAAAGTTTCATTAAATATTTCAAGTAAGCTACTTAAAAAATTGTTAAAGTTACTATTTCTCAAAATACAGCTGTTGTAAGGCCAATCAATCTCTCTTAACTTATTTCTAAATGTAACAATTTTTTCACTGTAGTTCTCTTTCATATGGCTTTTGTTACATGAAATTTCATTCTTAATTTTTCGTAGTTCAATGAATAATGCAAAGTGGTCAGAGATTCCCAAATCTATGCAAAATTTATAAACATCTTCAAATACATAATTTATTAGAATATTATTAATACAGATAGCTGACTGTGCATTTACTCTTGTGGGTTGCATGAAGTTTGTTTTGAAGCCGAAGTTTTTTATTAAGTGAGTGAATTTGGACATGCCATTCCTTTCAACTATGATATTAATATTGAAGTCAACAGCTGTTACTATCTTTTTCCTTTTTTCTTTACCGAGCTTTTCAAGCAGGCAACATAATTTCACCAGAAAGGCTTCAATTGTGGCTTGCTCTGGTATTCTATAAATAGAAACTGCTACAACATTTAGGTCCCTCAGTTCGATACAGCAGCTTTCAAATATACATTCTTCACTCAAATGACTAAAGTCATTTCATATTTTATATCAGAATGAGTAAGTATGCAAGAGCCTCCATGTGATTTTTCTAGTCTACAAAAGCTGTTGGTTAATTCGAAATTTTCAATTTTATTAAGAATTTTAATATTGTCTGATGTACGCCAATGTCTATTGAGACAACTAACTTTGATATCTCTACATTCAGATAGAATAATTTGTAATTCGTCCACTTTATGACTTTTGTTTGAAAAGTCAGCACTCAGACCACTTATATTAAAATGTGGTGACATTCTTTTCTATTTATGGTCTCAACTAAACTCTTTCTTGGGTATCATTTCGGACTTGCTGTTTTTGTTACCAAACACTGTTTCTCATCCCCACCATTTCTTATAAGTTTTCCCAATTTTGCAGAATTTACATGTATCAGCGAACATTTTACTACAAATTTTGGATCCTAACCTACCTTGAATGCAGACCATCTTTAGCCAAACATTTATTGCTTAAGAATTTATTAGGATTTATGAACACAGCTCCTAGAGCGTTACAATTTTTGTTTAAATCATAGTTTATTCTCTCAATATATTGATCACTGACTGATCTTCTGTAGATAATACCACTCACCACAATTCTTGCCATTTTATAGAGGTTACTGGCAGTTTGAATTAAATTTTGTGTTTCTCTTACAATTTCCTCTTCAATGCTGCCTCTAAGAGAGTTTGTACCGATGTGGATGCAGTCTCCTCTCTAATTCTTCTGAGATGTCTCTGCTGAACCATCCTGCAAGCTATACAGGTTGGTCCATTGATCACGACTGGGCCAAAAATCTCACAAAATAAGCGTCAAACGAAGAAACTACAAAGAACAAGACTTGTCTATCTTGAAGGGGGAAACCAGATGGCGCTATGTTTAGCCCCCTAGATGGCACTGCCATAGGTCAAACGGATATCAACTGTGTTTTTTTAAAATAGGAACACCCATTTTTTATTACATATTCATGTAGTACATGAAGAAATATGAATGTTTTAGTTGGACCACTTTTTTCACTTTGTGACAGATGGCGCTGTAATAGCCACAAACAAGTGGCTCACAATTTTAGACGAACAGTTGGTAACAGGTAGGTTTTTTAAATTAAAATACAGAACATAGGTACATTTGAACATTTTATTTCGGTTGTTCCAATGTGATACATGTACCTTTGTGAACTTATCATTTCTGAGAAAGCATGCTGTTACAGCGTGATTACCTGTAAATACCACATTAATGCAATAAATGCTCAAAATGATGCCCGTCAACCTCAGTGCATTTGGTAATACGTGTAACGATGTTCCTCTCAACAGCGAGCAGTTCACCTTCCGTAATGTACGCACATGCATTGACAATGCGCTGAAGCATGCTGTCAGGTATTGTCGGTGGATCATGATAGCAAATATCCTTCAACTTTCCCCTCAGAAAGAAGTCCGGGGACGTCAGATCTGGTAAACATGCGGGCCAAGGTATGGTGCTTTGATGACCAATCCACCTGTCATGAAATATGCTATTCAATACCGCTTCAACCGCACACGAGCTATGTGTAAAAAATCCATCATGTTGGAAGTACATCGCCAGTCTGTCATGCAGTGAAACATCTTGTAGTAACATCGGTAGAACATTACGTAGAAAATCAGCATACATTGCATCATTTAGACTGCCATAGATAAAATGGGGGCCAATTATCCTTCCTCCCATAATGCCGCACCATACATTAACCCACCAAGGTCGCTGATGTTTCACTTGTTGCAGCCATTGTGGATTTCCCGTTGCCCAATAGTGCATATTATGCCTGTTTACGTTCCTGCTGTTGGTGAATGACGCTCTGTTGCTAAATAGAACATGTGCAAAAAATCTGTCATCATCCCATAACTTCTCTTGTGCCCAGTGGCAGAACTGTACACGACATTCAAAGTTGTCACCATGCAGATTCTGGCGCACAGAAATATGGTACGGGTGCAGTCGATGTTGATGTAGCATTTTTATTTATTTATTTTCATTTATTTATTTACATGTCAAGTTCCGTAGGACCAAATTGAGGAGCAAATCTCCAAGGTCATGGAACGTGTCAGTACATGAACTTACAACATAAAAGTAATAACAGATAAAAATAAATGTTCATGAACCTGAAAGAAAATCAGTCCATAAGTTTAAGCAAACGCTATCAGCAATACAATGAGAATCAGCTTAATTTTTCAAGGAACTCCTCGACAGAATAGAAGGAGTGACCCATGAGGAAACTCTTCAGTTTCAATTTGAAAGCACGTGGATTACTGCTAAGATTTTTGAATTCGAGTGGCAGCTTATTGAAAATGGATGCAGCAGTATACTGCACACCTTTTTGCACAAGAGTTAAGGAAGTCCGATCCAAATGGAGGTTTGATTTCTGCCAAGTATTAACCAAGTGAAAGCTGCTTATTGTTGGAAATAAACTAATATTGGTAATAAGAAACGACAATAAGGAATATACATATTGAGAGGCCAATGTCAAAATACCCAGACTCGTGAACAGAGGTCGACAAGAGGTTCGTGAACTCACAACATTTATTGCCCGAACCGCCCGTTTCTGAGCCAAAAATATCCTTCTAGAATGGGAAGAGTTACCCCAAAACATAATACCATACGACATAAGTGAATGAAAATAAGCAAAGTAGACTAATTTACGTGTCGAAGTATCACTCACTTTCAATACCGTTCAGATAGTGAAAATGGCAGTATTAAGTCTTTGAACAAGATCCTGAACGTGGGCTTTCCACGACAGCTTACTATCTATCTGAACACCTAGGAATTTGAACTGTTCAGTTTCACTAATCATATGCCCATTCTGTGAGATTAAAAGCGTCAGGTTTTGTTGAATTGTATGTTAGAAACTGTAAAAACTGAGTCTTACTGTGATTTAACGTTAGTTTATTTTCTACAAGCCATTAACTGAGGTCATGTACTGCACTACTTGAAACCGAGTCAATGTTGCACACAACATCCTTTACTACCAAGCTAGTGTCATCAGCAAACAGAAATATTTTAGAGTTACTCATAATACTAGAGGGCATATCATTTATATAAATAAGGAACAGGAGCGGCCGCAACACTGATCCCTGGGGCACCCCCCACTTGACAGTACCCCACTCAGATCCCACATCACAGCAGTTATCAACATTGTGAATAATGACCTTTTGCTGCCTGTTACTAAAGTAAGAGGTGAACCAATTGTGAGCTACTCCCTTTATTCCGTAATGGTCCAACTTCTGGAGCAATATTGTGAGATCAACACAGTCAAATGCCTTTGTTAAATCAAAAAATACGCCAAGCGTTCGAAACTTTTTGTTTAGCCCATCCAGTACCTCACAGAGAAAAGAGAATATAGCATTTTCAGTTGTCAAACAACTTCTAAAGCCGAACTGTACATTTGATAGCAAATCGTGTGATATAAAATGATCAATTAACCTTACATACACAGCCTTTTCGATAACTTTTGCAAACACTGATGGCACAGAAATAGGTCTAAAATTATCTACATTATCCCTTTCTCCCTTTTTATAAAGCGGCTTTACTGCTGAGTACTTTAATCGCTCAGGAAACTGACCATTCCTAAAGGAAAAATTACAAATATGGCTAAATACAGGGCTAACATGTGCAGCACAGTACTTTAATATTCTACTAGACACTCCATCATCACCATGAGAGTCCTTAGTCTTCAGTGATTTAATTATTGACTCAATCTCCCTCTTGTCTGTATCACAGAGGAGTATTTCAGACGTCAATCTCGGAAAGGCATTTGTTAAGAAATTTATAGGATTTCCTGTAGAAACTAAATTTTTATTTAATTCACCAGCAATGCTCAGAAAATGGCTGTTAAATACTGTACATATATCTGATTTATCAGTAACAGAAATATTATTACTGCGAACTGACTTTATATCATCAACCTTGTGCTGCTGACCAGACACTTCCTTCACAACTGACCATATGGCTTTAATTTTATCCTGTGAATTAGCTATTCTATTTGCATACCACATACTTTTTGCCTTGCTAATAACATTTTTAAGCACCTTACAATACTGTCTGTAATGGGCTACTGTAGCTTGATTGTGTCTACTTCTAACATTTTGATATAATTCCCACTTTGTTCTACATGATATCCTTATCCCACTAGTCAGCCAACCGGGCTGTCCATTATTGCTAGTACCCCGTTTAGAACGTTCTAATGGAAAGCAACTCTCAAAGAGCATGAGAAATGTGTTATGGAAAGCATTGTATTTATCATCTATATTATCGGCACTATAAACATCTTGCCACTCTTGTTCCTTGACAAGTTTTGAAAAACTCTCTATTGCTGTTGGATTAACTTTCCTACGTAGTTTGTAATTAAATATGACATTGGTTTCAGTACAAAAACCTTTTAGTGTTAACATTTGTGCATCATGGTCTGACAGGCCATTCACCCTTTTACTAACAGAATGCCCATCTAGTAATGAAGAATGAATAAAAATATTGTTTATGACTGTGCTACTGTTCCCCTGCACCCTAGTTGGAAAAAACGCAGTTTGCATCAGATCATATGAATTTAGGAGATCTACCAACATCCTTTTTCATGCTCAATCATGTACAAAATTAATATTGAAGTCACCACATATAACTACTTTCTGGTACTTCCTACAAAGTGAATCAGGAACCCTCTCTAGCTTAAGCAAAAATGCTCTGAAGTCGGAGATAGGGGACCTATAAACAACAGAAATTAGAAGTTTAGTTTCACTAAATTCAACTAATGCTGCACAACTTTCAAATATCTGTTCAGTGCAGTGTCGTGATACATCTATGGACTCAAATGAAATACTGTTTTTTACGTACAGAGCCACTCCCCCACCCCGCAAGGAACTCCTTGAGAAACAGCCAGCTAATCTGTAGCCTGGTAAAGGAAGCCTCTGAATTATCAAACTATTTAAGTGGTGCTCTGATATACCAATAATTTCAGAGTTAACATCTATTAGCAGTTCACTAACTTTATCTCTAATACCTCTTATATTTATATTGATGAAATATGCTAATTCCTTCTCTACTTGGAAACATTACATCCTCTGGAGGTGAGCCCTTAGTTAGAGGCACTTCCTTTAAGCAGGTATACCTATCAGCTGACTTCAGTCTAAAAAAGGTGCAGCTCTAACACCAACTACTACAGGAATTTTTCCATGAGTGATACCACTACCACCACCCACCACACTGTCACCTATAAGCTTAGCCAGCCTCCCCTCCCCATACCTATTGAGGTGCGTACCATGCCTGGTGAAACCCGATCTACTGATAGACCCAACTGGCACCACTGAGATGTGATCCATGCCCTCCGCCATCAGTGCCCTCCGCAGCCCCACATCAACACGCCTGATAGCCGCATTAAGGTGAGGCCGATCATGACGCTGAAACAGTTGCATGAAATGCACATTAGTGCCACCAGTTTGAGTAGCTATCTTAACCAAGTCACCACTGAAATCATATTCCCCGTCCCTATCGAGACTGTTCCCTGCTCCACCCACTATCACTACCTGATCCTCTTTCGTAAAATTCTTACATAACTCCCCTATGCTTTCAGTCACCTGAGCCAACCCTGCACTAGTCTTCACAATGCTGGTGACCTGGTACTCACTCCCCAACACTTCCTGCAACTGCTGGCCCACACCTCTACCGTGGGAACTACCTAGCAGCAGAAGCTTCTTTCTGCTAAACTTTGCAACTAACCTAGGCCTCCTAATTGCTGAGGACTGCTGCAAGTTACCTACATCTATGGCTACATGAGGCTCCTCTCCACTCAACTCTGACAGTTGGTCGTATCTATTGCATGTATGCAAAGTAAAACTGTCTGAATACCTCCTCTTCCTAGCTACCTTTTTGCCAACTGCCAGTTCCCATTCCCCACCACCCTTCACCCTCCTCAACCTATCTAGTTCCTCCTTTGCGCATTGTAACTGCACCTGAAGGGCACAGGTCTTACGCTCCTGCTCCTCTATTGACTTGTTTCTACTACAGATTCTACATTCCCAGGAGAGGATTTCCCTAAAATGACCACCGGCTTCCCCACTGCATTCCCCCCAATGAAAATACTTTGAACAAATCCCACACTGTAATCCACTACTCACAAACCTACGACAGAGCCCACACTTTTCACTCGTGGTAAAATTTTACAGTTACTGAAAAAAAAAAAAAAGCTATACGTCTACGTTACCAAAGTTCAGTTACACCAGTAGATCTATTTAAGAACTAACAATAATGGTCTCAAAATTCTCTGCCTACTAAGAAAGCAGCTACTTGTATCAATACTACAACAACACAGCCGATACCAATACCAGCAAAACTTCACAAAATTATTAGCTAAAACCAAAAAATTAAAACGACCACTGTAACACTAAGCGAAGTTAAAACACTAAATGAAAATTTTGCTGAAATATTTCACTAGAAAGAATAATAAACGTCAGTTGAAAACTAAAGCACGAAATTTACTAAACGACTTCAACACACTGAAAACTCTATAAAACACCAACGTATTTGAGATTCCCGATTCTCGCGCAGTTTGTCTGCTACTGATGTGCGGATTAGCCATGACAGTAACTAAAACACCTACTTGGGCATCATCATTTGTTGCAGGTCGTGGTTGACGTTTCGCATGTGGCTGAACACTTCCTGTTTCCTTAAATAACGTAACTATCTGGCGAACGGTCCGGACACTTGGATGAGGTCGTCCAGGATACCGAGCAGCATACATAGCACAGGCCTGTTGGGCATTTTGATCACAATAGCCTTACATCAACACGATATCGACCTTTTCTGCAATTGGTAAATGGTCCATTTTAACACAGGTAATGTATCATGAAGCAAATACCGTCCGCACTGATGGAATGTTACGTGATACCACGTACTTAAACGTTTGTGACTATTACAGCGCCATCTGTCACAAAGCGAAAAAAGTGGTCCAACTAAAACATTCATATTTTTTAATGTACTACATGAATATGTAATAAAAAATGGGGGTTCCTGTTTAAAAAAAATGCAGCTGATATCCGTTTGACCTATGGCAGTGCCATCTAGCGGGCCAACCATAGCACCATCTGGTTTCCCCCTTCAAGCTAGACGAGTTTAGTTCTTTATAGATTTTTCGTATGATGCTTATTTCGTGAGATATTTGGCCTGGTCACTATCAATGGACCACCCTGTATATGTCACTCTAGTGTTTCTTCAACTGGTGGGTCTTCAGTCAACACCACTAGTCATTGTTAAGAAGCTGATGGGTAAGCTTCACCTATGCAGTGACTTCACTGTCATGGTTAATTCAGAGGCCGTGGTAGATGCATACGCTCTACCCTGCCCTGACAAGTTGTTTGCAAAATTATCAGGCGGCTACTGCTTTTCCAAGACTGATTTGCCAGAAGCATACCTCCAGCTCACCTTGATTGAGGCCACTAGGTACCTTCTGATTGTCAAAGCTCCTTTCAGCCTCTACCAATATCAATGCTTGCCTTTTGGCATTGCTACTGTGCCCACAACTTTCCTGAGTTTTTTATAACAGCTGACAGCCTCTGTACACAGTTGCATCAATTACCTTGACAATATCATTGTTTTGGGTTCTTCCACCAAAGACCACCTTAGCAATCTCCGATGGTTGTTTTCTGTCTTGCAGTCTGAAGCTCAGCAGAGCACGCCAGGGGGCCGACCTGGGTTACCTCTGTAAGTGGGCCTGTGCACTGTATCGGTGTACTCTCTCTGAAATCACGCATGCCCTGAGTGAATGAACATCACACACATTTTCTGGTTTCATCTCGGCTTTTTGGGCCAGTTTTTTCGATCATTGTGTATGCTTTCCTGGCACAGTAGATGTTCTTTATTTGGAAATTAATATTATTCATACGTTACAACATTTCTTACACCCATAATGATCAAAAAGACATGTTGCCTACTCATGATGTTTGCAGTGCAACCACTGGCGAAGTTCCAAAAATGGTGAATCCTGTCTGGTGAATGAGATTGTCCATTTTCAGTATGCTTAAGAGAGAAAAACTTAGCATCTTGTTATCAGTTTATGGTTTTGACTCCAAAAAAAAGTCATTCCACATGGAAATTGCAACTAGCCTTGTCTTTTACATTGGAAGTTAGCTGTCCTAGCCGTAACTGAGGCAAGGGAAAGAGAAACACATCTTCGGTAGCTCTTAGCTAACGGAGTCTCACAATGAAGTGAAAGATGCAAGGCAATTCGTTGAAAGATCACTGGAGGCCAGCTTTTGCACCCAGTCTGTGATGGAGCAACAAGCAGCCAGACTGGAAATGAATAAGCAAATCTTAAGGAAACTTCTCACTATCTCCAGTACCCCATAGCAGAAGGACAAAAATCTTACAATTTGATAGTGCATTTTTCTCTTTCTGATACATTTTTCTTATTTTTGTGGATACACAGTTTTATTTATGAAATTGTGGTAATGAATAATTTGGGTTTCTTTGTGTGTCCACTCCAATTGCCTTGTTTCCATACAACTGGAATATGATACAGGACAACACATGAACATAGACCATTTTTTTGCCCAAAGTGTGTGATACACTACTGGCAATTAAAATTGCTACACCACGAAGATGACGTGCAACAGACGCAAAATTTAACCGACAGGAAGAAGATGCTGTGATATGCAAATGATTAGCTTTTCAGAGCATTCACACAAGGTTGCCATCGGTGGAGACACCTATAACCTGCTGACATGAGGAAAGTTTCCAACTGATTTCTCGTACAGAAACAGCAGTTGACCAGCATTGCCTGGTGAAATGTTGTTGTGATGCCTCGTGTCAGGAGGAGGAATGCATATCATGATGTTTCCGACTTTGATAAAGGTCAGATTGTAGCCTATCGCGATTACGGTTTATCGTATCGCGACATTGCGGCTCGCGTTGGTCGAGATCCAATGACTGTTAGCAGAATATGGAATCGGTGGGATCAGGAGGGTAATACGGAAGGCCGTACTGGATCCCAACGGCCTCGTATCACTAGCAGTCGAGATGACAGACATCCCATCCGCATGGCTGTAACGGATCGTGCAGCCACGTCTCGACCCCTGAGTCAACAGATGTGGACGTTTGCAAGACAACAACCATCTGCACAAACAGTTCGACGACGTTTGCAACAGTATGGACCATCAGCTTGGAGACCATTGCTGTGTGTACCCTTGACGCTGCGTCACAGACAGCAGTGCCTGTGATGGTGTACTCAACGACGAACCTGGGTGCACGAATGGCAAAACGTAATTTTTTTGGATGAATCCAGGTTTTGTTTACAGCATCATGATTGTCACATCCTTGTTTGGCAACATCGCGGTGAACGCACATAGGAAGCGTGTATTCGTCATCGCCATACTGGCGTATCACTCAGCGTGATGGTATGGGGTGCCATTGGTTACACGTCTCAGTCACCTCTTGTTCGCATTGACGGCACTTTGAACAGTGGATGTTACATTTCAGATGTGTTACGACCCGTGGCTCTACCCTTCATGTGATCCCTGCGAAACCCTACATTTCAGCAGGATAATGCATGACCACATGTTGCAGGTCCTGTACAGGCCTTTCTGGATACAGAAAATGTTCGACTGCTGCCCTGGCCAGCACATTCTCCAGATCTCTCATCAATTGAAAATGTCTGGTCAATGGTGGCCGAGCAACTGGCTCGTCACAATACGCCAGTCACTACGCTTGATGAACTGTGGTATCGTGTTGAAGCTGCATGGGCAGCTGTACCTGTACACGCCATCCAAGCTCTGCGAGACTCAATGCCCAGGCATATTAAGGTCGTTATTACGGCCAGAGATGGTTGTTCTGGGCACTGATTTCTTAGGATCTATGCACCCAAATTATGTGAAAATGTAATCACATGTCAGTTCTGGTATAATATATAAGTGATATAGGCACATTCAAATAACAGAAATTTTATGTATTATTAAAATAGATATACGTTGTAAGGTTATGGTAGTAAATTGTAATGAATTTGTATCAGTAGAGCGCCGATTTTAATAGCATTTCCCTTTAGTTTATTGAATACAAGATTAGAGATACAGATCAGGTAGTTTCTTGATTCCATGGCTCTAGAAACCAACTCCATTGAGATGAGGGTGGTGTCAAGCCATCTTTGAAGTGCAGTTTCATTCAGAAATGAATTTTCTTGATAGTAATTCGATAAGGAGCAAGAAAGACGGCCATTTTAGGGCACCAGATCAGGAGAGAAAGTGTGAAAGGGATGACTTCCTTCGACAGATTTATTTGTGAAATCAGTAGTGTGAGGATTATAATGTAATAGCAACAGTTGCTGCAGTTTTGTTGGTCGTTTTTTCTAACATTGCGACCAAAAAGCATCTCAGTTGTTGGTAACAAATGCCAGCTGTGATGCACACACCTCTGGGGAGCATTCATAATGTACAACACTCTTCTGTGTTACCAGAAGCAAAATATTATCTGTTCACATTACCCTTTGCTTAAGATGGTGTCTTGTTAGAGTGCAGCCATTAATTTCTTCTTAATAAGTTAACATAAAGGCATCATAAATCATCACCAGTAACAATATTGCTCAATGAGGAATCTAATGACATTCAAATAAAAATGCAGAAGTAGTCAACCATTTGATTTTTGTTGCTTTTAATTAGAGTTTGCAGTATTCCTACACCTGACTTCTAATCATTGCCTACTGAGTGGAAATGTCTCACAAAGGTTACAAGGCTGCAGTTCATCAGATTTGTCAGTTATCAAGATGTCTATAGTGTGGAAAATTATTCATGCCAGAATGACCTTTCTTGGAGCAAGAAAATCCTTTTCTGACGCAATTCGTCTGATAGCAGTCACCGACACAGGACACAAATTTTTCAAGCTGCCTCCACTGCCTTCAGTCCTGTATTAAACCCAAAGGGAGCAACATGTCACAAATGTTACCCTTTTCTTCTTGTGACTAATTATGATGCTTGACAAGATTCAAATGAACCAACTAGCTGTACTGGGGCACACACTACTGTGGCTCAGTCTGTTTAAATGGGGAAAAAGTAAGAGAGAGAGAGAGAGAGAGAGAGAGAGAGAACATGTTTCTCATGTGTATGTGAATTGGACATACTGTATGTCATATTCTCCTTCTCTCCGTCCTCTGTCTATCTCCCCTCCTCCCCCCTCTTCCTATCTTCTCATCCCCCCATCTCCATCTACATCTCCTCCTACCTCCTTTCTCAGTCCATCTTCTCCCTCATCCCCCCTTCCTCCCTCCTCCCCCTCATTTCCTATCATTTCCTCCCACAGTGCCCATCTCTTCTCCCCCCTCTCTCTGACCTTGCGCCTTGTTTATTGTCATATATATAGAATGATTATAATTAAAGTTAAATACTTTCAAACCGCTGTACAAAAAATAACACTACTGGTCAGAATGACATCAAACTGCAATCTAATATTATCAGAGAAGGGGGAAAACGTATGGCAGAAGAAAAATAAATAGTTACAAAATGTAGCAACAGATGGCGCTGTAGCATCATAATTTAATAGTGTCGACAACAAATGACGAATGAATCATACAATGCCTACAGTGTATGTTTGACATTAAACAAACTGTACTACTCAGTGTGCATGGGTGTACAAGTGTGATACTGTTATGTAATCCCATCCACCAAGGCAAGGTCATATCACTTCAAATGGGAAAAATCCAGTTTTAATTGTCCTGAGGCCAAAAACCGCATAAAAAGCATGAATCAAAATCAAATCAGATTATTAATTTCCTTGTGACTGGCACAAAACATGTTCCATATGCTGTCCACCGTTTTCTGCAACAAGTTGAAATCGAGAAACAGCATGTTTCACAACTGACTGAAGTGTTGCCAGGGCCACATTCAGAATGTGTTGCACAATCCATGCCTTCACTGTAGCTAAGTTTGCAATCGAAACACTGAACACAACATCTTTCAGAGAGCCCCACAGCCAGAAATCACACAGAACAAGATCAGATGATCAGCGTGGCCAGGCTATGGGGAAATGGCGGCTGATAATTCTAGCATTTCCGAAATGGCACTTCAGCGTCTGTTTAAAGTGGATTTGCAATGTGTGGAGGTGTGCCATCTTGCATACAAGTGATCCCATTCACACATCCATACTGTTGGAGAGCTGGAACAACATGGTTGCGCAAAAGACACTCATAGCGCTTACCAGTGACAGTGCAGGTAACAGGACCAGAAGCACCTGTCTCTTTGAAAAAATATGGCCCTATGATAAATGATGTCAAGTTGAGCACTGAGTTGTTTGATGGTGATCCGTCGATCATCTCGAACGAGTGTGTTCGCACGCTCCGCCATTGCAGGAGTCACAGCTGTGCACGGCCGGCCCGCACGCGGGAGATCAGACAGTCTTGCTTGACCTTGCGGCGAAGATGACACACGCTTTGCCCAACGACTCACCGTGCTTTTGTCCACTGCCAGATCACCGTAGACATTCTGCAAGCACCTATGAATATCGGAGATGCCCTGGTTTTCCGCCAAAAGAAACTCTATCACTGCCCGTTGTTTGCAACGCACGTCCGTTACAGATGCCATTTTAACAGCTCCGTACAGCGCTGCCACCTGTCGGAAGTCAATGAAACTATACGAGACGAAGCGGGAATGTTTGAAAATATTCCACAAGAAATTTCCGGTTTTTTCAACCAAAATTGGCCGAGAAAAAAAATGTGTTGCATTACTTATTGAACTGCCCTCGTATATATAGATTAAGAAAAAGTAAATTTGTCACGGAAAATGACAGCTGATGAAAACACTCATACTAACCTACACATGTTGTTTAACTGCATGGTTTTCACTGAGTTTATCAGAGTTATTTCACACAGAAAATGAAACTACAATGAGAAATAATTTATGCTTACCAATGGGAGGGCATAAATGTGCCCAAGAAGCGCCATGCTGCATTCATCTGGATGGATGGCTGCCGCCATCAAGCAGTTGGTGGCGAGTGGCCAATAGCCATTACAGGATGAGGAAACTCCTGAGCATAAAATGTTCTGACCTAGATGCAGCTATGAGGTATTTCATGGAAGGTTTCATTATTGCTAGTGGTTTAGAAAGTGTAGCACACTGCCTTTGTGGCCTTCTCAGACTGATACCTTTAGCAGATAACCAAAATGTAGTTAAAAAATGACTAGTTAAACTTGCTTCTAGGTGCAAAATTTACCACTAGACCATGAGCAGGCACAACACTAACATCTCAGCAATGCTTCCTCCAAACATTTTCACATCCTACGGAGTTGCCGAATCGTGCAGATGGCCAGACAGAATTCTGAGAGGAGACCAATTTTTTTGGTGTCGAGTGCACAAGTGCCTTGCAGTTGTTTCAAGAGCTGCTACAGCAAGTTGACAATGTCATAATTTTCACAATATAAAATCAAACTTTCCATGAGCCATTACCAGTATTTCACTCATTACTACAGCTGTGATCACTGGTCAGATGATTATGGCTATGGCTATGTCAGCATGTAATTGTGGGAATATGTTTTATTGTCATCTGCATATGTTTGTTCACCTGTAATGTATGTACATTCTGCATGTTCCATAGTTGGGAGTTTTTGTCTTTCTGTCTTGTCTACCTCAACTCCCTGTGGTTTGCCAGCTCTACCAGTGGGCTCACAAACCTGGTATGATTTATTATTGACAGCACATAATACAGCCACAGACTACAAATGAACACCTATTTGTGGTTGTAATGTTTTCTGCTGTGAGCCAAGCTATGAACCCTTCTACATGGGCTAGCCCTCTTGCAAGCATTGAAAAGTATAATGTGTCAAACATAGCTTGAATTTTTCCATGATTTCTTATCATTGTAGTTTTCATGCTACTTTATTCTACAAACGTCAGCTCAGAAATGGAAATTGTTATATGAAAAAATCTCAATACTTATAGTAAAAAGCTCGTTGAGGAGAGGTGGGGTTGTCATTGTATCTGCACCTTTCCATTATGTTCCCAATTCCCCATTAATGATTTTTTTTTTTCCAGAGAGTGCTTCTGCTATTGATACAAGGTTTTCTTTGAACAACGCCCATTTCACTATGGGTAGTGTTAGTATTCCCTCTCACTCTCCCACATTCACTCCCCATCTCCATCTCACTTTCATGTTTCGTTCTGTAATACCCCTGTGACTGTCATTATGAATACAGGGTGTGCAATATTTATGTTACAGCAGTGTATTAATCTTATAAATCTTACTCTCCATTTGAGATTTCTTAGATAATTTTATTGCTGATTAAACTGGTAACTACATTCCAATTATCAACAGCAGGAGGAGAAATCAGACATAATAACTTTCAGTCTTTATTTAACATTACATATTTACAGTAATAAGATAATGGGAAAATTTAATGTATTTACACTGAATATTGCATGTGTATATATTTAAGACTTATGGAGTAAATAATAAACAATGTAACTTAGCTTCTAGTTTTCTGTCTGCTGCATTTTTGCAGCATGCAACAGTGAACAAAGACGAACTCACTGAATGACACGAGAATGGCTTACTGGCAGTCTTCACACAACAAATGAAATACTACTCATATTATTGCCACAAGCTGTCAGTTACAGTGTATATGAGTATAAGCTATTCCATATTTCCTATAGAAATAGAAAGCATCCAAAGCAAAGTCAGCAGACGTCTGGTTAATAGTTCTTTAAAATTTTCTCCATGTACTCTCTCAGTTTGCTTATGTGGACCTGTTCCTGTTGGCAAAGTATCAAAAATTTATATTATGAGGTAGAAATTAAGGAAGACACAGTTATAAAGTGCAATATAGCAACTTACTTTCAGAGTAGTGTCTCGATTTCTGAGAGTTATAATGCCATTCTTCAGTGACGTGTCATTAAGTACAGCAGTGTATGGAATGCCAAGTTCATCATTGCGTACAAATTGTGATTCAAGAGACTTCTTAACCAAATCTGGTAACAACAACGTGGAAATTCCACTATCACGTGTTTGCTTTGTTAAGTAAACTGCAAGCTGATTTAGTTCTTCACCTGCAGATGAAGCTGAAACATATAATGCAAACAACAGCTGAATATCGAAGTCTACATACACTGGTATTCTGTATGACTCTACAGCATAATTTTTATAACTTACTGTAAATGGTGACAGGCTGTTTAATACTGTGTGATGTGTGATACTTCGAGCACAAAGACTGTATCAGCATAAAGAAAAGGAGTGTCACAATCAATGTGAAAAATATCAGGTCACTAGTGTTATTAAAGGGGTCAATAAGGATAACTACTGTTATAGTTTTGCATTTAGTCTTTCAGAAGGTGCTTTATAAACTGATATTTGTTGTCTGACTTACCATTTATTAAAATTGTGTGTGTGTGTGTGTGTGTGTGTGTGTGTGTGTGTGTTTTCTGGTTCAGTACTAAACTTTAAGTCACCATACAACAATGTGTGTGAGCTGATTCACAGTTCAAACAAAGGCAATGACATTCCATCTCCAGAAGGACCATGTCTAGTTGAGATGTGTGTTACCACAAATCAAACTTCAAGTTTATGCCTGCTTTACTTAATTATAATCACCACATGGAATTAATAAACAATGAAAAAAGTTTGGGCATTATGATATTTTTCAGAATAATTAAGTGTCAATTAGTACTGTGACAGCTGTTCACAGTCTGCTGTACAAGAACTACTTACATGATGCAGATGCAGAAAAGCTCAATTTGAAAGGTGCTAGCTTTCTGTGGAATCTCATTACTTCCCTTGGTAATCCAGCAAATGCTGTTTCATCATATGCATCACAAAGGAATGTAAATACAGCACATTCTACAGACAAAGTGCTTTCAACAATGTGAGGTGTAACTTTCTTCCGTCCATCTTTTGCCTGTTCGGAGCATACGGCAAATGTCTTAAAATAAACAGAGAGAGTCCATCATAGACAAGAAATGGTGCTACAACTTCTACATACTTCAAACACAGTTCTGATAGCCAAGTCTTGATCTGCTGTTGTCCAGTAACTTAGTGTTTCCACATTTTGTGAGCCCCATGGGAAATTGGCTTGAATATGCACAGACTGGCTTTTCTCATTGTTTTGTACATCAGACAGGACAAAACGACTTGGGCAGGCTGAAAACTAGTCACAAGGATTTTTCTCATAAATTATCTACATTCTATTGTGCATAAATCTGAATATTTTTTTAAATACTATCAATTAGCATAATTACCTTTCTCCACCACATTTTTCTATGTCTTTGCCACTGATAATAAAAATGTGTTGCCTTTGACGGTGCCACAAACATAAATGTTTTCAACAATGTGCATTTCTTAGGGTAGAAGTATAGACTTTCATCAAGTATATGCTGCTGTTTCTCGCAATATTTATCTGCACAGAGATTTGGCGTCTCAACTACTACTCCAAATGGCAACTGTCCACTATTTAAATTTCTCACATATTCATATGCTTCTTTCAAGTCTGGTGGAGAAAAAAGAAAAATGAAGAAATTAGAGATAAACATTACTACCTGATGCACTGCATAAAAGTGTAGCAATACTAATAGTTTCCCTTAAAAAATTAGCAATAAGTGACTCACTCACAGTGCTTTTGAAACTTTGTTTGCATTGGATCAAAATTCTTTCAAACTGTAATGAGAATAAACTACAATTTCCTGGCATAAAGTTTACCTTCACAGATGGGAAATAGTAGTTTTCTCCTGAATGTAAATGACAGTGCAATTGTTTACCACCACCACCACCACCACCACCACCACCACTAAGGTGACAGAACTATTACTTATCAGAATTGATAACTATGTTCATTTACTCATTCAGTGGTGCATCGCCCATGAACAATAAACTACCAAATGAACAATTTTGGAAAAGAATCACCTTTCAATAATATATGGGATTGCACTGCAGAAATAACTACCATTTTAATCAAAATATTACATTCTGAATGTACATTACTATGATTAAGCTCACCATGAACAGTATGTCCAGCATCACTTCTGCTCACATAATGAGGGAAGACACCTATTTCAGAACTAATCACATTGGCATGTAACCATTCATGGCATAAAAACTTTTTCAACAGTTCACCAACTGGCCCAAATTTCATACAGTACAAAGAGTTCTCAGAAAAAATTGGTTTTGCCAGTGAATGTCTTTCACATATCTGCAATATTTTCTGCATATTTAACAATTTTTTGCACAAACTAATTCTATTCCGATAGACTCCATCATTCTTCAGATTTCTTGTCTCTTGGTGTAAACGGAATGTTTCCTGTAGGAGCAACAAAATATTCTTCCTCTGTTACAGAAGCATTTGCCATCACATCCTTCCGCAAGTTTCCTTCTGTAACTTTGTCATCTCGAAGATATAAACTCCTAGAGATGAGAAAAAGAATACTACAATGAAATTAATTGTCAAAGCTTACCACTACTGCTTCAGTAAACGAAAATAATGCTTACATGTCAAGAACTGTTATGAGAGGGTCCACATCTGTGGTATCAACCAATCGAATCTGATCTGCAAATCTTATAGCTTCCTCAAGTTGTTCAATCCCTCTCTCATTTGCAAAATCTACTAGTGACAATCTTTCAAGAAGTTCTATGGTATTTTGGTCAATTTTTGTTTCTGGTGGGAGTGAGTGCTTTTCTGTTACTGAGTACACTGGTTTCTGTGGCACTTTAGAAGACAGGAATCTTGCAACACTCCCAAAGACATATTCCTTTACAATCAGTTGTGTCAGTATTTTCATTTTTTAAATAATGACAGACTGAAATAAAAGTTATACCACTATTAGATTTTGGAAAACCATGAACAAAAAATTCCAGTATAAAACATGCAAAAAAGAGTGAGTGCAAAAACAAAAAACAGCAGCAGCCTCCTTAACCATTGACCTGTCACGTGGGGTCTTCAGAAGCCTAGCTTCTACATAAATGTCAATTACGTACTTTTAAAAGTTTTCCAGCAGTCTGTTACTCTTGGTAGCTTCCTAAAAGGAACAATACTTAACAACCGTGCTGGCAACAATCACTCTGCACACGTGTGCCATTAGGTACAGGCATTTGTTTCTGCACGAGGCTCTAGGGACCCCACGCGATGACTAGCGTAAGTGAAGTTCTACAGGTTTCTTTATTTGTTTTGTGACTTTAAGTTTCTTTTGTTACAGTATTTATAGCAATGATTCGTTCTGTTGAAGAGCAGTTCAAATAAAATAAACATGGATTAATGATAGCGTGAATGAATTCTGAGATGGCTGGAAGAGGAAAATGACGAAATTATTGGTGGTGAGGAAGATGAAGAAGAGAATGTCGATTTTCTGGAGGAAGTTAGTGGTCACGGCACAGAGTCAAAGCAAGACCGCAAAGATAACAGTTCTCAAGACCATTTTCAATCACCAGAATCTTCATATAGTGATGAAGATGACATTTCATTATCGAATTTATCGTCACATTATTTCTATTCTGTCAAAAAAAGACGGGACCTACACTCCTTACCAACAGGCTGCTAGAAGATGACTTCATAATATTGTCACAGAACAACCAAGTCCCCAAGGCGCAGCACATGAGGTTAGTAACTCTTTAGAATCTTGGTTATTGTTTATTGACTTAGAAATGTTGCAGCACATAGTAGACTGCACAAATATAAAAATAACATCAATGTGGATAAATTATGACAGACAACGAGAACGCGGGCTTACAAATTTGACTGAGTTTAAAGCTTTGTTTGGCATCATGTACATAAGTCATCACATACATCGATTGATGACATTTGGATTACTGATGGAACTGACCTTGATTTCCGTTTTGTTGTTATATCTAAACAGCAATTTTAGTTTTTACTTAGAGCTCTTAGATTTGATGACATTCACACACGTTGAGAGCGAAATCTAACAAGACAAGTTGGCACCGATCAGGCAATTATACGTCTTTGTCAATGATTACGAGAAACATTATAGAAACAATGAGTACGTTACAGTGGATGAGATGCTACAGAATTTCAGAGGATCCTGTCGATTTCATCAATACATGCCCAGCAAACCTTTAGTAGATGCTGTTACATTTTACACCAGAAAATTAGAGATTTATTTTGGTAAACAGCCGGAAGGACCTTTTTATCAAGACACTTCGACCAACGCACTTGTCATGTGGCTAATTGCTCCCATATCAGGTAATGGATGAAATGTGACCCTGGACAAATGGTTCACAAGCGTTCCTTTGGCAGAAGAACTACTGAGAGATCACAGATTGACAGTGGTGGGTACACTTCGAAAAAATAAATCAAAAATTCCAAGCGAATTCAAGCAGAAAGGTATGCAAGAATGCCCAGCAATTTTTGGCCATCAACCAACAATCACTTTGCTGTCTTATTGCCCAAAGAAGAACGAAACAGTAATACTTCTTTCACAATGCATCACACTGGCGTCATAGATGATAGTGTCCACAAAAAACTTCCTGAAATTGTTAAGTTTTTTTTTTCTCAATAAAACAGAAGTGATGTAGTGAACCAACTTATCCACAGCTACTCTGTTGTGTGAGTTTGCCACTGATGGGCACTGCAGCTGCTCTTTACTTTTCTGGACGTTGGTACGCTGAATGCTCACATAATACTGGACACAGCAGTCAATCAGTCACACAAAATGTAACAAAAGTTTTCTTGAAAACATTGGCATTTGAACTGTCGCCCTCAACTGCATTTACGAGCAACTATAATGACTTTGCCTCATGAGTTGAAACAGTGTACAATGTGATTCATGGATGTACCACCTGATGATAATGATTTTGTACCAACGAGAAAGCATTGCATTCATTGTCCAAGATGAGCAGATAGAAAATTCACATCTATTTGTCATTTTTGCAAGGGTAATATATGCCCAGTTCGTGCCAAACCAGTATGCACTGTATGTGTTCGAAACTAAAACTAGGCCCACTTAGGTGTTTGAAAGTTTATACATTTTTTATCAGTTCATATACCTTTGTATTTTTAATTAGTTTTATGTCTGTGTTGAACACAAATAATTATAAGATTTAAAGAAATTGCTTAGTTTGCATAAAGAAAGAAATATCATGATAAACTTGTTCCAAAGAGACTATGTGTACACAACATAAATAAATAACTGTAAGTTAATTACTTCTATATTTCATTATGGTACTATTACACAACTAAATCCTATAAAATAATATCCAAAACATACGTCATAACAGCAATAAGGTGCTGTTTATCCTTTTGGGGTCCCGCATGACCCCACGCGATGCCTCACGTTACGAGAAAGACATGATGACGGGTTGAGGTTTAATAACTTACTCAGTTAAATTTTGATAAGCACAAAATGCAGTAAGTAGTAGTGACAGTTTATTGCTGATACCTATGCAGTTTGTTTCTATGATGTCTTTGTCTTATCTATAGGTATACCTTGACTTGTTACATGTACCCTGAAGGTTCTCTACCTTGGCAGGATTTGCAGCACATAATAAAGGAATGAATCAATTCATGAATCAACACGTTTAATGGATTTATCACATAGATTTAGCCTTGGATAGAGCATGTGGTAGACTTTTGTTTATTGGCAGAATACTGGGGAAGTGCAGTCAGTCTACAAAAGACATTGCTTATGAATCACTTGTGCAACCAGTTCTAAAGTATGGCTCAAATGCGCAGGGCCCATATCAGACAGGACTAACAGGGGATACTGAACATATACAGAGAAGGGCAGGGCAGCACGAATGGTCACAGGTTTGTTTCATCCATGAGAGAGTGTCACAGAGATACTGAAGGAACTGAACTGGTAGACATTCTATGACAGATGTAAACTATCCCGAGAAAGTCTATTAACAAAGTTTGAAGAACGGGTTTTATATGATTACTCTAGGGACATACTACAAACCCCCTACATATCACTCACATAGGGATCAGGAAGGTAAAATTAGAATAATTACTGCACGCATAAGAGGAAGAAAGTCTAATAACAGATACAATTGATACAATGGGACGTACCCACTGCCATGCACTTCACAGTGGTTTGCAGAGTATAGATGTAGAAATGAGAAATTCTGTGTTCTTTCAGTGTTCTGGATAAACAGTCTTTTTTTTCTTTCTTCTTCTCCTCTGCTTATGCCTTCTATGTTCAGTTGATAAATTCATACTGAAAGTCCAACCTTAAGAATCTGAATGTCCTACAAAGGACCTCTTTGGTTATCTTTCCTCCATGGACTCTGACGGAAATGTTGTTTAAGTCCCTTTGGTATCATCTTAAAAGTTGTTGCTCATATAGCACCACACAGGGGAAAGAGAGAGGTAATACCTGCAGATGTGAGCCAAAGTCCTTTATCACACACACTCCAAAAATGCCCAATGACGTGCACCACAGAGCCCTAACCAAAGTTCCCCACAATCAGCACTGTGCAACAATTCCCCAGAAAGGATTGTTCATACCCATCATACACTCCTGCCGAAAGCCAAGACGGAACTTTAAAAAAGCCAACTGATCTTAATTTTCCAAACAGATGCCAACATAGAATGGGAAAAGCTCAGCTTCAAGAACTAAACCAGATTCATTGGCATACTGGAAAGTGCAGCAAAACAATGCATATTAAGAGGTTACTGCAAGGAATACATTCTTGGTTGAAATGAGGATAGCAAAAGGCTCCTCAAGGATATGAATACAATGGTGATCCTACTACTGTCTCTGACCTTCCACAATTGCTAAATGAGAGCTGACAGAACAGACAAAAGGAAACCATACCCTCCTTAAACCATACTTACTTCAGCAGGAAAGAATGGTTCTTAGTCAGAAAGCTAAATACAACAAACACCACCATCCGACATAAATGTAACATAAATTTAGATGTTATGGCGAATTACACTACCTCCCCCAACAAGTCAACCCAAGATAAACATATTGAAAGCGAAGCAAGACATCTCTTAAAAGTAAACAAACGGTCAGCTCCACAAATATCCAAGTTTTCCAGCACAGTTCAATTGGAAGAGATCATACAAGCTATGAACAACACGAAAAGTAGAAAGGCAGCAGGCACTGATGGTATTTACCACCAGTTTCTATTGCACTGTCATTCTGCTAGTTTTAAACAGCTTAAAACCTTTTCAAACATCTTGGGGACAAGTCATCTGCCACCTATCTTTGAGAAAACTAAGATCACTGATGTACAGTAGCCAAATGAAGATCCTTCAAAAGTTGAAAACTACTACACCATTACTACCCTTAATGTCATGTTCAAGGTCCTTCAGAGGACCATTTATAACAGTATCTGCTCAGCCATCAACAAACAAGTCCCGGTAAAGCAAGCTGGCTTTAGTGTAGGAAGAGGATGTAAGGAAATGGTTCTAGCAATAGCAACTCATGTCAAAAATGGCTTTGAGAATCAGAAGATAAACATGGGTATCGTATTAGATTGAACTGCAGCTTATGACACTGTCTGGCATGACAAACTCATGCTCAAATAAATCAATGACATTCGGTGTCACAGACTAACCACTCTAACTGGCAACATGCTGAACAACAGACTTCCAGGTTTTATTAGAGAAGTCTAAAAACAAAGTTCACAAAATAAATTATGGTATCCCACAAGGTTCTGTTTTGGCCCCACTCTTTTTTTAATTTGGATACATACGACCTTCCAGAAATGCAGGCCAGGAAATTTATTGACACTGACAATATTGCTCCAAATGCTCAAGATCAAAGCTTTGGGGAAGCTGAAGCAACACTAACATGAGACCTGAAGATGATGGAAGAATACTTCAAACAGCTCTCTGTGGCCAAATCCTCAAAAGCCCATTGTATCAACTTTTTACCTATGAGAGAATTAAGCAAACTACAAACCTAACATCACATTTAGAGATCAAACTCTCCAATATTGCAACACTCCAAAATACTTTCGTGTGACCCTAGACAGTTCTCTGACATAAACCCATCTCTAGAAGGTCACAAATAAAATCAAAACTCTGAACAATATAGTCCATCAGTTAACAGGAATCACCAGGGTGCCATGCAACAATCCTCAAATCCAAAATTGTTGAGGCTTTCGTGGCCACTTGTTGACAAACTGCCTATTGGCTTCTGTCTCGGGTTCTTCGGCCGACGTTCATCTAATGATTTTTCTGACGTTTCGCCAGCACGAGTGGCTGGCATTGTCAAAGCTTCACCCTCCATTGCCGGTGGTGAACTGGAGCCGAGCTCGCGGGCGCAGGCTATATGTACCTGGCGCGCCAACGTCCGAGGGCTTCTCCGCGGTCATTTCCGGTGCGGTTCTCCTCTTGCTACCTGCGACGGTCGTTCGCTGCAGTACGGGAAGCCAGGATCCGTTGACCTTAAGGCTTTCCTCTTTCTTGTTCAAACTGTTCGCGTGGTTTTGTATTTCTACAGCTTCTCTGAACAAGCGCGTGTGATAGTGCTTCTCTACAGCCAGAACTTCCGTGTCGGCGAATTTTATTACATGGTCGGTCTCATTCAGTGCGTGCTCTGCCACGGCCGATTTCTCCACCTGCCCCAACCTGCAATGTCGCTTATGCTCTTTGATCCTGGTGTTAATGGATCGTCCAGTCATTCCGACATAAACTTTTCCGCATGTGCATGGTATGCGGTATATTCCCGACATTGCAAGTGGGTCTCTTTTCTCCTTCGCCGATCTAAGACACTCTTTGATCTTCCTTGTCGGTTTGAAAATCGTCTTTACGCCATGTTTGCGCAATATACGGCCGATTCTGTCCGTCACTCTGGGAATGTATGGCAGAAAGGCCGTACCCGACAATTCTTTTTCCGGTTCCTTACTTCGCCGAGGTTTGGGCTCTGTTACACTTCTAATATAATTTGTGGAGTAACCATTGCTCCTCAGGACAGTTTCCAGGTGTTGCATTTCTCGTTTGACGTGTTTCGGCTCACAAATTCGTCCTGCTCTCGTTACGAGCGTACTAATCATGCCTCTTTTCTGGCTCGGGTGGTGGTTTGACAGTTTGTGCAGGTATCGGTCCGTGTGAGTCGGTTTTCGATACACGCTGTGTCCCAGATCTTCGCCGTCCCTTGTGACCAGAACATCTAGAAATGGCAGTTTTTTGTCCTTTTCTACTTCCATGGTAAATGTTATGTTGGCATGGAGGCTGTTCAAGTGTCTTAGGAAGTCACTGAGCTGTTCTTCACCATGGCTCCACACCACGAAAGTATCATCGACGTACCTGTACCACACCTTAGGTTTGCAAGTCGCCGAGTCCAGTGCCTGTGCTTCGAATTGTTCCATGAAGAAGTTGGCCACCACTGGACTGAGAGGACTACCCATGGCGACGCCTTCCAGCTGTTCGTAGAAATCGCCATTCCACGTGAAATAGCTCGTGGTGAGACATGCATGGAAGAGCTTTCTGATGTCTAGCGGAAAAATGGAACCAATGTGCTCCAGAGCGTCACTGAGTGGCACTTTCGTAAATAACGAAACAACATCAAAGCTGACCAGGATGTCGTTTGGTGCAAGTTTCAGTTTCTTCAGCTTCTCAATGAAATGTCCTGAGTCCTTAATGTATGTGTCGGTCTTCCCCACGTGTGGCTGGAGCAGAGAGGCCAAGTGTTTTGCCAGTTTATATGTCGGTGATCCAGGAGCGCTAACGATCGGTCTCAGTGGAACGTTGTTCTTATGGATCTTGGGTAATCCATACAGCCGAGGTGGTAGGGCTTCTGTGTTGCGCAGGTTTCTCTGTATGTCCGCTGGCAGAGAAGACGCCTTGATTAATCGATTCGTATTCCGTGTGATACGTTGCGTCGGATCTGCGCTTAGTTTTCGGTACGTCGTCGGATCTAATAGGTCTCGGATCTTATGCTCATAATCTTCGGTCTTCATTACGACGGTCGCATTCCCCTTATCGGCAGGCAGTACCAATATACTCTTGTCGGCGTTGAGATTCTTAATGGCTTGTACCTCTTCTTTCTTCAGGTTGCAAGCTGGTGGTTTTGCTCGGCGCAGTATCCTGGCTGTTTCCGTGCGTATTTCCTCTGCCCTTTCACAAGGAAGGGTACGAATGGCTGCTTCGGTGTTGGCAATGATGTCCTCCATAGGTATAGTTCTCGGGATGATAGCGAAATTCCCTCCTTTTTGAAGAACAGACACTTCCTCTTCGGTCAATTGTCGTTCAGTGAGGTTGACCACTGTGTGTGACCTGTCGGGAGTCGCCTTGTCGGTGTGCTTCCGGCATCTTTCAAACTTTTTCTTCTGTCGATCGGTGCAGCGCTCGAGTTCGTTCTGCATGCTCCTGTGAGTGATGCTGTCAATCTTTTCTGACGTTCTGGCTGTAGAGAAGCACTATCACACGCGCTTGTTCAGAGAAGCTGTAGAAATACAAAAACACGCGAACAGTTTGAACAAGAAAGAGGAAAGCCTTAAGGTCAACGGATCCTGGCTTCCCGTACTGCAGCGAACGACCGTCGCAGGTAGCAAGAGGAGAACCGCACCGGAAATGACCGCGGAGAAGCCCTCGGACGTTGGCGCGCCAGGTACATATAGCCTGCGCCCGCGAGCTCGGCTCCAGTTCACCACCGGCAATGGAGGGTGAAGCTTTGACAATGCCAGCCACTCGTGCTGGCGAAACGTCAGAAAAATCATTAGATGAACGTCGGCCGAAGAACCCGAGACAGAAGCCAATAGGCAGTTTGTCAACAAGTGGCCACGAAAGCCTCAACAATTTTGTATTACGCCTCTACGGGGAGGAGATTTGCAGATTGTACCGACGCCTTGACCAACGACGGAAGAAGAAAGCGCGACTGATGTCCTCTCTCGCCTTTCTGTCACGTTGCCGAGATGAATGTGCTACACCGAAGTTCTTGAGATGTAAGCGCCTATTCACCACCGCCCAAGCACATCGTATCTACGACAGAATGGAACGAGCTTTTCTTCGTGAGCGAATACATACAACACGGAGAGACTTGGCAAGAACGGATCAGGAACTTCTGGACCTTTTCTATCAACTAAGTAGCAGAATGCATCGAGACGACTGGGACAAGATTGACAGCATCACTCACAGGAGCATGCAGAACGAACTCGAGCGCTGCACCGATCGACAGAAGAAAAAGTTTGAAAGATGCCGGAAGCACACCGACAAGGCGACTCCCGACATGTCACACACAGTGGTCAACCTCACTGAACGACAATTGACCGAAGAGGAAGTGTCTGTTCTTCAAAAAGGAGGGAATTTCGCTATCATCCCGAGAACTATACCTATGGAGGACATCATTGCCAACACCGAAGCAGCCATTCGTACCCTTCCTTGTGAAAGGGCAGAGGAAATACGCACGGAAACAGCCAGGATACTGCGCCGAGCAAAACCACCAGCTTGCAACCTGAAGAAAGAAGAGGTACAAGCCATTAAGAATCTCAACGCCGACAAGAGTATATTGGTACTGCCTGCCGATAAGGGGAATGCGACCGTCGTAATGAAGACCGAAGATTATGAGCATAAGATCCGAGACCTATTAGATCCGACGACATACCGAAAACTAAGCGCAGATCCGACGCAACGTATCACACGGAATACGAATCGATTAATCAAGGCGTCTTCTCTGCCGGCGGACATACAGAGAAACCTGCGCAACACAGAAGCCCTACCACCTCGGCTGTATGGATTACCCAAGATCCATAAGAACAACGTTCCACTGAGACCGATCGTTAGCGCTCCTGGATCACCGACATATAAACTGGCAAAACACTTGGCCTCTCTGCTCCAGCCACACGTGGGGAAGACCGACACATACATTAAGGACTCAGGACATTTCATTGAGAAGCTGAAGAAACTGAAACTTGCACCAAACGACATCCTGGTCAGCTTTGATGTTGTTTCGTTATTTACGAAAGTGCCACTCAGTGACGCTCTGGAGCACATTGGTTCCATTTTTCCGCTAGACATCAGAAAGCTCTTCCATGCATGTCTCACCACGAGCTATTTCACGTGGAATGGCGATTTCTACGAACAGCTGGAAGGCGTCGCCATGGGTAGTCCTCTCAGTCCAGTGGTGGCCAACTTCTTCATGGAACAATTCGAAGCACAGGCACTGGACTCGGCGACTTGCAAACCTAAGGTGTGGTACAGGTACGTCGATGATACTTTCGTGGTGTGGAGCCATGGTGAAGAACAGCTCAGTGACTTCCTAAGACACTTGAACAGCCTCCATGCCAACATAACATTTACGATGGAAGTAGAAATGGACAAAAAACTGCCATTTCTAGATGTTCTGGTCACAAGGGACGGCGAAGATCTGGGACACAGCGTGTATCGAAAACCGACTCACACGGACCGATACCTGCACAAACTGTCAAACCACCACCCGAGCCAGAAAAGAGGCATGATTAGTACGCTCGTAACGAGAGCAGGACGAATGTGAGCCGAAACACCTCAAACGAGAAATGCAACACCTGGAAACTGTCCTGAGGAGCAATGGTTACTCCACAAATTATATTAGAAGTGTAACAGAGCCCAAACCTCGGCGAAGTAAGGAACCGGAAAAAGAATTGTCGGGTACGGCCTTTCTGCCATACATTCCCAGAGTGACGGACAGAATCGGCCGTATATTGCGCAAACATGGCGTAAAGACGATTTTCAAACCGACAAGGAAGATCAAAGAGTGTCTTAGATCGGCGAAGGAGAAAAGAGACCCACTTGCAATGTCGGGAATATACCGCATACCATGCACATGCGGAAAAGTTTATGTCGGAATGACTGGACGATCCATTAACACCAGGATCAAAGAGCATAAGCGACATTGCAGGTTGGGGCAGGTGGAGAAATCGGCCGTGGCAGAGCACGCACTGAATGAGACCGACCATGTAATAAAATTCGCCGACACGGAAGTTCTGGCTGTAGAGAAGCACTATCACACGCGCTTGTTCAGAGAAGCTGTAGAAATACAAAAACACGCGAACAGTTTGAACAAGAAAGAGGAAAGCCTTAAGGTCAACGGATCCTGGCTTCCCGTACTGCAGCGAACGACCGTCGCAGGTAGCAAGAGGAGAACCGCACCGGAAATGACCGCGGAGAAGCCCTCGGACGTTGGCGCGCCAGGTACATATAGCCTGCGCCCGCGAGCTCGGCTCCAGTTCACCACCGGCAATGGAGGGTGAAGCTTTGACAATGCCAGCCACTCGTGCTGGCGAAACGTCAGAAAAATCATTAGATGAACGTCGGCCGAAGAACCCGAGACAGAAGCCAATAGGCAGTTTGTCAATCCTCAAATCATCAAATTTAGCTTTTTCTTACTCAGCCATGGAGTACTGCTGTTCCACTTGGTTAAACAGTATTCATATTAAAAGAATTGACGCACATCTTAAGCAAATGCACCTCATCACTGGGTGTCCCACAAATTCACAATGGCTGGTCCTTAGTAATATTCCACCGCCATCCACAAGATGATCAGCGTCATTGCTAAACAGGTGGACAAGAATAAAAAAACAACCCACAATTACCAATTCTTTCAAAATTTCGTCAGAACCCCAGTGACTGATGTCATTGTGCCATGCAGCAAACAGCCTGAAGTGTAATAACTTCAACATGCAAGAAGCCTGGAACAATCGTGGCAGGAACAATCTTCCATGAAGCATCACCAATTAATCAAAACTCCCTAGGAGTGACCAGTAGGTTTTTATCCACCCCAACGACACTGGTGCATACTGTATCAGACCAGAACTCAACTGGACAAATGTGGAACACTGCTACACCAATGGGGATGGAAGTTCTGCCCTGGATGTAACTGTGGCAAAGAGCAGCAAACAGTATATCACATAACATCTGAATTTTCCCTCAGAGCATTCAGAGGGACAATGGGAGACCTTCACAAGTTGTCTGCAGAAGCTTCTGACTGTATTTCAAACCTGGACTTGGGGCTATGAACCCATTGCAAATTTGATATTGTGTTTATCTCTCTAGAACTGTACATATTTGTTGTAAATATGTCGCTTAGCATTTCTCCTTTCGTCATACACTAAATAATTATAAAAATAATGTGGTTAAAACTGAAACAATGTTTCAGATATCCTTTAGAATATGCAAAAAAACAACAACAACAACAACAACCACACACACACACACTCACACACACACACACACACACACACACACACAGAAACAATTAATGGTCTTTATGTACAACATAAGAGAGAAGAAGAAATACAAAGTAAACGAAGTACCTAAGATACTATAAGCACTTGTTTCAGAGCAGTATTTCCAACACAAAAGTTTTCTGTATATAGGGTCACACCATGCTGTAAATGGAGTTTCTGCATTAGTAGACCAAAAGGAAGGCTACTGCAACCTCCACACTGGTTTCATCTGCTTGTTGTTGTTGTGGTCTTCAGTCCTGAGACTGGTTTGATGCAGCTCTCCATGCTACTCTATCCTGTGCAAGCTTCTTCATCTTCCAGTACTTACTGCAACCCACATCCTTCTGAATCTGCTTAGTGTATTCATCTCTTGGTCTCCCTCTATGATTTTTACCCTCCACACTGCCCTCCAATGCTAAATTGGTGATCCCTTGATGCCTCAGAACATGTCCTACTAACCGGTCCCTTCTTCTAGTCAAGTTGTGCCACATACTCCTCTTCTCCCCAATTCTATTCAGTACTTCGTCATTAGTTATGTGATCTGCCCATCTAATCTTCAGCATTCTTCTGTAGCACCACATTTCGAAAGCTTCTATTCTCTTCTTCTCCAAACTATTTATCGTCCATGTTTCACTTCCATACATGGCTACACTCCATACAAATACTTTCAGAAACGACTTCCTCACACTTAAATCTATACTCGATGTTAACAAATTTCTCTTCTTCAGAAACGCTTTCCTTGCCATTGCCAGTCTACAGTTTATATCTTCTCTACTTCGACCATCATCAGTTATTTTGCTCCCCAAATAGCAAAACTCCTTTACTACTTTAAGTGTCTCATTTCCTAATCTAATTACCTCTGCATCACCCGACTTAATTCAACTACATTCCATTATCCTCGTTTTGCTTTTGTTGATGTTCATCTTATATCCTCCTTTCAAGGCACTGTCCATTCCGTTCAACTGCTCTTCCAAGTCCTTTGCTGTCTCTGATAGAATTACAATGTCATCGGCGAACCTCAAAGTTTTTATTTCTTCTCCATGGATTTTAATACCTACTTCGAATTTTTCTTTTGTTTCCTTTACTGCTTGCTCAATATACAGATTGAATAACATCGGGGAGAGGAGGCTACAACCCTGTCTCACTCCCTTCCCAACCACTGCTTCCCTTTCATGCCCCTCAACTCTTATAACTGCCATCTGTTTTCTGTACAAATTGTAAATAGCCTTTCGCTCCCTGTATTTTACCCCTGCCACCTTTAGAATTTGAAAGAGGTTATTCCAGTCAACATTGTCAAAAGCTTTCTCTAAGTCTAGAAATGCTAGAAATGTAGGTTTGCCTTTCCTTAATCTTTCTTCTAAGATAAGTCGTAAGGTCAGTATTGCCTCACGTGTTCCAACATTTCTACGGAATCCAAACTGATCTTCCCCGAGGTCGGCTTCTACTAGTTTTTCCATTCGTCTGTAGAGAATTCGCGTTAGAAACTGATAGTTCGGTAATTTTCACATCTGTCAACAGCTGCTTTCTTTGGGATTGGAATTATTATATTCTTCTTGAAGTCTGAGGGTATTTCGCCTGGCTCATACATCTTGCTCACCAGATGGTAGAGTTTTGTCAGGACTGGCTCTCCCAAGGTCGTCAGTAGTTCCAATGGAATGTTGTCTACTCCCGGGGTCTTGTTTCGACTCAGGTCTTTCAGTGCTATGTCAAACTCTTCACGCAGTATCGCATCTCCCTTTTCATCTTCATCTACATCCTCTTCCATTTCCATAATATTGTCCTCAAGTACATCGCCATTGTATAGACCCTCTATATACTCCTTCCATCTTTCTCCTTTCCCTTCTTTGCTTAGAACTGGGTTTCCATCTGAGCTCTTGATATTCATACAAGTGGTTCTCTTTCCTCCAAAGGTCTCTTTAATTTTCCTGTAGGCAGTATCTATCTTACCCCTAGTGAGATAAGCCTCTACATCCTTACAGTTGTCCTCTAGCCATCCCTGCTTAGCCATTTTGCACTTCCTGTCGATCTCATTTTTGAGACGTCTGTATTCCTTTTTGCCTGCTTCATTTACTGCATTTTTATATTTTCTCCTTTCGTCAATTAAATTCAATATTTCTTCTGTTACCCAAGGAGTTCTACTAGCCCTCGTCTTTTTACCTACTTGATCCTCTGCTGCCTTCACTACTTCATCCCTCAGAGCTACCCATTCTTCTTCTACTGTACTTCTTTCCCTCATTCCTGTCAATTGTTCCCTTATGCTCTCTCTGAAACTCTGTACAACCTCTGGTTCTTTCAGTTTATCCAGGTCCCATCTCCTTTAATTCCCACCTTTTTGCAGTTTCTTCAGTTTTAACCTACAGTTCATAACCAACAGATTGTGGTCAGAGTCCACATCTGCCCCTGGAAATGTCTTACAATTTAAAACCTGGTTCCCAAATCTCTGTCTTACCATTATATAATCTATCTGATACCTTCCAGTATCTCCAGGATTCTTCCATGTATACAACCTTCTTTCATGATTCTTGAACCAAGTTATGCTCTGTGCAAAATTCTACCAGGCGGCTTCCTCTTTCATTTCTTAGCCCCAATCCATATTCACCTACTATGTTTCCTTCTCTCCCTTTTCCTACTCTCGAATTCGAGTCACCCATGACTATTAAATTTTCGTCTCCCTTCACTACCTGAATAATTTCTTTTCATCTGCTTAGTGACAAATAATGTAGTACACTGTATGACTATAAAGACAGAAAATTTTTATGTTAACTGAGTCGCCACAGAGCTTTTGCACAAGGAGATATAAATATTTCTGACAATGATATAAAAAAAGTCCTGGGTCAGGAAAGATAAAGCCTAGGCAGTAATTGACAAGTGAAAGTAACAGCTTTAAAAAAAAAAAAAAAAAAAAAAAAAAATGGTAGAAAATATCATGAGAGGAAGGTGTGAGTACAAGAAGAAAAACATAGATAAAATAATTTAAAAAGAGAATGTCAGCAATAACAAAGGTATTTCCTTCTAACAGTGATCAATACTATAATATTTGCTATCCTGGGGCAATAAGAAGCCAAAGTCAAGCATCAAATGGAATGCTGAACAAACTTTAGGAATTTTTAATTAAACTAAAACTCTAAAGTAATCATTAGAATCATGAAAACCATGTCAATCTTTCTGAACCTACGGAATTTTATGACTCAAACTGTGAGCTTTTGTTAGCTATCCTTAACCAATTCAGGGTTGATTTGCAACACCTAGACACCATGGTGAACGCAAAGTCCAAAGAGATTATCTGTCTCAGTTGGTTTTATCGAGCCCATTCACAAAATTGACATCTAAATCTGGAGGATAGTACTAACAAGAAAACTAATAAGGTACACTGAAAATAGGATCCAAATGTAAAATAATCAAGGAAGATTTAACTGACAGCACCACTGAAAGGATCCAAATCAACCTGCTAAAGGAAATCACCAAACTTCAGTCAAAATACTGATACATCAGCAAAGTAGAAACACTCAAGCACATTGGAGAGACCACAATGAAAAATGACCTGAATAAGAAAGCATTTGCAGAATGATTATGCAGTCTTACGAAAGAAAACCAAACATCATGCTTTTCAAATACATCATATAATAGTTCTGAAACCAGTAGTTTTGTATACAGCTGAAACATAATATCTCAGAGGTGGTAAAGGATTACTCAGAAAGAGGGAGAGGCAAGAGTGCAAAATCATTAGAATAATTCTGGAAGACAATTACAAGTCAACAGTTGTTACAACAACAAAACAACCACATAGAAGTTTACAGTAAATTGCAGGAACGATATGCAAAATATGAGCTTCATTTCATGGTTACCACAAAATAATGGGCAGAACAGTTTAACTAATGCGGCCCGAGATGCTGGAGTCGGCAGTCATGTGTGCAGGTTGCTTGCATGTATGAATGGTGTGTGTGTGTGTGTGTGTGTGTGTGTGTGTGTGTGTGTGTGTGTGTGAGAGAGAGAGAGAGAGAGAGAGAGAGAGAGAGAGAGATTTTTACTGATGAAGGCTAGGGCCAAAAGCTTTATGTAAATGTTTCATTGTGTATGTCTGCAACTTAAAGTGTCCTCTTTATGGTAAGTAGCAATCTGTCTTTTCCTACATTGTTGATGTTCCTACATGGAGTCTCCATTGTTTGATGTAACCAAAAATATATTTGACTTTTACTACAAGACACCCAAAAATGACATATCCAAACAGTAGAAATCAAGCACAAAAATGGTTACAAAAAGATACCACCCACCAGTGGGATGAACTGACGTGAGATGAACAATAGCCAAGATGCATTGCCCTCTAGATGAATGACTCCACTACTGGAGGAATTTTTGAGCTTAGAAAAAAGTGTAGGTCACTGCCAAATGCAGCAAAGTTTTACATGGTCCAAGTAAGATCAAACAAATAAACAGAAGTATATAACAAAATTAAAAAATCCAGGTTGGAATGTAACAGTGTTATGAAAAGGATGGTTGCTGCTCACCATAAAGCGAAGGTGCTGAGTCACAGATAGCCACAACAAAAAGACTGTCAAAAATGAGTTTTCAGCCAACAAGGCCTTCGTCGGAGATTGAACATGCACAGCGTGCATCTCTGGCGGCTGAGGCCACACAAGTATGTAACAAAAGTAGTCATCAACTCTATTATTCGCTTTAACATAACAATGTTATACTAAGCAGAATTCTATTACAAATGGGTTCTCTTTGTCCTCTATTCATCTGACAACTAACTCACCCAGCAAATTATAGGAGACATGGGCTGGTCAAATCTATTTGCAGTATGTTAACTAACTGTGTAACCATCAAGTCAAAGAAAAAGTACATTTATTAAAACACCAACTGTTACCAACTGCACTCGCATTTCAGTACAATAAGTAATAGAGAGTAAGAAAGCTATTGTACCTGCAACAACATCTGCTATCCTCACATGTCTACTATTTGCATAAGCACAGCTTGTGATGTGCTACCACTAACTCCACCCCCCCCCCCCCTTCTCCCTCTCCCGTGCCCCCACAACTGCCCCAAAGCATGACGACGTGGCACGCATACTGTGTTGCTGCCGAGCACTGCATGCAGCCAGGTGAGGGCAGCAGCAGACATCTAGGTATCATGTTGCTGAAGTGTACAAATTTTACAATGTATACACTGTACAACAAATTTAATAATTTTTTTAAAGTGATCAATGTTCATCCACTACTTCACACTTTAAAGTGTTGACTATTTATTTATTAAGCTGTCTTGGTATCAAAATTGATTTAGTCATGAAAACTTTTTCACGTGTTATAGTATGGAAGTACGCATTAAAAATACTGAGAATTTTATAAACATTGTATTCATTATGTTGAACTGTATTATGTAGGATGAATCAATCAATAAATGCATTTTCACAAATATGATGAAGTTCAAATGTTGGAGAGTAAACAGCCTTTTCAAATTTCATCAAAATCCATTCAGCAGTTTAGTCATGAAAATTTAACAGACAAACACACTATCATATTTATAAAACTTTAAACTACAGTATATTTCTTTCCCTGTCCAAATTTTGATGAAATAAAGCCTATATGTTGCTCCAAACTGCATTCAAGTTACCTGTGGAAGTCCCATGAAAATTTGCCTAACAGTTTTGGAGGTTAGCGTGTTCAACCACGCAAACACGATGGCTTTAAATAAAACTTAATTACAGTATCTTATTTACTGTGATCTGATTTTGTTGAAATAAAGTATATATGTTGCCCCGAGTTAGACTTTATTTACCAGAGAAAACCCCATGAAAATTCGTAGAGTAGTTTTGGATATTAGTGTGTTCAAATACATATGATAGTTTTACAGTTTTAATAAAAGTGTAGATAAGAGGCATGCACTGAATGGATATTGACACTAGTAAGAGGAACACAGAGAGAATGATGTCAAGTGTACATTAAATATAGGAGGTATGTCTGCAGAAGAGTGTGGGGACAAAAACAATGAAGTCATTACCAGGAATTATACTCATGTGGATGCAGAGTCGAGTACAAGTTTGCATCTATCTGGTTTTCTTAGGCACGGACCACCACTAATATTTAAGATATTTAAGTAGTGTCCATTTTTCTAAGCTCAGATAAATTACAAATGAGACACCATACTCTGAAATTTAAATGTCTCTTCCTAGCGTACAGGGTGATTATAATTAACCTTTCAAAATGCTGTAGAAATAACACCACTGATCAGAATGACATCAAATTGTAATGGAATACTATCAGACAAGGGAGAAAACATACAGCTGAAGCAAAAAAATTAGTGTGAAATTGATCAACAGATGGTGCTGTATGTGTCAGAATATGTAAATGAAAACACCTGTCGTGTGCACGAGCCACTGAAGTTGGTATAAACATGCCAGGTACACAGCATTTCCTCCTTTCGCATCTGCAACGTTTGCCATGACCCTCTCAATGCAGGATTGCACTCTGCTTGTAAAGCCGTATTACATGAATGATGACTGAACATGCCGCTCTGCAGCAGTTCCGGACTTGGAAGTTTTTGAAAAAAGGCATTGGTCTGATGACTACCATGCGTCTGGAGAAAACGATTTGGAAATTCAAAAAGAAAGGTTCTTTTGTTGTGCAACCTGGTAGAGGGAGGAAACGAACTGATTCGATGTCAGCGGAAGCAGTGGCCACAGCAATGCAGGAGGAGATGAGTGGTGGTGTGCAAACATATAGTGCATGGAGAACTGCCCGAACATTGGACATAGCCAAGAGCACAGTGCATAAAATCCTATGAAACATCCTTCTTTGCTATCCATTCAAAATTGTCCATGTGCACGAGTTGCTTCCTGTTGACCTGCCAGCAAGAGAGACCTTTGCTTCAGAATTTCTTGCTTGCATGGAAGTGGACAAGGATTGGCCTTGGAAGACCCTGTGGACAGACAAAGCCCACTTCCATCTGACAGGTTATGTCAAATCCACACACAAAACAACCAGCACCACTTCATCCTGAACAGGTCACTGTGTGGTGCGGGTTTACGGCATCATTTATCATAGGGCCATATTTTTTTGAAGAGAGAGGTGCTTCCAGTCCTGTTACCTGTACCACCACTGTAAGTGCTACAAGTGTCTTTTGTGCTACCACATCATTCCAGCTCTCCAATAGCGTGGATGTGTGGATGGGATCATTTTTATGCAAGATTGCGCAACTCATTGCAAATCCAGTTAAGCAGCTGGCTGAAGTGCCATTTCAGAAATGCTAGGATTATCAGCCGCCATTTCCCCACAGCCTGACCATCCCAATCACCTGATCTTAATCCGTGTGACTTCTAGCTGTGGGGCTATCTGAAAGATGTCGTGTTCAATGTTCCGACTGCAAACTTAGCTGCATTGAAGGCATGCACTGCGCAACACATTTTGAATGTGACCCTGAAAACACTTCGATTAGTTGTGAAACATGCTGTTTCTCAATTTCAACTAGTTGCAGAAAACAGTGGACAGCATATTGAACATGTTCTGCACCTATCACATGGAAATTAATAATCTGATTTGATTCTGACTGATGCTTTTTATATGGTTATTGGCCTCAGGACAATTAAAAACCAATGTGAGTGATGCTTTTTATACGGTTTTTGGCCTTAGGACAACTAAAACAAGCACAAAGATATATACATTTAGTACATTAGATAAAAAAATCAGTAGTGTGATATCTCAATACGAAACTAACTGCCCCCAGGGGCTCAGCATTCATTTGCTGAGTACGGGCTTGGCGACCCCGGGGTCCTGAGCTGGGGACTGGTCAGCGCCGCCAGTCTCCTGTCACCGTAACCCCCGGACATGCTTCAGCGACCACCGTATGGCGCGGCGGTGGAATGTTGTGTGCCGCGGGGAATGGTAATCTTGGCTTGACCGCCTGGATTGCGAGGAAGGACAACCTCTATAAAAACCCCTCAATCTTCCGGTGTGCTCCGCGCCTATGAGATGCATGGCTGTTGGGGTGGAACAGTCGCAAGCGGGCAACCTCTGGGGCACCTGCCGCACCCCAGTTGTATAAGGCTTACTCAGGCACGCGGGGCTCTGTCTGAGCGGACCTTTAGTTCCCTAGCTGCTCGTGGGACCGCAATGGACCCTTCGACCTCTACATTTCCCCCTACCAGTGGCTTGGGTGGGCCACTGGTAGGAAAACACACCCCATCGAAGAAGCGACTTCGTGCTGCGAGTCCTCCAGCGCCTGGTGTTGATCGAGATTTATCAGACTGTCGTAACAGAGCACATGCTGATAATCAGAATGTGTTTTTGATTATTAAACGGAAGGAGGGTAGCTTTGAGAGGGTTTCTCCCTTTTACATCCACAAGGGTCTTGAGGGAATTGCAGGAACACTGAAATCTGTGAAGCGACTGCGCAATGGGACTCTGTTAGTAGAGACTTCTAGTTCCCGTCAAGTCACTTCTCTTCGGAAAGCAACCTGTCTCTGAGAGTACGCTATCGAGACCGAGCTCCACTCCACTCTGAACTATAGTAAGGGTGTTGTGACATGTAGGGACTTGGTGGATATCCCCACAGACGAGTTAAAATCTGAGTGGGCTGATGAAGGTATTGTTGACGTGCAGCATATTATGAAACGAGTTGATGGGGACCTAGTCAAATCCGACTCGTTTATTCTCACGTTCAGTTCCCCGAGACTCCCAGAGCATGTCAAAGCGGGGTTCTTACGTTTGCCAGTAAGGCCATATTTCCCCAACCCAATGTGCTGTTTTAAATGTCAGCACTTTGGGCATACTACGTTGGGGTGCAATGGGATAGCCACTTGTGGTAAATGTGGTCAGCCTGCCCATGAAGGAACCGATTGTTCATCGCCTGTGAAGTGCGTGAATTGCTCTGGGAGTCAACCTGTCTGGAGCCGGGTTTGCCCCATCTATCTCGAAGAACGGAAGATACAGGAGATTAAAACATCGAAGCGCATCCCCTATGGTGAGGCCAAGAAGCTCTTTAAGGCCATGCAACCTCCTGTGTTTACAACATCTTTCGCTTCCGCTCTGAAAAAACTGGTACAAATGGCCACTGTTGCTACGCAAACGGAGGTTGCTAGTGTTAGCACTAATACCTCCGTTTGCCAGTGCACTTGTGCTGCTGCAGTTGTTTTGCAACCTGCGGCTCTCCCTGCAACGTCGGACAAGGCTGTGGTTGCTGACATTGGGGTACTTCCTGCCTCTCCCCCTATGGCGCCTTCTGCCCAGGCGAGTAAAGCTCCACCTGTTGACAAGGCTCTGCATTCTAAGCCCCCCAAGAAAAAGACGCCGAAGGTGAAGGTTTTGCCACCTGAGGAGACTAGTCAGGGTCGGTCCGATGACGAGGCCATCGTACTGTCTGACATCTCCCGTGGGTCGTCATCGGAGCTGATGGACATTGATATCAACTGGGGGCAATCTTCTCGCCCCAGGAATAAATCTCCGGCCAGTACGGGCTCTCCTCCAAAGCACAGAGACAGGGTGAAAGTTCAGCCACCCTGATCACTGGCTCCCATATTACAGTGGAACCTGAATGGGTTCAGGACGCATGTGGCCGAATTAGAGAGTGCCCTTTGTGCTTATGTCTCAAAGAGAGACACATTTTCGGGCCACTGATGCTCCTTCTTTACGGGGCTATACCGTATATCGAAAAGATGATCTGACGGGGCAAAGGGCAAAGGGTGGTGTTGCGGTTTTTGTCCGTGACATGCACCCCTCATCTGAGCTCCCTCTCGTTACAGACTTGCAAGCAGTTGCAGTTGACCTTCTTGTGGGTCGGAGGCTCACAGTCTGTTCACTTTACTTACCACCTCAGGATGCGATAGCCTCTGAGGCTCTCACAGACCATATTAGCCAACTCCCCCGCCCATTTCTTCTGCTGGGGGAATTCAATGCTCATAATGTCTTATGGAGCTCTCCGACTACTTGCCCCAGGTGTCGCATTCTAGAAAGCCTCATGATGTCTGAAGAACTGTGCATCCTCAACTCTGGTGCTCCCACTCATTTCTGTACTGCTTCTGGGTCGTCATTGGCTATTGACCTTTCCTTTTGCTCTCCAGCACTCGCGGATTCTGCTCTGTGGGAGGTTGTTGCTGACCTCCATTCTAGTGACCACTTCCCCCTTTGGATTCGCCTCCTGGATGAGGCTGTGGCATTATCAGTGCCGCCTCGGTGGCACCTCTGCAGAGCTGACTGGACACTTTTCAGCCACCTGGCTGTTTTGGAACACCGTGCCAGCGTCCACGAATGGGTAGACCATGTTACAACCGTGATCTCCCATGCTGCTGAATTGTCCATCCCACGGTCATCCGGTCATCCGGTCATCCCAAGAGGCGTCCTGTCCCTTGGTGGACCACTGAGTGCCGCTCAGCAATCCGAGCCCGCCGTGCAGCTCTGCGCTGCTTCAAGTGCCGTCCCTCAGCTGACAATCTTGCGGCCTTTCGGGTGGCAAGGGCCAAAGCGCGGCGAGTGATTAAAGAGAGCAAACGACGGTCATGGCAATCGTTCTTGAACTCCATCTCCCACTCCACTAATTCTACGAAAGTATGGGAAGCCATCAGGAGGATTTCCAGGAAACGCAGCCAACTACCTGTCACGGCATTGCTGCATCAGGGATGTCTCCTCACGGCCGAGAGACATTGCCCAGACACTGGCCATGCATTTTGCGGCATCTACCGCCACTATTAACTGTGATCCAGATTTCTGCCACTACCGCACTGCCATCGAGAGGGGTCACTTGGACTTCCGGTCTCCAAATTCTGAACCCTACAACTGCCCCTTCACAATGTGGGAACTGGATTCGGCGCTGACTGTGGCTCATGATACTGCGCCTGGTCATGATCAAATCCGGTACAGCATGCTGCAGCACTTGTTGCTGCCATCCAAGGAAGTTCTTCTAAATTGTTTTAATATGATATGGTTATCCGGCACGTACCCTGCCTCGTGGAGGGAGGCGATTTTGATTCCTCTCCTCAAACCGGAGAAGGACCGAACGCATCCCAGTAGTTATCGAAGTATTGCTTTGACGAGCTGTGTCGGGAAGACGTTGGAACGCATGGTCAACCGTTGCCTGGTTTGGCTGCTCGAGTCCAGGCAGCTCCTTAACCCCTCTAAGTATGGCTTTCGGAGATATCGTTCCACTATCGACAACTTGACCCTACTCGAGGCAGCCATCCAGCAGGCCTTCCTACGTAACCAGCATTGTCTAGGTGTATTCTTTGACGTTCATAAGGCGTATGACACTACTTGGCGCCACCATATCCTCAATCAACTCCATGAGTGGAGCTTTCGTGGCCATCTCCCCATCTTCATTCGGTCCTTTCTTTCCCACCGCCTCTTTCGATATCGGGTTGGTAATGTGCTATCTGATTTGTATGTGCAGGAGAATGGTGTTCCTCAGGGAAGCGTTTTAAGTGTCACCCTCTTTGCCGTAGCCATTAACAGTATCACGTCCACTATCCGGAGTCCTGCCCAATGCTCCTTGTTTGTGGACGATTTTGCTGTTTTCTGTTCTTCCTCCAGTCTTGTCACTGCTAGTCGGCAGTTGCAGCTTACGATACAGCGATTAGAGGCATGGACTGCGAAGAGGGTTTTACCTTTTCTGCAGACAAATGTGTGTGTGTTCATTTTAATCGTTCTCGACGTCTTTTTACCTCCCCTGAATTGCGTCTGAGGGACACCATTCTTCCTTTTAGCGACACTGTGCGGTTCCTGGGCCTCACTTTTGATTCCAAGTTGTCGTGGTTGCCTCACCTTAAAGACCACAAGGTGCGGGCCCTGAAGGCACTGAATATTTTGAAGTGTCTGAGCCATTGGTCCTGGGGAGCAGATCGGGCGCATCTGCTGCAGTTTTATAGGGCTTTCGTCCGATCGCGTCTTGACTATGGTTGCACCGTGTTTGGGTCAGCAAGGCCTTCGTATCTGAAAATTCTTGACGCCGTACACCATGAGGGTATCAGGCTGGCCACTGGTGCCTTCCGTACCAGTCCCATCCCCAGCCTGAGTGCTGAGGCAGGGGAACCGCCGCTCGCCATCCGGCGGCAACTCCTCATGGTGCGACAGGTGTGTCAATTCCTTGCCTGTCCTACCTCCCCTGCGTACCCTACCGTTGCCCGACCGCCTATGGAACGTCTCTTTTCCAGTCGTCCCAGGGCAACGAGACCATTTGGAATTTGTGCCAAGCATTTGCTTGAGTCCCTTGGTGTGGAGCGTGTGGCCCCCCAACGACAAGGTTTTACTCGCCTGCCTCCCTGGTTGCTCCAGAGACCCAGCGTCCTTTTAGACTTGTCGGAGTACCGGAGGAGCTGCACTCCTGCGTTTGTTTTTACCTCCTTATTTTATGATATTTCAAACCTGCATCCCGACCATGTACCAGTCTTTACGGACGGTTCTAAACAGGGGGACTCTGTTGGTTGTGCTGTTGTTTTCCCTGATCGCGTCGTCAAGTTACGGCTTCCTGCGGCGTTTATCATCTTTGATGCCGAATTGTTTGCGATCTTGCGGGCATTGGATCAGATGAGATGTGTTCCCAGCCTTAAGTTCCTCATCTGTTCTGACTCCCTGAGTGCCCTTCAGACCATGCAACACTTGTACCCAGCGGATACGGTCGTCCAGAACATCCATGATGCCCTACTCCACCTGCAACGGCAGGGGAAGGAGGTTTCCTTCTGCTGGGTGCCGGGGCACGTAGGTATTAGGGGAAACGAACTGGCGGATGTGGCTGCCAAAGATGCATGTTCCCTCCCTCACGTTGTTGAATGTGCCATCCCCAAAAATGGTTCAAATGGCTCTGAGCACTATGGGACTCAACTGCTGTGGTTATCAGTCCCCTAGAACTTAGAACTACTTAAACCTAACTAACCTAAGGACATCACACACATCCATGCCCGAGGCAGGATTCGAACCTGCGACCGTAGCAGTCCCACGGTTCCGCACTGCGCGCCTAGAACCACGAGACCACCGCAGCCGTGTGCCATCCCCCTCCATGCTGTTACCTCCCTCCTGCGTTTTCGCGTTATGCGTCAGTGGGAAGAGGAGTGGCTGGCAGTCGGTGAAAATAAGCTGCGTCTGGTCAAAGCCACCACGCGGCCATGGCGTACGTCCTACCAGGCATGCAGGCGGGATGAGGTTCTCCTCACTCGCCTCCGCATCGGGCACAGTCCCTTAACGCATGGTTTTTTACTCCGGCAGGAGGACCCCCCAATCTGCAGTGCTTGTGGCGTCCGGATTACTGTCCGCCACATTTTACTTGACTGTCTTTTATTCTCTGACCAGAGGGCGGTGGTTTCTTTGCCACCAGATTTGCCCTCTATTTTGCAAGATGACGCAACGACTGTAGTTAAGGTCATACGGTTTTGTGTCCTGTCCAATTTGTTGCCTCGGCTTTTAGGGAGAGGGTTTTAATGTGCTGCTGGGTGACTGGCTCACCCAGGTTTTAGGTAAGAGGTCAGCCAGTCACGATTACCTCCTTGTTTCCCTTCGGTTTCTGTTCTCTTTTCCTTGTGTTTCCTTTCCTTTTTAGTGTGTTCCTTCTCCTCTTGTTTTGCCTCCGTATGTGAAGATTTGGTACTGCGTCAGGTCTGTGTCTTTTAGCCGTTCTCCTTGTTCGCTGTTCGACTTAGTCCCTTCACTGCATGTGTTCCTGTTTTTATGCGTTTGGGCGCTGATGACCACGCTGTTTAGCGCCCATAAACCTCAAACAAACAAACACACACACACACACACACACACACACACACACACACACACACACACACACGAAACTAACTTTCAGCACAAGGTAAGAGCATGAAGAGGAACAATGACTCAAGCTTAAAGGAACAGTTGACCATGCACTGGGTAGATATGTAACCAATAGAATAATTCATAACAGAAGAGGCCAAAGAAATAGAGACTACTGCACACTAGATGTGAAACAAAGCATAGGACTATAGATAGAGAGATGTTGAATGAAATGCATTTAGCTGTCAGGAGAGCTATGTGTGAAGCCATCAATGACTACTGCAGTAGAATACTGTCAAATGATCTTTCACAAAACCCAAAGACATTCTGGTTGTTTGTAAGTTAGTTTCTCACCCATAGCAAAGGAGACAGAAACTGAAATTGAGGTTAGGAAAGCAAAAGCTTAAATACTTAACTCCATTTTCAAATGTTAATTTAGAAAGGAAAACTCAGGATAGTCCCCCAATTTAATCCTCATACTACTGAAAAGATGAGTGAAATAAGTATTAGTATCAGTGGTGTTGAGAAACAACTGAAACCATTAAAATTGAAAACAGCTCCAGAGCCCACTGGAGTCCCTATCAGATTCTACATTGAATTTGCGGCCAAGTTAGCCTCTCTTCTAACTATAATCCATCGTAGATCTCTAGAACAAAAACCATTCCCTGTAGTTGGAAGAAAGCACAGGTAATACCTGTCTACAAGAAGGGTAGTAGAAGTGATCCACAAAACTACCATCCAATATCCTTGGCACTGATTTTTTGTAGAATCTTAGAACATATTCTGAGCTCTGAGATATCTCTCTACGCCAAGCAGCATGGGTTCCAAATACACTGATGGTGTGAAGCCTTACTCCACTATCTCACGACATACTGAAAGCTCTGGATCAAGGCAACCAGGTAGATGCAGTATTTCTTTATTTCTGAAAAGCATTTGACTGAGTACCACACCTAAACTTGTTGTCGAAAGTACGATCACATAGGATATCAATGAAATCTGTGACTGGATTGAGAACTTTCTGGCAGGGAGGCCACAGCACGTTATCTCGGATGGAGAGTTACCATCAAATGCAGAAGTGACTTTGGATGTGTCCCAGGGAAGCGTTTTGGGACATTTGCTGTTCACCTTGTATATTAATGACCTTTCAGACAATATTAATAGTAAAATCAGGCTTTTGCAGATGATGTAGTTATCTAAAATAAAGTCCTACCTGAGAGAAGCTGCATAAATATTCAGTCAGATCCTGATAAGATTTCACGCAGTGCAGAGATTGGCAACTTGCTCTAAATGTTCAGAAATGCCTACACAAAAGATGACGAAGTAAATATTCGAGAATTCGAATCGAGAACAGCTGCCAATATGAGTAATGTAGAAGTAAATATCCTCGGAGTAGTGAAGCAACATAAATTACTTAATAAGAGCAAGTCTTCTGGTCCAGACTGTATACCAGTTATGGTTCCTGTCGGAGTACGCTGATGCATTAGCTCCATACTTAACAATCATATACAACCATTCGCTCGACGAAAGAGCTGTACCCAAAGTCTGTAAAGTTGCACAGGTCACAGCAATATTCAAGAAAGGTAGTAGGAGTAATCCAGTCTAATCTAAATGCCGTAAATTCAACTAAATACCTAGGTATTACAATTACAAACAAATTGGAAGGAACACATAGAAAACGTTGTAGGGAAGGTTAACCAAAGACTGCGTTTTATTGGCAGGACACATAGAAAATGTAACAGATCTGCTAAGGAGACGGCCTACACTACGTTTGTCCGTCCTCTTTTAGAATACTGCTGCGTGGTGTGGGATCCTCACCAGATATGACTGACAGAGTACATAGAAAAAGTTCAAAGAAGGGCAGCACGTTTTGTATTATCACAAAATATTGGAGAGAGTGTCACATAAATGATACAGGATTTGGGCTGGACATCATTAAAAGAAAGGCGTTTTTCGTTGCGATGGAATCTTCTCACGAAATTCCAATAAGTGACTTTCTCCTCCGAATGCGAAAATATTTTGTTGACACCGACCTACATAGGGAGAAATGATCACCACGATAAAATAAGGGAAATCTGAGCTCGTATGGAAAGATATAGGTGTTTGTTCTTCCCACATGCTATATGAGATTGGAATAATAGAGAATAGTGAAGGTGGTTCAATGAACCCCCTGCCAGGCACTTAAATGTTATTTGCAAAGTATCCATGTAGATGTAGACTGTACACTTCACAAAAGAAAAAGAAATGTAGTAACCTGTGACTGTAATATCAATGAGTCACAGCTGGAATCTGCCCATTCATACAAATAACAGGGTGTAACACTGCAGGGATATTAAATGAAATGATCACATAGGCTCAATTGTGAGTAAAGCACAAAGCAGACTTCAGCTTATTTATAGAATACTGGGGAAGAGCAATCAGTCTACAAAGGAGATTGCTTACAAAACTCATACCACCCATTCTAGAATAATATTGCTCAAGTGTGTGGGACCAGTACAAATATGACTAAAAGGGGATATTGAAAAATATACGGAGAAGGCCAGTACAAATGGTCACAGGCTTGTCCGACCCGTGGGTGTCACAGAAATGCTGAAGAAACTGACCTGGCAGACTTCTGAAGATAGTAGTCTTTCTCGGGATAGTTTAGTCTAACAAGCAAAGTTTCAAGAACTGGCTTTAAATGATGACTTTACGAATATACTGCAACCCCCTACTTATCACTCACACAGGGACTGTGAGGACAATATTAGAATAATTACAGCACGCACAGAGGCATTTAAACAATCATTCTTACCACACTCCATATGTGAAAGGAATGGGAAGAAATCCTAATAACTGGTGCAATGGGACGTATCCTCTACCATTCACTTCATGGTGGATTGCAGAGTACAGATGTAGATTATTTATTAGTGATGTGCCACCTCCACCTAGCCTGAGGCAGCTGGAGCCACGGACAGTTTGTGGAGGTGCACCAGTGATATAAATACTGGGACATTTATAATATCTCGACCCTTTACCAGAAGATGATGAGTATCACACCTACAGAAATGCTGCGGTATCTTAAGACTGCAAACCAGTTGGAAACCCGTGAGCTTTTCGTCATCAACAATGGAAGCTAACAAAGTGGTACAGCTTCGCTGGTTCTGTGAACAGGTACTGTGCACTGGTGGTAGTAGTAGGGTGGTGGTAGTAGTAGTAGTAGTAGTAGTAGTAGTAGTAGTACAGCCTCCACAGAGGTCAATACATTTTCTGTAACCTGAAGAATTTACCTCTAGCAGCAGATTCCTGAACCTGTTATTCTGATTATATGTAAGAGCATGGGGACCTGAAGAAATTTATACAAGAGGGGACAGTATTATAATACTGCCATTTTTTGAACCATTTCTTTAATTGAGTAATGGTAGTGAAATTCCTGAATGGAACAATATAAAAAATAAGGGAACGGCAACCACTGATACATGGGAGACTGATGCGAGGCACACAGGCCCACATAACAGAAAACAGTATTCACTACCTTTTGAGCTCTGGCTCTTATTATAGTAAAAGTACAGAGAACCACACAGGTATCCAAACACACAGTATCAGACTCGGCGCCACTGATTACTGAGATCAGTTGCCTGGGCTGATGGATGGGAGGGGAGAGTAGGGAAGGACACACGAGGCAAGGAGGACATAGTTGGGTAGTGCGAGACAGCAGTGGGAAACACAGATGACTCACTCACTAGACAGCATGACAGAAGCAGTTCTGAGGGGATAGAGGATACAAGAGATATGGAATAGGGAGATGAGGGAGAAGGGTTAGCCGAGGTTTAGGGCAGGGGAATTGTGAGAACACAGGATATGCTGGAGAGATAATTCCCACCTGTATTCAGAGGATCTTGTCCTGGAAGGAAGTATTCAAAAGGCACATTTAGTGAAGCAGTGAAAGCCATTTGTGTTGTGGTGTGCTGTCTATTTGGTAACTGCATCACACTAAGTTTGCAATTGGCCACCATTTCATGGTGACCATTCATGCAAGAAGACAGTTGTGACTTCTGAAATTTTCCCAGCATATTTCTTCTTCCAGTAATTTTCGGATCTGCATCCGGATACCACCAACATTCTGCCACGATATTTCAGCCCAGAGACATCCGGCCATCCTCACGTGAGTAGACGAAGTACTGAAGAGACCTGATGCAGTCATGGTATTTATAGCGAATTCCACGCATGCGAACAGTACTGGCGGTTTACAGTACATGCTTGACAAAAATTGGAATCCTATTATTAAAATGATGCGGTCACAACGTAATAGACATGCTCAGTCAATACTAAGTGATTAGTTTGTTCTTACTTCACCACTGAGGGCAGCCCACACAACTTGGCTGTCTCGCGCATGTCACCACCTACCGCATGCGCCATAAACCGCCAGTACGATTCGCATGCGTGGAAATGTTGATGGGATCTGGCTGCAAACCCGAAAATTACTGGAAGAAGACAGTTGGTTATCTGTCATGTCCACATAGACTACTGCACAGTAACTGCAGCATAAATGATGTATAACATGGCTGCTTTTACATCTGACCCTGCCTTTTATAGGATAGGAAATGCCTGCAACAGGAATGTGGCACGAGGTGATGGGTCAGTGTATGGGACAAGTCTTGCATCTGGGTCATCCACAAGGCAATGACACAGGTGGTGCAAGATTGATGGCAGGACTGGAATAGGAATAAGGATATTCTATAGGTTGTGTGTGCAGCAAATCACTACTTTGGGAGATGAGTGCATGATGAGAGGTAGTCGAAATACTAGTGAAGGATGTGGCTGAATTTTCTGAGGCCCTGATACTGAGAGAATAGACGAGTGCCATTCAGAGGCTGGTTAACAAATTAGTGGTGTTGGAGGAGATGACATGGAAGATCTGTTTATGGATCAGCTGGATAGTATATTGCCTGTCAACAAAGAGTCTGGTAAGTTATCAGTAAATTTCGATAACTCCTGCTATCCAGTGCTATATGCAGCATTCATGACTGGCAAGGCTATTAGTAAGACTTTTTTACATGGAATGGGGACAGCTGTCAAAGTGAAAGGTACTGCTGGTGGTTGGTGCACTTCATATGAACAGACGTGTTTATGGAACCAAATGAGAGCTGGAAATCAACATGTATGAAGATGGCTCATTATGTTGAGAAGATTCAGGTGAAGCTGATTTTGGAGTAGGTTTCAAGGTTGTGAAGAAAGGAACAAAGGTTATCCTTGCTTTGAGCCCAGATCATAAAAATATCATAAATGAATCTGACGTTTAGGCCTATAGATTTGAAATAAATTTGGGTCGCGATGTGGTTAGCTAGAATTACAAAAAAGGTGATGGTTTGGTATCAGGAGGATGCCAAGGAATACACGTGGTATGTTGGTATACAAGGACATCACATTCATAGTGACCAACACAGAGTCGGTGGTAATGGGACAAGAATTGTGGGAAGGTGGTGAAGGAAGTGAATGGTGTCCTGGATGCAGGATGGGAGGTTACAAACAACAGTTTGGAGGTGTTGGTCAACAAAGGCAGTAACCATCAACAATGATACAACTATTAGGGAGACATGTGGGATTGGGTTCGTGGAGTATGTAAGGGGTAGGACCGCGGGAGATGCTGGTGTGAGGAAGGAGACAGATTCAGGTGGCAAGTTTTGGGATGGACCTATGGCCTTGAGAAGCTGCTGGAAGTCATGTTCGGCTTCTGGGATGGAATCATAGCCCTAAGATTTATGTGCAGAAGGTGCAGTAAGTTGGTGAAGATCCTAAGCCACATAATCACTGCAGTTCATGACCACTGTGGTTGAGCCTTTGTTCACGGGAGGTATGATAGGATTTGATGGTCTGGATCGTTTTCATGTTACAGATAATTGTGTATTCCATAGAAGTGATGTTTGACTCACTAAGGTGGGATTTGGGAAAATAAGATGAGGCCAGGTTAGAAGTGAGGAATTCTTGAAGGACAACCAGGGGGTGATTGCGTGGGAGGAAAAGATTATCATGTTCCATGTGTAGTTTTGTTTGGCTGTTGTCAGTGAGCTGCACGGCAAAGAAATATTTCAACTACGGAGGACGAGTAAAGGTGAGCAGGTCCTTTACAAGTCCACTATGGTTCAACTTATGTTTTGGGCTAGAGGTGATGCCTATAGAAAGTATTGGGACTTCTGTGTGTCTTTCCTGCTCCTCCTCACATTACCGCACTACACTGCCTGTGTCTTGCGTGCCCTTCTCTGAACCCTCCACACATATATCAGCCTAAGCACCTACTCTCAATAATCGATAGGCACCACTCGATAATAAAATGTCACTGAGAATGCGGTTGTGTGCGTTTTGGTGACTGTGTGGGTGTCTGTTCTTCCTACTAAAAAAAGAGCCAGAGCTCAAAAGCTAGTGAACACATACCACATATCAGTTGGCTAATGGTGGGCAGCTTTCTTTTCCTTATTTTACTTTAAAAAAGTAAAAATTTGTGCATGAGAAGGACACTAAATGTATGTCCTAAACACCAATTATAGTAATACACTCAGTATAATGATTAATGGAAACCAATTCATCTGTAATGTTATACGTCTACTGTGTTACAACTGCTTTCATGTGTTTAACATCATCACGTTGCCAAATTGTGTTTAAATCATGACACGAATGATCTGGTTATCATATGTAATGTCAAAGACCAGTTCCAAAAACACTGATTATAAACAATCTGTCAACCACCTGGTAGAAGTATGCACTCTGCACACAGTTTATGAATAAATGTGTGATAATACAGAAGAGAGAGTTTCTGTTAATCACTAACATTAGTGTCAGCTGTGGTGCTGCACATGATCAAGATTATTCTCAATACATTTCTGAAGGTAAATTACATTGATTATACTAGTAGCATACATGAAAAATGCAACTTGTTATATAATTAACACAATTATGTACACCACTTGTTTCGATTAATCTGCAACTACATCATCATATGATTAAATCACAAGTATCCAGCAAGTTAGGAAATAGAACCAGAACATATGCACAAAATATATTTCTATTCACATACCAATTATGTTAGGCTCACACAAAATACTAAAATCTGGAAACAGGAAAAGAAGAGTCACAACTTCATTAAAAAAATGTTTCCTAGATATCAACAAAAAATAAATAAAATAAAATAAATAACCAGCAAAAAATGCCACTGATTAACAGTCTTCAAAGTGGAGAAACAGGGAATAAAATTAAAAAAAAAATGGCTTATATGAATTGCATTATACAGCATCTGCTTAGAAAACTTGTCTTTGTATCATATTCTGGGTTTACTGCATTATTTTCATAGGCTACCTTTAATTTTTTAAATTGTGACCTGCATACTTCAAAGTTAAACAAAACGTGTTTTGAAAGCTTTATTTTGGGACTATTTGTGTAAAACTTGATCCAGACCCAGCATTCAACCAGATGAAGGTGGAAAACCACCCTAAAAACACACCGACAGACCTGACTTAATATTCTTCGACTGAATTGAGACATTCTTGTCTCCCAATTTGTCACATTACTGTGTAACCTTGCCAAATGGGTTGCAGTAGTCTTAACTTTTATGACTGCTTATTCCACTATGTTTCACTCAGTAGAAGTTTTAGAAGGTACAAACTCCGAGAACGAACATTTTTTTTATCTTGAAATTTCACAATTGTCTTCCTTTCTTAGACAAGAAAACATTTTCCTTTGGATCTACACATGAAGCACACTTGAGCACATCTACAATATAAAATGACCATGTTCTGCTGTCTACTAAATTTGCTTTACTGTGTAAAACTGAATACTGTTTCATCAAAGCATCATTGCACGTATCTGTGGATGGGCAAAACTCACAAATTTAAGTTTTACTGCAGGAAGAGGGAGAGTGTCCTTGGAGGAATTACGGACAGGTAATGTCAAGGTTAGTTACAGCGATGTTCATACTGTATAGCGAGGGACAAGAAGACATCCCTTGTAATTTGCTACAGTACTTAGCATCCAGATCTCTTACCAATCCCTTGCTGCAACTTGGAAAAGACTGTATAATTAAGTGACATGGGAAAGATTGTGGAATTTTTCAACACCATAATTTAAAGGTTCACAACTGCCTTCATGACAACACAGCACCAAAACTGATGCTGCGACAAGGAAACAGCACCATTTCTCATGCACAGCCTTACAGACATAAAATGCTAAGTTATATTATGATTGCTAAAGTCACAGCATTTCCCCCATCACACTTAGCAATTCTAAATCTGTGGTTAATAGAATCTTAGACAATAACTGATATAGATAAACAAGGAGTATGTAACAGTTTAAAAGTGTGCAACCCTGGCTCCTGGAGGAAGTAAGTGATCACTGTTGCCACCCCCTTTCAGACACCTACGGACATGAGTGTGTTGTAATTTGGGGGGGGGGGGGGTTGACATACAATTACAAAGCAAATATATCACGCATGACTTTAAATGAATGGAAGACACAAATACAATTTTGTGTGGGCTTAGCTCTCTTTCCTGGATTTGATATTATGTTATCTGGTAGTCTGTTGCAATCTTCAGTCCAAAGACTGATCTGATGTATCTGTCCACATCAGTCTATACTGGAAAAGCCTCTTCATCTATACGTAACGACTGCAGCTACATCCGTTTGAACTTTGCGTATTCTTGCCTAGGTGTCTCACTACAGTTTTTACCCTTCGCACTCCCTCCAGTTACCAAACTGAGTATTCCTTAACGTCTCGAGAAGTGCCTCATCAACGAATCCCATCTTCAGTATTCTTCTATATCACCCCAATTCAAAAGAAGCTTCTCTTCTTGCACTGATCGTTTCTCATCCACAATTCACCTCCACGTAAGGCTACACTCGAAGCAAATTCAGAAAAAAAGACTCTTCAATTTATACTCTTCGGTACTTTGGTGCAGAAACATTTAACAAACTAACATAATGCAAGAATCTGGGAATCCCTCCGAAGTCAAAATTAAGAACACCCCGCATCTAACCTGAAATTTCCTGTTGGCTAAAGAACTAGCTGTATAGCAATATTCATTGTAAACCTGCATTGACAGTGGTAGTGTACTGTACTCAAACCTCGGGTCTAGTGTAGCAGGGAATACAAACCGTCGGCTTTGAAGAATGACGTCATTCCTTAGTCATAGATAGTAATGTCCAGTACACAACTACACTTTCATTCTAAGGCATGAAAAAAACTGCTTTAAAAAATAGAGTACGCCGAACATGGTAGTAGAAGACTACCTGCTCCTTTCAAAACCCTCCGTACTAAAAGATAAACACTAACAAACTAACTCGTAAAACTATTGGCCTTCGGCAAATAAATGGTGCACTAAAAACATAGTCATAGGTAGTAATGCTACAACTGCCAAAGTTTCTATTGCGAAAGCTGCGCGCTCGACGTTTTTCTACCCATCACTGGCATTTGAAATACACTTCAGAAAATATAAATAAATCCTGCCAATGCGGCAATTTCTATCCGTGATAAAGTTTGTTGCACAATAGTTTTGTAAAATATTTTTAAAAGCTTATTTCTTTGAAATGTCGCGTTTTATTGTAAAATGTAAATGTCAAGATTTCGTGCATTAATAAGTAAGAACTCATCGCAATTAACTGAAATTTTTACTTAAAACGCAGTAAATCGTATCGCCGATCTTGCTAACAATGATTTGGGTTCTAGGATCTTGTCAATTGGAGCCAATAAGCGTTTTAAAGATGCAGTAACTTACTCAGTGGAACTTGGCACTGTTGCTTTAGTTAGCTAATTTCTCATTAACTTCCTTCCTTATTTCACTAACGAAGCTCTCGAGTTTTTGCTGAATTTATGAAGCGTTTTTTCAGAATTCGTACGTCATGATTTGATCTCGTAATATTGCGAATTTTTGAATCTGCCGTATTTTATGATGATGAATGAACATAAATGCCAGCAACGCGTTCAATGAAACTATTTCTCATTAAATAATTAAATAAATAAAAAACAAAAACACCAACTGCTTTTCGATGGAACAAAAAAGTTTCTACAGGCTGCGATACGAACTTTATTTGCTTGCAGCCGTTGCACTACAAGGCGCTGAAGCGCAACTGCCGGCATGCCGGGTGAAGATGTATATTTACAGCGATAAAATAAATGGAAATATCATTTATGTTTATTACTGTACTGTTTGCTGTGAAAGAAAATGAACAGTGTCAAACAAGGAGAAGTTTTTGTAACGTGTCATCCCTATCTGCAGGAGATTAGTTATGGCTGCAGTGAACGCCTTCGTAATCTTATCCTTAGCCGTATTTATGATTTTCTGCATCGGCATTCGTAACTTTTTAGTGGATTTTGAAGAAAATGGCTGTGAAATGACATATATGTTCGAGTATCCTCAATATGTCGTAAGTACTAATTTAAATATATGGAAAAAATGCAAGGTTATGTTTACTCCGAGGTACACAATTATTTTATGTGCTACCGCCTTTCCGACGAAGCAGCAAACTTAAGCTTGAGCAGCAGCAGTAGTCCGAGCTCTATGATTCGTAAAAAAAGCTACATCCTAAATTAAGATATAAAATTCTAGGCAAGCGACTGGCGTTTTAGAAAGTTATCTGATGTAATTGTTTTATTACTCAACTTCTGTTTGATAAGCATCTACGGGATTCGTTCATTGTTGCTTCTACCTCGGACACAATTTAAATTAAGATTTCTCGTTTCAGAGGTAGTTTTTCAGGACAACAGTTTATTGTCCACGCATACAGATTTTTGGTATCCTAGATTACTTTGCTTACAGGACAGAACAACACTTTTAACACTGAAAACATTTTGTCCCGGTTGTTTCTCTTCATAGTTTTGATACACGGTTTTATTGCATTTTATGCACATGAATCTAGCTTTCCAGTCTTAATTCTCAGACAGAAGCTTCTTCTTTGTTGATCAACATCTTTTGTTTCAGTTCCAATAGCTTGAATGGCCTCCTCCTTTTGGAATGTTTCTGCCTGCCTGGATGTTTTTTGTGACCACAGAATATATGCATTGAGAGCTGTGATGTCCACCATTTCCATAAATATTTGGTACAGCCAATGATTTGCTTTACATACATAGCTGTATTGTCTTGTCTTCATATCATCGTATATACTCCTTTAGACTCATTATAATGAGCAATTAATAGTACTGTTTTCATTTTATTCCGCAGAGTCGTCATGGTGTTGGTTCGAAAACAGAAAAAGATACTTGTTTTTCTTTGGAACGTTTCCTCTTGTGTTGCATTAGACCAAAACTCTTGTGGTATTTCTCTTTTATTTGCTCCAAGAGTTCCAACTAATGCTAAGTCGTGATCCAACACTATTTCAGATAGTGGTATGTGAGTAAAAAACTATCTTCTGAACTGAAAATATGGTCTAGCCATATATGGCACAACACATTGCCCTTGATTTACTTCTCTCTGGTTGCCCTTCATGCATATACATAATTACAAATTACATACATTTCAATTTTTAGCATTTGCAATACCCAAATTTTTATTCCTAGTTTCAATGTCATATATACTCAAAATGGCAGCTGCCATAGAAAGTTGCCAGTTTTAATCAACAGTGAGATACTCGATAGGCTTATGTATGCATTCACAAAAATATCAAAAACCTCTCTTATTACCTCAAGCTTGTCATTTATATTTGCAATTCTAATGTTGCAAGTTCTTATGTCATCAAACTTAGAAACAGTTGATAATTGTTGAAAACTGGTACTTGACTTAACAGCTGTGAAACATGAATTTCAAGAAGATGGGTGGCTAGTCCATAGCTCGGAAACACCGGTGCGATTTCCATGTCTTTCTTGCCAGTAGTATGGAAATAAATGCCAGTAACTGCTGATTCGTCTTGTGCTATTGACTTTTTTATTAATTCACATACATGTAGCCTACTGTCGAGCATGTTTTCAGGAAGAAAGAGTGCACATACATTTGTAATTGAATCTATAGTTTTACTGCCATGTATAAGTTCAGGCTTTTGTCGAACAATATTTTGAACTGGCCTCTTTGTTAACGGAAGAGTGTAGAATGTCATGTTAGACCACTTCTAGATTTGAACACAGTCTACCTGAAAGAGTTGGATCTTCTTCCTTGGTGTCATCTTCTGCTAAATTTTCTTACACTGGTAGATCTGTTATTTTATGCATTTCACTCATTTCTGTGACATCGTCAACTTCTTCAATAACTCATTATTGTTTTCATCTTTGTCATATCACAAATTGTACATGTTGCAATCTTAGTTACAAAGATCATCTGGATTATCAGCATTTTTAATCCTTTAAAACTCCTTGCACACTGTAACCTTATGCTCAGAAATACAAGCTAAGACTGCCACAAATGAAAATAACAAGAGAGACCCATTATAAATTCGTTGTTGCTATTCTTTTCCTATCTCAACAATGAAAATCACAGTACTAAGTGACAATTATATTGCTGACAGTATAATTTTATTGGTTCTGCATGGAATAACAAGGCTATAAATGAAATTCCATTAGCTACAAATCTCATAGCAGACAGCCTGTGTGCTGTAATAGACCAATTTTGTATTCATGTTCTCTATATTACTTATAATCAGCCATCTATAGGGAAATTACGGATTAATATGGATCCAAAGCAAAGTAAAATGTCTAAACAAAATGAGAAAGTTTGTCCTTGGCAACTCCTCCTACCCTGCTGAAGAATTTCTATTTCTGTAATGTTTAAAATGTGCTGGATAGTACTTACTATCTACAACGTCTGTGTATCTTCTTTTTGAAAAAGAATTGGGAGTTTTGAGAATGTAACCATTTGTACAAATTAATTTGTGATATGAATGTAAAATGACTCATTCCACATAATTAAAATATGTCGTGGGAAATGATTCATGGAACATAAAACTAACTAGGCTAACTAATATTACATACAAGCTAACAAGAAATCCACTTGGACACCAAAAGGGTGGTTAGGGCTACATAATTCACGACGAACACAATACACCAATTTTCATAACTTTCAGATGGAAGTTGATTTCTTTGCTGATGGATAGATAGTAAGTGTAGTTGTCAATGTTAAGACAGGTGCTTCTGCCTGCTATTGTATAACTTTACTCTTCCACCTCCCTAAATGCTCACCTTCATGGTGAGATCACAGAACACAGTGAGTGAGTGAGTGAGTGAGTGAAATGAAAGGAATTCATTAATGAATGAAGTAGCACAAAACATATGTGGAGCAATATGGATAAAATAGGTTGAGAAGACCATATTATCTAAGGCTAAAATGAATGTGTAAAGTTACAGACTAGGTGAACAAAATGAAGTGATCGTACTTCAGATCAACAATGGAAAATCTGAAAAAACCACACATAACTAGATTTGCATTTAACATCCACAATATCGTTAAAGCAAGAGCTATATTTTTTCCATTCATTTATAAGTCACTTAGATAGTTAAAACACAGCTTTACCTCGAAGTTTCAAAACTTTTTGCTTACTGTTTTGAATACAATATGTTGCATGTCTACCCAGAAATTTGACCTATTTCAACAGTTCCTAACACTTCTTCATTTATTTCACACATTTGTTTCTCAACATTTAAATCTCGCTTTGAACATACTATTGGTAATTTTTGTACACATTTTCTGTAGACAGCTTTTTTGTATTTCCTACAGATGCCCTTGGTCTTCTTTCTTTGCACACTCCAGTTTGATAGTCCTTTGCTTTTATTATTATTATTATTATTATTATTATTTGTGTGGTCTTACAGCCTCTTCTTCATTTGATTGATGTTCCTGCTACTGTCCCACTCTCTGTTGTTTTCTGTTCCTAGGTTCATTTACCAGCTGATGAATGAATGCCACCCCCTTTAGGTTGTTTTTGGTTATTTAATTGTAGAACAGCCAAGAATTTACTGCTGCCATGGGTATTGTAAAAGACATTCATCAGCCATTTCCTGCAAACAACCCTAGTTGAATATTTACAAATCATTTGATCAATGACATCCACAGCATACTTTGTGATACTATAAAAGGTAACAATTTCTGGTTTCTTCTCTCCTTCATTTACTGTTACTTCAGGCTGTAATGTTCTGAGAATAATGACATTATCTTTCTTCTTGTATTATTAAGGAACTATCCCGGCATTTGCCGTAGTGATTTAGGAAAACTCAAATCAGGATGGCCTGAAAAGAGCAACTCCACAATCCCGAATATGTGATCAGTGTCTTAACAGCTGCACTGGCAACGGCTGGTCCCTGTTGTACAGTGTTTGTTGGTTTACACACAATTTGTTCCAGGTAACTTGTGATATCCTTGGAGACTCCGAGATTGTGAAGATGCTACTGTGCCCCTTGCACTGACTCTAGTCCTTTCAGAAAGCAGATTCTGTGCCTTCACACATTCAGCCATGCTCCTCAATCCTCCTGAGAAACTAAGAAGCCGGCAACCTCCCATGATGAGTGAGATGTTGAATTCAGGAGAATGACAATACATTACTGTTGTACATACTGAATCTTCACACATGATTTCCTTGCGAAAGCATTAAACTGTGATCATATATGTGTTGTAGTTATCCAGTTTCATTACTACCCATTATTACTGAGTGATGTAAGAAACCTTATTGTGTAGTGTGCATTACTTATAAAGAATATTTTGACTGCCTTTTTAAACAGATGTATCTTTTTCATTTCCGTTGGCACTTTAATGTTTGATTTTGGTCTGTGATGCAAAATGCTGTTTTTTTTTTTTTTTTTTTTTTTTTTTTTTTTTTTTTTTTTTTTTACATGGTAAGTGGAACTTCAAGCTGACTCTTGTTCGATGTATAGACCTATTAGTGAAATACTTGGCAATGTTTCCCCTGATATACACCACAGATGGGCAGATGTACTCATTTGGCTTTCTAAGGATGTTCAACTTTTTAAAGTAGTTCTTTACAATGAGTGCAGCTGCTAGTTCTAGCTGCTATTCATATGGCCTTTTTCTGTAGTGTAAAAACTTTATCCGTATTTTGTTCCCTTGATCCACAGAAAAGAATACCATAGCTAAGAATGTAGTGCACCTAGGCATGGTTCATCGCCACAAGACTTAGGCTGTTACAGACAGACACTAAAGCCCTAAGAGTGTAACATACTTATGACATTCTTTTTGCCAGTACCTTTGTGTGTGCTCATTCCATTTTAGCTAACGATCTGTGTTCATCCACTAAATCTTGACCGATGACCTCAGCAATTTGGTCCCTTAAGAATTCACACAAAAAATCTTCAGGCTATAAGTTTTTCATCAATGTTTAATGCGACAGACGAGTTTTGTACCCTTTTTATAATTGTATATTGCAGCGTTACTCAACCTTTTCAGTATTCAGACCCGGCATGAGGCAAAATCAAAAGACTATTTAGTAAGGAATCATTCTCTGAATTTTGTGCAGGTTTGGATGAAGAGTTCTCTGCTCTGAAAAAATAGCATTTCATATGTTACAGTTTTGTAGGTCCAGCTTTTGCGAAACTGGATTTTCGGCGTTGGCTGTTTTGAAGACAAAATATTGATCTCAGCTAAACAAAGAAAAAGAACTCGGAGTGTCTATTTCTGATATTATTCGTAAAACTTGACTGTGATGTTGCTGTCATCTACAAAGAGAAATTTTTTCTGAGGTTTGTTTTGCATAAAAACCTGCATCTTGCTTTGCTTGGATGTAACTGCTTGTCATTTGCAGTAATTTCACCAGGGCAGTAACAGTGGAGGCAGTTTTGTCCATACTTCATCTGTATTTCAGAAATAAAGAGCAAACTTGTTGAAAAGCATAAAAAATCTGATAAATTTGTGGAATCTCTCTCTCCCCATTTTGTTCATGATAAAATTAGGCCTTTAGCACAAGAAGCCTCTCTGGAGAACAGATTCCAATCATGCCTCTAAATCCTCTAACGGTACGGTTCAAATGATTTTTAATTTCATCCTGAGCATTTGATTCTGTGTGCTTTTTATAATATGTAATATTGATTCATTAAAAAGAAGCTGGAAGACACTTGATGGAATCATCTGCTCAGTGACAGGCATATGCAGTTAGCACCCCTCTCTCCTTCCGGATGTTCCAATCAGCTCTTCTAGGTGATGACATGTTAGCTACCTTCCATTCCATCCATCCCATCCCATCTATAGCTGCCATCTTCACTGCTGTGCCAGCCGTCTCTTGACATTGTTTTGAAAAGGATTAGGATGAGAAGACATCTACTGAAGGTAACTCCTCAGTCTCATTATCTTTGTCATCAGTTATGTGTGGCATAAAATCACCATCTGAATCCAAAAGTAACTTCTTGATTCACTATCTGAATTCTCGAAAACATGCTAAATCTCTTCATTAGTAAGACCAAGCTCACATGACATAGTTGAAAATGCCTGTTACACACACACACACACACACACACACACACACACAAAAGTAACATTATCTACCATAAGGCGACTAACAACAGAAACATAAAAAAAAAGTATGATTGAAAAGTTAAGTTACAACGTCCAGCATAGGGACCTTTCCTGCAAGACATATAACATATTTGAGGTACCAGTTTCTGAGTAGAGAAAAATACAATCCAAGTACCTTTGTACTTAGGAAAACAGCAATATTCTACAAAGAAATTAAGTCAGGGGACAGTTGACTGCTCCCACTGTTGTGTGTATTTCATAAAATTGCACAAATTGCTATTCATTATTGTCAGAAATAGTAGAAATGAGAAAAAGTAACAAAATGTGATGGAAATATGTTAAAACTGAATTCATTGTTTTTCCTTTGAATTTCTGCACAACAGAGTAATTTATGGGTTAACAGAACATAGCTGACAAGCATAACCCATCTTAGGAAGGATCATCACTGCCATCTGTAGGATTTCACATTACATGACTTGAGGCAGAAGCAGGTTGTTGCAAGCATGAAAATGACTTAGGAAATATTACATTATCCTATCCAGAAATACAAGCTTAAAACTATCTATCTGTCAACTGTTTGAAAAAGACAAAAATTTCTCTGAGCTTCCCAATGGAAATATATCTTAATATACATATAAAACAGGATGTATGTACATACTAGGTATGCCCAGCATCTCCTCCTAAACCGCCTGATTGATTTCAACCAAATATGGTACGCATGCTGCTTGCTATATGAGAATCTGAACTGTGTATGTTAGAACATACTAGCTCCCATAGGAGTGGAGACATAGACAAAAGGGTTTTGTGCACCTGACATGTAAGCTGCCCTGCACAACAGGCATGTTGTGTGGGTACCACCAGCATGTCTTTCAGGGGCTGCACATGCAGATTGAAATGGCTGAGCAGAGGGGGGGTGGGTAGTTAGTGTGAGGGGGGGAGGATGAGGTGCAGGGAGAAGGGCAAAGGAAGGTATTGGCAGGGAGAGGTTTTAGGATGAGAGATGGGCTGAGGGAGAGCAAGGACAAAGAGATGGACTGAAAGAGGATGAGGAATGTTGTGTGGGTAGTATCAGCATGCCTTCCAAACACTAAGTGTGCAGATGAGCATGGATAAGCATAAGGGTGGAGGAGAAGAGGGATAGAGAGAGTGGTGAGGGTAATGTGGTTAGAAAGAGGGGCATAGGAGATGAACAAGGAGAGGGAGAGGAGGAGATGATGAGACTGGAAGAGAAAGGAAGTAGGGAAGAGGAGATGGACAGACAGATGTGTGAGAATAGATGAATACAGAAAGGGAGGAGGAGAAGATTTAGTAGTGAGGGGGAGGAGGAAAAGATGAACAGTGAGACAGAGAAGGATGAATGGACAAATAAAGAGGGTGAAGGCAGTAAAGGGGTAGGGGTAGAAGATACACATAGAGAGAGGGGATGGAGAGACAGGTTGGGAGGGATGGTCAGAGAGAAGGGCATGAGGAAATGGTCAAAGAGAGGGGGAGGGAGGAGTTTGACAGGGAGAGACAGACAGAGTCTGGGAGGAGGAGGAGACGGCTAGAAGCACTTAGTTCCCATAGACACAGAGGTAAGGGCAAACACGTGTTACTTCAGTACATGCTGCAGGCTACCCTGAATGACAGGCATGTTTTGTAAGTAGTATTGGACTGTTTTTGGAGGGACTACACATGCTGATGAGCACAGATGGGGGAAGGTTGATATGGATAGAGGAAAGGAGGACAGAGAGAGGGGGCAGGAAAGACGGATGGGGACAAGGAAGCTGGAGGCATTGAAAGGAAGAAATGGGGATGGGGTGATAGATGGGGAAAGGGAGGGCGGAGGAAGGAAGAGACAGAGAGAGGGGGAGAAAGTGGTGGACAGAGAGGGGGGGGGCAGAGGAGTGAATGGACAGAAAGAGGATTGGGGTACAGACAGAGGGGGGGATAGGACGAGATGGACATAGAGAGGGGTTGTGAGCATATGGACAGAGAAGGGAGTGGTGAGATTATGGTCAGAGAGAGGGCCCAGAGGAGAAGGGGAGATGAAGAGACAGAGACAGACAGAGAGGGAGAGAGAGAGGGGGGGATGGGGGGAAGGAGGAAATGAACAGGTAGAGGTGGGATGATGAGGTGGACAGAGAGGGGGGGGGGACATAAGAGTGGACACAGGGATGAGGAGGAGACATGTCGAACATTTGTGGAAGCAAAGCCATGGGGGAAAGACTAGAGAGAGAGAGAGTGTGTGTGTGTGTGTGTGTGTGTGTGTGTGTGTGTGTGGGCGCGCGCGCGCGCGCGCGCACATGAGTGCTTGTGCACATGTGCCAAATTTGGCACAGGCATAGCATGCCTCAAGAGTATCAGTGACATGAGGTTTATAATCTTCTGGCTCCAATAGCAACAGAGATGTGGGCAAAAACATGTTGTTCCGCCCCCTAGCATATAGGTTGCCCTGCACAGCAGGCGTGTTGTGTGGGAACAATATCGGCGTACCTTACTGACCTGTTTGCAGTGCAACATACATGTTAAGGGTAAGAAATGGTTTTCCATCTTTTGAAGTGACAACTGCCCTGCATAACAGGTATGTTGAATTGAATGTTAGCGACATAGGAGACAATCTGAGGAGCCGTCTTAGATTGTTTGCAGATGATGCTGTCATTTACTGTCTTGTAAATTCATCAGATGATCAAAACAACTTGCAAAATGATTTATATAAGATATCAGTATTGTGCGAAAAGTGGCAATTGACCTTGAATAGGGAAAAGTGTGAAGTTATTCACGTCAGTACTAAAAGAAATCAGCCAAATTTCGATTAAGCGACAAGTCACACAAATCTGACGGCTGTAAATTCCACTAAATACTTAGGAATTACAATTACAAATAACCTAAATTGGAATGATCACATAGATAATATTGTGGGTAGAGCAAAGCAAAGACTGTGATTCATTGGCAGAACACTTGGAAGGTGCAACAGGTCTACTAAAAAGACTGCTTACACCACGCTTGTCCGCCCTATTCTGGAGTATTGCTGTGTGGTGTGGGATCCGCATCAGGCGGGACTGACGGATGACATTAAAGAAGTACAAAGAAGAGCAGCTCGTTTTGTATTACCGTAAAATAGGGGAGATAGTGTCACAGACATGATACGTGAATTGAAGTGGCAATCATTAAAACAAAGGCGTTTTTCGTTGTGACAGGATCTTCTCATGAAATTTCAGTTTTCTCCTCTGATTGCGAAAACATTCAGTTGGCACCCACTTAAATAGGGAGAAATTATCATCACAATAAAATAAGAGAAATCAGGGCTGGCACAGAAAAATTTAAGTGCTCGTTTTTCCCGCGTGCCGTTCGAGAGTGGAACGGTAGAGAGACAGCATGAAGGTGGTTCATTGAACCCTCTGCCAGGCACTTTATTGTAAATAGCAGAGTAATCACGTAGATGTAGATGTGGATGAAGTAGCCTGCCTTATCGATGTTCATTGCAGAATTGCCTGTAAGTCAGTGGAAAAAAGTGGCAGGCAAGCCCCTGATCTGTAGGCTGCCCAGCATGACAGTCATATTGTGGCAGTAGTATGTGTAAGAGATGGACAGAGAGAAGGGAGGAGGATATGCAGAGACAGAGAGGTTATGGAGGAGGAGATGGATAGGTAGAGGTGGGAGGATGAGATGGACAGAGAGATGGGGGAGGAAGAAGTTAACATGGAGAAGGGGAAGGGAGGAGGAGATGTATGCAATATACACTCCTGGAAATTGAAATAAGAACACCGTGAATTCATTGTCCCAGGAAGGGAAAACTTTATTGACACATTCCTGGGGTCAGATACATCACATGATCACACTGACAGAACCACAGGCACATAGACACAGGCAACAGAGCATGCACAATGTCGGCACTAGTACAGTGTATATCCACCTTTTGCAGCAATGCAGGCTGCTATTCTCCCATGGAGACGATCGTAGAGATGCTGGATGTAGTCCTGTGGAACGGCTTGCCATGCCATTTCCACCTGGCGCCTCAGTTGGACCAGCGTTCGTGCTGGACGTGCAGACCGCGTGAGACGACGCTTCATCCAGTCCCAAACATGCTCAATGGGGGACAGATCTGGAGATCTTGCTGGCCAGGGTAGTTGACTTACACCTTCTAGAGCACGTTGGGTGGCACGGGATACATGCGGACATGCATTGTCCTGTTGGAACAGCAAGTTCCCTTGCCGGTATAGGAATGGTAGAACGATGGGTTCGATGACGGTTTGGATGTACCGTGCACTATTCAGTGTCCCCTCGACGATCACCAGTGGTGTACGGCCAGTGTAGGAGATCGCTCCCCACACCATGATGCCGGGTGTTGGCCCTGTGTGCCTCGGTCGTATGCAGTCCTGATTGTGGCGCTCACCTGCACGGCGCCAAACACGCATACGACCATCATTGGCACCAAGGCAGAAGCGACTCTCATCGCTGAAGACGACACGTCTCCATTCGTCCCTCCATTCACGCCTGTCGCGACACCACTGGAGGCGGGCTGCACGATGTTGGGGCGTGAGCGGAAGATGGCCTAACGGTGTGCGGGACCGTAGCCCAGCTTCATGGAGACGGTTGCGAATGGTCCTCGCCGATACCCCAGGAGCAACAGTGTCCCTAATTTGCTGGGAAGTGGCGGTGCGGTCCCCTACGGCACTGCGTAGGATCCTACGGTCTTGGCGTGCATCCGTGCGTCGCTGCGGTCCGGTCCCAGGTCGACGGGCACGTGCACCTTCCGCCGACCACTGGCGACAACATCGATGTACTGTGGAGACCTCACGCCCCACGTGTTGAGCAATTCGGCGGTACATCCACCCGGCCTCCCGCATGCCCACTATACGCCCTCGCTCAAAGTCCGTCAACTGCACATACGGTTCACGTCCACGCTGTCGCGGCATGCTACCAGTGTTAACGACTGCGATGGAGCTCCGTATGCCACGGCAAACTGGCTGACACTGACGGCGGCGGTGCACAAATGCTGCGCAGCTAGCGCCATTCGACGGCCAACACCGCGGTTCCTGGTGTGTCCGCTGTGCCGTGCGTGTGATCATTGCTTGTACAGCCCTCTCGCAGTGTCCGGAGCAAGTATGGTGGGTCTGACACACTGGTGTCAATGTGTTCTTTTTTCCATTTCCAGGAGTGTATGTGTCCAATATTGACATGAGCATAGCCGCAGATAAAAGACTAATATACATTAGCCTTTTCTCCATTTCAACATTATTTATATATCAAATCCCTTAATCAATTTCAGCCAAATTTGGCACACCAAGAGCATACTTCAGGAGTATCGGTACCATGGGGATGACAACATCCTACCTCTCATAGAAGCAGAGATAGTGCCAAAAACATGTATTTTCCCACCTCCACTCATGCAGGCTGCCCTGCATGACAGGCATGTTGTGTCGGAACAGCCTCAGCTTGCCATACCAACCTGCTTTGCAGGGCAGCCTACACGAGAAGGCCAAGAAATGGTTTTTCAGATCCCAGCCTGTAGGCTGCCCTGCATTTTAACAGGTGTGTTGTGTTGTAGAAGTATCTGCCAGCTTTTTTAACCTGCTTTGCATGGCAGCCTATACATCTGGGGCAATAAAGATTTTGAAGCCCCTAATGTGTAGGGTGCCCTGCATGACAGGAGTGTTGTGGGATTAGTATCGGTGGGGTCAGGAAGGGGGACAGAGAGAGGGGGAGAAGGAAATAGGGGGGGGGAAGAGGGAGGTCGAGGATAAGATGGAAATAGGAAGTGAGCACAGGAGATGCATGGAGAGAAGGGGTTAGATGGACAGAGAGAGGGGGGGGTGAGGAAATGGACAGAGCACCCCTGACAGAAGGGGATGCGCAGAGTGTGGTGCAGGACGAAATAAGCAGACATGCAGGGAGGGCGGAAGAGATAGGCAGAGAGCAGGAAGAGGAGGGGGAGATGAGCAAAGAGAAGGACAGCGTATATGTGGGCTGACAGGGCAGTGAGATGGTCAGAGGGGGATGAGAAGGAGATAAATAGAGTGAGCAGAAGAGTATTTATAGAGTGATGGAGAAGGAAAATAGTCAGAGAGAAGGGGAGGTAGAGGATTGCAGGATGGGTGGAGGAAGAGATGGACCAAGTGTGGGAGAGAAGGGGATGTCAGCAATATGTATGACAGGCAAAGCTGTGGGGAAAATGCTAGAGAGAGGGGGTGGGGAGGTGGACGGGGTGAGGGAGGAAGGGGGTGGGGAACATAGAGGGGATGGGTAGGGAGAGGGCAGAGGATGAAATGGCAAGCAGATGGGTGAAGAGGGGCTGACGCAGGAGGCTGGTGGAAAGCATAAAGGGGTAGTGGACAAATGGAAAATGTAGAGGGGGAGTGGGCAGATGGAAAGGAAGAGGGGGAAGGAGATGGTCCAGGGAGAAGGGGAAAGAGGAGATGTGTAATACGTATGTGCTGAAAGCATGTGTGATTGAAGATGCAGGGAAAGTGGCAGTGTCTGTATGTGTGGGAGGGGGGGAGGGGGAGGAGAGTGACATGCATGTGAATGTGTAAAGTGGCAGGTATGTCTGGAATCTTCTGCCAAACCCCTGGATCAATTTCAAGCAAATTTCCCACACCATCTGTAAACCTCACAAGTATCAGCACTGTAGTGTTTGTAATCTGCTAGCTCCAGTAGGAGCGGAGATACAGGCTGAAACGTGTTTTTTCCTGCTGTACAGGCTACCCTGCACTACAGGTGTGTTATGTGGGAATAGTTTCAGCCTGCCTTATCAATGTGTTAACCAGGGTAGCCTACATGTTAGAGGCAAGGAAGAGTTTTCCAGTCCCCTACACAGCTGGTGTGGGAAGTTGAGATGAATAGAGAATGGGATGGACAGAGAGAGGAAGCAGGAGAGGATGGGTAGGGGGAGAAGGATATGGAGGGTGGAATGGGAGAGGAAAGCAAGAGGGGATGGTCAGGGATATGGGAAGGTGGACATGGACAGAGGGAGGGGGTGGAACGATATGGTCAGAGAGGGAGGAGGATGAGGTGGAGAGAGAAATGGGAAAGAAAGAGGGAAAGGAAGGGATATGTGCAATGGAGAAGAAAGAGATGGACATAGAGAGGGGATGGAGGGGCAAAAATGCAATGTACAGGGTGTCCCACTAAAACCGCCCTGATTTCAAGGACCCAGGAGAGAAAAACCACAGCAGATACGACACTGAAAAATGCACCACATTGTAGAGCATACACCTTTGCCTTTAATCCATATGAAAACAGACTCATTTACAGATACCTTACGTCTAGAACGGGTGTAAAGGGAAAAAGGGGAAGGTGACATATAAGCAGATTTGCCAAAGTCTTTATTTGCATGTTCAGTCACGTGATAGGTACGGTAGGCTATAATGTCTCTATCGACGAAACTCTCGAGGCCACCAACAGCTGGAACACCTGTACCACCTCTTACAATGGCTACAGTTAACCAGCCGTTTCCATGGGTGAAGGAATCATTAATATCAATGCTGAAATTCAGCCTACATCCACGAAAAACACATGGTCCATCGACAAGTGCAGTAGCTGTGCGCTAAGTCCGCGGCTGGCGCGCTGCCAAGATTGCGTAAGCCAGCCTCGCGCGAGGGGTCAAAGGTCAAACTGATAAGAACTTTAACATGGAACATGCTGTTCTCGCTCTATGCCAACAGATTCTAGATGTACACTTCCGGTTCTCAGCTACGCTACAGATCAATTTATTTATGAAAATACAATGTACAGTCTCCAGTAAATTTTACATATTCACATACACCTTTGCCTTTAATCCATATGAAAACAGACTCATTTACAGATACCTTACGTCTAGAACGGGTGTAAAGGGAAAAAGGGGAAGGTGACATATAAGCAGATTTGCCAAAGCCTTTATTTGCATGTTCAGTCACGTGATAGGTACGGTAGGCTATAATGTCTCTATCGACGAAACTCTCGAGGCCACCAACAGCTGGAACACCTGTACCACCTCTTACAATGGCTACAGTTAACCAGCCGTTTCCATGGGTGAATTTACCACATCTGCTGCTGACAAGAAGAAGAATACTGTGAAGAACATCGCTGCTACTGCACTTGTCGATGGACCATGTGTTTTTCGTGGATGTAGGCTGAATTTCAGCATTGATATTAATGATTCCTTCACCCATGGAAACGGCTGGTTAACTGTAGCCATTGTAAGAGGTGGTACAGGTGTTCCAGCTGTTGGTGGCCTCGAGAGTTTCGTCGATAGAGACATTATAGCCTACCGTACCTATCACGTGACTGAACATGCAAATAAAGACTTTGGCAAATCTGCTTATATGTCACCTTCCCCTTTTTCCCTTTACACCCGTTCTAGACGTAAGGTATCTGTAAATGAGTCTGTTTTCATATGGATTAAAGGCAAAGGTGTATGTGAATATGTAAAATTTACTGGAGACTGTACATTGTATTTTCATAAATAAATTGATCTCCAGAACGCTGCCAAGATGCCTTACAGAAGGTGCCGTCGACGTTCTCGTCTAACAATCTACAAAACAATTGAGAACATTGAATTTACCACATCTGCTGCTGACAATAAGAAGAATACTGTGAAGAACATCGCTGCTACTGCACTTGTCGATGGACCATGTGTCTTTCGTGGATGTAGGCTGAATTTCAGCATTGATATTAATGATTCCTTCACCCATGGAAACGGATGGTTAACTGTAGCCATTGTAAGAGGTGGTACAGGTGTTCCAGCTGTTGGTAGCCTCGAGAGTTTCGTCGATAGAGACATTATAGCCTACCGTACCTATCACGTGACTGAACATGCAAATAAAGACTTTGGCAAATCTGCTTATATGTCACATAGGCAACGTCATATACCTCGATCAACATTGCATCGTGTAGTTCATCAGCGTCTTCATATGTGTGCAAATTGTGCAACGTCTGACGCTGAACAACAATCCACACGGACAACAATTGTTGTCATTGAACATGTTCATGATAGCCCTAAACTAAATGTCTGGCTTGGACTAATGCACGACAGAATTGTTGGACTGTTCAATGCACGACAGGATTGTTGGACCGTTCAATGCACGACAGGATTGTTGGACCGTTCTTCTTTGCAGAACAAACGGTGAATGGGTCAGTGTATCTGGACATGTTGGAGCAGTTTGTGTACCCTCAGATACAAGACTTGCAACCCAACATCATTTTTCAACAAGATGGAGTTCTGCTTCATTGGTCAATGGCTGTCCACAAGTTTGTGGATAGGAAATTTCCCAATTGTTGAATCGGACGTGGAGGACCTATTGCCTGGCCATCATGGTCACCCGACATTACGCAGCTTGATTTCTTCATGTGGGGATTCGTGAAGGACCGCGTGTATGCAACCAAAGTGGATGATATTCCTATGCTGCGACATCGTATCACTAATACGATTGCAACAATAACGTAGGAAATGTTACAACGAACTTGGCAAGAAATTGAATATAGACTTGATATTCTTCGTGCTACAAATATTTCACATGTAGAGGTGTATTGATGGTAAATAAATAACTTCTTTGAGATGCTCTACAATGTGGTGCGTTTTTCATTGTTGTATGTACTGTGCTTTTTTTTCTGGGTCTTTGAAATCAGGGAGGTTTGAGTGGAACACCCTGTATATGTCAAACAGGTGGGTGAGTGAAGCCTGATGGTAAGACTAGTACATGTATAAACCAGCTTGTATGTTGGATGTATGTACGTCTGTGATCTCCTCCCGACACCCTGGATCAAATCAACCAACAGTACACATAATGTGTATCAGCACTTGATGCTAGAACCTCGTAACTCCAGTAGGACCGGAGATATGGACTAGCATGTGTGTGTGTTCAGAGCCTAACATGTAGGCTGCCCTGCACATCAAGCATGTTATGTGGGAGGAGTATCAGCCTGTCTTATAGACTTACTTTGGAAAGCAACCTACATGTCAGGGGGCAGGAAACAGTTTTCTAGTGGGCGACATATAAGCTGCTCTACACAAAATATGTGTTGTGTTGAAGTAGTATCGGACTGCTTTATCAACTTGTTTTGCAGGGACTGCACGTTCCAGTGGGTACAAATGGAGGAAGGTTGAGATGGATAGAGGAGGGGACAGACAGAGAGAGGAGACCGGAGGAGATGGAGATGGAAATGGAAATGGATATGGATATGGATAAGAGTTGGGCAGGAAGTAACGGACAGAGAGAATGTTTAGTAGCTGAATTGGCCAGAAGAATGGGGTGAAGGAGATGGACAAAGAGTGTGTTGAGGAGGGGCCAGTCTGAGAGCGGGAAGAGTGAATGTGTAGAGAGATGGGGAGGAGGAGAATATCAGAGGAGGGTGAGATGCAAGAGACTGGTGGAAAGGTGGTAGAGGTGTAGTGGGCTTGCGGAAACCGAAGAGTGGAGAGGAGGAGATGGAGAGACAGAAATAATGGGGAGCAGGAGATGGACAGATAGAGGTGGATCTTAGAGAGGGAGGAAGAGGGGATGGACAGAGAGAGAGAAGGGGAGGAGCAGATGGGGTAAGAGTTGTGGAGGAATTGATGAGCTGAGAGAAGGGGGAGGAGGAGATGAGGGATGGATAGTGATAGTGTGGAGGAGTAGTTGGTAGACAGAGAGATGGGAGAGGCAGGTGGAAAGTGTAGAGGGATATTTGGTAGGTGGAAAAGGAAGATGGTGAGGAGGGGATGGAAAGAGGGAGAGGTGGAGGAGATGGATAAAAATTTTGGGGAGAAGGTTATGGACAGATACAGATGGGAGGGTGAGGTGGACAGAGAGCTGGGAGAGGGGGAGGGAGGTAAAAATGGCCACATTGTGGGGGGGGGGGGGGAGGTGTACAATATATGTGCTGAATGCATGTGCGGGCGATGCCCTAGGGAACAGTTAGTATCAGCGCCTAGGGTTTATAACTTTCTAGATCCAATAGAAGCAGAGATACAGCAGTCACTCTGTTGGTGGTTTTTCCACTAGATGTGCAGCCTACACATTAGTGGTGAGAAACAAATTAGCAGCCCCTTACATGTAATCTGCCCTGCACATCAGTCGTGTTGTGTTGGAGTAGTGTCGGCCTGCTTCACTGACCTGTTGAGAAGGGCTACATTTGTGGAGAGGCATGGATGAGAGATGGATATAAGGGTTGAACAGAGGGAAGGGGGTAGGATGGATAGGAAGAAAGGGGGCAGGAGGGGACAGACAGAGATGAGGGGTGAGGAGAAAAGAAGAGAGACACAGTGGGGAGGAGAAGGTGGACAGATAGAGATTGGAAAATAAGGTGACAGGGAGGAGATAGGAGGAAGGGGTGGGACACAGAGGGTAGGGGGGAGAAATTGTGATATGTGTGCTGAATGTGTACACATTGAAGCCATAGGGGTGGCCAAGTATATGGATGAGGCGTCAGATTCCAAAAATCTTCTTATTGATTTTTTTATGGTTTTTCCACAAACCACAAAAAATGTTTCTACAGGTTGAATCAAACAACGCAAAGTCCAGGTTGGAATAACAATGTAAGGAAAAATAGATTGCCACTTACCGTAAAGATGAAACTTTGAATTGCAGGTAGGTGCAACGAAAAGAGACTTACTCTTTGGCCAAACACTTTGTCAGTAAAGGAAACCCACGCACATTCATTTACACAAGCAAGCTGATTAAGGCTTTGGGTGAAAGCTAATGTGGAAGTATCTTTCCGTTGTGACTGTCTTCTACTCAAGAGTGTGTCTTCCTTACATTAATGTTTCTGCAGGTTGCTCGGAAACAATCTGAAAAGCTGGTAAGGGTGTTGCAGGGTAGGTTGTGGTGAGAAATAATTGTTAAGAAAAAAATTCAATACATTTGCCAGTTAATTAGCTTCGAAGTTATCCATTCAGGTTGTCACACCCACACATTCAAGCTGTCTGTGTTGTACAATTAGTGTCAGTTGTTATAGCATAGGGGACAGTGCATGAGACTGCTTAGCCTTTGGCTTAGGTTTGATCCTTATTACCATCCCATGTCCAATTTTTGTATCACTCTCTTGTTCAGTTTTAGGAAACCAAATGTAGAACGTGTTTGGTGACACCATATCCGGCAGGCCACTTGAATTTGTGCATGCAACAGCATGACTGTCTCACTGCGATGTTATTTATCTCGGAAACAGCGCAATTTATCATATTTTTTATTAACAGTTATTTCTCAGAACAACCTGCCCTGCAACGCCATCACAAGTTCTTCAGACTATTTCTGACCACCCTGTTTAAGGCTCTCTTAAATAATATGCTAAAATCTATGGGTCAAAAAATAGCTAATAACACAAAAAATAAGACTGCAAAGCTTGATATCTCAAACTTTTTGCATTATGACAAAATGAGGCGTAGTATTCTGGATAAGATTTTATGTGAATCTATACACTCAAGAAGGTAGGTTTTGTTGCAGCTTGGTGATTGGAGGGTATTTGGCAACAAATACTAACAAACCTTCCGTGTTAGAGACAGCTTATTTAATTATTATCAAAGGTTTCTTAGTGTGGTTATAATTTATCTTATTGAATATTTTTAATCTCCAAATCACAAATAAAATAACAAGCCTTAACTGTGGATAAAAATAACCAGGAAATAACAACAAGAAATTAACGTATGAGTTAAACATTATTGTATTAAAAGAATGAAGGACTTGATGCGTTTGTTCTTTATATCCTCAATTCATCTTCTAGTTTATGAATGTCATCCTCACTTTCAGAGGATCCAAAATGGTATAGTTCCTTTTACACATTATGTCTTTATAATATGACATGTTTTCATTGTCTGCCCATTGAGCACCCTAATGTTTAGATAACAGTTGGTTTACAACCTGCAACTTTACTGGTTTGACAGATGCTCCACATAGCAATTCATCAGGGGATCCACCAAAGAATCCTTTTCCCATTTGGATAATTGATCGATACACTGAAATGTCAGACATGTATGATATTTCTCTTCTTACTACAAAAGATGACTTGCTTTTTTTTTTATGTAGAAGTGTTTGCACTTGGAGAGTTTGCAGTGACAAAATGGTGGATGTTTTAATGTTGCATTAGCTAGCAATTTCCAGTCTCTTACTTCACATACATCACTTCCTAACTTTTTGATGGTGCCTTCATTTGAAGAAGAAGCAGAAGATGATGATGATGATGATGATGATTTCATGATCCTGCAGAAGAAAGAAGTGGCCAATAACTGGGTAGATTATTCACACTTCTTTGACATTAGGTGGAGTTTCATTGCACAGCCAAAAGCAAAGCATTCCAGTTAGCGCAGAATTTTCATCTTGTCATGGACAACCATTGCAGAATAATTCAACGTAATTGGTTATATCGCAAACTGAAAAGTTGTCAGGCAGTTAATCAAGGACCTCCTGAAAAGTAATGTGTCTCAATTTTTTACATGAAAACTCTTAAAGCTGTTTTTAAACAAAACAAACATTTTACCATTTTACATCTATATCTTCATGTCTACATATTTGCAGCCCTCTGCTGTTAGAGACTTGTGAATTGTAGCATGCAACAGAGCAGTGTGTAATGTAACTATGTCAGGGTGTGTGGGAAACAGTGTGCTGTAACTGAGTTTTGAATTAGAAGATTTCATTCATAAATGGAGAACCCTGTGCTTTCAGGGCAGCCTGCAAGTCAGGAACAAGAAACATTTTTCATTATAATGGTAAAGTCTTCATCATTCTTAGAATTATGGCCAATATAAATGTCTCATTCAGTATATATTCGCCTTAATAACGGTGTAATTCACATGACACTATATTCTGTACACATATGTAGCATCAGTGTGACTTGAATATGGAGTAAATCAAGTCACAATATTTGCTTTTGCAGAAAATCTCTCTCCCACAAAATGTAACAAAAAAGTACAGCCGCTATGGACTGTATGCTTATGGAGAAGGCCAGTTTACTGAGAAACTGAGACATATGATATTTAATGGCGTACCAGTACTCTTCATTCCAGGAAATAGTGGTTCCCACAAACAAGGCAAGTATTCACTTACCTTAATTATATTCTTATTGGAGAGCTGCTGTATCTCATCGATTAACACATAGAGGTTTATGTAATAAATATAGAGTATAAACAAAAGAAACAAGCAAGGAAATGAACTGTGTTAAGAACAGTAAATTAATAGAAAACTTTTGCAAACAAAATGGAACACGTGACAAAAAGTTATGCACTTGTGATAGCAGATGTACCATAATATAAAATAAATAATATTCAACCTCACATTGAAACTTTGTGTGAACAATAATAATGTGAAAAGGAATTTCTGTCTCTTGTGAAGGGGTATTAGCAGAAAGATGCCCATGCTATAACGTCTTTAGCATGCCACATGCTTGACTGTATTCTTATCTATGCAACCAGAGGATTAACCAAATGTAGTCATAACACAAAAATTCAGAACACGACAATAATGAGTTTATTTGTGCACAAACACCCTGTTACAAACCAAATGTAGGTTCGTGAAGGTTTGTATATTGTGCAATTCGTGGGCCTGGGAAGTGGTTGAAATTGCAGCTCTCTCTTTCACTCCTACATGATTTAAATATATTTTTTGATGCAGAATATATTGTAATATTCTGATTCTATTAAGTTCTGTTTAGGGTCAGCTTCCAATTCTTGTACCAGATGCTGATTGTCTTAAAGCTTCCTTTCACAGTGCCTCCCCTTAACCCATTTCCAGATGGTTTATGTCCCTGCTGAAGCTGCAACACCTGTCCTATCCACCCATATATCCTTTTCCAGTCATGTAGCAAGTACTAGATAGTTACAATTAAAGTACAGCTATTCAGAGGTTCAGTGTGGGCTGTAATTATTGTACGACAGTGAAACTTGGTAGACATGCTAAATTATTAACATGGAATCGATAATACTGATAATGTTAGTGAACAGTATGGCTATCGAGAATAGAGACCGAGCACTGTTAGTGAAACTGTTTTCTGTGGACTACAGGAATTACAGTGCTGCACGGAGAGAGTACTGCCAACTGAAAGGTCCGAGGAGAGGCTTGATTGTGATAATGAAATTGGGATGCTTTTAAATCATGTGCTCTACACGAAGAGCCATTGCACTTGGCATACATGACTGTGTGGTATGGATTCAAAAGCACTGTTATTCTCGGTCCATTCTTCTTCTTTTAAGATAATATAGCCAGATGCCCTGTCAGTTGTACTATAACATCTGCACATTACAAGGGTCTCCTTGTACAGCATGTGATTCCTGCTTTGGAAAAGTCCAACCATGTGGAAATCAGTGTTTTCAGGCAAGACAGAGGCAACACCTCATCTCACTCACCCAATGAAAGATCTGGTTAATGCAACTTTTCACAAACGTGTTATCTCGAGAGGTTTTCCAGATGCATGGCCTGGAAGACCACTTAATTTGAATCCATGTGACTTTTGGCTCTGGGGATATCTAAAAGAATCCATTTACTGGGGACGTGTTTGGCCTCTACTTTATCTAAAGGCCAGTATGTGGGACCCTGTTGCTCAGATTCCACTGGAACTGTTGCGAGCAACTGTTGATCCTGTTGTTTTATGGAGGCAGTGTCTTGGTGATGTCTCTGGTGTATGAGTTGAATAAACTGTATAAGTGGCGGTTAATAATAAAATCAACATTATGCCTTTCTCACTTGTTTGACCTTTTCTGTCCACATCCTGTTCCTTGTCCGTTACATATGGAAACATTCCTATACATCTTTCTTCTGTTCACTGTGCCATATTTGCACCTGGTGGCCAAAACTGGAAGTAATTTGTTTTCTAGTGTAAATTGGTTCTGCATTAATGCATTATAATATCTAACAAGTTTCATTGCCATATGATAATTACAGCCCACACTGGGCCTCTGTGAGTAGCTGCACTGTATTTATAACCATCATGTACACCCTACCTCATTAGAGGTAGGTCTATCTTTGAAAGAAGTCATGTCAAATACAGACTCTGCTGAAACTTCTGCACTGCCTCTTATGTGGACGCCACTGGCAGCCATATGTCTGCGCATTTCAGTGTCTGCTTCACAATGTATACCACCTGGATCTCTCCTTCCGCTTCCTAATTCTCTTAATGATATGCATAAGAATTGTTCTTCCAATACATTTTTCAATCTTGCAGTTATCCTTGCCTCAATCTCCTCTAGCCTCTTATCACATATCCATCTCCAACCCCTGGCTACTTCTTCACCCCATTAATCTACACCCACACTACTCTCTCCCCAGTCTCCCTTTTTCTCTGTTCTCTCCCAGCTCTGCCACCCCTTCCTCCCGCCCCCCCCCCCCCTCGCTGAAACATGACCCACCATTTCGACATGTGCCACATACAACTTCATCTGCATGCAGCAGGATGGGCTCTCAGGTCTCATATTCTTCACCTGTTCCCAAGCTGGCTTCCTCCTAGCTGTCACTGTCCTTTCCTAACGCCTCCACCACTCCCCTCACCTTCCTCCCTCTCACCTACTCCTCCTTATACGACCCTTCACTCCAGTCAGTCTGCACTGCAGAAGAATGTAACAATACACATGTATATATTTTTTTCATGAGTCCTTAACCTCCTAGAAAGGATATTGTTCGAAAGCTTAGCAGTAAATTCAACCTTGTTTACGTGCTTCAGTTACATGGAGAGTGCTTACTTTAACTCTGTTCATTATTTTACTTTACACATACTTATCATTGTTTCTTGGTTTCACAGAAATTACAAAGCTGAATTCTTCAGAAACTTGATAACCCTTAAAAACTTTTTTTGTCACCACCTTATCAACCTAAGCACAAAATGCATCTGAGTTAACATCACAGAAAGTACTACCATAAGTAGCTTTCAGCTTTTACTTCAGGTTTTAATACTGATTTTCACTGGAACTGTAATCATTTTTACTTGTTGCTCTGTAAAGTTGTGAATACTCCAGCTAACTGAGAAAGTGTGTAATAGTTAAAAAACTGAATCATCCTACATCATATCAAGAAGTCGCAAATATTATACGTACAATGCGCAAACAAGTGAAATAAACCGTTAATGATATTTACCTTCCTATATAATAAATAGACATACTGCAGAGATCACAACAATCTCAGATCTAACAATGAATAAAGTACAAAATAATCATAGATGTTGAAAAGCTGCTAAGTGAGAAGCAACAATCACATACGTATTTGAAACTCAACAGTGTGAAAGGTGTAGCACAGCACATTGAGGTGGTGTTGAGTGGCAGGAAGGCACAAAGAAAACGACTGCTAGATATTATTCATCAGACATAGCCAGCCAAACACACACTTTACTCAAGCACGCCTCACAAACAAATGGCCAGAGTTGTGCCAAGGCACTTGAGCGTGGCAGCAACTGCATAAGGGGTAAGCAGTGATTTTTGCTTGGGTGGGTAGTTGAGGCACAGAAGACTTTCGGAGCAGGGAGGGAAAGCATGTTAAGGTAGGGGGAAGATGCAAGTCTTGCGTGTGGGTGCATGCAGGGATGTAGTGTAGACAGAGTAATGGGCTGCAAGGTGCAACATTGAGTGGCTATGCTGTGCAGGAGGGAGGGGGCAGAAAAAATGGGAAAGGGGAAAGGGCTATGCAGGTGCACCGGTGAGATAGAAAGCATGTGCAGAGCTGGATTGGGAGCAGGCAAGTGGAGTACAGGGATTAACAATGGTTGAGACCATGACGAGTTAGAGGAATGAAGAATATGATGCAGGGAGAATTCTCAGCTGTGCTGTTCAGAAAATTTTGTGTTGGTGAGAAGAATCCAGATTGCACAGGCTGTGAAGCATTGCATATCTGCCATTCAGTGCCACCTCTATGTGGTGATTAAGAATGTATTCTTTTCATGTTGCTGTATTCCATCTTGGATTTTCCACTGTTCAGCATATTTGAAATTCAGAGAGCTGAGTTTCTCCCAACATATGCAATGTTCAAGTAACGTATGGGAATGCAGCCGTGTAGCATCACCAACAACCGCCAATATTTCTACAGGCACACACCCTGTCATTTTCAAGGCAAAACTTCAGCAAGAGATCAAGGGGTTTCAAAAACCTTGGTTTGCAGTGCAATTCTGGAAAGATATTCCATCACACAACCAAAGATGACCAACATCAGAAGTTACCAATAACAAAAATTAATAACCATCAGGTGAGGTAGCATTAACTCTGTTTTTTAACGATGGAGAGAGTGGGATTCCATGCAGAATTTAAACAAAAACCTCCATCTCTATTTATAATGTTACTTGCTAATTAAATTAAACTGCTTCCTTGACATCACTATCCCAGTAGCTGGAAGCACGTGCCAGAATCTGCATGTTGTTATATTCCACAGGGTGATCAGTGTCAGGACAGTGTTCTGCAATAGCAGATTTACTTGGCTGTTGTAAATGTGTGTGATGCTTATGCTTGGTACACCTGTCCTCCACAGTTCTAATAGTCTTACTGATGCGGGACGTGACACAACTGCAAGGAATGCGATAGAGACCTGCTGTTACCAAACTGAAATCGTCATTTACGGCAGGGGTTCTCAGACTTTTTCCATTGCACCATCCCTTCTGAAATAGAAATTATTTTAACCCTCCCTTCCCTCCCCATCCCCTTTTTCTTTCCATCATCCTCAGCACTTCTCATTCTTGGCACAAAAATGACCCGTGATATCTATTTACATCTGTCTAATTATTACAACTGTCAGTTACAACAACAACAACATTGTCCTTCAAGCACATCAGAGTTAAATATTTTTATTAATTATCACACATTTGTATTATTCAAAGGTGGTGAAAGTTAACAATTACAAATGCTTTATAAATAACCATGGCTGTGTGTGCAATTACATATATTTCACTATGTATTTTTATTATGAATTAGTTCACAATCTGGTCAATTAAAGTTAAATAGTTTCCATCTATATTGCTTTTAAATCAATCAGAATGTTTTAATATTTGTAAGATCAGGGGGTACAAATGATGATAGAACAATAGACAACATTTAAATGCCAGTTTAAAAACCATTATATTCAAACTGATCGTCCAAAAAGGAAATAAACAAGATTAAAAATTCACAAGGTTCAAGATTTGGAAATTTTATGATGTTTGCACATTTAGTGTGATGTGTATGCCTGAATTTGTGGAGAAAGCAGATCCAGTCTTGGTTGGATCTTTGAAACAGCAGCTCACACATGCAATTCAAGCTAAGGTGTATACTGATGTTTCGTCTCGATGAATGCCATTGCAAGAAATGTTGACTCATACCGGTAAGTTGTTGCGAAAGGTAATAACAAGTCCACTGCCCCTCTTGCTAAATTGGATTATTCATTCCGAGTTTGCACCCAAGGAATTTCAAGAGTCTTTGATTTAAATGCATTTCAAAATGTTCTGTCACTTGAAAGTTCTATGAACTGCTCCTGATCTACTGTTGGCAAGTGGCCTCTTGTGTTCATATCGAACAGATTATGGATCCATTCATGCTTGGATAAAGGTACTGGAAATTTATTCTTCAATTGTTGACAAAGGTTTTTGAGATTTATTACATCAGTTCTACTAATTTTAATTACATCCAACTCATTTTTCCTTTATGAAATCATTTAGACAAGAAAACGTCTTGCATTTATCCTCTTCCACCTGGGTTTTACAAAGTCCAAGTTTTCTATTAAATGCAAGTATTTTCTCAATTAGAAAGATATTATCATGTCAGCCTTTAAGTGATACATTAGGTTCATTCAGCTGTTCAGTACAAAAAGACAAAGTTCATCCTTAAGCTTTACAACGCAACAAAGAACTTTACCACAAGACAACCGCTGTATCTCCATGTTCAATACAAGCAGATCATCAATAGAACCTGTCTCTTCCCAAAGAATGGAAAACAGCATAATGTTTATAGCTTGTGCTTTCACACAGTTTACAGCACAGACTGCATCGTTCAGCATGTTACTGACTTCTGGTTATACTGCCTTACAAACCAATGCTTCCATGTGTATCATGAAACATGTGAATTTTACAGAAGGAGAAACACCACACACTCTTGTCATGAACCGCTTTTTAGTTCCAGTAAATGCTGGTGCCCATTTGTATAGATACGCTATGTGATCAAAAGTATCCGGACACATGGCTGAAAGTGACTTACAAGTTCTTGGCCGTCCTCCATCGGTAATGCTGGAATTCAGTATGGTGTTGGCCCACCCAGAGCCTTGATGCCAGCTTCCACTCTTGCAGGCATATGTTCAATCAGGTGCTGAAAGGTTTCTTGGGGAATGGCAGCCCATTCTTCATACAGTGCTGCACTGAGGAGGGGTGTCGATATCGGTCAGTGAGGCCTGGCACGAAGTCAGTGTTCCAAAGCATCCCAAAAGTGTTCTATCGGATTCAGGTCAGGACTCTGTGCTGGCCAGTCCATTACAGGGACATTATTGTCGTGTAACCATTCCACAGGCCGTGCATTATGAACAGGTGCTAGATCGCGTTGAAAGATGCAATCGCCATCCCCGAATTGTTCTTCAACAGTGGGAAGCAAAACGGTGCATAAAATATCAATGTAGGCTTGTGCAGTGATAGTGCCATACAAAACAAGGGGTGCAAGCCCTCTCCATGAAGAAAATAACCACACCGTAACACCACCGCCTCGGAATTTTACTGTTGGCGCTGCACACTCTGGCAGATGACGTGCACCAGGCATTTGCCATAGCCACACCCCGCCATTGAATCACCACATTGTGTACCCTGATGTGTCACACCACAACATTTTTCCACTGTTCAGTCGTCCAATGTTTACGCTCCTTACACCAAGCAAGGCATCGTTTGGCATTTACAGGCATGATGTGTGGCTTATGAGCAGCCGCTCGAACATGAAATCCAAGTTTTCTCACCTCCTGCCCAACTGTCATAGTACTTGCAGTGGATCCTGATGCAGTTTGGAGTTCATTCCTGTGTGATGGTCTGGATAGATGTCTGCCTATTACACATTACGACCCTCTTCAACTGTCGGCAGTCTCTTCAGTCAACAGATGAGGTCGGCCTATATGCTTTTGTGCTGTACGTGTCCCGTCGCATTTCCACTTCACTACCACATCAGAAATAGCAGACCTAAGGATGTTCAGGAGTGTGGAAATCTCATGTACAGATGTATGACGCAAGTGACACCTGATCACCTGACCACGTTCGAAGTCTGTGAGTTCCATGGAGCATCGCATTCTGCTTTCTCATGATGTCTAATGACTACTGAGGTCGCTGATACGGAGTATCTGGCAGTAGGTGGCAGCACAGTGCACCTAATATGAAGAATGTATATTTTTTAAGGTGTCCGGATACTTTTAATCACGTAGTCAACCAACACAGTTTGTCCATGAATGGTTGTCATCAACAAAAAAGGAATTCACAAGAAAGATAATATCTTCATCTGTAGTCCTTCCTTCCATAGCTTTACAAAATAGGAAGTCCTCCTGCATTTCATTTTCATAGCAGTAGTGTACAAACCCAGAAGCTGGAAAAGATTTCCAATATGAGTAATGTCATCAAGTTGCAGGGCAAATTTTGGGTTATCCTGAAAACATGGTAGTGATTGCTTTTTTATGTGAGTGGCTATTGCGTCACTATCATCTGTGAGTGTTATTGACTTTAGAAGCTTGCTAACCTTTTTTCGTGCATGATTTTGCAAATTTTGGCAGCTGTGGGAAAAAGTGGCTTTAGTTTCATAGGCTTGAAACTATTGCTGACTAAAATCTCCTGACAAGGAACACATTGTGGCCGTTCCTCATTATTGAAAAAGAATTCTGGGAAAGCTTAATTTCAGGCAATCATCTTGAGTTTACGTACTTTAGTTTTGCATTTAGAATTATTATTGCTGTTGATAGGAACAGAGGAAGAGGCAAGTGAAAGAAGAATGTACTTTGATGAAATTGGAATCTTTTTCCTTATTAGAATTGCACTCTTTCAAAGGAGAAGAGACACTCGAGGAATCACTTGCATGGAATCTCCTGTTACCATTGCAAATCAACCTCTTATCCATGGCAATGGCTATTTTAAATCCGGTAAGCTATTTTCAGTGAACTGTTGTTAGAATGCAACTTTTAGCTAACACACTATCTTTGAACTGGCACTGGAAGCCTGGGTGAAGTAGAGCTTCATTACAATGTCTATGAGTAACAATCTATTCTTGTAATCAGTGTTGCAAGGAAGCAGTGGTCCTATTGTCAAGTGGTTTGTTGTCATTGTTTGTTGTTGTGGTCTTCAGTCCTGAGACTGGTTTGATGCAGCTCTCCATGCTACTCTATCCTGTGCAAGCTTCTTCATCTCCCAGTACTTACTGCAACCTACATCCTTCTGAATCTGCTTAGTGTATTCATCTCTTTGTCTCCCTCTACGATTTTTACCCTCCACGCTGCCCTCCAATGCTAAATTTGTGATTCCTTGATGCCTCAAAACATGTCCTACCAACCGATCTCTTCTTCTAGTCAAGTTGTGCCACAAACTTCTCTTCTCCCCAATCCTATTCAATACCTCCTCATTAGTTACATGATCTACCCACCTTATCTTCAGCATTCTTCTGTAGCACCACATTTCGAAAGCTTCTATTCTCTTCTTGTCCAAACTAGTTATCGTCCATGTTTCACTTCCATACATGGCTACACTCCATACAAATACTTTCAGAAACGACTTCCTGTCACTTAAATCTATACTCGATGTTAACAAATTTCTCTTCTTCAGAAACGATTTCCTTGCTATTGCCAGTCTACATTTGATATCCTCTCTACTTTGACCATCATCAGTTATTTTGCTCCCCAAATAGCGAAACTCCTTTACTAATGTAAGTGTCTCATTTTCTAATCTAATTCCCTCAGCATCACCCGATTTAATTTGACTACATTCCATTATCCTCGTTTTGCTTTTGTTGATGTTCATCTTATATCCTCCTTTCAAGACACTGTCCATTCCGTTCAACTGCTCTTCCAAGTCCTTTGCTGTCTCTGACAGAATTACAATGTCATTGGCGAACCTCAAAGTTTTTACTTCTTCTCCATGAATTTTAATACCTACTCCGAATTTTTCTTTTGTTTCCTTTACTGCTTGCTCAATATACAGATTGAATAACATCGGGGAGAGGCTACAACCCTGCCTCACTCCTTTCCCAACCACTGCTTCCCTTTCATGCCCCTCAACTCTTATAACTGCCATCTGGTTTCTGTACAAATTATAAATAGCCTTTCGCTCCCTGTATTTTACCCCTGCCACCTTCAGAATTTGAAAGAGAGTATTCCAGTTAACATTGTCAAAAGCTTTCTCTAAGTCTACAAATGCTAGAAACGTAGGTTTGCCTTTTCTTAATCTTTCTTCTAAGATAAGTCGTAAGGTCAGTATTGCCTCACGTGTTCCAACATTTCTACGGAATCCAAACTGATCTTCCCCGAGGTCCGCTTCTACCAGTTTTTCCATTCGTCTGTAAAGAATTCGCGTTAGTATTTTGCAGCTGTGACTTATTAAACTGATAGTTCGGTAATTTTCACATCTGTCAACACCTGCTTTCTTTGGGATTGAAATTATTATATTCTTCTTGAAGTCTGAGGGTATTTCGCCTGTCTCATACATCTTGCTCACCAGATGGTAGAGTTTTGTCATGACTGGCTCACCCAAGGCTATCAGTAGTTCTAATAGAATGTTGTCTACTCCCGGGGCCTTGTTTCGACTCAGGTCTTTCAATGCTCTGTCAAACTCTTCACGCAGTATCTTATCTCCCATTTCGTCTTCATCTACATCCTCTTCCATTTCCATAATATTGTCCTCAAGTACATTGCCCTTGTATAAACCCTCTATATACTCCTTCCACCTTTCTGCCTTCCCTTCTTTGCTTAGAACTGGGTTGCCATCTGAGCTCTTGATATTCATACAAGTGGTTCTCTTCTCTCCGAAGGTCTCTTTAATTTCCCTTTAGGCAGTATCTATCTTACCCCTAGTGAGACAAGCCTCTACATCCTTACATTTGTCCTCTAGCCATCCCTGCTTAGCCATTTTGCACTTCCTGTCGATCTCACTTTTGAGACGTTTGTATTCCTTTTTGCCTGCTTCATTTACTGCATTTTTATATTTTCTCCTTTCATCAATTAAATTCAATATTTCTTCTGTTACCCAAGGATTTCTATTAGCCCTCGTCTTTTTACCTACTTGATCCTCTGCTGCCTTCACTACTTCATCCCTCAGAGCTACCCATTCTTCTTCTACTGTATTTCTTTCCCCCATTCCTGTCAATTGTTCCCTTATGCTCTCCCTCAAACTCTCTACAACCTCTGGTTCTTTCAGTTTATCCAGGTCCCATCTCCTTAAATTCCCACCTTTTTGCAGTTTCTTCAGTTTCAATCTGCAGTTCATAACCAATAGATTGTGGTCAGAATCCACATCTGCCCCTGGAAATGTCTTACAATTTAAAACTTGGTTCCTAAATCTCTGTCTTACCATTATATAATCTATCTGATACCTTTTGGTATCTCCAGGATTCTTCCAGGTATACAACCTTCTTTTATGATTCTTGAACCAAGTGTTAGCTATGATTAAGTTATGCTCTGTGCAAAATTCTACAAGGCGGCTTCCTCTTTCATTTCTTCCCCCCAATCCATATTCACCTACTATGTTTCCTTCTCTCCCTTTTCCTACTGACGAATTCCAGTCACCCATGACTATTAAATTTTCGTTTCCCTTCACTACCTGAATAATTTCTTTTATCTCGTCATACATTTCATCTATTTCTTCATCATCTGCAGAGCTAGTTGGCATATAAACTTGTACTACTGTAGTAGGCATGGGCTTTGTGTCTATCTTGGCCACAATAATGCGTTCACTATGCTGTTTGTAGTAGCTAACCCGCACTCCTATTTTTTTATTCATTATTAAACCTACTCCTGCATTACCCCTATTTGATTTTGTATTTATAACCCTGTAATCACCAGACCAAAAGTCTTGTTCCTCCTGCCACCGAACTTCACTAATTCCCACTATATCTAACTTTAACCTATCCATTACCCTTTTTAAATTTTCTAACCTACCTGCCCGATTAAGGGATCTGACATTCCACGCTCCGATCCGTAGAACGCCAGTTTTCTTTCTCCTGATAACGACGTCCTCTTGAGTAGTCCCCGCCCGGACATCCAAATGGGGCACTATTTTACCTCCGGAATATTTTACCCAAGAGGACGCCATCATCATTTAATCATACAGTAAAGCTTTGTCATTAGTGGTTGTTAAATATTTGGTAAGTAGCTAATCCTCTGGATGATTGGTGATGGGGGTTGTGTAATGGAAGATTTCATTACTTTTCTCACTGTTCCTACTTACAGGATCAACTGGTCAGTTCTTGTAAAATAAGACAGCAAATTAATGATTTTTTTGGGGGGGAAGGGGGGGAGGCAGAGAGCTTTCTAACTTGGTTCATGTCAGTGAGAAACTGATGCTAACAATATTAATTTACCAAAAGACTTATTTCTTACATAATATAAAATATAAGTATTTCAATGAAAGCTGGGCAGCCTCTCTATTACTCATTGTACCCCATCCCCCCCATAAGGGGGTCGCATCCCCCGTCCCACATCCCCACTTTGAGGACGACTGCTTTACAGAAACTCTTTATAACACCTGGATTCAATACACCAGAATATTCATTTCATGATGGGGGAGGAAAAGGATTGCTGCCTGGTGATAGTATGGTGGGACATGCGTTTTATAGTAATGCTACTCACACTGATTTGCAGATACAGGCTGATAGTTGTGATAGCTGCCACCATCCAGCTGAGAATGAAGGGGTACTTCGTACCTTGGCTCACAGGATCCACATCGTCTCAAACCCTGAGAGCTTGTCAGCTGAGTTAGCCCATCCTCCTTTTGTCAGAATAGTTGCAGTGAAAGACAGATGAGCATTGAGCTGTCAAGCAACCAGGCATCGGATGAGTGGTGATAATACCAAGATGGTACCAAAGTCTATGACCTGTTTGCCTTCTGCTGGGAGCATTTCCAATGTGGTTGATAGTATTTTGTGGAAACATGTGAAATATGTTTTTTGAGCACCGTCTAAGATAAGGATCCTTTTGAGGATCGGCGAACTTGGCATAAGCATCATATGCGCTTACAACATCTGAACAAATCTACTGTTACAGAATATTGTCTTGGCTCCAGTGATCTCATGGAATATAACAACACAGAAACTCTGGCATGCACTTTCATCTATTGGGATAATGTTAGTAAGGAAGCAGTTGAAATTAAATTAGCAAGTAACCATATTAATTTTCACTATCAATAACTTTTGATGTCGATCATCTTTGGTTGTGGTGGTGATGATAGTGTCAGAGAGAGAGAGAGAGTAAATTTTGCCTTGAAAATGACAGGGTATACACCTGTCGAAATATCGGCTGGCTGCATGTCCATTAAGTTATTCAAACATATTTGAAAAATGTTATTTACATTCACTGAAAAATGGGAAAATTTGTATGTGTTTAGTATGAATCATGTACATCATTTGAAGGTTACTGTACAATATGGGAAAACACCATCACTTTACTGACAAGCCATACACTAATGATATTTGACTTGAAATGCATATGCAGTAATGGCTTTGTATTATGTTATCTGTCTGTAAGTTTTTTATTGAGAGAGGAAGAGGATGCATTTCAGATAAGAAATACTGAGATTCAGCACATCTCTAATCTATAATATTTTGAGTTGACCATACATTTCAAAGGAAGCTTTCAAAATAACTTTGAAAATTAGACATGCTACAGAAAATATACTTCACCGTAGTGAGTGTAGACTTGTCTTGTGTACTTGTAATGATTTACAATTGTTTTGAATTGTGATCACTTCCAATTTCTGCTAATATGTGGCTAAATATATATAATTATTGTTGAGTATCTGTACTGTCTATTAATAACTATTTTTCCCACCTGCAGTCCGTTCATTGGCATCCGTCAGTCTCAGGAAAGCTATTTCCTCACATTCAAGGTTTCATTTTGATTATTTCTCATTGGATTTCAATGAAGAATATTCAGCATTGTTTGGAGGGGTCCTTCAAGAGCAAACAGAATTCCTTCATATCAGTATTAAGAGAATTCTTTCATTATACGAGAGAAGTCCGTCAAAACCAAATTCTGTTGCACTTGTTGGACATTCAATGGTAAGCACACATTATGGATTTTTCTTTAATACAAGATAAGTTGTTTTTGTGTAGCAGTTACTTCCTTTTATTAATTCTGTTTTAAAAGGTTGTTTCTTTTTCTATTGATAAAGAGACTTGTATTATATTTGTTTGAGCCATCATGAGCTGATGGATCCTTAACTGGAATGCACTGTCATAGTATTTGTAAGGTCAAAATAAAATTCACTCACAAAAATTTAGATTTTTATTTTTTATTTACATAATCGATTTTGAAACATCAGAACACCGTTTGTGTGTGTGTGTGTGTTTTTCTCCACATCTCCTCCTAAACCATTGGGCCAATTTCAACCAAACTTGTTACATGTATCCCTTACCATGAAGCAACAGTTGTTGTGGGGGTAAGAGTGACGTACCTATCATAGTGCAAAAGCTATGATGTCATGAATAATGAGATGTGTGAAAATGTGTTGCAACATGCATAGTGTTTAAATTTATCACTTCTTTGCTGGTAACTCTATTTGCAACATATTTCACTGACACTACTCACATATGCTGCTGAGTGTACCAACATAAGTATAGTATCATTGTAGGCCACATAGTTCAAGAGATATAATGCCATAAACACTGAGATACATGAAAAATACAGCATCATGGATGTTCTTTACCACTAAGACACTCCTACGGTCGATTCAACTCAAGGAAACCCCCGACACCTGGCAGCACTCGTGACAGCTTTCAACTGCAAGATACAAATGGGTGTAGGCGAAAATAATAGCCTCTATAGAACTAACAAAGAGGCGTTGCCATGAAGATGTTCACAAAATCGCATTGTAGACATGTGAAGCACCTGTGCACAGTGTACAGAAACTGTCCGGGATCGTGTTTCTTAGTTGGATACCCTAGCATTTTATTTCTATATTATGCACTTTTCTTTTCACAACTGTTTCATAACTTCAAAGGCGTTTTAAAAAATATATGGAAATAAATTTTTTTATACTTCAGTACAAATACAGTTTATTTTTCATTCTCATTTCGAATAGCAAATTCGCAAAATAAATACCCAGGTGATGCCGGGTTGGTTAGGTAGTAGCTATTAATTTTTTTATTTTTTCTATTTTCCATTGATCTGAATGTTTTGGAATAGTTCCACAAAATATGACCTGTGTATAATTACCATGAAAGCATTCTACTATTTGCATGAACAATAGTCCTGTATGGCATAGAGCTAAAGATCAAACCTTATACTATTAGTCACAGAAAGTAAGGAGAAAGGAAGAACTGATAACCTCATTACTGCATATTATAGTGCACACATACATTCAGAACTCCAGCAACACTTTAATCTGAATGAGTACTTTTGTAAAAAAAAAAAAAAAAAAAAAAAAAAAAAAAAAACTCCCTGTATTCAAGTCATGTTCTTGTGTATGACCTAATTTATGAAACATATGTAACCAGATGATCTATATGTTCCTCTATGTTTATTTATTATTTATTAGCCATTCAGCACATTTATCATGCAGTTGGCTTTGTCAAAATACATCAAGCAATGTATCATAAAGTAATGAAAATTTAAAATATCTAAATATTTAGTCTGAACCTAAACATTATAATAGTCAATGAGTCAGCCAGCCAGTCAGCCTTTATCCTGAGTACTGCCCTGTATCACTTATGTGGCACAATCTGAGGCAGAACTCCATAATTCAGTGGGCTATGTTGATTTCCCCTCATTGGCTATAAAACTTACTGCCACTTGAATTTTTTGTGCAGCTCTGCCAAAATTGTAGAACAATTAACAGAATCTATTACAAAAATTATTTGGTTGGAGGTGGGAAGTAGGGCCTGTCAAAATATGACTGTACATTGTGTAAACCAGCCACAAGCTTAGTTATCAAGTATATTATACTTAGCCCATCTTCCATATTCTGAAAGACACGTATGTCCTGCATCAAGTTGGCACAGCCATAAAATCGTATCCATAACACAAGTGTACACTTGACACGTATAAAATGGCGGTACTGCACTGTCACCTGCAGATGCATTTTACATGCACTTCCAAGGATTGATAACATAATCTGCATGTAATAATTGTTGTGGTGAGAGGGAGGGGGGATGTGCAAGCACATAAAACATTTTCCAGCTCAGCATATATGCACTTCATTGCCTTTTCCTTTTATTTGCTAATAATGAGTTATAATGTCAAGATGGCATTGAAAGAGACTGGCCTTTTTCTTTTTTTATGGCTGCGTCATGTTTTCATTGTACTATGGTCTTTAGTTCAGTATTCTATAACATATTCCATTAAAAATTGTGAAATAACCAGTCTGATTCATCTAATTTGTCAAGATGCTGCTGATGCCAGTGTCATTGCAGTGCTACTCCCAACTTCACATCACGCATATCATCTAAAAAATATAGCTGCTGAAATTAAAGAAGTATAATGTTCCAAAGACATACTTTATTTCAAGAAAATAAATATTCTACTTCAAGTCCTTTGTATTATGCAAGTTCATAACAATCCTTTTGGACACTGTCCAGTTTCGCAATGCAATCTCTCTCCTGTTACAAACACAGGCAAAGATTGTCTCTCTTCGGTCCAATGCACCATGTGGCCGGAGCTGCTGTGGTTGGTTGCAGATCCACTCAAAGACTTACGTTGGAATTCCTCTCAGCAACTCTTGGCTCCTCAAATCCAGAACTGTACTCAGAACTGACTGCTAGCTAAACTGTGGGGCACAACTTATATAATAGCAAGAGAGTTACCACCTCTTTGCACGGTTGGCTGCATGTGACAAGTGATGTGGAATGTAGCCCCTTGCTACTGGCGATGTCTGTGGAGGGCCACCTGAAATCTGTTGTCCAAGCTTAGCTGGTGCATATGCAGTCCTCATTGCTACCTGTGGTAGGGGTTGTGGCACGGACCATAACATATTGCAGCTTCCTCTCTTCTACAGTCTTTTTTCAATCACCATATTTCTTCCATCTTTTATCAGCTGTATAGGCTTACCTTATTTTCTTCAATTTGCTATTGATCCATTTTGTTGATGCACATTTAAAAAGTTCTCTGAACGCTCCAAATGGGTGGCTTGATGAAAATGTTTCTGGCTTATTATTCTCTACATGCAGCATGTAGGTGCTACAACATATTTGATAAATATACTTGACTCCAGAAGGCTATAACTGATATGTAATTTATACTGTTAAGTTTCCATCTTTTTATGCACTTTCCTTATCCACATTTAAGGTGAGCTACATGACAGTACCATAAATAAAAATATTAGATAAAGTTACCTTGAATTTTCTGATTGACATTTAAGGTACTTCTCTGCAAATATCATCATCATGAAAAAATCTGAGTATTGATTGTTCTGTCTGTTAGCTCATACCGTATTTTGAGAACATGAACAGTTCTGCAACAAATGCTTGAGGTCATTCGACAAAACGTTTCTTTATGATGAGCTCTCATTGTCCAGTAGCATGTATTGAATACTTTGTTTCTTCAGAATCTGTCTCTCGCAGCTGAGTCCCGTATTACTATGAACTTGGAAATTACCAGATGTAGCAGTTATTTTTTTAAACTTTAATTTTGATAATAGAGTCCTGTCTTGTCAATGTAATTTTCTGTTTGTGAATCACATACACCTTGTTCTTGAGTTGCTCATATTTTAAGTTAAATATTGTGTTTCTGCGATGAAGGTGCAGAACAAGACAAGTATTTGGTTCAAGTTTGGAAAACTTCCTAAAAACCTCACTTGTGCTGGCCAATTGAAGCTCATTAATTTGGCTTGTGGATTTGATTAGGGTTTGCCTCAACCCTCTCTCCCCACCTCCCCCCCCATCTCACAAGCTCACATGTAGTGTATTGAGCTATATTAGCAGGTCCACATAGTGCAACTCTTTCATTGTCACATACATGCCTGCTTTTCAAAATAACAATGCAAAGAATCAGCAAGGAAATTGTATTAAAATTTTGAGACATTCAAAACAGAGTATAAGATTCGGAATTTCTGGAGGGCTTTGGGATTTGTTTGTTTATGGGATATTGTAATTTATTAGAACATTTTGTTTATGTATAAATCAAAGCACTGTGTGCAGAGGCAGGCAGTTCACTGCAAGTACTTTGTATGTGTTCAAAAACATGTTTTCAGTGTGCTGTGCTGCAGCTCAGTGTGCCCAGTTGAACATTAGTAAATTGGGACAACATAGCTGTACTAGTCATCTCTGAATGAGGAGAGTGTCTGAAACCTCATAAATGTTTTTGATCTGCCTGTCCACTGCACAGTGCCTCATATGTACAATAAGGGTCTGTATTTATGCTGTTGTTTGCCGGTGTTAAACATTGTATGGGAGGTAAAAATGCTTTATTGATGTCAAATATTGCCATTTCACAGAATTAGCATTCAGATGGAGCAAGTGCAAGACTGTCATAAATCTGGTTTGTTGTATCTTCCATAATAGTGTTACAGAAATGTATTTCTGGAAAAACTTACAGAAATATATAATTGAGCCATAATCCTTTAAGTTGTCCATAAGGTGCAACATCATCATGAGATAAGACCAACCTCATCTAAATTGCAGTTTTAAACAGAGCTTCATCTCAAGTGCTGGCACAACGTTTGAGCATTGTTACAGGCAGGCCATTGATTGCACACCAAAGATGTATTTTCTCACTTCCGTTCATACTGTTGTAATGGTCAGGTCAAGTTTGCATGAAATACTATGAACTGAATACTACTTGTCAGAGTGCATAATTTAAGGCTACTCCAGAGAACTGCAGATGTGACAATATTGGAAGCCACTAAGTATCATGGATATCACAATTTTTCTTTATTGTGATACTCTTATTTACATCATGGGAATTGTAGAGCCCAAATTGTTATCTTTAATTAAAAAAATACTTGAAATTATATTTCCACTTGTTAGTTCCATGTAATATTCAAGATTTGTTTTCTCTGATATACATAGTACTATTTCTCTGGCATATCTATTCAAATGACCTGATGAAATTAAACACACAAAGCTCTGCAACACTTATGGACGAAATGGATGAAGTAACTTAACGTATTAACAACTAGGTGCAAGTGAATGAAAGTGTGGCAGCATATTGCTGGAGATCACCCATTTGTGTACAGAAAGCTGGATGTCTCATGGTGTGAGGTCAGCATGACTGTAGCACAATGGGGGCTGGCCCAGCAACATGAGGTAGTTGAAGGAATTGAAAAGAAGACTGTGTGTGTCAATCAGCAAGCAGTTATGGTACACTATAGTGTTGCTCTTCATTACAGAATGGTTTGGAGATGATACTTGGATGTCTTCTCACAGGGAAGAGTCATTGAGAAACTAGGAGGAAGATGCGTGTGATGACCATAGACCAGGATTTTGTTGTTTCCCGCAGCATTGTTTCACACGCCTGGGAAGTGTTCTGAATCACAGACACTGCTGCCTGAAGGAAAGGAGGTGGTCAACCATTGTCAGTGACAGCAGCGGAAGACAGATACATTGTGCAATAGGCAAGAAGGGACCCATGTCAAACAGTGGGTGTGATTTCAGTCACATTTAACAGCAGGGCACACAGTCTCATGCTCCACAGTGCCACGGCTACTGCATTGCCTGATGACTCATATGTTGTGTCTCATTGACACCTGCACATCAGCGACACAGTTTGTGATGGTGTCGAGAGCATAGGAACTGGACCAATGATGTGTGGGTTTGTGTGCTCGTCTTGGATGAGAACAGATTCTCACTCACAGTAGTGATTGTGGATGTACCCTCATATGGTGAGAGGTGGAACATGTAATGCACCTAGGAATGTTGTTGAACCTGATTGTTTTTGTGGCCCAGGTGTTACGGTGCATGGAGGCATAATGTTGCATGTGCATACTGATTTTCAAATCTTTTTGTGACACTATACTCATCCCCATGTGTGTCTTTTCAGGGATGAATTCAGCCCCGACTTTATTTTTGTGGATTATAGTGTGCAACTACCTCAAACAGTGCAGTTGGGTGAGCTCTTGGAATGAGAGGGTATTTGGCAAATGGACTGGCTTGCTCACTCCCCCAACATGTTGTTGTTGTGGTCTTCAGTCCCGAGACTGGTTTGATGCAGCTCTCCATGCTACTCTATCCTGTGCAAGCTTCTTCATCTCCCAGTACCTACTGCAACCTACATCCTTCTGAATCTGCTTAGTGTATTGATCTCTTGGTCTCCCTCTACGATTTTTACCCTCCACGCTGCCCTCCAATGCTAAATTTGTGATCCCTTGATGCCTCAAAACATGTCCTACCAACCGATCCCTTCTTTTTGTCAAGTTGTGCCACAAACTTCTCTTCTCCCCAATCCTATTCAATACCTCCTCATTAGTTACGTGATCTACCCACCTTATCTTCAGCATTCTTCTGTAGCACCACATTTCGAAAGCTTCTATTCTCTTCTTGTCCAAACTGGTTATCGTCCATGTTTCACTTCCATACATGGCTACACTCCATACAAATACTTTCAGAAACGACTTCCTGACACTTAAATCTATACTCGATGTTAGCAAATTTCTCTTCTTCAGAAACGATTTCCTTGCCATTGCCAGTCTACATTTTATATCCTCTCTACTTCGACCATCATCAGTTATTTTGCTCCCTAAATAGCAAAAATCCTTTACTACTTTAAGTGTCTCATTTCCTAATCTAATCCCCTCAGCATCACCCGATTTAATTTGACTACATTCCATTATCCTCGTTTTGCTTTTGTTGATGTTCATCTTATATCCTCCTTTCAAGACACTGTCCATTCCGTTCAACTGCTCTTCCAAGTCCTTTGCTGTCTCTGACAGAATTACAATGTCATCAGCGAACCTCAATGTTTTTACTTCTTCTCCATGAATTTTAATACCTACTCCGAATTTTTCTTTTGTTTCCTTTACTGCTTGCTCAATATACAGATTGAATAACATCGGGGAGAGGCTACAACTCTGTTTCACTCCTTTCCCAACCACTGCTTCCCTTTCATGCCCCTCGACTCTTATAACTGCCATCTGGTTTCTGTACAAATTGTAAATAGCCTTTCGCTCCCTGTATTTTACCCCTGCCACCTTCAGAATTTGAAAGAGAGTACTCCAGTTAAAGTTGTCAAAAGCTTTCTCTGAGTCTACAAATGCTAGAAACGTAGGTTTGCCTTTTCTTAATCTTTCTTCTAAGATAAGTCGTAAGGTTAGTATTGCCTCACATGTTCCAACATTTCTATGGAATCCAAACTGATCTTCCCCGAGGTCCGCTTCTACCAGTTTTTCCATTCGTCTGTAAAGAATTCGCGTTAGTATTTTGCAGCTGTGACTTATTAAACTGATAGTTCGGTAATTTTCACATCTGTCAACACCTGCTTTCTTTGGGATTGGAATTATTATATTCTTCTTGAAGTCTGTGGGTATTTCGCCTGTCTCATACATCTTGCTCACCAGATGGTAGAGCTTTGTCATGACTGGCTCTCCTAAGGCCATCAGTAGTTCTAATGGAATGTTGTCTACTCCCGGGGCCTTGTTTCGACTCAGGTCTTTCAGTGCTCTGTCAAACTCTTCACGCAGTATCTTATCTCCCATTTTGTCTTCGTCTACATCCTCTTCCATTTCCATAACATTGTCCTCAAGTACATCGCCCTTGTATAAACCCTCTATATACTCCTTCCACCTTTCTGCCTTCCCTTCTTTGCTTAGAACTGGGTTGCCATCTGAGCTCTTGATATTCATACAAGTGGTTCTCTTCTTTCCAAAGGTCTCTTTAATTTTCCTGTAGGCAGTATCTATCTTACCCCTAGTGAGACAAGCCTCTACATCCTTACATTTTTCCTCTAGCCATCCCTGCTTAGCCATTTTGCACTTCCTGTCGATCTCATTTTTGAGACGTTTGTATTCCTTTTTGCCTGCTTCATTTACTGCATTTTTATATTTTCTCCTTTCATCAATTAAATTCAGTATTTCTTCTGTTACCCAAGGATTTCTACTAGCCCTCGTCTTTTTACCTACTTGATCCTCTGCTGCCTTCACTACTTCATCCCTCAGAGCTACCCATTCTTCTTCTACTGTATTTCTTTCCCCCATTCCTGTCAATTGTTCCCTTATGCTCTCCCTCAAACTCTCTACAACCTCTGGTTCTTTCAGTTTATCCAGGTCCCATCTCCTTAAATTCCCACCTTTTTGCAGTTTCTTCAGTTTCAATCTGCAGTTCATAACCAATAGATTGTGGTCAGAATCCACATCTGCCCCTGGAAATGTCTTACAATTTAAAACTTGGTTCCTAAATCTCTGTCTTACCATTATATAATCTATCTGATACCTTTTGGTATCTCCAGGATTCTTCCAGGTATACAGCCTTCTTTTATGATTCTTGAACCAAGTGTTAGCTATGATTAAGTTATGCTCTGTGCAAAATTCTAGAAGGCGGCTTCCTCTTTCATTTCTTCCCCCCAATCCATATTCACATACTATGTTTCCTTCTCTCCCTTTTCCTACTGACGAATTCCAGTCACCCATGACTATTAAATTTTCGTCTCCCTTCACTACCTGAATAATTTCCTTTATCTCGTCATACATTTTATCAATTTCTTCATCATCTGCAGAGCTAGTTGGCATATAAACTTGTACTACTGTAGTAGGCATGGGCTTTGTGTCTATCTTGGCCACAATAATGTGTTCACTATGCTGTTTGTAGTAGCTAACCCGCACTCCTATTTTTTTATTCATTATTAAACCTACTCCTGCATTACCCTGTATTCACCTGATCAAAAGTCTTGTTCCTCCTGCCACCGAACTTCACTAATTCCCACTATATCTAACTTTAACCTATCCATTTCCCTTTTTAAATTTTCTAACCTACCTGCCCGATTAAGGGATCTGACATTCCACGCTCCGATCCGTAGAACGCCAGTTTTCTTTCTCCTGATAACGACGTCCTCTTGAGTAGTCCCCGCCCGGAGATCCGAATGGGGGACTATTTTACCTCCGGAATATTTTACCCAAGAGGACGCCATCATCATTTAATCATACAGTAAAGCTGCATGTCCTCGGGAAATATTACGGCTGTAGTTTCCCCTTGCTTTCAGCCGTTCGCAGTACCAGCACAGCAAGGCCGTTTTGGTTAATGTTACAAGGCCAGATCAGTCAATCATCCAGACTGTTGCCCCTGCAACTACTGAAAAGGCTGCTGCCCCTCTTCAGGAACCACATGTTTGTCTGGCCTCTCAACAGATACCCCTCCGTTGTGGTTGCACCTACGGTATGGCCATCGGTATCGCTGAGGCACGCAAGCCTCCCCACCAACGGCAAGGTCCATGGTTCATGGACCCCATCAAGCATGTGTAGGATGCATTGGGAAGTTCTGTTAACTCATCTGAATGCATCAACAACCATCCAAAAGCTAAGTGTGTTGGTGAAAGACAGGAAAACTCCTTACCAACCTTGTGGCCACCACAAAAGCATGTTGCAGAGCATGCATTGCTGTAGTGAACAAACACACTGTTTAGAACCATGTCGCGCCATTTCTAATGTCCACTATAAATTGCAGTGACTTAAGTGAAATTATTGTCTTTTAATAAAAATATCTTTTCTGTTCATCTCATTGTGTATTTCTGTGAATTGCCTTCTGTACTACAATGCAGCAGTTCTTTTATGTATGGTTCAAGTTTCATTTAGATATGTTACTTCGCAGTGACACATCATGTGAAAGTTACTTTCATGCTTAAGTTTTGCACACCAGTGTATTTAGCAGTTCCTGTTCTTATTTATTACTCTGCATATACAATTGTTTCTTTGCATATTTGTAGCTAAATAATTAATAAATTTAATAATAATAATAATAATATTTAATAATTTTATGTAGCTTATTAGTGTGTAAAGTAAACAGAACTTTCAGTAACTTGTTAATGTTTTTCACTGTGATGTATTTTTAGGGTGGTGTAGTGGCAAGAGGCTTATTCATGTTGCCTGATTTCAATACATCACTTGTAAAAGTGATAGTGACATTAGCAACACCACATGTATCTCCTGTCCTCTCTGTCGACTGGCATTTATCTTCATACTTTGGTAAAACCAATGTATTTTGGGGAACACACAGGAATGATCAGTTGAAGAATGTCACTTTTGTTTCACTGGGTGGAGGACACCGTGATGTTATGGTTCAGTCGGCACTTACAATTAGTTCCTCTGCTGACATCAACATTCTGGTAAGTTACTGTCATTCTGGTAAGTTACTGTTTGCATTTGTCTTGTTTGTTTCCAATCTGCTTTAGAGAATGATTTGCTTGTCACACTTGATGACAATAATAATAATAATAATAATAATAATAATAATGTTTTATGGTTCTTTTTTCTGGTAGCGTAACCTGTGAGTTTCAATAAGTCAGAAGAATACATGAAGAATAGCAACAGAAAGAATATACTAAGGATTCTGTTAAACCTTTTTGTTCTGTTTTATTTCATTATTCTACATATGTCAAAAGTTGGAGGGAAGTTATGGAAATCTCATGATATTATTATGTATTGACAACTGTGAAACAAAGGAATTGAAATAGGATTCACCTGATATTTATATACAAAAAATTACAATAAATACAGTTTACAATATGGAGACAGTATTGTAGGCAGATCAGTAATGATAATTTACTCACATTCAGTAAATAGTTAATAAATATACAGGGTGGAGAACTACAATCTGATAATAAGTTTAGAGCACGGTAGAGGATGTTAAAAAGATCAAAATATTCCAGATAATCATAGGTCAGAAATATGCCATTGTGGAGTACAGGCATAAAATGACATCAATCAGTGACGAGCATGTGGAAGTGTGTGCATTTAAACTAACTTGGTCCCATTAATACTAGTTGTGCTAAAGAGTTCAGTTGCTAAGGTAACTGAAGGTAATTGTTTCAAGTGAACAGTCAAAGCTAGGCAAACTTTAAATTCTTATTGATTGCTGGTTATGTTAAACAGAATTTTCTGTGCTATTTATGAGTTAAACTGTGACTATTAAATCAACTATCCTGAAAGTACTCTAATTCCATCAATTTGTTAAGATAATAAGCTGTACTGCAGAGACAGCAAAGGGGTAAGATAGTCAACGTGTATTGCTGAAGAGTGTAATGTTGTTAATAATGAATCTGGGGGCTCTATATTTTAATTTTTGCTAATGAATTTTTATTCTAACAGTGCTGTAGATCATTAAGAGTCAACTAAGACAGTGGTGAAAAAGGAAACCAATATTCAGTTTTAATCATTCTTTTTATCTCTGACAGATTTAAAAGCAAATGGTTAAACTTTCTGCCCCCAGCAACACACTAAAGCCGACGTCATTGAATAAATGGTTGGCAAACCCATTAAAAAATTCCTGAAATGTCACAAATGATTCTCATAGCATCAAAAATTCTTGTGACCAGCTGTTCAGAGCTGTTGACTGGTGTCTAATTGAAGCAGTCTTTTGTAAAGCCTCTCACAAAAGAAGTCCAGTGGTATTAAACCGGGCAGTTAGGGAGACCACTCTCAAAGTCCACCACACCTGACTTACACATGCATGAATACTTTATACAATTGTCGCCTGTCTTCCAGAGTGGAATGCAGCTGGGCACCATCTGGTTGGAACAACATCCTTTGGCATAAGTAAATAGGAATGTCTTCCAACAGCACTGACAATTACACTTACAGAAATTGAACACATTTATGTTGATTTAATTGGGCCAATGATTGTGGACATTAAATACTGCTTCCCTAGTAAAAGTAGCCTCTTCCTTAAACAGGATAAATTAGGGAGAATTCACATTGTTGGGTCACTTCCTTAACAGGCAAGCATAAAAATTTATTCGCCTTGGATCATCTATTTAAACCTTGGTCCTTTTGTGCATGATAAGGATGTAAACAGTTTGTTTTTGTGACATTCCAAACAAGCTGATGAATGACACAAAATAAATTGCTCTGGTGCTGGTTGCAGGCATTGAATAATAATGCTAGAGTATCTCTTCATCAAATTTAAGAGTCCTCTGTTCTTGGTCATCCTGTACCAACCTCTCTGGGTGCAAACATACCTTTTCTTTCCATTTTTGGATGGGGAATGTTGTACTAGTCAGAAAGTGAGAGGAGGATACTACCTGGCATATTTGTTTGTGAGTGAGATCGGTGGGATAGTGTGGGAGAGAAAATTGTGGAATAGGTTGCTGGTGTAAGTGTTGAGGGATTTGGTGGTGGAGTAGATACCCATGCGACAGTTGAGTAGGCTGTAGGAAACAAGAGTGTTTGAGTGTAGGCAGAGTGACAGCTGTCAAATTACAGATTTTGTTGTTTATTGTTTGTTTTTGTATGAGCAGAGGTTTTAAGTTACTGTAGGAAGTGTAGTAGTTCTAATACATAAACATTCAAGTAAATCATGATGAGAAACTGAAAAAGGTAACATTTTAATTTCTCAGCTTGTGTAGTCTTCTGTTGATTGACATATATCTGGCTCTTTTGTTTCAGTCCTATCCACAACATTTGTTCTCATGAAAAGGTATTGCTGTTTAATAGTGACATTTCTTCAGCACTTATTGTAGATTCAGAATTAACTTCGCACCTCATTTAACTATGCTGATAATTTCATGATTACTTCTACCTTCTATGTATTTATTTTATTTATTTATTGTATGGCATACATCACAATCCTTATATATTTTATTCATATGTTAATTATAGATTGACATCAAGACATTTAATATAATCAGTTGCCTCCTCTGTTGCAGTGAGGAAATCGTTGAACGTTCCCTTGTAGGTTCAAACTGGGCATTTTTCCACTATGTGTCAGACTGTTTGTTTTTCAGTGCCGCAGTCACAATTTGGTGTTAGTATCATTCCTCACTTGCAGGGGACATCAGCACATCTTCCATGGCCAGTAAGTATGCAGTTTAGAGTTGTCCAAACTTTGCGCGACTGTTTGAAGCCATGTGGTTTCTCAGCTGTCATGAAACTTTGGCATTTTGGTGGGCAGTGTTCTTGCCAGTATTGTTTCCACAGATTGTTGACACCAAAGTTGAAGTTTGTCATCTCTTTAGCAGAGAGTAATGCTGGTCTTCTTGATTTAAGTCTTCTGCACTCCAAGTCAGCTATGTCGCTGTGTATGGGCAGTTGTGGGTTATTAGTTATCTTGTTGAACTCACTGAGAAGAGAGTGTTTTCACCGCATTTCTGGGGGTGGTATGTGGCTCAGGGTTGACAGCCGTACAGTGGGCATAGATTTTATTGTGCCACTGATTGTGCGCATGGTGTCATTTAGTACCAGATCAGCCATGCTTGTATTCGGGCTGTTAATCCACACAGGAGCGCTGTATTCTGACACCAAGTAGACAAGCCCAACTGCTGATGTGTGGAGTGTGCTTGCTTTGGAGCCCCATGTGGTGCCACACAGTTTATAGTTGATGTTGTTTCTTGTCCTCATTTTACCTTCAGTCTTCGTCAGGTGCTCCTTGTAAGAGAGCTTTCTGTCCAATATGACTCCTAGATATTTGGGATAGTTATTATGGCTAAGGCGTTTCCTGTGAAAGATGACATTAAGCTCTTTTTTGCTGAGTGGTTGCAAAGATGGAAGCATGATATGTCAGTCTTAGTCGGATTTGATTGCAGTTTCCATTTGCAGAAATAGCCACTCAGCAGCTTCAAATCGGAGCACAAGGTGTCTTCAGTAGCCTCGAATGATTCATGCAGCACAGCTATAGCCCAATTATCTGCGTAGCCAAACTTCCTATATTGTGTGTTTGGGATGTCAGAAGTATAAAGACTGAAGAACAATGGAGCAAGTACTGAGCCTTGTGATAGCCCATTGTTGAGAATTTTGGTAGAGCTCATTTGTTCTCCAGTGATCACTTGAAAAGCTCTCCCGGCAATCATGTTATTGATGAGTCTGATGATATTGCTGCATGAGATTATATGTATGAGTTTGTACAACAGGCCTTGTCTCCAGACAGTGTCGTAGGCTGGGCTCAGGTCTATGAATGCAACTGATATTTTTTGCTTTTTCTAGTAGCCTGCCTCTATATGTGTTGTCAGGTAAAGTACTGGATCAATGCAGCTTCTATTAGGTCGAAATCCTGATTGTTTGTCAGCAATTGATTCCAGTATTTTTGGGCTCAGTCTGTTACACAGGAATCTCTCGAGCAGCTTGTATATGACACTGAGCAATGTGATTGGCCTATAACTCTTCGTCTGATCACTTGGTTTTCTTGGTTTAAGTAGTGTGATGATCTTTGAATTCTTCATTTTTTGTGATATGTTCTCTGTTGCCATTACATTTGAGTAAAACTCTGCAAGCCATTTTTTGGCATATTTCCCACAGTGAAGAAGGAATTCTGGGTGTATTCCATCCAATCCAGGTGCCTTTCCCACCTTGACACTCTTCAGCACTTCTCTGACTTCATTGGTGGTAAATTTCAAGGAATACTGGTCCAAAGGTGTACTGTTTTTCTTAAGAATACTAAATTCACGGAGTATTATTCTTGTATGTTTCTTGTCCGTTGGCGCTCTAGATGTTGCCTGTATGTGAGCTGAAATCCTATTTGCAGAAATATCTGTTGAGTTATGATGTAGTTTGTTAGCTCCACCTAGTTTTTGGAGGAGAGACCAGGCCTGTCTACTAGATGTCTTGAAATCAAGTGAATCAACGGTTTCAATCAATTTCTCTCGCCTGTGTTGTCCAGGCTGTGCAGCAGGTCGTCTGCAATTTCAGAGTCTCCACTCCCCCGTAGTCTCTGATACTTATTTTCGCACTCTTTGTCCCATCCTGGTACATATTGTTTACTGAACCCCCTTCGGACAGCAGCTTTCGCTGCACTTTTAACTGCGCGTATGAGTCTGTCATAATTATTCACTGTTGGGTGAATCCATCCCGAGCACTTATCCAATTTTTCCACATAGATATCCCACTTTGCCTTTCTGAAATTCCACCTTGGGTGTTGTATGGTTGTTGTTAGTGGGATATTGATTCCAATTTCAATCAAGACTGGGCGGTGTTGGCTATGAGGGAAGTCTCTAAATACATGTCTTGTAGCTCTTAGTGGTGTATGGTTATTGCCAGTCGACACAAAGCACAAATCTGGGTTATATTCCTTTCTCCAAGCTGCTGACCTAAATGTTCCTTGGTCCTTTGGGTCAAAAACTAAAAACAGGTTGTTACTCTCTGCCCAGTTAGTAAGAGCCTCACCATTTCCATCAGCTGTTCTATATTTCCACAGAGGGTGGTGGCTTTTAAAATCCCCCACATATATTGCTGGGTATGGCAGGACATCTTGAGGCCAGGGAATGGTTGGTGGTTTGCACACATTGCTCACTGACAGATCTCCTATCTTGACAACAACTTCATGTTACGCGCCATATGCACAATGTTGCATTGCACTAACTAGGTTGTAGCCTGGAATCATATCTGTGATATACAAAGTAGAATTAGCCAGGAGATCAGCAATCAAGATCGATGATTATTTGACCACCTCGAAATGACTGTTCTTTAGCATCACTTGGGACACACGTGTAGCTTATGGTATGCTACGGATGTAAACAGTCATTGTCTCCCTATCTTCTGTGTGTAATCAGTTGATATGTTTTGCACTTTTTTGTCAGCATCTAAATCAGTCTTACATGCTCTTGTTGTTTGAGGAGAATTGCTTAGGGTCAGAAAATATTCTGTGTTTGCAGTCCAATTTGAGTCTTTATTTCTTTGCCTCTTTTCTACATGACTCTTTTTCTTTCCACGTGATGCGCAAATACTTTTCACTTTATTTCCACATATTAGAAAGAATTTCAGAAGGGTTGTTGTGCACTATATTTATGTTGCTTTAATGCCATAATCCACTTATCTGAAGAGGTTGAGATCTCTTGTGTAAATTTCAGAATGCTTTTTTATGACTTATGCTCAGACTGGTTAACAGAGATCTCAATTAACCCTCTGTCCCCACATCCTCCACCCAACATTTTCCCTTCCTCTGTGCTATAACACCCCTCCTAACCCACTTCTCTAAATCACCTTCGTTGTGCACCATTACCTATCAGCTCCAGCACCCATACATCACAAGCTACCCCTTCCTTCCTGCATTCCTAACCAGCACACCAGCTGCTACCCACCTCCAACACCTCTTCTTCCCCATTTAAAAATATCACTAAAACAGTGTTTATGGTTTATTTTACAGAGAATTAAGAACTTAGTTTTGGGGTCTCATTTTTATTCATGTAAAGGATGTTTAACAAAAAGTTGAAATATACTGTTGATGGTTTTTAGGGCTTCAGTCTCTCTCTCTGTTTTTATTTCCCTCACCCCCCACTGTGTGTGTGTGTGTGTGTGTGTGTGTGTGTGTAGCAGTTTCATTTCTTTTGTTGCCGAGACAGTATAAAGGAAATTTCCATTCACAAAAAGACTGATGCACCACCCAGAACTTACGTCTAGGAGATACAACTTCCAGGATAGTTGAAAGAAGTCCATAAAAATAGATAACTTTTGAAAACCGCATAAGACCCCAGCCCTACCAGTTTTCAAAACTGCAGGTTCTTACTTCAGGAAGAACAGAGGAATTCATTAAGGAGGTAGGGCACTCCAAATCCATACTGAGGGTACCCACATGGGCCTCCTCCAAAAGTAGAGTCATCTTTATGTATGTTGATTTGCAGCTCATTAAGATTGCTTCCCAACTTTGGTCTACATCAAAGCAACAACAAATAGCAATATTTCCACTTTGACAGGTACCATCCCTTCCATGCAAATGCTACCTTTTATAGTTACTTACAAGAAGCATATCTGTTCCAACACTAAACTCTTCAGCACGTAGTCCCTAACCACCTGTACCAATATCTCCCAGGTTCCCCACTGTAGCTGTTGGTGATTGTAATTTTTATGTTACCTATTATACTTCTCACTCCTTTTCTTCCTTTTTCTGCCATTATTTTTGTTACCCCTTTCTTCTCTCTCTCTCTCTCTCTCTCTCTCTCTCTCTCTCTCTCTCTCTCTCTCTCTTTTCCTCCTCCCCCCCCCCTCCTTTTTGTGTTAAAATACTTCTCTTGTGTTACTAATATATCTTTACTTCTCACTCCTTTTCTTCCTTTTTGTGTCATGGCTGAGAGAGAGCCATGCCAATTAATGTGCTACAAATAGTAATAATAATCAGTAATCAAATAAACATTACAGTCAGTCATACTTGAATCGACATGAATTGTCTGTGGATGCAGCTGGTGTAATCTGGGAGTGAAGATGAGTTACGCAGGGGCAGGCTGCAGATACACCGATGTCTAGTACAGTGTGGAGAACTCAGAGGAGATGCTTAATGAAGACTTGGGATGAGGCTCGGAATGAGGGTATTGGCGGCTGGTATGGAGAATTCAAATGAAGCATGAACGAATATTCAGACATGGCTCGGAGCAAAGACATCATTGGCCAATGTGCAGAACTCAGATGAGGCACAGAGTGAAGGTTCGGAAAATGGCTCAAAGTGAAGGTGTTGGTGGCTGGAGAACTCAAACGAAATGCGAAATAAAGACTTGGATGTGCTTTGTGCAAAGGACTGTGCAGGAGTGGGGAGGGGGGGCTCTGATTGAGGGACTATGGATGGTCGGCATTTGACTCAGATTGACTCCAGATGCAAACTGGCTCTTGTTGTCTGGTTTGGCTGGACAGCATCCTTTATAGTGCCTGGTGGGTGAATACTGCCACAGTGATTGGCGTTCGTGTGATCTGTGGAAGAAGAAATTGTGCTGACAATGGCAACACTAATTGGGGCAGTGTCTCATGCTTCTACTGGCAAAGATGATGACACATGGCACGATGGCATCTGCAGGAGACGCAGCTGGCAAAAAACACAATGCACGTATGTTGCGGACGTCTGGTCGTTCTGCTTATCCTGGATCCCCCACAGTGGTGGTTACAGTGGCCTGGAGGAGTGGCGATCAGCACTACACATCTATGTTGCATAACAATGGCTCCCAGGGATACCATATTCCTGTTATCATCTCTGGACTGAAGATGCACAGTACTTGCTAATGTAGTGTATCGTCTTCATGTCCTCTCTGACACCTTGGTTTCCTTCTTTTCCCTCAATTTCTCCTCAAACAAGATAGATGTAGATTCCTCCTATGCTGGTATCTGAGTGACCTACTCCCTTCCCTTGCCCCTTCCTTGGTCAAATATCTCCTAACCAATTTCTTTTGCCTCCTTAAAGACAGAATCAGCTTTTCTGATGGCTCAGAGTATTTTCACCTACTGTTATATGTTTTAATTGTTTGTATTGGAAGTTGTACATTGAGAAGGTGAGTACTGACCAGCCTTCTGTATCTTTGGAGAAGCTTATATTCTGCGTGACAAATACTGTATTTTACATACTATAAGGCGCTCAGGATTATAAGACATTCATTAATTTTTAAGCAGTTTTATTAAAATAACATTTTTACCATTTTTATTATTACATTGCAAAGCCAGACTAAAAAAATTCTTTGTTTATAAAACCAAACTGATCATTACAATTCCTGAAAATCATCATATGAACTTTCTTCTTCTTTATCATCCTCTTCATCATTATTGTTGTCCTCTTCATATATAAGATGGTCTTCACTGCCATCGAGACTGTTACTTATGCCACACTTCTTGAAAGTTTAACAATAATGTCTTCTGTCACTTTAGACCTTGGTTCTTTTATTCACTGACACACTTGTTTGATTGTAGGTCATTTTAAATCTCCATTTGGCAATAATTCATATTTTGTTTCATCCATCACCTATATGTTCCATTCCTGTCTCATACACACTTTAAATTGTTTATTTATTGAGGCATCAAGAGGTTGCAGTTGTGAAGTAAGTCCTCCAGGGATAACAGCAAGTTCTTTATTTCCTTGTGTCAGTTTCTCTTTCACAGAATTTTTCAAGTCACCACTAAAACACAAGAAGAGAACTCTTCTTCAGTAAAACACCTTTCATTCTCTCGCATACTCTATTAATCCACACTTTCATATCAGCCCCATCCATCCAACCCATGTCATGTACATGAGCAACACTGCCTAGTGGTATTTCAGAAGGTTTTGGCATTGTTCCACACTTGAAAATGATCATTGATTAAGTTTAGTACTGTCATGACAATGTGAAGGACAACAGTGTAGCATATTTTTTCATTCCCACATTTGCTTATAGTAACAGTTTTAGCACCTTTCATGGCAACAGTTCCGTTACTCGGCAAATCAAATGTCAGAGGAGTTTCATCCATATTAATTATTTGGCCTAGTTCCACACTAATTTTCTTTTGATGTTAAATAATAAAGCAATGGAAAGATAATATTTTCTTTCATGCACTTGTGGCATTTTCTAGGGTATTTTGGTGTGAGGTTGCATGCTTCATAAAACTTTAGCACCAACCAACTCTGCCCTTAAGTCCATTAGGTTCCACTGTAGCCCTAACTTACGGGCATGTATTTGAATCATTTTTGTATTAATTCCAATGCCATTATGATGGTGTCCTTGAACCCATTTCAGTATGTCATCATCTAGTTTTGGTCATTTTGCATTCAGTCCTCTATTCGCATATTTAGTCTTCATCATTTTTTCAGGTCTCCTTTACTAGCCCACCAATCGCGATTGGTTTTTTTCTGTTGACGGGGGGGGGGGGGGGGGGGGGGGGGCCAAAATGCCGCTCAGCTGCTCTGTTTCCATGTTCTTATGCATATGCTGTTTCTTTCAGTTTATAGCCTGTAACATATGAATACCTTTTATTTTTTTCCATTTCGAAACTAGCTACTAATAATAATATTGTACTGTTACTGATAACAAAAGTCACTTTAAGTTCAAGTTCACTGGCACTGTAGACTGTAATGATGCATCATAGGCTAGACAGTGTTCTCGGTTTATGATGGTGGGGTGGGAGGGAGACAGTGTTAGCAAGTATGTGAATCCCCATAACTCACATTCGTTGCATCGGTGCACCGTTGCTGACAGTTGAATCCAATGTTGCCAGATAGAGATAGGTTTCCCGTGGCATTGAATATATAGGCATTTTTAAGACTGGCAGGAATTTTAAATCAAAAATTGGACATTTTTTATATTAATTTTGAGTATAAAGTGCACCTGAATTTTGGAGGCAATTTTTCAAAGAAAAAATGTTTTATAGTCCATAAAATATGGTATCTATTTTCAAGGAAATTAATAAAGTTAACACTGATTTTGTTGATTAGAGAATGGACCAGATTTCTTCAACTTTTTTCATATGCAGTTAATTGATTTTTTTGTGTACAAAAATGTAATCTATGGAAGACTGGATTATATGCATTTGCATATGTGGCTCCTTTTCACCGCTTATTGTATATTTTAACTAAAAACTAGTGACGATGCATATTTTTGCTGGATGTTTATAATATTTAAAAAATTTTGACAGGTGGTCTCTTACTCAATGTAGTTTTGATGTCTCTCAGATTGACCCCAAACTGGAACTGCTTGCAATCGCTAACCGAGAGGCCACTGCCTAGTGAAATCATTACAGAAGAGGAACAGAGACAGGCAACAGAGTCAATGTTCCTGCGCCTGCACCCCGAGTTAATCCCCTCTGCTTCTAGTGTTGTAAAATTCCCGGAAATTTAAAATCGAGGAAATATTCCCAGGGAAAATTGCCGGCAATATTCCCAAAATTCATAAATTCCTGTGAATTTATGATTAATTAGCAAGATAGCTCAAAAAACTGTTAATAGGTAAAAAGCAACATATGGTTAAATCTTATATGGATCTGGACTTAACCTCCTTGTTAAAAATAAACAAATTTTTTGGTTTTCAATGTTTTAAATATCAAAGAATTAGCACTAGAACTGCCAAGCATTGATGTTTATGACACTTATGTTTCCTAGAACTGCCAATGTCGAAATAATGAACCTTTAGAAAAACCGAGTTTATAATACAGGGTGATTCAAAAAGAATACCACAACTTTAGGAGTTTAAAACTCTGCAACGACAAAAGGCAGAGCTAAGCACTATCTGTCGGCGAATTAAGGGAGCTATAAAGTTTCATTTAGTTGTACATTTGTTCGCTTGAGGCGCTGTTGACTAGGCGTCAGCGTCAGTTGATGCTAAGATGGCGACCGCTCAACAGAAAGCTTTTTGTGTTATTGAGTACAGCAGAAGTGAATCGATGACAGTTGTTCAGCGTGCATTTCGAACGAAGTATGGTGTTAAACCTCCTGATAGGTGGTGTATTAAACGTTGGTATAAACAGTTTACAGAGAATGGGTGTTTGTGCAAAGGGAAAAGTTCTGGACGGCCGAGAACGAGTGATGAAAATGTACCACGCATCCAGCAAGCATTTGTTCACAGCCCAGGAAAATTGACTCGCAGAGCTAGCAGAGAGCTGCAAATTCCACAATCAACTGTATGGAGAGTCCTACGAAAAAGGTTAGTTATGAAACCTTATCGTCAACTACCCGAGGCGATGGATCGGTCGCCAGGCAGCCCGTGACAGAGCACTTCATCACTGGCCTCCAAGAAGCCCTGATCTTACCCCCTGCGATTTTTTCTTATGGGGGAATGTTAAGGATTTGGTGTTTCGGCCACCTCTCCCAGCCACCATTGATGATTTGAAACGAGAAATAACAGCAGCTAGCCGGCCGAAGTGGCCGTGCGGTTAAAGGCGCTGCAGTCTGGAACCGCAAGACCGCTACGGTCGCAGGTTCGAATCCTGCCTCGGGCATGGATGTTTGTGATGTCCTTAGGTTAGTTAGGTTTAACTAGTTCTAAGTTCTAGGGGACTAATGACCTCAGCAGTTGAGTCCCATAGTGCTCAGAGCCATAACAGCAGCTATCCAAACTGTTACGCCTGATATGCTACAGAGTGTGCGGAACGAGTTGGAGTATCGGGTTGATATTGCTCGAGTGTCTGAAGGGGGCCATATTGAACATCTCTGAACTTGTTTTTGAGTGAAAAAAAAACCTTTTTAAATACTCTTTGTAATGATGTATAACAGAAGGTTATATTATGTTTCTTTCATTAAATACACATTTTTAAAGTTGTGGTATTCTTTTTGAATCACCCTGTATTTTATGCCTTCTAGTAACTAAAGTTACTAAAATACACAGGGAAGTTTGTTTATTCAATTTGTTAAGTTTTCTGTCGGTATTAGAGGTATTTTAAGCTATAAAGTTTAAAATAAACTCGTGCAAATTTTGTAAACATTAGTCATTGAAAATGACATTTCGGGGAAACATTGTGTGAATAAAGTGGTCGAAATTTATGATTTACTTGAAAATACAGGTGATTTTATTGACATAGAACATGGTAAAATATTAATTAACAATTCTAAAAGTGAAAGTGATTGCTTTATTTCAGAAAATAAATTCATAAATCATAACTCATCACATGAAATGAGGAGTCCTTGAGTTTTGAAAGTGAAACACCTCTTGTCATCTGTTTGGAAAAATTAAAAAATACTACAGCTAATGGCCGATTGAGAATTACATCTCCAGAGAAATATTTTGTAAGTTTAGGTTTCATTCACAGAAATGTGGTGTTTCAACTTGTCTAAAAATAGCAGGCCTAACGAATATTTTAAATTATTTTCTCTGCCAGAATTACGGTAAATGATGTTTTGCATGGAATTTGCAAGGAAATTAATGTATAGAATGATAAATCTTGGATTAAAATGTATGAATTTACTTAGCCTAGTTTTAAGGTTCTTTAACTGTGTAAGTGTTAAAACACTCCAAATCTAAAAATTTTCATAAATTCCCAATTTTTGGGAATCTTCCTGGGCCAAAGAATTATTCCCAGCAATTTTATACATTCCCTCCCACTGGGAATATACCTGGCCCACATCACTATCTGCTTCTAACATTTTTGACAACTAAGAGTCTGTGAAGTGTATGTGCAAACTCCCCACTTTTCTTGCACGAGTTGACTTACTTGGGAATGTGCAGCTGGATAGCCAGCTTCTGGAATCTCTACAAACTACTTCTCTGAAGAATGATGCTAGTCACAGGAACCTGTAAGACTTTCTCTCTCTTTGTGAAATAATGAGGTATTCAAAGAATGCTTTTCAACAATTATCGGTATATCTGAACTTCCACAAAGGACAAAATTCACACTTCTCACATAAACAATTGACTTCTTGTAAGTCACCCGTTTCGTCTCACATTAGAAACAATTAAGTTACATTTACAACAGAGTTGACTTGATTACCATAACTCTATTATACAGGAATCATACACATGTCTGGCCTCTAACAAATTCAAGTTAAAAGATACTAAAAATCTTTTTTCACTAACAATAGTCACAGTTACAAAACAGCACAGAATAACACTGAAGTTCCTCGGTGCTGCTGTGTGCTTCCATGGACCGACTGACAAGTACTTGTCAGTGCCATTCGACTGCCGTGTCTATCGTCTTCGTACAACAAACTTCAAACCTGCACACACAGACAGGTGATGCGCAGTAGATAGGGTTCCTTTCTCCCACTCACATCTAAAATATCGTGTGTTCAAGACAGTGGAAGGCCAAGTGATTCTAGAATTTACGCAGAAATTCTCGAAACACTAAAAAACCCTCCCTCCCCTCCGATCGGACACGCGATATTTTATACATAATCATTATGTAAATAATATCACTCACAACATTTCATATCATAACAATATACTTTTCATATACATGTTTCTACATACATCTTTCACTTCAACAACAATCTTTTCTTTTCTCTAGAACAAGCTTTAGCTGAGTGTTCCTTTATTCTGTTCTTATTTCACCTTGACATCAAGACCTGAACATTTTTCTGTGTTTTTAGTAATATTTTATAATAGTTAAGAATTGTGAGGACACTTTCCTTATTACCAATCATAAACTGCAGGTATTCATGATACTTGAGTATTCAATTTTCTATTTCTATCCTCTGTACTACGCTTCATTATCTGTTGTAGTGTGGAGGAACTCTGGGCAAAATAAAAGTGATCTTTTTGACACTCATGAACTTACATAAAATGTAATAATGCTCGTTGTGCATAGAATTCAAACTTTCCAGAATAATCCCTACAAAATTTTGTAACTTTTCTCACGATACTGTCCCTTTCCCCTAGGATCAGTACCTATACCTTGCCTATGGGTTGACCATATGAGAGCACGTCCTCTTTCTGTTTTGGTAGGTATGCCCCTTTATAAAACATTCCCTATTATTTCAAGCCACAGATCGTCCTATACCCAAGTAGGTACACCAGCCCCATATACTTAGCAAATGCCAGGTAAGCCCCCCTTATCCTGTCTGAGCAGGCCAGCATATGTTCCTATGTGTACTATAACTAAGTATTGTCTGGTAAAGTTACAAATCTACTTTACACTTTGCATGTACTTCTTAATAGTTCATCTAATCCGTAGAGTCCTCCTCTACTTATCAACTTCTATACTTCCAGTAGATACCATGTCTGTATAGACTCTTCAATAGATAATATGTTTACTTAGGCTATTCGAGTCCCACTATCCTACAATTCATCACTTTATCTGAGTATGTATTATACTGACTTTTCTTAGATGACTACCAAGACCAATTTTTGTTTTCATATATATTGCAAAATAATTTCAATGTTTGTGTTTAAATGTCTTCTTGTATGTATGTGGATGTGTGTTCATGTAGTCTGATTCTTCGGCCTTCTTATTAAAAGATAAGATGTAGGTTATTACAAACCACAGAAACTAGGAAGGACTGCGATAGAAGTAGGTAAATATGGAAAGAGGGAAAAAATATATAGGTCCTCAAATGAGAAGTAAGAAAGGAAATAAATAGAAATTGTTGCTAAGATTGAAGAAGAGAAAGAAGGTAGCCCCAAAGACAGGAAACCCTTCCCACCCCCCTTCCCCAGGATCCCTACCTCACACGTACTTAAGTGAGATGCTGGAGGAGGTTTGGTGTGAAATCGTCTCCTACGGAATGGACATTCCCACCTTCACCCTTGAGGTCTCCAAAGGAAATATTAGCAACCCTATGAAATGACAAATGGTGAAGAATCAGGCACACTTGTTTGCGAGGGTTGTCTGAAAGGTGTGATGTGTGTTTATTTGCTCTTGTAAACCATGCTTTTATCTACAACACCCACCACTTTCAAACTTAATACAAACCCTCTCATTCATATCACATCTTCCAAAAGACATAAAATATTCTATACAAAATAGAAAATCTATATACTACGGTATATTAGTTGTTCAACTAGTCACACACTATTATATTTTATACAATCATAATATTCCATTCAGTTCACTTTATTTAAATATAACTTTTTACCTGTGATTCTGTAGGATTGTTTTTTATTTGACTGTCATATACAGCTAAGATATGAGATTACAGGATAGTTTAAGATTTTAGGAATAGATGACAGAACAGTTCAAGATTTTAAAGGAATTCAGTGCAGGAAAACTATTTTGGAAGAAACACCGAAAACAACTCAGGATCCAATGGTCATAACTCTGCCCATTAACTCAGAATGTTAACATCCCTCAGGGATATATGACTCCGCCCAGGTCCCATTGATCTGATATTAGCTTTTCTTGTGCACTGGCAGACCAGTATTTCTCTTTAAACGTCTTTTGAAAGTCTCCCCACTGCAAATTAGTCACCACTTCACTAGTTAACACAACATTAGGTGAAGATACTCTTTTTTCAACTTTGTTTTGTACAAGTTTGAATTCTTTCCACCAGTCATCTATATCCTTCTTAGTATCACTAAGTTCAGAAGATAGAGTAGGAGATATGTTTCCGGATGTTACTTTCTTGGAAACTTTCCGATCTATAAGTTCTTCCACCTGTTCTTCCAAACTATTTATATTTATGATATCAGAGTTTGCTATTTTCTCTTGGAAACTTCTTTCTACATTATCCACTCGTGTACTTACACATGTAATTTGTGATTGGATTATTGGCATTAACTTATCTTGCGTTTCAACACTCTCTTTCAAAGTATGCAATCCCTGCTTTACAGCATCAAACTTAAAATTGCATACATTTTCAAATGATCCTAACTTTTCATTGATTTCTGATTCTACATCATTACATTTTCCCTCAATATCAAGTTCTAACTCTTTTGCTAAATCTTGTAATTGATCATTCTGTTTCGGACTAAAGTCAGTGAACAGTTGATTTACATGAACGTCCAATGAATTGGTTAATTCTTTCTTTAAGTCTAATTTCAAATCCTCTACTTTACTATTCAAGGTGTCAAATTCAGTCTATAAAGCATCCATGCCTTTGCATAGATTACCAAATTCTTTGCTCTCTGAGTCGACTTTAGCATTTAACAATCCTAAATCCGTTGTTTGGGCATTCAGTTGGGACTTCACCAAGTCTAGGTCTCTACTTAAAGTCACACCCTGTGCATCTAGTTTTTCATTTAGAGCAGCATGTACTGAGTCTAACTTAAGATTCTGGGTGTTCAAAGCTTCCCTCCAAGCATTTGAGTTAGAATGTAATGAGTGTATCTTAAGATTCTGAGCTTTGATTAGATTTACTAACTCAGACTAGTCAGGCCCTTCATTAATAATTATCATAGCCCTGGCTGGTTCCGACATCTCTCCAACTTGCTGAACAGGATCCATGATTTTACAAGCTTTAGACCTTGTGAGCCTTTAAAAATTAACATTAAGTGTAATAACTACACTAAAAGTCCATTAAATAGTTTGTATCGCTTCTTGCTAAGGTACTAAAGTTCTGTTTTGCACTCACCCAGTGTGAAATTCTTACAGCATAGGTGGGTGGATGTGATGGCAGGTCAGCACCAGCAAACAGCAACTGGTGCCGGTGGCGTCTGATGTTGATTTCTGCATCTGCGTCCCCATGAGGCATGTGAGAGCTGTATACTCCCTACACCTGATCATCTTAGTCAGAGTGATCTCGGCACATTTCTTCTTAGAGAAACACACTGGAATCTTCTTCACTATTTCTCAATTCAATTTTTTTTTTTCTCTTTTGAATACTTGGACATGTTCCAAAGTCTCGGAGCAAATTCCTTATTGCGTCTGGTTTGGTTGCTACGGCCACATACAACATCCACTATTCTCATTTTTTGTCTTAAAATTACTGTTTTTTTCTTCCCAGTCCTGACATGGTTGCCAAGTTCTAACGATTTTGTGATGACTTTTTTAATAGGCCTTCTCTTCTAAAACTGTGCTCTTTCGGCAACACTGTCAGTATATTTGGACTCCATGCACAATAACAAATTTGCATGTTCAATATAAATATTAGACTTCTTGTAAGTCACCCATGTCATCTCACATTAGAAACAATTAAGTTAAATTTACAACAGAGTTGGCTTGATAACCATGACTCTGTTATACAGGAATCAAACACATGTGTTGCCTCTAGCAAGTTCAAGTTAAAAGTTACTAAAAATCTTTTTTCACTCAGTTGTTCTTTAGTCACTAACAATAGTCACAGTTACAAAACAGCACAGAAGTTCCTTGGTGCTGCCGTGTGCTTTCATTACAACTTTCGACCACCATGTCTACCATATTCGTACGACAAACTTCACACGTTCGCACACAGACAGGTGACATGCAGTAGATAGGGTTCCTTTCTTTCACTCACATCTAAAATATCGTGTGTTTGAGACTGTGGAAGGCTGAGTGATTCTAGAATTTGCGCGGAAATTCTCAAAACACTACATGCTGTCATACTGTACGCGTCGGCAGCAATTAAATTAAACTACGCAAGTTTTTAGTGTTTTTGTTTCAGTTTAGCTTTCTATTTACTTGTAGACAATAGATTGTGTTTACAACATGTAGTGTGTAACGTGTTGTGTGCCATGCTGCTCGAAAAAAGAAACATCGTTTTGTGGTTAGCTGACCATCGTGAAACATTTACATATGATGAAATTGTTTTATATTGTTGATTTGCGAGAAAAACTTTTTGTGCCAAAAAAGTTTCAAATAGACCAGTATGTCAAGACAAGTCTTCATATCACAGGAATGCAGAATGGGGCATAATAACTTCTGACAACAGTAAGTGGTGGTAGCAGGGATTTGTCCAAAGGTAACCAAAAAATTCAGTTTAACATGGATCTGTGTGAAGTGTTTATTGCAAGCAATATTCCTCTTCACAAACTTAAAACCCTATCCTCAAAGGCTTCATGTACAAATATTGCTTAAATGAAAATATACCAGATGAATCAACATTGCATAAAAATTACATACTGACAATTTACCTAAATGTTCTGGAAGAAATACACAATGAACTCAAGGACAGCATTATCTGGATTTCATTTGATGAAACTTCGGACACTTATGGCTGTTACATTGCTAATTTAATTGTTGGTGCATTAAAAGAAGAACCTTCGTCCTCCTATTTAGTGGCCTGCAAAGAACTTGAAAAAGTAAATCATTCTACAATCACCAGATTTGTGAATGAGGGTATTAGAAAAATATTTCCAGAATCTTTAGCAGATGAAAGGGTGTTTGTGTTTATTTCACATGTTGTTCCCTATGTGATCAAAGCAGGAATAGCACTCCATGTATTTTATCCCAATTTTATTGATGTGATGTGCTTTGCTCATGGAGTACATCCCCTTGCTGAAGAAGTATGTTCCAGGTTTGTGAATGTGAATAAACTTTTTTCATCCACAAAGAAAGTGTTTCGAAAGGCTCCTGCTCGCATCGAGACCTACAAAGAAAAACTACCAAATGTGCCTTTATCTCCCCAACCAGTGGTAACTCGTTGGGGTACATGGGTCGAAGCTGTGTTGTTTTACAATGAACATTTTGAGGCCATTAGAGTGGTAGTAAACGCCTAATGATAGTACAGGGGCTTTGGTAGTTTGCCAGTGCAAGGAAGCTTTTAATGATTCCGGTATTAAAAAAGACATTGCTGTGAATAGCACTAATTTTTCCCTTATACCTGCAAGTATTAAAAAGCCTGAAACTCAAGGTTTGGCATTGAATTAATCTATTCAGCTAATGAATCAAATTCTTCTAGTGAAATCTTCATTGCCGGAGGTATTCCCAAGAAAACTTAAAGAAAAGTTTGAAAACATTTTAAACAATAACCCAAGCTTTGAACCCTAGTGCCAAATTTATAGTTTTATTATTGGGACAGGTGAACTTTTACCAGAAACAATAAGTGCCAACATAGCACCCAAATTCAAATACTGCCCAGTTACCTCAGTTGATGTAGAATGGTCCTTTTCTGCTCATAAAAAATGTTTTGAGTGATCAAAGACACAATCTTACTACTGCCCCCTCTGCATGCGATATATCTCGGATTTGGTCCTGCACATATCGATTGTTTCTCTGTGACTCACTCATATCGCATCCGCATGCTACCGACAATAGCAAAGAAGGGACAATTCTTGAAACGTGGTATGCATCCCCAGTTTGCAAATTTTTGAAAAATAAACCCAGAAAGACCCCCTTCCTAATCATCGCCAGAAAGTATTCAGAAAATGATATCAGTTTTCTAAATGTGCTGATTTTTCACGTGGCCAGCACTCTTCCTTGTAATTGATATGCATAGGTTTGACTTTGAGATATAATTCATGCAGTAACTACCATGTTTTTTTTTTATTATTTGATCTTGGATATTTCGACACTTTTATGAACTTATAAGTATTTTTATGCATATTTTAAGGTTGTTATGATGCATATAATCTGGTCTGTAATGATCACCAATATTTAGGTGACAGTGTCTGTAATAATTTATTTGTTAGTGACAGTCCATTTATTGAAGTCAGATTGTCTTAACTGTTTGAGAATATACGCAATTGTATGCTTTGTTTGTAACTTGGGTTACTCTCATAATGAAGCATGTCAAATCACAGTATATTAATATCACTACTTGTTGATTGTGACCATTAGATATAATCTATTTTTCTCCTTTGTCACTCTTCTCCATATTCATTCCACTCTATATTGCAGACAACAGATGTGCCAACTGTTTGGCTGTCCACTGACCATCTGTGCAGCCTGTGGTGCAAACAACTTGTTTTGGTCCTAGTGAGAGCTTTTTTTGATATTGTGGATATTTCAACAAAACAAATATCTGACAACCCAGTACTTCGCAAAGACATTTTCTACTATCACCTAGTCCACGTAAGTAACATATAAATATACATGTTTGTAGTAAATTGTAAAGCAATGTTTAACCTACATGTGACTCTGGATAACGCTAAAGATTTATCTACTTATGTTCTAGTTATTCTGAAGTGCAGGGTTCAAGACCTCTTAAATTATGTTTGTGGTAATTAATATAATGGAAAAATATGTAGAATGCCAGATTGGGTACAGAAGAGGTCCTGGTGGTCCTAATCTTGTCATGATAGATAAATCAATAAGTAAACAAGTAAATAAATAAAATTATGATCATCCACAGATGTCATCCAGTCTGAGCTGTAGCAAATGACCATTCATTCATTCATTCATTCATTCTTAGGTCCCTTTAAGAAGGAGAACCTCCAGAGATGTGGAACGAGTTGGCAAAAAGCAGACAACCCACAGAAACTAAAACTGTACACCATATTAAAAATAAGCTACATTGAAGAGCCAAAGAAATTAGTACACGTGCCTAATATCATGTAGGGCCCCTGCAAGCATGCAGAAATGCCACAACATGGCTTGGCATGGACTCAGCTAATGTCTGAACTAGTGCTGGAGGGTATTGACCACACGAGTCTTGCAGAGCTGTCCATAAATCCGTAAGAGTACGAGAGGGTGGAGATCTCTTCTGAACAGCAAGTTGCAAGGCATCCCAGATACGTTCAGTGACGTTCATGTCTGGGGAGTTTGGTGGGCAGCGGAAGTGTTTAAACTCAGAAGAGTGTTCCTGGAGCCACTCTGTAGCAGTTCTGGACATGTGGGGTGTTGCATTGTCCTGCTGGAATTGCCCAAGTCTGTTGGAATACACACTGGACATGAATGGATGCAGGTGATCAGAGAGGATACTGCCATACTTGTCACCTTTCAGAGTCGTACCTAGATGTATCAGGGGTCCCATATCACTCCAATTGCTTGTTCCCCATATCATTACAGAGCCTCTACCAGCTTGAACAGTCGTCTGGTGACATGCAAGGTCCATGGATTCATGAGGTTGTCTCCATACCTGTACACCTGCATCCACTTGATATAATTTGAAACAAGATTCATCTGACCAGGCAACATGTTTCCAGTCATCAATAGTTCAATGTCAGTGTTGACGGACCCAGGCGAGGTGTAAAGCTTGTTTGTTGTGCAGTCATCAAGGGTACACGAGTGGGCCTTTGGTACCAGGATCCCATCTTGATGATAATTTAATGGTTCACACGCTGACACTTGCTGATGCCCCAGTACTGAAATCTGCAACAATTTGCAGAAGGGTTTAACTTCTGTCACATTGACTCTTTCTCTTCAGTTGCAGTTGGTCCCATTATTATGGATCTTTTTCTGGCCACAGCGATGTCAGAGATTTGATGTTATACCAGATTCCTGATATTCACAATACACTGTATTCTGCATGTTTGCATATCTCTGTCATTGAATATGCATGCCAATACCAGTTTTTTTGTGTGGTCATACTACTTAAGCTATGACCATACTGCTTAATATTATTTATGCTGATATCAGTTAAATGTAACCTAGTCATTTAGCAAGAAAGTCATTATTTGGAAAAAAGCTCTCTGTGTTATATTAAATAGCTGCTGTTTATCCTCTATTGGTATTTCAACACTTATTTGGTTACATTGGTAATCTTCAAACATTACTACTTGTCACCCAGCTTTACACTTACAGTTGCCATGTAGCTTACAATTTTTCAGTCCTTGGTTCTAGATATTCAGATAATTTATAGGATTGGCTAACAAGGTAATTTTTAATTTTCCACTGTGCTGGTAGTTTTTTCAGTTTCTTGCTTTTATTTTCAATAGTAGCTTGTTGAGCACCTTTACACTAGAATGCATAACTCCACTCTGAACCCTAGACAAGATGGCAAAGTCTGCATAAAAAAAAAACTATTTTTGTGTCTTTTAGTGTGATTGCACAAATCACTATCCAGCAGGCTTGGAGTTTTATTACTAACAACAAAAACATTAATGAGTAAAAGTACTGAGAAGTGAGTGTACAAATTCTGCAAGATCTGCGGTTATCTATTTTGCAGAATAGTTTTACTGCTCACTTCTGCTGGGCTAATACCTTGTTTTAATTTAAGTACACTCCCCAAAACATAATTCCGTAAGACGAGAGAGTATGCTCTGTCACCTTACCAAAACTTACTAATCTTTATGCTTTTGTTTCTGTCCTTAGAATACTTTTGTTCCTTTAGCTGTTTAATAATACTATAGCATCAAATTATAAAATGAGAAATATTGAGCCCAGTAAATGGTTTAACAAATCAAAGTCCCCTTAGCTAAAAAGATTAGAAGTTGATGTACCAGTAGTATGAAATGGAGACCTTTTCTATTTTATATTGGACAGTATTGTCACATATTATACAGTCAGCATTGCAGACTAAATATATTTCTAAGAACCACTGAGTCATGTCCTAGGCACCACAACCTGCCTTAAACTCATGATAATTTCTTGTGTATTAAACTTGTTATATTAGCTGCATTACTTTATTGAATTGTTCTAGTACAAAGAAAATGATTCTAAATGTAACGTCCATTTTCAATACTTTTCAGAGAACAGGTGGCAAACGTTTCTCCATATCGGAGCATCCACATCAGCTGCTGTTAAGTGCAGATGCAGAATGGGAGGAATATCTTCAGAGAAAGCTATCAATATCAGAACCATATGGACTTCGAGGCACACGTCATACTATGGTGCGTTTGGTGAATGATGAGAAACATCATTGGCTTACTGTAGTTGTCAGTGGTCTGGAAGCCAAAGACTGGATCTTTGTATGCTCAGCAGATGTTGTTTGGAAGTCTTCAAGAATGTGGTACGTCTTTCACTGAAAATGTAGCTACAGTATCTGCCGATTGTGTAGCCATAGTATCTGCTGATCTTGCTCTTTGTACACATATTCAAAACTACTTCATTGCATTGCCCTTAGATTTATCACTTTGAATAGATGTTGTGAAAAAAGAGTAGTAAATTCTTGCTTTAATATAGAATGATCACATAGGCTCAATCATGGATAAAGCAACTGGCACTCAGTCATATAAAACCAAAGTGCAGTCCGTCTTTATATATTACTCAAATGTATGGGACCCATACCAACAGGGCTAATAGGAGATATTGAACATATACAAAGAATGGCAGAATGGTTTGTCACAAGTTTGTTTGACCAATGGGAGAATGTCACAAAACCTGAACTGAAGTATTTGAAGATAGACATCAGCTATCCTGAAAAACCTTCCATATAAAGTTTCAGTAAACACAACTAAGGAGCAAGTTGTACACTATAGTACCCTTAATATTATTCCTGTAAGACCTGCAAGATTGAGTTTAAGCTAATTATAATGTCCACAGGAATATGTAGGCTGTTCTTCACAAGCTCCATGTGTATGGAATATCCTCTGTCATGCAATTTATTTGTATACATATTCTGTAAAACACTTTATGTGTGTGAAATGCTAGGATGAGGCATGAGTTAAAGAATATGTAAATGTAGATTAAATAGAATATGGTACAGATAATGTTAAAAAATAGTTTCAGGGAAAACAAAAACATAAAACTAGAACAAAACAGAAACAAAGTGGAAAAAAATTGTGCAAGGGTTAGTACATGTTGTGCAGTGCATAACAGATGAACAGTAAAAATATATGCATAAAAGGCCTATATGTCTCTGTTAAGAAATTAATCTAATGAATAACAAGTTTTATCAAGTAAATACATCTTTAATTTGTTTTTAAATAATGCACTGTTATTACATGGTCTTTGATGTTATTAGGCCCTGAATTAAATATTTTAATATGGGAACAGTATACACCTTTCATAACCTAAGGTAAGATTTTCAAGATTGCAGTGAATCTTGTATTGGGATCATGGTACTTTTCATTGGTTTCACACTGCACAGGACTGTCAGCCATGACACTCATAATGCAAATGTATTGGGAAGTTGTAGTAAATATACCAAGTTTCTTAAAGAGATTACTAGAAAAGGTTCTCAGGGTAAAATGCAAATAATTCAGACAAACTTTTTCTGTAGAAAGAAAATTTTCTTTGGTGTCAGTGAATTGCCCTTAAAGATAATTCCAATAGGATGCAGTACCCAAAGCAAGTGGACTTTGTGACACTGATGTCTCTAATATGTGAGACTGTCATAAGGGCAAAAGTAACTGAGGATGAAAATTTTGTGGTGTGAGGGACATAATGATCCCAACTAATACTGCTAACTATGTGGAGGCCTAAGATTATGGTGCAGTATTCCCTCATATTTGTTGACTGTCATGTACAATAGCTATCTCCTAGGGAATTTGAGATCAGAGCTGAACTGTATATAATTAGTTTTGCTGAGGTTGACTGGAAGTGAGTGTACTTTGAACCAGTTTAGGCATCAACCTCTAGATTGGTGGAACCTTCATCGTTTATCACAATGATAGTATTCTCAGCAAACAGATAGAATATACATGTTTTGTATGACAAAGGTAAGTCAAACAATGGGAAGTGCAGAACAGAATAACAGTAATATGGAAAGGATAGATTGCTACTCCCCACATAGAAGAGGCATTGAGTCACAGACAGGCATGATGAAAAGGAATGCTAGAAATATTCACCCTTCAGGCAAGGTCCTTCATCAGAAGTAGAAAACACACACACACACACTTACACAAGCATGACTTGCAAACACATGGCAAGTGTTATCTCTGGGCATTGAGATCTTACCATAACTGTGTTCGAGGTGAGCTGCAATCTAGCTGGGGTGGGTAGTGGGGGAACGAAAGAGATGTATGGTGGGGGAAGGGGGGGGATAGCAAGATAGGGGGGAGGGGAGATGTAAGTGCTGCCTGTGGGAGCGTACAGGATAGGGCTGCTAGGTGCAGCAATGGGAGGCTCTGCTGTGAGGAAGGGACTACACATGCATTGGTCAGATAGAAGGTAGTACTGGAGGGGAGCTGGGAAAGAGATAGGCAGGTGGAGGACAGGGAGTAGCTAAAGTTGAGACCCGGTGGATTATGAGAATAAAGGATATCAAGACACAAAGGAAAGTGCAAAATTTAGCTGCATAGTAGATATTCATTTACATCAGTGAGGAAAGCTGAAAATTTGTGCCGGACTAGGATTCAAACTCGGGCTTCCTGCTTTATAGGCACATGCTCTGACCACAAAGCCATCCAGACACAGTGGTTATCGCAGCTGCATGGACTACCCTAGCACACCTCCCGCCAGACTGAAATTCTCAACTTATCCACATACCACTGATACAGGGCCCTTGCCCAGTATCCTCATTACTTGTGGCGTTTCGCCGATTCCTGTAAGTGCATCTGCACTGAAGGGATCGTTAGCCAGTCTCACCTTAATTACATATGTGGTGTCTGTTCTTATGGACCTATCCGAAAGAACAGATATGATTTTGATCCTGCAACCATCATAAATCAAAACACAAAGGAATGAATGACATTTAGCTGTGTAGTGGACATTGATTTACATCAGTTGGGGAAGTTGAAAATTTGTGCCAGACTGGGATTCGAACTCACATCTCCTGCTTACTAGGCAGATGCTCTGACCACTAAGCCATCCAGATAAAGTGCTCATTGCAACTGCAGAGACTAATGCAGCACACCTCCTGTGAGACCCAAATTCTCAACTTATCCAAATACTACTGGCACAGTGCCTCTGCTCATTATCCACATTACTCACAGCATTTTGTCAATTTCCATAAGAGTTTGAGTATGGCGTGCATCTACACTGGAGAGTGGCCAGTCTTGTCTTAATTATATATGTGGTGTCTGTTCTTTCAGACATGTTCAAAAGAACAGACATCACACATATAATGAAGAATATGTTGCAAGTATAGTTTCTATCAGTACAGTTCAGAAAGACTGGTGTTGGTCAAAAGAATCCAAATGGCACAGGCTGTGAAACAGTTGTTAAAGTGAACACATTATGTTTGGTGGCATGCTCAGATACTGGGCGGTCCAGCTGTCTCTTGCTCACAGTTTGGCAGTACCATCTGTGCAGACAGACAGTTCGTCGGTTGTCACACACACATAGAAAGCAGCACAGTGCTTGCAGCAAAGATGGTAGATAACATGGCTGCTTTCACAGGTGGCCCTGTCCCTGATGGGATAGGAGATGCCTGTGATAGGCCTTGAGTAGGTGGTAGTGGAAGATTGTATAGCACAGGTCTTGTATCTAGGTCTACTGCAGGGATATGATCCATGAAGAAAGGGTTTGGGAGTACCAGGGGACCAAGAATAGATCCCTTGGATTACAGAACTCCAGTTGGACTCTTACCGGATTATAGCATCCTAGTTGGACTCTACTCTCTGACTTGCTTTGTTGCTCTCATCCAAAATTACCTTCTGGTTCCTGTCTTCATCTAAAGCTATGTCTATACATTTACTCTGCTGACAACTGTGGAGTGTAGGGCAGAAGGTACTTTCCAGTGTACAAGTTATTAGGGCTTTTTCCCATTTCATTCACGTATTGAGTGTGGAAAGGATGACAGCCTAAGTGCCTTTGTGTGTGCTGTAATTAGGCTAATCTCATCTTTGTGATCCTTGTGTGAACAATATGTAAGGTTTTAATATATTTTGGACTTATCACTTGCAGTTGGTTCTACAAACTTTCTAAGTAGGTTTGCATGGAATAGTTTGTGTCTGTCTTCTAGTATCTGCCAGTTAATTTTATTCAGGAGCTTTGTGACAATTCATGCTTCTCTTGTCCGTGTTTGTGCAATATCCCCTGTTAATGCTATTAGGTACACATCATGTATACTTTAGCAACATTCTAAGATGGATCACATGAATGTTTTGTAAGCAATCACTTTTGCAGAATGGTTGCTTTTCCCATGTAGTCTATCAATAAATTGAAGTCTGCAACCTACTTTACATATGACTTAGTCCATGTGATTTTTCCATTTCATATCCCCACAATTTGTTACACCCAGGTGTTTGTATAAGTTGACAGGTTCCAACTCTGACTCATTGATGTTGTCATGTCGTAACTAGAATCAAGTCCAGATCCAAAAGGAGAATCATTGATGAAATACAGCACTTAGCACTAAAACATGTTTGTTACGAACACCAGCATACAGCCAGAACAGAGCTGACCACATGGGCAGAAAATGCAGCTCTTTATACAAACTTTGAATGTTCCAAAATGCTGATCTTTATGCACATATCAAAATATTCCAGAATATACAAACATTAAACACATAAGATGTTTCAAGAACCTTCTGGAATTGATAAATACTAAATATCAAATAACTGCCCATAGTCAGGTTTGAACTGTGGTCCTACAGTACACTAGGTTGCTATGCTAACCACTATACTATATTGCACCAAAGCTTGCTCTATTGCACCCTCTTCAACAGAAACTGCAACCCACTGTTTCAGAGTTTCTTGTTGGAGCCTATTGCAGCATCCTTGATCTAGATCTTCTCAATGGTCCTGTTTATAGCAACTCTGGTGGATGCTTCAAAATCATTGAATGGCTCTTCGGGCACCTCCAACCTCCTATTGTCGATCTCCATCTCTGCACTATAGTAGGGCTTCATATGGAGGACATGGAAGATATCTCTGCATTTTTGTGTCCACAAGGGAGGGTCATGTTCCTCAACATCATATGTGCCTTCTGACAAGGGACAAATGGTACAATATGGCCCAAAGTACCAGTTAAGTAACTTTTTTAATAGTCTGACTTTTTGGACAGGTAAATAAAAATCCATATCAGGTCACTGGCTGTATCTCACTGGTCTGTGCTTGGCAATAAAATGCTCTCAATCTTTTTCCTGTGTCTCAAGGGTCCGCAAGCAAACCAACTGGCTTGCTTCTGTGGTCCTGGTTAGAACATATTTTGTATAGTCATCCTGAGTATTGTCTGGCTGAAATGGGAGCAGTGTATCCATAGTCATTTCAGACTTGCAACTGTGGAACAGGTAGAATGGTGTGAAGCCTGTAATATCTTGCTTCATTGTGTTGTATGCAAATGTGATGGTGGGCAGCATTTTGCCCCAATCTCTCTGTTAGACATCAACATACATCAAGAGCATATCTTTCAATGTCTTATAAAAGTGTTCTTTGAAGCATTCATCTGTGAATGTTAAGCAGTTGACATCCTGTGGGTGATGCCACAATGTGAAATTATATTTGATACTAGTCTCGACTAGAAAACTTTTTCATGTTCAGAGATCATCACACAGGGTGCTCCATGCTTCAAAATGGTATCTTTTGCAAGGAACTTGGCAATTTCTAAATCTTCAGCAATTGGCACAACTTTGGTGACAGCATAGGCTATTATTCATTGATTCCCATTTATGAACTTCAGGAACCTCCCCAAGAGGTAGATTTCAACATGATGGAATGCCTCTGCTGTGTGTGGTAATGGTACCAGATACCCCAGAAATAATTGCAACATGTGCTTCCATTGTTGGCATTCCTTACAATGGCTCACCCCACTGGATCATAGTTCCTTAATTAATAGGAATTCTCCTGTGGTTGGTTGCTCTTTCTTCAAGGATTCCATGGTTTTGAGCAGTGCAGGATCATCCATCAGTTCAGCAGCGATGTCATGTTCTTCAGTGATGGCTGATATTTCATCCATGCAGCTAAGCTCCGTCAAAGGAATTTCTTGAAATGCAGTCTGTGTCCCTGTGTCTGCATCTGCTGTTATTACCACTGTGATGTCATGCTCATGAAACGTTGCCCATCTTGCCAATCAACGTGATGAATCCTTCTGAGTAGTCAACCATCATAGAGAATGGTGCTAAATCACAACAATGAATGGTTTATCAAATAAATGGGGACACAACTTGTTAAGGGCCCAAACAACTGCAAGGCACTTTTCCTCAGTTGTAGAATAGTTCATCTTAGAGTTGGAGAGTACTCTGAAAGCATAACCAAACATCTTTTCAGTACCATCCTGAATTTGTACTAGAACTGTCCCTATTCCAAAAATCCTAGCATCAGTGTGAAGTTCTGTCTTGCCTTTCTCATCATACAATGCTAGAACTGGAGATGATGGTGCTGTCTTCTTAAGAACAAGGAAATATATTTTTTGCATCTCGTTCCAGGTAAATTTGGGATCTCCCTGCAATACTTCTCACATGGGATGTTCCTTGGTACAGAAATCCTTTCTGGATCACTTGTAGAACAAGCACACTCCATGAAAACTTCTCACATCACAAATGTGCCAACAAGATGGAAAATCTGTGACTGCTCTTATTTTGTTTGAATTGGAACAGACTCCAAAGACTCTCTGAAGGTTCAATGAGGTTATTATGCAGCATCTTCTGCACTTCTTCCCAACTTATTTGTTGTTAAACCAGCGATACTTTATGTGCATGCTGGACAGTTGATGGATGATCGCAGTGTTAAGTCAGTGAATTCAGTGTTTTGTTACGGACCACATGGTGCATCTTTTCTCCACTCCGGATTTGAAAGTATCCAAAAATTCACACAGAATGGCAGTCACTTGCTGACATTCTTCCTCATCCTCAGTCAGGCCAGATCCTATTGGCAGTTTGACAGTAGCTGCCCCCCCCCCCCCCCCCCCGAATTACCTGTAGTGGTAGCAGAGCACGTTTGTTTGTCATGAAACTAGGCTGCCCTTTCTGGACTAGATTAGCTGTCCCTATGCACATACCTTTAGGGGCAAGGTGTGGCTGCTTGTTATAATCAGTTATGCATAGTTCTGTGAAAAGCAAAGTTGTTACTCACCATATTGTGGAGATGCTGAGTTGCAGATAGGCACATCAAAAAGACTGCCACAAATATAGCTTTTGGCCAGTAAGGCCTTCATCGAAATTAGGCGACAAACACACACGGACACACTCACACAAACTCAACTCACACACTCGTCTAATTTTCACAAGGGTCTTACTGGCTGAAACCTATATTTGTGACAGTCTTTTTGTTGTGCCTATCTGCAACTCAGCATCTTCGCTATATGGTGAGTAACAACTTTCCTTTTCACAGAACTATACATCGCTGATTGTAACAAGGAGCCACACCTCTCCCCTAAAAGTATGTTCATAGGGCAGCTAATCTAGTCCAGAAAGGGCAGCCTAGTTTCATGACAAACAATGGTGCCTTGCTATCGCTACAGATAATGCAGAGGTGAAGCTACTGTCAAACTGCCAATAGGATCTGGCCTGACTGAGGAAGAATGTCAGTAAGTGACTGCCATTCTGTGTGAATTTTTGGATGCTTTCAAATCTGGAGTGGAGAAAAGATGCACCATGTGGTCCTTAATAAAACACTGAATTAACACTGGGATCATCCATCAACTGTCCAGCACTCACGTAGTGTTGCCGGCTGAACAACAAATAAGTTGGGAAGAAGTGCAGAAGATGCTGCATGACGACCTCATTAAACCTTCAGAGAGTCTTTGGAGTCTGTTCCAATCCAAACAAAATAAGAGCAGTCACAGATTTTCCATCTTGTTGGCACATTTATGATGTGAGAAGTTTTCATGAAGTGTCCTTGTTCTACAAGTGATCCAGAAAGGATTTCTGTAACAAGGAACATCCCTTGTGAGAAGTATTGCAGGGAGTCGCAATTTTCCTTTTCGCAATATTGTACATCCTGGATTTTCCACTGTTTGACATATAGTTCTCCTTGACCACCTGTAATGCTTATGATCTAAGCTGTTATGGAGATTTATTTTGTGAGCCTGAGTAGCTTTTTGCAATTGACAAAAGCTTCACAGTTTAACTGAGCATATCGGTTAATGACTGGAACTTAGTCTTGTTGATAAGTAAATTTCCAGAGGCAAACAACCAACCACAACAGTCTTTCTTATGTGCACGTGGTGGAACATCTTTGTCAATCTGTAATTGTGATCTTCCACTATCAATGACAGCTTGTGATGCTTGCAAGATGTCCCATCTGAGAATATCATGGTTATGTTCTGTTAAAATGAGGAACCTGAAGTGCTATGTTCTGTCATTTACTTTTGCAACTTATGTTGCTATCAGCTGCATGTATTCCCAATTGTGACCTTCAGCACAATCACTTTCGTATCACAGAACATAGTCCACTTTAGCTGACAACAGTAAGCATTTGACATTACAGAAAAAGAAATCCTGTAAGTTGACTGGCACCTGGACAGGTTGGCCATTGCTGATGATGTTGACGAGATTTCTTGTCGTCTTGGTAACTGTCATCCATGGAGGATTTCCATCTGTGGCTGCCTCACCTCCATAGACAGATGGCATGCTTAGCTTTCCTGATTTCAAGGGCTAGGTGAGCAACTGGTACCTACATACAGCAGCGAGGAAAGGCCACCAAATGTCGTGGAGTGACCTCGTGCAGGGTATGGTAATGAACTTTGTTCTACAAGTCAACTATAATAATCTGCAGTTGACTGGTACAAATAGGACTGTTGTGATGGTTGATGTCTTGCAGTGCAATAGCTGTTGGATACTTATCTTCTTTGTCTGCATTTGCATACAGTGTGTCCAGGGTGCCCACAATGAAAACAGACTGGGTGTCCTGTAAATATCTGTTCTCCTGTTGGGCATTTTACTTGGCAGAGGAGAGTTGATTGTACCTGCGTTGGTCAGGTGCTGGGTTGTTGTTTGACAATGGGGGCAGAGGTCAGAGTTGGAAAAGTCCTTTCTTCATGATATGTTCAACTGGTGGTGAAGATTGTTGCCAAAGATCAATACATCTCCTCTTCAATATTCTCTTTTTATTTATTTATTTATTTATGCGTCAAGTTCTGTAGGACCAAATTGAGAATCAAATCTCCAAGGTCATGGAACATGTCAGTACATGAAATTACAACATAAATGTAATAACAGATGAAACTAAAATATTTATGGACCCGAAAATAGTCAAGGCATAAGTTTAAGCCACTATTTTTAATGTGCTAGTCTGACAGTTCTAGGTGCCATAAAAGACTGTATCTCTTGTCTTACAACATGATATATGAATGAAGTGAGGTCATAATGGTCTTCCACCACTACCATAAGGACAATTGGGAATCGATCATACCTGTTTCATCTGACTCTTTTCTGTTGCCTTTCCTTGATATGCTGGCACCACTTGAATTCATCTGTTGTTGTGACATCCTTTACCAGACAAGCTTGGTTTATGTCTTCTGGAACTCCTTTCATCAAGTGTGAGATTCTGTTGACTTCTGTCATATTGGGATTCACAACATTTCAAATGGCTAAAACATTCTTTATGTAAGATTGTGTCATTTTACCATAACACTGGGGCCTGATCATCAATTGTTTTTCCACTAAGCAGACTTGCTATTGATTGTTGGCAATTTTTTGCTTCAGCTTGACTGGGAATTTATCCCAGCTATTGAGCTACTCTTCATTGTTTTTGAACCATTGCTGAGCTGTGCTGTCCAAGTAAAATTATACATTTGTTAATCACAACATGTCCTCCAATCTGTTGTATTTGGTAACTTAGTCGATCATTTCAGCCATTTCATCAGGTTCAGGCCAAAGTCTCTGGGGAACACTGATGGATGCTGTATTTGCAGCTGATTTGGAATACATTGATCTTCTGAAAACATAGACCTTTGGAACAATGTACTGGTTGTATTGCAGTGCCTACCTGTGTATGTGACAGCTATTACGTTATCTAACTGGGGCCTTGGTGGTATTGAGATTTTGAAGAATTGCTGTATCACCGAAAAGTGTCACTTCATACCCAGAATCAATTTCAAACAGATTTTAAACCCAAATCTTCCTTCCTTAAAGCCAAAATCTGAAAGCAGGATCGTCAATGAAATACAGCACTTACCACTGCAAGAACTTTATTATTAACACCTAGATATAACCAGAAGAGAATTGACTTCTTGGATGGAAAGTGCAGCTATTTACACAAACTTTGAACATCCCAGAAACTGGTATTTATACATACAACAAATATTCCAGAACGTACAAGCACTGCAAACATAGGATATTTCAAGAGCCTTCCAAAACTGATATATACTAAATAACAATTAATTGTTTGTGATCATGTTTGAACTGGTGACCCAAAGCAGCCAGAAATGCTAACCACTATACTACATCTCATGGTAATGTTATATCTGTTGGATAGTACTATGTTTTCTCGTCTTGAAGTTAGGAGTTTAGTTAGTTTCCCAATGTCACTCTGATGCCGTAGAGGCATGCTTTGTTGCGGAGTATTTTGTGATGCATACAGTCTAAAGAGCACTGAAAGACCTGAGTCGAAACAAAGCTACGGGAGTAGACAACATTCCATTAGAACTACTGACGGCCTTGGGAGAGCCAGTCCTGACAAAACTCTACCATCTGGTGAGCAAGATGTATGAGACAGGCGAAATTCCCTCAGACTTCAAGAAGAATATAATAATTCCAATTCCAAAGAAAGCAGGTGTTGACAGATGTGAAAATTACCGAACTATCAGTTTAGTAAGTCATGGCTGCAAAATACTAACGCAAATTCTTTACAGACGAATGGAAAAACTAGTAGAAGCCGACCTCGGGGAAGATCAGTTTGGATTCCGTAGAAATATCGGAACACGTGAGGCAATACTAACCCTACGACTTATCTTAGAAGCTAGATTAAGGAAAGGCAAACCTACTTTTCTAGCATTTGTAGACTTAGAGAAAGCTTTTGACAATGTTGACTGGAATACTCTCTTTCAAATTCTGAAGGTGGCAGGGGTAAAATACAGGGAGCGAAAAGCTATTTACAATTTGTACAGAAACCAGATGGCAGTTATAAGAGTCGAGGGACAGGAAAGGGAAGCAGTGGTTGGGAAGGGAGTGAGACAGGGTTGTAGCCTCTCCCCGATGTTGTATTGAGCAAGCAGTAAAGGAAACAAAATAAAAATTCGGAGTAGGTATTAAAATCCATGGAGAAGAAATAAAAACTTTGAGGTTCGCCGATGACATTGTAATTCTGCCAGAGACAGCAAAGGACTTGGAAGAGCAGTTGAACGGAATGGACAGTGTATTGAAAGGAGGGTATAAGATGAACATCAACAAAAGCAAAACCAGGATAATGGAATGTAGTTGAATTAAGTCGGGTGATGCTGAGGGAATTAGATTAGGAAATGAGACACTTAAAGTAGTAAAGGAGTTTTGCTATTTGGGGAGCAAAATAACTGATGATGGTCGAAGTAGAGAGGATATAAAATGTAGACTGGCAATGGCAAGGAAATCATTTCTGAAGAAGAGAAATTTGTTAACATCGAGTATAGATTGAAGTGTCAGGAAGTCGTTTCTGAAAGTATTTGTATGGAGTGTAGCCATGTATGGAAGTGAAACATGGACGATAAATAGTTTGTACAAGAAGAGAATAGAAGCTTTTGAAATGTGGTGCTACAGAAGAATGCTGAAGATTAGATGGGTAGATCACATAACTAATGAGGAAGTATTGAATAGGATTGGGGAGAAGAGAAGTTTGTGGCACAACCTGACTAGAAGAAGGGATCGGTTGGTAGGACATGTTTTGAGGCATCAAGGGATCACCAATTTAGCATTGGATGGCAGTGTGGAGGGTAAAAATCGTAGAGGTAGACCAAGAGATGAATACACTAAGCAGATTCAGAAGGATGTAGGCTGCAGTAGGTACTGGGAGATGAAGAAACTTGCACAGGATAGAGTAGCATGGAGAGCTGCATCAAACCAGTCTCAGGACTGAAGACCACAACAACAACAACAACAACAGTCTAATGCCTTAGAAAGATCACAAAAATCCCAACTGATGTGAAAGTCTTTGAGGTGCCTCACAAACGTGGAATACAGTACGTTCTCTAGGCTTTTCACAAATGTAGTCAAGAGAGAGAGATAGTACAATAGTTTATTTCTTGTGTTGTGTCTCCCTTTTTGTGGAGAGGCTTCACCATAACAAGCTTCATTCCTTCTGGGAAGACTCCACAATTCATAAAAGCATTAAATGTAATGTTTAAGATATAAACATTACTGTTTTTTACATGATGAACACCAACACCAAAAATGAAAACTTACAGATAGAATAAAAAGCAAATTTTGTGTAAACCAAAGTATTATTCCAGATTGTAATTTTCACTCTGCAGTACAGTGTGTGCTGATGTGAAACGTCCTGGCAGATTGAAACTGTGTGCTGGGCTGAGAATTGAACTTGGGACCTTTGTCTTTCATGAGCAAGTGTTATACTGATTGAGCTACCCAAGCATGACTCACAACCTGTCCTTACAGCTCAACTCCTGCCTGTACCTTCCAAACTTCACAGAAGCTCTCCTGTTAAATTTTTTGCACTAGCACTCCTCGAAGAATGGATATTGTGGAGACATGGGTTGGCCACAGCCTGGGTGGTGTTTCCAGAATGAAATTTTCACGCTGCAGGAGAGTGAAAATTTCATTCTGGTAACATCCCCCAGGCTGTGGTCAAGCCATGCCTTTGCAATATTCTGTTGGAATGCTAGCCCTGCAAGTTTCACAGGAGAGCTACTATGAAGTATGGAAGGCATGTTGGGAAGTATTGGTGAAAATAAAGCTGTTAGGATGGGTCGCGAACGGTGCTTGAGTAGCTGAGCTGGTAGATCTCTTTACCATGAAAGACACAGGTCCTGGGTTCGAGTCTCAGTCCAGCGCACAGTTTTAATCTGCCAGGAAGTTTCAAAGCGATGTTATTTGAAATAGTGCCAATAGAGGACATCAGCTCTCTTGTACCCCATAAACTATATACTGATAATTACTTTATCACCTCCTATTTTCTGTAATTTTAAGCTGCTGTTATGTGAAGTGCACCCAACATCTTGAAGACATTCTAGTTAAATGAAGTTGTTTTCCTTGTATATAATAAACATTCTTTTATCTTGTATTAAAATTATGTATGTCCCTATGTAACAAAGCAGCACTGTAAGATTGATGTCATGTAATTTAGCTGTTTTTTTGCATTGAGTTGCATATATTTACCTTTTTCATAGTACCAGTATTTATAAATAAATTATTTGTAATAACACATGTAATTCAGGGGTATTGCACATAGGTATACAGCAAGGTTCATGAAGGAGTTCTACATTATTCTCATCTGATGGCAGTTGTTATTTGTAGAGCAATAGAAAACACTGCTAGATGAAAGACTGAATAGATTAATGAAGAGACTGGTATCATCATATATGTGTCTCATTCCTCTCCACTTCTGCTTATTTTGTATCCTATAGCTCTCCAAATTTCACTCCTCATTTTCACTGTGCAACACAAAAATTCTTTCAAAATCTTAAATGTGGCTGCAAAACAGCAACTGTGTAATTCAGAATAGATTGAAAAATCAGCCAACCAGTTGCAAATAAAGGTTTATTATCCCTTATTCAAAACTTCTTTCCTTAGATGCCCTAAGAGATGATCTTTTGTGTTTTGTTTATTACCCAGTTCACATCTTTTGACATTTGCAATTGGAGCAATTGATCACAGACCATTTGTTTTTCAGTGATATTGGTGTCAATCTCTCAAATGAAACAGTGTTCCTTCCTTCTGCGTCAGTGAAGAGAAAAATGATACACGTGGACTTACTGAAATTGAAGGCTAACACATCATTCACCCATGTTGTGTTACGGTTATTACCTACAAGTAATCCAGTAAGTAAATGATTGGTTTGTATTTATAAACAATGGAAATGCCAGATAGGAATACCACCAATGTAGGAAAAGCCAGATTGCTACTTACTATAAAGAAGACACGTTAAGTTGCTGACAGGCGCAATTAAATGACACTTCATAAAGTTTTCAGTCACAGCTTTCATCGGTGACATATGAATGGCGCTTGTTTCTCTTTTACTTATATACATTTTTGCATCACATGCAGTACACATTTAGAACACTTGCAAACATTTTAAAAACTGCACCAGACTGAGATCAAGCTAGTGTCCATATGCTGTGTGAACTATGTTCTTTTAACTGAACCATATGTGGAAGCTTGGTACACTGACTGGACATTTCAGCCTGCTACTGACCATCTTTCTGTACTTCCTGTTAAGTGAAAGTGTCATCATGTTTCAAACTCACAGTCTAGTTAATGTCCTGCTACTCTGTAAAGAATGCCAGTTTTAATATAAATCTATGATAAATGAATGTCAAAATAAATTTTAATGATGTTTGATACTGAAGGGGAGAAACTAGTAACTGAGCAAATAAAAGCAAAAAACTGAAGCAGGTCTGATGTGTACATGAATGAAAAAAATGAAAAAAACCTTGTTTGAATCTTTGGTAACAGCCTTGCTGCAGTGGATACACCGGTTCCTGTGAGATCACCGAAGTTAAGTGCTGTCAGGCGTGGCCAACACTTGGATGGGTCACCATCCAGGCCGCCATGTGCTGTTCCAAACTTTTTGGGGTGCACTCACCCTCGTGATGCCAATTGAGGAGCTACTCGACTGAATAGTAGCGGCTTCAGTCAAGAATACCATCATAACAGCTGGGAGTGCGGTGTGTTGACCACATGCCCCTCCTCTCAGCGTCCTCTGCTGCAGATGGTGTGGCGGTCGGATGGTCCCAATGGGCCACTTGTGGCCTGTAGATGGAGTGGTTTGGTTGAATCTTTGGCCTTTAAAAGTTCACTCTTCAGGAGAATAGCAAAACTCTGAAACAGAGAGGGAAAAAAAAAGTAAGATGTACTTGTGCTTGATAGAGGGGAAATTGCACAATCTACCTTTGTACCCTGGCTTATTCACATTGCCGCCTTATGTTATTTCAAGGAAGACTGTAGTCTTTTTATAATTGGAAATATGTCCCAATCTTTCTTTGTTTATGATTTATCTCAATCGTATTAAGGATAATACTAACTGTGCTTTGTGCTAGATGTTACCAGGTGAAATAAAGCCACATATTACTTCTTAAATGTAGAATCAAAAGTTTTCTCACAAGACTAAAATGTTGCTGCTTCCTTTGTTTGTTAATGGGGGACAAATGTATGACTGTCAAAAGTCATAAACTATGATGAACGCTGCAGATGCAAGCAAAACTTTTTTTAATCTCATGACCTCTTTAACACTTGCATCCCATGCACAGTTTCTTTTAGGAGAGAGAGGGAGGGATGGGGGGCAGGGAGAGAGGGGAGGGGTGGGAAGAAAAATAATCTTTGGTATGAAAGAAAACATCATTAAATCATTCACAAACAATGGTTCAGGAGAGTCGTGAACTAAAGGGAAAGGTTTGGAAATTATTTTATTAAAAATATTGAAAGCTGTAATATTTGTCACTTTGTTTGTCTCTTAGACATGTTACAGTTTTTCCTACCAAAACATTATGTAAGTAGACACGACTCTTTTCTGTTCTATTTTTTAAAAAAATGTTATAGTGTGAAATTTTCATGCAACTTAAAGCGTAGATTATTTCTTTGAATAACTAGGTTTGTATGAAACAGCATTAACTGTGAAGTCCATCATATATTATTAGTATCAAATAAAACTTATTCATTTTTTGTTCCATCTTTGTTTTGGCTTCCTTTCATCCTTTATTCCTTATGTTATCTCTGTCTTGTCCAACAGATTTCATCTCTCAGCATTTTAAATGTCACCACTAATCTCTGTATACCCAGAAAGGTATTTCCCCTCTACTTTACTAGCATTACAGTATCCCTGGCTTACTTACTGAGATACACTGTAGAACCAAAGAAACTGGTACATCTGCCTAATATCATGAAGGGCCCCAGAAGCATGCAGAAGTGCCACAACATGATGTGGAGTGGACTCAACTAATTTCTGAAGTAGTGCTGGAGGGAACTGACACAATGAATCCTGCAGGTCTGTCCATAAATCCGTAAGAATATGAGGAGGTAGAGATCTCATCTAAACAGCACGTTTTGAATTGGAACTGAATTTCATTTGCTTGTAACACGTAATTTTTACATGCATGTGCCTTTTTTAACAAAGTATATGAAGAATAAAAGTGAAATTTTTACAATTAGAGTTTTCATTTTACATTATTTCTTATTACATTATAAATGTATATAAAACAGTAAAAATTAATTTCTTATTACATCATAAATGTATATAAAGTATATAAAAAATAAAAATTAATTTTTCGAATTAGAATTTTCTTTTTACATTATTTCTTATTACATCTGCTTACTTATTACTTCATGATTGATGTAGGTCTAGATTATAGGGGCATTTTTTAATAAGCCACTGCTTGATGCACTTTATAAAAGTATGGCCCGTCACTGTTTTCATTTCATCTGGTGATGAATTGTGGAAGACAGCTCCGTGGATATGAGGACATTGTTCTGTTAGAGTTAATCTTCTGGTAACCATATGAAAGTCTTTTTTATGCCTTGTTTCATAGTGGTGGATGTCCATATTTCTTTTTGTGATCTTAGTATCGTCTTTCACTAGCATTATGGTTTCTCGTATATACATGGCATAAACTGTAAGAATATTGTGTCTAGTGAACAGTGTTTTACAAGAGGTTCTTTGTTTTACTTTTGCTACAATCCTTAAGGCTCGCTTTTGCAGTATGAAGACTCTTTTCATATTTTGGCATGTGCTGCCCCACAGTACTATCCGTTATGACAAGAAAGGGTATAATAACCCATAATATACAGTCCTTAGAGTTTCCGAATTGAAATATGGTGATAATCTTCTTAATACATATAGTCTGGATGTTATTTTTTTGCAGACATGGTCAACTTGCTGCTTCCATGAAAGTATGTCATCTTTGTATAGTCCCAAGAATTTACAATCTGAACAGCTATTTGACAGAGTTTTCTTAGTCTCAGTGTTATGCCTGTTTATAGCACTGGGTTTAAAATGAATGTTATTTGTTTTTTCCATGTTTACTTTCAAGTTGTCTTTTTCGAAGTGTGCTCTTGCCTTTTCAATAAAGCTACGAATTTCTTCGACTAGGCCAGTCTCACTGTCTGCACAACGGACACCAGATGTATCATCGGCATACATAGTGACCAATTGCTTACTGCCTAGAGAACTTGTGAAATCATTTGCGTAACATATGAATAGGACTGGACCTAAAATGGAGCCCGAGGAACCCCAAAATGTATTTTTCTTATGCTTGACCTTTTCCGCTCTAGTATTTCTCCATTGTAATATAGGGTTTCTGTGCACTGTTGCCTGCCTTTTAAATATGTTTCAAGCAATTGCATGAGTTTTCCAGTGACACCATTCTTCGCAATTTTTGACAAGAGTACATCGTGATGTACTCTGTCAAAAGCTTTTGATAGGTCCAAGAATACTCCTGCCATTTGAGACTTTTCATTTATGTTTTGAAGTACATGGTGAACAAATTGTACAGCTGCTGACATGGCACTTCGACCCTTCCTGAAACCATGTTGGAAATCCCTTAGTACGTCAGTGTTATTGTAGTGTTCCAGGATTCTTTTTTATATTATTTTTTCTGTCAGTTTGCTGAGTGTTGAGATCAGGGCTATCGGCTTGTCATTCTGTACATGGTTTCTTTCCCTTTTTTTGTGTAATGGTTTAATTACAGCCAGTTTCAACCTGTCAGGGAAGACACCTTCTTCGAGTGTACAGTTTATAAGATGAAGTAGTGGTTTCAAAAGTTCATGTTTGCATTCCTTCATTAGATACGGAGAAATTTCATCTATTCCTGCTGATTTTTTATTTTTGAAGCTATCAATGTGCCGCAAAATATCATAAGCACTTACTGCGGGTAGTGTACTACTGCAGTTCTGTTTGTCACTAGTCATGAATATGTGCTGTTTATCCTGTTTCATACAGACATCATTTTTGACGATGTCTATGAAGTAACTATTGAAAATATTGCTGACCAGAAAGGGATCAGAAATGACATTATTGTTCTCAATTAATTCTACATTATTAATTTTGGTGTCTGTTTCCTTATTTCTTATTTTATTTACAAGTAACCAGCAAGACTTTGAGGCATTATCTGAGTTTTGTATCTCTTGGCTGATTCTTTCTGCTTTTAATTTTCTGACTTCTTTGCGGTACTTGTATTTGTACTGCTTGTAGGTTTCTTTATGTACCTCTGAGTCAGTTAGTCTGTGTAAGCAATACATGTTTTCCATTTTTTCTTTTAGATCTTTTGTTTTACAATCTAATGGCACAGGCCAGGTTTTGATGTTAAAGGTTGGTTTTTGTGAATATTTACTTTTGTTATTGGCATGGTCCTATTTAGGTGCCCAGTCAGGATTTCTACAAATTCATTCCATTTATTGTTTACCCCATTGGTAGTAATAACTGATTCCCATGATTCCTGACTTAAACTAAGTCTTAGCTTGGCAATGTTGTTTGCAGATAGTATTCGCTTGTGCTCACACATTTTTCTTGGTTTGAACTTGGTATTACATTTTAGTACTAGTGTTTGGCCTAAATGATCTGAAAGGTGACCATTTATGATGTCTGCTGAGATGATATGGTCATAATTTGTAATGATATCATCAATTGATGTGGGTGTGTTAGACATTCTAGTGGGTACTAGTCCAAGAATGTCTTTAGCCCCATAAGAAAGGATACAATCTGCAAAACACATGCTTTCCTGGTTGTCAAGTAAGGTTTATGTCCAGATCTCCAAGTATGATAACGTTTACATTTCTGCAACCTGACATTGATTTACTTAGAACTCCATCAAGTGATTCCAGGAAAGCGTCAAAGTTTCCACTTGGGGATCTATATATACCTATAACAATGAACAAAATAGTACAAAATGTGAGTTTAAGAGCTGTAATTTCGAAATCTTTGTCAGCATTGAATTTTTTTGTCCAAAACACTTTTTCTGTGGCTGTTATTAACTTACATTTTCTCACATAAATGGTGACACCACCACCTTTATTTTGTGTTATACACTAGAATGTTGTTAGGTTATAGTCTTCTAATTTGAAATGATGAATGTTGTCTACTGTGGTTTGGTGTTCTGTGACTATTACTACATGTGGAGCTAGCTCAGTGATGAATGACTTAAAAGCATCTATTTTGTTTCCTAAACCCTGTACATTATAATGGAGAAACGATAAATTGCACTTGTTTGAACTGAGGTCTGCTTCAGGCATATGTGGATCACGTACACTTGCATCTGGTGTTGCACTGGTGGAAAGTTTTATTGTCCTAAAAAAAGTCACTTTTGTCTTGCTGATGTATTGTATCACTGACCTGGTATTTCATGGTTGATTCATTAGTGAATTTGTGATTTTTGTCCTTGAGAGGGATGGCCACTGTAGCATAACACTCCGCATTCAGTTTGTTGTTTACTATTTCTTCGCTCCATGTTATAACCAAGTCTTTTCCTAGTTTGTTGAAGTGTAGACCATAGGTTGTGCGGAATCTTCTTCCTATGCTGCTTATGTCCACAAATGTTATGTTTTCGAATCTCGAGCATATATTTTGTATTTCCTTATTTGCTCACCGCACTTCTTCATTTAGACATGACCAATTTGGTAAGTCGTGTCGATGTGGAACTGAGAAGATGATAACATTTGAGTTTCTAAGTTCATGTAGCTTCCTTTTGAGTGAGATTATTAGGCTTTTCATTTCATTTCTTGCTACATCGTTCGTTCCCGCTAAGAACATGAAAAAGTCTTTGTTTGTTGATGCTGTTTTCTCAACATAAATTGTAGAAGTCACTGCTTGAAATGTTGCGCCAGGTTTCACTGTACTATGAATGCTTCTACACTGAAATTCAGATGCTATGTTCCTCCCCTGACTGTCTGCAAACAGGTTTATTTTCCCAAAATTTGTTGGATGGTTATTTGGCCTACCTCAACTTTTGTGTTGCGTGTTGACACAGTTTGTTTCTTGTCATTTGTTCAGAGCAGTCGATAATCCATCTTGAGAAGTTATTGATTTTGAAACACTGTCGGCGACCACACTCATGGTAGAATTGTATTTTCCCTGAGGTTTAAAGCTTTCCCCCCCCCCCCCCCCCCCGCCCCGTCGTCTTTTTTCCCATGCGGCTCGACACATTTCATTGTATTATTACTGTCTATAATTGAGAGCACTTCGAAAGCGTTTTCATACACAATGCTTGCACTGTCATTACATTTACTATTCACACAATTTTGCAGTTCCTGAGTGTTTTTCTTGTATGTGATTTTAGTCCACTTTTCACTGGCAGCAGCCATGTTTTTCGGAACTTTTTAGAGAATTCGGCTCACTTTTTCCGAGCTGAAATTTCAGAATGTCTTCTTTCATAGCACTGGTTATAAATTGTAGGCTCGATACACGTTCCTTTATCTTTGTTATTTCGTCCTTGCAATTTGTACACACTTTCTTTTTACCGATATAATTAGCTGTTTTCCGCGGAGAAACATGACGAACTTTCGAGTTGGCGGCCATCTTCTTACAACAACGTGGCAAGGCATCCCAGATATGCTCAATAATGTTCATGTTTGGAGAGTTTAGCGGAAGCATTTAAACTTGGAAGAGTGTTCCTGGAGCCACTCTGTAGCAATTTTGGACGTGTGGTGTGTCGCATTGTCCTGCTGGAATTGCCCAAGTCAGTCGGAATGCACAATTCACAGTAATGGGTGCAGGGTCAGACAGGATGCTTAAGTCAGAGTCATGTCTAGATGTATCAGAGGTCCCAACTGAACACACCCCACACCATTACAGAGCCTTCACCAGCTTGAACAGTCCCTTGCTGACATGCAGGGTTTGTGGTTTCATAAGGTTGTCTCCATACCTGTAAACGTCCATCCGCTCAATACAATCTGAAACAAAACTTGTCCAATCAGGCAACTTGTTCCCAGTTATCAATAGTCCAATGTCAGAGTTGACGGGCCCAAGCGAGGCGTAAAGCTTTGTGTCATGCAGTCATCAAGGGTGCACAAGTGGGCCTTCGGCTCGGAGACCCCATATCAGTGATGTTTCAGAATTGTTCACATGGCTAGTTGATGGCCCAGCATTGAAATCTGCAGCAATTAGCGGGAGGGTTGCACTTCTGTCACATTGAATGATTCTTTTCAGTCATCATTGGTCCTGTTCTTACAGGATATTTTTTCGGTCACAGTGATGTCAGAGGTTTGATGTTTTACCAGATTCCTGATATTCACAGTACACTTGTGAAATGGTCGTACAGGAAAATCCCCACTTTATCACTACCTTGTCCCATTGATAGTGCGCCGACTATAACACTACATTCAAACTCATTTAAATCTTGATAACCTGCTATTGTAGCAGCAGTAACTGATCTAACAACTGCACCAGGCGCTTATTGTCTTATATAGGCATTGCTGTCTGCAGTGCCGTATTCTACCTCTTTACATATCTCTGTACTTTAATTCGCATGCCTATAGCAGTTTCTTTGGTGCTTCAGTGTATGTCATATTGTATGATCTCTTCACTCTTTTTGTCATTCCAGAAAAGCAGCAGACAGTTAATTTTTATAATCAGAAGTAAAAAATTGGGAACTTAATTTTGTTTAGTGTGTGATACTTTTGCTACAAAACTACTTCAGCACAAAATACTGAATGGAGTAGTCTTACAAAGTCAGTTCACATCTGGTCTCTAACCTGTTACTCCTTTCTGTATGTTTACAAATCCAGGTACCAGCATGGAATGTGAAATCAAAATGCAGGGAACTCCTGCACACAACAAGCTAAGCCATTTTTGAATCAACATTCCTTTCTTCATTAGGTATCTATGAATTCACAGCAATAGTTCTGTTTGCTGGCTCTGCAGACGCCATGCCCTGTGGTTGATTTTGTTTTGGAAAGCAATTTTGAATTTAGAACACTGTTATTTTATGCATAGGTGGAACTCTTATTTGCAGTTTTCACTGCTAGAGATGCAATTCCTAGTGCCACTGATAGAAACACTTACATAAAAAATTAATACTTTGAGCTTTCAGAACTTCTTCAAGAAGGAAAAAGGAGTTGGTTGGGAAAGATCAGAAGTTGGAGGAAAAGGGGATTTGGATTTTGGGGGGAGGATCACAGGTGACAAAGAGAGAAGCAAAGATGAAGGAAAAATGTGAGTTGTTTTATTTGATACTTTGTGTTTAATGTTATGGAATTTACCAAATGAGTACATGGTAGTGGGTCAGTGCATGAGGCCAAGGGGGTTTTACAGCAGAAATTATTGGAGGTATAGCAACCTTGAGATAAGGTAGTGCTCTGGGCATTTTTCTCTCTATTCTTCAACTTCTGTATCATTCCCAGTCTTTGTTTTTTGTTTTTATCCTTCTTTGCTTACTCTATTCCTCTCTGGACTAAAGCTGGAACAGTACTTACTAGTGTACTATATATTACCAAGTTATCTCTCTGACAGATCTACCAAATTACCTTCCTGACAACCTTTTCTTCATCTTTACCTCCTCTTATCCTTACAAAAGGTGGGTCCTCGCATCCTAGAGTCTGAGAACCTGCTTGTCCACCTGCCTGCTCCCCCCCTGCCCCCTCCCCCCCCCTAACTTCCCCAACCAGTCCATCTTTTCTTCTGCAAGAAGGAATGTGTAGTTCTAAGAGTATTATCATCTACTGGAAGCATTTTTACCAGCAGAACAAGGAATTTTGCTTCCCTTTCTGTCTCATAATGTAAACAATTTTTTTCAAGTCAATTTCCTATTTTATATACTATTACAGTTTTTGTAACAAACTGTTATTTTTGTTTTATCAATTCAGTCATTACTTTCATGTCTAATGCATTCTAATTACAATTGTTTAATCACCTATCTGTTTTGATTTAACTTACAACAATAAAGTTACTGAATCCTCACACATTACCACCAACCGCATTTTTCTACATAGTACACTGGGTTCACAGTGGTATTTTTATGTAGTATAATGTGATAAAACCATAATATCTTAATTTTAATAAAATTTTGACAATGATCACATATTTTGCAATCAAAATTAAAGAGGAATCTTCTGTTTATGCATTACTGTTGTGGGTTACAAATTGTGTGAATGAGTGAGAATTTGAAAACCTAATCTGGCTTTCTTAATCAAAGGTTTTCGGTCAGAGACAAAATACACTCATGCTCATAAATTAAGGATAATGCTGGTAATGATAAAACAATGCTCTGGTTGGCAGTTTGTGGGTTTAAATCACTTCGGGGTATGACATGCGGTGCATTTGACCTGCAGTTGTCGCGCAGTGCTGCTGGCAGCAGTCCACATATGCAGAGGTGTGTTGGTGCATGTCAGAGTACAGTGCAGCGAGTAAGTGTGCAAACGTTTTCAGATGTGCTAATGGTGACTGTGTTGAAAATGCTTCAAAGAACACATATTGATGATGTTATGAGGGTAGAATACTAGGGCGACTGGAGGTTGGTCAAACACAGCAGCTCGTAGCACGGGCCCTCCGTGTGCCCCAAAGTGTGATCTTAAGATTATGGCAACAATTCCAGCAGACAGGAAATGTGTCCAGGTGCTACAGTATGGGACGTCCACAGTGTACAACACCAAACAAGACCGATATCTCACCTCAGTGACTGCAGACGGCCACGGAGTACTGTAGGTAGCCTTGCTCGGGACCTAACCGCAGCCACTGGAACAGTTGTCTCCAGACACTATCTACAGACATCTGGACAGACATGGATTATTCAGCCAGAGATCTGCAAGATACATTCCACTGACCCTTGGTCACAGGAGAGCCCATAAAGCCTGGTGTTAAGAACACAGTACATGGTCCTTGGAACAGTGGTCCCAGGTTATGTTCACAGACGAGTCCAGGTATAATCTGAACAGTGATTCTCGCAGGGTTTTCATCTGGCGTAAACCAGGAACCAGATACCAACCCCTTAATGTCCTTGAAAGGGACCTGTATGGAGGTCATGGTTTGATGGTGTGGGGTGGGATTGTGATTGGTGCACGTACACCCCTGCATGTCTTTGACAGAGGTGCTGCAACAGGTCAGGTGTATCATGACATCATTTTGCCCCAGTATGTCCGCCTTTTCAGGGATGCAGTGGGTCCCACTTTCCTCTTGATGGATGATAACGCATGGCCCCACCGAGCTGCCATCATGGAGGAGTACCTTGAAACAGAAGATATCAGGCGAATGGAGTGGCCAGCCTGTTCTCCAGACCTAAACCCCATAGAGCACGTCTGGGATGCTCTCAGCCGACGTATCGCTGCACGTTTTCAAACCCCTATGTCACTTCAGTAGCTCCGACAGGCACTGGTGCAAGAATGCGAGGCTGGCTATATCCCAGCAGCTGCTCGACCACCTGATCCAGAGTATGCCAACCCGTTGTGTGGCCTGGGTATGTGCGCATGGTGATCATATCCCATATTGATGTTGGGGTACATGCTCAGGAAACAGTGGCGTTTTGTAGCACATGTGTTTTGGGACATTTTTCTCTACTTATCACCAATACACACTGTGTCATGTGTGTTCCCTATGTGCCTATGCTATTAGCACCAGTTTTGTGTAGTGCCACGTTGTGTGGCACCACATTCTGCAGTTATCCTTAATTTATGAGCATGAGTGTAGATACAGTTTTCCCATATGCATAGTTTGTATTTCAGCAATAGCTAAATGCATTTATATACACTCTGTTTGACTGGCTGTTAAAAACTCTAATATTTGTTCCATCCTTTGCATCCTGTTACAGAGCTGTGGTTTCTGAGGTGCAATTATTGTGTCTGTCACTACTGCTGAGTACATGATGTTACCAATATTGTAAGCAATTATGCTGATATATCTTGTTTGCACCCATCCTCTGTCATCTGCCCAAGAGTATTATTTTTATATTAAGATTTTTTTTAATCTGTTGAATGAAAAGGTTGTCTTGTACATAAGTATGAGACATGTTGTTAGAGGCTGGTAAGGACTGCAATAATCTTTGCTACTGTGCATCCTTTAGTTTCATTTATAGACACTACAGGAACACTATAGGATGCATTATGTTGAACAACTCTTTCAGCAATCAAGGATAAGAAGGATAAAATTGGTATTATAAAAATAATATGGTATGGGAATCTGGGTGGGAAATACGTGGAAAAAAATATTACTTTGAAGTGGAATTTTCATTTGCATGGAGCCATCATGGAAGATTTCCTTTGATCTATTTCTTGCTTGCCATTCAGTGTTGTCACATGTGAGCAGGTAACATGGGTAGTTAGAATAAAAAGACACATGGGCACTGCACAGCACATACTTGACTCTTACCTACGATTCCCTTTCAATGTAAATGGTAACTGTAATCACTTAAACAACTCCTCATAAATATTAAAACAGATCACATAAGAATGTAGATTTGCACAGCTGTTGCAAAAGATTTTAAAACCACTTAGGCTTGGTACTGCATCATTCTTGCAGAATCTTCCTAACTAATGTTTCAGCTTTCCTGTTGAAATCTTCTTTTGGGAACTGCTTTGCACCGGCATACATTTTCTAATTTACAGACAGCATTTTCCAAAAAAAAAGGTTCAAATGGCTCTGAGCACTATGGGACTTAACATCTTAGGTCATCAGTCCCCTAGAACTTAGAACTACGTAAACCTAACTAACCTAAGGACATCACACACATCCATGCCCGAGGCAGGATTCGAGCCTGCGACTGTAGCAGTCCCGCGGTCCCGGACTGCAGCGCCTAGAACCGCAGCATTTTCCATATCTATCACATCGATGTTGATGACTGACTATTTAATGACATTGTCATGAGGATGGAAGTGTTTATTGTTATACCAGTGGGCTGATGTGTGAGAGACACTTTGTTACAGTTTATATTTGCATTCACCAGTAACATGCTTATAGTACTGACTGTTGGGGCATTTAGCAATCTGTATTACCTCTGACTTTTCATTTACATTGATATGAGACTTTTGCTAAAATAAGAAAATTTGTGAGGCCTATATCCTGACCACAGTTTTTACTGTGTTCATTTACATCTGACTTGCTGGTTTGCTTGAGGCACTCATATTGTTTATTCTCTTTTAAGCTTTCATTAACTCCACAACCTGTATCCCTTCTGTATGCTTTGTTACACTTACACATAATGTCATATGCTCCAGCAGTGTGTAGCAGTTCTGATTGGTCTTACATTTTGTGGTTGCCCGAAAAAAATTGGCTTCAGACATTTATGTCAGAGGATCTTCCTGATTTGATCAATCACACTCTTTACAAGTTGAAGAAACACGAACTGTCATGGTGCTAAGTCCTCTTCCCATGTCTTGCCTTTTACTTTCTTCTAATTGAGAGTTCTTCGTAAAGATTTATCATCATGGCCATAGCACTGCACACTGCAACACAGAAAGTACTTCATACCAATATATGCAACTTTTTGTACTATTCCATTTCTTAGATTAGATTAATTATTCATTCCATAGACCCACAAAAGAGGGGAGTTCTGACAGACTGTAAATAATTTTAGGAGTAAGGGACACACACACACACACACGCACACGCACACACCTATGCCCCTAATAGTCCCAGCTACTTTCAATGCCATGATAGCACTTCTGCAGTTGAACAGTGTGGGGTGTAGGTTGTGTCAGATGGGTTGGGGTGGATGGGGGGGAAGATGAGGGGTTTGGGGTAGGTAGCTTGCAGTTCAGAGGGAGGTAGCCAGTTTGCTGGCTAGGAATGCCTGAGGCAGGTGTATGGGTGAGGCATGTGATGGGCATGTTCTGTAGTCGGTGGGGAGTGGCACATGTTGAAGATGTCATGGAAATGTGAACTGGGTGTGGGTGATAGGACAGAGGAAGGGAAAACTGTTGGCTGGAAAGTGTGGGGACAATGGGTTAATAGAGATGGAGGCCAGAAGAGTTACAGGAGTGAAGAATGTGTTGCAAGGATAACTCCCAGCTGTGTAGTTCGTAAAAGCTGGTGATAGAGGGAAGGATTCAGATGGCCCAGGTTGTGAAACAGCCACTGAAATTAAGCGAGTTGTGCTTTGTTGCATGTCGTGACACAGGTTAGGCAACTTTGTTCTTGGCCAGAGTTTAGCAGTGGCCATTCTACATCTATATCTACATCTATAACCTGCAAACAATCATGAGGTGCAAGGGTTTCTTCCTCTGCCATTCACATATAAAGCATAGGAAGGACGATTGAATGCCTCTAAGCATGCAGTAACTATTCTAATCTTATCCTCATGGTTTCTATGTGAGCAGTATGTAAGGGATTGTAATATATTCCTAGACAAAGTCATTTTAAGCCGGTTCTTGAAACTGTGTTAGTAGACTTTCTTGGGATAGTTTATGTCTATCTTCAAGAGTCTTCCAGTTCAGTTCCTTCAGTACCTCTGTGACACACTCCCATGGATTAAACAAACCTGTGACCATTTGTGCTGCTCTTCTCTGCATACATTCAATATCCCCTGTTAGTCCTATTTGGTATGGGTCCCACACACTTGAGCAATATTTTAGAACTGGTCACACGAGTGATTTGTAAGCAACCTCCTTTGTAGACTGATTGCACTTCCCCAGTATTCTACCAATAAACAAAGTTTGCCATCTACTATACCCACGACTGAACTATGTGATCATTCCGTTTCACATCCCTACAAAGTGTAACACCCAGGTATTTGTATGAGTTGGCCGATTCCAACAGTGATTCATTGATATTATAGTCATAGAACACTACTTTTTTTTGTTTTGTTAAGTGGAAAATTTTACATTTCTGAACATTTAGAGCAAGTTGCCAATCTCTGCATCATATTGAAATCTTATCAAGATCTGACAGAATATTTGTGCAGCTTCTTTCAGATATTGCTTCGTTATAGATAAATGCATCATCTGTAAAAAGCCTGATTTTACTAGTAATATTGTCTGCAAGGTCATTAATATGCTATATGAACAGCAAGGGTCCCACACACTTCCTTGGGACACATCCGAAGTTACTTCTACATCCAATTATGACTCTCCATCAAGGCTAACATGCTGTGTCCTCTCTAATAAAAAGTCCTCAGTCCACTCATATTTTCACTTGATATCCCATTTGATCGTACTTTTGACAATAAGCATAGGTGCAGTACTGAATCAAATGCTTTACGAAACTCAACAAATACTGCATCTACCTGGTTGCCTTGATCCAAAAACTTTCAGTATGTCGTGTGAGAAAAGTGCGAGTTGAGTTTCACACGATCAATGTTTTTAAATTCTACAACAAATCGATGTCAAGGACATTGGATGGTAGTTTTGTGAATCGCTTCTATTACCCCTTCTGTAGACAGATATTAGATGTGCCTTTTTCCAAGAACTGAGCACGATTTTTTGTTTGAGGGATCTAAAAGATAGTTTACAGTTAGAAGAGGGACTAACTCAGCCACAAATTCAATATAGAATCTGCTAGGGATTCCATCGGTGCCAGGAGCTTTGTTCAGTTTTAATTCATTCTATTGGACAACTGGTTTGTAGACATTCCAACATAAAAAGCTGTGCATTGATTGCAGAAGAGTTGGTATATGACATGGCTGTTATCAGAGGTGGGCCTGCCTGTGGTGGGGTAGGATGAGCCTGTGACAGGGATGGAGTAGGGAGTGCTGGTTGATTGGATTGGACAAGTTGGGAGTGGGAGTGTTACAGGTATGGACTTGGATGTTGTGTAGGTTGGGTGGGCAGCAGAAAACCACTTTAGGAGAGATGGGAAGGATCTTGGGTAGGATGTCCCTCATTTCAGGACATGATGATACCTTATCAAAACCCTGGGAAAGGATTTGATTCAGTTGTTCCAGTCCCGTATGATACTGGGTGAAGAGGGGGGCACTCCTTTGTAGCTTTGTCTTGGGGGTGGTGGAAGGATTGGGGGGATGTGAAGATGTTGTTGTGGTCTTCTGAGACTGGTTTGATGCAGCTCTCCATGCTACTCTATCCTGTGCAAGCTTCTTCATCTCCCAGTACCTACTGCAGCCCACATCCTTCTGAATCTGCCTAGTGTATTCATCTCTTGGTCTCCCTCTACGATTTTTACCCTCCACGCTGCCCTCCAGTTCTAAATTGGTGATCCCTTGATGCCTCAGAACATGACCTACCAACCGATCCCTCCTTCCAGTCAAGTTGTGCCACAAACTCCTCTTCTCCCCAATCCTATTCAATACCTCCTCAGTAGTTGTGTGATCTACCCATCTAATCTTCAGCATTCTTCTGTAGCACCACATTTCGAAAGCTTCTATTCTCTTCTTGTCTAAACTATTTATCGTCCATGTTTCACTTTCATACATGGCTACACTCCATACAAATACTTTCAGAAACGACTTCCTGACACTTCAATCAATTCTCGATGTTAACAAATTTCTCTTCTTCAGAAACGCTTTCCTTGCCATTGCCAGTCTACATTTTATATCCTCTCTACTTCGACCATCATCAGTTATTTTGCTCCCCAAATAGCAAAACTCCTTTACTACTTTAAGTGTCTCATTTCCTAATCTAATTCCCTCAGCATCACCCGACTTAATTCGACTACATTCCATTATTCTCGTTTTGCTTTTGTTGATGTTCATCTTATACCCTCCTTTCAAGACACTGTCCATTCCATTCAACTGCTCTTCCAAGTCTTTTGCTGTCTCTGACAGAATTACAATGTCATCGGCGAACCTCAAAGTTTTTATTTCTTCTCCATGGATTTTAATGCCTACTCCGAACTTTTATTTTGTTTCCTTTACTGCTTGCTCAATATACAGATTGAATAACATCGGGGAGAGGCTACAACCCTGTCTCACTCCCTTCCCAACCACTGCTTCCCTTTCATGTCCCTCGACTCTTATAATTGCCATCTGGTTTCTGTACAAATTGTAAATAGCTTTTCGCTCCCTGTATTTTACCCCTGCCACCTTCAGAATTTGAAAGAGAGTATTCCAGTAAACATTGTCAAAAGCATTCTCTAAGTCTACAAATGCTAGAAATGTAGGTTTGCCTTTCCTTAATCTAGCTTCTAAGATAAGTCGTAGGGTCAGTATTGCCTCACGTGTCCCAACATTTCTACGGAATCCAAACTGATCTTCCCCAAGGTCGGCTTCTATCAGTTTTTCCATTCGTCTGTAAAGAATTCGCGTTAGTATTTTGCAGCTGTGGCTTATTAAACTGATAGTTCGGTAATTTTCACAACTGTCAACACCTTCTTTCTTTGGGATTGGAATTATTATATTCTTCTTGAAGTCTGAGGGAATTTTGCCTGTCTCATACATCTTGCTCACCAGATGGTAGAGTTTTGTCAGGACTGGCTCTCCCAAGGCTGTCATTAGTTCTAATGGAATGTTGTCTACTCCTGGGGCCTTGTTTCGACTCAGGTCTTTCAGTGCTCTGTCAAACTCTTCACGCGGTATCATATCTCCCATTTCATCTTCATCTACATCCTCTTCCATTTCCATAATATTGTCCTCAGGGACATCGCCCCTGTGTAGACCCTCTATATACTCCTTCCACCTTTCTGCTTTCCCTCCTTTGCTTAGAACTGGATGTGAGCTCTTGATATTCATGCAAGTGGTTCTCTTTTCTCCAAAGGTCTCTTTAATTTTCCTGTAGGCAGTATCTATGTGAAGTTATCACATGGTATATATGTTTGTAGTGCAGCTTTGGGGGACAGGGGAGGTAGAGGTAGTGCCTTTCAGTGAAGGCGCTCATGAGATTTTCAGCATATTGGGCAAGACAGCTCTTGTCAATACAGATACACTGCCCACATGTGGCCAGGCTGCATGGGAGAGATTTTTTGGAGTGGAAGGGATGGCAGCTGTCAAAATACAGGTACTGTTGGTGGTTCGTGGGTTTAATATGGACAGAGATATGGATGAAGACATCAGAGAGGTGGCACTCAATGACCATGAAGATGGAACATTGGGTTGAGGAGGACCAGGTGAAGCAGGTGGGAGAGATGGTGTGATGTGGAGGAATGAGGACAGAGTGTCTACACTCTAGTGCAAGAAAGAATTGATTCCAGAAGTTAGCAAGTTTTCTTTCCCATTTGTGGTCAACGACTCAATGCTTGTGCTATTGAGTAGTCTCCTTTACTGCCTAAAATTATTTACTCTTGCATTTCCTATACAGGTGAGCTGCATTCATCCAGAACCCTACCTATGTGTCTAGTCTTCCATTTACACTGCTGATTTCATGTGATTATACTATTTCATATCACTTCTTTATATTACTCTGAGATATTCAGATGGCATATCAGGCTGTAGAAGATTACCATTAATCATGTAACAGGGTACTGTAGGATTTTTTTCTCTTTGTTATGCACTTTATATTGCGTGTATTTAATTTTAAAGAGAGCCGACATTCAGTACAATATGTTGAAATACTCCCTAAGAGGTATTGCATTTTCTTACAATTGTTCAGCTGCAGACAACAGCACCACCAGTAAGCAATCTGAAAGTGCTCCTTCTCTTATAAACTGTTTCTGTTGATGGAGAATATTACCAGTGCTGTTATGTTTCCAGAGTTTCTTTCATTTCTGATGAACTTTCGTCATCTAGTATAATGTACTGTTTTCATTAGCCATGTTCTTCAAGCCATCAACATCTTTGTAAAGATACTCCATATGGTTGTACATTGATTATTACTTGACACTGCCATACAGTTAATAGTAATCAGTATCAACTACGTCCAAGACATTTTGTGTGTATAAATTAACTGTCTTGGTACAAGTGTTTTCTGTAAACCCATATTATTCTTTGAGAAAAGTTTCTTTTCTTCTAAGAATGGCATATTCTCTGAGCTTCTAGGATCGTGCAACAGACAGATATTATATATTGATCAATGGAAGGTTTGAGAACAGTTTTCCACCTGAGCAATTTTTCGTTCAACACATGTCCACCTCTCCCCACACCCGACTCCCACCCTCCCTATTTTCTATCGTACACTTTTACCTATGTCATTTTTCGCTATTACTTCTGAGACACACTTATTCAAATCTCTCGCTTGTGATTCCCTCTCAGCTTGGTGCTCCAAGCTGCTGCTACTAATTTTGATATGGTCCATATAGAAATCTTATAGTTGTTGCGCCCCTTCCAGCCTGGTGCCCTAAGTGGCAGCTTGTGTCTGTAATTCAATCCGTTCACTCTTGTACTTTTCTTTATAAATAGGTGTGACCTACATTCTTTTCCAGACATAGAATTTTTTATTGCTGGAGATATTCTCAATAAATATGAGCTAAATGTGGCTTTAATTCCAGAGTGTCTTCAATGTAAAATCTGACTGGTATACCATCATCAGAGAGTGATGTATTTTTCATTTTGAGTGGTCTTATTTTTTAGTGCTGGATTATTTCAGTGACACTTTGTTGTATGCAATGGTCAAATAGTGATATGGTTGCAATTTTCTCATGTCTTTTTAAATGTGCTTCAAAAAATCCGAGCTCCAACTACATTGCACAGCCATATGAATAGCACGAGAGCTTAAGCAAAATTATCCAGTATCGGCAGTTCATGACCTAGTATGTAAGCTGAAACAATGTCAAAATGAGTTATAGAGTACACTGTGTTAACAGTGAACAAATTGATAGATATGCCCACTTAGTTATACATCATTTCACAATTAATATATGCATGAAAATTTTCATGCCTTAGTCAACATGAAACTTTCACTGTGTTCCTTGCTTTATTCTCTCAGCACAGCCCATTCTAGATGATGAACATATTTTTCTTTAATGCCGCCAAAATCTGGTTCTTGGAGTACGTCAAGTAACTTAACATTCTCTATAACATCCTACGCTGGCTGTTGAGGCAGTAATGGCTGGAACTCTTATATCTTTGTGGCTGTTACTGATTTTATCCCATGGTCAGCTTTAAACGTGACTGCTGAAACTTGCAAACATGAACAGTATCCATTATTCTCTCTATAGAATTTTAGAGTTAGAGGCCATGCTTACTAATGAAATCTTTACTAGTATTTCCACAAGTTATCACAGGATGCAGATTTTGGTTAGCAAAAAGAATGTGTAATATATGTATAGACAATTAATGAAAATTAATTATTAATATATTGTAAAGAATTAGTTTTTAATAGATGCTTCTCTTCATTAATGCGTACCTTGAAATATTCCACCAACTTAAATGTTCTCCTTCATGACAAACTGTTAGGAAAAGAATGAACAAGTTTACTGTAAAGCAATTCAGTCATTATCTTTGTAATGTATTTTCATTGATTTTCTTAGCTGACATCAATCTGCAGAAAATTTTTGCATGTTGCAGACCACATCATATTTTAAAATGATGTATCAGTGTTTGGGCCACTACTGCAAATAGCTCTCTTCAGGGTATGTAAAATCCGTGATATCTTGATTAAGGGCACTTACAGCAGTGGCCTAAACATTGGTACATCATTTTACAACAAGGCATAGTCTTCAGCAAAAAAATAAAAAAAACATTAAAATCTTTGCAATGACTTGACCTGTTGATCAACTGTATCTAAAATCTATTGTTCCAGAGTTTTATCTTATACTTATTACGTTTTTTGTATCTTTCAGCTGCAGCTTCATATAGATGTCCATTCATCAGAGCGACATTTTGTAGTCCCATTGCCACCTTTACTTCCATTCTCACGTCCAGTTAGTATATTACCAAAACTGACAGATGAGAAGGCATTGCATTACCGATTTTATTTGCCAGATCTGGAAAAGCTGTGGCAAGCATACCTACTTTATATAAAACCTGTTACTTGCCGCAGTGGTGCACACCAAGCAGTTGCAAAGTTTTATGTGCCATGGAATAAGGAAGCAGTTCATAAACTTGTGACGTAAGTTGAGCTGAATACTTAAAATGCTGCAGCCTGCAGATGTACTTTTATAGTGCAGTCTGCATGTTCGTTATATTCAAATATGTGCTTTTCAAATTTCTATATTCAAATTTTAAGCAGATAAGTAATGGATCTCTTATTTTTGAGTTTATCTTAAAACAATAAATTGTTGGGGGTTGGAGGGGAGGGGGACAAATTTTTGCACATCAGTTAGGTATTAAGTGGGCTTTTACCTGTTTCATTTATAGGTAGTTATGTCTGACATTGTGCAAAGAATTTACTTCTCCAGTTTAACAAGAAGTAAAAGTGAAAATGGAAAAACTAAATTAAAATTTTTCAAGTATGAAACTTCGGTTGCTGTGTCGGGCCTTTGCATTGGATGCACGCAAGAACTATCATATGTTGTGCGCGCGCACACACACACACACACACACACACACACACACACACACACACACACACACACATAGGTATGTAGGGATTTTCTGGCTGTAGGCTTGCATTCTGACTTCAACAACAGTACAATTTTCAAGACATCAGTGCAGGTGTCAAGAGAGCTTTTCATTATAGTTTGTTTCTTCATAGGTAGTACTACTGATTTTTGACATGGTTGCATTTTGGATAACTTTATGTACTCCAGTGTTGTGGTTGAGTCGGGCTGCTACAGGCATGTCTGAAAATGAAATTGTGTAGGTCTTAAATCTTTCATGAAGTAAACAGTGTGAACAAAACAGCTGAATGGATTATCTAATAACAGTGTATCAAGCCACTTCCTTCTGCTATTAACCTCAGCTTTTTAAAATGTCATGGCAAATTGCTTGTGTTTACTGTTAATGGCTACAAAACATTGCTGCTAAAATAAAGTAATGTCTCTGTCACTTTGATTTAAGTGTTTATAACTTAAATTACTTTTTAGGACCAACAATTAACTGAATTCAGGAAACAATATATGTTTTTTTTTCTTTTTATCTTCTATCATTTCATGATGAATGCCCACACAAGGAATAATGGTTGAGACAGCAAAGAGGAATAAACCAAATTATCAGACATGAAAATGTCAAGGAAGCGTGACATTTTTCGTACTACCAAAAATGTTGTTCTTGATATGCAAAAAGTGTATTTGAGATTTGAAAGTGCAAATAAAAATTAACTTGTTGAAGTAGATAGGGACACATTTATTTTCTACCAAAAAATAAATATTGTTTTTGACTCTTCTACTGGCAGCAAAGAGAAAGTAATGTAATATTTATTTACAAGACCTCATACATTTAAGTCTGTATTTTACAACATAATTTTTAGGGGCATAATTAAATATGGGTTCCATTTATGGAATAAAATTGGAGTATCTCTATACATCTTTTATATGTTTTCAGTCTCAGATAGGGGTGGTGATTTTTTGCCCATACCAGTCCCTCCAGGATGACCCCAGGTCCAGTTAACCTGCTAGCAGATGAGTACTGGGGATCTCTCCCAGGGGTAAAAGGTGGCTAGGGCAATGCCCTCCCCCACCCCCCCCACCCTCCCCCTGCTAGTGTCACACTGAAGAAAGGCTGAACTCTGCCTACAGTCAGACCAGTAGCTCAGTCACGGACTTTCACCACAGTCTTTACTTTTTTATATATTTATGTGTCTGAAACAGGGAAGGTATGTCTCGATGTATGTGTAATAATTATAAAAATAATTTATCATTATGTTTATTGATCAGTGCTTTCTGCAATAAGTACAGTGAAATCTGTGTATCAGATTACTACTTGTTATTCTACATCGTGTTATATTTTTTAAATAACTGTTCTGATAAAATTTCTTTGACATTTTAATATCCTTTTCTCTAATTTAATATTTTTCCTAAGTTGTTAATGCTCCAGCAATGTATGGATATAGAAAAAAAATCAACTGTTTACCTTCTTAAGTTCCAGTGACCCCTAAGAAAATCGTATCTCACTAATGTTTTAGCGGCAAGTCAGCAACTCCATTGAAGGTGAAACTGCAATCACCAAAGCCAGCATTATACAATGGATCCAAACACCCACACATTGATCTAATATTGGATGCTTCTTGTCAGTACATGTTAAGGTAGGTACTTTCTATTCTAAACGAGTTCTTCCTCTCTATTTCCGTAAAATATGAGACCTGTCACAGAAAGCTTTATTGAAATTAAATTGCTAGACTTTAGTTCCTCCTTCCTCTTCTCCCCTTTTTCCTTCAGTTTCCCCCTTCTTTAAAATTTCATTATTGATGCTCTTAGATGAAATAAATAGAAATTTGTAATCAATATTTCTGTATGATGTGATGTTGTACAATAGCCCCTTAACTGTTATAACACTGTAGCCTTAATTAGATAAATCAAAATCTGAATCCAAAAATAAAATAAAAGTTCATTAATAATATGTAGCCATAGCCTGATTTTCTGATTTGTTTAGTATTCATAATGTACTCGTTCTGGTCTGTATGATGACTTTATTTAAGCTCTATATTTCTATTGATAAATTGGTTTGAGCTGTAGATGATTGCCCCAAGTAATACTCTCATCTGCAGATGGCATTTCTGTGGGATCTGTGCATACATTCGTGCAAGATGACCAGAAAATGCAGAAAATGTCTTCCAGGTGTGTGTCGCAAATCCCGATAAATGATGTCAAAGCTCTGCACATGGCAATTTGCCAGTCATTGTTGATGCATGACCAGTCATTGTTGATGCATGATGGTGGCATGAATGAGATTCCTTTTTCAATAGTTGTGACAATGGATAAAACATGAGTGTCATTTTTCAAGTACCAGTTAGACTCCCAGCCACCGAGATAATTTCAGGTAAAGGCTATTGGCAAAAAAATTATGGTGGCCACATTTTGGGGCAACAATGGCCTGACCATTAATTGATTGTGTTCCAAATCATTCTATGGTGACAGGTGCAAACTATCGAGGTATTTTGAAGAACAAACACCCTTCAGCATTGTGAAGAAAATGGCTGGAAAAGAGTGTGTGTGTTCTTTCACAAGACACTGCATCATTGCATCAAACAAATGAGACAGAGGTATTTCCTCATGAAGACAGATTTAAATGGTTTCTCAGACTCATTACTCTCCCGCCGTGACTCCTAATAGTCTTTTGGCTAATCCAGTTATGAAAGATGAACTCCAAGGTCACACTTTCTTCACTTGTACCACTAAATCAAGTTTTACAGTATCAAAACAGACTCCTAAAGAAGCATTTTCTGCAGTCATAGCATCGGGGTGTCAACATTGTGAAAATGTGTAAGGCTGCAGGGAGATTACATTGAGAAATAACAGAAGTTTCAAAATTTTTTGTGCGACTATGGTGATGATAATTAAAAAACAGAAATGAAGACCTTAGAACTAGAATGTACCTTGCACATAACAATTGTTAGAATGATAATGTATTGTTCATAACACAGGGAATGCAACTAAATACTTAATTACAGGAATGTTGACAAGACGTGTAATGGATATGTAGTGAGGTCCCCCATCATTCATTGATATAGTTCCCAGTTTAAAAATGTGGTATCATTGGTGTAGTGTGAACACTGTGAAGTACACACAAGAGAAATTTGACCCTAGAGCTGCTCATCTGTCGACATCCATTCAAAAGTAGTAGCTGAAGATTTCTACACAGGCAATATTGAAAATGTTCAAGACGAATGAAGGTGACTTTTCCAACCATCACATTGTAATGGATGAATACTAACTTTACTATTGCAAAACAGAAACAAAAGAAAAGAGCAAGTAGTGAAAACACTTGATTCCCTTTCACACAGACACATTCCTCATTCAAGAAGATGATGCAGCATAGAAAAAGAATTAACAGGGCACCACCACAGATCTTTGACAAAATTATGCCAAAATGGTGCAAAAGGCAAACAATGATGGTGAAATTTTTGAATTCTCAATATCTTCCTTCATCTACTGCATTTTTTCAGGTCACCCACTGACTTACTCCTCTTTCTTTGACTGAAAGAATTACTGCACAGGGTGCCTTCTGTGTTGGAGACCTGTTTTCAGAGTCACATGTGGCACTCCTACAATAATGGCATATGACATGCCATACATCTGTGACAAAAATCTATAAATTTGAACAGATTGTGTATAAGAAGGTCTGGTAAATATCAAAATTTGAAATCCTCCTTCCTTTCTTTCTTTCTTACTTTAAGGCAAAGTTTGCAGCTGGATGTGGAAATTGCTATACCCATGTGCAATAAAGGAAAAGGCACTCAAATTTCTGATAAAGAAATCTAAACGAGTACAGTGTCTGGGCTCTCTTTTACGTGTTGAATTGAATGTAACAATTTCTGTGTTCAGGATGAAATGTTTATAATAATTTATGGCCTTATGTAGATATTGGGGGCTGGTGAAAATGGGAATTTGTACACGCTTCCACTAGATAACACATACTTGAGAGCCTTGTTGTAAATCTTGCTTCTTCACTAAATTATGTACAAATAAATGAGAGATAGTAATAGTTGCCGACTCTTCTGAAAATGTAAGAAACAAAAAAAAATCTGTATGTGGATACCTATTTACAGCACTGTGGAAGTTTGTTGAATAACACTCACATTAGAGGAGCAGTACATTGAATGTAGTTTTGACTGGGAATCACTTGATACAAACCACGTTCTTGATGCACCCATATGCTGTCAGCTCATTCACTGAAAACACAACTATTTTTTGAACAGTGAGTGGAGACAGTACTGCTTTAGGCAGATAGACAAGTTTGTGTGTAAACCAAATGTTGCCAATAGGTTACAAAAAGTCCAAATAACAGTCCAGAAGAAAACAATGCAACACTGGGTTGTCGCCAGTAGGTACACCAAAGAACTTGTAAACATCAACTGGTTGTGAAAAGTGAGGCTGCGGCAGTTTGGGGCAGCCCCAGTGTTTTGCCAAGTCACTTGGCACTGGCAGGTTTGTGTTTCTGCACCGCGCCTGGCGACCTTGCCAGATGTATGCATAATTATATTGATTGACCCATTGATACCCCCAGCAGGATTACAAAAGCCTGTACTTAAACCATACTCTGTGAGCTCGTTATGTTAGTTCAGAAGAGTTAAAAAAAATTAATTTTTGCATCTTATTGTGTACTTCTCATCTCTAGCTTCAGACTCTCACATTATATTTCAGAGTTGTTGTGCACATTTGTTAACAATATGTCAACTGGCTTTTGGTACTCGTATGTTACCTGAGAAACTTTCCCGTTAAGTCTGTCACACCATCTCACATAGAAAAAACTATGTAACAAAAGTTTCCAGCAGCTTCTGCTTTGGGAATATGAGTGTAAAAGTGTGTTTTACTCCTCTGCTTTGGACTTTAGAGTGCTGGTGATTGTTTTGTTCTCATATTCCCAATGTTCCCAATAATCTGTGCTGATGCAAGTAATCAGGGTTTGTTACATCAAGCCTGAGTTTAGTATGAAATTCTTCATCTTTTGATTGTATTAATGGTCAGTTACTGTGTACAGGTTTTATTCTTACTTCCATTTCTAAGAGATCAGATATCTTCATGCACATATACCCACAATTTTTTGACATCTATTAAATTATTATGTAATTACAATTTACAACTTCTGTGTATTCTGTACAGCATCCAACCCTCCATAGCTGACAGTCTTGGACAGTTAGTACGATTCTACTCACCTCAACTGCCTGCATATGTGGCCACCATACTGTTACTTGTACTGCGCCAGCAAATAGTAGAACTCTCAAAAACTGGAAGCTGTGTCATGTTTCATACTGCTTTGGGAACAGGTGGCAAAGCGTATAACTTGTTCTTTGTTGCCATAATCACTTCTCAAATACTCAGGTATGTATTATTGGTAAATTGGTATCTCATACTATATTTATTGTTGTAAATAAATGTTCCATGACAATGAATTTTTGGCTATTATGACCTGTATTATAGCTTTTGAATAAGATCTTCATACTTGTGTGAAAAGCTACATCAATACCTCAGCCATCAACAACAGCAAGACAAAGTGACCCAGTAGTTTTTACAATACACAAGGCATCAACAGAAAATGATTTACACTTCATCAAATAACTAGAGAGAATCAGTTGTGTCGCAGGTACAAACTGCCAAATGGAAAGCCGGAATTAATTACAACTTAGAAGATTTATTCTGAAAACAAGATGAAACAATACTCAGCATAATCACTCGTGTCCAGGTCCATAGCCAAAGTTCATCTCCCGTAAATATTATCACAGTAACAACATCGTGGCTGAGAAGAGACATGTTCCTTACTCTAGGAGGCTCACCAGATGACTTCCCCTCTGGCCCGCGATGACGCGACTTAATCATGTGGGACTGCATCCCGATTGGCTCGGGCGACTCCAGCTGTATCTCTTGTGGCACCCCCCACCCAAACGCTAATCCATGAATTCCTCTCCTGCACCAACTTCTTCATCTCAGAGTAGCACTTGCAACCTACATACTCAATTATTTGCTGTCATCCTCCACAGTTTCTCCCTCTACAACCCCTTCCAGTACAATGGAAGTTAGTCCCTGATGTCTTAACAGATGTTCTCTGTCCCTTCTCCTTGTCAGTGTTTCCCACATATTTCACTACCATACAATGCTGTGCTCCAAACGTATATTCTCAGAAATTTTTTCCTCACATTAAGGCCTGCATTTGATACTAGTAGACTTCTCTTGTCCAGGAATGCCCTTTCTGCCAGTGCTAGTCTGGTTTTTATGTCTCCTTGCTCCATCCATCATGGGTTATTTTGCTGTCTAGCTAGTAGAATTCCTCAACTTTATATACTTCAGGATCACCATTTCTTATATTATGTTTCTTGCTGTTCTCATTTTTCCTACATCTCATTACTTTTGTCTTTCTTCAGTTTACTCTCAGTCCATTTTATTTACTTCTAGGCTTTTTATTGGAGTCAACACATCCTGTAATTGTTCTTCACTTTTAGTGAGGATAGCAATGTCATCTGTGAATCTTATCAGTCATATCCTTTAACCTTCAATTTTAATCCCACTCTTGAATCTTTCTTTTATTTCCGTCATTGCTTCTTCGATGTATAGATTGAACTGTAGGGGCAAAAGACTAAATCCCTGTCTTACACACCTTTTAATCTGATCACTTCATTCTTGGTCTTCCAACCTTACTGTTTGCTCTTGGTTCTCATTCATATTTCTCTTTAGCCTACACATAGTTTCTTCAGAATTTGGAACAGCATGTAACCATTTTACATTGTCCTTACATTAAGGCCTGCATTCGATACTAGTAGACTTCTCTTGTCCAGGAATGCCCTTTCTGCCAGTGCTAGTCTGGTTTTTATGTCTCCTTGCTCCATCCATCATGGGTTATTTTGCTGTCTAGCTAGTAGAATTCCTCAATGGTGAATTCCTCATGGTGTAATCTGACTGCAACATCAGAACTGCCTCTCTGGGTCTTATAATTTTTGCACTTGACAGCAATTGCTATCTCCGGAATTTTGTGGATGATGATTTTCCAAACGTCTGATGGTGTATGTTGCCAGTCTCATACATTTTACACAATATGAAAAGCTGTTTAGTTGCCACTTCCCCCAATGATTTTAGAAATTCTGATGGAATGTTATCTATCCCTTCTGCCTTATGTAATCTTAAGTCATGCAAAGTTCTTTTTCTCTTTTATGGCAACTTCTGTTTCTTCTTCTATCACATTATGAGACAAGTCCTCCATCTTGTAGATGCCTTCAGTGTACTCTTTCCACCTATCCACTCTCTCCTTTGCATTTAACAGTGGAATTCCTATTGCACACTTAATTTTACCGCCCTTGTTTTTAATTTCACCAAAGTTTATTTTGACTTTTCCGTATTCTGTGTCAGCCCTTCCAACAGTCAGTTCTTTTTCGATTTCTTCACATCTTTCATGTAGCCGTTTCACCTTATCTTCCCTACATATCCGGTTCATTTCATTTCTAAGTGACTTGTGTTTCTGTATTCCTGAATTTTCCTGAACACTTTCACATTCCCTTCTTTTGTCAATCAGTTGAAGAATTCCTTCTGTTAACCGTGGTGTCTTTATGGTTACCTTCCTTGTACCTGTGTTTTTCTTTCCAGCTTCTGTGATTGCCCTTTTTGGAGATGTCCATTCCACTTCAACTGAAGAGCTTATTGTGATATTACTTACCGCAGTATCTACAGCCTAGAGTACTTTGAGCATATCCCTTCATTCCTTAGTATTGCTGTACCCTCCTTCTTTGAACATTGATTCTTCATGACTAGTCTCTTAAACTTCAGCGTACTCTTCATCATTACTAAATTGTGATCTGTGTCTATATCTGTTCTTGATTTTGGAATCTCTGCCTGACCATGGTGTAATCTGACTGGAATTGTCCTGTATCTGCTGCCCTTCTCCAAGTATGCCTCCTCCTCTTGTTATTCTTGAACAGAGTATTCACTGTTTGTAGCTAAACTCAGTTAGTCTTTCTCCTCTCTCATTCCTACAACCAAGCCCATATTCTCCTGTAACCCTTTCATCTAGTCTTTCCCACACAACAGCATTCCAATTTCCAGTGACTATTTGATTTTCATATCCTTTTATGTACTGAACTACCTGTTCGATATCCTAATGCATTAAGGTAAATTAAAGGCACTTAAAGTTACTGATCCTCAGTTGTGGTTCCGACACACAGAAAAACTCTGTAGAAGGATTCTGTACACAGTAAATTTGTATTGGAACTGCCACATGCAACCCATATTACATAGTGTTTAAAGGTCATCTATATTAATAACCAGAATGAAAAATGCTCCTATCACAGCACAAAAAAGGTGAATGTATCTTGGGTAGGGTTAGGGGTATAAAAGAAGAGAACTAGCTTTTCAATTTATCTGGCAGTTTCAAAGACATTTAAATGAAAACATTATGACATATTTGTGCTTTTTTACTTGTTAGCATTACTATCCATGTCATGTAATATAACGGATCATGTCAAGTGAAGTAATTATGCCATCATTTCATTCAGCGTGGCATCTGTCCTGTCGTGCAGAATGACACAACTGTAATGACATCATTAAAGTTTAGGATGCAAGCATCCCCACTCTGGGATACTTCCTATTATAAATGCATCCCCACTCTCGGATTACTGCCTACTGCAGATGCATCCCACACTCAAGCAGCATATAAATTCGTGTCTGTCTGGTCTTACACTCACACCATACATGTAATCAGGGGGGGGGGGGGAGGGATTCAAATAATCCCCTTGGGGAAAAGAATCAACTGCCACCTAGGAATCAAAAACTTGTTTTAGCATCTCCCCTCCTCCCCAGAAATTTTATCCTCCCCTCCCCCCAGGAAAACCTTTTTAGCTATTATATGTATGCTCTTCAGCCATATGATATCATACAGTGAGGTGACAAAAGTCATGGGACAACAATATGCACATATATAGGTGGCAGTAGTATTGTGTACGCAAGATATAAAAGGGAATTGCACAGCCGGAGCTATCATTTGTGCTCACGTGACTCATGTGAAATGTTCCCTCCATGGTTATGGCTGCACGATGGGAATTAACAGACTGAACGCAGAATGGTAGTTGGAGCTAGATGCATGGGACTTTCCATTTTGGGTTCTATAGGGAATTCAATATTCTGAGCTCATCCATGTCAAGAGTGTGACAAGAATACCAAATTTCAGGCATTACCTCTCATCACAGACAACACAGTGGCCATCGGCTTTCACTTAATGATCGAGAGCAGTGGCATTTGTGTGGAGTTGTCAGTGCTAACATACAAGCAACACTGCATCAAATAACCACAGAAATCAATGTGGGATGCACAATGAATGTATCGGTTAGGATAGTGCGATGAAATTTGGCATGAATGGGCTGTGGCAGCAGATGACCGACATGAGTGCTTTTACTAAAACTATAACATCGCATGCAACGCCTCTCCTGGCCTCATGACCATTTCGATTGGACTGTAGATAACTGGAAAACTGTGGCCTAGTCAGATGAGACCCGATTTCAGTTGGTAAGAGCTGATGATAGGATTCGAGTGTCGTGCAGACCCACGAAGCCATGTACCCAAATTGTCAACAAGGCACTGTGCAAGATGGTGGTGGTTCCATAATGGTGCGGGCTGTGTTTACAAGGAATGGACTAGGTCTTGTGATCCAGCTGAACCGAACATTGACTGGAGACCATTTGCAGCCATTCATGGACTACATGTTTCCAAACAACGTTGACATTTTTAAGGATGACAGTGTGCCATCATTGGGCCGCAATTGTTTGCAGCCACTTTTGAAGAACATTCTGGACAGTTTGAGCGAATGATTTGGCCATCCAGATTACCCAAGATGAATCCCTTTGAATATTATAGAGAGATCAGTTCATCACTTTAAGAATGATGAGTGGCCATAGAGGCAGCATGGCTCAGTATTTCTTCAGGGGCTTCTGATGACCTCTTGAGTCCTTGCCACATTGAGCCGCTGCACTACATTGGTAAAAGGAGGTCCGACAGGATATTAGGACTTTTGTCACCTCAGTGTATATTGTTTACTATGGCTGGCAAATCTTCTGGATTTTGGGAACAAGACTGAACTGTAGTCAATAAATTGCAAGGTCCAGGTTCACCAGCACCTTGCAGCTAAGAGAGCTCACTGTGCTGGCAGTATAGGGTAAAAGAGTGCAAACATGTCAAGATGTTTTGATTTAAATTTTTTGAGGTTGAAAAGGTATTTCTCTTCTTTTACATCCCTAACTCTGTCCAGGACTTATTTGCCCTTTTTGTGCTACGACAAGCATTTTTCATTCTGGATTCCAACTTTCACTCAACCATAATTTTGACATTAGACCATCATAGTTTGGCAACCAATGTAGATTTTTGTTGACTCTGGTGACGAATAACTGTCTTTTGAACCATGTTGCTCGAGTTGGGCATCATTAGTCTGTCTCCTCTATGTTTGCCTGCCTGGTATGTTTGAAACTGCCCAGTATAGCCTAATGTGTCCTCAGAGCACACAGGCCTCACAACAACATCAACATCACATGCACATGGGAAGGGTTTTGTTTTATTTTTTATTTTGTTTAGTTTTTATCACTTTTTTAATTTTTGTTTTATAGTTAACACATTTTATACATCCATGTCTGAGGCTGTATATTTTTTATTTACTTATTTACACGTCAAATTCCATGGGACAAAATTGAGGAGCAAATCTCCAAGCTCATGGAACATGTAAGTATAAGAAATTACAACATAAAAGTAATAACAGATAAAAATAAAATGTTTATGAACCCGAAAAAAGTCAGTCCATAAGTTAAAGTAAACGCAATCAACAATACACCAAGAATCAGCTTAATTTTTCAAGGAACTCCTCGACAGAATAGGAGTGACCCATGAGAAAACTCTTCAGTTTTGATTTGAAAGCGCGTGGATTACTGCTAATATTTTTGAATTCGAGCGGTAGCTTATTGAAAATGGATGCAGTAGTATACTGCTCACCTTTCTGCATAGGAGTTAAAGGAAGTCCGATCCAAATGCAGCTTTGATTTCTGCCGAGAATTAACTGAGTGAAAGCTGCTTATTCTTTGCCATAAGCTAATATTGTTAAAAAGAAATGACAATAGGGAATATGTATATTGAGAGGCCAATGTCAAAATACCCAGACTCGTGAACAGGGTTCGACAAGAGCTTCGTGAACTTACACCACTTATTGCCCGAACCACCTGTTTCTGAGCCAAAAATATCCTTTTAGAATGGGAAGAGTTACCCCAAAATATAATACCATACGACATAAGCGAATGAAAATAAGCAAAGTAGACTAATTTTAGTGTAGAATGATCACTCACTTCAGATACCACTCGAATAGTAGAAATGGCAGCATTAAGCCTTTGAACAAGATCCTGAAAGTGGGGTACCACCACTGTTTACTATCTATCTGAACACCTAGAAATTTGAACTGCTCAGTTTCACTAATCATATGCCCATTCTGTGAAATTAAAACATCAGGCTTTGTGGAATTGTGTGTTAGAAACTGTAAAAACTGTGTCATACTGTGATTTAGCTTTATTTATTTTCTACAAGCCGGGAACTGAACTATTTGAAACCAAGCCAATGTTCCACACAACATCCTTTACTACCAAGCCAGTGTCATCAGCAAACAAATATTGTAGAGTTACCCGTAATACTAGAGAGCATGTCATTTATATAAATAAGGAACAGGAGTGGCCCCATTACTGATCCCTGGGGCACCCCCCACCCCTCCCACCCCCTCCCTCTACTTGACCGTATCCCATTCAGACCCCACATCACAGCCAATCTCAACATCATGAATAATGACCTTTTGCAGTCTGTTGCTAAAGTAAGATGTGAACCAATTGTGAGCTACTCCCTGTATTCCGTAATGGTCCAACTTCTGGAGAAATATTTTGTGATCAACACAATCAAACACCTTAGTTAAATCCAAAAATATGGCTAGCATTCGAAACCTTTTGTTTACTCCATCCAGTACCTCACAGAGAAAAGAGAATATAGAATTTTCAGTTGTTAAGCAACTTCTAAAACCGAACTGTACATTTGATAGCAAATTGTGTGATATAAAATGATCAATTATCCTTACACATACAGCCTTTCTAATAACTTTTACCGAGTGAGGTGGCACTGGACTTGCATTCGGGAGGATGATGGTTCAATCCCGCATCCGGCCATCCTGAGTTAGGTTTTCTGTGATTTCCCTAAATCACTCTAGGCAAATGCCAGGTTGGTTCCTTTGAAAGGGCATGACTGACTTCTTTCCCCTTCCTTCCCTAATCCGATGAGACCAATGACCTCACTGTCTGGTCGCCTTCCCCAACCCAATAACTTTAGCAAACACTGATGGCATAGAAATTGGTCTAAAATCATCTACTTTATCCCTTTTTCCACATTTTATAAAGCGGCTTTACTACTGAGTACTTTAATTGTTCAGGAAACTGACCATTCCTAAAGGAAAAATTACAAATGTGGCTAAATACATGGCTAACATGTTCACCACAGTACTTTAATAGTATGCTAGACACTCCATCATAACCATGAGAGTCCTTAATCTTCAGTGATTTAATTATTGTCTGTATCACAGAGGAGTATTTCAAATATCAATTTCAGAAAGGCATTTGCCAAGACAGTTATATGATTCCCTGTAGAAACTAAATCTTTATTTAATTCACCAGCAATGCTCAGAAAATGATTGTTAAATACTGTACATATATCTGATTTATCAGTAACAGAACTATTTTTACTGCGAACTGACTTTATATATTCGACCTTGTGCTGCTGACCAGACACTTCCTTAACAACTGACCATATGGTTTTAATTTTATCCTGTGAATTAGCTATTCTATTTGCATACCACATACTCTTTGCCTTCCTAATAACATTTTAAGTACCTTACAATATTGTTTGTAATGGGTTTCTTGATGGTGACTACTTCTAACATTTTGATATAATTCCCACTTTTTTTCTACATGATATCCTTATCCCACTAGAAAGCCACCTGGGCTGCTAGTACCCGGTTTAAAACAATCTAATGGAAAGCAACTTTCAGAGTATGAGAAATGTGTTAAGGAAAGCATTATATTTGTCATCTATGTTATCAGCACTATAGGCATCCTGCCACTCTTGTTCATTGACAAGGTTTAAAAAACTCTCTATTGCTGTGTTATTTGTGCATCATGGTTTGAAAGGCCATTCACACTTTTACCATCAGAATGCCCATCAAGGAATGAAGAATGAATAAAAATATTGTCTATGGCTGTGCTACTGTTCCCCTTTACCCTAGAGGGAAAAAACACAGAATTTAGGAGATCTACCAACATCCTTTTTCTTGCACCATCATACGCAAAATGTATATTGAAGTCACCACATATAACTAATTTCTGGTACTTCCTACAAAGTGAATCGAGAGCCCTCTCTAGCTTCAGCAGAAATGCTCTGAAGTCAGAGTTAGCGGACCTGTAAACAAAAGCAATTAGAAGTTTAGTTTCACTAAATTTAACTGCCCCCACACAATATTCAAATAACTGTTCAGTGCAGTGCCGTGATAGGTTTATGGACTCAAATGGAATACTGTTTTTTTATGCACATAGCCACTCCCTCACCCTGCAAGCAACTCCTTGAAAAACAGCCAGGTAATCTGTGTCCTGGTAATGGAAGCCTCTGATTTGTCAAAATATTTACGTGGTGCTCCGACATACCAGTAATTTCAGAGTCAACATCTGTAAGCAGTTCATTAGCTTTATCTCTAATACTTCTTATATTTTGATGAAATATGTTAATTCCTTCTCTACTTGGAAACATGACATCCTCTGAAGGTGACCCTTTAGTCAGAGGTACTTCCTTTAAGCAGATATACCTATCAGCTGACTTCATTCTCAAAAAGGCACAGCTGTAACACCAACTCCTATAGGAATTTTTCCATGAGTGATACCACCACCACCCACTACACTATCACCTATAAGCTTTGCCAGCCTCCCCTTCCCATACCCACTGAGGTGCAGGCCAGGCCTAGTGAAACCCGATCTACTGATAGACTCAACTGGCACCACTGAAATGTGACCCATGTTCTCTGCCATCAGTGCCCTCTCCAGCCCCATGTTAACGCACCTAACAGTCACATTAAGATGAGGCCGATCATGACACTGTAACAGTTGCATGAAATGCACATTAGTGCCACCAGTTGGAGTAATTATCTCTACCAGGTTATAACACTATCACTGCCTCTCGTATGTGTTCTGAAACTAATTTGTTAACCAATTATGCTGTTTAGAAGCTGTATGATGTTACCCCCTGTAAGGATTTTTGTGGATTTGATCGTGAAATGCCTAAAGAGTGTAGCCTGTTGGACATGAAATTAACTTCATGAAAAACACACAGAAAGTAACAGATCTAATTTAGAAACTGTTTTAACTACTCAAACTTACTCAAATAAATTAGAATATGGTCACTAGCCTAATTAGGCATAGAAATGTGAAACATTTCTTTTAAAGAAAAGGTAGACAGTTTTAGTGGAAAAACTCAGCCTGCACTTCTTTCCTATGAAAATGTAATGAACCCAGTCACAAGCATATAAAAATAGTAAAGTGGGTACTAACAGTCATAGTAAAACAAACCTGTCCTCACAAACACAACAGACACTATTACACTCTTCAGTACTAAATACTTCGTCAATCTGAGCAACTTCATTAACACTACAAATTTAAGTCAATACTAGACTGGCATTTGTGCATGGACCTAGTCTTATGTTATCAGATACTTTCTACACAGCACACATTTAAATAAAATTCACTTGTATAGATAATCACTCTATTCTTTAAAAGCAGTGAAGAAACAGATTTCATAGGTAATGTTATTTCTTGTAACTTTACCTTCAGTAGAAACAAAACAAGTGGGTGCTCATAAACTGGTATTACACCTCTTCACACATAAAATGAGCATAAAATTCATCATAAATTTCAAGACCAATTAACATTTTATTTTATATAGTAACTTTTGTATAATTTGAGCACAGAGCACATATTACAGGGATTACACTTCCTGTCAAATATAATTAATTAGAAGAAAATAATTTGTCGTCTTACCATAGCGTTACAAGGTCACGACCTACATCATATTCCCCATCCCTATCAAGAGTGTTCCCTGCTCCACCCACTGATCCTCCTTTGTAAGATTCTTACATAACTCCCCTATGCTGTCAGTCACCTGAGCGAACCCTGTATTAGGCTTCACAATACTGGTGACCTGGTACTCACTCCCCAACACTTCCTGCAACTGCTGGCCCACACCTCTACCATGCGAATTACCGAGCAGCAGAACCTTGTACTTTCTGTTTGACTTTGCAGCTAACCTAGGCCTCCTAACTGCTGAGGACTGCTGCATGTTTCCTACTCGTACAGCAACAAGATGCTCCTCTCCACTTAACTCTGACAGTTGGTCAAATCTGTTGCATATACGCAAAGTACCACTGTCTGAATACCTCCTCCTCAAATTATCTAGTTCCTCCTTTGCATATTGTAACTGCAGCTGAAGGGCACAGATCTTACGCTCCCTGCTCCTCTGTCAACTTATTTCTACTACAGATTCTGCATTCCCAGGAGAGGATCTCACTAGAATGCCCAATGGCTTCCCCATTGCAATTCCCCCCCCCCCCCCCCCGCCCCCCGCCAATGAAAATACTTTGAACAAATCCCACACCGTAATCCACGACTCACAAACCTACAACAGAGCCCACAATTCTCACTCATGGTAAAATTTTACAGTTACTGAAAAAAACTAAACATCTACGTTACCTAAGTTCAGTTACACCAGTAGAACTAACAGCAGCAGTCTCAAAATTCTTTGTCTACTAAGAAAGCAACTACTTGTATTAATACCACTACACCACAGCTAATACCAATACCAACAAAACTTCACAAATTATTTGCTAAAACCAAAAATTCAAGTGGCCACAGGAACTCTCAATGAAGTTAAAACAGTGAAATATTTCACTAGAAACAATAAGAAACATCAGGTGAAAACTAGAGTGCGATTTTTACTAAATGACTTCAATGCACAGAAAACTGTAAAACACAGCAAGGGAACATTTCCAAAAGTTTATTAAATTGTTATTTTGCCACAAAAAGCATGAAGCACTGCTGAAAACTATTAAATTTAATAACTGTATAACAGTACAACAATAACTTTGTCAGTACTTAGCTTTATACCCACTGCAAACTTATAAAAATAATAGTAAATGCTCAATACAGTTCATCTAATAACAGTAAATGTAAATATAATACTGAACAAATTATTAAATACTGTGTGAAGTTTATGATGATAACATCTGTAAATAGTTTATATTATGTAAATGAACTTACAGTATGACCATATTACATAAATAAACTCACTTAAAAGCTTACTATATGCAAGCTGGAAGATTTATCTGACAAATAATAAACTACTGAAAAGCATATATTGTGTTATTATTGCTCTTAACGTTTTTATCATTGTTTTTTTCAAAGTGTGCAATAATGAAAACTGAAAATTAAAACACTGCTGCTAGAAAAACTCTCATAAATAATTTTGGTAGTAACTGTTGCAACAATGAATCGAAATTAAGCATGAGTATGATTGGCTGAAATAAGCAGAACTGGCAACAATGTATACATGACAAAATACTATCAACTTTTCAATCTCACACGAAAATTAATGAAATTAAGTTTGTTTTCTCATAAATTAAATTTTCTACGAGACGGCATAGTAGTTTTTGAACGAAATTCAGTAAGACATTTTCTTTTGGTTAGAAACAAGGTGACCTTTTTCTGACAATTATTTTTATATCAATTTTCGTTTTAGTTTAACTTTTTGTGTTGTCGTCAGTAAAGCTTTAAATGCTCGATGAAACAGTAATCATTTTCTACTAGTCTGGGTGTAATTTTGGTTTTGTACATGCACTGTTTTGTATGTCCAAACATTTTTCGGTGATTTTAAACCATTGGTGAATAAAATCTTTTAGCATATGAAGAACGAAATGATAATCAACTGTAATAATTAATTTTTTAAAATTATATCCAAATGCACCATAAAAATGCAATGAATTTCAACAAAAAACAGTTTCATGTGCAAATGTGTTATTTTTCACACAAAAACCTGGACTGTGAAATACTTTTACAATTGCTTCTTACAATTACCACAACAATATATTTCATATTATCATCATCATCCATACTGCTTTCAGCTATATCAGCACGTTAAATTTGTGTAAGACCGTGTTTTACATGCAACTTTAGACTGAAATAACATGGCAACAGATAAAGTTTTCACAAAACAACAGGATGACCATTAATTACATATATTTGTTTTCCCTTCTTACAAAATGTGAAACAGTCTACACAAGCTTGAAACACAGAAATGGTACACGCAAAAAACCTCATGAAAAATGTGTTTTTTACATGTAAAATCCAAGTGAAGCTAGATTTTTCAAAAATCTAGCTTCATTTGGATTTTACAAGCAAAAAACACATTTAACCATTGTATTTCTACAACAGATGAAGATTACTGTATAAAAAATTTCACTTTGATTTTATCCATATATCTACCAGGGTGCAGAGTTTGAGCTGATTCATACAAGTCTTAAGTATAGAAGTGATGCACTTCAAAATCCTCCCATAGAAATGTGGTTTTGTACATGAAATCCAAATTAAGCAAGATTTTTCACACAGTTAAGACCAAGGTCAGATACACTTGTGGACCAAATCTGAACCATCAGTCTTGCTCCAGTCTGGTGTTATTTAAGGATGAATGTTTTTCCACATAAAATCTGTAAGAGGGTGACTGTTTTTGCACATAAAAAACCAAATGGTGCACATACACAGTTAAGACCAAGGTCAGATACACTTGTGGACCAAATCTGAACCATCAGTCTTGCTCCAGTCTGGTGTTATTTAAGGATGAATGTTTTTGCACATAAAATCTGTAAGAGGGTGACTGTTTTTGCACATAAAAAACCAAATGGTGCACATACAAATGGTACCATTAACTGAGCATTAATGTCAGCCCAATTAAAATCTTTTGCAAAAAGAATTAATCAATTCACTTAATTTGACTAGGCGTGAGCTCCAGTTCATCGTCCAAGCCGTGCTTAATATACTGTAACTTAGCTATGTTAAGACAGATGTTCGAATAACTATACAAATGGTTGTTGGTCTATGCTGTAACAATAAAACTGTAAAACCATCATGTCTGTCTGTTTGAACATATTAATCTCCAAAATTACTGGATGAATTTTCATGGAATTTTCACATATACCTTGGGTCAATGTAGAGACTTTATTTCATCAAAATCGGATCACGGGGGGTAAAAAGAAAGAAAGAAAATCCTTGATGTAAAATTTTATCTAAAATCTTCAATCTGTCTACTAGTATATGATATTTCTGGTATTAGACATGTTACCCTAGAGACAAATTTTAACATCACTATTACTACATCCATTGACTAACCCGATTCATGGTTCATGGATCCAGTTGCTTGTTGCCTACCTAACAGCTTCCAGAAGCAATAGAAGTCTGATTTTCATTCTTTCGTACAATTATAGACCAAATTTAAAAACTTAAAATGCTGTCATATTCTAATCATTAAGAGGTATACTCTTATGTTAAAGGTTTAACACAATAAGAAAAGTATTACATTCCATTAACTGTGTAAGTATCTTGTGACAGCGTAGCTCACTGTGTGCAAATTACCTCAACTAAATGAATCCTGTGTTTGAGAATGAGAACATTTTCCTACAAATTTTACACGTAATGTGAAACCTTTAAGGAGCTTTCTCACTGACACCCCTCACAAAATGACGAGAACAAAAATGTTTATCCTTTACCACATTTTCATAATTCTTGCAATAAAACTTCAGCATCAGGCATGATGTTTCAATTTATTACTCTGTTACTACTAAACCTCATAGCTGGGATGTGAACTCTATTGGAATGACATGTTGCACTTAGTATCTACTTTACCACTGTGTGTGCCTACCAAATTATATGATTTTGTGGCACATAGTTTAGGACATATGATGTCATAGACATTGAGATGCACGAAAAACAAGCTTTTGCTTAAAATGGAGTGCAAACTAGCCAGACTATATTCATACAGTGTTTCATAATGAGAGCACTTCATGACTTCCAACAAGCTATAAACATAATTTCAAGCCTTTTCTAAACTTTTTCTCATGTACATGCTTAACATCAAATATTTAATACATTAAATCATTTGTAAAGCAGGCAGATGTTTGAAGGTGTTTTATACTGGGAATCAAATTCTTTGAAGAATTGGGAGTTTACTGGTTGAGTAGTATTCCACTTTTAATTGCTGATCACTCATTACTGTGCTATACACTTCCTCGTATATATGAGGGCTGTTCAAAAAGTAAGGTGACTTCTCAAATTGCTTGGGCAACATACATTTGATTGTCGATTTTTGTTTTGTTATGTTGGTACCCAAGTATGTTCACAGTTTCATTGGTACCCAAGTATGTTCACAGTTTCAAGTGTTAGCATACTTTGTTTGCTTTTGACAGCTAGAAAGGTTGGATGTATTTTAGTGTGCTCAGCAATTTTCAGTTATTATAAAAAAGTGGAACAAAGAATTTGCATCAAATTTTGTGTGAAACATGGAATCAAGTGCTCTGAAACACTTGAAATGTTGACAATGGCATACGGTGAGTCTGCTCTAAGTAAAAAAAAAAAAAGTTTACAAGTGGTACAAGCTCTCCCAAGATGGCTGAGAAGATGCCAATGACGAACCTTACTCTGGATGCCCCAGCATGTCAACAACAGATGATATCGTTGAAGCTATGAAGAAAATTGTTTTGGAAAATCATTGAATTATCATAAGAAAAGTTGCTGAGAATGTTGGCATATGGGCCAGCTCGTGCCATGAAATTTTTTCGGATGTTTTGGGCATGAGACATGTGTCAGCGAAGTTTGTTCCAAAACTTCTCAATTTTGATCAGAAGAATCATTTCATGAGCATTGCTCAAGAGCTCTTGAATGATGTCAGTGATGATCCTGATTTGCTCAAAAGGGTCAAACTGATGACAAAACATGAGTTTACAGTTATGACATGGAAACCAAAGCCCAATCATCCGAATGGAAGCATCCCGGAGAGCCGAGTCCAAAAAAAGCACACCATGTTCAATCAGATGTCAAAGTTTTGCTCACTGCTTTTTCCAATTACTGTTGCATAGTGCATCATGAATTTTTGCCTCAAGGTCGTACGGTCAATAAGGAGTATTACCTTGACATTGTGTGCTGTTTGTGAGAAAAACATCCAGAATTGTGGAAAAACAGTTCATGGCTTTTGCATCACGACAATGCACCTCCTCATTCATCATTGCCTGTGAGAGATTTTTTTGGCCAAAAACAAAATGACAATCATACCTCAGCCACCATATTCTCCGGATTTGGCCCCCTGTAGTTTTTTCCTGTTCCCAGAACTGAAGAGACCAATGAAAAGATGAAGATTTTCAATGACTGAGGAAATAAAAACTGCATTGCTGAAAGTACTCAAGGCTGTACCAAACAGTGCTTGTGAGAAGTGCGTAGAGGATTGGAAGAAGTGTTGGCACAAGTGTATTGTATCTGAGGGGGATTTCTTTGAAGGGAACAATATGAATATTGATGAATAAATAAAAAGCACTACAGAGTGCTTGCCGAGAGGAGAGACTTTGACAAAGCATACAGCTGCCCTTTCTCCATGCAGGAGCTGAATGTAGGAAGAAGTAAATAATTTTGTTTTTGCCTTTTTAATTTTATCTGGTCGATTAGACATTATCCTGTCTTTTAGAGGGATACTGTTTCTTTCCCCCTCTTGAAACTTAGGAAAGGTGATTGTTTCTGGGTTAGTTATTGTATCTTACCAGATGCTTAAGAAAGACTTCAGGAACAGATGGTCAGTCACTGTGTTGTCTGTATATTCGATCCAGACAGCTTCTTAGTCACTTTCAGTGCAGATTCGGAAGCATCTCTCCACCACTGGAGGTCGGCTACCAGGTTTGATTAGTAGAAGAGCTAGAGAAAAACCTATGAAGAATGGTGCATTTCATCATGGGATCATTTGGTTAGCACAAGAGTGTTTGGAGATGTTCAACAAACTCCAGTGGCAAATGGTACAAGATGTCACTGTGCATCAAGAAAATTCTGAAACAGTACATTCCGCGAAGAGTCAGGCACATATTTGTTTCTCACACATACATCTTGCAAAATGACCACAAGGAACTAAAATAGAGGCTTACCTACAAATATTCTTCCCATTTGACATTCGCGAATGGGACAGGGAAGGGGGAAACAGATAGAGAAACCAACACTACGCTCTGTTATATACCAATTGCAAAGTATTGCTGTAAATTCAGATGTAAAAAAGCTGCATTGACCACTTCTGCAAGGTATTCTATGCTTTCTAAAATGTACATTTAACAGTGGATAGCTCCTTGCTTCTGTTGCTAAGGTATAAGTGGACAATTGTACAGCCAACAGTGACACACCTTTCATCCAGGCATCACTGTCTGCCATTCATTTTCATAAGAGGACACACTGGCCAGATCATGCAGTTGGAGTGCGCAGCAACATCAGGGATCCCAAAATACCAGAACGGCACAGACCTGCAGCCTGTCAGTTGTGGCCAGTGAAGATTTTCGTCATTTCCTGATAGTGGTTGGAGTGAGACTGCTAAACAAAAGATCAAACTACACATAGGTGGTGCTCAGGTTATGCAAAGCCACACTACTAAAATTATAAATGAGGAATAAAAACAAGCAAATTAAATGAGCCTTGGTGTTTTGTAGAAAGTGATAACATTAATTAAACTCTCCCTTGACAGCAAAGTTACAAGATACTGGGTAAGAACTGAGCATTACTGCACTCTACAGAGGCAGACAATAAAAAATTAGTAAAGTTTTCACTAAAAACTTTTCATCCTCATCGACTGTTCAAAATGTCACTTCCTTTACTGTGTCTGAATGATGTTTTAACATCCTTCTCTAGCACCATATATCAGATGCTGCCAGTCTCTTTTCCTCCCTTGCTCATCAGCCCCCAACACCCAAAAAACCACTTCTGTAAATACTCATACTTACTGTGTGAATGCTGTCATTTCTGTCCACTCTGAAATCCCATGATGAATTGAACTAAAAACCTAATGGGTTAATATGGAGAATGGAAATGTGATGGTAACACTGTGTATTGCTAACAAGTTATTTTTTTACTAGCTACAGCATAACTTTGAAAATTTTGCAGGTGGTGCATGGATATAATGCCCTTGTCATTCCTCAAGGAATCAGGTGTGATGCCTGTGCAGTATTTAGACACTGATACTTTTCTTTTGTCATCATTACTGTATATGGTTTCATTCACTATTGTCTTCCTGATGGGAGTGTTTTGCTGGGCAGCCATTATTCTGTCTGGACAAGCAGCTCACAAAATGGCACTGAGGTGAGTTGAAGTGTTACTTAGTTGATTATCTTATCTAGTAAATAAAAACTGTGAACATAAATGTTAGTGTAAAAAGGCGAGACCAGGGGTAGTTGTGAAGTTTTGATCATCACATCAAAAACACATAGAACAGAATATTTTTATTTGCCTTTCAGTATTTTTCATACTCCGGAAAATGGTTATGTAATAAATTTTTAATTCGTTTGCAAGTAGGGTAGATGGTGGTAAAGCTGTGCAATTTTCAGTTTTTCTAACACTGTGATCAGTGGGAGGGGGAGTAGATTTCCCCACAATTTCAAATTGAGTTGTTACACATAACCCATCCAAATTCCAGGTCTGTCTGATTATTAGTTGCAGATAAATTTACAATTTACCAAAAAAAAAAAAAAAAAGGGTTTAACTCCCCAGAATGGGATCTTTGTACCATTTGAGATAGACATGAATAGAAAAGGATGATTGCATAATAAAAAACTCTTGAAATGATCCTTGGTGACATTTAAGTGAATGTGTGGTGTGTCTTCTTTTGGACATGTCTGAAAGAACAGACACCACTTATTCATATAACTGATTCACCTCAATGGGCAATGAATCCACAACCTTTAGAGTGGATGCACAACACCGTTCAACATCCAGCGGGAATCCAGAATTAGTGAGCGTGGGGGACATGGACAAGGGCTGCAGATGGGTGACACTAGGCAGGAATGTGAGTCAGCCAGGGAGCATGCCAAGATAATCCACTCATCTGCGATAAACAGTGCTTCTTGATACTGCAGAGATTAATGCAACTGCCTGGTAAACAGGAGATCCCAGATTTGAGTCCCAGTCCAGTTCACATTGTCACTTAACACTGCTGATTGTGCATAAAGGTCCGATGCAGCTGCTATCACTAGTTCCTTCCCTTCTCTTTCCTTTCTCCTCTCTCCATCTTCAATTTACTTTGTAACAGTATTGTACTGTAGCCAAGTTACTCAATAAAATATTGAATTTAAATAACTCATAAATTAGAACATAATGTTTAAAAATATTTGTACAAAAATAATACTTTCTTTTTCACAGAAGTAGAAGTTACAGAATAATCTTAAAGAGTTCAATGACAGGCGAAGTTGTCTAGATACCTAGTAAATAATGTCTTTTTTTTGGTCCTCTGATAAAGTGTGTGTGTGTGTGTGTGTGTGTGTGTGTGTGTGTGTGTGTGTGTGTGTGTGTGTGTTGTGGAACTGTGCTGTATACGTTCCATTGGGTTTTGATAGTTTCATTGTCACATCATCAGTGCCAATGACTCTTCCTGTGTCTCAGTAAATTTTTAGGCTCCTGGATGTTTTTTTGTAAAACACAGCTTCATAGCCTTCCTCTTGGTACAGTATATTGATGTTATTGTAGCCAAAAAGAGCTGGAGTGAGTTTCTGGTTCTACCTTGCACTTTTACTGCAGTGAAGTCGTTGAGTGGTAGGGACATTTGATTCTCCCTTGAAGTTTCAGGCTCTTGTTCCTCTTCTTTGGGTACTTCTTCACTGAATAGTAAGTCCATATCTATATCTGAGCAACTCTCACAAACTGAGAAGCCTGAATCTGACTCTTAAAGAATATTAACTTGGTGTTTGATTTGTTTTCTTCCCTCTTTGTTTGGCAATGATGTGAAATCCTTCGCCGGCTGCTGTGGACGAGCAGTTCTGGGTGCTTCAGTCCGGAACCGCGCTGCTGCTATGGTTGCAGGTTCGAATCCTGCCTCGGGCATGGATGTGTGTGATGTCCTTAGGTTAGTTAGGTTTAAGTAGTTCTAAGTCTAGGGGACTGATGACCTCAGATGTTAAGTCCCATAGTGCTTAGAGCCATTTGAACCTTCTCTCTCTCTCTCTCTCTCTCTCTCTCTCTCTCTCTCTCTTTTTCCTAAAAAAAATCCATCAAGTCATTTTGTTTCTATTGCAAGCTCTCTTCTTTCTTTGGTACATCTTTCCTTCTAAGTAACAAGCTTTACTTCTCCCATGGATTCTTCTTCTATCCTCTTAAATTTTATTTTAGGCAGTGGAGTTATATCTACTAGTGAGATAATCTCACACAGAGTGAGTTGAATGTCATCTTTTGTGGCGATTATCATATAAGAATTATCATCACAATGTTGGAGCTACAGGGATTTACCCCAAAACACCTTTGGGGTTTTGCCCCATTCCAGCATTTTCTAACAGGTACAGCATGTTGGTTTTTGAGGAGCAACTACAACAATTTTGTCCATGCAAAAATGAAGCTTAAATAAGATAAACCTGCCACCTGGTGGCCAACTGCTGAGTTGATGTACTCAGTTCCAAAATTCGATGCAGGTTTTTACCCCATCCTGCACTACCACCACCTACTTTAAATGTTAGAAGTCTTGAGACACGTTGGGATCCCTGCACCACAGTACCATAGCACACCCCAAGAGGACCCAAACCAAAACAGGGCAGACCATTGATAAAATGGAGAATCATGTAGTAATTGTGTTTCAGCAGAAGCAAAAATATTCCAGCTCTGTTAAGCCTGTGCAGATGGCTAAATAAGTTATCTGGAATAGCCTGACGCAGCTGCAACAAATCTGCTAGTGCTGAAAGCGAATTGCCACACAATACCTCACTTTATCAATGGACTGCCCCATTTTGTTTTGTTTCTCTAGTGGTGTGGTATGGTATTATGACACAAGGATTTTGACATGTACAAAGACTGAAGACATGTACCTGTACTTGCAAAACAAACAAAAATTTATTATATAATATTTTTTGAGGTGGCAATTAAAACTTTTTGACTACCCCTCTTATAGATACAGTGTGAATGCATACAATCTTAAGATGTTTATGTAATGCAAGAGAGAGATGTGAAGTATCCTGTTGGCTTAAAGCTGTGTCTTGGACTGGCATTTAAAACCAGATCACTGGCTTTCATAGGCAAGTCTGTACTATAGTGCAAATGACATAACTTTGTAACTAACAAATTGCAGTTACAGGGAATAGTGTTGCCAGTCTGCAGCCAGCCATGCTTCACAAAGCACTACATGTAATTACAAAGCTAGTGATACAGTGAGTCACAATTGGTCAACAGCGGGACACTACACTGAAACTCGCTGAAACGTCAACAACGAAGTTATTTCAATGAGGGTGCAGCTGAGCAGTCTGAACATGTTTCACAAACTAATACAATACATTAATTTGTCAGTGCCTGCATCCCCTTGTCTGTAATCCACAGAGCCTATAGCTTACTGCAAGGGATTTATTTACACCTTTGGCAGAGAGGACACAGTGAGGAGTAGATTAGCCACAACCTGAGGATTAGTTCCACAGTGAAATTCTTATTCTGTAGTGAAATGTGATGTTGGATGTAAGCGAGTGTAGAATGTGTCAGATGCTATGAGTGTGCATTTTGATGAAAATTTAAACTGGAAAAATTGTGTACTTAATCCTTTCAAACACCTCACACCTCTGCATGATTGTACTGTCCCAGCCAACTACCTTGTACTGGCACTGTAGCTTGACTAGAGTGAGGGATTATCATGTTCGCTGGCTTAAACACTTTAGAGAAATTTATAAAAACTTAATATTTTGATTTGTCACAGTCCACGGTAATAAGAATGTAAATTAGTAAGTTGAAGATATTGGTTCAATACGTCCCAGTCTTTCTTTCCCTTCATTGAGTTTTCATAAGTAATTATATCACTTTTATGTGTGTTGTTGTTGTTGCTGTGGTCTTCAGTCCTGAGACTGGTTTGATGCAGCTCTCCATGCTACTCTATCCTGTGCAAGCTTCATCTCCCAGTACCTACTGCAGCCTACATCCTTCTGAATCTGCTTAGTGTATTCATCTCTTGGTCTCCCTCTACGATCTTTACCCTCCACGCTGCCCTCCAGTACTAAATTGGTGATCCCTTGATGCCTCAGAACATGTCCTACCAACTGATCCCTTCTTCTAGTCAAGTTATGCCACAAACTCCTCTTCTCCCCAATTCTGTTCAATACCTCCTCATTAGTTATGTGATCTACCCATCTAATCTTCACCATTCTTCTGTAGCACCACATTTCAAAAGCTTCTATTCTCTTCTTGTCTAAACTATTTATCGTCCATGTTTCACTTTCATACATGGCTACACTCCATACAAATACTTTCAGAAACGACTTCCTGACACATAAATCAATTCTCGATGTTAACAAATTTCTCTTCTTCAGAAACGCTTTCCTTGCCATTGCCAGTCTACATTTTATATCCTCTCTACTTCGACCATCATCAGTTATTTTGCTCCCCAAATAGCAAAACTCCTTTACTACTTTAAGTGTCTCATTTCCTAATCTAATTCCCTCAGCATCACCTGACTTAATTCGACTACATTCCATTATCCTCGCTTTGCTTTTGTTGATGTTCATCCTATACCCTCCTTTCAAGAGACTGTCCATTCCATTCAAGTGCTCTTGCAAGTCCTTTGCTGTCTCTGACAGAATTACAATGTCATCGGCGAACCTCAAAGTTTTTATTTCTTCTCCATGGATTTTAATGCCTACTCCGAACTTTTATTTTGTTTCCTTTACTGCTTGTTCAATATACAGATTGAATAACATCGGGGAGAGGCTACAACACTGTCTCACTCCCTTCCCAACCACTGCTTCCCTTTCATGTCCCTCGACTCTTATAACTGCCATCTGCTTTCTGTACAAATTGTAAATAGCCTTTTGCTCCCTGTATCTTACCCCTGCCACCTTCAGAATTTGAAAGAGAGTATTCCAGTCAACATTGTCAAAAGCTTTCTTCATGTCTACAAATGCTAGAAACATAGGTTTGCCTTTCCTTAAGTTTGTTTAATGGCTCTTGGGAAAGCTAGATAATAATTCAGTTGGTGTGTTGCTTTGTATACCATATGTCACTTCCTCTTTATGAGGGATTTTTACAGTTCAGTGTTTGACATTTATTAGGAATATTCTTGCACTCAGGGAAACACTGGTGATAACGGTTCACTAAAAGTTTTTCTTACTTCAGAAGTTCTTATTTGGGATACCATGATAATCATATGGTGTTTTATTTCATAATTTATGGATAGCTTTTGTTATTTCTGTTATAGTTATTGATAACACATGTGGCACTTTCATTTAAAGAAACTGTTACAACATTATTGCAAAGAGATTGTAAAAACTGTTGGAGATAAATAAATTTAATATTGGTAATACTTACTACATTTCCCTAAGATCAATCATTATATTTGGTACTACATTCTTTAAAAGTTTTACTGGCATTTGCTCACGATCTTTTCATATTTGCTTTATATTGTCTTATTAGCCTTTCTGTCTTATGATTGCTGAATTATTGTTTTTTGTATACTATGTTGCAGATTTTTGGCCAAAACTGTAACAGGTGTTATTGTTCTGTCTGACTGGACTCTGTCAGCATTGTCTCACCTACCTGCCACTGTTGCTGTAATTCTTCTGGCACTTACATTTAGTACATGTGGTTCACTGAGCCTCTGCATTGGATTATTTTTCTTCTTCTTGATGGTATGTATAACCCAGAATTTTTAAACTGATACTTGTTCTATTTAAAAAATGCTGGAAACCACAGTTATTACAACTTGTGCAGTTTTTTCTCTTTACGAGGGAAGAGAAAAATTTATATTAGTATTGGCAGGAGCACAAATTTTAAACTTGAGTCCTTGTGCGTACACACACACACACACACACACACACAAAATTGTGCAAGACGACTGAGATAAGTAGTTAACTTTGATATATCTGGTGGGCTGGACATGAAAGAAGCAAGGGGAAGAAACAAGCAAGAATTGAAGACAGGTAGGGACATCAAGGGAAATGGATATAAGAATAGTGTGTTGAGTAAGTTTATTAAGAAAATAGTATGCATGAGGTCCATGCACCTACACTCCTTACTAAAGTGAGAGAAGAAAAGACATTTGTGGTTGGGAAGGGGGCGGGGGGAGGGAGGCTGGATATGTCGTGGAACATGGATGGAGTAACGTGGTGGATATGATCTACTGTTGATTGGAGCCAGGAGCATTGTGCGACTGAAGGATGCAGTCCGGAGGGACAGATGTCACTCATGCAGCCTAGAAAAGTTTGTGTTACGGGTGAACTCTGATGACACAGATTGGGAAGCAATCCTTGAAGTACAACATACTGAGCTGAGCAGTATGCTCTACCACTGGGTGGTCAAATCTGCCCTCGGTTACCATTTGGTAATTGTAGTTCATATATATATACAAAGATGATGTGACTTACCAAATGAAAGTGCTGGCAGGTCGACAGACACACAAACAAACACAAACATACACACAAAATTCAAGCTTTCGCAACAAACTGTTGCCTCATCAGGAAAGAGGGGAAGGAGAGGGAAAGACGAAAGGATGTGGGTTTTAAGGGAGAGGATAAGGAGTCATTCCAATCCCGGGAGCGGAAAGACTTACCTTAGGGGGAAAAAAGGACGGGTATACACTCGCGCACACACACACACACACTCACACACACACACACATATCCATCCACACATATACAGACACAAGCAGACATATTTAAAGACAAAATGTTTTTGTCTTTAAATATGTCTGCTTGTGTCTGTATATGTGTGGATGAATATGTGTGTATATATATAAAATAGAGGGAAACATTCCACATAGGAAAAATATATCTAAAAACAAAGATGATGTGACTTACCGAACGAAAGCGCTGGCAGGTCGATAGACACACAAACACACACACAAAATTCAAGCTTTCGCAACAAACTGTTGCCACATCAGGAAAGAGGGAAGGAGAGGGAAAGACGAAAGGATGTGGGTTTTAAGGGAGAGGGTAAGGAGTCATTCCAATCCCGGGAGCGGAAAGACTTACCTTAGGGGGAAAAAAGGACGGGTATACACTCACACACACACACACACACACACACACACACACACACACACACACACATATCCATCCACACATATACAGACACAAGCAGACATCTCCCAAGCTTCATCCTGACCCACAACTTCTTCACTTTCGAAGGCTGGACATACCAACAATTAAAGGGAACAGCCATGGGCACCAGGATGGCCCCCTCGTACGCCAACCTATTCATGGGTCGCATAGAGGAAGCCTTCTTGGTTACCCAGGCCTGCCAACCCAAAGTTTGGTACAGATTTATTGATGACATCTTCATGATCTGGACTCACAGTGAAGAAGAACTCCAGAATTTCCTCTCCAACCTCAACTCCTTTGGTTCCATCAGATTCACCAGGTCCTACTCCAAATCCAATGCCACTTTCCTTGACGTTGACCTCCACCTGTCCAATGGCCAGCTTCACACGTCCGTCCACATCAAACCCACCAACAAGCAACAGTACCTCCATTATGACAGCTGCCACCCATTCCACATCAAACGGTCCCTTCCCTACAGCCTAGGTCTTCGTGGCAAACGAATCTGCTCCAGTCTGGAATCCCTGAACCATTACACCAACAACCTGAAAACAGCTTTCGCATCCCGTAACTACCCTCCCGACCTGGTATAGAAGCAAATAACCAGAGCCACTTCCTCATCTCCTCAAACCCAGAACCTCTCACAGAAGAACCCCAAAAGTGCCCCACTTGTGACAGGACACTTTCCGGGACTGGATCAGACTCTGAATGTGGCTCTCCAGCAGGGATACGACTTCCTCAAATCCTGCCCTGAAATGAGATCCATCCTTCATGAAATCCTCCCCACACCACCAAGAGTGTCTTTCCACCATCCACCTAACCTTCGTAACCTGTTAGTTCATGGCTATGAAATCCCCAAACCACCTTCCCTACCCTCTGGCTCCTACCCTTGTAACCGCCCCCGGTATAAAACCTGTCCCTTGCACCTTCCCACCACCCTCCAGTTCTGTAACCCGGAAGGTGTACACGATCAAAGGCAGAGCCTCGTGTGAAAGCACCCACGTGATTTACCAACTGACCTGCCTATACTGTGAAGCTTTCTACGTGGGAATGACCAGCAACAAACTGTCCATTCGCATGAATGGACACAGGCAGACAGTGTTTGTTGGTAATGAGGATCACCCTGTGGCTAAACATGCCTTGGTGCACGGTCAGCACATCATGGCACAGTGTTACACCGTCCGAGGTCTCTCAACAACATCTTTGCCTCTACTTCCGCCTCGACTGACATCTCTGCCCAAACTCTTTGCCTTTACAAATGTATGCTTGTGTCTGTGTATGTGCGGATGGATATGTGTGTGTGTGTGTGTGTGTGTGTGTGTGTGTGTGTGTGTGTGTATACCTGTCCTTTTTTCCCCCAAGGTAAGTCTTTCCGCTCCCCGGATTGGAATGCCTCCTTACCCTCTCCCTTAAAACCCACATCCTTTCGTATTTCCCTCTCCTTTCCTCTTTCCCGAAGAAGCAAAAAACAAAGATTATGTGACTTACCAAACGAAAGCGCTGGCACGTCGATAGACACACAAACAAACATAAACATACACACAAAATTCTAGCTTTCGCAACCAACGGTTGCCTCATCAGGAAAGAGGGAAGGAGAGGGAAGGACGAAAGGATTTCGGTTTTAAGGCGGAGGGTAAGGAGTAATTTCAATCCCGGGAGCGGAAAGACTTACCTTAGGGGGAAAAAAGGATGGGTATACACTCGCGCGCACACACACTCACATATCCATCCACACATATACAGACACAAGCAGACATATACAGAGGCAAAGACTTTGGGCAGAGATGTCAGTCGAGGCGGAAGTGCAGAGGCAAAGATGTTGTTGAATGACAGGTGAGGTATGAGTGGCGGCAACTTGAAATTAGCGGAGATTGACGCCTGGTGGATAACGGGAAGAGAGGATATATTGAAGAGTAAGTTCCCATCTCCGGAGTTCGGATAGGTTGGTGTTAGTGGGAAGTATCCAGATAACCCGGATGGTGTAACACTGTGCCAAGATGTGCTGGCCCTGCACCAAGGCATGCTTAGCCACAGGGTGATCCTCATTACCAACAAACATTGTCTGCCTGTGTCCATTCATGCGAATGGACAGTTTGTTGCTGGTCATTCCCACATAGAATGCGTCACAGTGTAGGCAGGTCAGTTGGTAGATCACGTGGGTGCTTTCACACGTGGCTCTGCCTTTGATCATGTACACCTTCCGGGTTACAGGACTGGAGTACGTGGTGGTGGGAGGGTGCATGGGACAGGTTTTACACCGGGCGCGATTACAAGGCTAGGAGCCAGAGGGTAGGGAAGGTGGTTTGGGGATTTCATAGGGATGAACTAAGAGGTTACGAAGGTTAGGTGGATGGCGGAAAGACACTCTTAGTGGAGTGGGGAGGATTTCATGAAGGATGGATCTCATTTCAGGGCAGGATTTGAGGAAGTCGTATCCCTGCTGGAAAGCCACATTCAGAGTCTGATCCAGTCCCGGAAAGTATCGTGTCACAAGTGGGGCACTTTTGTGGTTCTTCTGTGGGAGGTTCTGGGTTTGAGAGGATGAGGAAGTGGCTCTGGTTATTTGCTTCTGTACCAGGTCGGGAGGGTAGTAGCGGGATGCGAAAGCTGTTGTCAGGTTGTTGGTGTAATGGTTCAGGGATTCCCGACTGGAGCAGATTCGTTTGCCACGAAGACCTAGGCTGTAGGGAAGGGACCGTTTGATGTGGAATGGGTGGCAGCTGTCATAATGGAGGTACTGTTGCTTGTTGGTGGGTTTGATGTGGACGGACGTGTGAAGCTGGCCATTGGACAGGTGGAGGTCAACATCAAGAAAAGTGGCATGGGATTTGGAGTAGGACCAGGTGAATCTGATGGAACCAAAGGAGTTGAGGTTGGAGAGGAAATTCTGGAGTTCTTCTTCACTGTGAGTCCAGATCATGAAGATGTCATCAATAAATCTGTACCAAACTTTGGGTTGGCAGGCCTGGGCAACCAAGAAGGGTTCCTGTAAGCGATCCATGAATAGGTTGGCGTACGAGGGGGCCATCCTGGTACCCATGGCTGTTCCCTTTAATTGTTGGTATGTCCGGTCTTCAAAAGTGAAGAAGTTGTGGGTCAGGATGAAGCTGGCTAAGGTAATGAGGAAAGAGGTTTTAGGTAGGGTGGCAGGTGATCGGCGTGAAAGGAAGTGCTCCATCGCAGCGAGGCCCTGGACGTGCGGGATATTTGTGTATAACGAAGTGGCATCAATGGTTACAAGGATGGTTTCTGGGGGTAACAGATTGGGTAAGGATTCCAGGCGTTCGAGAAAGTGGTTGGTGTCTTTGATGAAGGATGGGAGACTGCATGTAATAGGTTGAAGGTGTTGATCTACATAGGCAGAGATACGTTCTGTGGGGGCTTGGTAACCAGCTACAACGGGGCGGCCGGGATGATTGGGTTTGTGAATTTTAGGAAGAAGGTAGAAGGTAGGGGTGCGGGGTGTCGGTGGGGTCAGGAGGTTGATGGAGTCAGGTGAAAGGTTTTGTAGGGGGCCTAAGGTTCTGAGGATTCCTTGAAGCTCCGCCTGGACATCAGGAATGGGATTACCTTGGCAAACTTTATATGTGGTGTTGTCTGAAAGCTGACGCAGTCCCTCAGCCACATACTCCCGACGATGAAGTACCACGGACGTGGAACCCTTGTCCGCCGGAAGAATGACGATGGACCGGTCAGCCGTCAGGTCACGGATAGCCTGGGCTTCAGCTGTGGTGATGTTGGGAGTAGGATTAAGGTTTTTGAAGAATTCAGAAATTCCTGGAAGGTTTGGAGAGGGTGATTTTGAGGAAGAGGAGGGGGGTCCCGCTGTGACGGAGGACGGAACTGTTCCAGGCAGGGTTCAATTTGGATAGTGTCTTGGGGAGTTGGATCATTGGGGGTAGGATTAGGATCATTTTTCTTCATGGCAAAGTGATACTTCTAGCAGAGAGTACGAGTTTAGGACAGTAAATCTTTGACGAGAGCTGTTTGGTTGAATCTGGGAGTGGGGCTGAAAGGGGAGGCCTTTGGATAGGACAGAGGTTTCGGATTGGGAGAGAGGTTTGGAGGAAAGGTTAACTACTGAATTAGGGTGTTGTGGTACCAGATTGTGTTGATTGGAATTTTGAGGTTTTGGAGGGAGTGGAGCTAGGAGTGGGAGATTGAGTAGATGGGAGAGACTGGGTCTGTGTGCAATGAGAGGAGGTTGAGGTTTGCTGGAAAGGTTGTGAAGGGTGAGTGAGTTGCCTTTCCGGATGTGGGAAACCAGGAGATTGGATAGTTTTTTGAGGTGAAGTGTGGCATGCTGTTCTAATTTGCGGTTGGCCTGTTGGAGGATGCTCTGAACAGCCGGTGAGGATGTGGGAGAGGAAAGATTGAGGACTTTTATTAAGGATAGGAGTTGACGGGTGTGTTCATTTGCTGAGTTGATGTGTAGGTGAAGGATTAGGTGGGTGAGGGCAATGGATTGTTCAGTTTGGAACTGGTGTAGGGACTGATGGAAAGAAGGGTTGCAGCCAGAGATGGGAACTTTAAGTGTGAGGCCTTTGGGGGTAATGCCAAATGTCAGACAAGCCTGAGAAAATAAAATATGCGAGCGTAATCTGGCTAGGGTGAAGGCATGTTTGCGGAGGGAATGTAAATAAAACTTAATGGGGTCGTTGTAGGGGTGTTGTGAGGATGACATGGTATTAGAAGGTGGAAAGTGTAACATGAGGTTGAAAGGAAAATGAAAATAACTGGAGATCTGTTGTGAAAAAAGGCGAAAAAGTGTTGGTTAAAGCTGGGCTATGTTGATCCTGTGGTGAACTTGGGTTGGTAGACAACGATGTGCACAAAGGTTAGGTGGTTGTGTTGCCGCCAAAACACGTTAAAGGATCGAGAAATTCGGGAAAATTTCGAAAAAACTGCGTGTAAATGTATTAAAAGGAGTGGTTTTGTGGTGGCAGATTATGAAAATGAGGCTAACAATTGTCTGGCGAAGAAATAATGACGTTAAAACCTGTGGGAAGCGGCTAAAAATTATCAGTGATGTGCGAAAAACGGAAATGGAAATAAAGCGAAAGTTATCAGAACTCGACGAAATGGTTGTTTAATAGGTGAAAGGAACTGTTTGTGGACTAGAAACGGTGGATTTTATAGCAGCGGTAGTGTTGAAAGCAGAAAAAAATTTTTTTGGTTATGGTTTTTGAGGTGGGTGATGTATTGTTGAGTATATATAGGCGGGATAAAATTGTATAGTAGATTACGGTAAAAAGGAGAAGGTGAATACAAAGTGAAACTACTGGCAAAAACAAAAAGAGAAAATAAGACGACAGAAAAGATTTCGAAATGCAACAGTGACAATAACAAACGTAATTGTTGGGTTCAAATTAATGATATGAATATAATAGAGGGAAACATTCCACGTGGGAAAAAATATATCTAAAAACAAAGATGATGTGACTTACCAAACGAAAGCGCTGGCATGTCGATAAACACACAAACATACACACAAAATTCTAGCTTTCGCAACCAACGGTTGCCTCGTCAGGAAAGAGGGAAGGAGAGGGAAAGACGAAAGGATTTGGGTTTTAAGGGAGAGGGTAAGGAGTCATTCCAATCCCGGGAGCGGAAAGACTTACCTTAGGGGGAAAAAAGGACGGGTATACACTCGCGCACACACACACACATATCCATCCACACATATACAGACACAAGCAGACATATACAGAGGCAAAGAGGTTGGACAGAGATGTCAGTCAAGGCGGAAGTGCAGAGGCAAAGATGTTGTTGAATGGCAGGTGAGGTATGAGTGGCGGCAACTTGAAATTAGCGGAGATTGACGCCTGGTGGATAACGGGAAGAGAGGATATATTGAAGAGCAAGTTCCCATCTCCGGAGTTCGGATAGGTTGGTGTTAGTGGGAAGTATCCAGATAACCCGGCCGGTGTAACACTGTGCCAAGATGTGCTGGCCGTGCACCAAGGCATGCTTAGCCACAGGGTGATCCTCATTACCAACAAACACTGTCTGCCTGTGTCCATTCATGCGAATGGACAGTTTGTTGCTGGTCATTCCCACATAGAATGCGTCACAGTGTAGGCAGGTCAGTTGATAGATCACATGGGTGCTTTCACACGAGGCTCTGCCTTTGATCGTTAGGTGGAGTAGGTGGTGGTGGGAGGGTGCATGGGACAGGTTTTACACCGGGCGCGATTACAAGGGTAGGAGCCGGAGGGTAGGGAAGGTGGTTTGGGGATTTCATAGGGATGAACTAAGAGGTTACGAAGGTTAGGTGGACGGCGGAAAGACACTCTTGGTGGAGTGGGGAGGATGTCATGAAGGATGGATCTCATTTCAGGGCAGGATTTGAGGAAGTCGTATCCCTGCTGGAGAGCCATATTCAGAGTCTGATCCAGTCCCGGAAAGTATCCTGTCACAAGTGGGGCACTTTTGTGGTTCTTCTGTGGGAGGTTCTGGGTTTGAGAGGATGAGGAAGTGGCTCTGGTTATTTGCTTCTGTACCAGGTCGGGAGGGTAGTTGCGGGATGCGAAAGCTGTTGTCAGGTTGTTGGTGTAATGGTTCAGCGATTCCGTTTTCGCATCATTATGATTCAGACAACACCACATACAAAGTTTGCCAAGGTAATCCCATTCCTGATGTCCAGGCGGAGCTTCGAGGGATCCTCAGAACCTTAGGCCCCCTACAAAACCTTTCACCTGACTCCATCAACCTCCTGACCCCACCGACACCCCGCACCCCTACCTTCTACCTTCTTCCTAAAATTCACAAACCCAATCATCCCGGCCGCCCCGTTGTAGCTGGTTACCAAGCCCCCACAGAACGTATCTCTGCCTACGTAGATCAACACCTTCAACCTATAACATGCGGTCTCCCATCCTTCATCAAAGACACCAACCACTTTCTCGAACGCCTGGAATCCTTACCCAATCTGTTACCCCCGGAAACCATCCTTGTAACCATTGATGCCACTTCGTTATACACAAATATCCTGCACGTCCAGGGCCTCGCAGCGATGGAGCACTTCCTTTCACGCCGATCACCTGCCACCCTACCTAAAACCTCTTTCCTCATTACCTTAGCCAGCTTCATCCTGACCCACAACTTCTTCACTTTTGAAGACCGGACATACCAACAATTAAAGGGAACAGCCATGGGTACCAGGATGGCCCCCTCGTACGCCAACCTATTCATGGGTCGCTTACAGGAACCCTTCTTGGTTGCCCAGGCCTGCCAACCCAAAGTTTGGTACAGTTTTATTGATGACATCTTCATGATCTGGACTCACAGTGAAGAAGAACTCCAGAATTTCCTCTCCAACCTCAACTCCTTTGGTTCCATCAGATTCACCTGGTCCTACTCCAAATCCCATGCCATTTTCCTTGATGTTGACCTCCACCTGTCCAATGGCCAGCTTCACACGTCCGTCCACATCAAACCCACCAACAAGCAACAGTACCTCCATTATGACAGCTGCCACCCATTCCACATCAAACGGTCCCTTCCCTACAGCCTAGGTCTTCGTGGGAAACGAATCTGCTCCAGTCTGGAATCCCTGAACCATTACACCAACAACCTGACAACAGCTTTCGCATCCCGCAACTACCTTCCCGACCTGGTACAGAAGCAAATAACCAGAGCCACTTCCTCATCCTCTCAAACCCAGAACCTCCCACAGAAGAACCATAAAAGTGCCCCACTTGTGACAGGATACTTTCCGGGACTGGATCAGACTCTGAATGTGGCTCTCCAGCAGGGATACGACTTCCTCAAATCCTGCCCTGAAATGAGATCCATCCTTCATGAAATCCTCCCCACTCCACCAAGAGTGTCTTTCCGCCGTCCACCTAACCTTCGTAACCTCTTAGTTCATCCCTATGAAATCCCCAAACCACCTTCCCTACCCTCTGGCTCCTACCCTTGTAATTGCGTCCGGTGTAAAACCTGTCCCATGCACCCTCCCACCACCACCTACTCCAGTCCTGTAACCCGGAAGGTGTACACGATCAAAGGCAGAGCCACGTGTGAAAGCTCCCACGTGATTTACCAACTGACCTGCCTACACTGTGACGCATTCTATGTGGGAATGACCAGCAACAAACTGTCCATTCGCATGAATGGACACAGGCAGACAGTGTTTGTTGGTAATGAGGATCACCCTGTGGCTAAACATGCCTTGGTGCACATCTTGGCACAGTGTTACACCGTCCGGGTTATCTGGATACTTCCCACTAACACCAACCTATCCGAACTCCGGAGATGGGAACTTGCTCTTCAATATATCCTCTCTTCCCGTTATCCACCAGGCGTCAATCTCCGCTAATTTCAAGTTGCCGCCACTCATACCTCACCTGCCATTCGACAACATCTTTGCCTCTGCACTTCCGACTCGACTGACATCTCTGCCCAACCTCTTTGCCTCTGTATATGTCTGCTTGTGTCTGTATATGTGAACATAATAGAGGGAAACATTCCATGTGGGAAAAATATATCTAAAAACACAGGTGATGTGACTTACCGAACGAAAGTGCTGGCAGGTCGATAGACACACAAACAAACACAAACATACACACGAGTATATATATGAGTATTCACATAATGATCCACGCAACACGCCCTCCTGTGTTAGTAAATGACTACAGGGAGATAAGCTGAATTGATGCATGGGTTAAGTGTTGCACCTGGGTGTTTAATATTGGCATCAGATTTTACTGGGCCTGAGCTGAATGTAAAAGTTCAGGAAAGAAACTCTCTGAAGCAAAAAAAAAAAAAAAAAAGACCACATGAAACAGATCAGAGAGCAAGATGTCCAAGTTATGGAATTATAAGAACAAAGTGCCTTTGCACCAGGTCATAAAAGTGTCATCTACAAATGTGAGCTCTGATTCAAAAAGTAGAGCCTTGGGTTCCTAGGAAGGATTTCTCTAAGTGGTGCATAATGAAATGAAATGATCGTATGGCATTTATTGGCTGAAATATCCCCTTTGGGGTTCGGCCACCGTATTGCAGACAAGACCTCATTGACGGTGTCAGTGTTGAGACAGGGATTAGTGATCATGATGTTGTCATTATGACTGTGGTTACGAAAGTTAAAAAGTTGTCAAGAAGGCTAGGAGAGTATTCTTACTAGAAAGAGCAGATAAGCAGTTGTTAGCATCCTACTTAGTAAATGAATTGACTTCATTTACTTACAGTATGATGTACGTGGAAGAATTATGGGCAAATTTTAAACACATTGTAAACCATGCATTGGACAAGTATGTGCCGAAAAAGTGGGTTACAGATGGAAAAGACCCACCGTGGTTTATCAGCGCAATTTGGAGAATGCTCAGGAAGCAAAGACAGTTGCACTCGTGGTACAAGAAAGATCAGGAGAATGAGGACAGGCAAAAGTTAGTAGAGATTCATGCTGCTGTAAAAAGACGATGCGCGAAGCATACAACCACTACCACCGTCATACCTTAGCAAAAGATCTTGCTGAAAACTCAAGGAAATTCTGGTCTTACGTAAAATTGGTAAGCGGGTCGAAGGCTTCCATCCGGTCACTCACTGACCAGTCTGGCCTGGTAATGGAAGACAGCAAAACGAAAGCTGAAATTTTAAATTTAGCATTTGAGAAATCTTTCACGCCGGAGGATCGTACAAACATACCGCCATTTGAGTCTCATACAGGTTCCCGTATGGAGGACATAGTGATAGACATCCATGGGGTTGTGAAGCAGCTGAATGGGTTGAAAATAAATAAATCGCCAGGTGGTGATGGGATTCCAATTCGGTTTTACAGAGAGTACTCTACTGCATTGGCTCCGTACTTAGCTTGCATTTATCACGAATCTCTTGCCCAACATAAAGTCCCGAGCGACTGGAAAAAAGCGCAGGTGACACCTGTATATAAGAAGGGTAGAAGGACGGATCCTCAAAATTACAGAGCAATAGCCTTAACATCGGTTTGTTGCAGGATTCTTGGACATATTCTCAGTTCGAATATAATGAATTTCCTTGAGACAGAGAAGTTGCTGTCCATGCACCAGCATGGCTTTAGAAAGCATCACTCCTGCGAAACGCAACTCGCCCTTTTTTCACATGATATCTTGCGAACCATGGATGAAGGGTATCAGACGGATGCCATATTCCTTGACTTTTGGAAAGCATTTGACTCAGTGCCCTACTGCAGACTCCTAACTAAGGTACGAGCATGTGGGATTGGTTCCCAAATATGTGAGTGGCTCGAAGACTTCTTAAGTAATAGAACCCAGTACATTGTCCTCGATGGTGAGTGTTCATCGGAGGTGAGCGTATCATCTGGAGTGCCCCAGGGAAGTGTGGTAGGTCCACTGTTGTTTTTTATCTACATTAATGATCTTTTGGATAGGGTGGATAGCAATGTGCGGCTGTTTGCTGATGATGCTGTGGTGTACGGGAAGGTGTTGTTGTTGAGCGACTGTAGGAGGATACAAGATGACTTGGACAGGATTTGTGATTGCTGTAAAGAATGGCAGCTAACTCTAAATATAGATAAATGTAAATTAATGCATATGAATCAGAAAAAGAATCTCGTAATGTTTGACTACTCCATTAGTAGTGTAGCGCTTGACACAGTCACGTTGATTAAATATTTGGGCATAACATTGCAGAGCGATACGAAGTGGGACAAGCATGTAATGGCAGTTGTGGGGAAGGCGGATAGTCGTCTTCGGTTCATTGGTAGAATTTTGGGAAGATCTGGTTCATCTGTAAAGGACCACTTATAAAATACTAATACAACCTATTCTTGAGTACTGCTCGAGCGTTTGGGATCCATATCAGGTCGGATTGAGGGAGGACATAGAAGCAATTCAGAGGCGGGCTGCTAGATTTGTTACTGGTAGGTTTGATCATCACGTGAGTGTTACAGAAATGCTTCAGGAACTCGGGTGGGAGTCTCTAGAGGAAAGGAGGCATTCTTTTCATGAATCGCTATTGAGGAAATTTAGAGAACCAGCATTTGAGGCTGACTGCAGTACAATTTTACTGCTGCCAACTTATATTTCGTGGAAAGACCCCAAAGATAAGATAAGAGAGATTAGGGGTTGGACAGAGGCATATAGGCAGTCATTTTTCCCTTGTTCTGTTTGGGAGTGGAACAGGGAGAGAAGATGCTAGTTGTGGTACGAGGTACCCTCCGCCACATACCGTATGGTGGATTGTGGAGTATGTATGTAGATGTAGATGTAGTTGATGCCACGATAGTGACTTGCATGTCAATGATGATGAAGGACACACAACACCCAGTCCCCTGCTGGGAAACGAAAAGCTTCAGTCCATAACTCAGCACAGATTTATAACGCATCACTCACACGAAACTCAGCTTACCCTTTTCTCACATGATGTCTTGCAAACAGTGGATGGAGGGCAACAGGTAGATTCCACATTCCTAGATTTCCAGAAAGCATTTGACATGGTGCACCACTGCAGACTGTTCCTGATATGTGAGTGGCTCGAAGACTTTTAAGTAATAGAACCCAGTATGTTGACAACAGCGAGTGTTCATTGAGGACAAAGGTATACTCAGAAGTGCCCCAGGAAAATTTGACAGGACCACTCTTATTCTCTTATGCAGAAATGATGTGGCGGGCAGGGTGAACAGCAATTTACGGCTGTTTGCTGATGTTGCAGTGGTGTATGGGAACGTGTCATCATTGAGTGACTGTAAGGGAATACAAGATGACAGAATGTCTGGTTGGTGTGATGAATAGCAACTTGCTCTAAATATATAAAATAGTAAATTAATGTAGATGAGTAGGAAAAACAATCCTGTAATGTTTGAATACAGCATTAGTAAAATGCTGCTTGACACAGTAAAGTCAATTAAGTATCTAGCCACAATGATGCAAAGTGATATGAAGTGGAATGAACATATAAGAACTGTAGTAGGGAAGGTTTATAGTCAGCTTCGTTTTAGTGCAAGAACTTTGGGAAAGTATAGTTTATCTTTAAAGTGCACATTGAATACTAGTGTGACCCAAACTTGAGCACTGCTCAAGTGTGTGGGATCACCACCAGGTCAAATTAAAGAAAAGCGTCTAAGCAATTCAGAGGCATGCTGCTAGATTTGTTATCAGTAGATTCGATCAGTATGCAAGTATTATGGAAATGCTGCTTGAACTCAAGTGGGAATTCCTGGAGGGAAGATGACACTTCTTTCATGAGGCACTATTGCAGAAATTTAGAGAACTGGGATTTGACACCAACTGCAGATCAATTCTATTGCCACCAATGTACATTCAGTGTAAGGACCATTAATATAAGATGAAAGAAATTATGGCTTGTATGGATACTTGCAGCCAGTTGTTTTTTCCCTCACTCTGTTTGCGAATGGAAAAAGAAAAGAAATGACCAGCAGTTATACGTGGTGCCCTCTGCCACGGATCTTACGATGACTTGCGGAGTTTATATGAGATGTAAATGTAGATTGAAAGCAATTTAACAGGTACTGGTCCTTAAATACCATTTTTGAACAGATTTTTCCTCATGTGAATATGTTCAGGTAAAGTCTGCCAGACTGTGTTTCTTCGTTGATTCTTACACTGTCAGCAGTGACAAAAATACTCAACTGATAGTCTTTTTGGACTCAACCTCCAGTTTTTTCAATATTTTTGTCCATTATTCATGTTGAGAGTCACCCTAGATGTGACTCATCTTCAGTCTCTTCTTGTTCCTCTTTGAACTGTTTAAACCACTCAAAAACTTGAGCGCATTAGTGACACTCATCACCATACATTTATTTCAATAAAGAATGAGCATCTGTGGCAGACTTCAAAGTTTCACTAAAAATTTCACAATGATCTGTTACTCTCCCAAAATGCTAAGCATGTTTTTCGACATTGGCCACAGCCTGAGTGAGGGGTTGGCAGGTCAGTGAATGATGGGAGTGGAGAGAGGAATGTCACATGACTTGGCAATGTACAGTCTTAGACATAAAAACTGACTACCAGCCGGCCGCCACAGACACTAAGTCCGAGTCATTCACTTAAGGTGGCCAATAAAACCAACCACCCCTGACAACACTAAGTCCGGCCATCTGCACAATCTGGCATCACTGTAAGATGTGGAAGTGTCAGGAGGAAGTGTGGTCTACTTCCGTGATGCTGTCGTGTTGTGTGAGCCCATGCATTCGAAACGTATAGTAGCGTGTTCATGTCCGACCGTATCTTTATTATTATTGTTATTATTATTATTATTATTATTATTATTTTACTACATTTCTAGTGTTATGACTCTGATTAAATATCAAAGACAATTCACTTCACATTCTACCCACCAGTAATAACAAATACTTCCAGAAAATATTCCACAGGACAGCGCATGGCTGCGTTGTGATCAGAGCAGCTTACGCTTGAGCATTTCCTCGCACTGCAGCGGCTACCGGCCACTGGCCAGACACCACCTGCCACCTGAAATCGGGGGCCGCCCAGGTAAAAGTGGCACAATTCCGTCATTGTATGTATCGACTGTCATTTACGAATCTGAAGTTCTAGTTATCATCATGCAGTTAAACTTTGGATTTTCATACTCAAAAATCATCAAATACGGTTAAGCGTTATAAAATTGGGTCGCAAGTGGAAAAGGATGTAACATCTGCAACACAATATTTACTTTTGGTATAATAGGGGGGAATGCAGAAGAGGCAGCTCAAAAAATTTGAACTATGTGTGGAGCGAGAGCTTTTGGGAAAAATACGACAGAAAAAGATATTCTTATTTAAACAAAGATTGTTCTGGCATGAATGATTTTCCACATTAAGGAAGTCTCAACTACTGATATAAGTGATGGATTACCATTTAACCATCATGTGACATTTGCATTCAACAGGCAGGGTCAGAAATCTGGTGTAGGAGTACTGCATTCTCTAATTCGAAAAAACAAAAATCAACGGAGTGACTATTATTGCAGTTTCACTTGAACGTCATCAGGTCACTCAGTGAGCATTCCTATGCAATACTGTTACTGGTTGCGAGTTATTATGCCTTTATCGTTAATTTCCTAAGAAGAAATGAAACACTGAGTCCTTCCAAAAGATGTAAACTTGAGCAAAGAGTAGTGTGAACATAATCTTTGCCATCTGATAGATCCAAAAGTGTGTTCTGCACTACGAATTCTTCCCCAAGGGTGCGCCCCTTCCAGGCACTTGTATTGACAGGGAAGTCATCTCCCAGGCACCTGTCCCTCTGGCCATATACTCAAAATCTTTTACCTTTCCCACTCTTGATCGATCAACTGTCGAGGCAATTCATTTCTAGATGAAAATGCTCTGGGTTAATGATATCGTTGGAACCAGTAGGTTTATAAAAGTGTAGAATTTGTCAACTACTTTAGCACTGTCAGATTGTGTTATATCTTGTGGAAGAATATACTGTTGCTGATTAATTTCTCTTTGATGATTATTGTTGTGTTCAATAAACTAATGGAAAACACAATTAAAATATTCACTGTACTAATACAAATTAAATTCATCTTACGACAGAAACACCATGATGGCAGTCTATCTTAATGAAGAATTAATATAATAGAGGGAAACATTCCACGTGGGAAAAATATATGTAAAAACAAAGATGATGTGACTTACCGAACGAAAGCGCTGGCAGGTCGATAGACACACAAACACACACACAAAATTCAAGCTTTCGCAACAAACTGTTGCCTCATCAGGAAAGAGGGGAAGGAGAGGGAAAGACAAAAGGATGTGGGTTTTAAGGGAGAGGGTAAGGAGTCATTCCAATCCCGGGAGCGGAAAGACTTACCTTAGGGGGAAAAAAGGACAGGTATACACTCGCACACACGCACATATCCATCCACACATATACAGACACAAGCAGACATATTTAAAAGACCCGGATGGATATGTGCGTGTGTGCGAGTGTATACCTGTCCTTTTTTCCCCCTAAGGTAAGTCTTTCCGCTCCCGGAATTGGAATGACTCCTTACCCTCTCCCTTAAAACCCACATCCTTTCGTCTTTCCCTCTCCTTCCCCTCTTTCATGATGAGGCAACAGTTTGTTGCGAAAGCTTGAATTTTGTGTGTGTGTTTGTGTTTGTTTGTGTGTCTATCGACCTGCCAGCACTTTCGTTCGGTAAGTCACATCATCTTTGTTTTTACATATATTAATAAAGAATTAAGTGTTTATAAGATGATTGTGCCTATTTTGATTTGAATTAGAAGGATATTACCAACTTTTCATAATACTCAAGTATTATGAAAATGTGACAGCTAATAGATAAAATTATGTATTCACAACAACAAAAAATATGTTGGCAGAAAACAAAAGTGGTATTATGAATTTTGCAGTACCATAAAGTTTTTGCCCTGACACTAAGGGGTACTGAAAGTAGCAAGACAAATTTTGCTCGAGCATTGTCTTACGATTCACTTATTGAATTTCTATTTGCCTGCTTGTATCTCTGCTACAAACAAATTAAAGATCTGACTTTCAGCAAGTTTCAAAAGGCGAACAAAAGCAGCTTGTACCTGGTAAGCAAGCACATTACCGCGGAGCTAGCGATGAGGGGCAGTATATGTCCTACTTAATGGCCCAGAAGTCGTTATGCTAGATATATTGCAACATAAAAGACAAGAGTAGTTGTATTTCCCGTGTTTAACAGCTTTCACAGGCTGAAAAGCCCACCACATCTCAAGAGAAAATTACTCACATTATTCAGTTGAAATGACTGTAATATCAAATGAATCTAGCAGGATAGTTCTATGCCAGCAAGGAAGTAATTCATCAGTCACACAGTTTCCAAACATATTCTGCAGTGTTGCCAAGTTTCAGTTACACTACCGGGAAGGATATCAGCTGAAGGGTTCTGTGAGTGACCTCGGAAGTGACTAAAGCTTCGCCTCAATGATATGGGTGGCAAGGGCTTGATATCCTCATTATATGTGAATGAATCTTATTAGCATTTATGTAAGTAGGTTTAGGGACTGGAGTGTAATTATTTATAATACATCGATGCACTGAGTGCAAACAAATATCATAAATTTATGACTGCAACAATTATTTGTGTTTTACTGTCTTAATCAGACCGAAACCTTGGTAGCTTATTCACTAGATGTGATTCACAATTTTGGAGATTCTCCAGTAGTTGAGTTGTCAACATATCTTTGGTATACAATATGTTATTGAGATCACAGTCATTGGCACACCCTCCAGAAGATAGGCATGACCTGGCTTCTTGTTGTCTGCTTTTCTCACGGATATTCTGCTATTGCTCGAAACGTGGAGACTTAAGGTGAATTCGAATATTCCATATGGCGAAAATCTGATATTTCTCTTCTTCCAGCTCTGACATTCAAAAAATAGTCACAATAAGCAGCAGAAAAGTGCCTGTGAACCAACAATTAATAATGCACTCATAATTGGTGGAATCTGACAAACTCCATCTGTCATCTGATAATTTTGAAAAACTACTTTTTTCACCTGGACAGTAACACACTATGACCTCAAGGCTTTCGTAGGGACATGAAGTAAGTACAATAAGGCAACCGCAAGACAACGCTCGAGCAAAATTTGTCTTGCTATTTTCAGTACCCCTTCATTCAGAACAGAAACCTTATGGTACTGCAAAATTCATAATGGCACTTTTGTTTTCTGCTGACATATTTTTTGTTGTTGTGAATATTTAATTTATCCATAAACTGTCACATTTTCATAATACTTGAGTATGATACAGGACATGAAGTAAGTACAGACATTTTTGAAGCCAAATGTCAGTAATGTCCTACTAATGATATGAATATAATAGAGGGAAACATTCCACGTGGGAAAAATATATCTAAAAACAAAGATGATGTGACTTACCAAACGAAAGTGCTGGCAGGTCGATAGACACACAAACAAACACAAACATACACACAAAATTCAAGCTTTCGCAAACAACGGTTCGTCAGGAAGACGAAGCAACCGTTGGTTGCGAAAGCTTGAATTTTGTGTGTATGTTTGTGTTTGTTTGTGTGTCTATCGGCCTGCCAGCACTTTCGTTTGGTAAGTCACATCATCTTTGTTTTTAGATATAATGTCCTACTAACTCGTGTTAAAATAGGCACAATTAACTTACAGGCACTTAACGCTTTATTGAGATAGACTGCCGTCGTGATGTTTCTGTTGTAAGTTGAATTTAATTTGTATTAGTACAGTGAATATTTTAATAACAACAGTAATCACCAAAGAGAAATTAATCAGCAGCAGTATATCCTTTCACAAGATACAAAACAGGCTGACAGTGCTAAAGTAATTTACAAATTCTATGCCTTTAGAAATCCACTGGTTCTAATGATGTCATTAAACCAGTGTAATCTGTAGAGCATTTTTGTCTAGAAATGAATTGCCTTCGATCAAGAGTGGGAAAGGTAAAAGATTACGAGTATACGACCAGAGGGACAGGTGCCCGGGAGATGACTTCCCTATCAATACAAGTGCCTGAGAAATGACTTCCCCATCAGTCTCCTGGGTACTTTTGTTTCTCAAATCAACAGAGTGCGTTATCATGCAGTAGCAGTTTTGTCAGTCGATTTTCTTATATTGTGACCAAAAGATGTCGCAGCCATTGGCAACAAATTCCAGCTGTGATGGACACATCCTTGGGGAAGAATTTGTAGTGCAGAACACACTTTCGGAGCTATCAGATGGAAAATATTATGTTCACACTACTCTTTGCTTGAGTTTATGTCTTTTGGTAGGGCTCAGCCTCTCATTTCTTTTTAGGAACTTGATGATAAAGGCATAATAACTCGTAACCAGTAACAGTACTGCATAGGACTGCTCAATGACGAACTTGATGACGTTCAAGCGAAACTGCAATAATAGTCACTCTGTTGATTTTTGTTGCTTCGAATTAGAGAATACAGTACTCCTACACCAGGCTTCATAACCTTGCCTGTTGAATGCGAATGTCGCATGATGGTTAAATGGTAATCCATCACGTATATCAGTAGTCGAGACTTCCTTAATTTGGAAAATCATTCATGCCATAACGATCTCTGTTGAAATAAGAATATCTTTTTCTGTCATATTTTTCCCAAAAGCTCTCACTCCACACGCAGTTCAAATCTTTCGTGCTGCCTCCTCTGCATTCCCCCCCCCCCCCCCCCCTATTATACCAAAAGTAAATATTGTGGTGTGGATGTTACATCTTTTTCCAAATGCGACCCAATTTTACAGTGCTTAACCGTATTTAATGATTTTCGAGTAAAATCCAGTGCTTAACTGCAAGATGATAACTGTTGTTGTTGTGATCTTCAGTCCTGAGACTGGTTTGATGCAGCTCTCCATGCTACTCTATCCTGTGCAATCTTCTTCATCTCCCAGTACCTACTGCAGCCTACATCCTTCTGAATCTGCTTAGTGTATTCATCTCTTGGTCTACCTCTACGATTTTTACCCTCCACACTGCCCTCCAATGCTAAATTTGTGATCCCTTGATGCCTCAAAACATGTCCTACCAACCGATCCCTTCTTCTAGTCAAGTTGTGCCACATACTTCTCTTCTCCCCAATCATATTCAATACCTCCTCATTAGTTACGTGATCTATCCACCTTATCTTCAGCATTCTTCTGTAGCACCACATTTCGAAAGCTTCTATTCTCTTCTTGTCCAAACTAGTTATCGTCCATGTTTCACTTCCATACATGGCTACACTCCATACAAATACTTTCAGAAACGACTTCCTGACACTTAAATCTATACCCGATGTTAACAAATTTCTCTTCTTCAGAAACGATTTCCTTGCCATTGCCAGTCTACATTTTATATCCTCTCTACTTCGACCATCATCAGTTATTTTACTCCCTAAATAGCAAAACTCCTTTACTACTTTGTGTCTCATTTCCTAATCTAATTCCCTCAGCATCACCCGATTTAATTTGACTACATTCCATTATTCTCGTTTTGCTTTTGTTGATGTTCATCTTATATCCTTCTTTCAAGACACTGTCCATTCCGTTCAACTGCTCTTCCAAGTCCTTTGCTGTCTCTGACAGAATTACAATGTCATCGGCAAACCTCAAAGTTTTTACTTCTTCTCCATGAATTTTAATACCTACTCCGAATTTTTCTTTTGTTTCCTTTACTGCTTGTTCAATATACAGATTGAATAACATCAGGGAGAGGCTACAACCCTGCCTCACTCCTTTCCCAACCACTGCTTCCCTTTCATGCCCCTCAACTCTTATAACTGCCATCTGGTTTCTGTACAAATTGTAAAAAAAAAAAGATGATAACTAGAACTTCAAATTCGAAAATGACAGTTGATATATACACTGACAGCATCGCACTGATTCACCTGGGCGGCACCCGATCTCAGGCGGCGGGTGGCGTCTGGCCGGTGGTCGGTGACCGGTGGCCAGTAGCCGGTAGCCGCTGCAGCATGAGGAAATGCTCAAGCATAAGCTGCTCTGATCATGATGCAGCCACATGGTGTCGTGCGGAATTGTTTCTGGAAGTGTTTGTTATTACTGGTGGGTAGAATGTGAAGCAAATTATCTTCGATGTTCCATCAGAGTCATAACTTTAGATGAGGGTCGAAATATGGTTAAGGAAAAAAAAATTACAGTTGGACGTGAACACGCTACTATACGTTCGAATGTACGGTGATTACCGTTAAACCACAGGCTCACACAACACATCTGAGAAGCAGATAACACTTCCTCCTGACACTTCCACATCTTACAGTGTAGTCAGATTGTGCAGCGTTCTCAAGGGGCAGTTGGTTTTATTGGCCATCTTTAGTGAATGACTCTGACTTCGTTTCTGTGGCGGCCGGCCGATGAGCAGTTTTTATGTCTAAGACTGTACCATTTGACCTTGAGGCCCACACTGTTTGTCTGTTGAAAATCAGTCCAGTTATTTCTTTGCTGAACTTTGTATTTTTGACAAACCTTGTGTTCTTCCATTTTTTCCCAAATTCATGTCAGTCATCAGCTTTCCACATGGAGTCATTTGTATGACTGATCTGTTTCCTCAGCACTTGTTGCGTATCATTTGTATCATGATGTGTATTCTCAGAGTGTCAGGTATGGTCACTTCTTCAGTAGAAGGGTGATTATAATATGATGGATGTACAGTGCTTATCGTTAAAGTCTAAAGAGTTAGATAAAAAGATTGTGATTTTTTTAGGAGACCTATTTCATCACCAATTTTGTACAACTGATTTTTCATTGTAACTCTCAGCCATGAAAAGCAGCCTTCTGATAAAGTCAAATGATTTCTTTAATCCTAAGCTTTAAAATCATGATTTATCATTAAATCAGTGAATAATAAATTTAATTTTAAATGCTTAGTACTACTAAGATGTAAAAAAGAAATATGGACAGTTCAGCAATATCTATCAGTCTATAAAATTGTTGTGTGTCTATCATTTCCCCTTTTCTTTCTAGTTGTGCAAAATGTATGAAGATTACCTCGAGCAACTGGTGAGAATGTCTCTCCATTTCATTGCAAAAACTTTGAAAGGTGCTACTAAAATGAAACAGAACTTGCCAGACAGGAACAAGGAAGAAGAAAAGGAAGAGGACAACAATATAGAAGATAAAACGAATGAAGAGAATGAAACTGCTTTGGAGAACACTAGGAAAGATGATGACGAAATTCCTGAATTAGAGCACAAAGAAAATGATACAAATAATGAAGTTACAAATAGTGAAGTTACAAATAGTGAAGTTACAAATAGTGAAGTTACAAATAGTGAAGTTACAAATAGTGAAGTTACAAATAACGAAGTTACAAATAACGAAGTTACAAATAACGAAGTTACAAATAACGAAGTTACAAATAACGAAGTTACAAATAACGAAGTTACAAATAACGAAGTTACAAATAACGAAGTTACAAATAACGAAGTTACAAATAATGAAGTTACTAATAATGATGCTGCCCAGGCTGATGACCTCAATGAGAAGAAAAATGAGAAGGGTGGAAGTAATGGTAATGAAGAAAACAAAGTAAAAGATGAAACAGAAAAGGGAGCAACTCCAGATGCAAAGCAAAGCAAGAACAGTGACAACTCTCTTTCTGCACTCCATTTTAATTTTACCATTTTTATAATCTGGCTCACAGTGTGTGCTCTTAATGTGCCAAGTGCCCTAGTGTGGGCTCATAATTACAGGTTTGTACAAAAAATAATGTTTACGGACTTGATAATGTAATATTTTGCTGTGTTCTGATAGCTTTTTCCTTTAATGTAGGTATAATAGAAGACTGGAACCTGATCCATCGCTGCCTTTAAGTGTTGTTCTCTGTACTTGTGCAGGATTTCTGTGGCAGACAAATGTGCCAAAAAATAATTTGTAAGTATTTTTAACTAGTTAAATATTCCATAGTTGTAAAAAAAAAACAGGAAGACCAGATTACTGTTTAATAGTTCACTGATATGAGTCAGAAAGATATCTTAAGTAAATAAAGTGACTGCTATTGTATCAGCATTCATCATACAGTTATGATCCTGAGATGTCACACACAGAAGGAAAAAGTCTGCTTTGGTTTTAGAATGTTGCCACCTTGCAGTGCACGGATTTTTCCAAAACCATCACACTACTAAAATGTAAATACAATTGTTGGCTATGAAGTTCCTAATTCAGCTCCCTAAATCAAGAAGGTTTTCTTCATTCACACCAAATGGAAGCCTTACTTCTGCGAAGTCCGAGTGTTACTTTCACTCTGACATATTTTGTGTTGGTGGGGGATAGAGATAAATGTTTGGAGAGTGTAACATTGTGTTTAAATTTTTGGTAACAATGAAACAAGGAGAGGAGAAAGAATGGAACCTGATTCTGGCAAATAGCACTAAGAGGGTCAGATGTACCTGAATGTCCCCACCTAAATAACAGATCTCTGTCAACAGTTTCTCCTTCTCTCATTCCACAAGATGGGATATGCTTGGAACTTAACGCATAACTTCTGGTGCACTATCTGAGGGTCAGGAACTCAATATGTGTTCTCCTTTTCATTGGTGGGGATTACAACTTTTTTGTAGAAATGATTGAGAAGTGTAGGATGGTCATTTCATGAATGCTGTAGGAGTTGGTCAAGTAGACATGGCACAGCATGTACATGTTCGAATGGAGGCCATAACCAGCTTGTGCTAGTGAAATCTTTTTCTTCTTCTTCTTCTTCTTCTTCTTCTTCTTCTTCTTCTTCTTCACCATTGGTTATTGCCGGATGAATCCCAATATCACTTGTCACTCCTAGTTTGGCTTTCATACTTCTCTAGTAATATCATTTGCTCTACTTTCCAATTGACCATTATGTATAACTTTCCAAGAAAACTACAATTCTAGCTTCCCATTACAAAGCATACTTGGATCCATTCCATTATTCTAGCTGTAGTAAGTGCAGCCGTAAGCACAATGGAAAAGTTATCCCAACCGGTCTCTCCTTCCCATGAGCAAAAATTTAACTGTTAATGAAAAATAACCTGTTGTCCAGACTAGCACTTGGACATCAAAATTTCCCAGCCACTGTTTTTGAAGTTTAATTTAAGCAGTGCCTCATGGGCCTTCGTCACGCTCCATATTGTCACCATCGGCTCCATCAGGTTATAAGTCTGTGAGTCAATCAAAAAGGTGTGTCTTGCTGAAACTATAACTACATCTAAGCAAAAATACTCTGTGTAGGTGCATAATCTATTTACAGATTTAAATATGTAAAATCTGGAATAATGACAATAGTATGAAAAGGAAAGATTGCTACTCATCACATAGCAAAGATGTTGAGTTGCAGTTAGGCACAACAAAAAGAGTACTAAGCAAGTAAGCTTTCGGCCAGAAGGTCTTCTTCCTAAACAGACAACATACACACACACATTCTTGCAAATGCAGCCCACACACACGACGACTGTCTCTGGCTACCGGGGCCAAACTTCGAGCATGATGGAAGAAGCAAGCTGAGATGGGGAGGGGAGGGAGAGCAGGGTGTGGATTGGGGGAGGGGGGGACAGCTGTTTGTGGGAGTATACTGGGACGAGGTGGAGAGATGCAGATACATGCAGTCAGGAGGTTGGACAGCAGGGTGGAGGGAAGGGGGGTTGGCGGAAAAGGGGGGAAGTGCACTTGTTGAATAGTTGGTTGTGGAGTGGGGAAAAGGGAAGGGGCTAGATGGTTGAAGAACAATGACTGATAAAGGTTGAAGCCACAAGTGTTATGGTAACAAAGGGTATATTGCAGGGAGAGTTCCATGTGCGCAATTCAGAAAAGCTGGTGTTAGTAGGAAAGATTCAAATGGCACAGGCTGTGAAGAAATTAAAATGAAGAATGTTGTGTTGGGCAGGGTGCTCAGCAAATGGGTTGTTCATCTGTTTCTTGGCCACATTTTGTCAGTGGCCAGTCATGCAGGCAGACAGCTTGTTAGTTGTCATGCCCATGTACAGTGAAGCACAGTGGTTGGAGCTTAGCTTGTAGATCACGTGACTGATTTCACAGCTATCCCTGCCTTTGATTGGATAGGTGATGCTTGTGACCAGACTGAAGTGGTGGGAGGATATACAAGATAGGTCTTGCATCTAGGTCTACTACAGGGATATGAGCCATGAGGGAAGGGGTTGGGAGCAGGGGTTGTGTAGGAGTGGACGATATTGTGTATGTTTTGTGAGTGTCAAAATATCACTGTGGGAGGGATGGGGAGGATAGTGGGTAGGACATTCCTCATTTTAGGGCACAATGAGAGATGGTCAAAACCCCGGCAGAGAATCCAAGCCTCGCACCTCAGTAGTGTTTTTACATTTCGCAGTGCAGTTGCAACTGTAGCGGTTATAAAGCTAAGTACTGACAAAGTTATTTGTGCACTGTTATAGTTATTAAATTTAATAGTTTTCAACGGTGTTTCATGCTGTTTGTGGTGAAATAACGATTTGATAAACTTTTGGAAATGTTTGTTGTGTCTTTTAGAGTTTTCTGTGCATTAAAGTGATTTAGTAAATTTCATGCTTTAGTTTTCAGCTGACATTTCTTATTGTTTCTAGTGAAATATTTCAGTAAAATTTTCATTCACTGTTTTAACTTAATTGAGAGTTCCAGTGGCTGCTTGAATTTTAGGTTTTAGCTAAAAATTTTGTGAAGGTTTTTAGTTGTGGTTTAATAGTGTTAATAAAAGTAGTTGCTTTCCTACTAGAGAGAGAATTTTGAGACCACTATTGTTGGTTCTATAAATAGTTCTATTGGTGTAACTGAACTTAGGTAACGTAGACATATAGTTTTTTTTCGGTAACTGTAAAATTTTGCCTTTAGTGAGAAGTGTGGGCTCTGTTGTAGGTTTGTGAGTAGTGGTTCTGCTGTGGGATTAGTTCAAAGTATTTTCATTGGGGGAATGCAGTGTGGAAGCCAGTGGGCATTCTAGCAAGATCCTCTCCTGGGAATGTAGAATCTGCAATAGAAATGAGTTGATAGAGGAGCAGGAGCATAAGATCTGTGCCCTTCAGGTGCAGTTAAAATATGCAAAAGAGGAACTAGATAATTTGAGGAGGAGGTATCAGACAGTTGTACTTTGTGTATATCCAACAGATTTGACCAACTGTCAGAGTTAAGTGGAGAGGAGCCTCTTGTTGCTGTAGGTGTAGGAAACATGCAGCAGTCCTCAGCAGTTAAGAGGCCTAGGTTAGTTGCGAAGTCTAACAGAAAGAAGAAGATTATGCTTCTAGGTAGTTAGCATGGTAGAGGTGTGGGCCAGTAGTTGCAGGAAGTGTTGGGGAGTGAGTACCAGGTCACCAGCATTGTGAAGCCTAATGCAGGGTTCACTCAGGTGACTGACAGCATAGGGGAGTTAGGTAGGAATTTTACAAAAGAGGATCAGGTAGTGATGTGGGTGGAGCAGGGAGTAGTCTTGATAGGGAACGGGAAAATGATGTAGGTGGTGACCTGGTAAAGATAACTACTCAATTAGTGGCACTAATGTGGATTTCGTACAACTGTTACAGCATCATGAGCGGCCCCATCTTAATGCGGCTGTTAAGCGCATTAACATGGGGCTGGAGGAGGTACTGATGGCAGAGGGCACGGGTCACATTTCAGTGGTGCCAGTTGAGTCTATCAGTAGATGGGATTTCACTAGGCATGGCCTGCACCTCAGTAAGTATGAGAAGGGGAGGCTGGCAAAGCTTATAGGTGACAGTGTAGTGGGCAGTGGTGGGATCACTCATGGAAATATTCCTGTAGTAGTTGGTGTCAATGTTGCCTTCTTGAGATTGACGTCGGCTGGTAGGTATACCTGCTTAAAGGAAATCCCTCTAACTAAGGGATCACCTTCAGAGGACGTCATGCTTCCAAGTATAGAAGGAATTAGCATATTTCATCAAAATATAAGAGGTATTAGAGATAAAGTTAATGAACTGCTTATAGATGTTGAGTCTGAACTTATTGGTATGTCAGAGCACCACTTAAATAATTTGACTATTCAGAGCCTTCCTTTGCCAGGATACAAATTACCTGGCTGTTTTTCAAGGAGTTCCTTGCGGAGTGGGGGTGTGGCCATGTACATAAAAACAGCATTCCATTTGAGTCCATAGATGTATCACGGTACTGCACTGAACAGATATTTGAATGTTGTGCTGGGCAGTTGAATTTAGTGAAACTAAACTTCTAATTTTTGTTGTTCATAGGTCCCCTAACTCTGACTTCAGAGCATTTCTGCTGAAATTAGAGAGGGTTCTTGATTCACTTTATAGGAAGTACCAGAAATTAATTGTAAGTGGTGACTTCAATATTAATTTTGTATATGATTGTGCAAGAAAAAGGATGTTGGATCTCCTAAATTCTCATGATCTGATGCAGACTTTGTTTTTTCCAACTATGGTGCTGGGCAACAGTAGCACAGCCATAGACAATATTTTTATTCAGTCTTCATTACTGGATGGGCATCTTGTTAGTAAAAGGGTGAATGGCCTTTCAGACCAGTTTAATACTAAAAGGCTTTTTTACCCAAACAAATGTCACATATAATTACAAACTATGTAGGAAAGTTAATACGGCGACAATAGAAAGTATTTTAAACCTCGTCAAGGAACAAGAGTGGCAGTATGTTTATAGTGCTGACAACATAGAAAACAAATATAATGCTTTCCTTAACAAAGTTCTCATGTTCTTTGAGAGTTGCTTTCCATTAGAATGTTCTAAACGGAGTACTAGCAGTAAAAGGCAGCATGGGTGGCTGACTCGTGGGATAAGGATATCACGTAAAACAAAGTGGGAATTATATCAAAATGTTAGTAGTCAGCATCAAGCTACAGTAGCCCATTGCAAACAGTATTGTAAGGTACTTAAAATGTTATTAGGAAGGCAAAGAGTATGTGGTGCGCAAATAGAATAACTAATTCACAGGATAAAATTAAAACCATATGGTCAGTTGTTAAGGAAGTGTCTGGTCAGCAGCACAAGGTCGACGATATAAAGTCAGTTCGCAGTAAAAATAGTTCTGTTACTGATAAATCAGATATATGTACAGTATTTAACAATCATTTTTCTGAGCTTTGCTGGTGAATTAAATAAAAATTTAGTCTCTACAGGGAATCATATAACTCTCTTGGCAAATGCCTTTCCGAGATTGATGTCTGAAATACTCCTCTGTGATTCAGACAAGGGGGAGATTGAGTCAATAATTAAGTCACTGAAGGCTAAGGACTCTCATGGATATGATGGAGTGCGTAGCAGAATATTATAGTACTGTGGTGTACATGACAATTTGAGACCTATTTCTATGCCATCAGTGTTTGCTAAAGTTATTGAAAAGGCTGTGTATGTAAGGATAATTGATTATTTTATATCACACAATTTGCTATCAAGTGTACTCTTCGGCTTTAGAAGTCATTTAACAACTGAAAATGCTATAGTCTTTTTTCTCTGAGAGGTACTAGATGGATTAAACAAAAGGTTTTGAACACTAGGCATATTTTTTTTATTTAACTAAGGCATTTGATTGTGTTGATCACTAAACATTGCTCCAGAAGTTGGATCATTATGGAATACGGGGAGTTGCTCACAATTGGTTCATCACTTACTTTAGCAACAGACAGCAAAAGGTCATTATTCACAGTGTTGAGAATGGCTGTGATGTGGGGTCTGAGTGGGGTACACTCAAAAGTGGGGGGGGGGGGGGGGGGGGGTATATCATCTATCAGTGTTGGGAACACTCCTGTTCCTTATTTATATAAATGATATGCCCGTAGCAACTCTAAAATATTTCTGTTTGCTGATGACACTAGCTTGGTAGTAAAGGATGTTGTGTGCAACAGTTTCTCAGTTTCATGATATAAGCTCATGGCTTGAGAAAATAAACTAACACTAAATCAGTAAGACTCAGTTTTTACAGTTTCTAACACACAATTCAACAAAACCCGATGTTTTAATTTCACAGAATGGGCATATGATTTGTGAAACTGAACAGTTCAAATTTCCAGGTGTTCGTAGTAAACTGTTGTGGAAAGCACACGTTCAGGATTTTGTTCAAAGACTTAATGCTACCATTTTTACTATTTGAATGTTATCTGAAGTAAGTGACCATTCTACGCTAAAATTAGTCTGCTTTGCTTATTTTCATTCGCTTATGTCATATGGTATTATATTATGGAGTGAGTTTGCGAACCTCTTGTCGCCTCTTTTCACCAGTCTGGGTATTTTGACATTGGCCTCTCAATATATACATGGTGTACCTGAAGTCTGGAAACACTTTCAATTATTTATTGCACAAGAACTAAACATTGTACAGATGTCATACATATTGCATTTTGAAGGAAACTCTGAAAGTTATTTTTACAAACATTTGATATGCGAACCATGAGTGACCTGGCAGATGTCAGTATTGTAATCGAATTCTTGCCATACTCGTCCCAGCATGGCATCGTCGACTGTAGCAGTCGCTTCCTGTATTCTCTTCCGGAGCTCTGCTACATCAACCCGTCATAATGAATTTTTTGTGCCAGTGGTAAATGGCCTTCCTTGGTCTAAACATCCATTGAACAGCTGTAGCACACTTGTTTTTGTCAAACTCCAACACACAGAAAGCTCGCTCCGCACCTGAACTCACCATGTTTGCGACTGGCACTGACTATCGGCAAATTACCAAACTACGCTGTGGTGGCATACATGGAAAAAAAAAAAAAAAAAAACTTTCAGGGTTTCTCTTCAAAATGACGTATGTATGATATCTGTACAATGTTTGGTTCTTGTGCAGTAAATAATTGAAAGTGTTCCCAAACTTTGTGTACAACTTGTATATTCTTTACTGTCATTTCTTGTTAACAATATCAGCTTATTCCCAAGAATAAGCAGCTTTCGCTCAGTTAATATTTGGCAGAAATCAAACCTGCATTTGGATCGGACTGCCTTAACTCTTATGCAAAAAGGTGTGCAATATACCGCTGCATCCCATTTTCAATAATCTTAGCAGCAATCCATGTGCTTTCAAATCAAAACGGAAGAGTTTCCTCAGGAGTCACTCCTATTATGTCGAGGACTTCCTTGAAATATTAAATTTATTCTTGCTGTATTGTTGATTGTGTTTACTTAACTTTATGGCTTGACTTTTTTTGGGTTCATAAACATTTTATTTTTATATGTTATTGCTTTTATGTTGCAATTTCATGTACTGACACATTCCATGATGTCGGACATTTGCTCCTCAATTTGGTCATACGGAACTTGACGTGTAAATAAATAAATCAACATGCAGTTCTCCAGCCCTAGGTGGTACTGAGTCATAAGGGGAATGCTCCTCTGTGGCTAGATGGTGGGACTTCAGGAGGTGGTGGGTGACTAGATTGATAAGGCATGGGAGATATATTTGTGTACAAGGTTATGAGGGTGATGATGGTCTGTGAAGGCCTCATTGAGACCCTTGGTATATTTTGAGAGGGACTGCTCATCACTACAGATGTGATGGCCATGGGTAGCTAGGCTTGTATGAAAGAGACTTCTTGGTATGGAATGGGTGGCAACTGTCGAAGCGGAGGTATTGTTGGTGGTTGGTACGTTTGATATGGACACAGGCACTGATGTAGCCATCTTTGAGGTGGAGAGCCATGCCAAGAAAAGTGGCTTGTTGGTTTGAGGAGGACCAGGTGAAGTGAATGGAGGAGTTGAGGTTATGGAGTAATGTGGATAGGGTGTCTTCACCTTCATTCCAGATCACAAGAGATGTCATCAATGAATTTGAACCAGGTAAGGATAAACTGCACAGGTGGAAACTCACCCCGCAATGTATCCTAAGTTCCCGTAACCCTCCTGGCCCCCAACCTTCATTAGTCATTGTCCTCCACCCACCTATCCCCTTCTCTGTTCCCACTCCACTGCCTTATATTCTACAAGTGCACACACAGTCTTTTTACTCCTCTCCCTTTCCACCCCCGGCCATGTAACCTTCCGATTGCATCTAGCTGCCCTACCGTTTCTCCAACTCATCTCTGGTACCTGCATACTCCCACAAACAGTACTACACCGTCCCTGCTCTCCCTCCCCCTCCCCGTCCCACTACCCAACTGCATCTCCCATTATGAGCACTTGCTTGTAGCCTGGCCCCAGCAGCCAGAGACAGTGGTCATTTGTGTGTGAGCTGCATTTGAGTGAATATATATATATATATATATATATATATATATATATATATATATATATATATATGTGTGTGTGTGTGTGTGTGTGTGTGTGTGTGTGTGTGTGTGTGTATTGCTTATTTGGGAAGAAATACATGTTTAGTAGTATTTTTGTTGAGCCTCTCTGCAACTCAACATGTCCGCTATATGATGAGTATCAATCTTTTGTGTTCATAATACTGTCATTGAAATGTGAAAGATACCATATTTTTGTGTAGATGATGACTGTCCTGAGTGTAGAGGAAACAGAGACATGTCTGAAGCTTTATGAATTCAAGCTGTTGTTGTTGTTGTGGTCTTCAGTCCTGAGACTGGTTTGATGCAGCTTTCCATGCTACTCTATCCTGTGCAAGCTTCTTCATCTCCCTGTGCCTACTGCAACCTACAACCTTCTGAATCTGCTTGGTGTATTCATCTCTTGGTCTCCCTCTACGATTTTTACCATCCACGCTGCCCTCCAGTACTAAATTGGTGATCCCTTGGTGCCTCAGAACATGTCCTGCCAACCGATCCCTTCTTCTAGTCAAGTTATGCCCCAAATCCTCTTCTCCCCAATCCTATTCAATACCTCCTCATTAGTTACGTGATCTACCCATCTAATCTTCAGCATTCTTCTGTAGCACCACATTTCAAAAGCTTCTATTCTCTTCTTGTACAAACTATTTATCGTCCATGTTTCACTTCCATACATGGCTACATTCCATACAAATACTTTCAGAAGCGACTTCTTGACACTTAAATCTATAATCGATGTTAAGAAATTCCTCTTCTTCAGAAACGCTTTCCTTGCCATTGCCAATCTACATTTTATATCCTCTCTACATCGACCATCATTAGTTATTTTGCTCCCCAAATAGCAAAACTCCTTTACCACTTTAAGTGTCTCATTTCCTAATCTAATTCCGTCAGCATCTCCAGACTTAATTCGACTTCATTCCATTTTCCTTGTTTTGCTTTTGTTGATGTTCATCTTATATCCTCCTTTCAAGACTATCCATTCCGATCAACTGTTCTTCCAAGTCCTTTGCTGTCTCTGACAGAATTACAATGTCATCGGCGAACCTCAGTTTTTATTTCTTCTCCATGGATTTTAATACCTACTCCGAATTTTTCTTTTGTTTCCTTCACTGCTTGCTCAATATACAGATTGAATAACATCGGGGAGAGGGTACAACCCTGTCTCACTCCCTTCCCAACCACTGCTTCCCTTTCATGTCCCTCGACTCATAACTGCCATCTGGTTTCTGTACAAATTGTAAATAGCCTTTCGCTACCTGTATTTTACCCCTGCCATCTTCAGAATTTGAAAGAGAGTATTCCAGTCAACATTGTCAAAAGCGCTCTCTAAGTCTACAAATGCTAGAAATGTAGGTTTGCCTTTCCTTAATCTAGCTTCTGAGATAAGTCGTAGGGTCAGTATTGCTTTGTGTGTTCCAATATTTCTACAGAATCCAAACTGATCTTCCCCGAGGTCGGCTTCTACTAGTTTTTCCATTAATCTGTAAAGAATTTGCATTACTATTTTGCAGCCGTGACTTATTAAACTGATAGTTCGGTAATTTTCACATCTGTCAACATCTGCTTTCTTTGGGATTGGAATTATTATATTATTCTTGAAGTCTGACGGTATTTCGCCCGTCTCGTACATCTTGCTCACCAGATGGTAGAGTTTTGTCAGGATTGGCTCTCCCAAGGCCGTCAGTAGTTCTCATGGAATGTTGTCTACTCCCGGGGCCTTGTTTCAACTCAGGTCTTTCAGTGCTCTGTCAAACTCTTCACGCAGTATCATATCTCCCATTTCATCTTCATCTACATCTTCTTCCATTTCCATAATATTTTCCTCAAGTACATTGCCCTTGTATAGACCCTCTATATACTCCTTTCATCTTTCTGCTATCCCTTCAAGCTATGTGACTGAATTTACCAGTGGGGAACCTTTTATCTTCACCAGGTAACTTAATCGCTAACTGGATAATACGCATGTAGTAGAAGTACCTGCATAAAAACAGATCTTTGCTGGAGTTTAGGATTCAGTTTCTAAAACATGTTGCATATTTTAGATATAACTATTTTAATGCAATCATGAATTGATTAACTGGAGAAAGTTGAAAGAAACACTAAAGAAGTCTCTGAGAAAAAATAAGACTGCCCAATAAAGCAAAATATGGCCTCCAGGACTTCAGTGTGGTATGTGTGCAGCTGCAACCACAACTCATTCTTTGATCATACATTTTACTGTTAAAGTAACCACCTTTCCCAATTATTTTTTAGCACCTGATGGATTTGAATCCACGCGCGCTTGCATGCTCCGACTGTGAACCTTCATGCGCATGCATGAATTCTTTCCTTTCCTGTCAATAGTGTCAGTTGCTGGCAAGCAGCAATTGAGTGAGGGTGTGTAGTGCTCGCTTCGGTTTTTCATTGCAGGGAAATGATGGAACAACTGGAGCAGTGCGCTACTGTGTCAAATTTTGTGAGAAGCTGAGCAACAGCCAGGTGAAAACCATTCAGAAGATTCAAATGGCTTTTGGTGCAAAGCCGTGAGCATAATACAGATTATGGAGTGGTAGAACTGGTTTAAAGATGGCTGCACATTGGTGGAGAGTAAGCCACACCCCAGTCAGCTGTCAACAAGCCCTGTCTATCAGAGAAGTTGTGGAAAAGGTGGGCATCAGCACTTTTTCGACATGTTTCATTGTGACTGAAGATTTGGCCATGAAGAAAGCATCAGCGAAATTCATGCCTAGGCTGCTGGCAGTGGAGCAAAAGCAACTTTGTGTTGAAGTCTCACAGGACAGGCTGGATTCCACAAACAGTTATCCTGACTTCATGAACACCATAATCACTGGTGATGAGTCCTGGGTGTAAGAGTACGACCCAGAAACCAAATCCCAATTATTACAGTGGAAGAATTCCTTGTCATCAAGACTAAAGGAGGCCTGCTAAGTGTGCAGAAACATCAAAATGATGCTGACTGCTTTCTTTGACTCCCGCAGTGTAGTACACCATGAGTATACACCAAGGGTCAAACACTCGTCAAAGAGTACCATAGGGATGTCCTCCATTGCCTGTGCATTGCGGCGCAAGAAACCAGACTTGTGATCGACAGGAAATTGGCATCTCCATCACAGCAATGCTCCAGCACATTCCTTTTACTTGATTCAAATGTTTTTGGCAAAAAAACCAGATACACATACTCAAAAATAGTCGCCAAAACTGTTGGCACATTTATCCCATTGCGACAGTAGCCAGTTGATTCCACCCTTGAAGAAGCTACTAGGCTGCTGTCAGATCCACACCTGGATACAGTCACACACTTCATCATCCATTGCAAATCGATGTCTGTGAATAGCTTGTTTTAGAGGTCCAAAGACATGAAAGTTACACGCTGAAAGGTCGGGACTGTATGGTGGGTGTTCCAGCATTTCCCACCAAAACTGCTGCAATGTCATCTCCACCACATTGGCCGTGTGTGGGCGGGCATTATCATGCAGGAGGATAATACCATTGGACAACATGCCTCAGTGTTTTGACTGGATGGCTGGTCAGGTTCTGTAAAGTGGCTTGATAACGCTGGGCATTGATGGTGGTTCCCTGTACCACAAACTCGACAAGCAGTGGGCACTTGTCAAAAAAGGAGGAGGACATCATGAGTTTAGCAGAACTCGTGTGCACAGCTGTTGATTTCTTTGGAGGTGGTGAAGTCGCATGTTTCCACTGCTTGTTCTGACACTTGCTTTCCGATTCAAAATGATGACACCATGTTTCATCACCTGTGACAGTACGTGACAGAATGCTGTATTCCTCCTCATGATAACATTGTAGATGACTCAAAGACAGTGCCATTTGAGTATTGCCTAGTGGGGAACCCATTGCACACAGATTTTTTTATAGTTAAAGTGTTGGTACATTATGGTGTGGGCGGTGCCCATGCTAATAGCCAGTAACCAATAGATCTCATTGATGGTGATTCTGCGGTTGTCCAAGACTAAAGCATTCACTTCCGCAACCATTTCAGGTTTGATGACACGATGAGCCTGTCCAGGACGAGCATCTTCTTCCAGTGACTCTTGCCCCTCAAGGAATCGTTTGTGCCATTCCACAACACTTGAACTACTCAGACTGTACTCACCATACACAGTCTTCATCCGCTGATACATTTCACAGCCTCCAACTCCCTCCACCACCTAAAATTAAATCACCCCTCTTTGTTCCTGCTTACTCGCCTGCATGTTCCGTAGTGGACTATAAGTTGTGTGACCACCATCTCTTCAGCGTGAAATCACAATGGCACTATGCAACATCAAACAGTGTGCACGTGTCAGTCTCTCTACCAATAGATGGTGCCACCATACCCGCAGTTACATGGTGCCACCTTATGTGTAAAGCAAAGATAGATGCACTGACCAGATTTCATTTCAATGAACCTCATACATTGATGGTGATTAGGTGTCCAACACTCCAGGTAAGCCATTTTTTCCCCAGTAACAGGTCAGATACTTTCCTAACAGATGTCTTATGTACAAAACTGAATTTATGTGTCCCATAATAATAATAATAATGGATCAATCTTCTGCTGGATAACAAGGTCAGGATTAGGATTTGATTAAATTACATTATCTATAGTTTCCAGTATTGTTATTACAAAATGTAGCTTGGATACACAAACAAGTAGCATTTCAACACAACCATACAAAGTAGGTGGCAGTAACACCCTCTGCATTCTCTTTTTAAGGAAATATTAAGCATTGACTTTATCATTCAGAAACCACATTTAAGTACCGGTCTGTTGTGAGAAAATTGTGATATGACTCGTGTATTGAGAAACATGTATCAGAATTAGATAGAGGCAGGATCACATGGGTTATCAAAACTGTGGTTTATCATTCTGCAGTATTGCTGCTCACAATTACTGGGATCCTATGGCTGTCATGCAGATATGAAAATGATTTATTCAGAATGGCCACACTCAAGTCATACAGAATCTCAAGAGCTCCATGTGACAATTTCCTGAGTGGACAGACATATTGGCCACTCTGCCATGCAGAATCATGCAGCTACGGCATGTCCCATGAGGCAGAAAAAGGGCATTTACACAGAAAAAAACACAGATAGTGCGATGACATCTGGAGCACTACAGACTGTCAGGATAGCGACCAGTGCTGTGGCTTTTCTTGACACAGAAGAAGAGACTGTGGAGTACTCAACAACAGCAGTCGACGCAGGGGGTGATCCCACACTGTCTTTTCAGATTGGTCCAAGTTTTGTGTACAGCATCATAATGGACATATCAATGTGTGGAAGCTCTGAGAAGTATTAACATTGCCAGATTGGATTCATTATGCACCTGGCGTGGTACGTTGTGCCATTCAACACACAACATGATTGCCTCTGGTTTGCGTAGCCAGCAATTTGGACATCAAATTTCACATTTCTGGCATGTTGAGGTTAGCAACTGCAGTCTGTCTTTGAGGTCTATCTGATGATATCTTTCAGCAAGATAATGCATGACCACGTGTTGCCCATGCAACACTGACATACCTCAATACAGAGGTCAGTAAATTCTCTATATCTCTTATGTACGGAAAACATCTGGTCATGGATTGCCAATAGACTGGCACACACCATTTGTCACTCACTGGAGCTATGAACTCTTGCATAAAGTTGAAGCACATGGAATGACACACAGGATGCCCATAATTAAAGTCCCAGTTTCAAAACACCGTAGAAAGAGAACCACTGCTCAGAATGAGGTCGAATTTGAATAGCATATAATCAGGGGCCCAACATGACAGTCACCATACAGGATCGTGTGCTGCTGATATAGCTCTTATGAAAGAACAGTGCCTGTGCACAAGTAGCCCAGCCAGAAGTTTCGGACACTCAAGGATATGAAAAAAGGCAGTTGTCCAATGTCTACTAAGAATTTGGAGAAAATATTACAGAATTTGAAAGACACGTCATTTTGAAGTACAATGTGGCAGAGGGAGGAAAGCATTTGATCCAACATCTGTTGAGGATATGGCCACAGAATTGCAGGAGTTGTCGAGTGGTGGTGTGCAAACGTGCAGTGCGCAGGGAATTGCCCAAACATTAGACGTTCCTGCAAGCATGGCACTTAAAATCATATGAAACATTCTGCACTGCTGTCCATACAAAACCACCCATGTTCAGGAGTTGCTACCTGCTGACCTGCCAGCAAGACAAACATTCGCTCTGGAATTTCTTGCTCACATGGAAATGGACAGTGAATGGTCATGGAACATTCTGTGAACAGGCGAAGTGCATTTCATTTCCAAGGACATGTCAATACGCAGACTTCCAGAAAATGGGCAACAAAAAATCTGCATGCACATCAACTGGTATCATTTCATTGTGAAAAGGTGACTGTGTCATGCAGGTTGATGGCATTGTTTGTTGTAGGGCCGTATTTTTTTTTGAGGAGATGACTCCAGCAGATCCTATTACCAGCACCGTCACTGATAAATGCTATGAGAGTCATTTGCACCAACATCATTCCAACCCTCCGACCGCGTGGGTGTGTGCAGTCGCTGCAGAGGCATTCAGAAATGCTAGAATTATAAACTGTCATTTCCTGCAGCCTGCCCGTCCAAATCACCTGATCTTAATCCTTACAACTTCTGCTTAATCCTTACAACTTCTTGCTGTGAGGTTATCTGAAATATGTTGTGTTCAGTGCTCCTATTACGAGCATAGCTGAATTGGAGGCACACTTTCTGAATGTGACCCCAGAAATACTCCAATCCGTAGTGCAACATGCTGTTTCTCACTCAATTTACACTTGTGGCAGAAAACAATTGGAAGGCATATGTAACATGTCTTGCACCAGTCTCGTGATAAGTAGAAACTAATGTCATTTTACTTTTTTGTGGTTTTTGTCCTCAGGATAATTAAAAACCAATTTTTCCCATCCATTGTGGTACAAACTTGCTGTGGTGAATGGGCTTTTATAATGAACAGTGCCACAACTGTTGACTGCGAAACTTGTTCAGTCATGCTCATTGAGCAGTACGGATAGTGTATTGTGCAGTTCAAACACTGCCCGTTATATTGTGATTCATTTGTCATTTGTAGCCCACACCATTTACATTAAGAGTCAATAATAAGCTATTCAAATTTAACATCATTCTGAGCAGTGGTTCTGTTTCTACAGTGTTTTGAAACTGGAACTAATTTTGGACACCCTGTATGTGTATCTGTCATCCAAGCTCAGTTCTACTCAATGTCTAGCCATGATAGAGCCATTGTTGCTGCTACAGGTAGCAGCTCTGGGTACTAAAATTTGCATCCTGTGCATTGGCAAATGGCACACACATTTAACCATGTATTCATCCTACTATACTGTGTATGCACAACAATTTAAATGTTGTTTTGACAATTCTTCCAGATGCTGTAATTTTAATGGCCAGTAACATTTCTGATATTATTAACTTTTGAAAACATTACTGGAAATCAAAAGTGATACGATACATGATTAAAATACCAATCAGTACTGATTTGTGATAATTTCCAGGGAACTGTGGGACTTCCACATGTGCACAGCATTACAGAGGTTAATCTGCATGAAGTTACAATGAAAGGGCACTGATAAATAGTCAGTCACAGTAGTACACAAAGCAATTCTGTATGAGGTCACTCGTCGAAAGATGTGCTGCAGTCAGTCTTTACTCCATAAGCCTACAACACTGACAAAGGCAGAAGTAATCAGTTACATTTGGTTTGCTGTGTTTGATCAGTAATGCATTTCAGTAAAGACTATAAGGCAGGGGTGTAGAGACTTACTGATGGACTATGTACGGGGGGGGGGGGGGGGGGGGGAATATTCCGAATTGGGATCCCCCTGCCTCAATTTCAGTCAGTGCCCCACAAGGACTAAGTTCTATATGATGCACCCTCTACTTTCTGGGGGGGTATGAAGGATGAGTAAAAAAGTTTACAAGAGCAAACAATGAGGGACAGGCCATTGTAAGATCGATGACTGGCCCCTCTGTGTCTGTGCATCTCTGCTATAAGGTATCATTTGAGAGATGTTCATGGCGGAAGGGTAGTATGTCAATCTGAGGTGGTTAGTGTGTCACCACCATTCAAGTTGTGTACAACGGCAGAATTTGAAACTTCATGACAGAGAAGCTACAGTTGCCAGAGGATAGGCTGTACACACACATTCTTGAGTTCTTAGAAGATATATAAGAAGCATAGATGATGGAAAGATTGATAAGTATCCCCAGTGCTCCTGCTCTACATCCACAAGTCACTGTGCAGTACCTGCTACAAAGTACTTTCTACAAGTACTAGTACTGCACCACAACATCCTATTCTATTCCATTACAGATGAAATGGGCATACCTGCTAAAATCTCTCTTTGATGCCTATGTGAAATATGCAACAAGGTCAGTAGAGTTCTTGTATAGTCTACTTCAAATAATGGTTGTCAAAATTTATCCATAGGATTTTATGAGATCAGTAATATCTTTCTTTCGGAGAACACAATTTAAATTTCTTGTCCATCTCTGTTACAGTTTCTTAGGTGCTCTACTAGCTTGTTAGGCACAGAAGCATGTTTCTTAATTCATTGAATAAATGCTGTCAATAACGTGTGATAAGGATCCCAGATTCTCGAGTACTCCCCTAGAATTGGTCGCACAAGCATCTTCTATGCAGTTTCGTTACATAAAGCACTGCACTTTCCTACAACCCTCCCATTCGTCCTCCCTACTACTGACTTTTACTTCATTTTGTAAAACTTCATAATTTTACCCGTCTGTATTTAAACAATAAAAGAGGCTTCAGAAGTTTACCATTAATCTTGTAATAGAATGCTAGTGGATTGTTTCTGCTGTTTTATTGACATTATCCGTTTCCCAATTATTCAAAGTCTTTCTAGGAGTTCAAGTTCATGTTTCTCCAAATCCATTTCATACTACAGGACTTGTATGCTCACTAACATGCACAACAATTCTAATGGTGTTTCATCCATCACCATGAAAGACTGCTGTAACATCTTAAATATTGCTGTTGGAATGGGTAGTGCAAGCTGGTGTGACATTCTCAGAAAAATCTCGTTTCTAATTCCAATGGTGTAGGCAGAATGAGGAATCTGAGAATTACAGTGAACAAGATGTCATGGGCTGCACCAGTATTATGACCACCTCAAAAACACCACTCCACACCGTTGCAGCAGAGCCAATGACATGGCAACAGTACTTGACTGGTGTAGTGGAGAGATGTATGTGGCTTTTCTATGCCAATGGGAGCCACGGCTTGATTTTTAAGGACTTCATCTTTTTCACAGAAGTATGTGAGTAGCTCAGACAGTGGGAGGTAAGTCATTACAAAAATCAAAATATATACGGTAAGCATAGGACACTACCAGTAGACATGTAGCTCAGAGAGTGCCACTACTCATGCATTTTACTGATATCTACTACTTCTTATCCTTGTCCACCCATGGCAAGAAATTCCTACCATTTCATGTCTTTTGATGTCTTGACTTTAATGTTAACAAAAATTACAACAGAATATGCGATTGTTTCTTAAGTTATTTTATAAAGTCCAAATATATTTGATTATATTTTCGAGTATGACATCCAACTCGTAGCTACTTAGGAACAAGTAACTCAAAATTAAGACAATTTTGATTCTATAGTGTGGGTGCTATGAGATAACTTATACTATATTTTTGCTTTCAGAAAATACTACAATGCTGTCTCAAAAACGTTGTATGGACTTGCGGTCTTTGCTTTCTGCTATGGCCCATTGTCACTTTATGTAATGAGTCCTGTATTGGCAACAGCAGTTGCTATTGTTACCATTCACCAAATGTTCTTCCCATCTTCTTCATCAATGTGATATTTGATGTTTAACATATAGACTTTATTTTCGTGTGTTCTTATATGTGCTTTTTTTTGCTACTTAACAAAGACTGTACAAAATTTGTAACAAAGAACAGATGTGATATTTATATGTTTGTTATAGAGATGTATTTGTAGTATTCATGGATTGTGAATTAGATACTAAATATTTATGAGTAATTTATATTTTGTGTAACATCAGAGTAAAGCAGAATTATGAGCAGTCTTGCCTCAATATTTTTTAGAGCACTTACTTTGCCATTTGCTTCCTTTTCCCTCATATTCCTTGGTGCAGTGCAAAAATAGAAATGTTTTCTCTAGTTTGCTAAACATCCTGATAAACTCAGCTTTCAACTCCTACAATTAGCTCTACAGCGTTCCACTACAGTTAAATCAAGTATGTCACTAAAGTAAATACCACATCAGACATGCTCAATCTGTTTGTGTCTAACTCAGTGGTGTTAAAACTTCCTGACAAATTAAAACGTTGTGCCTGGTTTGGCCCCTGCATGGACTTTTCCCAGTGTGAGGCTCTCTGCATGCCATGATTAATTGTGAAGGCAGCACGGTTCTTGCTCTCACTTACACTAGAGCAAATATCAAGTACAAAGATGAGTGTTGCAGGGATGTGCAGTAGTAAATGGAAATACCTGAATGGATAGGTCAGTCACTGGCAATTTCAGCAGACTTTTGTGAGGGGGGGGGGGGGGGGGGGGAGAGAGAGAGAGAGAGAGAGAGAGAGAGAGAGAATGATCCAAAGCAGAAATTACATGAAAAGCACACATGAGGATTGGCAGAAGAAGAGTAAAAGTGTGTGTTTGGGACAGAGATAGCAAGAGAGATCGAGAACAAATTATCAATGTCACAATGCACTGTTCATTTTTCTCTGCGCAGCCTTCATCTGTGCACACTACTCAAGCTTCTTCATGTAACAAAGGGCGTGAAATATTTGGCCAATAAGAAACTAACCCAAAAAACAAATGATTTAACACTTTCGCTGCGGCATCGGTGCAGGCACGCAACTCTCCAGTGCGGGCCGGTAACACTAAAACGGCAGGCACCACTCGGAGCCGACGCTCCTAAGCACACCTGAGCTACAGGCTGACGTCAAGACCTTGTAAGATCATGTTCTATACTGACTTAATGATGACACCTTAGATGCATTACTTCAAATAAGCTTCGACTATATTGTGCTCATGTTTTAAAGTCTGTTTGCTGTCTGATACCTATAGGGGTCACAGGTGTCATTCAAATGTTCGTGATTTGTTGATAATGTAACAAAAAATACAATTCAAACAAGCACCAAATCCACCGCATTCGGAAAAATTTGGATTCCAAAAACGGACATTCTTATGAGGGAAAAAAAGGGAAAAGGAAACTGGATTCATTTGAAATTATATTTACTTCAAATGCGCATTTTTAAGATTGACTCTGTTAGAGGTCGTCAGTTTAGTAGCGGAACTGTCACAAAACAGATTCGAAAGCTGTGCTTCCACGCTATCATCACTCTGCAATTCTTCTGCACCCTCTGAATGACAATCTCCGTGGTATGCCTCATCCTCACTGCACAGAAAATCACTGTCGTTTAGTACACTAAGTAACTGTTCCTCTGTCAATTTAACACTTTTCCTGCTCCTTTTCACATTGGAAGGACCAGGTGTCGGTTCATTAGCCGCCATTACAAACGATATACGTTCGATAATTGACCTCACAAAACAAAAGTTTACTCGCTTTGATGCTAGCTTAGACGCTGCAACTAGACTGAGTAATCCGACAGTGAGCGCGGACGCTTATAAGCGTCAGCCACACTGGCTCATGGCTTCTTGTGACGCTAATAAGTGTCAGCCGCAGCGAAAGTGTTAATGTGGTGGTGTGTACTCTTGTTCCACTTCTAACTTTATACAGTATGAATGGCATTTGCCTTATAATTTCTTTATTTAAATGTGCTGCAGATAAACATGTAAATACTGTAAAAGGTGTTGGAAAGTGGTACTAATTCTCCAACTGCATTATTCAGCAGCTGTTCATTGGTAAAGACTTTACATTTATGTAAATAAGTAACCGTTAAAAGAAGGTTATGTGTCTTTTAACTCATCGTCAGCAGCCATTTGACACCCAAAGCTGGATAAAGGCTTCCTCAAGGCCTTTTCATGTTATACATTTCTGTGTGTTCTCCTGCATGTTTTCTGATGTTATGTGTGACCTTCCTTTGGGTCACTGTGTTAGTCTTTTCTGATCTTTTGGAAGCCAGCAAATAACTTAGTCTATATCTCATCCATTTCTTTGGCTACACTTCCTGCCAATATCCATTTCATTTTCATTATATCTCCCTATTCCACACTATTTCCTCATACATTTACTTGTTTTCCTGTCTCTTTTAGAAATTCCTGCCACACAAATCTCTACTGCTCACCGAGCAACCCTTAGTCATGATTCCCGCCCATTTTAATATCCATGTCTCCCTGTCACAAGTCAAACAGGATAATACACACTGATTGTAAACTTTAAATTTCTTACTTTCTTACGTACTGAATGTTTAGTTTGGGATCCTGTTTAGTAGATCAAAAGCATCCCACATCATTTTTACTCCTCCGTTTATTTCTTCTCCTGTACAGCCAGATGTCATTTTCAGCTATCAATAGGTTTTACAATTTTAATGCTACTTTGTACTATTTTTTTATTTATGTATTGGTTGGTTGATTTGGAGGAGGGGACGACAAAAGGGCGAGGTCAACTGTCCCATGTCCCAGCAGATTAGGGAAGGAAGTTGGTCGTACCCTTTCAAAGGAACCACCCTGGCATTTGCCGGAAGTGATGTAGGGAAATCACACAAAACTGTATCATGATGGCCGGACATGAGTTTGAACCGTCATCCTCCACAATGCAAGTCTTGTGTGCTAACCACTGCGCCACCTCACTAGGCATTTATGTATTCATTGTGTGTCTAAATGTAGCTTTTATTTCCTAAGCCATAATATCCTACTATAGGAGGGTCATTCAGAATTGTTGGAGAATGGACTGCCATTGTGCATTTCTGCACTTTGGAGAACAGCTGTTGGGATGGGATTCCATTTATGTTCCTACAGCTCTCGGGATGGGATTCCATTTATGTTCCTAACATGGTATTTCATTGCCATGGGCATTAAATTAGACAGAAAACATATCTGCATAATTGATTTTTATTATTTCAAAGTTGATTTGCTTGTGAATTTGTGTCAACAGTGATTTGTGTCAACAGTGATTTGCATCAAGACAATTTTGAACAAAATGCATTTTTTTTCTCAGTAATTAAAGTAAGATGTTCTGCATGTACTAACATGATTAGAGTTGCAGTTTTCTATGACAGATAAAATGACCAGTCAGTGACCTGGGGAAAGTCTCACTCTTCCAATATTTTGGAGAGGCACAGCTGTGCCTGGCTTCATGATAGGTGGAGCCATCGGGTATGTCACTGCTGGTAGTGATTAAGGGAACTCTGCAGGCACAGTGGTACTTCAGACATCCTGCACCCTCATGTGTTACCTCTCATGCGACAATATTGTGATGCCATTTTTCAACACAATGATTCTGAGGTGCTCCTATGGCCAGCAACATTTCTGGCAGTTTCCAGCGACTAGAGGAAGCAATGTGGTGCTGGTGTGCAAGACTCACACGTCCCCTTCATCATTGGACTTACTTGGAGGTGCTTTGCCGATCTTCTTCTCAGGATAGCTGGCTGCGACGATCTGCCCAACTTCTTCTCCGAAGATATGATGCTGTTTGGAGGAATTTTCTCTACTCTTAAAATTATTGTGTACACTCAGGATACTTTTAAATCAACCCTACTATATTTCACTTCCACAAACAGAATACCAAATAACAGTTTCACATCAATGAATCATATTTAGTAAATTCAATGACTGCCGGTCTGTCAGAAGCTATTGATTACTTTTACAATAAATATAGTTCCAAAAAATCTCTCAAGGTTTTCACAAGTCCACCATCTGCAGCTCTAGAGAGTCAGTAAGTAAGTAAGAAAAAGTAAGTGACTTTTTGTTTCTTTTTCACAATTCAACTGTTCCTAATAATGACTGACGTAGCACCGTCACGGAGTAAGGCACTTGCTCCTAGTGCTGACCATGTAACTTCTGTGACGAGCGAGGCAACCACTTCCCGGCGCTGATCAACCATTCACCTTGTGACACTCTCTTGACACACGTCCACACTGCGCACACAGAAAACCAGCGCGAGGTAGACACTCTACTGTTTTTCACGCTTGTACGTAAAATATCGGGTGTTCGAGACGGTGGAAAGTGGAGGGTCTCTAGAATTTGCATCGAAATTCTTGAGATACTACATATCCCTCCCCTTAGTTCTAGCTTTCGCAACCAACGGTTGCTTCGTCAGGAAAGAGGGGATGAGAGGGAAAGACGAAAGGATGTGGGTTTTAAGGGAGAGGGTAAGGAGTCATTCCAATCCTGGGAGCGGAAAGACTTACCTTAGGGGGAAAAAAGGACGGGTATACACTCGCGCGCACACACACACACACACACACACATATCCATCCACACATATACACACACAAGCAGACATATTTAATCCATCCACACATATACAGACACAAGCAGACATATGTAAAGGCCTTTACATATGTCTGCTTGTCTCTGTATATGTGCGTGTGTGTGTGTGTGTGTGTGTGTGTGTGTGTGTGTGTGTGCGTGCGCGCGTATAGCTGTCCCTTTTCCCCCTAAGGTAAGTCTTTCCGCTCCCGGGATTGGAATGACTCCTTACCCTCTCCCTAAAACCCACATCCTTTCATCTTTCCCTCTCCTTCCCTCTTTCCTGATGAAGCAACCGTGGGTTGCGAAAGCTGGAATTTTGTGTGTGTGTTTGTGTTTGTTAGTGTCTCTATCAATATACCAACGCTTTCGTTTGGTAAGTTACATCATCTTTGTTTTTAGATATATTTTTCCCATGTGGAATGTTTCCCTATATTCTTGAACTTCACAGGATAAGTTCCCTCTTTCAATTTCACTCGTAAATTCCAGGTGTCATGGACCCTTGAGAACATTTTATCCTTTACCCTTAATCCTTCAAGTTACTCCTTCCTTTGTTCGTACAGACTAATACTATCCTATACAGCTTACTGTGGTTTGGAGGAACTCTGGACAAAATTTATGAGCATGTCCTTTCCAACATCCATAAATCTTAATAACACTAGAGGTATTAAGAATTCAAACTTACCAGGATAATTCCTACCAAATATGTGATTTCTATCACTATACTGCCCTTTTTTCCTTAGGAACAGTACTTATCCCTTACCTATGGGTTGATCCTATGGGTAACCTTTATCCTGCCATTCTGGTAGGTACACCCCTTTCATCTTCCTCTATTCTATGGTACAGGTCAATCCCCTTCTTGGTGCCCCTGCCCGCACAGTATACTTCAGCCTCTCTGGTCTGCCTATCTGCCCTTTTTGAAGAGAATTCGGTGTAGGAAAATGAATGTGGATGTAACACCGAACACAACTCGGGATCTGACATTCGTCACTCCGCCCGTTAACACAGAACATTAACATCCCTGGGGTATATACCACATTATATCTCCCTTTTTCTTCTCCTGTTGTAGGATACACTAAAAATAAGGTTGTTGGGTGGATTACCGACTGTACTTGGTAAGGCCCTATGTACTTTTGAAAAAAGATGTGTCGTTTCTTTCTTCAGGGCAGAGCTATGAAGATGCTGTTTTACTAGAACTAGGTCATCGATCACTGAGGTTCTATAGCCTTCTCATTATGTTTATTTACTCGTTGTTGTGCCCTTAACTATGTTCTTAGCAACTTTTGTTTGATTCAGTTGGTAATCAGTAGTAGGTTGTTCTGGCCAAGTAAAGCATTTAATAAGAGGTTCACCTACAAAGGGTTTACCTATTACTTCCAGCTCAAAGTATCTAATTTATGTTGCTCATGACGTATGTTCTTTATGGCAGTATGTTAGGCATAACTTCCCAATTTCTTTCATAACCCTTTCACACAGGTTAGAAGATGGATTATAGTTGGAGATTAAAATTTGACAAATATTTTCCCAAGCTAGAAATTCTTTAAACTCGTTACTAGTGACCTGTGGTCCATCGTTGGAAAGGAACCGCTTCGGTTTTCCTATCTCGAGAAAGTTTTGTTGCAGACAGTGTATTATCATTGGTGTGTTTGCTTTCTTTATAGGGTACAACTTAACATACTTCGACCAACATTCTATGAGGACAAAAATGTAAGCCACTCCTCCCCTTCCTTTTGGAATTGGTCCAAAGAAATCTGCAGCTGTTAGATCATGTAACACTTTAGGAATGATTGGATACATTTTATATTTACACGAGTGTTATCCTCTTTTACATTCTGACAAATTTCACAAGTTTTAATAACTGAGGCTATTCTATGTCCTAACTTTTTAAAGTAGTAGAACTTATTCATATGAGCAGTACATTTCTTTACACCGAAATGCCCATACCCCTTATGAATGTACCACACTAACTTGTCTTCCACTAAATTCAGTATACATAAATGCCAATTTTGTGTTGTCTTACTGTTTTTCCAGAACAAATTATGTCCTATAATCTTCCACTTTCCATCTTGATTAGGAGGCAATGACTTCCTAATACACATAGCAAACATATCTGTAAAATAAGGATCATGTTGGATGTTATTTGTTATTTTCTGAGCCAATTCTTGCACTTTGTTGGTGGATATTCCAATGTTAAAAAATTAATCACAAAAATTACTCTAGGTCCTTCTGTATGCTTTAGTTCTTTCACGCATACTGGTAGCTGAGACAAAGCATGGGTACAATATTCTCCGAACCCTTTATATACTGGATTTTTAAGGTCATATTCTTGAAGAAACAACATCCACCGCATCAATCTACTATGTAGTAATCGACTACTCATTAAAAATGACAGAGCCTGGTGATCCGTATAGACATATATTTCAGACCCCCATATCTTTTTCTATGGCTGAATAATTCAATTCATGTTTGTTGAGACTCTGGATAGCAAAAGCTATTGACCTATGGTCGATACTTTCTGAACCCCATTCGCCTTGGAAAAGTTCCGCAGCTATAACACAGTCTGATGTATCGGTTGAAATCTTAAATGGTTCACCCATCACTGGATGGTGCAATATCGGTGATTCTGATAGTGCCCACTTTACACTTTCAAATGCATTATGTGCCTCTTGATCCCAACTCCATGGTATTCCCTTCCATAATAAATGCAAAAGTTGAGGGTCGTTTAACTCTTGACTTTGTATATAGCCTCTGTAATACCCTGCCATTCCAAGAAATCCCTTCAATTGCCTTATGTTTCAAGGTGGTGGAAACTCCTTAATGGCTACTATACGTTCTGGTTCGGGCTTAATTCTTTGTACACCTACAACATATCCCAAAAATTTTAGCTCTTGCCTTGCAAAGTGTGATTTAGACAATTTTATGGTAATACCTTTTTCCTTAAATCTTTTTAGGGTTTCCCTCAAGGTCAGGCAATGCTTGTCCCAGGTGGATGATATCATCAGTATATCATCTACATATATGATTAAATCCTTTAATAACTCCTCTTCTTAATGCTTCGTCTAATGCGCGTATGAATACTGATACCGAGATATTTAGTCCAAATGGTAACACATTGCAATAATACGATTTGTGTGTGGTTTGAGGATCTTATAGGCACCTATGATAGGATTTCCCACCAAATAGAAAAGTGGTATATTTCCTTGAATGGGAATGTAACCGGATTTGCCAATACACATCAGTCAGGTCCATTGAGCTATCATACTGTGCTTTCTCAAATTTGGATGGTAACTCATCGATGTTAATAGGTCTATCTCTTTCAGTTTCTATATGTTTATTTAGGGTGCATGTGTCCAGTGTTAGCCGCACACCTCCTGTAGCCTTTTTCACTACTACCAAAGGATTGTTTATAACACTCATACTGCGTTCTATTATTTTATTGTCTATCATTATCTCCTCCTTAACCGCTTCCTTTAAGCTTACCGGTATCGGGTAAGGTTTACAAAAAAAAAAAAGTGGAGTATCATCTTTGATCTTAAATTTACATACGTAATCACTAATACTACCTGGACTATCAGAAAATATCATTTCATATTCTAATGGTATTTTGGTTAAATCTGATTTTTGGTCATTGGTTAATACTGGGGATTCATTTATTTTATTTTGTATGTCAGCTCAATGTATAGCATGACTTAAGTTTTCCATCTCTGGTGACAATTGCGCTGTCACTGTTAATCATAAACGCTGGAATTCAGTTGTTTGTTTACCAATATAACTGTCTGCTATAAACTTAACACAATATTTATCCTCACTTGTCCAAAATAAAGACAACTCTCTTCAAAATTCAATATAAAGTTAAATTCTGACAGCCAATCTAGGTCAAATAATACCTCTCTATTGATGTTATCCACCACTAAAGGTGACTGACGAAATGGGACATTCCCAATGTTGCAGTTTACCTGAGTCTTGTGTTTAACAACTTTGCTCTTTGTTCCTGTAATACCTACTATGTATACTCCTGTTACTGGTAAGTTATGTTTAGTTCTTAATGCATTAAAGAATCCACTAGAAATAAGTGGCACTTCACCACCAGAATCAATAACGATATCAACTTCAAAATCCTCTACTTTTCCAACTATAATTGGTTGTGGATTAACTGTGGTTACGCCAGGTTCCTCTAGTTGTAACCATTCTTTTGTTGATACTTTACGTGTAAAGCAAGGATATTTATTATGAGGTTTTCCTCATTATTGGTAATTACTGGCTGGTTACCGAATCAAGGTATTACGTTTCCATTTTGGTCTGTATTATTACTGGGTACAAATGCCTGTGTAGTTACTGGGCCTATATTTGAAGGTGTATGTCCTTTTTGATAATTGTCATTACCACTATTCCGACTATATCGGTGTACTCTAGCCAAATTAGTTTCAGGTCTTTTAAAATTACTATTGCTGTTATTATTATTACTCCTTCTGTAGTTCTGATTCTCATTTTAATGCATGTTCTCATTTCAGTCTTTATTTATTGCATCAAGTGCATCTACAAAGGATAACCTTTCTTCTACAGTCTTACGCCCGCTCCGCTACATAATACGTCTTTCCTAGCGTAAGTGGGTAATTGCCTTATCAAAATTCTTACCAATCCCTCTTCCTCCATGGGTTTATCTAAATATTTTGCCCTTGTTAGATGCCAGTCAAAATATTTTCTCATCGTACCCATGTATTGTTATAATACTTTGGGTCCCACAAATCAGATATTAACTTTTCTTGGGCACTTATTGACCAATACTTCTCCTTAAACTTTTTCTGAAAGTCCATCTAAGACGAGAAATTCTCTATATTCACTGTGCCCCACTCTGAGGCCTCTCCTGTAAGGTAACCTACAGTGAATTCTATCTTTTTTGCATCTTCCCAATTCTTCAACACGGCTTCATTAAATCGTTTCAAGAAATGGGTTGGGTGTACGTCTCCATCTGGTTTAAATTTGGGAAATTGTCTGGACAATCGAGAATTTGCTTCCCATTGTAAATCTGTCACCACCTCACTAGTCAACACCACATTCGTTGAAGCCACCCTTTTCTCTACCTTATCCTGGATACGTTTAAACTCTTTCCACAAATCATCCATGCCTCTCTTAGTATCATTAAGTTCTGAAGCTAAACGAGCTGGAACGTTGTCTGGGTTTACCCTTTCAGCAACTTTTCAATCAATTATTTCCTCTACCTATTCCTCCAGACCACTTATATTTATGGTGTCTGAAGTTGCTAGCTTTTCTTTAAAATTTCTCTCCATGACACCTGCAATTTACGATTGGACAATAGAGATCAACTTATTCTGTTTTTCTACGCTATCATTTAAGGTATGTAGTCTTTGTTTCACTGCATCGAATGTAACATTACACACACTCTGAAATGACCCTAATTTTTCATTAAATTCAGACTCTATATTGTTAAAATGATCTTCAATATCATATTCTAATTTCTGCATCAACTTCTGAAACTGATCATCCTGCTTATGGCTAAAATCTGTAAACATTTGATTTATTTGGACAGTTAAGGAATTACTTAATTCATTCTTTAAATCTAATCAACTTAGAATTAAGAGCTTCGCCCTGCCCTGTGCTTCTAACTTTTCACTTAAAGTGGCTGTATTGGGCTTCTGGTTACCCAACTTAGCACTTTGGTCATCTAATCTAGCATTCAGTTCTTGTCTTTGGTTATCTAATTTAATGCTTAGTGCTGCAATTAAATTTGCTACCTCAGTCCAGTCGGACATTTCCTTTGTTACAGTCATTGCCATGGCTGGCTCTGAAGTTTCCCCAACTTTCTGAATATTATCCATCTCTCTACTTTTCTTTGACCTTGTAATCATCCGACCTCAAATACAATATCGTCTACAATACCTACACTCACAGTTTATAGTCCCTCTTTCAACTTTATCACACAGTTAATGGTTTTTGCTCACCCGTTGTAAAGGTCTAGGCTGTGTCGGTGAGCAGGTGTAGGATCGGCACCAGCGAACAGCACGGGTGGCGGCAGCAACAAACGGTGGTTGCGGCGTCGGCGCCCTGATGCGAAGTCAGCAATGGTAAACAGCAGTAGCATACGGCGACGGCGGCTGGTTACTGTGTTGGCTGGTTATCATGTATATGTTGGCTGGGTCGACATGTGTGTGAGGATAGCTTACTTCCCCACACCAGATCTTAGTCGAACTATTCTCTGCGTCTTCCTTTGTTCGGTGCTTTCTAACTTTTTCACTCCTTTTTTTCTTTTAGGCAGAATCCAATTCTGTGTAACAGTTTCTTTGTCTTGTTACTCTCAGTTGCTATGGCAACTCAATATCTTCTTATCTCAATTTCTATCGTAAAATTCCTCCTTTCCGAGTCCTGATCACGTTCGTCGCCACGTTCTGGCGGTTTCCAGTGACTACAGGAAGCAATGTTGTGTTGGTGTGCAAGACTCACACGTCCCCTTCATCATTTGACTTACTTGGAGGTGCTTAGCCGATCTTCTTCTCAGGATAGCAGGCTGCGACAATCTACCCAACTTCTTCTCCAAAGGTATGATGCTGTTTGGAGGAATTTTCTCTACTCTTAAAATTATTGCATGCACTCAGGATACTTTTGAATCAACCCTCCTTTATTTCACTTCCACAAACAGAACACTACATAACAGTATCACATCAATGAATCATATTTCGTAAATCCAATGACTTCCGATCCGTCAGAAACTCTTGATTACTTTTATAAATAAATACAGTTCCAAAAATCTCTCAAGGCTCTCACCAGTCCACCATCTGCAACTCTAGAGTGTCAGTATGTAAGTAAAAGTAAGTGTCTTTTCTTTTACACAATCCAACTGTTCGTAATAATGACTGACATAGCACCATTATGGTGTAAGGCGCGCTTGCCCCTAGTGCTGGTCATGTAACTTCTGTGACGAGCGAGGCAACCACTTGCCCGAGCTGATCAACCGTTCACCTTGTGGCATTTTCTTGACATATGTCCACCCTGCACACACAGAAAACCGGTGTGAGGTAAACACTTTCCCGTTTTTCATGCTCATACGTAAAATATCGGGTGTTAGAGATGGTGGAAAGCAGAGGGTCTCTAGAATTTGCGTCGAAATTCTTGAGGCATTACACATTCCTAGATCTGCCCCCTGGTAGAACATGTGGCACCAACTTGGACGTCAACTCCATCCAACTGTCAGTACCCAGAATATCAAGTACCAGTTACAAAAGCTGTGGGCCAGCTTCCCTTAACAGAGGAAACAATGGCTTTACAACACACTTCCTAACTGAAACAGCGTACGCATCCAGGCCCTGGGGGCTGCAATGTCATACTGATGAATGGTCTCATTCTGTAAAGTTCTTTATAAATTTGACTTGATTTTGTAATCACTGAAATAAAATCACATACTCTCTCAACCCATGAAGCTTTATTTCATTTCCTCCTCCCCTCCTGAGCGCTTCACTTTTTTATTTAAGCAGCATATAAGGGTGGATGAGAAGGTTCAGTGTTTGGAATTACATTAACACATCTCAATAGTTTTAATTCAGGCAGATCAAAATAAATATCCAGCAACAAAACTGGTTATAACACAACTTAATCAATCACACAAACAGACTGAGAGCATCTAGTGAAACTTCTTTTTTAATAAATGAGCATGAACTATAATTCTTCCCATACATTTATTTCAAACTCCAGTACTTGGTTATTGATTATCTCAAGAACATCACCACCTAATTTGCTGGAACATTACAGTCCACAATTTTCTAGGTAATTTACAAAATATAAATTTTGTTCAACATAAATAATTAATGTCCATTCTTTCAGTTCCCTCTTTCTACATCTTCACTGCAAACCACCTTAGGGGGTGTGGCAGAGAATGTGCCTAGTACCACTATCATTTTTCCCTGCCCTCTTCCAGTTTGGAATTTTGTGCATGTTTTGGGAAACCTATGTATGAGCTCTAATTTATTACTGTAGTCTATTGTTGTATTTGCAACTATAAACTGCAATACAGAATTAATGTTCAGTTGTTGCAGAATAATCTCCCCTTGACATAGTGTCATGCTTTCATAAAAGAACTCAAATTTCTCACGAGTAATATGTAGGCAGAATGTATACGGTCGACACTTCAATAGTGACCTTCATGGCAGTGCACAATGCCTCTTCTACAGTATTTGTCAGTAGAGTTTGTTGAGCATTTCCATAATTCTCTCTCACTATCTCAGTGATCCCGTTTTGATACAGACCATTCTTTGTTGAGCCTTTGCTTTCTATTCTATTAATCCAACGTGGTAAGGATCCCAAGCTAATGAACAATACTCAAGAATATGCTAAACAAGCATGTTGTAAGTCACTCTTGTCATGTATGAAGCTATTTCTTTAAGATCCTTTCATCGAATGTCAAACTGGCATATGCTTTTCCTACCACCCCAGTTTTAAGTGGCCATTCTCCTTTAGGTTGCTCCAAACAGCTACTGTTGGTTATTTAATTTTTTTGTCTCCAGTGATTTTTTACCAACATTGTAATCAACCAGTAATGAATTTACATGTCTATTTATGCACAGTATGTTACATTAACTGTCATCTGTCAGCCCTGCATCAGGTATTGATCTTCTGCAGTTGTGCTTGCATTTTGCTACAATCTTCTAGCATTGCAACCTACCTTTAGATAAGAGTATTGTCTCCAAACAGGCTCACAAAACTTACTTGTTATCCACAAGAATATTTGTATATTCTGTAAACTGTAATGCCAATTTCATACCATCCCATAAATCTTGTCTGATGCTCAGTAAGCCCATACTTTGTTCACTAAACAGCAGTATAGAACTGTACTGAATGCTTTCCAGAAGTCAAGAAACTCAGCATCAACCTAGCTCGCAGCCACAGACTATATGTACCTGGCGCCCCAACGTCCGAGGGCTTCTCCGCGGTTATTTCTGGTGCGGTTCTCCTCTTCCTACCTGTGACGGTCGTTCACTGCAGTACGGGAAGCCAGGATCCGTTTACCTTAAGGCTTTCCTCTTTCTTGTTCAAACTGTTTGTGTGTTTTTGTATTTCTACAGCTTCTCTGAACAAGCGCGTGTGATAGTGCTTCTCTACAGCCAGAACTTCCGTGTCGGTGAATTTTATTACATGGTCGGTCTCATTCAGTGCGTGCTCTGCCACGGCCGATTTCTCCATCTGCCCCAACTTGCAATGTTGCTTATGCTCTTTGATCCTGGTGTTAATTGATCATCCAGTCATTCTGACATAAACTTTTCCGCACGTGCATGGTATAAGGTATATTCCCGACATTGCAAGTGGATCCCTTTTCTCCTTCGACGATCTAAGACACTCTTTGATCTTCCTTGTCAGTTTGAAAATTGTCTTTACACCATGTTTGCGCAATATACGGCCAATTCTGTCCATCACTCTGGGAATGTATGGCAGAAAGGCCGTACACGACATTTCTTTTCCTGATTCCTTACTTCGCCAAGTGTTTGGCTCTGTTACACTTGTAATATAATTTGTGGAGTACCCATTGCTCCTCAGAACATTTTCCAGGTGTTGCATCTCTCATTTGAGGTGCTGCCACTCCTATATACATCCTGCTCTCGTTACCAGCATACTAATCATGTCTCTTTTCTGGCTCAGGTGGTGGTTTGATAGTTTGTGCAGGTATCGGTCCGTGTGTCGGTTTGCGATACACGCTGTGTCCCAGGTTTTTGCCGTTCCTTGTGACCAGCACATCTAGAAATGGCACTTTCTTGTCCTTTTTACTTCCATGGTAAATGTTATGTTGGCATGGAGGCTGTTCAAGTGTCTTAGGAAGTCACCGAGCTGTTCTTTACCATGGCTCCACACCACAAAAGTATCATCGACGTACCTGTAGCACACCTTAGGTTTGCAAGACGCCAAGTTCAGTGCCTGTGCTTCAAATTGTTCCATGAAGAAGTTGGCCACCACTGGACTAAGAGGACTACCCATGGCGACGCCTTCCAGCTGTTCGTAGAAATCGCCATTTCACGTGAAATAGCTCGTGGTGAGACATGCATGGAAGAGGTTTTGATGTCTTGCGGGAAAATGGAACAGATGTGCTCCAGAGCATCACTGAGTGGCACTTTCGTAAACTACTAAACAACATCAAAGCTGACCAGGATGTCGTTTGGTGCAAGTTTCAGTTTCTTCAGCTTCTCAATGAAATGCCCTGAGTAAAGGACTCAGAGTGATGGACAGAATCGGCCGTATATTGTGCAAACACGGCGTAAAGACGATTTTCAAACCAACAAGGAAGATCAAAGAGTCTCTTAGAGCGGCGAAGGAGAAAAGGGTCCCACTTGCAATGTTGGGAATATACCGTATACCATGCACGTGCAGAAAAGTTTATGTCAGAATGATTGGATGATCAAAGAGCATAAGCAACATTGCAGGTTGGGACAGGTGGAGAAATTGGCCTTGGCAGAGCATGCACTAAATGAGACTGATCACGTAATAAAATTCGCCGACACGGAGGTTCTGGCTGTAGAGAAGCACTATCACATGCACTTGTTCAGAGAAGCTGTAGAAATACAATAACATGCAAACAGTTTCAACAAGAAAGAGGAAAGCCTTAAAGTAAACGGATCCTGGCTTCCCATACTGCAGCGAATAACCGTCGAAGGTAGGAAGAGGAGAACCGCACCAGAAATAATTGCGGAGAAGCCCTCGTACGTTGGGGCGCCAGGTACATATAGTCTGCGGCCGAGAGCTCGGATCCAGTTTACCACCGGCAATGGAGGGTGAAGCTTTGACAATGCCAGCCACTTGTGCTGGTGAAATGTCAGAAAAATCATTAGATGAATGTTGGCTGAAGAACCCAAGACAGAAGCCAATAGGCAGTTTGTCAACAAGTGGCCACGAAAGCCTTAACAATTTTGTATTACGCCTCTACAGGGAGGAGATTTCCAGATTGTACTGACGCCTTGACCAACTACGAAAGAAGGAAGCGCGCTTTATGTCCTCTCTCGCCTTTCTGTCATGGTGCCAAGATGAATGTTCTACACCGATGTTCTTGAGATGTAGGCACCTATTCACCACTGCCCAAGCACATCGTATCTACGACAGAATGGAAAGAGCTTTTCTTCGTGAGCGAATTCATACAACACGGAGAGCCTTGTCAAGAACGGATCTGGAAATTCTGGACATTTTCTATCAACTAAGTAGCAGAATGCATGGAGACGACTGGGACAAGATTGAAAGCATTACCCACAGGAGCATGCAGAACAAACTCTATCGCTGCACCGAACAACAAAAGAAATAGTTTGAAAGATGCTGGAAGCAGACCGACAAGGCGATTCCCGACATGACACACACAGTGGTCAACCTCACTGAACGACAATTGACTGAAGAGGAAGTGTCTGTTCTCCAAAAATGAGGGAATTTCGCTATCATCTCGAGAACTATACCTATGGATGACATCATTGCCAACACTGAAGCAGCCATTCGGACCCTTCCTTGTGAAAGGGCAGAGGAAATACACACTGAAACAGCCAGGATACTGTGCCGAGCTAAACCACCAGCTTGTAACTTGAAGAAAGAAGAGATACAAGCCATTAAGAATCTCAATGCTGACTAGAGTATATTGGTACTGCCTGCCGATAAGGGGAATGCGACCGTCGTAATGAAGACCGAAGATTATGAGGAAAAGATCTGAGATCTATAAGATCCAACGACATACCGAAAACTAAGCGCAGATCCGACGCAGCGTATCACATGGAATACCAATCGATTAATCAAGGCGTCTTCTTTGCCGGTGGACATACAGAGAAATCTGCGCAACACAGAAGCCCTACCACCTCGGCTGTATGGATTACCCAAGATCCATAAGAACAACATTCCACTGAGACCGATCGTTAGTGCTCCTGGCTCACCGACGTATAAACTGTCAAAACACTTGGCCTCTCTGCTCCAGCCACACATGGGGAAGACCGACACATACATAAAGGACTCGGGACATTTCACTGAGAAGCTGAAGAAACTGAAACCTGCACCAAACGACATCCTGGTCAGCTTTGGTGTTGTTTCGTTGTTTACGAAAGTGCCACTCAGTACCGCAAACCAACACACGGATCGATATCTGCACAAACTATCAAACCACCACCTGAGCCAGAAAAGAGACATGATTAGTATGCTCGTAATGAGAGCAGGACGAATATATGAGCGGCAGCACCTCAAATGAGAGATGCAACACCTGGAAAGTGTTCTGAGGAGCAATGGGTACTCCACAAATTATATTACAAGTGTAACAGAGCCAAACACTTGGCGAAGTAAGGAATCAGGAAAAGAAATGTCGGGTACGGCCTTTCTGCCATACATTCCCAGAGTGACAGACAGAATCGGCCGTATATTGCACAAACACAGCGTAAAGACGATTTTCTAACTGACAAGGAAGATCAAAGAGTGTCTTAGATCGTCGAAGGAGAAAAGGGATCCACTTGCAATGTCGGGAATATACCTTATACCATGCACGTGCGGAAAAGTTTGTCAGAATGACTGGACGATCAATTAACACCAGGATCAAAGAGCATAAGCGACATTGCAGGTTGGGGCAGGTGGAGAAATCGGCCGTGGCAGAGCACGCACTGAATGAGACCGACCATGTAATAAAATTCACCGACACGGAAGTTCAGGCTGTAGAGAAGCACTGTCACATGCGCTTGTTCAGAGAAGCTGTAGAAATACAAAAACACACAAACAGTTTGAACAAGAAAGAGGAAAGCCTTAAGGTAAACGGATCCTGGCTTCCCATACTGCAGCAAACGACCATCACAAGTAGGAAGAGGAGAACTGCACCGGAAATAACCGCGGAGAAGCCCTCAGACGTTGGTGCGCCTGGTACATATAGTCTGCGGCCGCGAGCTCGACTCCAGTTCACCAACGGCAATGGAGGGTGAAGCTTTAACAATGCCAGCCACTCGTGCTGGCGAAACGTCAGAAAAATCATTAGTTGAACGTCTGCCGAAGAACCCGAGACAGAAGACAATAGGCAGTTTGTCAACAAGTGGACATGAAAGCCTTAACAATTTTGTAAACTGAGCAGAGTTTCACGAGTTCTCTGATTGCAGTATTCATGGTAATTTTTGTTTTCCAAAGACATAATGAGTGAGCACAAACAGACATCAGCAATCCTGGCCTTCATTGTTCCAGTAACATACGATTTGTATGTTGAACAGTGGCTAACATCCATGGATCTACATCTGCTGCCTGAACATTGGCTGGTGCTGCTACTTGCTACATAGTCAGAGGGTGTCCCAAAAGAACCTCATACATAACAATATATTTAATGCATATATTTCCTAATACATTAGTCAAGGCTTATGAGACTAAATGATCACAGACCCCTTTTACTATGTCAAGTGGTTCTCACTACAGACTTAATTACTAAAATATCTTGTACCCTCACAAGGTAAATGAGCAACCATGCAGCTGCATCTTTCCCAAAGCCATTCATCTAACTAAAGTGGAAAGATGTTAGGTTTCAGACAGGCACAACTGACAGACACATACATGAAACTTTCGGCCACAGCCTCCAGCAGCAAATGAGAAACAAACACCATTCATACATAGAAGCAAGCACACGACCGCCAACTATGGCCCAAGCTGCTGGTCACGTGTGCGCGAGGTATGCATGCTTGTGTGTATGAACGGTGTGTGTTTCTCTTTTGCTGATGAAAACTGTGGCCGAATAAGTGTCTTAATTTTACTTGTCTGCAACTTAATTGTGTCTTCTTTACGGTAAGTAGTAATCTATCTTTTCTTGTACTGCTGATATTTCTACCTGGAGTTTCCAGTGTTTGATTTTAATTTGGAGAGAGGAAGGAGAATGGACTAAAGACTGACATGCAGGTGAATAAGGTAGAGTAGCAAGCACAAAGAGGGAAAATGTTGCCATACTACAGTTTGTATGCTCACTGGATGCGAAGATCGCATGCATTAGTGTGTGTCTCAAATCAAGACACTATTGCACCCAAATACAGTCCGGACAGTGACCATCTGATTTGTAATATAAAAAATTAAAAACGACGTACTTGTGAATCAATCCTTGAACAAACATCACAGAAGGCAGTTCATGGAGCCTTCACCAAGTTTTTGCGTGCCTTGGTGCATACAAAATGAAGGTAGAACATGATGGTAATTGTCTGTAAACATCACATCTTTTTAACTTCCTTAAAACTTTAGAAGTAACTATATTAAAAAATATTTGCTGTAACAATCGCATAAGCTTTGGAACAGTTTCTTTGCACCAGACCTGGCATGGACTGATTAGTATTCTGTAGAAGCATGCACTGGTATTACCATTAGAGAAAAAAGAATGTGGACATTGTTGTAAAAATGTTGTCGATTTGCCACTAACAATGTATGTCATGCAGGAATATTTTTTTTGTTGCAGCTGTACAGTACTGCATGGAAAGTAATAAGGAAACAGCAGCTGCACTCCTACTATTCACAGGAAGGGCAAATTTTAACTCCTGCTTACTTTAGACCCATGTATTGAGCCGATGAGTGCAGCAGCACTTTCCTGTATATATAATTGTCTAAGAGGGAACCCGTTGCACCAAACAAAATACTCGGTAGTTGCAACTGTCATGTATGAATTGTTGAAGAACCTCACGCCACAGTTTACACGAGTCATTAACACGGATTTGCAATGATCTTGTGAGCAAACATAATGGATGACTGCTTAACATATCTGTATCTGCTTCCTTCCCCTTCACTGCACCACTGAGCAACAGCAAACTGAGCCCAACACACCAAACAAACGAAAACCATGAACATACCACCAGAGGGCACAACAAACAACAACATGACATCTGCAAACACGCCACACTCACAAACCAAACTCCGCACCGTAATGACGTCACACACCACAACACCCTTACGTCACGGGTCAAAGCCGACGCGTGAGATCGGATGTTTCTGTTGACCCAAAGGTTTCATATATGAGAAATGTATAAACACTGAATCTCCTGGTGGGGGGGGGGCGAAATTCTACCTGTACATGACTGATAGCAGGCATGACAAAACTTTGTGCAATGATGTCAAGCAGCATAGAAGCTGGTGAACACTATTTAGATCATTTGTTTATTGTGGCACCTTGTGCAAGTTGAGCATGTACATAAAATTACTACAAAAATGCATCCAATTAGATTTTTATCATCTTCAGCATACAGGCAGCAGTATACGACATTTACACATTTTCACTTATAATTTTTTACTTGTCCACTTCTGGATTAGGGGTTTGTATCACAAATTGTTACATTTGCCCTTTTTTCATCTCGGAAAGATTGTAAACACCCTGTATATACAGTCAACTTAATGGTTGACCATTCAAAGTGCACATTTTGGCTCAAATTAACATTTAACGAAACAAGCAACCAGAACCGTATTTTTCTGTAAATTTGTACAATTTTCTTTTGGATTCATTGATGACACATTACTTTAGTCTTCATACAACTGATTTCCATACTAAATATCAAACTTGTTCCATTATGTCTCAAAGTTTGCCTGAACTAAAGACAAATAGTGCATTATCATAAGAATGAAGGTGGTGTAGATATTCCCCATTAACACAAATTGCTTGTTTATTTCAGTTTACATATCTGACATCTTTTTTGGTTGCTGAAACTAGTACTGGTGATACAATATCTTCTTGCCAGACTCCTCTTAAGAGTTTTTAATTTTCCACCTTTGTGCTGAAGTGTAATGAAATCTGAAATATTGACATACATATTCTTAAAGTGCAGCATATACAGTACAAAGTACTGGTAGAATGTAAATGTGCATTGTGCTACATAAATTCAAACTGCATCTTTTCCTTTGTTCCATTAAAATCCAATCTCTCGTTCTCTCTGCAAGGAAAAAAAAAAAAGCCACCAAAATATGTAATATGTTTTGCTTCATTTCATATGGAACAGATATTCACCAATACTACAAACAGTGTTTTTATTTTGTTCACAATGTTTCTTACAGTATTTTGCATTGACAATAATATTGAGCATTTTGATAGCTAATTTTGCCGATGTCTTACAAATGGGATAATATATGGTTTTTGTACTAATACACTGAAATTTTTCAAAACAGCTTTTTCTTTCATTTATCACTTAAGAGTATCAGGGGTAAATCATTTATCTTGGGATATTATCACTATCATATCATTTTCGTTGTTTCATAGATGGAATAACACGCATTGAGAGTCAAGGTACTGTCCCACTAAAGTGTACACCATGGCAACATGTCCGTTTCTTATAATCAATTGAAGGGCAGTGTTCAGTGACATGTGAGAAAGTGGTAATTATTTTGAGGGCTGATACTGAAACCCTTCAACTCATCTGTACATAGCGGCGCCTAACGTCTAGGTTAGGCTGGATGGTTAAAATTTGGTTGCGAGTTTGTGAAGCCAACGACTGTGATAAGCTATAGCTGGAATATACGTTTTGGTGTAATGACGGGTTGATCTACGACGTAGCCCAATATCTAGGTTAGGTTATAAGGCTGGAAATACATTTCCAAATCGTGTGAGTATATAAAAACGAAACACGTTTAACTGATATAAACAATACTTGATGGAAGACTACTAAAAGTGTAAAAAGATTAGTTTCCAAGATATGCGACCATATCGACAAGTAACTGATCTGGCTCAGAAAACTGTAGTTGAAAGGAAAGTTTGAACGGGCAAAATTATTCCACATGTAAATCAAGTTACAGATGTTACGTGTTGACGTCAGGAGATTTCCACAAAATATGAATAGTTCGATGTCAAACAAATAAAAATATTGAAGATTAAAACAAACTTACAAATAACTTATTTGTAGTTATTTCAGTCTTACCTCCTTACATGTAATGATGTAAAGATAATTAAGTTAACTGCACTAAGCTTTCTTACTGTATCGTGTTCAACTGAATTTCGTGTTGTTTAAAATAATATAACCTACAATTATTTCATTTGCTCATATGACACAAACTCATCTGATTGAAGTCATGCACTTAACAAGTTTATAGAGAAGTTTCCATCACAACAGTCTTAGCCAGCAAATTTATCATCCATTCGTCTCACTTCCGCAGCAATGTACAATCTTAACAACAGTCTGAAGTGAGAGACAACGACGCAAAAATAGTAAAACAGAAATATCAATACCTCGCACCTTAAGTTAATACAGCGCAGTCGATAGTCGCCCACGCCGGACGTCGACGTACGTATCGATACTTGAGTTCCGATACCTGTCTATCGATAGCGTATCAACGCTACAGTCAGTGTACGAAGAGCTGGAGTGTGGTAATGTTTGAGTGTTTGACGTATGACTTCGCGGCTGGATTTACTTCACAATGAATGTCGAGAGAAGTGATTCACAGAAACACTAGCCTTGTGTTTATACGGATCTTTCCGAATGAAGAGTGTTGTGTAAATCGAGCGTTTCCTCATCGGCAATGCGATTCAAGTGTGCTTTGCCACAATGCATACCAGTTACATGTAGTGGTGTACGGGTTGCTCGTTTTTATTTTTGCTTAGGTCAGTTGAAGTAATGAGCATTTCGGAAGAAAAGGCATAATGTCTAACACCATGGTGAAAACTCCGCGTATATTGTATGTGTACCTGGCGTTCTATCTTCTGCCAATCTGCAGCGGTTTTCCAGTGGATGTACGCACACAAGGTAAGTTCCCCTTACATGTTGCTAGTACACACATTGTAATTGTTGTAAATACATTTAAAGACCACGGAATATTGCTTTGATGCACAATTTCCTTGTTTGTGTGGCGAGTTTCATAATATTGTTTGTTGGTTCTACAGAGCAGTAGGCGTTACTTAATGCTAAATGAACTGTTTAATCTAATTTAATACAAATAAAAGAGAAATTGAGCATCACTGTCGCTGGAGTGACATGAAACGTGTTACAGAGATGTTCACAACTCTTTTTTTGTTGACTACAAGCATACAAATTTTTTAGCCATCACAAATAAATGTACTGACACACATAACAAGGTAACATTTTTTTCTTTGTCATATATACTGTTTAGGGCATACATTCGTAAGTTTTCAGATCAAAATTATTGTAATCAGATTACAAAACACAATTGACTGCTAAAAATTTATTTGTTAATTAATTTATTTATTTAAGTTCAATTCATTTTAGATTTTTGTGTCTTCTTTCGCTAGAAACCGAGATAAGGCATCATGGTTCACAACTCAAAGACAATTTCAGTGTAATTTCTCTTTAGAACAGAGAAGAATCATTTTTCGCTAGAGATTGAATGTGTAACTCTGTTTCTCGCTTCAGGGACAGGAACTATCCTTAAACTATATTTATTCCTTTGGATGTTAAGTGATATATAGAAATCGTAATTTGCGGGTAGTAGGGGGGGGGGGGGGGGGGAGTATTGCAGCGGAAATAGAATTAAATGTAGAAGGAAATTCATTATGAAGCTGTAATAACATTCTTTTTATGCATTAAGGGTAAATGTTTATATGTATAGTATCGTTCGTGCAGGAGAGATCAGCTGATGCCAGTTTGAACCCATAAAAATAAATACCTGCCATCCAGACTTGCAAACAGTTTTCAAAAATAATAGGAGTAATTTGAATCTTATGTTGAATACCAGGTGTGAATTTTATTTTAGTATCGTCTCATCAGGGGAACAACAAATGTTCCATCTGTCTGAGGTGGTCTTATGAAAATAGTGTGTTTTTAAATTGCACTTGGACAGAAAGAAATGTACATCAACCTGCAGCTAGTCACTGTAGAATTTCGTAAGCAACCACAGAAATATAGCAAGAGGCGGCAGCGTTTTCGAAAACAGTCAGTAATGTAATTACTATTTACCCTCCTTTGTGTGCAGTTTCTTCTGCTAGTGTTAATCCATCACTACCTGCAGCTGGATGCGTGTTTAGTCCATATTTTGCCATAATTATTGCTTCCATTTCAAAATTTTCCTCGTAATTTGATCAAATTGATTGTTGCTGGCGTGAAAATGTCACTTCCTCGCCCTCCGGCAGCAAAGGATAAGCCAGTCTCGAGGTGAAGCGCTTATATGTTGAGCCAAATAACGATCTAACGATAAGTTAATCTCTGGTCCACGTGCGTTAGGGCCTACTCACCCTAAAGTAGGCATATCTATTATCACTTTTCGTACCCATAAATAGTCAACGCACAGTAAGTAATATGACAGGATGGGTCGACAGGATCTCACCGTGATAAACGTACGGCCAGTTTCCAAGTGTGCTGCTGGCAACCTACCAGCGATTATAATCTTCGCTGTTTTTACCCATCCATTTGTGAATTCATATACAACCGGTGCCTGCATCTTCCATCTGGTGGTGCTTTTTCGTACATATAATGTACCACGGTCAGTGCCAAGGTCGTAAGTTGATCGGGTCTTCCAAATTTGTGATGTTGCTTTGTATGTCAGGCTAAAGGGGACGACAGGCAAAGTAGTAACAATAAAATCTCACAAGAGAGCTCAGTCCACAGAGGGTGATTCAGACACGCTTTCCCAATCTGAAAGTTCGTAGTCTTAAACTTAATTGTGTATAGATTTTTTCCCCTTTCTTTTAGTGAAAGCGGATGTTAACGTTTGACAAAACGTAGGCTATGTAAAAGTTGCACTAGGATTCGTATTCTGGGTTATTCTGTAACCATCTAGCTTAAAAGGCTGTATGAGCTATGTGTTACAAGGATTTCTTTGACTGGCGAAAGCCAACGCGATAACGTAATGATTAGATTAGTGAGTTGTAACTATGACACTAACACACAAATACTAGTCAGACACTGAGATCATACTTTAATTATCGTGTGAACCACCGGTTTGGCGACCATGATCAAAATTCTTACAACCTTTCCATCTAAGTTTGAGCCTATGTCCACCCTCACCCGCCGACCGCCGGCAGCGGAGAAACAGAATTAACATCACAAATGCGAACTGTCATTCAATGCACTTTGTCTTCGACAAGCAATAGTTTTCATGTAAAATGTTTGCTTTATCTCAGATTATAGTAGGATGTGACAAAAATCCTGCAGTGTTTGATGATTTTCAGTTAGAAGCAATGGCGTAACCGCTTCTGTTAGTTACATGACTCTCCGTGCGCGTTTACAGTTGCTAAGAGCCGCGCCACTGTTTTTGTGTATGCTTCTCAAGATGATGTGCCGTGATAGTTTCAAGATATTGGTATAACAAATACAACTTTGGATCGAAATAGCGCTGGAATTATTTGACGCTCATTGACACAGACCGAATCGAAAAGGTTCCGTGTTAACTGACACTGCTGAGCAAACACTACATACACAAGCCAAGAGAGAAACGAAGTGGTTACGAAGAGAGAGTTCAACGTCCCGACGACAGTAAGGTTGTTGAGTACAGCACGATAGTGCGTTGAGCGGGAAATCGACGCCGACGTTTTACTTTTTCAAAACACCGTCCCAGTATTCGCTTGATGTCATCTAAGGAAACTACGGGAAACTTAAATTCAGCTGGCTAGGCGGCTATTGAACCTCTAGTTCCCCCCGAATTTAATGATGATCAAAATTCTTCTTGGTGTTTAATGCCATAGCCACTGCGCCACCAACAGTCTTGAATCCATAAAGCCCTGATTAAATGTCTAACTACCCGAGAATTATTGCACCGCACCTGCAGATCGGAGTATGAAATTGTGACACAGTAATCCTCACTCTGTCACTGGATAGAGCGATTGTAATAAGTAAAAAGTGATACTGGAAGGAAATTACGTTGCCAGGATTTGATCAGAAAGTGAAGAAGAGGTATTACTTTTAGTACCGATCACTTGATTGTGCCTTAGTTTTCAGTGTTAAAAAAACCAAACCACTCGGTAGTTTCTCAGAGCGTTAGGCCGTATTGACACTATTGATGGTTATATGTCCCTTGGTTGGGGACTAACCTACCCTAAAGTATGGCGCCTCATCAGCTCGGCAGCCCAAGCGGCTGCTTGTGTCTCGTGGTCCTTTAAACCACCCATACGTAAAACCGAGATGCTGGATGACTCTAAATGCCCAGGAGAGATTCTTCAGTTTGCGAAACTTTTACGCGCGCGCAGTAAACTGTGCATCGAACAATACGTGACGCATGTCAGGTACTGTGCTGTTATGCCGTGCGCCGCTACCCGCTCTCCTGTACGAAATCTGTGTGTCAGAAACACGCGCTGCTCTTCATTACCCTGCGTCCCAATGTGTGCTTGGTCTAACAGTATACTGTGATTGGCACACCCACCCCTTCTCTGTCTCTGGAGGTACCTTATGAAATTCTGGATTAGTTGTCTCGAGCCTCTTGAGCGGAAGAATTTCCGATTCTATCAGCAGTACACAGCTGACAGCGCGAGAGACGCAGTGTGTCAGTATAGAGAGAGAGCAAGCGGAGACGATTCCGCACGCGAGCCTAGAGACTGTCAGTTGCAGCAGACATGGAACGAGGCCCGCAGAATTCCCGAACGCTGCGTGTGGGCTTGCAGCGAGCGCTTCGCAGCCCATGCTACTGAGGACCTGGCGGCGTTCGACGAGGGTTCATGATGGCAAACAGAGCGCCAGTGGATCTTGCACGTAATTTTCAGATACGACCGTGTACCTAATATGTACGAAGAAGTGCAAATTGTGTGATATCTTCGCGAAAAGAATTTCAGTCGTGATGCATCGCCCTGGACAGGAACGTTGTTATCCGTTAATCCAACTCCACAGAAGCGACATTTTTTGAACGGAATGACAATAAAAACAGGAAGACTTATCGTTGTTGCACACAGTCATCCCATAACGATGCTCTCTGTGGCACAGTTCAGAGTCGTCCCCTTGTCGTCACTGACGCAGGCTGATGTGGAAAAACACCGTTATTTGCTGATTGGGAAATGTCTCAGCGCCTAGGCTGTCGATTCACGTAGCAGTTCAGTTGCTTTCATAGGAATTGCGGAAGTGTCTGTATTTTCTCTGTGAGTGAATTTCAACCCTAGTATCTCTGGAAACCAACAGTGTCCAGTCGGCACTGCTTACATATAGTCCAGAATATCTTTTATGATGCTTACATAACAATGAAGACCGGCAGCCTTCGTTATTGCAGTGAACTTGTGTATTGCAAAATATACCAGTTTAAGTATTCACAAACGTTATATTCACCTTTTCAAGATATTCGAAATGTAATTGGAAATGTGCACAACTTTATTCTTTAAAAATGTTCTTAGATCAGACTTTTCTATGTTATTAAATAGATTGAGATGAATCAAATCATTTGCATTTTACTTTTGTAATCTGTCAGTATCACGGGTTGTTTATAAGAAAACAGAGGTTCCCATCTTAAGAGCGACAGCCTGAATAATTTTACCGGACACAATAATTGACCCGGACTCGTAGACACGAGCAGTAGGGTTTAAATTTTGTCACGACCACATTATGTTAGATTTCCTCAGATTCGCCAAATCACGTGGATGAATACCGTCGTGGTTTCTTCACAAAGCTCGCTTCCAATTTCACGCCTCATCCTTGTCCAGTGTCCGTTTATATTGCGTCTCGATTTCGTTGTCCACAAGACATTGACTCCCAAACTCATCATCTTTGTGAAGGTAGTGGAAGAAAACAGTAACCATGTGCCTTGGGACATACACTCCCTTTTGAAAAATTGCTGTGTGTGGGCTCCTTCAAGAAAACACTGTTGCATTGCAGACACGCGTGATGTTGATACACAGGGTGTTTCAAAAATATTGATCGAATCTCCCACTGTATTTTATCTATGGGTGAAGATAGAAAATTGGGCTGAATCTCATCTTCCGCGCAGGACAGAGAAGTTTTTGATTTCGAAAGAACTATCCGATTTTACGAAGCTACATCTTCTACGTGCACAGCCTTACGATTTTGCGTTAAGGATCTAAGTTTTCATTTAGTTTTCATAAATATTCAATGCGCCCTCCACCGGAAGCACGACAACATCCAGATGGTTGTCAAACTCGCCCCATACATTTGTGAGCATGTCTAGAGCTGTTGTATCCACTGGTGTCACTGTGCGGTCTCGCAGTTTCCACAGAGTTGTTGAAAGGGGAGGCGCATACACGGAGTCTTTCAGAAGAAACGCCAGTTAAAAACTTCAATCTCATAGGTCAGTGGTCTAATTCGAAATCCTTACACCATGGTTCAGGTGGCTCATCTGTATACTAAGCGGCCAATACGAAAGCAGATACCTGTTGGAGGTTGCCTATCTAAGAGCTTCCAAGGACAACAAAAATTTTATTTTCGTTACGAAGTGCTACCCAAATGTTCCCGGAATATGTGAGTAGTTGGTGAAGTCCAGTTAATACGACGAAACGCCACCTGATGATACCTTATGTATCCTTTGAGAGTTTGTGTCTCAAGCGGCTTTCTCAAAGGTTGTCGCGTGTAGTTTTTCTGCTCAATTTCCAATTTTCGTGCATTGTGTGTCGTGCGAAATTGACGAAGATAGTTGTATGGGAACAACGTGTGAACATAAACGTTTGTTTAAGTCTCGGAGAATCGCTACATAAACGCATGACGTGCTGAAGCATTTGGAGAAGTCGCCATAGGTCACAGTCAAACGTAAGCTGTTTTAAAAGTTTTCAAGATGGCAGCCATGGCCGGCATTGCTTCTGAGGATACAGATGACGTTCGGAATACGTGATTTGACGATAGTAGGCAAACCATCCAGGAATGTTACGCTGAGTTTGTAACAAAAAACAAAATGCCAGTTGTTCCTCATCCGCTATATTCACCGTGTGACTTTTTTTTAAAGTTGTCCAGGCTGAAACTCAAGTTTGTGTTTCACACAGTTTAGGAAATTGGAACAGAATCGCAATTGGTACTAAATAGGCTCATGAAAACTGCATTCCAACGATCTTTCGGATCATGGAAACAACTAGGAACGATGTATGCATCTCTCAAGTGGACTACTTTGTAGGTTATGGTGACAAACAATATCTGGATAAAGGGTGATTTTATTTATTCGGGTATTCCGGGAACTTTTGGCTGTCACCTCGTATTTAGCGTAATTATTGGACCTAATTAAAAAAATTTAAATGCTGTCATAACCTACTCATTAAGAGGTATAAACTTATGTTAGTCTTTTAACACATTACGGCAAGTATTGCAGTTAGAAACTATGCATTTGTCTTGAGTCAGCGTAACTCAGTAAGCTTAAATTACCTCGACTACACTCATCCAGTATTTGAGAACGAGAGCTCTTAGCGACTTCCAACAAAATTGCAAACCTTCATGACACTTTTTCTCGCTGACACCCCCCACAAAATGATAGAAGGAAAAAAAGTTATCGGTTATCGTCTAATAGTTGTTCGCTATTCTTGCAGTAAAACTTCAACATCGGTCACGCCGTTGTAATTTACTATTTCTTTACTAACTCTATTCCCAACACATTTTGCAGGCGGTGTCCACGTATACTACGTGACTTCATAAACATTGACATGCGTGAAAAACTAGCTTTTGCGCAGATTGCCCAGATTATACTCAGCCAGTGTTTCATAATGAGAGCATTTAAGGACTTCCAACGATCTTTAAACGTAATTGCAAAAATTTTCTAAACTTTTTGTCGGTTACATGCTTAGCATCAACATATTAACTCATTTGTAAAGCAATCAGAAGTTTGACACTGCTCCATACACGTATTTTTGTTTCATTAGAGAATCAGGATTTTATTGGTTTTTAGGAAACTGGAATACATGCATGTACGGTGCTCCGCTTTTTTCGATGTGCCTGTGCCGATGAATCCGAATCACAGTGAAACTTTGCATTTTTACCCACACACTAAGTCATGTTAGGTGCCAAAGAAATTTATGGAGAAACTAGAATCTAATAGTGCACCTTTTTATTTGTTGTTTGACATTAACCCCACTCCACTATTCATTCCCTTCCTCCTCCCCCCCCCCCTCCCACCAAAAACAAAAATCTCTGTCGCTGGTATTGCTCTCAAATTTGTTTACATGTAGAGCTGCATCTGAATTGTATAAGCCACCATATGATGTGTATTAGAGGGGTCATATTGTACAAGTATCAACCCATCTTACACCATTCACGGATTATGTAGGCTTCTCATTTGCGTGGTCAAACGTAGTTCCTCTGGCGACCCTGTTATTTTACCTTAGATGAGAGAGTATGCCTTGTACCTCTATCTGGTAATAGTGAGTTTTGTTCATTGTATTTCCGCACTTAAATTATTCGTGTTTTAATGCTAGGATGAAGATAGAGTACCAGCCATCACCCTTACCAGGTGTCGGAAACAGCATCAAACCACACTTGATCGTCAATTTGGTGGCTCAGAGAGGGGGTTCAATGTGCAGCAATAAAAATTTTTGATGTTTTGCCCTGCAACGTAAAATGTGTGACAGATAGCGAAGGAAGTTTTAAATCTAATTTAAAATCATTTCTCCTGGATAACTCGTTCTGTTCCATTGAAGAATTTCTGCTTAGAAAGTGGTAACCAGTAAAAAAAAAAAAAAAAAAAAAAAAAAAACATATTTTTAAGTGTAGCTGCATGAATGGACATAAACTGATATGTTCATTAAGGTCAGCACTAATTATGTATACAGGTCCTGTAAACTGATTCGTTCATCATTTCGACAAATGGTTCAAATGGCTCTGAGCACTATGGGACTTAACATCTGTGGTCATCAGTCCCCTAGAACTTAGAACTACTTAAACCTAACTAACCTAAGGACATCACACACATCAATGCCCGGGGCAGGATTCGAACCTGCGGCCGTAGCGGTCACGCAGTTCCTGACTGAAGCGCCCAGAACCGTCATTTCGACAAAGAAACCGTTCAGATGATCTATGTAACTGACTAACTAAGTAAATAACTTGATCTGGTTCATGACCATGTCCCGCAAAAAAGCTTTATAATTTCTTGATTCAGAAAAGCATTTGACAGTTTGTGACAACCATTTAAAATTGCTGAGTACCGGTCCACGTTTGTGACTGGGTTCAGGACTTCAGATAGAACTCAACATGTCGGTTTTAACGGAACAAAATCGACAGCTGCAAAGGTAATTTCAGGTGAACCTCAAGAAAGTGTGAAAGAATCTTTACTGTTTACAATATCTGTAAACGATATACTGGATAACGTCGTAAGCTCCGTAAGACTCCTCGCAGGTGATGTGGTTGTGTATAAGAAGACGGTAGCAAACTGCAGGAAGATCTGTAGAGGATTAATGGTTGCTGTAGGAACTGGCAGTTGATCCTGAACGTAAAAAGAAGTGACTTATTGCGTATAGACGAAGAAATCCACTACTGCACAACTGTTCTATTGGTGACAAATCACTTAAACAGTAAATACCGTAAAACACCAAGGAGTAATCATGCGGAGCGACCTAAAATGGAATGACCACTTAAATCAAATACTCGTAATAGGAAGAGCAGATGCGAGCTGAGATTCATAGGAGGAGGAGACTAGTTTTTAGCGTTCCGCCCGACAACGAGATCATTGGAGATGGAGCTCAAGTTCGGATTATGGAAGGTTGGAGAAGGAATCGGCCGTGTCCTTTCAGAGGAATCATCCTAGAATTTGCCTGAAGCAATTTAGGGAAATCACGGAAAACATAAATCAGGATGACCGGAGGCGGGTTTAAACCGCCATTCTCCCGAATACGAGTGCATTGTGCTAACCACTGCGACAACTCGCTCGGTTTTATAGGAAGACTCTTATGGGCATGTAATTCTTCCACGAAAGAAGTAGCTTGCAAAACACTTGTTCAACCGCCTGGGACTCGTACCAGGTTGGTACAATAGAAGAGATTGAGAAGATTGAACGGAGAGCGGTGCGACCCATCGTGGGATCGTTTAGTCAGCGCGAGAGCTTTACGGAGATGCTCAACAAATCCCAATGGTAGACGCTGCAAAAGAGGCGTCGTGCATCACGTAAATGGAACAGGGAAAGGGGCCAGAGGTACAGCCCACTGCACAGTGTACGAGGTGTGTGTGAGAGAAGTAATGAGACTGACAACACTGCGTGCAACCTGCCAACGCTGTGTTGCTCTGGCCGGCCGGTGTGGCCGAGCGGTTCTAGGCGCTTCAGTCTGGAACCGCGCGATCGCTACGGTAGCAGGTTCGAATCCTGGATGTGTGTGATGTCCTTAGGCTAGTTAGGTTTAAGTAGTTCTAAGTTCTAGGGGATGGATGACCCTGAGGTCATAGTGCTCAGAGCCATTTGAACCATTTTGGTGTTGCTCTACTTGTGTAGACCAGTGTGTTCATCCCTTCCAGAACTTCAGTGCGAGTTTGTTCCGCTCAGCCACCACGTGTTTCTTGACAGCACCATCGATGCTGTTTGTGCTTTTGTTGTATGTTAGGACAATGGGACAGCTGAATTTAGAGCAACGGTATGCCATCAAGTTTTGTGTTAAACTTAGGGGCTCCGCGAGTGTGACCATTGACAAGCTGCACGAGGACTATGGGGTACATTCCTTATCAAGAGCACAAGTCTTTCGGTGGCGCAAATCATTTTTGAAAGGCCGAGAACACATTGAAGATGAACCTCGCTCAGGGAGACCTTCAACTTCAAAAAGCGACGAAAACGTAGAACGTGTGCGTGTGCTTGTGACATCAGACCGACGTTGAACAATAAGGATGATGAGTGACCTGTTAAACACTTTCACCGTACATCATGTTTTGGCTGAAATTTTGCACGCGCGAAAGGCGCGAAAGGTTTGTGCAAAAATGGTGCCGAAAAACCTCACAATTGAGCAGGACAGTCGAGGAAACGCGTCCCTTTGAACTTCTTGAGAGGAATGCCAAAGACTACTAATGGTTCAGTTACGGGTGACAGATCCTGGGTTTTTGGATAAGATCCTGAGACAAAGCGGCAAAGTAGGGAGTGGCACAACGAGACATCACCTCGACCAAAAATAAAAAAATATCTAATGGGTAAATCGAAGATCACAACAATGTTTTTCTTTACAATAGGGGTAGAACTTGTTCCTCCAGGACAAATCATCAACCAAGCGTTTTACAAAGTGTCCTTGAAAGACCCAGGAAAAGAGGAATCGAGTTGGACCAGACATTGCAGATAAGTGGATTCTGCCCCATAGCAACGCCTCATGTCACACGGCCGCTTCCATCACCAAATTTTTGACCTCAAAAGACATCCCTGTTGTTGCACAGCCCACCTGTTCACCTGATCTGAGTCCTAGTTACTTTTTTCTCGAAATTTAAAAACGAAGTTAAAGGACGTCATGAATTCATTCTGGAGACAATTCAAACGAATATGACCGACATGTTCAAGGTCCTACGAGCCTTTCAGCGCTGCTACCAAGACCAGGAACGACGAGTCAGGCGGTGTATAGCTGCCGAACGGAGCTGCTTTCAAGGATACAATATTGTTGTTGTTGCTTTTTTAATTGTGGTAGGTCCAAAAGCAGTCTCATTACTTTTCTCACACATCTCGTAAGATGACTTGCAGAGTATACAGGGTGAAAAGTGTTTAAACCGACAAACTCTGGGAGGTTGTAGGGGACATCAAAACAAATATTTTTCCCTACTGTCATTTTTTTCCTATGAGGAGTATTTAAACCGGTAGAGGAAGATTTCTCTGGCGGCAAATTAAATAAACCAACAAACACTTTTCCATTTTTGTGACCAAGAGACAACACATTAACACAACCCAATTTCAATTACAGTAGATTTTCAAAAATGCCTCCATTGACACGTAAACAAAGGTTACACCGTCGGATCATGTTCTGTCTTGACACGGGCAAAAACCGCAGGAGTATCCTGAATTGTTCCTGCTGCTGCTTCTATCCGGGCAACCAGATCCTCTTCTGATGCTACAGGAGTTGCGTAAACAAGGTTGCGCATCTCTCCCCACACAAAAAAGTCCAGAGGGCTCATATCTGAGGATCGAGCAGGCCATGGTATGGGACCACCTCTGCCAATCCACGTTTCTTGGAACCATCGGTCCAGGAATCGACGCATACGACGACTGAAATGTGCCGGCGCCCCGTCATGTTGGAACCACATGCGTTGTCTTGTAGGGAGCGGGACGTCTTCCAGCAATTCTGGTAATGCTCCGTCGTGAAAACTGTAGTAGTGCTTGCTATTTAATGGCCTAGGTAGCACATACGGTCCAATTAAACAGTCCCCAATAAAACCGACCCACACATTAACGAGAAACCGCACTTGATGTGCGCTAGTAGCTGTGGCATGTGGGTTATCCTAACTCCAAACATGCGAATTTTGCATGCTGAAGACTCGATCACGCCCGAACGTTGCTTCATCGGGAAACAAAACAGAGGATGGAAATGTAGGATGCATTTCACACCGTTCCAGGTACCACTGTGAAAACTGTGCTCTGGGTGAATAATCAACTGGTTCCAGGTTGTGGACACGCTGTAAGTAAAATTGACGTAACAACTGCTCTCGAAGGACTGTTCTTACATTCTGATTCGTCCCCATGTTACGTGCAATTGCACGAGTGCTGATTGAAGGATCCCGCGCCACATGCTGCAAGGCAGCTTCCCCAACTTGCAGCTTGCGTCCCTGTCCAGGTAATCTGCTAAATGACCCGGTCTCACGCAGACGTTGGTACACAGCAGCAAAGATTGTATGATGCGGGATACGGCGATTAGGATATTGCTATTGATAAACCCGCTGTGCAGCTCGTCTGTTGTGGTGCGCTACATAATACACACCAACCATATTAGTGTACTCACTCCAGGTGTGTCGCTCCATTAGTAAACAGAGACAATGCACTACTACACTGGTGGACAGCAGTTGCCTACAACTGAAGAGCGTAATACGCCGTCAAACAACTGAAGATCGTAATACGGCCTTCACCGGTTTAAATAATCCTCATAGGAAAAAATGACATTAGGGAAAAATATTTGTTTTGATGTCCCCTACAACCTCCCAGAGTCTGTCGGTTTAAATACTCGTACTTTTCACCCTGTAGATACTATACTAGCGGCTCCGGCAGTTAACCCAGTGAACCGCCTGTTGTTTTGATGAGGTACTCTTATCGATCCCTTAGTAAACGCTGACGTAAGGAGTTAAACAAACAGCACCCCGATTACAACCTGGTGGCGCGGTGTCCGTGGAGCAGGCGAGCTGCAAAGCGCGGTAACTGGAGGCGAGCGGTTGGTTAGAGGCGGACGGCGACGGCAGGCGTGGGCACGTGTAGGCGCCCGAGAGCGGCTGTGCGCGGCTCCGTATTGACCGCCCTGCACGCTTCCCGCCGCACGCTTCCCGCCGCCGAGCCGAGCAAACAGCCGCACCGCAGCGTGGACCTCACTGGCTCTGACGAGCGCGAGCTCGTTTTCTGTACAGCCGGCTTATCCACGCAGAACGTGGCACGGACCCCGCGTTGTCAGTGGCGCCACAACGCGTTGTTTATTTTACCACGTTTCTGTTAGTTCGCTTTCTTGTCTGTTCGCTGTACAGATTTTGCAATTGATTTTATACCAACTTACCGGTGAGCCAGAGACTTGAAATTTTACATGCAGCTCGGAACAGGGTGACAATGCTTTAGTAATGCGCTTTCTTGTCTGTCTGATCCACCTAGCTTCTGTGCGAGCGAAGGTGAAAAGAATTGGCAAAGCATGGTATTTCGGCTGCCCCGCAGGATCGGTGTTGTGTTGGCAGAAGAGCCAACAACGTGTTACGAGAGGAGGCCGAAATGCACGCGTTTAGCTCACGCAGGCTGGTGTGAGGAGGGAAGGACTATACTGACGTGAGGTCTGGAACATGACAAGGAATTAGAATTCAGAAAGAGGACGTAATTAGTTTGATACTTAACTTTAATCCATTAATGACGAATGTCGCTCTTGACGGTACACGAGTCACAATATTATCTGTTCAGAAGACATAGTAACTGAATATGGCGCCTTGCTAGGTCGTAGCAAATCACGTAGCTGAAGGTTATGCTAAACTGTCGCCGCGCAGGATTATCCGAGCGGTCTAAGGAGCGGCAGCCATGGATTGTGCGGCTGGTCCCGGCGGAGGTTCGAGTCCTCCCTCGGGCTTGGATGTGCGTGTTTGGCCTTAGGATAATTTACGTTAAGTAGTGTGTAAGCTTAGGGACTGATGACCTTCGCAGTTAAGTCCCATAAGATTTCACACACATTTGAACATTTTTTTGCTAAACTGTCGTATCTGCAAATGAGAGCGTATGTAGACAGTGAACCATCGCTAGCAAAGTCGGCTGTACAACTGGGGCGAGTGCTAGGGAGTCTCTCTAGACTAGACCTGCCGTGTGGCGGCGCTCGGTCTGCAATCACTGATAGTGGCGACACGCGGGTTCGACGTATACTAACGGACCGCGGCCGATTTAAAGGCTACCACCTGGCAAGTGTGGTGTCTGGCGGTGACACCACAGGTGTATTGTACGGGTAGTATCGGAATGTGTTCCAGGCGATATGCGAGCGGGTGGGCGCATCTGAGCAGAGAGAGAAGGGAAGAGGGGATGGATAGAGCTTGTCTGTCTAGTACAAATGTCAGTGATTTTAAACTAAATTTCCGATGACTTACAGCCTCGAAATTTTGAACATAACGTAGAAGTTGATGGCAATGCAATATGAACTCGCTTTCTTGCCTGGTAGTTGGTGGCGTGTACTTTGTATTCCATTCCCTCCCCCCCTCCCCCCTCCCCCCCTCCCCCACGTTATCTGGTCCAGTCGCAAATATAAGCTCGAATCACTGATTTTTACCTTCATGGTCTTTTTGCGTCATGTACATAGGAGGAAGCATTTTATTGGTTGAGACAGGTGAAGAAAAACCGAAATAAACCTGAAATTTACCACGCATCACTGTTGTATTCTCATCAAAATATTTGAAATCAGTTGAATATTTTCAGGTACACAAATCTAAAAAGTAGTAAATAATTATGTAAACAACAATAAATGTTTAAAAATGGTTCAAATGGCTCTGAGCACTATGGGACTTAACATCTGAGGTCATCAGTCCCCTACAACTCAGAACTACCTAACTAACGTAAGGACGTCACATACATCCATGCCCGAGGCAGGTGAAGTGGCTAGAACTGCGCGGCCACACCGGCCGGCAATAAATGTTTAATATACCACGTTTTCGTGGGCAACGGCCTTGCCGCAATGGATACACCGGTTCCCGTGAGATCACCGAAGTTAAGCGCTGTCGGACGTGGTCGGCACTTGGATGGGTGACCATCCAGGTCGCCATGCGCTGTTGCCATTTTTCGGGGTGCACTCGGCCTCGTCATGCCAATTGAGTAGTAGCGGCTTCGGTCAAGAATACCATCTTAACGACCGGGAGAGCGGTGTGCTGACCCCACGCACCTCCTATCCGCATCCTCCTCTGAGGATGACACGGCGGTCGGATGGTCCCGATTGGCCACTCGTGGCCTGAAGACGGAGTACCACGTTTTTTAATTGGACTAAAAAATATAAAATAATTTCACCTACCCCTCGACAGATGCCTTACCCCCATACAGGTAGTCCTGAAAATTTGTGGCTGTGAATTTGTCATAGCTTTGAAAGTACTTGTAATATTTATAACCAAACACGAGGGGCTGTTGAAGTATATAATTGATGCATGAATAGTTCACCTCCTTGCTATTACATCTACCTTAATTTTTTTTTTTTTAATCTTACAAGTATTTTCATAGCTATTAAAAATTCAAATCACAAATTTGCAGGACTACCTGTATATGGTTTGTAATCTATGCGGGGCTAGGGGAAATTATTTTATACTTTTTAGTCCGATTGTTCTGCACTTGGCCCACATGTAGCCAAGGTTGTTGCGACTACGCTGCAGACGTTTTGCTGCGAAGCCCATACGCATCCTCCATAAAGTTCCGATCTCTCCCCGGCTATTGTCATATCTTTGCAGCCTTGGAGAAGGAAATTCGTGGCCTTCTATTTGCTTCAGGCGAAGAGGTGCGCGCCAGTGTACGATCATTATTCCGCAGCAGGAGAAACAGTTATGGCGATTACTTTTAAAATATTAAACGGTTTACTTACTCTTTTTCCATCTGTCTTCGTTTGAGTGCCCCTCACAGAATAAATTGATCGTCTCCGAATATTATTGTGTTTATAAATGAGTAGTTCATTTTTACGCCCGTTTTCTGACGACTTCATCGATTTACAGGGTCATTCAGCTATGCTGTTCACTTCAGATATTCCCTGAACCATTTAAGACGTGATTTTGTTTTCACCAGATGAATTGTGAAAAAGTCCTCAGTAATTGGCGTACAGTCTCTTCTCATAACTACATTAATGAAGGAGGTATCGGCGTCAACTTCGCTTTTTCAAACGAAACTACAGTACTTTCTGCTCCTAGTATAGTAGTTGTAAAAGAGATGAATATTATGGCATCAATATTGCAGATTTCTTCTGTTTCCAGTGGATGACATTATTTATAATACTGAAATCCTAATTATTTTACGAGAAAAAATTTTTTGAAAACAATATATTGAAAACCGAAGTTCGAACTTATTCCCGAGATTTTCTCATCCCTCTTCATTACAGCAAGTGAGCTGTTTTCAAAGGGGGAATTCAGATTCCCGCAATGTGATACACACATGACGCAATGCATCATTGATAGAAAGAAATATGCGCCGAAGTCTTTATACTGTTCTTTTCCTCCATTAGTGTAACTACCATTCCGTGAATGGAGATGTTGTTTAACGTCCAAGTGTGCATCTTCTGGAGTAATCCCGGCCGACGCATACGAAGTAAAAACGGCAAGTAGCGATAAGCTCTAAGCTTCTCAAAGGATTACGTTTTACGAAGACTAGGGTTATCGAAGTGACGCAGCACGCAAAGATAAATCACACATACTCCCACCGTCCACATCAACACTGGGAAAGATGGGGTAATCTAACTGCTGCCTTGTTGGTGACGAATAATTGGATCATTTGTAGGGACTGTATTAGTGAACAGTTTTTACTTTGAGCGTGGAAGATCTCGGGAATTTAGTGTGGTTTCTTTACCATGTCAAGAGTAGTTAGTGACCCTTCCTTTATGTAAACTAGCCAGGATCGCAGAAATTGCGCAGCAAGTCCTGCAAGTGTATGACGGAAGTACCGCACCACTGTTTCCCAGTCACTTATACATCATGAATTTCGTTTTCTGTACTCCTCGACAGCCCAAATTGTAATTTGCTATCATAGTCACGCTGTCTGCATTTTTCGTCAACGGGGAGGGGGTAATTTACCCACACAATATCTACCTTAGTGAGCAATGCGTTATATGTGCGGACCGAAGTGTTATTTAGCAGTTTCTGTTGTAGGTTATAGAACGTAGCTCTTAAAACAAGTAATTGTAGGCTGTAGAGTACAAAGAAGACGGTGCAGTTTACCTAGCTCGGCATTACAGTGACGTACCAAGAAAACTGGAGGTAGTCTCAAATTGTGAATGGAAGCCGTCTTCCCTTCCTCCGGTCTTCGAAATGACATACCAGTCAATTTTATGGGACACACAGTTAAACGTTCACTCCGACCTACGGCGAAACTTTGCATTTTCACCCACACAAATTACTGCCAGAGGTGAAAGAAGCAATAAGCGACAGAAAGAAGTTTCGGAGGATTGCAACTGAAACCCACTGAGTCACCGAGAAAGTAACTGTTTAGTAGCGCGTTGGTCCACCTGTGTAACGCAGTAGAGCGGCGATTCTGCGTGGCGTGGATTCGACAGGTCCTTCGTATTGTAGATGTGAGTGGTGTCTGTTCCGTCTGACACGTACGACAGAACAGACACCACTCGCGATGAAGCAGGCGGGACATGTACATGAATAGGCTAGTTGTTTTGAGAGGAATGAAAAGGAAACGGGATGGAAAAAGATACGAAGTAAGTAACGACTTCCAGCCGGACACGGCATTGCGGCAATACAACGGCGAGAGTTGAAAATTTGTGCCGAACCGGGACTCGAATCCGAATGCTCCGCTCCTCTAGAATGGTTACCGTAACCGCCTCACCCATGCGGACACGATTTCCATCAGATCCAAATTCCCAACTTCCCGTTCGCCGCACTGCAACGACTCCCGCCCTTTCATTCCCCTACTCGAAGAGTTCTGATTCCTGTAGGAGTTCGGATGTTGGTTGTCCATCCGCAATGAAACATTTTCATCAGACAGCCGTTGCGCCCATTGAATTATGGATATGAGTTATGTTTGATGAAAAAGTTTCAGTGAGGATGCACACCCAAGTCTGAATTCCTGCGGGTATCAGAAATCTGCGAGCAGGGGGTTAACGGGTGGGGGGTCCTTCCGGTCTGGCGAGCGTGAAGTAGGGAATTTGGGTATGACAGAAAGAGAGTCCGCATGGCTGAGGCGGTTAAGGTAACCGTTCTAGAGAAGCGGAACATTCGGGTTCGAGTCCCCGCCCAGCGCAAATTTTCAACTCTCGTCGTTGCATTGCCCCAATGCCCTGTGCGGCTGGAATTCATTATTTCCTTCCTATATCTTTCTCATCTCGTTTCCGTTCCATTCCTTTCACCCCAACTATTCATGTTCAAATGGCTCTGAGCACTATGGGACTTAGCTGCTGAGGTCATCAGTCCCCTAGAATTTTGAACTACTTAAACCTAACTAACCTAAGGACATCACACAAATCCATGCCCGAGGCAGGATTCGAACCTGCGACCGTTGCGGTAGCGCGGTTTCAGACTGTAGCGCCTAGAACCGCTTGGCCACTCCGGCCGGCTATCCAACTATTCATGTGTAAGTCCTTGGTAGATATCCGGAAGTACACTGTGTGGCACCAAATGTCTACACACAGGTCACACAGTTCTCTTGAATCACGGGCGGGTGATATGTGGACGCAGAGTTGGCACCGTATAGCGTCCCAGATGTGTTCCATCGTGTTGACACCAGGCGAATTTGGTGGCCAAGAAATTAACGTGAGTTCACTATCATGCTCCTCAATCCACTGTTGGACGATTCTGGTCTTGTGATACGGACAGTTACCACGCTCGAAGACGCCGTCGCCGTCGGGGAAGACATAAAGCATGAAGGGATGCGGATACTTCCCAATAATGTTTACTTAGTTCAATGTTTCATTGTGCCTTCGATTATTACCTCAAGTCCCATGAGAGCTCAGGTGAATGTTCTCATTGCACAATACTGTTGCCACTGGCGTGTATCCGTAATGCGGTGAATGTTTCGAAGACCCGTGCGTCTGACTGACGGCATATCCGACACGACCGTCGACCTTGTGTAAGAAGGATCGTGATTCATCCGACCAGGAGATCCGTTTCCATTGATCTGCAGTCCAGTCTCGATCATCCCGTTCCCTACCAAGGTACTCGTAATAGACGATGTCGTCGGGTCAGGAGCACTGAACGGTGTGGTTGAAAACACTCGTCCGTCCTGAGCCAGCATTGTACACTGTCATCAGACCTGCCACAGATCCCCGTGTATACACTGATAATCCAAAACATTATGACCACTGCACACCGCGACTTTGGCTGCCGCCTGGTGGCGTTGCGGGTACCTGAAGCGGTAACAAAAGTATGTAAACGGAGCAGACACGAAGGATCACCCTAGCGAAGATATAGGCTACAAATGGGAAAATCCTTTGAAATAAGCGACTTTGACAAAGTGCAGATTATTATTACGCAGAGTCTGCGAAAGAGTATCTCGGAAACGGCGAAGCTGGTCGAACGTTCGCGTGCTACTGTCGTGGGCATCTACGGAATGCAGCAGTATGACAGTGAAACTACCACTAGGCGCTAAATGGTTGAACGCCCTTGACCCTTCGCAGAACTTGAGGTTTGGAGGCTTGTCTGCTGTGTAAAATAGGACAGTTGGTTATGTGTGGCATGTCTGCCGAAAGACCGCATTGCTGATGCGACACGCACAAGTGTTTCGGAGCACACCGTTCATCGTAAATTGTTGAACGTGGAGGTCCGCAGCAGACTACCCCTGTGTGTTCAGATGACCAAACGACGACGTCAATTACGATTGCAGTAGGCTTAAGACCATCGGGATTCGACAGCCGATCAACGGCAACCCGTCAGCTCGTCCGGTGAATCACTTTTTTTTCTGAATTAAACCGATGGTCGTCTCCACAAACGCGTTCGTCGGGGTGACCGACGGCTCGGAACATGCAGTACGCCACGGACGAAGGGCTGGCGGGAGCAGTATTATGCTACGGGAGACATTCTCCTGCGCATCCATGGGACCTGTGGTAGTAATCGTAGACGCGCTGACAACCGAGAACCACCTGCTTCCCTTCAAGCTTGCTGTCTTCCCCGACGGTGATGTCATCTTTCAGCGGTATAATTGTCCATGTCTCGGAGCCAGAACCGTGCAGCAGTGGTTTGAAGAGCATTATAGGGAACTCAGGTTGATGTCTCGGTGATCAAGTTCGCCTGATATAACTCCTAGATTCAGAAGGATGTAGGTTGCAGTAGGTACTTGGAGATGAAGAAGCTTGCACAGGATATAGTAGCATGGGGAGCTGCATCAAACCAGTCTCAGGACTGAAGACCACAACAGCAACAGAACCTGGGTTGCTATCGGGCGCTTTCACCGCGTACGCAAATTAGCGGCCCGTTGTTTACGCTAATTATATGACGTGTGCGTAGACATCTAATGCCACACATTTCCACAAACCTACCAACAAACTGTCGCATCCGTGATATGCAGAATCAGTGATGTATTTCGTTCCAAAGTTGGGCAAACAAGCTATTAAGCAGGTGGTCACAATGTTTTGGCTCATCGGAGTAATTCCTCACGTAATGGGCAAGCCTCGACGTTCTGTCGTGAGGCGTGGACGTCCACCACCTTGTTGCCTGTTTGTGGTTCCACCGTCCATCAGTCACGTCCACAGATGATCCCGATTGTAACAGGCGAACAGCTGACCACCATCCTCGTTTCAGAGGTCCTCGGTCCCAGGCGCCAAGACATGCCAATCTACCCTTTGTCAAAGTCGCTTATTGCCGTGGACTTCCCCATATGGCCCGTATAGTCGCTAGAATGATTCCCCTTTCGTCTCTTCTCCGCCTGTGCACTTTCCTTGCCGTGTCACGTTCCCGCAGTGCCAACAGGCGCTATTCAGTCTCGCGATGGACAGTTGTCAACATTTTGGCTCATTCGCAGTTTTGCAACGGAAACCAAAATAACTTCTGCGCTTTCGGCGGATCGTCACACATCTATAATTACCACACATATTGGCATTCGCTATAGCTGACATGTTTTGAATGCCGCTGTACCCAGATGGGTGATATCAGATAAACGAAAGTAAATAAACGTCATCTTTGCTAATGAAAATTTAATCTTAGAGCGTAAGCTTAATACACGTATGTAGTATCCGCAAGGTCGTGACAGCTCCGATTCACTACGCGGGCCCTCGAGATACATCACGGGCCGACGGTGGCTCGATAATAAGGAAAAGAACCCCTTGCGAGGGAAACCAAATCGCCGTGTGAGTCGATTTACGGGAAGCAGTGTTTCCGTACCCACGTAGAGAAGGGCACTGGAAGAAAGCACGCAGACCGCTAAGCAACACGCCACAACACACGCCCAGCCTACTACCGCCCGCAGGTAAACACCTCCGCCACCGGGTCTGCCCGTAGAACGTGTCGCGTGCGCCCTCCATGGCGCCCTCGCTGGCCTACAGGCTACTATCCTGCTGCGTTACCCACGCCAGTCCGTCTACTTCCATCGTGATACCCGCTGGCGGGGATACTAAAACCTACATTAGGAAAGCTTTCAGAGTATCATTACTGTTTCAGTTAAAGCTATGCGAATAAGATTCATTTGGTATCAAGGATGTCTGTCACTGCATTTTCTTTACCGAGACTGTAGCATAATTTGCAACATAAATTGTACATAAGAGTCTAACATCCTTCTTCGGATCGATAGTAACAGAGCTCACAAAACATTAGACATTGCATGGGATGCCGAGTACTCTCACATAAGCAAAAAAATTAAGCAGAATCCCATATGTATGATGATCTTGCACTTTGTTAGATAATAACCACATAAACAATTTAACACACCATCTCGCATGACCTGGGAACCAGTTGAAATTGTCCCGGTGACGGAAACAGATAAACTTTCCCATGTCAAGCACGATGGCGTGTTATATTGCTTATGGTTATTATCTAAGAAAGTGTAAGATCATCATACATATGGGATTCAGTTCTTTTTTTTCCCACAACGTGAGTGTGCTCAGCACTCCATACAGTGCCTAAGATGTTGCAAGTTCAATGATTATGGATTTGAAGATGGCCATTGAACCGGCTGAAACTGGTTGTCTGTGTAACAAAACCTGCGATCTAGGCAAATAAAGTATTCTGAAAGGATACTAGACTAACAAATATAGACGATCGCCTCCTGCTTCACTGACGATCTCAGGTAATCACAATAAATTGTACAGTGACTCGCCGACATTGTTTCACAATAAACATGTAGTAAAAAGGTTTCGTATTTAAAAAGTCTGAAACGACATGCGCAAATCTTAAAATTTACGAGCGACCCGTGAAATTGTTCTCAACACGAGCGTAAATACCGGAGAAGAGTTTTGTTAAAGGGACCCACACACTGGATTCGTTAGACATCGCTAAACAAACCTACCTCATCGCCAAAGATGCAGAAAAGATGCTTTTATTTTTCGAGAGATCTTAGAAAGGCAAGAAACAAGCCCATGTGCTATGGTGATTTTCTTGGTGGGTGAAAAGATTAGGATTTATTCTGCACTTCTGCGTATTTAATATTAAAGAGAATAATTTATAAAACAGAAAACATATAATACGTATCTTCCAAAGCTGGGATACTTCCTTTTTACGCTTTTTCTCCCGCCTCCCGATTATTCCATTATTTTTCCAGATTTTTAACTAGTTATCGTCAAACCTATGACATTTGTTTTGAGAATCCCCAGTCTCAGTTTCTTTGAGCAGTCTTCGAAAGTTCATTAGTCATTTTAATCGATATTCGTATCAAAGATTATAGAAATCAGTAAGTCGGGTGCGACCTGTATATCGATTGTTCTTTTTCTCCTTTATCGCGCATTTTTTTTATGATGTATACTCGTATTGCTCAATGTGCTGCTGTGTTTGGATTTGTGTTTTTGTGTGTTGTCATTGTGCGTAAGTGAAGTCGCCTATTATTCAACGTTTTTATAATCGGTATAAATTTTTAGGGAGGAGGTTATGATTGTTTTCTTCCCTGAATCCCTGGAATGATTTATTTTTCTATAAGCGGCTATAGATATTTAAATATAACTGAATAGTAATAGGCTACATAGCTAAGAGTTAAATATTGTGAAAATTTTACAGCTTTTTTTTTTAATGACATAGTTTTCCTGAAAATTTGTAATATCAGCTGGCGTTAAAAATCCTGACATACACTCCTGGAAATTGAAATAAGAACACCGTGAATTCATTGTCCCAGGAAGGGGAAACTTTATTGACACATTCCTGGGGTCAGATACATCACATGATCACACTGACAGAACCACAGGCACATAGACACAGGCAACATAGCATGCACAATGTCGGCACTAGTACAGTGTATATCCACCTTTCGCAGCAATGCAGGCTGCTATTCTCCCATGGAGACGATCGTAGAGATGCTGGATGTAGTCCTGTGGAACGGCTTGCCATGCCATTTCCACCTGGCGCCTCAGTTGGACCAGCGTTCGTGCTGGACGTGCAGACCGCGTGAGACGACGCTTCATCCAGTCCCAAACATGCTCAATGGGGGACAGATCCGGAGATCTTGCTGGCCAGGGTAGTTGACTTACACCTTCTAGAGCACGTTGGGTGGCACGGGATACATGCGGACGTGCATTGTCCTGTTGGAACAGCAAGTTCCCTTGCCGGTCTAGGAATGGTAGAACGATGGGTTCGATGACGGTTTGGATGTACCGTGCACTATTCAGTGTCCCCTCGACGATCACCAGTGGTCTACGGCCAGTGTAGGAGATCGCTCCCCACACCATGATGCCGGGTGTTGGCCCTGTGTGCCTCGGTCGTATGCAGTCCTGATTGTGGCGCTCACCTGCACGGCGCCAAACACGCATACGACCATCATTGGCACCAAGGCAGAAGCGACTCTCATCGCTGAAGACGACACGTCTCCATTCGTCCCTCCATTCACGCCTGTCGCGACACCACTGGAGGCGGGCTGCACGATGTTGGGGCGTGAGCGGAAGACGGCCTAACGGTGTGCGGGACCGTAGCCCAGCTTCATGGAGACGGTTGCGAATGGTCCTCGCCGATACCCCAGGAGCAACAGTGTCCCTAATTTGCTGGGAAGTGGCGGTGCGGTCCCCTACGGCACTGCGTAGGATCCTACGGTCTTGGCGTGCATCCGTGCGTCGCTGCGGTCCGGTCCCAGGTCGACGGGCACGTGCACCTTCCGCCGACCACTGGCGACAACATCGATGTACTGTGGAGACCTCACGCCCCACGTGTTGAGCAATTCGGCGGTACGTCCACCCGGCCTCCCGCATGCCCACTATACGCCCTCGCTCAAAGTCCGTCAACTGCACATACGGTTCACGTCCACGCTGTCGCGGCATGCTACCAGTGTTAAAGACTGCGATGGAGCTCCGTATGCCATGGCAAACTGGCTGACACTGACGGCGGCGGTGCACAAATGCTGCGCAGCTAGCGCCATTCGACGGCCAACACCGCGGTTCCTGGTGTGTCCGCTGTGCCGTGCGTGTAATCATTGCTTGTACAGCCCTCTCGCAGTGTCCGGAGCAAGTATGGTGGGTCAGACACACCGGTGTCAATGTGTTCTTTTTTCCATTTCCAGGAGTGTATAATGTCTGAAATTTTATGTGGAGAAAGTAGTTTTACGGTAGGTGGAAGAGAGAGATATCGAGATCACTAGTGAGAGAGTTTTACGTGTGCATGATACTCGAAAATTTCCACCCTTCATACCACCTCTGTGTTACCACAGATGACGTGTCACTGATCTCATTTGGACTAAGTTGCAGTACACGCGAGGTGTCTATTTGTTTCCACGGCCCTGAGGAATGCGTAAGTTCTGAACAACGTTGACCAACGTGCCGTTCAATAAGTTTGTTTGTATTGGACGCCACTCGCATTTTATTAGCAGGAGACGAGAAACTGCAGAATTATATTCCCCTTTATGAATCATAAATAATTTTCGTTCTTCACACTTCAATATAAAATAAAATAATAAAATGTGTATTTGCGTAATTACTATCAAACTATTCTCAATTACATATCCAAATAACGAGAGATTGTTAATTAATTCCTAAACCGATACGAACCAAGGTAGACCACATCTCTGTCTACCGAGATTGCCGAACCAGCTCTGTCTGATCTTACTGTCGAACCACTTCGCCCGCCATCCAAGTTACGCGCGATCCGAAGATCTCCGAAGTGCCTCGTCTGCTTTGATATTAGCAACTGTTAGTCGTTCTGCTGGTAATTAACGCTTTTGAAATAATGGAATTACTATTAATGCTACTGAGAGATGCGTTTATATGAAAGACAGATAATCTCACTGTTTAGTTTTCTAATATTAACAACAGAAATTTATCATCTTGGCGTCCTATTTCTGAGCGTAGCAGCCAATCGCGGAGGAGGACCACAATTTAGGCGGTCTTTCTCACGATACACGTACCGAATAAACCATTTGTCACCGGTACCTCACACCACATGACGTCATATTCCCACTGCTGCGTCCTGAACTGCTCTAAGAATAGCGTCTTGCAGCCGAATGTGGTGGCTTAAAGCCACAAATAGTACAGATTCTACCCCTGAAACTTAGAGAAGAAGCGGTATTGTCAGAATTTCAAAATACGCCCGAGAGGCTGTCGGCGAGACTGTGTTTGCAATTTGCATGTGTATCTCACAAAACAATATGGCGGACAGTGTTTTACAGCTGTCATACTTCTTTTTTCTTGAAACAAAAAAAATTATCACAATCTAGTACCGATTGCCTTGGGCATCACTACAGATAAGGGCTATGGAATCAGCGTTTTGGGTAGTTCTAGTTTTTGAGTTGTGTTGTTGCAACCGTTATATTGCTTTATGACGGCATAGGGGATTGTGCTGGAATGAAGCGCGATTTCTGATCATTCGTACTTCATGATATTTAAAATTAAATGTCCTGGTATTCTATTTTTGAAGATTGTCAGGTATACATGTATCATACAACAGCGATTCGGGTCATACATCACAAAATGGCTCTTGTTCGATAGCAACTTCTTTTATAGAGTAAGAGACGCCCGAATCGTGCGTGATAGTTACTTTTCTGCTGCCTAGCAGGTGACAAGCACTTTAGAAAAGTAGTTTACCAGATGGGGAACTACCCATACCCGCCGACCTTGACGTGTTCTGCTCCAGGCATCCCAGAATTAGCTGCAGGTAGTTGTTGTCGCCTCGTACGGCAGGTTGAGCAAAATGACAGATTCTCAGCTGCCTTGGGCGGTGATAAGCTGTGGCATCGCCATAATCTTATCGTGGCCGTGGATGACGCCTTCTGCCAGTGCCATTTAACTGTGGCCAGCATCTTTCGAATGACGCATCCCTGCTATTCAGCAGCGTGTGAGCTCAGGTTGCGATGCTTATCTGGCATGAGATACGGCCTCGTGCTGCGCTGTTGACGCCGTGTGAATGTAAACAGAAACTTTCCTCGTGCTGCGAGCGGCTACAGCAGGAAGTCCTCTCTCAGCCGTGGAGTACGAAGGAACTCCCGTAGTTGACAACTGTTCGTTCCTTCAATAGCGAAGCAGAACATTGTGCGTGTTCACTCGGGAATTCCATGGTGGTCTCCCAAAAATTCGCTGTTGCGGACCTACGAAGGCCTCGTGCAGCAAACTTAATAGCAAGAGTACTGAGATCGACACTCGGTGAAACGTATTGTAAATAGTGAATGAATAACGCTAGAAATGAATTAAGTTGCTTCGTTATTCTGTGCAAGTTGTATTTTTCACAATTATGATACATAAATATTGGTCGATTGCTTGAAGAGGGCCATTAATCCTTTGTATGGTATAATTTTTCATCATCATATGTTATAGGGGACTGTCATAGGAACGTGCGGTACTTACCCGTCTTGAAAAGGATGGGATTGTGTCGACAGTGGTTGGATTTAATCACGTGTTTGAGCTTATATGTTCTGCGCTCCATCCATAAATAGATCTAGTAACTATGCGCTACCACGCAAATCACAATTAGCACAGAAAGTACTCGCCAGCAGCTGTGGTAGTGTGAAGGTACACATCTGCCGAGTTGAATGGTATTCCATAGAACGTCCATGTTCTGCCTTCGGAGGTTTTGTATTCACTAATATTATGCTTGGCGCAAAACATTAATGTGGCCTGAAGATTATACTTACCTCTGTAAATAGTTGCTGATACCGAGATGGCTTGATTGCACAGCCTCGTCACAGGACCGAGTAGGTGTAGGCAGACCACGGCAGCAATAATTCGCTAAGATAAATCACACGTTACATATATTGAGAGTAGTGAGGAGGCCTGGCAGTGTAGTTCACTTGCACTCATCTGCCTATGAACACTGGTCTGGTTCTCAACACAGTGAACGAGGACCAGTAGAATGTGCAGTTGGGTTTTTGCGGGTAGCGACGGTAGGTACGTCCTGATACTGCCGAACTAAGTGTGGATACGCTCTGCCGGAGTGGAGCCGTGCGCCCGCTTGTGTCCTCATTTGGCGGATGGATGTTCACTTGGGAACTATTTGTGTCACGCAATGCGGAAGCATAGTATAGCCGGTGTTGTGTGCGCCCTCTGTGGTGTCTGGCCTTAACTATATGGCGACACACTAGAGCCGTGGTAGTCAAACGTTTTCTCTCAAGAGCCAACACTGAGATTGTGGACTGGCACCTCGGGCCGCAGGTGTATCGATTCAGTTATTAATTGGTAATCTGCATAAATTATTATGTTGTGAGCGCCCAATAGTCTTGCTGCAGTAAGGACGTGACAAGTTAGCTGCTGGCCCCCGAGGTACTGATCGTTAAAAGACGGCATTATTCGCACCACTTAATGTCGACCGTGGTCTGTATCAGGTAGCTGCCACCCTCGGCGACCCCAAAGTCTTAACATTGTAGTTGTGTTGGCTGAGTGATTAAGTGATTAATAACAGTAATTATATTTAGATTTAAAATCATTATACAATATTAAGCACAATCACAGGTGTATTTTAAATGTTTTGAATGCTATGTTTCCCCTACTCATTGCGTTGTATTACAACAGCTATAATTTAATTTCGTATTCTTTGCTACAATATGTACCTTGTTTGAAGATAACTTTCTCTATAATGTGTATTTACGAATCCATGATATGTCCGTTTGAAATTTATACCGTAGCAGCTGTCCAGTTCGAGATGGGCACTCCCGTGAATTGTCGGTCCTGGAAGACAACCAATAATAAAACATTTCGCCTATCAAAAAAAATGGCTCTGAGCACTATGGGACTCAACTGCTGAGGTCATTAGTCCCCTAGAACTTAGAACTAGTTAAACCTAACTAACCTAAGGACATCACAAACATCCATGCCCGAGGCAGGATTCGAACCTGCGACCGTAGCGGTCTTGCGGTTCCAGACTGCAGCGCCATTAACCGCACGGCCACTTCGGTCGGCATTTCGCCTATCACATCCTCCAACTCCACACTACTTACGTACGACCCAGCCCTGATATAACCGGCCGCCACCACTTAGCTCACGGCCGAATTCGCCAAGGTCAATTTAAAAAATTGAAAATTCTGGCGGCCGAAAACCCCGCATGGGGTCTCCCGGCCAACAATGCAGTACGATCATGTCATTTCAGATATATGGCAAAAAATTAATAGCGCCCGAAACTGATAATCGCTGGGTCGCTGGTTCGAGTCTCGTTTCGGTAATTATTCCTTTTTATTCCTTTTTTCCGTTCAGTTCGAATACCTATGCCACTTAAATATAAAATTCATCAGATATACGCTAATTAACACAAATTTGTCATTTTTATCAAAGTTCCCGTATTCTTATTTCTAATTACAGATCACTCTCACAAACGTTCGTTTTCATTGCATATATAAATTCTTAATTACCACTTTTTATAAAATATAGTTAGTAAAGGTAATTAAATTGAAAAAATACAAGTTAAATTTCTTGTATCCATATGTATTTTAATCCCTATGGAAGTGCTCGTGGAACATTGCGATGTTCATCAAAAGTTTTTCATGGGAGGATGCATTTTATTTCATTTTTTTATATCATGTTTTCTTTCTCATTCTTTTCCTTTATGGTTGTTCTGTTGTAGGCATCTTTGTGTAATTTTTCTGGAAGGTTCGTTATATGCTGTGCTGACGCTGTTTTGCTCATTTTCTGAATTAATAGGTTGCCAGTAATGGTATAAACCATTAAGACGCTGATAACCAACATAACTTAAAAAAGACAAGCAAGTGTTAAACGGGTTAGATTTCTGTAACAACCAACAAAACTGTCACAGGTGGCACGCAATTACTTTTAACATTCATACATGATGATTTACATGTTAAACGCTGCTTTGTTACTAGGTTTTTTTGTTGGTTTTTCTCATGCTTAACCTAAAATTAACAGAATTGTTGCAATTCCCGAGATAGAGGTTAAACCTTTCCTGTTTTTTTTTTTTTTTCCACGGTTGGGACACTAAACGAGTAGTTCAAAAATGGCTCTGAGCACTATGGGACTCAACTGCTGAGGTCATTAGTCCCCTAGAACTTAGAACTAGTTAAACCTAACTAACCTAAGGACATCACAAACATCCATGCCCGAGGCAGGATTCGAACCTGCGACCGTAGTGGTCTTGCGGTTCCAGACTGCAGCGCCTTTAACCGCACGGCCACTTCGGCCGGCAAACGAGTAGTTATTTCTGTAAATTAACTGCACATTTTGTATCTTACCTTTCTGTGAAAACTGAAGTTAGTCTGAAAGATAGTGTCCTGCTTTTTAAACTTTGACACCCATTGCTAATGGTCAGAAAGCAGATTTTCTGTTTAAAAAATAAGTTTAGTATTAAATGACGGATTACATGTTTTACCGTTGTATGTATGATAACAAATGACTATTTCATAAAATCCTTTCGCGTAGATACTTAAAATTAAAATCCCAATAAATTTCTGAATTGTAGGTATAGATTAGCTAGTCACCCTAACTGGAGCATCAGCTGGGGGTGCGAAGGTAGTGCCCGCAGCCTGGTGAAGGGCATATAAGGACCGCCTCTAGTCTTAAGAACCAAACCCTCACCTAAAGGGTTGAGAGCGGGCGTTCTGCAGAACGTAGCCATCGGTGCTTCCCAGTCAACCTTGCCCCCTGGTCATGATGATGACTCATGTCGATCTTAGATTATTTAAAGGATCGTCTAAGCAGGCGGAGAAATAACATTTTAATAATGATTTGTTGGAATCCCTTACTTAAAACAACAAAAATAAAATATGTGTGGAACAGTATTTTGTAGATATCACGGAGACAGAACGGCGTAGGAAGGCGCCCGGCCTCGTTCTCCTAGCGGCGTGCGAAGCGTGTGTATAAAGGGAGTACCGTTTGCCAGGCTTCCGCGTTCCGTGGCTGTTTTTACCCGAAACGCTTGTTCTCTGGACCGTTCAACGCGCCTGCCGCTGCCGCCGCGTCGTTCCCGATCACTGGCGCGGAAACAGCGCGCGAACCGCGAGGACGACGACGCTTTGCTGCAGCCGTTCGTCCTGGAAAACTGTTTCCTGCCGCGTCCTGCGGCGGCTGCGAACGTGTGCCGGACACGGGCGGCACTTTGACGCAACACCCGCGCACGGTTCACCTGTCGTCGATCCCACGGAGTAGTGACATAACGCGCGCGGAGAAGCCGGTACGCTCCTCGTAGCTTCACTCGTACCCATTAACGCGGCGCCGTTTGGCCGTAGTCCAGGCATAGGTTACCTGCACGGGACTGTGGTGTAGGCTTGGCACAGGGCTTCTGCAGAACACTTTTTAACCAGGCACGGCCATCGCTTTGGCAGGCGACACGAGATCTATTCTAGGGAGTGATGCGATTCGCGTTGCCGTTTCTTTCCCGTCTCTGTTTTCTGTTACACTTTGTGCTGCGTCATGTGACATGGTGCGTTGAGTTTTTCCGGATTGCGAATTAAAATAGTCGCTATTTAACTCTCCCTTTCGCTTTTGTCGTAATCTCTCCCGTGTGCGGGTCTATCTTCCGTCAGTAGTTCTAAGTTTTATTACCTCGATCACATTCCGGTGCGTTCAAAACGTCGGCGTGTGCGCTTTTTATGTGACATACAGTAGACTGCCCGTATTTCAGATTGAAAGAAAAACTAGTACATTCATAAATTGGAAAAAAAGAAGAATGAAATGTGTCCACTGCAACATTCTTCAGTCGCAAGTTGTCGTCTGTAGACCGGCAATACAAATAGTGCCCAACAATTCAGAACAAAAGTCCCTTAAGGCAAATATCGGATTGATTCCTTTGAAAACTATACGCCCTTTTCTCTGTATCTGATTACCTCGTCGTCGACGGGACGTGCCAGCGTAGTATCGTTTTTTCTTTCTTATTGAGGATCAGCAGTCTTTTTATCCTCTTCCGCGCTTCCTGATTTAGGCTTCACGATTTCGCAAAACAGCTTTTAAACTACTACCCGGTTACTCATTTAAAGAAACCACTGGCGGTTTTGTTTCCCCACTCTTTTGCTGCCCAAGAGTGGCTGCGTCTCTGAAGGCCTCGATAGGACTTCAGATTCTTATATTCTTTCCAAACATTCCCATCTTTCGTGGGTACGTGTGCACGTAGTATGCTAGAACTCATAGCGCAACGCGTTTCCCTACAAAGACTGTGTGCCTCTAGTGCACAGATCATACTCTGCAGTTTATTTTACACAAAGTTGAGTGCATACCATCATTACTTACTTGTTGCTCCGTAGTTCTGCTCTGAGGTATCTTTGTCAGCGCGACTGATTCCGTTTGTGGGTTGGTAATTCGATAATCAGACGTTCAGCGCTGCTCCATTTCTATGTTTTGCATCAAAAGCAACAACTTACAGTTTTAGTAAGACCAGGTCGGTCGATTATTCGTGCGAATTTCTTACGCCATACACTTCCCACAGTTCAACTAAACACCAGCACTGTTCGCTGAGACAACCTTTGACTTGTGTAGCTCAGGCCCTGCCCCAGTCCCGTTTCGAACGGCTGGAGGGAGGTTGCTACTACTTCTCCTCCTCCCCCTCTGTCACATATAATTTGCTTTGAGCTCCACACTTAAAGTATCATAGACGCTTTAGGATTTAATAAAGCCATCTAACGCTGTGTGGCGGAAGGAACTTCTGGTACCACTAACTGACCCTCCCCCCCCCCCCCCCCCCGCCCCACTGTGTTAGCTCAAATTTCACAATTTTCTCGTCGTCTTTACTTCGTGAGATGCATGTGGGAGGAAGTAAACTGCTGTCCGATTCTTCCCGAAGAGTACTCCCTCGAAATTTCAATAGTAAACCTCTTCGTGAGGCGCAACGCCTCTCTTGTAGCGTCTGCCACTAGAGTTTATCGTGCATCTCTGTAACGCTCTCGCGCCAATTAAACAATCCCATGACGTAACACGCAGCTCTTCGCTGGATCTTCCCTCCGTCCCTCCCTCCCTCCCTCCCTCCCTCCCTCGCCCCCCCTCCCCCTCCCTCCCGCCACCCACCCCTCCTCCACCCTCCCCTCCCTCCCTCCCCATCTCCCTCCCTCCCCCTCACCCACCCTCCCTCTCCCTCCTGCTCCCTCACCTCTTTCCCTCCCTCCCTCTGTCTCTCCCTCCCTCCCTCTCTCCCTCTCTCCCTCCTGCTCCCTCTCTCTTCCTCCCTCCCTCTCTCTTCCTCCCTCCCTCCCTCCCTCTCTCTTCTTCCCTCCCTCTCTCTTCCTTCCTCCCTCTCCCCCCTCTCTCTCTCACTCCCTGCCCCCCGTCTCCCGCCCCGTTTCCCTCTCACTCACTCCCTGCCCCCTCTCTCCTGCCCCCTTTCCCTCTCCCTCTTCCCACTCTCCTGCTCCCTCTTCCCTCTGTACCTCCCTCCCTCCCCTCTCACTCACTCCCTCTCCCTCCCTCCCCTCTAACTCCCTCCCTCTCACTCACTCCCCTCTCCCTCCCTCCCCTCTCTCTCCCATTCCCTCCCTCTCCCATTCCCTCCCTCTTCCTCCCTCCCCCTCTCTCCCATTCCATCCCTCCTTCCCCCCTCCCCCTCTCTCCCATTCCCTCCCTCCTTCCCCCCTCCCTCTCTCCCCCTCCCTCCATCTCCCTCCATATGTCTCCCTCCATCTCTCCCCCTCCCTCCCTCTCTCCCCCCTCCCTCTCGCCCCCTCCCTCCCTCTCGCCCCCACCCTCCCTCTCTCCCCCACCCTCCCTATCTCCCCCACCCTCCCTCTCCCCCACCCTCCCTCTCTCCCCCTCCCTCCATCTCTCCCCCTCCCTCCTTCTCTCCCTCCCTCCTTCCCCCCTCCCTCCCTCTCTCCCCCTCCCACCCTCTCTCCCCCTCCCACCCTCTCTCCCCCTCCCTCCCTCTCCCTCCCTCCCTCTCTCCCTCCCTCCCTCTCCCTCCCTCTCCCCCTCCCTTCCTCTCTCCCCCTCCCTCCCCCTCCCTCCCCCTCCCTCTCCCTCCCTCGCTCCCTCCCTCTCCCCCTCCCACCCCTTCCTCCCCCTATCCCCTCCCTCCCCTCTCCCCCTCCCTCCCTCTCTCCCCCTCCCTCCCTCTCTCCCCCTCCCATCCTCTCTCCCCCTCCCTCTCTCTCTCCTCCCTCGCTCTCTCTCCCCCTCCCTCGCTCTCTCTCCCCCTCCCTCGCTCTCTCTCCCCCTCCCTCCCTCTCCCTCTCCCTCCCTCCCTCCCCCTCCCTGTCTCTCTCCCCCTCCCTCCCTCTCTCCCCCTCCCTCCCTCTCTCTCCCCCTCCCTCCCTCTCTCTCCCCCTCCCTCTCTCTCCCCCTCCCTCCCTCCCTCTCTCTCCCCCCCTCCCTCCCTCTCCCTCTCTCTCTCTCCCTCCCTCCCTTCTTAGGGATTTTAACTTAATAATTATAATAGGAAAAGACTCTCGCAGCTTTGTCAGTGTATTATGATACAAAATCGAAGCGTGCACTTACAATCACTAGCATTTCTCTTTGTTCCACGATTGTGAACACATAACTTGCAGACTATGGCAAAGTGTGCATGTAAATTTTCTTGTAATCGTTTCCTCCTATGTTCGGAAAGTCAGCCCCCCTCCTTATTGAAGGTCTTGTCTGACGTAGTTCCTTTAGTTTGCCAGTTCTCCCTGTGGACTCCAGAAGGTTGTCGCATTAGTTGTTGGCACCAGTGTCAAGACAATGAAAGGGCGCCTTTAACCGGCTGCAATGTTACTTGCTGGCACGCAGACCGCAAACCCATCCACGTGAGCTAGCAATTGAAAAGTATGCTATGTTAAACATGGCTTGTGATTTTCTAGAGTTCCTCGCCATTTTTGAGACTCTAAAGTGGAGACGGCATCATAAGTACCTTGACATCCCGTAGCGCTGTTGCCAGCTTTCAACTGCGAAGCGCTAACGCCTGTAGGTGCAAACAGAAGTTGTCTACAGAGCTGTGGCAACACTGAGACGATGGTGTAAGACGTCTACATCGCACTACGTTACTGACTGAGGCGAAGCCGCCGTGCCCAGCCCACTCCAACTGTCGGGGACCAACAGACGCCGACTCAAGTACAGTTGTCGTGCCACTTCATTCGATCCCAAACTTGACTGAGAAATTTTGGGGACTTGTTTCATTTTAATCTTTCATTCTCACTCCAGAAGGGAGAGAGTAGGCTGATGGGAGAGCATGGACCATTTTCAGTCATAGGTTTTGGTTACTCTGTTTTGCCACAATTTATCTACTTTTTGCCATGTGGAGGTATTTTCATTTTACTTGGTTCTTTTGCAGTCTTTTCGTTTTATTGTATTCCTTTCTTTTGTGGTTTGTTATGATCTGTTTGGTTCTTCTTATTTCTTTTGGATTCTTTCGTTATCTAGTTTTATTTGCTTTAGCAGTTTTTTTGTCTCTGTCTGTGGGGGTGAATACAACCCCGGCATTCGCCTTACGAGCAAGAGAACTTTCTCTAGAACCTCACCAGGGATTATTGATTTATATTTGCGTTCTTGTTTCTTTTTTGTGGCAAATAGTTTATTTATCTTCATATATTGTACTTTTGCTTTGGTTTATATTCTTACTTAGATTAGTAGATGATTGATGTTGTTGGTTGGTCCAGTTTGTAAGTCAGCTAGGTTTTCATTTTCTTCTGTGGCTCTGATGCATTGTGCTATCGTGTACAAAGGCTATGGATGGTGGAACTTCGGGAAGTTGAAGGTGGTGGTGATATCCTTGAGGAGTTCCGCAGTTAGTGTACTTATATTTATCCTCTGCATATTATCGTAAAGGTCGGATTAGTGTTTCCTACGTGTTCACTAGGGTGTCGTTCGAGGCTCCGTTTATGCGTCCTTCTATGAAATTTATTAATCCAAGTCGTCCTCTGGCTTTTGGTATGGTGTCGTCTATGTGATGTTTTCAGGATAGTGTTGTGTCCATATTTAGTCCGAGGTACTTCGTTTCTGGTGTGATTTTTTTTTTATCCCCAGAGTCTTAATTTTACATTGTCTGGTGATTCTTGTTTGCTGCTGAGATTTTTATGTGTAAAGACGACTAGTTGGCTTTTTTTATTGTGGGAGAGGACGCTCCCAGCCCTCATTTGGGTCCACATCTAGTGTAGGTAATGCATTGTCCAGACGTGGAAGTACGAGAAGACAAGCAGCAGATAATTACGCCACACTTGCACTGCTGCAGCTGTGAGCAATGAGCTGTCGCCCGCCTGCCCCTTAGGAGCAGCCGCAGCAGCGCCACGAATTGGTGGCAATGTGTGGGCTGATAAAGTGGCGCTCACGTGCCAAGGTCAGTGCGCTTTCCACGAGGCGACAGCAGCGGCAGCAGTAGTGCAAGCAGCCGCTGCCCCGCCTGCTGCAGGCGTTTCTGCTTCAGCGTCTCCTATACAAACGAGTAGGGTTGGGTACAGTATTTCGTTGTCCGCTACAAGAAGCTCACGACTATTCAGTTGGCAGATTATCTGTTTGTAATTCGGTGACTGTTGAAAAACATAAGAAGGATGCCTGTAGTATTCTTTTACAATTACGACGAATATTTTCGTTTTGAATACACCTCTATGGATGTGACTTATGTCTTGTCATTGGGAAACGATTGGAGCGCTAATCCCACCGCCTGACCTCCCGGAAGTACTTTCCGGCTGCTTCCTATTACAGTTTCAGCTAAATGAGGGCCCTCTACCCTTGTAATCGCGGCCGATTTCCTGCGTATATGTTTGCGTATGTCTTCCCTTAGTAGCTAAAGGTCGATAATTTCCAAGGTGTTATTTCCACTGACAAGGGAACCTCCCCTTCGCACCCCCCTCAGATTTAGTTATAAGTTGGCATAGTGGATAGGCCTTGAAAAACTGAACACAGATCAATCGAGAAAACAGGAAGAAGTTGTGTGGAACTATGAAAAAAATTAGTAAAATATACAATCGGAGTACTCCATGCGAAGATAGGCAACATCAAAGACAATGGAAGTCAAGGAGCGCCGTGGTCTACTGGTTAGCGAGAGCAGCTACGGGACGAGATGTCCTAGGTTCAAGTCTTCCCTCGAGTGAGAATTTTAATTTTTTATATTCAGTTTATGTGACAAACTCTTATGTTTTCATCACTTTTTTGGGAGTGATTATCACATCCACAAGAAAACCTAAATCGGGCAAGGTAGAAGAATCATTTTACCCATTCGCCAGGTGTACAAGTTAGGTGGGTCGACAACATATTCCTGTCATGTGACACACATGCCGTCACCAGTGTTGTATAGAATATATCAGACGTGTTTTCCTGTGGAGGAATCGGTTGACCTATGACCTTGTGATCAAATGTTTTCGGTTCCCATTGGAGAGGCACGTCCTTTCGTCTACTAATCGCACGGTGTTTCGGTGCGGTCGCAAAACACAGACACTAAACTTATTACAGTGAACAGAGACGTCAATGAACGAACGGACAGATCATAACTTTGCGAAAATAAAGAAAGTAAAATTTTCAGTCGAGGGAAGACTTGAACCAAGGACCTTTCGTTCCGCAGCTACTCACGCTAACCACGGGACCACGGCGCTGCAGAGTTCACATTCTCCTTGATGTTGCATATCTACCGCATGGACTACTCAGTTTGTATATTTTACTAATTTTTTTCATAGTTCCACACAACTTCTTCCTGTTTTCTCGATTGATCTGTGTTCAGTTTTTCAAGCCCTATCCACTGTGCCAACTTATAACTAAATCTGAGGGGGGTGCGATGGGGAGGTTCCCTTGTGAGTAACACGTGAGTAATACTGTGGGTTGATGGTTCAAATGGCTCTGAGCACTATGTGTGTGTGTGTGTGTGTGTGTGTGTGTGTGTGTGTGTGTGTGTGTGTGTGTGTGTGTGTGAATTCCTAAGGGACCAGACTACTGAGGTCATCGGTCCCTAGACTTACACACTACTTAAACTAACTCTAAGGGCAACACTCACACCCATGCCCGAGGGAGGACTCGAACCTCCGGCGGGAGGGTGAGCACTATGGGACTTAACTTCTGAGGTCATCAGTCCCTTAGAACTTAGAATTACTTAAACCTAACTAACCTACCGTAGCGGTCGCGCGGTTCCAGACTCTAGCGCCTAGAATCGCTCGGCCACCGAGGCCGGCATTACTGTGGGCTTTCAAATGTCACATATAGCATGTTTTGTAAATAAAATAAATAACTTTCCGGTAAACAACTTGTGTTTTTGGCTTATCCATGTTTTTCGGTTATCCCTGCAGTTTCGGATCCGTATTAACCCGGATAATCGTAAGTTTGCTGTATATTGATGTCCGCCCTGCACGTTTGATGGGATGTCAAATCATACTACAGTGGCTCCTTTTCGAGCTTTTGAAGTAGTAGTCTGCACGATTCTGAGGTAACATAACTGTAATTCTTGTTTACTTCAGCTTCACGCAAAACGAGGCGCCTTCCGTCTAATACTTTACGAAGTTGAAATCTTCGTCGGGACATCCGGATTTAGATTTGCCGTGATGTCCTCAAATCTCTTAGTACCAATGACGATTACCTTGAATAAGACACATCTGATTCCATTTTATGTATTTGACTAATCCGAACTCGTATTCCCTTTGTAATGACGTAGCGTCAACGGGACGCTAAACCTCAATATTTAAAAGCTTTTTTTTTTTTTTTTTTTGTTTCGGCACAGTCACAATTATCTTTACAGATGACCGATTTCCACCGTCTAAAACGAGCGTCTTCAGATTTAAAAATAAAAATTAGGATGTCCATACAATTTGAAGGGTCACATGTAAAATAGATTAACGGTATAAAATAACGGGATTATAAAATTCTCATATCCAGTTGCTACACAAGAGAACTACGCATTGTCACTAACTTTACACATTTCTGATACACTTTATATAGTAGTATTGAAAATAAAATAAAAATCCATCTATTATATTTTGTGGTGATTAGATTGGATGGGTAGATCGTGTTGTGGACTGGGGCGGCCACATTGATCAAAATCTGGCTGCCGCTGGAAAAGACATAAAGATGTCCTGATAGGACGGATGCGTGGGTTCTAGGGCAGCACACACACACACACACACACACACACACACACACACACACACACACACACACACACACAGATAAGGTATCTGTGTGGTGCAAAAAGTGGCAGTTGACCCTGAATAAGGAAAAGTGTGAAGTTATTCACATGAGTACTAAAAGAAATCGGCTAAATTTCGATTACGCGATAAGTCACACAAATCTGAAGGCTGTAAATTCAAGTAAATACTTAGGGATTACAATTATAAGTAACCTAAATTGGAATTATCACATAAATAATACTGCGATTCATTACCAGAACACTTAGAAGGTGCAACAGGTCCACTAAAGAGACTGCTTACAGCGCGCTTGTCCGCCCTATTCTGGAGTATTGCTGTGCGGTGTGGGATCCGCATGACGGATGACATCGAAAAAGTACAAAGAAGGGGAGCTCGTTTTGTATTATCACGAAATAGGGGAGATAGTGTCACAGACAGTGCCAGTCATTAAAACAGTGGCGTTTTTCGTTGCGACGGGATCTTCTCATGAAATTTCAATCACCAGTTTTCTCCACCGATTGCGAAAGCATCCTGTTGGCACCCACCTATATAGGGAGAAATGATCATCACGGTAAAATAAGAGAAATCAGAGCTCGCACAGAAAAATTTAAGTGCTTGTTTCTCTCGCGTGCCTTTCGGGAGTGGAACGGTAGAGAGACAGCTTGAAGGTGGTTCATTGAACCCTCTGCCAGGCAGTTTATTGTGAATAGCAGAGTAATCACGTAGATGTAGATGTAGATGCAGATGAAGGTGAATGAAGCCTATCCCTTCCTGCGTTGACTACAGTTCCATGAACACAAACTAAATCGTTCTCTGAACTAAAGTCAGTAGAAAACTTAACTTATGTCATGATGTACTATTCGAAGAACAGTTCCAAACTAACAATACTCAGTTTAAATCTCTAAGCACGTGGTCTCTGTCCATAAACGATAATATATTCTCAGTTACATTTCCACTGTCTGTCTATCGCTACTGTTTGTATCTCACTCGACGACCTGAAGACTTTGAAGGCACGACGAACGTTCTGCAGGAACCCCCTAGCAAGACTCGGACTGACTGACTACTATCAACTGACGACTTCTGCTCGTGCACGGTTACTTAAGCGCGCCTCTCTGTTCCTGGTGGAACTGACGCTACAGAGGGAGTGATTCTAGCAGGCAGGGTGGTTGGTTTGCGCGCAGTGATGTACCTGCTGTGGAGGGACGTCCACTTTACTTATGGTACTAATTGTCGCAAATTCTTCTTCTGTGGTGTTTCAGTACACCACAGATCGAGTCACTAACAAGCAGGTTGGGGAATAAAGAAATCGTTCACACAGTCTGATTAAACGAAGGGATTAGTTGATTGGACACATCTTGAGGCATCGAGGAATAGTCAGTTTGTTAATGGAGGGATGTCGGGACAGGTCAAGATCGTAGAAAGAGATCGAGACTTGAGTACAGTACGCAGGTTAAAATGGATATAGTTTTCCGTAGTTACATGAGGAGGCTTAACAGGGTAGACTAGCGTGATGAGCTGTGTGCAAGCGGCCCTTGGACTGAATATCACAATAGCAACGAGTTGCGTCGGTATAATTTGCTACATGAAGGTCGCAGAACGCTAGACTTACCGGGAGAAACGGCGTGCCCTTGGATGGGACGCTATTTTAATAGGAGCTAATGCAGAGGGTCAGCTGTTGGCGGCGTGGTGCGCGGGCTGCGTGCTCGCAGGAGCGCCGGCGGGCGGATGTTGCATATTGGCGCCTGCTAGGGTCGCGTGCTAACCCGGCGTTAGCCGCCGTACTCTGCCCACGGGGCTGCACGCGCCGCTCTTATCTGACAGCGATCTGTCAGCCTTGTTACCGATAACGGTGCGTTTCCGTTTTGCATCGACTCCTCGCCTCGACCATATTTGCGTGCCTTAGATCTGCGAGTTGGCCCAGCGGTTAACGCAATAGATCTATATTAGAAAGCTACGGGGTTTAAGTCCTCGCCTTTCTGCGGTTACATCAGGAGAACAACAAATAAGTTTGGACCTAAAAATTGAACGCGATGTAGTACCAAGCTATCTGCACATGGAGCTACTCTAATTGTTTTGTCACGCGAGTTGGCACAGGCTGCTTAAAAGTAGCTTCCTGTGTGATTCAGTGGAATGGTGCACACGGCTCTACCAGACAGAAACTCTTAAGTCACCAATTTTCAACCAGATGTGACTCTTCAAGCTTTCCCGGTGGATATGTTGTAAATAGTCTTCATGGGTTTGCCGCCGGATGACGTACAAATTTCGTATTGTTTTCTCAGAGCAACTGTCCCATATATTCAGGTGTTTGACCCTTGCTGATGGTCACCAGCAAGGTTCAAAAACCTGAAGATGTTGGACAGGTGCTCCGAGGAAATATTGTGCAATATACACAGCGTCACCTGGCGGCAAACCCGTGAAGACTATTTACAATTGCCACCAGTTGCATGCGACTCGGCGCGGCGATCGCCAGGGACTGACTGTTCCGAGGCATCAAGCGCGTTCTTCTGTTGGCGAGTGAACGGATTTTTAACATTTCACATTCGGTCGTGTTTCTTTCCTCTGCTTAATATTTAGTTAAAAATTATATTCATATTATCCAGATTTTTTAATTATGGTCCCATAAAGTACCATACAAGGAGTGTGTGTGTGTGTGTGTGTGTGTGTGTGTGGTGTGTGTGTGTGTGTGTGTGTGTGTGTGTGTGTGTGTGCAATTCATACAAATCAACAGTTGTATTCCAAACTTGATGAAATTTTGCACACTTCGGCTTCAAGACTAGAGGAGGATCACGGTCAACAAAAGATTTCGGAATCTGACATATACAAGTACGTAATCTACGAAGGGGAATGGTTGTTACAAAAAAATCCCTAAAAGCTCTACGCAGATCTACTTCAAATTTCTAAATTCATATGAAACAATGAAGAAAATTAGTAATAAATTAAATGCCCAAGAAACGAAATATATCGTGGTAAATCAACTGTAATTTCTATCGCGAGAGTGTTGGAGATATTACTATGAGACGTCACTAGATGGCGGGACTGTCGAAAGCTCTAAAATTTGACAGAAACATGATTGCAAACTCGTATTTATTCATTAGTTACCGTTGTTATATATGATGTGAACCTTAAGAAGATATTTTAGTCCGTGTTTCACAGTTACTTGTTTTATTAAAATCCACAGTGTCATACAAACGCTATGCTAAGTCGTGGATATAGTACCAACAAAAGTCACTAGATCGTGGAGCGATCAAAAGATCGAGATACTTAATGCAAAATGTAACAATAGATCGCGCAACTCGTCATCTTTTCATAGAGGTGAAGAAGTATCCATTCGTCGCATTCCGTTGACACCCAGTGATTCAAATATGTTCTTCGATTTAAACCGATTGCAGTTTCCCATGCAGCTTGTATTCTCTATGATTATCAACAGGGCACAGGCCCAGTCACTTTGTGTGGCAGATATTAAACATCCCGAGCAACACTGGGCACTGCAGCTGGTCATCTGTGAAATACACTGTCCAGTTATATTAATGTGGCCGCCTGTCAAAAGCCTGAATAACAACCTTTTGCAACGCGGACCACTGCGAGTCGTGCATGAAGAGTGTGAGTTTCTGCAGAGTACCGACAGTGATTTGGAGCCATGCCGACTCCAGTACAGTGACCAGCTGCGCTACGTTTCTTGGTTTGAGAACCCATGGCGCGAACAGCCCGATTGAGACAACACAGGTTCTCAGTTGAGTTTAAATGCGGACTGTTTAGTGGCAAATGGAGTGCGGTAAACTCACGCGGTGTTCTTCGAACCACGCACATGCGCTGCGAGCTGTGTGACATGTTCAGTTGTTTTACTGGTAGATGCCATCGTACCGAGGAGAGACAAACTGCATATAGGGATTGACAGAGTCCCCAAAGATAATGCATACTTTTGTTGATCCATTATGCTTTCCAGAATAACGAGACCACACAGGGAATGCCACAAAAACATTCCCCAGACCATAACGCTCCCTGCTGCGGCCTGGACCCTGCAGACAGTTGTTACAGGGTGTTTGCTTTCTGCCGAATGTAGCATAAAACGTGATTCATCTGAAAAGGACACCTATCTCACTCAGTGGAAGTCCAGTTGCATTATTGGATGCAAATTTCAGCCTTCGTCGCCTCAGAACAGCATTTGACATGGTTGCATGAACCAGGCGCCTGCTGGGAAGGCCCATATGCAGCGACTTCCGCCGAACGATCGTTGAGTAGGCGCTGTTGGTACTCCTGTGGTTCATCAGGGCGGTCAGTTGCTCAACAGTTATGGTCTATTCGTGGGTACACATCTCCGCAACCATCGTTCACGCCTGTCATCTATGGCTCCTGGTGCATCACTGCTGCCTCGGCGCAGGTTTTGAATAGCGCCGTTTTGTCATGCACGGTATACTGTAACTACGGTGGCACGCAAACACTTTATACACTTAGCCGTTTTGGGAATGCGACCACCCGTACCCCGAAAGCCAGTGATGATGGCGGCCTTTTGGACGTCTGATAAATCTCACCGTTTCCGCACTACGACAACGACTGCACTTTTTCTCGCGTGCCCCCCCCCCCCCCCCCCCTCCGCTCGCGCCCCGCCCAAACCTTCCCCCTCCACCCGTCGACACGCTCCATATACCCTCCACTGCTAGTGCTGTCACATGCCGTCTTTGAATTGTTACTGTACGGTGACGTCGATCGTAGGCGTCCGTCATGTTAACGTGACTGGACCGCGCAGTAGGAAAGAGCGCTGTCATTTTCATCGTACATTAATCTCGATTTGGATGAAATGTCAAGGCCTGCGAGCAGTATTATAGCACTGCTAGTTTGGCCAGAGTAATCATCCTCTTGCCATTACAGTCTTTACGATTTCACATTGTTCAAAACGTTCGGAAATCATTATTCAACCTCATTACAGTACCAGAAGGAAGGAGGAAGATTAGGATGGCCGGACGCGGATTTGAACCGTCGACATGCGGAATGCGAGTCCAGTGGGCCAACCGCTGCACCACCTCTCTCGGTCTCATGCTGGGGGAACCTTGTTAACTGAAGCAATGAACACCTTTAAAATATTAGCGAAATGTCTTCACGTCATGCCGAGGTGTTACATATTTTGTCTATTGATCTTGTGAGTACTCTTTTTGCTCCTTCTTGTGAGTAGCTCCATGTGCGGACGGTCATAGAAAAGCGTCGGTTAGTAGCATCTCATTGACAGTTATATGACGCAAATATTTGTTCTGTCGATGCCACTCGCCTGGTTTGACCCACGGTGTCATCAAAATGGCGGATATAAACCACTCAACGAACGACAACCTTATGCAGGTCATAACAAGATTTGTAACTTCCGTAAGTAATCCATTCTGCAGCGGAGTGTGTGCTGATCTTTAACTTCCGGTCACACTAAAATTGTCTTCCGGTCCCGGACTCGAACTCGGGACCATGCTTGTCTATCGGGTTTTGATTAAATCCCTGAATAGCTCAGTCGGTAAAGCGATATTTCGGACTCCAGTGTCGGTCTCGTGCACACTTTTTAATCTGCCATGAAGTTTCAAGAATTATAATTTTTCTCATGCCATCACAACCAAACAGTTAGCTTCCAACTTACCCTACAGCTCGGGGTACGTTACACAATATTATGTACTCCAGAACAACCATAATGAAGGAAAATAAATATTGTCAGTATTCTGTTCTACCCCTGTTTCTACACACATGCCCTCACACACATCACCGTTACGTCACGGCTTATAGGGCCACTTCTGGTATTGGTAGGTTCAACTCACTCAGATTATTAGGCCATCTGCAAAGAGTAATTGGCGGGTAAAGCTTGTCACTGCACTAAAGCAACCATTACACGTTTGGCTAAAGTGTACTGTGAAAAACTCAGTAAATCTAAACTGTCAGGTGGATATCACATCACTCCATGATACACGAGTCCAAGTGAGAACTAATAACGTCGATGTTGAACGTTTTAAACCTAAATAACAACCATCCAACGAACTCATTGCCATAACGACTGTACCATCTCGCAAACTGAGCAAAGATTGCTGTAATGACACTCACCGTGTGGTCTGCAGTAATGTCATCAAAAGTCGGAACACTAGTTCAGTTAGCGTTGGAGTCAATGCAGTCCCAACATTCGTCCTAAGTGATTAAAAGAAACTAAGAAAAGTTAAATCTAGGTCACTGAAAGGTGATTCAGACCTCTCTTCTGTCGAATGCGTGGCCAGTGTCTCAGTCACATCGATATGTAATCAGACACAGTGCTTTGTTGTGTTAATATTGAAGTTTTCCGTTTCTGATAATTACGAGGGCAGATAAATTATTTAATTGGCCAGCAACGACGAGGCCGTTAAAAGACGCAACACAAGATGGGATTGGAGAATTGTGGGAAGGAAATGTGGCGTGTTGTTTTCAACGTGACCGATGCGCTCGACTACGGAAAATTTTATTCAGGGTAAATGACTGGGCGGTAATTTTTGAACGCGCTGCTCCCGAAAGCGTATGCAGTGCCATCACCACAGTGATAACTCGCCCAATAATAATAATAACATCCAGCGGAAAATGCTACTATACGGAGCACAAAAAGACAAATATTTTCCTGACAGAAAAGTGGACTATCAACTGACTCATTATACCTTCCGCAGCACCTTTAAAAATAATTCAAAAAAAAATTGGCATGCGAACTTATCGCGCTCTTTTTAACAAGCAGTTCAATTCAAATTCCCACAAGCTTCCCAACTATAACTTGCTCACGCCCTCCAGTCCATCGCTGTAAGTCACTTGTACTGTTCACTCCCACTTGCCCATTCTCTCTGTCATTCACCCCAACTCATTGTCAATATCTCGTTGTGTCTGTCTGTCTGTCACTGTCTGCTGTCTCACAACCATTGCCTCCTTCGTTCTGTCCAGTTGCTGTCACTGTCACCATCTCTGTCGTTGTCATTGTCACAGACTGTATCTCTCATTATCCGTTTTCCCTTTCTCTATTCATGTCGAGCTGGCACTGTCTCCATCACTCATTGCCTGGCACTGTTTTGTCGCCATCAACTACGTTCTACTGCCACAGTGTTCCTCCCTTTCTCTTACACCGCCTTTGTCTCTTTCGCTTCTTTACTCTACAACCACTGTCTACTATCTTCCAGTGTATATTACTTTTCTGTCTCTTTGCCACTGCCACGGTCTACTTCCCTCTCAACATAAAAAAGGGCGAATATGTTCGCATCCCAAAATTTTTGGGAAAATTTTTAAAGATTCTGAGGAAGGTAGAATGAGACCACTTGTACCCCGCTTATCAATCATTCTTTTAAACAGAAGCAGATTCGCCTTTTTCGTGCCCCAATAGGAGCATTTTTCCGCTGGTTTTCTTCTTTTTCCTGCCACAGCAGGGAATGTCACTCGTGTGAAAATAACTTATGGGTCCGTAAAATTTTGATAATTTAGTTATGTGAAATTGAAATAATACAAAACTGATTTTACACCTCAGACCGGATTTCAAAGGAACGAAAATACTGCATGTGCTTCAGTCCTGTGACAACATGTCTTTCTCATACCCTTTTTGCTGATATTGAAGACACTTTACAGCATATTTCTCCATACTACATCACTTTATAGAGCATGTTTTCGTCTCACGCCTGGTTTTACGTGTATGTGGAGTAACTTTGAACCTCTGTATCTCTAAAACGAATAAAGATTTCAAGAAAATTTTCAACATTGATCGAGACGAGAATATGTCGTAAAAATTTCAGCCATTTGCTGTGCATAGCCGTCTTAGAATCCACGACTCGGTTTTGGTGCCCAAAACTATGTTTTTCAGGCTCCCCAGGTTCCGAACATGAACTAAGTGGCGGCCCCATAAGCCCTTTAAGGCGCACTGTAGAACACACGTAATGCAAAAAGAACTAACCGTTTTTCTCCATTTGCCTAAGCTGGAAGAAGAGCGTAATAATCAAAATTTTGCCCCGTACTGTAGGGTAGTTCAGTAAGATGATCCTCCAGTTGGTCATACAAATGGCCTCTCGTGCAGGGGCTATTCAGAACATTTGATCCTGCCTTTTTATCGCCAATGTCACCCGAGGTATAAGCTACGGAAAAATCACGTTTTGTGCACGACGTTTTGGAACACATTAGATAGCGCTTTCTGCCGAAATATTATCAGGTCGAAAACTCAATCTCTTATATATAAGTCATGCAGGGGCAAGTATTCCACGTTCACTTCTTTTTTTAAAAATTCGTTATTTTGCCTTGGTTTCTACATCTACGTGATTACTCTGCTATTCACAATAAAGTTCCTGCAGAGTGTTCAAGAACCACCTTCATGCTGTCTCTCTACCGTTCCACTCTCGAACGGCACGCGGGAAAAACGAGCACTTAAATTGTTCCGTGCGAGCCCTGATTTCTCTTATTTTATCGTCATGATTATTTCTCCCTATGTACGTGGGTACCAACAGAATCTTTTCGCAATCGGAAGAGAAAAAATGCTTACAACCGAAGAAGTTTGGTTGCCAATAACAATAACTGCAAATATTTCGCGTTAGTATTAACACATCAAATAGAAAATTAAACCTATTGAATACAACACTCACAAACGTCATCTTAAGTCGTAACATTACATTTTTTAATGTAATGGCTATAATGCATAACTGGTGTTTCTTATTGAAAAGCCGGCCGCGGTGGTCTAGTGGTTCTAGTCGCTCAGTCCGGAACCGCGGGACTGCTACGGTCGCAGGTTTGTATCCTGCCTCGGGCATGGATGTGTGTGATGTCCTTAGGTTATTTAGGTTTAAGTAGTTCTAAGTTCTAGGGGACTGATGACCACAGATGTTAAGTCCCATAGTGCTCAGAGCCATTTTTTCTTATTGAAAAAACACCCACAGAACATGTCGTTAAACGCTAAGGGGACGCACCTGTTGCTTAGAACTATGAAAAATACTTGGGATTTTCGCTAGTGTTTGTGCAAGGCGACAGGGAAGCAGAATGCGCTAAAAAGTACGGGACCGCTGGCAGTATGCCCCGGCGAGGTAGCCACAACCTATTTACTGCGGCTCTCTTGGTCGGGAGATGTATCGCTGCGTGGGAAGACTACACATTGTAATGATGCTGGTTCTCTGTGTAGATCTTAATTAGCCCTTTGTCGCTATCTCCGTGCCAGAGTAGGCAGAAAGGGAGCATTTCTGCCAAGCGTTGATGCGGTCCGGAGTGTTTGTGCAGGAATCCCTTGTGTTTAAAGAATTGTCATAGCGCTGGCAGTTGTTAATGAGCCACGAGAAACACTTGCGGCTGTGCACAGGCGCCCTGTTGCAACGATTCCAAACGGTGTTTAGAGAAAGGTCTCCGCCGAAGGTTTAACGTTCCCTCGTTTGCCGGATGAAGTAACTTCGTGATCCGGTATTTTGGCAGAAAACGAATTTCAGTTTAGAATCATACACAGTAGAACCGAACTCAAAACAAATAGCAGCCATTTGAAAATTTACCATTACTTGGTGTTACTGTTACTTCTTTTATTTGATACGTTTATTGGACACTTCAGAGTGCATCAACGCGTAACGAGTTATGTATTACACATTGATAGGTAGAACTTATACGCGTGAAAAAAAGTGCAGAATCAATTCTGGTGAGGGTAAATGGAAGATTTGAGTTTCATTAGGAGATTGTTATGGAAATGTTAGGGTTGCGTTCCTAGAAAATCCCACGCAGTATTCTCAAGTAGCTTGTTGTTCAGTCCAAAAGAAGAGCTGCTTGAAGAAAGATACAGCAACTGACCGTGTCGTTAAGCATAAGATACGCCACGCTTCTCACTTGAACAAATCATTTTTGGGTTTATAATTCATGTCCAAAATTTCTCATTTCAGTCAATAGATTACGAACTACCGCATATCTTTATTATGAAATTTTTCATTCTTAGGATGCCACAGACGCCTTTCGTGGACTAAACTAATCAGCCTCTCACAGTCCATATTTCGGGAGTGAGAAAGTCGGTCGACTCTACCGAAGAAAACAATTTGATTTGGATTTCACCGATCGTCGTCTGAAATCCGTGCCGCGCTCGGTAGCCCCTCAGTCTAGGGCGCCTTGTCACGGTTCCCGCGGCTCCCCCCGTCGGTGGTTCGCGTCCTTCCTCTGGCACGGGTGTCTGTGTTGTCCTTAGCATAAGTTAATTTATGTTAGATTAAGTAGCGTGTAAGTCTAGGGACCGATGACCTCAGCAGTTTGGTCCCATAGAAGCTTACCACAAATTTCCGAAAAAAATTTCGGAAATACGTAAATTCATGCGATGAGGTCGGCTGCATTGTGACCGCGCAGGTAGTGGCGTACTTATTTGAAAACGTCGGCCATCTTCGATCGATGCGTATGTCGTCGGCGGACTCCACCGATATCGGTGCCACTGTGGGCGCAGCAAAGCGCGCCTGACTGCTTGGGCGGCAAACGCGTAAGCCGGCCGATCTGCCATCTTTCTCCAACGATTTTAATGGAACTACGCGGTAAAAATTTTTGATTCCCTCACATCTCATAGCTTTGTCAACTTCATGGTTAACTGCTTGTCATTTCGTTAACAGTCATAGATATTGTGATATTTCAAAATTAAGCTAGCTACTGCAAAGAAAAATCAAATATCCAAAAAAGAGAGGTCGTTATGAATTTGCGTTTGGTGCACGTTGGGTAATATGTTGTAGCGCATCATACATACATACTGAACTATTCTTTAAACTCCTAGATTATCGAGAAAGCGGAATGTATATAGCGCTCCGCGCGCCCTGACGATAATGTGAGAATAAAATGTTCATAAAACCCTTGTACCTCGCAATCGGTTTAAGATACCGAAAGAAGATTTTGGCAAATGATAGAACACAAAAAGGAGAGTATACTTCCATATGGTTATTTGGCGTAACTTACTTATCTAGCGCTTTGTACCAGGAACTACAGACTTTTTTAAAAAATGGAATAAAGTGATTTTAATGGTCATCGACAGCAGGTGAAATGAGACTTGTTTCAAGTTGTGAGAAACCGAAAGTAGTTTTCGGGAATTGCTCTGACATTCACAATAAGTGAAGTCAACTACCAAAATCTTGTGGGGTTGTCACCAGCCACTCCACATGAGTGACTTTTGAAAATGATTTTCCATTTTCAGTCAATCACACTAAAAACAACCGCAGATCCTCATGGGAAATTCAGTATACTTCATGCTGGGCGATATGGGAAGGAAAGAGAAGATGGTAGATTTCATTCTTCTAGTGTATTTCGCTTGATGCAAGAAGGGAAGCTACCGCCAGACTCTCTCACAGCAAAAGAAATCATGGATCTTGCCTTTAGTATTCATTGGAGATGAGGCATTTCCATCGTCTAAGCATTTTATCAGATCTTACAGTAGATCAGTAGATGGATATTACATGTAGGGAAAGAATATTTCAACAAATGCTTTTCCGGATCACGACGGTTAATTGAATGTGCTTTTGGAATAATAAGCACTAAGTGGATCACATTTTGGAAGACAACAGAAACTTCACCAAAAGTTGCTGATAATACTGTGAAATGTGTATGCTCTCCAAAGCGCTGAGTGTCGATGAGCAACATACAGCAGAAATAGAGCGTTCTATACAGGGTACTTATCATACAGGACGAAACTTAACAGAGCTTCAAATGAAGCTGTCCAAATGAGACGGTTTTGAAACCTTTTTTTTTCGCATGGTTTTTTCGTACGGTTGTCTGCTGTGCTACTTTAACTTATTTATCGCCTCTCGTTTTAAGACAATAAAAAGAATAAGAGATTTAGGAAATGTACTCCGTACCAAAATAAAACCAGTTGTGATGATCCTTGTTTCGTTGGGCCCAAAACGACGCCGAGTAAAAACAACGGTTATCAAGGTTTCCGCTGATGCCATTTCTCAATAAGTAGTACAATCGAAACACGGGCGCCAACAACAGTACATATTCTGCTACGCATAGCAACAGCCGAATGTTGCCGATGTTGTCCGAATGCAGCCGCAGTCACTCTGTAAAACAAAACACGTTTGATTCGCTTAGCGCCACTCTGCTCCGCGCCACTCTGATGCGCCACTATAATCACGGGCAGTGAGCAGCACTGGTTTGTTGCGCCAGCTCTGTTCTGTGCTCGCCGCGACGCGCTGGTCTTGCCGCAGCGCTCCGCTGCAACCAAGGCTTTGAGACGGAAGAACGTTACGTCGACTCGGCAGAACCAACAGTCTGTCGACGGCAGCCACATTGCTGGCAGTTTGAGTGAGGGGCGTCAGGAACTCACCTTTCCCAGGAATGTACGGCGTCAATTGCACCACATAGGCTGAAGCTACCGACGACCCTCTGCAGACACCACACAAAGCTTGAACGACTGAAATGGGCGTACAAACTTCGTCGCTGCAGCTCGTAACAGTGGTGGGCAGCTGATGCCCCATTTTCGTTTCATCCAGCTGATGGGAGAATACTGCGCATAAATCGGCGACAAGACTTGTTACTATGTGATTACACGATTGCTGAACAGTCACCGGAAGCAGTCACGTCTGTTGAATACCATGGTGTATGCGTGCGGAGCGATTTAAAATGGAACGAACACGCACAAGAAATCGTGGTAGACGTGTTAGGAAGTGTGCTCCACGCACAAATGAGAGTGCTTGCAAAACCATCATTACAGCGATACTTTTCAAGATCCCCCCCACCCCCGTGGTACTAAATTTACGTCGTCGACATCCATACTCCGCGACCCACCGTACGGTGCGTGGCGGAGGGTACCCTCTACCACTACTAGTCGTTTCCTTTCCTGTTTCAGTCGCAGATAGAGCGAGGGATGAACGAATGTCTATATACCTCCGGATGGACCCTAATTTTATCGTATCTTATCTTCGTAATCCTTAGGCGAAATGTACGATGGCCACAGTAGGATTGCTCTGCAGTCAGCTTCAAATGTTGGTTTTTCTAAATTTTCTCAATAGCATTTCTTGAGAAGAACTTCGCTTTCCCTCCAGGGATTCCAGTTTGAGTTCCCGAAGCAGATTTGTAACGCTTGCGTATTGTGCGAATCTACCGTTAAAAGATCTCGCAGCCTGCCTTTGAATTGCTTCGATGTTTTCCTTTAATCCTATGTGGTGGGGATCCCAAACACTCGAGCAGTACTCAAGAATAGGTCGGACTAGCTTCCTCAGTGTGGTATCCTTTACGGATGAGCCACACTAATCCTCCCAATGAACTGAAGTGGACCATTCGCCATCCCTACCACAGTCCTCGCATGCTCGATCTATTTCATATCAGTTTGCAAAGTTAGGTCTTAATGTTTAATCGACGTAACTGTTTCCAGCAGCACACAGCTAATGCTGTATTCGAACATAAAGGGTTTGTTTTTCCTACTCGTCCGCATTAACTTAAATCTTTCTGCATTTAGAGCCAGCTGCCATTCATCACACCAATTAGAAATTTTGTCTAGGTTAGCTTGTTTCCTCCTCCACTCACTCACCTTGGACACCTTCCCGTATACCACAACATCAGCAGTAGACAACCACAGATTGTTGCCCACCCTGTCTGCTAGATCATTTATGTATGTAGAAAATAAATGCAGTCCTATCACATTGCTCCGGGGCTCTCCTGACAGTACCCATGCATCGCCGTCGAGAACAACATACTGGATATTGTTACTTGAGAAGTCTGCGAGCCACTCACCTATCTGGGAATCTATTCCGTATGCTCGTACAGTCGTTAACAGTCTGCAGTGGGATACCGTGTCAAATGCTTTTCGGAGATCTACAAATATGGACACGCCCTGTCGCCCTTGATCCACAGTTCGCCCTATATCGTATGAGAACAGGGCCAGCTGAGTTTCACACGAGCGATGCTTTCTAAAACCGTGCTGATTCGTTTACATAAGTTAATTCATCCAACCTCTATGGATATTTCTTAGTCCAGCCTCGATATATAGCAAGCGATATAGGCGACTTACAGTAGAATTTCCACTCGAGACTCCAAATGTTAAATTAATCCATTCCTGGGTCCGCCCCCGGTAGCTGAGTGGTCAGCGCGACGGACTGTCAATCCTAAGGGCCCGGGTTCGATTCCCGGCTGGGTCGGAGATTTTCTCCGCTCAGGGACTGGGTGTTGTGTTGTCCTAATCATCATCATTTCATCCCCATCGACGCGCAAGTCGCCGAAGTGGCGTCAAATCAAAAGACTTGCACCAGGCGAGCGGTCTACCCGACGGGAGGCCCTCGTCACACTTCATTTAATTTCAATCCATTCCTGGATCAACTTATTGAACTGACGATTAGCACTCCTTCCTACGTGTTCTGTGCAGTTTTCTCGCTGATATACTCCCTTGAAACAGTTTTTGAAGCGCTGTTGGATTCGTTTGAAGATGCAATAAGTCTAGCTACACGACTATAAATGGATGTGCAGGTAACTGATCTACCTTAAATTAATACTGAATTGCCATTACGGTGCTTTTATTGACAAAAATCTTAAAACAATTAAAATTTACGTTTTGAAACAGAAATAACTCGAAATTAGGTGAAATCGAGAGCAAGGCTCGCACAAAAGTCAGGTCTGGATTGCATCCTTACGCCAACTGACTAGCATGGAGCGCAACAGAAGTCTTTAGTACACTTCGTAACTACAGAGATATTGTCGGTAAAATAATTATTGTCGTTTGTTTTCCGATATAAATAGTTTACAGCACATTGGCGTAGTAGTAGCAAAGCTTTCATGACGCTTCAGGTTTTCCCTAACGCTTAATACGCTCAAGGTGGCTTTTAATAATTAATAATTGATAAAGAGAACACCTTGGCTTCGCGCCTAACTGCTGGGGGTTCCCGGAGTACAGAATCTACGAGTAAGATACATTCTCATTGCTTACTCGTAGCCCCTCACCCCACTGCCATATTTCAGCGCCATATGGCGCGGCCTGTGTTGCTGCTTGGTGCTGCGGGAGGTATAGCTGCATGTGTTCCGATCTTAAGAACGATTTCTTACTCGTCGCTATACTATTCTACCCTGTTGCTTAAGAAGGTAGTTTCGGTGTTAACTGTTGCGTCCCAATACAACGTTAAAATTAGCGAATAAAATGCCCCAAAAATACAGTGCTATTCAAAAAGAAGGAACAGATTTCAAACATTTATTGCTTCTAAACTACAAAAGATAGGAACACAATTCCAACGTTCCCGGAAAGGGAAAAGTTCAAATATTTATGCATTCATGGTGAGCACCATGTGTTACTCGACAAATATAAAAACGGTGTCTCATTTCGTGCCACACATGAAGCTTCGTTAACTGTCTGCAGTGGGGTACCGTGTCAAATGCTTTTCGGAAATCTAGAAATATCAAAACTCCCTGTCGTCCTTCATCCACAGCTCGCAGTATATTGTGTGAGAATAGGGCCAGCCGAGTTTCACACGAGCGATGCTTTCTAAAACCATACTGATTCGTGACCTTAGTTGATCCATCCAACCTCCATGGATATTTCTCAGTCCAACCTCGATCTACGATGTCGCAGACTTTCAAGAGTGCTAGGCATAGGGGGAGATAAAAACAGGATCTTTTACGTAACCCCACAGATAAGTCACAATGGGTGAGGTCTGGAGACCTGGGGTGCCACCGGCGATGAAGTGCATCTTCTGCTCCTCCTCTTCCAATCCACCATCCTGGAACGGGTGTCATTCAGATAACGCCGGACGTGCTTAGAGGTGACAAAAGGTGATGGGATACCACCTAATGCCGTATCAGACCTCCTTCTGGCCAGTGTAGTGCAGCAGCTTCACGTAGGATGGACTCAGCAAATCGTTGGAATTCCCTTGCGAAAATGTTGAGTCATGTTGCCTCTAAAGCTGTCCATAATTGCAAAAGTGTTGCCGGTGCAAGTTTTTGTAAGCGAACTGACTTGTAGATTATGTTCCATAAATGTTCGTTGGGAATCATCTCGGGCAATCTTGGTAGCAAAATCATTCGCTCGTATTGTCCAGAATGTTCTTCAAATCAGTCGCAAACAATTGTGCTCCGGTGAGATGGGGCACTGTCATCCATAAAAATTCGTTGTTTGGGAACATAAAGTTTATAAGTGGCTGCGAACGGTCTCCAAGTAGCCGAACACAACCATTTCCAGTCAATGAAAGGTTCAGTAGCACCAGAGGACTCAGTCCGTTCCATATAAACACAGCCACACCATTACAGAGCAGCAGGGGTCTGCGCCACATTCGAACCCTACCATCAGCTGTTACCATTTGAAATCGGGACTCATCTGAACAGGCCACGGTTTTCCAATCGTCTGGGGTCCAACCGATATGGTCACAAGCCCAGGAAGAGCGCCACAGGCGATGTCGTGCTGTTAGTAAAGGCAGTCGGGTCGGTCGTCTGTTGCGAGAGCACATTAAAGCCAAATTTCGCTGCAGTGTCCTAACAGATACGTTCGTTTTACGTCCCACATTGATCCTACGGTTATTTCACGCAATGTTGCTTGTCCGTTAGCTCTGTCTACCCTACTCAAATGCTGCTGCTCTGAGTCTTTAAGTGAAGGTCACCGACCTCTCCGTGGTAAGAGGTAATGTCTGAAATTTAGTTTTCTCGGCGTTCTTTTGACACTGTTGATTTCGAAATATTGAATTCCCTAACAATTTCTGAAATGGAATGTTCCATACGTCTAGCCCCAACTACCATTCCACGTTCAATGTCGTGCGGCCATAACCACGTCGGAAACCTTTTCACACGAATCACCTGAGTGTAAACGACAGCTGCGCCAGTGCAGTGCCATTTTTATAGCATGTGTACGCGATACTAGCACCTTCTGTATATGTGCGTATCGCTATCCCGTAACTTTTGTAACCTAAGTGTATAAGCGTGCGGTATTTGGAGACGGTAATGAGACAGGTGGCCACATCGGAGCGAGACCCTGCAGCCAGGCCTGTGAACTGCGAGGCCGCAGGGGTCGGTGGCAGGCTGCGACCTCGCGCCCGCCCTCCGTGCCTTCCGGAACTGACGGCCCTCGGAGCGTCACGGCGCTGCGCGTGCTTCGTGGCCGCCGGGCAGAGACGCCACGCCACACGTTTCCTGCTGGAGGCTGCCGGGCTCACTTCAGCTGCCGCCTGCCAGGGAGACCGTTCCACCGGCCGACTGGGTGGCACTTGTTCCGCTAAGTAGAGCAAATCCTTGCTTCGTACCAACTGAGGTGTTGCAGTTCGTGAGGCACTCGACTCGTACGCGGTCTAGGATTCCCGTCTGGCTATACAGATTTACCTTTCTCTGTGGTTCTCCAAATCATTTCATGGTGGTACCTTTAAAAAAGAGACAATCATCGTTTCCCACATGTGAGCATTAAACAAAAATTGTAAAAAATACGGCAGTCAAATGTTTTGTGAAATCATTTGTCTAAAAGTAAGAAATAAAATACATTAGGGAAACACTTGACTCTCCTTTGAATGATAACTGAAATGATGTACAGCAACGAAGGTGCCGACTGAGAATTTGAAGTTCAGTGTTTAGCCTAGAATGTTGAAATTTTAAAGAATAGTAGAGGATATGTGTCTGTTGGAATTTCACGCGGTGGTTTCTGTACGTCACTAATGTTTCAACTGCTGTACGTGATTTCGACCATCATTCAAAAGCGAGTTAGATGTTTCTAGACTTGTCTTGTTTTGTACTTTTAGACATATCTTAACACACAAAATTTGACCATTTTTTTCCACGCTGTGTGAAATACATTGCTAAAAAGAATTAGGGGACCAGGTGTATCAACGTCCCGTATGTGTAGTAACTTTTGATACTGGCGATACCTGTGGTCTTATTGCGTAGCTTGAGATCTGCGCTTTAAATGTATGCAACTGCTAAAATCTTTCGCAATTTGTGGATGTTCTGCTCAACCAAGCACATCTTAATGCACTGCGAGCTGCAAGGGCAGTCTGTTTCATCTGAGGAGGATGGACTTTCTATCGTGTTGCTGCGGATGCCAACATCTCTTTATCTGCCACCCAGAAATTGTGGACAGGTTGCAGGGAGACAAGTGAGTACACAAGACGAGATGGACAAAATGGTCGACGCATTACAACCCCACAGGAAGACCAGAATCTGCCCATCTCTGCATTGCGGCGTCGTACGGCTACCCACAGAGGGAACCACCTCGACATTTGTCTAGAGCGATTTAGGAAGTCACGGAAAACCTGAGTCTGAATGGCTGGACGCAGATTTGAACCGTTGTCCTCCCGAATGCGAGTCCAGTGTGTTAACCACTGCACCACCTCACTCGGTCCATCTCTTCGTTGCGGCATCGCCAGCAAGAAGGTCTCAGAAGGACCACTGGAGCCGCTGTGTCCGATCAGACTTTAAGGAACATGTTACGAGAAAGGAACCTACGGCCCACACGTCCTGTTAAAGTACCCCGCTTGACACAACGTCTCTAAGCTCGCTTTCATTTCTTCTGTTCGCATGTCAACTGGCAACTTCGTCAGTGATAAAACGTGTTATTCACAGCCTATTCCAGATTTCCTCTGCAAGGTGGTGCCCATGTTCGTAAGTGGAGACGCTGTGGTGATGGTACCTGCCAAATGTTGTCCAACAAATCTACAGCTTCCGCTAAGGTTCTGTGATGGTGCGGGGAGGCATCAGTGTTGACGTCCTTCAGTGTTCACGGCCGTACGGGTCTTGTCGTTGTCCCTGGTCATCTTACCGCCAGGTTGTATTTCGAATAGATCCTGTTGGACCAAGTGGTGGCTGCTGCATACGATGGTGTCCCCGAATTCCTTGTCATGCGCGACAGTGCCACAGCCTAGGTGGCGTGCATCACCAAGAATGTCTGGCGGAGCTTGGACGTCGAAGTAATGGAATGGCCAACTTTGAGTCCGGACCTAAATCCCATCGAATATGTGTGGAACATGACAGACGTATTCGCAGTCGTCCTGTTTGCCACAGATTCAAAGTACTCTCAAGGGTCGACATTGAAAAATGGTTCAAATGGCTCTGAGCACTATGGGACTCAACTGCTGAGGTCATTAGTCCCCTAGAACTTAGAACTAGTTAAACCTAACTAACCTAAGGACATCACACACATCCATGCCCGAGGCAGGATTCGAACCTGCGACCGTAGCGGTCTCGCGGTTCCAGACTGCAGCGCCAGAACCGCGCGGCCACTTCGACCGGCGGTCGACATTGAACAATGGTATCGAATACCGCAGGGTGACCTCCGTAGACGTATACGGAGCATGCCAGGCAGGTGTCAGACGGTGATAAACGCTCACGGAGGACATACAGGTTATTGTAACTCTCAAGGTCCAGTGAAGAGCATCCAGGATGAAGGGATGAATGATTGTTTCCACATGGTTTTTGACACCTGTCAGACATTTCAATTATTGTTACGCAAATGAACGGGCTTGTTAGGTTGTTTTGTTGTGTACTTCATTCGTGACAGATAAAAGTATAATTTGGTAACACACCCAGTCCTCAATTATTGTTCAGTGCAGTGTGGCAAATCCTCTAAGTCGTGTTTCCGTAATATCGATCGGTATTCTATTGTTATTAAAGCAGATAAGTTTCAATCTATGCTCTGTTTTGGGGGAAAAAATTGATACTTCATTTACATAGCTAGCAGCAGCTGATCGTGAAATATTTCAATTTTTACTCAAATCACTAAGTTTTTTAATTGTCTTGATTACTTTCAAGCAAATAATATTTTTCAAAACTAGACCTCGCGCTGGTCAGTTTGATAGCCCATTTAACCATTTCTTACTCTTCTTCTGGCTATGAAATTTCGAACACAAATCCATTACGTAGTTTCTAGCGAGTCTTGTTATCGCCCCGCTCAAACACTTGACCAACAAATTATTTGGTAATGGTGACTGCGGGACACTATTTGTAACTCTGGCCGGCCGGTGTGGCCGTGCGGTTCTAGGCGCGTGCGGTTCTGGAACAGCGTGACCGCTACGGTCGCAGGTTCGAATCCTGCCTCGGGCATGGATGTGTGTGATGTCCTTAGGTTAGTTAAGTTTAAGTAGTTCTAAGTTCTAGGGGACTGATGGCCTTAGGAGTAAAGTCCCATAGTGCTCAGAGCCATTTGAACCATTTTTTTAGTTTATTTATTTATTTATTTATTTTGTAACTTTGAAGTTAACAGGCATATAACACAAATAAGCGTAAGGATAACTATATCTTACACATAAACTCGCTTTCAGTACTAAGAATTACAGGGAGGCACTAGTTCAGAAGAGAGTGAGACATAGTTTAGCATATGTCCATGTACCTTAATCTTAACACTGAGGAAGAAGTAAAAGGAAACCAGGGAGAAACTTCATAAAAGAATTGGCGAAATGAAATCTTTTATGGTTTATAATTTTATCACAGGCGACAAAGGGTGTGGAAGATATCCTTAACGGAATCGAGAAAATAGGTTCATGATGAACATCAAGAAAAGTAAAACAAGGATAATAGAGCGAAGCCTAATTACACCAGGTAATGCTGAATGAATTACACCACGAAATGAGACCATAAAAGAAGTAGATGCTTTTACTATTGGCGTAGTAAAATAACTGGCAGTAGCAGAAAAAGAAAACTGGCAGTGGCAAGAAAAACATTCGCGAAAAAGAGAAATTTGTTAAATTCAGTTATTAATTTAAGTGTTAGGAAGTCTTCTGAAAGAGTGAGTCGCAGTTGCAATCAGTCGACTCGTAAATATACTACAGTCTCTTGTGTATCGTTTCATAAAAAAAAGAAAAAAAAAGATTACACCAATTGCTACGCGCTCAGAGCCGTTTAAAGCAGTCACTCTTCTCGCTCTACATTCTCGAATGGAGCGGGAAGAAGCTATAATAAGTGGTACAATGGGAAGTGCCCTTTCTATGTACTTATCAAGAATTTGCCAAGTACGGCTGCATTGGCTATGTTAGTTATTTCCGCCGTGCGCTGAACAGTGTTTAAGTGGATTAGGAAAGGCACTCCGATTGTATATCAAGAGCCTGCCGAGCCCTTCCAACTCGGCCTTGTTTGTCGCTTTTTAGAGGGGTACCTCCAGCCGGAGAGAAAACGCGCTGGCCGGAGCGGGCGGCGGGCGTTTGTTTGCGCCGTGTAGAGTTTCCATTCACGGCGCGACCGACCCCGCCAGCTGCGAGGCTCGGTGTCGCTTACCTCACCTTGCCTTAACTTACCTGTCCTGCACGAAGCCCCGCTGCCACTGTCCACTTCCTGTGGCTTCACTCGCACGGCGGGCTTTGTCCCGTCTGGACGGAAGTTCTCCCCGAACGCCGAGCTACTGCACATACATCACTCCTGCTGTTGGCAACATATGTACGCAGCAAGCCACCTTAGACTGCGTACATATGATATCGCTGGCTTTTCTCCCCTTTTCCACTCGCGAATGGCGCCTAGGGTGAATGATTGCTGATAAACGTCTACATGGTCCCTAGGCTACGGCACGAGTGCGGCGTGCCGCAAAGCGGACAGAACGCTCGATGACGTCATAACGCGACCCGACGCATTAGTGTCCTAAGTTGGAGTTCTTCTCCAGCCGTGCGTAATAGCGTTCTGCAGAGATCAGACAAACAGCAGAGTCGGACGCATTGCTATCCGATTTGATACTGGAAAGAAATATGTTTCTGAAAGTAAATTTATTCAGTGTAAGGAACTGTCCAAGTAGTCTAGTCAAACAGAGAATTGTTTTGGGGAGTTTACTACATTGTTCTAGAGTTTACGATCAGTTCCTAATAAAGACCCTGAATGCACGACAATGTCTGTGTCTACATTTGATTACGTTTTGAAAAAGATTGGTATACGCTTGAGAGTACCCTGCACCAATTTCCATTCAACTGTATCGCCAGAGTAAAAACTTTGTGGTTAACTTGACGTAAGTAAAAGTGAATTCACTTTTGCATTTTCGAATTTCATTTTCAACTAAAAGAGTAGCACTCAATTTAAACAACTGCATGTAACATCACGAGTGGCGAGAAATCTGCAAAGACGTGTTGGAATTCCTATGGGGCCAAACTGCTGAGGTCATCGGTCCCTAGACCTAAACATTACTTAAACTATCATACGCTAAGGATAAAACACACACACACACACACACACACACACACACACACACACACACACACACACTCGTGCCTGAGGGAGGATTCGAACCACCGGTGGACGCACGATTCGTGACATGGCGCCTCTAACCGCGTGACCACTCCGCGCGGCCATGTTTGCCAGTTACTTTTGTCAGAATAAAAATATTTACTTAATACAAATAAAAATCGTCAGCACTAAGCTTCACTGCCATTTCACCCCATATCTTCCTTCCAGGCGATCTATTTTTATGCTAAGAGTAACAAGACCGACAAATTTCTTTCGTTTCTTGTCCCGCTTTGATAATTTCTTCAAAGGAGACGCCGCTAGTTGCACACTCCAGAAACACAGGCTGGTTTGCGTTACACGCGCGCGCCCCGCAGTACGTTGTTACTGCCAGCCGCATACGGCTCCTTAAACATTTGCCGCCAGTATAGTCAACTAGGTTTGTGTTGCACTCTGTGGGGGGAAACAGCGTTCAACGTTGCCCGCCCCGCTCCACTCAGGCCACGGCCTTTTTACTTCTGTGATTTTCACATCATTGGCATTTCGGTGCAAACCGCCTGTCTTACAGCGTCCGCCACTGGATTTCTACCTTCCCACTGCGTTGGACTGCCACAGCAGTCGTACCGCTTGACGCCTTGACTGCAGTTGTCTGCCACAGCAATGCAGCGCTGACGTGGCGTGACGTGGTTTCTTGTTGTGCGACTGTCGAGATTTACTATTTAATTATCCTGCGTTATTAAGAGATAAGACCGTGAGTGTATCGGTTTATCCAACGCCGTGGTACAACGGAATAATGAAAGTAGACGCAGTTGTAGAACCTTAGTTTCGTAGGTTTGCCCAGTTTTGAAATCGGAATTTGCAAAAAAAAAAAAAAAAAAAAAAAGAGAGAGAGAGAGAGAAATTGATTCTTGTTGACGTGTTAAATGGAACGTTGATATGACAGTATATAACCACATAGCAAATAATAATAAATCCTTGCACACACGCATTCACGTAATATTACTAATCATGCATAAAGCAACACTACAATTGTAGCAAAGGATACTCTAGAATAAGTAAAGGATCTCTATTCTATATGACAAAAAAAAAACGTGAAGTGAAATACAATGAACTTCTAAGTTAAAATTCGAATTATTTCGGCTTTTATTTTTTTCTCGACAGGTTATCAAAAGAAATGTTCGAAGAAAAACTTGTTTTATTGAAGTTACTTTCAATCGTTCAAAATGTAATCAAAAAATGGTGGAGCAGCAGCACCTTGTAACAAATTTCTTGATAAACTTAGCTGGGTCGGTGCATTGTTGACATGTGTGTGGCGTATTTTCTGACATCTCTGTGGCACTTTTACATTTCGTCATAGTAGGTAATAGGTTTCTTCTTCTGCCCTCAGTGTTTCACCACCACAATTACGACAAGTCACGCCCTTCTTGCAGGTAGCTCGTTTTCATACCACTGCATTCCAAGCCTACACAGTGCCACATTGCCAGCCAGTCACAGAGTACTACTATTCGACGGTCGTGCAATAAATAAAGTCTTGGACACACCAGAGCAGATCTCTTACAGACTTAATTAAAATGTTTACAGACGTTTGTCTTCCTAATACAGTTTCTACTGTTAGTGTATGGTTTCACTTTATATAAAATGCTTCACAAAAATAATAAAATTTTCACTTATAACTTTGCTCAGAAAAAAATTAAAACGTTTATATCTAGAGTTCGCTACGCCACTGACGGGTCGCACTTTCTGTTACGTTTATGACACGTAAGCGTATATATTGAAATACTTCATACAACGTATTTAAAATTTGACAGATGAGAAGAAGAAAAATATATTCTGTATCAATGTATGGACTGTGTGTATGCATGTTTTAAATGTAAACTGTTCGTCTAGGATTGACTACGTCATTACACATTGACTGCTGCAGATGTACTTCTTTCGTATTTAGTTTTGGTATTCCGGGATCAATTGGAATGCAGTAGTATTGGCGTTCTAAACTCAATCTATATTTAGTGAAGCCTGAAATTGTCAAGGACGACGGTGGTCTTAATATAGTATATTAAATAAACTTTTTAATGTAAAAAACTTTTAATGCCTAGACCGCAGTTTTCACTATACAAGCACATAATACTTGTTATTCTTACAGGAACTAAAAGTTTTTTTTACATTAAAAATGTTTTAATTAATATATCGGCGGATGGTATTTCAATGAACTTTGTTGTCAGTTAAGAGTCAACTTTTTCACCAGACCTAAACCAAACTTCGTCATTCGTTGTAAACCCTACATATGGTGATTCGGTGTACAGTGTGGTACAGGATTTCGTTGATAGATCGGTGTTAGCACCTTAGGAGAGATTTCCCTACACCGTGTGCTTTGTTGTAAATCCAATAGTTCATGTTTCAGTACACAGCGTGTGATTTCTCAGGTCTGCATCTCTCCATGTTGGAGGGTGAGACTTTATTGCTGTTATAGGCTGAAGTAAAGAGTGTAAATTTTTCAAAAAATTCTGCTCCTGGTTATACCGTGACACTGTAACAGCCAGTGGGTTAAACATCCCGTAGCGCTCTCGCGCCGACTCGCTGCGTATGGCGTTGAATGACGATGGATACGCGGCTGCAGCATCCACTGACACTACTCTAGTCAGTTTTTTAGACACTGCAGACGCTAGTTCATATAATGTCAGTAATTTAGTAAAGTGACGAGTGATTCGGTAGCTCCACTAAATAAGGAAACAAGTGGTCGAGTGTGCGTTCACCTACGGTTTAGCCTTTAGCCGGTACTCAAATGACGCTTTCTGCGAGAATGCGCTGCAAAAAGATGTGACCGGGGGGGGGGGGGGGGGGGGGATTCAAACAACACATCTCGCAACAAAAGCTTAACACGGAAGGAGAAGAAGAAGGATATAAAGAGGAGATAACGGGTACGAAAGTGGAATTAGTTGAATAGACTTGCATGGGGCGTCCAGTGTACTTGTTAGAGAACATACAGTGCTTTCCCACACACTGAGATATTCGCAAATTTACCGCATGCTCGTCAAAAAGAGGAAGCATCAAAACAGTAGGCAGTGTTGTACTTTCTTTCTGCTGGGTACAGTTTGAGAACCCAAACACACCTCTTTCGCCGGCCAGACCGCTACGGTCACAGGTTCGAATCCTACCTCGGGCATGGTTGTGTGTGATGTCCTTAGGTTAGTTAGGTTTAAGTAGTTCTAAGTTCTAGGGGACTGATGACATCAGAAGTTGTCCCATAGTGCTCAGAGTCATTTGAATCATTTGAACACCTCTTTCGAAATGAAGAAAATGGGGTTTAACGTTCCGTCTACGACGATGTCACTAGACATGCAGCATAAGCACGGACTGGGAAGCAATAGGGAAACAAGTCGATCGCTCCCTTTTAAAAGAAGCGTTCCGGCATTAGCCCTAATTGCTTTAGGGTTATCACCGAAACGCTAAACCTGGATGTCAAGAAGCATGTATGAACCAACACCCACTCTTATACTTGTCGAGTGTCTTACCACTACGCCATCAAGCTCGCTTCGTCTTTCGGTTATGGAAATAATCTTGGCCGTCCTATCATCACCCCAACGAGTCGTGTTGTCGATCCACTAGAAACAGATTGCGGGGAAGCAAGAGCGGAACGAAAACGGACTACTAATGCAGCCTACTCTGGCAATCAGACGGAGCTTACGGTTGACCAGTGATGAGTGAGGTGAGGAGGGTGAAGCTGTTTAATAGATTTATATCTGTATCGATACTCCGTAATCCACCGTACGGTGCGTGGCGGAGGGTACCCTGTACCACTACTAGACTACTAGTCATTTCCTTTCTTGTTCCACTCGCAAATAGAGTGAGGGAAAAACGACTGTCTACATGCCTCCGTATGAGTCCTAGTTTCTCGAGTCTTCGTGGTCCTTCCGCGCAATGTATGTTGGCGGCAGTAGAATCGTTTGGCGGTCATCTCCAAATGCCGGTTCTCTAAATTTTCTCACTAGTGTTCCACGAAAAGTTCGTCGCCTTCCCTACAGGGATTCCTGGTTAAGTTCCCGAAGCATCTCCTTAAACTTACTTGTTGTTCGAACCTACCGGTGACAAATCTAACAACCCGCCTCTTAATTGCTTCGATGTCTTGTTCAATCCGATCTGGTATCGATCCCAAACACCCGAGCAGTACTTAAGAACACGTCGCACCAGCGTCCTATATGCGGTCTCTTTTTGCATGTAAACCACTCTGAATACATGACAGATTACTATGCAACTTAATGCATCGGAACTACTAAACCATTTTAGCAAAATAACCTTTAGTTACTAAATCACTCGAATAAATTGCAGAACTATACTGAACCAGCTGAAAGTGTTTGTTTTTCTCATGTGTTATAAAAAATATAAAATAGTCATCCACCCGGAGATTGGTTTCAACACCACAGTACTTTACCTGGCACGGTCCTATTGGAAGTGTCATGGCTCTGCCTTCCTTCGATCTTCGCACCGGTTTATCCAGCCAATTGTAGCGCCATCTACAGTTTAAAGTGGATTATGAACCTCAGTGCTGTTTGGCATTTTTCGCATTAACGAACATCGACAAAGGTGAAAAAATGATGTATGACAGATAAAAATCTTACGACCGACATGATTTCGAACACCAGCCGTTTGGATCTGTAGTCTGGCGCTTAATCATTGGGCCATCGAGCCAAATACTCCCATTTGCTAGTATGCAGATTAACTTCGGCTTGTGTTGCACTAAATCGTTTAATTTCTTTTCTGACTTCTGGCTCGTCATCTAGTTTTAGACGGAAGTAGCATAAAGATAACGTGGGAGAGAGGGGTGGGTGGGTGGGAGGGTACAGCGAAGTAGAACCTAATATCAGAGTAATTTGCTTGTAAATCTTCGTCGTGCAGATGACATTACTTTGTACACTGCCCAAAGCAGGGAACTTCATCCTGCCTTCCATAATAGATTGGAAGGAGTGACCTAGTTTCGATGGCACGATCAAGTCGGGAAATCGATCCTTTCCGTCGTCTCTATTCCCCGCCAAGTGCTTCTCTGCCGCCTTACGTCCATCGTTATTCTTACCGCAGCGCGACGCCAATTCGTGATTGCTGGTGACAATAACTTCACAAAGACGGTGATTTACATCTCAGATTGCCCGCGCAGGAACAAAAAAGTCTGTAAATACGTTCCGTACGATCTGTGTTTACTGCAAAGTTTTAGTTCCAAACTAAACTTCAAAGCTTCATGACCACTTTATTTACTTTCGTGGGTAAGAGTATACAGATGGCATTTCAAGTTATCTGGTATAATTTTCATAAGAATTCTCTTCATAAACTTGTTTGTAAGACACAGGAACAACAAAAGGAGGAAATGTAGTTTCTGGAAACTGGTTAATGATACGCTCTCTCCTGCTGCCCGGCTCTTCAAGGATTTCTGTAATTTTCCTCATTCTCTACGCCGAAGTAAGTATACGGCAATCGTTCTTTCGTGAAGTTGAAGGTAGGACAGATGTAGTAGTGTAAGTAAAGCCTTGAGGATGTGTCGTTGGTCGTGGTAGCTCCGTCGATAACAGCATTGGCCGCGGACAGCAAGGTTATACTTAGAGTTCCATTCCGGCACACAGTTTTAATCTGTCAGAATGTTCTTCCCATTTAACTTTGTTTTGTATTTTTTTTCTGTTACTAGTAGAGCTCCATGCTCTTTCGTCACGTAATCATTTATGAATTTGTTTGTTGTGTTGCAACCTTTTACCGATCTGAGGAAATTAATTTCCGATGCTTTTGTGTTTAAGGTCTTCCTTCTCTCAGCTTAGCACACTGGCCTTTACAATAACTTAAAACTGGCCAGCACTTCTTAAAACAGTATTTGGGTCTTGCTCTTCCACTCGGTGTCCTTGCAATGTTTCAGTTTATTATGTGATAGGTGTTAGTCTTGTTAATGATAATTTTGTCTTCTTCATAAGTTTTATCACACCCAATTTAATGGGAATGTGTCGTTTGCTCGAGTGTCATCCGAACGATGACGATTTTTTTAAGCACCTGGATTGTTTCTCAGGAGCGCCTTTACTTTAGGTTTGGTAGTTGAAATTTAAAACTGTAATTGGAGCTTACCCGATGTAGTATATACACTCCCATTTGCAGTATATCTACGTTTTCGCGAATGAGTATTAGATCGCCAGCATAGTGTGTTCAAATATCTCCGATTTCTAATTCTCAAACCCGGAGAGGTGACCTTTTCCGTCCTGATTCTTATCAAATTTTCCACCTCAGACGTTGAATGTGTTCTGTTGTCTGTGTATGACAGTCGTTGTTATTGTAGGCAAATATCTTAGGCAGTTAAAATGTAACTTTTCTTGAATATGCCTCTTTTGAACAACTTCTCCTAAGTTGAGTCAGAACGGCTTACGGTTCCTAAGGATGGAGTTTAAATAGAGGTTTCTGTTCGCGGGGTTTGTTTCATACTTTACCAGTGATTAATTGTTTGTCATTTTTATTTTATTTATTTATTTATTTTTATTTATTTATTTTTGCTTATTTTACCTGTAGATGACTTAGCAAGCACGTCAAGGCATGTTACAGTTACAGCCTTGGTGCGATGTACTTACTTACACCATTGATTTTGCTTAATTTCGTATTGTACATTTGTATAGAACACACACACACACACACACTAGTGAGACATTTAAAAACCAACTTCATGACGGAGGTGAGGATCCAAGCAGACTCCCGTGCTTTTCGAGGTAGTGACACTACTCTCAGTACCACGGTGGAGGCCTGTCGGTGGCCGAGGTGCAATGATAGGTAAAGCCTTCGGCACACGCACCGCGCTTTCGAACATCAACGTGGGGCGCGCCGAGTTAAACGTGCTGCGTAGCGCTCAGAAACGATGCAAACTGTGCGTACAACACGCGTGCCTCAAGGTGTTACCACGATCTTAGCGCGCTCTAGTATCAGTTGTCGGCTGTATCTGGTTCGCAAATCACATTGTTTACGAAATGGACGCTGCAGTAATGCACTGTGCGGCTGATCCCGGCGGAGGTTCGAGTCCTCCCTCGGGCATGGGTGTGTGTGTTTGACCTTAGGATAATTTAGGTTAAGTAGTGTGTAAGCTTAGGGACTGATGACCTTAGCAGTTAAGTCTCATAAGATTTCACACACATTTGAACAAATGGACCGACGTAAAAATTCCTACGTCAGCTGCATTAAAACGTACATTTCCTCCCTTGTCCGTATGCTGGTCATGTTCTGTCTACAATATATAAAAATGAAAACTTAAATGTCGATGAACATGTTCTAGGGCAAAAAGGAAAGTGCAACGTCCAGATAGTAAGGAAATCCGCTTATAAAAGTGCGATACAAATTTCCATTAGTTCTCTACATAAGATAAAAATTATTTCATCATTCTCACTTTTTAGTAATACTTACTTACTTGATCACAGGAACTTTACAACACGTGAAACAGAAAAGTGCATAGTAGTGCAAGCTGTCTTGTAGATAAAGCCGATCGAACAAATTCACTCCTTAGAAAGAGCGTCGTTGTGTTTACACAGCATAGAATATTATAGAACATACTTCTTAAACTAATCAAAAGTACAAAACATCAGAAAACGCGAACGTTAGTAAAAATAAAGTTTGGATCCAGTGAGACCTAGTCCAGCTACTGATGCCACACAGTTCTACGAATCTACTCATTACGCTAGACAGACCATTAATGATTTATGACCATAGTTAGCATGTCCTGGAAGCTTTTGTCGTAGATATGTTATTTAATTATTAATTGTAATGATATGTTATTTAATTATTAATTATACCAATTTGACAATGTGTTTTTTTTATGAATCCTCAACGTTACATTGCCCTGGAACGGCATAATTTCGTAATACACAAGTTACAATGATTCTTTAACCACCAATATAATGTTTCCCGTCATTTTATTACAACAAATCATACAATAAACGACGGCTTTTCGAGAAATCCTCAATTTGCTGGTGCTTATAAATTGCACGTGCAGAGTGAACATCAATAAAGCCAAGAAATTGCAGAGACCCATTCCTGCCTAGGAAGTGGAGGAAAAAAGGTCGTATGAACATGTATCTGGAAATGGACGGTGTGCGTGCAGCGACAACAAATCGTCCCGGAACAGAGTACAAAGCCGGCCTGAGTGGCCGAGCGGTTCTAGGAGCTTCAGTCTGAAACCGCGCTACCGCTACGGTCGCAGGTTCTAATCCTGAACCATATTTTTTAACCATCCCCATTTGTTAAGTGGTGCTTCCTCACCACTTTGTGCTCATTGCTCTCAACCTTTGATGGTCCGCCATTTCCTGAGGGAATGCCCTTTTTAAAATCACTTACGTTCTCATTTGTGTCGGCCGTTTCAGTGAACGACGCGCCGCGGGCTGTCGACTGCATTTTACTTTTTATCCGTCGTAGCAGTACGGCGAAGTACATTTAATCTTTACTTCAGGACCTCCGTTTCTCTATGGAGTATTTTATAGACCTTTCTCCACGTTGCTGTTTTTAGCTGTCTTCTTTTCCGTCGCTTGACATTAACGTGTAGTCGTTTCTTAAATCGTCTCTATGTCTTCGTGTTCTACAGTTCTGACTTGGGCGGTTATGATGCTAGTTATTTTTGTCCCTAAAACAAAACAAAACTAAACAATATACGGTAGAACCGGGTCCTCCAAATCTGGTGTACGCACACTCCGGCCGCCTTCTTGCATGTTCGTCTGCCTCAAAGGATCCATGATCACACAAATGCCTAAAAAGGGCTTGAATTGTTGTTTGACGCATTTGGTTTCTGTGGTTGTACTAGTTTTGGTATTGCCGTGCTGCTTCTCGACCACTTGCATCTGTTTGGCCGTACAGAACACCATCTCGGCTTGTTCCCGACATGAATACCGGACCATTCTGCTGCGTACAGTTCTCTGCGCCAATCATACAGCCTGCAACACACAAGGAACGCACGGCACATGGTCAGAGGAACAGTCATTTGTCAGCGCCATCTACCGTGGCAACGATGTATTTCCGGACCCATGTTCATAGGACCTTTTTTCCTCTATTTCTAGTCAGAAATCCTTCCCTGCAGTTTGTCGGTTTTACTAATGTTCACCATGTATACATACGGGCTTGAACTGAAAGCCAGCATGGCGTCTCACAACGCAGAACTGAAGAGAGACGGCGTGCCTATGACATAGGTCGCGTTCTTCTGTCTCCTTGATCTACATTCAGTCGCACGTTCAGAATATCTGTGACCCTAGATATTTCTCTGAACGTCCGGAAAGACTCCTCAACGTGCTTTTTCCACGCTACAATGTCAGAAACTCAGGACGCTCAACGTTAGATTGTAGTAAGATCCCTGTGCTAACGGTTTAAGAAGCGTGAAGGACACCGTGCTCGTTAAGATTTGCAGCGACGGCAATAGATCCATGAGGTTTTGTGTTGCCATCGTCACAGGGCGGGATTTTAATCCCGGTATTCTTTGTCTACAGTCCGCCGTGCGTGCGCTGCCTTTCAGCGAGGGGGTATACGCCAAAATGAACCTTCTTGACAGATTAAAAAGTATGTCTCTTGCGAATATCGATCCCGGATGTATGCCTTTCGGAGGAAGCGCGTGAATGTCCAAACCATCCGAGTGCGTCTCGCGGTTCATTTCAAAGCTTTACTTCAGGAAGATTAATTCAAGTGCAGACTCAGATGCGGAGTGCGAGTTTATGCCTGACCATATCTTTCCTCACAGGCATGCTAGTCGCAGCTAGGTGCTCGGGAGAACCTCGCAAAAAACGAGGTGTATTGTCAGGTTGATACTTCTAAGTCTGTGCTTTTGGCGTCCTTTGACGGAGCATACTGTGGAACGTAATGTAAAAATCTGCCTTCGAATCTCGGGCTGACGCACAGTTTCAGTCTGGCAGGAAGAACCATAAAATGCAGAGCCATAAACTGCTGTGTTCTTATTGTTGTTTGGCGCCAGAATTAATTAGGCCTCTTAAGACTGCGGTGCGCCGGAGTTACTGAGACCTTCTAACTCTTTAAGTCGGCGGTGATGACGAATACAAAGTCGTCCGTATTTTTCCCTTCTGCATTAAATATGGTGCTAGACGGAGAAAGTGAGTTTCCTGATATAGCACATTTTTTAGCTGTAGTGAAATTTAGATCTGATATTTCACAATAAGAACGATCTTCAGTTTCACTGGCACTGAGATGTGAAATTTACTTTACGTACGTACTTTCACTCTGTTGGGTGTTGTGGTGCCAAATTATGGGACAACTTTGTGTATTCACAACGAATATTTTAGACCCTATGTCGGTCAGAGCTAAACACATCAAAAAAAGTTTTGCATCACCTCGGTTCCGAGAGTTCTGGAACCTGTGCAGAATATTGGAAAATAGATCAACATAAATATAATTTCCGCGCTTTTTATTGCTCATGAAAGCCACACATTGCATGCTGTACCACCACCATACAGCGAGACCTCTAGAGGTGGCGGTCCAGATTGCTGTACACACCGGTACCTCTAATAACCAGTAGCACATCCTCTTGCATTGATGTATGCCTGTATTCGTCGTGGCATACTATCCACAGGTGCATCAAGGCACTGTTGGTCCAGATTGCCCCACTCCTCAACGGCGATTCGTCGTAGGTCCTTCAGAGGGGGTGGTGGGTCACAGCCCTTTTCAGTCTATACCAGGCATGTTCGATAGGGTTCATGTCTGGAGAACATGCTGGCCACTCTAGTCGAGCGATGTCGTTATCCTGAAGGAAGTCATTCATAAGATGTACACGATGGGGGCTCAAATTGTCTTCCATGAAAACGAATGCCTCGCCAATATGCTGCCGATATTGTTGCACTATCGGTCGGAGGATAGCATTCACGTATCGTACAGCCGTTACGGCGCCTTCCATGACGACCAGCAGCCGTACGTCGGTCCCACATAATGCCACCCCAAAGCAGCAGGGAACCTCCACCTTGCTGCACTCGCTGGACAGTGTGTCTAAGGTGTTCAGCCTGACCAGGTTGCCTCCAAACACGTCTCCGACAATTGTCTGGTTGAAGGCATATGCGACACTCATCGGTGAAGAGGACGTGATGCCAATCCTGAGCGGTCCATTCGGCATGTTGTTGAGCCGATCTGTACCGCACAGCATGGTGTCGTGGTTGCAAAGATGGACCTCGCCATGGACGTCGGGAGTGAAGTTGCGCATCATGCAGCGTATTGCGCACAGTTTCAGTCGTAACACGACGTCCTGTGGCTACACGAAAAGCATTATTCAACATGGTGGCATTGCTGTCAGGGTTCCTCCGAGTTGTAATCCGTAGGTAGCGGTCGTCCATTGCAGTAGTAGCCCTTGGGCGCCCTGAGCGAGGCATGTCATCGACAGTTCCTGTCTCTCTGTATCTCCTCCATGTCCGAAGAACACTTTGGTTCACTCCGAGACGCCTGGATTTTGGATTGTTTGGGGGGAAGAGACCAAACAGCGAGGTCATCGGTCTCATCGGATTAGGGAAGGATGGGGAAGTCGGCCGTGCCCTTTCAAAGGAACCATCCCAGCATTTTCCTGGAGCGATTTAGGGAAATCACGGAAAACCTAAATCAGGATGGCCGGACGCGGGATTGAACCGTCGTCCTCCCGAATGCGAGTCCAGTGTGCTACCACTGCGCCACCTCGCTCGGTCCGAGACGCCTGGATACTTCCCTTGTTGACAGCCCTTCGTGACGCAAGGTAATGATGCGAACCGCGATATTGACAGTCTAGGCATCGTTGAACTACAGACAACACGAGCCGTTTACTTCCTTCCTGGTGGAATGACTGGAACTGATCGGCTGTCGGACCCCCTCCGTCTGATAGGCACTGCTGATGCATGGTTGTTTACATCATTAGGCGGACTTAGTGACATGTCTGAACAGTCAAAGGGACTGTGTCTTTGATACAATATCCGCAGTCAACGTTTATCTTCAGGAGTTCCGGGAACCGGGGTGATGCAAAACTTTTTCGATGTGAGTATCTTCCGTGTTTACTTCCACGAGTATGCTCCGCAGGTCACCTTATGGTTTGTGGTGGAGGGTTTCGCGTTTCACTGTCGTTTCGCCACTTTTCTTGTTCCGTTCACGGAAAGAAGAGGCAGTAGGCTTTTTTTGTTGAATTTCACTGATTTTACCGTCACGATCATTACGCGTGATATTTGTGGGAGGAAGTAATTTGTTGCTTGGTTCTGAATTTGCGTTCCCATCTCTCCGTGACGCACAATGCCTCTCTTGTTGCGCCCCCCCCCCCCCACACACACACAAACACACTCACTCACAGTGACACATCGTGCATTGTGAGTAACGTTGTCCAAGAAGCACTAAACAATGCAGCAAATTGGTCGTCGTGGCCGGCCGGGGTGGCCGATCGGTTCTAGGCGCTACAGTCTGGAACCGCGCGACCGCTACGGTCGCAGGTTCGAATCCTGCCTCGGGCATGGATGTGTGTGATGTCCTTAGGTTAGTTAGGTTTAAGTAGTTCTAGAGAACTGATGACCTCAGAAGTTGAGTCCCATAGTGCTCAGAGCCATTTGAACCATTTGGTCGTCGTGTGGCTTCGCAGTGGGCTGCCGAAGACAATGTGGTCGATGTCCACCTCCGTGCCACAATTAGATAGGGGTGAGGCAATCACATATGGCTGTAGAGGTAGTAGGAACCACACGTGGTTAAAGCGAAGGCGGAATATGGTGACCAGAAAGTTTCTGTGGTGCTTGCCAGGGTAGTACCACGCTCGTGCAGGGATGCTCGGTAGTATGGTTGCACAATGACATCCCCGTAACTTAGACGATAGGCGCTACTTGTTTCTCCGTAAGGTTCTTATCTGCCGTAATAATATGTCGTGCAGAAGTTCCTTGTAAGGAACACGTTTGTACTTTTTTGTCGAGTGATGAACAGCACTCTTTGCAAGAGCGTCGACGAATTCGTTGCCTCTGATTCTCCCAGCATGGCGATTTTTTTGTCACGGTGCTGTAGTTCAGCAATCCGGTGTACAACCTGGTACACCAAGTAGTTGCTGGTGCTATTGGCCACATAATGACGTAGGAGCAGCAATGCTGATTGTGACTCCGTCAGAATAATGAGTTTGTTAGTATGTAAGCGAGCAGCATAATTAAGTCCCTCTAGTATACCAGAGAGCTCTGGCGCACGTAACGAGGATGCCGACGGGATTTGGAACTGGACACTGTGGCGTGTCAGGTCCTCACATGAACTTCAGACGCCATCTAAAGTACAGGATCCATATGTAGAGACGGTAGGCATGTCCCCCAACGACTTAAAAATTCCATTAACACTTGCGGGCTTTATTAGTTTCCATGCATGATAGGTATGTCAGAATGCCAGAATCTGTTCTATTCCTGTAGTCTATGGTGAAACTGTGATGGCACGGAGCTGTTGCAGTTCGGTGACAAAGTGCTGAAATATCATAAAAGATACACTCCTGGAAATTGAAATAAGAACACCGTGAATTCATTGTCCCAGGAAGGGGAAACTTTATTGACACATTCCTGGGGTCAGATACATCACATGATCACACTGACAGAACCACAGGCACATAGACACAGGCAACAGAGCATGCACAATGTCGGCACTAGTACAGTGTATATCCACCTTTCGCAGCAATGCAGGCTGCTATTCTCCCATGGAGACGATCGTAGAGATGCTGGATGTAGTCCTGTGGAACGGCTTGCCATGCCATTTCCACCTGGCGCCTCAGTTGGACCAGCGTTCGTGCTGGACGTGCAGACCGCGTGAGACGACGCTTCATCCAGTCCCAGGGTAGGTGACTTACACCTTCTAGAGCACGTTGGGTGGCACGGGATACATGCGGACGTGCATTGTCCTGTTGGAACAGCAAGTTCCCTTGCCGGTCTAGGAATGGTAGAACGATGGGTTCGATGACGGTTTGGATGTACCGTGCACTATTCAGTGTCCCCTCGACGATCACCAGTGGTGTACGGCCAGTGTAGGAGATCGCTCCCCACACCATGATGCCGGGTGATGGCCCTGTGTGCCTCGGTCGTATGCAGTCCTGATTGTGGCGCTCACCTGCACGGCGCCAAACACGCATACGACCATCATTGGCACCAAGGCAGAAGCGACTCTCATCGCTGAAGACGACACGTCTCCATTCGTCCCTCCATTCACGCCTGTCGCGACACCACTGGAGGCGGGCTGCACGATGTTGGGGCGTGAGCGGAAGACGGCCTAACGGTGTGCGGGACCGTAGCCCAGCTTCATGGAGACGGTTGCGAATGGTCCTCGCCGATACCCCAGGAGCAACAGTGTCCCTAATTTGCTGGGAAGTGGCGGTGCGGTCCCCTACGGCACTGCGTAGGATCCTACGGTCTTGGCGTGCATCCGTGCGTCGCTGCGGTCCGGTCCCAGGTCGACGGGCACGTGCACCTTCCGCCGACCACTGGCGACAACATCGATGTACTGTGGAGACCTCACGCCTCACGTGTTGAGCAATTCGGCGGTACGTCCACCCGGCCTCCCGCATGCCCACTATACGCCCTCGCTCAAAGTCCGTCAACTGCACATACGGTTCACGTCCACGCTGTCGCGGCATGCTACCAGTGTTAAAGACTGCGATGGAGCTCCGTATGCCACGACAAACTGGCTGACACTGACGGCGGCGGTGCACAAATGCTGCGCAGCTAGCGCCATTCGACGGCCAACACCGCGGTTCCTGGTGTGTCTGCTGTGCCGTGCGTGTGATCATTGCCTGTACAGCCCTCTCGCAGTGTCCGGAGCAAGTATGGTGGGTCTGACACACCGGTGTCAATGTGTTCTTTTTTCCATTTCCAGGAGTGTATATGCCAACGGTGGAAGCTTTTTCATAAATCATTATCTATTAGTGAAGCAATTGTCGGCCACACAGGATATATAGCAAGAAGAGAAACATCAAACGAGTCAACGCCACAGCAGCAGCAACAACAACAACAAGTGTCGTGACCAGCAACGGTGCTGTTAATACTGTCTTGTCTTGTGGTACGGCTGAAGCTATTTCCGCATTTGACGGTTATGTCTCTGTCACTAACGACGTCAGAACTGCTAGAAAGCCCACTGCAAAGCTCGCCCTATTACTGTGCAAGCTTTTATTTTTTCAGCGTCAAGAGGTGTCATTTTGTGAAGTATGACGTTATTCAAGTGACTCGCAATTTTAACTGCATGCTCCCTACACACACACACACACACACACACACACACACACACACACACACACATGCGCGCGCGCGTGTAAAATTTGTGATGAGTAATATCTAGTCATTTAAAATAAGCGCAGTACTTTAAATGAAAACTAGATAGGACAACTATTTGCATTTTGATTGTACTTTCTCCAAGATCGTACGGAAAGGTGTGAACTACGTAGGAAATACCATTTTCAAAAAAACTTTCAACAGAAACTAAGAATTTGAGTGATAAACCGTAGATTTACAAATCAAAATTGAAAGCGTTTCTTACAGAACATTTATTTTATAAAAAGTATTTTTCGCTGTTAATTAGTGCTGTTCTACTAATTGTTTGAATGTACCACAACAAATCTCGTGTTTTCGTGTGTATTTTTTATTTGATATGTTATGAATTAAATTGTGCGCTTTGTGACCAGTCACATGATGCCGTAGTTTTGGGTTTGATGATCTATAAGAAGATAAGGAAAAATAAAATTAAAATAGTCATACATTCTCCTGTTCTGCGAAAGTTACAAGGGGAGGCCACGACATTGGGATCACAGATTTTCTTCAAACTGTGTACATCTTTAGTAAGCCATTAAAAGACTATAATGTGCAAACAGTAAGGTACCGCACTCTGGAAATTTCGAGAAAATTACAAGAGAAATTTTACGCGATTATTATGTAACTGATGTATTTGTGCGTAGGAGCCGGACGTTATAATTCGTCGTGATCAATTGGTTAGCGTTCGAGCTGCACAAGACGAACGTCTATAAGGCAACGGTTCGACTCCTGCTCAAACTTAAGATTTAATCTATATTTTTTCCATCAGTGGTCATATTATTTAATTTAAATGTCATTTGATTGGTAAAATAATTAAAAAACCACGTGTATTTGCATGAAGTGTTGGTGAATTTCATGTTATTTGACTACCTACTATTTTTAATTAAATTTAATTATTTGAAAAAACATATTTGTAACTCATAAAGTTACGTTCCATTAGGAATGTGGATGCTCTCAACGACCGTCATATGACTTTCAAAATGATGGAGCACAGCAATCAGTCATCCTTTTCTTTCAGGTTTTTTTAAGCAAATCTAGATTTCGGCTAGTGCCTAACCATTATCAGTGCACTACTTCATAGTATCAATGCATGTCCTTGTACGTCTGTCGCCTGTTGTTAGGGCTCCTGTCACAGTTCATTCAAGGCTATCGGCAAGTAATTAAATAAACACACAGAGTTTTCCTTGAAAATGTATGCCTGTCGTGATTTGCTAAATCCCTTATACATGCAGACTGGTAAGGCACCCGGAACTGCTTTGCACCTCGACGCTTCGAGCTGAAGAGAAAGAGGCAGGCCCCATTGGGCACTCAACCTGCGTAGCAGTGGGACATTGTAAATGTAGGAAGTGCGAATAGTGTAGGTGCAAATTGACTAATACAGAATTTACACTTGTACTACAAAAATCAAGGTTTGAGCGGGAGTCGAACCGTTGCCTCATACAAGTTTGTCTTACGAAGCTGAGAAGCTAAACGTTTGACAACCATGAACTCTTAAGGTGCGGCCCTACACAGAGGTACGTCAGTTACATAATAGACATGTAGAATTTCTGTTGCGATTTTCTCGGAGTTGTCAGAGTAGTGCACGTTACTACTTGCACATAACGATGTTTTAATGGCCTACTAAAGGTGTACAAGGTTTGAAGTAAATCCTTGACCCCAGCGTCGTGCCCTCCCCTTGTTAGAAGTAGTCTCCGTCTACTAACGTTCACATCAGAATCAAAATGAATATCTCTTACTCGACAGTGAGGGTTGCGAGCATCACTGAAATGGAGGTAGTTTACTGTTGCCTTATTCTATAGCTTTACTGCCTTAACAGAGAAAATGTAGTAACCGATAAACTTTTTCCTTTCATTATTTTGTGTGTGTGTGTGTGTGTGTGTGTGAGAGAGAGAGAGAGAGAGAGAGAGAGAGAGAGAGGGGGGGGGGGGGGGGTCAGCGAGGAAAAGTTTCGTAAAGATTTGAAAATATGTGTAAAGTTTCAAATGGTTCAAATGGCTCTGAGCACTATGGGACTCAACTGTTGAGGTCATTAGTCCCCTAGAACTTAGAACTAGTTAAACCTAACTAATCTAACGACATCACAAACATCCATGCCCGAGGCAGGATTCGAACCTGCGACCGTTGCGGTCTTGCGGTTCCAGACTGCAGTGCCTTTAACCGCACGGCCACTTCGGCCGGCTGTGTAAAGTTTGCTGGATGTTGCTACGTACTCTCAATTTCAAATACTGGATGAATGTACACAGCTGATGGAAGTCATGGGGTAGCGATATGCACATATACAGATGGCGGTAGTGTCACTTACACACGGTATAGAAGGGCAGTGCATTGGCCGAGCTGTCATTTGTACTCAGGTAATTCGTGTGAAAAACATCCCGACGTGTTATGGCCGCACGACCTGGATTAACAGACTTCAAATGCGGAACGGCAGTTGGAGCTAGATGAATGAGACATTCCAGTTCGGAAATCGTTAGGGAATTCAATATTCTGAGACAGTGTCAAGAGTCTGCCGAGGACACCAAATTTCAGGCATTAACTCTCACCGCGGACAAAGCAGTGGTCGGTGGCCTCCGCTGAACGACCACGAGCGGCGGCGTTCGTGCAGAGTTGTCAGTGCTAACAGTCAAGCAACACTGAGTGAAATAACCGCAGAAATCAATGTGGAACGTGCCTTTGGAACTCCTGGGCTCGTGACCATATCGGTGGGACCATAGACGACTGGGAACACGTGGCCTGGTCAGATGAGTCCCGATTTCAGTTGGTAAGAGCTGATGATAGGTTTCGAGTGTGGCGCAGACCCCACCAAGGCATGGTCCCAAGTTGTGAGCAAGGCACTGTGTAAGTTGGTGGTGGCTCCATAACGGTGTGGGCTGAGTTTACATGGAATGGACTGTGCCAACTGAACCCATCATAGACTGGAAATTGTTACGTTCGGTTACTTGGAGACCATTTGCTGTCACACTCGTGGACTTCACGTTCCCAAACAGCGATGTAATTTTAATGGGTGACAGTGCGCTGTCACTGGGCCGTAATTGTTCGCGATTGGTTTGAAGAACATTCTGGACAATTCGAGCAAGTGATTTGGCCACGCAGATCGCCCAACGTGAATCCGATCGAACATTTATGGGAGGTAATCGAGCGGCCAGTTCGTGCCCAACATCCTGCACTGGGAGCGCTTTCGCAATTATGGACGGCTATGGATGCAGCATGGCTCCAGGGGCTTCCTGCCGGGCAAAAGGAGGTACGATACGTTATTAGGAGGCATCTCACGACTTTCGTCGTTTCAGTATAGTCTGCGTAATTCGTGCGCTATAATACTTATTGTGTTAAACCTTTGACGCAAGATTATAGTTCGTAAAGAATAAATCTTTAAATTTGTGAGAAAAGTATGTGGAATATAGAAAATCAAATTTTTGTTGCCGTTGGAATCCGTCATAGAGGAAATCTGCAACTGGGACCATGTTCCGGATTGTCCGTTTCGTAGCATAGATAAAGGTACGAAAAAGGTGTCGCTGCTTTGAGTTGCTTAAGGATTCCTTGCTCGATAAAGTAACTTTTTGTTGCTCGATGTTCATTCCGATGGTTTCGCAGTGTGTGTGTGTTCGGTGTGTTGGCCAAAAAACACGAATTTCGGGGCACAGGTGAAAGGGTTGGCGAGATGGAGGGATCGAAACGTAATTGAAAGGAGAGGAGGATCTGTAGGATTCTCCGCCATTCGAGAATTTGACTGCGTCGGTAACAGATTCGCATCCTTCTCTCCGCTGGAGGCCAGTCCAGACGTTTGTAGCCCTGGGAAACACGGAAGCGGCGGCGCGGGTGAGTGAGTGACTGTGGCCGACCTGGAGGCAGTATTTCAGAGCCCTGACTCAGCCAGGGGCGGGGGCGCCTGTTTACACATCTCCGCAAGTCCGCGCTGCCTTCGCCGCCGCCACAGACCTGTGGCGTAACCACAGCCCGTTTGGTTCGCCGCCACACTTTACGGCCGCTTGTTTTCGTCGTCCCCTGACTCACGCGTCTATTCCGAAACTCCAAACGGAGTGTGTCTAAACCTGCCGCTCCGGACAGATGGTCAGAGCAGTCAACGCGGGAGGGCCTCCTGCCCGTAGCCCGTCTTGGCGTTTCCACGTGGCACGAAGGCACGGGAAAGAAACGCACCTTTGCGAAGCCATAACCATGAAACGACAGCCAGCCAGCGATGAGCGCTCGGAAGTGTGTGCGTTTAAACCAACTTGCCCCAGCGAATACCTATTATGACAAAGAGCCCTGATGTCAGTTAAATTAGCTGAAGTCGGTGGTTTAAGCTGAACAGTCAAAGCTAGGCAAACTTTAAATTCCTATCCACTCCTGGTTACGTTAGGCAGGAAGTTTTTTTAATGTTTACCGAGTAAAACTTGACTATTAAACCATCTCTGCTAAAAGTACATGTAACGTTATTAATTTGGCATGATAATAAACTGTACTTCAGATTCAGTACTGCAATAAAATAATCAATCTGTATTAATGTAAAGTGCAATGTTTTAATAATGAATTTTGACAAAGTATAGAGCACACGAATGAACTTCTATTCTAACAAGTATTGTAGCTTTAAATGCGGACATTTAATGTGATGAGGCTTTACTTTTACTGTTATTGGTATCAGACGAAATGAAATCTGCGTATGACGTTATAGTCCGGGAGTGTGGGTTAGGGGCGCTCAACGTCGAGGTTTTGAGCGTATTGGCTAGGGAGACCCCATAGGGATGTTCGGCCTCTTGGTGCGAGCAAGTCTTTTTATTTCACATCACTTCGGCGACTTGGGCGTCGGTATTGATGAACTGATGATGAGGAAAAACACATACCCAGCCCCGAACGGAGAACATCCCCGACCCAGCCGGGAATCGAACCCGGGCCGCCGGCCGGAGAAGCCATGCGGTTCTAGGCGCTACAGTCTGGAGCCGAGCGACCGCTACGGTCGCAGGTTCGAATCCTGCCTCGGGCATGGATGTGTGTGATGTCCTTAGGTTAGTTAGGTTTAATTAGTTCTAAGTTCTAGGCGACTGATGACCTCAGAAGTTAAGTCGCATAGTGCTCAGAGCCATTTTGAACCCGGGCCCCCGCGATCGAGAGTCAGCAACGCTAACCACAAGACCAAGAGCTGCTGACATTGACGTCAATTTAAATTGCAAATTAACTATTTTTTCCTTGTTCTTTTTATCGTTATACATTCCGAAGACTGTTTTGATGCTCCTCACCATGCTAGTCTATCCTGTGCAGGCCTCTTAATTTATGCATAAGTAGCTCTGCCTATGTCCATTTGAACCTGCTTACTATAACAATGTCTTGGTCTAGTTCTAAAACTTTTATTCTCCACGCTTCCTTCCACTATCAACGTTCTTTTTTCCTCATTTCGGTTAAGTAACTCTCCATTAGTTACTCGATCTATCCACCTAATCGTCAGTATTCCTCTATAGCGCCACGTTTCAAAATTATTGTCTTCTTGTCTGAACTGTCTCGTCCATGTTTCATTTCCGTTCTAGGCTAAACTCGAGGCAAATAAGTTCAGAAAAGGCTCCGTAACACCTCAATTTATATTCGATATTGACAGTTCCTTTTTTCATAAATCCGTGCCAGTAACTATTTATTTTATTTTCGCAGCGTGTTTCACAGGTGTAAACCTCCGTCATCAGGTGGATTTATCTCGATTTATGTCCGCCCGCTTAGCTGAGTGGTAACACGCTTGCCCACCATGCAGCGGGCTCGGGTTTGATTCCCGGTCGGGTTGGAGACTTTCTCCGCCCATTTACTGGGTGTTGTGCTGTCATCATCATCATCATCATAATCATCATCATCTCATCATCACCGACGCGCAAGTCGCCCAAATGTGGCGTCACCTGGAATAAGCACCCAGCGGCCGACCTTCCTCGGACGGGGCCTCCCGGCCGGCAATGCCAGACGATCATTTTTTCATGTCGATTAAGACAATGAAGCGCCAAAGAAGCTGCTATAGGCATGCGTATTCAAATACAGAGATATGTAAACAGGCAGAATACGGCACTGGATCGGCAACGCCTATATAAGATAACAACTGTCTGGCGCAGTTGTTGGATCGGTTACTGCTGCTGCAATGGCAGATTATCAAGATTTAAGTGAGTTTGAACGTGGTGTTGCAGTCGGCGCACAAGCGATGGCACATAACATCTCCGAGGTAGCGATGAAGTGGGGATTTTTCCGCACGACCATTTCACGAATATACCGTGAATACCAGGAAACCGGTTCAAAATGGTTGAATTGGCTCTGAGCACTATGGGACTTAACTTCAAAGGTCATCAGTACCCTAGAACTTAGAACTACTTAAACCTAACTAACCTAAGGACATCACACACATCCATGCCCAAAGCAGGATTCGAACCTGGGACCGTAGCGGTCGTGCGGTTCCAGACTGTAGCGTCTAGAACCGCTCGGCCACCCCGGCCGGCCAGGAATCCGGTAACACATCCAATCTCCGATATTTCTGCGGATGGAATAAGATGCTGCAAGAACAGGACCAACGACGACTGAAAAGAATCGTTCAACGTGACAGAAGTGCAACCCTTCCGCAAATTACTGTGGGCCATCAACAAGTGTCAGCGTGCGAACCATTCAACGAAACATCATCGAAATGGGCTTTCGGAGCCCAACGCGCACTCGTGTACCCTTGATGACTGCACGACGACAAAGACTGACGCCTCGCGTGGGCCCGTCAACACCGACATTGTATTGTTGATGACTGGAAACATGTTGCCTGGTCGGACGAGTCTCGTTTCAAATTGTAACGAGTGGATGCAGGTGTACGGCTATGGAAACAACCTCATGAATCCATTTGACCTCTTATGTTAGCAGGGGACTGTTCAAGCTGGTGGAGGTTCGGTAATGGTGTGGGGCGTGTGCAGTTGGAGTGATATAGGACCGCTGATACCTCTAGATACGACTCTGACAGGTGACACGTACGTAAGTATCCTGTCAGATCACCTGCCTCCATTAATGTCCATTGTGCATTCCGACGGATTTGGGCAGCTCCAGCAAGACAATCCGTTACCCCACACGTCCAGAATTGCTACAGAGTGGCTTAAGGGACACTCTTCTGAGTTTAAACACTTCTACTGGCCATTAAACATGAAGATTATTGAGCATATCTGTGATACCTTGCAACATGCTGTTGAGAAGAGATCTTCACGCCCTCGTACGCTTAGGGATTTATGGACAGCTCTGCAGGATTCATGGTGTAAATTCCCTCCAGCACTACTTCAGACTTTAGTCGAGTCCATACCACGTCGTATTACGGCACTTCTGCGTGCTCGCGGAGCCCCACACGATATTAGGCTGGTATACTAGTTTCTTTGGCTCTTCCGTGGAAGTCGTTTATGTGTTGTGTGAACGACTTAGAAGAAACTTGTGACGCTGTCTAGTAGCAGAAGACAAAAGCAAGACACTTATTTTAGTAGAAGGCTTGGCTGAAAGTTCAAGAACAGAACACGAAGCCCTCTGATTATCGTGTGTGTGTGTGTGTGTGTGTGTGTGTGTGTGTGTGTGTGTGTGTGTGTGTGTGTGTGTGACTAGTGGGAGAGTGTAAACTGACGGCGGCGACTGATAGTGTAACTGCTCTCGTCTAGCGTACTGTAGCACGTGTATAAATGGACGCCTGCAGTCCGCACCAACCCGCGCTGCAACCAAGCTAGCGAAGCCCCGGCACTGCCTTGCGGACCAGTCTGGCAGCATGGAGGAAAGGACCTTGGCGGACGGCTCTCGCTTGCAGCGGAACACGCGAAAGCTGTGACGTAGACCGCCACGGACAGGCTCTCCCGCCCAGAGTCCAGCCGGACAGCTGCGGCCTGTTGCCCGTACAGGTCTAAACCTCGAGCCGCGTTGCCACGGACTTAGCATACGGGCGACACGCGATATCAGGTAGTGGATGTGACCATTGCAAATACCACTGTTTCACTAGGTGCGCGGTCAACACGACGAATTACTGCGCGAAGGGGTCGATTCGATTCACGGCCGGGTCGGATACTTCCTGTGCTCAGGGACTAGGTATTGTGTTGTCCTTATTTTCGTATCGTCATAACTGACATTACCGTTGATATTGCTGAATGAGCACGACCCGAAAGCCAATTTAAAAAAATCGTTAATAGGCTGCGCATTGACGTTGTTGCGGCAAGTGGAACTCATCCACGGTTATTTTGCAGTCCACTTGCCGGTCATCGTGAGCAGCTTGTAGCTCGCTGTTTAGCTTGTGAGACACTTCTTTTATTACCAGTTGATGAAAACACCAGCATCATGTCATTCTAGTGGAATTATGGCGAAACCACGAATTTTAGTAATGCGATCTGTCCTTTCTCGCAAAGTCGAAAGTATCCTAAGGTTGAAAGAAGTCTGGCGATAGTATCTGAAAAATGCTGTAGTCATGCAATTTCACAAAGCCGATACTTGGTTTCCACGGAAACAGTCCAGATAATTACTTCAGAAAATCTAACCTAGACCTTTCACTGAATAAAACTTTTCTCCCGTGCCTGAAGCTTTGCAACCTTACACAGGCCTGTCATGGAAAAGAAAAGTAAAACCCATGTAGGATGTTACAGCACAAGCATTCAGAAATCATAACAGCTGATAAAAAGCATAAGTTCCACTTATCATCTCACAGTACATTAAAACTACCCTCTTCACTCTTCGCAACGAATCAGTCGACTGTTAAGTCCAGAGTAATTCCTCGGGGCGGGCGTTTAAAGCTTCATTCTTTAGCCAATAAGCGCTGTGATTACGGACTGATTAGCTGTCGGCTCACTAACAGGATTCACAAAGGCTCTGCCACCTCGTCTAGCTGTTGCAGTTATGCTTTTTTGGTGTTGCTTCATTGCTGAACCTCTGGCTACTAATATTTACAATCAGACGTTCAAAAAAGTTTCGATTATCAGCATGATAATTCCTTTGAAGTTACGGTAAAAGGAGAAGCTAATGCAAGAGTATTTTAAACGCATGCTCCATAGAGATGAAATGTGGCGAACTTCAGTCCTCACTAACTATGTACTGACAAAGAACACATCTCTGCTTGCATACCGGAACATCTGACATGGGAATCTGGCAGTGGAAGTGTGCTGGAGACTAATTAATGAGGAATTACTGCCAAGTTGCTGCAATCTCTTTATATGCATACAGTCACTATGGCACGGACCGTAGGAATGGCTGTAGGCCTATCTGGCTTGACGTGCGAGGTATCAAAGTGTCCTGGTTTGTGAACTCTCGGACACTGCCGATATCTATCAGATTAAATCGAAATGTAATTTTTGTTAAAGAATATCGTGAAATTAAATAAATAAGCACAATACCCGAGACTTCTGGCGACAGTTATTTTACAAAAAGTTGCGAATGATTATAGCGGATGATTATAGTGCATTTGGAGGGTATGTCCCTTGTTTGAGCTGCAAAGCCAGCCGGTAGCGTTCCACTGGCCATGCTGTAGCACGTAGGGACTATTCCATCGTGTCTCGTAGGCACGCTGCGGCTGTAACCTCACAACAGAGTTGATGGAAGTAGAGCCGTTACAGTGTGTGGAGTACCAAACACAGACTGGACTATAAATTCTGGCAACACTTCAGGTACACCGACATATGAGCAGTAACAACCTGTCACGATTCTAGCGGCGCGTCCCCATAACCATTTCCACAATTCTAAGTCTTTCATTTTAATACTGATTTTACGTATTCGTTCATTTGAGGTGGCTTATTGGTACTACATCTAAATATTTAAACGATGTGACGTATACCAACCTGATTCTATCAAGTTGATTGTGCTGCTTGTGATGCTGCAGTTCACATTGACGTCCTGTTCGAAGCCAACCCTTTTATATCTGATAATGGTGCACAAGGCATCGAAACAAGTCATTTTATACTTAAGCATAAGTTCCACTTATCATCTCACAGTACATTAAAACTACCCTCTTCACTCTTTGTGATCGAGACAGAAAATTTTTATGTTAGTAATAGTACTCCCTGGCGACTGTGTCGCTACTTCAGCCTTTCGATTCTGTTGAACTTTTCCCGTCCAGTAGAACGTACTGCTGTCTTCTAGTCAAATATTCGTTGAGCCAACTGCATACGTACCATATGGTAATACGCAGGGATTTAATATGTGTCGTCCCGCGGCAAGACCATTGCGCAACAAGAGAGTACAAGTGCATGGTTTCCTGCAGACGCAAATCTGCCGCAGTCGCGCGGACAACAGTTTAAAATCAAAGTGTGCAATTGAAACGGCGCAGCAACTGGAAATGTTCTCCAAATTTGAAGAATGCGGGACAGTACGATTCTCGTAATCGCCCAATTCTAGCGGTATATGGACGAAACGCGATGTCGCTTCCGGCCGTAGCGAAATAGTGCCAGTAATTTGACTAGGGCCGCACAGACGTGAGTGATGCTCATCGAAAAGTGCAAATCCTGCTGTACCGTACGGTCTCCATCTTTTAGGCAATGGATAAGAAGTTATGGGGGGAGGGGGCGGGGCAGTGGAGATTATCCAGCGATATGGACGTTCAGACTGCAGATCTCGAACGGCTCCCGTGACCACGTGCTGATTTCTGTCGTCGAGGTATTGAACGTTTGCTAGAAAGTTCCGACCGTTGTTTATGGAGACTTCGTGACACTGTTGAAAAGCAGTGTCACATGTTTTTCCTTCATGTGAAGCCACAGTGATATGAAACTTAAGGAAAGATATAACTGCCATTTGATTGTATGATTGCTTTATTACACGATCTAGATTTCAATCATAGGCCATTTTCGCCCGCATCTCGTGGTCGTGCGGTAGCGTTCTCGCTTCCCACGCCCGGGTTCCCGGGTTCGATTCCCGGCGGGGTCAGGGATTTTCTCTGCCTCGTGATGGCTGGGTGTTGTGTGCTGTCCTTAGGTTAGTTAGGTTTAAGTAGTTCTAAGTTCTAGGGGACTTATGACCACAGTAGTTGAGTCCCATAGTGCTCAGAGCCATAGGCCATTTTCAGATGTCGCAATTGGAATAAATGAATATACATTTACGCATGTTTTAACGTTGGCTTGTGCTCCATACAATGCTGTGCATTAATTATATATTTGCCCTACTTTTCTGCTATTTGTACTTTTACTGTCGTTTATTCCAAAGCTGAAGTCTAGAGCATAAAGGATATCACACAGTCAGACTGCGGTTATATCTGTCCCTAAGTGTCGCGTATGTGTGTCACTATGAAGTGTATTGCAGCATTTAATAAAAGTCGCTTGGACTCCCGTAATAATGTGTAACTTGCTTCCTGAAGCGCCCTAGTATTTTGGTTATTAGTCGACGATGTGACAGTGTGAAACACCTTTGCCCCATCCGTTAAGTTCTTTGGCTTCGGAGCGGATCCACGGGCGTGTCGAAGTCACGAAGCCGTCCTAGACGTGGAGTTTCACATTCGGGGTAAAAAGCCCGCAGTTAGCGCGCATTGCCATAATAGGACCGGCTTTTTCGTCCGGACTGAGAGCTGAGACTTGAGAGTGGCGCCGGGTTTGTTCCACGGCTTGTTCGCCGCCCGCTGCGCCAATCGGAAGGGACGCGGACCCGCAAAAATGGTGTAACGGGCCGGGCCGGGCCGACGCGACGCCAGTGGGCCGTGAAGCGGGAATACCGCGGCGAGGCGGAACCACAGCCGTGGGCTCTTCCTACAGCCGCGGCGCGGCACAGCGCGAGCCGTCTACCCCTGCCGGTGTTTCGCCATCGCTAGGTCTGCCTCTCCGCATGCATCGCGCCTTCTCGTCCATCCGATCGTACTTCTGCGTTGCTTTCCTGTGCGCTACCCTAACCCACCCCCTGTTGCATTGACGAATAAGGGAATGGCGGAACCTCACTTGCAAAGACCCTTCTATACGAGGTGCATTCAAGTTGTAAGGCCTCCGATTTTTTTTCTCCGTACTGGAAAGAGATAGAAACATGCGCATTGTTTTAAAATGAGGCCGCGTTCATTGTCAATACGTCCCAGAGATGGCAGCACCGTACGGCACATGGAATTTTACCGGCAGCGGCGAGAATGAGAACTGTTTTAAATACTTAAAATGGTGACGTTTTCCTTACTTGAACAGCATGCAATCATTCTTTTTCTGAATTTGCGTGGTGTGAAACCAATTGAAATTCATCGACAGTTGAAGGAGACATGTGGTGATGGAGTTAAGTATGTGTCGAAAGTGCGTTCGTGGGTGCAACAGTTTAATGAAGGCAGAACATCGTGTGACAACAAACCGAAACAACCTCGGGCTCACACAAGCCGGTCTGACGACATGATCGAGAAAGCGGAGAGAATTGTTTTGGGGGATCGCTGAATGACTGTTGAACAGATCGCCTCCAGAGTTGGCATTTCTGTGGGTTCTGTGCACACAATCCTGCATGACGACCTGAAAATGCGAAAAGTGTCATCCAGGTGGGTGCCACGAATGCTGACGGACGACCACATGGCTGCCCGTGTGGCATGTTGCCAAGCAATGTTGATGCGCAACGACAGCATGAATGGGACTTTCTTTTCGTCGGTTGTGAAAATGGATGAGACGTGGATGCCATTTTTCAATCCAGAAACAAAGCGCCAGTCAGCTCAATGGAAGCACACAGATTCACCGCCACCAAAAAAATTTTGGGTAACCGCCAGTGCTGAAAAAATGGTGGTGTCCATGTTCTGGGACAGCGAGGGCGTAATCCTTAGCCATTGCGTTCCAAAGGGCACTACGGTAACAGGTGCATCCTACGAAAATGTTGTGAAGAACAAATTCCTTCCTGCACTGCAACAAAAACGTCCGGGAAGGGCTGCGCGTGTGCTGTTTCACCAAGACAACGCACCCGCACATCGAGCTAACGTTACGCAACAGTTTCTTCGTGATAACAACTTTGAAGTGATTCCTCATGCTCCCTACTCACCTGACCTGGCTCCTAGTGACTTTTGGCTTTTTCCAACAATGAAAGACACTCTCCGTGGCCGCACATTCACCAGCCGTGCTGCTATTGCCTCAGCGATTTTCCAGTGGTCAAAACAAACTCCTAAAGAAGCCTTCGCCGCTGCCATGGAATCATGGCGTCAGCGTTGTGAAAAATGTGTACGTCTGCAGGGCGATTACGTCGAGAAGTAACGCCAGTTTCATCGATTTCGGGTGAGTAGTTAATTAGAAAAAAAATCGGAGGCCTTAGAACTTGAATGCACCTCGTACAAGATAGGTAATGAACTGAAGGATCAGTACCCTCGAGAGAAATGAGACCCTCTACACACCAAAATGGCGCCCAACGTGGGGCCCGAACAAGACAACGGACAAGAAAAGAAGTTACAAAACGCCGCCCTAAACCAGGGGCTCGAACAAGAAGACACATTCAGGCGTCCGGTTATAAAAAAACCTGACGTCCTAAACGAATTATACTACAACGAAAGATCGGCGTAGGCGCTTATTTTGCGTCACGTTCTTCACCGACGCAGAACTTCGAGCCGACGTCGCAGGACGCAGCCCGCACCAACCTACAGCGACGCGCTGACTACGAGAGCGACGACGCACGCGCAGTCAGCTTCAGGCAGCCTCAGTGCCCCCCGATCTTCTTTTGTGTAACGTCGTCTTCGTAGCTTGATAACGATCTCAACACTCTACCGACTGTCGCCGAGTTTCAGCCGAGGCCAAGTACAAATCAAACGAAATCATCGAGAAGAACGGACAAGAAGAGACGTTATAACTCTGAGAGTTGGATCGTTACTATCGACTAGTAGAAATTATTAATAGCATGTCAAAAGTCTCTACAGAACCGCATTTTTTGAAAGTCAAACAGCGCGAGGACAAACCTTTTTGCATACACAGGCGATGTTACCAATTTGCAGAGTTGTTTTCCATTCATCAAGCTATTCTTTACATAGTCCATTTACAAGTCGATAAAGCCATAATGTCAACTGATTCGGCGATCGTCCTGCAGTCTCATAAGAGGACAGTCGAAGGAAAAAGTAATTCCTTTGGCACTCGATATAATGAGAAGTTTCAACAGAGCAGAGGTGCTGGATCAACTGATTTATCTACGATGGACAGCAGGACATGTTGGTACTAGGGGCAACGAATGCGCGGTCTGACATACTAATTGCTTCCCACCGGCGAATCCCTACTGTTGAGTGATTACCATAGCACTCTTGCCAGTCAAGCAAAAACTGAATGGACGGTGCCAGTGAATATGGACCGAAACATCAAAAGTACATACATAATAGTGAACGAAACAGCAACTGATTCAATACCTCTCTTTGTTTCTCCGTGAAACGAAGTTACTAATACATTAAGACCACGTCACATGAATACTAATAAAATGAGACGTTATAGAATGCAGGCTTCCACCACCGGTATTTGCGTGATTGCTGATATTTGTTTCATGGACCGTGTTCCAGGGCATAATTCTCTTCCTAACGTTTCGTCTTCCAGTACTGCAGACACCATCAGACGCTTTAAGGGGAGCCGGACGTGCCTATGCTGCCCATGTTAAAATCACTAAGTTTGAGGAACATTTATGAATAGACTACCAAATAGAAAAATTTTAATTTCTTTTTACATATATAGTGGTTTAGTATTGCAGTTATGATAGAGGGATTTTGGAGTATCTTTTCTAGTTTCCTTCCAATTATTTTTTTTATTAATGACCCAAATTTTTTTACAAATAATTGCTTTATAATTAAACTGAAATGAAACTACTGAACATATTGCCAAATGGCTGTGTTACAATGTAAGTTTGACCACTAGGAGTGCTGTATAAAAATTTCATCTCTCTAGCTTGAGTGGATTTTGAGAAAATGTTCCTTATATTCGAAAAATCTAATTTACGGGAAATGGCTATCAAAGTTTCTCAATACATTCCTGCACTATAGGATGGATTATCAGGCTCTTCTTCTTCATCCTCCAAAAGCTTCCGCTTCTGTCTTCTTTTCTGGCCTGTTGTTCCATCATACTTCATATGTCTTTCTCTTCTTTCTGCTCCTCTTATCCTTTCTCTCTCAATATTTCTTACTGCTCGTACATTGTTCACCCCAGCTGTAAATCCTAATGCCTTTAGAACTTCACACTTCACACTGTTCCCTTGGTTGTAGGTTGCTATTTCATCATAAATGCCAAAGTGCAGTGTTTTTATGCCTACAAACACCCTTTAAGAATCACTTTCCAAATCAAATTGTTTACGCTCTCATTAGGATTCTGCGTCTTTCCATGTAGACATTTGTGTAACAATTCTGGCTGTGCTAAGTCATGAAAAATTGGTTTTATTGTTCCCTCCTGATTCTTGTACATACTGCATATTACCCGCTTTACACAAGAAGTATAGGGCTAATACTACCAACAACAGGCGCAACACTGAACTAATTCGAAACGGTAAACAGCAAAGAGACGATGTTCCGCGCTCTTATTCATTGTAGTATCGCAACTTGGTATTAGTGTTAATTTTCTTTTCCCTACGTTCTTCCTCATCCTATATACACGGTTATTAAAACGTGGCATCATAACCAGAACAAAAGTGTACGACAATATTAAATGGAGCAAGATGTTCGAAATTCTGAGGAAAATAGGAGTAAGCTGTAAGGAAATACTTGTAATATTTGTCACAGAAAACAATGTAGCCAACCCGTGCACACTCGCTGTATGCGTAACATAAGGCGCTGTATGCGTAACAGGCCGATAAAATCCCAAGAAGTTCGCCAGGAAGTCACGATAGGATGTTAGATGCATTCAGCGGCCGCCCATTTCCTCTGCAGGCGTGGGGGAAAATGGTAATAACGCCACTTCTAGGGCGAGTAGAACAATAATTCAAAGTTTACATTAAAAAGGAATGTTCCAATTAATTTTCGGTAGCAAAAAAAAAATCGTAATTTTTTGGATTTGACCACCTCCGGCTCCCCTTAACGGTCCAGGAAGACTTACAGACTCGAACAACCTCAACAATCCGATTTGTTTATATGTATCCACACAACGGACCTTTCCTGACAGCTTCAGACTGCTGCATAAGATACATTTTCCTGGGTGCAACTATTGTAACGATTTTTAATGATTTCTGTTGAACGATAATCATTGGTTACCATTTTGCTTGGAACGTCTGCGATTTATAGATTTTTCATTAGGCTCGTGTTTCCATTCGCAGTCACATCGTTCTAGCGAAGTACAAAATTTTAATGGCTTTCGTGACTACCGCCTGTTGGCTTCTGTCTCGGGTTCTTACGCCAACGTTTGTTTGATGATTTTTCTGACGTTTCGCCATCACGAGTGGCTGACATTGTCAAAGCTTCACCCCCCATTGCTGATGGTGGGCTGGAGTCGAGCTCGCGGCCGCAGATTATACACTATGTGTTCTGAAGTATCCGGACATCTGGCTGAAAATGACTTACAAGTTCGTGACGCCCTCCATCGGTAATGCTGTAATTCAGTGTTGTGTTGGCCCACCCTTAGCCTCGATGACAGCTTCCACTCTCGCAGGCGTACGTTCAATCAGGTGCTGGAAGGTTTCTTGGGGAATAATAATACTAATGGCGTGTGACAAGGGCCTCCCGTCGGGTACACCGCCCGCCTGGTGGAAGTCTTCGATTTGACGCCACTTCGGCGACTTGCGCGTCGATGGGGATGAAATGACAGCCCATGCTTCACGGAATGCTGCACTGAGGAGAGATATCGATGTCGGTCGGTGAGGCCTAGCACGAAGTCAGCGTTCCAAAACACCGCAACGGTGTTCTATAGGATTCAGGTCAGGACTCTGTGCAGGCCAGTCCATTACAGGAATGTTATTGTCGTGTAACCACTCCACCACAGGCCGTGCATTATGAACAGGTGCTCTATCGTGTTGAAACATGCAATCGCCATCCCGGAATCGCTCTTCAACAGTGGGAAGCAAGAAGGTGCTTAGAACATTAATGTAGGCCTGTGCTGTGTTAGAGCCGCGAAAGACAACAAGGGGTGCAAGGCCCCTCCATGAAGAACGCGACCGTACCATAACACCACCGCCTCCGAATTTTACTGTTGGCACTACACGCGTTGGCAGATGACATTCACCGGGCATTCGCCATACCCACACCCTGCCATCGGATCGCAACAGTGTGTACCGTGATTCATCACTCCACACAACGTTTTTCCACTGTTCAATCGTCCAATGTTTACGCTCGTTACACCAAGCGAGGCGTCGTTTGACATTTACCGGCGTGATTTGTGGCTTATGAGCAGCCGCACGACCATGAAATCCAAGTTTTCTCACCTCCAACCTAACTGTCATAGTACTTGCAGTGGATCCTGATGCAGTTTGGAATTCCTGTGTGATGGTCTGGATAGATGTCTCCCTATTACACATTAGGACCATATTCAACTGTCGGCGGTCTCCGTCAGTCAACAGACGAGGTCGGCCTGTCCGCTTTTGTGCTGTATGTGTCCCTTCACGTTTCCACTTCACTATCACATCAGAAACAGTGGACCTAGGGATGTTTAGGAGTGTAGAAATCTCGCGTACAGACATGACATCCAATCACCTGACCACGTTCGAAGTCCATGAGTTCCACGGAGCGCCCCATTCTGCTCTGTCACGATGTCTAATGACTACTGAGGTCGCTGATATGGGGCACCTAGCAGTAGGTGGCAACACAATGCCTCTAATATGAATTTTTTTTTAGGTGTCCGGTTACTTTTGATCACATAGTGTATGTACCTGGTGCGCCAATACCTGCAATGGTCAATCGCTGCACTACGGGAATCCAGAATCCGTTCACCTTGAGGCTTTCTTCTTCCCTGTTGAAGCTATCGTCTTGTTTTTGTATTTCTGTGGTGTCGCTGAACAAGCGGGTGTAGTAGTTCTTCTCTATAGCGGGAGCTTCTGTGTCGGCGAATTTTAGTATGTAGTCGGTGTCACACAGCGCGTGCTCTGTGATGGCCGATGTCTCCACCTGCCCCAATCTGCAAAGCCGCTTATGGTCTGTAATCCTGGTGTTGATTGACCGTCCAGTCGTTGCAACATAAACCTTTCCGGATGTACGTGGTATATTTCCAACATTGCCAGTGGGTCCCTTTTCTCCTTTGCCGATATGAGACACTCTCTGATCTTCTTTGTCGGTTTATAAATAATCTTCACGCCGTGTTTGCACAATATACGGCCGAGTCTGTCCGTCATTCTGGGAATGTGTGGCAGAAAGACCGTACCCGACGTTTCCTTTACCGATGTGTCACTTCGCCGAGTGTTTGACTCTGTGGCACTTCTTGAGTAACTGGTGTAGTATCCATTGCTCTTCAGAACACATTCCAGATGTTGCATCTCGCGTCTGAGGTGCTGCAGCTCACATATTCATCTTGCTCGCGTTACGAGCTTATTAATTATGACAAGACTGACACATGCTGTACATGGAGGTCTCAGGACATTTCATTGGGAAGCTGAAGAAACTAAAATTTGGATCAAACGCCATCCTGGTCAGCTTTGATGTTTCTTTGTTTACCAAAATGCCACTCACTGACTCTCTGAAGCACATAGTTCCATTTTCCCGCAAGATATTGCCGAGCTCTTTTAAGTATGTCTCACAAAGAGCTATTTCACGTGGAACAGCTGGAAGGCATCGCCGTAGGTGGTCGTCTTAGTCCAGAGATGGTCAAATTCTTCATAGCACATTTCAAAACACAGACACTGGATTTAGAACCTTGTAAACATAAGGTGCAGTATAGATACGTCGACGATTTGTTCGTTGCGTGGAGATTTGGTTAGGAACAGCTTGGTGACTTCCTAAAGCACTTGAGCAGCCTTCATGCCTACATAAAATTTACCATGGAAGTAGAAAAGGACAAACAGCTACCGTTTCTATATGTGCTGGTCACCCGGGATCGTGAAAAACACAGCATGTATCGGAAACCGATATACACGGACCGATACTTGCACAAACTGTCGAATCATCACCTGAGCTAGAATAGAGGCATGATACGCTCGTAACGCGAGAAAGACGAATATGTGAGCCGCGGCACCATAGACACGAGATGCAACGCGTGGAAAGTGTTCTGAGGAGCAATGGATACACAAGAAGTGTCACAGAGCCAAACATCGGCGAAGTGACACATCGGGAAAGGAAACATCGGGTACGGCATTTATGCCATGCATTCCCAGAGTGACGGACAGAATCGGCCGTATATTGTGCAAACACGGCGTAAAGATTATTTATAAACCGACAAAGAAGATCAGAGAGTGTGTCATATCGGCAAAGGAGAACAGGGACCCATTTGCAGTGTCGGGACTATACCACATACATCCGGAAAGGTTTATGTCGGAATGACTGGATGATCAATCAACACCAGGATTACAGACCACAAGCGGCTTTGCAGGTTGGGGCAGGTGGAGAAATCGGCCATCAAAGAACACACACTGTGTGAGACCGACCACGTAATAAAATTCGCCGACACAGAAGTTCCCGCTGTAGAGCAGAGCTACTACACCCGCTTGTTCAGGAATCTATAAAAACACATAAACAAGAGAATAGCTTCAGCAGGCAAGAAGAAAGCCTCAAGGTGAATGGATTCTGGATTCCCGTAGTGCAGCGAATGACCATTGCAGGTATTAAGGGGAGAATCACACTGGAAATTACCATGGAAAAGCTCCAAATGACTCAAATGGCTGAGCACTATGGGACTTAACATCTGAGGCCATCAGTCCCCTAGAACTTAGAACTACTTAAACCTAACGAACCTAAGGACATCACACACATCCATGCCCGAAGCAGGATTAGAACCTGCGACCGTAGCACGGAAAAGCCCTTGGACGTTGGCACGGCAGGTACATATAATCTGCGGCCGCGAAGCTCTACTCCAGTCCACCATCAGCAATGGAGGGTAAAGCTTTGACAGTGTCAGCCACTCGTGCTGGTGAAACGTCAGAAAAATCATCAAATGAACGTTAGCCAACAGGCAGTTTGTTCTATCGAAGGTTAATAAAATGAGTTTAAAGTTCAGCAAGCGTAAATGATTGTTACCTAAATGGTTTCTGATTAATGAGATGGAAGACGACGAAATACGTTTCCAGATTTATGGGACGAAAAGAGTCATAATACACCATATGTCGTAACCCATCACCCATCTGCGTGAAGTATGAATGGGAAACACCGACCGGTTAAAACCGATATCGGTATTTTAGTTGGACGAATTAACATGAAAAATATAGTTCCCTCAACCTTAGTTTTCATCCTTGACCACTAAATATTCGGAATGACCAAATAGCTGTATGATCCTCAATTATAACATTACTTTCCTGCAGAGTTTCAAAAAATTAGAATCAGTAGAAGAATAATGGTCCTTTTTAGTAGTATTCCGAGACTAATTACTTTTAGAGAAAAGCATCGAATGGAAGGTGGACCAAGTTTTCTTATATTTGCCTATTTAATTTAATATTTTGATTCGATGTACCTTGAAACTAAGGAAGTTACGCTTTTCAATCTTTGTTCGATTTGCACGTCTATTGCAAGAAACAATGGGAATGATAAACCGAAAATCATTTATTTCAGAAAACTGTTATCGTGAACGATTTATCACTTAGGGTAATCTGACGTTGAAAAAAAAAACGATATAACCGTGAATTGGTTGTTACAGCGATAACTACCTTCCCTAGCGAATAAAAGTCTGTAGGATCATGCAACAGAAATCTGTACCCTGTAACACCAAATGAAAAACTTGCTTTTGCCTTGAAACAAGTGATACTGTTATTGACACTCTGAAATTCTGTTGTCTTATTTTCAGAACTTACATATTCTGAATAAAAAAGGATTATAATAAAAAGCATTATATATTGAACAAATTTATTGAATGATAATGTTCCAGATATACAAACAATAGAAAACAAAAATTCTACATCCATTAATTTATGTAAGAGCTGCATCGCGGATGGCAAAATCTTTCGGAGGTTAAGAAGGAATATGAGGTTGAGAGGAAGTGATTGAGGCACAACAGTAGTTGAAGAATTACTGCAAAAGCTTTGGCTATTGCAATTATTGTATTCACTCCCTCATTGCAGTTTCCATCCTTGTTATAGCGTGTAACGTTTCAGTTTTTAATAATTCCTGTAGAGAAGGTGTTAATTTTTTAAGGATTTGGCAAAACTTTTTGAAAGAGAGATCATCATCATCACTTTCTTATACAAGCAATGCGATCATAATTTCATTTCGCTCAGACTGCCTCATTTCTGTGTTGTTAGCTTTTTTTTTTTCGGTATTATAAGAGGACGGATCGGCATTGTTCTTGGCGTCACTGTGGAGGTTTGCTTGGCGAGCTTAGCATTGGTGTTGAGATTTGCATCAGTGAAATTTGCTCGTCACTTGGCGAAGGTGAATCTGCATCTTTTTGTTGCGACAGCTTGGGATTGAAGAAGTTCTTAGAAGGAAATCATATACAATAAATGTCATCTGTAATAGTTTATGTATTCTGAAAAGTGGTTACTACCCACGATATTCTCCAGATGCTCTTAGAAATGATAATTTTTTTCTCAGAGCCCAGTTTTTTTTTCTTCTTCTTCTTCTTCTTCTTCTTCTTGGAGTAGCTGCTGAGCCGATGGTTTTTTGTAACATAGGTATGTTTTATGTTTATCCAGCGTTGTTTTTTTTTGCAATGGCCGATAGCATACAAATTTATAATTAGTAAACTAACATAAATTGCAAATTTAGAATATAATAACCAATAAGAAATTAATAAGTAATAATGATTTGCTCGTTCTCATTTCCAGGTATTTGGCAATTGGTGAATTCTTCCATTCGCTGCAATTTCAGTTTGGATGAAGTGTAAGTAGTGAGATAACAAAACACACATTAGTAGCACTCAAGAAGACCTGAAAAGAAAAGCAAAAGAAATTGAGTTGAAATGGGATTTCCCCATCTTTTCAAGAGCCTTGATGGAAAACATATTCGAATTGTTTGTCCGAAAAAGTCCTCCTCTTTTTAATAACCACAAAGCGTTTTTCTCATAGTTCTTCTGGCAGTTGTCGACACAAATTGGAAATTCGTTCATATCGAAGTGGGATCCTACGAAAAAGGTGATCCTGGAATTTTCGGCCTGCTCTGGAAAGAATGATCTATAATGGAGCGCTGCTTACACCCCCCCCCCCCCCAAGCGAGGTACCCAGCTCCTACATTGTGTTATCTCACGTGCTTGTCCGTAATGATGCTTTTTGCTTACATCAAAATATGTTGAAACCGTACTCGCGTGGAAGTACAGTCAGGGACAGCTCGAAAAACTTCATTTAATTACAGACTGTGCCGTGCTCGCCGAACTTCCGAAAGTGCATTTGGGGTATTAGCACATGTTTTTCGCATTTTCTATGCCCCAGTAAATTTACTCCCCGAAACTATCGACGACGCTGTAATAGTTTCATGTTCCTTAAACAGCATACTGAGGGGTGCCTATATAACAAAAACTGGATCAACTTATCACGAACCAGACTCTTCGCTACACTCGCCCAGAAACTCTTTGATTAGTTTGGCAAGAGCTCTTGTGTATACTAATGTTGTAAGATTTGAAATAAGTGGTTCATTTGCCGCATATTCCAGCACCGATGGATGGTTGGGCTATCGAGTCAGCGAGTTAATAGAACCGACCGAAATTAATTACTGTAGTATTATTGTCATCCATGTATTACTGCTATCAGAAAAACCTTGCTCCGTTGATCTCAGTTACGAACAAAATGTCACGAACTTTTTAAAACTGTCTTATAATAATAATAATAATAATAATAAAGATGTTTAAATAACAGAGAACAACTTACTCGTTTTTCCAACTTTATTGGCAATTTCAGTCCATATATTGTCCTTGACCCTTTGATCTTTATATGACGCATTCGACAGCTACCAAAGTGACGGATGATTAGACACTTCGTCGACAAGATTTTCGTCGTCTGTGGGCGGAAAACGGAGGAGCTGTCATGCACATGGTATTTCACAACAGAAATCGGTAGCGACTGACGACTAAGTCAGCCATCTTGCGCACAATTACCCTACACCAGTGGCAAGACGCAGTCAATACATTCATAACATTGGTGATGTTATTGATGACAGTGTGACTAAAGGCAGAGCTACTAAACAGAGCCTTCCGAATTTCCTTCACATAATTCGAAGTAAATTTTCCAGAATTCGAAGTAAATATTCCAGAATTCGAATCAAGAACAACTGCCAACATAAATAACTTAGAAGTAGATATCCCCGGTGTACCGAAGCAGCTTAAAACACTAATACGCACGCTTCTTGCGTGTTCGTTAATCGTGAGAGGTCGAATCGATAGTCCCGTCACGTGTGAGGTGTGATCTCAGAGCACAATATATGCGTCCATGTGTAATTCATCGTCACATCCCGGAAGCGTATGATGATGTGTCAGCTGAATCAACACCATGGTGCCGATGTCGCAAACGCAACGCAAGCCAGCCGGACGCCAAGGGCGGGAATTACCTGGCCGACCTCCGGTGCTCAGGTGGTACTCATTGCAACTTTTGGATTTATTCATCAGAAATAAGCGACGTTTCGAAACTGGAAAAACAATTTAGGAGAACATTTTTGAGTGCGTGGGCTCGTGCAGATAATCACTCATTACTTACCGCAGCGGACTAGCTACAAAAACTTAGAAATGCAGATTTCATATCGTCGTTCCTTATTACGGATAAGCCTGAAAATTTCTGGTTACTCTGTGGGAAATTAGCCGTCCTCCAACATGTATCATCATCGAGGAGAATATAGTGAATGCGTTGACACTAATCACGTTTCTTTTGTGTAAGGAACACGCATCGTCCTACTGAACGCCCGAACGGTAGTGTTGACAGCACCAGGACAGTGTACGTAGCATAGAAACTGGCGAATAGGCATCTAGAGTCTTAGAAGGATCGTAGTGGGAAACGGAAAAACATTGAAGCTATTTGTCCCGAAGCCATCGAGGTCGTTGGAGCACTAGCTTGGACTGCAAGTGAGTTTAGGAAGGAACCAGCCGTGACGTTGTTCAAATTACAACACCGGAATTCTCAGAAAATTATTTATATTAACCACGTAATCAATATTAGGATGTCAAGATAGGGTATGAACCGTGATCCTTTCGAATAAAAGGTCTGTTACCGATTGTCAAAATTTGGCTACAGTATCCATAGTCGTAATTTCCGAACAGAGGAAAGAACAAAAATTTGTGGAGTACTTAGTGGTTATGGCAAGCAACATTGCCTATTTTTTATTCGAACACGGACGATATGGGTTGTTTGCATGGGTGTTGACGAAGAACTTTTTCCTTGTCCCCTTCGTCTCTCAACATAGCGCGTTAAACGTGTCTATATGTTTTGTGAGTGACTGTGTGACAAACGCTAGTGTAGTATTGAGGCTCTTCTGTAGTAGATGTCTAATGTAAGGGAAAGGGAAGTCGGGGCCGACAAACAGGCTAGTGCGACGTTACGTCTGACTTCCGAAGATTTGGTTTACTTTTTGTATATTACTGCGCTCGAAACAATAACTTCTGCTAGTGCATAAGCCACATTAGTTCTCCGAGTTTGGAATGTAGTAGAATAATTTTCTTGTTGTTACAGTTTCGATTACGTAGAAAGAATAAATTCCGTATTTTCGTTGTATCTCTAATTAAGACTGCATTGAAATATACATGAGAGTAAATTTTCTATTTATATTATAAAAACTAATTGAAACAGATGGTAAAACAAAAAATAAGAGAAAATAGGCACTGAGGGTGAAACGTGACTAAGACTTTCGATAACAGACCGTGGAAGATTGCAGTGAGAAGTACTGTTATTGCAGTAAACAGGCCTGTAATATGTCTCTGAAGGGTAGTAGTGTTACCTTATTTGATGTCACATGGCACTTCATTTTGTAGCGGGTTTCTGGCAGCACAGGATGATACGGTTATAAACAGGTGATAGCAGAGGAAACTGAAAGCAATTTAGAATATAAGGAGTGGGTGCGTCGAACATTTTGTTGATGTAGTAAAGCCAGTGTTGAGCACAGATATGTGAGAGTGTGCTTACGGGGGAAACTATGGGTTAGAATTATATCGCTGCATGCAGATCGTGACCGGAGAAAAAGTTTAACATATAATTTTTAAATTATTTAGTCCTAATAGCCTTCATAGGCGGAATTGAGCATTTATAGTGCAATTTTTATTTCTATAACCTTAAGGATAAAAACATTTAAAAAATTAGATTTTGAAATATAACAGCCATAACCAAACTGTCCTCTGCTCATATTTTAGCTGTAAGCCGTTCAGCCATTTCAGAGCGAACCGTAAAGACGTCGTTAATTGATTTAAAAGCAGGAAAGCTTATTGGTGACAATGCAGTACATAGTGAAACGCTGCAGATGACTCGTTAATTCTCCATGGTGCTGCTGCAGGTGAGGTTACCGAGCAAGGGTGACGCTTTGAACTAGCGTTCTGTAGGACAGCAGCTCGAATCCCCACCCTGCCATCCAAACGTACGTTTTACGTAGTTTCGTGAATCATTTATGGCAGCTGCCGGGATGGGTCGTCGGGAAGGCGCACCCAGTTCCTTTCCCCATCCTTGTCGTCTGCCTCTAATGATCTCGTTGTCTACTGGTCGATAATCTATTATCTTCCTTCCCTTTTTTGTACGTAAGGTCTTTGGAATATCGTAAGACATTACAGAAAAAACAGGACAAAATACCGCGCGGCTGCTACGGTCGCAGGTTCGAATCTTGCCTCGGGCATGGATGTGTGTGATGCCCTTAGGTTAGTTAGGTTTAAGTAGTTCTAAGTTCTAGGGGACTGATGACCACAGATGTTAAGTCCCATAGTGCTCAGAGCCATTTGAACCATTTGAACCAGGACAAAATATCAACTTAGTTTAATGAATCAGAGCTCTCTTTAAACGTGGATAAATGTAGGATAGTGCCTATAACAAAAAGAAAGAACCCGATAGTGCCTGATTAGAAGATTAGTGGTGTACATCTTGAGCACGTCCTATCGTATAACTGTTTAGAGGTAATGCTAAGAATGAAGTGGCAAGGTCTTGTAAAATCAGTGTTAGCGAATGCGAATGGAAGACAGACTAATTATGTGAGACATTCTTTTTTTTTTATATATATGCACCCCTCCTTCCACGTTAGTGAGATTTGATGGGATCCCCACCCTCTCCCTCGCGTGAGATTTGCCGTATAATTTTTAAATAATTATGTTGTTGTTGTGGTCTTCAGTCCTGAGACTGGTTTGATGCAGCTCTCCATGCTACTCTATCCTGTGCAAGCTTCTTCATCTCCCAGTACCTACTGCAACCTACATCCTTCTGAATCTGCTTAGTGTATGCATCTCTTGGTCTCCCCCTACGATTTTTACCCTCCACGCTGCCCTCCAATACTAAATTGGTGATCCCTTGATGCCTCAGAACATGTCCTACCAACCGATCCCTTCTTCTGGTCAAGTTGTGCCACAAACTCCTCTTCTCCCCAATCCTGTTCAGTACCTCCTCATTAGTTATGTGATCTACCCATCTAATCTTCAGCATTCTTCTGTAGCACCACATTTCGAAAGCTTCTATTCTCTTCTTGTCCAAACTATTTATCGTCCATGTTTCACTTCCATACATGGCTACACTCCATACAAATACTTTCAGAAACGACTTCCTGACACTTAAATCTATACTCGATGTTAACAAATTTCTCTTCTTCAGAAACGCTTTCCTTGCCATTGCCAGTCTACATTTTATATCCTCTCTACTTCGACCATCATCAGTTATTTTGCTCCCCAAATAGCAAAACTCCTTTACTACTTTAAGTGTCTCATTTCCTAATCTAATACCCTCAACATCACCCGACTTAATTCGACTACATTCCATTATCCTTGTTTTGCTTTTGTTGATGTTCATCTTATATCCTCCCTTCAAGACACCATCCATTCCATTCAACTGCTCTTCCAAGTCCTTTGCTGTCTCTGACAGAATTACAATGTCATCGGCGAACCTCAAAGTTTTTATTTCTTCTCCATGGATTTTAATACCTACTCCGAATTTTTCTTTTGTTTCCTTTACTGCTTGCTCAATATACAGATTGAATAACATCGGGGAGAGGCTACAACCCTGTCTTACTCCCTTCCCAACCACTGCTTCCCTTTCATATCCCTCGACTCTTATAACTGCCATCTGGTTTCTGTACAAATTGTAAATAGCCTTTCGCTCCCTGTATTTTACCCCTGCCACCTTTAGAATTTGAAAGAGAGTATTCCAGTCAACATTGTCAAAAGCTTTCTCTAAGTCTACAAATGCTAGAAACGTAGGTTTGCCTTTCCTTAATCTTTCTTCTAAGATAAGTCGTAAGGTCAGTATTGCCTCACGTGTTCCAGTATTTCTACGGAATCCAAACTGATCTTCCCCGAGGTCGGCTTCTACTAGTTTTTCCATTCGTCTGTAAAGAATTCGTGTTAGTATTTTGCAGCTGTGGCTTATTAAACTGATTGTTCGGTAATTCTCACATCTGTCAACACCTGCTTTCTTTGGGATTGGAATTATTATATTCTTCTTGAAGTCTGAGGGTATTTCGCCTGTTTCATACATCTTGCTCACCAGATGGTAGAGTTTTGTCAGGACTGGCTCTCCCAAGGCCGTCAGTAGTTCCAATGGAATGTTGTCTACTCCGGGGGCCTTGTTTCGACTCAGGTCTTTCAGTGCTCTGTCAAACTCTTCACGTAGTATCGTATCTCCCATTTCATCTTCATCTACATCCTCTTCCATTTCCATAATATTGTCCTCAAGTACATCGCCCTTGTACAGACCCTCTATATACTCCTTCCACCTTTCTGCTTTCCCTTCTTTGGTTAGAACTGGGTTTCCATCTGAGCTCTTGATGTTCATACAAGTGGTTCTCTTATCTCCAAAGGTCTCTTTAATTTTCCTGTAGGCAGTATCTATCTTACCCCTAGTGAGATAAGCCTCTACATCCTTACATTTGTCCTCTAGCCATCCCTGCTTAGCCATTTTGCACTTCCTGTCGATCTCATTTTTGAGACGTTTGTATTCCTTTTTGCCTGCTTCATTTACTGCATTTTTATATTTTCTCCTTTCATCAAATAAATTCAATATTTCTTCTGTTACCCAAGGATTTCTACTAGCCCTCGTCTTTTTACCTACTTGATCCTCTGCTGCCTTCACTACTTCATCCCTCAAAGCTACCCATTCTTCTTCTACTGTATTTCTTTCCCCCATTCCTGTCAATTGTTCCCTTATGCTCTCCCTGAAACTCTGTACAACCTCTGGTTCTTTCAGTTTATCCAGGTCCCATCTCCTTAAATTCCCACCTTTTTGCAGTTTCTTCAGTTTTAATCTACAGGTCATAACCAATAGATTGTGGTCAGAGTCCACATCTGCCCCTGGAAATGTCTTACAATTTAAAACCTGGTTCCTAAATCTCTGTCTTACCATTATATAATCAATCTGATACCTTTTAGTATCTCCAGGGTTCTTCCATGTATACAACCTTCTATCATGATTCTTAAACCAAGTGTTAGCTATGATTAAATTGTGCTCTGTGCAAAATTCTACCAGGCGGCTTCCTCTTTCATTTCTTAGCCCCAATCCATATTCACCTACTACGTTTCCTTCTCTCCCTTTTCCTACACTCGAATTCCAGTCACCCATGACTATTAAATTTTCGTCTCCCTTCACAATCTGAATAATTTCTTTTATTTCATCATACATTTCTTCAATTTCTTCGTCATCTGCGGAGCTAGTTGGCATATAAACTTGTACTACTGTAGTAGGTGTGGGCTTCGTATCTATCTTGGCCACAATTATGCGTTCACTAAGCTGTTTGTAGTAGCTTACCCGCGTTCCTATTTTCCTATTCATTATTAAACCTACTCCTGCATTACCCCTATTTGACTTTGTGTTTATAACCCTGTAGTCACCTGACCAGAAGTCTTGTTCCTCCTGCCACCGAACTTCACTAATTCCCACTATATCTAACTTTAACCTATCCATTTCCCTTTTCAAATTTTCTAACCTACCTGCCCGATTAAGGGACCTGACATTCCACGCTCCGATCCGTAGAACGCCAGTTTTCTTTCTCCTGATAACGACATCCTCTTGAGTAGTCCCCGCCCGGAGATCCGAATGGGGGACTATTTTACCTCCGGAATATTTTACCCAAGAGGACGCCATCATCATTTAATCATACAGTAAGGCTGCATGCCTTCGGGAAAAATTACGGCCGTAGTTTCCCCTTGCTTTCAGCCGTTCGCAGTACCAGCACAGCAAGGCCGTTTTGGTTATTGTTACAAGGCCAGATCAGTCAATCATCCAGACTGTTGCCCTTGGAACTACTGAAAAGGCTGCTGCCCCTCTTCAGGAACCACACGTTTGTCTGGCCTCTCAACAGATACCCCTCCGTTGTGGTTGTACCTACGGTACGGCTATCTGTATCGATGAGGCACGCAAGCCTCCCCACCAACGGCAAGGTCCATGGTTCATGGGGGGGGTAAATAATTATATTTATTTTATATATTTACGTTTTTACTTCATACTTTTAAAAAAATACCTATTAGGTTGCTGGAAATTAACTTTATAAAATAAAGTGTTATTCGTTATAATAATGGATCTTCTGTGCCATTTGGCAGCTTTCAAGACAACTAATTTAATTAAACTCATTGAACTTATTGGTAATTATCATTTTCATCTCTAATTTCACAGAAAAATATATTACACAGATTTATAAAGTGTATTAAGCTGTGTTTTTAACACGTTATTATAAACACTTTGTTTGAAACATGCCAACCCTGGACAGTATATGGACGTTCAGACAGACGGATAGAAACGCTCGACGAAAATGGCAGTAACCGCTTGGACAGAGCACTAAAATTTGAGCTTCCGTTGATATATTACATATTTGTCATTGAACGTTTACTTGCTTTGCAGATGAAACAAAACCTTGTTCGCACATTCTTTTAGCCGCATGATTATGTGGCTTTTCAATATTTTTATTTGATCACTAAGAGAATTGTCGGTGATCTTGAACTTAGCTTCCTTCGACATATGATTAACTTCGTGCTGGCACCTTTGTTTCGATTAGTCGACAGATCGCTTGCGATAAGGGCTGTAAAAGTTTTTATACAAACTCACGTCGAATGCAGAAACTTCGGCTTTATACACTTCGCAGAATTTCACGACTGATGTGCGACTGACACGAAGTGATTTCGACTGGCGCGACAGGTATCTTCGCAAATGAAATCTGACACGTGTAAAGCATTCAGCTCAGTTCAGAGAGGCCACAAAGACTGGTGGGCTGTTTATTATTGTCCATTATAATAATGTATATTCCCAGAATTAAAAAGTTGACATGAGATTTTCAGTACCCTCTCCCCTCCCCATGTTAAATAAGATTTGGTGAGATTTTGCCGAGCCTCTGCTCCCCCCCCCCTCCCCCCATCCCCATTTAGAGGGCATGTAATTAATGGACGCCCCCTTAGATTTGTTGCAAGGGCTACGGGAAACTTTGGTGCATCTCTAAAGAAAATCTCATACGAAACGCCAGTGCTACCAATTCTGCAATATTGTTCCAGTTTTTGGAGTCCTTATCAAGTAGACATAACAACAGACGCCGAATTAGTTCAGGGATGCGCTGCTTAGATCGTAGCATGTCGGTGTATCCCATACTAAACTCTAAAAGAAACCTTTGAGGAACTTAAATGCGCATCCTTGAAAGAAAGACGACATAGCTCCCGCGAAACACTCTTCAGTAAATTTTAGGGAATCTGCTGTAGGAGAAGACTCGGCGATCATTATGCTTCCACCAAAGGACATTTCGCGTAGCCATCATGAGCAAAAAATCAGGACGCTTACATAGTCAGATAGCTATTATAATACTGGTACGATGTTCCTTCCGCAGGCGTTGTACAGCAGTGGCCTGCGGAATATTTATGCAGATGCGGATGGAATAAGACTAGGTGGTTCCAGAGATCTTTTCAACTCTAAAAACATGTATGATGGTATCTGCAGATTGGAGCTACGAATGAAGATTTGTACCACGGCCGGCTATCCTGCTCATTAGGCAGATGCGCTAACCACTACGCCACCCTGGCACAGCGTTTTTGCACAACTGCACAGACTATCCTAGCACACCTCCCTCCTCAACCCAAATTCCCATTCACGCCTCAACCGCGCAGTTCCGTTCGAGTTCAGCGGCGTGCAAGGGTGGCGTAGTGGATAGTGCATCCGCCAAGTGAGCAAGTCATCCAAGTTCGAACACGTGGCGTGGTACAAATTTTCACTCGCCGCTTCAGTCTGCACGTACACATGTAGATGAAAGTTGACACTCGTTCTAATGAGAAGCTTGTACTTCGGGCTCAAAGGTGCAGATGTTGCAGCAAGGGTGGGGAGGGTAGGAAGGCGGTGGCACGAGCGTGCCTGGGAGGTAGGGTGACCAAGTGAGTTAGTGGGGTGCAGCGCGGCGCGTTGAGCCGGTCTCCGCGAGATGCGGCGCAGTGTGTGATGACGTCAGCGCGAGGCTGCCACCGCGGCTGATTCACGCGGCCCGCCATTCACTCGGCGCTCCATTCAGCTGCCGCTCCAGCTACCAGCCGAGCCGCTCACGTGACTCAATGATGGCCGGCGCTCCCAAAGGGTGGAGGGTGGCTGGAGCATCTGCCGCCGGCCGCGCCTTGTTACCTCGAGATACGCGGGGGCCCGCAGCTTTCACGTCAGTCGTTACAAATGAGCCTCTCCTCAGCCACACTCCGCACTCGCCGAGGCGGACGAAATCGTCCTTACAGCGTACAGAATGTCCTAGTTAACAGGCGGGGGTGAAAGATAGTGTACAGTGACAGGTGCTGGAATAACTGACGCAGCCATGAACATACAGTGGTGTCTGGCTCGAATTTTACGGTTATTTTATTGGCTGTCTGCAGCAGCATTTCGTTTCGAAATAACTACAGTCGCCCTAATCGGCATTATAGCCTGTGCCATTAACTGAACACATTTACACGTAACAGTTATTTATTCGTATAATTATAATTCAAGGAAATTCATCGTGTCACGAATTTCGCCTGCCTGGGGGATCCCAGTTTATTACAGAATGCTTAACTTGCGACACCATGTCGTGCAGGCATGCGACAATTACACAATTAACTGAGCACACCCCTGACACTGCTTGAGTTCGCTAAGTAATAAGAATCCACCTGTTACAAATTCACTACGATATTCTAATGGTGGGTCATTCCCGAAGCACGTCAGTAGGGTGTTTATAACAAGTGGGTCCTTTTTATTTAGCGACCTGACTTAAAAGCGTTCTCAGTTAATTTTATCATAAACGTCAACACAGCGCCATTTTCCTTACTTTCAACTACAAGTATATCATATACTCTCAAAGTGCGGTGTCGTACTGGATTACATTCTTCTTTTTTTTTAAAAAAAAAGCATATCCTGTCGCTGTTTATCACTGACTGTGTTCCTCCGCACTTTCGTAGAACGTATGAAAAACATGGTTACTAAAGATCTTTTTATATTCTGTGTCAGATAAAGTATACTAGGCCAGAAAAAATATTAGCTATTTTCCTTCCCGTGTGTTCGACAATATCGTACTTCAAGTAAATTTGAAGCCAAGTCACTTACAACTTTAGATCGTAAACCAAACTGCTGCTTTCAAATGTTTTGCAGTAATTATTTTGATATTGGATGAATAAATTACTTTATTTGTTTCTGCATGTGACTCTTAATTTTATTTGTATTAGACCCTCACCACCAATATCGCATTTACGTTATACACTGCGAAGAAGTCGGCACAACGTAGCACGTCACATTGTTTTGTTATTCTGGTTGTCTACGTTCCGTTACTGATTTACATACGTGGCAGTTACCCGGCAGACATAATGCACACAAGCGCCACGCCACTCATATATTTTCTACTCTTTTTGATGAATCTTCTCCTCAAAAGAAAGGCGATAACTTGTGGTTAATACTGAAACCTTGTGGCGCGCTTTCCACCAGAGCAGTGGCTGGTTCGACTTCTGTTTGCGCTATCGCTATTTATGAGGGAATCAGCACAAACTTTGAAATGAAATTACTCAGGCTGAAAACTATTGAGGGAATATTATACGAATATGTGCTACGAAACTTATAAATCTATGTTGCTTGTGCCGTTCTGTTTTTGTGCCGATATTCAACTTACTTTGCAATAATACAATACTTATAATTACACGGAGCGAAATTAAATGTGGTAAATTAATATTTAATTTGTGTCACATTTTCATGTAAACGAGTTCTGTAAATTGGATGTGAAACATTGTTTGGAGCACTTCTGGTGAAAACTGTAGACGTTCGTGATTTTAGAATACCAAAGAGAATTTGCCTAACTGGTTGGCACGAATCCGCCCGGCGAGCCTGTGGATGGTTTTGAAGGCGGTTTTCCATCTGCCTCGGCGAATGCGGGCTGGTTCCCCTTATTCCGCCCCAGTTACAATATTTCGGCGATTGATGCGCAAACACTGTCTCCACGAACGCGTACACCATAATTACTGTACCATGCAAACATTGGGGTTACACTCGTCTGGAACGAGACGTTCCCGGAGGGTCCACTGGGGTCAGAACCGCGAAATACCACTGGGTTAGTTGATGGGCGGCGGTGGGGTGGGCGGACAGCTGTAGCCTGTTGTCGGGTTGTGAACCACTGAGCGCTACGGCGGGAACGACGCCTCTCCGTCGTGTTTCTATGTCCCCAGTTCAATACATACATGCAATAAATTAGCTCTCCGGAGTCCTTCCCGACTTCGGCTTTCCATGGTGGTCGTAACTCACATCCTCAAATACTGAATTGGATAGGATCGGATCCTTCCATGAGGCCACGGCCGAGTTCGCCCAACATCTTTACCTGAGTCGTTCGTAATCTGATTTCGACGGTACGGTAATTTCCATCCTCCTTCATGTCATAATCGATGCGGAAAGATGGAGGAAATAATTTAACATTAATTGTAACAGTAACAAAAAGAAAAATAAGCGGTACGCGATCGCTGAGAATATAATTTGAACAAGACCACTTCGAATTTGTACAGAGAGAACTCTTGCAAAAGGAGCAGATGTAACAAGATATTTGAAGACGTATTAGAGGGAACAGGGTAGAAATGTTCAAAGACGTAATCTTATTAAGTTCGGAATTTTTGTTCATACATTTGCTCTTGCCGAAAAATGCGGTCACGGACGATTCAAAAAAGGGAGATGAAAATTAAGACTTAAGGTGCCGTCGAGGACGTGACAGAGAGAGAGAGAGAGAGAGAGAGAGAGAGAGAGAGAGAGAGAGAGAGAGAGCAGGAGCTCGTATTGGGCATGGATATGGGAGAAAACCGGCTCTATCTTTTTCGGAGGAGCCATTCTTACATTTGCCTCTGGTGGTTTAGGGAAAACACGGAATACCTAACTCTGGATGGCCGCACGCGGAAATGAACCGCGGTCAGCTCGAATGCACACCTAGTAGCATAACTACTTTGCTGACTCTCGGTGAAGAAAGGCTCTGAGCACTATGGGACTCAACATCTATGGTCATCAGTCCCCTAGAACTTAGAACTACTTAAACCTAACTAACCTAAGGACATCACACAACACCCAGCCATCACGAGGCAGAGAAAATCCCTGACCCCGCCGGGAATCGAACCCGGGAACCCGGGCGTGGGAAGCGAGAACGCTACCGCACGACCACGAGCTGCGGGCGGTGAAGAAAGGAAAGATACTCGTAGCATATCAGGGATCCTTATCAGATGTTTTGCCGAAACAGGTAGGCAATGTTTAACAAGTACAATAAATAAGTCTTTGGTATTGCAGAATATCTATCGATACGGCATTGTGTGGTCTGTGGTTCTTGTTGTACCAACTATTTCCAATACCAGTCCGTTACCCTGTAGTTAACTGTCGAGACATGCGCCAAGTTCTAAGGGAAATTTGTGAGGTGACGTCGCTTACTAACATCTGGTTGTGACGCAGGTCATTAGGAACGTAGTGGTAGCTGAAATTGCACTCGGTAAAGGTGCGTTTACACCTGTGCGGCTTTCCGTGCGCACTAAGCGCATGCAGCAGTTGCATGAAAAGGCAAGGAGGCGCATGCACCGGTGCAAAATCGCGCACGCCTCTGATTATGCGCACGGGGACGCAGGAGTCTCTCTATACCAAACGGGGAGACACGTGCCTTTACGAGGTGCATTCAAGTTCTAAGGCCTCCGATTTTTTTTCTAGTTAACTACTCACCCGAAATCGATGAAACTGGCGTTACTTCTCGACGTAATCGCCCTGCAGACGTACACATTTTTCACAACGCTGACGCCATGATTCCATGGCAGCGGCGAAGGCTTCTTTAGCAGTCTGTTTTGACCACTGGATAATCGCTGAGGCGATAGCAGCACGGCTGGTGAATGTGCGGCCACGGAGAGTGTCTTTCATTGTTGGAAAAAGCCAAAAGTCACTAGGAGCCAGGTCAGGTGAGTAGGGAGCATGAGGAATCACTTCAAAGTTGTTATCACGAAGAAACTGTTGCGTAACGTTAGCTCGATGTGCGGGTGCGTTGTCTTGGTGAAACAGCACACGCGCAACCCTTCCCGGACGTTTTTGTTGCAGTGCAGGAAGGAATTTGTTCTTCACAACATTTTCGTAGGATGCACCTGTTACCGTAGTGCCCTTTGGAACGCAATGGCTAAGGATTACGCCCTCGCTGTCCCAGAACATGGACACCACCATTTTTTCAGCACTGGCGGTTACCCGAAATTTTTTTGGTGGCGGTGAATCTGTGTGCTTCCATTGAGCTGACTGGCGCTTTGTTTCTGGATTGAAAAATGGCATCCACGTCTCATCCATTTTCACAACCGACGAAAAGAAAGTCCTATTCATGCTGTCGTTGCGCGTCAACATTGCTTGGCAACATGCCACACGGGCAGCCATGTGGTCGTCCGTCAGCATTCGTGGCACCCACCTGGATGGCACTTTTCGCATTTTCAGGACGTCATGCAGGATTGTGTGCACAGAACCCACAGAAATGCCAACTCTGGAGGCGATCTGTTCAACAGTCATTCAGCGATCCCCCAAAACAATTCTCTCCACTTTCTCGATCATGTCGTCAGACCGGCTTGTGCGAGCCCGAGGTTGTTTCGGTTTGTTGTCACACGATGTTCTGCCTTCATTAAACTGTCGCACCCACGAACGCACTTTCGACACATCCATAACTCCATCACCACATGTCTCCTTCAACTGTCGATGAATTTCAATTGGTTTCACACCACGCAAACTCAGAAAACGAATGATTGCACGCTGTTCAAGTAAGGAAAACGTCACCATTTTAAGTATTTAAAACAGTTCTCATTCTCGCCGCTGTCGGTAAAATTCCATCTGCCGTACGGCGCTGCCATCTCTGGGACGTATTGACAATGAACGCGGCCTCATTTTAAAACAATGCGCATGTTTCTATCTCTTTCAAGTCCGGAGACAAAAAATCGGAGGCCTTAGAACTTGAATGCACCTCGTACTTGCGTGTGGGGCAAGCGTAACCGCACGGCGAGTAGCCGCAAGGCGCACAGGTGTAATCACATCTTACGGGAAGGAAATATGGCGGGGCGTTTTGGAGGTAACACCCAACATTTCTGCGCAATGATTGAGAGAAATCACGGGAACCCAAATCAAGCCTAACCAGACATAGATTACAAGCCAAATCTCAGTAAATCCAAGCCATTTCGTTCGGTAGTCGGCAGAAACGTTGTACATTGCATGTTACTGGGAACGGAGAAGAATTTAGTCCGATGTTTAAATGAGATTCACATCTACTGCTCTGAGTGCAGGGATACAAGAAGTAATGGAATTCTGAGACAGCAGTTTCAAGACCAGTCGCGTGTGGCTCTCGGACGTTAGCAGGGCGTAAACATACGATTACCTTTCTTGCTCTTCATTGCATTTGTGGATCGCAGTTATTGGGAGTCAGTCCAGTCACTGGGAGTTAATGCAGTGCCTCTGATCAGGAGGTCCCGACGACATCGTTTCTTACTACTTTGGAAGTTATGGTGTAAATAGCGGTAATGGGAAGTCCTGTCATTGCACAGCTTCAGGTAGAGCGTAATTAGCGGAAGACGAAACAATAGTAATTACAAGGTCTGTTACTCACGTAGAAGGGGCGATGAAAAAGTTTACTTTCGTAGACCGTATAGAATCGTTATGCCACTCGGACAAAATCGCCGCGAGCATTGGGGCAGTAATCCCACCGACGCAACAGTTTGAAGATAACCTTTCGGTGAAACACCGTATCCTGTTGCGTGAAGATGTCAACTGTCTGCTGGATATCCTCGTCTGATAGGAACAGTCGACCCTTCCATGCTTTTTTAAAGGACAGAAGGCATTATAATCACGTGGAGACAGACCAGGGCTATAGGGAGCGAGTGTTTCCCAATTCAGTTACCGTAACCTCTGTCTTGAGACATTTGCGACTTGGGGACGCGGGTTGCAATGAAGCACCAGCACCGCTTGTCGCGGTGGTTTTCGACGTACCTGATGCCCCATACACATTCTTCGTTTCCGGTGGATGTCTGCCAGTGTTTATTCTTCGGTAGCCAAGAAAAGAAAATCACGTTGGTCCTGTTCGGACACATTTGGTAATAATGTCGCCGTAGTTCACGTTTCCTCTTTTACCGCAAGGACGTTGGAAAGACAGGAATGCCACAATAATCCCTTCTCTAGACGTCGGTGCTTATATACCCGCGCCGGAGTCGCGCTACGTTGGATCAGCACTGCAACGATACCCGTAATGGAAGTTGCTACGTGGTCTCAATTTCAAATACTGAATGAATGTACACTGAGCTGACAGAAGTCATGGGACAGTGGTATGCACATACATAGATGACTGTAGTAGTGTCGCGTACACAAGGTATAAGAGGACAGTGCATTGGCGGAGCAGTCATTTGTACTCAGGTGATTCGTGTGAACAGGCTTCCGACGTGATTATGGCCGCACGACGAGATTTAACAGACTATGAACGCCAACTGTCTTTGGAGCTAGACACATGGCGCATTCCATTTCAGAAATCGCTAGGAAATTCAATATTTCGAGATCCACAATGTCAAGAGTGTGCCGATAAATGCCACACTTGAGCATTACCTGTCTCCACGGACAACGCAGTGGCCGACGTCCTTCACATAACGACCGGGAGCAGCGGCGTTTGCGTAGAGTTGTCAGTGCTAACAGACAAGCAACACTGCATGAAATAACCGCAGAACCAACGTCGGACGCGTGATCATATCGGTTGGAAGCTACACCATTGGAAAACTTTGGCGCGGTCAGATGAGTCCCGACTGCAGTTGGTAATAGGTGATGGTAAGGTTCGAGAGTGGCGCAGGCACCGACGACACCATTGAGCAAGCTGTCAACAAGGCTCTGTGCGAATTCGTGGTGGCTCCATAATGGTGTGAGATGTATTCATGTGGCAGTGACTGGAAATTGTTATTTTCGGCTACTTGGAGACTATTTTCAGCCATTCAAGAACTTAGTGTTCTCATACAACGACGTCATATCACCGGGCCACAATTGTTCGCGACTGGTTTGAAGAACATTCTGGAAAATTGGAGTAAATGATTTGGCCACCCAGATCGCTCGACATGAACCCTCTCGGAAATTTACGGGACATAATCGAGTGGTCAGTTCGTGCACAAAATACTGCACTGGTAATTCTTTCGAAATTTTGGATACCTATAGTGGCAGCATGGCTCAGTATTTTTGCAGGGGCCTCCAACTACTTGTTATGTCCATGCTACGTCGAGTTGCTGCACTATGAGAAAGAAGGAAGGGCGTAAGGAACGCCGCCAGGACATTAGGAGGTATCCGATGACTTTTCTCACCTCTGTGTAAGTCGAGTGCGGCGGCATACAGTGAGTGATTTTTTTTTTTTTAATTCTGTCTTTCTATAGAGCTATTGAATGAGAGAGGGATTGGGTAAAATTGTAAAGACGTGCCCTCTCTCATGCGCCGAACATTGACTTACAAGTGTCGATGTAGCGGATCAAATACTCCTCGTGTGCCCCTGCACATCTTCAATCCCCAGGAGCAATGTGTCACGTCGGCTTGTCGGCGTGCTGTTGACTGTAGCTGATTAGTTACACGAGAAGCGAAGGGACAGAGAGTCGGGTCCTGTTTGTAAGGCCGGTGGGTGGCACAGCAGAGCACGGCACGGCAAGGCACGGCGGCGCACGCCGCACCACGCCACGCCACGCCACGGCGACTGCTGCGTTGGCGTTGTGCCGCTGGTGGTAGTGGTGGCGGCGGCGGTGGCGGTGCGAGGTGAACGAACCCGCCGGCGGGCGTGCTGCGTGCCTGCTGCCGCCCTGCGCCCTCTCCGTACGGCCGCTGCCTTCCCACATTCCGGTGCACGTTTCAACGTGATGTACGGCTCCTGTTCTACAGCGCGGTGACAAAAGTCACGTACAATGGCGGTAGCATCGCGTACACAAGGTCTAAAAGGGTAGTGTCTTGGTCTTCACTTAACGACCGAGAACACCGTAGGGTTGTCAGTGCTAACAGACAAGCAGGACTCCGGGAAATAATAGCAGACACCAATGTGGAACATTCACTTTCCGTTTGGAAAGTGCGGCGAAATTTGACGTTGTGGACTGTAGTAGCAGCAAACGACCGACGCGAGTGCCTTTGCTAACAGCGTGACGTCGCCTGCAGTGCCTCTCTTGGGCTCGTGACCATATGGGTTGGACCCTAAACGACTGGGAAACCGTGTTCTGAACGGATGAGTCCGCGATTCCAGTTGATAAGAGCTGATGATAGAGTTCGATTGTGGCGCTGACCCCACGAATGGTCTCAAGTTGTCAACAAGGCACTGTGCAAGCCTCCATAATGGCTGTGGTCGATCCATAATTGTGTCGACTACGTTTATATGGAATGGACTAGGTCCTCTGGTACAACTGAACGATCATTGATTGAAAGAGTTTATCTTCGGCTACTTGGAAACGATTTGCAGCTATTTATGGACTTCCTGTCCCTAAACAAGGATGGAACTTTTGTGGATGTTAATGCGCCACGTGTCTGGGTCGCAATTATTTTTAAGAACATTCTGGACAGTTCGAGCGGGTGATTTGGCCACCCAGATTACTCGCCTTGAATTCCACCCAAGATTTATGAGACACAATCGGGAGGTCAGTTCCTGCACAAAATCCTGCACCGGCAACACTTTTGCAATAACGGAAGGCTATAGAGACAGCATGGCTCAGTATTTATACAGGGGGTTTGCATCGACTTGTTGAGTCCATTTCGCCGGCCGGAGTGGCCGTGCGGTTCAAGGCGCTACAGTCTGGTGCTGGGCGACCGCTACGGTCGCAGGTTCGAATCCTGCCTCGGGCATGGATGTGTGTGATGTCCTTAGGTTAGTTAGGTTTAATTAGTTCTGTGTTCTAGGCGACTGATGACCTCAGAAGTTAAGTCGCATAGTGCTCCGAACCATTTGAACCATATTTTTTTCAGTCCATTTCACGTCGATATGTTGCGCTACGCCGGACAAAATGAGGTCCGACACATTAATAGATATCCCATGACTTTTGTTACCTCAGTGTACTAGGCCTACTGTTTTTGCTGATGCTGCTAATGTTGATTGTGGTGGTGGTGGTGACGGTAATGGTGATGTTGATGTTGATGGCTGGAGCATGCGCGCATCCAGCAAGGCTGCGCACTGGTGAGGCACGGGACTCTTATTCATCTTACGGAATGACAAGATGGTCCCTTTCAAATTTTCGTTATGGTCATTCTACTATACAGCTGATTTTTGTCTGTATTCGCAACTGAGATTACGTTTCGTTTGATCACTAGTAGCTACAACTTCTAACGTCGGTACTAAAGCTTTAGGAAACAATCAGCAAACGTTTCTTGTGTAATCGCTGGATGCACCGTAGTCGCCTACTGTTGGATGACCGCAACGTCTGCCAATGTTCCTGAACAATGGTGCTTATCTTCAACTCTTCCGCTCTCATTTTCAAAGATACGTACTGATCATCCACAAACATCGGTCTCGCTCGACGCCAACCTTTCCGTCTCTAAAGCGTTTAAATCACTCAAACACATTTGCTGCTTCAACGCTGCACACTTGCACTAACATTACATGAGTGCCTATCGCAGGTTTCACTAATGCGGAGCAAACCTTCATGTAAACACGTTGATGATTTTGCAATGACACGAGTGTGACGAATGCTTGCGGGTGATTGGCGGCTGTTTTGGAGACTGAGAGCAGAAGAGTGAAGGATAAGCAAAGAAAGTGTAAGCACCGTTATTTACAAACATTCGCAGACGTTGCGGATACCGCAAAAATGTGTGACCACGGTGCTTCGAGCGATTCCACAAGAAGAGTTTGCAGACGGTTGCCAAGAGCTTTAAGTCGATGTCAAAATGGTTCAAATGACTCTGAGCACTATGGGACGTAACATCTGAGATCAATCCCCTACTTAAACCTAACTAACCTAGGGACATCACACACATCCATGCCCGAGGCAGGATTCGAACCTGCGACCGTATCGGTCGCGCGGTTCCAGACAAGCGCCTAGAACCGCTCTGTCACAGCGGCCGGCCAGTCGATGTCAGAAGTGTCTTGTAGCTAATGGTGAATCTTTGAAAACCAGTAAAGGTTTTTTGTTTGTAAGTCTTGTTTCCTCTATTTTTGTAAAATTCTTCAACGAACTTTTCAGAGGCACCTTATAGTTACCAGTAATGACAATTACGGATCGGGCTGTGTTCATTCCGTTGGCAACAGCCTCTAGAACCAAATGCCATCACTCGTTATCACAAATTAATTAGTGACCATCCATTGCAAATTCGTCATAAAACTTAACACCGGAATGACAGCTTTTCTGTTCTTACTACGGCTTACGAACTGTACGGGCGACTGGTTCTACCGAGGGGGGAGGGGGGGGGGGTGGATCGCTGTTGGCTGTTGTTCGCGGCATCTGAGAGATTCGCGATCAAACACATTCCTGATGCCTCTTACCGATCAGAATAAGCTCCATTGCTTTTTGCGACCTATATGTGCGTAAAAATAAACGAATAGGTGGCTTTTGCTACTAGTGTGCGTAAAATTTTGTACTAATGACGCAGGCTGCGTTTATAACATATTTATTCCGCACCGCATCCTGTGCGAGTGTACACGAAAAGTTCACACACCCTGCCCAAAGCATTCTGCATGTGCAGAAATAACTTCGCTAATCACAGTAAATTGAACAATATTACGAGACTTGAAATAAACTGATTTAACCTCATATAAGTCGACGCACTTAGCTTTGCTCAGTACCTTACACGTTAGTATCAGAGAAATCTCAATCCGACATGGATGTGTTAACAAGATCATGTCTCAGCAACGACTGATAACTTGTCTTGGCGCCGTGAGTACTCATAACGTGCAGTAGCAGTTAGTACAGCAACGTGACGTTCGGAAATGATATTTTGTCAGTACTACCGTCGTTTGCTTTAGTTACGACTGAACTACTAAAACTTTGCTTCTCACCGTGCCATAGTTGAATAAACAAATAGTTTTCGGAATATCTGTGTGTCTTCTAGTTACCAGTTTCAGTTAATAGTTAGCAATAGGTACTGGTGCTTTGGAGGCGATCTCGATAACGTCTTCCCGCTATGTCGTTACTTCTCGCTTTTCACCGGCACCTGACTGCACCGTGAAACGTTCGTTTCGTCCCTCTTTGAAGCTTCCGTGGCGTCGAGCGAAATCATATCAACACTCGCAGTCGCGGCCTTAACTCACGTCCTCTTGGCATAGTAGGTGTGCGAAACAGATTAATACGAACACATTCAAAATCAATGGAGAAAATTTCATTGACAAAACATCACGCCTAAATTTCCAAGGAAACGAATTAAGTTAATGTCTGTGAATTAATCCCAGCCAATTCAGTCATTTTTATGTAACAACACTTCGAGCTACCTAATGTCCTCACGTTGTAGTCTGAGCTCCTCGTCTTCTTTTCTTCTTCTTCTTCTTCTTCCTCTCTCTCTCTCTCTCTCTCTCTCTCTCTCTCTCTCTCTCTCTTTTTACCAAAGCAGTGCTCGCTCATAAATATGCGACACTCGCATAGAAAAACAGTAACGTGTCTAAGCAGAATTCTACGGCCGCGCCGGGGAACGAATTTTCAGTTGTTTGAGTATTCCGTACTGCACCAAGTAAGTTGATTGAACGCGACGGATCTCCTAGTCTACTTCAAGGAGGACACAACGAGAACTTCACCGCCGCCTCAGAAGGCTTGGACCTCGTACATACCACAAGGGCTGCCTGCCGTATCGCCCATTTCGCGAGCTCCAAACCTCTCTACGAAATTGTTTAGGCTTTTCAGCCAATCAGAATCAGGAGCATAATATAGGCGATGGCAATTTTCTTCTGCCTACAGAGCTTATGTGAGGTGCTGCCTCTTGGCAGGACTGTTCGAACTGTTTCTTCAACTGCCGCCATGCACTCTCCCTTAAGCCAGCCATGTCGGCTCCGACCACAACCCATTCAGGATGATTAGTGGAAAACGCGGCACATCAACTCCAGGCCGGAGGACCTTCTTACCCAAGAACCCTACCCTGTCGTTTACAATGGCCAAAGGAAGGGCTCGGAGGCACGGCCAGGAAATGAGACGTTACAAGCGGTCGCCTACGGCTATTAGCCATATGCCGCTGCACTGCACCATATGCTCTGCTCTCAGGCGGGAAGAAAGGGGTAATACAAGGTTTACGTACATGGTACGTTATCTGTCATTGAGCAGGTTTTGAATTTTGTTAAGGGAACCTGTTCGTGAAAAATGACCAAAGATTTGAAAAAAAATCCTACTGTATAGAAAAGAACATTTCATGCTGACTGCAAAACTGTATAATTTATGGACATTTTCACGTTCTGTGTTTGAACATAATGTTGCCGCGGTGCCACACACACCTCTGACATTTTAAAATGCGTAAGAATACGTGATTTTTTTTTTTTTTACTTTTTGAAAGTTCTTAGACGTGGATAGGAAACACACATGTATTCTAGAAGGCTGTGACTACCCCAATCTCTATACAGGCATATCTAGAAGGCTGTGGTTTAGCTGCAAGCAAAGATCTTATATTTGTTTACTTTATGCTTTCGGAGTTATGTTTCAGTGTGTGTGTTTCGTGTATTAGGAAGGCCGAGAATAATGAAATTTAACGCCAAATAGAGGTCTCGAGGCAACCATTTCAAACCAACGTCAAATGAAACATATCTTTTGATTGAACATTTACCCACAAAAACTGGATTGACCAGAATACAATACACCAACAAGCATACCATGCTGTTAAGGAGGCAATGAAGCCTAAAGACTGGGATCTGTTAAATACAAATTTTAGGAGATATCTCCATGGTTTCTCACAGAATCCCAGCGAAATCTCCAACAGCTGCATAGGGGAGCGAATACCGAAATATGAATTTGTCTGACTGACAGTGTTGAAGGTAAGTGTGATGGATGCAGTAGTAACTTTCAATAATGGCGCTATCCTACGATTTATGTTCGGAACAGATTTAATATACAGGCTGGAAGGAATATGTTTAAGCTCTAACTGTTGGTAATAGGCTGCAAGTAACCAAACCGGAGAGAGTTGCAGAAGCTGCTATCAAGGAGGCTAGGATGAATAAAAAAAGTAAAGAATATGAAGGGTAAAGAAACAGATGACCAATACGAATATGAAACTTGAATTATCTAAATCTGAATAGTGGTAGGCTAATAAGTTCGCGATTTTTTTTTTTTTTTTTTTTTTTGGTGATTGATCGGAAACCTGAATTTTTGTGATTTAGGTACACTTTACTCCTAAAAGACTGAATTTAAAGTCAGCAAAATTGGCACGTATAATTAGAAAGGCCTTCTCTATCTCCCTTGCCTACTGTTTTCAGAAAATTCTGATGTGTGATGATGATTGTTGATCTAAATTTTTAAATACACTTCTCTTTGTAAAATAAATTTTGCATACTTTTCACAAGTCAGCATAAGAAGAGGAAATTGGAAGTATAACGTAGCCAGAGTGTTTTTCTAAACCGTACAGTCAGTGGTACCAAAGGAGATGGTACTTCAGTAAACACAACTTTTTATAAATATTGTTGCCAACATCACAATCTAATAAATATCTAACTGGTTTTCTCAGAAATGCTTTGACAAATAACCCTCGTTGTTTTTATAAATTTTGAGCTACCTCTGCTTCATAGGCGGCAGTACAGCGAGGAGAAGGAGAACATTAAAAACGCAGCCTGTTCAGGGACGGTTCCTCTTAATCTTTTATTGCTATGTATCGTAGCAGCTAATGTATTTCGTTCCTTCTTATGATTCAATAGTGGGCTAGTCGTCCGAAAGTAGTCATCAAGAAATAAATAAAACTCCTACACAACTCAAGGCGGTTCCTTTCACAGTTCTTGTAATCAAAGATGGAATTACATAAGTAATATTTTTAGTTGATAATTATTACACATGAAGGAAAATCGGATTCAGACAATACCTGATAGTTGAAAAAAAAGTGTTGTGATGAGTAAGGGAAGCAAATAGTGCTTACAGTAAAAAAAGTATGAGATTTGAATGGGCTGCCAGATGCAAACTGGAAGGCGAAGAGGGAAGCGTTTCACTGGAGGGGAGTGCACAGGCGCGCGGACTGAAAATTATGATGATGATGCTCGTGCGCCGGTGACTGGGACGGATGTGTGTGTGTATGAGAGTGAGGACTGGGGAGACACTTCCCTCAGGCCTTTGGAGCCGGCTGGGGAGTCGCGGTGCTCCCGTCAGTAATAACGCGCCGCATTCAGCCGCGCAGCACTTCATCCACCCTGGGAGGATCGCCTTCCCGCGAGTTCTTTTCTCGCCTGCGCGCCGGTCGATCCTGGCGCTAGTCTCGCAATCTTCCGTTCGTCCGCCAGCCCGCTGAGTCGCGCGACGTGGCGCCCGGCTAGCGGGTTCACTGCACGGCGTCCGCACGGCTCAGCAAGTGCGAACGTCACTGCTGAGTCACTACTCAGCCGCTGAGTCGACGACACAGGTGGCTCAGCTGCAGGCCGATCCATTTAAAACAGGTGGAGACACCGGTGTACCCGCGTACTGCTCACTCGATGAGCTAGTATAGTGATACAGACAATTGGAATTTGTGCTCATTCTTTTGCTTTTCATTTTTCTTTCGTCGCGTTTTCTATATGCAGTAACAATACCTCCGAGGAGACGTAAAATGATCAGTCAAGTGCTAAGACTGGAAAAGTAAAACAACAGTGAAAACAATAAACACCCGAGGAGACGAATAGAAGACTAGCTACATTACGCGAGTGAGTAGCTAAATCTACACTGATGAGCCAAAGAAACTGGTACATCTGCCTGATATCATGTCAGGCCCCCGCAGCACGCAGAAGTGCCGTAACACGACGTGACGTGGACTCGTGTAATGTCTGAAGTAGTGCTGGAGGGAATTGACTCCATCAGTTCTGCAGGGCTGTCCATAAATTCGTAAAGGTACGAGGGGGATAGACACCACTTTTAGACTGAAGTCAGCTAATAGGTATACCTGCTTAAAGGAAGTCCCTCTAACTAAGGGCTCATCTTCAGAGGACGCTATGCTTCCAAGTAGAGAAGGAATTAGCATATTTCATCAAAATATAAGCTGTAGTAGAGGTAAAGTTAGTGAACTGCTTATAGGTGTTGACTCTGAAATTATTAGTATATCGAAACACCACTTAAACAATTGGTCAATTCAGAGGTTTCCTTTGCAAGGATACAAATTACGTGGTTGTTTTTCAAGGAGTTCCTTGCGGAGTGGGGGAGTGGCCATGTACATAAAAAACAGTACTCCATTTGAGTCCATAGATGTATCACGGCACTGCACTGAACAGATATCTGAGTATTGTGCAGGGGCAGTTGAATTTAGTGAAACTAAACTTCTAATTTTTGTTGTTTATAGGTCTTCAGAGCATTTCTGCTGAAGCTAGAGAGGGTTCTTGCTTCACTTTATAGGAAGTACCAGAAATTAATTATAAGTGGTGACTTCAATATTAATTTTGTATATGATTCTGCAAGATAAAGGATGTTGGAGCTTCTAAATTCTCATAATCTGATGCACACAGTGTTTTTTCCAACTAGGGTGCCGGGGAACAGTAGCACAGCCATAGACAATATTTTTATTCATTCTTCACTAATTAATGGGCATTCAGTTGGTAAAATGGTGAATGGCCTTTCAGACCATGATGCACAAATTTTAACGCTAAAAGGCTTTTGTACTCAAACAAATGTCACATGTATTTACAAACTATGCAGGAAAGTTAACCCAACAGCAATAGAGAGTTTTTTAAACCTTGTCAAGGAACAAGAGTGGCAGTAGTATTCAAAGAAATGTGACTGACGCCCGAACAACAGAGACTTACATGCATCAAGAATAGAAAATAGTGCATTGAGAATGGCTAGTCACTATTCGAAATCTGGATTTGCGTAATAAAATCTAAAAAAAGGACGACTGATTGCTGCACTCTATAGTTTATAAGCCACATAACAGTCGCTGAGTGCACCCACTTACCGAATGGAAAGTAACCTGATGAAAAATTTCGAGGTTTGCCGATGACATTGTAATTCTGTCAGAGACAGCAAAGGACTTGGAAGAGCATTTGAACGGAATGGACAGTGTCTTGAAAGGAGGATATAAGATGAACATCAACAAAAGCAAAACGAGGATAATGGAATGTAGTCGAAATAAATCAGGTGCTACTGAGGGTATTAGATTATGAAATGAGACACTTAAAGAGCCGGCCGAAGTGGCCGTGCGGTTCTAGGCGCTGCAGTCTGGAACCGCGAGACCGCTACGGTCGCAGGTTCGAATCCTGCTTCGGGCATGGATGTGTGTGCTGTCCTTAGGTTAGTTAGGTTTAACTAGTTCTAAGTTGTAGGGGACTAATGACCTCAGAAGTTGAGTCCCATAGTGCTCAGAGCCATTTGAACCATTTGAACACTTACAGTAGTAGATGAAGTTTGCTATTTGGGGAGCAAAACAACTGATGATGGTCGAAGTAGAGAGGATATAAAATGTAGACTGGCAATTGCAAGAACAGCGGTTCTGAAGGAGAGAAATTTTTTAACATCGAGAATAGATTTAAGTGTCGGGAAGTCTTTCCTAAAAGTATTTGTATAGAGTGTAGCGATGTAAGGATGTGAAACATGGACGATAAATAGCTTAGACAAGAAGAGAATTGAAGCTTTCGAAGTGTGGTGCTACAGAAGAGTGCTGAAGATTATATGGGTAGATCACTTAACTAATGAGGAGGTACTGAATAGAATTGGGGTGAAGAGGAATTTGTGGCACAACTTGACTAGAAGAACGTATTGTTTGGTAGGACATGTTTTGAGGCACCAAGGACAGCGCGGAGGGCAAAAGTTGTAGAGGGAGACAAAGAGATGAATAAACTAAGCAGGGTCAGAAGAATGTAAGGTGCAGTAGTTACTTCGAGATGAAGTAGTTCGCACAGAATAGAGTAGCATGGAGAGCTGCATCAAACTAGTCTCTGGACTGTAGACCACACCAACGACAACATATTTCTTTTTGTCACACGCAAATTCAAATGGTTCAAATGGCTCTGAGCACTCTCGGACTTAAAATCTGAGGTCATCAGTCCCCTAGAACTTAGAAGTACTTAAACCTAACTAACCTAAGGACAAGACACACATCCATGCCCGAGGCAGGATTCGAACCTGCGGCCGTAGCGGTCGCGCGGTTCCAGACTGAAGCGCCTAGAACCGCTCGGCCACACTGGCCGGCCCGCAAAATCAAGAATAACTATACGTGCTGCAAAGTACTGCAATCAAATGCCGCTATAATGTTCCCCGCTCTGCTGCTTTACTGGACGACGCAGAAAATAAAAATGAAGTAGGCTGTTCCTCTTAAACAGACGGAAGTTCTAGCGATGATTGGTTTCCTGATTTGCAGGGAAAAGCCAATAATTTATTGTGAGGCGATAATGACTTATGAAGGCGATCGAAACAGTGCCCCAAGAATGGCACAGCTGTTAAGTACCATAGTCGTTTCAGTACGGTCGAAGAGTGTGGAATGAGACAAGAAGCCACAAACTCTTTCTCAGCTAGGAACGGGAAATTGCCAGGCAAGTGAACGCCCTGGCATTTGCAGCCAGAAGTGTTTCTATCTAGCCAATTTCGGAGAAAGTGTGCAGTAATCATGGATCAGTGATAAACATCGAAGGCCTCTGTCGCTTGGGGTCTGCGCTTTCTCACGCCGAAGTAAAAACGACGCAGCAAACGGAGCGTCAGTGAAAATACTGCCGCTTTGCCAGGTTCCGACGATTTTTTTCAGCAGCTGATAGTCGCAGATGAATTACAAATTTCTGACACGGAGACCAAGCAGTGAAAGCACCAACTGTCCCCACAACCGCCGGCCGTTGTGGCCGAGCGGTTCTAGGCGCTTCAGTCCGGAACCGCGCTGCTGGTACGGTCGCAGGTTCGAATCCTGCCTCGGGCATGGATGTGTGTGATGTCCCTAGTTTAGTTTGGTTTAAGTTGTTCTAAGTCTAGGGGCTGATGACCTCCGATGTTAAGTCCCATAGTGCTCAGAGCCATTTGAAACATTTTCTCCCCGCAACCAAATTAAGCACAGGCAGACTTCATCGTGGAAGGTCATTTTGCGATGTTTTGGGACGGCCATTGTTCAGTTGGCGGTTACTGATAAATACTGCCAGGTTCTCCTTAAGAGAGATGAGCAGTGGGGCATTTCTTAGGTGGCCTAAACGGAGTGCTTTTCGATCCACCCGAGCATCAATTGAAGAAAGGAGTTCGTTATTCCGTGTGCTGAATATGGGCGCGAAGGATTATCTCCAGGACGGAAGACTCTTGATGGCAAGAATAGGGTTAACTAAAGTACTCGATACTCAACCAAACTATAACCTTCCAACCTAACGTAGACCTAGGGCTGCGCTGCAGGTCTGTCACCGTAACCTACGTTCCAAAAACTAATATAGATGCAAAAGAATGATTGTCAGCGTTCTGTTTGCGTACACACACACACACACACACACACACACACACACACACTTACACACTTCTGTGACGTTTGGGATCTAGGAGACGAATTACTTGCAGAAGTAGAGTTGCTAGGACGCGTCATGAGTTTTGCTTACGTAGCTCACTCGGTAGATCCGCGAAAGCAAAGGCCAGAGTTCGAGTCTCGGTCCGGCACACAGTTTTAATCTGCCTGGAAGTGGTCAACAGGTGGTAGGACTGTGGAAGTGTTGAAGCTCTAGTCTACATCCTCGCTGCGCTGCAGATGTTTTCGTCAGCCTTGATGAGTGGGTTTGTGTGAGCAGAGGAGCCGGCGAAAGTAGGTCGGTAGGTTGTGGTGTTTCGGAAATGGCGGTCCGTTAGACGGCAGCGGCGACCCGCCCACCAAACCCGAGGCCGCCTCAAGGCCGCATCGCCGCCCGTCTCGCCAGCAGCTCACCCCACCTCAGCTAACTCTCTGACTCAACGACTCTCTCTGACACCCGCGCTGCCAGCTTTCCAGCTCACCTGTGGCTCGTGAATCACCAGTGTAGACAATTAGTTGGAAGAAAGCGCAAGTTACAACCGTCCACGAAAATGGCAGTAGAAATAAACTACAAAACTACCGTCTAATGTCAATGACATCTGACAGGTGTAGAACCTGATAACAATTCTGAGCTCAAACTTAAAACAGTGCCTCGAACAGAGCGACCTTCATCCTCCATGCCAACAACCATGGATTCTGAAGGCATCGATCATGTGACAGCCAACGCCCGCTTTTCCCACGCGACTTCCTAAAAACCATGGATCAGGGTAGACGGAATAATCTTGATTTCCGAAAAGGATTTGAATTCTACTCACGAAAGAGCGGACACATGGGATATAAAACGAAATTTGTAACTGGGTTAAAGACAGTTGCCACATCTCACTATATGAGGGTACGTAGTGCGCCCAGGAACATTGTACATTTTGGAAACGAACGGTCCAGAATAGCTCCAATAAGTTTAATATTTTTTATGATGGCAGCTGTTTTGGCTTTATTGCCATTCTCAAGTAGCCAGCGAATACAACATTGGTGAAATTTTCTATATATATGGTGGTTATCCATGTGAATATTTATACACTGAAATCGTACATTGGTACCTATTTTATTTGACGTCCATACTCCATGTACAGTAAACTGTCATTGCTTCATTCGTAGAGTTACGTGACAAGTAGTAACAATAAAAATATGGAATACGTTATTAGATAGTTCATTTAATATAAAGTGCGATTTGACATTTATTTAACAATTCGTCTACTCTGATGATATATGTTCACAAAGAACCTGATAACAATTCTGAGCTCAAACTTAAAACACTGCCTCGAACAGAGCGACCTTCATCCTCCATGCCAACAAGCATGGATTCTGAAGGCATCGATCATGTGACAGCCAACGGGGTGGCCGAGAGGTTGTGGCGCTTCAGTCCGGAACCGCGCGACTGCTACGGTCGCAGGTTCGAATCCTGCCTCGGGAATGGATGTGCGTGGTGTCCTTAGCTTAGTTAGGTTTAAGTAGTTCTATGTTTTAGGGGACTGATGACCACAGATGTTAAGTCCCATAGTGCTCAAAGCCATTTGAGCCATTTTTATAACCGGCTAAGCAACAATAATTTTATATTTTACTTGATGGATTTTGCTGTGAGGTATACCTTTGGTCCGAGTATATTTTGTTGTCCATATGTATAGCCTTTTTCGTGTTCTAGTATGTCAGTAAAGTTTTCCAAATAATATTTATGTGTAAAGTCTGTGTGCTTGTTTAGTGTTTTGTCAGGTTAGCCTTTCCTGGGCCCAATCGAACGAAAAATATCGCCGAACGTGATCGTTTTGGTAATCCACGTGTTATGGTGTGAGCAGGCATAATGTTGCATGGGCGTTCTGACCTCCAAATCTTTGAATATGGCGCACTCGCCGTTATCGTGACAGTGTACTTTTTTCCCATGTGTTTCTTTTCAGCGGTGCATTAGGCTCCGACCTCATTTTTATCGAAATGTGCTGGTGGACGAGCTGTTGGACTTAGATGATGATCGGCGAATAGACTGGGCTACCTGTTACCCCAATTTAAATCCCGTCGAGCTCGTTTGGGATGCGTTGGGGAGGCGTATCGAAGCTCGTCCACGACCATCCATCAGTTACCGACCGCACTGGTTGATGAATGGAAGGCCCTACAAACTTGTGGCCAACATGGGAGCACATTGCAGATCATGGATTGCCGTTCATTGTGATCACACACCCAGTTAAGAACCATTTCCCGTCTCTTGTAATGTCTAAGGCAGCATAATACATCGCGGTGACTTCAATGTAATTATTGCCTTCGAATAAAAATTTAATTTCTGTTCGTCTCATTGCGTATTTCCTTTAGTCGCCCACTGTACTGTATTGTACCAGTTCTTTCTATGTATGCACCAAGTTTGCAGAGCTGTTACTTGGCAGTGACTCATGTGAAAATTACTTTCATCTTTAAATTTTGCACATTAGTGTGTATTAATGATCGAGCAGACAATACCAATAATAATCTCGGTAGATGATGCGGCTGCTTATAATGCACTGTCTGGAAAAAGGTGCATAAATATTCAGTCAGAACTTAATAAGTAGTGCAAAGATTGGTAACATGTTTTAAATGTTCAGAAATGTAACTGTGGACTTACCAAAAGAGACAATCGTATATCTGAGTACCATATCAGTAGATCTCCGGTGGAATCGAACAGCTCATAACAAAAACCTGATTATAACAATATGAACTGTGACGATCAAATGGGCTCATTCGTAAGCAGAGCATGTGACATACTTCGGTTCATTGCTGGAAAATTAAGGTAATGGAGTCAATCTACGAAGCAGATTCCTTACCAAACACTCCTGTGACCCGTCCTGGAATATTCCTCAGGTGTATGGGACCCGTATCAAACAGGACTAACAAGGCATGTTTAACCTTTACAAAGAACTTGAACTGTCAGGCGTCAGATATACCGCTGAAGCTTGCTTACAAAGTTTGAAGAGGAAATATTACGTGGAGAATCTAGTACGTAATGGCCACCCATAAAAACTTAAAACGAATAGGCACGCGCTTAGGGATATTTAAACATTCAGCCTTCCCTCGCATCAGGCGCGAATCAGCAAAAAGAAACTGTGATATTTTGCTGTACTTTAGCAAGTCCCTTCTGTCATGCACTTCACAGTTGTTTGAAAAGTACGTATGGACCTATTTTTTAAGTCAAAATCAGCCAGTGAACCAAACAGTGAGTGTTGGGCTCCCAAAACTGGCTTTTCGTAAACCGCTTTCCCAACACCACATCTGGTTGGTCTTCGATTCTGGAAATAAGGATTTGGCTGTCGGATTTAAGCTTCCGCGTAAACGCTGTGCCACATTTGAGTCGTGATTAGATTTTGATGTTGCCACTTCCTTAAAAAAAAAATATCGTTTAATTTGGACAAAGCCATTTTGTGTGTAGCGAAGGAAAAGTTGAACTGAACAGAAAGTTAATAATTTTCTTTGTGTTATTGGAGAAGAAAACACATTTTATTTTCATTACATAGGAATAGATACTCAAATTCTGATATGTTTGTTGAATCAGCAAAAGCTGATTTGTGACAGCCCTGTTTTTTGCGCAGGTGAGTAATTCGTAAACTGCTGCACCCGTCAGCTCTTCTAATGGGCAAAGGCTGTCGTATTCTGTGCATGGCAGTCGTTGTGTTTCTTTACTCATTCAGAAGTTTCCAATACAAGTCTCCAAAATGTTTTAGTGTCAAATGTGTTTCTGTGTCGTATAGCTCCCAAAAGTGCTTATACTGTACTGTGTCGAGTTGTTAATGGATGTGTGGAATCAAGCGGTGAGAATAGCCATTTGCCTCACTTCAAGTGTCAACAATATTTGATAATCGCCAGTTAAATTTTATTTTTAAATTGTGTGCTGTATTTGTACTTGCAAAAGTTTTTCAGTTTTTGCTTCAACTTTAAACGGAGTGAGATAGTACAATGGTTTCGACACTGAACACTATTTTGTCAGGAATCTTGTTCAAATCTTCGTCCAGACAGTCCTATTTATGTTACCTGCCGTTTCGCTCAATCACTGCAGACGAGTGATGGGATAGTTCCTCCAGATAGACCAAAACCGATTTCGTGCCTCACCCTTGTGCAGTTATCTTTTGTTCCGTATGTAACGACCTCGACTCGACGCGGTATTCAATTGTAACCTCCGTTATTCTATTTAGTGTTCCATTTATACGACTTCTCCATTTTAGCTGCAGAGAAAATGCAAATGCGATACGCGTCTGGTACCCATACGGCTAAGTAACAGTCCAAAACAACTGCATTCTTAAATTTTGTTAAGCGGCAAACAGGATGTCGATGGATGCTACCATGTCTCCTAGGATCTGGAAAGATTTCTTAAAAAGTGTTTTGTTTGCTGGCAACTTGTGACATACTCTGTCTTTAAGTTCTCTTCGCGCAGAAGGACTTAATGAAGTGCGCGACCGATTTTCAAAGGTTTTTGACCTTATATGCGTCTAGACAACGGCCACACGCTTATCACATTTCCCTGTTACTTTTAACTTCCTATATCTTCATTAAATTGCAGGCTGGATTATGTCGTTAACACAAGTTGGGTACTGTTCAGTAATAAGAATATTTAACCCTTGCTTGTTAATGTGAGTGCAGAAACATATAGATCTGCGAGATCGATCAAGAATGCACAAAGACTGGCACACCACGCTGCGTGTTCAAAGTTAAAGCTAAGAAGCCGGTTGTGAATAAGTTTTCAAAGTCCAAGAGCCAGTGTAGAAATTTTAAAAAGTCTTTAACATCACGTTCCTGTTCGGAGTTAAAGTCCACGAATCTATACAGAAGTTTTGTAGATCTTTAACTTAACTTAGCTTTGCTGTTCAGGATTAGTCCACAAATGCGCTGTTCAGAATTAGTCTACGAACGCGACTATCGATAACTTCTCTAAGTTTCCGAACTGCTTCATAAATTCTACAACTCTCTAGACCTGTCCACGAAAAATTCTAAACAGTTCAGCCGTGACTGGCACGCTGCAGACGCGCATGTCTTCGCTCGCGGATCTCACACAGCCGACTAACCTCTTAATAGGCCACCGTCCTCGTATAGCTTCGACTTGCCCTTTCAAAAAACGTATAATTACACGTACCGCATATATTCCTTTGAGATGAGTGGGTTTTTGTGTCAGTAAATCTAGCATAATGCTTTTGGTTTTTTGCATGTGGCCCTAATAACGAATGTAAATCATTAACTTTATCGCCACTGTAGGTGTTACCCAGTGATTAGCACTTCAATTTCATCACCTTTTTCGCTGTTATATTAGTTTTTCTCAAGGGTGCTTTGTTTTCGGGCTATCACCATCTTATTTAGTGAAGCGATCAAAATTATCATTATTTACTATTACCTATTTTGAACCCAAGTAGAATCATACACACACAGATTTATTGTTTCGCTATTTATTTTGTACAAAATTGCGTTTTTTGCCCTTTGAATCAACACTTCGGCTCACCACTCAAATTTTATTGCTTAAATAGGAGTATACTGATACTGATATCGCTTCCGATACGAGAGAACAAGGGAGTGTGGAAGAGTCAAAACTAAGAAACTTGGAAGTGCTGGCGCGTTCCGAAATTGCTTCACGTAGCAGGACTGAACAGTGCTTGGACAGATTAAAATTCCAAGTTGTGAGTCCAGGCATAAGAAGTCAGTTGTTAAACATCACTCCTGTACTCCGCCAATTTCATTAACTTCTCTATGAAATAAGTAAATGAAATCATACACGCTACGGTCGCAGGTTCGAATCCTGCCTCGGGCATGGATGTGTGTGATGTCCTTAGGTTAGTTAGGTTTAAGTAGTTCTAAGTTCTAGGGGACTGATGACCTAAGAAGTTAAGTCCCATAGTGCTCATAGCCATTTGAGCCATTTTTGAAATCATACATGTTGTGTGTTACCCATTCATACTCAAGTATTTAATTTAAATAATTAGTATATTTTATGTTTTTACGAGTATGCAAATTCCTTAAATAGTCGGGGAGGCTGGGTTATTTCACAAAGGAATCGTATGGTGTCCAGGGAATCTACAGTTGGTAAAGTAGAAAGGAATAGGAGATACAGGGTTTACGCGAAATACAAAAATAACGGGATCTTTCAGTCTATAGTTTCCTAATGTACACGACTTCAGACCAAGCTGGAAAATCAATTTGTCTGTGTATCTACTTAAGCTGTTATTCGTTTTGTTTAGGGATATTGATGTCATCAGCATCCCGCCTTTGTTAAAGTTATGGTGTTTGATGTCGTGTGAAGCGAAACTGAGGATTGCACAAAAGCTCGCTAAGAGTCATCAGCACTAGCGGTAGGACATAGTGCAAATCAGGAGATGAAAATTAAAAGCTTCCATTTGGTAAACCTCTTATCGTTTCCACCAGTTAGCCCTTGTCAAAGTTTCGGAGAAGTGACCCTTGTCTCCTTTCGAGATAAAACTTATTTATGTATCTTCGATCACTGTTCTCACCGCGATTCTTCATGATTGTATGGCTAAACTCCACATACACCTGTCGTCTGTTCTCTGTAAAACACTGGAAGCTCCACCGAAGAGGGGATTTTTTTGTTGTATGATGTATTACGGTTTCTTGCCGTTCCATTCGTAAATGGAGTGCGGGAACAAAGCCTGATTGTTTGTCTTTGTGTGAGCTTCTATTCTGCCCGACCCTGCGGCGAGTCGGACAAATCTGTGGCCATTCGGCTGCCCATCTTGCATACGCTCAATGGTCCGGACACACTTCCGCTCATAATGAAAACTTAGACCTACCACTGCGCTTTGTCAGATTTGTGATTTAAATATCTCCTGTTAAAAGTGTTTCTAGTTGCTTGCCCTGAAATTAACATCTTAGGAGCAACCTCCACATTGTGACTTAGTGAATTCATTGCTGTTTGAATATTTGTGTAAAGTCAAAACCATATGCCGGAACAGGGTTCGAATTCGCCGGCCGAAGTGGCCGTGCGGTTAAAGGCGCTGCAGTCTGGAACCGCAAGACCGCTACGGTCGCAGGTTCGAATCCTGCCTCGGGCATGGATGTTTGTGATGTCCTTAGGTTAGTTAGGTTTAACTAGTTCTAAGTTCTAGGGGACTAATGACCTCAGCAGTTGAGTCCCATAGTGCTCAGAGCCATTTGAACCATTTTAGGGTTCGAATTCGCGCACTTGTTTTTCAGTGGCTGGCTTCATCCAGCCGAGACATCCGAGCAGTCCTCACGAACGGAGCAACAGCGTAAACCTCTCACCACCCCTCTGTTTCTCCATCAAAGACTGTAGAGTTTGCAGGAGGTAACAGCTTGCTCAAGCTGCGAATTCGTGATCTCGGAGAGTGCTCTTGATATGGTGTAAACTGAATGTGGAAGGGGGGGGGGGGGGAGGAAAAGGGAGAAACTAGTGATATCAGCTGCATAGGGACTCGAACCCGGGCTTTCCTGCCTACTAAGCAGCTGCGTTAACCACAGCGCCACCGGGACAGTATTTCTACTGGAGGAACCCTGCGGAACCTGCCCTACTGCAGAGCTGGTTTGAGCTCTCTTCGTTGCGCTTATTGGAAAACTTCTTGGACGCTTGGAGTGTCTTTTCAATACGACATATATTAGACATTACTGAACAGCTTCAATACGTCGTAGGTGAAAATAGCTCTTTCGTTGTAACTCACTTCCTTGTGTTCAATGTAAAGTGACTGGAATCTCTCCGTTTTATCATTTTTCTGTACAAGAAAAGATTTTTTTAAAAGTTGTCATACACCAGATTATTTATTATCTCATTGCTGCACTAACCATTGTCGTGCATGAGGTGATACACCGTTGCTTCCCGCCATCTTGTTAACTTATCTACACAGCCAACTATTGGGGAACCTGCAGTTTAATGTGGAATTCAAACCACTGTGCATCTTGTTATTTTCACACTTACGAACCCATGCCAAGTTCATCCACGTCTTAATTGTGCTTAATGATGTCTTTAACCCGGAAGTTGGTTTTGTCTCCACAGTCCGGAACTACACATGATACTATGGATGTGATTCGCCCGTGCCTTCCTCCATTTGAAGGAACTTACCCTGATTCGTACAAAGTCACCTGCAGTTTAAAGTGGACTTCGAACAATAGTGCAACGTGTCATTTTATACAGACCGTTGCCAGGGATGCAAGAAACGAGAAGTGACCAAAAAAGTCCTATGACTGAGCGAGGATTTGTTGTGTAACATTCGGCCAGTGAGGAACATGAGAACATAATCGTAACACTTAGCCAAAAAATGCTATCTTCTGCGGTCAGTGGCGCGCTAATAGAACCGCAGTAGGCTATACCCTAGCACCGAATAAAGGTGTAAGAGTTCGTTTATGTTGGAGCTGTGATAAATGGTAAGAGCGTCAAAGAGAGCAAAGACTAAAGCGAACTGTGGCTATTGGTTTTTACGGGGCGTTCGTGAAGTAGCTCTGATGACAACGAGCTGCTGAGTGCTGAACACTTTATTTGTTTTGGCTTTCGAGCCGAAAACAAGGTAGTCCTAAATTTATTACGTAAGATTATTCATTTATTTCGGATTGCCGTGGTGGAAACAAAACGATGTGCGATGAACGATACTACGGTAGTGAAAACCTCACTGCATAACTATAAATTCATGCATCTATCATAGTTTACGAGATATGACGTCATAAAGAATGACGTGCGAGAAAAGCTACCGCATCATCCGTGACGTTTATGGCTCTGAGCACTATGGGACTTTACATCTAAGGTCATCAGTCCCCTAGAACTTAGAACTACTTAAACGTAACTAACCTAAGGACATCACACACATCCATGCCCGAGGCAGGATTCGAACCTGCGACCGTAGCAGTCGTGCAGTTCCGGACTGAAGCGCCTAGAACCGCAAGACAACCGCGGCCGGCCGTGACGTTTAAATTTATTCCTTACTTACTACTGACTGTATTTGTAATAAATTTCGCAGTATGTCCACATGCGCCGCTAAATGCACGTACAAAATTATACCACGGTACCACTCGCAGTTGAGAGGATATGACGTCATAAACAATGAGATACATTTTAAATTGCAGCATTCTGCATGACGTTTAAATTTATTACTACTTGACTACTAACTCTATTCGCAACACATTTTCCAGACAATATCTGCATATGCCTCTGAATGTACCTACACAAATACATCATTGCACGACACATAGTTCAAGAGAAATGACGTCATGAATACTGAGATGCGTTAAAAAATCCACATCATACATGAAGTTTTAATACATTTATTCTTTACTGCTAAGACACACGTACAGTCGAGTCAATTTAAGGGAATCAAATGGTTCAAATGGCTCTGAGCACTATGGGACTTAACATCTTAGGTCATCAGTCCCCTAGAACTTAGAACTACTTAAACCTAACTAACTTAAGGACATCACACACATTCATGCCCGAGACAGGATTCGAACCTGCGACCGTAGCAGTCGTGCAGTTCCGGACTGAAGCGCCTAGAACCGCAAGACAACCGCGGCCGGCCGTGACGTTTAAATTTATTCCTTACTTACTACTGACTGTATTTGTAATAAATTTCGCAGTATGTCCACATGCGCCGCTAAATGCACGTACAAAATTATACCACGGTACCACTCGCAGTTGAGAGGATATGACGTCATAAACAATGAGATACATTTTAAATTGCAGCATTCTGCATGACGTTTAAATTTATTACTACTTGACTACTAACTCTATTCGCAACACATTTTCCAGACAATATCTGCATATGCCTCTGAATGTACCTACACAAATACATCATTGCACGACACATAGTTCAAGAGAAATGACGTCATGAATACTGAGATGCGTTAAAAAATCCACATCATACATGAAGTTTTAATACATTTATTCTTTACTGCTAAGACACACGTACAGTCGAGTCAATTTAAGGGAATCAAATGGTTCAAATGGCTCTGAGCACTATGGGACTTAACATCTTAGGTCATCAGTCCCCTAGAACTTAGAACTACTTAAACCTAACTAACTTAAGGACATCACACACATTCATGCCCGAGACAGGATTCGAATCTGCGACCGTAGCGGTCGCGCGGTTCCAAACTGAAGCGCCTAGAGCCGCTCGGCCACACTGTCTGGCTTTTAAGGAAATCTCTGACACGTGGCAGCCCATTTGACAGCTTTCAAATGCGAAACGCAGACGGTTGTAGGCGGAAACAGGAGTCGTCTATAGTGCTGTGAAGGGCTCTGCCGCAGAGACGTTTAAACAATGGGTCTTTTCACGAGTACATGGAAATGAATTGTTTTCGATATTACACTACAAGCACAGTTCATTTTTTGTTTTCGTTTGTAATAGAAAACTGACTAATGAGTACCCTGTCAATTCCGGGTTTGTCAGTTAGTACATGATAAATTGGAAAAAAAATGCATGTACTTTAGTGAATTCAGATGGCTGCCGGCTGGTCAGTCAGTCATGTAAGGGCCTGGTGTTTTCTTTTCGTGTTGATAAAACGGCTGCGGACATTATAAGAGGGGTAGCTAATGCTATATGGAAACATTGTCAAAAATGAATATTTTTGTCTCTATTGTCCACTCCTGACAAGTACTTTTCCAGTACTCGTTACTAGCGAAGAATGCTCGAGCAATTAACTGTCGACGGTCTAATCGCCGCGTAGTTGAGATGCGTGGCTCACAATGAGACCACCTGGCAATCGGATTTTTGTATTCTTTTATATTTATGGTACGTGAAGTTCGTAACTCAAATATCAGTCACCGAAACCAGTTCGTTGGTACTCTCGAAAATTCTCGAGTAAATCGTCTTTGGAGATTTCCGAGGAAATTCAGTCCACTAAAGTTAAGGCGATTTTTCGCGGCCGGCCGGAGTGGCCGAGCGATTAAAGGCGCTACAGTCTGGAACCGCACGACCGCTACGGTCGCAGGTTCGAATCCTGCCTCGGGCATGGCTGTGTCTGATGTCTTTAGGATAGTTAGGTTTAAGTAGTTCTAAGTTCTAGGGGACATATGACCACAGCAGTTGAGTCCCATAGTGCTCAGAGCCATTTGAACCATTTGATTTTTCGCGACGGCCGCATGGCTCACCCAGTGGCGTCGGAAAATAGTTGGTGGATAATCAGCGGGTCGCCTGTTCAAATCTCGGTATGGTATTTTTTTTCATGTTATTGTTTTCGTTCAATTCGATTACTTACATACTTTAAATATAAAATTTATCTAATATGTATGCTAATTAAGAAATATTTAGTAATCATTTTTATGAAAAACGCATGTCTTCTTGATTATAGTTATATATTACTTCTCAAATGCCAGTTTCCATTCCAAATAGAATATCTTAATTATTGATATTTTGAAAAGTTGCTGATAAGGATTGTTTAAAAAACATCACACATTTATTAACAATCTTTTATAAAATATTGACAACTAGGAATTTATATTTGCAATGAAAACTGACATTTCGTGTGTGTGTGTAATTATAATCAAGGAGACATGTATTTTTCATTAAGACATGATTATTAGATGCGTGTTAATTAGCATATATTTGATGAGTTTTATGTCCAAACAATGTAGCTATTCGAATTGAACATGAAAATAAAACGGAAAGAAAATCTTAATGACATTCGAATCAGCAGGCCACTGAACTTCACGCACCATGAATATTAAAAAACAAAATACAAAAGTCCGATTGCTGGGTGATTTCCCTGTTAGAGCGATGCTGCAATACAAACAGTGTATCCCCTCGGCAGCAGTGCGGTCAACATGGCGGATTTCTAAGCAAATGTCGCGGGTTAGATTCCCTACCGGGTCGGATGTTTTTCTCCGCGCTTGTCTGGCTGTTTTGTTGTTCTTACATTCGTATCGTCATAATTGACATGACACTAGTAGAATGGCTGAGTGGACACGGCCCGAAAGCCAAAGAGGCTTATTTTGCCTTTGTTTTATTTTAGATACAATTTTCACTCTTAAGCTTACATTAATGTAATATATACAGCAGTACTTAGAGTACTCACCAAACTTCTTTGCTTAGGAGTGAAGTAATCGTCAGTTTACTCTGCAGTGTATTTGCCCAACATACTTTCTAAATTACGTTCTATGTTCATTACTTCATTTGCAGTTTCACTGCTCCCACCCCTAGCTTTATAGAACATGTTCACAATTCTAATGGCTTCTAAAGCGTCGCTTACAGTAGGGACAGACACTTTGATTCTTTCGTCTTCATCGCTCATTTCAACGGTCACTGTAACTCTGATTATCACGTCATTTGCAATCTCATCTCCAGTTGTAACGATCTCTCCGTTTTATCATTTTTCTGTACAAGGAAAGATTTTTTTAAAAGTTGTCATACACCAGATTATTTATTATCTCATTGCTGCACTAACCATTGTCGTGCATGAGGTGATACACCGTTGCTTCCCGCCATCTTGTTAACTTATCTACACAGCCAACTATTGAGGAACCTGCAGTTTAATGTGGAATTCAAACCACTGTGCATCTTGTTATTTTCACACTTACGAACCCATGCCAAGTTCATCCACGTCTTAATTGTGCTTAATGATGTCTTTAACCCGGAAGTTGGTTTTGTCTCCACAGTCCGGAACTACACATGATACTATGGATGTGATTCGCCCGTGCCTTCCTCCATTTGAAGGAACTTACCCTGATTCGTACAAAGTCACCTGCAGTTTAAAGTGACTTCGAACATTAGTGCAACGTGCCATTTTATACAGACCGTTGCCAGGGATGCAAGAAACGAGAAGTGACCAAAAAAGTCCTATGACTGAGCGAGGATTTGTTGTGTAACATTCGGCCAGTGAGGAACATGAGAACATAATCGTAACACTTAGCCAAAAAATGCTATCTATCCAGTTTGCATTTCAGGAGTCACAGCTTTGTGCGACCGGCTGGCATGCGGGAGATGTGACAGGTTTGCCCGAACTTGTTGGGATGATGACAGAGGCCTCGCCCAACGACTCACCGTGCTTTTGTTCACCGCCAGATCGCCGTGCAGTCTGCAAGCGCCTATGAATGTCGGCGTGACTCTGGTTTTGCGCCAAAAGAAACTCGATGATAGCTTTCTGCATGGAACGCACCGAAGTTACAGACGCTACTTTCAAGGAAACGTATGGTGTCGCCACCTATCGGAACTTAAGAAACAATAGGGGCTGAAAGGGGAATATTGCACGATGGCTAGCTTTCTGCATGGAACGCACCGAAGTTACAGACGCTACTTTCAAGGAAACGTATGGTGTCGCCACCTATCGGAACTTAAGAAACAATAGGGGCTGAAAGGGGAATATTGCACGATGGCCCGGGACAAGTTCCGCAATTTTTTAAACCCAAATAGGCCGAGAAAATGATGTGTTGCATTACTTATTGATGAACGACTGTTGCACTTTCATTGAATTAATAAGAAAGTCCCAAAATCTTTTAAAAAAGCGAAGGTTATAAAAAAAGTATACGGAGTAGGAGACCGCGAACCAGAGCATCAGCTGCATTTCACTTTGTGACCATACACCTCTGTCCACTTCGCCAAGTAAATAGATACAACTCGTAATCGTGTACTTTGACTTATATCTCTTGAAGGCTTTGACCGGCGATCTGGTATTGTCTTACATTTATAATAACGAATCTTACTAATGCCAACGTGTTTTCGAGGGACCTCTAGTGCTGCTGGTGTTTTGAAATAGCATCTATTTCACAGGTCACAGGTTATAATATAAAATGCGTCAAACACGAATTTCAACTAAAACAACAAAATCCAATATGATTTGTAGAATACAGCCAATGGTTGCAACAATATTTAAATCTTGTTGCAACTGACTGGCTGTAATATACAAATCATTTTCTTGTACGGTTGCTGGCGTCTGCCACTTCTCAGAACTCGAGAAAACGACGAAATCGATACACATCTTTATGGCCGAAATTGGCTATGTACACGTCATAGTGACGTCACTGAGAGGTATCACTGCGGTTAGCCTTAACGTCTCGCGTTTGAAAGTAGGGCTATGTAGGCTGCCTGGCGGCGCAGCTCCACTGGCTGGTCTATGTGCTAGAGGGGAGGGGCCGGTACGGCGCACAGTGGCGTATGTGGCCGGCCATTCGCCGTTTTCTGAACAACCGGAAGAGCCCAATTCGGGCGGCGCGGCGCTGCGAGGTGGGCGGCGGCGGTGCGGTGTTGAGTTGCAGCAGATGGAGATAAATGGCCGGCCGCTGCCATTGTCCGCCAGCCGCCGCGCCGCCCGTGGAGCCAGCCGACGCTCCGCCACTCGAGGCGGTGATTTCCCTCGCGGAATCCTTTGTCGGAGTCTGCGGGAGCCTCCCGAGGATAGCCCTCTCGTGTCGCGAGCTGCTGCCTCAGTCTGTAATTCCTTTCTCGAATGAGAGAAGTGCGCGGAACGGATTGTTTTCTGTACCCGGCCTCGGAAGGAGTTCCGCAGCGAGGCTCTGTCTCTTACGAGCGAATACTGGATAACGAAGGGAGTGTTGCCGTCGCCGTCTAAAAAGTTTGCCGTGGTACAAGCAGACAACCGTGACGAATGACCACTGCGAGTGTCAATCGTAAAGTTATGCTTATCACTTCGAAAAAGTAAAGTAATTAATCTTTCTTTTTGTTTCCTTCCAGGTGCGTGTTCTGTGCCACCTACACACTGGTGCGTTGATTTCGTACACTTCCACCAACTCAGGATGGAACGTTGTAGCGTTGTTTCTCTTCAAACGCAGAAAGATGTGCCAGATTATCATTGGGCTGCGCTTCCTATTTTTCCTCTTTCCACAGCCCATTTCTTTTCTTGTCACATAAAAATTTTAAAAAGTTGATGTCTCCATAATTATGAAATTAACTCATTCATTTCCAGAAATTTTTCACTTTTCGAAATAAAGTTGACACAACAAATACAATAATTTCCATGAAATTTGCAAAACATGCTATAATTTCAAGTGACGCACTGCAGCAGTTGCATCTTGTTCTCTCGTCTTCCTTTGTTTCGTCGAACATAAGTGAAAACTGGTACATATTTGATGAAACTATGTAGTTCCAGAGGCCTTTACAAGTCTCAAACGTCTATGATGTATATAGGCAGAGTGAAGCGTCGAATGAAAATTTGTACTGCGGACAGGATTGGAACCCTGGTCTCCTCCTCGGTTTCTGGCATAGTCCCCCGTTGGGGGAGGGGGGGGGGGGGGCACGGCACAATGCTGAGGTGCTACTCCAATGCAGTTGGAGACTCTTTCCAAAGCCATTGTGCCAGGGTGGCGTAGAGGTTAGCACATCTGCCTAGCGAGCAGAAAGCCCAGCTTCGAATCCCAATCAGCTTTTCATTCGACGCTTCTGTCTTCATATACAGGGGAACCTTTGTAACGTTTAAGAAACCCCGAAGCGGCGTGGATGACGCTCGCGCAAGCAATTTAATATGAAACACATGGGCCACAAATGTCGAGAAATACCTCCAAAAGTGGATGACAAATGTTGAACATGTGACGTCACCAGCTGACGTACCTCTATGGCAGGTGCAGTGGTTCGGCTTGTCGATTGTAACCTCGCTGGTAGGGGCAGTTCTACACATTGCTTCACTAGGGTACTCTGTATTCATTCTTCCATTATCCCGTGTCGTGCGGTACTGTTCGCGGTAGTGGTAATACAGGACTACAATGAATCAGTTTGCATTTACCAAAGCAGAGTAGCCTAGCTGAGGGGTGTACAGCACTGCGCCGTACCAGTGAGGGTAGGATCGACAAGTTCAACCACTGCACGCGCGGCGAGCAAGCTACGACATCTTGTGACGTCACATGTTCAAACTTGTCATGCACTTTCCGGCTATTTCTTGATGTGTGTCTTATATTAAATTACTTATCTTGACGTCATCTACGTACGTCGGTTCGAGAGTTTTTAAACGTTAATAACACAGACCCTTTGTACTGTGTATTTGTTCCAAGACGGGTATGTAGTCCCCTACTTTGAATTGTCGTGCATCGTTTGGTACTTCTTTTACATAGTACTTCTTTTACATGGTACTTCTTTTACATAGTTGTGCTGTGACGTGCATTTCTCATAGAAGCTAGCAGTCTATTAGACCAGCAAATTCGACTGCGTTTGACCTCCCTAACAGTGCTTCTTGAACAGGTGGGGTGCACTTATGTCACAGGACAGTAGACTCATTAAGATTTACTGGAACAACGATGTTATTAATTTCCGGTTTCGAAAAAAGCTGCCACTGCGATTGTCACAGCAGCTGAGCATAAAACTGAAACATCGACATGGTGACGTCTACCTCAATATTTGCAGTACTTTATATCAGACGACGACGATTCCCTAACGAGGACAATCCTAGAGCAAAAACATCGACCAACTGGCTTCATGAAGTTAAAAAAGGAAAGAGAGAGTAACACTGTCCTCAAAACTCTGTGAGCTTGGACTGTAGTAGTACAGTGGGCAGCCCCTGCAAATGTTTTTACAGGACGAGCGAGGCATAATCCTGCAGGCTCCGGACGACTGCAGAGTACTCTGTGATATCTCATATTCGCATCATCAGTGATATCAATACCAGCAGCTACTCTCCAACTTCAAGTACTTGTTAACAAGTCTCGTTTTACAGGTGACAGACCTCGACTCCCTGCTAAACGTACGACTTAGCAGATATCTGACTCGGTTCCCCTCCGGACCTTCTCGCCATTAACACGTGTTTGATGTTTGGACGACCTAAAAAGCTGTTGCGGAGAAAACTTTTCTGTACCGGGGAAGGGTTATATAGGTCATTGCAGGAATAGTTGTTTAGACAACACCGTCAACTGCACCAGAAAGGGTTTTGCACCAGCGGGACAGAGAATCAAAGAATAAGTCGTATGAAACTAAAACACTGGGAAGTAAAAGGAAACTAACCAAAACAATGACAGTCTGTTGGAAAGTGCACACCTGGCAGACCACAGTGTGCTGCTGAGTAACATTCCATATAGTGTTGATTCACCCCGGGCATTGTAACGTGCTTGGATCCCCCGCGACACTCTAACCGCAAGGCAGTCCAGCCATGGCTGTTCAAATATGTCCCACTCTTCGACGGCATCTCTTCTAAAATCATCCATTGTAAGTTCCTGCGACGATGCAGTGCAAATTTCAAATGGTTCCAAGCATGCTCAATAGGGTTCAGGTCAGCAAGCTGTAACATTCGGTTGATTCCTGCCTCAGGGAAGGTGTTGTGAAAGAGGTGGGCGTGGTGTGTTCTGCATTATCGTCTTGAAAGACGAACCTTTCGTCTTGAAAGGCTATAGGGGTATAGAATAGGTTGGGGGATTCTGTCCCAGTACTGCCCAGCTCTCAAATTACACTCAGTAGCTATGAGATGTGTCCGACATTCGTAGCTGACATATGAGGGTGGTTTGGTAAGTCTGATAAATTTCCATGAAAGAATCGAACATTTGTGTTTCGTCTCCATGGTTGATAAGCATCATTATTTCAAGGATAGTATGAAGAATTTCAACAATGGACAGCGTAAAGTTCATTGTTGACAGCCGTCTGAATTGTTCACTGTGTCGGCTGCGATTGAAAATGGAGAGTACCGAATTTCGTGCTGCCATTAAACATTTTCATCTAAAGCGTTGGACTGCTGCACGTATAAAAACAAAATTGGATGAAGTTCACGCAGACTCTTCACCATCATCGAAGACTATTTATTTTTGGATTAACGAATTTAAACGTAGTCGGGCAAGCACCAAAGACGAAGAGCACTCCAGCCATCCAGTTGAGGTCACCGCAAGAGAAACCATTGGCAAAATCCGTGATATAGTAACGCAATACTGCCGAATAAAAATTCCAGAGATTGCTAAGACTGCAGGCATCTCAACTAGGGACTGCGTAATATCCTGCACGGATAACTGGCTACGGAGAAGATGCATACGTGGTAGGTGCCGTGATTACTCACAGTCGACCAAAAGCGCGTCCGGCACAACATTTAAACATAATCCAGAATGAAGTTTTCACTCTGCAGCGGGGCGTGCGCTGATATGAACTCCCTGCTGGATTAAAACTGTGTGCCGGACTTAGACGAAAGGCAAAGGTCCCGATTGCGAGTCTCGGTCTGGCACACAGCTTTGATGTGCAGGAAGTATCATTTCAACGCAGTGTCTGGCAATGTTTAATCGCAGTCCACAAGACTTTTTGAGCCGATTTGTGACTGTTGGTGAAATCTGGATTAATTAGTACACAGAGTCAAAACGGCAGCCTAAACAGTGGAAAAAGACTGGTGAAAGTGCACCGAAGAAGGCGCAGACCATTTTGTCAAGTGCTAAGGTGACAGCCACTGCTTTCTAGTCTTCCCACCGAATTTTCCTCACAGATTGGAAAGTGGGAGAACCACAACTGTACCTTATTATGCTTCGTTGTTGGATCGTTTAAACTTGTGTTGGCTGGAAAAAGACCAAGGATGACATGCAGAAAAGTGCTCTTTCAACAGGATAGTACACATACCAGCGATAACAATCGCCAAAGTGCACGATTTGAGCTTTGAATTGGCTCCTCATCCACCCCATTCACCAGACTTAGCCCCATATTCTCGAACTTGGAACATTTTCTTGCTGGGAAGAAAATTTCATCTAATGAGTATTTTGCAGAATTTAACATAACATATTTTCTGATGGAATGAAAAAGCTGGAGGGTCACCGGACCAAGTGTATATTCTGAAAGGAGACTACGTCGAGGAGTTGTTTACGAAACAAACATTTTTGCGTGCTGTTTTAACAGACTTATGAAAGCACCCTCGTAGACCCAAAATTTGACTGACCCATCTCACTGCTGACCATGTGGGACTGCAGACCTGCGACATGCAACAAATAGCACCTTACTCTTGTACGATGATCATCTAGCATCGCACAAACCTTGCACTCGTCGGTGAAGAGAACCTGGCGCCATTGAAGCAGATTCGGGATCCTCTATTCCCGCCTTCTTCATTCCCGCCTTCTTCGCCCACCATGGCGGTGCGGACTCCTGCTGCTGTTTGTGATGGACTGTCTAGAGGCTCGAATGTTCGTATGAAGACGGCTGCCCACTGCCTGCGGCGACATAGTTCTCTCAGTTGCCTCCAAGACGGCAGCGCTCAGTGTTGTTGCGGTCTACTCGGCGTCTCCACGAGCCGTATTTGTAGGTAACGGTCATCGGTTGGTGCTTAACATGGGCCACCACTAAGAGGAAGATGGTTCAAATGGCTCTGAGCACTATGGGACTTAACTACTGAGGTCATCAGTCCCCTAGAACTTAGAACTACTTAAACCTAGCTAACCTAAGGACATCACACACATCCATGCCCGAGGCAGGATTCGGACCTGCGACCGTAGCGGTCGCGCGGTTCCAGACTGTAGCGCCTAGAACCGCTCGTAAGAGGAAGATCTTCAATTTTTTTATATATATTTATCGCATTAATGCTCTAATGACTGTTGTGCGGCTTACACCGATTCGGCGGGCGGCTTCACATGTTAACAATATAGCCATAAAGCGACATTACGCGCACGGTCCAAGGTTGAAATGACTTTTAATGGCTTGTTGACAGACTGAAAATTGACACCTGAGTGACAAATCCATCTGGGAAATTTCGACATTTTTAAAGCAGCCTAACTCTACTGTTGATTATGTGATTGTGAAGTGGAAACGCGAAGGAACAACTACGGCCAGTCCAAGATTAGGAAGACCTCACGTACTGACGGGCAGGGACCATCGAGCATTGCGGGGGTCTGACTTTAAAAAATTGCGTGAAATCCGCGGAAGAAATCACTCGCGAGTTCGAGTGCTACCAGCATCACTGTGCAAGGGACCTAGAAAGGGTGGGACACAATGGTCGAACACCTCGTAAGCCACACATTTCTGTAGTCAGTGCTGAGCAGCGCTTGAGGAGGTGTAGAGACCTACGCCATTGGGCAGTGGATGACGGGAAATAAGTGATTGGAGTGATGAATCACGCTATACACTATGGCAGTCTAATGGCATGGTTTGGGTGAGGTGAATGCTTGGAGAACTATACCTACCATCTCATAAAGCGCCAACAAATGAGTTCATGCTACAGTGTTGAGGTGGTATGAACACATTTTACAGCATTGTGTACTGCATACAGTAGAGGAATTGTTCGGAGACATTGAATGATTATTTTAGCATGACAGTGCACCCTCTCACAAAGCAGCATGTCAGGCAATGGTTTGAGGACAAAAACGTACCTAAAATGGACTGACCTGCTGAGTGTCCCGACCTGAACCCAATGGAATACTTTGATATGAGTTAGAACGTCAACTTTTCGTCAGACCCCAGCGTCAACCATCATTACTTTCTCTTGTTTCGGTTCTTCAGGAAGAATAGGCTCTCATTCCTTCACAAACATTCAGACACGTCATTGAAATTGTCGCCAGCGGAGTTCACTCCTTCACAACAGCAAATGGTGGACACACTCCATAATTAATGTGTCCACTTACGAGCAGATGGTGTATACTGCTGTATACCATTTCCTATGTTCAAAATAGTACTGGGAAAGAGATTTCCGAGATATAAGGAAAGGAACACGTGATATGTAAGTCATCACGGCGGTACACAATTTTTTTGAGCAGGCCTGAATTATCAATATTACAACTAAAGAGGACTGTGTTCGTTTGTAGTAGACGGCGCAGACGAATGTTAGAACCTTCTTGCAAATTTCTCACAATTGAATGCTTCGGAAATGGAATGATTTGAAAAGTCTCACTGAAGTCGCTTGCAACGAACGTGATCTATCGACCATCAAAAATTAAAAAAAAAGACCATCAAAAAAATTAAGAAATAATACTCTTTTTCAGATATTATCACACTGTAACAAATAAATTTTTCTGGACATGTTGCTCTGCTAGTTGCTTAGAAGCAAAGAAGGTGGGTTCCCTATAATTACCTAAAAGCAGTGCCTGGTGTAACTTTAGTATAGGGACGATGTAATAGATACACCCTCGAATATAGTGCGATATGTAATTCGTATGAACCATTATCAGTGGGTGTTAAGTGCTTTTAAGAAGCAATAGTGCCATCTACGAATGTTGAGATTACTTATTTATACTGTCTAAGATTGCAATTTCAGACGTTGACATTTTCAAGAGGAACAGGTGGTTTCAACACTTGAAGATGGAATGATGAATTTTAGGAAGAACCTGGTCCAAAAAAAAAGATATCAGTTGCTTGAAGCAGTAGGCTAGCATTTTCCGGCGCAAAGACTATTCCAGTTTTTAAAGATCGGACTAACAAGTCTCAGGTGCTACATTCGTTTTAGCAGAACATCAGTTGCATTCCAGGTCCGATTGTACTCAGTTATGTTTTTGCTTGCAGCACTGAGTCGTCATTCGTGTAGTCAAATCCTATCGGACAATCTCTGTTTGTCACGCTTAATGACAGCAGATCGCTGGGCGCTTATCTGCCTGTCACGTCGTCTCGGGAGTCTTGAACCGAATGGATTTGCTCGTCTGAATCTGATACGGAGATGAGTCATCGCTCAGAAAACATATCAGCTACAAAAAAGTTCGAAGTTCTTTCTGTGTAATTTTTAGTATAGTTGCTGTCTCGGCTAGCAGGATAGCGTTAGGAAGAAGAAAAAAAAACCTTTTATTCTCAAGACAATATTGCTCACAAGACCCTATTAACAGTACTTTCCATAAATGAAGAGAAACAATAACTCAAGAAATGCGTGTCGAATGTGAACAAATGTAACAGACGTGAAAAATATGTGCAGCTCCACTAATTAAAAAAAAATACCTACAGTTCGAGATTATTTATATTCGAACTTAGAACATCAGTGAAATACATGCAATGGACAGGTGAGATTGGTGTAACATAATTAACGTCATCAAGGAGTGTATTTGTGGCCGAGCAATAACTAAGCATATATTGCGGTTTGAAGAATGACGAGGGGGACATTTATCATGATGCCTACATAGGTTGCTAAAGAAGTGAGTACCACCTTTCTTGAACAGGTGTTACCAGTGGGGAGAGGTGCAGGGAAATGCAGAGAAGCGAAGAGCTAGCGTCCACAAGCTTCTAGATAGCAGCATTTTGTGGGCTTGTGGTTACCGTTGCTCATTCTCGATCATGTGGCTCCGGGTTCGATTCCCGGCCGGGTCTGTGGTGATTTCTCCGCTCGGGACCCCCCCCCCCCCCCTCTCTCTCTCTCGACTGGCGTGTCGATGATGATTATATATAATGTGTGTGTGTGATGTCGTCATTTCATCATCATCGACACCCAAGTCCCCGAAGTGACATGAAATAAGAAGACTTGCAACAGTCGGCCAAAAATGCCATATGCACATTATTTCAGTTCAGTGACGTTCAGGTTGGAGGAAGGAGCTTATCACTCTGTGAGCTGAATTGTTTCTGTTGGATATGTGTGTCCAGCATGTGGGTCCATTCACGTCGCACATTATCGGCTTGGAGCGTTAAATCATTGCTTCTTGCGCTACATAAAGATCAAGACTGTCATTTCCACAACCACATTTCCTTTTGAAAGACGTGGAGGTATCTGCGTTCTTGTTACAAATGTAACGCCCTACACAACATAGTGCTGCTTCGTCCGAAGGCACTCGTTTGGTTAGTGTTTGTTAGATGCTAACGGATTCCGGCTTTTCCCCAAAAGAGTCGCGCCAGCATTCACTTCGCTAGTTACTCGGAGACTTTACTGTGAATTTTGCTTTCTAGAGTTCCCCGTACAAGGGCAGCGTTTCACAAATGGCTACTCATCTTATACACGTTATCCGCATGGAGCGTTTTGCGTTCAGTGGTTGTAGCAAAGTTAATAGATCGTGGGGGTGAATTAGCAATCCTGTGACTTACACTGGTAAACAGCAAATACCGGTCATATGCGCATTGCAGACGTTCGAGCTGCTTGATACCTAACTTACCACCGTCTTCTGAATAATGTTAAGGCGAAAATGTAACCAAGTGATCTCCACCGTGCGAATTTGACGTGCCTGTGATCTATCAGTCGCCCCCCCCCAAAGTAGTTCCGCTTGTAAATTATGTTGCGCGTTTAAGCTGAAGTGGTCTGTCGCTCAAACAGCAATAGCTTCTTTTGTGCTCTCCATTATTCTTTAGATTGGTTTGTAAAGATGGTACAAGGTGATAGCAGCGCCATTGGGGTGCATAGTGTGGTTTTGTATATCATTGCTATCATATAAAGATACTCAACACTCTAGTCAATATTTTTTTTTTATTAGTTTTCCCAAGTTAATGCTATTTATTTTCTCTTAATCCGCGAAAACCGGTGTATTCATTGTACTTTCACGAGATTAAGACTACATATGGGTTTGTACGCTGGCACGCTCGCCATCTTTTCCACCGCTTGCGTAAATGGCAGTAATTATTTAGTTAGAAAGTGCGCAGTCCACATTCCTTTACCAATCTAGCCAAAAGTATGCATACGACGAATAGTCATAAAGTTTTAATTATCCCTCCAACAAAATGAAGTTGCGTAATGAATTTCTTGTTTGCCTGCAGACCTGGTATACATTCTAGTTCCTGCACCACAATACCAGAAGACGTCGTTGGAGGAGCCAAAACAAAATGTCGCAGCCTATTGATAAATTTAATTGAAATAAAAATAGTGCTGCAGCTGTAAATAAGGTATCTTTTATCGCACGACTAATTTCGGAGGCTTATACCTCCATCATCACGCGCCACCCAATAATTTATTACTTTAAGCCGTAGGTGTATGGCGGGCGGGCCAGTCAATCACAGGGGATCAAACGCGCGCCAGTGCGACACGTGAGAACGTCGGTTCAGCGAACGGCTCGCCTCCCTCTTCAACAGACAAGGAAAGTCTTGTTTCGACTGTGGCGACGTCGCATAGACGTGTTTTTGATCCCTTGTGATTGACTGACACGGGCCATACACCATGGCTTGGAGTAATAAATTATTTGGTGGCACCTGATGATGGATGTATAAGTCTCCAAAACTAGTCGTGCAGTGAAAGATACATTATTTATAGCTGAAGCAGATTCTTAATTCAATTAATATGATCCTCAGTTGCGGATGTTCTCAAAATCAGATTTTGTGCATCGATAACCTGAGATATCGCGCGGTAATTTTATTTCTGCATTTGAGGGGGAACAACGGTGCGACTGTCCATGCTGATTTGGAAGCAAGTGTATAGCATCAGTGCACCAGAATATGGCAAAGTGCTTGAGTGGCGCAGACGCTTCCAGTGTGATTAAACAACCCTGAATGATGGCGAATGAACTGTCAGACCGTCTCTGTGCAGAACCGGGAATCAAAAAAGAAATGGTGGGCCTGGTCCTCGAAGACCGGCGTATAGCATTAGAGACGACACTGGAAAAAGTGGAAGTCAGTCATGAATGGGTTTGCGACGTTTTGAACGTGAGAAATCTCGCTGTCCACCAGGTTTCTCGAATGCTCAAACCCATTCAAAAAGATCGCAAATCGCCCCGGCATTATCGGCAACTGTGCAGCTGTGTCAGACCAATCCAGGTGACTTCTTTAGCTGCATAATCACCATGCGCAAGTGATGGGTGTGTCACTATGACCCCGAGACAGAGGAGCTGAAATGTGTGGATTCGTCACCGCCGAAAAAGGCGAAGCCTGTCCATCATTGGACAAGTGGTGGCGAGCGTTTTTTGGAACGGCTATGGTGTGCTGCTGGTAAGGGGCAATACGTCGCAGAGCCATACTACCGAAATCTCTTGACTTGGTTACGAGAATCTGTCAAAACGAAGCGTCGCGGAAAGCTCCCTTATGGGGTGTTTTTGCTCCAGGCAACGCTCCAACTTATCTTGCACGGGACACAGTCACACATGGTGCTTTCTTGGCCAATCATATTTTACTCCAAGTGCCGTACTCGAATGACATGGCACCCAGTGACTTCCTCTTTCTTCGGATGAAGAAATATTTGCTGTGCGGCTGGTCTCGCTGGAGGTTCGAGTCCTCCCTCAAGCATGGGTGTGTGTTTGTATCCCTAGGATAATTTAGGTTAAGTAGTGTGTAAGCTTAGGGACTGATGACCTTAGCGGTTAAGTCCCATAAGAAATTACACACATTTGAACATTTGAAGAAATATTTGCGTGACAGGCATTCCCAGAATGACGACGAGATTACTGCCGAGATGTGAAGTTTCCTTCGCAGCCAAAAAGTAGACTTCTACAACCAAGAAGCCCGCAAACTCATCAATCGTTTTGAAAAGTGTGTCGCAATGAATATGTAGAAAAGGACTAACACCTTCACCAAGTTTTATGTCGGTGCTTGATTTAGTGGGGTGACATTTAAAACTTTGTGACCACGCGTGATATGTCGGTCACGTGGTTCCTCTCGGCCTTAGGTGGCTGAGCGCTCGTCTTTCTCGCTAGAGCAGTGAGCATAGCGGCCAAGTTGCGCTGGCTCTCGTCTCGTCTCGTCGTGACGCCGGTGGTCACGGTACGCGGTCCGCTCCGTGAGAGGGAGCAGTGGCCGTGCCGGCTGCCGCATACCCGGTGCCCATCTCTTTCAGGGCCTGCAACCTAGCCACTAGCTCAGCGCAACGCCAACATTCCAGTCGCGTCAGCAGCCTAGTGAGATACGTTAAAAAGAGAGAATATGTTCAGTCGTCTACACTGATGAGCCAAAACCTTTTGACCACCTGCCCAGTGGCGTGGTGGTACACATTTGCGTGGCCTTGATTCGAGGAATCCTTGGTAGATTTCCGGAGGTATCAGGCCCAAAATGTCTGTGTGCCGGACACGCAATTCCCGTAAATGGTGGGCGATTGATTTTTGGGCGCGGAGTTGGCGCCCGACAGCTTCCAGATTTTTTCCATCGGTTTCATATCGGGCACATTTTGTACCCAATGCGCAAGTGCTCCTCAAACCACTGTAGCACAATTCTGGCCTTGTGACATCGTCAGCTATCCTGTTGTAAGACGCCATCGCTGTCGAGGAAGACATCGAGCTTGAAGAGATGCAGTGGCCAGTAGTAATTTCCACATAGGCCACAGTACCATGGTACCTTTGATTACTACGACAGGTTTCGTCTGTGGCCGAGCGGTTCTAGGCGCTTCAGTCCGGAACCGCACTGCTGCTACGGTCGCAGTTTCGAATCCTGCCTCGGGCATGGACGTGTGTGATGTCCTTAGGTTAGTTAGGTTTAAGTTGTTCTAAGTCTAGGGGACTGATGACCTCAGATGTTAACTCTAATAGCGCTTAGAGCCATTTGAACAGGTTTCATGGAAGCCCAGGTGAATGTCCCTCAGAGCATAGTGCTGTCTCCACTGACCTACGTCCGTGGTGCAGTGCATCTTTCGAAAACTGTTCGCTTGGATGAGACGTATTCGACACGACCATCGACTTGGTGTACCAAGAAACGTGTCCATCAGACAAAGCGATAAGTTTTATTTTCTCTGCAGTCGAACCTCGAGTACCCCGTCCCCACTGCAATGGTAACAGACGACATCGTTCGGGAACTCGTAGCAGTCGTCTGCTACGGAGCCCCATGTTCAGCAGCGTGCGCTGAACAGTGTGCTCCAAAACACTTCTACCTGCATCAGCATAGTACTCTCTCGTCAGATCTGCCACAGATCGCCGCTCACCTTGTTTTACAGAGCGGACAATCCCCCAACCTTCACTTACTGCGATGACGCGTGGACGTTCTATACTCTGTCGCCTACTCGTGGTTTCAGTGTCTTTCAACAACTTTTCATAGATGCTCGTGATAGCAGCACGTAATAACAAACTACCAGTTCGCCGACTGCTAAACGCTCGTTCCCAGAAGGCGGCTCACAAGAAAATGCCCTTGTCAAAATCACTTTTGTCGTTGGTTTCTCCCATTTTCGAGCCGTTTCATCGCTATAGTTGTTCCACAATCGTCTCTGCTCCTCTTATTACTTCCCATACCGCGTCACACGTTCGCAACGCTACCAGCAGGCATTTCGCCTCGGTTCTCTTGCCTCAGTTAAGTTGCTGCTGCAGTAATGACAGGTAGAATGTAGATTCAAGTTTGTGTTGCTGATGCCGACGAGAGGGATTTCAAAGGATGAAACATGATGCCGGTACATAACCTGCGTCTATTGGATGCCTTCGGGAGCATGAGAGCATAATGTCCTTCGCTGGCAGACGGACCACCTTCAGCAGTTGCCCTCTTGCTGGACAAATACTACCTGATTATTTGTCCTAGCGCTAGGAATCCATCGTACTTCTTCAGAACAGAGCGTATCCGTGTTATCCTGAATTATCGACTGAGGTTAGGATGTGAACAAGGGCCCCGGTGAGGCTTGCGGAACGTTACAGATTGAAAGTATTGCAGAGGTAAGCTGTCATGAACCGTAGGCATGATCCAGTTTAAGGTAGTTTGTTGCTTTCATTCTGCACGCCGTGAATTGACTTCCCCTGCCAGTTATAATGGGACCTGCAGTTTAACATGGACTCCAAACAGGTAATAAGTTCTAATTAAGCCACATAGCGGCGTTAGTCTCATCTGAACATCGAGAGGAATAAATCGGTCATAGTCTTCTTAAAGCTACCATCTGCCTGTCGTTACTGAAGAATAATAAATCAGGATGTTTGGGCGTTGTGTCCATCTTGCTGTTTTCGAATAGATACCATTGTCTTACGCCATCTCACTTAACGCAATCAGAGGTTACGTGTTGACATTAAGCAGTAAGTCCTGCTTAAGGGCAATAGAACCAGTCACGGAATGTCACTGGCGTAGCTTAGTGACACGAGGATAGTGATTAGCGCAATGAACAATATCCTGACAGTGAAACAAGTAGCTGTCCAGTCAGTCAACTTGGTATGCAAGCTACGTGATGATTGGCGGCAAATCACGGATCCGAATGTAAGTTGGTCTCTCTCAGAGGTCGCATAGCATAATATTGGAGGCTCATCTCAAAGCATTATGCGAGCTGGACGCCTCAAGACGTTGATTGCTCCATATAGTACTGCAGCTAGCATTCAATGTGACCTTTTTCTAGACAGCCACAACTTATTTGCTTGTGTTCGATGAACTTACGAGTGAGTAACTGAAGGCAAACCGGCAACTCCTTGTCAGCATCTGCCTCGTAGCTCCTCTCCGAGCAGCCAAAGCGGACCGTACGGATTCTGCACAGTTAACTTCCCTCCTCGAGACGTTCGTGTCACTATATCACAAATAAGACGGTCTCCTTTTAAGTTTGTTGTTTAATTTAATAGGTAATCTATAGATGGCGATCCTGGGATGTGACATTAACATTGTTTTAAAATGTATCATTTTCATTTTTTTGAAAAAGGCAGCTCAAAAATTGGCCTATTACGTCGTTTGTAGTTAACGTTAAATATTTTGTGGAAAAAAATGGAAATTTCACGTAACGGTTTTCGCTGGGTATTTTTTTACAGTTTTCGTAAAGGCCTAACGCAACTACGTTGCCTCGAATCGCTTCATTCAACTTTTTGTAGTCAATCACCTTCGGAAAAGACGGTTTACGGTTGGCAAATAGTTCAAATGCCTCTGAGCACTATGGGACGTAAAATCTGAGGTCATCAGTTCCCTAGAACTTAGAACTACTTAAACCTAACTAACCTAAGGACATCACACACATCCATGCCCGAGGCAGGATTCGAACCTGCGACCGTAGCGGTCGCGCGGTTCCAGACTGAAGCGCCTAGAACCGCTTGGCTACAGCGGCCGGCGTTTACGGTTGGCATACAAGTTGTCTGGGTATGGTGTCGCGTCTTGTAAAATAACTGTCACTGAATAAAACTGACGTTTCAGTCACTATTTCTGTGGTCGAAATGTCCGTATTATTCAGTGACAGTTAGTTTACAGTGTGAAGTTGCGCCGTATCCAAAATTTATATTAATGGTATGGCCACGGAAGCCTACACAGTTATTTTTATACAATTATTGATTTGCAGAATTTCATCGTGCTCGTCCTTCCTTCAGCTTTAACTATCGTGGAGGTCGATTGTTTTTCCAAAAAAACATCGATTCCGTACGCAACATGATTGACGAGGAAACTTAGCAAAGTCAGTTGTTTGTTCAAAGATGAACTGAAACAAACAAAAGTGGTTCGTTGGCGAAGCACTTCCAAGAAAATCATCGTTTGTTTTCCTTTGGTGATACTGGACATGTCGCGACCATTCCCATAGGACTCGAACTATAGCTAATGCTGAATGGCACACAACAATTTGTTTGCCGCAATGCAGTGACGAAATTAGTAAAAACGATGGAAATACTCGCATAATTCTTCATCACGATTTTAACTGTTAGGGTGCGTTCACACTGGCTGTATTTTACGCCAATGTGTGGCGGCAGTAGTTTTGCCGTCAGCATTGCTGCAATATGGCTGCAAGACATGGCAGTATTGTTGATGGATCGGGGTGTGATCCACTAGGGATGGAGAATCTTCCGTTTGGCCGGGCCGTACGACCTCTGCCCGCGTCTGTTAACGCTTCCCTCTCAATCTCAACCTTGCTTCCTGTTCCCACGCCGACAATGCTTCAATGCCAAGTCACGTTATCTGAGCGGTGGAACAATATTCACTTCGAAAGTTGGTACGCGTGTGTCCAAGTACTCGATGTATTTGTCGTCTACTAGAATATGGAAGTAACGAACGACAGAACCATGTACTGTAAACACGCGATACGTACATCTGCGATCGGAGCTATTGAACATAGATATTTCGGAATCTGAGAGAGACATTCTCGCTGTTACCGTCATATATGGACGTGGCCTGCAACGGTGAGCAAAAATTATATTCTGCATGGGTTGTTTGGACATCTAACATTTATGTAAGCTTCATTGCATGTGTGTCCGTTTTCGTGGACAATGACTTGCCAACTGTCGTTTTTCAGTTTACGTCCTTTGAATACATTACTTTCAACATCGTGTAATTATGGTCGTAGGAGTATCACATTTATGAAATTCATAGTTCTCTCACTGTATTTGTGACCGCAATGAAGTATTAACATAGACATTCGAATGTTATTTCAATGTTATCTCAATGAATCCCTTGAGTAGTTCAACCAAAGCATTGCAAACTTCTGGTACCAAGCACTAATTCGGTGAGAAGTGTACTTCAGAAGTACATCAGACGTCTGTATAAAACAGTAGTAACCAAAAACCGAAGGGTGATCGCCATTCTGGTTTTAACTGGTGTACAAAAGTCTTTCATGTTAATATTGGTCTTACGAGTTGTCAGAACAGTTGCTATTACGATATATTCAAAATCGTGTTTTAACATTCTGGAAACGGTAGTACGCATCCAGCTTCAATTGACGACTTAGAAGTACTACAACCAGTTCTTCTAAAACAAAGAACGCACACACGAAGCACGCTTTCTGTTTTTCTTGCTAACTTTTTTATTGCTTGTGGAATTCAAATGCAGGAGGGCTGCACTCAACTTCTATTTGCTCGCTTTCGTCCATTTCGCTGGAATACTGTGGTCCGTGTAAACAGCACCGGATCGCAAACGTATTGCTACAAACATTGACGGGCCAATGACCGGCAATGTTGCTGAATATGTGGATGCAGTTCGTGTGGCCGGAAATGCAGTCGGACAACGTTGCCGGGCCAAATTGCGGGAAATATGCAATTTATATGGCCCGTGTAAACGTAGCTTCACACTGCATGTCATGCAGTTGACTGTTTGACGGAGAAAAACATAGAACTGGTGCGTCGAACAGCGATTTTCATTCACAAGAAACCCTTGAATCCTTCCTGAACCCTGTTTGTGAGTGTCGCAAATTAATTAGTGTGGATTGGATGTGTAAGATAAGAGCTCAAAGGAGAGCTTGGAGATATTATCTAGCTGGCTGTGGTGTTCGATAAATGTGACCGACTTGGCTAGTGTTAATACAAATAAACTTCATTTTTCCGTGAAAAATTGAGTGTGATGTTTTTTGAGTGATCTTTCCCGTATTGATTTTGAAATGTGTTGCAGTTTCATTTTTATGTTGACTCTTAACGGCAGTTACGAGTGTGCAGTTGAAGGTAGTATATTGAACTGTTAGCGGTGGATTCTTCCAATCCATTTGTGGGATCTCAGAACCTTTCCTGAAAGTAGTTAGATAACCACAGGGCTTTTAATTATTGACTACGTGTAGCTGAGTGCCGGCGTTGTCCTGACATGTATTTATTCCAGTCGTCCATTAGTCGATCTCCTCCTCCCCCTCTGTTAATATACTCCTCCCAGGTCTGTCCATATAGTCCTTCCCCTTCTGTCAGTGTCGTCTTCCATCTCTAATTCCACCACCTCCTCCTCCCCCCTCTATCTTTATCTCCTCTTCCCATCTCCTCCTTTCCACTCTCTCTCTGTCCATCTCCCCTCTCGTATCTCTATCCGTCTCCTTCATTTTCCTCCTATCTGTACGAATCTCCTTCCACTCCCCCCTTCCCCCCCCCCCCCTTTCGCCGTAGGCCCATCTCTTCCTCCCCGTTTGTCTCTCCACGCTTATTACATTCACACCAATAGGAGGCTGGTGTTTCTTACCCTTACGGCATTTCTTTCCAGATTGTAGCTAATTAACATGTCTACCAAAGTTGATGGAGATGGGGGGGTTTACGATGAGCTTTTCACGTGTGGCTTTGCCCGTATAGCAAGTGTGAATTGCATTTCATGTATAGTTAACATATTTCACACGTAGTTGTAAGCATATTTCATTTGAGTGTCTAGCGAATTTCACGGGCAGTTTCGTTTTCACACAGTTCAGCGTTTATGACGTCATATCTCAAGAACTACAATAATACATTTTTGGTGGTACATTCGGGGGTATTGTCGGCGAAATGTGTTGCGAATAGCCTTAGCAGCAACGAAATAGTACAGTTAAACGTCTTTTATACTTTTTCATGCTTCTCATTGTTTATGGCGTGATATGTCTTGAACTAAGTGTGGTACAGTGATGTAATTTTTATGGCTCATTCAGCGGTGTATGCGAACACTGCCTGGAAAAGTGTCGCGAATGCAGTTAGTGGTAAATTAAATCGTCATGCTTGGGGCGCGAGGCCTACGAATAAGGCAGGCCGCGGCGCGTACGTCACGAAGGTAAGCCGAGCTCGCTCGCTCAACTCAGCAGAAAAACTGCGTTTCTACACCTGTTAACTCGTAACTGGGTGTGTACGTACAAACGAGAATTGCATCTTCTGCTAGAATCCACTATTATGGAATCATATTATTAGTCCTGTAGTTACAGAAAGTGCTTGGGCCTACTAACGATTTATTACAGCTATACTGGGGTACAATAAAATTAAAATCATGTCAAAATGATTATCAGTTGCATAAGGCACCACATCTTGTTTGAAATGAGGACCGTTACGCAGTAGCGGCTAAATGCTACAAACAGGAAATTATACAATTTATGTAGATAATTGATTTTAAATTTTGTTGTGCGAGTAGGCCGGCCGCTGGTGGACGAGCGGTTCTGGCGCTACAGTCTGGAACCGCGCGACCGCTACGGTCGCAGGTTCGAATCCTGCCTCGGGCATGGATATGTGTGTTGTCCTTAGGTTAGTTAGGTTTAAGTAGTTCTAAGTTCTAGGGGACTTATGACCTCAGCAGTTGGGTCCCATAGTGCTGAGAGCCATTTGAACCATTTTTTTTTTTTTTTGTGCGAGTAGTAATCAGTAGGACTTCATAATACCAGATTCCAGTAGAAGATGCAATTCTAATCGGTACGAACACACCCAGTTGCAAGTTAACAGGTTTAGAAACGCAGTTTGGTTGCTGAGTTGAGCGAGCGAGCTAACTCTGGCCTACCTTCGTGACGTAAGCGCCACAGCCTATCTTTCAAGTGGGCGTCGTTGAGGCGGCTGTTTGACTCCATGAACAGCGAAAATGAAGTAAGCGATAAACTTTCTTCCTTTCATAGTTTTGTGGGGAGTCGTCAGTGAAAAAAGTTTCGTAAAGGTTTGAAATTGTGTGTAAAGTTTATTGCAAGTGTCTAAGTGCTCCCATTCTAAAATACTGGATGAGTAAATATGGCTGTTCACGCGTGGTGGGTTACACTGCTTTTATACCGCCACTCCTACCCCATTGATAGGTGGGTGGTTGTTACCGCCGCAGAGATTGTTTCCAGACGGTAAGTGATACGTGTACCAAGTTTGGTTGAAATCGATCCAGTGATTTAGGAGAAGATGTGGAACATTGATGCCGACCTGTGTGGCCGAGCGGTTCTAGGCGCTTCAGTCTGGAACCGCGTGACTGCTACGCTCGCAGGTTCGAATCCTGCCTCGGGCATGGATGTGTGTGATTTCCTTAGGTTAGTTAGGTTTAAGTAGTTGAAAGTTCTAGGGGACTGATGACCTCAGATGTTAAGTCCCATAGTGCTCAGAGCCATTTTCCAACATTCATACGTATATCCATTTTTATAATTTGTACGAGTTCAGTTGTGAAGTTTAACCCTGCCTCGCGGGTCGAAGCGAGGTTGGCGAATCTTACTGAGACTGATTTTACAGTGCAGGAAATTGATCCGGCTCCGTCTGTATACGTTAGCTATTACATCTGCGGGGCAGCAAGTCGCTTTATTTGTCTCGCGCGCCGCACACCGCTACGAGGGCGTGGCTTCTGGTCGCAACCGCGAGTGTGACTCGCGCGACGGCACAGAAGCTTCGAGGGCGGACAAAAGGATCGTTTCAGCGCTTGAGCGAACAATGTGCCGGGTCGCACAACTCATGTGAGTGAGATGAGCGCAGCTAGCTAATTAGGGAATGGCGGCGTTTTTCGAGCCCGAGGTCCACCTGGGTTCCGGCTGAGTCAGCTGCTAGCGGCCCGGGAAGGCCGGTTTTAGCGCGTGACTGCCTGTGCGGCCGGCGCGCGAACGCACACACACGGGGCTGAATCACACAGCGGCTGCTGGTGACCCCGCCGGGTACGCACCTGGCGGCAGCGCGGATCCCGGGCCGCGGCGGCCGCAGCGCCTCTGTGTTTACCGCGGCCGCTTTTAGCGGACTGCCGCCCCACGCGTGGGCGACCTGCCCTTGCCAGACGCCGCAATAGCCGCCGAGGCAGCCATCCAACCTGCCCCGCCGCGTCACTGCCACACGACACACACACACACACACACACACACACACACACACACACAGCGCTGCAAAATGCTGTCTCATTGTCCGCCAGCTGTGCAACTAAAAGCAGAGCTTGCCGCGACACCACAGCAGCTCCCGCTAAAATGTGGCCCTTCTTGCAATTTACGTAATCCGTGGCTGCCTCGAGTCGCAGTAGTTGAATAACGATATGTGTCCATCATGAAAAGCCTTATGTGAAATTTGACACGTTCCTTCGTTAACTGATTGGACGTTTCGTCTTGTGACGGACCTCTAATTTCTAGTAACCTACAACGGGCGCCTTGTGTCCCATTCCTTTCATTTTAAACTCACTCCCTTTACTGTAAGTAATACCGCTCTTAAAAGAAGATATATAGCTATACTGTCATACATAAGCGATGAAATCCACTACAGTGCACCTGGTCCCGAAACATCCTCGGATGCAGTACCTTAGAAAAATGAGGAGGAGAGGGAGTGATCCCAGTAAACTACGAACGATAAAAGCGTGCACCAAGAACTGGACATCACTTCGCCCCTCAGAGAGGAGCTGAAGTCTTATGTCGCAACCGTATAGGACGTATTTAGGTCACACGCAGCTACGTACTATTGCAATATTGACAAACGACTAATACTGCATCTTCACGAATCATTGCCGCAGATCCACTACGCAACGAAATCGGCTCGTTTCTGAACCTTCGTATGCTCCAGGACTCGACCTCTTAGAAGGCCCAGCAACAAACACTTTCGCGAGCGATGAGATAGGCAGCCAAGAGTTGCATTCACTTCACAAGATGGTAACTCAGATTAGTGGCAGTCTAACGAATGACTAATGATAATCTTGCTGAAGCTGCCTGACGTCCGATAAGCCAAATGCAACGATAGAACAATATGAAAAAGCCGGAACCGGCGGTCTGCACTACGCCACCAGAATACTGTGTTTAGAGCGCCTGGAACGAGAGAGTTACCAATACCACCAGAGTAGAAGAATCACCAACCGGGCTACAATCAAGAAAGATGTCAAAATGCAGACACGCCAAACAGTCGCACCCCACTCACTGCTCTTCGCCTCAGCGACACTACGAGCAGCAACACGAACCCAAGTCACTGGAGAATCGCGAGATATCACAATGGTGGAGGTTTCTCTACTTGAATTGAAATGCACTCATCTTAAAGCCTGCAGGATCTGGTTTACGACGAGGTCGTGCACCCTCGTGACCACAGCCCTTCCATCCTGCAGTCTGTGCGCGCCGCCAGCGGCCCCGGCGTGGTCACGCACTACGCGGACCTGGCTCGTCCTGAGTCCCCAACGGAGGGTCAATGTGGAGGCTGGCCGTGTGGCATCGCCCGCTCTGCCTGTGAGTCGACATGTGGCCGCTCCTTCAGCAAGGTCCGAGCAGGCACACGGGGAGACGGGTTTATTAGTTATTGGGAGCTCCAACGTTAGGCGGGTGATGGAGCCCCTTAGGGAAATAGCGGAAAGGTCGGGGAAGAAGGCCAGTGTTCACTCTGTCTGCTTGCCGGGGGGTCTCATCCGAGATGTGGAGGAGGCCCTGCCGGCGGCGATAGAGAGCACTGGGTGCACCCGACGGCAAATTGTTGCTCATGTCGGCACCAATGACTCCTGCCGTCTGGGTTCAGAGGTCATCCTCTGTTTGTACAGGCGGTTGGCAGAATTGGTGAAGGCAGAAAGCCTCGCTCGCGGGGTGGAAACTGAGCTAACTATTTGTAGTGTCGTTCCCAGAGCCGATCGCGGTCATCTGGTTTGGAGCCGAGTAGAAGGCTTAAACTAGAGGCTCAGACGATTCTGCGGAGATCTGGGGTGCCAATTTCTCGACCTCCGCTATCGGGTGGAGAAATGTAGGGTCCCCCTGAATAGGTCAGGCGTGCACTACACGCCGGAAGCGGCTACAAGAGTAGCGGAGTACGTGTGGAGTGAACATGTGGGTTTTTTAGGTTAGAGAATTCCCTTCCTAGGCCCGACAAGACGCCTCCTGAGACGCGGCAAGGTGGGAGTAGGCAAAATGCAACAGGGAATAACAATATTAATGTGCTAATAGTAAACTGCAGGAGCGTCTATAGAAAGGTCCCAGAACTGCTCTCATTAATAAACGATCTCAATGCCCACATAGTACTAGGGACAGAAAGTTGGCTGAAACCAGATGTAAACAGTAATGAAATCCTAAACTCAGATTGGAATGTATACCGCAAAGACAGGCTGAACAGTGAAGGGAGTGGCGTGTTTATAGCGATAAGAAGTGCAATAGTATCGAAGGAAATTGACGGAGATCCGAAATGTGAAATAATTTGGGTGAAGGTCACGGTTAAAGCAGGGTCAGACATGGTAATTGGATGGCTCAGCAGCTCTTGTGGCTGAGCACCTGAAGGATAATTTGGAAAATATTTCGAGTAGATTTCCCCACCATGTTATAGTTCTGGGTGGAGATTTTAATTTGCCGGATATAGACTGGGAGACTCAAACGTTCATAACGGGTGGCAGGAACAAAGAATCCAGTGAAATTTTTTTAAGTGCATTATCTGAAAACTACCTTGAGCAGTTAGAGAACCGACTCGTGGCGATAATATATTAGACCTTCTGGTGACAAACCGACCCGAACTATTTGAAACAGTTAACGCAGAACAGGGAATCAGCGATCATAAAGCGGTTGCTGCATCGATGATTTCAGCCGTAAATAGAAATATCAAAAAAGGTAGGAAGATATTTCTGTTTAGCGAAAGTGACAAAAAGCAGATTACAGCGTACCCGACGGCTCAACACAAAAGTTTTGCCTCAAGTACAGATAGTGTTGAGGATCAGTGGACAAAGTTCCAAACCATCGTACAATATGCGTTAGATGAGTATGTGCCAAGCAAGATCGTAAGAGATGGAAAAGAGCCACCGTGGTACAACAACCGAGTTAGAAAACTGCTGCGGAAGCAAAGGGAACTTCACAGCAAACATAAACACAGCCAAAGCCTTGCAGACAAACAAAAATTACGCGAAGCGAAATGTAGTGTGAGGAGGGCTATGCGAGAGGCGTTCAATGAATTCGAAAGTAAAGTTCTATGTACTGACTTGGCAGAAAATCGTAAGAAATTTTGGTCTTATGTCAAAGCGGTAGGTGGATCAAAACAAAATGTCCAGACACACTGTGACCAAAATGGTACTGAAACAGAGGATGACAGACTAAAGGCCGAAATACCAAATGTCATTTTCCAAAGCTGTGTCACAGAGGAAGACTGCACTGTAGTTCCTTCTCTAGATTGTCGCACAGATGACAAAATGGTAGATATCGAAATAGACGACAGAGGGATAGAGAAACAACTAAAATCGCTCAAAAGAGGAAAGGCCGCTGGACCTGATGGGATACCAGTTCGATTTTACACAGAGTACGCGAAGGAAATTTCACCCCTTCTTGCAACGGTGTACCGTAGGTCTCAAGAAGAGCGTAGCGTTCCAAAGGATTGGGAAAGGGCACAGGTCATCCCCGTTTTCAAGAAGGGACGTCGAACAGATGTGCAGAACTATAGACCTATATCTCTAACGTCTATCAGTTGTAGAATTTTGGAACACGTATTATGTTCGAGTATAATGACTTTTCTGGAGAATAGAAATCTACTCTGTAGGAATCAGCATGGGTTTCGAAAAAGACGGTCGTGTGAAACCCAGCTCGCGCTATTCGTCCACGAGACTCAGAGGGCGCCTTAGACACGGGTTCACAGGTAGACGCCGTGTTTCTTGACTTCCGCAAGGCGTTCGATACAGTTCCCCACAGTCGTTCAATGAACAAAGTAAGAGCATATGGACTATCAGACCAATTGTGTGATTGGATTGAAGAGTTCCTAAATACCAGAACGCAGCGTGACATTCTCAATGGAGAGAAGTCTTCCGAAGTAAGAGTGATTTCAGGTGTGCTGTAGGGAAGTGTCATATGACCGTTGCTATTCACAATATACATAAATGACCTTGTGGATGACATCGGAAGTTCACTGAGGCTCTTTGCAGATGATGCAGTGGTGTATCGAGAGGTTGTAACAATGGAAAATTGTACTGAAATGCAGGAGGATCTGCAGCGAATTGACGCATGGTGCAGGGATTGGCAATTGAATCTCAATGTAGACAAGTGTAATGTGCTGCGAATACATGGAAAGATAGATCCCTTATCATTTAGCTACAAAATAGCAGGTCAGCAACTGGAAGCAGTTAATGCCATAAATTATCTGGGAGTACGCATTAGGAGTGATTCAAAATGGAATGATCATATAAAGTTGATCGTCGGTAAAGCAGATGCCAGACTGAGATTCATTGGAAGAATCCTAAGGAAATGCAATCCGAAAACAAAGGAAGTAGGTTACAGTACGCTTGTTCGCCCGGTGCTGGAATACTGCTGAGCAGTGTGGGATCCGTACCAGACAGGGTTGATGGAAGAGATAGAGAAAATCCAATGGAGAGCAGCGCGCTTCGTTACAGGATCATTTAGTAATCGCGAAAGCGTTACGGAGATGATAGATAAACTCCAGTGGAAGACTCTGCAGGAGAGACGCTCAGTAGCTCGGTACGGGCTTTTGTTAAAGTTTCAAGAACATACCTTCACCGAAGAGTCAAGCAGTATATTGCTCCTTCCTACGTTTATCTCGCGAAGAGACCATGAGGATAAAATCAGAGAGATTAGAGCCCACACAGAGGCATACCGACTATCCTTCTTTCCACGAACAATACGAGACTGGAATAGAAGGGAGAACCGATAGAAGTACTCAAGGTACCCTCCGCCAAGCACCGTCGGGTGGCTTGCGGAGTATGGATGTAGATGTAGATGTAGAGAACTGGCCAGACTCACACGACACGGAAAAACGACGACGTCGCCCCAAAGATAGGGAAACAGTTACTTCATAGCGATAACCGCCGCTGTTGCCACTAGCGGACAGGCAACGCTAGCGAAACGAGTTGCGCCAGGGAAGACGAGAAGAAGACAAACAGCCGCAACCATGCCAACTAAAGGATGCGGTCTGGCCTCCAATAGAGGGCGGAACCCTACAAACAGCATCAACGTGAGCCGCAGCACGGCTCAATAACAACAACAACGACGACGACGGCGAGCCGGCCGAAGTGGCCGTGCGGTTAAAGGCGCTGCAGTCTGGAACCGCAAGACCGCTAGGGTCGCAGGTTCGAATCCTGCCTCGGGCATGGATGTTTGTGATGTCCTTAGGTTAGTTAGGTTTAATTAGTTCTAAGTTCTAGGGGACTAATGACCTCAGCAGTTGAGTCCCATAGTGCTCAGAGCCATTTTTGACGACGGCGATGATAACAACAACAACATCAACAATAACAATAACAAGTCATAAGCGACAGGCTTCGATACGGAGTTCCAAGGGACTCGAACGAGGTAACAAACGCGTGGGAATACATAGTGGAATATTTACTTCCGTTTCCGTGTTAAACTGCACAATGAGCAGACTGAGCACGGCAGCTATCCGCGTAACCGCGATAACGAATCTTAACAAGTGCTGGAGGGTCAGTGTACTCATCGCCAGCTGTCCGTCATCTCTATCACCTGTGCCTGGGAAACGCTTTGCCAGCACTGTTCAGCATGTCTTTCGAAGTCACTTGGGTTTGCTGACAACTGTGAAAAATACATAAAATCTCGAATTCCCTTAAGTGCTGTGCCTAGACTTCGCAATCAGCTGTGTGCTAAACTTTTCTAAAAAAAGACTATCTTTCGTATTATGAAATCCAGACTTCGTCGATGCTGTACAAGGGCTCACATTTGATTCAAAATTCGAAGTTCGGCGTTTTGATTGTAATTTCATACTTAGAAATAAAAAAATCGCAGTAGGTAGTACTATGTTCTTGTCTTCAGACGCTTATTTCAGTGAATCACGAAGTTACGCTGCCTCTTTATGTTCACTTCTGTATTTGATTTTGATTGGAGATATAATTTTCTCGCGAAGATATAGGGAGCGCGGCCGACACCTCATTGTTGCATAGGATATCATACGTTGATTCGAAGCGCACAATGAAAAATTGTGAAAAGAAGCTAAACTGAGAATGGAATTCATCTTAATCGCCTGATAATTAAATGAGCCCCGTTTAACGTCAGATCTTTAAGACGCAATTCCTCAGAATAGGCCGTGAGTCGCGCACAAGTAAGACGCAGAACTTGGATGGCTGGTAAGTTAACTCGTACAGTGCCACTCTTTGCAAATAGTGTGTTCATAAAAAGTAATAAAACTAGACCTCAGGCATCGTCTTTCCATTACTTCAGAAAAAGAAAAAAATTATTTTGCGGTGAAAGAGAGTTTGTGGCAGTTGCTTTGCGTGGACCAACATTTGGTAGTGGTCATTTTAACAAAGCAGCGATAGCGTATTACACGTGTCAGTAATGCAATCCTGAATAGCCAAAGCGTAAGCTCATCCACTTCTCAGTAAGAGTCGACAATCGTCAGTTATCAGCGTTTCTGTTTTTACTTTATGCCGTGATTTGACTGCTCTTCTGCAAATGATCTCAGCCTCAATTTTAAAAAGACAGCATATCCAGTTCTGCGCATCTAGAGGTACTACAACCGTGATAAGTGTACACATAGTGAGGAAATAAAAAATTGGTAGGTGTCCATATCGATGAGAATTTAAACTGGAAAAAGCACATTTTGGAACTCCTAAATCAACTTGGTTCGACCACAACTCACTTAGAACCAATACAGATCTTGGCGATACACAAATCAGTAAGTTACCATATTTTGCACATTTTCGTTCAATAATATCATATGGGATAATGTGCTTCGGTAACTCATCTTTAAGAAAGAAAGTCTTCAATGCTCAAAAACGTGCCGTAAGAATAATATATGGTGCTCATCCACGATCGTCTTACAGGCATCTGTTTAAGGAGTTGGACATTCTGACTGCTGCTTCACATTGTATATATTCCCTCACGAAGTTTGTTGTAAATAATCCACTACAGTTCAAGAGGAATAATGAGGTACCTAATTACAATACCAGAAGGAAAAATGATGTTCATTACTCCACATTAAGGTTGTCTTCAGCGCAAAAAGGGGTGCA